>NC_064225.1:0-4800000 GCF_023101765.2 Spodoptera frugiperda
CGTTGTAATTACCCAGCGCGACGGCGCCCAGCAGCGCTCCGATGGCGCGGTCCCGCTGCGGCGGCGCCAGCGCCCGCGCCGCCAGCGCCAGCCCCGCCACGGCGGCCAGCGCCGCGCCCGCGCCGTGCGCCGCGCGCCCCGCCGCCACCACCAGCGCCGCGCGCCACCCGCCGCGCCCGCTCACGCACGCGAACACTGCGCACACCGCACACGTCACGCCGCGCCCCGCCCCGCCGCGCCCCCGCGCCCCCGCCCCCCTGTATACGTACCGACGGCGGCGGCGGCCAGCGTGGCGGTGGCGGCGCGCAGCACGGGCGCGGCGCCGCGCCGGCACACGGCGGCGCCCGCCAGCGGCGCGGCCAGCAGCTGCGCGGCCGCCTTGGCGCCCAGCACCACGCCCACCACGGCCTGCGACGCGCCGCCACCGCCCCCCGCGCCCTCTGTCACACACACTACTCGCTCGCCTCGGTACACCCGTCAATAGAATATCTATCTTCCAGGGAAGCAATAAAGTGTACAATAAACTTGGTACTTATGATATACCTACAACTTTATACTTACTTACATTCCTTTACGAAGTTATTCATTAAGATCTGGTATTTTTTAATAGATTAGTTTTTAGTTCTCAATACTTTCGAAGGTTTGTTTTTTGCGAATAATTCTGACAATTTACCTGCTGGACACATTACTACAATTTGTCGAAGAACCGATACGTACGTTTGTTCCTAGTGTAGGACGCCCTTCAGCTAGATACAGTGACAATACTCGCAAGATGGTAGTGGTTGGATAAGAAGAGCTCAGCGGCGTGCTATTGCAGAGGCCTATGTCCAGCAGTGGACGAACCCGGGCTGATAATGTTGGCACGGTGGAGCACTAGGTGTGGGCAAACCGCCGATGTTGTCAATGCCGGCAAGGCCCCGCGCGCAGGTCGCATCTACCGCGAGGTAATAATGAACAAGAGAACATTGGACATCTCGACACCTAATTGTCCATTTTTAAAATCCTCACAATCCCGTAAATCCTAAGTATAAGTTGTAGGGGAGGGAGGAGACAACAGTCAGGCATTAAATGGAAGGGACCGTAGTGTGGAGGAGGGTAGGTACGGGGAGTGCGGAGTGCGGAGTACCGGCGGCGACAGCGCGCTGCGCCGTGTGGTTGAGCAGGCTGGCCAGCGGCGCGTCGCGCGTCGTCCACAGCGCCAGCGCCTCGCCGCGCACCCAGTCCGGGATGATGGGCACTGCACACACAGGACCCCGCTCAGTACAGTACACAGTACACAGTGTACAGTGTACAGTGTACAGTGTACAGTGTACAGGCACCGCCCGGCACTCACCCAGCACGGTGAGCAGCACGTTGTCCAGGAAGAACGTGAAGTATATGAGCGCCACGGCCGCCGCCGCGCCGCGCGCCTCGCCCGCCGCCTGCATCGCGCGCCGCCCGCCTCGTACTGCCGCTACTACCGCCAGTACCGCGCGGCGCTGCGGGGGCGCGATACGATACAACAGATGTGGCTCGATCCAATCAGCGCGCGGCGGCGCGTGTGCGCTTCCTCATCCAATTTTCTGGTGAGCGCACAGTAATGGCGCCCGACGTGGGACCCGCTGATAGCGATAACGACGCTACATTCCATTAAAGTTACAATCGGTTGCTGCACACGCTACTCGACACAGCCACTGCCACACGACGCTTCTGTTCTACGAGTGCTACACTAACCTACGCCGGCGGCTTCTCCTGCATGTTCATTAACATTATGTCGCTCCTCGCGGACCGGATTGTCGAGTATATCCAGATCTATTGTACCGGCTCCACCTGCGTCATACCTTCTACTACTGTATGTATAGCTGTATGGTTGCATACAAACTATAAGTACTACTAGTAGTGGAGGAGCGTGATTGTTTGTAGGACATTTGTCAAATGTGAATTATGTTAGTAAGCGCGCAACAAGTTGGTGCCGACAGACGCAGACTCCGCCTGAACACTTGCAGCTACTTTTATTTTGAACACCGGCGCCATGAGTAAGTATTCAAGTGCACAACACGAGCTTAGTAATCGTTTCTTTCTTTCAGAAAAACGTCATCTTTATATGCCTGGCTGCTGTAGTATGGACCTATAACCAGGGATATGTAGTAACTGACTATTTTTTATTTAAGAATCTTCATTGGAACTGTCTCACAACATGTAATGTAACTCTTACAAAATTTTAAAAAACATGTTGTCGTCAACATGACGCGCTCTAACTCCCGACCGCGGAAGCTGAGTGGCTGCCGCTCACTGCTGGTAACTGTGAGGGAGAACAAGCGCCACCTCCAGCGCCTGCTATAGTTAGGGCCTGTTTTTCAATGTCTGGCCGCGCGCATAGTCCCAGATACAGAATTCAGAACGTAATTTGTATTAACTATGTATCTATTTATAAGTTTATCGGGTCTGTCATCAACTCTGTGGGAGTGTGGTGTCTGGCAATCTGGGCGTAACACTATGTTGGATAATTTAATTGTTTCATCAGGTGTAGTCTATTACACGGACCTTGTGGAGTCTAGCACAAATTTCCGTTTAGGTGTTTTTGCTATACCTGTTATTGGAAGCAAATATAACAGCTCACACATAGGACCCACTTAGTTATAAGTCAAATTTCCTGGGCTCTTACCAGTTGTGTAGTCTCTTTTGTGCCTTTAGGCTAAAGTCATTCTGTCTCCTGCATTAAATTCACTAAGGGAAGGGGAAACGATCGTTTTCTTTTTCTTCTCTAATAATCTGATTTATTTCGTTGCGGGATCCAAGACAGTCATTCATGTCCCTGGGACGCGCCGGACTTCAGTGTTCCGGTGTTTTCATGGTTGTATCTACTGTATGTAGATCCTAGCTTACAGGAGTTGCAGCGGTATGGGAGGTTGTGGGGGGTATGTCCCATTAAAAAAACGTATATCAGGTACCTACTTATCTGAAGGTGGTGACACAGGACTTTAATTAATTAGTTAGGAGTAGGTACCCCTATCATTACCTATTATGCTTTTAAAATGTTTTTGGAGGTACCTTCACAAACACACCCTCCATCATCGTACTGAAACAAATAATCGTATGTGTATTGGATAACAAATGTAATTATCTACAGGCGGCGACACGACAGCGCGCAGCTGCGCGAATACTCCGATATAGTCTCTACTCATCAACAGTTCACTTTACGTACCCAGTACCACCGGTACCTACCTACCTACGTACCTACCTATTTGTAGCGAAATAATATTATTCCAACACAACCTACTTGTATGCTTATTTATGTGTTCGTGTGCTCGTGAATAACTTCGTCATACGTAAGCTGCCGCCTGGGAACTGTTGTGACGATTGTGTTTTTGTAGGAAAGGAAATTAGCAACTTTAAGGGTGATTCCATCCATAGTCACATACCTACCAACTGGGGAAACTGATGATAACCAGAGAAATCGAGGGGAGCTTCCGAAGATCAGAGCTAGACGACACCCGACTACTGCGTGTGGTATTTGTTTATTTATGGGCCACAGGAAGTTTAGGTACCCCCGTACTCCTAATGATTACGAAATTCTAAAATCAATCTGATTTACAGTCTGTGTGTGTAGCCCCACACGGACTAAGTAACCGAACGTTATCCAATTTGTTAACACACCACAGTTTCTACCAAGGTAAGTAGGAACTTATCTAGTTAATTCCTTACGGTATGAACGCTTCATACTTTTTATAATACCTATATTCGTTTTCGTTTATAACATAAAAGCTTTATATTAAATAAAAATTTTCACAAATTATGGCTGTGATCAACGCCTAAATTATAATTTGTTGGGGGCTTTGGCACAGATTGTGGCGCCAACTTCTAACACATTATGTTTGTGTACCGTGTGTAGTTACAGGCATATAGTACAGGTTCGTACCAAAGAGTAAAATTAAACTTAATTACAATTAGGTACGGATTGTACAACTTAAGTCATTCCAGCAATAACAAAACGCTAAGTTACTGTCAACTGTCAAGTTAACGTCAGCGGTTTGAAGTGACTAGGGATGTATAGTATGTATTTTATAATTAAATCGATTAATACTAATTGATATTAATCGATTCGCTTCTTACCTACCATCTAAGAAATCAATTTTATAACGATCTCTGATATAAAATATGCCACACAATTGAGCTATACAAATAACCTTTATGTTTCTACAATCATAATTATTAAGTGAGTATTCATTTTTTTTTGTGATAACAATGAATCGCTTAAGAACTGAGACTATTTCCTTTTTTATTGTTCGATTTCTATTAAGACTTATCAACTTATGTTACGCCCCTTTGCAATAATTGAAATCGACCCGAGACCTCTTGCTTAGAAGCCACATTTCCAACCACTTGATCCAACGACAGAATCTGATAAAACAACCATGATAAGAACGTAAGTAATTTCTCGTGTGGTTTTTAATTACATGATAACACCTTAATACGCTATTAAACTGTAGTTAATCGAATTTACGACCTACAGTTATGATCTTAATCGAACTTCTGAGTTAGGGTTAAGGAGGGCAAATTATCCATTTAACACACAGTTTCTTTGTCTGGCACATTAGTGCTGAGTTTAAAATGTGATAATAAATTACACCTTTTAGTTCCCTCATATTCCTTTATAAACAAAGGTACCTACCGTTAACATATATAAAATTACAAATACTATTAACTTACCTTCTGATTATCATTCGGCTTACTTATGCAACTATTTAATGCGGTCACTCGACTCGAATTAATGCCAGCCCCTTGCGTGAAATTGAAATTAATCGACTTACCTAATCAAACAGTTTCTTGATTATGATTTTAAACATAATTATTATAAAAACACTACGAATAACGAAATGAATCGATTAATTATTTCACTTTGCAATCGATACATGTTTGTATACTCTATCTAGTTAACAGCCCATCCTTATCCTTACAATTTATAATAATAGTACATAACTGTTAATCAAGCAGTCAGGTCAGTGGTCTGTAGCCAGTCATGTCGCTGCCGCCGACGGCATCGTGCACTGGGTCAATTGGCTAGCCGGACTGTCGACACGCGATAGTGGCTTCGAGACGGGCAGTAGTGTGCAGTGCGCCACGGTGAAGCCGTGCGAGTCCGCAGCGCTCATGAGAGCCGAGCCTGCAGCCACCGCCCGCCAGTCGCAGCGCGGCTCGCCCTGTCCGGAGCGCCTGGACGCGCGCGTCTGCCGAGTCTAGTGCAGCACGAACCACTCGCATACCTGTCACTACCATGGTGAGTGCGCCGCGTTCACTTTGTTACGAGTAGTTTGTTTACTTGACGTACTCGATCAGTCGTTCAGGTAAATGATACTATCGAATGGTTGTAGTCGCTAGCTGAGTGCTGTAGCTGGTGGGTTGCCGTGAACTGTGTTCGAGGTCAAGCGAATGCTTTTTGTGAAGCGCGCTAATTGTAGGGGACGTCGTGTAAGCAGAGATGAGCACAGAGTCGTGAGATGTAACGCAGTGGCGTCATGTTGTAACTGTGGCCAACTGCTTGTTTACACAACTCCCCCCGTTTTAATAATCGCTATTCATAATCAATTAATGCTACATTCACCAGTGACCTCTTTGTTTGGTTCAGTGAAGCGTCATAAATATGCATATTTGACCAGGCAGCACCAATTTTATTACTTGTATGCAACTGGTGACATGTGTGTATAGTTGACTGCAAAGTCTGGTAGTGGAGTGAGCCGGGACGTTGTGTTGCTGACAATAAGGTGTTTGTGTTGTCATCTGTTGCACACACACACATACACAAGTAGTGTGTTGTGCAGTAGTATGGTGAGGTAATGAGTAGAGATGTGCTCTGTAAACAAATGAAGCATGAGTCTACGGCATGTGTTACAGTGGTACGCAGGGAGTGTCACTGACTGACTTCCTCTCCCACACAACAACAACACAGTGGGGGCCCGGTGGAGCTATCACACAACATGACACAAAAACAAACTAACTTCAGGACCCATAACTAAATATAATTATAAAGTAACTACAGTAATTTTAATACAAAGTTCTTAGTAAATGAGACAATTATTAGGAGCAGAAATAAATAAATTCTATATAAAGACGATTACTCAATGATATTGTATGGACAAAGCAGTGGGAGAAGCTAGTGAACATAAATAGTATATCTGATTGTCTAACTCATTGACAATAACAAGGTGCAACTGTGTTACTTGTTTTATACATAGGTACTAGGTAACTAGGTAGTGTGTGGTATTAATGTGAAATAATAAATTAATGGCAGTGAAAAAATTTTTTTTCATTGTTTAATAATTGTAGTAACTAACTAGGTAGTAGATAACGGCTGCCAGTGGACTAATGTATAGCCAATGTTGCTGTGTGGGCAATGGAGCCGGAACTGTTTGTGAGAGTGACTGAGTGTGTCGGTGGCCCAGTAGATTGTAGACAGTACTGAGCTAATGTTCTGTTGAATGTACTTGTAACTGCTACCTTCCTTGTGAACACAAGCTGGACCATCCTCGTGGAGACAAGTGTTTGCAGAACCAGTGTTCTTTTTGGGAACTGTGAACCAGAACTTTTGGTTCCTTTGTATAATGGAACCGGGATTACCTTTTTTCGGTATTTTCGGTTCTTGCAAGTTTTTGCAACACCTGGTAGTTATGCTTCAATACTAAACTTAAGTATTTTATTGGTATTCTATTCTCTATTGTCATACTTAGTGAAGTAACTACTAGTATTATTGTTGTTCTCGCCATGTTATTGCTAGCAGGTACTTACAAAGTCTTTACTATCAATAAATAAAGAGACAGTCGCATGATGCTTCAACATGCAGACATTAATCACATTGTTGGGTTCGATGTTTGTCTAGTAACACTGCTTACTAACTATTTATTTTTTATATTTGTGCATACATAAGTTGCGCTTGTGCACTTTTATAAAATGTATAGTCTACAGTGTGTTGCACATATATCTCCTAGTCCAAGTCAAAGCATTTATTTCAATTAATCCTAAATTAGGAACTTTCGAAACGTCAAATTGAATTGTCCGTCAGTCCGTCCGTCAGTGAAGCTAGGCGCTCGTTCCAAAGTGTTGCTTCGAATGGAGAAGGACGAGCAAGAAACTCAATCGTTACTCTTTTAAAAAAAAATGATTTTTACAATATCTCTGATACATTATTTGATCAATTACCTATTGGTACCTACCTACATATACCTATTCGTACCGCCTGCAGCGAGCAGCGCATGCACCGGTAGTACTGGTACAGTCGCGCCACTACACACTACACACTACACGGCGCACGCGCGGTGTTCGTGGCCGCGCTGTTATCAATCATACACCGGGTCAAAACTGTGGGACCTTGAAACACCCAAAAGTTATAAAAATATTTTTTATATGTAAATCGTTATACAAGGTCTGTTACTTGTGTAGCTGTTGGCCGTACTACTGCGTATGTACGACCCGTCATCCTCTGGGGCCTCGGGTGCATACAGTTAGGACTAGGGACTCTGTACACTCTAGGTGCCCACTCAGTGGCCTCAGGGTAGACCGTGGCACAGTGGTCACGTGCTGCCGTGCACAGCGAGGCTTCAGGGAGAACGCCTCTCCCTAGGGATGTGCCGTAACAGGTGATGCACTGTGGGGGCTCTGGAGCAGGTCTATTAGAGGACTTGTGCCCCTTACAGGTGCTGAGGGTGGCCACCGGGTGGTTTTAGTAAGGTTAAAATCATCCCCAAAAACTAGAGGCATATTAGAGGTTTCGTCCGGTCATAAAAAATACGTGGTGAGTAACGCTAGTCCGCAGAGCTGCAGCCCGAGCGGCACGTGTACACACCGCGGGTGTAGGAAACTAGGAAATGTTTTTTGTAATATGTACCTATAGCAGTAATAATATTAGTGAGCAATTTTCCTTGTAACTGGTTATTACTCGTCATATTATTTATGCACTGGCTGCTGCCCGCAGCCTCGGCTGCATCCCGTCGGACAAAGTGTCTTATGTGTTATCCCAGTAGACTGTAATCTTCCCTGGGGATGGTTAGTGAACAGGTGCCTTCATACCGATCCCTTCATCCACTTTTACGTGAATGGCGACCTCCGCGACCTGTAGTTTCAGCTGTGCGTCGTCTGCCAGTCACTCATTCAGTAACGGAAGCGCTTTATATAAATAGATTCATCAGACAATAGGTGTTTGTCTACCAACAACTCGACACCATCGAGTTGTCCACAACATTCAGCTTCTGACTGCCGCGACACGAGTGGTATGGGACCCGCCGGTCCCATACCGCGCCCGACGGTGACGACCTGCAGAGAGCAGAGTCTAGAAGGAGCGTCGTCCATGTTCCGTACTGGTACATCTGACTGACTGCAAGTAGTGCTGCTGTCGCGCGTAACCCGAGCGGCCGAGCGAGGCCCGGCGGACACGTGCAGTGACTCACTACCTACACCGAGCGCGACACCGACCGCTCCACAAAGGCTTGCGAAGTGACGCCTGTGCGTGTTTTGTTCGCGAGCGCGCATTCTGTTCGCAATGTGCAGACAGGTAAACGTCGAGCCCACTACTGACACTCGGCGGCTACTGAGTCACACGTCCACGTTGCACTCGTATTCAATAAACGCAAAGACAATCTCGGGCAGGTTGTCCGCAGCGCACGCGTCGAGTTCATCGGCCGACGTGACGGCGCACATTTCTCGATTACAGCTGGCACCAGTCGAGCGACACCTTGCAGCGAGTTGTTCTACTCGGCGTGTGATGACCGCATCCTCCATGTATTGCGCGGCGCGCGGCGTGATGTTCCCACGGCCGGCGCGTGCATTGTGTGCGCCTGCATACGTCGGCGCGTAGAGTTTTGGCAACGCCATGAGCCGACGAGAACAAACGGTAGTGAGTGACCAGTGGAGGACGAGTGACCTCGCGCTGCGCGGCCGGTGAACTCGCCGCCTCACACGCTGCAATACCACTCGAGTTGTTATTAATTCATTATCTGCCTACATGCGTTACCTGCCTGACGTAATGTAACGTGCAGTAGGTACTGCTGCATGAGGCAGTGATGGCCAGCAGTTTGCCAGTGGCACACCGTCACCCTTGACATTGTAGGGGCGAGGAGAACCTCGCGCCACACTGTTGGCGCCGTTTGATGAGACAGTCAATCGATAAACTAAATATACTAGTACCCAGGTAATGGTAACATGTATGTACCCGACCCGAGACGAAGGTAAGATCCTTTGTTCGGCTCTCACGTATTTCACTAATCGCCCAATTAAACGGTCAATGTTGACGCGGTCAAAATTTATTCTGACTGACTGACTGACTAGGGCAGTTACTTACAATATGCATATAACTATTATGCCTAGTTATGAATAGGCCGAAATTAGAATTTGTGCAACACGCTCGCCACGTCTGGCCAAATATTTATTGTTCTGAAATATCGAGCTAATGATAGTCACTGTGTCATTCATTATAGTAGTCACTGGAGAGAGTGAAGAGTATAACCCAGTAGCAACATAGCAGGACACAGCTTGTATGTCCGGCCGCCAGTGTTGGTAGTGTTGGTAGTGTTGGCAGTGGAGCCGAGGTTGGGCAACACTCGAACGTCTAATTGGCGGGCGCCGGCGACGTGTGGCCTCCGTGTTGCGATACACAAACATTGCACAGCCTCCGCGGCCTGACGCAACTCCAGGAACTACACTCCGACCTTCACTCCGCACGCAGCGCTCATCTCCGCCGCACACTCACGATCTAGCGATTAATGTGTTTATTCAGTGAATCGCTTCAACATTCCGATAATTAACAAACATCTATAAACGATTGCCCGCACGTTACACTCCGTCGCGTCGTCTCAGTCCCATGTAGGTAGTCTATTCCGTGTCAGTGCCAGTACATCCACTGTACACCTCGCTCCCTGTCGAGCGTCGCTACTACATGACGGGCGTGTGTTGCAGGTCCGCGTGGCGCGGCGGTAACTCGGAGCCCGGAGCCAGCATGGGCCCCGCCCTGCTGGGCCCCGTGCGGCGCTCGCACTGCGCCGCGCTCGCCGGCCTCGCGCTGCTACTGCTGCTGCTGCTGGCGCGCCTGCCGCCCGCCGCGCCGCCCGCGCCGCGCCCCGCCCCGCGCCCCGCGCCGCGCCCCGAGCCGCGCGCCGCCGAGCCCGCGCCCCCGGCCGCCAACCGCACGGCGCCGCCCGCGCCCAGCACGAGCGCCACGGTGCGCGCCAGCACGGCGCCGCGCGACCCGCGCGTCGTGCTGGTGCGCGACGTGTACGTGGGCGGGCACGAGCGGCCGCACCCCGAGCTGTGCCCGGCGCTGGGCGCGCGCCTGCGCCTGCTCGTGCTGGTGACGTCGGCGCCGGCGCACGCCGCGGCGCGCGACGCCGTGCGCCTCACGTGGGGCCACTACGCCGCGCGCGCCGACGTGGCGCTGGCCTTCGTGCTGGGCGCGCCGCCCGACGCGCTGCGGCCCGCGCTGGCGGCCGAGGACGCCATGTACGGGGACCTGGTGGTGGGCCGCTCCGTGGACTCGTACTCCAACCTGACGCTGAAGACGCTGTCCATGCTGGAGTGGGCCGACACGTACTGCCCGCGCGCGCCGCGCCTGCTGAAGACGGACGACGACATGTTCATCAACGTGCCGCGGCTGCTGGAGTTCGCGGCGGCGCCGGGCCGCGCCAACGCGACGCGCACCATCTGGGGCAAGGTGGTGCGGCGCTCGCTGCCCAAGCGCACCACCAAGTCCAAGTACTACCTGTCGCCGCTGCAGTACCCGGCGCGCGTGCTGCCCGACTTCGCCACGGGCCCCGCCTACCTGCTGACGGCGGACTGCGTGGGCCCGCTGCTGGCGGCGGCGCCCCGCGAGCGCTACGTGCGCCTGGAGGACGTGTTCGTGACGGGCGTGCTGGCGGCGCGGCTCGGCCTGCGGCGCCAGCACGCGCCCGAGTTCTACAACAAGAAGGTGGCGCCGCACCCGTGCGCCGTGCAGCGCGGCCTGGCCATCCACATGGTGCGCTACCACGAGCAGTTCGACCTCTGGCGCAAGCTGCTGGACGGCAAGACCAAGTGCGCCAGCTAGGCCGCCACTTATTTTTCTATCGTCTCGTTTTTTTACGAAACTATATTTTTATACTCGGTCCCGGCGGGCCTCGCTATTGCGTGCGCCCCGTCGGGCCCCGGCCGCCGTCCCGGGCCCCGCGACGGTCGCCCCCGACCTCGGACAATCTCGCTTACATATTATTATTATACTAAACTTATTTTTTTTTGTATATAAAGTACAAAGCGGTTAGCTTGCGTGACTATAGTCGCGTGTGTCGCGTAGTCCGTCGCTCGTTGACTCGCTCCGCGCGCCCGCGGGCCCCACTGTGCGCCCCGGGCCCTGCTGTGCGCCGGGGCCCCACTCAGTGGCCCAGGCCCCACTCAGCGCCCCGGGCCCCACTCAGCGCCCCGGCCGCCAGCGCCCCGGGCCCACGGTGGCGCGGGCCGCCGAGCGACTCACCGGTGCAGACGGCGTCGTGTGTAATCGATACAGTATGTCATATTGTACACGTGTTGTATCACTGCGCGGAGGTTGTGCCAGATGTAAATAAATTATAGTCTGTATGTACGTTGTAGCGCTGCGTTTCATTTGCAACCCGCCGGACTGTACCTACACCCACTCCCACTTCCACCGACCAAACCTGTAACACTATATACTAGGTACGAGTACTACGCAAGTACTTCCTATAACAAGTAACGTATAAGGTTACATGTGTTATGTTAATGTACTCGACGCACTCACTCCGGCCACTGCGCCTGTTGCAGCATCTTCTAACATGATTTGCGTACTAGTACTTGCGATCCTATCGTTTGGTTTTATAAACGATATAATAGGATTATGTTACACGACTCACTAAATTCCTACAAGTGCAAGCTATACAACTTATTAGCAAAGTGTGAAGGTTGTCTCTACAGCCGCATTTAGTAAAATCGTTTGGTGTTGCCAGCGTCTTGTGTCGACCTTCTACAAGACATGCTCGCAGGTCTATGAATGCCTCAGGTGTAAGCGCTACAAGTAAATACATTACTGGACAAATGTGTCTTAGCCGTGACCCTCGGCGGAGTTTTAACATCAAGCCGGCATAGCCCCTGGTCATTGTAAGTAAAATTTTACAAACGTGTTCTACGTTTGCTATTATTACTGTATCTAATCGTCCATAATGCAATTTGTTAGAAAAAGCTGGGACAATAAAAATTTTAATTTAACTAAAAAGACGATTTAACCGTAGCAGTACTTATCGAAGGAATTCCAAATAATTTTCACATTACCGTATGGTGTAACTTACATAACCACAGAACCACACACGCAAATACACAACGGCACGCCTTTTATCCCCGTAGGGGTAGGTAGAGGTGCACATTACGGCACGTAATGCCGCTATACAATGTACACCCACTTTTCACCATTTGTGTTATAAGTCCCAATAGTCCCATGTAATAGGTGCTGAGCCTATTGCCATATACTGGGCAAGATTCCAGACTCCGCGCTACTACTGAGATTTTATTCCTAAAACCGAAAAAAGCCCAGCAATACTTTGCCCGACCCGGGAATCGAGCCCGAGACCGTTTCCGGCGTCCGGCAGTCGCACTTCGACCACTCGAACAACGAGGCAGTCCAGATTTCCCCTATACTCTCTGACTAAAAAGTCATAAAGGTTCTGACAAATGCAGATAATTTTCTGAATTGACAAATAATTAAATTGTATTTTTTGGAGGCTGGAAGATATACTTATTGCCATCTAACATTTCATCAATAAAATTATTTTCGCAAGTTGGGAAGGCATTCTATACGAAACAGTTGTTACTTTATTATAATGACGGACGTACTACGTCACTTTACTTCCTTTTGAAAATAAAAAAGTATTCAATGTCACGCCCAGCACAGAATAAACAACAAAATATCATTGACTCAATGAATCTACTACAAGTATTACACTGAGCACTGTAAGATCAATCTACTACTCTAGTGATTGACTGAACGGTTGGTGCGGTGGCTGGGCAACTGGCTGCCGCGCAACGGGTAGCGGGTTCGATTCCCGCACGGAGCAATTCTTTGTGTGATCCACAAATTGTTGTTTCGGGTCTGGGTGTCATGTGCATGTGAAATTGTATATCTGTAAACGCACCCACGACACAGGAGAAAATCGTAATGTGGGGCAACGTTTAAAAAAAAAAAAAACAATTTTAACAAAAAAAAACCGACTTAAAAAAATAAATATTCCAAAACAAATTAATATGCACTAAAAAGTAAAAGAAATAATTGCGTATTTTTCAACAACTTAATAGATCAACTAACATTACTAACACATCACACACATTATAATGTAAGTAGTTAGGTACAATTATTGTTATTTCTGGAGTCGGTGTCAGCCAACTAAGATAGGTTTGTTATTTACCTATTATCACAACAAAACATTACAGTTTTACACCAGTTGTAAGTAGGTACTTAACCACCACTCCGCCCGTGCCGTGCCCGTGCCGTGCTGACGAGGAAGTTGTTGGCGCTTCCTAGGCTGACACCGACTCCAAAAATAACAATAATTTTTTGTTAAAATTGTTTTTTATTTCTTGTTTTTTAGTGAATAACTTATTTGAGTATGGGTCGACCTATTAAACGCGATGCTCATATGAGACAGCGCCGTTTAAATGAATAATATTAATATCTATCCATATTGACGCATAATTACATTATTTTCAAATGTATATTAACCTGATACCCTTACTTATGATCTGCTGAGCCGACAGCTAACAGTAACCTGTTCTTAAGCTACATACATAGTCAGTTGTCAAACACACAAACAGATTAGATACCCACATAGGTATACAGTCATGTAACTCAGACAGCACATCAAGCTACCCATCATTCTATACCAGATATGCTACTATCTGTCCTGAATTTTATGGCTACTGAGAAAGATAAGCTAGTATGCATCACTTAAACTCAAACGCAGAGCACATTCTGTTCATTTTTGAGGAGTTCCCTGGATTATCTTCCACATTTATGGTCAGACTTTAAAAAAACCACACTGACTTCGTACTCTTTCAAACACAAAAAGAATTTCTCAAATCGGTCTATAACTGCCGGAGATATCGATTAACATACATAAAAAAAAATAACCTCCTTTTTTTGAAGTCGGTTAAAAAATGGCACGCGCCAGGTCGTGGAGAGGAGCAATCACTCTTTTCAGATGTATTTACCCGACTTTTATAGAACAACTAGGCTTATTAATGCATTTAATAAAATAATTCTAAAATTAAATTTAAAAAAAATAAAACAATCGATTAACCACAGCCAATAGAGTGGCAACAATTCGTTTTATAGAATAGGTAGTTATTTTTTGAAATTGTGACTTTAATTTGACGAGGAATTGCTTACAAGTTTTCAAAACAGCAATCTGAAGTTTCGTATTTAAACTAGCTGCTGTCGAAGATGTTTGAAACGTTTCATTATTTTTGTGGATGAATTATTCCTTAACGACTATTTACGTGGTTGCTGTTTATTCTGGAGCTGTATAACAAAACGTAAGTATAATATATATATATATATATATATATATATATATATATATATATATATATATATATATATTTTTTTTAATTGTATGATATTGACAAATTAATGTCATTTTGACGAAAACTTTCTAGAAATGCATATTTGTCAAATGTCATTTCGATAAATTCAATGAACATTTGACATTCCTCATGATTGACATGGTGTCATTTTTACATTCGACAACTATTCCTTTGACATTTGACAGGTGTCACTTTGGCACTCGACTGATATCATTTCGACATTTGACAAATGACATTGAATCAAATTCAGGTTAGGTTAGGTTAGGTTAGGTTAGGTTAGGTTAGGTTAGGTTAGGTTAGGTTAGGTTAGGTTAGGTTAGGTTAGGTTAGGTTAGGTTAGGTTAGGTTAGGTTAGGTTAGGTTAGGTTAGGTTAGGTTAGGTTAGGTTAGGTTAGGTTAGGTTAGGTTAGGTTAGGTTAGGTTAGGTTAGGTTAGGTTAGGTTAGGTTAGGTTAGGTTAGGTTAGGTTAGGTTAGGTTAGGTTAGGTTAGGTTAGGTTAGGTTAGGTTAGGTTAGGTTAGGTTAGGTTAGGTTAGGTTAGGTTAGGTTAGGTTAGGTTAGGTTAGGTTAGGTTAGGTTAGGTTAGGTTAGGTTAGGTTAGGTTAGGTTAGGTTAGGTTAGGTTAGGTTAGGTTAGGTTAGGTTAGGTTAGGTTAGGTTAGGTTAGGTTAGGTTAGGTTAGGTTAGGTTAGGTTAGGTTAGGTTAGGTTAGGTTAGGTTAGGTTAGGTTAGGTTAGGTTAGGTTAGGTTAGGTTAGGTTAGGTTAGGTTAGGTTAGGTTAGGTTAGGTTAGGTTAGGTTAGGTTAGGTTAGGTTAGGTTAGGTTAGGTTAGGTTAGGTTAGGTTAGGTTAGGTTAGGTTAGGTTAGGTTAGGTTAGGTTAGGTTAGGTTAGGTTAGGTTAGGTTAGGTTAGGTTAGGTTAGGTTAGGTTAGGTTAGGTTAGGTTAGGTTAGGTTAGGTTAGGTTAGGTTAGGTTAGGTTAGGTTAGGTTAGGTTAGGTTAGGTTAGGTTAGGTTAGGTTAGGTTAGGTTAGGTTAGGTTAGGTTAGGTTAGGTTAGGTTAGGTTAGGTTAGGTTAGGTTAGGTTAGGTTAGGTTAGGTTAGGTTAGGTTAGGTTAGGTTAGGTTAGGTTAGGTTAGGTTAGGTTAGGTTAGGTTAGGTTAGGTTAGGTTAGGTTAGGTTAGGTTAGGTTAGGTTAGGTTAGGTTAGGTTAGGTTAGGTTAGGTTAGGTTAGGTTAGGTTAGGTTAGGTTAGGTTAGGTTAGGTTAGGTTAGGTTAGGTTAGGTTAGGTTAGGTTAGGTTAGGTTAGGTTAGGTTAGGTTAGGTTAGGTTAGGTTAGGTTAGGTTAGGTTAGGTTAGGTTAGGTTAGGTTAGGTTAGGTTAGGTTAGGTTAGGTTAGGTTAGGTTAGGTTAGGTTAGGTTAGGTTAGGTTAGGTTAGGTTAGGTTAGGTTAGGTTAGGTTAGGTTAGGTTAGGTTAGGTTAGGTTAGGTTAGGTTAGGTTAGGTTAGGTTAGGTTAGGTTAGGTTAGGTTAGGTTAGGTTAGGTTAGGTTAGGTTAGGTTAGGTTAGGTTAGGTTAGGTTAGGTTAGGTTAGGTTAGGTTAGGTTAGGTTAGGTTAGGTTAGGTTAGGTTAGGTTAGGTTAGGTTAGGTTAGGTTAGGTTAGGTTAGGTTAGGTTAGGTTAGGTTAGGTTAGGTTAGGTTAGGTTAGGTTAGGTTAGGTTAGGTTAGGTTAGGTTAGGTTAGGTTAGGTTAGGTTAGGTTAGGTTAGGTTAGGTTAGGTTAGGTTAGGTTAGGTTAGGTTAGGTTAGGTTAGGTTAGGTTAGGTTAGGTTAGGTTAGGTTAGGTTAGGTTAGGTTAGGTTAGGTTAGGTTAGGTTAGGTTAGGTTAGGTTAGGTTAGGTTAGGTTAGGTTAGGTTAGGTTAGGTTAGGTTAGGTTAGGTTAGGTTAGGTTAGGTTAGGTTAGGTTAGGTTAGGTTAGGTTAGGTTAGGTTAGGTTAGGTTAGGTTAGGTTAGGTTAGGTTAGGTTAGGTTAGGTTAGGTTAGGTTAGGTTAGGTTAGGTTAGGTTAGGTTAGGTTAGGTTAGGTTAGGTTAGGTTAGGTTAGGTTAGGTTAGGTTAGGTTAGGTTAGGTTAGGTTAGGTTAGGTTAGGTTAGGTTAGGTTAGGTTAGGTTAGGTTAGGTTAGGTTAGGTTAGGTTAGGTTAGGTTAGGTTAGGTTAGGTTAGGTTAGGTTAGGTTAGGTTAGGTTAGGTTAGGTTAGGTTAGGTTAGGTTAGGTTAGGTTAGGTTAGGTTAGGTTAGGTTAGGTTAGGTTAGGTTAGGTTAGGTTAGGTTAGGTTAGGTTAGGTTAGGTTAGGTTAGGTTAGGTTAGGTTAGGTTAGGTTAGGTTAGGTTAGGTTAGGTTAGGTTAGGTTAGGTTAGGTTAGGTTAGGTTAGGTTAGGTTAGGTTAGGTTAGGTTAGGTTAGGTTAGGTTAGGTTAGGTTAGGTTAGGTTAGGTTAGGTTAGGTTAGGTTAGGTTAGGTTAGGTTAGGTTAGGTTAGGTTAGGTTAGGTTAGGTTAGGTTAGGTTAGGTTAGGTTAGGTTAGGTTAGGTTAGGTTAGGTTAGGTTAGGTTAGGTTAGGTTAGGTTAGGTTAGGTTAGGTTAGGTTAGGTTAGGTTAGGTTAGGTTAGGTTAGGTTAGGTTAGGTTAGGTTAGGTTAGGTTAGGTTAGGTTAGGTTAGGTTAGGTTAGGTTAGGTTAGGTTAGGTTAGGTTAGGTTAGGTTAGGTTAGGTTAGGTTAGGTTAGGTTAGGTTAGGTTAGGTTGGGTTAGGTTAGGTTAGGTTAGGTTAGGTTAGGTTAGGTTAGGTTAGGTTAGGTTAGGTTAGGTTAGGTTAGGTTAGGTTAGGTTAGGTTAGGTTAGGTTAGGTTAGGTTAGGTTAGGTTAGGTTAGGTTAGGTTAGGTTAGGTTAGGTTAGGTTAGGTTAGGTTAGGTTAGGTTAGGTTAGGTTAGGTTAGGTTAGGTTAGGTTAGGTTAGGTTAGGTTAGGTTAGGTTAGGTTAGGTTAGGTTATGTTAGGTTAGGTTAGGTTAGGTTAGGTTAGGTTAGGTTAGGTTAGGTTAGGTTAGGTTAGGTTAGGTTAGGTTAGGTTAGGTTAGGTTAGGTTAGGTTAGGTTAGGTTAGGTTAGGTTAGGTTAGGTTAGGTTAGGTTAGGTTAGGTTAGGTTAGGTTAGGTTAGGTTAGGTTAGGTTAGGTTAGGTTAGGTTAGGTTAGGTTAGGTTAGGTTAGGTTAGGTTAGGTTAGGTTAGGTTAGGTTAGGTTAGGTTAGGTTAGGTTAGGTTAGGTTAGGTTAGGTTAGGTTAGGTTAGGTTAGGTTAGGTTAGGTTAGGTTAGGTTAGGTTAGGTTAGGTTAGGTTAGGTTAGGTTAGGTTAGGTTAGGTTAGGTTAGGTTAGGTTAGGTTAGGTTAGGTTAGGTTAGGTTAGGTTAGGTTAGGTTAGGTTAGGTTAGGTTAGGTTAGGTTAGGTTAGGTTAGGTTAGGTTAGGTTAGGTTAGGTTAGGTTAGGTTAGGTTAGGTTAGGTTAGGTTAGGTTAGGTTAGGTTAGGTTAGGTTAGGTTAGGTTAGGTTAGGTTAGGTTAGGTTAGGTTAGGTTAGGTTAGGTTAGGTTAGGTTAGGTTAGGTTAGGTTAGGTTAGGTTAGGTTAGGTTAGGTTAGGTTAGGTTAGGTTAGGTTAGGTTAGGTTAGGTTAGGTTAGGTTAGGTTAGGTTAGGTTAGGTTAGGTTAGGTTAGGTTAGGTTAGGTTAGGTTAGGTTAGGTTAGGTTAGGTTAGGTTAGGTTAGGTTAGGTTAGGTTAGGTTAGGTTAGGTTAGGTTAGGTTAGGTTAGGTTAGGTTAGGTTAGGTTAGGTTAGGTTAGGTTAGGTTAGGTTAGGTTAGGTTAGGTTAGGTTAGGTTAGGTTAGGTTAGGTTAGGTTAGGTTAGGTTAGGTTAGGTTAGGTTAGGTTAGGTTAGGTTAGGTTAGGTTAGGTTAGGTTAGGTTAGGTTAGGTTAGGTTAGGTTAGGTTAGGTTAGGTTAGGTTAGGTTAGGTTAGGTTAGGTTAGGTTAGGTTAGGTTAGGTTAGGTTAGGTTAGGTTAGGTTAGGTTAGGTTAGGTTAGGTTAGGTTAGGTTAGGTTAGGTTAGGTTAGGTTAGGTTAGGTTAGGTTAGGTTAGGTTAGGTTAGGTTAGGTTAGGTTAGGTTAGGTTAGGTTAGGTTAGGTTAGGTTAGGTTAGGTTAGGTTAGGTTAGGTTAGGTTAGGTTAGGTTAGGTTAGGTTAGGTTAGGTTAGGTTAGGTTAGGTTAGGTTAGGTTAGGTTAGGTTAGGTTAGGTTAGGTTAGGTTAGGTTAGGTTAGGTTAGGTTAGGTTAGGTTAGGTTAGGTTAGGTTAGGTTAGGTTAGGTTAGGTTAGGTTAGGTTAGGTTAGGTTAGGTTAGGTTAGGTTAGGTTAGGTTAGGTTAGGTTAGGTTAGGTTAGGTTAGGTTAGGTTAGGTTAGGTTAGGTTAGGTTAGGTTAGGTTAGGTTAGGTTAGGTTAGGTTAGGTTAGGTTAGGTTAGGTTAGGTTAGGTTAGGTTAGGTTAGGTTAGGTTAGGTTAGGTTAGGTTAGGTTAGGTTAGGTTAGGTTAGGTTAGGTTAGGTTAGGTTAGGTTAGGTTAGGTTAGGTTAGGTTAGGTTAGGTTAGGTTAGGTTAGGTTAGGTTAGGTTAGGTTAGGTTAGGTTAGGTTAGGTTAGGTTAGGTTAGGTTAGGTTAGGTTAGGTTAGGTTAGGTTAGGTTAGGTTAGGTTAGGTTAGGTTAGGTTAGGTTAGGTTAGGTTAGGTTAGGTTAGGTTAGGTTAGGTTAGGTTAGGTTAGGTTAGGTTAGGTTAGGTTAGGTTAGGTTAGGTTAGGTTAGGTTAGGTTAGGTTAGGTTAGGTTAGGTTAGGTTAGGTTAGGTTAGGTTAGGTTAGGTTAGGTTAGGTTAGGTTAGGTTAGGTTAGGTTAGGTTAGGTTAGGTTAGGTTAGGTTAGGTTAGGTTAGGTTAGGTTAGGTTAGGTTAGGTTAGGTTAGGTTAGGTTAGGTTAGGTTAGGTTAGGTTAGGTTAGGTTAGGTTAGGTTAGGTTAGGTTAGGTTAGGTTAGGTTAGGTTAGGTTAGGTTAGGTTAGGTTAGGTTAGGTTAGGTTAGGTTAGGTTAGGTTAGGTTAGGTTAGGTTAGGTTAGGTTAGGTTAGGTTAGGTTAGGTTAGGTTAGGTTAGGTTAGGTTAGGTTAGGTTAGGTTAGGTTAGGTTAGGTTAGGTTAGGTTAGGTTAGGTTAGGTTAGGTTAGGTTAGGTTAGGTTAGGTTAGGTTAGGTTAGGTTAGGTTAGGTTAGGTTAGGTTAGGTTAGGTTAGGTTAGGTTAGGTTAGGTTAGGTTAGGTTAGGTTAGGTTAGGTTAGGTTAGGTTAGGTTAGGTTAGGTTAGGTTAGGTTAGGTTAGGTTAGGTTAGGTTAGGTTAGGTTAGGTTAGGTTAGGTTAGGTTAGGTTAGGTTAGGTTAGGTTAGGTTAGGTTAGGTTAGGTTAGGTTAGGTTAGGTTAGGTTAGGTTAGGTTAGGTTAGGTTAGGTTAGGTTAGGTTAGGTTAGGTTAGGTTAGGTTAGGTTAGGTTAGGTTAGGTTAGGTTAGGTTAGGTTAGGTTAGGTTAGGTTAGGTTAGGTTAGGTTAGGTTAGGTTAGGTTAGGTTAGGTTAGGTTAGGTTAGGTTAGGTTAGGTTAGGTTAGGTTAGGTTAGGTTAGGTTAGGTTAGGTTAGGTTAGGTTAGGTTAGGTTAGGTTAGGTTAGGTTAGGTTAGGTTAGGTTAGGTTAGGTTAGGTTAGGTTAGGTTAGGTTAGGTTAGGTTAGGTTAGGTTAGGTTAGGTTAGGTTAGGTTAGGTTAGGTTAGGTTAGGTTAGGTTAGGTTAGGTTAGGTTAGGTTAGGTTAGGTTAGGTTAGGTTAGGTTAGGTTAGGTTAGGTTAGGTTAGGTTAGGTTAGGTTAGGTTAGGTTAGGTTAGGTTAGGTTAGGTTGGGTTAGGTTAGGTTAGGTTAGGTTAGGTTAGGTTAGGTTAGGTTAGGTTAGGTTAGGTTAGGTTAGGTTAGGTTAGGTTAGGTTAGGTTAGGTTAGGTTAGGTTAGGTTAGGTTAGGTTAGGTTAGGTTAGGTTAGGTTAGGTTAGGTTAGGTTAGGTTAGGTTAGGTTAGGTTAGGTTAGGTTAGGTTAGGTTAGGTTAGGTTAGGTTAGGTTAGGTTAGGTTAGGTTAGGTTAGGTTAGGTTAGGTTAGGTTAGGTTAGGTTAGGTTAGGTTAGGTTAGGTTAGGTTAGGTTAGGTTAGGTTAGGTTAGGTTAGGTTAGGTTAGGTTAGGTTAGGTTAGGTTAGGTTAGGTTAGGTTAGGTTAGGTTAGGTTAGGTTAGGTTAGGTTAGGTTAGGTTAGGTTAGGTTAGGTTAGGTTAGGTTAGGTTAGGTTAGGTTAGGTTAGGTTAGGTTAGGTTAGGTTAGGTTAGGTTAGGTTAGGTTAGGTTAGGTTAGGTTAGGTTAGGTTAGGTTAGGTTAGGTTAGGTTAGGTTAGGTTAGGTTAGGTTAGGTTAGGTTAGGTTAGGTTAGGTTAGGTTAGGTTAGGTTAGGTTAGGTTAGGTTAGGTTAGGTTAGGTTAGGTTAGGTTAGGTTAGGTTAGGTTAGGTTAGGTTAGGTTAGGTTAGGTTAGGTTAGGTTAGGTTAGGTTAGGTTAGGTTAGGTTAGGTTAGGTTAGGTTAGGTTAGGTTAGGTTAGGTTAGGTTAGGTTAGGTTAGGTTAGGTTAGGTTAGGTTAGGTTAGGTTAGGTTAGGTTAGGTTAGGTTAGGTTAGGTTAGGTTAGGTTAGGTTAGGTTAGGTTAGGTTAGGTTAGGTTAGGTTAGGTTAGGTTAGGTTAGGTTAGGTTAGGTTAGGTTAGGTTAGGTTAGGTTAGGTTAGGTTAGGTTAGGTTAGGTTAGGTTAGGTTAGGTTAGGTTAGGTTAGGTTAGGTTAGGTTAGGTTAGGTTAGGTTAGGTTAGGTTAGGTTAGGTTAGGTTAGGTTAGGTTAGGTTAGGTTAGGTTAGGTTAGGTTAGGTTAGGTTAGGTTAGGTTAGGTTAGGTTAGGTTAGGTTAGGTTAGGTTAGGTTAGGTTAGGTTAGGTTAGGTTAGGTTAGGTTAGGTTAGGTTAGGTTAGGTTAGGACAAGGGGCGAGGTGTACAGTGGATGTACTGGCACCGACACGGAATGGACTACCTACATGGGACTAAGGCGACGGAGTGTAACGTGCGCGGCAATCGTCTATAGATGTTTGTTAATTATCGGAATGTTGAAGCGATTCACTGAATAAACACATTAATCGTGAGATCGTGAGGTGTGCGGCGGAGATGAGCGCTGCGTGCGGAGTGAAGGTCGGAGTGTAGTTCCTGGAGTTGCGTCAGGCCGCGGAGGCTGTGCAATGTTTGTGTATCGCAACACGGAGGCCACACGTCGCCGGCGGCGGCCGCCAAATAGACGTTCGAGTGTTGCCCAACGTCGGCTCCACCGCCAACACTACCAACACTGGCGCCCGAACAAACAAGCTGTGTCCTGCTATGTTGCTACTGGGTTATACTGTCCACTCACTCCAGTGACTACTTGTAATGAATGACACAGTGACTATCATAAGCTCGATATTTCAGAACAATAAATATTTGGCCAGACGTGGCGAGCGTGTTGCACAAATTCTAATTTCGGCCTATTCATAACTAGGCATAATAGTTATATGCATATTGTAAGTAACTGCCCTAGTCAGTCAGTCAGTCAGTCAGAATAAATTTTGACCGCGTCAACATTGACCGTTTAATTGGGCGAATGGTGAAATACGTGAGAGCCGAACAAAGGATCTTACCTTCGTCCCGGGTCGGGTGTATACATGTTACCATTACCTGGGTACTAGTATATTTAGTTAATCGATTGACTGTCTCATCAAGCGGCGCCATCAGTGTGGCGCGAGGTTCTCCTCGCCCCTACAATGTCGAGGTGACGGTGTGCCACTGGCAAACTGCTGGCCATCACTGACTCATGCAGTAGTACCTACTGCACGTTACATTACGTCAGGCAGGTAACGCATGTAGGCAGATAATGAATTAATAACAACTCGAGTGGTATTGCATCGTGTGAGGCGGCGAGTTCACCGGCCGCGCCGCGCGAGGTCACTCGTCCTCCACTGGTCACTCACTACCGTTGGTTCTCGTCGGCTCATGGCGTTGCCAAAACTCTACGCGCCGACGTATGCAGTGGCACACAATGCACGCGCCGGCCGTGGGAACATCACGCCGCGCAATACATGGAGGATGCGGTCATCACACGCCGAGTAGAACAACACGCTGCAAGGTGTAGCGAGCCAGCGGCCGCTCGACTGCTGCCAGCTGTAATCGAGAAATGTGCGCCGTCACGTCGGCCGATGAACTCGACGCGTGCGCTGCGGACAACCTGCCCGAGATTGTCTTTGCGTTTATTGAATACGAGTGCAACGTGGACGTGTGACTCAGTAGCGGCCGAGCCGACGTACTTGTACTGCACTGTATGTAACGTAGTGGGCTCGACGTTTACCTGTCTGCACATTGCGAACAGAATGCGCGCTCGCGAACAAAACACGCACAGGCGTCACTTCGCAAGCCTTTGTGGAGCGTTGTGTGGCGCTCGGTGTAGGTGTGAGTCACTGCACGTGTCCGCCGGGCCTCGCTCGGCCGCTCGGGTTACGCGCGACAGCAGCACTACTTGCAGTCAGTCAGATGTACCAGTACGGAACATGGACGACGCTCCGTCTAGTCTCTGCTCTCTGAAGGTCGTCACCGTCGGGCGCGGTGTAGGACCCGCCCACTCGTGTCGCGGCAGTCAGAAGCTGAATGTTGTGGACAACTCGATGGTGTCGAGTTGTTGGTAGACAAACACCTATTGTCTGATGAATCTATTTATATAAAGCGCTTCCGTTACTGACTGAGTGACTGGCAGACAACGCACAGCTGAAACTACATTCACGTAAAAGTGGATGAAGGGATCGGTATGAAGGCACCTGTTCACTAACCATCCCCTGGGAAGATTACGGTCTACTGGGATAACGTATGAGACACTATCTGACGGGATGCAGCCGAAGCTGCGGGCAGAGGCTAGTGCATAAATAACATGACGAGTAATAACCAGTTACAAGGAAAATTGCTCACTAATATTATTACTGCTATAGTTAGGTACATATTACAAAAAACATTTCCTAGTTTCCTACACCCGCGGTGTGTACACGTGCCGCTCGGGCTGCAGCTCTGCGGACTAGCGTTAGTCACCACGTATTTTTTATGACCGGACGAAACCTCTAATATGCCTCTAGTTTTTGGGGATGACAGACGAGGGTCTGTGGGATTTTAACCTTACTAAAACCACCCGGTGGCCACCCTCAGCACCTGTAAGGGGCACCAAGTTCTCTAATAGACCTCCAGAGCCCCCACCGTGCACCACCTGTTACGCACATTGCACATCCCTAGGGAGACGCGCTCTCCCTGGAGCCTCGCTGTGCACGGCAGCACGTGACCACTGTGCCACGGTCTACCCTGAGGCCACTGAGTGGGCACCGAGTGTATAGAGTCCCCAGTCCTTACTGTATGCACCCGAGGCCCCAGAGGATGGCGGCTCGTACATACGCAGTAGTACGGCCAACAGCTACATAAGTAACAGACCTTGTATAACGATTTACATATAAAAAATATTTTTATAACTTTTGGGTGATTCAAGGTCCCACAGGTTTGACCCGGTGTATGATTGATAACAGCGCGGCCACGAACACCGCGCGTGCGCCGTGTAGTGCTGTGTAGTGTGTAGTGGCGCGACTGTACCAGTACTACCGGTGCATGCGCTGCTCGCTGCAGGCGGTACGAATAGGTATATGTAGGTAGGTACCAATAGGTAATTGATCAAATAATGTATCAGAGATATTGTAAAAATCATTTTTTTTAAAAGAGTAACGATGGAGTTTCTTGCTCGTCCTTCTCCATTCGAAGCAACACTTTGGAACGAGCGCCTAGCTTCACTGACGGACGGACTGACGGACAATTCAATTTGACGTTTCGAAAGTGCCTAATTTAGGATTAATTGAAATAAATGCTTTGACTTTGACTTTGACTAGGAGATATGTGTGCAACACACTATAGACTATACATTTTATAAAAGTGCACAAGCGCAACTTATGTATGCACAAATATAAAAAAATAAATAGTTAGTAAGCAGTGTTACTAGACAGACATCGAACCCAACATTGTGATTAATGTCTGCATGTTGAAGCATCAAGCAACTGTCTCTATAACTATTACCATTTTATTGATAGTAAACACTTTGCAAGTACCTGCTAGCAATAACACGGCGAGAACAACAATAATACTAGTACTTCACTACTAAGTATGACAATAGAGAATAGAATACCAATAAAATACTTAAGTTTAGTATTGAAGCATAACTACCAGGTGTTGCAAAAACTTGCAAGAACCGAAAATACCGAAAGAAAGGTAATCCCGGTTCCATTATACAAAGGAACCAAAAGTTCTGGTTCACAGTTCTCAAAAAGAACACTGGTTCTGCAAACACTTGTCTCCACGAGGATGGTCCAGCTTGTGTTCACAAAGAAGGTACCAGTTACAAGTAAATTCAACAGAACATTAGTTCAGTACAGTCTACAGGGCCACCGACACACTCAGTCACTCACAAAAACAGTTCTGGCTCCATTGCCCACACAGCAACATTGGCTGTACATTAGTCCACTAGCAGCAGTTATCTACTACCTAGTTAGTTAGTACAATTATTACACAATGAAGAAAAAATTGTTCATTGCCATTTATTATTTCACATTACTACCACACACTACCTAGTTACCTACCTACCATCCTAGTACCTATGTATAAAACAAGTAACACAGTTGCACCTTGTTATTGTCAATGAGTTAGACAATCAGATATACTACATATGTTCCCTAGCTTCTCCCGCTGCTTTGTCCATACAATATCATTGAGTAATTGTCTTTATATAGAATTTATTTATTTGTGCTCCTAATAATTGTCTCATTTACTAAGAACTTTGTATTAAAATTACTGTAGTTAGTTACTTTATAATTATATTTAGTTATGGGTCCTGAAGTTAGTTAGTCAGTTTTTGTGTCATGTTGTGTGATAGCTCCACCGGGCCCCACTGTGTAGTTGTTGTGTGAGAGAGGAAGTTAGTCAGTGACACTCCCTGCGTACCACTGTAACACATGCCATAGACTCATGCCTCATTTGTTTACAGAGCACATCTCTACTCATTACCTCACCATACTACTGCACAACACATTACTTGTGTATGTGTGTGTGTGCAACAGATGACAATACAAACACCTTATTGTCAGCAACACAACGTCCCGGCTCACTCCACTACCACAGACTGGGCAGCCAACTATACACACATGTCACCAGTTGCATACAAGTAATAAAATTGGTGCTGCCTGGTCAAATATGCATATTTATGACGCTTCACTGAACCAAACAAAGAGGTCACTGGTGAATGTAGCATTAATTGATTATGAATAGCGATTATTAAAACGGGGGGAGTTGTGTAAACAAGCAGTTGGCCACAGTTACAACATGACGCCACTGCGTTACATCTCACGACTCTGTGCTCATCTCTGCTTACACGACGTCCCCTACAATTAGCGCGCTTCACAAAAAGCATTCGCTTGACCTCGAACACAGTTCACGGCAACCCACCAGCTACAGCACTCAGCTAGCGACTACAACCATTCGATAGTATCATTTACCTGAACGACTGATCGAGTACGTCAAGTAAACAAACTACTCGTAACAAAGTGAACGCGGCGCACTCACCATGGTAGTGACAGGTATGCGAGTGGTTCGTGCTGCACTAGACTCGGCAGACGCGCGCGTCCAGGCGCTCCGGACAGGGCGAGCCGCGCTGCGACTGGCGGGCGGTGGCTGCAGGCTCGGCTCTCATGAGCGCTGCGGACTCGCACGGCTTCACCGTGGCGCACTGCACACTACTGCCCGTCTCGAAGCCACTATCGCGTGTCGACAGTCCGGCTAGCCAATTGACCCAGTGCACGATGCCGTCGGCGGCAGCGACATGACTGGCTACAGACCACTGACCTGACTGCTTGATTAACAGTTATGTACTATTATTATAAATTGTAAGGATAAGGATGGGCTGTTAAATAGATAAAGTATACAAACATGTATCGATTGCAAAGTGAAATAATTAATCGATTAATTTCGTTATTCGTAGTAATGGCAGTGTTTTTATAATATAATTATGTTAAATATCATAATCAAGAAACTGTTTGATTAGGTAAGTCGATTAATTTCAACTTCACGCTAGGGGCTGGCATTAATTAAATGAAACTCGAGTCGAGTGACCGCCTTAAATAGTTCCGTAAGTACGCCGTACGATAATCAGAAGGTAGGCTAATAGTATTTGTATATGATAACGTTAGGTACCTTTGTTTATAAGGGAATATAAGGGAACTAAGAGATGTAATTTATTATCACATTTCAAACTCAGCAGTAATGTGCCAGACAAAGAAACTGTGTGTTAAATGGATAATTTCCCTCCTTACCCTTAACTCAGAAGTTCGATTAAGATCATTATAACTGTAGGTCGTAAATTCGATTAACTACAGTTTAATAGCGTATTAAGGTGTTATCATGTAATTAAAAACCACACGAGAAATTACTTACGTTCTTATCATGGTTGTTTTATCAGATTCTGTCGTTGGATCAAGTGGTTGGAAAAGTGACTTCTAAGCAAGAGGTCTCAGGTCGATTTCAATTATTGCAAAGGGGCGTAACATAAGTTGATAAGTCTTAATAGAAATCGAACAATAAAAAAAAGTAAATAATCTCAGTTGTTTAGAGATTTATTGTTATCACAAAAAATAATCAATACCTAAGTTAATCGTATAGCTCAATTATGTGGCATATTTTATATCGGAGTCCGTTATAAAATTGATTTCTTAGACGGTAGGTAATAAACAAATCGATTAATATCAATTCGTGTAGTATGAATCGATTTAATTATAAAATACCTACTATACATCCCTAGTCACTTCAAACCGCTGACGTTAACTTGACAGTTGACAGTAACTTCGCGTTTTGTTATTGCTGGAATGACTTAAGTTAAGGATTGTACAATCCGTAAATTGTAATTAAGTTTAATTTTACTCTTTGGTACGAACCTGTACTATGCCTTGCCTGTAACTACACACGGTACACAAACATAATGTGTTAGAAGTTGTGGCCACAAGCCCCTAACAAATTATAATTTAGGCGTTGGTCCCAGCCATACTTTGTGACAATTTTTATTTAATACCTATAAAGCTTTTATGTTATAAACGAAAACGACTATAGGTATTATAAAAAGTATGAAGCGTTCATACTGTAAGGAATTAGATAAGTTCCTACTTACCTTGGTAGAAACTGTGGTGTGTTAACAAATTGCATAATGTTCGGTTACTTACTTCTGTTACTTTTTTTTTATAGTCCGTGTGGGGCCAGACACACAGACTGTAAATCAGATTGATTTTTATAATTTTGTAATCATTAGGAGTACGGGGGTACCTAAACTTCCTGTGGCCCATAAATAAACAAATACCACACGCAGTAGTCGGGTGTCGTCCCGTCCAGCTATGATATTCGGAAGTTCCCCTCGATTCCTCTGGTTATCATCAGTTTCCCTAGTTGGTAGGTATGTCACTATGGATGGAATCACCCTTAAAGTTGATAATTTCCTTTCCTACAAAAACACAATCGTCACAACAGTTCCCAGGCGGCAGCTTACGTGTGACGAAGTTATTCACGAGCACACGAACACATAAATAAGCATACAAGTAGGTTGTGTTGGAATAATATTATTTCGCTACAAATAGGTACGCAGGTAGGTAGGTACTAGGTAGGTGGTACTGGGTACGTAAAGTGAACTGTTGATGAGTAGAGACTATATCGGAGTACTCGCGCAGCTGCGCGCTGTCGTGTCGCGCGCCGTCTGCAGATAATTACATTTGTTATCCAATACACATTCGATTATTTGTTTCAGTACGATGATGGAGGGTGTGTTTGTGAAGGTACCTCCAAAAAGATTTTAAAAGCATAATAGGTAATGATAGGGGTACCTACTCCTAACTAATTAATTAAAGTCCTGTGTCACCACCTTCAGATAAGTAGGTACCTGATATAGGTTTTTTTAATGGGACATGCCCGCCGCAACCTCCCGTACCGCTGCAACTCTTGTAAGCTAGGATCTACATACAGTAGATACAACCATGAAAACACCGGAACACTGAAGAGCGCGTCCCAGAGGTAGGTAGGTATGAATGACTGTCTTGGGTTCCTCATCGAAATAAATCAGATTATTAGAGAAGAAAAAGAAAACGATAGTGGCCCCTTCCCTTAGTGAATTTAATGCAGGAGACAGAATGACTTTAGCCTAAAGGCACAAAAGAGACTACACAACTGGTAAGAGCCCAGGAAATTTGACTTATAACTATGTGTGAGCTGTTATATTTGCTTCCAATAATAGGTACCTATGGCAAAAACGCCTAAACGCACGGAAATTTGTGCTAGGCTCCACACGGTCCGTATAATAGACTACACCTGATGAAACAATTAAATTATCTAACATGGTGTTACGCCCAGATTGCCAGAGACCACACTCCCAAAGTCCCAAAGTACAGAGTTGATGACAGACCCGATAAACTTATTTAAAATAGATAGTTAATACAAATTACGTTCTGAATTCTGTATCTGGGACTATGCGCGCGGCCAGACATTGAAAAACAGGCCCTAACTATAGCAGGCGCTGGAGGTGGCGCTTGTTTTAAAAAGGAATAGTTCTCCCCCCACAGTTACCAGCAGTGAGCGGCACGCTCAGCTTCCGTGGCAGTCGGGAGTTAGAGCGCGTGATGTTGACGACAAAATGGTTTTTTTAATTTTGTAAGAGTTACATTACATTTTGTGAGACAGTTCCACTGAAGATTCTTAAAAAAAAATTGCCCGCTACTACATATCCCTTGTTGTATGGACTCTATACTACAGCAGCCAGGCATATAAAGATGACGTTTTTCTGAAAGAAAGAAACGATTACTAAGCTCGTGTTGTGCACTTGAATACTTATTCACGGCGCCGGTGTTCAAAATAACATAAAAGTAGCTGCAAGTGTTCAGACGGAGTCTGCGTCTGTCGGCACCAACTTGTTGTGCGCGTACTAACATAACACATAGTTGACAAATGTCCTACAAACAATCACGCTCCTCCACTACTACTAGTACTTATAGTTTGTATGCAACCATACAGCTATACATACAGTAGTAGAAGGTATGACGCAGGTGGAGCCGGTACAATAGATCTGGGTACACTCAACAATCGGGGCCGCGAGGAGTGACATAATGTTATTGAACATGCAGGAGAAGCCGCCGGCGTAGGTTAGTGTAGCACTCGTAGAACAGAAGCGTCGTGTGGCAGTGGCTGTGTCGAGTAGTGTGCAGCAACCGATTGTAACTTTAATGGAATGTAGCGTCGTTATCGCTATCAGCGGGTCCCACGTCGGGCGCCATTACTGTGCGCTCACCAGAAAATTGGATGAGGAAGCGCACACGCGCCGCCGCGCGCTGATTGGATCGAGCCACATCTGTTGTATCGCGCCCCGCCGCGCCGCGCGGTACTGGCGGCAGTACGAGGCGGGCGGCGCGCGATGCAGGCGGCGGGCGAGGCGCGCGGCGCGGCGGCGGCCGTGGCGCTCATATACTTCACGTTCTTCCTGGACAACGTGCTGCTCACCGTGCTGGGTGAGTGCCGGGCGGTGCCTGCATACTGTATACTGTACACTGTGTACTGTGTACTGTACCGAGTGGGGTCCTGTGTGCGCAGTGCCTATCATCCCGGACTGGGTGCGCGGCGAGGCGCTGGCGCTGTGGACGACGCGCGACGCGCCGCTGGCCAGCCTGCTCAACCACACGGCGCAGCGCGCTGTCGCCGCCGGTACTCCCCGTACCTACCCTCCTCCACACTACGGTCCCTTCCATTTAATGCCTGACTGTTGTCTCCCCTCTCCCCTATAAGTCATACTTAGGATTTACGGGATTGTGAGGATTTTAAAAATGGACAATTAGGTGTCGAGATGTCCAATGTTCTCTTGTTCACTATTACCTCGCGGTAGATGGACCTGCGCGCGCGGCCTTGCCGCCATTGAGAACATCGGCGGTTTGCCCACACGTAGTACTACACCGTGCCATCATCATCAGCCCGGATTCGTCCACTGCTGGACATAGGCCTCTGCAATAGCACGACATCTTGCGAGTATTGTCACTGTATCTAGCTGAAGGGTGTCCTAAACTAGGAACAAAGGTACGTAGGTATCGGTTCTTCGACTAATGTGAGCCGTATTGTAGTAATGTGTCCAGCGGGTAAAGCAAAAAATAAACCGTTGAAAGTATTGAGAACTAAAAACTATTACTAATCTATTAAAAATTATCAAATCTTATTGAATAACTTCGTAAAAGAATGTAAGTAAGTATAATGTTGTAATCACCATCAGTAGTACCAAGTTTATTGTACACTTCCTTGCTTCCCTGGAAGATACCTATTCTGTTGACGCGTGTCCGCGGTGTACCGAGGCGAGCGTGTAGTGTGTGTGACAGAGGGCGCGGGGGGCGGTGGCGGCGCGTCGCAGGCCGTGGTGGGCGTGGTGCTGGGCGCCAAGGCGGCCGCGCAGCTACTGGCCGCGCCGCTGGCGGGCGCCGCCGTGTGCCGGCGCGGCGCCGCGCCCGTGCTGCGCGCCGCCACCGCCACGCTGGCCGCCGCCGCCGTCGGTACGTATACAGGGGGCGGGGGCGCGGGGGCGCGGCGGGGCGGGGCGCGGCGTGACGTGTGCGGTGTGCGCAGTGTTCGCGTGCGTGAGCGGGCGCGGCGGGTGGCGCGCGGCGCTGGTGGTGGCGGCGGGGCGCGCGGCGCACGGCGCGGGCGCGGCGCTGGCCGCCGTGGCGGGGCTGGCGCTGGCGGCGCGGGCGCTGGCGCCGCCGCAGCGGGACCGCGCCATCGGAGCGCTGCTGGGCGCCGTCGCGCTGGGTAACTACAACGTGCCGCGACCGCGCGGGCGTGGCCGGCAGTGCACCGACTCACCGAGTTGTGTTGCAGGCGTGCTGGTGGGCTACCCGTTCGGCGGCGCCACGTACGCGCTGTGGAGCCGCGGCGCGCCCTTCCTGCTGATAGCCGCGGCGCTGCTGGCCGACCTCGGTGAGAACACTGCGGCCGTGGGTAACGTTCTACAGTAACTGAGTGACTATCACTAAGCGAGCGTTCCTTTGTTTCAGCGCTGCAGTACATGTTTCTGGATAAGGAGGAGTACAACCGGGTGAGTACCTCCAGTTTCCAACTCTCAAGTCTTCTTAAAAGAATCAGATCTGGGGGCACGATAGTGCCCCCGCCAAGACGAGCCAAGCGAAGCGCAAGCGCAAGGGCACTACCTACCTTTTCTCGAAGCGCTTCGTCTTATTTTTGAACCTTCATAACTTGAGTTTGGGTTATACCAGATAAACAAAATTTTCAGGATATAATGTCAGTGGTAGACTTAATAAACCTCTAAAGTTTCAATTGCATAGCTCTTATACTTTAGATTTTATTGATATCTAAAATACCCCGATTTCGTCACTCACTCACTGATGATCAACAAAATTCTTAAGGTACTTCCTGAAGTCCTAGAAAACTGAAATTTGGTATGTAAGCTAGTATTAGTACCCAAACAACAAAAAAATCCTAAAACTTGGAACTTTTACCCCCCAACCCCTTAAACTAGGGGGTGAAAGTTTGTTCGAGACTTCCGCAACTTTTGACGCTAGAGGTCTTAATACGGCCGCGGAGGGGTAAAAATCTGAAATAGGGAAACTTAATTCCCTATTTCCTGCTTGAGATCTGAAAATTATACACAAGTACATAGAACACAAACTTTTCATCAAATCAAAACATTATCCTACCCATAAGTACTTAGATATGAATAATATTACTACACTTCACTTCGGTAAGTGTTTATTAATCAACCTATACTTTTGAACATAAGCATCGTAAGTATAGTATGCGCCAACGCCCGCCGCCTGCCCCCTCGTCCCCGCGCAGTAGCTAAAAATAATCGGCCCGTCAGCGAGCGCGGCACCCGAACGCGGGCAGACGCGCGAGGGCAGACGTCGTTGACGGTTGTCTCGTTGAATGAAAAATTTTCGGAATATTTCGGTAATTTAAAAGTTTGCTATCGCGGAGAAAAAAACCATTTGCCTAATATTTAATTGTTAGTAGTTTAGTAGGTAAAGGTTTAGATACTAGTGTTTTAATTTTCATTGATAAAAAGTATTAGGATTACGTTTGCAATTTTCTTATAAATTTAGTAGTTTAGTAGGTGAAGGTTTAGTTAGGTACTAGTGTTTTAATTTTCATTGATAAAAAGTATTAGCATTACGTTTGCAATTTTCTCACAAATTTAATTAAGAAATTCAAAGATTGAATAAGTAGGTATTTGCAATTAAGTAGTGTAGGTTAGTAGGTATAATATGTTTATAGTTGTTTATGTAGGTACGACTTAGTGAGAATAATTTGAACCTACAAAAAGAAATGAAATCCCACAAAAACATTTCATGTTAAATGTTGCCAAGACGAGACCATATAGCTCGCACTGTCAAAAAGTAATCAGATCCCGTGTAGAGCCAAGTTTCTCACCCTACATGCCCAGACCTAAATCGATAAGCCCTAATTTCACACTCAAGTTACGGGGAAATTCTACAGCCATAGCTCATACTGCGTAGTTCGTAGCGCGTAGCAGAGTTTTTACGCTATAATCTCGTAGGCGTGCAAACCTTGGACGTAACTGGCGAGTTGGCCGCACGGAAAGAGTTTAGAAGATTGAATAGATTTTTAAGCTCAAGCCCATATGACGAATAGCAAAAAGTCCGTGCTATATGGTCTCGTCTTGGCAACATTTAACATGAAATGTTTTTGTGGGTGAGAATGTTACAAATTGAATTGTTAATAAGTATTGAACTCATGTCATCTGCGTACAATGCTTGCGTATAGGCTTCGGTACAATGTGCCGCGAGTATAGTAGTCCGGCCACGCATGTAAACAGTAAGGTGTCGGCAGCCGTGCGAGGAGGGCGCGGGCGGCGTGTCGTGGCGCGGCGTGTGGGCGCTGGCGGGGCGCGGGGGCGCGGGCGCGTGCGCGGGCGCCGTGCTGCTGACGACGAGCGTGATGGCGGCGCTGGAGCCGTGCCTGCCGCTGTGGCTGCTGCACAAGTTCCACGCGCAGCGCTGGCTCACGGGCGCCGTGTTCGTGCCCGACTCGGCCGCGTACCTGCTGGCCGCCAGCCTGCTGGGCGGCGCGGCGCGGCGGCTGGGCGCCGAGCGCGTGGCGCTGGCGGGGCAGCTGGGCGTGGCGCTGGCGGCGCTGGCCGTGCCGCACGCGCGGACCGTGGCGGGGCTGGCGGCGCCGCACGTGGCGCTGGGCGCGGGGCTGGGCGCGGCGGACGCGGCGCTGGTGCCGGCGCTGCTGGCGCGCCACCCGCGGCGCGAGGCGCACGTGGCGGCGCTGCTGCAGGCGGCGTCGAGCGCGGCGTACGCGCTGGGCCCGGTGCTGGGCGGCGCCGTGGCGTGGTGCGTGGGCTTCGAGACGGCGATGCGCGCGCTGGGCGTGCTCAACCTGCTGTACGTGGGCTACCTGTACCGCGCGCTGGCGGCGCACCCGCTGTCCCCGCAGGTACTGTCCGCGCTGTGTGTGTGTGTGTGTGTGTACTGTGACGTAGTAACGTGAGCCTGTGTGTGCAGTGGGGCGCCAGCTCGCCGGAGGAGGAGGACGCGGAGTGCGAGGAGGGCGCCGAGCGCCTGCCGCTGGCGCCGCGCCAGTAGACAGCGCCGCGCCAGTAGACACACTACACTACCTACTTTATTTAGCTGGACTGATGTTGTACGATGCAATACATTTATATGTAGCAGTCACACTACAAAACTACAAACATTACTACCTGAAACCTTAACGGCGTTGACAATTACCTAATCGAAGTAGGTACATAGTAACGGTGATGATACTTAATATAAACAAGAGCCGATGTGTTTTTTGTTTCACTACTGCCACTACTGCAGTACCTACCTACCTATATACTTACCAACCCTACTAGATACTAAAAATGAATCCAATAACACGTTACTAGTAGCTCGGCCCGACGCGCGGCGATGTATAATGTAGCGGTGTGTGTCGAGTGGCGGGTGACGCGCCGTTTCTACGTTTGAAAGTTCATTTGTTTGAGACGTCACTGGACGTGGCCGACTGACATTATGTCAAAATTACCGTAATCAACACAACGCACTTTGGTTCCATGACGCTAAATTTTAGTAAAATATAAACACAACCGCAGTCACAAGCACACGCCATGTCCAAGAGACCACTGGGTGAGTATCGCAGGTAGCAATGTAGCGGCGGCGCGCGGCGTTCCTCAATGTAGCTGTTGCAGGCCCCGGGCCGGGCGCCTACCGCCTGCCCACGACGGTGGGCTTCACGCAGCACGACCCGTCGCGCTACCGCAACCCCATGTACTCGTTCGGCACCAACGCGGGCTACCGCCTGCGCGGGCTGGGCCCGGGGCCCGCCTACCGCATCGAGCGCGTCACGCGCGACGGCGTCATGTCGTCGCCCGCCTGGTCCTTCGGGGCCCGCTTCGCGGCGCGCGCCACGCTGCGCACGCCGGGCCCCGGCGCGCACGCGCCCGAGCGCTGCCCGCCCATGCGCGAGCCGCGCGCGCCCGTCTACTCCATGGGCGCGCGCCTCGGCTTCGCGCTCAAGCGGTCGGGGCCCGCACCCAACGCCTACGCGCTGCGCCTGGGGCCCGGCACGCCCGCCTACACCATGGGGGCGCGCGTCGGCTTCAACGCCAAGGCCAAGTCGCCGGGGCCCGCCGTGTACTTCCAGCGCGACACCAACGTGTACAAGTGCAAGTGAGTGCCGCACCAATATTGTCACTACTCGGGTGTAGCGGTGTGTAACGCGTGTATGTTGCAGGCAACCCGTGTTCTCGCTGGGCGCGCGCCTGGACGGCGCCGGCAAGGCCACGAAGACGCCGGGGCCCGCCGCCTACCCGCCCAACCTCTACAACACTAAGAAGGTGAGTGCCAGTAGTGTAGTGCCGCCGCGCGACGCGAGAGGTCGCTGCAGTGAGCGAGTGACGTAACGCCGTGTCTGTTACAGAACCCGTACTCGTACTCGTTCGGCACGAAGCACGGCGACTACGCGCCGCCGATGATCATCAAGGAGGACACGATGGACTGCCTGTAGAGCCTGCAGAGCCCGCAGAGACTGCAGAGTCTGCAGTAGCCTGCCTTGTGACGTCCGTGTGCCAGTTGCAGTTAATACCAAAAAAATCGTCGAGTCGAGTAAAGTAACGTCCCGAGTCCCGAGTCCCGTCCTATTGGAGCTGTAACGTCGAGACAAATTGATCATGTTGTACTGTATCTTTGGATTTGATGACTAATGTGACTTGGTAAAAATTGTCTGTCGTAGTGTCTAGCCTTATACCTGGTATATTATTTTATTTTAGTCATAATATTAACCGAATATTATATTTTGTAAAAATGGTGTTTACTTAAAGTACCAATGTTCGTCTACTCATGCCGGATACGTGACGAATCGTACTGACATCACGTAGACGGCACTAAAATCATTTCGTGAATTTCCATTGAAAGTCTTTGTGAATGAAATAAATGGTATATTTGTACAGTCGCGTATTATTGCCTAACTAGTATGTACAGTGGCTGCCTAGAACTTCCTCATGGAGCGCAGCTTGTTGTTGCGGCGCATGGCGGCGGCGCGCACCCGCAGCCAGTACTGCTTGGAGTCGGGCGACAGCTCGTGCAGCGCGGGCGCGCGCCCCACGCGCAGCTCCCACAGCCACGCGGGGTACGCGCTGTCCTCCTGCAACTGTACACACTACTGTCAACTATCTGTCCTTGGCCACTGATAGGATGCTCGTTGTTTCTGGAGCTTCAACATTTTCTTTGATGATAACCTTCTCCTTCTCAGTGCAGGCTTTCAAGAGTAATGAACATGTTTACAAAGATTACATTTACATGTGAGTACTACAATCAGTAACATTTATTAGGTAGGTCAACCTGTAACCAACTATATCATCAGCTTATTGCAAGAAATCATTATCTATTATATAAAAATAAGTTGGGTTTTCCTTCCTGACGCTATAACTCCAGAACGCACGAACCGACTTCCACGGTTTTGCATTCGCTAGAAAGGTCTCGGGCTCCGTGAGGTTTATAGCAAGAGAAAAGCAGGAAAACAGGAAACACAGGCGAAACAGAGTTCGCCAGGTTTGCTAGTCTACATTAAATCACTGAATATGTGTTTAACTATACCTAGTGCACTAATATTGACACATTCTACAAAATATACTAGATACAAATAAGTGATTTTTTGCAATGAATGATTTCTTGCAATAAGCCAACAATATGTTCCTAGTTAATTATACCCAACACTTGAAAAACTTGTCAATTATATGTAGGTTAGATGACCATTGCACATTATGGTACCATTACACTGGTTTGATGATAAACTATAAGGTGGCTGATGGAAGCTTGGACTACCTGCTAGTAAACTTATTTCCCTTGATGATGAGGATCAATAAAATTTTTGGCAATCCCTAGTAGATCCAGTAAGTAAGAGTGAGTCCATTCATTTAAAAGCCAACTTCAGCAATTTATGTTGGTAAGGGCTTGACATTTGGCCAATATCTTGCCGGATGGTAAGTCTCGTTAATGTAAATGTAATCTCTACTCTATTGATACCCACTGACCCTACTAATAATATAATTGCCGATGTTTGTGCTCCTTCACTTCAAACCAACTAGTTATCGGGCTGACGTTTAGAGCAGGGCAGATTATGGTCTTGAATAAACCATAGGGTAAGTACCTACTTATTAATCCCACGGGAACATGAGGTGAAGCCACTGGCAGAAACTAGTAATTACATAAATGAGTAATGAAGCTGACAGAGAGCTCACCTTGACGTCCTCCCCGGTGGTGTAGATGTTGGAGCCACACACATAGTTTACGAGTTTGTGTGGGTCGCTCTCTACTGGCATTTCTTTCTTTTCCATGGCACCTAGCTTGCCGGCCTTTTTCTTGCCTTTCCCCAGCCCCATAACACCTGGACAAGACCAACATTAGCATCGCCGCGCGCTACGATCATAATTATATTAACTCGTGAACATAACGACACGCCACTGGCGCATGGCGCCACCGCTGTACGCACCTCCAGCGGCGGACGTAGTCTTCTTCACAGCAGCGAATGTAACTCCAGAACTGTGCAAATGTGATGTCTGAGCTGTGAACACCTGCCGCAGCGGCAATAACGTGCGGATAAGGAATCCACAACTCATTGTGGCAAGGGAAGCCGTCTAGGCACTTATATTTAATACAATTATGAGGTTTTATCTGAAAGTTAAAACAATAAAATACAGACAGAATAGGTTGTAATTGTAATCATTTAGCTGATCCCAAGTAGCACGGTACCAAGACACACTGTCAAGTGACAATTGACATTTGACATCGACAATGACAATAATGACATTCCTGTTATATTTGACACTTGAGTAGTAGTTGTATAGTCGACTTAGATATTTAGTCGACTCGGTGCGACCACAATCACCGCGCGGCCATCGCGCGAGCGGCACTATAGACAAACAAGTCAAGTGTCACAGTGACAACTGTGACAAGCAGTGAGTGTGACAGCAGTAACACAGTGACAAGTGAAGTGTCAACAGAGAAGTTCGCGGTCGCAGCTTGGAACTGTTTTATTTATTTATAGGTATGTCAATAGAAAATGTTTTTTTCTGATGAATCTTGTGATTGTATATGTTTCATATCTGGTGCATTAGATAAGATAATGTAGTTACCGTTGCCGTAAGATACATTTTAAAGGACAGAATTTAGTTGTACCTACATTAAAATCATTGTTAAAGTACTTTGCTCCACCTTGTCTTTCCTTGTATAATCTGGAAAGGAAAACCCGTGTGGAAACACTCGGCCCGACAGTCCGCTGGCGTGACTCATAGCTCACATGTCGGATACGGGTTGGGAGAGAAGCGGGAGCCGCCTCGCGCCTGCAGCACTCAGTGCGACAGTCGCTCAGTGACACACGGCGAGTGAAGCGGAGCGCGGTCAGCGCTGTGTCGTCATTGTTATTGTTTCGTTATTGCTTGAAAGTGATGTTCGACTCGAACGAGCTCGATACCGACGATATTTTCAAGGTACGTGAGGTCGCTCGGCGTAGCGCTTACGTCAGGCGACACTGAGCGCCGGTTGACTAACAGTGCCGCTCTGTACACTGATACACTATCGCCGTATCTCGGTGTAAGCACTAATTACTCGCTGATTATGGATCGGCCGCGCAGATACGGCGCGGTACAGGTGCGAGCGGCGCCGCGCACTAGTCCGCGGCAGGCAGTGCTCGGTGTGTGCAGCAGTACTCGGTACAGAGGTACACGGAACAATAACTGGTACAGTGGTGCGGTGCAGTAGTGCTAGCTGTGACAGTGCTGTAGTGCGAGCACTGCTGCTGCATGTAGTTGGCCGCGTGACTACATCATATTGTGCATCTTGTACACCAGTAGTGTGTAGTCTCTGTATCCCACAACTGTAGTTGTGACTTGTGACTTAGTGCAACTACCTACTTGTGAGTGGACACCGACCACCAGTTGATTTGTTTGTATCATTTATACCCTTATTCTATGCAATCACCTTTGCTATCAGTTCCTTAACTGTTAGATTCCATGGTATATACACATAAAACATGTCCAGATTTGTTATGGTGACAGTAATTTTAAACCCACATTTTGTCAATATTTTATTCTTGTGGCATCTTACTTCCTAATTGATATATGTAGTTAATTAAAACCAAATTGTGGAAATAATCAAGTTATGGAAAGAACAATGAGAAATAATACAATATATGTGGAGCAAAGTTAATTGAAATGTTGAAAAGCAAACAAAACCTGTAACTAGTAAACTTGTCAGTATGTAACAGTTTGATGTACAGCTTGCACTCATGCCACAGAGTAGTGGGCACGCAGGGACATGTAGTGAGTAGGCGGCCAGGACAGAGCTGTCTGTTATCTGGCGGCCACTCGTTCCTGCGCAGTGACAGTGTGTGTGTGTGTGTGTGTAGGCGCGACACGCGCGGCACGGGCCGCCCATGGAGCTGCTGTGGTGGCTGGCGTGCGGCGTGCTGGCCGCGCTGCTGCTGGCGCTCGTCTGCCGCTGCTGCTGCAGGAACAAGGCGCGCGGCCGCGTCATCGCGCGTGAGTACCGCCACATGCGGGCCTAGTCGCTGCCGGCAGAGTATGTGTGTGACGTGTGTGTGTGTTGCAGCGCCGCCGCGCGAGGAGACGGGTGCACCATACCCGCAGCAACAGTACGCGGGCGCGCTGTACCCGCCGCACGACGTGCGCCACGCAGGTGACACACCGCCCGTACCGCCCGCTCGTTGCTCCCGCGACGTCCACTGACCGACCTGTTGTCCACAGCGCCGACGGTGACCGTGTACCCGGTGACGGGAGCATACCCCGCGCCCGCGCCCTACCCGCCGGCCGCGGCCTACCCCACGACTGCGCCCTACCCTACGGGGGCGCCCTACCCCACGGGGGCTCCCTACCCCACGACGGCCCCGTACCCGACGGGGATGCCCGCTGCAGCGCCGTACCCATCGCCAGCGCCCACGGCACCTGATGTCACTGGTAAGTCATAACCGTTGATGGGGATAGCTATTAATAATCCATTGTTTTATTACGGAGACTCAATTGACTCGAGCAAATATGATTGCGATGATTACGAATTAACCGGTGTTTGCATGTGTATGCGGTGCTAGTGTTGTAACTATTTGTACCGGCGGTGTGTACTATGTACGTGCGACGAGTTACCACTACACGTGCACGTGCTGTGTATGCACCATCCCTTGTATAGTGCTCGCTCGACGCTTTGTGTGGACGACGGTACAAATATATTCATCTCAACCTTTTAAAAACTGTTTTCACTCATTAATTGAAATATCCGGTTTACTCACGTGAGCTAACTACTAGCATAGACGCCTGTACGTGATAATAGTTTAATCAGAATGTCAGTTTAGTCTCTGTAATGTACCATCAGAGGACAGTCCCACACGACCACGCGGTGCAGTATGTATGTGCACGCGGTGACATGTACAGAGAGTCATTCACACAGTCAGTCACACCGCCCTAGTACTTCCGAAGCAAACAAACTGCACCTTGAGTATACATTGTATAGACATCGCTTGATGGAGTGTCGGGCGACGTACGAGATGACTCGCTAGTCATCGAGTGGATAATACTCGTGACGTCACGTGTCACTACTCGGCTTAACTAGTTGTTGATAGTGTGCAATGTATTACAGAAATACACACACGTAACAAAACATGTGTATGTGTTGTTGTGTGGCTGTTTAATGTGATGTGGTCAATACTATAGGTACTGGGAAATAATAAATCATTTTCTAGTGCCGCAATGTCCTCTGATATGTTCGTACATAATATGATAAGCTATAGTTAGCTTCGATGACACATTATTTATATACTTGTGGTACATTTTCTCATTCAACACTGACTAACTAACTAACTATGTAGCAATAAGGGCCCCGTGCTAACTAACCGTTCGCTTTGTGCAAAGCTTTCTATGGAGTGGCGCCGCCGGGCTGGAGCGCGCAAGGTACGTACCCCCCCCCCCACAGTAACTACATCTAGTGGTGGGCTTGTGTCAGTGTCGCATGTCTCATGTCACCCCCGGTAGCGACTAGTCGGGACACGTCCCTGCAGCTGTGGGACTAATCGAACGGGCTCGGGGAGGGCATCGCCAGCCGTCGTACAGGCTGTCCTACTGAGCATTCAAATTGTATGTAACGGTCCTGAAGCAGTAATAGTTTGTATTGTTCAACCATTCCGCGCGGTGCTCGGGGCAACTGCCGCAAACATGAACCCAACGTGGATGGACGAAACTATCAATACCGATATGTTCATTGTCGTCGTACAAAAGTTGGCTTGCCCTGTCTCATTGAAAATTATTTAAATTTGTAACCGATTTTGGCACCAGTTGCGTATTTTAATGATCAATGCTACCTAATGATCGTGCAGCGCAAGGAAAACAACAGAATAACTCAGAGCGCGATACTACATATCACTTCCGCTTCGTTTTCCGCAAGGATTAGATATCGGAATTATAATTAGCAGTATTACATGCACTAAGGCAATCTGTCATGTAGCTGCGGACCGTTACAGCCAGCAACAATATGCTCCTACGTGACACAGTAGGGATGACATGCTCCACGTGCCTGTTCGATTGGTACACACAGTTCAGGGACCTCCTAATGTCGTCCAGGTACATCTAGTTTCATCCATGTTCCTGAGTGATGTCTGGCAGCGGTACATGTGTTTGTTCCACTAGAGTCGTGCTAACTTGGTGTGTCAGCTCATTACATCACAACAGTTCCAATAACCTGTCTGTCGGTAGATCTGGCCGCTCGTTGGACAGCAGCTGCAGACAATGTGTCACACAGTAACACAAGTAGTGCGGGAAGTGTCCTGCGATAACATACGTAGTGTTGGCAAACAAATCTACCCACAGATAGTTTATACGAATTGCATCATGTTCTGAATGTGCCGCGGTATGTCCTCGACACGAACCATGGCCAGATATTTCGTAGTGGCGGGTGACGTTTATATTATTTGTATTGTTTTTTTTTTAAAGGAAGTAAAAGAAATTTAGTTAATTCGAGTAACAGTGAAAACTGCGAAATTACCTCCAACATAATGTCATGGTTCGTGTCGGGTATAATACAGTGTATGTAGTTGTGATGTGTACCGTGTAACGTGTACCACCGTGTGTTGCAGCGTGTCCGCCGTCGTACGACCAGGTGATGGCGGACCACAAGCAGCCCCCGTACAACCCGCACGCGCCGCACTAGTCGCCCACTGCCCGGCGGTGCTACACTAGCAATCCAACATTGTTTACATAATCTATTCATTTTATTGTTGTCTGTAAGAGTAATGTCCTCGACTGAGATGAGATTTATATGAAATATAAATGTTAGCGATGTACAATACGAGAGTTTAGTATTAAGTATACAATACAGTTCCCAACGATGTCACTGTAACGTAACGTTCGCCGCAGGCCGGTAGGGGGCGCCCGCACAAGTACAAACTGCGCAGATGTGTTTGATATTGTAAATTGAAAGGAAATTGTTGGATTACACGAATACCGTTTTATGATAATGTTTGCGCCAGCGTCGCGGCGCACAGTATCAGTGAGATAACAGCGCGTTATCAGTGCGCGCTCAGTACGTGTGTCACCAGTACTTGTATGTCGCGTCACTCGCAACATGCAACACGTCGCTCCGCAACGCGCAACACGCCACGTGTCGCCCCGCCGAGCCTGCAGCGTGTCACTCTACATGGGTTGTTCTCTAAGTGCTCAGTTTTGATTAGATCTATAGCCACGCGCTGTAGCGTGCAACGTGCAACGTGTGTCGTGCAACGTACTTAACTAGTGAACCAGGCGTCTGCAGTAGTTACAGTAAGAGTGACGTCACTATGAATGATATAGATAGACGTGTGAATGGTGTATATACGCTGCGTCCGCGCGACCAGCGGACATGTGATATGTGCGAGTACCCGACACAGTACTACACTGGGCGGTACCTCGCTGTCTGTGTAAATATGTTCTCCTACTTCGTGAGATTGTTACTGATAACTAGTGTTTACCTCAGATTGTAACGTTTCTCTTATTTCCCAAATATAGGTACATTGAGCTTTATGTTGTAAAGTTTAAGGTGCATTTTATTATGAATAAGATATTTTGAATTTAGTTATGTAAGTGGTCACTAAGTGTATTTTAATTTTCATACAAAATATAATAAACATTATGCGCAGCGCATGTCGGCGTACACACTCGAGTTTCATTTCAATATCCATTATTTTCGTGTGTTTGGAATATCAAGAAGTAACTCCTCGTGAGGCGGGAGGGAACATCAGCCACTTGACACACACCAGAATGTCTTACCATGTATCTCTATTGGCAATATACGAGGTGCCTACTTCGGTATAAACTACAGAGCGCTTCCTACTACGAAACTGGCAACTATTATCCCCACCTAGGCTCAGTAGCCAGGCGCAGCACAACAAGTCCCTCCACACGACAGCTGATAGTGTGTAAGTATTGAAAGTAGTTTGTGAGACAAGCTCGCCGCAATCTGCCAAAACTGCTGCAAGTCGTTTAGGGTCTAGAGTAGATACAACCACACACGGTGTGTGTGAAACACTGAAGTACAGCGAGTCAGCGCGCCGGGAACATGAGCAACTGTCTCGGGTCCCGCGGCGAAGTAAATAGATGTCACTAAAGGAGAAGGAAGCGACGAGTCCCGCGTACTGGGAGCACTCAGTACTAGTACTCGTGGAGTAGTACAGGACAGTGTGGCGGTGGCGGGCACTTGTTGCGCATGCGCGAGCGCGGCGCCGCGCTGTCGCCGCTCGCTGCAGGGCTGTCCGCACGAGTCGCCCCCTCACTCACTGACTGACTGACTGACTGACTGACTGACAGTTACTGTTTCCTCCACAACACACCGTACGAGCACGTATACAATGTAACACACCTCGCCAGTCACAGGTCCCATGTAACGAGTAGTGAGTCTATTATCAAATGTATTACTCGACGTGGATGAAATCGCGGGCAAAAGTTAGTTAGTTATAAAAAGTGTGTCGCTCTCATGAGATGTCTTCTCTTGTGTTGCTCGAAGGAGTGACGCCTCGGGCGAGGGACAGAATGTGGTGGTTAGATAGAGTGAATACATGCTGCCTGCTAAACAATCCGACTCATCTCACTCTTTGCTCCTGAGCCAGTGGCTCGGAACTTGAAGAAGTATTTGGCAAGCAGTATCGGTATGTGTATGTTTGTGCGCGTGGCTGCTTGGACATATCCGAGCAGTATCGGTATGAGTATGTTTGTGTGCGATTATGTCGGCCTTTGGCTGAACCGATTTTGATGCGGTTTTCAGTAAAGTATTTTTCAGACTTGGGAGAAGGATATAGGGATATTACCTGATTTAAAAAAAATTGAGGCGGTAAAGAGAATTAAAGGCGTAACCTTTTTAAAAAAAATATGAATTTTATTCTAAGTGAAAAAACACAACGGCAGATTCACCTGAGACGCTAGGAATAATTAAATGTCCAGTATAGAGTAACGTTCCTGTATCGTTCGGTACTAAGTAATAAAATATAGTTTATAAGGCAGCCCAGTGTAAGGGTTGCCGCGAGCGACAGCCCTACTCGCGGAGGCTGCGGCGCCAGAGTGTCGCGGGCACTTGTTGCGCCGTCGCGCCGACATCTGCGCGCCGCGCGCCGTGTTCCAGCAGCGACACACAGCCGCGCGGCGACACAGGCACACAGTACACACTGGTACACGCAGGCGACACGGTGTCGCTGCGTGCGGGCGGCGCGGCCAGGGCGGCGGAGTGTCAGTCTCCGCGCCATCCGCCGCGAGGGAGCAGTGGCCGCCGCGCCGCCAGCTGAGCCAGTGCCGGGCAACATGTGACTGTCAACTCTCTGCACGCGGGTACCACGCGCCCAGCGCCACGAGCTAGCACACGCCGGACAGGTGAGCTCATCACCCAGCCACCGCGGCAGGCGCAACATTGTGCCACTTCATATCATTTATCTTGAATGTTGGTTTTCACTTTCACATTAGATAAATCACAAGGTCAACGCTTCCTCCAGTCAGTCGCCAGTCGCCAGCTGTGAGTCATCCGAGAGATGAATAATGTCATAATTAGGTATGTGAGGTACCGCTGCTGTACACTCTGTACAGATATGCGGGATAAGTACGGGTTGTAATTAGATTATGTTACTGCTGCATGCAGGTACTGGATAGCTCACACTCGGTAATCGCTAATCCGTGCGTTAGCTGGCGACTGGCTGGCGACACTGTTACAAGTATTGGAACCTCAAATTGTGTACGTTTTATAAAAGATGACCGGAGCACTCTTGCGTAGTTCATCGTAGCACATCTCGTAGCCTGCTACGCCGCCCGCCGCAGTAGACGCGCGGAGCGTAGCAGACGTGTGTAGCACGTGCTACGCCGGTATACGCGCGTAGCTGTTGGTTTCGTGGGGTTTGGTATAAAGTGTTTGTGTTGTAGCGGTGAGTACGGAGTGGGCCCGGGATGGGGGTCCCGGGCGCGGGCGGCGCGGGCCCCAGCGGCGCGCGGCGGCCCAGCCACGTGGCGTACTACGTGGCGCTCGTCGGCATCCTGTCGCTGCTCATCATGCTGTGTCTCTACTTCTTCTACTACTTCATCAAGAAGGTCAAAGGTGCGTCCCCGCCGTACCCCCACACTTGCTCACGATGTGTCGCTACGCTCTGGTTGTGTATGTGTGTGTGTGTCCGCAGAGCTGAGTTCGTCGGACAGCGTGTGCCAGCCGACCACGTCGTGCCGGCCGCCGCCCGCCGCCAGCGCCTACCCCGTGGCGCCAGGTGACGCCGTGTTCTCTACTTGTTGTAGTGTTCTGTATTACATACAGTGAGTACGTGACGCGGTGTGTGTTGCAGTGGTGCGCGACAGTGCGAGCGCGATGGCGCGGCTGTGCAAGCAGGTGCCGGGCGCGGCGGGGAAGGGCGACACCGTGTTCCCGGCCGCCAGCTCGCCCGCCGCGCTGCGCGCCAGCACCGGGGAGCCGGACCCGCGGCCGGCGCCCGCCAGCGCCCCGGACCCGCGACCGGCGCCCCCGGCGCCCCGGAGCCGGCCAGCGAGCCGCGGCCCGACAAGGCGCCGGCGCCGGCCGCGCTGCCCGCGGCGCCCGAGGTGGCGGCGCAGTAGTCGCCCGCGTTGTGTCGGACACTGTCTACCTCACGAACATATGTTTTGTATCGCGCTGCTAGTGTATGTAACGTTACGTCGACTTGTGCCGTGTAGCTCTTGTACTTTTCTATGTACTTAGCGTAGGTTTGTTATACATATACATATATTATGGGATGTTTATAGTTAATGTTTATATGTTGGAGTATGTTGTTGCTCAATGGCCGGCGCCGTCCACTGCCCGCTGTGACTGTGTTGTTGTTTACAGTCGACTCGATGATGTCGAAGGTTTCTCTATGATATATCTCTATTTTATACAAACAATAATATTGCTAGGGAAATTATATTATTCGTAATTTAGTTAAAATTTTACAAATTGATAAATATGTTCGTATTGTAAATGTTCCCCGGGACCGCTACACAATATATGTACTGGATGTACTGGTACAGTGTGGGTGTGTTTGTGCCGCTTCGGGCCCGCGCTTGGTGTCTGTATCGCGCTGTACTTCAATAAATACGTTCCACTACCGCGGGTTTCATTACTCCCTCTACTACTACTACATTATATATATGTAATGTGTATGTATAGGTACCTACAGTCTGTGGGTTCCCCGTGTCGTGAGTGTATTGCCAACAAGACAACGTGAGTCACACAGAGCTACACTGCGTGGGACCGACCGCCGACATGTCGCCGACGTGTTGCCGACATGTTGCCGACATGTTGCCCGGCAGCCACTCGGCCAGCCGCTGTACCGTGCGGTGTCGCACCTTCTTGTTGAGTTTTGTTCAAAGAAACCTCAGTAACTACATAGTTATCGAGTATCTGAGCCAAATCCAGCAAAAAGCAGCTTTCCTCGAAGCCATTCAGGCCAATTTCGACCTTTAACTTCGTTGTGGAACAAGAAGCCTGAATTTTCAGATACAAAGCAGGCATTGTACAAACATCGTAAAATAGTCGCATGAAAAACACAAGTATACCTACTTTTGTTGACGTTTCTCGTATTATATTGTTTAGTCTATTTCATCATTACGATGGTCTATTTCATGATCACGTGCGATGACTAAGTCGATCTATTTTATTGATTAGGTAGGTACGTAAAATAAATAAAATATTGATATGATAACAATTTGCACAATCGTTTGAGAGAGAAGGTCCTTTAACTGCCATTAGAAAACTGTTGAACGCAAATCCTCCACTAACGTCGGTCACCGGGGACCTACGTGGCAGTTAACGGGACTAAATAAAGTAACCGACTCGGTACTACAAGGATCTCACAACTATTTACGGCAGGAAAACTGATGAGGTGCGAGACTTGGGCTTCTTTACACGATGTTTTGATGGTATAGAGATATTCCTGTCAGCGACAATGTAGACTGTCTCGTTGATCGAATGGTCGCAAGTGCGACTGCCGGGCTAGTGGTCTCGGGTTCGATTCCCGAGTCGGGCAAAGTATTGCTGGGTTTTTCGGTTATGGAGTCTGGAATTGTGCCTAGTATATGGCAATAGGTTCACCCCCTATTACATGGGACTTATAACACAAATTATGAAAAGTGGGTGTACATTGTATAGCGGCATTACATGCCGTAATGAGCACCACAAATCAAATCAAATCACTTTAATGCATCCATAGTGTACAGTGTGGTCTACAATGTAATACAGTAATGTGTCACAACTATGGGCCTTTTTGGGCACCGCGAAATTATTTAATTTACTTACATACTAATAGGTAACATTTATATTAAAACTTTATTTATATTAAAAACCTCAGCTGACGCCTTCAGGGATAAAAGGCGTGATGTTGTATATAGTGATGTAGAATTACGAACTGGCCTTGGTCGGATCACCTGATGACAAGCCACCAATAAACACCCGCAACACTATAGGTTGCGTCGCGAACCTTTTGGGGATTAGGGATTTGGAGATAAAGGCTATCATCACACGACTCAGGCGTTGTTTCACTTCGGTTTTCTGCTCGGTCGTGGTATCACTCCAGTGGAGCCATTCCAGTCTATTCCGATACATGTACCGAAACATGGCTCCCAGTGTCAGGAGCTGGCAAGGAGGGGCGAGGAGCGGGCGGGGCCAGGTGCAGGCAATGAGACGACAGGCTCGGTAACACATATACTTTATTAACGACACGGCAGCCCGAGCAGCAGCGCGGACAGTGCGGGCTGCTGCGCGCGCCGCACAAACAAATAAGCACCTTATGCTAATATTGACAGAGACCATGTTCCGCTGACACTGCTAATTGACACTAACTACGATTCTTATAATTACTCTCACTACGCGTCATTGTATTACAAAATATTCTCTTTGTATTTTACTTTGAACTCTGCGGTGCAGGCCTCACGGCCGAGTGTTGCGTGGCAGTACCCGGGCGTGCGCTGCTAGTGTCAGGAACAATAAATATTTACAACAACTGCCTGCGTAGCCTAGCGTCGCCTCCACAGTCGCGAGCCTCGGGCCGAGGGTTGGTCAGTCCGTGTCAAGCAACAAGTACGAGTAGCTTACATTGAGGAATGTCGGCCGCCACACGAACGAGTACAATATACATTACACAGTGTGACCAACATCCACACGACGCGTGCTCCAGGGACGCGATGGTTGCGGTAATGGATGACAAGGGTGGAGTGATGGTGACAACGCGTTATACTTGTACAGGTACACTGACAGTCAAGCGAGGCAGCGCGGCACATCAACACGTAACGAACGTAAACTATGAAACAGTAACAGCGTGGTGTTGCACCTAGCGGCCGCTAGATGGCGGTCTCCTTGTGCTCGGCGTAGTGCTGCAGCTCGTCGTAGGGCGGCGGCCGCTCCTCCGCCGCGTCCAGCTCCAGGTCCAGGTCGCTCTCTGCAACAACGCGCAAGCACTGTAGTACCATATGTTGCACACGCCGTGTTCCACGCGGGGGGAGGGGGGGCTGGGTTCGGTCTGACCTGAGAAGGCGCCGGACTCGGGGCGCAGCGGCGGCGCGAGGATGTCTCCGTCGCTGGCGTGGCGGGCGCGCAGTGCGCAGGCGCGCAGCTCGTGCACGGCGCCGCGCTCCGCCAGGTAGCACGCGCCGCCCTCGTAGCCCACCGGCTCTACGCGCACACACACAAGCAAGCGCTGCACTCACACCGCCACACCACACTCAGTAAGCGATGCATCGTGTCGCGCTCGGCACAGCGCCGGGGTAAGCATGCGCAGCCACGTCCAGCAGTGGACGGTACTGGCTCATTGTTGGTCAGGATGCAACTGGCAACCAGATCTCGTACGTTACGATATAAGTTATACAATGAATATTAACTCAAAGCAGAATTGTATAAGACGCGATGTTTGAGGATCCTTTTACATTAGGCCCATAGGAAAGATCATTTAAAATATTTTTGGCCATTCGGTAGAATGAAAGAATCACGAGATTATCATTGCATACTACCTCCTGGCTGCTGCCAGTCTGGCACGCGTATAGCGCTGCGTACATGCGGCGTGAGTAGCAAAGTGTGGTGGGGACTGACCGACAGAGGGCGGCGGGAACACGTGGCGGCCGAGGCTGAGGCGCGACTCGATGGAGTGGTGCGTGGCGCCCGAGCGGTCCAGCGGCTGCAGGCGGTCCAGCTGCTCGATGACGTCATCCAGGCAGCCGCGGCTGCGCAGCGACTCGTTGAAGCTCTGCTTGTCGTCCTTGGCCTGGTACACGGCGGCGGCGCGCGCGGCGGTGGCGGGCCCCGCCTCGGCGCGCTCGCCGATGTAGAAGGAGCCGAGCTCGGTGGCGTCCGTGTCCTTGTCGTCGGTGTCGGCGCGCTCCTTGCGGCGCGAGCACTTGATGTTGGAGTGGTGCTTCTTGCAGGGCCGCGGCTCGTCGTGCGAGCTGTCGCTGGAGCAGGGCGGCTCCGGCTCGGGCCGCAGCGGGATGTACAGGTCCCTGGCGGAGCGCTCCCAGTCGCGGCGGTGCAGCACCTCGTCGATGACGCTGGGCGCGGAGTGGTAGCGCGCCTCCGCCTCGCCCTCGTGGCTCGACAGCTTGCGCCGCCCGCCTATCTCCTCGTGGCTGCGGTGCGCCGACAGCGGCTTCTTGTAGCCTTCACATGGTGGAAGTATATCGGTTATGAGTATACAAGCTAATGTTATACAAACTCCATACGCATTGCATATGTAGTGCCCTCATTACAAAGCTCTCGCTTGGCACGTGGCGCGCGGTCCCGCGGGTCAAGGCAATGGTTTCCATTTCGTCCTCGATGTGGATAGTTCATTGACCTCAGTATCTGGCGTTGTTGCAGTTATGAACCAACTTGAGATGATATTTAAATACTACTTGCAACATAGAAGTTCGTATCGTAAGTGCTCTATAGCAGTAACCTGCAGATGTAAGGTGTTGTAGTGTGTAGGGGACTAGGGAGTGTATACTGTACCGGAGGTGCTGGGCAGGTGCAGCGACGCGGCGCTGGAGGTGGCGCGGCGCCCGAACAACTCGCTGGAGCGGCGCCGCCAGCCCGACTCTGTGGCAACAGTACGAGTCACTCACTCACTCCCTGCACTCCCTGCACTCACACACTCACCCAGCGGGCACTCACCGGGGACGGCGGCCAGCGCCGGGCGCTGCGGGCGGCGGCCGGCCGAGCTCTCTGTGGACACACTCTACGTCAGCACTTGTAACGCGGGCCGGGCCTAGCAGTGTGGATACTGTACCCAGCAGTACGGACGGTACTAGGTACCGTTGGCATGGATATTACCTGAGCTGTCGTCGGGCCAGCAGCACAGCCAGCACAGCAGCAGCAGCGGCGCGCACAGCTCCACGGCCAGCACGCCGCCCGCAGCGCCCCCGCCCGCGCCTCCACCTGCCCCCGCGCCCCCGCGCCCCATGTTCGCTGCAACCATCAGTCGCGGAGTGTACACGACGTTGCAAATATTACACAGAGCGACACGACTGACATACAGAGAGACATATAAAAATCGCGAGGAGTCGCGGGTCTACAATATTACAAATTACAAGTTTGGTGGTGGCTGCTCATTCCACCGCTTGTAGGAAGAGACTTTGTCTCGCGGAACATACTGGTGATGCCACACACCGTCGTTTGGTTCACTTTTGCAATGTCCTAGATGTGTCTGGTCGATGCTCCACGCAATGTGCGCCACTGTCGGAATGTCCTGCACTACAGTGAAGTAGTCAGCTAGCACCACAAGCCGAGACTGCGCGGACAACGCCGGGGCACACAACAGGTATTGTTGCCGTGTGCTGGCGTCGTGTTGTGACACTCACCTGATTGCCTCCTGACACCGTACGCTACTGTGCGCTCCTGGTAGACACGTGTCTCATATTGCGTGACACTGACTGACTGACTGACTGACAGACTGGTAGACTGTCACTGTGTATCAATAGGTACAGTGTGTACTGGCGATGCGACCGTCACTCTCGCCGCGGAGAGAGTGAGGCGACACGGAGCGCAGCCTCCGCGCGACAACACCGCGACACACAGACACTCCGCGCGCGCCAACATCTGTCTCTGTCTGTTACTCGTACGTTTGTACGTGTAAATTATAGAACTCATGTTAATGAAAATAATTATATTACTGCTGTATATAAGTAGGTGCTGCCATAGATCACCGTGATTTACTGTATATATAACAACCGCATCATGTAGGTGAGTAGAGAGAGTCGTCGCATCGTCCACAGCGCGCGAGCCACACACTGATGTAGTAGTGTATCAGTGCGCGGTGCGAGTATATAGTGTTGTCGTGTCGCGCGGTGCGTGTGTCGCGCGCGGCCGGGTGGCGCCGGAGTGGCGGCGCGCATCGATCCCTCTCACTCCTGGGCGGTGAGGCTGTGTGTGTACACTCACACACATACACACACAATATATGTCACACCATTACTACTACTGCATTACATTCACTTTTGTTGCGGGACAAATTAAACATTTATTACATTACAACCCAATAATTCAACCCAAGGACTGCACTCGACACCTTCTGCTCGAGAGAGAGCAACTATACCTAGCACTGAAACTGGGACCATACACTGGCGGCCGACAGACTCGCCGCCGCACCACTGGCGTACTTGTAATTGTCAAAAATGTATTATTTACTTCACCTACTACGTTTCTAGTTAAATTGCCTCCGTTGTGTTATTCCAGACTAATTTATTTATTTGTTTCGTCTAAATTTGTTCAGTATTTTTACGTAAAACAGTAACATACATCCACATTCCATATTTATAAGGAAGGGTTGAACTCGTAGCGTAGGGCTCGTAGCTCGTAGCCATCGTAGCAAACGTAGCGGCGCGCGGCGTAGCAGTGTAGCAAGCTACGTGCGCTACGAAAGTTATTCCTCGCTACGAAGTTTTGGTCCTTGCAGTGTTGCTACGCGTTGTACATCAATGCTCCAGTTTCCTGCAGTTTGTAAGTACAAGTAACGAAATTGGGATGTTGGCAAGTTTCGCTGACATATTGGCGCGGGCTGTATCGAGTTCAAGGCGGCAGTTAGTCAGTTGGTGATGACGTCACGCCACAATCGATGGCTCCGCTCCATCCTTGATGAATGTGTCAACAACACAAGTACCTGCTCATATATCCCCCCTCCCCCCACGTATATCGGAGCTGCATGCTAGCAACATTGTGTTGCTCTGTGGTCGCGCGTCGCTGTGTTGTCAATGTCACATTGTGTAGTTTGGAAACAAATTGTATAAGTAGGTATTTATAGTTTATTCAGACGGTCCGCGGAACACATTCTGCCGATGTGAGTAGCTGGTGGCTGGTGGGTGGTGGTCCGCTCCCCGATGGCGATAGTTCGCGACCAGGTGTCATCTAAGAATGGCCAGTAGCTCACTAAGGAGAGGCAGCGCGCGACACACGCGTATGTATCGTGCATGTACTTTAGTATTACAAGGTGTTATATCAGAGTATCATAACAGCTCGCTGTTCTACACCACACGTAAGTAAGGCATTACATCAGACATCAACATCACTCGCCCCTCTGCTCACACGTGCTGGGAATAGAAGGCGTGATGTTACGTTATAGTTACGTAATTATAATATTAATACAGTGGAACCAATGAGTCACAGTAGCATGTTGCCTGACTCGGGGACTGAACCCGCACCGTCCCGCTCGACGTCGAGTGTCGCACGTACTTCAGCCCGACACTCGACGCCTCGAGTGTGTTGTACTACTACATATATATACATACTTACTATTGTAACAATTACAACATTATAAAAGTGTGTGCATGTGTCATGTGTACATGTCGGACGTTGCATCAATTGCACGGAACCGGGTGTCGGTATATGTATGTAATGCATAGTGAACGTCAGAGAGGAACTCTACAAGCGTTGTTATAGATCACATGAAGTTTACGTGAAGTCTGGTTAGTCACCGACGTCGTTTTAGAGAGTATTTTTTTATTTTCATTAAATGAAGTGTAAGGGTTACCCCCTGCTATGCAAATGAAGCAGGTGCGTGAGTGCGGCGCGGCGCCCTGTTGTGTCGCGAGTAGTGCGCGTCGGAGCCGCGTGGCGGCGCTGTGCGCGCGTGTCTGGCGCGCATGCGTGCGACACACCCTCCGCGCTGTTTATTTATCCGCCGCTAGTCCGGCGAGCGCGACGTGCCGCCATACACCGCGCTACACGGTAGTTATTGCTCGCCATCACTGAGCCGCAGCGAGCAATGTGCTAGACTCTGGAAGCTTTCCTTCCTGCAGTGCGTGCGATGTGACTGGCCAGCCACTCCTGCTGTCTACTGAGCTCTGCCCTCAGTCCCCACTCCGCGGTAGTTACGGTGAGTGGAGAGATGATGTATTATGAACGCTGCCTTCATCCCGCGACCTTGACATGGTGCTGCTGGACCGTCGTGCAACCACACTCCAAAGAAAAGTGAATCCAGACGTTTTTGCTTTTATCCATTCCATAAATCAGTGTTCTGTACACGGATGTACTTATAAATAGCATTCCGCGAGTTTTATACCTGCCTGTAGTGGACCTGTACAGGTAACGATCCGTAAGCATGGAATGAGCTACCTGTGTGTGTGTGTGTGTAAAGTAGACGGGAAGCGTTTGGTTTCGTGTGTACAGCTTACAGCTGCAGCATACAACTACATATATGTGTACAGCGCATACAACTCATGTCCTCGGGCAGTAGTTGTCATGTAACTTGATGTTAGTGCTCCGACTGCTGTGTGGGGGAGTAACATCAAGTAACATGAGGTCACTCGATCCCAAATACTGTAATTTGTTGAACCTTCTGTCGTGCTACTGCCTGCTGCCATGGACAGGTTATGTGCTATTATTATGAAAATTTCGCGTGTTTTTATTAATGTTTTACCAAATAATTTAAACAATAATGATGTTCTCTATAAGAGTGCTTTTCCACCAGAGTTGTGCTATGCTACGTTGCTGTGGATGCGTTTGGCTTTCTAGGCTATGTATTTTATTAGGAAAAATACGTGCTATTGATGGCTTAACTACTATCAAGACATTGCATACCGAGCTGCCAATCTTAGCACATCTCTGGTGGAGAAGCACCCTAAGAGATATGGCGGTAAATGTGAAAGACGAATCAATCACCTGATGGTAAGCAATAAGCCCATAGACACGGTATCTTTATACAAAGATGTCATGTTCGCAAGGAGGTTGCGGACCTGAGCAAGGAGTGCAGGTGTCTCCCCTGCCTATTGTTTTACTTGTTCCACCTTTGTACCTGTATCGCCTGGAGGTCACAGTTAGTTGAGTCTGCCACCACTAGTAGTTGCTACCTCGCGCGCAGCAATGTCACGGCCGGCGCCGGCGCAGCGCCAGCCCGCGTGCATCGTTAATGTGCCAGTTAAACTAAATCATTGCCTGTATTGGGATCAATTGGTCGCTCCGTCTGTCTGTCCCCGCGTCGCTGCGTCTGGCGCGCCACGTGAGCCGCTACTACAGCTGCAGCCAGATCACACGACATTAGACTTGTACCCCGTGTGAGTGCAGGAACACGTTCTGACCAACATTGTACTGCGGCACCACACTGCTCGGTACTTGTTTACAGGAGTGTAGCTGACTCGTCCTTGACTGCACATAGTCCAGTAATCGCGGGTGCTATTCCTTACAAAACTAATTCACCAATTGTTGTCCCAAGTACGTATGTTTGCAGTGTCACGATGCAGCCGACGGTGTCTCCGTGGGCGTGGGTGTCGTCCCTGGACCGGCGCGCGCGCACCCGCGCCGCCGCCGAGCATGCGCGCCCGCACGCCCGGGAACACGACAAGTTCGCATTCTACGGACTGCGCAAGGACACGCGACACTTCATTAGGTATACTGCACATTGCTACCTCACTGACATCTACACATACCGCGGGGGTGGAGGGGTGCAGGGATCCTCACGAGATTGCATCTCTAAAGCAGCAACACTCAGTACAGTAACACTATATCCCAGCTTCCTACCGTAACAGGTCAACTGGATTTGGAACTTATTTGTTTTGTTATAAAGTTGCAAACGTATTGCCGCTGACATCGGTCCGTAGTACCTACCTCGTGTTCTGTAGCGGTTGGCTCTTGTGTTGCAGGCTGGACCCGCTGCCGAAGGGGCTGCTGCTGCCGCGGCAGTGGGCGGCCCCCACCGCGCCGCCCATCACGTGGCGCGTCGACCGCTTCCACGACGTCGACACCTGGGAGATCTCCAACATGAAGGTGAGGGTATACCTCATTGTACTAATGTGGCGACACCGACTTGGGGATTGTAACAAACCCCCCTTCATAAGAGGCTTGTGCCTCAGTAGTTGGTTGTGCCTGCTCTGCAACTGAGAGCTCCATTCACTGATTGCAGGGCATTCCAAACTTCCGGCCGTACGACCCGGTGTCCATAGTGCTGCCGGCGGGGAGCGGGGCGGGGGCGGCGGCTGCAGGGGGCGCGGGGGGCGCGGCGAGTGGTGGGGGCGCGGGGGCGCGCGGGCGGACCCCGCGGGAGGCGCGTCGTGGGGGCACGCGGCGCGCGGCTGGGCGGCCGGCGCCGTGGCGCTGGCGCTGCTGGTGCTGCTGGTCAAGGCGGCCGAGAACTGCCTGCACAAGAAACTCTTCCGGGCCATCTACATGCACACTAGTCAGTATCTATCTGTTTACTACACAACAAGGTAGCGCCTACAGAGGCTGTACCATTCTGATACTATATCTTGTATAATCACCATGCTTCGTGTGGTACAACCGATGTGTTTGACTGAACGCCTCTTGTACGTAACCTATGTTCGTTGTGCAGACGCGGGCGCGGCGGAGCTCGAGCCGGAGGTGATGCGGGGACACTACCGGCTGCGGGGAGGTACGTCTTGTGGAATGGCAGTATACTTGAGACATATTCAATCAGTTGAAATACTGCTGTACGAATACAGCTTATTCATACATTGTCATTTTTACCCGACTGCGCCAGAAGGAGGGTTATTACATATTCTTGTCGAGACTCGATTAGTTTCGAGCTACACCGGGACTCGTAATCATGAGCTCTATGCGCTGCGAACTACAATAAATACTTGTACCGCAGCTTGTACTCACTCCGCCTGCATTTCCCTTGCAGTGATCAGACAGGACTCGGACGAGTGGTCCACGCCGAACGTGATGGCGACCACGTGTGAGTATACAATGCTGCATTGTGTCTGTGTGTACACGTGTGTGGACGGTGTGTGAGTGTGTGTGTGTGTACAGTCCAGCACTACGACTGCGACGTGCCGACGCCGGAGCGCGTGCGGGGGCGCGCGTGGAGCGAGGACGAGCTGCCGCCGCCGTACGCCGCCGTGTCGCGCCTGCCGCCCAGCAAGCCCGCGCCCCCGGCGCCCGACGACGCGCCGCCCCCCTACTCGGCGTGCGCCCCCGGCCCCGCGGCCGCGGACCCGGCGCAGCGGCCGGAGCTGGTGTTCGAGAACGGGCGCATCGTGGAGATCATGACGCAGGAGTCCCGCGCGCGCGCCGCGCCGCACTACGGCCGCCCCCCGCCCCCCCCCGCCCCCGCCCCCCACGCCATGATGCTGGTGTAGACAGCGCGCGGTGACGTCACGCGGACACAGACTCACAGTATTTTTGTATCGCGGAGTGCGCGGACTGGTCGCTCGACAGAGACTGTGCGACTGGCGCCGAGTACAGTCGATGGCGAACCAAATTACGTTGTAGTGGGAAGTGAATCGAAGTAATGCTCAAGGGTGGAGTTGGGTATCATTTTAATAAATTATGTACATTAGACTAGATTGAGTACCTCGATATATAGATCTCGCTGTGTCTACATATACTTAATACACACGACTATGTAGCCTGTCTGGGACTATGCCCTGTATTGTATACTTCATGATATTGTCTCCTAGTCGTAGCTACATCCTGCAGGCTCGTGTAGCGAGTGCCTAGCTCTGCTCTGTCTGTATATTTGTACCTCTATGTATTTCCCCGACAGAGACTAGCTCGCTGTCCCCGGCTGTACCATAAGTGTATGTTAAAGCCGATATTGTGTTAAGTGCCTTGAGATTTGCACCAATCGTGAGAACATAGTACAAGTTGAGGTAGTGACGCGTGTGGTGTGGCGGGTGTGTCACACCCAGCACCCACGCGCCGGTAGTAGTCCACTAGCACTGCAGCAGGGCGCTACACTTGTGTCTCCTACATAAATATGTATTTACAATAAACGTCTTCAACTCGCACCCTCGTATTCATTGGTCCACGCTGCGGCCGCGGTGGTACGTATGTAATGAAACTACATGTAACATGTAAATCAAGTGCTTTATTGTAATATACTTAGTACTAGACAACTTACAACTACAAGTACAATTAACAATACGACTACTAGGAGAACCATGCTTCCTTAAACTTTCTACTTGTACTGTGGAAGTAGACACGTATACACATAGACGCGACGCTACGGTCCGCAGCACGCGACGGAGTAGAAGAAGGCATGGTTGTGTGTGTGATACATACATACGTACTAACTACTACAGCTATATAAATGCAGTTTGAGCTCCTTACTTGCTAACATATAACAATACTTAACGTCCTGTATGCAGGGTGCGGTACGACGAGTATTATGTACTACAATACAACTTGTGTCCAGCGACATATTGCTGAGTAAATGCAACACACATCGTGACGTCACTCGTGTGCCCGGGTATGTCGCTGTCCTACTCGCTAGGTACCGAGTGTTCAGTGCGACTCTTTTCATCTATTCGTATTTACCTACGTCATGTTTTACGTTAACGCGATCGACGCGTTACTGCGTCCAGTCCTCTAATTGGTTGCTTATGTTGGAGCTGACCAATCAGAGCGCCGAACGTCATAAACGTGTTGATAGCGTTAACGTAAAACTAAGTTGCATTATTTTTGATTCGGTGAAAAGCTCGCACTGAGCATTCAGTGTATAGTCTAAGTCGATAGAGATCTCTCCCGCCGTCCTCTATAATATTTTGGTACGAACATACCTACTAAGGCCCTAAGGCTATTTAATAATAAATAAAATATTACAATACATAGATCCAGTCTTAATGTCACAACGATCAGTAGCGGTAGCACCAGTATTACGTACATATCTATATATAAACATATGCAGGCTGTGTCGACACGGTGGCATGTATAGGGTACACTTCAGAGGGACAATAGTTTGTGATCAGTGATTGCCGGAGCATGAACCAAGTAACTGGTACACGTGTGTATCTACAGCGGGATGTACAGTGTGTGTGTTTGTCCAATAGCTACGTGTGTGTGTGTGTGTGTGTCTAGAGTTCGCTGTTCTGCCGGCGGCGCACGTATCTGGCGAAGTAGTCGGGCCGCCAGCACTTGCAGGAGCCGGGCACCAGGAACCAGTCGTAGTACAGCCGCACCTGCGACACCACACATACGTATATTATAGGCAGGACCGTCCTATATATGGATGATCCAAGGTAGCTTGGATATAGAGCAGTTCTACCAATACAGAAGCCTATGTTTAGCAGTGGACGTCTTGTCGTCTTGTGGCTGATAATGATGATGATAGAACACGGAACTGAGGATCCAACAGGGATCCCAGTCTATGCATATATATGTAGTTAGTAATATAGAATATTCGTGTATGTACCTGGTAGCACCCCATGTCGTCGTGTCCGTCGCAGTGTTGTGGCTTGTCGGTGGAGTCCGCCTCCGTCCGCGTGTACTGTCCGTACTGGTCGTACTCCTGCACACAACGAAACTTGATCAACCGCAACTTCTTACACTAATAACGTATTGATACCAGTCCTGGATCCCACAACGACACGAATCAGAACGTATCATTGAAATAAGAGATAACAGATAAGGTAATAGGTTCCACTTTCCTCAAGAGCTGGTCCATTCAGAGACCCGAGTGCTCCTTACAGATGAAGATAGATACAGAAAGGATACAACCGGGATGGTTTTACTGTAAGAATCCCTAGTGTTTCCCCAAAAACCAAGGGTTTTCTTTGAAGGTTCATCCAAAAAAGCCAGTAGCTAGTTACCTGCTGCTTGTTCTGCGCGGGCGGGTAGTGCAGCTCGGCCACGAGCAGCGACACCCAGCGCGGCGAGCTCAGGCAGCCGCCGTCCAGGTAGTGGCAGCGGGACTGCATGCACCTGCACACGACCGCCGTTACATACATTGCCTTGGAAGGGGTAACATAGATAGTGGGACACCCACTTCTCACTATTAAGTAATTAGGTATGTATGTCACGCGACTCACTTGCTAAGCAACCAATCCTGTGCATTGGTGCGCTCGTGAATGAAGGTAGCCTAAAGATATGCGCCACAAGAGAGGTGGTCTTACCTGGTGACTTCGACAGTTTGCGTGAAGTATCCCTCGTAGGGTATCTGCACCACGTAGCGCCACACGCCCTGGTAGTTCCGCGCGAACACCGGCGTGGCGTACTCCACGCGAGCCGGGCACGGAGTCGGGGGACCCTGCCACATACATGCACCAAAATTAGAGCTTGGGTTGGGATTACTTACTTACAATTTCTATAAGTATTGAGTTATAAACTTGGCTAGTACCTACTAATATTATAAATGCAAAAGTTTGTATACTAAAACCCCTGAAGTGATGGGATTGTTTGAAACATTGGTAGAATATGGTTTAGAATAATACATAGGCCACTTTTTATCCGACGAAAACGCGACCGAAGCTCTCACTGGCAGGAGGCAGCAATTCATAATTATGACGATCAAGACTGCGCTTACGATGAACTTATTTGCAAAAAAAAAAATATAGCATTAATTAATTAGGTAATTGAAATGTATACACTGCTGCTTACCTCATATCTGTGGTGTGGTCCGTGAGGTGCTCCCGCGCCGTGAGGTTGTGGTCCAGGATCTTCGCGACGTTCGACGCCTGTACTTGAATCGCTATCGCCGTTGATGGCTCGGTACAGCATACAGAACCTAGGAAAACAAAAATATTTTAAGTTTTTTTTTTCACTATTTTGTATTAGATACTTTCAAACTTTGATCAGGTTTAATTTTCTCATTTACAAGTGAATAATATAATCTAATAATCTGGTTTTCTAAGGGTCGGCAAGGCTTACATAATATTCCCAGTGTTGCGAGTGTTCATAGGCTACTATACGGTATGGTAACCAGTAACCATTAGATGGGTCGGTGCATTTTGTCCAACATCGTGGTATAAATAAAATCTCCAACCGCTACAAGTGTAACGAAACGTACTTGACATTGACGTATCATCACTCACTGGTTGACAGTTGACGTTTCACCATCTGGCACGTTGACTTGACGTCTCCTAGTTATTTATTTTGTAGGTTAGAATTGTATTTTCGTGTAAATTGCACATAAATGTTTTCTCTACGCATTGTTGTACTAAAATGTCTTCTGCATTAGTGCGACAGGCTCTGGAACTCGTCGACCAAGAAGGTGAATATGAAGCAAATACGCAGAATATTAATTTGTGCTTGAAATGTGTTTGAATTGATTACGAAGTGGTTGTTTGGTTGTTGTAGACAGCGGCGAGGCGAAGCGCGGATCTCGTAAAACGCGGCCGCGACACGGGGGTCAAGGTTGGTAGAAACGTTGGAGTTACTCTTGATATTCGTATCGACGTTACGTCACTGCACTTGTCGACGCTCACGTCTTTATTACGGTTATTGCTGCGATTAGACGCGCCGGTTTATTGTCATTTTATTACTTACGTCGTGTAGTAGTGTCGCACTCACTTACATAATACGACACATTAATTAGAGCTCGGCTGTGCGTCACTGACAGAGGTTGCGTGTTGCAGACCACCGCCACTTGTACAAGAGTAAGAGCAAGAAGCCGCGGGAGCCGGCCAAGTCCAAGCAGCAGCTGTCCGCGGAGAACATCGACAAGCTGCTGAAGCTGTCGACGCGCGCCGCCGACCCGAGCCTGGCCGACAAGGTATGTCAGTGTGTGCACTGTACCGCCAGGGACTGAGATATTTCATCACACACTGTGTTGGCATGTGGTGTTATTCTGATCTTGTTGTACTTGCATAGAATTTGCTAGAACATTCTCTAACAACAGTCCAAGTAACAAGTGCTGTGCATGTAGCAGTAGGAGTAGGTTGTATTATTTATACAAACAGTGACACATAGTGTCACACTGTATGTCCCACTCTCTAGTCTCAAGTGATGCATCACTTTGATTAGATAGCAACACATAGGTAGTGTCATTGTGTGCATGTGTGAAAGTATTAAGCCAACTTGTTAATGTGTGTGGCTATTATTAGTGTGTGCTATGTATCAGGATCCTATAATTAGTTGCAAGTACAGACGGTCTGCAGTGGGACAACAACCTCTACATTGTCTGTTGAATAACTTCATTGTGCTATTTTACTTGTTCAGTAACTATTTTAGTGAGCACGAAATGTTCAACATGTTCATGAATATTGAAATATATTTTAATAGAAAAGACACCACTGACTGACGGGGACTGAATATGTAATAACTAGAAGCCAAAGCAATGTGTTTGAGAACATCTGTAACACAGTAACTACAATGATGTAACATAAACCCGTGTTTACACTGACTGGGTGTGACATTGGAGAGGTTCACAACTTGCTGTTTGCTCTACACTTTAGATAACATAATATTTATTCATTAATTTATTAGTCTTGTTTATCTTTACATTTCGTCCAGTCATCTCTCTCTGTCTGCCTAATGGCACATATTAATGTGCCCCACATTGTAAATACATAATGTACACTGGTTTACATGACTATGATACCTTCCGAAACAATGTTTTTTCTTGGTAATTATTCAAGAATTTCAATCAATCTACTGAAATAGTTCATATTCATAAAACAAACACCATTAACAGAATCTTGAATATCAAAAAGCTATTGTGTCTGAAGTCATTAAAAAGTATTAAATCGTGTTTAAATAATGTTCTCATAATTACTTCGATGTAATGCCATGCACAACAACAATGTTCATTCTAATGGGTAGTTAATGTGGCCGCATTGTCTGCCGGAGATATACTCAAGATATAGTTAGCAGTCTGGTAGGGTATAGTAATACATATAGTGAGTGTGTCTGTGTGTACAGATCGTGGAGCGCGCCGTCCGCCGCAAGCCGCTCGCAGACAAAGAAGAAGTGAAACCAGACGAACACAAGTCCATACTGTTCCCCGAGGGAGAGACCTTCGAGGACTTCGAGAAGGAACTATTCTGCAGCTAAACATAACGGAATCAAGAAACTAATCAAGCAGACTAATCTATGCTGTATTGGTTGTTGCATAAGATTGAAATTCATATAAAGTGATGCGTATATATGGACATACCTGATGCGGTGATTGGCAAGCTGGTCCTGGTGACAACCAGTGCTGTGTTTGTAGTGCTCTGTTTGTGGGTCAACTCGTACCCGTTCATTGACGACGGTGAGTACCAACACTACCATGCAACTACCGAGTACTATATACTATGTGATGGAGTAGTGAGTGAGCGTGTAATGTTCCAGAGTCGTGGTTGTACGGCCTGGTCCCGGACCCGCAGTGGTTGCTGGTGGCGTGCGTGGCGTGGGGCGTCCTGTTCGTGGGGGGACTCATGCTCTTCACTCTGTACCATCTACATCCGCATCTCTGAGACACATACTCCAACATGGGGCTCGACCGCAGCAACTGGGTCGTCATAGGTATGGTACCTTACTGTACTCTTTGCTACTGGATACTCATTGTATTCCTCTGATAATGTCACTATGTAACTGAATGATCGATTATGTGCATTTCAACTGTCCATACACTTTTAGCCTACATAGTAGCTGTCTGTATTTAACTTCAAATATTATAATTTCGAAATGTGGTGTCCGTGTCGCAGGTATAGGCGGAGTGACGTGCGGCGGTAAGACGTCCCTGGCGGGTCGGCTCCGCGCGGGCGTGTCCCCGACGGTGGTGGTCCACCAGGACGCGTACTTCCTGCCGGACGACTCGCCGCGCCACACCTACATCCCCGAGCTGAAGCACAACAACTACGACATCCTGTCCGCGCTCGACATGGACCGCATGATGGACGACATCCACGCCATCATGCGCGGGGACCGCACCGTGGACCCGGCGCGGGTCCCCAACGAGTCCCGCGACGGCCTGGGCCCCCTGCCCGGGCCCCCGCCCGCCGAGCCCTTCAGCCTGCCGGGCAAGCAGTTCCTGGTCCTGGAGGGGCTGACGGTCCTGAACCACCCCCCGCTGATGGAGCTGTGCGACCTGCGCTACTACTTCGTGCTGGAGTACGAGGAGTGCCTGCGGCGCCGCCTGTACCGCCTGTACGACCCGCCCGACGTGCCCGGCTACTTCGAGCTCTGCGTCTGGCCCGAGCACATCAAGTACAGGGCCGAGGTACTGCACGCACTTTGTCTAATCTAATGTGACTAAATCTCCTCTATCTCTTTGGTTGCGATAACTACTGAACACATCTATCTATAAGCAAGTTTCAACAGCACCCACCACGTGGCATGACAATATATGTGTGTACTTGCAGGTGGAGAAGGACGTCCGCGTGAAGTTCCTGGACGGCACGTACGGCAGCGTGCACGAGACCGTCATGGACGACATCCGCCGCCTCGCCGCGTAGTCACTACCGCGGTACTACAAGCTTAGACATAAGGAGTAACCCACACATGTACAGACAATGTCCGCTGATACCTTCTACCTCAGAGACTGTAACGTCACTATACTACAACTGCTTCCAACCGCTGCGTCTGCCGCGTGGCATCAAGCAAATATCAAACGTATCACACTAGCACAAGGTGTAGAATTAATTACGTGGGCACTCGCCCTACTATATAGTTTGCATGTAACCAGTAAAGTGAATGTCAATGTATTTTTGTACACATTTTACACAATACACCGCAAGTAGCCTTACACAGCTCGCGCACTCCGGCCAATCACACGTTACTTTAGAGTGAGATAGCGCTATACTATACACATGCTTCTGAGCGAGACAACTATATGCCAAGTGTTGCCGTCAAGTAATCGGTCTATAAGATGTATATTTTATTCAGAGATGTATTAAATAATATAATGTTAGGGCGCGTTCACACGAGCTGTAGAGAAATCATGTTGTAAAGTAAGCATAGTGTACCGGTCGTGTGAATGCGCCTTACTTAGTGGATGTTGTGAATGTCGCGCAGGGACGAGTGTCCGCCGTACTATAAGTATTGTTAACTTATTCAGTTTCAATAAATTTTGATCATGTAAACTGCGTTTCAATTGAGTTTTAGGTTAATTGGTAAGAAACCGCGAGGGATCGACTGATGTTATACAGCGGAGTCTCTTGTACTACACACGCCAGGAATAAGTTTGGTTTAAGCAGGTTTAAGAATACATTTACGTGGGAGATCATGGCTTCACAGAGAGCCGGCGCGACGCAACGATTGCGATGTTTCGCCGTGCGTATATCGGAGACCGAATCTTTCCATCCATGGATAAAAGAAAGAGACTGGATTGGCCTTGTGGGCGGGCCACGCGTGCCGAGGGTGCGAGCCGGCGTACTGCGCGCTGTCATAACGCTCAAATGTCCATACTTACCGGCTAGCAATCGCTGTCATGTTTTGACAGCGTACGTATCTCCGCAAAAATATTATATTATGCCGTCTTGCGCTATTATAACGTGTCGGAAAAGAAACCAGGTGTGTAGCATAGCACGAGAAGGAATTTCTTTTCACCGGTAAGTCAAAAAACATAAAAATACGTGTGTATATTTGTAATTATAACATTAGTATTATGAAATTTATAGAAAAAACGATATAATCGCAAGCAGACTAATAGTAATACATTGCTTGCGATAGATGAGTACAATCTTGCACTACGTGAGCAATCGCGCAATGTATGACGTCCATTGCGAGAGTCCCGAGTACCGAAACAAAAGCTCATTTCCACAAAATCTATGACATCGATAGTGTTGGGCAAATTTGTAATCAATGTCGATTGTTACTATGATACAGTCTATTATAATCAATAGCACACTTTATAATTTAAATAATAAGTATTATTTATTACGACTAATTAGTAATATAGATTTTGAGTGAGTTTTATGTTTTTATTTTTTTATAGAATGTGACATATGATTTATTTTAATATTATGTTTTAGGTTTCCAACAGATCCAGGTGTAACAAAATTGTGGATTGACACAACTGGTAGAATTAATTTTTTTTTTCAAGTTCCACCACACAGATTAGAAACTGCGTATATTTTTATCTCCACCATATTTATACAGACATTGGTCTTAAAAACTAAGCTTATATAATAATTAATAGTATAATAAATTATGTAGCAAGTTACACGACCAGGTTTAAAACAATTGAAATGACAAGTGGTGGGATTCAGGAACCCAAACTAGGAAAACCTGTACTATGGGCTCCTGGATTCCTACTAAATGTAGCATATTTCGTTCGCAACATTTCGATGTTGATAATTACATAATAACAAAGTCAGGGAAAAGAAACTTAAAATTAGGCGTTTATCCGCACAATATCGCAATGTGTAATTCAGTAAGTAAACTGATTTTATTTTAGAAAATTTTAAATTAGTCTCTTTAAATCAGTTTTTTTGTCTAAAAATGGCGATATTTAAAATATCATCTTTCGTAAATTTAAAAAATGAAATAATATAACCATGTTATTTCAATGTGTTCTGTACTTTATACAGATTATTGTAAATGTGAGAGCCCTGTAATTAGCTAAATTAGACTAGTAGAATGCATTTGTGTCAGCTTAGAGTTGTCATGCTCACTCAAAGGTCTCACTGGCGGTGGCACGGGCATTGGATCGTTCGATTCCCTGCAACATGGTTGAGTTGGACGGTGCTGGTGTACGTGTCATGTTGGTGAACGAGCGCTGTCAACTGGGACTGGTCAGCTCCAGACTGTATTAATTTTGTTGTTCTTAAGGTTTTTTTCTATCGCTTTGACTGAATATTAGTTTTACATTGTTCTCACATAGTTCAAGCAATCGATGCAAAGAAAAGCAATGTTATCAAGAATTGTATTGTGAATCTAATTGAAAAAGATCGAACGAACAGATCTTCGATCTTCTCCATAGGAATCTACACTTTGGAACGAGCAAATAGCTTCACTAGAGGGCTGACCGACAGACAGACGTTATTAATATTATTATATTTGCTTTGACGTTCAAAAGTGCCTATGATTTATTTATTTTTTACTGATTTTTAACTTATTGAGTAATAAAATTGGTTTTAAAATTCAGTTATGTATTTTTTATTTATTTTACTTTTATTACTTGGTTTCTATTTCGCATGAATACAATTTCACAATATTCAACAATACTTGTAAAACAAAAACAAGATTACTTAAATTTTATCGATATCAACAATCGACCTTTGTCTCGCCCTAGCATACATGAGTTTTTATGCGTGTTAGAGTGTACGTCAAATGCAGTCATTGCGTTTGTGTGACAACCAATAGCAAATTCGAGATTTAAATGTGTGTTATTTATTTGTGGGGGTAATCCGCTCAGACATTGGTCTCTTGCTTGTAGTGAAATTAAAGGGTGGGAGAAACGGCGACACGCGTTCTGATACAAATCAGGAACTATTTCATTTCTACTCTCTTTATATGTTCTGTGCTTCCATCCCCCAATCTCCAAAAGGCACGGCTGCGCACTTTTAATTCCTCGAGTACTGCGGGTGTCAGGGCGGCGCTGATTAGTTACCATCGGGTGATCAGTTCACTAGTACACCATAAAGAAGTACTTGTATAGTAGTGGGAGTGGGTACTCACACCCCGCCGTTGTCGCAGAACTTGCGACTCTCGCGCGGCGTGTCGCCGTCCGCGTCCGCGCCGCGGTGCTCGGCGCGCAGCGCGTGCGACGGTACACTGTCGTCGACCGACTCTAGCGGGGACTCCAGCGACCGCTTGCTGCGCTCCTCTAGTCTGGGGAAGGAATAATTGCTTATGTACTCGGACGAACTTAATTGTAATCGATATTTAAATAGGTATTCATAATTTGGATTATTGCAACTAGATAGGTAAGGCTCCTCAGGTTTATCTAGTGCACATGAGTGGTATTGATCCGACTGCTTAACTTTTATTTCATAAAAATCATTTATTTTAACATAAAGGTTTTCAAAATTGACAGAAATTTAATTGGCAGTACAGCGATACGATAATAGTTTTACATCAGCATCTAGTAGCAGTAGTATTTACCGGTTGTGCTGCAAGTCGGGCACGGCGTGGGCCTCAGGCGCGTGAGTGGGGGCGGGGTAGCTGGGGCCCGCGGCGGCGGCGGGGTAGCTGGGCCCCGCGGGGCTGGCGGGGCCCGGGGCGGCGGGGCCCGCGGGGCTGTTGGGCAGGTGCGCCACGCGGGGCAGCGTGTCGTCCGCGCGCAGCACGGGCAGCGTGCGCGACAGGAACCGCAGCGTGTGGTTGCGGAGCAGCTCGCTGGGGACACCACATACTACATTAGCAGTGCACGATTACCTATCGATCATCTTCAATACGTTTTATAGCAAACCAAACCTCTGTATCTGAAAGAAGTCTTTGTTTCAAGAGAGTATAAGCTGCGTGTCTTCAAGTCTCGAGTGACTATACCTATAGGTTTCAGGGCAGGCGCACTCTATCGGTCGCATCATCTCTTACCACTAGGAAGTTGATGGACAAACACCGCCCTACACTACTACCTATTAAATATCTATTAAAAAAGAATGTCTCACAAGGGGTAGGGCTCCCCGTTAGGGTTCTGCCCCATGGGGTTCCTGGGGATGAGGCCGCGGTTGAGGTCCCCGCACAGGTTGCTGGCGGACACGTGCGGCTTGTTGGACTCCGCCTCCGGGCACGATGACGTCACCTGCCGGTACGGGGGCGGCCGCACTCTGGAAGCAATACAAGTTCATTATTATCTAGCCTTCTTCTCTACTGATGAACGAACTACCTACCTACCAAATAGTACCTACACTACATAGTATCTATCGGGACCTACTCCACTCTGCATTCATTCGGCGCGACTAGTTTGTGCTGAGTGCAGCTTTCATCGGCCTACACACCGCGCGTCGCCTACTTTATGGTGAGTCATGGAGGTTGCATGCAGGACAGGCCACGCCTCGCAAGGACTTCTTGTAATATTCATATTTCATACACAATATTGTACATACCGTGGCGGTGTTGCGTTGGGCGACTCGACGAAGGCGTAGTATCCCTCCGGCGGTTCCTCCGAGTCTCCGAGCGCGTCGTCCCTCTCGCGGGGCTCGGCCTCCGTGGGCGCCTGCGTCGGCTCCGGCAGCGCCAGCCGCGAGCTCATACACAGCAACTGTGGAGCGGGGGGCCAGGTTAGTACTAATGCGTAAAACATGCTGAAGTGGCAGTTGACAGGTCACATCACTCGAAGGATTGACATCTTGAAACATATCTCAAGTGACGCAGTACGGGCAGGCTTCCTGCTAGGTGCACCGACGACGTTGTCAGAGTTGCAAGGAACCAGTGAATGCAAGTGGTGAGATGTCGCTCGATGTGGATGACTAAAGGTAAAGAGGTGCCTACGTTTTTGTGAGGCAGTGGACTTCTACATTTTAGATTAACGGAGATATAACATGGATGTCATTTCTTACGGTTGGCATAGTTAAACATACCTAGATAAGTGCACTCAGTGCCTACTTAATTAACTGCTAAATCTAAGTGCCTATGTTTTTTGACACATAATTCTGTGTAATTGACGATTGATGTTAAAGCGTAGGCAATGCGCGGTGTATGCGCGCAGGTGTCGTGGGAAACGTGCGCGCAGTGAACATTATCGTAATTGATGCGCGCGCGTCACGCCACGCGCCGCTAACGGGGCCGCGACAGCCGCGACGTATGATCATGATGCGCATGCGTCAGGCCGCTCTTAGTTCCCACCGCGGAGACTACAACACTAATACTGTAATTTACAAAAAGAGTGTGACAATGAAAGCAAGAAGTAACGTAGGTATAACGTACGGACAAATTAGGAGCCGGCAGCCGTGACAGCGCGACATAATGATGTATTGTCATACAAGTGTGTCGCAGTGTCCTACTGGGTCACTGTGCCAGTGTACATGCTGGAAATACCTCGTCAGACAGTGTAAGCACACTTAGTACAAGCACTACAGTACTGGTGAAGGGATACACACGTATCTAATACATTGGCAGGTATTTAAGTACCTGCGCCTGGATGCTGCGACGAGGCTACAATTACTTCGAGCACAGGTGTAGTGTGTAGTGGTGTACATATGTTTGTAACACCGTTATTACAAGACCCGGCCGCATCGATTATAGGTATCTATTAAGACATTCATTATAAGTATCTAGGTTCCTACAACCGAATGAATAGGAAGTTAGTTGCTATCCTGTTCTGTACAAGACGCGAGTGATGAAGCCTACATAGCATAAAATTTAATTATAATTCGTACAAGCTGAAGGTTACAGTTTGACCAGTTTCCATGCATCCATCCACACTTGCAACATCAAAATAATAAGTGAATCAATTTATAAAGCTTATCTACACTCGACTCAATCATGTCCGTGATACACCTTCAATGTGTTTGTTTACGTATCCAGCGAGACACATTAGTGTAGTGTTCCACTTTCGTCCGCCAGATGGCGCGCAGGGTGAATGTCCCTACGGGCGGCAGGTCGGCCAGAACCACCGTTACATATACACATTAATTTATGTAAATATCAACATAATATTATGCTAACTGGGGGAAAGGTTTGTTTATACATTAGAGAGATACAAATCAAGGTTTTCTAGAACATATCTCGACGTGAGACCCATAAGGTCGTATGTCCGATAAATTTTGATGAGTTTCCGATATTTCGGCACCGTTGCAAGCGCCATGATCACAAAAATAATAAACATGGTAAATATCCCGTAATAAGTTCTAATAATAGTGTTAGTGACCATGTCAGTTTAAAAACTTATATCGTATGTCCGAATTTGATGATTCGGACATAAGATCTTATGTGAGACCCATAAGGAAAGTATAGTAAGTGCAATGTAGGTACGTTAAGCCGGGTCCAGACGAGTGTAACGTGTAATGTAACATTACGTGTAATTTAGCATCAACAGTGTGGACGGCACACGAACTCAAAGCGAATTGTGAACGCGAAAATATTTCAAAAGCTGTGTGCCACTCAGTTGCGTCTTTGTGTTCGCGCGAAAAACCGACAGCCGATGGATCAACCCCGAGCGCCGCGCGAGCGTTACATGTAATGCTCGTACTGCCGTCCACATGTAGAATTCGTGTTACATTACACGATGGATTACATTACACGTTACACTCGTCTGGACCCGGCTTTAACTGGCTGAAAAACCTGGCAGAGTCGAGCAAACTCTGCATCCTGCATGGACGGAGTGCTCAACGACATCAAGTCCTGTAGAGATTAGTCCCAAACTTCCAATCAGCGGGCGGCGGCAGTGTGTCGCCCCGCGCTCCAGTAGAGGCGCACGGCGGCGCGTGCCGCAGGGAGCACACGACGCACGCACCGGTACCGCGACCCGCATACCGCGCTGCACCGGCCGCTGCCGACACTCGGAGTCACAGGTGATCCTGCACCCAGTACTTAGCCTGACCTGCATTACTATGCAACAGCCTGCATACCTGCGTATCTAGTGTACTAGCACCTAGTTTCCTAGAGAAGCTTACCGATGGAAGTGAAAACTATTCGTTTTCCTCTAATGATGTCTTTTGATTGATTTCATTACAAGCTCCATTACCTATACTTGTAGTTATTTATTTATATCTCTGGGACATGGCACTGTTTTCACGGTATAATTTACTGTAGTTTTGGTGGGCTTGTACCAATAACAAAGTAATTGGCTAAAAATCTATTGTTCCAAAGAAATTGCCAGAAAATTACAACAATTTTTAAGTGATACGAGTGTCATTGTTTGTGTTGCTATTATTCTATCATCAATGTCTTCGGTAAAGATGTCAAGTTAATTTGAACAACAGCCGAGTTACCGGGGTTTCTATTGTATTGACTAGCTTACCTAGATTGGTGCGTGTTACTTGTGAGAAGTACCGTCTTATTCACACACTCATAAATTCTCATATCTATTGTGGTGTCGTCAAACTAAACTGTACTATAATAATAATTATCTATCTATATATCGCGTTTAATTAAAAGTCTGTAGTGACTGTATATATGTCATATATTATATATACCACCAGATCTGATAAAAGTTCTCTTTTGTTCTCACCTTTCAAAGCTAGGTGCCAAAATGAACCCCAAGTCAAAAAAATAAACACTTCCTAATGGGTACTGCTTATACGTACTACGCCAAGCCATTCAGTTCTGAAGTGCCTTAATAATCCTTAGGAATCCATCGCGAACATTCTTGTTTCAGCCAAACTATAATACGAGTAAGGCAGTGGCTCTACCATACCATGTATTTGGAAGACGTGACTTATTGGCATGTAGCGTGGAATCAGTCGGCCAGGGCGACGCGGGGCCACACGGGGCCTACATACGCAGGTAACTGTAAAGATGGCGCTTGCGACAGCTGGAGCCGCAACTGTCACACGCACTTACCCGCGGTTACTGCCACATCATTACCCTGCACATCCTACCGCCTCTCTCTCCTTACATATAAGGCTCAATTTCGCACTAACATTCGCATATTTGTGTCATCTTTAGGCGACTAGTTGAGGAAACCTCAAATTATAATTATGCTACCAGTTTGGTGAATCTTGGCTCTTATGTCCACCTGCACAGGGGTCTGTTTTGTGTGAATATCAAGGCTTGTTTCGTTTAGGTGCGTGCTATTAGCGTTTGTTGGGCAACAAAGTGTTACATCAGTACTGCCCGGTGATACAAGCAGGTGGTTAAGGAGGCTGCAGTATACTACGTACAGAATGACGAGGAACTCGACTAGTTTCAAGCCATACTAGGGGCACATATTCATGAGCAGCATTCGTCAAATAGCTACGTGAATGAGCTGATAAACATGATAATCATTAAGATGGTCTTTCTACAGTATAATAGATAGCAACTCCTTGTATTTGTCCTCCTTGTATCAGACCACTACAACGCCGCTCCAGTGCAACAGCAGCACGCGACAGATCACTTTCATCAGTCGCCAGTCGCTGCGACTGTGTCGTGGTGTCGCGCGACCACTGATGCTTCCCTTTCGTTTCATCACTCGATATTATATTGCGACACACATTTTTTACAGCCGCGACACGCGCCACGCGCCGCCACTAAATTGCACTTTCATGCTGTGGCCGGCAGCCGACCGTTTTTGTCTTATTTTTTACTCACTAATAATGTTTTGAGAAACTTCTGCTGTACTGCGGTCTATATCTCCGTTTAATACTTGCTTAAGTGATTAAATATAGGTAAATACAAAATAACCGCTCTATATTATTAAGAAAGTATTATTCCCTATAATTCTTAACCTATCTGACTGAACTAAGCCACTGAAGGATTAGAGAGGAAGGAGCATGTCTCAAGGACAGTCAATCTGGACACTGATGATACATGCAAACAATATTTTGTAAAAAAATTAAAAATTCGAGATAATCAACTCAAATCAGTCTCGAAGTACACAGTGTACACACTTTAAAGCAAGCCAAACGTTTGACGCCCCACACGCATAATTTGAGTTAGAAGAAGCAAAATCCACGTCCGAACTGGTTTCCAAGAGCACCAGTAAGAAATAAGACATGAAATTAAAGCGTTTGCACATTCTGCTCATTACAGCTACTTTGATCAGTCGAACAGGATCATAAGCGACACAAGCGCCACCTAGAGTGCGCTAAAACGCTAACATTCGTGACACACTACACCGACATGTTACAGGTGCGATGTCTTCCATTGGTACACCCATTAACTCGTATACAGTGGAGGTGGGTTGTGCGCATGCGTGGCGGTTGCCGTTACGGCGCGACAACCAGAGCGCGACCGAGCCGTGCCGTGGCCGCCCGCACCCGGATCCCGCACTCTGTGCTCGACTCATACAGATGTCACTAAATGTAATCATTATAATTATGTAAAGCTGCAGAACAAGAAGCTGGTTTGTTTGAACGCGCTAATATCCGGAACTACTGATTCGAAATGAGTTATTATGTTTGTATTGAATAGTTGGTAGAAGTTATAAGACTCAGAAGAATGTATGTATTTCAAACTTTGCGCACAAAACATGTTTTAAACATTTTAAGTATATGATATTATGTACTACATAGGAATGGTCTCTTGAATCATTCTCAAGAATCACTCTATCATCTTAAAAATTTGTTTATTCAATATTTTATTGTGAACACACAAAGATTTTTTGAGGGGAAAATCATTCAATGACTCGTCTCGATGGGTGAGACGCTAAGTTGTCCACAACTGTGGGTCAGGCATTAGCCCTATTGAAGCAGATGGGAATCTGTGGTTGTCTAATTGCTCTTTGATGCGCGCGCTACGTACGTTAAGGTCTAGTTCGGGTCGTAGACATGCGCTTATTTCCTTTTAATGAATATTTTAAGTAACAGACATGATTCACTATTTATACATAGTACATGTAGAGATATTGTACTTACATCGCATAGTTACGTCCTAATTAAGTATTGCGTGTTTACATGTAATTGAGTGCTTGTGACAATCACAATGTTCCCACAGACTATAATGACTCGTCTAACTGTACCTACATACATAACAATGTCATACATGTTATCAGCGGCTTTTTTCAGCTAGAAAAAACCATCCAATGTCTACTCCCACCGAGGCAAAAGACTGGGTGAGGCGAGAGACACTGTCAGACTCTTATTGACTAAAACCACCCCGTTATTACTCCTGCTTCCAGTCGAAGCCACGGCAACCAGTTAAGTTGTCCACAACTCCTGCTGTAAATATTAGTAGTAGCTGTGTCTGTGTCCCTAGTACTCAGTAGAGCCTGCTGCAACCTGTGCAGTGTGCAGTGCGGGGCGGCGGCGGTCAGCGACCGGCGCCCGCGCGTTACTGGGTGAAGGTCAGACGCACCTCCGCTAACGGTCTCACACACACACGCACACACGCCGGCGTGACGTCACGCGAGCATGCAGCCCGCTGTTTGCACTGACACTACTTCTGTCTGGTTAGTTATAATGACGGCTAGCGCACTTTGCACTTTCTCAAAATGTAAGTCAAAGATAAAATCATTAATTTGAAATAGACCAAGAAGGCACTTTTGAGTATCATATAAAATGTTAGTAATGTCAGTCCTCTAGTGAAGCTATTTGCTCGTTCCAAAGTGTATAGATTCCTACTTTATAGATAAACGATATAGTTTCAGAGATAGATCAAGATCCCGAACAGAATATTGTCAAGAGCACGCATACTATGTAACTCTCTACATTTTGATGCATTCCAGTGTACTGCAGCAGTAGTGTACTGGTGCCTGACAGTGGTCGCAGTTGTACCAGATACACAACACATTAACTTGTACTTTCTCTCGGTGCGGAATAAAAGCGAAATTTCAATAAAAAGTTTGTCTTATTGAACTTTTTGTCGGTCAATTTTCAGTACAATGACGACGATGTTGGTATAATAGAAACTCATAAAATCGGAGAATAGATCTGACGTTGTGATCACCATTGGCAGATTGAGGAAACCACAGCAGTTAGCGGTCGCTCCATGTATAAAATAAATACAATGGGAGCTACGATTACAGACAAATCTGTTTCAGTGCAGGAGAAATTACATAGAATAGAGATAAATACAGAATTAGGAAAAGAAGGTGATATTCCAAGAGTTATTTAAGACGGCCGCAGGAATAATTGCAAGATGAAATTGATATGTCAACAGTTATAAGTAAGATGTCGTCTAGTGTTCAAGTTCACGATGTCGCTGTCACATCAATGGCTATGTAAGCCACCTTGCAGTAGCTACACGAGTAGGTACCGGCGTCGCGTGCTCACTCGGTAGGGCTCGCTGCTCCGACCATTTTGTTGTTTTGTGTCCATCACGCTCTATTTTGTTGTCATCTCAGAGAAAGTCATAATCGGCGTGGAAACTTTTTTGAGAGAAAACTACACCTTTCACAAACTAGGGAACTGACGTCACACCATACGTGGGCACAACATACGAATTAACTTGATAATTATGAGAAACTGTGTCAGTGTGGATGAAATCAGCTCGAACGGAAAGGAATGCGGCAGCGGCCGGCGCCGGCGCCGCGGGTCGAGGCGTTGACCCGCGGACTGCCGGCCACTGGGTGAAGGTCGTGACTCCCAGCAACGGGGCTCGTGACGTCATCGCTGACCACAACACTGTTAGAAAGTGGACTCGATGGCCACGTATGACGAGTGACGACCCACTGATGCAACAACACATCAAACACTAATGTACTTACTCAAACATCGTCACACGAATACCTTACAGTTCAACGGTCACATATATGACACAGGTAAGTTATGCTACGAGTATAAAACAAAAATGATTTTGGATGAAGTTGTCCAAATTGTAGTAAACATGAAATAGCTGTACCTACATATTTGTCAACACTGAGCAGAGATTCTGTTACGGGGAATGACCTCTGGTTACAGTGGTACCATTAGCACCATTAGTATACACTCATGACTCGGTAACTGCTAGTACCATTTATCACATCCTCGGACAAGTAGTTAGTCAGCCGTCATTGTGCGTACGACAGATAGTTTCGCAAATTCACAATGCGTGCTGATTGCGGACGTGCCCTTAATTTGCTGAGTGTGCCACACTTAATTACAGACAAAAAAATTTAAGGCAAAAGCACAGCTTTTACTCATTAATCTCAGTTTAGGCGTGACCTCAATTTTTAAAGACGTTTTAGGAGTCGTCCATATATGAGCGACCAGAGAAAGCGTAACGGGACATGTCGCATCCTCTGGAAATGTAGCCGAGTGTCTGTGTGGGCAGCCCCGTCGTCATTATACTGCGGCCGCGTCTGTAGTTCACGACACAGACACCATTCAAACAACTGTTGAGAGGTCGATCCACAAATATTTCTGTTATCCTCATATAAACGATTTGAAACTCGAATAGTTAATCGTCCGAACGGTCGCCACATTCACCATTTCTGTGGAATGTGATAGAAACGAGGCGACCACATTATTTACTGGCTTATTATATTAAGCCGTAAAAAGTTTGCGTGCTGCGGCTGGTACAATGTCAGCGTATAAAGTAGATCGAGTTGTGAATGAAAATAAATGTTCCTTGCAAGTTTAGTGGGTTTTGAGAGCAGCGCCAGCGTCGGTTCAAACACAACACAATGCATAATGCCTGTAGCGTGCCGGGCGTGCTCCACGCCGCGACTCGTCCAGTGTGCCAGTGTAACGGGACCACATCGGATGCGTATCGGTATGGCATCGTCTCGCCACGCTCGCATTCTAACATTCTTCATAGTAGGACATGTTGTTGTTGTTGACTCATCCAAAATCTACCAGTTTCGTGGTATTCACTGACCTCTTCTCTAGACTACACCGCTATGTTTATCTGGGCTCGAATGGTAGTAGCTATTAATCATTATGATCAGGTTCAAATCTTAACTCTAACAACACATCTTATAAACTAGTTATACTTTGTTTATCTGAGAACTTTACAGGCGCTGTATGGTCAATCTTCATCATCATCATCATCTATAGTGTCCTATAGTGTCCACTGCTAAGCTAAAGCCTCTTTACTTTTCACACAGAAAAACTAAACATTAATCACTACGCTTCCTTAAGCAGGTTGCCGATTATGAACTTATAATTAGACATTATAAGTTTAGGTTTCCTCACGATGTTTTTCTTCGCCATAAAGTCTATAATTATGATCATTACGTTGAAACAGTCGCGCAGTGCATGTCGGTACAATCTGAACCTGTTTCCTCTCGTGTCACATTTCAAAAAGTGGAAGTGAGTAGAGAGATGCGTCTGTCGGCCGGTGTGTCGCGGGCGCTGGAGAAAGTTTGTTTGTGTGATGGTAACGTCCTCGAAAACGAGCAGCTGATTTACATACGTTGATGTTGTTTACCGTTCGTAGGGCTCCACTGACCGAGACGAGCCACTGCCTTACTGCTCGACGACTTCATAATGAGCTTAATCTCGCCAATATTGTTCGGAACATGATCTAACGGACACAATATACGTAATGTAATGGTAAATCACGATGATCGTTATTTTTGTTAAACGTTGCCCCACATTAGGATTTCTCCTGTGTCGTGGGTGCGTTTACAAACGTACAAGTTCACATACACATCACACTCAGACCCGAAAAAACGATTTGTGGATCAGACAAAAAGGTGCTTCATACGGGAATCGAATACGCTACTCTTTCTACACTTTGCGCGGCAGCCGGTTAGAAAAACAAAAGATGAGGTCCTTTCATGAGGTTTGAAAGACAGAGGTCTCACTCGTAACGTAGTACCAGTTGGAATGACATTCAGAGCATGCTAATATAGAAGTAATTGATATGATACTGTAATTGGCTTTCTGTTGACTATTGCCCCCTTTTTTTATTAAGTTTTTGTTAGCTGTAAGTCATCCATGTACTAAATAAATAAATAGATACTGAGCTACGTAATGATAATGAGAACACTTGGCGCATTGATATGGTGATCTAGACACACGGCAGTGTGTCCGCCAAGTTCGAGCAAAAAAACCGACACACCGGCCGTGGGTTATATTACACGAACCATTTCGGGCCAAGTTCGACCCACCTATAACTCAAAATCTATTTTAGTTCCATACACAGACCTCAGTCAAAAATGATATAACTTGGCAAGTTTTAATAGAAAATTATATACTTGACTCATTGCGTTTAGTAGGTTTATAACAAAGTGTGTGAAAACTTGCCAACTTGTTATATCATTTTTAACTGAGGTCTGTGTATGGAACTTGGTACTTATTTAGATCTCACTTCTTTTATAGGCGAAGCATTCCAATATTATCGAACTTGGCAGCCTTTCACATTTATGTTTTGGGTGGGATACTGTTATTACATGAGCCGTGATTTATCAGTGCATTCAATTAGCACTTCGAACATTGCTCCATCACTAGGCTTCTAAGTTTGGAGGCAACATTGTCATGGGTTGATGTTAGGAAACTATTTAAACTTCGAAACCTTTTTGCTGTACCTAAGCTTTTTGTTGTAGTACCTGTGTGCTAATCAGTTTAATTACTAATACTGGTTCGAATTGAAAAAAGCTTTTGAATTAGATAGTAAATTTTGTTCGAAACTAAGTAAATGCCACAAGAAGTATGGTACTATAGTGATCGAAGGTTTTAGGAATAGATTTGATGAAGTAGGGCACAATGTACGGACGAGACACACGCTATAGGCACATCTTGCCGATGGTACAAGTATCTCCGTGTATCATCCGCGCCGAGACGTTTACGACGATATTATTCGCGCTGTTCCTTTTGTAATCGCACAATTTCTCTCGAATACTATTCGCCGGCCGCCCGACGCTTTCTACCGGCCGCCCGGCACACATCACCGTGCCTGCATTCAACGACTGTGGTCAATGCTATTCAATTTCTTTCGAAGAAATAATTTGTTATTGTAATCTCTCACACATTTTATCCAATGACTTTCCATAATCAATAAAAATGACTGCACATAAATTGTAATTGCTTGATGTTGCGACAATATTTATTGAAATAAGTATTTATTTAATTAATATATATTTAAACTTTAGGTATAAAATATTTAAAATAAAATAGTCCACTTACCAATAGTATGAGAGTAGAGCGCGCCATAGTGCACGCAGTAACTGAAGCAATGGGATCACTACACAAGACGCGCACAGTTCACCGGAACATTTAGTAACGAACAATCGAAAAATTGAGGAAAAAGTTTTGGTTAAAATAAAAATATTTGTGGAGAACTTTCAACGGTCGCCGGCGTGCGGTCGCGGGCGGCTTCAGAGACAGTTTGTGAGTGTGCCGTGGTGCCGTGGTGCGGTGGTGGTGGTGCCGTGGTGCGGTGCGCGGGCGCTCTCCGTGCACTGGCGCTAGCGGGACATGCGAGGGAACGGGACATTGGAACTGCTGCGAGAGTGGACACCATACAGAGCTGATACTACGCGTTGTCACTACATAACTAGTGTCACCGTTTACACCTGAGTCTCTTTTGAAATCTGAGCCTTTTTTATAATTATTTACAACAGTTTAATATTATTAATTTAACAGTAATATAAGCTATCAGGATTTAGGTCATTACGTATGATGGAAAATATTTAAAGTTGTTTGTTGAACTCAATCCAGCGTTTGACATAGACGGTATCAGGGTTACCGCGCACATTACTACAGAAATGACTCCAAAATTGAGGAACTGATTTATGTGGAAATGAATCAATGTGTTTAGAGATAAATTAAACTTTAATATCACATATATAATTAAGCTAAATACAGAACCAGCATTAGGTACTATAAGGTGTACCCCAAGGAACTATATTTGGCCCTACGCATTTGACTGCATAAAAAATACTATTGTAACATAGTATCTGAAAAGTATGATGAAGTATTTTTATAACTGAATTTGTCACAGCTAAAGCCTTACAGGTAAGTAGTAGACAACAGCTCTGTACAGTTTGAGTATATATTTGCCGTCGCGGCTCTAATGAAGTCGATCACTCAATGAAAGGCTCTTGTAGGCCAAGCAGTCAGCAGTCGCCAGACGCCGCAGCTAGTTGGTGGCTGAGAAAAACTCGCTTTTCCGACGGCACATGTACTCCCTGGCTGATATTGAACTATTAATATATCTCTGGACAGGTTCCAGTTGGTATTAACTACTTTCGACATAAAACATGGGAAGATAACCTTTTTTAATTTATTGTGGGATAATCGCCGGCCACAATATCGCATGTTGGTAAGTGATTTCGTGACCAATAAAGTGGTGTTTTTTAAACTAGTTTAGTTTCTAAAATTAACTATAACTAAGTTGATTTAGACTTGGTAGGTACCTACTGAGTATACTGACGATTGTCAAGGCTACGCGACCGCATCCTACGTCACGCGTCTGTCACAGGTATCTATAGTAGGATGACTAGGAAGTATCTACCTAGTTGCCAAAGATGACCCATTTTAAGTGATCACTGCTGACCTCTTCTCACACGGAGAAGCTTTAAGCATTAATCACAACGCTTGCTCAATGTAGGTTGGCGATTTCAAACTTATAATTAGAAATTATAAGCCTAGGTTTCCTCACAATGTTTTCCTTCATCATTAGTCAGTGGTGTCTAAATAATCTTAGCATATAACTTAAAAAAAGTTACATTGGTGCTTTGCCGTTGATAGGTTTCGAACCCGCAAGCTCGTGCATGAGAAGCGGGCGACTTAAACCTCTGGGCTGCCATGACATTTGTCTGCGTGCTATACTGTAATAAACCGTAATAAAAGAATTTATGCAAGGATAGTAGCATAGTAATGGCATCCCCTTTAAAATGCTTCGGATTTTTTTAGACAAAGCAACTGATGATACTATACTTACTACATAGATGCCTCATACAAATGTTTAATTGTCTTAAGTCTCAGGTCGGGAATACCCGGCCACAATTTTCCTCAAGCGTACATTCATAGTGTCCGCACGAACTACGGAAACTTATTGAATCGTCTTAGATGACAATATATAAGTTTATTGTTCAATGATAAATTAGAAAGGTGTTTACAAGCCATTTTAATTTAAAAACTGCCCGACTACACACAACTAAGCAGGTATTCATCTTTGTATTTTACTCGAAAACTTCAAATTGCTCCATATCTAATCTACTTGTAAAGGTTTATTTATTTTACTCATAACATCTATAGCAAAAATTCACACGATTTTATTGAAATGTGAGCTTATTATAATAAAGTTAATTATTATAAAGTTCCGCTACTTGTCAATAGATGGCGCTACTAGTCTTTTGTATTGCGTTACAGAACTTTCCTGGTGCGAGTGAGACTTGTTCACTCTCTTTAAAGCTACGCCTACACAAAGGATTTTTATAAGTAAGTATACCTATAGGTCGTAGTAAGTATATAGGTATATAGACGCCACGGGTGTAGTAGATGTGGGCAAAAAAAACTCACAAAACCAGTGTCTGTCACACATCATAAGTACATTCGTCTGTAAAACAAGGAAAACTGTAGACAATAATAATCGCAATAATTCCAAGTACCGTGTGTCGAGTAAATAAATAGGCCGCGCCTTGTGTCGCGGGCTGCAGTGGAGTGCTGGCTGTATCAGGATGCTGACTGCACTAGTGCTGGTGTGCGGCGCGCTGGCCGCCGCCGGGAGACACCACCATCATGTCGACCCAGACCATCAACAGGCAACAGGTGAATGAACGGGTTCTTACAAACTGTTGGCTGGTTCAGTTGCTATTGAACCTGATATTTTTCTTTACTTATTTATGTTTAAGTTCTGACAGTAAGTGCTAGTAAGTGGTGGTTAAATAGTTTTACTGAATACGCACCTCTATCAAAGCTCAATCACCAAATATTGAAGGGAGTTCCAATGATAGACTTGGAAATCAAATTATAAAGTGTGATTTGAAACTAGAGTACCTAAAGATAACATTAAGATTTAAGAATGGATATTTACCATGTTTATTTATGTCTATAAGGGTAGGTAGGTAGGTTCCGATCTATCGCTAAGTTTCCGATATTTCGGCACTGTTGCAAGCGCAACATAGAACATAGACATAAATAAACATGGTAAATATCCCGTCTTAAGTTCTAATGTTAGTGTTAGTGACCATGTCTGTTTAAATACTTATATAGAGTAAAGGTGTTTTCGGATTGTGTATTCCAATTAAATTTTGTTATTGTATTTTGTCCAGTAGAGTCTCCACCGGCGGCTCCAGTAGTCCGCAGTGTGTCCGGCCAGTTCCGCGGGTCGTGGATGACGTCACGGCGCGGGCGGCAGTTCGAGGCGTACCGCGGCATACGGTACGCGCAGCCGCCTGTGGGGGAGCTGCGCTTCCAGGTAAATTAAATGGGGCTTCTAATGAAGAAAGCTGTTAGAACAGATCTGTTTAGAATACTTTAAATATGAGGGTCTCAGCACACATATGGGATCGGAAAGGGATCGTCACCGTATCGCCTCGAGCCGTTCAGAATGGTTTGTATTAAACTCCCTACTGCAACGCACACTAATCGGAATAATAACGTAATCGCCTCGCCTCGGAACAGGCTCCGAACTTGAATTCCCGCGCTTACGGCTCATCGTCCCCACGCTTACGTTTCTCCGTCCCCGCGCTTACGTCTCTCCGTACCGACTAACTATCGTGTTAGTCTAGTCGGTGTCGCCTAGCCGTAGCCGAGTTGACGTACAGGCGCTGCTGATACGCTTTCGTTACGTGCATACGGTAGGTTGACGCCTGGTTGACAGCGAGGCGAAAGGCGTTACGGTTACGATCCCTTTCCGATCCCATATGTGTGCTGAGACCTTTAAAGTACATATGTACAAGTACTTTCCTTTCTCCTGGTTTCAGTTTGATTCCTAATTATATTCAACTGTACCTAGGTATATCAATTATGCTCTATTGCTAGTTTCCCTCGAGGAAGCAGGGCTTTTGTTAATACTCTCTCTCTCTTGCTCCCACCAGCCCCCGCAGCTGATAGAGAAGTACACGGGCGAGGTGGACGGCTCGCAGGACGGGCCGGCGTGCCCGCAGCCCACCGTCAACGACTACCCCGTGCACGAGGACTGTCTCCGGCTCAATGTCTACACGCCTGACCATCAATCGTGAGTTACTTCTTTTAATGCAACAGTTCGAACATTGCACGATCAGTTTTCGTCAGAAGTAGCAGTAAGTCTGGAGTTGTGGACAGTGAATTTCAATTTTGTTTCTTTATGAGATAGAACGGCAGACAACGGGCTCCGGCTCAAAGTAGGAGAAAGAAAGGGGTGGTTTTTTAGTCAGTAAGTGAGTAAAAGTAAAAGACAACCTATCACCCGATGGTGAGCAATCGACGCGCACATTGGCACCTTCAATACTAGAGGAGTTATAACTTGCCATTACATTGTATAAGTTGGGAATGGTACTCATAGTGATACTTTCTTTACGTGTTGCAGTAAGAAGCCCCTGCCGGTGGTGGTGTTCATGCACGCGGGCGGGTTCTACTCGGTGTCGGGGCGCAGCGACGTGGCCGGCCCGCAGCACCTGCTGGACCGCCACCTCGTGCTCGTCACCATCAACTACAGGCTCGGCTCGCTCGGTCAGTCACTCTCATCATGCCACACTACAACATGAGGGATCTGCAGCTCATCCAGAAGAAATAATTTTGTTTAGTGACGACATTCATTCCCTTGCCTTTTTTTGAGGGTGAAAATGATCCAATCCAGGGAGTGTCAGACTCTTACTGACTAAAAACCACCCCGTTCCCACTCCTACTTTTCGAGCCGGAGCCCCGGTAAACCCGCTACGGAGTCCGCAGCTCCGGCATTCCCTTGCCTAGAACAAATATTGTTTTAAGAAATATTTATACACAGGATGGTGATATAATCCAATCAATCAATCAATGGCTAACTACAATTAAGTAAACAGCAATTAATAAAGTAATTAGTCTCCATTATAGAACAATGTAGACATTGTTCTGCATCGTTTTCCTCGTCCGTCGTATCGACATAATTTAATAATCTGAAGTTGTATGCGTCGTATGACAGTAATTGTATAATTGATTGTACACTCTCCTTTACACGTGACTCGTGACTTGTAAAAGGTACTTTGATAGATAATAGACGAAAATAGTGGCCACATTGGAGAATGATCACCTGGTGTAGTCAGAAGATCATTTTATTCTGTTCCCGAACTGAGGAATCTAGAGGAAATGTAACTGCTTTATATACAACTTTTATATAGGACATGCTTACCAACGAAGCGAGCCTTCTATAATGGGATAAGCCCGCCTCTCATACCGCTGCAACTCCTGTAAAAGTGAGAAAAGCTTTGTTGTAACCGATAGTAGGATAAAGAATATGCTCTCGTTGTTCCAGGCTTCTTAAGCACAGGAGATAAGTACGCGCCCGGTAACAATGGCTTCAAGGACCAGGTGGCAGCTCTCCGCTGGGTGCAGAGGAACATCGCCGCCTTCGGAGGAGACCCCAACCTGGTCACCATCTCGGGGTACAGCGCCGGATCCTTCAGTGTCATGCTGCACATGATCTCGCCCATGTCCAAAGGTAAGCAGATGAATCTGATGGTAAGCATTCATTAAGATGACCTGGGGCCTTAGTCTGCTATTACAATTGTGTCAGAATGGTCGATCACTGAGCAGTGCGAGAGGGACGGAGCTATGTAGGTTGTATAGCTCCGTCCCTCTCGCACATTCTAAGGCCCTTGATGTAAAAGCTGCAGGTCTTATAGAAGTTTGTTCTTCCAGGTTTGTTCCACCGCGCCATTTCTATGAGCGGCTCCCCGATCTCCCAAATAGTGATCCCTCGCCACCAGCGCCACCTGGCGGAGAGACAAGCGAAGCTGCTGCAGTGCCCCACCGACTCCTCGAAGGCTATCATCGACTGCCTCAAGACTAAAACATCCAAGCAACTGGGAGACTCTTTGGATAAGATGTTTGTAAGTGGTGACACAATAACTTGATACTTCACTTTTATACCATCCCAATCTAAATATATTTTGTAGCAAAGGATTTTCTTCGGCATTAAGGTCTGTCTGTCTTGCTAGGACTTCGGCTACGATCCAGTGTTGCTGTGGGTGCCGATCCACGAGCAGGACTTCGGGCAGGAGATGTTCCTGCCGCGGCAGCCGCTGGCGGCGGTGTGCGCGGGGGAGCTGCAGCCCGTGCCCTACATCGTCAGCCAGACACAGGACGAGTTCTTCTGGAAGGCACTCGGTCGGTTAGCTAGAACTATCATACTGGTCATATAGGTCACACAACTTCACCTTTTAAATTAAAGTAAATTTTCTCAATTTATGGATGCATTTACTAACATAATTTAATACACAGTCATTAAATTAATTATTATGTTATCGGCCTACTCATGTATTGTTTTGACGAGGAACTCGACTAGTTTCAAACCATGCTAGAGGCATGAGCAGCATTCAGCGACACACGACGCGGCGATTATCGCGCTGCTATTCGCACAGTACAGTAGTATGTCTCACGAAAGTTACAATAAAATCACACAGTCATTAATCACACTCATCTTAAATCAGTAGGTATAACAGAAATAGTCAATTACAGATGTCCTTCGCAACCCACAAGCGTTTGAGAACTGGCGCGCGGACTGGCCCGGCCTGGCCAAGATAGCGCTGTACCTGACTGGCGCGGGAGACAACTCCAGCGTCACCAGCGCCGCCGACCGGCTGAAGCAGGCGTACCTCGGCGGCAAGGACATTGCCAACGACACCGCCACTGGCGACGGCTTCGGGAAACTTTACTCCGACGCTATCATTGGGTTCGGAGCTCACAGGTGAGTGGACGAGGGACGAAGAATGTGATGCTAAATATAACTGTCATGTTTCCACTTGCAATGTATAAATTTAGTGCTCTGTATAAACACGAAATAATGAAATGTTGACTTGGATTGTGCCAACTGCCAAGCTGAACATCAAAGAAAACTGTCTATATCTAATATCTGTATCATTTCTCCTGTGGTGATTGTTTTGATCCATATTGTTTGAATAATACTAAGTACAAATATTGAGTTAAATCCTCCTTAAGGGCAATTTCTTCGTGATGTTCATCGTAGAAGACAGGTCATCAATATGTATGCGCAATGTTTCCACCAGGCTGGTGAACCTGGCGGCGCGGCAGTCCGCGCGGCCGGTGTACTACTACGAGTTCGGGCACGTGGGCAACAGCAGCCACTACGTCGACCCCGACACCAAGCGGCCCATCGGTAACTACGCATTACTACACTTACATTCATTACACTCAACTAGTTTCTAGCCACGCTCGGAGCTTATAATGCTGCCAATTGTGTGATACTGGTCGCGCTCGCGATATATTGTAAATTGTGATTATGTAAACTCTGTAGAGTCTAGATTCTACAGAATTTACGCTTATTCTAAGATCGTGAGTCCAATAGAATAGAATTGAATGAATAGAATAAGTACAGTTATACCAACATTTCCTATACTTCTTGCATCGTTATCACTGATACGGGTCCATTCAAATTCGGATTTTTCTTTATGAAATTACGCTTTCAGCAGAGAGATGATAACATATAGGTTGTCAATGGAAAAATCCCTTTTTGTTAGTCTTCTTCTTATTCCCAAAATAATATATCTTTTCTTGCATTGTCTCCTTGTCTTTTATCAAACCTATTTCAATCACAAATCCCATTTTCTTCATATACACTTAGCAAGCTTCTCACCATGTTTCTGTTACATAGCCGCGGCGCACCACGACGACCTGCTGTACCTGTTCAACGTGAGCTACAGCTTCCCCTCCATCCCCCCCTCCGACAGCAACGACTCCAGGATGGTGGACAAGATGACGGCGATATTCTACAACTTCGCTCGACATGGGTTTGTTCTTATTTGGATCAAATAGAGTTTAAGGCATCGTTCATACCAAACGTATGGTTGGCCGTTGAATGTACGCGTGACGTCATTACTTTGTGCGTTGTCAACAGTGAGCATACTCACAGTCGGCGGCGGATAATACGTCTGGTGTGAACGATGCCTAAGTTAATATTTAAGCTAAGAGTACGACAATTTTATAGTGACTGCACGGTTGGCGCGGTGGCTGGGCAACTGGCTGCTGTACAACGGGTAGCGGGTTCGATTCCCGCACGGAGCAACTCTTTGTGTGATCCACAAATTGTTGTTTCGGGTCTGGGTATCATGTGCATGTGAAATTGTATGTTTGTAAACGCACCCACGACACAGGAGAAAATCCTAATGTGGGGCAACGTTTTTTTAAAAAGAAAAAGAAAAAGAATAGACCTTGTGTTCAAAATAACTAACTCAAATATTCTCGCCCGCAGGGACCCGAACAACAGGGGCGACACTCCGGAGCTAGCAGACATGTCATGGCCGCAGTTCAAACCAGATGAGAGGAAATACCTCCGCGTCGACACTCCCTTCTCAGTGCAGAGCAACCTCTTCGAGGAGAGGTTCAAGGTGTGGGAGGAACTGTTCCCTCTTGATTACCACACTTGTAAATAGAGCTTACCAACAGTGGCTCCAACGTTGGTCCCAATATTGGACCCAAGGATGAAAGTGTGGGGCGGGCAGTATTCTCTATACGTGTCTTTGAAGATTGAACATGTATTTAGTAACTAATATAGAAAATAAATATGTACAAAATAAAAACTTTAACAAAAACTAAGAAATCTTTTTGATTTATTTAACCAACTGTAATGACTCAATGAAGTTTTTATACAAAAACTAGCGGACCCGACAGACGTTGTCCTGTCTACACGTCTTTAATTTGAAAATTTTAAACTTTTTTTAATAAGCTAAAACATTCTGGACCTTTTTGATGAAAATTGTTATTCAAATGTTATGACAATATCTAACGTCATTAATATTTGACACTGCGATAGTAGCGCCGTCTGTCGGATCCAATGTAAAACATTCCAAAATCAACAACTACTAATAAATTAAAAATTAATTAAAAAAACATTGTCCAGCGGACAAAATTGTGAATCTAAACCATTCTCAGATCCTCTTGAACACACAAAAAGTTTCATCAAAATCCGTCTAGTCGTTTAAGAGGAGTTCAGTGACATACACACGTACAGAAGAATTATATATATAAAGATAAATGTATTTCGATTAAACGTTTTTTGTTCTCCTCTAACAATATCTTCTGATTTATTTCGAATATTTCGTTGCGGGATCCAAGACAGTTATTCATGTCTCTGGGACGCGCCGGACTTCAGTGTTCCGGTGTTTTCATGGTTGTATCTACTGTAGATCTTGGTTAAGATATTTTGCTTTGGAGGAAGGTTTAAAAATTGATAAGACAACTAGTGCGTTTGTTTATTTTTTAGTAAGTATTTAAAACCACTACAACTTGGTATAAGTGTGGAGTCGATCTGATAATGGTGCCGAGAGACAGTAGAGGGAACTCCTCGAAGATTTTCAGTAAGGACCTTGTGTTTGGGCTTTAAAGACTCGTATTGAAGAGAACTTTACACTTAGACAGGGTGTGATTGTCATTAGGGGTCTGATAATGAAGTAGTATGATAGCTAAAGGAACTCCTCAACGGTTTGCACTTAGACAATTGGTATTAAAACCGACTTCTAGAAAACAAAAAAATATAATAATAATAATAATAAGTCCGCAAGGCAGCTTGTGGCGAGCTGTTGGGCAGTGGCGACCCCACGGACCTGACTCCCGGGAGAGGCCCTACTTTTTAACTCCGGTTAGTACTCGTGACTATCCGGAGTGGCCTCTCCTACCTCACTCTTGCCTTAATCGGCTGGTTTGAGTGGAGATTCGCAAGAGTGGAGTTGCCTTCAGCTCCACTTGGGGGAAGGACGTATCCCAGTAAGATGCTGGTAGGGGTCTTGACCGTACTTCCGGGATTGCTCTGATAGCCGTGGGATGCCCCCCCTTCCTCAAGCAGCTCAACGGATGTTGCTTCCCTTGTCGCTACATGCTAGCGGCCGTTTCCGGGGGCCCACTATTGAGTTTGCGAGTCACCCCCTGCCTGTTTATCCGTATTTTTCAATATTGGTCAGGGGCAGGGGCCATAGTCCCCATAGTTAACCGGTTAACTATTCCACAGCCACCCACACCCATATCCCTATCATTTCCTTTTACCATATCTCGCAATAGTCCTGCATCAACCGGGGATTGTCCTTTGGTGTACTTCCATAGTGCATACAGGGATAATCGCCGGCTGATGTCCCATTACATTTAGATCAAAATTGTTCAACGGGCCTCTGCGAGTTGGCTTCGGCCCCTCGTACGCCTTCCAAAGGTCCGGGACCCTGTGGTCCCGAGATTATGTAAAGAACAGACATAATAATAATATAAACTTTATTGTACACCTTTTACAATTCAGACAATAAATATAAATAGCGCTAAGTGGATGGTAGGGTACAAAGGCGGCCTTATCGCTTACAGCGATCTCTTCCAGGCAACCTTTGGGTGGACGGAGATGGTGAATGTTAGTGGAGGTGGTTCTGGGTGTACTTACAACTTAAATATATGAATATACAATTACATACATACACAAATACATAGGTACATATACATACATTCATACATACATACATACATACAAACATACATACATACATACATACATACATACATACAAACATATATACACAAGAAATAATAATTATGTTACAAATGACAAGAAGATGTGACAGCAGAAAGAAAACGACTGCGACTGAAGGAAATAATGACGCTGTGTTACAGCTTTGAAAGATAGTGATCCTTCACGAGCACCTTGAAAGTAGCGAGCGACTGTGCCTGCCTCACCAAAAGCGGTAGCGCATTCCACAGCCGCACGGCTCGAACCGTAAAAGATTGGTCAAAGGCTCTGCTTTCATGTTGAGGCATCTCAAGCTTGAGTCTCTCCGATGACCGTACTGGTCTAGAATGTGTGTCATGACAGAACCTGAAACGTTCCTTGAGGTAATGGGGGTAGCAGGATTGAACAATATATTGTATAGAAGAGATAAGATATGAGTATTCCGGCGAAGGCGAATCGGCAGCCACTTGAGTTTCGTGCGATATTCGGAAATGTGGTCATATTTGCGTAATCCAAATATGAACCTTATACTAAAATTTTGGAGTCGCTCAAGTTTATCTAACTGCGCTTCGGTAAGATCCGGATAGCTGACATCGGCATAATCGAGAATGGGAAGGAGAAGTGATTGAGCTAGCGCAATTTTAGTAGCAGTTGGAAGAAAGTTACGAAGTCTGCACATAGACTTCGCAGATGCAAACATTCTTCGACTGACTTGTCCTAGTTGAGGTCCCCAGGAGAAGTCTTGGTCCAAAACAATACCCAAGTCCTTTACAGTATCACTGTATGGTATTGTAGTACCGTCAAAAACTATGGGTGGCATCTGTGTCCACGCGATCTTGCATCGTAAACGAGGGCTACCGACAACAATGACCTGGGTCTTCGTGGGATTCACCTTTAGGCCGTAGGCCGTACTCCATTCAGATATACGAGCCAAGTCAGTGTTGACCATCTTGACTGCTTCGGAAAAATCATCAGGAGGTGCTTGTGAGTAAATTTGCAGGTCGTCGGCATACAGGTGGTAGGAAGAGAGAAGTTCATTAGAGATAGAATTTATAAAAATTGCGAAGAGTAAAGGAGAAAGAACGCCCCCTGTGGTACGCCAGCAGTCGTATCAGACCAGGAAGAGTATGAACCCTCAATGGCAACACGCTGCCGGCGGCCACACAGGTAACTACGAAAGAAATCAATCACAGTTGGAGATATGTTGAGAGAGCTCAGTATTCCAAGCAGTATGTCGAAATCGACGGTATTGAAGGCGTTGCTGAAATCTAGCAAGGTGAGGAGAGTTAAATTACCGTTTTCAATACCGGATCGTATGTCATCGGTGATGTGGACTAGAGCCTAACAATGATTAATTAAATATTTTAATTAATCATTGTTAGGTTAGAAGTCGGGCGAAGCCGTTGGCAGAAGCTAGTATTATAATAATAGGGTGCCTTAGGTATACGTTACAGTAGTAAGTAGCTCAACAGTTATAACTTAGTAGTTTTTCTATTTCTATATGTATTTTTTTTGCAAACTAGGTACAAGTAGTTGCGCGTCATTAGCGATTTACTGTGTATAGGTCTGTAGGTGTATTAGGTGTTGGGTTCTGATTATGTCCAATTGTCCATCTTAATATGATGAGTTTCAATTATTACTATGGAGTACTTAGTATGTAGTGGTTTCCCCGCGAGTCATCTCACTCGAGTGTGTCACCAGCAGCGGCCGCAGGACCGCGGTCGGGGTTTCCTTATATCTAGTAGGTACATAGCTGTATGTTGTACCTTTTCCTTAAAGTAATTTTTACATCTCAAGAAGCTAGTATCACTAGCATCAGATCCAAGTACTGTCAAGAGGAAAATCTACGCCGAAGCGGCATTAAATGCGTCGGCTCTACCGGAGTGATTCCACGGCGTCACAAATAATCGTTATTGCCGATTACCGGAGGCCTATCCCAGTCCCCAAATCTCTAATAAGCCGGCAATGAACTTGCAACTTCTTAAGTGTTGGAGTTGTTCATGAGCGGCTCCGATTGCTTACCAATACTTACTTAGGTGATTTTTTTAATATTTAATGGGACGGGGTTTGGTCACATCTTGGCTGGTAAGTAATTAACGATGATATGGCCAACGATGGAGTACGCCTACCTATGAGCAACCGGTTTACCATAACCTATTAAAAAATAATAAAAAAGCCATTTTCGTCGGGACCGAAGCCGCTAATAGAAGCTATAGGTATAGTCTAGTACTAAACTTGCAGAATTTTCCGCCTACACCACTGCTGAGTACTTCGTGTGTTGTATAAAAGCAAATGTTTTCCTGCTGGCGGCACAGTCGCGCCCTCTGTGTCCAACGTGCGAGACACACAATGTTGTACGCGCTGCTGTGTGTGTTGTGTGTGTGCACGGTGCACGCACACCAACACAAACATGAGACAGGTTAGTGAGTTTTATTGAAACAACTTGAAACAATTCGTTTCTCTTTTCAAGTAACTTGTTTACATATAATGGTATACTAGGTTATATGGAATGTGTCCTTATGGCGGCAACAGAAATACATCAGATGATTCTGTAATCCATGGACACTTGGACAGCGATCCGAATGTCCATGGATCCAAGAGGAGTTGCAAGTGTGCGTTACCGGCCGCGGCCTTTAGGAGATTGTGGGGGGAACACTTTCATTTGTTTTGTTTCCAAAACAAGCAACGTTTTTACACTTCACATCATTACAGAGTCAGTGGAAGGGAAGTCAGCTGCGCCGCTGGCACACAGCGTGTCGGGCACGTTCCGCGGCTCCTGGATGGAGACGCGCCGCGGGAGACGCTTCCAGGCATACCGCGGGATACGGTACGCGGACCCACCCGTCGGGGCGTTGAGGTTCCAGGTAACATCCGCATATATAAGTATATAGCGTGTAATCTAGTCCTGGATGGAGACGCGCCGCGGGAGACGCTTCCAGGCATACCGCGGGATACGGTACGCGGACCCACCCGTCGGGGCGTTGAGGTTCCAGGTAACATCCGCATATATAAGTATATAGCGTGTAATCTAGTCCTGGATGGAGACGCGCCGCGGGAGACGCTTCCAGGCATACCGCGGGATACGGTACGCGGACCCACCCGTCGGGGCGCTGAGGTTCCAGGTAACATCCGCATATATAAGTATATAGCGTGTAATCTAGTCCTGGATGGAGACGCGCCGCGGGAGACGCTTCCAGGCATACCGCGGGATACGGTACGCGGACCCACCCGTCGGGGCGTTGAGGTTCCAGGTAACATCCGCATATATAAGTATATAGCGTGTAATCTAGTCCTGGATGGAGACGCGCCGCGGGAGACGCTTCCAGGCATACCGCGGGATACGGTACGCGGACCCACCCGTCGGGGCGTTGAGGTTCCAGGTAACATCCGCATATATAAGTATATAGCGTGTAATCTAGTCCTGGATGGAGACGCGCCGCGGGAGACGCTTCCAGGCATACCGCGGGATACGGTACGCGGACCCACCCGTCGGGGCGTTGAGGTTCCAGGTAACATCCGCATATATAAGTATATAGCGTGTAATCTAGTCCTGGATGGAGACGCGCCGCGGGAGACGCTTCCAGGCATACCGCGGGATACGGTACGCGGACCCACCCGTCGGGGCGTTGAGGTTCCAGGTAACATCCGCATATATAAGTATATAGCGTGTAATCTAGTCCACGACATAACACATCATCACAAATCTGCAGCCTATAAGAGTCCATTGCTAGAGTATAGGCCCCTCTACCGGTCTCTAGTGGTTAATATTTCTTTTGCCTCTCTCTTCTCCATGTAACCATGCAGTTTAAGTAATTCGTTCCCTGTGTCTGCAGCCCCCGAAGCTGAAGCTGCAGTACGAAGGAGTAGTGGACGCGAGCGAGGAGGGCCCCGCCTGCCCTCTGCCGGCGCCTCCTACTTACTACGTCGACGAGGACTGCCTCACTGTCAACGTCTACACGCCGACACACAACAGGTAGTAACCATTTCTTTCTGCTGATCTCAACATATACACAATAGCATACCACGGAGCTCAATCTTGACTATTTGCATTCAACTACTGCAAGTCACTTTTAGGTCGTAACTACACCTAGCTGGGGACCACTCGACGCCTACAGGAACGTGCGCTTTATTCCAGTCGAAACCGTTATCGATTTTACAGCAAGTGATCGATTTACTATTTCAACTTATCTATGAACTATTTGTAATCATTATTTTCTATTTTGTCGCAGCACCAAAAAGCTCCCCGTAATCTTCTTCATCCACCCCGGCGGGTTCTACGCGATGACAGGCCGCAGTGACCTGGCCGGCCCTCACTACTTGCTGGACAGAGATGTTGTTCTCGTCACCATCAACTACAGGCTTGGATCCTTAGGTAGTCACCGAACTCCTGAAGTAATTGACTTTATTTTATATTGTTGATCATGGATTTTACTAAGCTTACTTTGCCTAGGCTTCATGAGTACGGGAGATGCGCTCGCTCCCGGTAACAACGGCATGAAGGACCAGGTCGCCGCCCTCAAGTGGGTGCAGAGGAACATCGCAGCGTTCGGCGGCGACCCGAACCTCGTCACCATCACAGGCTGCAGCGCCGGCTCTATCAGCGTCATCCTGCATATGATCTCGCCCATGGCTAAAGGTAATCAGTACTGTCTTGCGATAGAAGTACTTGAAGAAATCTGCTACCAGAACTAGATGTGGGGTGGATTATCCGGGTAGTGGTTCTTTGTACATTAAGGCAATGCTTCTAGGTCTCTTCCACCGCGGCATAGCAATGAGCGCATCTCCTGTAGGCAAGGGAGTGGAAGCTATAACTCATCAGCGCCACCTCGCAGTACGCCAGGCACAGATCCTCAACTGCCCGACTGACAACTCGTCCGCCATCGTCGACTGTCTTATGGCCAAGCCTTGGAGGGAGCTCGGAGATTCACTGCCTAAATTCTGGGTACGTTTAATATTAAAATAGCTTTTGAAAAATATGGCAGAATACTGAGAATGGCCAGAAATAAAGTATTGTGTTGTTGCAGGAGTTTGGTGAAGGTGACCCAGTGGGTCTCTGGGGTCCGGTGGTAGAGCCAGATTTCGGGCAGGAGCGGTACCTCCCTATCAATCCATTAGATGCTATTAAACAAGGCAAAATGCACACCGTGCCACTCATCGTGAGTCAGACTACTGACGAATTTTTCTGGAAGGCGTTCCGTAAGTAACCATAGTTTTAGCAAATATTTTTAGGTATCAACACCTTTGTTAGTAGATTTAAATAATGTATACTATTGCCTTAACTTGCTTGCTTCTAGCGGTCTTACAAAACGAAACGCTTCTGAAGGCAATGAATGAGGAGTGGGAGCGAGTCGCCCCGATCTCGTTCATGCTGCCGCAGGAGAACCGTGCCGCGGCGGTGCAGAAACTTAGAGAGGTGTACCTCAAGGGGAACAAGTTGGCCAATGATAAACCAAGTGAGAAAGCACTCGGACAACTTTATGGAGACTCCGTCATTGGGTTTGGAGTACACAGGTAAGGCCATAATTTACCTTTTGGTACCAAATCCAATTTAGACACGGGAACGCTACTTGATCAAAACAGAGTTTATCATTATTCCCTACTTAACACAGTGTTGATGTATCCCCAGGCTGGCCAACCTAATGTGTCGTCACTCCAAGCATCCAGTGTGGTACTCGGAATTCGCGTACGTTGGGAACAACTCCCATTATGAGGACTCTCACGGAAAACCACAAGGTAAGTTCTCTTCTGACTGACAATATATTTTGGGGGATTTTCTTTTTTGCTAATAAGCAGATTATTAGAAAAGGCTAATCTTAAAAAAGTGGGTAAATAAAGCAATTTGTTTACCAAACATACATGTGTTAGATAAATTCTTTCACTGTACAGGTGCGGCCCACCACGACGACCTGCTGTACCTGTTCACGCTGAGCTACCGGTTCCCCGTCATCTCGCCGGACAGCCAGCACTCGCACGTCGTCGACGAGATGACTGCGCTCTGGTACAACTTCGCCAGATACGGGTAAGACACCACATAAACAATCATCATAGGTATGACTTTTGTAAAGATAGAAAACCACCAACGTTTCCTCCCGCTCTAGATGACGGTGACATTTTGGTGGGCCTTTGTAGATCTTGATTTATCGGAGATTCGGAGTTGCAGTGTTTGAGATTAGGTGGTGGGCCATTGTTATTCCCTGGCTGACGAGCAGTCGTCACCTAATGGCAATCGCACATAGACACCTTGAACACCTTAGGTATTACAAGTACATTGCCGGCCTTTTGAGGAGTTTGAGATTGGAGGATTTAACTTGTTACTAAGAATACTTATCTATACATATAATAAAATCGTAGAAAAGTGCTGTCTGTACATTGAAAATAAAAATAAAAAAAATAGCAGGGGTTATTGTTATGTCGATGTCGAACCCAAAAATGTAATTAACTTTTTTTTTGTCTGTTTGTCTGTTTGTCTGTTTGTCTGTTTGTCTGTTTGTCTGTTTGTCTGTTTGTCTGTTTGTCTGTTTGTCTGTTCGTCTGTGCGCGCTAATCTCAGAAACGGCTGATCCGAGTTGGATGCGGTTTTCACGAATATATTGTGGGATGCTTAAATTTACATTTAGTGTTTGTTTCATTTCAATCGGTTCATAAATAAAAAAGTTATGTCAAATTAAAGAATCACGTCGAACATTCTATGCTTATACCATTAATCTCCGCAACTATTTGACGGATTTGGTTGAAATTTGGTACAGATATAGTTTAGAACCTTAGAAAGGACATAGATATATTTTTATTTCAAAAATCAAAAAATAAAATAAAAATAAAATAAAAATAAAAATAAAAATAAAAATAAAAATAAAATAAAAATAAAATAAAAATAAAATAAAAATAAAATAAAAATAAAATAAAAATAAAAATAAAAATAAAAATAAAAATAAAAATAAAATAAAAATAAAATAAAAATAAAATAAAAATAAAATAAAAATAAAATAAAAATAAAAATAAAATAAAAATAAAATAAAAATAAAATAAAAATAAAATAAAAATAAAATAAAAATAAAATAAAAATAAAATAAAAATAAAATAAAAATAAAATAAAAGTAAAATAAAAATAAAAATAAAAATAAAAATAAAAATAAAAATAAAAATAAAAATAAAAATAAAAATAAAAATAAAAATAAAAATAAAAATAAAAATAAAAATAAAAATAAAAATAAAAATAAAAATAAAAATAAAAATAAAAATAAAAATAAAAATAAAATAAAAATAAAAATAAAAATAAAAATAAAAATAAAAATAAAAATAAAATAAAAATAAAAATAAAATAAAATAAAAATAAAATAAAAATAAAATAAAAATAAAATAAAAATAAAATAAAAATAAAATAAAAATAAAATAAAAATAAAATAAAATAAAAATAAAATAAAAATAAAATAAAAATAAAATAAAAATAAAATAAAAATAAAATAAAAATAAAATAAAAAATAAATTTATTCCGGACATACAGCGCCATCTATTGTTCAATTTCGTACTTATAGTGCGGAATTGAACAATGTCGGGCTGTTCCTATACTCCGTAGATAGATGGCGTTGATCGCGCAATGGTGTAATTACAATTGTTCAGTTCATGTTATTGTTTTAATTTATTGGAAATTTGTTTTTACAAAATAGTAAAAAGCAATGAAAAATATAACATAATACAACTTTTAGTACAAAGAAAACGCTCTAACGGAGTATAGATAATTCTATGTCGATCGTTACACGACTTCGGTTCATGTTATTGTTTTAATTCATCGAAAAAAAGTTAACAAATAGTAAAAAGGTATAAAAAAAATTATATCAATATAATTAAACTTTTAGTACAAAGAAAATGCCCGAACGGAGTATAAATAAATAATCCAAGTTGTCTTTATCCTCGATAGATGGCGTTGGGATCGAAATAGATTGCGCTATGGTTTTGTTACAATTTTATTATTTGGTTGGGTATCGGCCGAGCGCTTCGGTACTATTGTAGAAAATGTGTATTATCAGTCGTATGATTATTTGTCTGTAGTGGTCCTGCTGTTTCGTATATTCTAAATTGGTTTCGTTGAATTTGTCAATTAATAAGTTTATTTGTTGGGTTTTCCTGGTTTTCTGGTTTAACTTTTTAACGTAGGTTTAGTTTGATATCGATTATTAGTAGTTACTGTAGTTAGTTTTTTTAATAAAATTGTAAGTCTAATTTATAAATTAATTAGATTAGATTTAAGTCGTTTCTTTTAAATTATTTAGTTTAAGCTTGGTTATTATAGCATAAAGGATAGGTTCTAATATAATTTCTTTTTTAATTGTTATAAATTCGTAATTCGTAGCTTTCTTTAGTTTTAAGTTAGTTTAAGTCCGTTTTTAAACTATTTTTTCAATGCCCTAAGTGAGTATACATCTATTAAAATCAAACGCAGAGCTCATTATGTTGATTTTTGAAGAGTTCCCTGGAATATCTTCCACATCTCATTTTTGAAGAGATCCCGCGAGATCGGGAACTCATCATCATCAGCCTATAGCTATGGGAACTATGTGGTTAAAACCAAAAATTTGCCGGAAGTCACTATTCCACGCGAACGAAGTCGCGGGCAAAAGCTAGTGCTTAAATATTTTTGATTAAAGTTGTAAAATAATTGTTTGGTTCCCACAGAGACCCGAACCCGCGCGGCGACACGCCGGAGCTGGGCGGGCTGCGGTGGCCCGCCATGACAGCGGCGGACAGGAGGTACCTGCACCGCGGGCCGCAGCTCCAGGTGCGGCAGAACTTGTTCGAGGACCGGTTCAAGGTGTGGGACGACTTGTACCCCATACAGTACTGAGGACTGTAGCTGAACTAGCTGAGACTTGCGTGTTTTTATACAGTGTGCTAAGCACGAAAACTATCGAGAAAGTATTCGTATCGCAATCGACAGAATTTTCTATGAGATTTGAACAGCGCCCCTACCGTGCGTAAAAGGAACTAAGTGTCGCAAGCACGAATGTTTTTGATAACTATCGTATAGTAATCGTATCGTATTGGTATCGAAACCTAGAACATTTTGACACAAATTGGAAGCACGAACGAGCTTTTGACGTACGGTAACGTAAATTTCGAAAGCTGGCTATCGAAACGAGTCGAAACATTTGTCACTGAGAATTTGTCGGTGAGAATGGTATCGAAATTTGTAATAATACAAAATATATTATATTGTGAAGTCAGTGAGTGCTTGCAGTGATTTTTATAAAATGCCAAGACCGTCTTTGTACCAACAAAGTACAACAAGTACTTACGATCGTTAACAACGATTGTACCAACAACAACGAATACGTTTAAGGGTTGTTGGGGAATCGGGGATTGGGAATATTAGGAAGGGGGAAATTGGGCCTCCGATAACCTCACTCACACATCAAAACATCGCAAGCGCTGTTTCACGTCGTCGGTTATCTGTGAGGCCGTGGTATCACTCCGGTCGAGCCAGCCCATTCGTGCCGAAGGATGTAATCCACAGTAATAGGAAATAAGTAAAGAAAACTACTACTAAAAACATTTTGGTGGACAGAATAAATAGACTCCATAGTTATTTCAAGTGTTTTATTACTTTTTTCTACAAAATCCTCTTTTTATAGTTAATAAAATGTATATACATATATAAATAACTTAAAAACTATTTTATTCTAATCTTAATCCCAATAATATATAATTTATTTATTTATTATTATAAGACATTAATTAGAAACAAGATGAAGACACAAGATCATGTGCTTATATCAATTTATAGACATGCACCACATTCACAGTATTGACACAGTTAGAATAATTATTATAAATACAATGCCATTAACAATATTTTGATAATATTTTAAAATAACATAAAAACAGAAAAATTGAAATAAATATAAAATTAACAGTAAGTAACAAAAAATAATCAACTAAGTAATAAAAATTAACAGTAAGTAACAAAAAATAACCAACTAATAAAAAATAATAACTTTTCTCACGCTCCCTAGCATAGTATTCTTGTCATTCTCTATACACATTTTAATCAAACTCGCTTTAGGTTTTTTCACTGGTGGAGGATTCCAGCTATCTTCCTCGGATGGAGGATCGGTGGTGTTGGTGGAGGCGCTGGCGAAGGGTAGGCTTCGTGAGGAACAGTGAGTGGTGTGGTAGGAATACAGTAGGCCCACTGCTCCCAGAAATATTGGACTGGTCCCACAAATATTCCAATCTGTAAAAAGATAATACATCAAATATTACATTACAAACATTGTTTAAGTATCCGCTGCTGCCTGAATGGCTCCTTCTAGGGGTTTGCACCGGAGCAGTGAGTACCGGAGAATAACCGGTAAAAGTACTCGATTGAAATCAATCGGTTGTTAACTGATTAAACTCCGGTGATCATATTATATCTAAATGGAATATTTTTATGTAAAAAATATTTTTAATACTATATTGATACTACTAAAATAATAGAAATATTTATTAACCATCAGTTTTTAATTTAATACATAATTAAGATAATTTATTTACTGATTTGCTTCTTTCGAATGATATTAATTATTTTGGCCGTTTATGTGGTTCAATTCACTTGCTACTAGCTTTCCAAAGAGTTCAGGGTTCGTTGAAGTCCAATTTTATTATCTATTCTGTTTTGTTTTTCAATTAATAAAAACTTGATTTGAAATTATCTGGTATCACCGGTGATAACTGGTATCGGTTATCACCGGTGAATCTCCGGAGATCGGCAAATCACCGGTGAATTTCACCGGTACGCCAGATTTCACTCTGGTGCAAACCACTAGCTCCTTCCATTTGGCCTGAATGTAACTGCCACCCCGGAGAGGGTTTAGACAAATCTCCGTTAAATTATTGTCCATCACATAAAAAAGGGCTAATCAAAGAAACATTTAGAAATCTTTACTTACTTTTGCATAAATTCCACCATTAGCTCATATTGGAGTTGAATCGTCCTCATTTTAAATGTAACATGTTAAAATTGTTATTTATTTACATAAGATAAAATAACAAACAAACAACCGGCAAATGACAAATGTCAAATACGACGTTCGGAAATCATAAAAAAAAAATATAAATTTATGAAACTAAGTACTTATTTTTTTTTTCATAGATAATGTCACGTTATATTTCTCTTAACTCGCTTTAAGAACTTTTTGCACATAATTAATATTTATTTAATAAATATTATTTCATAAAACGTGTAGACAAAGGTTGAAATATATATATAAATTTAATTTAGTTTTCAAACGAAATCTTTATGCTCAATAAGTCATTCAAATCGTTCACTTGGCTGCTTCTCTAGTTTACATTAGCATGACGTCACTATCGAATTCGATGCGAGCTCTCGATAGTTGAAAGAATAGGCTTCGTGCTGCCACACTCCGTTAACGTCTCATGACATATCGTCATCTCGATACGTTTACATTACGAATGCGATAGTTATTCGTGCTTGGCGCTCAGAATATAAAAATGTTAATAAACTTATTCAGAATGTAATTTTATATTGTAAAGTTTCGTACCCGATTTTAAATAAATTGATTCTAAATTACAAATCGATTCGATATTATTGTCCCCATCAAGGTTTGATCCAAACCATGTATCAACCTCTGTGTATTAATGTCCATATCCATATATTTATGGTATGGTAATAATAACCCAATTTATATTGTTGAGATTCTCTGTGAAATTATTATTTTCTCTCATGTTTATTTTGTCGTCGATGATTATTTTTATAATAATAATTATTGTCAGCTATCAGATTACGTTTAGATTACATTTGACATTATAGGTTTCCCAAACACTCCCCCCTACTCTTTCGCCCCGGCGCGCAGACCTCAAAGCTTTGTTCTTAGAAATCAGGCAATAGGGTGTCTGCGGGTGACCACTCTTTAAACGAAACAACTTGTATTTATTTTCCTCCATAACATTGCATACAAAGTATACGACTATTGCATTTTATTCTTGTTGATAGCTATAGTATTGTAGGTAGGTAGAGTTTTGAAGTAAAAAAACTAAACTAGTTATCTCGAAAATAATGCACATTGGCTAAGTATCACAAACATATTTTATTTATTTATTCTAAACTTAATAGGCCATCCTATTAAGTTTTCTCTCTGGTCTCTTGGCCACTATTTATGCTTAACTTGGAATTAGTTTTGGAAGTGAATGAAATACAACCAGTTAGTATCTAATATCTATAAACAGTCAGTAGGTACCTACTTGGTCCGCACTAGCAGTACTAGTTCTGGTTTTCCCAGTTTACATGTTTATTATTGTTTGTCTTTTCCTTGTAAGTACGAGATGAGTAATGTACAGAGGCTCAGCTAGTGCCGTATCAATTATAGTGGGCCCCTGGGCTACAGGGCTACGGGGCTACTATTTCATTTCAGAAATCAAAGTTGGCAGCAACTTTGGGAAAATTAACGCCAAACATGGGCTCGCTGTTATAGCATCGGTAAGTCCCTTCTTTAAGGCTTGAGTGACAAGACGATAAAAGAAACTGAATGATTTTCCTCCCTCAAAAAAAAGAAAAAAGGGACCCCTAAACAAAATTTTTTACGGGGCCCCGCCAAGACACGCTACGCCACTGGTAATGTAGGTACCTATTGCGGTTTCTTTGTTAATTCGTATGTGGATATCGTACGTTGGATCTTACTACGAGTATATACTACTAATATTATAAATGCGTGAGTTTGTAATTATGGATGTTTGTGTACTTTTTCACGTCAAAACGGCTGAAAGGATTGTGATGACATTTGGAACAGGGGTAGCTTATGGTTTGGAATAGCACATGGGTTACTTTTATCCCACGGTTCTTTGGGTGAAGCCACAGTAAGAACATATCGGGTATCCCAATAAATTGTAAGTATTTTTTATAACAAAAATAAAGATTTGTTCAAATCTCATTATTCATCACTCATTGCATTGTTTTTGTAGTCACAAGACGTCCTCATTCGTCAGGTGCGGTGGCTTACGAGCAGTGCCGGCGTTAGGGGAGGCGTGATGGGCCCATGGCCCAGGGCGACAAATTCTGAGGGGCGCCAAAAAATTAAAAACTACTACTAACACTAGATATTGCTTCCCTCAAGTGGGCGCCACAATATTTTCGCCCGGGGTGTCGGTGGCCCTTACGCCGGCACTGCTTACGAGTGCCCTGGGTTTGTCCCAAGTAGAAGGCAAATAAACTAATGAAGTATTACCACAAGACATACGTAGTTGTAATCAGTCCATAGTTTACTTCTGTTGTTACAATGCACCTCTACGGAAATTACCTACAACCGTTCTAGGAATCGGTTTAAAAATATTGTAGAATCGCCCTGCTACCTACGTTTATGTACGTCTGAATAAATGTACAAGTTTTGCCAGGAGCGCGTCACTCGTCACTCGTCAGTAGTGTGACGGCTGTTGGTGGAGACAGTACTGACATAAATTGCTGACTGTTGACCAAAATGTGTAGCCGTACACTGCTGTGTGTTGTGTGTGTGTGTTTGATTGTGGTAGTGTGTGTAGTGGACGCAGGGAATAATGGCACAGCAGCAGGTCTGTTTACATGCGAATTATCTCTGAAGATTATTTTATTTTTAGGGCCATATTCCCTACACTTTTTTAAGTGTGGGAGAGCCATGCTTCGGCACGAATGGGCCGGCTCGACCGGAGTGATACCACAGAAAACCGACGTGAAACAACGCTTGCGTTGTGTTTCGTTGTGTGAGTGAGGTTACCGGAGGCCCAATTCCCCCCTTCCCAATCTTCCCCATCCCCATTCCCGAACAACAACCCTTAAATTCCTAACTCCCAAAAAGCCGGTAACGCACTTGTAAAGCCTCTGGTGTTTCAAGTGTCCATGGGCGGCGGCGATTGCCTACCATCAGGTGATACGTCTGCTCGTTTACCGGCGATATATACGATTCTTATGTTTCATAAAAAAAAACACTTGGCAGACAGCTTAGAAATAATGATTGGTCACTGAAAAATTATTAAATACATCCATTTTTACTACCTCGTTGGTTAAGTGGTCGCAAGTGCCAGACAAGATGTCTCGGGTTCGATTCCCGAGCCGGGGGAAATATTTTTGGGCTTTTATCGGTTTTTTTGGAAAATTACTCAGTGGTAGCACGTACGGATTGTGAACAATTACAGTGTGATCAGTATATGGCAATAGACTCACCTCCTATTACATGTAACAAATAACACAAATGTTGAAATGTGGGTGTACATAGTGTCATTACCTGCCGTAATGTACATTTCTGCCTACCCCTTCGGAGATATATGGCATGACGTTATATCTTATAATATTGTGTCTCCAGCCAATACCAGCAGCAGTAATAAAGATGGTCCCATCACACACAGCGTATCGGGCACGTTCCGCGGCGCCTGGATGGAGACGCGCCGCGGGAGACGCTTCCAGGCATACCGCGGGATACGGTACGCGGACCCACCCGTCGGGGCGTTGAGGTTCCAGGTAACATCCGCATATATAAGTATATAGCGTGTAATCTAGTCCTGGATGGAGACGCGCCGCGGGAGACGCTTCCAGGCATACCGCGGGATACGGTACGCGGACCCACCCGTCGGGGCGTTGAGGTTCCAGGTAACATCCGCATATATAAGTATATAGCGTGTAATCTAGTCCTGGATGGAGACGCGCCGCGGGAGACGCTTCCAGGCATACCGCGGGATACGGTACGCGGACCCACCCGTCGGGGCACTGAGGTTCCAGGTAACATTTTACAAGAGTAGACAAATATATCTGATGGTAGCAATTAGTGCCAACTATGAACACTAGGAATACCAGAGGAGTCTTGAGCTCTTGAAGGTTCATGGAAGAAGCATTCGACCTTGGGTAACCTCTTCCATACCGTAAAATACAACGCAAGATTACTTCAAGATATCCGGAGCTGCGAACTACCTAGCGGGTTTACCGGGGCTCCGGCTCGAAAAGCAGGAGAAGGAACGGGGTGGTTTTTAGTCACTAAGAGTCTGACCCTCCCTCTCGCCTCGCCCAAGGCGGGAGAAGTCATTGGATGATTTTGCCCCCTCAAAAAAAAAAAAAAAATACTTCAAGATGATTGTCCGTAAGGCCGTGATGGTAAGTACTCCGGCCCATTCTCACCGAAGTACGGCTCTCACATGTGAAAGTATTATTTAGCCTATTTACTGAATGTACATCATTTCCTTCAGCCCCCGCACCTCATCCTGCACTACGACCGAGTAGTGGACGCCAGTGAGGAGGGTCCGTCATGCCCGCGGCCCGCCAGCCCCGGGTACTTCGTGGACGAGGACTGCCTCACCATCAACGTGTACACTCCGGGTGGTGGCCGCAACAGGTAAACCTTAGTACACTATGAATGAATATTATTATCATCATCATGTCAGTCCAAGACTTCCACTGATCCCTTCCTCAATGACTTCTAGATCGGCATGCAGCGTCTCCCTGCGACCTTTATCACGTCATCTGTTATGAGTCAAGAATAATATAGGTGACGTTTCCTAATGACGTAAAATACAGGATCCTCCACGCCACTAGTAATTTATAACCGAAATCAGTTCGGAAGCTATTGTCTTAACCCGTCGCGTGTTTGACCTTGACAAATGAAATGCACCAATACTATATTATGCACCGACACTTAGTGCGACGCATAAAGACCCTCTATTCGATGGGACAACTTTTACATAGTATTTAAATTTGTCTGTTGTCCGCAGCACCAAGTCTCTCCCCGTGATCTTCTTCATCCACCCCGGCGGGTTCTACTCGATGTCGGGCCGCAGCGACCTGGCCGGCCCGCACTACTTGCTGGACAGAGACGTCGTGCTCGTCACCATCAACTACAGGCTCGGCTCTCTCGGTACGACACACATAAATAAATACCGTCTAGTAATTGGGTAACATCATCTATTAGAGGGTTTGATGAGTTTGTAGGATAAATAAATGGAAATTTATTAGATGACATCATTTTATTGCTGGCATTTTACACGTTACCCTGAGTAAAGCTACCAATTCGTTCGTGTTCTAGGCTTCCTCGCCCTGGGCAACCAGCTGGCCCCCGGTAACAACGGCTTCAAGGACCAGGTGGCAGCGCTCCGCTGGGTGCAGAGGAACATCGCCGCCTTCGGAGGAGACCCCGACCTGGTCACCATCTCCGGCTGCAGTGCCGGCGCCGTCAGTGTCATGGTGCACATGATATCGCCCATGTCCAAAGGTACTGTTAAAAGACGAAGCCTCTTACTCATTCTTCTCCACATGTATCGTTTTTGGAATAAGTAAAGGCTTAACTTTTTACAAGACATGACTTAATTTATCTTTAACCGAGGAGAGAACTTGAGAATTTTCCACACCTAAAACTTACGTGACGATCTTCTTACTCCAGGTCTGTTTCACCGCGCCATTGCTCTCAGCGGGTCCCCGACGTCGAAGGTGGCGAGTCCACCTGACCGTGTGGACCTGGCCATCAAACAGGCCACAGTCTCCAAGTGTCCTGCAAACAATCTCACTGCACTCTACGAATGCCTCAAGACTAAACCGTGGCAAGAAATAGCTGGATCTGTTCTGGGATTCTTTGTAAGATTAATTTATTAAAGCTAAATATTTTTCTTAACAAAAAATCACTCACCATCTTCCTGCTGTTGGTTGAAATTTGTAACTGAAACACCGATTCTGGTGGCTGAAACTTCGGAGTGTCATTGTTCTACAACCCATCATTAATTGCTCCTGATAACACGAGCACTTCAGTTAAGAGTACACCACCCTTAGGCCTTTTTCCAGAAATTCTCCTGTGAGGTTTAGGGTGACTCCAATCAGAATTACTAATAACGATTTCCTAAACGCTTTGTGTAATCCTGCTTCCTTGATATACTAGTAGCGTTCTTAGTCTTTTTCAATTCATATTTTATTTATTTATACCGTTCTTATTTTCGACTTTATTAGCTAGTAGAAATTCTTGCTTACTTACCTACTCACTGCACGTGATTAAAAGTTTGCTAAAATGCTATTACCTTACCTAGTATGTATGTAATTGTAATGTAAGTATTGTTAATCCTCAGGAGTTCGGCTACGACCCCCTCAGCCTCTGGCGCCCGGTAGTGGAGCCCGACTTCGGGCAGGAGCGGTTCCTGACAGAAGACCCCATGCTCTCCATACGAGAGGGCAGGATGCACTCAGTTCCATTCATCGTCAGCCAGACTACCGGAGAATTCTTCTGGAAAGCTTTTAGTGAGGTTTTCTTGTGATTCTTTGTGCAGAGTAGAACTTTATTCACCTATAATTTTCTCATTGGAATTGGTACTCGTACTCATACTCGACCTACGACACGTAGACAGTTGTCTACGTTACGTAATTTAGGGATTACCACAATTTAACAGAAACTGGATAGCAGCACTCTCTGTTAAACTGTTGTCTCCAATCTATGTAGATGAGGCCAATAGTAGATTTTGAACCTGATGATTAATGTTCTAATTATTTCCTCAGCCGTCCTAAACAATCAAACGCTACTCGACACGATGAACAGCGAATGGGACCGAATAGCTCCGATCTCCTTCATACTTCCCCGCAACGAGACCAGTGGCAGACTGGCGGCGCTGAGGAAGGCGTACTTCGGAGACCAGCCACTGGGCAATGACACGGCGACGGCGGACGCCTTGGGGAAACTGTATGGAGATGCCATTACTGCGTTCCCTGTACATAGGTAAGTATCTAAATACATTATAGTATATTTCTATTTAATTCACGTCTTTATTCCACGTTAAGTAGAGACCGACACCTAGTGACCAGGAACCTACTATCTTTATTATATTTTTAGCTCCCACCAGTTGGTTGGTTTATTTATTTATTTAACAATAAGCACACCAACAACACAGTCACCCACATATTCAATTAACATGACCAAAATAATTAATGTTTGTCTGGTTGGACCCAAAACATACTCACTCAATTGAGCTACCAAGACATAAGACAGGAACATTAATAGAATTCACGAAACTCCTCTTTTTAAAAATCAAACAGACTTTTAGCGCCATCTGTTTTTCTTTCGTCTTAATTAATTTAATGTTTGATGTATTCTAATGAACATATTGTATTTCCTTCAGGATGGCGAACCTGATGTGTCGCCACTCGTCCCACCCAGTATACTACACCGAGTTCGCGTACGTCGGCAACCGCAGTCACTACGAGGACCCAGTCACTAAGAAACCAGTCCGTGAGTCTAACAGCACCTATCATTATATACAAGTTAGTTAACATTAACGGATCTCTGGTCTCTGAGGATCGGACAGCAAGGTCCTTTCAAGACAAACAACTTTGTGGCCTACTTATCTACAATCCTGCATAATACATATCAATGCGCTGTAATGAAATCAGCAATAGAAAACCCTGTGTCAGACTGCACCAAACAGTCCACAAATAGGGAGAGATGGCGGAAGACCGTAGTGGCATAGTACCTATCCGCCTCCAACACAAATATAGGTACGGCCACATCAACGTGACTGCAATCGTTCTGCCAAGAACGAAACTACAGAGAAGATAAATAAGAGATAGGTACATCTACAACCTAATCCAATCTTATCTGTTTGCCAAACGTACCGATTATGGAAAACCTTTCAAGATCTATGTATGTCTTTGTTAAATAATTTTGACTGTGACTTTATGAAACATTGTTTCCTCAGGCGCAGCACATCACGACGATCTGATTTATTTGTTCACGCTGAGCTACCGCTTCCCGACGATAGATGTCGCTGACACAGAAGATTCCAAGATGGTGGACAAAATGACGGCCATCTGGTATAACTTCGCTAGATATGGGTGCGTACGCGTATTGGTAGAGTCATTACCTACCTATTGTTTATTTTTACAAAACTCTTCAAAGTAAAGAGTTGCTAGGTGGAGGAATAACAAGTGTGACTACCTGCTACCATCCAAGATGTCTCGGGTTTAATTCCCAATTAAAGCAAGGTATTAGATTTGGTCAGTTTTAAAACATATTATGACTCGCAATCAGCTTCGGTAGTTACCTATGAGTCTACAGACTCAGAATGTTAAACAATAAGTAACTACTTACTACCTACTAGCGTAATGTGAGTAGGTATGTAGGTATTACTCTCGTACCTATTTATTTGCTACATTATTCCTTTTGATGTCAGTGACCCTAATCCTCGCGAAGACACTGGAGAACTGGCCTCACTGTCCTGGCCAGCCATGACGCCCGACAACAGGACCTACTTGCGAGTCACCGGCGACTTCACCGTCAAACAGAACCTTTATGAAGAGAGATTCCATGTTTGGGACCAACTGTACCACATACAGTATTGATGTATTGATACTCTACTAAAATTATAATAAAATTAAAGTATAATTAATAAAGAACAATAAAATTAAAATACCTATTAAGTACTAAAACTTTTTATTCCTCATTTATTCATTACACCTAGGATGAATCTGTGTGTCCATGGACATCAAATGCTTCTATCCAGACTGTACTACCACTGTCTACTTCTTATAGAACTGAAGCACAGACTGAAGTTTTATGTTATGTTATCTACCTACTTCAAAGCAGGTATTTGTAATAAATAAATCTGATTTTAAAAAGAGCGCGCGCTCTAACCGTGATCGACCGTGCGTCGTCTACAGACCATACCAACCTACCTACTGTGTGATCATTCATAGGTATACACTATGTACCTAGGTGTTTAGATTGATGGAACCTAACAAGAGACTGATTTTCAGATGATGAATAAAGGCCATTCAATTTGTGCGCAGGCGTAAGCTACAGTTCCAATAGTGCTGTTCTGTATCATTAAAACGAGTCGACTTGTATATGTTCATCGACAACATTGGCATTTCATTATTTTGAAATTAATTCTACGAGTAAGTAATATCTATTTTGGTATGGTAAATAATGTGTACAGACTAATGATTTTAATAATTTTGTACGTTTACAGCTAGAAATAAAAATAATAATAAGTGATTGTCGGGATAAGGTACTAAACTTTTTACAGTATTTGCCTACCTATATCACCCTATATTTCTATCTAGATCGTAAACTTTCAAATCGATCGATGATTACGAGTGTAAATCGCCAAAAAATAGTTCAGCAGCTGTGTCGAGTTCTCTTGCTCGGCCTCCTCCCTAGTATCGAGCCGCCATGACAGTCGGCGAAAATTCTAAGCGGCTGACTGTGAATTAATTAATTTCGTACAAATAATATTATTGTGCTGAAGACTAGCCTGGATTCTTAATGTAAGTAGATTGTTTTTGTTTTAATTGTCAGTAATAACATCACTAATAATTCGTGATTCTTTTGTCACAAAGTTTTAACGTCATCTATATTTTGTTTAATTTTTCACTCAAAATACCAATAAGTTTTGTCGTATTTGTTTAATTCAAGTACAACATAGTATAAAATGACTTCTTCGTTTATATTCAAAGGATGTTCACCATATAATAACATGATTAACTTGTACATCTGTCCGACACTCGGATTTTACGTTGGCCAAGTATTGACTGGGCCGCACCGGGCGACATGGCTAAGGTTGCCGATTTTTATTCGCAACTACAGCTATCATGTTTATTTACTAATAGTTTACAAGATAAAATTATTAAAAGTCAATTTTATTACACGTACATAGTGTTGTTGATTGAAACTCGACTCGTGCGGCGACTGCCAGACGGAATCAATTATTATTGGAGTTTATTTACTTAATTGGCTGAAGATGTGTCCCAATGAACTGTGACCAGTGTCTTGCTTAGTTTACAATAAAAATCTACATACGTAATGTGAGAAGAGGCCTTTTCTCAATATTAGGACTGTTATATGCCAATGATAATGACAGACCTCTCATGTAATTTTCAGTCTAATTCGAAGCCCGTCGGGCTACACCCGGCAAGATGGCAAACAACTGGTGGAGAGAACCCGACATGGGAGGTGAGAACACTATTTTCTTTAGACAGAACATAAAAAAAAACATTTCACTATATTTTACAGCAAATTAACTAATAGCTGTACACTTATGCCCCTAGCCTTTCAGTACTTCTAATTACTGAACAATGAACAATATAGAAATAACTAATATTTGATAATGTCTAACATAATGGTATCCTAAGTCATCTGTCTGTATATCAGTGCTGAGTGCTCCGGTGACATCTGGTGAGCCGCAGGGGTGCTCTGCCATGCGTATGTGGCGCAATGCCTGCAACACATTGGTCGCTCCCGATGCTGATGATGCTTGGAAGCAGGTGGTGGAAGCTTCTCCTCCGGAGTCACTCTGGCACACACTCCGAAACTGTGTAGCGTACCAGGTACTGTCTTGAGACCTCACTGTCTGAGCAATGCATAGTTTTTCTGTTACACAATTTCAAATGTTTGCACCTTTCTCAATTTTTCTTAATGTCTTTAAACCATCAGAAGTTTGCTTGGAAGAAATCACTGCTTGTGATAGGCCGCCCAGCAAAGAGTTATCATCTTATTCTCATTTCATTCAGTACATTATAATATAATACATGCTTGCTCACACTTGCACTTAAAACAAAATAATGTGCTTAATTCCCATACTACAGAGGTGTTATTGATTTGTTTTTATTTGTAACAGCGATGTATATTGCTGGCTTGCAGGCGGGCGTGTGGCAGAACTTGCTCAACAAGGGCGTGGACGACGTCATCCAGCCCGCCGCCTTCAAGCTGGCCATCGTGCTCAGGCATACTCCTTCCGAACTCACCGTCAAACTCCTGTCTGACTTGCTGAGACTGCATCCACAGTCGGTGCGTAATTACTGAGTCTGTACTGCTGTAAATAATTTGACAATGGGTGAGAACTGAGAAGAGAACAATTTTTACAGTTATATATATTTAAAACAAGATGAACTTGCTTTAAATTGTGGTGTTAGGCAAATATTTCTTTCAATATTAATAACATTCAATGGCACTATCAATAACTGTTAATTAAAATATACATGTTGATACCTTACAGCAAGATTTGACGTCGTACATCCTTGCGCTGCTGACGGACGACGAGGCGCAGTGGAGCGGCGGACACTGCAGTTCCACGTCCAACGGCTCCTCCCCTGAGGAGGAGGAGGAGGAGGAACGTTCCTCCACCAGCTCCGATGGCGGGGACTCTGACGGCGCTGACCAGGGCCGCGACACCGACGGGCCCGACCCCGGGCACGACACGGACCTGGACGCCAACGAGGCCAGTGGCCCCGCCGACTCCGCGTCCGCGGCCGCACTGTCCAAGCCACACATGCCGCCGCCTGACTCCACCACGCACTCCAGCGACAACCCCAACATGCCGGACTCCACCACGGCCGACGATCCCATAGAAGTGGACGACTCTGGCGAGGGAGAGGACGACGGGGACGCGGAGGCGGAGGCTGAAGGAGACGAGGACGGGGAGGGAGACGACGAGGACGAGGACGGCGAGTCGGCGGACGAGGTGGAGCGCGTCCTGGTGCGCGGCGTGTCGCCGGCGGGTCCGGCCCCGCTGCGGGACCTGCAGCTCTTCGGCGACTGCGAGCTGGCCGTGCTGGCCGCCTCGCGCGAGGAGTACGACGCACACGCCAAGCTCGTGCGCGCCGAGTACTCCAAGCTCACCAACGACAACTACGTGCAGCTCCGGATCAAGGTCAGTTGCCTACTTATCTCTTATTGTCTTTTTGACTTTGGTGTTACATTGATCTCACATAATTCAACTGACTTAACCAAGAATTTCATTGTGAAACTGATGGTAAAAGACTAACTATGGAATTTCTCAGCTTCTTGTTCATTCTTCTCCATAATTGGAATGGATAATAATAAGATAAGTCTAAATGATTTTAATTGACTCGATTGATACATGATTGAATTTCTCTGTATATTTGCAGGTGCTGAACCAATTTAGTCAAATCCCGAAGCTGTTCCACTCTCCAGAATTCGAATGCTTCGAGTCTGCGGCTCGAGAGAACATCGAGCGTGAGATCAACACGCTGCAGGAACACTTGCTGGCCGGGACGAGAGATTAGTATTACACCTACCAGGAAGGTGACGTTCCTGAGGACATGGAGATCAGTAACAACTAATTGTTTACTCATACCAACAGCTTGGCTTGTTACCTGACCGCGCTATTGCGCTGAGCTAGCAGACCTATTTGCCATGCTATATCATTTCCAAATGTCTTACATGTATCAGTAAACTAAACATGCCACCTTCATTGTGTTTAAAAAATATCAGAAACTAATATGGCAATAGTCATACAAGCTAAGCTCATGTTATCAAAATTACTGGCTAGCGCGTCATCATGTAATAAGTAAGAAAATGTTTGAGTAAATAAATAAGTTGCTGCAGTACTTGGTATGATTCACAAGTACTAGCTCCCGTGTTCAAGGCGTCACATTCCTGGCGAGTTTGAAGTCGCTCAAATATAACTTGTGTTACATACAACACAAGTAAGCTTCCTGGCTCAGTGCGGGTTGCAACACAGTGATTGTAATGACAGAGACATTCTCAGTGTAGTGCTATTCCTTCATAGATTGGTGTCTGTTTATTAGATTTTATTTGTAATACAAGTGTGAGTATACCTCGGCTTGTAGAGCTGCTGATATTCAACCTTCATAGATGTTACTGTACCTATACATGTACGCCGACATTCCACGATGAATAACCAATGCTTTCTACTGTTGAACATGATGTACCTACACTTAGTTGTAATTGTATAAATATTGTATTTAGATTTACATACTGTCGCTACTGTCACTATTGTAACAGCAGTAGTTAAATTATTGCTATTTTAGATATTTATATAAAATGACTGAACACTGATTTTATTTCGGGACATTTAGACCAAAATGTGTATTTTATTGTAAGATTTATTTGATTATTGTTTAGCATAAATTATGTAATTCTAGATGTAAGTACCCTACATACTGTGTACTAGGAATCATTTCGAATGTTGCGCTTATATCAAGTAGTGAGTAGCTAGTTGTGTAGTAAGCAGGATGTCTGCTATTCATTTTATCAATCCACTAGTATTTATGACATGGTCATCATTTAATATTAAAGGAAAATAAATCATATTCAATATCTATTCGTTATTATTTACGTTTCGTGTATCAAATAAAAAGAATCCTAAGATTACTCCATGACAAGAAACTTCATAAAGAGCTGCTACCATACCAGCCGAATTGTATGGAAGTGGAGGGCTAGAAACATTGAGTAGCATAAAAATATGTCACTCTCCATCCCTTCAACAAAACAAGCAAGATAATATATAAAAATATTTTTTATGATAAACTGTTTTAATGCCCTTCTCTTCCTATTGTAGGTATGGTCACCGAAGAGTGTATGAAGTAGTAGCGTATAAAGAAAAACAGGTCAAGCTAAAAATTATTGTTAGTGCGTCGCTCGGTTTTGCCGTGAAAGACGGTCAAAGAGTATAATAAGTATAGGGAAAAAGACGGTCAAACTTTTCCTATTAGTATGGATTTATGGATTATTCGTAAATAAATACAGGTAACAGATGGCGCCATGATATTATTTTTTGTCCGTAGTGTTGTGCAACTGCAATGCAACTACGTTGTACTCAGTGCAACTTTGTGAGAAATCTAAGACATTATGGCATCGTATCATGTTATTATAATAAAATATTGATTGTAAGAATAACGGAATAATTTATTTTATTACGCAACGTTTCAATACCAATCGTAATATAATTGTCCGACTGTCGATGTGGCTGCTAAAAACAATTCATTAACTTAAAAAATAGACAACACCTTTTACTAAACGTGAAACACTCCATAGTTTTCAACATTTTCAAAGTCAATAATTATTTACTTAAAGAAATCATTTTAATGATATTGAATATCGAATACGCGAATATTCTACTAAACCACCAACTCTATGCTTTTGTCTATGCACTAAATGTCATTCTTATAAACCAACTGTCAGTTTAGGAATGACATCACATCACTAGTACATTAGAAAAACATGGCGTTCTTGACGCGTACTTTATGCTTTTGAGTATAATTTCGAGTAAAAAATTAAAAATTGAGTTTGTTATACTCTACTTGAGTGTTATTCCGCTGTAACTTGTTAATCGCGTGTAAATAAAGGCATATATTATCTTCTCAGTGGCTACTGCGCAGGTAAACAATAGAACGGCGAGGAGAAAGGTTATTGAACGACGATTGTAGGCCAACCATCATGGAGGAAATGGGACTGCGGCGTCGAACGGTTTGTGAGTACAGTCGCTTTATTTGTACGGGTGATGTTCACAGGCGTGTACGATGTCGTGGCGAGGCCGTGACGAGAGGAACACGAGGTGGGGCGACGACGACAGGTGGGCGGAGGGCAGGCCGCGCTCGCCCGTGTGGGAGTCGCGGCGGAGCGCGAGCCCCGAGCGTCGGGAGCCGCGCGCCGAGCGCCACCACCACGATCGCTTCGACCGCGACCGCGACCGCTACGACCGCGATAGGGACGAGGACCGCGAGCGCCGCGACCGCTACCGTCGCGAGCGGTACGACAGACCCCGCGACCGCGACCGCCGCCGGTCGCCCAAGCGTTACGATGACCGTGAACGTGACGTACCGGCACCGCCATCCCCGCCCAACATTAGCGAGCTAGATCGCAAAGCCAGTTCTAGGTCTAGCAGCCGCTCCAACAGTCGCGACCGTATGGACTTGGAGTACGACAACAAGTACGACAGCAGAGACAAACATGACGACAACCAGGCCATCAATGCATCCCCTGGGGACTGGTTCTGTAAGTGTGGGCTGTACAACTTCAAGCGGCGCCAGGTGTGCTACCGGCGGAACTGTCAAGGAAAGAGGTCGGATGGCATTGTGTATGGAGGTGACAATGACAGGAATCTACTATCAGAGAGTGCTGGCATCACTAAACGATTGTTGTTCAGAAGGTTGGATGCATTGACAACAGAGGAGAAAATATTAGAAGTTATAAAAGAAAGATGCTCAAAGACTGTTTTAGATTCCATCGCAGGCATCACTATTGGCAGAGAGACTTTAACTGGCGCATCCAAGTGTTTGGCTTATATTAATTTCAATTCCATTGCTGACTCTACAGCAGCTCACTCTGAGCTAGCTTCCCTGCAGCCTCCACTGGAGATTGATGGGAGAGAGGTTCTTGTCAGTTTCTATAATGAACCTAAGAAAATTTCTAAACCTCCTAGTGCAGACTATTCTTCCTACTATGCTCAAATGTCTAATTATAATTCATCAGCTCAGGCAATGTCTGAGGCAGACAGAGTGAATGCAGCTGCTGCAGTAGCTCAGTCTGCCATATCTGCAGCCCAGGCTCGCCACCTAGCGTGGACTCCTGTTAGTGTCCCAGTATTTGTGACTTCTACTGCACAAACTGCCCCTACAGTGAAAGCTCCAACTGGTGATGGCAAAACTGTGTATAGTCCCCCTGATGTTAGAACTTTTATGTATGATGAGACTTCCGGGTACTACTATGACCCAGCCACAGGTTTGTACTATGATGGTACTAGTCAATACTTCTACAACAGCCAAACAAGCCAGTACATGTATTGGGATGCTGCCAGCAATACTTACATAGCTGCTACACAAGCACAGCAGAACACTGAGCAGCCCAAACTGCCAAACCCACCCACAGCCACCACAGAGAACACCATTGCGAAAGAGCCAGAGGAAAAGAAGAAGAAAGACAAAGAAGATAAAGTCAAAGTTGCCAAAAAGATAGCTAAAGACATGGAGAGGTGGGCGAGAACTTTGAACCAAAAGAAAGAGAATGCTAGGAGTAATATTGTTATGGAACAGCCCCTAGATGTAGGAGCCAGTAAAGGATCAGCTGACATAGGCTTTTCTGTGTTAGGCTCTGGTCCATCTCTGACACATGTCAGGGAGATATCTCCACCACCCACAGGAGACGATTTTCTAATGAAAAAAGTGTCTGACACTGAGAACACATTTGATAGTGATGAAGGCATTATAGATTGGAGCAAACTCACCTGTCTCATTTGTAAGCGACGGTTCCCGTCTGCTGATGTACTGAACAAACACAAATCACTGTCAGACCTCCACAAACAGAACCTGGCCGAGTTCCGCAAGAAGAACGACCTGATCCCGCAAATGAACGGGTACAGAGACAGGGCCGCAGAGAGACGAATGAAATTTGGTGAAGACGAAACGCCCATTATACGCAAGCGGTACGACCCGCCGGACTCTATGCCTCCACCGATGGCGCCGCATCCTCCACCATCGGTCGTTGACACTATCGGAGGTAAGATGCTACAAAAGATGGGCTGGTCAGAAGGCAGAGGGCTTGGTAAAGAAGAGCAAGGAAGAATTGCTCCCATTGAAGCTGAACAGCGCCCGAGTCTAGCAGGGCTGGGCCAGAAGCGGGGTATCTATACTCCCACCCCCGGGGAGACATACAGAGACACAGTCAAAAAGCTAATGATAGCAAGATATAAGGAGGTTGTCGGACAAGAGGAAGGGAAATAGGTGGGTTTTGTACTTTATTACTTTTTGTATTACAATAATTATTTTGTTTGCAGGTTTGGATCGCAGGTCAGTCAATTGTTTATGTTGTTAAAGAGAGAAAGCTCTATTTATATTGTCAGGTGTTGAAGATTTCTTCATTTGCAATGTATTTTAAAACAAGACTTGAAGTATGAAATTAGATGATAGTGACATTTAATATTTTACCCATATGTATTAGGAATGTGTGGTAAAGTTGTCTATGTGGCTCATGTTTTAAGGAGAAGTCTTGAAGATTGCTTGTGCTCTAAGACTAGTACTGATGAGAATAAGGTCCAAGGTTGTGGTACATTGGTATACAACAATACCCAGATTCTAATGGTTTGATTCTGATTTCACTACACTAGATGTTGGCGCTCAAAGCTCCTTCTGAGGGTCGTCACTCAGAAATCACGACGTTCCAAATGGTAAGTATTGAATCTGCCAGTCACACTACATGTACCTAATGTTGTTTGCTCCACAGCTGTGCTCAGGTATTGTATATAATGACGGATGCAGACAGTGTCCATTACACACATGTTGCTCCACTCATCAAGATACAGGAGGTTCACTAAATTCTTTTCTGTTACTTGTTTAGCAAATGTGTTTCTTTATTATGGTGATTGGCATTTTTAGCATTGTTCAACCTGACGTTATTATGAACTTATTAGTTGTTAGGATCAGGACTATAAGATTTTTATTTTAGCACAGTAGGTATTCTCAATCAGTTTTTATTATTAGTTTAAATAAATCAGAGATATCGATTTGTATTTGGCTACAATAAAATTTAATATGAAACTGTGACCTTCTCAATTACCTAGTGCTCAAGGATAATGTTATTGAAGAATGCTACCCATAAAAGTAAATTATTCCGTCGTATAATTTCCTTTGTCTTTGAATGAATGCTACTTGTGGACTAGTTCCGAGTAACAAATTGCTAAAAACGTTAACGCCATGCGTCATAGGTCTGTACAAGTCAAGCGATGAAGAAACAGGACATTGGACAGATTGTGATAGACTGTGACTGTAGTGTTGTGTATGAAGAAACGGTGTGTAGACCGAGCCACGGCCGTTTACTGATGAATATGACCATTTACCTTACAGAGACTACATGCCAGATCCCGCAGCGAGTTGCCAAACATTGTTACAAACCTGTATACTCGTAGTTAAGGATATAGATAGATAGATAGAACACCAATTGTGAGATTCAAACTTAAAGCAATCCTTAGTGTTTACATTCTATGCTCCAACCTAGCTCGTAAATGTAAAGTCTATTTTTATTTATATTTTAAAGAATTATATCGAAATGTTTAGTTATTTTATGTCATAGCTAGTTGAATTGTTATGAGAATATATTCATATATTTAAAGACAATGAAACTCATTGCATTTATTTTTAGTTTGTTATATATTCTAGATAATTGGCAGTTGAATAAGTAATTGTGGCAGGGTGATACATTAGCTTAAAGAGGAATCCATCGAGGTAGCAGGGCCTGCATCCTGCTACCTGACTAGGGTGAATATAAAGGTTGTCATGTTATTCTAAAGTTATTGCAAGTTAGTTACTATATAGATTAAACAAAGATCAACGATTAGGTAACGCAATAATGACTACTATCAGAATACTATGGAAAGATATTGAACTATTATTACCATGTAAATGAGCTATGTACTTTAATTAATTATATAGAGACTATGTCATCGTTTTCCAATGTAGAGACTGTTAGTAGCTCAACAAGCTCCAGTTGTTGTACAAACTGCGTTAGTACTTAGTTTAGATCACAAGTGGCCGCGACGTTACGATATGTCGTCTGTGACTAATATATTAGACATTGCTCCAAAGCAACAAAGCTTACAATCAGAAACGTTCCAAACCGTATAAGAAACTGTAGTGGGTACATTTTTCTTCCATTAGTATAAGTAATTAATTACCTCATTTAGTGAACATATAACAAATTGTCGGTTGCTCGGCATAACGTAACGTTCGCGATTTCATGTTATACTAAAGTGTTAAAATCTATTATCTTTTGTAGATAAACAATGTGGATGTGTGGTGTAGTTTAAATGAACTATTACAAATAATTTTGCAGGTTTTTTAGATAGCTTAAGTTTTTATTGAGCGTCCCTGTATCTTGTAAAAATAAAATGTATTTTATTTTACTTTATTGACCGTTACTGGTGGCTTTTATTTCTACTGAATACTTACCATACCTAGTCTCAACAAGAACATCAGTTAATTGCTTTGTATTTCTTTTAGACCGCACGGTGAGTGCGGTGGCTAGGCCTCTTGCTGCCGTGCAACGTGTAGCGGGATCGATTCCCACACGTAGCAACTCTTTGTTATTTTGGGTCTGGGTGTTATTTGCATGTGAACTTGTATGTTTGTAAACACACCCACGACATAGGAGAATGTAGTGTGGGGCAATGTATATAAAAAATCCTCTTCTTGTGGCTGTACTTGTGGTCGTTGAGCACTACCTCTCAGGTTACCTAGATGCTAGGCAACCTGATACGGCAGGCTAACGGCTGACATTACACGGTCATCGACGACCTACGCTATCGAAGTATTTGCCCTTAGTTTTATATCCGCAATCAAAGGCATAACCGATCTCATTTGATACTAGCACTATCTAGTCCTAAAGAATTAGTTACTGTAGAGGGTCAATGATTTTTTTTTAATTTTGAATTTTAGATTTGAATTCGATTTTTTAAATTCCCAAACGTTCCAAAGTGAGAAAATCCCACTAGAGGAAGAGGAGGTAGACATGGTTCCGACATGTGTGTAGGGACAATGAAACCCATTGCAAGTAAAAAAAGAAAGTATAATAAAGTTTATTGGTAACGTCGTGATGATCAGCTTCCCCTGTAGGTGGAGTATCCGTACGGACTCAGCAGCAGCGGGATGTGGTAGTGCTCGCCGTCTTTGGTGGTGAACGTAATCTGGAAATGAAACATTGGGTTGGGTCAGTATTATGGTAAGTCTACTGTCTAGTTGAGAATAATCTAATTCTTTGGAGTTAGTGTTAAACGCTTAGATCCAGAGATTTTGGTTGATTCAATTTTTGGCGTGTTTGATGCCTGCATGGAACTGTTAATTCAGACATTGTTCTACCTAGGAGGGTATTTACCTTTACCTAGTATTATATTTTACAAAAGTAGGTAGGTGAAGTGTAAGTTAAAATAACCTTTATAAATTAGTTAATATATCAACTTCGAATGAGACATGAGAGCAGAGATATTTTTATAGCTTTATATTTATAAATAAATTTTATTTCTTACGAATTAATCACGACCTATAGACCTAATATGACGTAGGTAGATGAAGAGGCAAGCAACAAGAAATGTTTCGACACCGAATTAAAATAAAATGATAGCTAATCTGCGTTGTCAAGGTTAAGTTACGTCAAAATGATTCAATTATCATTTTATTTTACTCACTAAAATAAAACAAAACTACTGGAATGGTATATCACTACGTGGGTTAGGTCAATGACCTCGGACGGCCATAGGTCAGAATCTATGGCCAGTGGTCCGTGAAACAAGTTACTTATTCTGGAGGATCCTACACCTACACCTGACAATTTTTGTGGGATCGGTGAAGGAATCCCCTATACCTAAGCAATCGATGCCGCCCTCGGAAACCCGCAACACCAGTGGATTTACAAGCATGTTGTCGTCTTTTCTTGTCAAATTAAAATATACTCTCAGGTTTAAGTATGCACTTAATAAGGTCTTACTACTTAGGACTCGTTTACAGAAGTAGGGTACCCCGTATCTCGATATACTTATCTATTATTTTAAAATAAATACTTGAACGCTAGTTATATTGTGAGACTTCCTTCTTCATCATAACATGTTCAATAGAATTAAATATTATAAAAGTGTAAGTAGGTATATCAAAACAAGTACCTAATACATGAAAAATATAATAAACGGTTGCAGTGTGTGTGGTCATCAAAATTAAGAAAGAATGTGTACCAAATAACAGATTGATCTGTCATGAGGAAGGAGGTAAAATTCTAATTACTATAGATGCAAACAAAGAAAAGAGGTACCTAAGCTAAATAAAACCGTTTAAAAAGTTATATTATATTCTAATAGTAAATCGAACACAAAGTAGGTCGTAAATATTTCAATAAACTCACAAAGTCGATGTTTTGAATTTAATACGGATATAAAAACTACGATACGGTTTTTATAGGAACTCCTTGAACGGTTGAATTAAATGTACTTGAGACATGCACTCGTTCAGTAGTTTTACTAAACATTTTAAACATTAACCTTATTTAATAACAAATTGCTGACAATTGAAACTACGTCTACCCACGTATTATTTTAAACAATGGTAGCATAATATTCTACTATCAATATTTAGTTTATGTTCTATATGAAGACACCGTTCTATGCCTACCTATAACGTATCTTTATATATTTCAATAATAAACAGAGAGATAATACCTCATATAGGTACTTGTATCATAAACAAGCCAAGAACAAACAGTACTAACCTCAACAAAGGGGTATATCGTCTCCTTATCGAGCATTTTATAATAATCTCCGACTTTAAACATCAGCTTGTATGTTCCTCCCGACATCGAGTCGTTTGTGAACGGAAACTGTATCCTGCCATCACTAGTAGTCGTTGTGCTGTGCCAGAGAGCCCATGAATTTTCTTTCTTCTTGTATAATTCGACAAAGAGCGCGGCTGCAGGCCTCCCCGTCGATGTGTCCAACACATGCGTCGACAGAACGGGTCGTGACATCGCTACGTCTGTCCTGTTTGCTCGTCCACACACAAACTACATGATAAAGATGTTTTCTCTCAACGTTTACGCATATTAACTAATAACAAATTATTTAAACTTGAACTCTCAACCATTAGAGATAGATGCTATTTTTGTTTACATTTATTGCGTGCCATTTTTTTCGTAGATACTATAAAGATAGTGGGAATCGCACGCGATTATTTTTGTAGAGGATTGTTTTATGTGACTGTGTTGGTATCTGCGGATAAAGAATTCTTAAAACTACACTGTGTTGAAAAAACTTGATTTGTTTATTTACTTCCAATTCTTTATATAGATTTTTATTCATCTAACCAAAATTATACAGCGCCTACTTTTAAATACTGAGCAAATATAAGAACACGTGTTTTTATTGTGCTATTAATAATTTAACAGGCGATGATCCTTTTTTAATACAGCCTGTATTTTGTTTTTAACGATTTTTATAATTTTAATTATCAACCAATTCGATGATTCTGTCTATATTTAAATTTATCATAAAATATGATATTATAATGTGATTATTAGGTATTAGTTAGTTGAACATTGTATCTCTGATAAAGTACGAGTGAGTGCTATAATGCTGCCACTACATTAATAACTGATAAGGAGTTGTTATCGTCTGCCAGTAACAAGTACAGTTAGTGGTAGAGATAATGAATACCACATCCAGTGTGTATCAATGTGTATCAACACCAAACAATCAATTATTGAAAGTCGTCAATCTATTTGTGAGATGGTCAATTTTAAGAGTTTATAGCAATCTACACAATGGCTTAGTAGTAGTATTTGGCCTAACTATACCTACCTAGGTATAGTACTAAGCCATTCACCTAGCTTAGAATATACATAGGTATATTATAACAATATAGTGAGTTGTTATAGTTGTCATCGTCAATGTAATATTATCAGATTTATTGCTTAGTGTTGTCACCTTGCAATTTTATTAATAAAATATTGCGTTCTCCTAAGTATCAGTAATCTTTGGATTAGTCGATAGATTGTTAACGATATAAATGTATTTATTTATTTTACAAATTATAATTCAGTGTAAGGAAACAGAGAAACTACCTAACTGTACTGGCGTGACTATATCAGCTGCCTGCCTGCCAGTACTTGAATGCAAAGAGCTGCAGATCAATGGTGGAGAAGGTAACGACGAGGTAAAAACAAAATTCTTACAAATGGATGTTTATTATGATCATAGAGATGCAGTGGGAATATGATAAATAGTAAACCTTAACTCAATACTTGTTTAAATACAAATCTGTGTGTGTGTGTGTGTGGCTAGTCGATGGCGCCGGAGTTGAGTTCGAGCGCGTTCTTCCTGATGAAGTTCTTCTTGATGTACACGTCGGGGTGCAGCACGTCCTTGCGCGCCGCCTGCTCCAGCACGTTCTCCGCCACCAGCACGTTGGGCCCCGTCTTCACCAGCTTCTCCTTCAGCCGGTCGGGCTCGTAGCCGAACACGTTGAGGCTGGGCTCGCCGTGCTTCATGTAGTCGATCCGCCACACGGGCGGGTCCACGGGCTCCATCTTGAAGTTGACGTGGTCGGAGCGCTTCCTGCCGGCGGCGACGCCCGCCCCCGCGCCCCCCATGGTCAGGTCGGGCACCTCCACCGACATCGACAGCTTCTCCTCCGAGTAGTCGCCGAAGTCCTTCCTTCCCTTCGACTTGTCCTTATACTTTATCTTGTGCGGGTAGAACTTCCTGATCTTCTTCCTGCCGCTGTACAGCGTGGTCCGCGACGTTTCCTTCTTCGACTTGCTCTTCTTCTTGCTCTCCCTCTCCCCCGCCGGATGGTCGACGTTAGTCTTCGCGACTCTTTTCCTGTGTTTCCTCGACCTCGACTTCTCTGCCTTGTTCTTGTAGTACCCATTTTCGCTGACTTGCAGGAAGTTGGACAGATCCTCGCTGTTTATGGACGGGAACAGCGTGAGGTGGTAGCCGGGCACCGCCGTCGTCTTCTCCATCGACAGTTTCTTGTACTTGAGCTGCTGTATGGAGCGCTCGATGAGGTTGCGCAGCGTGCCGTCCTCCACGATCATGCCGCACGGTATGGTGGGGAAGTTCTTGCAGAGCACGTTCTGCATCATGGACAGGATGTCGGGGTTCTGCAGCTCCTGCGGCGACCGGTGCGACTGGCCGTGCGACTGGCCGTGCGACTGGCCGTGCGACGGTTGGTGCGACTTCTGGTGCGACTGCTGGTGCGACTGCTGATGCGACTGCTGGTGCACCGGCTGCAGCGGGGGCTGCGCCGGCTGCTCGGGGGAGCGCTGCGTGGCAGACATCGTGTTGTCTTTTTGAAAGTCGGACACCATTTTAGATATCAGTGCTTCGTTTCTCATCATCATGGCGTGAGACTGAGCGAAGTAGAATATGAAGAACAGCAGTTCGGAGAGTAGCCGCGTCATCTCTGGGTTTGGTATCTGGAACATAAGGACTTGTTTAATAAAATTAACGACACGGGAATGATTAGAGGAATGTTACCTTTTCACACGTCACAAGTATATCAGCATGTAGGTACGTACTTACTCGTGCGCAGTGGAGCGGTGTGTGGAGCGTCACTCTGCCGGGACCATCGCGGGTTGCTGCGCTAGAGCCTGTCAGTACTCTCCGTGGCCGACCTGAGGGACAACTGGCGCGTTACCTCCGTGGGGCTCACTATTCATACAACCATGGCGTTATTGTCTCGCCTCTAACAAAGGAAGCCTTTCAGTAATTCTTACAGGAACACGTAATGGCCGAGCAATGCTTACCTTGCTGTGGACTCTATGCTTATATTTATAACATTAAATGTTTTGTTAATTGTGAGTTACATTATTTCAAGACTTATTCAATCAGTTACCTGCATGCAAAATGAAATCCAGAAAAATAATTAAAAGAACTAAATACGAGTCACAATATTACAGAGCCTATTAAGTATTAGCTAACCTAATCAGTAATCACTATTACATTATAGTAAAATAGAAATTGTACATGTACTCACTTTCAGCAGCTCCTGAACTGTTCGTGTGTAAACTCGAGGCGGGTGTGGCAGCGAGGACTAATTTCTAACACTCACTCACTCTAATAGGCAGGATGTGGACAAAACCAGGTTGTTTGTAAACCTGTGGCTGTTTGCGCAACTATTCAATGTTTGCAACAATATTTTGGTTCGCGCGCGTGACTTGCGGGCTTTGCGTGTTTTGTCAAGATTACAGCATTGCACTGCTCTTAGAGTTTTAGGTACGTAGTACCTTACTGCAGGAGAGATGGCGGAGATTGTGTTAGAATATTATGCGATGTTTGTTATCTATTCTATGTTTGATGGTACAAAGCTAAAGAGTTTATTGTTCTGTCAGCTTGGTAATTTTCAGAAGGACAGAGTCGAACTAAAAAAAAAATAGATATTTTACTGTTGACTGCACGCACGGTTGGTGCGATGGCTGGGCAACCGGCTGCCATGGAACGTGTACGTGTATTGTATGATCCTCAAATGGCTCAAATTGTTGTTCCGAGTTTGGGTGTCATGTGTATGTGAACTTGAATGTTTTTAACACACATACGATACAGGAGAAAGACCTAGAGTGGGGCATCTATTCTAAAGAAATAAAAACAAAGAAAGATATACCTATATTTTTAGTAATTGAGACTTTGAAACATCACGCTCTCCCCAACGGGAACTGAACGCTGCTCGGTTCAGATAGCACGGGAGTTTATAGCATATTGAGATAATATAATGGCAACTTGACTGTTCTAGTCTTCAATTCCTCTACTTCAGTACTGGAATTCATTGATTGTATATTGTACACTTGGTACACTGGTTTGGTAACCGGTGGCTGTGCACTGTATTAGGAGTTCCCAGTCTAGAACAACGATTTGTGGGTCGCGGTGGTAAGAATTGTTTTGTGCATAATCGAACCCGAGATAAGGTGCACAGCAGCTGACTGCTGCAACCATAAACTTCAATGTTGAACAAACACTATTATTAAGATTAAGTCCTGTGTCAATAATACCTTCGTATTTTGTTTACAAATAATCATTGACTGATTGATTCCACTTCTGCCAATCTTGTAGAGAACTGCAATAGCGTGATGCTATAATCTAGAACTAGAAGTGTAAAAAAACCACCGTTCTGTTACAAATTACATAAAAAAAACTTTTTTAACTAAAATGGTATGTAATTATTGCAACTAAAATTCGGTACTAATAGCGTCATCTCTATTTTACTAGACTTACTAATATATTAGTGCCATCTAGTGATGAATAGCATTATTATCGTAAAGTTTTGTTTTCACTATTGCTAAGTAGTTCTGCTATTCGTCGATAGATGTCACTGCATACCACTCTGGATAAAATTAATTAATGATATTTTTAGTACTATCAAACGTTGTTTAGCTTTGTGATAGTAGTTGTACTTATGATGTATATAGTCAGGAAGTTGTATTTTCATTGATTTGAAGTTGCCTTGAGACAAATTTCGAGCATTACTCGGACTCAGCTGCTGCGGAAGCTAGTAATGAGACATTTCTTATTAATTAGTTGTATGATCGCTTTGCTATCTAATTGTTGCCGGTCGGGTTGGTTACTTCTGATGGCTAGATATGTACACATAGATAGGTTATTTTTTATACTTATTTTATTTATAATGCTTATCAATTTTCGAAAAACTGATATAAGTTAAGCAATAATTTTCCCGTTCCGGGAATCGAACCCAAGACCCCTTGGTCAACGAATTGAATGCCTGTTTGATTGCAGAATTTTTGGTTCAGGAAATCAAATGTATAATTATGTCAAGATAAGCTCGCAGTTTGATCGGACACACATCAAACTGAATGAAAAACCTGAACAAATTCAACGAACCTCAATCATACCGTCCAGTACTCGTACGATTACAAACAAAACAAAACACACGAGTACGTAGCAACGTGCGCTCGGCGCTCGTACCTTTGAGAGTAACGGACAAACCAAAACAACATCCGATCAGGAGCAAGTTGTGGCGCAGCACGCGACCTCTGCCGGCACAAAACGACGACACTCGCTGCGACCGGCAAAGGGTTAAAAAAACATTTCTCGTGAGTCGAGCTCTCCATCAAACTCACTTACAGGCGGTGGGCAGTGGGCAGTGTGCGCTGGTAAAACGTACACTATGAGTAGAGGGCGCTGCTGTGCGGCCAGTTACTGACTGAGCGTTTTTGTTGGTCAGCCGGTGAAAGGACTTGTGTGGATGTGACGGGATAATCCAGGTTTGGAACGAATGAAAATTTATTTTAACTAGTTTCACTTTGGTTAGTTGAAGAGTTTCATGGAAAACAATTATAGTACCAGCGCTTTTAGAATAAAAACTATCGTATCGCCCATAAAAAATGTGGTAATAAATTAAAATAGGTAGCAAATACATAAATATAAACTTCACCCATAAAAATAGTGGGATAAAAATTATTCTTTCTTTCAAGTCATACCCTGTCTGTATACCAAAATCCGTTCTATAGTTTCAGCGTGATTGACTTCCAAATAAACAATCTCATACATTTATAATACATATTAGTATAATTACTTAAGCTAGTTACCCGTCTAAATGATAAAACGTGACTTTACATAAATATTTATCAATTTTGGAGGCTGTGGTTATTTATAAAAATACTGGAACTAGAAACGATATTTTGTTGCATTTTCTTGTGTAAAAGTTAAACATTATCGTTTCTTTGTTAAAAGCCATAGTCAGTCACTAGTGTCGTATCCTGTGTATGCTACCGCCGCGTGGCGTCGCGTCAGCGGTGACACAGCGCAGTCATTTGTGGAGCTCACAATCGTACACACACACACACACATAGTACACACGTGTGTGTGTGTGTGTGCGATTTATAAACGCTAGTCCAGCAGCGTGGAGGGAATGTCTTCCTATGGAACGAATGGGTTGGCTAGTGGGTTGATATATCAGGCGCGGCGGCCATCGCATTATCATTAAGTTATTGATGGACGCTATCAATGCTCGCGACGTGAGATATTTCTGCTGAATGTGCTTACACCACTTACAGGGGATAGACATAAAAATATGACGGTCAATCTTCAAACTGAAACGATTTGCATTATATTTTTTTTTATTGGTGATTGAATGATTTTAACGCAGCAAATTTATCCTTATGTCACATGAAATATGGATAATACCTATTAGTTCATCACCTCGTGAAAAAGTTTCAAAGTGCAAGCCGTCATTCCAATATTATATTACTCGAATATAAATTGCTTAAGTGACAGGAAAGGACAACGAAGTCATAGTAAAGTTCCGACTTGTACAGTTTTATGAAACGCTAAAAAGAAGAACTATCTTTGTGAAATTCTAAAACTTACGTAACAACTCTGCGTAGCACTTCGTAGCCGATCCTTGCTACGCGGCGTAGCACGTAGCGGGCGGCTACGAGACATCGATTTGACTTTTGATATTTAGGTTATAGGTTACATGTATATTTCTTTATTAAACTGTTTATTAGTCTAGTGGTTACAGGATCGACAGTCTAACCAGATGATTCGGGTTCTCATTAAGATGCGCAGCTCAAGTATGCGATGTATCGATAGTAGGGAAGCCATCAATAGCACACATCCATAGCACGCATTTTTCCATATAAGAAACATAGCTTAGCTGAGTCTGTTTTCACCAGTGCTATGCTATGTGTAACAATGAATATGATGGGTAGAAGCCAAACGCATCCACAGCAACTTAGCATAGCACATCTCTGATAGTAAAGCACCCTTATGCAGATTTTTGAAAATTCTTTGTAGATATAATGTCGTGGAAACTGGAATCACCAGTTGTTTACCTTCTATTGCAAGATACCTGTGATATAACTGGCGGACAGTGGGTATTATTGCATTGTATACGTCTCTTATTAAGAGGCCAAAGATGTGATGCATAAATGTTAATGAAACTGAAAATTCACACTGAGATGTACTTACAACTAACAATAGTAACAATAGTGTGTACTGTACACATTTAAGAAGACTATTAACTAATTATATAAGTATATTTCTATGAAAATAGCAGTTCAGCAAGACTTCAAGTCTCCTTATATTACTTTAAAGACTCCTTCAATTGAGTATACCAGCTATATGACACCATGATATTTGTCGTGTCGTGCTTTGTGCCTACCCCAATAAAAAGCGTATAACACACATATGTTTATATTTGTATGAACTGATATTTGTTCTTTATGTATATGATACATACATTTAATTCACGTTCAACTTACTTGAAAGTATATTATAATTATATTGACAGACCATAACAGCTCACTGCTGGACTATGAGCTTCCTCACATAAGTAACTTACCCACTAAAAACGTAGAGTAAAGGATTGAAAGTTATTCAGAGAGCACTGCTGCACTATTTTTATTAAATGTGTAATTCCTTACGCGCCCACCATGATGATGGGGTGGTGGTGATTGTAAAAGAATAACGACAGACGTCCTTATTCTTACTTCTCTTAACGAATCTACACTGCGGAACGATTACCTAGCGTCTATACCATATTTTCTGACGTTTTAAATGTACTTAACTGTGTATGATTTAACTGAAATAAACGTTTTGACTTTGCCTTCAATTTGACACTGTCGTCAGTATTATCACAACAAGACAAGATAACAGGAGGAGTTTAATAAGTCACAAAGTAACTACAGTAGCTGTATTTATAAGTAAAGTATCTGTATAAGCAACAAGCAATACTTTCATTGGTAGAGCCTTATATTCCCGCAGTGAGCACCACTGGCGAGCCTCAGGTTGCAACATATTGCTACAGTTCCAACCAATGAGGGCGCTCGCAACAGTTTCAACCGCTGTGATTGGTCGGCGCGGTGTAGCCGAGTGAGGGCGGCGCCACTTCATTAAGGCGAATGTCGCTAAAATAGGCTTTTTTCCGGCGTTTGTTTTATGTGTAGCTGTGTGGGGAGGGGGAGGGATGGAGTGCTGCCGTCGTGCTATGTGTCGCAGTACATAGGATGGAGTTGTGTGAGTACTAGGTTGGGGAAGAACAATGACATTTTGTTTCATTTAGAACTTGAGTATCCAAGGTTTAATAGTAAGTCTTTTTATCTTTCATTTAGTGTGAGGACACGCCATAGTCACGACTTTGGTTAGGTTATAACTGTGACAACCTGGTAAAAAGAAATCGAATCACCATCAGAAATAAACTGCCATCAATCCTGCGAATCAGATGACTAAAATACAATGTCTTGGGCAGGTTCTTTTTTTTATACTATTTATATTAGTTCTCCACGAACTCCTGGTCCGTGTCATACGTTTCTTGGGCAGGTTATGACATTATTGGTATGTCCAGATGGACCTATGTTCATACCCCACAGCCACTCTACGTCGTATTCTTACTACTAAAGTACTTGTATATTGACTGGCCAAGATTCCTTTCTTTTCCTTACAAAATAAGGAAGTCATCTCCGATGTTTAGTTGGTGTTTAACAATACACTACATTACAGCTGGCTGCCCAACCATTGAGCTAGTCAAGCAGTAAATTAAGATACTTAAAAAAAACAAGTTTACCACATCGTGAACTCGAAAACCCTTTGTGAGCCATGTACCAAGCAGCCTCCATACTCATACTCGTATCAACGAAACAAGAGCACTCTATAAATAGACCACAGACACATACAAAGTGGAAAGCAAATTAAAATAAAACTACACAGTGCTTACTATATAATATCTCGCGGGCGTCGCCGGGGGGGAGGCAGGCTGAGGTGAGGCGCGGAGGGGGGGGGGTGTAGCGGCAGAGTACCAGAACGATATTCAAATTGCGAACATTTCATTTTAACGCTTGCGAAGATATTCGCGCGCTCCCACGCTTCTGTAGGGATGGGACCCTGTTTGTGGTTTGTAGTCGATGACACACATTTTAGTTGTAAATTATATTTAAGATATGTATAATATGATGTCTAGTATTGAATATATACAATCGGATTCATAGACTACCATGTCACTTGTCATGTAATAATTGACAGTTTTCTAAGTTACTTCGGTGTTTAGTATTGTTCAGAATTATAATTTGTCTATTGCTTTACAGACACTAACTAGCTTGGTTTAATACTAGGATTCAATTCGTGCGTCTTCCTTCTTCCTACAACACATTATTGTAATCCTCGTCGCCACTAAGCTTACTGTACTGTAAGTAGTCTTTTCCATCTTCACTTGGTCTCTATGTTGCACTCTTGAGATCTTTATTTAGTGCAAAACATCGACAGCGGCCCACCCCTAGTCCAAGTTGAGACGTTTGCGAAATGTTCACATTTCGCGAATTGATCGTTGCTCTGCGGAATTCTCATTTGCGCCTCGTTCCTGTACCGCGCCCCCGTCCCGCGCCCGCGCCCCGCGCCCCCGCCCCCGCGGGCGCCTGCTCAGCCACACCTGTATCTGTTGCCTATACAGGGTGATACGATTCTCATGTGTGGGAATTTGAAGAATTTAGTACGGCCTGTAGTGGGACGGGGTACTTTGTGATCGGTTTATTTTTTTAGGTAGGAATGTAGAATAATTGGAAGTGTCTTGCTATACTGAAATAGAGAGTGGTTAGTTAATTTTAATTCAGTATTGTTGTAAGTTTCAAGACATGTCTTTCATGTCTAACGGATATTTTAGTACGTTTTACTTCACCACTGTTATTGTTCGCACGTTTGATGAACTCAAGAGGTAAACAAGAGACGAATTTTGACGGTTTTATGCGATGTATACTTACATTGCACTTAATTACAACTATCTGGTAGATAGTTACTTTTAGTTATAGTGATACTTTTGTTTATTTCTAAGTAAAGACATCAACGAGTCAGTGCTACGGCGTAGTCAGTGCTACGAGACATTTCTAAAAACATTAAAAGAAAGAATACGCATGTTTAGACTAAGGTCTAGAGAGTTTAGACATATAGAAATACCAATGTAGGTTTAAAACCTTAAACTGCTTTACTTCCATTGAAACATGCAGCCATAAATGAAAAACTTATAAATCAACGATACGTTTATCTTTAAAGCTACTTTAATAGCAATTAATATAATAACCAATGTCTTCCCTAACGACGTAATATAATATAGCAAACAGATATAATAGTCCAAGCACCCCGTACAAAAATTCCCGATCGGCTTTAAAGAGAAAACGCGCAGATATTCAGTTATACATTGATAATTACTCCGACCTCCGACCTCACCCTCCGGCCCTCCTCCCTCCCTCTCATTGTAATTTAAATCGAATTCCCGTCGACAAGTAAATTGAAATATTTCAATTTCAACGCACCTTCCGCTCTGACGTTCGATATTTGAATTTAGAATTAAGATGGCGACCGTTACCGTTGTGGTTTGTTTTCTTTTGTTGTTGCTTTGTTGCTCTCTGTTGCTTCAGTTGCAATAATCGGTAGGATCACGTTTCAGTATTAAGATAGTTATGTAAAGAATACAAAAAATTTTAATTCGATTTTGATTTTATTAAAAACTACTCATTTTTAATTTTAGATTGAGGAAGTAAACGCCAGACTACCTAAAGTATTTCTAAAAATTTTCACAAAATAAAATAATATTGGGTCACTAAATATTTTCCGTTTACTCTCAGATTTCTTTCTCTTCTCTCACTTATAATTACACACGATTTTCTCTTGTCATCGAGAGAAGCTCGAGTTTAATGAAAGTATTTCTTCAATTTGTTTGTCTTAATACTTACTAAAAAGAACATTAAATATATCAGGTTATAGTAACTGTGATGAAATTTGATTAAAAAATAAACGATTGGATACTAAGCATTTTCTGCTGCTTAGGTTGTAAACTTTAATGAATAAAGTTCTAAACTAAAGTTTATGCAAATTCAATATGGATTTTTAATAAAACCGTTATAATTACATCAACCATTCTTATTAATAAGACAACAGACACACAACCCTTCCCCTACTGTGTACAATATTTAAACTATCAACTAACTACCTTTCTAAAAGCTCGAATAAACACCAGCCATTCATAATGACAAACAAATGGACAATACAATAATATTATCACTAGATCTAGTATGTGTGTGTGTGTGCTCATCTCAGGAACGTAATTAAGATGACAAGATATACGGAGTATAGAGCAAGCTGCCACAACGCATCACACGACAGACATACAGACAGACAGACAGACAGACCGACCATACTCCGCGCATTATACCACAATAACTAAACAATAAAATAAAGCCCCCGCAGAACAATGAAGAAATAAAAACGAAACGCAATCCACGACGCGAATAACAAACATAATTGTGTTTTTTGTGATTCATTCAATACACTCTTTGTTCGCATAAAAAAAAAACTGGTTCTCAAAAAAGTCACCTTTATAAATTAAGTTTCAGCATTCACCAGCCAATCAGAACGCAGAGGCGGGGTTTGGAAGCCCTGTCATTGGTCGAGCCGAGCCTCTCATCTTACAACATTTTATATAACCGGATGATACAACATATACAGTTAACAGTACAGAGCGAGCGGGACGGCGGTATACGTTTGTATACAGTGTGTCGTTTCGCTCTCGTTCCGTCTCTGTCACGCGGCGCGGCAGCAACTGTTCGCTTGAAAATGAATCAACAGTGTTCGAAACAACTCGCCGGAGTGTGTCGCCTTAACTGTAACGTTCGCGTTCCACATTCGAATTGCTATTCTTTTTTTGAAATTTAAAATTGTAGAATAGTGTTGTTGCATAATGTTGTTGTTGTGTCAGTAGTTGCGCGGTAGTTGCAGTTGTCAGTTGATTTAGTTGCAGTTGGATTGTTATTTTGATGGAAATGTCTCTCCCGAACGGTGTGGACGTGTCTCAGCTGGTGCAGCACCCGGTGCTGGCTGCACTGCCTCCCTTCTTCCTCAGAGCTTCCGAGAGATATCAGGTAGATATTTCAATAAATTATTATTTGTAACATTTTTGTAACATGTGTCAAGTTTTTAATGAAAGTTTTACAATGTTCGCTTGGGAATTTTGTGATTGCGTATTTATTAAAAAATTGTGCTCAAAGTTCAATGGGAAAATATATATTACATTTCGAGGTTTTCGCATATTTTTAGCATTTGCAAAAATAGGTAGTATTGAAATAAAAATATTTACCTATTTGATTCATGAAAATTGCTGGCAATTAAAATATATTTCAAAGGATGTAGGACATTTACTTATGAACAATGAATATTATACCTAACCATGTATCTTTTGCCTAATGCCAATAGGTAAATGTGATCTCTAAGGTTACTCAAATAGATCAATTACAATTTACAATTACATCACGTCTTGTAACATACAATTCAATTATAATTACAATTGTAACATACATACTATAAAATTCTTGTATTTTATATGATAAATGATAATTCATTAGATCTCTTACAAAATAAACGCTTCGATTGCTTCAAATTAGAGCTTAGTTGAGTATTAAAATAGAATGAGGTTCAAAAAATATTAAGGTTTGGCGATAGTTTTATTTAGAAAACTCTCAACCTTTTAAAAGAAAACTTATGAAAATATTTAAAGTTAAAGTAAAAAAACTTATTCTATTACAATCACATAGTCCTTTGTGATTCAAAACTAGTCGAGCTTTTCTCAGTATATTCACTCATGAGTAAACAGTTATTTTTGGAATTTAGAGATATAGGTATTTTTGGTCAGAAACTGTGTACCTGATTTCATTATGTATTTAGTTCTTTAATTAAATTAAATTAAATTTAATTTTAACGAAATAAAAAGCATTCGATGCATTATAAACGCCAAAGGGTCAGAGGCAGTTAGATGTTGTGTTTGTCGCCTGTCCATACCGTCCGTCGGTCCGTCGCGTCGGGTAAAACAGATTGCAATATTTCTGTTTATAAACTCTTTCAGTATTCAAAAGATACTCAAAGAGGTTACTATAATTAAATATTATTGATTGAAAAAATATTCCATTCAGTAAAGCATTAGCTAAGTTCGCCTTGTGTACTCGATTGTTGTCGATGAAGCGTAAAATTAAATAAATCTTGGCGACCTTACAGTCAACTTAAGTTTCAACCATTTGATATTTTAATTCGGTATTAACTATTTTTGGTAAATCGTTAATACTTTTTTTTTGAGGAGGGGAAATCATTAAATGTCTTTTCCCGCCTTGAGCGAGGCGAGAGGGAGTATAAGACTTTTACTGATTAAAAACCACCCCGTTTTTACTCTTGCTTTTCGCGCCGGAACCCCGGTAACCCGCTAGGCAGTCCGCAACTCCGGGATTGATAAATAGCTTAGTCCCTTTTTTATACTGACTGAAGTGAAATTTTTATCTTTTGACAGTTACAAGCAGAATATCGAGTGAGTGATTTGAATGGATTTATTAATTAGTCGAGAGCAATTATCTTGCCAATAGGTATCTAATTGGCCACCTTTAATCAACGTAGACTGTAAAACAAAGAAACAGACAATATATTTCAAGTGTAAAGAATTTTAAACGAAGTGTTGTTTTCAATTGCCAAAATAATTGCGTCCTTAGTATAATTATATTCCTAAGAATGTGAAATAGAATATTTTCAACTATTAGACTACCGTACATGTCTAATTATTAAATCGGCAATAGCGGTTTATGGAGCTGATTCGTAACGAAAAAAAAACTTAGGTTTCTAGATAAATGAATTACTTACAGAGATATTGGGTCTTATGAGTCAAAAGTTTTAATACGTTTAAACGTTAAAGATGTCCTATAACAATACCAACCTTAGCAACCTACTAAAGATTTAATTTAGAAGTTATTTTAGAATTTGTTTTTAAAACCTTTTTATGGGATATAGTTAGCCTCAGCCCCTATACAAACATTGTTCCCGCGGGCGAGTGGAGCCTCGTTCAAACAGGCGGCGTCGTTCAAAGGCAGCACGGCAGTCGAGTGTGAACTTGAAGATAAAAGTAAACAGTTATAGCTAGTGGCAAGTCGAGTGGACTGGCGTAGAGTAATGGGGCACAAGTCGCCAGGTTGAACTCTCTGGCGATGCATTAAATGAAGTAATTAATTATGTATTGTTTAGGTACCTGAGTAATAATGGTATCGTCGTCTTCAATGAGGCACAGATTTTGTTTGATATTTGTATATTACTAATTAATTATTACAATAAATTGTGAGCAATCGTGGAGTCACGTTGTGGCGATCGTAGCGGGAAGAAGAAAAGGAATGTCATGGCGGCGCGCCGCCCGCTCGCTGACACTCGCCGGCGCGGACACCGGGCTTTTGGCGCTCGCGTTAACAAGCTGGCCCCCTTGGAGCAGGAGCAGCATCCTGGTCCAACTTAACTGGTAGTGGGCAGAGTCTATTCCAAGCTCTGCGTAGAGTTCCTGAAGTCGTTGCTACATCTGCCACCCGGTTGACACCGTCTGTGCCAGGGTAGACTGTGGTGACACGGCCCAGCAGCCATCTGTTGGGAGGCAGGCGGTCGTCCTTGATGAGGACCATATCTCCTGGTTGCGGCTGTCCCTTGTCTGTGCGCCATTTGTTTCGGATCTGCAATTCTGAAACGTACTCCTTGTAGTATCGATTCCAAAAATGTGTTTTCAGAGACTGTAGCCTTCTGTATCTGGTAAGCGTGTGAAGTGGAGCCTGGTCAACCTGGGGAGCAGGTGGCATAGTTAATGTCCGTCCAATTAAAAAATGCGCTGGTGTGAGTGGAATTAAATCTGATGGATCAGATGAAATTGGAGTGAGAGGTCTGGAATTCAGTATTGCCTCAATCTGAACCAATACAGTGTTCATTTCTTCATAATCTAGATGAGCCATTGAAAAGATGTGATTCAAATGTTTTTTAATTGACTTAACCGACCCTTCTGCTACGCCATTAAAATGTGGGCTATAGGCAGGGCTAAATTTGAAACTGATTTCATTATCAGCAGCATATGAAGTAATATCTTTAGATTGATTTTTTAGAAACTTAGCTATTTCGTTGCAAGCGCCCACGAAATTAGTTCCGTTATCTGAATATATTGTCGCTGGCTTACCTCTGCGAGCAACAAACCGATTTAAGGCTGCAATAAAGCCTTCAGAACTCAAATCGGTCACGAGTTCTATGTGCACTGCCCGCACTGCTAGACAAACAAAAACAGCTATGTATGCTTTCTTTAACTGACAGCCACGACCCTTTCTGTTCGCTATCATGATGGGACCAGCATAATCAACAGCTGTATTACTGAAGGGATAGTCTGCTTGCAATCTTTGTATAGGTAGATTACCCATGATAGGTTGGTAAGTTTTTCCTGCAAATCTAAGGCAAGATATGCAATCTCGAGTTGTTTTTCTACAAAGATTACGACCATTAACTATCCAGTATTTATGACGTAATGTTGATAACAACAGCTGTGGTCCAGCATGTAATAGTATTTTGTGATAGTGTGCAACTAATATTTTAGTTATATGATGTGATGCGTCAAGTAAGATAGGGTGCTTGGTGTTGTAGTCATAGTGTGAGTTTGATAATCTGCCTCCTACTCTTATAACATCTGCCTGATCAATAAATGGATTAAATTTTAAGAGTTTGTCTTTAGGCGACAATGGGCGTTTCTGAAGCAACTGTAAGTATTGTTTGCAATATGAATCACGTTGTACTTGCTTGCATAATACTTGCAAAGCTGAATTGAGTTCTTTGACGGTCAATGGACCTGTCATTTTATTGTTAGTATGTTGACAATTAAAAATGAACCTTTTGGCGTAAGCTACAGTTCTTTGTAATTTACCAAAATCTGAAAAATTCATGAAAAAGTTTATGTGTGTATTATGACAGTGTGATTCATCTGTGGACAAATGACATTGATGTTTAATTTCTGGCAAACTAGCGATGTTTAAATTTTTTGGTTGTGTAGGCAATTGCATGGTTGTTTGGTGTAGGAAGTGGGGACCTCCCCACCACAAAAGTGAAGATTGTAATTGTGCTGCATTGAGCCCGCGTGAACCTATGTCTGCCGGGTTCATTTCTGTGGGAATGTAATTCCATGAATTAGGATCAGAATTATTAGTAATCTCATGAATTCTATTATAGACAAATTGTTTCAATTTTAATTTGCATGATTTAATCCAGCCCAGCACAATAGTTGAGTCACACCAATAGAATTTTGAGTCAATTTTTAAACGTAATGAATTTACTACCTTATCCATTAACCTAGTAGCTAGAAGGGCGCCGCAAAGCTCTAACCTAGGCATAGTAAGCTTATGTTTTAGTGGCGCCACCCTGCTCTTTGAAAGTAGCAGTTGTACTTGTACATTCCCAGTATCGGAGACTGTACGTACATATACACAGGCTGAGAAGGCCTTAATGGAGGCATCAGAAAATGCGTGTAATTCGACCTTAATGTATGAATCACACAACACTCTACGAGGTATTTCAATTTTAGTAATTTCTGGTAAGTATTCAATAAAATCATGCCATTGTGACTCAACTTCTGCAGGTAACTGGTCATCCCATGTGATGTTTTTAGCCCACAGTGTTTGTAGAATGAGTTTTGCCTGTAACATGCAAGGATTAATTAGGCCAAGCGGATCGAACACTTGGGCAATAGTGGATAGAATTGTGCGTTTGTTTATGTGTTTATTTTTTGAAATATTGTTCACTGAGAACAGTAATGTGTCTTTCTTACAGGTCCAGAGTAAACCTAATGTTTTTGCACGATCAACCTTGTTTAGGTTTGATACATCATCTGGTTTAGTGACTTCACTAGAGGTAATTTCATCAACTATAGACGGTTTATTAGACCGCCATTTGCGTAAATGGAAATGAGCGCTCTCTAACACTTGAATAACGCCTTTACATCTTTGTATTAATGTGGTTTCATCCTCATGTCCCGCGACATAGTCATCCACGTAGAAGTCGTGTAAAATTGATTCACGTACATCCTTATCAGTGCATTCTTGGCCCAACTGAACTAGGCATCTAGTTGCTAAGTACGGGGCTGACGCCATTCCGTATGTGATAGTGTTTAACTTGTATTGTTTGATTGGTTGGCTAGAATCTGATCGCCAAAATATTTGTTGTAAACATCGTTGAGTATTATTTACATAGGCTTGCCTGAACATCTTTTCGATGTCTGACGTCACTACAAACTTGTACTGTCGGAACCTAATTAAAATGCTAAGTAAATCGTCCTGTACAGTTGGCCCAATATGCTGAATGTCGTTCAATGACTTGCCCGTGCTTGTCACAGCTGAACAGTCAAAGACGGTGCGTAACTTTGTGGTGGAACTATCTTCCCGCAGCACACCGTGGTGTGGCATGAAGTATGAAATGCTATCGTTATGTGGAGTTGTGTTTTCTGACATGTGACCTAGAGCTAAATATTCATCAAGAAACTGTGTGTATTTTTCCTTGAACTCTGGGTTGCGTTTGAATTTACGTTCCAAAGATTGAAACCGTATTAAAGCTTGCTGCTTGGAATCGCCTAAAACTTCAGGTGATTCCTTGAATGGTATTGTGACAATGAATTTGCCATCTGTGTGGCGTTTAGTAGTAGTTTTGAAAATTTGTTCACACTCACTCTCACCCTTTGTATGGACTTGTTGAGTAGTGGGAACTGATTCTAGTTCAAAGAACTTGTCTAATTTCTCTTCGATATTGTTATTATTTAAAAAATGGCAATGGACTGTATGTGATTGGTTGATATTATTGGTAGATTTATTTGATTGTACTGAGCCTGTGACGAGCCACCCTAATGTTGTTTCAATCAAGGTTGGCTTGTTTTTACCCAGGGAAATATGATTATTTAGAAGGACATCCCAAAAGATGTCCGCCCCTAGCAACATCTGCACCTCTGACGGAGTTGAGAAATTTGGATCCGCGAGGTGGATGCGAGGGGGAATGGAAAATGAATTGCAATTAATTGGTGATGTAGGTATCAACTGGGTGATATGTGGCACAACGAAACAATTGATGTCAGTTGTGTAACCACTGGTTGTAAGTGACGATATAGTGACGTCACATCTTTGTGTAATTTCTGAGGACTGATTGTTCAATCCTTGTACTAATAGAGAAGTGGAATAACTGGGTATCCCTAATTGAACTCGCAATGCTTCTGTGATGAAACTAGATGTGCTTCCATTGTCAAGTAGCGCACGAACCTTGTATGTGTGACCATGTAAATCTTGTATGTTAATCACTGCAGTGGATAAGAGTACTTGACAGTGATTTATTGATGAGAGTGTGACACTACTTGATTGTGGTTGTTTTTGTTCCTGTACTGTGGGTAAAACGACACAACCTTCTGATGAAGTTGAAGCCTTAGGAACAGTAGTATTATTGTGTAACATTGTGTTATGGCGCTGTGTACACAGCCTGCAGGAACTAAGCCTACATCGCTGCTCATCATGTCCTGAACGCAAACAATTTGTGCATAAATTTAATTGTTTGACTTGTTCAATCCGTGTCTCAATTGGCATTGATTTGAACTTTGTACATTGGTAAATAGTGTGATGACCCTTGCACACAGGACATTTAAAGCGCGCTTGCTTTTGTGTTTGGCTAACTAGGAATGTCTTAGGACGATTGTGAGTGATATCGCTGTGTCTACGCTGTGTCTGTTGCTGTTTTTTATGTGTTGAGGATTCTTCCACGGTTTCTAGTATATCAGCACGATTTTTTAAAAATTTATTGAAATCATGTAAAGTGGGTAGGTGTGTAATGTTGTTACGTTCCTTTTCCCAATCACGTATTGTAGATGAGTCTAACTTACTAGTCACCATGTGTATAATAATCATGTCCCAATGTTCAGTAGGTAACTTTAATGTTTTTAAAGCCCTTAAGTTTTTATTGACTGAATCTATTGTGTTTCTTAAGGCCTTTGAGGATTCTTCAACTACTGGTTGTATGTTGAATAATTCTTGTATGTGATTGTTAATTAAAATTCGATCATTGTGATATCGATTGCATAGCAAATCCCATGCAACATCATAGTTATCTGAGGAGAATTCTAATGATTTAATAATTAAAGCTGCATTATCCTTTAATGAATTTCGCAAATAATGAAATTTATGAATTTTGGGTATAGTTGTGTTGTCGTGTATGAGTGATTTGTAAGTGTCGTGAAATTCTAGCCACTCCTGATAGCGTCCAGTGAAGATCGGCAATTTGATAGTAGGTAATTTAATGTTTGGCCCACCCGGCTTTCCAGCGCTGTCACTAGAACCCGTCACCGATCCGGTCTCCTGCTCCGCAGAGGCAGCACTCAACAGCTCCTGTGCAACCGCCACGCAGCCGAAGTAGCTTGTTTCAAATATTTCCCGTTCCTTGTGCTCTTCACCTGGAATTTCCACAAGACCTTCAATATCCGTCTGAATAGAATCAAACTCGCTGTATAACTCTAATATTTTATTTAAACGAGCTGTTATTTCAAGAACTTGAACCTTATTAAGGATTTTATTAGGCAAAAATGTTTCTATGTATGATTTAAATATGGTAAGCTTTGCTTTATGACTAGCTCTGGTTTTCTTTAACGATTTAAGATCCATTGTGCAAACAAGTCAATAAGTGCAATGAAACCAGTCTCAAACTGCCCAGCGAAAAGCAAAATGATCATAAATAAATTAGATCATAACCCGCGATTAATTGAGTATAGTGAAAGAATAATGTCGTGCAATACTTAAGTTTTGATATGGCAAGCAACAAATATTTGCAGGCAAGCAGCGACAGAAACTGTGCGAAGCAGAGAGGGTGGGTATGACTGGCGCGTGCGTCGCGAGTCACGTAGGCCGCGCGTCGTGGACTTGACCGCCCTCGGATCCGCTGGAATGTTGAAAAACAGTTAGAATTTTACAATGGATTGCACTGTATTGGCACAAACTGACACAACACAGTAAACCAGACCTCTGAAAGAGAAATGAAATGTTCTTGAAATGAAATCGTCACAGGATTACAATTAAATGAGATAAATTACGATGAATCGAATGATAATATGCATGTGCAACGTGTACATTCATCTAGGTTATACTAGATGACGCAATATTGAACGTGGATATTTCTCTGTTGAGAAAGTGGAAAAGGTTTTAACTAGTAACAAGCATTAATTTCGGGCGCCATTTTAAATGATTGGAACGGACTCACTTATACCACACTGCAAACCCTTCCTGGTTTCTCGATCCAGCCTGGAAATTCTTCAAGGTTTCTTTGTTGAGTACAGCAAACAGCACAGCGATTTTCTTAATTGTGTCCCAGCTAGCACCAGATGAGTCTCGCCTTGTTCGTGATGCGCCACGTGCCAACCTGTGCCCGACGACTTCTCAACGTCATACACCCAAAGCGGCGAGTGCATCCGGCTCGAAACTTGAGTAATAATGGTATCGTCGTCTTCAATGAGGCACAGATTTTGTTTGATATTTGTATATTACTAATTAATTATTACAATAAATTGTGAGCAATCGTGGAGTCACGTTGTGGCGATCGTAGCGGGAAGAAGAAAAGGAATGTCATGGCGGCGCGCCGCCCGCTCGCTGACACTCGCCGGCGCGGACACCGGGCTTTTGGCGCTCGCGTTATTTATGGCCGCGGGAATGCGCCACCTCCGGGTGGGTTCCAGATCATGGCAGGAGGGGTTTCCATCGGCGTCGAGGTGACGATGAAGTACCTGGGACTCGTCCTCGACAGTCGGTGGAAATTCGAGGAACATTTCTGACGTTTGGCTCCCAAGTTGGAACGGACGGGGGCTGCCCTAAAGCGGCTCCTACCCAACCTTGGGGGACCAAACGCCTCCTGCCGGAGGTTGTACGCGGGGATTGTGCGGTCCATGGCCCTCTATGGGGCCCCGGTATGGGCGCCAAATCTACGGCGACGACCAGCTCGTGCGCTGGTTTCATCCCAGAGGGTCATGGCCATTCGGATGATCCGTGGATACCGCACGATCTCCGGGGAGGCGGCTAACCTCCTTGCGGGATCACCGCTGTGGGATCTGGAGGCGAAAGTGCTCGCGCACGTATATAGCTTACGTGCGGAGGCGCATCGCCGGGGCGAAAGTCCACTGCCGCGCCAGATTAGTGCGTGGCGGGATGAGCTCCGGCGCGATCTCATGGCGGAATGGAAGCAACGACTATCGCAACCGAGGGCTGGGCTCGCTGTTATAGCAGCGGTAAGTCCCCTCTTTGAGGAGTGGCTAGAGAGGCGTCACGGCGTCCTCACCTACCGCCTGACGCAGGTGCTTACCGGACACGGAAGTTTCGGTAGGTTCCTGTTTCGGATTCGGCGGGAGGAAACGCCCGGGTGTCGGCATTGCGTGGATCACCCGGAGGACACGGTGGAGCATACAGTAGCGGTGTGCCCTGCATGGGCTGAGCACCGCCGTGTCCTTAGGGATGTGATCGGCGACGGTGACCTCTCGCGTCCGGCTTTGGTTCAGGCCATGATGCGGAGCGAGAGGGAATGGGACGCCGTCTCCTCCTTCTGCGAAGCAGTCATGCTAGCTAAGGAGGAGGCGGAGCGCGTGAGGGAACGATCCTCCTCACGCCCCAGCCGCCGCAGAAGACACTCCGGGCGTCGGGGATCGCGTGACGATCTCCGGCCACCGTAAGTGCGGGTCTGCGGACGGCGAGCAAGGGTAGCTCGCCGCCCGACCAGAACCAGACCCGTGCGTACGGCGCGTCGCGTTCCGCGCGCGTCTCAAAGAGCCAGACCATCACAGATGGGGCCCAGTAGGGCTGATGCCTGATCCGGAGCTGCGGACAACGTAAAAGGTTACCGGGGCTCCGGCTCAAAGCAGGAGAAGGAACGGGGTGGTTTTTAGTCAGTAAGAGTCTGACACTCCCTCCCGCCTCACCCAAGGCGGGAGAAGTCATTGGATGATTTTCCCACCTCAAAAAAAAAAAAAAAGTCTAATGCCTTATTGCACAGTAACAACCAGAAATAAATTATAATTAGATTAAGTTTAAACTCAACAGCAATAAAGTCGTGCGTTTAAATACCTATTAACATTTTCAAATATGATTTAGTCAAGTATAATATTCATACAATGAAGTTCTTTTCAGTGCTGAAATAGTTAATTATGTCCGTGATGATGCGAGATATCAAGAGGGTTTGCCGTGATCTCCGCGGATTAGCAGACGGGTTTAATATAGCAGTTTTAATTCGGAAAATCCAAGTTTAATCTTACTATGTAACCAAATTCTATGATTGAACTGTGGCGTAAGATTGGCTGATAGGTACATTCGTTCTAAATGTTTAACCAAACCATATAGGTAGAATTATTTTCAATTTATTAATGGACTTTGTCTCTCAGAGACATCATCACCCAAACCATATCGCTAATACTGCTTTGCATAAGTATTATTAAATTACCCTTTAACCTTTAAAAACTTACAAATACCAGCATCAGATGTCACTTCCTGTAACCAACACATTACATTAACAAATCCTTTTACAACAACACATTAACATGTAATTACCCACATTACAACATTGTGTCGTAATACCCACCCTGTAACAAACAACACTGCTACATTACAACACAATGTGTTATTTGTTATAAATGTGTTTTTATGTAAATGTAATTGTAATGGGTCTGTAATGTGATATTATTGAATTACAGAGGCATTATTTTGTAATTGATACATTTGTGCGTGTGTGTGTGGCCAAAATATGGGGTTTAGGAATATTGTTAATTATATGTTACCTGCCTACTTGGAGAGTTGAATGGATTGAGATTGTCAGCTGTTCCTTCTGGTCATGGATCAGAGTTATTTTATTACCTATGCTTTAACTATAGGCTTATGTCCAACTATGTCAGGGTAATGAGTACTAATCATTGTTATCCGATGCAGAAGATGATTAAAGTCAACCTTTTGAAGGCCTACAAACGAATATCTACATCTATATATTATATCTATACAAAAACCGTTGCAGAATCAGTGTTCCGATCGGTTACTAATTTTATGGCTCTTCTATCAACATGATCATCGTCCTCATAGAGTGCTTTTCCACCAGAAATGTGCTATGTAGCTATACTAAAAAGATATATTCTTATCTCCAGTTACTTACTAATGTGTGATGTGTTTTCCCATAGTTTCATTAATACTCGGTTACCCCTTAAGGTGCAACGAGTCGATCGCTCAGTAAGACGATTTATACACTCGTTTAATGTAAATTACCACTACAAGCTCTAACTACTGTGAGTTCACTTAACGCGGGTTGTGTAGGGCTATCTAATTATCTAGTTCAAAATTAATGCTACTATTGTTTTTTGCAAAAGCTCATGAAACAGACCATTCCCTGTGGGGGATATAGGGCTTTTGCAAATCTCATTATCATTGAATCTAGTTACCACTTTTTTAATTATTATCTTAGGTACAACCAGTTGTAATAACCCGTATAACTGTATTTGTTTACTAGAGATAGACTTTTGACACATTGTGTATAGGGTACAGTTCTACCCTTAGTACGACTTTATTCGTTCTACGTTGAAGGAAAACGTTCGGCGTTCTGATTGGCCAGTGCGAATGAACTAACCAATCAGAGTGCCGAACGCGCTCTTGTTGCGTTTTCGTTCAACGTAAAACAAACTCGCACTAAGTGTACTAATGTCGCATATGCTTCTGTATTGGCGTGAGTTGGTCAGTAAAAAGAAGTTGCTACATAGTAACCAGTCCTCCCTGCCTCACCAGCGGACGCCGAAGTGCGCGCGCTGCCGCAACCACGGCGTGGTGTCGGCGCTGAAGGGCCACAAGCGGTACTGCCGCTGGCGCGACTGCGTCTGCGCCAAGTGCACGCTCATCGCCGAGCGGCAGAGGGTCATGGCTGCACAGGTGAGTCTCTTGCTGGGCTGTAGTTATTATACTTTGTAACTTACAACTGGCTTCTTTCAGTCATGTTTCGTCTGGTTGATCGATTCAACTTATTATTTTAATTTAATTAACAAGATTGAGTCGAATTGCTGAGGTCTTGGGTTCGACCCCCGGGTCGTATAACTGGATTTAGGGATATGGGCTCTTATAGTCTTTTTCTACAGATATAGACATTAGGGTAAAATTTTGGTGCATTTTTGTTTATTCCATTAGAGGATAGAATCAGTAGACATTTTGTAATTATTTTCTTAACCATGTCTTGATCGTTCTTTTTCATAAAACATTTTGAAATACTCCACTAGTTCCAATATTAACGACTATCCTCACTTGACTTGTCTATTTATAAGTGCCCCGTATTAAACTTGAATGATATAGTGCTATGTGTCGCACATAGTTCGTACAGCACGGTGCGCTTGCGCAGGTGGCGTTACGTCGCCAGCAGGCGCAGGAGGAGAACGAGGCCCGGGAACTGAACCTGCTGTACGCGAGCCAGACGTCCACTGCACCACACCACTACACCGACATGCCTGAGGACTCACCAGGTAAGGATCCTTCAATTATACTTTATATTATAACTACTACCTTAGAAGCCTTAAGAAAAAAGAGCGTACAGCTTCTTGTTAAAAGGTCAAAGGCAACGCATTTGTAACTCCTCTGGTGTTGTGGGTGTTCATGAGTGACGGTGATTGTTTACCATCAGATGATTACGATTCCTCATTTACCGCCCCATGCTATTAAAGAAAAAATGATGTTTGGGTTCCTCATGAATACTTATTTATGATCAGAACGGTGTAGTCAAACAGTAGATTCGGCATTCGAACAGAGTCCATATTACTTCGATAATCTACTGAAAAATAGTATATTATTAAGTTAGGATATATAGGTTACGAGTTCCTTGCCATTTACGTCCATTCTTTACAAGTAGGTGGCGCTACTATAAGTAATAGTACTACGTAATCTATAGCCTCGTTTGAACATCAAGTACACATGTTTCCACCAAGTCTTACAGCCACAATTTCCGGCTAAGACAGTGCAGCCGCGGGCGAGTACTGCCCCGCTCACTGGCAGACTGTCGCCAAGAATCTAATCTCAGTTGTCCCGGGGCGAGCGCTTCCTTACCCCCGTCTTTAAGTGTCACACACACTAGCCAGTTACTTGCGACATCACTGGAGTTCAAGTGAACGAGGCATGAACATGTTTTTTTACTAGTTGCATTAGAATTGGAACTTAAAACGGGATATTTACCATGTTTTTCAATTATTATGAGTTTCCGATATTTCGGCACTGTTGCAAGCGCCATTATCACGGATAAAGTTTATCCGTGATCAAGCCAATTGTAATGTTAGTTACCATGTCAGTTTAAAAACTTAAAACTAGTTGCATTGTTTAAAACTCAAGGCACTTAGTAGTAGTAGACATATTCACATAAAAACGTTTAAAATTAGTTTCCAAACAGTACAATATTATTAACAGTCAAACAATCCGCGCACTGCTACGCCGAGCTACCCGTGGGTACGGTTTCAATGGAAAAATCGATGGAAAACCCTCGTCATAAAACAAAAAATAAAACACCAACACGGCAACTAAAACGCCCCTTAAACGAGTAAAAAAATACAGTTTAAGAAAAAAAGCGCAGTGCTACCAATTAAGGTACAACGGTGCTAAGTGTTGCCACGTCCCCGCGCCGGCGTGGGGGTTAAAAAAAAACGTTAAAAAGTCGCGACGCATTGTAGCGCGGCGCGCGGCGGGTTAGAACACTGCTGCTGTAACTGAGCAATTACAGTTTTGTTTTCTTTCTTTCCTGCTATATTCGGAACTGAATGGAAATCTACAACGGATTTATTTTTAACTTGATTAAAATTTTGACTGCGAACTTAAATCTGTTGAAGGCAAATCCTCTAGCGTCGGTCATTTAAGGTATACTTATGTCACAGTCAACTAGTTTAATAACATAATCAACAAGCGTTCTAATCGACATTCACACTGAATGAACTACCCATTGATCGGAAAAAATCGGTGAAAGGCGACTTTTAAACAAGGGGTCTCGTGATCGAGTAAAGCGTAACACCACATCTCTGTTTCCAAACTTGTCACAGATAAAAATTAAATCTAAAACTTAATATTTTAATAAAATACGTCTAACCAGTTATTACGATCTCGATAAATAATAGTATAGTTCATCGTACTATACTTATTGTTATCTTGTACGATTTCACCACCGCACATTTAAGTATAACGTTAACGACTCGTTTACAATTTTAGTGTAATAAAACAACGAGACTTTACATAATTAAAAGGTCGACTTATAACCCGGTAGCTATCAACAACTGAGTGAAAAATATTGCCTTCCATTTATATTGTATATTATTCATCATCATCATCATCATCATCATCAGCCGAGAGACGTCCACTGCTGAACAAAGGCCTCCCCTTGGTCCTCCACGTAGAACGACAAGCCGCCACCTGCATCCACTGGCTCCCCGCCACTCTGACGATGTCGTCGGTCCACCTAGTGGGAGGTCTGCCCACGCTGCGTCTTCCGGTCCGCGGTCGCCACTCAGTCACCTTCCTGGCCCAGCGGCCATCAGTCCTCCGAGCGACGTGGCCTGCCCATTGCCACTTCAGCCTGCATATTTTGAGAGCTATGTCTGTAACTCTTGTTCTTTGGCGAATTTCCATATTTCGGATTTTGTCGCGCAAAGATACTCCGAGCATAGCTCTCTCCATCGCGCGCTGGGCGACTCTGAGCCTTTCTAAAAGGCCAGCAGTTAGGGACCATGTCTCGGTACCGTACGTCATCACTGGCAACACACACTGGTTGTACATCCTGGTCTTCAGACACTGCGGGATTTTTGACGAGAAGACTTCATGCAACTTCCCAAATGCTGCCCATCCGAGTTGGATTCTTCGGGCGACCTCTTTCTCGAAGTTGGACCTACCTAGCTGGATGATCTGACCCAGGTATGTGTAGTGGTCTACAACTTCGAGTATATCGTTCCCAACGACAACCGGTATAGGTGCAACATGGACATTTGACATGATTTTCGTCTTGTCCATGTTCATTTTAAGGCCCACCTGTTGGGAAACGGTATTGAGGTCGCTGAGCATGGTGTTCAGCTCTTCCAGCGACTCTGCCATTACGACTATGTCATCGGCGAAACGGAGATGAGTGATGTATTCGCCATTAATGTTGATGCCGCGTCCGCTCCAGTCCAAGAGCTTAAAAACGTCCTCCAGTGCGTTCGTGAATAGTTTCGGAGATATAACGTCTCCCTGTCTCACGCCCTTCCGCAACTGGATTGGCCTCGTAGTCTCTTCCTGGAGTCGGATGCGCATGGTGGCGTTGTTATACAAACACTTCAAAACCTCGATGTATCTATAGTCGATGTGGCACCGCTGGAGAGACTGCAGCACCGCCCAGGTTTCGATTGAATCGAAGGCTTTCTCATAGTCCACAAACGCCAAGCATAGTGGCAAGTTATACTCCTCGGTCTTCTGTATAACCTGCCGCAGCGTATGAATGTGGTCTATGGTACTGAAACCTTTTCGGAATCCGGCTTGTTCGGGAGGCTGGAAGTCATCAAGCCTGCGTTCGAGACGGTTCGTGATGACCCTCGAAAACAGCTTATACACATGGCTCAGAAGTGAGATAGGTCTGTAGTTCTTTAGCAGACAGTTGTCGCCTTTTTTAAAGAACAGAACCACCACACTCCGTTGCCATGCTGCCGGCGTGGTTCCCTCGAGTATGACGGAATTGAATAGCTTCTGGAGGACTAAAAGTATCGGTTTTCCACCCGCTCGCAGAAGTTCCGACGTGATTCCGTCATCGCCCGGCGCCTTGTTGTTTTTAAGCTGTTTGAGAGCCATCCTAATCTCGTACAGGCTGATGTCTGGGATATCCTCAGTGTAGTGCCGCGTCAGTTTAGCTCTTGGGTCCCGAGCTGTACCGACGATGGGTTGCCGTGTTGAGGTGTATAACTGTCCGTAAAACCTCTCGAGCTCTCCGAGGATCTCGGACTTCGACGAGATGACGCTGCCATCCTCGGTCTTCAGCCTCGTCATTTGGCTTTGCCCAACAGACGAATTCTTTGCGAAGACTTTTGAGCCCTTGTTTCGCTCAATTAAGTCTCTGACTCTTGCGGCGTTATAGGCCCGCAGGTCACGTCGCATGTATTTCGAGATTCGTCTATTGAGCTTGCCGTATTCAGACATATCGTCTGAAGACTGCAGCCTCATCTCGCTACGATCCTTAAGAAGTTTTAAGGTTCCGTCGGAGAGCTTTTGGGGCCTGTTTCGGCGGGGGTTGTATATTATTGCAATAAACTAACTACTTAGTGCATCTGGGCGGAACGTGTTTCTCTAAACTATATCAACCTAACCTTAAATACAGATCAATTTGATTTAAACTGGTTTAGTTTTCCCGTCAGAAAACATGGTGCGCTCCGTCGGACGGATAACATAGTACACATTTAGAAATTATGTCTCTGTAGTATTAACTATATTTATGTCTAGTTTTTTTGGATTTTTAGGTGTTGATGCTAGAGGGAGTACAGAATGATAAAGGTTCATACCTTAATATGTTTTGTCGAAAGCGTTTTTAATTTGTTTTAAAATCATTATAATTTAAAATATACATATTATCTTGCTATGCTTCGGCACAAATAAGCCGGCTTGACCGGAGTAAAACCTTGGTGACGCAGAAAATCAGCGAAATAACCTAACGTTTGATTTTTTAATTCTGTTACTTAGCCGCACTCGGAGTCATTTAATGGTTACTTAACCCAGTCCTTAGCAATAGTTTTCGAAACAAAATCGTTACTAAGGAATAGTTTAAGTACGGTAATCATTAAATGTCTCTGAGTACGGCAATTACTTCATCATTTGTCTCTTTAATAAGATTAGTACCTGATTACTACAATGGTATCTACTCTCCAATTTCTTTTTAATAATAAAATTCCATCTAATGGAATAACTTCACCAGCCATTTCACTGCCGTTGTTTATAAGCAAGTTGTTCAGAATCCCCATTCCTTACTGAAGTACAATCACGCACACGAGTGCGTCACGTCTCGCCGTCACTTGATACAGTCGCGTTCAAAACGTAATTACTCGTAGACGCGTTCGCTTGCACTTTTGTCACTCAATACGCGGGGGTAAGATGTGTGGTGCAAGTTATGAGACGAAGGCGGTGATTGTACTTTGTGAAATACATTCTTAGAACATACATTTTGTATTATTTGAGGCGTGAATTAAGCGTGTATTTATAGCATTCTTTATTCATTTACGAAACATTAACTATTTTCTTTTGAGAGTGAGCATTACCGTAGGTGCGATAGACATTTCTATACAGAAAATTCCAAACACAGTACACTTGAAAACACCCAAAAAGTCACCACAAACGTCTCTTTTCCTACAAAAACGTACATTAAAGGTCTTAAAAGTAAGATTTTAATTCAGTAATTCATTATGATGTAATTATATTTCGGCTGTATGTATACAGAGCTGCGGTGAGAGGGCGGTGTTTCAGCGCGGCGCTGAATGCTTCCTCACGAACTACTCTATATTACTTCCCATTCACACACACGTGTTAATTGCTGCGAGCGTTCTCCGCTTTCTTTATACAAATGTTTATAATTCGCATTGCTTGCCATGTTTGTGCTACATCAAAGTGTGAGCCCCTACCTCGCTACCTCGCTACCTCGCCACCTCGCATCTTGCTACCCCAAATGGATTTAACTTCAATGTGTGACAAAGTTTTAATTTTCATTATTGAGAATTTAGTTTACAGGTTAAAAGAAAATGCCCAAGTACCCAACAAAAAAAATGAAGAATGGTCTTTGTTGGTTCTCAAATTGAAAAATAAAATAATAATGTTAAAACTGCAGCATTTCAAATATTTGAAACTACATTTATTTGAAGGGATAGTAGTACAGGCTACTTCTCATTGCTGGTTGGTCGGATCACGAGCAAAGCTGAAACAATTTCTTATGAAATTAGATTAGCTTTAATTTTAATGTCTAGAACTATTTAAATAAACTTAAGACAAAATATAAAAATTGAAATGAAACCGAATTATCACTAGTAGGGGCTCAAGTTATTACATCGCCGGCGGCGCGGCGTGCGGTGTGGCGCCCCCAGCCGTGTGTTTCTTACACTTGCTAAACGAATGGAACTGGATTATGAGTTAATGCGAAACTAGCTCGCGTCGCGTGTAATGCGATATTATATGCCAAGACTTGCAGTTCCTGTGTGCGCTTTGTGAACTTACATTTTGCTTTAAATGTAGAAGAAGTAAGAGAGATGAAAAAATGTTGTGGTTGTATTTACTTCTACACGTTTTATGGGATGTAAACTAAAGTATTCTGATGAAATTACAAGTGAATGAAAAGATGTTCTAAACAATTGAAGATTGAACATGTTTTGAAGAGTTAGTTTGTTATTTGTTACGTGAACAGCTAATATATTAAACGATAGGATTCTATAGTCAGATCTTTGAAGGTAATTATAATTTAATGACTAGATATCATGGCTTAAATTAAAAACTATCACACTAATATTATAAATGTGAAAATTTAATTGTTTGTTTGTCAATCATGTTTAAACTATTGAATGGGTTTTGATGAAATCTGGTATACAGACAAGATTATGACTTGACTTGAATGATAAGGTATTTTTTATCCTACGAAAGCCGCTGGCAGAAATTAGTATTAGAATAAAGTAATGGAATAAATCTAATTACATGACTATTGCTCAATTCAATTCGATAGAGAACCTTATACCATAACAATTAAGACACAAAGTCCACCCACACACGATCCGTTTATGAGCGATCAGAAAACAAAAGCCAGGCGAGATATTTAATAAGTGGTCGTGATGTTTCACGTGCACTGCTATAGAGTAATGTTTATTACAATGATATAACTATTGTACGAGGGAGCACACGCACACACACACACACACCGCCGCATACTACTTCGCACCCCGCATACCGACATGCTTACTGAGTGTGGTGCAAGAGATCAGCGGTCGCGGGAAACGGTAACTGTTCGTTAGAGAGTTTTTGGTGGTGTATAATATAGTTTCAGGGTTGTGTTATCCGAAGCTGCGGACTACCTAGCGGGTTTACCGGGGCTCCGGCTCGAAAAGCAGGAGTAGGAACGGGGTGGTTTTTAGTCAGAAAGAGTCTGACACTCCCTCTCGCCTCGCCCAAGGCGGAAGAAGTCATTGGAGGATTTTCCCCCTCAAAAAAAGCGTTGGGTTATAATTTTGATGGTTATAAAGATAGTATTAGGTCTTTTTTTAGTTAAAACTTAAACTTGTTCTAAATAAATTACGTTATTTTGTCTCACATTCGAGATTTTCGATTTCTTTAAGTCAAAACATTTGATTATTTGCAAATTAATCTGATTAATGCTCTTATGGCAATATTATTACATACATATTTAAACTGTGTTCCTATATGACTACAGTGTACATATAAAAACAAACTTTCAGAATGATAAAGCACATTTTCCATTACCCGCTACATCTTATACCTTGTTCCGTATAAAAGTAATACATTGCTACGATATTGCGGTCCGCGTCGGAATGCGAGCCACAGACACGACGGTGACACAGTGTATAGTATCCTGTGACTTATTACTTCATACATATAAGTGTTTATTGCTTGGCGTGTTGTGTAGCATATTAAGTGTCCATATTTTAGTATCACTAGTTCTTTCTTCTTGATTCATCTTCTTTGTAACGATTCAATTGTTCCCAGTACAAGTACGTCTTGTATCTATTTAATTCTTACGGTTAAAACTATTACCAAATACTCCTTTTTATTTTAATAGTTTGGTTTGGAGATTGGCATGTCTAACCATGAGATTTTTTAAGTAAAGACTTACTACTGCACTCACATAGAGATTTTGTATCGAAAACAATAGCTAAGTACAAATATTAGTAGTTTAAATGACTCTGAGTACAGCAGTTAGTCTTAAGAAAGAAAACTTTATCAAAAATGTGTTCGTTGTAGTTATATGACATACACATATCTCTAGTTTGAATGTTAAGAGCCTCGTCTAACGAGATGATTTAGTAAAATAACATTCAAGTAAAAAAATAACGCTCACAACCCTCATTGTCTTCCCCGCTCTCGCTACCTCCTATGCCATGTGCCACCGACCACAATACATTGGCGCGATATTGCGGAGCTGGTATGCGCGCGCTTTATTGCCGATACACTGTGTATTGTGTGCTCTTTGTGTATTCTAATACATTACTTTTATTATGTACTTTTATTGAGGAAACTCATTCCATCTCTCTGTGTGTGTGGAGTTCCTTTCTGTAGAGGAATGTGGTTTGTAGGTACATTTATGAAAGTGTTCAATATACATATATTATACTCATATTTTAAATATGAAAGTTTCTTTCTTTGGATCTTTGGATGTTTGTCAGTTAATCACGCTGAACCTACTGAGCGGATTTTGAAGAAATGGGAACACGTGTGACACGTTTTTAATTCTTTGTTAGGGATATTATAATTAAATTTAAACTGTAATAGGAATATTAGAGGTTGTAAGAGACGGAAACTTATAAAAAGCGTAATTAACAAACATTGAATCTCATTTGTACATTTTATTCTTTCTATCATATCTAATTTTCCAGATTTCATTCACGATCGATTAATTATGTATCTGGAGCAGTGGTGGTATAGTTCTAGCGTAGTATAGCAATATCATATTAGTCTTACATAACACAGTGCCCAATTAATTGTCTACTAATTAGAAAATGATAAAGTTTGTATTCCAATTGACCTTCTCGCTAATGGTATTAATTGTTCGCAATGTTTGACTTGATTCTTTGTTGATGAAGTGGCCGGCGATTGGTCGTTACCTAATGCGTGCAATCTTCACAAATATTTGAAGGTAATTTTTATATTTTTAGGTTTTCATAACACTTAGAAGCATTATCGAGTATTCATATTGTTTGTACAAGTTATAAAAATATTAAGTTAATAAATGTTTGTGCTCGTACGAGGAAAATTACTTATTCTATGATATTTAACTTGCATTTACTGTGGGCGAGTTCAAGTTTGGACTAGTCGATATTGTGTACATGTCTAGTGTGTCATGTGATAAATTCCTTTCAATAAAAAATATAGACTCGTGCATATTCATAAATGTGGTTCCATGAACTTGGAATTTATATGTACATACTCGATTAAACAAACTAAAGTTTTTCATTATATGCTCACATGGACAAGAAGCGTGTAAAAAATAATGTTACTACATTAAAATTATAAAAGTAACTAAAGGATTAGTGATGCCTACGCTGCTACGAAGTTTCGTAGCATCGTGCTACGAAACTCGTAGCGCTGGAGATTGTTACAATTTTGTACTACGAGTATTAGTTCGAAAGTTTTTATTATTATATAGTCTTTTATTCACGAAACCACGAAAGTTGGTCAAAGCACAAAATAATTATGGTGGCTAAGTACATTTTTTTCTCATAATTCGTAAATCCAAGCCAAGTAACAGAATCCACAAATTGACCAAATGTTTGTCCAAATATTGGGTTACACGACAAATGTTGGCGGTGTCGTCACTACGACAATGGTGACGTAACTTGATACGGTACTGTGACACATGGATTACTTTTTTCATGTGCTTAGGGTACTTAATTAGGGTGCTTATATTATAATGACAAATTGTTTTTTTTCTATAATTTGAGTTTGTTTTTTCTGAAGTGTAGTTATAGCAGATTAGTATACAATGGTAATTGTGTCTGCATGTGTCGTAAGAGATGACTACATTTAGCAAAGAGCAAGTAGTAGCTCTCTCTGATAAACCTAATACTCTTGGACTCTCCAACCAGCCCAACCGTGAAGATTATGGTAATTTCCTCTAATATACAAGAGGTCTACAGTCTAGTAATGATCTGTTATTGGCTATTTATATGTTTAAGGTGCGGTATTGACATTTTCTTAACATCAAAGTACAAACAGATTTCTTATCTATATATATAAAACTCTTCCGTTACTGAGTGACTGACTGACTGACTGACTGACTGACTGACAGACAACGCACAGTCGAAACTACTGGTCGTAGACAGCTGAAATTTGGAATGTAGGTTCCTTGGGATATGTAGGGGAGCACTAAGAAAGGATTTTTGGAAATTCAACCCCCAAGGGGGGAAAAGGGGTAAAAACGTTTCTATGAAAAATCTTATTTCTTGGGTTTATAAACTTGAAACTTGGCATGAACACGTACATAGGCAAGTAAATATGTTTGACATTATAAGTTTTTTCAAACTACCCTCCAATCGTGATTTAGGGGTGCGATTGGGTGACTGATTTATTAACGCACAGCCGAAACCGCTCGGTATAGGAGTCTGAGATTTTGAACAGAGGTTCCATTAGTAACATAAGTGAGCACTAAGAAGGGATTTTTGAAATGTCAACCCCCAAGGGGGAAACGGGATAAACTGAGCCGGGGCTGCGGGAAAGTTCTAACGAGATACCGTGGCCCCGGAACGCAAAGGGCAACTAAAGGAACGAGGTGGGTTTTAGTCAGTAAAAGTCTGACACTCCCTTCCGTTCCACCCAGAGCGGAAGAGGTCATTTGATGATTTCCCATCCTTAAAAAAAGACTTTGTATGACAACTTTCAGTCGTCTCTTTAACATACATAATTATGTTCATACATGCATAACATTAATAACATCACGCCTTTAAATCCCTATTTTGTGTTAACACTACCCTTACAAACAGCTAAAAGGAAACAAGTGAAGAGACGAAATTTGTCCGCATCCATTTTCACCTAAATTCTTGACGTTAATGAGATTTACTTTTTATTATCAGGTCAACCTAATAGCCTCACATGTACGTATAACTTCGTAAGAATTTTCTTTCAACTCCTAACCGTTGAGGAGTTGTACCTTCCATCATCAGCTCATTCACATGGGATGATATGATAAGGGCAAATACTTAAACAGATCTATGAAATTGTCAAAAACGTAATTGCCTGTAAATTGTGTGTGGAACCAGCCTGTGGAAGAAAAAGCCCTGTCGAGATCATTAAAAAACGCTATATACATATAACCGAATTACACGTGGGCGAAGCCGCGGGCGGAAAGCTAGTAAAATCATATTTTCTAAACAATTAATATATATTTGCATTATGTTTAGCAAACAAATATACGTCAATGATACGGCTCGGTGACGAGACAACGGTTTCAAGTGTAATAAGTTCCGTAACGCCTGTTAACTATATTATACAAGAGTTATCACACACACACAAACATTACGGCTGCGTTTTTTTCTTTGGAAACGGTACAAAAATGCTGTAAGCGCACTACCAGCGCGCGGCCCGCCTGCTTACAGCCTTTGTGTATTGACGTTATGAAATATCGTATGGGGAAACCTCTTATGACTTAATTTATCATCTTGGCTGACAATATGAGAAATAGGCATTTTTCTCTTTGAGCTAATTTGAACTCTTTTTACAAATACGGCATTGCAACACTCTCAATATCACTAGCATGTATCGAACAAAGTCGCAGTCTATCGTCTGTGTGTCTCTATGCTGAGATCTTTAAAACTACACAACGGATTTGATGAGGTTTTACTTAATAGAGTGATTTAAGAAGAACGTTTGTATGTATAATAAGCGCGTGCGAAGCCGCGGACTAAAGCTAGTATGTAATTACATTTATTTAATTTACAAACGTATATCAACCAACATCTAGTTAATGCGAACCACTTGAAAACATCTTTAGCACAACACACTAGCCACTCAAGCGCATAGCCTCTTGTGTCCCTTTCACTCCCATTCATAACATCTATTCGCATCTCTTTCCTCGCCAATCCGATACCATTTATATTTGAAGTGGGCACTTGAAACATATAGCTATCCCGTTTACTCTTACGTGCGGTGTATATTTCCGTCTCTTGTCCACTTGGGTCAGCGTGGGATGAAACCTGAGTTTTCATTGTATGGTATAATGATAGCAGTTTGTATGGGGCTAAAGGGTTGGCTTTTGATGCTAACATTTTGTATTTGATTCGCTTTAAACGAGGAAATGTTCAGCTCGAGTTTGTTTTTTAAAGGATTTCTGTAAATACTGTGTTTAGCTGAACTGGGGGAGGTTGGACGTAGACGTAGGTACTAGGTACTTACTTATATAGGTTGTCTTTTGTTTCATTGTGGTAGTACTAGAGATGGAATACTTTTTTACATTATCTTTGGGGCAAAGAAACTCTGATCTTGTGTGGTTTTATAGAATCGTACACGACAGCACTTTATAGATGGTTGGCAGGCCACAACTGTGTGCTTCTCCCAAAACTTTCTGCCTCGCACAGCAAAACTGTAGAATAAGCTGTCGTCGGCGGTATTTCCGAACCGATACGACCTTCAAAGCTTAAAGAAAACAGCGTATTGCTTTTTAAAAGGCCGGCAACGCACCTGTGACTCCTCTGGTGATGCGGGTGTCCATGGGCGGCGCTGATCGCTTACCACCAGGTGACCCTTCTGCTCGTTTGACACCAATTCCATAAAAAAATCGTACGGGTTAATTGTTAAGAGTTACTGTTATTAAATGTTCAAGAAAATAGGTATAAATCTCGTCAATTGAATACATACAATATTATAAATAGGTACTTATTAAAATTCTAATAAAAAACCTCGGAATTTGCACGCCATTGTACATATAAAGTCAACAACGATCAATGACCTCTAAAAATGTTGTATTTTTCATACATTTAATTATCCACTCGAAGCTATTCAAATAATAACTTCGGCTGACCGGAGCCCGCATTAAATAACAAGAAGCAAGCACTCTCCAAAAGTATAGAATAACTCAATAATGAGATCTTTTTCAACAAACCTCTTCAACCACTGGCCGGTTATTGAAACCTTTTTATTTTCCAGAAAAAATACTCAATTCGAATCACCACTACAAGTACTTGTCTTCAAAACATTTACCAATGGAATTTCAACTCTACCTCTATACGTACAAGATTTATTTTCACTTCGACAAATAATATTTATAAAGCTAAACATCTTGACAGACAGTTACTATTGTAAATTCAATCTTATGTGAATTTGATAGCATTGAAATTTTATTGACTTTTCTTAGGATCTTAAACTATTGTGTGACAAAGGATTCTAAGTTTTGTGTAGATGAGATAAGGTATAGTTTGGGTTGTGTAGTAGTTTGTCTATTTGAGTCGAGTGGTGCTAGAAGGTTAATGGTTCAGTAATCGACAGCGGCTGAGGGTTGCATCGCGAGTGCGTTTGATATGTTCACAGATCTATACACTCACTGGATCCGTCGCCAATCTTTAAATTACTAAAAGAAAATATCAGAAAAGTTTGTGCAAATAAAGAAGTTAATAGTGGAAAGGATTTACATAAATTATTCATAATAAGTAGGTAGATAGGAAAGCAAATACGATGAAAATAAAACTAAGATGAATTATCTGTTTCTATGTAAGGTAGGTAAGTTCTTTAACAAGTTTACGTAAGTTTTAAGTTTACTGTAACTTGAAAGACCTTTACTGATCAGTTTCTATTAGTCGTGTTGTGTCTTTTTACCCGACTGCGCTAGAAGGAGGGTTATGTTTTTCGAGTGTATGTATGTATGTATGTATGTATGTATGTATGTATGTATGTATGTATGTATGTATGTATGTATGTATGTATGTATGTATGTATGTATGTATAATTGTTTGGCACGCTCTACAGCCTAAACGGCTTGATGGATTTTGACTTGAGAGGTGTCGTTAGATTCGTATTTACTGTGAGAGTGACACTGGGTATATCAAAATAATAAAAAAACAAAATGGCGGATTTTTGGCGCCAAATTCGAATATTTCTCACTCTCTAGCCTAAACGACTTGATGGATTTTGACTTGAGAGGTGTCGTTAGATTCGTATTTACTGTGAGAGTGACACTGAATATATCAAAATAATAAAAAAAAACAAAATGGCGGATTTTTGGCGCCAAATTCGAATATTTCTCACTCTCTAGCCTGGATGGATTTCCGCTTGATAGGTGTCGTTTGATTCGTATTGACTGTGAGAGTGACACTAGATATATCAAAATACAAAAATAATAAAACTAAAAAAAAATAAAATAATAAAAGGTAATTTAAAAAACTAAAAAACCCGACTGCGTTTCTTTATAATATTAAAATGAAAAACCCTAAAACAAGAAAGTCATCGTAAAATTTAAGCAGTCGGGACCCATTCTAGAAAGCCAGCCGTATGTACCCATATTTAGAATGGGTCCCGACTGCTTAAATTTTACGATGACTTTCTTGTTTTAGGGTTTTTCATTTCAATATTATAAAGAAACGCAGTCGGGTTTTTTAGTTTTTTAAATTACCTTTTTTTATCGTCTATAGCCTTCCTCACCGGACCAAACCAGTAATTCGAAAAATGTGCACGTTTAATCAAACTAACAAATTATTGAGCTCCATAATTTTATCTTACTAATATTATAAATGCGAAAGTTTGTGAATTTATGTGTTAGTGTGTCTGGTTGTTACTCAATCACGTCAAAACGGCAGGATCGGATCGGGATGCAATTTGGAACAGGGATACATTATGGTCTGAAATAGCACATAGGATTACCACTTTTTATCCCACTGGAACGTGGACAAAGTCGCTAGCAGAAGCTAGTATTAAGTAATAAATATATGTAGATTGCGTATTCTCCGTTCATTTCCATTTAGATTTTAATTCAATGTTGAGCAAAGATTTCCCCCGTTTTTTCATTGGTACATGTAAGTGATACAGAACACGATTGATTTATGTTTACCCAGTGAAGGTGAGCACCGCCGCGTGAGGACACGTGAGGGGTGAGGGGTGAGCACGAGTGGAGTATTTTGTTTAATTTTGGTTTATTGGAGGTGTTCTGATATTAAATCGACAGGAAGATTTTGTCAGTGATTAGGAAAACTGATCTTTATTATGAATAGGTAAAGTTCATGATGTATTGAATTATTAAACGTGAAATGATGCGATTCTGATTTTGTTTTATATTGCATGTGACATGTGTTCTACGTTAACCGCCTTACTTAGAGAGTCATGGTTACTCAACCCAGTCCTTAGCAATTGTTTTTGATAAAATCTTAGTAGGAGTCTCTGAGTGCGGCAATCTTTACTTTTCTTTGGCAAAATCTGTTGGTTGTGGTAAAATATTGTAAAGGTCTACAAGAAAATGCTTTGATTTATTGTAATATGTATTGAGCAGATAATTGTAAACAGTTAGAGATGCTTGAACCAATGCTACAAGATTACACTATCCGACAACAAAAACTGCACATCAACATCGAAAGAAATAATTTTGTGAGACAGTACAATCGTTTATTTTTAAGATTCGAGTAGATTACGGGTTGGTGGCCAAACGCAGACTTACTAACGTTAAAAAAAGCTATCATGAGCAGTGCTTATATATCTTGGTCGATATTTTCCAAAAGTCGATGTGCAATATTTATCTCCAGGCACTGTATTTGTTCCACCCGTGTAACCCAACACTACACTGGCGCGGCTTCTCAGCATTTTTATTAAATTTTCCGAACAAACACTGTGACGGGCGCTTTTTTACAAATTGATTAAACTGATCTTGTTACAGATATGCGCACATCTACCTATACCTTCATCCCATTGATTTTAAACTCTATTTGTTTTGTGATAATGTTGAAAATGTATTGTAGATATTGGTATATGTTGATCTGCTAGTCAATATGGGGAGTTTGATTAGTACGAGTTACGTTGTAATGCGATAGTTTCTATGAGTTTATTTTTTCTTTGACTTTATATTGCTTCTTGTGGAAGGGAGGAGTTGGACGATTGTGTGATATTATGCAAAAATACTGCAGTTTGTTTTGTTTGGTAGAAATATTTAATTGTATTACTACTAGTTACCTAGTTACATTATAGACCTAAAGGATAATTATAATTTTTCTTATGTGACGCTCCTAAGTCCCTTTTTCGTGTAATCGAGTCTTGCTTGTGTCATTTGTTTTTACTTTGAATTCATCATTGTCATCATTGAATTTTAAGTCCTATTACAGAATACCTACAGTCTAATTTTGAATGTTTGTTTCCTTCCTTTAATAACTACCTCTATAGTACCTCTACGGTCACAGTTGCATAGCTATCTCGATGCTAATTATCAATCGTTTGAAGTGACAGTTTCAATCGGTATCTGATGACGTCACGAGGGCGGCTAACAATGACGTGGCCTGATGACGTCATGTCGCAGACGTCGGACGTCACTCGTCGCTCGTGTCGCTACTATTGTGCTGATAGTTTGGCTCAAGGGGGCGATTAATTAATTTGTTATTGTTTGTGTACAGTGAAGTACTTGTGTTGTGGTCTGATTTGTATCTGCATAGAAAAGGAAGATGATTTTGATGCAATTGTCGGTGGTATTGCCGAACCGATACGATATCCAAACCTTCAAGAAAAGAGCGTATTCCTTTTTAAAAGTGCGGCAATGCACTTGTGATTCCTCTGGTGTTGCGGTTGTCCATCGGCAGTGCTAATCGCTTACCATTAGGTAATCCGTCCACCGTTAAAAAATATAAATTTTTATGGTATAAGCCGGTAAACAAGCAGTCGGCTTGCCTGATGGCAAACAATCGCCACCGCTCATGGACACCCGAAACACCAGAGGCGTTATAAGTGCGTTGCCGTTCTTTTGCAGGATCTTAGGTTTGGGAATTTAAGGGTTGTTGGGGAATCAGGGATTAGGAACATTGGGAAGGTAATTGGGGGCCTTCGGTAATCTCACTCACACAATGCAAGCGTTGTTTCACGTCGTTTTTCTGTGAGGCCGTGGTATCACTCCGATAGAGCCGGCCCGTTTGTGTCGAAGCATAGTCCTCTCACACTTGAACTGTGACATAAAGTAAGGTTTGACTTATTAAACCTTAAAAAACAGCCATGTTTTAAAAACCGAACCATATGCACCAAACGTGTCCTAAATCCTATCTCTATGATTACCAACTCCTGGCTCCGTAACGCCACCCTCCTGCCATCGCACGCCACTACAAAGCCTATACAATTACTCTCATATTAAACTTTTAATATCAGCGATACAGGGTGTGTTTGCACCGCGCCACCACTCACAGGGTGAACTACTTTTGTCGGATGATCCTCGACACAATCACATTACTCGCGAGTATTCAATGCTCTACTGTAATTTGATTTTCAATTATTAGGGTTGCTCGCTACTGTTTTTTGTTGTTTGTGTTTTTGAGTGGGCTGGGATTGTTGGTTTGAGTTAGTATTATTAGTTGTGTTCAGTTTAATTGAAACTGTGCAGATTTTCTGATGCAGTTTTTATCAGTCAGTGCAAAATTTTGGTAATCACGGTTCATAGGGAGAAAAAGATCCCAATACTTAAAAATCATTTTTGCATTTAATTTCACGTGTAGTGAATAATGTTCTTTACAGTTTTTTTTTTTACTTAATTTCGTAATTGATTTCCGAAACAGCCCTAATACCAAAAAACAGCTTGATAACATACTTTCATTGTAATCTCGCGACAGGCGTGGCAACTGCTAAACAAAAGAAATAAATTCACAAACACTAGTCCCCCGCAGTGACAACCCTGCCGAATAATTGCATCCCAATAGAACACTAATTCCTCAATCGAATGTATAACCACACCACAAGCTGCCAACATGAAATTCAACTCTAAGCTAACTCCATAAAGCTCAATTTCCACTACCAAACTGAATAATAGAGATCGCCAACAATTGGTTTTATTGTTACCGCCCGCCGATTCAAAGTTACTCCGTTCAGACTGCAATAAATTTCGAACAATTTTAAACTTTATTTAACGGGTATAAAGAGTAATTTGGGTTGATTAATGTGGGGTAGTAAATTATAGGTGTCGGGTACAAACGTGGCGGGTAGTCGGAGAGTTCATTCTGTATTGCTAATCACTTGAGAATGGACTTAGTTGGGGGGTCATGTCCCAAGACCCCCGGTACTGGGGGTGTTTTTATTAATTCTCCAGTCATTTGGATATTAATATTGGGTAGCGAGGGGTCCTCTGTTTGTACGTGATTAGGAATCGACAAATGTTGAGTTATGGTCTGACATGACATCTATTGTGGGCGGCTGGACGACTTTTTGATTCATTGTCTGTGGTACAACAGTCAATAAAATCGAATTTAATTATAATATTTCAATAAACCATTTTTAAATTAAATGAATTATTATTTACTGTTTTAGACCCGTGTTTCCCAAGCCCATTCGTAAGCGAATTTTTAGTGTGCCTTGTCTGTATTTATACACATTATCCAATCGTTCTATAGGTATTTTATACTTAATATTGGTAAAGGCTTAATTCCCTAGAAATGGGTCCTTAGTTTTGTAACTTGATTTCATTTCAGTAGGTGGTAGTCCAGACAACATTGGCAACCACTGCTCTAGACAAATAACACCACTAAACATTTGCAACGCCTGAAAAAGGCCGTCTAGCTGTACATAATACTTAAATTAAGACCTGTGTAATACCTTAACATGCAAATAAATATTTTGAGTTTGAGTTTAATTAATCGTCATTTAAAAATAGCTTTAGAAAAACCGTTTGAACTTTGAAACGCACTTGAAAATAAAAAGTCAAACAAAAACAAACAAAATATAAAACAAAACAAAAACAAGCCCCGTTTATAAAACACAGTTGAGTAATTAGTAAATAATAAGTGAAATGGCCGGGGTCTGGGGTCTGGGTCGGTAATTAGCGCGGCCGCGGCCCGCGTGGCGGGGCAGCGTTTATTTTTGTTGATTGCATACAAACTGACCGACGGACGGACTTTGAGAGACCTTTCTACATGTAGGCACTGTTGGGGCTCTTTGATGCTGTATATTGTTTTTATATATGGACACTCAATGGCTGTTGTATATTGAACTTTATGATATTACTTATTTAGGTTTAAATTAAGTTGAAGCTTTGATAAAGTTTTTTGATATTCAGTAAATAAAATGTAAGTTCAGCCTGAACCACCAATTCTATATTTTTTTTAGTTTTATATTAGAATATTATGCTGAATTTGAAATCAAATGTTTCTTTATATAACAAATATTTGCTTGATTGGATTCCAAAAGTATGTTATCATAATGTTTAAGTACCAATTATTTCTATTTTTTATCCTGACAATCCTCTGTGTTACTGGAGATTCAAAATGAAATAACAAACCTTTTCATGAAAACCTCTATAGATAGTGAAGAATTTTTTTTTATCATCTCTTTAAAGACATTCGGTACCACAGCTTCATGGTAGATATCCCATCCACTCGCACGAGGCACTTCGCTTCAAGCTTTCTTGTGCGAACTGCTGGGGAGTAGAATTGTTAGCCGGAGTCTGTGTTTCCAGATGGGTATAACCTAGGTGTCAAGATCAAAGTGAATCACAATACTTTATCTGTTATGTGTTAGTGAATAGGTTGCTTATGGGCAGACGTGCTCCATTGTAGACCGCATCATCGCTTACCATCAGGCGAGATAGTGACCAAACGTCGTCACATCAAAAGTTAAAGAAAAAAATACCAACAAAACAATCCAACTTCTTGGCAACTTCTTAAAAGAATTAAAGGAATAGCCGTTCCCTTCTACCAGTTCACAGTGTCGAATCCGTTGGCGAAGTAACACGGATGAATAGCAATGCTAGTGGCGCACGGCACGCGGTACAGTCACGGACAGCGCGCACTAAATCTCCGGCACAATGCGCGCGGCGCTGGGCTTTGTACGCGCTGATTTATGTTCGCCAGTGTACGCGCGATGTTTCCTTGCTAAACATTGCACTGTAATTATGTGCTCGTGTCACTGTTTCGCGACGTATATCATGCAGTACATGTTGGCTTTCTAAGTAGGTACTTAGTTACTCTAGGTACATAGTTACTTCTTTGCAGGTTTAGTTAAGTCATGCGTTATTTTATATGGTATCATTCCTAATTTGTAACCTATGGAGTTTCTTGCAAGTAGCTTCACTAGAGAACTGACTGCTGTAATATTTGCTTGGACGTTGCAAATGTGCCTTCCCGGTTTGTTTGATAATTTTGACTTTGACTTTAATTGATAGTAAAGAAAGTCTCTATAGTAAAAATGCTTGTATGCAGCGAATATCTTGTAATATTCTAAACTCTTTGCTTTATGCCCTGCAGTGGGACGACCACGGCATATCTTATAAATAATTATATACTCTAATGTCAAGGCGTATCGTCCTTATAAGAACTAAAGTATATGTTGGTTTTAGTATTAAAATACTCATTTCTATATAATAATACTTACTTCATACTTTATCAATATCCCATCAGCTATCCACCGCTGAGCATAGACCTACCCTAATGACTTCTATTAAAGCGGATTGGAAGTAAACCTGATATAATTTAACAAAACAAAATTGAATTTCAGTACCAGACATGAAAGTTAGTACATAATATAAAGGCGAGCGCGCCGTATATTGGCCGGTACCAACAATAGTTGCCGCAACGCAGTGACATTATAATGCACACAATACAATGCAGCTTTTGTTCGCGCGACCGGCCAGTGTTATAAGCAGACGCATAAATCTACGCGAAACATTGCCGGAGTGTCGACACACGCGCGTTATTGTACGGGCCAGAGGAAATGTTTGGAGTTCATTGTGTGAAGAGAAAATTAATTTCGTTTGTAGTTACTGTGATATAGTTATTGTAATATTAAAAATAAAATGACGACACGCTTTATTCCCTCAAAGAACAGATATAAAATAACGTAGGCATGTGGTTCATCCTAAGAATTTTAAGATACTGTTGAAAGCTAGTCTTTTTGATGATATAAGCCGGTAACCGAGCAGACGGATCACCTGATGGTTAACAATCGCCGCCGCCCATGGACACTCGAAACATCAAAAGGTGTTACAAATGCGTTGCCGGCCTTTTGGGGCTAGGAATTTTAGGGTTGTTGGGGAATCGGGGATTGGGAAGATTGGGAAGGGAGGTAATTGGGTACACCTTTCTCACACAACGAAAGCGTTGTTCAACGTTAGTTTTCTGTGAGGCCGTGGTATCATTCCGGTCGAGCAGTCTTACTTTACATACCTATGGACCTGAACCTCTCAGCGATTAAAATTATCATATTTCAACTTATAATTAGAAAATGGTTACGAAAGTATTTGACAAATTACGCTTTACTTCAGTTCAAGGGCACCATGAGTTAGTTGAATTATAATTATACGAGTAGCAGGGAGTCCCCGTCACGTGCCCAAATATTTACAGTAGGCAATGATTATGATAGAAACCTTCATTCTATATGTTTATGTAATTAAGTACAAAGTTAGGCAATGTTAGACTTTTCACAATTTTTTATGGTTCTTCTTCGAGAGTAAGCTTGTTTTAAGCGTTGTTCTATGAGTAAGCCGATAACATAATAATTAATGTAGTATGTCTCACGAAAGTTACAATAAAATTGTGTTTCTATTAGTATTCTCTTCTGTATTGTGATATCACACACACGCACCTAGATCTGGAACGAAAGTTTGCAAAGAGTTATTAGAACTCGCGGTTCTTCAACAATACTATGTTCGCGGTTCAACACACACACACACACACATACTACGCAGCAGCCAGTTGATCAGCTGCTGTTCCAACTGTAGATACACGGTACAATACTTAAGTGCTACGAACTATTCTACTATTTTTTTTTAATATTTTCGTGTAAGAGTTATATTTCTTAGCCTTTTTACCGTTCAACAATCTCAATTACTAATCATTGTAACTAGATTTCGAAAAGTGTGTTGGCTACGAAACTGCTACGAGGTTGCTACGAAATCTCTAATGTATTTTTTTTTCGTAAATTTTCTAATTCTCCCACATAATTACGTACAGAATTTGTATAAAAACAAATATACCGTCAGTGAACTTAATTGAAAACATTTAATTTAAAAACTATGACAGAAAAAGCTGAAAATCTTTTCCTTTTGATTTAACCAGCCAAATTAATATCGGAATAAACTATTTTAATCCGACCATTAAAACCACTCGTGATTAGTATAATTGCATACATATTACCATACTTATAATAATAATGTTCCCCTCATAAGCCCCGCAGACCCAACATTGTTGACACACAACAAATGAAATAAAAAAGCAAAACATTGCAAACAGCATCATTTACCAGCAGATGTCTATATTCATTGCACACACATTTCAATACCTCCATTCATCTCTTTCACACAAACACAAAAACACTATCCTCTATCCCGCTCGCACACATAATGAGATTCAAAATGGCCAGTATTCGCTTTATTGTAATTCAATAAAAGTTGTTTGTATTGTATAAAAAAGTTTTTCGTATTATTTTAATTGAATATTTTTTCGTGCGAGGGCGTACCTTTTATTATAACACAAAAACGAATCTCATTTTTTCTTTTCATTCGATTTATTCTTAAGGAACGGTTTACATTGATGATTGTGTTCGTTGAATTGGTTCACTTATACTCAGTGTCTTTTCAATGTAATCGTTTTTTGCGAGGCTGCCGGTCTCCGCGTCTCGATTACATTTTAATGGCCGCAGTCGATTTATTCCAACCACTGTTCTGTTCACTCGAGATGCTTTTATGGTTTTTAAATTGACGGATAGCGTTCCATTTTTGAATATTGAATTAGAATGTTTTTTTTCTTTTATGTTCGATGACATGACAGCTACCTGTTATGTTTTTGTTTGTGGTTAGAAAGGAGGTCGCGTGTGTTAGGAAAAAAAGGTTTTAAAAAAATTGCCTAGTTCCTACCTTGTATGGTATAAAACTGCGTACTATCGGTATAACAGTACATCCATTAAACCTTATTACGAGTGGAACAAACTCTCGATACCCCACGTCAGCGTCAACGTTAAAAAAAACAATAACTTGGGCCATTAAATTGGTTCAGGCGACTGCGCCGACTTGCTTTAATTGCGGCGACACAATGACTGGTACGACTTGTGCACACCCTGTACAAGTGTAGCCGCGGGTATACGTGTCGCTTTATTTCGGAGCATACTGTGTATGTAAGGAATCCTTGTGCCTAGTATAGGTTATGATATTAAAAAGTAGAGACAGTAAATTAGTCTGCCTCGTTGGTCGAATGCCGGACAAGGGGTCTCGGGTTCGATTCCCGGGTCGGGCAAAGTATTACTGGGATTTTATCGGTTTTCAAAAAATTCTCAGTAGTAGCACGGAGTCTGGAATCGTGCCCAGTGTATGGCGATAGGCTCACCCCTATTAGATGGGACTTGTAACAAAAATTGTGAAAAGTGGGTGTACATTGTATAGCGGCATTACGTGACGTAATGTGCACCTCTGCCTACCCCTCTGGGGATAAAAGGCGTGACGTTATGTGTGAAATAAAAAAAAAATAAAGAAAAAGTTAATACACAAAAAAAAAATTCAAACGTCCCATAAAACAAATTTTAGAAGAAAACTTTTACACTAAAGGAGAACAGTAAATAGCCACATTGTTTGAGACAAAATAAATATTAATTAGGCATACTTTAAGACATTAGTCTAAAACTGTGTTTAGGCTGTCTAATATTTGCCTAGCACCAGAAACGGTACCTATTTGAGGTCTCACAAGCCTCAGCAGTCACGTTACATAAACAAACAATAAAATATTTAAAACATTTTCTATTCCTTTGTGTACCAGTATCAAGTAAATCCACATTAAAGTAAAACACTGTACACCCCACCTCACAACACGCACACTGCCTCGCTCTTTTTTGTTCTCTCATATTGTTTGAACTTTTGTCCACGACTGTATTTTAGTCCGTATTTGAATTTACGAAACGAATATGTTTCACAGAAACTGTCTTTTGTTTGGTTTTCGAATGTTTTCTTTTTTATTTTTATTTTAAATTGATTTGTTATTGTGTGTGTGTGTGTACAATGTTTGTGTGCGTTTTATTTTTGCACCGCGTGTAGGCGGCGATGCGCAAAAGTGTTTAACCTTTGACAACAGAGGGGAATGTATACGCTACAACCTTGAATGTTGATTTAGCATTTTTTAAAGCCAAGCCACATTTTATTTCTGTTTGTTTGCAACTTTCTAACATTTTCTATTTTCTTTGTCAACAGTTCAGAAGCGCGCCCGCATCACAGAAGTCTGCTCCAGTCCATCACCACCGACAGAGTCACAACAAGAATCAAAAACCCCCGCCCCCACCCCACCACTCGCTACCCCTCCCCCGCGCTCGCCTTCAGACCACGAACTAAACGTAGAAGAAGAACTAGAAGAGACAGAACCTTCACTAACACCTGAAAACCTTTCAATGAAGGAGCAAAGAGAAGAAGTTCCCGTCAAGAAGGAGGAAGAAGACAAATGGGACAACCCTGACTTCAAGTACAAGATGTTCAGACGAGAGAGGAAGGAGACGGTAGAGACTGTCACCGAAGACCCTTCTCCGTATCAGAAGTCGCCGGTAGATGTTCTAATAAAGGTGTTCCCGAGACGCAGTCGGCAGGAGATTGAAGGGATCCTGGCGAGGTGCAAGGGGGACGTGGTGGCTGCCATGGAGATGATGATCAACGGGGAGAACGCGAACCCTTACCAGGTGACCCAGGAGTCGCCTCCATACATGCAGTATCAGTCGAAATCTGCCTTCTCTCCTCTATCGAACCAGAGCTTCAAGTTCTCTCCATCGCGCCGGTTCCTCACACCGCCGTACAGTGGTACTGGGTACCTGCCGACAGTGATCCGACCTCCTCCTGAGTACCTGTCCTCGTTCATGCCTCCCTCCGAGCTCATGTATGGCAGACAGCTGCAAGTTCCATCACCAGGGACCTCCCCAACCTCTGACAATACGAATAACGACGGGTTTTCTGATTAGGGGTACCTGAAATATTGGACTGTGCTGTAATGCGTCAAGGGGGTTTAGTGTGTCACAGCTGCTAACAAGTCCTTGGAAGAAGGTCTTTAAAGGGATCTGCGGTGACGCGTGACGTCACAAGGCTGTAGTGTAGTGCTGTGTCAAAGACTTTGTTCGATATCATAGTCACTTTGTTTTAGTATACAGCTGCTATACATCTTGATACTTTCGGAATATATAGGCGACTGTACAAGGCTTAAAAATGTTTGTAGCGACTCGATTAGTATACACTAAATTAAATATTATGTTATTATTTTAAAATATATTACGGACATTCATCTAAATTCTATGTAAATAACGATTTCTATATGATATTCTCTTAAATAAAAATGATTTTATTTTTATTCTTATCTCTTAGTGATTAAAGTTTAATTTTCTTTACAAGTAGATATTTAAAAAAATATAAGTTATGATGTAATGTAAATATGACGTATTTGCTCGCTTATACTCGTAAATGACTAGATTATCGTAATTTTATAAAGTAAACACTACCTTATGTACTTAATAGTATAGTTGAGATTTACTTGTAGCATTTGTCGTAGAGTAGGGAAATAGAGAGTAGCGTGCAACGCTGCGATGTATAAACATGTACATACATACATACATAATGATATACCTAGATACGTATTAATAAATTAATAATGTAGTCAAGTACCAACACTAATAGGTCGGCGATTCAATTTAATTAGGAATTTATTTGGAATATTTTATTATTACGCTTTCATATGTGTCATAATATTATATTGGCGTGCAACGTGTCGCGGGTTCGATTCCCGCGTCAATAGTATATATATATTATATTCAAAGTAAAATTACCATTATCAGCCCGGTGTCTCACCCTCTTGCCTCAGAAAGTACGTAAAGCTGTTGGTCCGGCACCTGACCTCTCTTCAGTGGTGTCGGTCTGCCGTCCCATCAGGTTCAGAGAGTGCGGGACACAGAGAACACCTGTGTTGGCACTCACACTTGTGTATTATAATATCTCCTGTGTAGTGACTGTGTAGTGACCGAAATCGATTAGGGATCGACTTTATTTTTGTTGCGTTTCAAATCAAGCTTATGGAATGGTATTTGAATGTATAATTTGTGTTAATTCTCACATTATTTTGTAACAAATTGATTGTGTGAACATTATATAACTACAGCATTCGTAAAATGATTTAATATTAATCCAAAATGTTCTATTTTATTAATAAACCTTTGAATTAATTGTATAATTATCTTTCTCTTGATCTAATACATAATAATGTAAATAAAGAAACTCTGAATAGAAATAGATGTATACCCTTAGTACGAGTTTGATTTGTGTTGAACGAAAACAAAACGAGAACGCGTTCGGCGCTCTGATTGGCCGGTGCGAATGAACCAACCAATCAGAGCGCCAAACGCGCTCTCGTTAAACGTAAAACAAACTCGTACTAAGCCCTCTGATATGAGATTAATTGAATAGAATCTGTATAACGAATAAATAAATAGATTTTTATTAAGTAATTTTAAATTGTACTTAGAGTTTAGTAGTCAACCTCTTATATTTTTGGTATAAAATGTTAAATTAAACTATTCATGCGTCTAAAACCTTTTCTATTTATACAACGTTTAAGTAAAAGCATTGAATAACTGAAAGAGGTTTTAATACGTTTATGAATACAGTGCCCGGCAATAAATATTGCACACTTTTGGAAATAGGTAATTTTGTAAATTAGAACGATCAACAAAATTTAATTAGAACGAGAAAAAGAAAAACTTTTTCAATATTGTTACAATTTTAGAAGAATACTCAGTACATAATCATAGGAGGTAAACCCGGTGATTAAACTAAGGGTACACGATTCGCATTTGACGAATGCATGCAACCTACAAATGACGATAAGCGCGTTTAACGTTAGCGCTTGTAGGACAGTTTTCATTGTTTCTAAACAAGATATAATTATTTGTCACTTGTAGGCCGCATGCGGTCATTTGTAGGTTGCATGCATTCGGCAAATGACGCTTTATAGAAAATGCGCCTTAGCAAATTGTCTCTTTCCAAAAGTCAATGTGCAGTATTTATCGCCGGGTACTGCCCTACAGTTAATTTAAAACTCTATGTAATACGTATTAACGATGATATTCGAATGAAATACTCGGTATGGTTTAGTGTTCAATAGTTAGCTAATGTTAGTTATGTGGTAACTGTACATACTAGGCATAGTCCCGTGTTTACTCGCAACTAGAACACATTGATACTGTACTGTAACATAATAAATAAACGTGCTCAATAAATCAGTACATACACTTGTATTATTTTATCATAAGCTAGCCAACTACCTTTATATGTTTAAGGATTAGGCTTTTTGCGATATCCCTTGTGGGAGACATTTAGGAGCGATCCGAGATCCAGCCACCGTAGGTGAGGTGATCGTCGGCGAGGAAGGGAAGCTCGCCGCCCAACCAGAACCAGACTCTAAGAGCCATAAGAGCCCAGTAGGTTTGGTGCCCAACCCGGAGCTGCGGATTACCTAGCGGGTAACTCTTCTTGAACCTAGTATAGTCAGTTAAATAATTACTTTGTCTAACCTAAGGTGGGGACCTTAGGTTAGACGAAAGGGAGTGTTAGACACTTACTGACTAAAACTAGCTGTCGAAGTCATTCGATGATTTTTTTACCTCAAGAAAAGTTACTTTTAGGTATACACTTTCCAAGGCTTTTTGTGAAATCTCATTTGTAGCTCTCTTCTACAGTCCTTAAAGAATAATGAAGTTTGTTTGTTTGTTTGGTGAAATTCTTTCATTCATAAACCAATAAAAAATTACTAAGGTATATCATAAAGGTCGTTTGAATATTTGCAAATTTTCTGTGAATAAGTTATATTGAACAAGACGTATAATATTTACTACTTCTTATCCTGGTAACGCGAAAGAAACCGTAGGCAGAAGGTAGTGAGTACAAATCAAAAACAAGAAATCTTTAACAATTTGTGTTTTCTCGCACATGGCATGGGGTCGAATCTCATTATAAAACTTAGTAGCTAATTTCAAACATATTGAAAATAAGAATAAGTGTTGAAGAATCCTGTTTGTGAGTGCGTTTACAAACATACAATTTCACATACACACATCAACAACAACTATTTGTGGATCATACAAAGAGTTGCTCCGTGCGGGCATCGAACCCACTATACGTTGCTCGGTAGCCAGTACACCAACCATGCATATTTGTATATGTATGTGTTTAAACGGCCTACACGAATGAAACGTCTTAAGCACTACTACAATTTGCAATCCCTTTCCAAACCAAATACCCAATCAAGCCCACCACCATTCCGACATGACACTATCAACTGCACACAACTAGATGCACGTTGTCTTAGTGACGTCACAGCGAGCGCACACAGCGCCCCCATGCGGCACAATGCGTCTTACATGCACAATGGAGGTCGTTATCGAGCCGGCATGGAGGCAGACTAATTACCGGCTCCACTGGACAGAGGCCGGCCTGTACTGTACGCGCTGATACTAAGTATGTAGGTTCAAGAGGGTGGGCTAAGTTATTGGCGGTACTGGGTAAGTTAGTTCTAAGTTCAGTATAAAGTTGGTGGTGTAACGGTGGTGTAAAGTGTTGCAGGTTCGATTCCTATATGGTACCTACAATTTAATATACCTGAAAATTTAATAGAGATGGATCACCTGCTGATGGATAAACGAACAAACGGATCACGGATCGTAAGCAATCGCCACCGCCCATGGACGCCTGAAACGAAGACGTTACAAGTGCGTAACCGGCATTTTAGGGTTTAGGAATTTAAGGGTTGTTGGGAAATCGGGGATTAGGAAGATTGGGACCTCCGGTAACCGGAGTTTGAGATTTTATGAAGTATAGTAATTTTTTTAAAGATTTTATATTTACTTCGAATTAAATTATCATAAAGCACTCTTGATTAAAGTATAAAGAAGCAAGCGCAGAATATTTATCGTTCAACAGACGATGCAATGGCAGAATTTCAGTAACACTACACCACCTACTACCAATTGTCACAACTAAAAAAAAAACAAAACACAACTGATACACCTCCACATACATCACAACAACACACCCACTCAAAAAAACACTGGCCGCCACACAAACAAAAAAAAAACTAACGTTTGACAGTTCACAACTGTGTGCCCAAACAATCTTGATACTTGTCACTCAACCCCCCATTCCCGACGTGAATGGTCAGTGAGGCGCGCGTTGTCAACTCGACGTCGCCACGATGACGTCACTCGTGCTAGAGGGCGCCTCTGTCTGTGGGACAGCTTGTATTGTCCCATGCAAATTGGACGATATGAAGGCTTGAAGATTGGCGTTTGTACTGCGCTGCGTGCATCGGACGAGACGCTGTTTGGGCTTGGACGCGATTGACAGTCCTTACATATAGTTTGGCTTCATAAACGTATTATGGGAGAAAATAGATTGTTTTACATACATACATAACCTCACGCCTGTCTCCCATGGGGGTGGGCTGAGACAATGGAACGCCAATGCTACGATTCTTAGATTCTTACATACCTCTATCGGTTCATCAACAGTCATCAGTATTTAAAATTTTTTTTTACGTAAGTTTACTTGAACTAATGTAAGAATGGGATATACAAAACTATAGTTGTATAGTTTTCTTGTAAAGTTAAGGAGCTTCCGCGAATTGCAAACTAAAGCGATTTTATTTCAAAAGAGTTTTATGTTAGTTAGCTTTATAACTAGCTGGATCGGTGTACTCTGCACTCATGTAAAAGTATTGTAGGAACAGAAAACTGAATAATAAGTCAGTTTGGCAATTAAATATTCCCAGCCATAAATAAATAGCATCAAGAAAACTTAAAAAATATAGGGTTAACATAATCCCAATTTATTTTTTTACAACAATGTCCTAATATCCACACAACAATCAAATTCTAAATCCAACCTCACCAACACCGACATAAGCCATTAAAACTAAATTAAAAAAAACCTTTGCAACTGACAGCTCCGAATTCAAAAACAGAATCAGAATGCATACGTCACAGTGCATTACCGCGCTTTCGCCAATTGATCTGATTACGTCGATCTGACCGGACGGCACGCGACCGGTACGCAGCGGACTATTATTTCAATTTAACCGCTTTTTAATTCATTGTTCAATGTAAACGGGGTGGTTTTAAATAATTACTTTCGAATTTAAAGTTCGTGGGAATGATTTGAGATTGGTTTGTAGTAAATTGTTAGTGGTTGAGGATTAGTTTCGGTAGATTAGCGAGCTGTTTACTGTGTACTTGTTAAGTGGAGGGAGTGAGCGATTTGGGAATGCTCTTTGATATGTTATGTTTGTTATAATTTTGCGATGTTTTGTATTATTTTATTGAGCAAGGGGTTGAATTGTCATACAAAGCATTATCAGTAGATACTTTCCATTTTTGATAATCCGGTCAATGGGTAGTTTTTTTAAGAGAGTGAAGCTCATCTTGCTAATTTAATTTGAGTACGAACACAGCATTTTGCATTAACAATTACAACAGATATAGAGTTAGTCTTATTTGAGCAGCATTCTTACTTAATTAATAAAACGCAGATGTTTCATTTAGTACGTGTCCAATTGGACATAATTTTGTTTCTCTTTTTCAGAATAAAAAGGCGTTGTGTTGTATTTCGTGGTTTATTGTTAACAAGATTAGGTAAGCTAATAAATACTGACCCACAAAAACTAGTAAAACTTTACTGCTATAAGAAAGTACTACGACCGTAGCAGCGTAGCAACGTCGTAGCACTTCGTAGTCACTTCCATTAGCCCTAATTTATAGTTTCTTTTGGCTTACATAATACCTAAACTAAGCTTCTGTCAATCTACCTCGTGGATAATTTGATATAATAATAATAATATGTTTCATGTGTATTGTGTCAAAATGTACCAATTAAGACAACAATATGATACAACTTAGGTAAGAAACTTTAAAAACGACTCTAACTACAATTTCTAAGAAATAAATGATAAAGTAAAGAACAATAACTTAATATTTCAATTAACAGAATAAACATAATCCCCTCTAACATAACGACGTCCATTTAAAATCTTCCATAATTCAATACTTTCTTCTAGCTCCGCTATCACTATTACAATAAGTTTCCTTAGACAGAGACAGACATACACATCTGTAACGCGAGTGAGCGAGATGGAGGAACCCCTTTGTGAAAGTTTCAGCCCTCTGAATGGCCTGAAGATGGAAAATTGTAAAATGTTTAACGATTCGCTGCGAGCTGTGGATATTGGGAGCTGAGAGGTTTAATGTTCAGCCTTTATTTTGATGCCGGATTAGTAAGTATTGTTTTGTATGGGTTCGGGTTGGATTTTGTTCAGTATCTTTAGTATGAGTTTGCTTTACGTTTAAAGTAATCAAAATGGATGGATTATTAGAGTCAGCCAATCAGAACGCCGAACGCGCTCTCTTTTCGATTACTTTAAAAGTAAACTCGTAGTCTCTGTAACTCGGTACAGAACATTGTGAGAGCCACAGTTATGAAATGAATGGTTATCTTTATCTTTATCGTTCCAAGACTGTAATATATACATTTGTACTACTTGTACTACTATTTTTTTAACGTTGCCCTACACTAAAACATACAATTTCCAATTCATGTGACATTCAGATCCGAAACAACATTTTGTGGAATGCACAAAGAGTTGCTCCAGAGGGAATTGAATGCGGAAATCGAATCCGCTACCCGTTGCACAGCAGCCAGTTCCCCAGCTATTGCACCAACCCGTGTAGTCATATTGAAGTTGGAGATATGTTTGAGTAATCCAAAACGACATTATATTCCGCAGCGACACCCCTGTACTAGTGTAGGGCTCATCCATCAGTTGCAACACAGAGCCTGCTCCGTCTTATTCGTATTATAATAGTCTGGACCTTAGACAAACTGCTTCGGGTAGAAGAAATAGGTAGTTTCAAAATGCTACACTACTGGTATCTTGTATCTAAGATACTGACTCGCCATAGATGATATACACGGTATAACAAAAAGAGGGTTTACATATCAAGTGCACGGTTTCAAGATAACATAACAAACGATACGGGAAGGGTTTTAAACTCATGTTTTCACTTTAAATCAAGAACCATACGACACCAAGTATTTGGTACCAATTTTTTTAAATGCATTTTGAGCTGAAACTTTGTGTAGAGATTCTATTCGACCTGTATTCTTCAGTGCTTCTTGATGTATTTTGGGGTATTTTGTTACACGCTGTATAGTGAACATTTTAATTAGAGAAGTCACCAGCCAGTGGGCAGTGTCAGACGCACGGCTAATAAATAAATAAATACCTATTAAAAACAAAAACAAAATGTCCGCGGCCGGGGTTAGATGATGCCGGGAGGGGGGCGGCGGGGGCGCGGGGTGTGCGGGAGGGGGGGGGAGGTGTTTCAATAATAAAAATAATTACCGAGTGAGTGTTAGTGACAGCGGTGGACCGGTTGGGTAACGTGGAGGTGGATTTGTTTATTTGTGATAATTTTATTGTTATAGTGATATAAATTGGTAAAATTTTGACAAGTATATTTAACGTCTTTATGATGTTTTAAGTAATTATATTTTCTACATCTTTTTCTCGAATTTTAAACCCAAGGTTTTTACTATTTTCCTTAGTGGTTACCTAAGTGATTAAGTTTAGAAGAAAGTCAAAATTCAAAGCTTTTATACTCACATAGGCACTTTTGAAACGTCAAATTGAATGGTCTGTCAGTCTGCTTGTCAGTGAACATCCATCAAATTGAGATTCATTAAATCAGAGAGTATCATTTATAATTACGACTTTAAACTAATTAGTTTGAACATGAACAACAAGTTTGTAATACTTGGATAAAATAATAATACAAAAATTCATAAAATCATTGCAACTTTTGACAAATCAACAAAATCCCTTTCCACACTGCTACACCCCTTTACATCCCGGCACGAATATAAAATGTGAGAGCTGCGCCACAAGTATAGCGAATTAATCGAAACACCAATACAATCGAGACGTACCTCCGACCCCGGACCCCGGACTCCGGCCCGGGATCCCCCAATGTCCCGGGAAACGGGGACATCACTATGACACTCAGTGAATGACATGATACGTCATGAATTGATGTTTTGATAATAATTGTTAATTTATTGATTGTGATAATTGATGATGATTTTGGTTTTATTTATTGAAAGTCGTGTATCAGTGTTGTTGGGTCATGTTAGTTAATTGTTGAGATTGTGATTAGCCATAAAAGTAATGCAACGTCACGCCTTTTATCCCCGAAGGGGTAAACAGAGGAGCAAATTACAACAATTTCATTATTACATACAATTTCCACAATGAGTGTAATAAGTCCCATGTATTAGGGGATGAGCTTATTGCCATATACTTACTGGACATAATTCCAAACTCCGTGCTTCTGGAAATTTTTGAAAAACCGAAAAAAACAATGCTATACTTTGCTCGACTCCTAAAAATTAATATTGGTATTTAATATCAAAGGCAAAAAAACTAAGTAATAAAGTAACAATATCACGTTTGTAACTCTATCTTCTCATTGCGGTCATTGCATTTAACACAACTTGGCTCGCATTGTACACTGTGTACTGGCTGACAATACAACGCAGGCAGGCTCGCCTACTACTGTTCAAACGTCAAACTCGTAATGATTCGATATTCGAAACCATTCGAGTACTATCGATTACTATTGTACAATCGTTCTATGAATAAAACCAACCTTTTTTTTATAAAAAACCTTTTTTTTATATCAGTACCAAGTTAAGCTATACACTTTATTTGAGTCTTATAGTAATGGAGGTAAGGTTGCAAATTGAGTGTGTTGACTGTATTTAGTGTGGTCTGGGTGTAAGATAGAGTTGAATTATATTGTTTGTTTTGTTATTGTTGACATGTGAATGGTACAGTGCAGTGTATTCAAGCTTTATAACGCATATTAGTGGGTTCATAATGTACGGTGGGTAAGTTGTGATTGACGTTACATTTAAATCTTTCTATTGAGATGTTAAGGAGATCCTTCGGTTAATAGATTTGAATGATATTGTCAGGAATTTGAATTTTGTGGGCTTAACCAACCACAAGGTTTGGGTCAATGGAACTGATGAAGATTTTTGTGTTTCTTTTACAAGTATAAATCATTTATAGGGATTGTTTTTAAATGTTGAGGACTTCCATTAGTAGTTTCATACATCTTAAAGATTTAGTGATTAAGGTTTTTTAAAGGATTTCTTTGTTCTTCTCCATTTAAAATGATTACACTAAAATTACTGTGTGCGCACTAAAACGTACGTAAATGCACTAAAATAACACTTTAGAACGAGCTCCTAGCTGCTAGGAAGTCTATAATGAAGTCAATTTGAAGAGTGCTTATTAAGGATTAATAGAAATAAATACTTTGACTTTGACGAAATTGGTGATGTATTGGTAAAATTATGTCTAATGGTGATGATGACTAGCAGTTCAAAATTAAACCTTTTCGTAAAAAAGTAATGCATTTGTTCATAAAACATTTTGACAGTAGTTCTCAACTACAAAAGCTACTTCAACGGCTTCTAAAGCCTCACCTCGACTGTTCGCAGTAGTCTCTGCCAATGGAATTAAAATTGTAACAAATCAGACGACCAGTCGAGCAGAACAAATTAGGGCGGCACCACACGTGCGTCGGTGCGACCGTGCGGATAATCGCAAATTGTGCAAACAGCCTGCCCCTGGGGAAACTTCTGCGAAGATCAAGTGTCGACTGATTTAATTCTGTTAAATTTCGACCAACGACTTTTTTGTCGTGATTCGAATTTTAGGAAGTGTGCGTAGATTTTAGAGTATTTTTTTTTTCGGTCGTCCATTCATTGTTATTTGTTTGTGCGGATAAAGGTATTGCTTTTATTGGTACGTGTGAACTGCCCTTACAATGTAGGTATTGGATACTCTATACTTAATTCGTTTCATAGAATTCTTGAAACATTTTTTTGCAATGTTGTTTAAATTTAACTTATATTCCCTAAGATGTTTGTGGTCGTGGTTGAAATCGAAGCTGTATAGATGAAACGCATTAAAGTGAAATAAATATTTTACTTTAATCAACTGTCCTATCACCTTTTTAAAGAATAAGCTTTGTTTAGCACATAATATGACAGGTTGACCGTATATCCCAGATTCTGTAGACGTTTGCTGTAATAGCGATTATTCCACTTGATTGTAGTTGATACTTTAGAAGTACTACGAGACGGATATTCCACGTCGTAGCACGGGAGATTTATTTATTTACTGAATTATTTTAAACATCATCTTCTTTTTAAACCATCGAGTATTTAGATATTATTTTACTTTTTAGATTCCCACGTGTATACCAAATAAGTATTATAACAAAATCCTTCACCATGCGAATATGTCCTATAACAACACAAAACGCGAACAGGTTGCGGTTAAAAAAACAAATCGATTACCGCATCTCGATTCCCATGGCGATCACTATCTCGATACTTTACTCGAAAGGATATTATTTCGAAAAGTACAAAGAGTACACCCTCACTGGCATTGTTGTTGGCACTTGTTACATTTTGTGCAATAACTAAACGTTTTAGATGACAGATAAGGCACAATGGGAAGGATGCAGATATGTTTACTCTGTGGTATGAAGTAGCTTTGTTATCTGTGGCAGTTTGGTTACTTAACTTTTTAAGACTATTTGTTTGTTTTTTGTTTGGGTAATGTTAGCTATGGTTGAGGTTTATGGTTTTTTTGGTTGGGTTTTTTGCTGAATGGGTGAATGTCGCATCGAACTGTTTTTGCTGTTGTTCTTTTCATTGGTAAAACACGATCAAAAAGAATAAATTATGATTTATATTATTATTATTAATCAACATTATTAATAATGGATTGCTGTTCATTAGTCTCGCCAAAACTCAAAAACTGCTGAACCGATTTAGATAAATTTAGTCTTAAATTAATTGTGGAGATCTAGTAGAGGTTTTTACGAAATATGTCGTATAACGTACGTAATACGTAACTACGTATGTAATATATAATAAGCTTTATAAAAAAATCTCTTAAAGGTATTCCAGATTTTTGTTACTCTCACTATCTATTAATTCAAATTGCCTTTAGGCTAGTGCTTGGAAAGTAATTCCTTAACTATCAGTTTCATGTTTTTCTTTCACACATGTAGACACAAACATGTAGCTTAAACAAACAAATGACATTTAACAAAACTATTCGAATCTCATCAATAGGAGAATCAATAAACAATTAAGACACACACACATAGACAACCACTTTGACATATCCAGATCCACCCTTCCTTTAAAGATTCGCAAAAAGTGTGTAGGTAAGGTAAGAGTAGCCTGGAGCGAAGTACTTGATAGTTGTGTCTGTGTGCGTTGTATCGGTTTCATCTCCCACGAGCTGTGTGGAGTGAAGGATTGTATTGTGGTCCCGCAGGTGGCTCTCCCACGATGTTGTAGGTATTGTACCTATACAGCCTCCTTACTGTGTGGGAGCGGGATCTTGATAAGAAATTTTAAAACTTTTACCGAGAAAAAGTGTTCTGTTTCGGTAGAATTGTCGTGGAAGGAAGTAATGTATTTTTTGGTGATGAGCTGAAAATTGATGATTATGACCAACATTTTTAAAATCACTAAATAGAAAAAGTGTTACGTTGGTCTAATTCCTATATGGCTCGCATTGGTTGTATTTTTTGGGACATGCCCGCCACTACCTAACCCGGACCGTTGCAACTCCTGTAAATCAGGATCTACAGAAGTTACAACCATGGAAAAAAACCGGTACACTGAAGTTGGCGACACGGCGTGTCCCAAGGACATAAATAACTGTCTTGGATCCCGCAACGAAATAAATCTGAAGATGTTATTAGAGGATAAGAAAGGAGTCGCAATATAAATGAAAAGCTAAAGTTGAAGATCCAAGACATAAAGAATACTTATATGTACGCCTAGTAGTATACAAAAAAGCCGTGAGGATAGTGACCATGACCAAGTTGCAGCCATCATGGTTTCATGGTTTCTTTATTTAACCCAACATAACAAGACGACAATAAAACGCAAATTACATTCCAAACGCAACCGCACGATTCCCAACAACTATATATTATTATATTACACAAAAACTCCAACAAAACATATCAGAACAATGACGCAGTATGTTATTTCAAGTCAAACTCGTAACTGATATTCGAGCAATTATCCCGATTACTTCTGCCCAATCTACCAACAAAGGTAATACAATTAATCAATAAAAACTATACTAGGTACTCTCCAAACAATGAAACTGCATTACACCCCACAATAGATGTCGCCACACGACATCCATTGACTGCATTCAACTCAACGACCGCAACGAGAGTGCTCCACATTGTTTTATTATTTCTTTCATTTTTTCACTCAACAATCGTGCTTCAAATAATTGTTATTGAATTTAAAATTGTTCTATATTTATTGCTCATTCGATTGTAGCTCTTATTTATTTATAGTTAAAGTATTTTTCAAAGGGCTTTTTGAAATTATTATATTTCACAATCATTGGAAAATATACCTTTACATAATTAAGTAAAGTTGTTTTTGAACTGTGTGCAGTATAGTCGGTTAGGACGTTTTGAATAAACAGTGGCTATTGTGAGTTGATTGTGCAAGGCGTGGCTACTTTAAACCGATAAGTAATAGTTTGGTAAATGAGGTTCATTACTAAATGGACCCTAGTGGTTGCAACGCTTTATGAAGGTATAATGGGACAATACGCTGGTAACTGCCAACATTATGCGGTTAAAGATTAAGTATTAGGTTATAATTACGATAGTAAAACGATAAAAAAAAACGTAGTTTTGACTTCTCTCGGTGAATTTAATGCAGGAGACAGAATGACTTAAGCCTAAAGGCACAAAAGGAACTTCACAACTGGGAGAAGCCCAGGAATTTTTGCTTAAAAACTATGTGGAGCCTATGTGTTATACTTTGTTCTTGTTCTGCTTGTTATACTTGCTTCCATATTATAAATATTCCCTCTTATTTGAAAGGGTGGAAGTAACCGAGCATATAGCTCTTCAATCGTTTAAGGATTTTTTTACATTTACGGATATAACAAAAAATATACAGCTGGGAAGTACCTACTATAAAAAAATCGAGTGAGCTAACAAACACTACAACAATAATACAATAAACAATAATTACTCTCGATTACAGGAAAACCGATTGACAATCGAACTTTCGATTCCTTATCATTTCCTTAATCTACCTCTTTTATATTGATTACTTGGGTTCCTTTTGTTGAAATGAATACGGTAGTAGTTTTTAAGTTGCAAGTGGAACTTACCTCGTACTACAAACTCACAGAAATTAAAACACGATCTTAATTTAAAAAATCTCTGAATTAATCTAATTCATTTAAGTGTGGGAGAGCCATGCTTCGGCACGAATGGATCGGCACGACCGACATGATACCACGGCTTCACAGTAAACCGAGATGAAACAACGCTAGCATTGTGATTCGTTGTGCGAGTGAGGTTACCGAAGGCCCAATAATTCTCCGATCTTCCCAATCTACGATTCTCCTTTAATTCTTAACCCCCAAAAAGCCGGCAACGCACTTGTAACGCCTCTGGTGTTTCAACTGTCCATGGGCGGCAGCGATTGCTTACTATCAGGTGATCCATCTGCCCACAAATTCAACTGTTTTAACCACAAGGATACTGTCATCCGATACCGTCACCATCAGCTGTACACCGCAATTATAATCGCTGTGTAGTCTCCCAGCACAATGGCAGGTACTGCTTCGATATCCACCGCTTGCAAACCCTTCTATTGTGGTGCCACTGTTTTTATTCTACTGATATTTAATAGTATTAAATGACTGCGGTGTGACTTTGTTGAGCATTCTGTCTTAGTGGATGGCTGGTTAGTTAGGTAAGAAAATATGTAAAATTAAAATACGTTTTTAATAAAATTAGAAAGTTTAATTTAAATAAAACCAATTGCTTGCAGTTTATAAGTCTAAAACTCGAGAGTAGCAGCACAGACTTGAGTACCTTTATAACGTTTTTTAAAAGTAAAAAATTACAAATATCATCATGGTCGATTTTAATATTCTGTATTCTGTAATTGTCGATTCAAAATATCTGAAGTGAACCCGATCGCATTCTCGCCAGAGTTCAGAGATTATTCTCACAACTAATGACATGGTGGACCACGATCGAGCTCACTTGGAATACAGAATAGTCTAGCTGTAGCTACAGCTAACAAAAATTAATTCATTTTGTTTCATTTAATTTCATTTCAATAAATATAACTATAGTCTATACTTAAGTAAAAAAAACTATATTTCCACATATTAACTAGGTATACAAATTAATATTCAGAACCAATGGAATTTTCTAATCAAAACCGGAAAAGTCCAATCACACTTCTTACAGAACTCCGGACTCAGCATCCCACAGCCACGCTCACAAACAACTGCAAAAACCAAACGTACAACAAAATTATGACCAAACAATTAAAAACGCACGTTTCCACGCGAATACCTCACTCGCACAATATTATTACATCCACACAACGTTCCTACAAGGGGAACACTTTATTACAATACTGTATAAAGAGATCCGTTTACTTATAATATATCAAATTACCTTTTCTTTTAAACGATTCTTATTTTTTCATCATTCTGTGGTTCTATGAATGGGTTTAAAAAAATATTATTGTATAGCCAAATTAGTGATTGTATGGCAGGTAAGTATCTGAAGGTTCTTCTTGAGTAAATGGAGAAAGCTCATGTTTTTTCTTATGTTACTATGTGGGAAGATTATTAAAGGATTTGTATAGTTTTATAGTGGTTAGATGGTTTCCTATACCGCCTCTTTAGATGTGGATAGATCGATTTAGTTTCTTTTTTTTTAATTTTCTCCTCATCACCTAACTATGTTTTTATATCACCTTAAGATAAGAACTAATTATAACTTGACCTATTACCCAATTTTGTAATTGTACTTGACCATAGTACCGATATCGACGTTATACTACGTGTTATGTTGTTGTATTTCAGTGTTTCAACTAAAGTAAGCATTGATTTCAAACTTACAATTTAATTTCTTAAACTGGGCAAAACTCTCCGCGACCATTTGTCTTTCTACTTAATTATGATCAAGTACTCTTATGTGTCATAAAATAAAGTCCTTCACCGCGTTAGGTCAATTGTGATGATCTCAAAAACTGCTGAATTGATTTTTATGATATTTTTTACAAGTAGCAGCAAATATCTGGGTGGTTTGCTAAAATGAACCAGTCAGTTAATTATGAAGGTTTTGTTAAATACTAAATAATTTTAATAGGTAATGTAACTGCACTTTGTACCCACAACTTATCGTTGAAATTATCTTAGTTAAAAATAATTAGAATCGAGACGCAATTGAGGATAAATAAGTTAAAAATAAAATAAATTTGAAACCGTAAAAATGTCATTAGTAAATCTGTGTTAAAACTTAACAAATAGTATTAAGAAACCTATTACAATGACAAATATATTTGCCTTCCATTTCTACCTTATTCCTATGTACATAAGATTTAAAATCATTGTGTTATTATTAACTATTTTGTTTGCACATACCATTGATTTGACAACATTAGCGATACACTCATCCAAATGACACAACAACCTTATCTCAAAGACATAGATCCTATTTTTCCTTGAATGTAATTTTGTGGATGGTAAATATAAAATGGTAAAATACATTTCGGGGTACATACGTGCACAGAAAATGGAAATTCAAGTTTCTAAAATGTCCAAATAGTGGGCCGGGCGGCGGGGTATGGCGTGAGCGGTGTACAGTCAAACAGAGAGGGCAAACAGTCGGGACACGCCGTACTGAGGCGATCAACCGAGCAGCGATCATGTTACTGCTGCGAGTACTGTCGCGGAGACAAGTGATTGGAAATATTTAATAAAATAATTGGTTCCAATACTTGCTATATACGTCGATACATTGAAACTCATTTAGTTCTTTATTTGCTTTACACATTGTTTACTACTACACTGCAGATCTTTCTTCACAAAGGAGGTTTGTCTTAATCTATTTCGAATTTTTTTATGATATAAGTCGGTAAACGAGCATATGGATCACCCGATAGTGAGCCATCGCCGCCGCCCATGGACACCCGAAAAACCAGAGGCGTTATAAGTGCGTTGCTGGCCTTTTGGGGGTTAGGAATTTAAGGGTTGTTGGGGAATCGGGGATTGGGAAGATTAGAAATTGCGTCTCCGGCAAACTCACTTGCACAACGAAACACGCAAACTTTGTTTCACGTCGGTTTTCTGTGAGGCCGTGATATCACTCCGGTCTAGCCGGCCCTTTCGTACCGCAGCATGGCTCTCCCACACTTGTATTAAGACAATTATATCAAAACGATAGTAAAATGTCTAACATATTTTGTTGCTACTATTCAATCCGTAACACCATTGTCACCGACAGTACAGAATTGGTGTCTTTGAAGCGGGTTAATTGCGAGCAAACAACGGAATTAAGCAAACCACGGATTATAGTTGCGTCATGTCGCAGCACTGGTGCGCATGCGCCATAGCTTCGTATCAAAATATTATATGTAAGTAGGCATTTATGTATGTATGTGTGGTGCTCGCGTGTCATTGTGTGTGTGAGTTCTATTTACAATATATTATAGATAACTAGAATTTTCTTTTACTCGTAGAGGGCGTTAGGTTTTTTAGATTTGGAAGATATTTTTCTATTAAATGTAGACAACCAAGCTGCCTGAAACCCGTTGAAAAGACTGGAAGCAAACTCAAAGTAATTTAATGGTTGCTTAACCCAGTCCTAAGCAATTGTTTTGGGAATAAAATCGTTACTAAGTAATATTTTCACCATCATCACAACAACAGCCTATAAGTGGCCACTGCTGAGCAAAGGTCTCTTCTTAAACGGAGAAAGAAGGTTTGAACATTAATCACCACGCTTGCTCAATGCGGGTTGGCCGAAATAGTTTAAGTACTCACTAAATGTCTTTAAACGGCAGTAAATATCTACTAAAAAAAACAAACATCCGGACTGAATACCTTCTCCTTTTTTTGAAGTCGGTAAAAATAGCTACATTTTTTTAAGTTTTTACTAGGATTTTCTCCTGTGTTGTGGATGCGTTTTCATGCGTGTTAACATGCACATGACACCCAGACTCGAAAAAATAATTTATGGATCATACAAAGAGTTGCTCCGTGCGGGAATCGAACCCGCTACACGTTGCACGGCAGCCAGTTGCCCAGCCTACACATTCTACGTACTCTAAGATTATTCTTAACACTTTAAACGCCGTGGTGGTCACCGATGACCGATGTTAGCGGAGGAATTGCCTTCAACAGTTTTCTATCGGCAGTCAAAGACCTAAGCTTTATATACAAGTAGTTCGGTAACCTCTCTCTCAACAGTGGAGGTATTTACTTCCTTCCATACCTCTGCAGCGTTTACCGAACGGTTGTAGTGGCCTTGCAGCGGTTGGTGTGGTTTGGTTCACGGCCGACCAGTCACTGCTTACTGACTGGTTGACTGTCAGTATTATGGTGGGATAATTTGGTATTATTTTGTGCTGGTAACTTTACTTTTTTAACCACTAACATGATCATCATCATTAGCAGTGCCTTCTTCAGTGGCCACTGCTGACCAAAGGCCTCTTCTCACACGGAGAAGGTTTGAGCATTAATCACAACGCTTGCTCAATGCGGGTTGGCGATTTCAAACTAATCAGAATTTGTAAGCCCATCACTGTTAGTCAGTGGTATCTAAATAATCTTAGAAAGTTGTCTTTGGTAGGTTTCAAACTCGTGTCTTAAAGCACTATGATGATCAGTTATTCCTCAAAAAGTAAGCTTCATTATGTTCTTAAGTTATATACTCATATACTCATTATATAACATCAACAAGACATGGTACATATTCGAAGCAGTAGCCAGAGGTACGCCTCTGGTGTGAAATATAACACCTACTCGCTAGCTATTCGAGTATAATCTGTATATATGTTACAGCCAAAGTAATAAATCTTGATATTATATATACTGTCTAGCAATTATATATACAGTCTACTCAATTTAGATAAAGTGATAAATGACACAAAATTAATCACATTAACTAGCAATTTTATATAATATCTTCTCAGACTTGGATAATGTAATAAAACAAGTAGATATTCATTTCAGATTAAAAAAATGTATTTCAATTTCCTTTAACCATACCTAACAAATCATAAAGATTATTTATTTATAAACTAAAATAGCATATGATAATAATTTCACATCAATTAAAATTCTTATAAAGTGACTTTTTTACTTTAATTATTTAAAAAAATAAATGAAGATAATAAAAAAAACTAAAAGAGCATATGATAATAATTTCACATCAATTAAAATTCTTATAAAGTGACTTTTTTACTTTAATTATTTAAAAAAATAAATGAAGATAATAAAAAAAACTAAAAGAGCATAAGATAATAATTTCACATCAATTAAAATTCTTATAAAGTGACTTTACTTTCATTGATTAAAAATTAAAATAACGATAATAATTTCACATAATTTAACATTCTTATAAAGTAACTTTACTTTCATTATTAACAAATTAAAATAACTATAATCATTTCACAATTATTAACTTTCTTATAAAGGCTATAAAACAAAAAAAAATCAAATCATAGATCAACACACAATAAAGATAAAAATATTAAAGTTTTCAAAACGAACTGACATTAATTAACCAGATCACAATTATTATTTATTCTTACAAGTAAGGCTCTTGTGACATTTTGAGTTACACAAGAGGTTTGATTTTTTACATTTACACCTATTTGAAACGCATTCGCCATATCTTGCTAAGCGCTGGTAATCTTCAGGTGTTTTCTTAGTAAACTTGTTCTTAGATTCTTTTACTTTTAAAATTAAAGACAAATATTGATCAAGTGTGAACAACTGATTATTTTTTCCTTTACTTGCAATAAGACCAGTGATAGTTTCATAGAAACGTTTTTTCATATCGTCTGCCATCATTAGAAATGAATGTTAATACTTGCGAATATTCCGGCACGTACGACGCGGTCTCTCATTACAAAACGTAAACAAACGCATAGGGCGCCGACAGTGTTGCCAACCATTATTTTTAGAAAATTAGTAGAAGTTGAATTGAAAATTGGTAGAAGTTGGTAGAATCGAAGATTAAAAATAGGTAGATCTACCACCTTAACTGAATAGGTTTTTTCAATTAAAAATACATAAATAATAATTATTTAATATTTTTTTCCATCAATCCATTACTCTTTGAGATAGACTCTAGGTTGCTAGAGGCTGAAGTAGGCCACAACAACTCACTCACAACTCGGTAGTAACTATCAAACTTAGACAAAAACAAATAATAACCCAATTACTACACCAATTTCAACTCAATATTTGGATGTAATGCTAACAAACAGCTTCAAATGCAGTTTACGCGGTAGGTAGTGAAGTGTCAATCTTATTGTCATCTGTCAATCGTAAGTGATTTTATTCGCCGTTGAGCTAAGTCACGAAGCCATTCCGTTTTATTAGAAAAAAATAGTAAATAAGAAGAAAAAAAAGGCGTTGAAATTTTTTTGTTAACGGTTATTAATTTCTTCTTAATAACATTTGTTAAATAATATGAGAATAAGAAAATAAAAGAAACATATTAGAATATTTTGAAAAATAGGTAGAAATAGAGGTTTGGTTTGATAAACAGGTGACAGTCTGAGGGCAAAGTTGGTAGATCTACCTAAAAGTTGGTAGATGTGACAACACTGGGCGACGATCACGCCACGTGGCAGCGAAAGGCGGGAGGTGTAACAAGTCGGCCAGACCATATTATTACTTTGACTAACTATGACACGCTATTATGAATAATGTACAGATAAAGTGATTAATTTATTACATTGTCTAGTGAATTTGTCTATTATATATAATGGCCAGTCATTTATTTATTTATTTATTTATTTATTTAATAGAAAAAACATGCATAATTTTACAGCTTAAGCCAATACATTATACAGTTAAAATGTTGAAAATTTACAACAAAGAGAGAAAAAAAAAGAAATACAATATTTTTAATTACTTAAAACTAATTCATCAGCCATCCATCTTCTCACAAAACCTTAAACATTCGCGACATACATCCTTCCATCTCGCTGCGAACAAATCACACTCTGGTGCGGACGTCAAGAGAGCATTGAGTCATTATATATAATATCAATTTAATCACTATGACTGTAACATATACAACTCTTCCTTTACTGAGTAACTGACAGAAGTAACTAGGAAGCTAAAACTTGGCATGCACGAGTATGTTCCTTAAGGAGTGTAGAGGAGCACTAAGATAGGATTTCTCTAAATTCCCACGGGAACGAGAAAAACGGGAATCACCTATTTATGCGTACGAAGTCGCTGGCAGAAGCTAGTCTAATATAATTATAATATAGAATTGTAGAGGATTTCTGTCAAGGATAATCAGGGGACACTGTTGCTAGGTCTCTAATAAATGGTGTAGTTACTTCTTAAGACACCACATACCCCACAGCACTTCCGTCCCCATCATATAGATGGTAGGCAGGCCACAACAGTGCGCTTCTCGTGAAACTTTCTGCCTCACACAACAAAACTATGAAATGAGCTATCGTCGGCAGTATTTCCGAAATGATTCGACCTTTAAATCTTCAAGAAAATAGCGTATTCCTTTCTATAAGGCTGACAACGTACATGTGACTCCTCTGGTGTTGTTGGGTGCCCATGGGCAGCGCTGATCTGTTGATTGATCTTCTTGTTTGCCCCCTATTCCATAAAAAACCTGAAGAAAAAGTAGAAATGGTCAACTATATTCTTCTATGCCGTGATAACAAGATTCATCCAGATGATTTGCTACTGAATACTATCAATAATGATTCAGCAGTTTTGTAGCTCATCTCATACGAAGTTAATCTGTTAAGCATAGAGTATGTATATCGCTCCCTCTGCTACACATTACTTAGGTGACTAAGCACGGCACTCACCTACATACAGCACTTACTTATGTATTTAAGTTGTACTTATACGGCTCACTGGAGAAATTGTCACAAATCACAATATGGTGAAATGTTAACTAAATCTTATTTTCGTTTATAGAAAAAATAAATCTGGCACTAAGTTTTGAAACAACGACTCTGGCAAAACTCCTTCGCACAAGAGAACTTGAAACAAAACGCTTCGTTCGGGTGGGTGGAACATCTACCATGGTAAACTGGTATTTCACATTTACTACTTAATACCTAGGTATATATTATTTTACATATTGATTATTAGGTATTCATAAAAAATACCTGTGTCAATCAATCCTTTCGCTAAGCCCAAAGTGACCCACCTACGTTTATTTCTACACACAACGTCACGCCTTTTATCCCCGGGCAGGCAGAGCTGCACATTACGGCTCGTAATGCCGCTATACAATGTACACCCACTTTTCACCATTTGTGTTATAAGTCCCATGTAATAGGGGGTGAGCCTTTTGCCATATCCTGGACACAATTCCAGACTCCGTGCTACTACCGAGAAATTTTCGAAAATCCGAAAAAAGTCCAGTAATACTTTGCCCGACCCGGGAATTGTTCGGCAGTCGCACTTGCGACCACTCGACCAACGACGCAGTCGACGTTTATTTCTATTAGTAGCAAACAAGAGATTTCTGTCAAACCTTCCGAGAAAAACTTATATAAGGTAAACATGCTTTATTAAACATTATCACATTTTATACGTAGTATTTCCACTCTTATTTCCTCAACATGACTGCCTCGTTGGCCAAGTGGTTGCAAGTGCGACTGCCGGGCAAGGGGTCTCGGGTTCGATTCCCGGGTCGGGCGAAGTATTACTGGGGTTTTTTCGGTTTTTCGAAAATTTCTCAGTAGTAGCACGGAGTCTGGAAATGTGCCCGGTATATGGCAATAGGCTCACCACCTATTATTACATGCGACTTATAACATAAATTGTGAAATGTGGGTGTACATTGTATAGCGGCATTAAATGCCATTATGTGCACCTCTGCCTACCTTTTCGGGAATTAAAGGCGTGACGATATGTATCACATTGTACGTAGTATTTCCACTCTTATTTCCTCAACATTACAATAGTAAGTACATTACATATTACAACGTTCATATAGGAATATATTCTCGTCCGCAGAGTTCCCGAACTATGTTCCACGTGTAACTTGGTTCCTACACGTGTCAGCTGTACGACAGTACCGGCTTATTGATTCGTCTCTGTCTGGTTTCTTACTCAGGAACATTATGAGCTGTATATTTATATATAACTGTCTTGAGACATACTAATTAAACTAAAAATCACGTACACTAATGGAGAAAAGCTCTACTAGTTTCGAGTCACAGAGGACTCTTCATCATGAGCAGCGTGCGCAAGCTTTTCTTCATTAATTTACGTGATTAAACCGACTGATTTTTAGGTTATTATGAGCTATGATTTACATACACATAACCTCACGCTTGTCTCAGGGGTAGACAGAGACTATGGAACGCCAAATGCTACGAACCTTACATACCTCTTTCGCTTTATCATCAGTCATCAGTCATTTCATGCATGCTCGTCGGTTAAGGGTAAGGCGATAGTCATGAAGATTCAACGTTTCCATACTTAATATAGACATACATTTGTAAACCTAGTGGCATAGTTAAAGGAAGGCACGTAGCACTACTTATGTACTATAGTAGCTCACACGAAAACACAGAGAACATTAAAAGAACCCTTTTAAAAATCCAAGCTCAAGCGTTACGTTTTTTTTGTAAAATAACCAAATAAAAATATGGAAGAATAACGTTAAACGTTCAACAATCTAGTTTTTTGTGTGCGCCTGCGACGGTTCCCAGTGTAGCCAATAAGTGACCAAATATTGTCACACTGACTCGATGCCAGTGTCCCGTGACCGGTGCTGCGTCCCTCTCTAATCGGTATGGTGTGACAGAGAGAGGAGCTCGATGGTAGAGCGAGCCACTTCGCGACAAAGCTGCCGACTAACAAAATACTAGCATGGTGGCAATACAGGGTCGGACTTGAGATGTCGCAGTGGATGTAATATTTGGTATATGGTGTGTTCATTCGAGATTACGGATCATCATCATCAGCCTGTTCTCGTCCACTGCTGGACATAGTAGACCTCTCCAATGGCTCGCCACTGAGCTCGATCTTCAGCTCTACGCATCCAACCACCACCAGCCACCTTGCGGATATCGTCACTCCACCTAGCTGAAGGGCGCCCTACACTACGCTTGCCTAGGTTACGGGTATTTTATATCTACTTATTTGGTTAAAGATAGTCTGCATGCTGTATGGTTTTAGTTGGTCAAAGTCCTCCATAACCCAGTGGCGGTGTCTAGATAAGGTAGGGTTACGTATGTATGACGATTTCCACTCGTTATGAAATAGGTTGCACAACTTGATGCCCCTAGTCCTTTCCTTCATCGAACCACAAGACAATCGGCGAGGCGTCACCGCTTCATGGTATATATCCCACCAACTCGCAAGAAGGGCTTCGCTTCAAGCTTCCTTTTGCGGACTACTAGGGAGTGGAACTCCTTGCCGGAGTTTGTGTTTCCTGACACACACACACCTGCGGTGTAGTCAAGGCCCTATGCTTCGAATAAAATGGTTATGGGCAAACATTCTCCACCGTTAGGCCGCATCATCACTTACCAGTAAAGAGAGATTTAGAGGTAACGTCGACCCGTCAAATGTCCAAAAAAGGTTGTTATACGAATAAACTATGTTTCTGACTTAATTATCAAAGTTCTATTTCTGAATATATAGTTCTAAAAAGTTTCATTTACTGCCACATTTTTTAAAACATGCACCCAAGTCCGCCCTCGGTACAGCACTTATATCTCGCACTCAGCTAGTAGCCACGCAGAGAACACATCGACTTTGTGACACTTGCCGACCTGCACCGTCACACACACACACACACACATATGGAGTAGTAAACTATGCTTCGAATAAAATGCTTAAAACATTCTTAGTTAGAGTATACTCGTATATATAAGCAATTTCTGAATACCAAATTCGGCGGTATTTCCGAACCGATACGACTTTCAAACCTTCAAGAAAAGAGCGTACTACTTTTTAAAAGGCCGGCAACGCGCCTGTGACTCTGTGGTGTTGCGAGTTTCCATGGCGCTGATTGCTTACCATCAGGTGATCCTTACGTTACCTTCTCGTTAGTCACTTATTCCATAAAAAACCAAGTAGGTAGACGGAAAGAGCTGAAATGTTTTCAATAGCGGGACACGGGCATTGTCAATCTCCTTATTTCTTGGTAGTCACTATGTGTGGGGTTATGGTGTAAGGACATTGTCAAGCGTGGGATGTCGCTCAATGGTGTAACTGGAAAACTATTTATAAAGTACGAACATAAGCAATCGTTTGTGTTTAGCAGTGGTCATTCATATGTACGTAGGTGCTTTTGAACTGACTTGAACTGATTTGACTGCCTCGTTGGTCGTGTGGTCGCAAGTGTGACTGCTGGACATGGACTCTCGGGTTCAATTCCCGGGTCGGGCAAATTATTAAAAATTTCTCAGTAGTAGCACGGAGTCTGGAATTGTATACGGCAATAGCCTAACCCCCTATTACATGGGACTTATAACACAAATGGTGGAAAGTGGGTGTACATTGTATACTGTATAGCCGTGTTGCGTGCCGTAATGTGTACCTCTGTCTACCCCTTCGGGGATAAAAATCGTGACGTTGTGTTGCGTACTTCTGATCTTTGACTAATAAACTAAACAATGTAGATCTTTCCAGTAGTCTACTGTAAGCTTCTACTAAACAGCTTGGAGCACACACTTCTGTAGGTTATACCCGCTCGTCTTTTGGAAACAGACTTTCTAAACAAATTGTCTGGGGATAAAATTATGAGCACGAACACATTTCTGTCAAAGAATCACACAATATTATAGGCACAGTTTAAAAATATAGTGCCTCGCGGTGACGACGGCGACTCACTCACATTTTATACACAAGAAAATAATAAAACGAAATCTGGAAAATATGCTAATGTACCGGCAATATCGCGCAAGGAAACACTCCGCGCTGGCGTAAATGGTTCCGCACAAAAATTAGGGTTCCTTGTCGCGGAACCCTTCTATTATTGTGGTTTTTATTGTCCCCTTGCATTTTATTACTTTTTTATTTGTTTTTAACAGCGCCGGTCGGGGTCAGCCCTGTACTGTAAGCAGGGTTGCCGCGAATTTGTATTGTAAGTTTAGTTTAGTTATGAAATATATATTTTTTTCTTTTTTAACCGACTTCCCACAAAGGAGGAGGTTCTCAATTAGGTTCTTAATTCTAGTTCTACTAATATTATAAATGCGAAAGTTTGTGATCATTGATGATATTTTTTCACGAAAAGATTACTGGAAAATAGCTATTTGGTATAGGGATAGATTATAGTGTAAAACAACTCATGATTTATCCTGCAAAGTTGGTTTGTGATATTTGATCTCTTTGCTTTGCTCCTCCTTTAAATGGATTGAAGATGTAGAGGTGTCTGTCTTACTGCCTAATGTTAAATCATGTTTCTGAATGTGTAGTGTATGTTTACTCTTTGTGTGTATTTTTTTTAGGACAGGCGATCTATAAAGGCTCTTCTATTTTATTGATTCATTCTGGAGTGTTCATTGTCAGGTACCTGCTTTGTTATTTGAGCAATTTTTGTGGTTTATGGAGGTCCAATTAATGGCATTTTAGCCAGATAGGTTAAATTCATCAAAGAGTACTATTTACCCGGTCTCTATCAGATGTATGCACTACACAGTCGCCCATATATTAGGATTTTCTCCTATGTTACAGGTGTGTTTTCAAATATACAATTTCACATACATATGACATACAGGCCCGGAGTAAAAATTAGCGGACCACAAAATGAGTTGCTAAGTACAAGAATCGAACACGCTACGTTCATATTAGAGAAATGTTAAAGGTTCAGGTGTTGCAAATAATAATCAAAAATTACATGAAGTATATTCCACAATGAGGCGCAAATAATTTAAGGGGTTTGGGTAAAGTTGGCGTCATTTTGAAGTTGAGTGGCCAGTAATGAAACTTAAATATTATGAAAGAACAGAATACGGCGATCAAAAGCTATTATGGCCATATTTCTCTAAACCATATCGGAACTGAGATATTTGGTTTTATATTGGTCATTGAAATCGAAGAAGTTATTAAATGTTATTGCACTCTTTAGGGTGTCTGCCATATATTTTTAGGAATGCTAAATAAAATAATTCAAATACAGTGACGTAGATGAATCGAACGGACCCCCAATGTCTTTTATCTATGGGCCGATGGTGTTTAGTAACAGTAACAGTAACAGCTCGTCCCTTACTGTTGTGTGTTACTTTTTACGCTTCTAATCTCTCGTGGACTTGTGGATAATTATAACGACTTGGCATTTCATTGGACGTTTCATTAACATATCATTGAATGACCCAGCATAAAAAAATTGACGGTGCATTTTGTATCTATTGCCGACGCAGCTTAAATCGTGTTGGCGGCACTCGTCGTAGATCGTATAATTTGACAGGCTGCTGTTCGCATATAGTGTCCATTATATGGTAGGTACATGGGATGGGGCAGATATCAAAATAATCTGACTCCGCCGGCACAATTTTTAGATACCATTATTCGACATGACATTGAGAACGAAATGGACGAAGTAAGTTAATATGTCATGTAATAAATGCAATAAGGTATAATACTGTGTTTTTATTATTTCCTAGGGCCCAATACTAATGTCACATTGACAGACGAGAGGTCGAGAAACAGTAAAGCCAATAACTAATATCAATCTTCTAATAATATACAATAACTAAGATTTTTTTCACACAGGACGGTATTTGAAGTATTTATAGAGACTACATTTTTAAATTCTTCAAACTCAAATATCTCAGCTTTGATATAACTTAGGATAAAAATAATTAAACATATATGTGTAATGAACACAGCAGAACAATGTAACATGAAAATTATTGGTGGCCGCTGAAAAAAAAAATGACGCCACAAGTCCATACAAAGTTACTCAAACCCCTTTCTTGTTTTAACTTTTATTTTCATAACTTTAAATATTTGTAGCCTCCTGTCTGTGCCAAATAAATGTATTTTCTTTCTTTCTTTCTATCAGTGACACCCCTGCACCAGTATAAGGGTCATCTATCAGTTGCAACACGTAGCCCCGTCTTACTCGTATTCTAATAGTGTGGCGACAGTCGCGCCCTCTGTGCAACTGCTCCGGTAACTCTTTCAAGATCATAGTCAAGTAATATATTATTGTATTGTGTTGGGAACAGATGGGGATATTTTTTGGTTTTTGTATCTTAATGTCCTTATTAAGATTGAGGGGTTTGTTTCGAATTAAAGAATAATATAAAAAAATGCCGTACTCAAAGTCATTTAATGGTTACTTAACCCAGTCCTTAACAATTGTTTTCGATACAAAATCGTTACCAAGGAATAATTTAAGGAATCATTAAAGGTTTCTGAGTGCGGCAATAAGTTTTTTTAAGAGCCAAATATCATAAATCATTAGCAATTTAATCAAAGGGTTTAGTACCTACCTACGAGTTTGTTTTACGTCTGATGAGATCGAAAAGTTACCGCCTTCGACGATCTGTTTGGTTGATTCATTGGAGCCGGCCAATCACGTTCTCAACTACGATCTCGTTAAACGTAAAGCAAACTCGTTCTAAGCCCTTTGGTTACCAGTTGATAGCCTCTATTTAATGAATTATTAATGAAACACATAAAATAACATTGTATATATTTTTTTAAATCCCGGTATCAAATCTGTACGTTCGAAGTTCATAGATTAACAAAACAACCTCAATACCTATCTGAACTTTTTTAATGAACTAGGAATTGAACTTCGATATGCCAACTCAACGCAACTCTCCATATGACTTACCAAAACATAATGTATAGTATATATAACATAAACACATTTAAATCAAACACTAAACACAACACTCTCTTTCTACACAACTGGTCAAAGACAAACCGAGAATAAAAAAATAAATAAAAAAAGAAATAATTAAAATAAGAAAACCACAAAACACAGATGCGAACGGAAATCTCAAATTGGATTTTCAAAGAGCAAACGAGAGAGACAGCGATATACTGTTACGTATACGTGTGAGCGAGACAAATATATGGTTGAGATCACAAAGCCAAGTAATTGTAGACAATAGGAAACTGAAAAAGACGTTTCCTTTATAAGATTTCTATCTCAAGATCATTTTGCCTTAGGACGGGAACACCAACTTATGTTTTGCGACCCAACAAACATACATCTGCACCTTCACACAAGGAAATAAGGTTTAAATTCGCTTGGCAATCACTTTTAGAGTGTCACTAGATAAGTTGGTAAAGTGTAAGCGACTGTGAAATCTCGTCTAGCGTAAAACAAGATTTTGTCAAAGTATAATATTGTACCAGCATAACTAGAGCTCTGTAGCCGTGTGTTGTACATGAGTGGGGGGTTCTATGTAAAGTGGAGTCTCATACGTTTGTTAAGTTAAAGTTTTGCGCGATAATTGTAATGTAATTGTGGAGTTTTAGATAATAGTATAACACAGACAGACAGACAAATGTCACTGTTTATAACAACTCGCTCTTTGCCCTCTTCGAAGTTCTGTTAAATCCATTGTTTGAATTTTGCCCTGATAAGTAATAATCTTTATATTCTTAAACATTGTTTAATGTGATTTTAACTTTATTATATAAAAATAAAGTTGAAAATCTATTAACTCTATTAGATGGGTAATGTAGGTAACTCTTAGCTACGGTTTTATATTAGTTACAGTCGCAGTTACAGGCCAAGTGATGGTAAACGGTCACTTTAGATTATGTAGGCTAATATAAATTGTCCGAGTCAAACTCGTAAGACAACTCTGTTTTGGTTTCATGTGCTTTCTTGAGAAACAGTTTCCTTCCAATTCTCTCAAAAAGAATGGGAAGGCCATGTTTTGGCATTATTGGCTCGACCGTAGTAACACCACAGCCTCACAGAAAACCGACGTGTAACGTGAAACAACTCTTTTTTTAAGGGGGCAAAATCATTTCGTTCCTACTCCTGCTTTTCGAACCGGAGCCTCGGTAAACCCGCTAGGTAGTCCGCAGCTCCGGATCAGGCATCAGCCCTACAAGTAACCTACCTAATTAAAATTCAAAAATATTAATAGAAATAGAAAAATGTACTAACTACCACCAAACCCGGTACTAGCCGCGATCACATCATTGTCACGCGCAGCATACATAGTACAGCGGCGACCAAATTACTTGCATTGTACGTCGCGTGCTGAGGATTAACGCAAGCCAATTGTGGGGTCGGCAGAAGGGTAGCTCCGAGTGCATGATTAATTTGTTTTTAATTTTCCCAACTCGATCTTTGTGTGAAAAGTTAATTGGCGAGTGTTTGGTGAGGGTGGGATATTAAATTCTTGGTTAACTAAAGATATCGTTCTTACTGCCGTATTCAGTCATTTAATGGTTACTTAAACTAATCTTTATAATTGTTTTCGGAACAAAATCTTTACTAAGGATTAGTTTAAGTCATCATTAAAATGTCTCTGCAGCAGTTAAGGAGAAGAGATGAACTCTGCTCGCTATTTAATTTGCGTGGAATATTGCTTTAGACATATTTTTAATTGATGTATCACCACAGTAAACGAGCAGACGGATCACCTGATGGTAAGCAATTGCCGTTACCAATGGACAGCGGAAATACCAGAGGTGTTACAAGCTTACAAGTGCGTTGCCAGCCTGTTGGGGGTTAGGAATGGATTGTTGTGGAATCGGGGATTGGGAAGATTGGGAAAGGGGTAATTGGGCCTCCGGTAACCTCACTTACATAACGCAAGCGTTGTTTCACGTCGGTTTTCTGTGACGCCGTGGTATCACTCCGGTCGAGCCGACCCATTCGTGCCGGAGGATGGCGCTATAAGCTGCTGATGATAATGACGATGATGAAATTGATAACATTTCAACAAAATAATTTAGTCATTTTAAACATTTCTTTTGTTTCTCTAGTAGATTTGAATGCTAGAATGATAATAGGTATTTAAACTACTAACGGCATCTGGTAGGCAATAGGTAACATGACGTTTGAAGTTAATTTACAGCGCCATCTAGTGTCCAGTAGCATTCGGTGAAGAGTTTGAACGGAACGGAATTTAGTATCTCAGGTATATCATAGATGGCGCTTCTTGTATTTTATCACAAAGTTAAGAACAAATTATATAGAATATTTTTTCTCATGCTTGTCTCATATTTTATAGAATTGTAAATAATACCTGTGTTAGAGAATTTATTAGTTGAAGTTGACTAATTGAGTCGAAAATATTGGTATTGCAGTATACACCTCTTCGGGTAATTAATTAGACGTGTATAAATCAAGATATGATGTTAAGTCTAGTAATGTTAGGTAATTTTCTACCTTACAACTGCCTGCGTAGTGATTTTTGTAATAAATATCGTGTGACTTACTAAATTGATTGAAAATAATGGTTTAAACACGTAAATCAATGAGAATAGCGCCTAGTAAGTACCTACGCGGCTTACCTAGTACGCGATTCTATGATAAACCTGAACTAGCCTTTCAAGCGATTATGGAAAATCTCTTTTTTCTAGAGGAGGTCTACAGTCCAGCGGTGTACAGAGACAGATAAATAAAAATGTGCAACTCATGTCTTACGTCAATTGCCCCACGAACGAGTCTGGTCGACGTCTGAAAACGATATCTTGACATGAGAATATTTTCTTTATCTATGTATAATAGCAACTAAAAATATAAATCAATATCTAAGGCTCGGACTCCATCAATGCAAAGACGACACAAGCGGCGCGTTCGAGCGTTACTCGATCACTATCGACCGTAACTCGAAAACGATCTTGTGTTGTGTCGGGTGTCCATGGGCGACGGCAATTGCTTACCATCAGGTGATCCGTCTGCTCGTTTACTGGCTTATACCATAAGTGTGTTTAAGTGTGGGAGAGCCATGCTTCGGTACGAATAGGCCGGCTCGACCGGAGTGATACCACGGCCTCACAGAAAACCGACGCGAAATAACGCTTGCGTTGTGTTTCGTTGTGTGAGTGAGGTAACCGGAGGCTAGAGAGGAAAAAGGAAGGGTCCCTCCTTCCCAATCTTCCCAATCCCAGATTCGTCAAAAACTCTTAAATACGGGCGGCGGCGGCGATTGCTTTCCATCAGGTCCGCTGGTTTAGCGGCGGGTTCCATAAAAAAATGTGCTCGTGGATAAACTCGGGCTGAAAAACGCATCTCGTCTACACTTTGGTGGAGTCAGTGCCTTAAATGTCATTCACCTGCGGAGATGAGTGATAACAGCTCTCGTCCGCGTTATCATGAGTGATTGGAGCTAACTTTCCGATATATTGTGTGCGACGAGGAAAATGTAGGTAAACAACTAAACAATAACAAATGAATAGTTGAGTGTCTCAATGTATCGAGACGTCTATGGCGCTTGTTTTCTGTTTTGTGGTTTATTTTTTAGATTAGAGGAAAGTGATAATGGGTAGGTATGTTGTTTTTATTGCAAAACATTGATAAATAATAAATACTATTTCTGTAACAAATGAAAGGAATGGAATTACTCGGTAAACATTACGTTTAAATATATATTTTAAACCATTTTTTCTACAATATATTTTTTTATAGTATAAGTCGGTAAATGAGCAGACGGGTCACCTGATGGTGAGCAATCACCGCCGCTCACGGACACACAAAACACCAGAGGCGTTACAAATGCGTTGCCGGCCTTAGAAATTTAAGGGTTGTTGGGGTATCGGGGATAAGGCAGATTGAGAAGGATCTTATTATTAATATAGTAATCATTGTCCTTATCCTCGTTTAGGAAAAAGAAAGATAGGAAACAAGGGAATGGACTTTGTATGAGCAGACACGAGCGAGGAAGTGCCGCCCTCTCATACACTACTAGCGAGGATTGATGACATAATCTGGCTACGTTTTGTCTGGTAGAGACGTGTGGGTTTCGGATGCCCAATCAATTTAAATAAAGAGTTTGTTACATGGCGTCTCGTACTACTGGTGCTACATGATAGACCATAAATGGTTACCATTTGCCATCAGGCCAGCGGTAAGCTTTGTTTCTAATGCCACTACTGAGAGAAATAAAAAATAGGGTTTTCTTTGAGCTTCCAACTGAAATCTGAGTACATCGTCCTGTAGCTGATACCTACTTAATAATACGGGCGATAAAATTGCAATTTCACCGATATTTTTCTCGATTTTTTAAATTGACATGTACAACTAATATTTTGAGTGGCTCAAGGTCTCTTCCACTATCTGATAACATGTCTATCGTACGTCTGACCTCCAAAACTACTAAAATGAAAAATAAAGGATAAAATGTTGATACCTAGACATGATCTTTATTATTTTGCAAATAGGGTACAAAACAATACTTTTACATGTCAATAAGAAAAACAAGAGATAGATAGTTGTGATAACAGATCATCATAAATATACGTAGACAGATGAAACAGATTGTGCGTAGGATGAGTTCCTGATAAGACGACATCTGACAGGAGAGAATGGAAACTGACTAATGTGCATGTTGCATCAATTCTGAATCACTTAGGGTAGGGCGAGGTTTTGAAACATTTCAAGAATTCTACATCTCGCTGATAATATTTGGAAACAAACAAAACATAATCAATAATATTCACAGAAATCATGACTTATAATATAAAATGAGTCGATCGACTACTAATGCAGATTTTCTTGTAATCTGTATCCTTAGTACGAGTTTGTTTTACGTTTAACGAAATCGAAACGAGAGCGTGCGTTTTCGTTCTATGTAAAACAATTTTTGCTAGCTAAAACTAGCTGTACTAGACGGTTTTTTTACGTATTTGATTGAAATATTTTCGAAAATAACTACATTGTAATATACTTACTGCTTCGTTGGCCGAGTGCGACATTTTATTTTATTTAGTCATATTCGTTCAAAACGTCTCTATATTAACATCCTATTCCAAAAACAAAACAATAGGAAAAACAAAGTTATACTATATGTACAACAAAAACAAATAGGAAAATTACAGAATATTTCACTTTGATATTCCATAGCACATGTTTATTAGTCCATAGTTTGGGACATTCACACCGAGTCACACAGCACCGCGACATCGTGACTGGTTCATTCATACATTGACAGTGTCCGCCTGTCCGCTGCGACCGCTAGACTGACAGATTCTAAATTACATTGTTTGTTTAACACGCAATAAGTATCGGACTATTGTTCTACTGCGTGATGGTTCCCATGTAGTAAAGTGAGGTTAATCTGATAGAATTCTTTGAATATGTTCATCATACTCTGTGATAAATCTAGATGAATTCCTTGTAACTTTCTTTAATTTCGTCATCTGTGAATAATCTTGGTAGATTCTTAGAAAGTTTACATCATGTTTTCAGTCCTCTAGGTAAACCTTTCATATGTTTTGTAAGCTGTCTTCAAAGGGATGACTAAATTGGTTTCATTTTTTACAATATCAGTAGATTGGTAATTAGAAGTTTTTACTCATCCATTGACTCCTCTAGCCTTAGGCGAGGCGAGAGTGGATTTTGTGTCAGACTCTTACTGTCAAAACATCAACCCGTTCCTACTCCTGATTTCGAGCCGGAGCCCCGGTAGCCCGCTAGGTAGTCCACAGCTCCGGATTTGGCATTGGCCCTACTGGGCCCCATCTGTGGTGGTCCGATAGCTCTTTGAACGCGATGCGCGGACTGGTCTAATTAAACAAAATGACTCTGACTACTTCGATAAGGTACTGATGTTAGTTAACGAATAAATTCACAGCAAGTACATAGCAATGTTATTTATGTGTCCCTTGTCCTTGCATTCCCATGTACTCTGTGTACCAGCAGATAGAGTCCTAATGTTCAATTGAGTGGATTACATCAACTGTTTGTTTCGAGGGGACCTCAAACAGGCCGGCAATTTACTGGTTAACGATCTACTTGATAGCGAATGTGATGCGAACTTTGTTCAATTTGTATTGTGGTTAAACTGACCACTGATTTTGCTGTTTTTGCAAGAATATGACTATCTACGGGAAAAGTAAGAGTGGTGACAAAATGTACTGTCGGTACCGTGTACTTAAATGGTTATTATAATAAGTAGGAGGAGGTTCTCAAGCTGACATGTATGTATATAATATGTTTGTGCGCAATTATATCGCGTTTAGGTGAACTGATTTTGATGCGGTTTTCAGCGTAGTATTTTTCAAACTTGAAGAAGGTGACGGTTTTCGCTTAAACTATTAAAGGCGGTTCCCTATTTTTCCACAAAAGTAATTAACAGTTAAAGAGGCTTGAAACTAAGCGAACAGTTAATATGTATCTCGAAATTATGTTACATAAATAGTCCTCTGTTCCTCCTGTATAATTTCTTCTAAATAAATAATACAAAACAAAGACATCGACTTCATATATCAGAGTCATTTAAAGGTAACTTAAGTATTATTTAAATGTTTTCGATAAAAAATCATCACTACGGAATAGTTTAAGTAATCATTAAATGTCTCACTCCAGCAGTATGAGTAAAAACTAGAAATAGTTCTGTCAGTCAATGCTATCGTATTTTTATAGAGATTATATTTAACATTACAAGTATACAGTCCACAGGTCGTGTGAAGATCGTGCATGCTCCTACATGTAGTCAACTGTTTACTCGTGATAACACCGCCACCGCCACCTCCATTGTTTTCCCAGAAACTTACGAAATTCACTTGTTTGTGCACGTCACATTTAAATCAACAAAGCCTCCGAATATACATACTTACAAAGACATAAATACCTTATTTTTCTGTACTAATAATCTAAAGAGGAAAGATTGACCTGTTTGTTTGTTTTTTTATGGTATAAGTCGGTAAACAATCGCCGCCGCCCATGGACACCCGAACACCAGAGGCGTTACAAGTGCGTTGCCGGCCTGGGGATTAGGAATTTAAGGGTTGTTAGGGGCGTAATTGGGTCTCTGGTAACTTCACCCACACAACAAAATAGTATAACGCGAGCGTTGTTTCACGTCGGGTTTCTGTGAGGCCGTAGACTCCGGTCGAGCCGGTCCAAGTTAGTTACGGTTATTACGTAAGTTTAAGGTAGTGATCGTATTTTGAGGGTTTGATGCTCTTTTAAAGGTGATGGTAATTTATCTTTCTCCTCAAAAATTAATCATTACCTTGTTCTTTACAGTAGTTTCTTCTGTCACATCAATGGATCAAAAACTACGCGAGCAATGTGAACATTTATTTCATTATTTTTCAGGCAGTATAACATAAGTGTATAGGCTGAATTATTATTCTGATAATTTTCGACACCTATTCAATAAAAAATATCTTCTAAATATCCTCGCAAGTAAACCCACAGCTACAAACTTAGTATCTAATAGAGTAAGTAAGTACATTACTCCAGTAATCTGTCAAACACACAGTCACGAACGGAGGCAGATAGCGACCGAGCACCCACTACGTGTGCGTAAGGAGATTGGCTTAGAATTCACGAGTATTACGAGTAGATGCTATTGACTATTATGAAAGGTAAACTAAATGTGTCGACTCAGTTTTTCCAGATGATATTATATCACTCAAAAGTAAGGTATTTTGATATTTACTTTGTTCTTAAATTCTTTGTAAATATATTGTATACATAGTTTATACACGTAGTGTAAGTAAGTGTGTTCACGTAGGCATGTTTTATTTTATCAATGACTGAAAAACAGATTGTTGTATTAGTCTCAATGAATTTGTATGTCATACCGACAACATGAGGAACAAGCATGACATAAAACGTAGATTATTTTAATAATAAGAACATTTTCACTGTTATCCTGATTGCTTTTAAAAAGCGAAGACGAGAAATATCACCACATGCAGGAATGTCCTTTTAACCTTTTTCCAGAATCCCCGAAATAAGGTCAAACTAACTCAATTTTGTTTCTTAATTTTTGAAAGACTGTTGCATGACTTTTTTTGACTGCATGGTTAGCGCGGTGGCTAGGCAACAGACTACCGCGCAATGTGTAGTGGGTTCGATTTCCGCATGGAGCAACTCTTTGTGTGATCTTCAAATTGTTTTTTTTTTCGAGTCTGAGTGTGATGTGTATGTGAACTAGTATGTTTGTATACACACCCACGACACAGGAGGATATCCTAATGCGGGGCAAGTTTCAACGAAACATTGTTCGACCAAACAAGGGGTGTACCCATTACCCGCCCACTAAATATGTTGCCATGGTTACGCCATACACAAACTAAACAATATTAACAACACACATACAAACTGTTTCTACAGTATCTAATATAAATACTTTAACTAAACACAATTTCACTCCAATATTTGTTCACAGATTTTAAATGCTGAGTAAAATAAACAAAGCAATTGCAATAGCGATATTAATAGACATTGTGACACGGAATAGACACTGTCTTTATCAGTAGCACTGGTACATAGTCCTTACATCTCCAACTCAGTACTCAGTAGAACTCAGTGGTTAACCGTGATCGTTACTGATCAGTCGACGAAGTTGTTTTACACTGGTGTTGTATTTTTTTGAGAAAAATACATATTTTTTTTTGTCTCGGATTTATTTTCTTCTTGTATTTAAATTAATTCGGTGAGTCTTTATTTTTAATTTTCTTTTGTGATATTTTATTTTTTTCTGCAAGATTTTTTTAATGACATTTTTTTTTCAACAATTCTGTGTTAGTTAAGCAAAAGTAAATTAGGTATTTATTTATTTACTATGTAAGTATACAATGGTTTGCAGTGACAATTAAACAAAATAGTTATTCTAATATCTTCGTTATGTAATACCATTATAAACTGGTTACAGAATATTTCAGAAAATACTTCAGTCATTATTTTAACTTACCATTCATTTTCAAATACATGCTTTAAATTTAAAACCCACTTATGTTTAAGTATCCTAGTTTATAGGAAAATTCAAACGTATTGTGTAGAAAATAAGAATTATTTTAGAAGGTATGTATTTGTGCAAAAAATCTATAACTACATTAATTTTTTGAATTTCGAAATCTTTTTAAATCAAAATAGTAGCCATTTAGACGAAAACTAGACTTTTTTGTATAAAAACGCATAAAAATAACAGAAAATCTCTATTTTACTAACTACACAATAAAATAAAACAATAGCACTTATAATTGAATAACCATTAAGCTACTAAATCACCATAATTGACAGTAATATAATCACAAATCACCATAAATATTGTTTAAAGAAAATATCGAGGTACCGGCTATCATGTGATAATAGTTGGGGCACGCGGCCGCGCGCGGCGCCACTGTCGCGGAGTATTTTTAGTTAAGTCAATATAGTGCGTTTATTGTTTGCTAACTACAGTCTACAGTTACACTGATATTATATATTACTGATAAAGGATAGCTACTTTATTTTATGTAGGAGAAATTTTGGGCGACATGTTATTTTGTAATAGAACGAAAAACCCATAAATCTTAAGAAGTACGAACTACGACTATAAAGATATATTATTGTGACTGATATATGAAATTTTTTAGTTAAATTAATGAAGCAAACCAATAGATCCTTATTATGGTATAAGCCGGTAAACGAGCAGTCGTATCACCTGATGGTGAGCAATCATTCCAACACCCGAAAAACCAGAGGCGTTACAAGTGCATTGCCGGCTTTTTGGGAGTTAGGAATTTAAGGGTTATTGGGGAATCGGGGATTGGGAAGATTGGGGAGGGTAGCAATAGGGCCTTCGGTAACCTCACTTCCACAATGAAACACAACGCAAGTTGTTTCACATCGGTTTTCGGTGAGGCCGTTGGTATCAATCCGGTCGAACCGGCCCATTCGTGCTGAAACATGGCTCTCCAGCACTTAAAAATAATGTTAATTTATTAGTTTACTTTTCATAACTATTGTATTTATTTAGCATCATAATCTTTTATGAATGTTATTGTTAGACAAGTTTATTTTTAAAACAATGTTAAGTAACTAATGCTTATTTTTAACTTAATCTGCTGCACTACATATTTATATTGACTAGGAGCAATGTGTTCCAATAAATATGAAAAGTGGGTGTACACTGTATAATGGCATTAAGTACCGTAATGTGCATGTGCACCTCTGCCTACCCCTTCGGGGATAAAAAGCGTGATGTTGTGAGTGTGTGTGTGTGAGCCCCGGAGTGACTTGAAACCAGTCGAGTTATCTTGTCAAACAGTTAATTATTGAGTATATAATATATAGTCCTCCTTACCGATTTCGATAACGGCGACCTTACATAAGCTATTTCCTGTCCTGAGGTCTGACTATAACTGACAGTATTTTTCATAATACAATGACACAATTTCTTGAAAATTCGTTTGTACATAATACTGTCACATGTATTGTTTCCCCGTCATGCGTGCAAGATGCGTATGCGCACGTCTAGTCGGTGCCGCCTCGCTATTGGCAGGGGTTAACAACATGTTTCTAGGTTGAGTGCGGGACGACACATTGTCTTATGTCTTAGTGAATTGTATTGAGATGAAGATGTGCATAGATGTTGCTATATAACTTACTGGGTAAATAGATATATTAACATGTATGTAATAGCTTAGGCCCGCGGCTGCGCTCGCGTAGAGAAAGAAGTATTAATGTAAAGCACAAAAAATATCTCTATATATAAAAATCAATTGCTGTTCGTTAGTGTCGCTAAAACTCGAGAACGGCTGGACTGATTTGGCAAATTTTGGCCGTAAATTGTTTGTGGATGTCCAGGGCGGGTATAAAAGATGAGAAAAACAGGTTTGAGGCGGTATGAAGTTTGCCGGGTCAGCTAGTTATAATTAAAAGCTTATCCATTTCTAAATAGAGATCAAAATCGATACAGTAGTTTAGACGAAACATGTGTCCTCACTTACAAACTGTAGATACACACACAAGTACATTAGCAACGAGCAAAGAGAACGGTTGATGATTAGTGATGATACAGATACGAACGACTCGCCATAATAAACGGATGTTGCCGAATTCGTACAATTGATCCCCCTCTACATATATAAATGGGTCTGTCAGTCCTTTTGTGGAGTGGAAATGTACTTAGTGATGTATCACTGGATGAACACCTGGTGAGGTACTTATACTTACATACGTGATACGGGTTTAATATTACGTACTATGGAGTCTGGATTAGGATTACCAATGTATAAGAAATTATTTTCAAACTTATTATATACATACATTGGTATTTTTTTAGATTTTCAAATTGAGGAATGTGTGAGATATTTGTTAACTGACTGAAGCCAAATACAAAGTCTAATCATTAATTTCAATTAAACCACAAATAGGTTATTTAGACATGTCAACAATTAATAGTCTGTCAGTCTGTCTGTCTGATAAACCGTTGCTCAGCACAGCATTTATTAATTAAATATACTCTCTAAATCCAATCATCTCCAAATCCCCAGAAACAATGGCAAGCTCAACCCTAGAACCAGGCCAGGTGATCAGGCCAATCATCGACCACGAAGGAGTGAAGGCCCTGGCGGAGCGGCTGTACGGCATCTCGGTCCTGGAGCTGAAGGAGCTGAACGGCTACGACGACAAGAACTACAAGATCACCGAGGATCCCAACGTGAAGAACCCGCTGATCACCACGCACAGTGAACATGGATACGTGCTGAAGATCATGAACTCGATGGACACACAGAACCCTTCTGTTGTTGAAGCTCAGAATGAGATTATGAATTTCTTGGGTGAGTACTTTTTGTATTTTTAAGAAAGGTCTTAATTGTGTAATATACACAAGATAAGAAGAGTTAACAGGAGATAAGAATAGCCTGTTAATACCTTATAGTGATTCTCGGAGGTCTCTTTCTCTTTTAACGTGGGGTCAGTGTCAAGTTATAAATGATGTTAGCCTCAGAATGACTCTGATGACCTAAGCAATTATAAGTAGCTCCTAATAATGCTTTTAATTATTTGTCCTCATAATAAAATTTCTTATAATATCTTTCTCACAATAAGGACCAAAATAAAAGTACCTTTAACCGACGAGCATGCATGAAAAGACTGATGACTGTTGATGAAGCGAAAGAAGTGTGTAACCCAGCAAACATTTTTGTCATATAATCAAACATTTATATAACTTTGAGTCGTATTAAAGTTATTTTACAGTAGTTTTTATAACTCTTCGTCGTGTACTGGTACCTTATCTGACCGAATAGTCATATACATTTTTGGTCGTATTATAATGTCATATAGACGTTATTACGACTTTTTTATACAATCATCGTATAATAGTGTCTACGACGACATCTTTATAACTTACATACACAACTGTTTCGTCGTGTAAACGTTTTCGTAGTATAAACGTCGTAATACTGACAATTTTGTCATATAATTACCTTTTACACGACTGCTATACGGACAATTGTTGTTTAAACGTAGTATTAGTAACCATCACATATAAGTCGAATATTAGTCTTAAGAACGACCTCTACACGTCCTAAAGTATCACAAACATGATAATACGACTGCTATATAATTAATAGTCATGTTAAAAGTTTATAATCACCTTGTATACCACTTCCACCATTTTTAAATCAAATTTATAATATTTATTTACAATGAATTCGCAGCTTATTGGTCGGGAAGTTATATAGTTGTCATATAACGCAGTCACATAGTAAATTATTCATAAAAATATGTGATAACATTAAAATTTTGAAGGCGCATTAAAATTTTGTTAAAAACTAACCTCACATTAATCAGTAAACTTGATTGCCCAATGGTTTACAACTGATGGAATGGTTTTATCACCTCAAATAACAAGAAAAAAAAACAAAATAAATACCGCTGTCAAAAACACTACTCCATTAAAATAATATTTTATAATATTCGTTCTTAATATAATCTTTAATCGACCATTACATACCGATTACATCATATAAAAATCATATTTGTGACATTAAGTCGAATACACGTCGCACCAGCTACCACTACACGACATGTAGTCAAATCGCCGACGCGTATATGACTACTATGCGACTAATTAGGTGTTTTATATGACTGTTATACGAAACTCTTAGCGCCTTAAGTTATATAAAATGGGCCCAAATGCCGTCGAGTAAACGTCCTTATGACGTTTATACGACTAGACTAAATAACATTAAGTTGTTACCAAAACGTCTACTCGACGTCTTAAATGTTTGTTGGGAAGAATCGTAGCAATTGGCGTTCCATTGTCTCTGCTTACCTCCATGAGACACAGGCGTGAGGTTATGTACGTAATACAATATCTGAAAGTATGATTGTGACAGTGGGCTAAGTAGTATACAAGGATTACATGGCTCGATGGTGTCCAGTTTTTGCCATGAATGGGTGTACAAAATAACCCTTCCTTTCCACCAGGTACCCGCTCCATCACCTGCCCGAAGCCGATCCGCAACGTGTACGGGCACCTGCACTCTATTGAGAGCATCGGCGGCAAGCAGCACGCGGTGCGGCTGCTGCAGTACGTGCCCGGCGAGCTGCTGCAGGGTGTGCCCAAGTCGCAGCAGCTGTACTACCAGGTCGGCGAGTTCGTCGCCAACCTGGATAACAAGCTCGAGGTGAGGGGAATCTGTCGTTTAGTTTGGAATGTGAGAGAGTGTGAAAAGATGGCAATTGGGATTTTTTTGATTGTTTGAGGGTTATGTTTGGGCATGCCGAATACTAGTCACTAGTCATAAGTGCAATCTAGAGTTGCTTTAATATACTAGATAAACTGAATGCTAGAATTTACAATATACCTACGTATTATCAAGCATTAATGGCTTGTATTTCTACCAATAAAAATAGCTCTGTTACACGTCAGTAATGTCAAAACTAAGCCAGATGAGGCAGATTTTTCCTAACTAACTATTTTGAGAAGAAAAACCGAAGCAATCTCAGAGATCACAGTCCTTTAAGAAAGAGTAGTCTAAAGAGATAGTTAGCAAGGTTGGGCAACCAGTTGCCGCGCAATGTGTAGCGGATTCGATTTCTGCATGGAGCAACTCTTTGTGTGATCCATAAATGGTTGTTCCGTGAACTTATATGTTTGTAAACGCACCCACGATACAGGAGAAAATCCTAGTACGAAACAAAAAGCATGCAATATATGTAACAAATAGATTTCGCTACACAATACCACCTACAGCTAGCTGGTCAGTTCAAGGTCCCATCAGTCTGTATTGTCCTCTAGTTAAACTCATTGTAGTCGTATACAACAAGCATTATACTGAACATCCAGCCGACATGTGAACGAGGATGGATGCGGCATGTAACCTTACATGACATTGGGATGTTTCGGCGATTAATTACCTACTGACTGACATAACGTAATGTGCCGTTATATAACGCTGTGAAGAATGGATGTGGTATCTCTGTATCTTTCTTGTGATGATTTTAATGTGATGGAATGAGAGTTGATTATAAATCAATGTTAGAAGATGAAAAGCGATTTTGAAAATAGAGGTAGTTTCGTACTAAACACCTATTATTTTTAGCCGATATTTGAAAAAAGGGATTTAATATGATACGGTTTTTAGAAAAGTATTTGTTACATGCAGAAACAGGTGGTTTTTTAAACGTATTTTAAAGACAAGAAGTGACCAAGAGAGAAGTGTCCAGGCAATAGAATGATCTCTATTCCAAGAGTCTCACCACATGGCTGGCGTAAAATAGGCGAGAATAGCCTGCATACTGTTAAAAATCTCTTAATAATAATGTGATTGGTGTTCCGTTGCAGAACTTCAACCACTCGGGGCTGGTGGCCCGCGAGCACATGTGGATGCTGACCAAGGTGCCGGAGCTGGAGAAGTTCAAGTACGTCATCAAGGACGCCGAGAAACTCGAACTTGCTGAGGAGGTGAGGATACATCTTCATATTATTTTACTAGCTACTTCCGCGCGGTTTCACCCGCTCTGCTTGGCTCCTATTAGTCATAGCGTGATGTTTTATAGCCTATAGCCTTCCTCGATAAATGCACTATTCAACACAAAAAGAATTATTCAAATCGGACCAGTAGTTCTGGAGATTAGCGCGTTCAAACAAACAAACAATCAAACAAACTCTTCAGCTTTATAATATTAGTATAGTATAGATTTATTTTCAGCCATAGTCTCCCTATTCTCTTTCCACTCCTCGATTTGTAGAGCTTTCTGTGGCCAATACTTTTCATCATCAGATAGTATGAAAGTAACTTTAAAATGTTGACCAATTTTTGATCGACTTTTTTGTCTGGATATTGCTTGAATAGTAAAAGTTTTGATGAAAGTGAACTATATCATCGCAACTGGACATTGGTGTCATGAAAATTATTTTTGTTCCACATAGTGATGGAAATAATATCGGGAAAACTCTTTTTGTTTTTTGTTCCACATAGAAGTATTTGAATTTATGACTTTTTCTGCAAAAGATTGTACCCTTTTGATAAAATTGAGAACGAAACGAGAGGGCGTTCAGCCTTCTCGAATGAACCAACCAATCAGAACACCGAACGCGCTTTAGTTTCGAACTCTTTAAACGTAAAACAAACTCGTACTAAGTCCTCTATACTATATGTAAACAAGTAATTGAAGAGTAGTTAGAATCACGCTCACAAATAATTTCATTTAGAACATCATTATTTAATCAATTTAAACACGCACGTGTTCCCATCAAAGAACCTTGGAAGACCAACTACCAAAAAACAAAAGAGAGTCATCCCAGTGTCCCATTTCCTTTCATACCATACATTCATAAACATCTATTCATACACGCAAGTACTTGACTGATCTTTTTGAAGGTTTTATGTAAAGAGGTCAATTGGTATATATTACCATAACCGATGTCACATGTGTATGTGTGCGTGTGAGTGTGTGTCAAGTTTGAAGTTAATCACCGTGTTCAGTGCAGTTTATAGCTGTATTTACGTAATTAGTGGCTATTGGAAGATTGTGGATTGTGTTATAGTTAGCACATTGATTATTAGATAGTAATTGTATGCGTATGTTTATTATATAGAGCATCATCTACTTTTATCCTTGTAGGCTTCTTCACTCTTTCGATTCCTTTATAACATAATATTTTTAAATAGAGTAAATGAGCTTGGATTGCTTATCATCAGGTGATCGATGATAAGCAATCCAGCTAAGGCCATGGACACCCGAAACACCAGAGGCGTTACAAGTGTGTTGCCGCCTTTTTGACAGTAAGGAATTTACGGGTTGTCGGGAAATACATCCAAAGGGGGAAATAAGGCTCCTTCACACTACGAAACACAATGCAAGCGGTGTTTCACGTCGGTTTTCTGTGAGCCCGTGGTAATACTCCGATCGAGCCGGCACATTCATACCGAAGCCTGGCTCTCGCACACTTAATATTTATCCATGCGAATCTAAATTTGGAATAAGCACATAGCTTCAATGTACGGTCAAACTGACGTACTATTTCATATTAAACGTTGCAAGAGAGCCTGTACGTGGTTAAAGAAGGTTCAGAAGCTTGACTTTGTTTTATCCACAACGAAGATATAGGCGGTCGAAATTGGCCTGAATGGCTTCGAGAAAAGGATGGTACGGCCGTGCCGCTTTTTTCGCTCGACTGTTTTTTACCAGCCATTAGTATAAGCACGTTTATATTTATCAGTCCACATGTATTGTTTAGTCCTGTAGTATGTGTATCATGTCCGCCTGTTATTGATAAGTGCCCATTGAATAACAAGTGCAGGGATCATTCACCTGACTTGTTCTGATATCAGACTGTCTACGTATAATACCTATAATATGTGTTTAGTTATTATATCCCTGAGTGTTGTAAAGTGCTTACCATTGAGCTTATTCATTGTTATTTATAAAAAACGTCGCCCCACACTAGAAATTTCTCCATTACTCCATTGTCGTAGGTGCGTTTACAAATTTACAATTTCACATACATATGACCCGGAACAACAATTTGTGGATTACAAAAAGGTTGCTCCGTGCGGGAATGAACCCGCAACACGTTGTACGGCAGCCACTAATCTAACCACCGCACCAATCAAGCAGTATTGATCGTATTTGCCAACGCCTTTAGACCCATATGTGTAGCTAGAGTATATTGACCCTAATGTTGAAATGAATGGTTATTTCCAAACTTTCAGGCCTACGTCTAAACTCATTCAAGTTCTATGCAGAACTTTGGTGATGCTAACTATAATGGTATTGTTACAGGTAATCGAAGAGTTCAAGTACGCCGTGGTGCCTCGACTGGACGAGCTGGAGAAGGGCGTCATCCACGGAGACGTGAACGAGATGAACGTACTCGTCGGCCTCAAGGAGGGAGGCAGGTTGGTACATTCAATGTTACAAAAACACATAAATTGCTAAACACAGCAGTGGACGTCTCTCGGCTGATGATGATGATGACATAAATTGAAAATAAAGGTACGCATCGGACGTTACGCATCATCAGCAATGCCTACATATGATCCATACTGATGATGATACGGAATGCGTACGATGCAGGCATGTGGACGCTTACCTTAAACGTGTCACATGCATCGTCACACCTTTTATCCTCGAAACGGTAGGCAAAAGTGTTTGGAATTTAAGTATTACTTCCTTTTCACCATTGGGGATTGGGAAGTCCCATGTAATAGAGGTGAGCCCATTCCCATAGACTGGGCCTCCGGTAATTCCTTACTCTGTGCTACTACTGAGAAATTTTTCGAAAACCCAATACAAGCGTTGCCTGCCCCGTGAGTCGAACCTGAGACCTTCTGCACGGCAGTCGCACTTGCAACAACTCGTTCACCGACGCATTCGAAGAAGTCACAGAAGACATACTTTTGTTTGAAATATTTGTGATGCATGAAGCTAATCACTATTCAGTCATGTCATCCATGTTTGTCCATTATGAAATCTCTTTGATTGGGCTGTAGATAAAACTCTGCAGAGTTCTTATGGTTAGGAAATCGCAAAGGTGGTCACTAGGTAACAATTTCAGCTATTTTTACTTTGGCATAGTAACTCTGTCTTAGCATTAATTGCTCGTTAAATATTTGTTCCACAATGTGGAACTACTTCAATTCTTACAATTATTAAGTTTGTCTTACGTAAGGTTTCATAACGTGTCCTATCAGTTTGTTGGTTTGTTTATTTTCCACGATATTGCGAAGACACCTCAAATAATAAGTACTACTGAACATCTCGTAGTATCTTATCATGAAGCTGAAATGATGAAACCATTAAGATAGCGAGATACTGATTCTTTATTTGTTTAGAAAATACTTAAAAGAATCAAACAGTTTACATAATAAAATTACTCAATTTAATATTTGCTTTTTTTAAATCACACGGAAAGTTTTACCGTAAATTTGTTTTGTACCCGACCGATAGATGGCGTTGTTAACAAGTTTTCATTCAAATACTTTGTCGTCAATTTAGGCCCCTGAAACCATCAGTATTGAGGGTTTGCACTCAAATTCTTAATGGGATACTGTTGAGGTGAGCCAGAATAGTAAGTTTAAACAAAATTCAACCTTATTTCGCTTTTAAAAGTGAATAATTTGGCTTGCTTCAAATTGGGTAAGGGTATTATTTGGTACAGGGGTCTATTTGTGGCAGATTAACGCAGTTTCAAACAGATGTAACGCATGAACAGTAAACAAACCAATAACCTGTGTGTTTCTTTTACTTCTCAATTGCTCTTAGACTTTATCTTTGGTGCAATCCACTGCTCAGAAAATAAAATCGTGGTTCCAATTTACGAAAATTGTCCCACATGTGTGTATCTGGTATTAACATTGGGCACAATTCCTGACTTCATCTTTGTACTGAGAATCTTCGAGGCATTAAACGCTGTAGCGTTAATCTAATCTAACATTATTCTTCTTCACAGCAAATCCGACTACCGTGTGACTGGTATCATCGACTTCGGCGACATCCAGTACTCGTACTACGTGTTCGAGCTGGCCATCACAATGACATACATGATGCTGGTCGCCGGAGACCCTCGAGTCGGAGGCTACGTCCTCGCCGGCTACACGGTCAACAGGCGTCTGCCTGACGACGAGTACAGGCTGCTTAAGGTACGATATAAGTTAGTTAGTTAGGTGATTTCAATAATAAAGATATAATATTGACAAAAGCTTCACATAAAATGTACATTCTAATATTTGTAGTACTTTTTGTTGAATGTAGATGGCAGCACTAGTAGTGTGTAATAGTGTAGTTTTTAAATAATAGATGTCACTGTTACACACTTATCTTTCACTTACAACTTTGCTACTCGCCGACAGATGGCGTTGGTTATTCACAAATTACATTTTCTTTACAGACGTTGATCTCGTCCCGATTAATCCAGAGTTTGATTTTGGGGGCGTACACCATTGAACAGGACCCTAACAACACTTATGTTACATCGACTGAGAGGGCGAACGGTTGGGACCTGCTGAAGAAGATTCGCAAGTCGAAGCCTACAGAGGAACTAGACCCTACTGACTGGAAGGAAATCGCCAACGAGTATTTGACCAGGAGCTAATTCACTCAGTAGAAACACTTACTTTTGTACAAATTATTTTAAAAGTATTTGTAATTGTATCATTCATTCGTTGATTAGTTCTTTGAAGATATATTTATGATATTACAAGGCCTAGGAGCCGATCAATTTTAAATATAATGCTTAATAATTCAGATCAATGCAATATAGTATTACAAATTATAAGATCAATAATTACTTTAAGTATTTAATCAAATTAGACCTTAAAGTTAGCGTATTAATGTTCGTTTTTCAATGTTGTCGTAGTTTTTCGTTTACCTACTATGTTTTTATAGATGGTTTAATACTTTAATGTTAAGAGAAGTAGTATTAAATAAAGACTGTTTATTAAACACAATACACACGTTTGTTTCATTAACTCTTTGACTACTAATTGTTATCTCCTTTAGTGTTGTGTAATAATATATAAAAATACTTACTATAACTAACAACATAAATTAGAAATAACTAGCTTCGCTCGCAGTGAGAAAGGAAAAGTTTATTCGTCGCGCAGCCCAACAACTTCGCCACGTCTGCGTACGCTGTTCGTGATGAAAGTCTCTCTGTGTCTGTGACTCAAAAGTAGTACCATTTCTTCTCCAAATATGTACGTGAATATCCCGATTTATAGTTTATTCAGTGTTTCAGATAGTTATAATAATTGATAATGTCTATTTTATCATCATCATATATCAGTCAAAATATGTCTACAGTGAACATAGGCGTCACCCAATGACTTTCACTTGTGTGTGTGTCTGTAGCTTCTGGGTAGTTAGACGACCTAAATGTAGGTTACAGGGAACTGCTGGATACAGGCTGCTTCAACCAGCCCATTTTAAATCATATAGATGCCTAATTTATAGGTAGTACCTATCTAATGCCCATAATAAATCAATACACAACAAACTATGAAGGAATGACGATCATTTTAAAGTAACGACTCCCTCCAGTAATAAAGTTTACAATAAAAATCAAATGTTCAATAAAATAAACTTTACATTTGAAATTGTAATCTTGATTATCGCAGTTGCCTACAAACTGACAAACTACTTCAATCGAATTTCAACTCAATACAAGGTGATAAAGTAGAAAATCAATTGAAGTTATTTGATAGAATATCAGTACTTAGGATAAAAGTGTCGTTTAGTTCAGCATTTTTCCGTCAGTAGCTAAAGTTGTCCTATCTGTATGTTCTCATCGGTCGCTTATATCCACATCATGTCTACTTCGTATAATAAACAAATAAAATACCAATTTATTACTTCGGCTCCAGCTAAGGGAATTAGATAGCATCTAGAAAACCGACGACTAAGTTAAACTTTTTGTTGTAAATAGTTCTGCTACTCGATGATAGATGGCGCTTATTAGAATGAAACATGAACGTGGTGTGTTTTCCAGTCGCTCATTGATAAATTTTATAAATCTAAAGAAATATACAATATTTTATTTATGAAATAATCATGTCCTTCTAATTTAATTAGTAAAATGTTGATGATTAGATTTGTGTGTGTCAATGTTTAAATTATCAAATTACTCAATGTAAGTTTCTATAGTTTGATCTAAATACGTATGTAGCTGCGGACTACCTAGCGGGTTACCGGAGCTCTGGCTCAAAAGCAGGAGAAGAACGGGATGGTTTTGTCAGTAAGAGTCTGCGTCTCCCTCTCGCCTCACCCATGGAAGAAGTCATTAGATGATAAAATTTTCTGTTAGTCCATATTGTGTTTCAGTAAAGTATGGAATTTTGCTATCACAAGAATAAAATTGTTAAAATTGCCCTTTTATAAAGACAATAAATCACATCGTCATGTGTACACGAACATGTAATGTGGCATCATTAAAATCATTAAAATTGTCTTCCATTTTGAGGAACCACTCCATAACAACCTGCCCGTAGTTTGACAAGTTTTCGACATTTATGAAACAATTTCAAATATGTATTAAGAAAACTAGCTTCTGCCCGCAATTTCGTTCGTGTATTTAGTGTTTAGTTGTAGTTAAACATAGGTATTAGGTATACCCTATAATAATATACTATTACTCAGATTCATAAGCTATAAATCAAAAATAGTTTGGTTATAAAACGTCCATTAGTTCCGGAGATTAGCGTTTGTAGGTATACAATACACATAAACACAAACATTTCTAATTCTTCTCTTTTCTAATTTTTAATAAATTAATTAAAAATCACTATTTATTCAGTACAATAATAGAGAAAAGCTTTACTATGTTTCGAGTCACTGAGGGACTCTTCATCATGATCATGGCGTGATCATGGCGCTTGCAACAGTGCCGAAATATCGGAAACTCATAGACATAAATAAACATGGTAAATATCCCGTCTCAACTTCTAATGATGCAAACTTATTTAATTCAAATGATGCACTCTATTACTATCACCCTATTTTTTTATTTTATTTTCAAAAACATAATTGTGTACTTACAAACACACTTTTCCACTGTTTAATTATAATTATACATATACAGGTAGATGTAAAAACCGCAACTGGAATCACTAATTACAATCAATTAAAGGGTAAAAAACACGTCAGTTTTTACTGTTGCAACTCTGATTGAGTTTTTATAATGTCCCTGTTAAATTATGCAAGCGGCGCGGTCTCTTGCAGCGTCTTCGTGTAAGCTACGAGTCGGTCGAGTGAAAAAAGCTAATTAAATTGAATGTAATTATTTATTTCATTAACGTATTGTCTTTATACGGGCGTGGCCTTATGTGGTGGGTGATATGTCGGGGATGGGTGGCAGGGCTCGCTCGCGCACATCAGTTACTTTCTAGGCTAGGAAAAGAGTTTTCTACGTGATTAGATTTTTATATTTCATTAACTTTTTTGTATTTCATACTTTTTGCAAGTCTTACTATATACTTTATGCTCTTAAAACATTTCGTAGATTGTATAATCCTTAGATATGTATTTTTTTTGAGGGGTTAAATCATCCAATAATTTCTCTCCGAATCAGCCCTACTGGGCTCCATCTGTGGTGGTCTGATGGCTCTTTGAGGCGCGTGCCGCGACGAGCCGTATGCACGGGTCTGATTTAGTTCAGGCGGCGAGCGTACTTAAAATTATAACTTACTAAAAATTGTTTTTCTTTCATGGATAAAACTCGTCATATTAGAAACCATGGATGTATGGATTCCCTGGTTTATTTAGCCAAACTGTCCTTTTCCAAATTCATACGAATTTCTTTCCTCCTTTTTCTTTCTTATGTACAATTTCTTAATAAGAAATTAACACAGAGCTATTGCATACTGATTACTCTCCATAAACATCATCAAGTCTTCTATAAAACTCTAATTATTCACAAAATAGGTCATCATACAAAAATTCGCTCTGTGATGACCTAACAAGTCACACACAGACATGCAGCTCAGAATAACATCAGAGGTCGTGATCCACACAGGCTGTTCAAAGCGAGCCTCATCACACGCTGATGTAATTAATCATTTACCATCAAACGGATTGCACACATGTATAATTACAAGCAATTATAGAGGTCGGCCATTAAGTAGAAATATATTAATATTAGCAACAGATACAATATCTACGTTACCTTTGCCATCTTGCCCGAGAGTTGCACTTTCTAATTTATTTTTGTTTCGTGGAATTCCCAAAAGATTCGTTTCTGGTTTTACAAGATTTGCAAATGTTATTTTTATTCATATCGATATGATGTTGCATAAAAATGCAATGATGTTGTTCTGGTTTTGATTGCTTTGTTTGTGTTTTTTTATGTAATTCTGTGAACTAGTTGTTGTTGAGTGCTTTTGAGGCTATATTTGTAGCCTTTATCAGTCCACTCTTTCTTTATTCATAGCCTTTTTTTTTGAGGGGAGAAATCATCCAATGACTTCTCTCGCCTTGGGCGAGGCGAGAGGGAGTGTCAGAATCTTACTGACTAAAAACCCCGTTCCTACTCCACCTTTTTGAGCCGGAGCCCCGGTATCCCGCTAGGTAGTCCGCAGCTTATTCATAGCCTATACCTATTACTACTAAGTCTTCATCAGTTGCGACATGGAGCGACTGCTAAATACAGCTCTTCACAACTCACAGAGAGCAACAGGACATTCACAGAATAACCTTCTGCTTTGTTTTTTAACAATACGAATATAGTGCACGCTGCTCATGATGAAGAGTCCCTCTGTGACTCAAACCTAGTAGAACATTTTTCCATTAATGTACGTGAGTAAACCGTATTTCTTTAGTTAATACTAACTTGAAACACTTCACTACGTAAAGCTATGTTTAGTTTCATATCTCTCGCGAAGCTTTTAAACGTTTTTCTTCCAACTATTAATTAATACCAAACACAAGCAATCCTGTGTACAATGACCAGTTGGTACTGATATCGTGGTAACAGTACCGGCCGATATGTCGCCAATATTTATGAACATAGCCGACTACATCGCGAGGCTGGCGGCCGCCGGCGCGTCATTACTGTCTCTTAATGATTTATAATTAAAGAGTAACGGAGCTCCCGCTCCCGCTGGGTTCCTGGTACTTAGGAGGCCGGATTTGTGGACACACGTGCCTGGTGGTATGGCACTCGGTATATCTATAATAAATCTAAGGTCTATTGCATGCTAGCAAGTTGTTCCTAAAGCTTATCCGTCCAAAGTTTGCAAAAGTGTGAATGTGATAAGGGTGCAAATTTAGTAAAACTTAAAATAACTAACAAGTGAAAGAATAGATGTCCACTAATTTGACATCATGGAGAGCAGGAATGAATAGCAATATGCGTAATATTATACAGTATAATCAAAATTAGTTAAAGCAAAATAGTACAGGGTACATACAGCCTGCTAATATTGATTGCACGCTTGACGCGATGGAAGAGCAACTAGCTGCCGCGAAACGTGCAGTGGGTTCGATTTTCGCACGGTGCAATTCTTTGTGTGAACCACAAATCGTTGTTTCGGGTTTGGGTGTCATGTGCATGTCAAATTGTATGTTTTCAAACACCCCACACGACACGTCAGGAGAAAATTCTAGAGTGGAGGCAACGTTTAAAACAATTAATTACCAAGCATTAATTCCCAAACCAACAAGTAAAGCCCTTGTAAACAAAATAGAAGCATCTTCAATTAAACACGAAACGAATGGCTCGAGTACAAATTGTTGTGACATTAATTACACGCGAGATCAAACACATCCAGCCTCTGACCTATAGAGACCTATGGCAGACCCTTTGGAACCAATACACGAGTACATGTGATTTATCTCTCGCGTACATCTTTAAGCTGCACCTTATTAAGCTCAGGCCACACCGACAGCGAGCGGACGAGCGGATGAGATGAGATGAGATTTTCATCTTCTCACTTTATTATCGCGGTTAAGTTTTAATTATTTATTAAATCTTTATTGCACAAACACTGCGAAAATGGCGGATTTAATGGCATGGGCATTCTCTGAGAGTCAACCATTGGATGATGCAGAACGATTTATTCTTTACTTGCTCATATACCATTTTTATGTATTAGGGGGCAATTTCATATAGGCCGAGAACGCATTTTTTAATGTCAAAATATCATTTATTTTCATTCGCAAAATGTTCATATTGTTTAAGTCAAATTACTACATCACTCAGACATTTGTTTTTTAGCCTTTGCACCAACTTTTAATACTTATACAGACGCTCGCTCGCCGTTAGTGTGGCCTAGGCTTAAGCCAGGTATAAAAATAGTTGGAACAGCTCGCGCCATGATCCGACACGACAGGCTCGCTTCCAGCTGTGTTCCAACATACTTGCGGCGTACAAGGCAATCCCGACATTATTGGGATCCTTTAGGATTTAGATTTAATTACATGTTATTATTTTCTTCATTGGTCTGGTTGTTATGAGCGTATATCTAGAGAGACACATTTGTAAAAAAGTTAACTGATTAAAAAATGGGTTTTAAGATTTTTGACAGAAAAAGAAACTGATATATTCTAAGAGGCATAGATCGAAATGCATTATAGCGTAAAAACCGTTTGAAGTTTTGTTTGCTGTGTAGAGTCATTTGTATCTTTTGATTTAAATACGTTGACCAACATTAGTATTTTCTCCTGTGTCGTGGGTGCGTTTACAAACATACAATTCACATGTAATATGATACCCAGACCCGACACAACAATTTGTTGATTACACAAAGAGTGGCTCCGTGCGTGAATCGAACCCGCTAAACGTTGCACGGCAATCAGTTGCCCAGCCACCGCGCCAACCATGCAGTCATTGTGCACTGTACCTATGTATGATTTGTTTAAATGATATGGGTATTTAAAAGCTTTAGTTGTTATTCACGAGCTAAAATAAATAAATATCTTGAAATAACAAATACTATTTACAGATAATCTAGTATTGAAATATATTGCAGTGGATTGCTGATAACAGTAATGGACCCAATATGTCGCCTTGTGGCACTCCTTGCTCATGGGGGTCGGTCTAGTGCTATTGTTGTGTAATCTAATCACTAACGTTACCTAACGCTGCATTGTGGGTCTAGGCAAATCTGGTTCTAGTGTTTAATGCCGATATTTGTATACGCAAACATATATTATGTAACTATATCACATAATTATATTATCATGATTAAAATAATGCTAACTATTTGTCAAAGGGCTTGGCCAAACCTAAACTACTTGTGACAATTTTTGACATTTTAAGTTAGCAGAAAAAAAAGCATTCAGTTGAAAATGTTATATTAATCAAAATTGTTTTCTTGGGAATTGCAGAGTATGTATAGTTCACATTATTCTTTTTTTTATTGTGTAGGTGTATTTACATGCATACATCCTATCAACATCCTATGTACACATGTCACCCAGACCCGATGTAGGTGTATCACACTAACACTGTTGTTCCATGCAGGAATCGAACTCACTACACGTTGCTTGCCACCGTGCCAACCGTGCAATCTATAGATAGATTAGTGCCAAATGCCGATTAATATATCTATAGTAATCAAGGATTATTTTATTCATAAAATACAGATTGATACTGTAAGCAAAGTCTTAAAAACTAAATATTATTCCCTATTCCTTAACGTTCTCTTAAAACAATAGTTAGTCCAAGATAAACCAAAATGGTACGAAACTACACTAGAACCTAGTAATTCAATGAAACCGCTGCGTTTGTTAGTTTCTGTGGTATTAGCATACAATGGCGGCGGGTGACAGCGCGCGTAACTCAATACAATCTGATAACTCCAATTATGTTCCTTATTTGAACTGTAAATACGAGGAGAGTATGGACGGTTCCTTTTCCTAGCCTGCCAGTAACTAGTGCAGAAATTAGAGTAATTTTATACTTTGTGGGACATTTTTAAGTGGACTGCACGGTTGGACAACTGGCTGCCGTGAAACGGGATAAGCTCCTGCACGGAGTAACTCTTTGTGTGACCATCACAATGTGTTTATTTGAGTCTGGGTGTCATGTATATGTTAAATTGTATGTTAATAATTGCAGCTATGACATAAGAGAAAAATTCTAAAATGTGTAGCAAATATTTTGCCCTTTCGTAGCACATAATCATTAACAGTGTATTAGGTATTCAGATAAAGACTTCAGTTTTAGAAGTAAGACCTGTTTCATATCACTTGCGAAATTTTACAAACATCATTTAGGAATTTGTAAGATATTTATAACAAAAAAGCATAGCGTACAATAGATATTCATGTAGTATTCACACTAACACAGCCATCAAAAAGTTAAATCAAATAAAAATTGATTTCTTCAACACCAGCCTCAAAATAAAATTGTCCAATTTAATCTGTCCGGCCAAGATTAAAGTTTTAATGAAACAAGTGCAACATTGAAATTAAGCCGAGCTAGCAGGTTGTCATCGTAACCGGGGATTAATCTGATGTTATTTAAATTAAATCTCCGCGCCGGGGATTAAGATTACCGATAGTGTCACATCTCTACCGTATTTGGATCAAAGGTGCCGCTGTGGTGGTAGTGATGGGAGTTTATTTTTGTTTGTTTGTCGATGATGTTTTAAAATGCAAAAAGCATTTTAGAAGTATTGCTTTAAGCTGTTGAGGATTTTTTATGGGAATTATAGTATTAGGTGGTAGGTAGTCTATTGACAAAACTAAACCACTTTCTTTTGACTTGACTTTTGATTTTAATTTATAGTGTAAAACATGTGTGACAATTGAATCTACATATTTTTATGTCCTAATGTCAAAGTCAAATCCAAAATGCCTGCCTCGTTGGTCGAGTGGTCGCAAGTGCGACTGCCGAACAAGGGGTCTCGGGTTCGATTCCCGGGTCGGGCAAAGTATTACTGGGCTTTTTTCAAAAATTCTCAGTGGTAGCACGGAGTCTGGAATTGTGCCCAGTATATCGCAATAGGCTCACCCCCTATTACATGTTACTTATAACACAAATGGTGAAAAGTGGGTGTACATTGTATAGCGGCATTACGTGCCGTAATGCACCTCTGCCTACCCCTTCGGGGATAAAAGGCGTGACGTTGTGTGTGTGTGTGTGCAAATCCAAAATGAAACTAGCATTAGTTTCTAAAAGCTCACATATTCTCACCAATCAAATTACAATTTCATAATAATTAATCGATAACAATCAGCAATCACCCCATCACTAGCCCGCACTAGTGATGTTGTCAAAGTCCACCGCTGTCAGTGTGCTCGGTAATTTGTCAATGTGTGCAGCACGGAGTGTCGCGGCGAAGTGACGGGAGTTGTGTATAATCTGTCTCCCATCTGTCGTAACTCCAAATGTGAGCTAAAGTTCAAGTTGTTGGCTGTTCGTACTTTGGCTTTGAACTTATACAAGACTAATGTAGTGCGTGTCATTTTACTAGGCATATTGTAAAAAATACTCATACTCAATAATTTATTGCATTCATGTGTTACCATTACCGGTTAAATGAAGAATTTTAAACAATATTAAAACGTGACTTTGATTGATTTCGACTACGGTGGCCAGTCTGTCTAACTAGACTGTGCGCACTACGCAGGAGCACTCTCTGTTCCCTCAATCTCTAAATTGACACGATCGGAAAGAGGTTCCGCGTTTGACCAACGGCTTCCGAAACACGGGCGTGAGGTACCGCCAAAGTTTCTGATTTCATGAATTATCAGGTCATTTAACTTAGAAAATGCCATTATCACATTTTTGCCCGATACGGGATTTGAATCCGCGACGCGTTGCACAGCAGCCAGTCACCCTGCCAATAACATTATCAGTAGCCCGTGACAGTGCAAAAGCTTAACGCGCTAATCAGGACAATGCAAAAACGTCGTTTGGCAAAAGCTTTACTCTTCTTTATTAAGGGTTTAGACCCAGGATCGCATAACTGCAACAGTCATTTGTACAAAACTTCCTAAAAATAAAACATACATTGAGAAGGATCATAAGTATGTTGACCTGCGAAATTGTTCGGCGTCGGTTGTTCGGCCATAACTTGTTGAACAACCAACAATCGGAGACTCACTTCGAGAAACGAGTTTAAAATAAAATTCGATTTATTAAACAACTTGATGACACCGAATCCAAAATATGTATTAAAATAAAATAAAAAATATTTCGTATAAAAATACAATCACCGACCCCAAACGAAATACATATTTATTATATTATATTAATACAATTTCGCAATACGTAATAATTTACAGTGTTACCGAAATCGATATTGAATATCGATATAAATAACGGCAGATATGGTCAAAAATCGATTGGGTCCACAATCGGGGCCGATGATAAAATACGTTTAATTACACCACTAGTCGCTACCGATACATTTGTTATTGTACTGTTACTCTTGCAACACAAACAAACACATCAATATGTTTTTAATTGCATTGAATTCTGGAGCCAATGTGAACGGTGAACCTACAATTGTGAGTCAAATAGTGTACATTATGCAGTGGTATTAAGTACTGTAAATGTCGACCTCTGCTTACCCCTTCGAGGATAAAAGGCGCGACTATACTTGAAACCAAGACAGCCTGTCTTTGCAAAATCAATAAATCTTATATTTGATACGTTTCTCCGATTTTTTTCTCTCTTCTTTGTTTTCTCCCGTCTTGGGTGAAGCAAGAAGGAGTGTCAGACTCTTACTGACTGAAAACCACTCCATTCCCTCTTCTGATTTGAGCTGGAGCCCCGGTAACCTGTTACGTTGTCTGCAGCTCCTGATCTACTGGGCCCCATATGTAGAATTTTCTCCGATCCTAGAATTGAATTTGAGACATTATGTTTGGCAGCCATACTAGCGATTTCGAACAACGAGGCAAAGACGCTGTACTGTTAGTAAATGCTCAAGGCACTAATCCACCAATTACATAAAGTATGATTAAAAATAAATAAAATTTCAGAATTGAATCAAGCCAAAGCGACACTCGACCTTAGAACACAACATTCAAAAGTCCCACTCCCTCCAACTGTACCTACGAGGTACAACACTATAATCACTCATGTCATACACAGACAGACAGCTAGACAGGCCCGTAACGCAGTAAAACATTAATTAATTCCCAACTATTACTATTATAATGGAGTTGTAATAAGCAAAGCCGCGGGCTAATCATTGTGTAGCCAGTTTATAAAGGGCGAAATTGGGTTGGGTTTGATTGACACTGTGGAAATAAATGACTGGTCTTAGTCCAATATTTGTGCAATGATCTAGATTTTAGACAGAAACTTTATAGAACTAACGTCTGAATATTGAAACGCTACTCAATACAATTTTAAGTTGTAATTAAATATCGAAGTTAAAGCATTCATTTCAATTAATCCTAAATTAGGCACTTTTGAAACGTCAAATTGAATTGTCGGCCAGTCTGTCTATCAGTGAAGCTAGGTGCTCGTTCCTAAGTGTAGCTTTTTTATGTTAAATGGGCCGACGTTTTGCCGCTATCTCGCCTGATGGTAAGTGATGATGCGGCCTACGATGGAGCTTCGAATGGAGAAGAACGAACAACAATATCCCTTTGGGAATGAAAGGCGTGACGATATTTTTTTATGATAATTGCTGTTAAACGAGCCTACGGATCACTTGATGGTAAGTAATTGCTGCCGCCCACGGATACCCGAACACCAGAGGCGATACAAGTGCGTTGCCAGCTTTTTTGGGGAAGGAATTTAGTAGTAGTTAGGGAATCGGGAATTGAACTTGGGAAAACCATTTCTCGTCCTACCAAATACCCAATAACAAAACAAACAAGATAATTTCGTACACAATCATAATCAATACATGCTGAGTCACGAACAGAACCAATATAAATATAAATACATAATAAAGTATGTATTGACCGAAGTGAAAGTATATTTGGAGAGCAGCTCGATGAGACGAGTGTTTAAATGAGTCGGTACATCTGTACATCGGTACATCTGTCGTCACACGCTGTTTGTCCAAGCAGGTTACGTCATCGGTGTTGGCTTTTTGGAAAATGGGGGAGGAATTATTAATTAAAAGTGGGGTTCTTGACTGTCATTTTGAATCGAGATTCTATTCTATTCTACAAATATTCTCTCTATTTATATACTAGCGAGTTAGCGACCCGCTCCAGCTTCGCATGGGTGCAATGGTGATATATTATGCATGTATTATACATAATTATAAACCTTCCTCTTGAATCACTCTATCTATTAAAAAAACCGCATTAAAATCCGTTGCGTAGTTTTAAAGATTTAACCATACATATGAAAATAGGGACAAACAAACTGTACATATATGTGTAGATAGATCTCTATTTATCTATATGTAGATATATAGAATCTCTATTCTACAAATAAAGATTAGTAGCATAATGACTGCATTGTTAGCGCAGTGGTTGAGTGATCGACTGCCGCATAATCTATCGTCAGTTTCCTTAACTATACGGGATAACTCTTTGTGATCCATAATTGTTATTCTAGGTTTGTGTGTGGTGTGATTTTTATACGACGACGACGCAGGATAATAAAATCCTTGAATAAAAAAATACGATAAAATTGTGGAAAATTAAAAATTGTATTCTCTCATGTTTGCTAGTTGTGTTCGTAAAATAACTCGAATTTCATTATGAAATGGAAAAACTTAACAAATAAATTGATAACCTACTAGGGTACTACTAGGACACAAGCCTCTTATCACTAAAAGCTTAAAAAAAAACGTCACACAAAATGCTGCAAATCTTTTCAAAAAACAAATGTGTTTTTGGTACCTACATGATATAATAAAGGCCTAAAGAGCTTTCAAGCTGGCTCGTTTAGATGCCCGCTCTAACCCCCGCAGTACTCACACTGTGACAGAACACGGCGCGCGCGCACCTCTATCAACACTTAGATCACGGCGCGACATACAAAGTGATAGTGAAAAAAAAAATCGAATCGAGACACCGATTATCCGATATTTCGAAAAAATCGGTATTATTTTTTCGGTTTGTGAAAATTTGTTGAACGGTGGTGTGACGTGATTATTTTTTGGATATTTTTTGTTGTGTTGTGAAAAAAAAGTGGGTCAGTTGGATTTTTTTTTCGTTTTTTTTTGTATAAGGAAAATTAGTTGCGGTATTGTAGTGTTTGGACTGTTGTTTAATATACGGTGATTTTTTTTTAATGACGGGAGCTTTTGTGATCTTCCTTGATATTTTAACTTAACTTTCATTGAAGAAATTTGGTATTAAATTAGACATATTTTGCATTTTTACGCAATCATAAAAGCGTGAACTTATTGAAACTGTACATTATCATATAACAGATATGGTGATATTTTAAAGAAATAAAAAGCTTAAAAATGCTTTTTACTTTTTACCCTTCTACAGGGTGATTTGTTATTAGAGCACAGTCTCGTATGGGATTATAGAACAGATTATTTCTAACATTTTTTTGAACACTATCCCTTGATAGGCGGAAATTATTGGTTAAGAAAATTATTAAACTTTTAGTGTTAATTTGAAAATGACCGACGCGTGTAGTAATGTGCGGCATTAATTTAGTATTAAGTAAATAAATGTTTTATTCGCACGAAACAAATATTTGTTCGATCTATTGATATTTTTGTTTAGTAGTAAGTAGATGTTTTGGTTAATTATGGTTATAAATATATTCATTACATAAGAGAATATTCTAGCAAAGGTAAAGATTTAGTTAAGAATAATGTTTTAAAAATTAATCTCGAATATTAAATACCCATAAATCTAATATATAAAATTCTCGTGTCACAGTTTTCGTTGCTATACTCCTCCGAAACGGCTTGACGGATTTTGATGAAATTTTTTGTGCTTATTTTTCATCCACCTAAATGTTAGGAGTAGTACAACCCTACATTGTTTAATTTTCCGCGGACGAAGTCGCGGGCAGAAGCTAGTTATCTATAATTTTATTGATTTAAAAGTTGATTAAAATTATTGATTTCAATAAAAAATGTGCCTACGAATAGGAACTTGAGTTCTATAAATATAAACAGCAAAATATAATTCCGTAGTCGCCAACCGAATACCGAAATCCGCATAGTTTGTAGTATGTAGTAAGTATTGTGACAAAAATAAACACAAAACCAGTTTGATGAGTATAAATAATCTAATCACATAATACGGCTTATGGTATCTCTATTATTTAAATTATATAATTTTTACACCTTTTGGAATAATTTTTTTAACACAGTTTGAATATTTTTTTAACATCTTTTGAATAAATTCATATCATTTGATCGAGATAAATTCACCAATTCTGTAGGATAAAAAGTATCCTATCAACCAAGTCAGCTCATATCATGTCTGTATACCAAATTCCATCAAATTCGTTCTGTAGTTTCAGCGTAAATGACTGAACAAGTATTTATAATATTAGTGTGATAACTCAATATCACCCAAAAATGTCGCTTAGATCAATTAGCTTTTCAACCGCCCGATATGAAATCATTGTCAACAGCCCGGTATAGTGCACTACGGGACTATGGGGCTACTCTAAATAAGAGTGGTTTAACTGAATACACCGGTTTTTAACCGACTTCTTTACATCAACCAAGTTTATTTAATTTATTTTATTTTTAGCCATGATCTTTCTCCATTAATATACATGAGTTATACATAACCTCACGCCTGTCTCCCATGGGAGTAGGCAGAGACAATGGAACGCCAATTGCCATTGAGTTATTGAGTTATCTTTCAGTTAATTAAGTATGTCTCACGATAATTATTAAAAGACCAAATTACATTTCATCAAAATTTGCTCAGTAGTTTAGACTGTACGTAGTACCAAACAGACTAACATTGGCCAGCGTGGAATATTTACGCGAGTTACTGTTACACGTTAGACGCTGGCAGGCTGGTTACACCTTAACGTTTACGTGGGCGTGTACTCTCGGTGTTTAGCGAAATGTTACGAGTACCAACGCATCGTCACGTAATGCTAATTAAACAGGTGGATTAATTTCAAGCTAAAAAAACCTTTTCGTACAATAAATCTATACATATTATATACATAAAGAAAAGTCGAAGTTAGTTACACTATTTAAAACTAAAGAACGGTATCAAAGATTTGGCTGAAAATTTGTGGGGATATTTCATCCAAGGCTTTCCCGAAAATCACATGGAAACGGAAAAAACTGATATAACTATGAAACTAAATTAATTTTAATGTTCTATCAATGCTCTGTTAGATGTGATCATTAGAGACGGTATATAATTTATGATTAATTTATAGATTCCTCAAAATTTATCGAGATGTTTATTAATGCTAATCGATTTAACTGAATTTTGATACAAAATTAACGTTATCAATTAGAGATATGAGTAAAAAAAATGCTTTGGGGTCAACAAATAGTTTTTCTGTCAGTGTAAAATATTTACATAGTAATAAAGTATGATTCTAAGTAGTTAGCAAAGCTGTAGACTGCCTAGCGGGTTACTAGAGTTTCGGCTCGAAAAGCAGGAGAAGGAACGGGGTAGTTTTTAGTCAGTAAGACTCTGACACTCCCTCTCGCCTCACCCAAGGCTAGAGAAGTCATTGGATGATTTCCCCCCCTCCTCAAAAAAGTAGCTAGCAAAATTGCTTCATTATTTTGTCCTAAGCAGTAATGTAGTATTTCATTTAAAGATAAAACCATTGACCCGACCTAACACATCGGTATCATCAATCCACGATCAATCAACATTTGAATGAGATTAACATAAGCAGCCGCAGCGACACGCTGAGACCGAGCCATCATAAATTATTGCCTATTTGTGTTACAATACATTAAAATACAATACCAAGATGAAATATTGTGTTGTATTAGTTGAATATTTTGTTCTATAACTACTCTTAACTAATGAATCAATTTGTTCGTCGCCGGTTAGACATCTAGTTGATCGTGATTTATTTCAAATCTTGGTCTCATATGATAACTACAACTAGGTTCAGCCGTGTTAAGAAGTACCTAATATAATTATTTGAGGAAAAGTTACTCTACATGGAGTAATATAAGGTTCCAAAAAAGTTTGTTTTGGCACTTATTCTCAGAGTAGTCAGTGGGTGGTGGTGCTTTTTGTGGCCTATTTACAAAAATAAATTCATTGTTTATTTTACATTTTATTCTATAAGTCTTATATGATTAGATAGACCGATCCACTCAAACTGCTTTTCTTAAAAAATACCCTTTATGAGTGCATGAAATGCATCGGAACCGAAAAGTATTCGCATTAATTTAAGGTAGTGAACGATCACTCAACTAACGCACTGACTGTCTAGGCGATGTTTAAGAAAATCTAATTATTTTCAACAGGAAAATTGTAGTCTATATCTTCAAGAATTAAGATAAAATATCTCACCTAATACCCTATATTCCGTCTCAATCATTCACAAACCAATAACAGAGACAACAATAGACTTAACGGCGATTAAAATCAAGTTGCGTATACGCATCGAAGCGTATCATAAGCTCCTTGAATACGTCTAACAACAGGAAACATAGATTTAAGACATAGACAACTTTCTCCGCCCAATGTTTGTGTAAGCAAGCGAAAGGATTAACCAAATTAATTAATTAAATCTGTCCCCTGAGCTGTCAATGTCATTTTGACAGTTGGCTGACAAATTACGCGCCAAATCTTACGTCAAAGCAACGAGGTGTCATTGCGAAATAGTGATGCGATGTAACGGAATGATTTTTTTTTATAGAGTATTAGGTCTAGTTATTTTGTGATCGTAGAGGGTCTTAGTTTTTTGGCTTTCTCGGGCGGTTTTTTTTTTAATGGAATAGGAGGGATAAGAGTAGACTGATCACCTGATGGTATGCGATTAGCATCGTCCATTTATACCCGCAACACTAGACGCGTCACAGGCCCGTTGCTGGTCTTTTAGAAAAGAATACGCTCTTTTTTTGAAGGTTTTAAGGTCGTATGAGTTTGGAAAAGCCGCTGTGATAATAAATGAAGTAATTAAAAGAATCAATGCCTTTGACTATACAGGGTGACTTTGAATTCGACGTATTCCTCTCGGGAGGTGATAATACAACTAATTTCCTACATAATTAGCCCTGAGGTCCTTGGGCGGAAAGTGGCTAGTTTCTGAGATATTCAACATTTTTGGTTTTTGTAAAAAAATCCCGAATTGACTACAAAAACATCAATAAATAAAAAAATACTGGTTGGATTTTAGTTATTTTAGTTTTAATCAGTTGCCAATACATCAGTTATCATTTATAAATACTAATAATGGCAGAAATATCATTCGTTTTAAAATAGCAAGTATTTTCTTATCAAATTTTGTTTTGTGTCACTAATTTGGTCAATAGTAAACTAGATTTATTTCGAAAAAAATATATGACACTAAGCGTACAAACCATTAGAAAAACTTCCTTGGTTTATTAGCTACCCAGAAACATAAAATTATTTACAAAATTCTCAAAAACAAATGAATTAATTGATGATTAGTAGAGTGTAAAGAGAAAAGGGCAATTACAAAAACATCTTAATTTGCAAAATTTTGTTCAAAGTGACCTCCCTTACGACGAAGACATGTCCGAATATGCTTCCTTATCTCTATGACGGTCACTCTTGGACTGAATATGCGTCTTTTTTCGTCATTATCTTCAAATATGTTTCGACAATTCCGTCCGTTTAAACAAGGGATTTCATGTAAAACTCAATCGTCGTTAGATTTTGGACACCGTGCATGCCATGGAGCTGGACCCCCTGCCATAATAAATAAATTGCCGTAATATAACACGTAGAAACCGAGGTATTCAACCATAGCCGCACCGTAGTTTGATAGTGACCTGAACAATTGTCGTGTTCGAATACATTCGTCATCTTGTTTCTAAATTCAAATTTAAAACAATGACCCTAGCTTATTCCTTAAAAATTCTTCATATTTCTTACCATTTAATTAATATTATAAATTGTTAGATAAAAAGTACAGTCCAATCAAGTAGGTAATTATTTATGATACCCATCCTAACACACCCATCTAAACATAATTGTTTACGTTGGTTTTGAATAATAGATATTTTGATAGTTTGTCCAGTGCACTATCGGACTACTACTGTGCGGCAATGGTAGGATACCTCAATTCCCACGCGTTATACTGGCAGGAGGGTCCAATTCCATGACATACACGGAGTCCAGAATCTGACGACGATTGTTTTTTTTACATGAAATCCCTTGTTTATGCGGACGGAATTGGCCGTGTATCGAACTTCTTCTCCGAAATATATTTGATGATATTGACGAAAAAAGACGCATATTCCGTCCAAGAGTGACCGTCATAGAGAAAAGGAAGCATATTCGGACATGTCTTCGTCGTAAGGGAGGTCACTTTGAACAAAATTTTGCAAATCAAGATGTTTTTGTAATTGCCCTTTTCTCTTTACACTCTACTAATCATCAATTAATTCATTTGTTTTTGAGAATTTTGTAAATAATTTTATATTTCTGGGTAGCTAATAAACCAAGGAAGTTTTTCTAATGGTTTGTACGCTTAGTGTCATATATTTTTTTCGAAATAAATCTAGTTTACTATTGACCAAATTAGTGACACAAAACAAAATTTGATAAGAAAATACTTGCTATTTTAAAACGAATGATATTTCTGCCATTATTAGTATTTATAAATGATAACTGATATATTGGCAACTGATTAAAACTAAAATAACTAAAATCCAACCAGTATTTTTTTATTTATTGATGTTTTTGTAGTCAATTCGGGATTTTTTTACAAAAACCAAAAATGTTGAATATCTCAGAAACTAGCCACTTTCCGCCCAAGGACCTCAGGGCTAATTTTGTAGGAAATTAGTTGTATTATCATCTCCCGAGAGGAATACGTCGAATTCAAAGTCACCCTGTATACGAACAAATTCGATTTTTATGCGTATAGCACTAGAATACAAATTAGTCTATAACCTCTATCATCCTTTTTTGTCTGTAGAAATGATGAAGTTAATCTCTTTAAGTAATAGAGTTTACACTTGATTGACGAATAATATACTTAAAAATCTCTCCTGAATGCAATTTGAACTTAATTACAAAACAATAAAGTTAAAAATCAATTACTTTGATATTTTAACATCTACCTATTATGACATACGAGACCAAAATACAATTTGATTGAATAATAATACCTAAGTTACACACACACATACACACATAGTACTAGTGCTACCCACTGATTGTGAGGAGGTATGTAAGGAGTGGCCAAACTTTCACTAAATTCGCAAACTTGATTAATTCTGATTTATTACACTTTGATGACCGTAGTTTTGGAGTTCCGTTGTTCTTTTAACAATAGTTACAAACCATGTGCAGGTGAACTATCCTTATTATAATGTAGAGTAGAATATCTTCCTTCTTTTTTTGTATTTGGGAAAAATCACCACTTTGGGTGAGGCGAAAGAGAGTGTTAGACTCTTACTGACCGTTCCTACTCCTGCTTTCCGAGCTGGAGTCCCGGATATCTGCTAGGCAGTTCGCAGCTCCGGGTCGGTATCAGACTTATTGGACCCCATCTGGGGGGTCTGATAACTTATTGGGACGAGGGTTTGATTCTAGACGGGCGGTGTGCTGCCCTTGCTCGCCGTCTACAGATCCACACTTACGGTGGCTCGGACGTCTGGAGTGTCTTTCTCGACAGCCTCCTCCTTAGCTATCATGGCTGCTTCGCAGAAGGAGGAGACGGCAACCCAATCCCCCACGCTTCGCAGCATGACTTATCTATCTATTACTTTCTTATTTTACTATTACTTTCTTATTTTACATGTACTCATTTTAGTTCTACTGGTACTTATTATGTCTTTTTTTTGTGAATGTTGGTTAACCTATAATTGGCAACTGTGTAAGTCCTAGACATATAAAAATTGTACTTTAAGCTTTATCTACACAGAAGCTGTTGGTAAACCCTTTATAAATAAATAAATAAAATAAATGACTTGTACCAATGGAATATTGATTGCTTGAGTCGTTGACGAATCACAGAACCTTTTAAATTGCAATATTGAATTCATCTGTTAAGTATATTACGGTAAACCTTTTTATGTAGAACAGACTCATATTTCAGAAGTAAATAGTAACTGTATTGATGATGATCTGGTCCTAAGACTGTTAAGAATTCTCGTAAAACATTTTCTCCTATACTAAGATGACTACGGAACCGTATAACCAAAACAATCGAAATAATTCAATTAGTGAGCTGAAGCGGCGCCGGCGACGTATCAATCACTTGAATTATAACGATATCATTGTACGTAATGTATGGAGCCCGAATGAATCAGATAATCAACTGAGTAGGCACTTACACCGCAAGATTAATCGAGTTCCTCGCCAATTCTCACCACAACCTAAAACACACCTTAGTCTGATAACAATACGAGTCAATTTAGAAGTAGAATTGATGTAGATATTTAGACAGGTGATTCTGTAATAGGAGCACTGACTCAATTATTGCTAAAAAATGAGTTTTGCGAGCCTTTGTTGCACCCTGAGGCTAGGTTCCGAGGTTAAGGCGCGGTGGGTGCGGTTAAAATGTAGATGGGTGACCTGGTCATTGATAAATAGCACTAGATTACATCATAATATTCAATTCATAAGAAAGTTTGTAACAAATTCGCAACTAATTTTCCTTATAGAACAACTTCCTCCAAAAAAAAAACAGTGAAATGATGTGAAAAAATGCCATAGACTCAACAACGAACAGACATGGCATCTAACGGTAAAACTCCGGAGATTTTGACCAACTTCGAAACTGTGGACTTGGACAAGAATGGGGACGAGGATGTGGGCAAGAATGGACAGTTGGTGGTATCTGCAGCCAATGGGCAGTTTGATGGGAACTGTCTCGGGGTCCCCAGGACGGGACATAGGCCGTCCATCATGGAGGTGGAATGTGCCAAAGAGCGAACGAGATTGGCTCTGCTGAAGCAGTGCTCCGCCATCTTGAAACAAGGAGACCAGAAGTATACGAAGGAGAGTCTGCATCGGACGTTTCAGGATGAGGTAAGTGTCGTTTATCTTTATATAGGTATATAATTCTTCTGTAAGTGTGTGAACTTCTCTTAAACGACTGGACCGATTTTGATGAAATTTTTTGTGTGTATTCAAGGGGATCTAAGAATGGTTTAGATTCACAATTTTATCCGCTGGACAATGTTTTTTTTTTTAATTATTATTTAATTTATTAGTAGTGGTTGATTTTGGAATGTTTTACATTGGATCCGACAAATTTTCAAATTAAAGACGTGTAGACAGGACAACGTCTGTCGGGTCCGCTAGTATGTATATAATACATTAAATAATAGGCTACCAAATTCAATGTTTACAAGATTACATTTACGGAATATTGGCTTAGTACGAATGGTATTTTAATTCATATCTTATTTCTTCTAAATTATAGAGGATTCTTATAAAACCTAGACAAAGTACAAGTAATACATAAAAATAGTTTTATGTGAAACGGTTTTAATGTGCTTACATTGTATGGTCATCAAGATTAAGAGTGTGTACCAAATACCAGACCGAGCGGACGTCAGGAAGGGGGTTAATTGCCAATTACTAAATTTGATCCAAACAAACAAACAGGTCAAGCTAAATAAAACCATTTAATAAACAGACAGACAGACACGTCAAACTTATAACACCCCTCTTTTTGCGTCGGGGGTTAAAAATGGAACAACGTTGTTTAGGGAACAGAGAGTAAAGTTCCCTAAGAAAAGGAGGATCCTCCGACCAGGCGAGGTGATCATGCCTGGCGGGCTTTCTGCCCAACAGTTGTTCGTTGGGATTTTTCTATCCATGTAAAATTCACATGTGCGATGTAGGATATTCATATGATCCGTCATCCGTTGATTTGCTCGTCGATAGTCTATGTGCGACTTCTGTTACAATTGTCCCTTATATACGTTATTCTGTTATGATCTTTAAATACCGCACCGGTCTTTCCTGATACTTGGTCCACTTATAGCGGTTTTTGTTCATCTCCAACTAACTTATTAAATAATCCCGTAAAAACCAATGACGACACAACATTGCCTTCTCTACGCGTTCTATTCTCGTCAACCGATCTCATGTACTCGTATGTGGTTTTATTTTTTTCAATTAAATCGAGGTCTGACCGCAGATAGCTGCAGTTTTTGCGTCCATTAGCGAGACACAGGCTTCGATACAATCGGCGCACTAAGTAGGTGTTGTTAATAGAAAATAATTGCTATTATAATGGAACAAAAAACTGCCTCGTTGGCCGAGTTGTTGCAAGTGCATCCGGGCAAGGGGTCTTTTTTTGAGGGGGAAAATCATCTAATGACTTCTCCCGCCTTGGGCCTGGCGGGAGGGAGTGTCAGATTCTTACTGACTAAAAACCATCCCGTTCCTTCTGCTTTGAGCCGGAGCCCCAGTAGCCTTTTACGTTATCCGCAGCTCCGAATCGGGCAATAGCCCTATCGGGCATCTTATAGGTCTTGGGTTTGATTTCCGGGTCGGGCAAAGGAATGCTGGACTATTTTCGAGTTTTCGAAAATTTCTAGAGTCTAGAAATGTGCCCGGTATATATTGGCTCAACCTAACAAGTTACAACATTTTCTGAAAAGTAGGTGTACATTGTATAGCGACATTACGTGCCGTAATGTGTACCTCTGCCTACCCCTTCGGGGATAAAAGGCGTGACGACATACATATACGATTGAACAAAAAACAAAGGCATTACAATTGAATTAACTTGGCGGTAAGGTTTGGACACTAGCTATAAAACCAGTATAAACTGAACTTTGAATGTGGGGGAAGATGATACAAAGCGAGACCATGGTAAACTGGTTTTGTATAGGTTGATGTGCAGCTGTGTGGTATTAAACTTGCCCAACACAGTTATAGGTTAGCCTTCGTTTTGCTCATCGAATATCGCGCAAGGTCACATCACTAGTTGTTACAGTATAACTATATAGGCAGAAGGTTTAGTACCTACATCTATATCTAAGTATATTTGAATGTATAAAGATATGTCGGGTTTTCCTTCCTGACGCTATAACTCCAGAACGCACGAACGAAAATTCAGGAAAAATTTCAAAGAAAGAGAAAAGCAGGAAAACAGGGAAAGTTATTGGTGGCGAAACGGAGTTCGCCGGGTTTGCTAGTACATATAAAAGAATCAATTACTGTTCGTTAATCTCACTGAAACTCGAAGACGGCTCTATCGATTTGGTAAATTATGGTCTTAAATTGTTTATGGAACACTCATAACACAATAGATTTTTAGTTTTAATTCCGCTTACATACACAACACAACAACGTCACGCCTTTTATCCCCTAAGGGGTAGGCAGCACATTAAGGCACGTAGTGCCACTATACGTACGTACACCCACTTTTCACCTTATCTTACATACAATAAAACTAAAAATCTATTGTATCGTTAGTGTACCATGGATTTTTTTAAAGTAACGCCTGATTCTATTCTGTATATCGTTTGTGGAAGTCCAGGGAAGGTTTAAAAGGTGGTATGAAGTTTGCCGGTTTAGCTAATATAGTTTAAAGTTAACTTTCTGTGCATAGTTTAAAAGCCCCACAGCGTCGTTACACACAAATTAAAAGCTCGTTAAGGTACGAAATGTGAAGATTTGCACGCACCAGTGTAGTCGTGACCTTACGCTTTAATGCTTTCAATGGCCCAACGAGGATGTGTAGTGGGGCCATGAAACTCGCGGGGATTTGTTTCAAATAACAATTTTTAATTGTTTGTAGTGTTTTGTTTTAGCGCTTATTGTTTGTATGAATGAAATAATTAGCTAGTTGCAAAACTTATGTATTATTTGGATAAGATATGTGTCTATATAATGTATAGAGGTTTTATGTAAGATGTAGAAATGTTTAATGCGATTGAAAACATAAGTGTTTCGTAATTAGTTGAAATAGTTAACTTAAGAAATTGAATGAAGTATGATGTGCTGGCCTTTATAGTGATTTTTTTATATGCAGTATGTTATAAGCTACATTATTATATTTTTTTAATTAAGTCTCTTTTTAACCGATTTCAATAAAGGAGGTTCTCTGTTTTATCTGTATGTAATGTATGTTTGTGCGCGATTATCTCGCGTTTGGCTTAATTGATTTTGACTTTCTATTTTTACCTAAAACGATTTTAACTTACTATTTTTCAGAATTAAGAGAAGGGTAGTTTTAGGTATATTTCCTGACTTAAACAATTGAGGTTGTCACCTAAAAGTAATAAGGCGGTTCCCTTTTTTTTTTTTTTAAATAGTCTTAGCAGACTACAACTATGCCTAAATGATAACGTCCCTTCATAACAGTAGACAGCTAGTCAGGAAGCCACACTTCATTAAAAATATACCATCAATAGTCTACCTACATCATTTCATATACCTACATATTTTAACTACACAGCGCCGTACCAACGAAATACCAACATAAGTCAATTAAATTATATTTGAAGTCAAGTTGAATGATCTCGGCCGTAGTGTGGTGTGGTGCCCGCTCATTATGTCATTGTAATTAAATAAGGGCCTGTCAGTTCGTTTGCTGACGCCTCTCACGGCCGAACCTGTAGTGATGTAGTGATGGGCTTCGTGGTAACAAAATGGGCCGGTAAAATGTTTAGGGTAAATGACTAGATTTAATTTTAATTTCCGCCTTGTAGATTATTTTCATTAATCTTGAGACACGTATTTTTTGTTTTTTATGGAAACAAAATACTTTCGAAGATATGTCGATTTGAAATATCGCGTGATGTCACTTCTAGTTACTTTTAAACTTCGATTCGTTTTATCTAAATATTGTTTTCTTATACGGCGAAATAAAAAATACGTGTCTAATAATTTTTTTGTTGCCAAACTGACGGACTAAATAGATTTTTAATTTTCATCACCCCGTCATCATTCCATACCGTTCTTCTTTTTTAAAATTTTTAGACAAATTTTTTAAACTATAAAGTTACTTTCATTAATACACAATTTAATTCCTTTGGTGTAAATTGATCACAATTTTTGACGTTTATTACGTGTTATTAGGGAAAATAATTTAAACAAGTATATTTATTATATCCGTGGTGTGAAATTATGGTTTACCCGCTGGTCTGTCCCGTCCCTAGAGAGTAAACAAATCGACCGCAAGAATTTTACCTCGTCCCAAACATTCATTTCAATAGTCAATATTATAACTACATGCTTCCGTTTATACTGCGTTGTATAAGATTTATTTTATAAAAAAATGTAGCATCGTCACGCCTTTTAACCCCGAAGGGGTAGACAGAGGTACACATTACGGCACGTAATGCCGCTTTACAATGTACACCCACTTTTCACCATTTGTGTTATGAGCTTATAAGTCCCATGTAATAGGGGGTGAATCCATTGCCACATTATGGGCACAATTCCAGACACCGGGCTACTACTGAGAAATTAACGAAAAACCCAAAAAAGCCTAGTAATACTTTGCCCGACCCGGGAATCGAACCGGAGACCTCTTATCTGGCAGTCACTCTTGCGATCACTTTACGACCATCGAGGTAGTCTGTTTTTTAATCTGACTATAATATTTAGTTTTAAATAAGTAAATGTTATATAGGCATCCTTAGTTCGATTTCCTGGCCACACAGCAAACACACATACATTTCACAAAATGTACTTGTTACGTTGCTCCTCGTAAAATTTTATTTCAATACCACTATCTGGTTTTTTCGTAATTCTGTGATTTTGACACAAACTTACTTTTACAGTATAAAAACAAACATCCAAACGAATTTATTCTTTATTCCAAGGCAGTAAGGTTTGTTTACATTTTCCGCGACTGTAGATTTAAAATTGCCGGTAGATTTGTTTATCCTTCCGATTAAAAAGTGTTTTTTTATTGGAATTGCGACCTTTTGTCTCTCATATTAAGATCGTTTATTTAGTTACGTTAAGTGCAAAGTTTAATTGGTCCGTGTAATTGGTAATTTGTTGAACTAGTGAATTGAGATTTCAAAAAAATCGACGAACATGTTTATGTGTGTGTGCGTGTGTGTGTGTGTGTGTGTGTGTGGCAGTGTTACGTTCTGTCATAATAAAACTTTGTAAGTAAATATTAAATCTGTCAAGTTTTGTTGTGAAATGAGAAATTAATAAAACTGACAGTTTCATAATAAACTTTATGTGGTTGCAATATAATTTAATTTACAATTTCCTTTCACACACATCATAATTATTTGTTCGGCTGTTATCCTTCACATTTGTTATAACCGCAGATCTGAGTACCTAAAGTTCAAAATAGAACTTTTTTAACTGACTTCAGAAAAAAGATGTTCTCAGCTTGACTTGTATGCATGTATGTATGTTTGTGCGCAATTATCTCGCGTTTGGCTGAACTGATTTTGATGTGGTTGTCGACATAGTATTCAGCCTTGTTTGAGGTGGGAAAATCATCCAAAGACTTCTCTTGCCATGAGCGGGGTGCGAGGGAGTGTCACACTCTGACTGACTAAAAACCCAAAGCTCTCTAGCGCTATCTCGCTAGGCAGTCCACAGCTCCGGGTAGTATTCAGACTTTGCAGAAGATTGTGGAGATCTTATTTGACTTAAAAATGGAGCGGTAAAGGAAAATACAGGCGGTTCCCTCTAAAAATAAATAAAAATATAATTTATTAGAGCTCCTTCCATATGTTAAATAAGATGTTTTGAATGCTCTAGGGCTTATAATACCCAAGTAAGCTACAGTAGCAGTATGCCTCACAAGTGGCTAAGCTAACAATTATATAAATTGCCTCCACTCAGTACTCCGCACCGAGCTACACTCAGCCGCCTAATGAATGACTTCATTTACCTGCTTAGTTTGTTGGGGTTCTTATTGGTCTAGTAGCTTATAGGGATTTAATGTTACTTTTGATTTAGTTTGTAAATAAGGTTTTCTAAAAGTATCTGTCATGGCTTTGATTGAAGTAGGTAGCGTAGCATAAACCTATGACTTCTCTCGCCTTGGGCGAAAGGAGTGTCAGACTTATTGACTAAAAACCACCCCGTTCCTATTCCTGCTTTTCGAACCGGAGCCCCGGTAAACCCGCTAGATTGTTCGCAGCTCCGGAAACCACATGGTTTAGTGCGGCGATTTACGTTCACCATGTATGAAGTTAGAAATAAAGTTGTTACTACCGAAAATCCGGAAAAAACCCTGTAATACTTTGCCCGACCCGGGAATCGAACCAAAAACCCATTGACTGGCAGTCGCACTTGCGGTTACTCGACTAAAGAGACAGTCGGGGAGGCAAAACGAACAAATCCCTCAGTTATTCCAATACCAGTACCAAATATCCCAACTATATAAATATACATACGACTGCATGGTTGGCGCGGTAGGCTAGACAACTGGCTGCCGCGTAACGTGTAGCGGGTTTGATTCCCCCAACTCTTTGTGTGATCCACAAATTGTTGTTTCGGGTTTGGGTGTCATGTGCATGTGAAATTGTATGTTTGTAAACGCACTCACGACACAGGAGAAAATCCTAGTGTGGGGCAACGCTTTTTTAAAAAATATTCAACTCAAAGCAGCAAGGATCCCCAGCACTATGCTGTGTGGCATCCAGCCTCTATAGCGCAGCATACCGCGTTGTAACTAGATCACTTGCATTGCGCAACCTCATCAATCACAACATGTCATTACCATATGAATGGGTATTTTGACAAATGGCCGCCGCGCCTGCGCGCCGCGCCGCTCCTATCACAATTATAATTGCTTTGGAAAGTTCGCGATGGTATCAAGTGTAATATTTCACCAGTTAACATACGCTGCTGGCTAAACGGCTACCGATCGATCTGAGTTAAGCAATAGGCGGTAGGTACTGCTGGGACAAAATAAACTGGGTTCGTTTTCACACTGTGGGACTATTCAGTGTGGTTTGGAATTAGGTACTACGGATTTAGAAGATGTATATAGGTTATTTAAATTATACTATATGTACATTTTCTGAACTGTTTTCCAAAAATAAGTGGAATTATTGATGTATAGGTAAGTTATAAGTGGTAAAAAACAGCAGTGGCAGTATGTCGACGTCTGTTAAAATTAGTTAAGTTAAAGTTTTCTCCTTCTTACACGGATTGTATAAGCACAAATACATTAGAAGCACTTGGGTCACCTCTAGCTTAGCACCTCTGAGAAAAAAATACTGATAGTTAAAAAAAAGCAACGTACACCTACTTTTCACCATTTGTGTTATAAGTCCCATGTAATAGGGGATAAGCCTATTGCCATATACCGGCCACATTTCCAGACTCCATGCTACTACTGAGAAATTTTCAAAAAAAGCCCAGTAATACTTAGCTCTACCAGGGAATTGACGATAATAAAAAAAAAAATTGAAAATCTAGAATCTAAATTCGAATTATATTTGTAGCAAGCAGTGCACTTTACATTGGCACCAAGTGTACACGTAAATGTCATTCAACCTTCGGACAGATTGATGGCTAATAGCTCCCTGCGCAGTTACGAGAGCCAATGGAATGACCGCTTGTAATTAATTGACCAATCACAGATCGACAGTTGACAGGGCAGGTCAACCGGCTACATGATACGGTTTAACCTCAGCTTGCTATTGTAATGTGGTGCAAGGAGAACTGTACACTCTTACATCTTAATTGTGTTATTCTATGCAAAGGCTGCGAATTATTGGAAGTTTATTTTTGTTGGCCTGGGCTTTGTTATAATCCCTTCCTTAGTCGACTGTTACGACGCCCACGGGAATAGTGATGTCTTCATGGCTGCACCACATCATAATGGGGGCTTTTTTTTGAGGGGGAAAATCATCCAATGACTTCTCCCGCCTTGGGCGAGGCGGGAGGGAGTGTCACACTCATACTGACTAAAAACCACCCCGTTCCTACTTTTTCTTTTCGAGCCGGAGCCCTGGTAATCCCGCTAAGTAGTCCGCAGTTCCGGATATCATAATGGGGGCTACCGTCTTTTTGCTCACTACATAGCAAAACTGCTAGAAGAGATATTTTTATCCAATCACCTTAACTGACAAATATAGAATGCCCAGTGGTGTGACACTAGCTAATTGCCTATTGGACGACAAACGAGAAGTTCACATTTGCACCATCTGAGAAGCAAACATACAATAGCCCCCATTAATACTAATTCCAGTTGTAATTTTAGTTCTAAATTAACTAAAAATCACAGTTTACTTACGTATATATAGGTATTAATGGAAAACAGCTCTACTAGTTTCGAGTCAAATGTGGCGAAGTAGCGCAGCTTACTAGATATAAGTAGCTTACAGAGTATAGGCTGCGTGAGAGTGATTTTTAGTTAATTTGGTATGTCTTATGATAGTTAATATAACAATTTTAGTTCTGATGTAGATACTGGACTATCATAGAGACCACGACTGCAACCACAACTCGTGCTCTACGAGAAAACAGCTGCTTAATATTGAGTGAACTTCACATTTGCTATGTACTATTATACCACATTATACTTAACCTACAACAACCTTAATAATACCACAACAGACGTTTTATAAAGCGCTTCGTCGTAACAGTAAATCGTGAGCAAGCACAATGCGAGCCACAGTATGTAGCATTGAAATAAATCCTCAGCTAATAATACCTGACTTGTGACTTACAGGCTGAGACCTAGGAACACAATGACCTTCCCGCCTAACCACGATCTACATACTAGTGACATTGCCTTGAATGGCTAGAAGGTGGCTTGTGACGTCATCGGACACATACAACAATTACCAAAGACAATTACTATCCCTTCACATGTGTGTGGCCTTGCGTTCGAATACGTGTGATTGGTCAGGTGCAGCGTACGCAAACTGCAACCACCAATCAGATTAATTGAATTTTTTTTCTAAGAATTTCTTATTAGTGAAAGATTTGGACGTATTATTATTGATTAGGTGGATTATTTTTTTATTACATTGTAGGTTGATAGTGGATTGGGTAAAAGAGGTTTGGAAAGGAGGATAAATAATAAATATACAATTATGTAATGTAGTAATTAAGATGGTCGTAAAATTTTGGTAAAAATGTCAATGTGAAGTATCATGTCAACATCGTTGTTGGTTTTGTTGTTGAAAATGCAACTCGATTCCTATTTAAATAAGGTTGTTTTTGTGAATATGATTGTTTTGTTTATTATCTTAAGTAGTGTCTACAAAGATTTGTCTGAGTATTTAACCTGTATACATTAAGTAAATGCATTAACCAAAACTCGCACGAAGCGCTTCTCATAAACCTTTCTTGTGCGAACTACTAAGACATAGAATTCTTTGCCGGAGTCTGTGTTTCCTGATGGGTATAACCTGGGTGTCTTCAAAGCCTGAGTGAATAGGTTGCTTATGGGCAGACGTGCTCTATTGTAGGCCGCATCATCACGTACCACCAGGCGAGATAACGGCCAAACGTCGACCCATTAAATATATCGCACACCTAGTAATATATTGGCACATTTACGGTTTTGGTTTCCATAGTTTACCTGACTTGTTTAGTTTTTAGTTTACTGACCAATGAACCGTTGTTTTACGTGCGTGAGGGAGGAAACTTAGTGGTATAATGACACTTGAATATGGAAATAATTAGATTAACATGCACTTTTAAACACGTAAAGCATATAAAGTCAAATTCACATTTTTTGCAGATGTGCCAATATGTTACTGGGTGAGCGATATATAAAAAAGTTCAGCGTATAACATAACAGGATATATAAGATAGGCAGCACTTCTTACAAAGATAAGATAAAATCAGACATTAGTCGGAAATAGTATCTAATTGATTGGACCACTTAACAAGATGGAGAGCAAAAACTAACATATCAGAATCTCAGTTTACATTAGTAGATTCAGATTAGCAAAAGATGAGTACTTAAGCGTTTTAAACTTGGGAACAGTGTGGGAGGCATGCTTTAGCGTGAACGGTAGGGTCGGACTGCATAGTTGTCGCGGTGCCTAGTCAACCGGCTGCCGCTCAACAGGTAGCGGATTCGATTACCGCACGGAGCAATTGTTTCTGTGATCCACAAATTGTTGTTTCGGATCCGAGTATAACGTGTATTTGAATTTGTAAAAACTCACTAATAAAAAAAACACATATGGCCCGGCTTGGAGTGATACCACGGCCTCACAGCAAAACCGACGTGAAACAACGTAGTGTGTGCAGCTGTGTGAGTGAGGTGACGTTACTAAAGACTTGATCTTCTCCCTCCCATCCAAGACACTCTTGGTAACTCCTTGTTATCAGTAAAGGTGATCAGTACCCTTAGTATGAGTTTGCTTAACGTTTAAAGTAAAACGAAAACACGTTCGGCGCTCTAATTCGCCGGTTCGAATAAACTAACCGCTCTCATTTTCATTACTTCTAACGGAAAGCAAACCTTTACTAAGGGTACAGGTAACACATCTGTTTGTTAACCCTCTATCCTATACAACAAAATTAACACCATCAACATAAAACAGTCAGAACAAACCTAAAACTCCTACAAACTCCACCAAAGCATTAAACGCCTACGCGAACATACCACCATCTATCGGGCGACACTAGAAACATGTGCATGTAATGTAAACCAGCATTGATAAACGTCCCCCGGTCCGCAGACTTATGATACGCCTCAGTAATGTTTACACAGCAAATCGCCGGCCAATCTCGCTGTCAGACCAGATCAGTCTAAATTACTAGGCTCCACTACTCAGGGTTCTCTTCTCATGAGGGAATTTGAACTCTGTGAATTTTGTTAATAAGGTTAATTGTGCAATGACGTTGCTTGCAAATTGTGTAGGCTTCATCGTGATGAGAGGTTTTCTATTGACTTAGTCATGTTAAGTGATGATTAAATAAGATTTAGTTTAAACTTTTTAAGTCTTACTTTACACAAATCTATGATTTAAAATCATCCTTGTGGGATTCAGATTTTGACTTAAAAAAGCAGTTTTATCAGATGTCAAGTTTCACAACCTGCTTATACTTGTTTTTCTTTATCGTCCTCCCGCTTTGGGTGAGACTAGAGAGTGTCAGACTATTACTGACTAAACACCACCCTGTTCCTACTCCTGCTTCGAGCCGAAGCCTCGGTGACTCTTTGCATTTCTCCGCAAGCAGAATATAAATTTCTCTAAGTGTTTTTACACAGTAATATCTAAAGAAGAAAGTATTTTAACTTAGTTCTAAAACATTACTTGCGTTTATCCTGTACCAGTATCCAGCTACACTTTGGAACGAGCACCTAGCTTCACTGACAGAAAGACTGACGGACAATTCAATTTGACGTTTCAAAAGTGCCTAATTAAGGATTAACTAAAATAAATGCTTTGACTTTGATCTGTCAAAGAACACACAGTATTTCATATTTGAAGAATTTGTCAAATTATTTTTCACTTTCACATCTCTCTCGAAAACACATAGTACTACAAAATTAATTTACAAGACATTACCAACCTGTGTATACACGAACCTATTACTGGACAGGTGGACACACAGACACACGGACACACGTGCAATCACTGTCCGCATGATTTCATGTAAATGTGATAACAGAGCCATATGTAATGTTACTACGTTTTGCAACCGCTAGTAAATTGGTTAAGTGATGGCGGTTTAATGCTGAGATTTGAGTGTGTTGGGCAATATATCTTCTGTTTGCATAGGTTTTATATAATGTCTTAATGTTTTAATTATCTTTACTAATGTTGGAAAGATAAAAGATTTGATTATTTGCACTAGACTCCGAAATAAATTGATGAATGTGAAATTAATGACTAATAGATGGTTTATTTTTCAAGGAGTAAGATGCTTATAGCGAAAACATAGAGCACTTTTTATCCCAATTATACATAATGTGGATAATTGGCAATTTTTTATAGTGTAGGACCGCTAGATGGAAAATAGAGAGGTGCGGTGGTTTGTAACGTCCCGGGGCGCCTGTAAAGTGTCACGCATTTTGTTAAAAGAATATCTAGTCTGAAATTTCTTTATAATAGTTTATTTTGAAGTATACTCCTTTTTAAAAGGCCAGCAACCCACTTGTGACTCCTCTGGTGTTGTGGGTGTCCATGGACGGCGTTGATCGCTTACCATCAGGTGACTCGTCTGCTCGTTTGCCACCAATTCCATTAAAATAAAAATAGTTTAGCTTCTAACTGAAGAAATCATAGTAAATTAATTAATCTAGCATATCTTCGATATTATACTGACTTCAGAATCCACGTTCAGCGACCATACTTAGTCTTAGTTTAGCTCAGAGTCCTAGTAAAACAGCAGTAAGTACACAAGCACAACTACCGCGAGTTACTTGTACTGTCAGTGATTTATAGAGTATCTTATTAGGAGCACTGCTTATGGCAACTTGTCGTAGAAGTTGGCGCTTATCTAGTGATCTGTCTCGATCGTTAACTCCGCAACATATACATATACTACCAATTAACTTGGTCTTTCATGACCTGGTTAAGGTATAGAGCTGCTGGATGCAGGTGGCTTCCAATCGGCTGATATGGAAGTCAATAAGGGCTACTTTCAGTAGTGGAAGTCTTTGAAATACGTTTTTAAATTGACATGGTTACTAACACTGTCATTAGAACTTGAGACGGGATATTTACCGTGTTTATTTATGTCTATGGGTTTCCGATATTTCGGCACTGTTGCAAGCGCCATGATAACAGATGAACTCATGGTAAATATCGGTAGGTAGTCTTTAAATGGAAAACGTTGCCCCGTACTATTTCAATCCTGTGACGGTTTACAAACATACAATTTCACATACACATGACACTCAGACCCGAAATAACAATTTGTAGATCACACAAAGATTTGCTCCGTGCGGAAATCGAACTCACTACACGTTGCACGATAGCCAACTATGCAGACAAACAGTCTAGTAGCAAATAAACATTCTTGTAATGATAGTTTATTTTTATCATGGAATATTGTTGAGCAAATGGATCACCCAAGTCATCGGCGCCGGCGGAAATCTGCAACGCCAGAGAAGTTATAACTGCAATACTGGTATTTTCGGTATTTGCATGGCTCTCTCACGTGAATATACTCATTGGTATTTTGAACAGATGTAGAATATGACAAGTACTAATGATTTTTTAGGATCGTCGTTAAGCATAGCAATGAAGGATGGCCATTGTTCAGCGTTGGACGTCGTCTGCCTGATAATTGTGAATTAGAATTTTAATGACGATGATATCATAATATGTATTTGGACAACTTTAAAAAACACCACATTTATTTTAGACACCACCGACAAATGGTGATTGAAAACATCGTGAGAAAACCTGGGCTTATAATTTGTAAATGTGAGTTTTATATCGCCAACTCGCATTGAGTAAGCGTGGTGATTAATTGTCAAACCTTCTCCGTGGGAGAAGAGGCCTTTGGATAGCAATGGCTATTGAGAATACGAACGATAGGAATTTACTACTTTAAGAATAGCACTGCAGAAGTATTACTGAGCTTTTCTCGCATTCTCGAAAAGTTTTCATTCGTAACACGGAGTCTGGAATTGTACCCAGTATATGGAAACAAGAAAGAGAGTTAGTACCGTAATGCGCACCTCTGCCTACCTCTTTGGGGATACAAGGCGTGACGTTGCTCTGAAGAATTACATACAATGAGTATGACCTTAATACAACTATATTTAAACCAACTCAATTTACAATTAGAAATAAACACAAAAGATTACATTGCAAACAAGTTTATTATAATCAAAAACTAATTAGCAATCATCCAGTATTTGTATGGATCTCCAACGGACGCCAATCGTGACCGTACCACAAAATAAATCATCGCGAACACACATACATATGTAACCTCCTTGCATCACTCAACTTGTCGGCACCAACGTTCACTAACTACTATTACTTAAATTAATAAATTTAATTTATACTAAAGCAATAAACGGTAAAATAAACCTTGGGTTTCGAGCGAATTTTATGTTTGAGCGAAATTAAATTGTTTTGACGTGAAATGGGATCGGTCTCCGGGTCGAAATATGATTGAGTAATCTCGAAAACAAAAACAATTAAATTTTTAACATTGATATAAGCCCTTTTAGGGAATAAAAGCATCAAATGACTTCTCCTGAGTTGTTGAAATAAGCCTCTCTGTCTGTCACTCTGAGTTAGAGGCTAGGATTCCTGTATTAGGTTAGGCAAGAAAGTATCAGACTTTTACTGACTAAAAACCACCCCGTCCCTACTCCGACTTCGAGTCGGAGCCCCGGTAACCGGTAAGGTCGTTAGATTAAAATAAGCCCTTTTTGAGAGGGGGGAGGAATCATCCAATGACTTCTCCCGCCCTGGGCTAGGCGAGAGGGAGTGTCAGACTCTTACTGACTAAAAACTAACCCGTTCCTACTCCTGCTTTCCGAACCCCGGTAAACCCGCTAGGTAGTCCGCAGCTCCGCTCCGGTAAAATAAGCCCCAGTTTCGCCATTGAGTCTAATAAAATAGTGTAATTGGTTAAATGTAATATAAAGCTGACATTTTATTTGCTCACTTTGACAAATATCTAATTGCGTATGCAATGGAAACTAGAGTATCTAAATGTTACGTACGTCTCTCGATTTGGTCACGAGTGTTATTATGAAAAGACATTAATATTATGTGCAATCGAGTAATCGAATGAATCAATCGTTTCTAATTAATTACATCTCTTTCTCACCTCGTCATCCTGTAATGTTTACCGACTGTCATAAACATGATATCATCATGATGAATTAGTTTTAAGTTAATAAAATTATTGTTCAGTTTTTTTAAATAGGCATTGACTATGTGACGTAATTAGCTTTACAATATACACTAAGCTTAAGGTAATAAATAAATAAAACACTAAGCAACAATTGAAGCTACACTTTGGAACGAGCTTCCTAGCTTCACTGGCAGGCTGACGGACAATTAAATTTGACGTTTCAATAGTGTCTAATTAACGTCTGTACCCTTAGTATGAGTTTGCTTTACGTTTAAAGTAATGAAGTTTGATGCTCTGATTGGCCGGCTCAAATAAACCAACCAATCAGAGCGATAGGAGATAATTAATCAAAAAGGAAATACAAAACGCTTGAGCAGTAGAAAGCAAAAAGAAAATTTCCGAAAGGGATTGACAGAAATGCATGGATAAATAAAGACCGAACCCATTGCACAACAACTGTACTAAGAAAAGAAAGCCTAAACACAAACGTAATAAAATACAATTTCAAATAATTACACCCACACCCCAGTTGACATTGCTACACAAGTTTTACATGAAATAATGATAAGTGTGTGGCCCCGAAATAATCGGAATATAATCGAAAGTAGATCGATTAAACTGTATCGATTTGAATCGAGAATCATTCGTTATGTGTGACTAATGTGACGGGTTAAGGTGTGGTCGCGAGACGTGATTTTAATTAAATATTGCCCGCTTGTTGGGCTCCTGATTAATGTTATGTTTTTTTTATGGAACGATCAGACGTATCACCTGATGGTAAGCAATCGCCGCCGCCCATGGACACTTGAAACACCAGAGGCGTTACAAGTGCGTTGCTGGCCTTTTGGGAGTTAGAAATTTAAGGGTTGACGGGGATTCGGGGATTGGGAAGGGGGGAATTGGGCCTCCAGTAACCTCACTCACACAACGTAAGTGTTGTTTATGTGTTAATCTGTTGTTGAGGTGTAAGTGATGTTCGCAATGTTCTCTATTTGAATCCTACACAGAATACATTTTTGAACAATTAATAAAGCTTGTTGTCTAACAAGACGAATCGTCGTACTCAGAGTCATATAATGATTAGTTAACTCAGGGTTCTTATCTCACAAGGGAATTTAAACTCTGTGAATTGCAAATAAGGTTAATAATTATGCAGTGACGTTGCTTGCAATTTGTATACGCTTAATTATGATAAGAGGTTTTCTATTGACTTACCACCGTACTCGGAGTCATGTAATGGTTACTTCAGTCAGTCTTCACTCAAAAGTGGTTTTGGAAACTAAATCGCTTCTAAGGAATAGTTTAATTAATCATTAAATGTCTCTGAGTGTAGCAGTAAATAGTATTTATTAAAAGAAGACATGAAATGTCAAATTCTTTCCGGTAGGTTGGTAATCTTTAGTCAACAATAAAAATCTTTGCATTTTAGTTGGTAACATATAAAAACATTGTTTTTTTTTAAGGTTTCATGAAATATTTCGCTCTTGTTTTTAACAAATATTTCAAGATCATTCGTAAGGCGGAGACTGGAGCGTGTGAGAACCACACCTTAACATTAGCGCAATCTCACAGATCTGCCGACCATTAATACAGCGATCGGTTTAATTAGAAAACATATCGATATGTAATTTTATAAGTAATGAGTTCTTTACCACACAGATGTATTAAAGAAGGCTTACATGCAGGACTGGCTCGGTTGTTAATAGTAGTATTTTACAGACCGTCGAATGAGAGATTGGTCGTATATATGTAGTAGGCAATTTAATTAACCGACTTCAAGAAAGAAGGAGGTTCACAGATTGGCCTGTGTGTATGTATGTTCGCCATTATGTCGCAGTAGGCTGAACTAATTTCAGAAGCGTTTTTAGCTCAATATTTTTTAAACTTAGGAATAGGTCTTATAAAAATAGAAGTGGTAAATACAATTTAGGGCAGTTCTCTTATTGTTTAAAGCTTTATTTCTCTAATTTTGTTTTTATTATTATTTTTTAAAATAGTTAATTAAAGCATGGGAACTGTACTTACATGAATAGATGCAAAAGTTTAAGTATACTGTAGCGTAAAATAAAAGAAGTGCGCATCGGGACTTCAGATTTTTAATGTCACAGTTAAGTTGGACTTTTATATTTACCTGTTTAGTGGCAGTAAGCCTAGGATTACGACATGAAGTCGTCGGCTTAATATTATGTTAATGCGGCGCGCATTAGATAGCTGTTTACACGCGACATGTGGGCATGTGGGCAGCTCGACGCTGGGACCTCACGAGCTGGGGAATGGGTATCACAAGTCTTACTGACTATTTCAGAGTCATTTAATGGTTACTTAACCCATCACTTAGCAATTGTTTTCCATACAAAATCGTTACTAAGGAATAGTTTAAGTAAGCATTAAATGACTCTGAGTGTGGCAGTTAGTACGAGTATTAAGATAATTATATAGTTTTAGTTTACAATTCGGTTCTGAATTTCTTTATATTTTCTAAGATGGGTAGCAACTGATTTTACCTTCACATCTTACGATTTAACTGTAGGAGTACAGTTTTATATATTATTGATTCGATTTAGTTCAAACCATACGGTTCAACTGTTTGCTCTACACTTTCAGGATTTAACTGTTCAGTCCGACTGTACAGTTAAAATTGCAGAGTTACATCGTAATGTGGGTAGCCGCTATAAGGATACTTGCAAAAATAGAAGAGATGCAATAAAATTGTGTATATTAATTCCTTAGTTTCCATTATAATATAAAAGATTTGCGCACGTTGCTCATAATGAAGAGTCTCTCTGTGACTCGAAACTAGTTTCTCCATTAACGCACGTAAGTAAACCGTAATTTATAGTTAATTTAGTTTATCTCACGATAGTTAGACAAAAAGATATTAAAAAGCATAATTGTCATTTTGTCTGCATCTGGTCTTTATGCAAACAAACACGCACGGTAAGTACCAGTAGCAAAGAACACTAAAAGACTAAAGTTATAGCAGAGCTAGTACCAAACAACATAATATTATCATAAGTAGTGGCCATGCTAACCATATCGCGACGCGGGCCTATTACGCCAACTACAGACGAGCGATGTTCTAATCTAATCGCTAATCGCCGGCTCGTATATGAAGATAGCGTTGGGTAATAAGCAGTAATGGGCTTCATCGAATTCATTACTGTAGGCTTCCTGCACCAAGACCTATACATAGGCAGGCAGGAGACTTAAGTTGTTGACATGTTCTGTTGGGGTATGATATTTTAAACTGAGTATTAAATGAGAGATGTTGGTTATTTTGAAGTATCTTGTATTTGAAATTAGTTGTGTGTAGACTAGCAAGAAATTAGAATTGAAGTGTCTGTTGGTAATGTTAAATAAATGTGTTTTACTACACGCATACACACGACACAAATTTTAAAAGCCATATTTTTGTCTGTCTGTTCTTTTTTTATGGAATAGGAGGCAAACGAGCAAACGAGTTCCATCTAATCAACAATAAATTGACGAATGAATGATTATATGGAATTAATAGAAATAATGTAGTGATTGGAGTAGACTCCGTGTGCGTTCTTCAACAGCAAATTGCAACCAAGAGATTTTTAGATGATATAACTGATCCACAGGTCGACAAACTTGACGTTATTTCTAACCTTCTCTCAATTCAGCTGTGGACATCTTTCTTATTGATGATGATTATGAACATCAATGACACAACACCCACTGGTCTCCCAACCCACCAGCAAGTTAATTGGAGCCACTCTTAATGAACACATTGTCTCATTAATCAGTACATAATGATGTTCATGTTGGTCCTACTCCAGTAGTAGACCAGCATGACAAACTACACCAAACTGTTCCATATCCTTCAACTGAATTTTAACTCTATGACAATAAGGTAAGGTTGTAAATCATTTGATAGTTAGGTGCAGCTTGATGAGCTGCCGTCTGTAGTGTGACAGCTGACCGCCTGTCACCGGCCTTACGCGATGTTTTTTTGTTCATAAATAACTGTTTGAGTTTTCAAACTGGAAGTTGGATTAGTTCGCGTTTTTATTGATTTGTTTTTAGTTGTGTATATTTTGTATTAATTATAACTTAAGTTACTGTTAGTAAGTTAATTACTTAGTAATTTTACTGAAGTTACTGACGTAGCTCAAAGGATTAGCAAACTAAAGTAGTAGTGGTCCAATCACATTTGTCGAAGAACCGATGACCGCTAGAATGGAGACCGTATCTAGACAAGCGTAGTGTAGGGCGCCCTCCAGCTAAGTGTAGTGACGATATACGCAAGGTGTACATACATGCAGCAGTGGACGAGAACAGGCTGATGATGATGGTGATGATGATATGTTTAACTGCTGAGCTCATGCTCATCCACCCTTAAAAGTCGTTGTCCAAATCCTGGGCAGAGAAAAACAATATAAAGTTAAATTATATTATGTGTGGTATCTGCTGCATTACTTATTCTTATGATGGTGCCTGCTAAGCATGGAATCTCGTGTAAGATTTCTACGTAGAATTAAGTGCTGCTATTACTTCTATTGAAATTTATTCTTTGACAAGGTTTTACTTGTCTGTATTGTGTACCCCACAAAAACATTTCATGTTAAATGTTGCCAAGACGAGACCATATAGCTCGCACTGTCAAAAAGTAATCAGATCCCGTGTAGAGCCAAGTTTCTAACCCTATACTTTTGAACTGGCGAGTCGGCCGCACGGACTTTTTGCTATTCGTCATATGGGCTTGAGCTTAAAAATCTATTCAATCTTCTAAACTCTTTCCGTGCGGCCAACTCGCCAGTTCAAAAGTATAGGGTTAGAAACTTGGCTCTACACGGGATCTGATTACTTTTTGACAGTGCGAGCTATATGGTCTCGTCTTGGCAACATTTAACATGAAATGTTTTTGTGGGATTCCATTTCTTTTTGTAGGTTGCTTATGATAGAAAGATAAAATGAGCGACAAATTCACCTACTAAACTACTAAATTTATAAGAAAATTGCAAACGTAATCCTAATACTTTTTATCAATGAAAATTAAAACACTAGTATCTAAACCTTTACCTACTAAACTACTAACAATTAAATATTAGGCAAATGGATTTTTTCTCCGCGATAGCAAATTTTTAAATCACCGAAATATTCCGAAAACTTTTCATTCAATGAGACAACCGTCAACGACGTCTGCCCTCGCGCGTCTGCCCGCGTTCGGGTGCCGCGCTCGCTGACGGGCCGATTATTTTTAGCTACTGCGCGGGGACGAGGGGGCAGGCGGCGGGCGTTGGCGCATACTATACTTACGATGCTTATGTTCAAAAGTATAGGTTGATTAATAAACACTTACCGAAGTGAAGTGTAGTAATATTATTCATATCTAAGTACTTATGGGTAGGATAATGTTTTGATTTGATGAAAAGTTTGTGTTCTATGTACTTGTGTATAATTTTCAGATCTCAAGCAGGAAATAGGGAATTAAGTTTCCCTATTTCAGATTTTTACCCCTCCGCGGCCGCATTCAGACCTCTAGCGTCAAAAGTTGCGGAAGTCTCGAACAAACTTTCACCCCCTAGTTTAAGGGGTTGGGGGGTAAAAGTTCCAAGTTTTAGGATTTTTTTGTTGTTTGGGTACTAATACTAGCTTACATACCAAATTTCAGTTTTCTAGGACTTCAGGAAGTACCTTAAGAATTTTGTTGATCATCAGTGAGTGAGTGAGTGAGTGAGTGAGTGACGAAATCGGGGTATTTTAGATATCAATAAAATCTAAAGTATAAGAGCTATGCAATTGAAACTTTAGAGGTTTATTAAGTCTACCACTGACATTATATCCTGAAAATTTTGTTTATCTGGTATAACCCAAACTCAAGTTATGAAGGTTCAAAAATACGACGAAGCGCTTCGAGAAAAGGTAGGTAGTGCCCTTGCGCTTGCGCTTCGCTTGGCTCGTCTTGGCGGGGGCACTACCGTGCCCCCAGATCAATCCAAGTGACTTATGACAACTTACTACACTTTGAAACGAGCACTTACTCGTAGCTTTACTGACGGACAGACTGAGAGAGTATTATTCATTTCTTTATTTGGTGACGCTTCAAAAAACTTTACTTTGCCTTTGAACTACTTCTATATAGATACATGTAGTAAGGTTTAAATTGGCATAACTGCAGATCATTTAATCAAATCCCTAAGTATCTATTAAGCAACCGATAAATAAATAAATAGTCAATTATTCGATAACAATCGAATCGATTAGGAGTCAAAACATTAAAGTATCGAGTTGCGATCGATCATGAGTTCGTGACTCGCTCGAGATAATTATATCACTCTCGGCACAGATATGATCGATCGGTATCGCGGCGTTATGTGATGGGTTCGACCACTGGCTGAGGTTTTTTGTCAACGTAAAGTTTTATTTAGCTACTGGTTGTACTAGTTTTTTCCAACGTGATTTGTCATGTTGTCATATTTTTTCAGTAGCCGGATACAGGTGGTTGTAACTGTTCTTTTTGTATTCGGTAGTTAAGGATATGAAACGGATAAAATGATATTATCAATTTATTAAATGTTGATCTGTATAGTATAAGTATATAACAGTCTAAAGGCACTTGATACAACGATGAACAAGTGAAAAGCAAAATTCGAAACTCGAAACGAGTTCGTGTTCGTGTTCGTGAACTTCTTGCCGGAGTCTGTGTTTCCTACAAAATACAACTTGGGTGTCTTCAAGTCCCGAGTGAACACTGAACAGGTTGCTCATAGGTGCTCTATCGTCGGCTGTACCACCGCAAACCACCAGGCGAGATGGTAGCCAAACGCCATCCTACAAAGTATATAAAAAAAAACAATTTCATACGTCTTAAAATAATCCAAGTTGTAGATAAGTAGGAATCAGATCCCTCAACAACTTCATCAATGCATCTTCATAATTGCCATTTGTCCTCGGTAACCAACCACACTCATTTTACTACTTCGGCTTACTTCTTTCAATCAAATCTGGTACATAATCAACATCAACCTCAAAAGTAATTGGCAAAAGAACAAATATTGATGATGAAGTAACACATCAACACTGCAGCTCCTGGTCTCACAATGTGACGTAACATGAACAACAGTCGACTCGAAGACAAGCAGCCTGTTATATGTAAATGCAGGCAACACAACACCCACACGATCACATGTAACATTTACGAGACAAGCCCTAACAATGCACCCACCCACTCGACACTAAGTGCACACATGCCACGACTTTTGGTCCTACTCCAGTAGTTTTTTTATATGAAAGACGCCGTAATCGTACAGACGTATTACCTGATGGTAAGCAATCGCCGCCGCCTATAGACACTTGAAACACCAGAAGCGTTACAAGTGCGTTGCCGGCCTTTTGGGAGTTAGGAATTTAAGGTTGTTGGGGAATCGGGGATTGGAAAGATTGGGAAGGGGGGAATTGGGCCTCCGATAACCTCACTCACACAACGAAACACAACACGAAATCGGTTTTCTGTGAGGCCGTGGTATCACTCCAGTCGAGTCTGCCCATTCGTGCCGAAACATGCACTTAGTAGCAGCCCAGCATGACAAACTATACCAAACTGTTCATGTCCTGCAACTGAATTTTAACTCTACGACAAACGGGTAAGTTTGTAAATCATTTGATAGTTTGGTGGAGCTTGATGAGCTGCCTTCTTCTTCTAATCACATGTAACATTTACAAGACAAGCCCTAACAATGCCCCCACCCACTCGACACTAAGTGTCCGCACACATGCCACGACTTTTTCATCTAAAATGGATGCCAATTACCCGACCATATACAAAACGCGAGCGACTTTTTGTCGTTCGTCTAAAAAGGCACTAATTATGGTTTCCGGTTAGACAGCGGGAATGTTCGGCGCGCGGTGAAAAAGTCGCAGAGGTGTGCGCGAAACGCGATGCGTCGCGCGGCTGTGTTGTGCAGGGTTGGTAGACGACAGGTGTGGTACATGTACAAATAATGATTTGTAGAATATTTATGATTAATATGAATGATAATTCATACAAAATTTCGAAACTTGAGAATAAAACACATGACACATTCCTCAGTACTGCATTTACCAGCTACTGCTTGCAAATGCGTATTTAATATTACGTTATTCGTTATATTACGTTATACACATACCAAAGCATTTTGAATGACAATAAATTGTATTGTACCATGATTGGTAACGAAAAAATTATAATAAACCGTTGACCGAAGAAAAGACTTCAACGCGTTAACAAAATCATTTCTTCTTTTATATTCTTTTATACCAGCCCTAAGTCTGTATCGCGGTTGCGATTAGTAGGAGAGTCACGTAGTCACACAGAGTAGGTACCTACATGGAGTAATGTATATCTTCATTGCGGAACATATGTAGTTATGTACCGAATTACTGATACACTATTAACGAGATATATAAGTATGATATGATATATCATAACGCAGTCACCTCGGTGGTTTTTGTATGATATTAATTTTTCTATCGATATGAATGAAATGGAGAGTTGTGAGGATCTCTTTTATTTATAGTTTTATAGGACAGAATAGAGAGATAATTTTTATTATGTAAGTATTTTAGAGATTTTTTAAGGAGATGGTTCAGTCCAACTTCAGAGGCCATACTAATATTGACTTGATTTTTCTAGGGTAACTTTTACTCAAATTCTAGTGGTTTTATAGATTTTTTTAGACAAACTAACAGATAATTTTTGACTATTTCATTTAAACAATATGTATAATAACACATTTTAATTTCAAAAGCTATAAGGTAAAGTTGCACATACACTCTGAAATGTAACTCCTACTTTTCACCAACAACTCCCCTACATTGCAATTCATATAAACCAACACAAAACAACCAATTACAATGCAGCGTGTATTTCAAGCTGACTAATTGACAAGACATCTGTCAACTCGAATTAATTCATCGACACTTGTTCCAATGGAGTGACATGCAAAATATTCCGACACAAAAAATGCATGAATAATAATATATCGAGTAAGTGAGCACTCTGTCCACACATTACTCCGTGGCCCAAGATGGTGCGGGGGAAAAAAGGATACATGTTGATGTTGCGTTTATCGACGACATTTCGACATACCATCAATCATCACACCAATAGCCTAAAAGTATACACTGCTGACCAAAAGCCTCTTCTCGTATGGAGTAGTTTGAGCATTAATCACTTGCTTAATACGGGTTGGTGATTTCAAATTTAATCCAAGTTACCTCACAATGTTTTCTATCACCGTTTGTCAGTGGTTTCTAAATAATATAATATTAGAAAGTAGGTATAACTCGGAAAACGTGTCATTGGTACTTGCTGTTGGTAGGTTTCGAACCCACCACGATAAAATAAAATAAACACCAGTGGCGTTACAAGTGTGTTGCCGGCCTTTTAGGGGTTAGGAATTTAAGGGTTGTTGGGTTTTCTAATTAAAGTTGACTTTATCACCAATTCATCTTAAGCAAGCATGATAATTAATGCACAAACCTTATCCATGTGAGAAGAAGCCTTTGGTCAGCAGTGGCCACTTATAGACTGATGAGAGGTGGAATTGATTTAATTTTATAGGTTTACTCCCTATTACAAGGGTCCTAAGGAAGGTGCAAATTACTCCTTAAGTATCTATTATACGTTCCCCTGTTTGATTACCCAAGCCTTAGGGTGCTTTTCCACCAAAGATGTGGTATGCAGCTATGCTACGAAGGTGTAATAGCTAAGCTGTGAAACTATGTGACAGTTTCCATCGATACTAAGCTATGTAGTTGTGCGAGTAATATGCGCAGCTCTAGTATGCGATGTATCGATAATAGGGAAGACATCCATAGCACACATACATAGCACGTATCCATAGCACGCATCTTTCCATATAAAAAACATAGCTTAGCTGAGTTCGTTTCCACCAGTTTTAAGCTATGTGTACCAATGAATATGATTGATGGAAGCTAAACGCATCCACAGCAACGTAACATAGTACATCTCTAGAGGAAAAGTAGCCTTACACCTAAGTCCCAACCAGCTTAGTCTTAAATTGAATGTTAAACACCTATTACAAATATCTTAGCACCAAGTTTGCCAATCAAATAGGTTTCTATGTTAATTTACCATCGTTTTCTTATACCGACCATCAACTTACCCTAATCTGTCACCACTGCAATTAAATTCCAACCTTAAACTGTATAAAACTAAAGTTGAAATTTCCATGAAAAGTTTTGTCAGTTTAGAGTTAGTAGTACAGATTTGATGAGGGATTATCGACCTTATGTGGTTTAGAATAGAGTGGTAGTAGATATCAATGTGTGATGGACAGGTCTGTCATTATGTGCGACGTTTTCATCTGCGTACGTGCCATATAAGTACTGATTGTGGTCCTCGAAGTGTCTCCTAAGTGCATCTGATTGCGTTTTTCACAGGAAAAAGGTGTTTTGAGTTTTTACTCTAAACCGGTTCTTAAATGTGCTTTAGAGGCTGTTTGGACGTGACAATCTTATTAGTTGAGTGTAAAATTTATTGAGGTGGTCTCAACTTCGTATACTAATCTCAGATTTTTGCGTTCCCGTAAGAATTTTGTGATTTTTTTATGACATAAGTCGGTAAACGAGCAGACGGATCACCTGATGGTAAGCAATCACTGCCGCCCATAGATACCCGAAACACCAGAAGCGTTACAAATGCGTTGCCACCTTTTGAGGGTTAAGAATTTAAGGGTTGTTGGGGAATCGGGGATTGGGGAGATTGGGAAGGAGGTAATTGGGCCTCCGGTAACGCGAGCGTTGTTTCACGTCGGTTTTCTGTGAGGATGTGGTATCATTCCGGTCGAGCCGACTTAATTGAAAACAATATTTTAACGTTAAAGTTATCATGTACAGGATCGAATTTATTTCGTAACATGTTCGCTGAACAATCTCTACAAGAATGGCGTTTCGGAATGGGTTTCACGTGGAGCTCGTCATTTGTTAGTGTCGGTAATTGATCGGCACTCGCAGCATTTGTCGGCATCCACCCGACTACACCACGCGGATACATTCGAGGCTTTTTCATAGATTCTTCTAAATACCTGGGCACTTTGAAATATATAGAATTTCTCAGTTCCTTGGCGATTGCTGTTAGCAGTACAAGAGGTGACGGGAACACGTTTACACAAACACATTTTTTTTATATTTATTGAATTACAGTACATTTTTACTCTGATACAATTGATTTCACATAAATATAGGGGACAGTTTTTCTACCATTGGTATATTGTGCATATTGTTTCTGACTAAGATTATTGAGAAACCCATATTCTCAATTATAATTAACTTGTGACTATGCAGTTACACTGACTTGCAACCTATGAAATAGGTCGTAACATAAGACACCATAGCTTGCTCGTTTTCATATTATCACCTTCTGAACTAAAATTATCTTAAACACCACTGGTAAATTCATTCACCACAAAAGCTAATCTCTTTTAATAGATTCGCCTCAAACCCGCAATCAATAAAATCCTCCAAGAAAATGCTACCCATTATCTATGTTGGTCTTGCACTAAATTACGGCGCGGTCGGCATCAGCGCGATGCCATCAACTTGGACGTCCACATACATAGGTCGGGAGTTGTAGGCTCACATAATTAACGTCAGCGACACACCACTGTGCTGTCGCTCGACACACGCGTGTACTCGCTGCCAGTTAACATGCTCTCGTTTCCTTATACAGGCAAATAGATTAACTATAAGCTCTACGTTTATTAAAAGGGAAATAATAAACTTGTTGTACAGTTGTGTTTGTAATGAGTTTTACGGTTTTTGAAATAATAACCTAAACTGAGCTCTATTAAATTGATTTAAGGTTTAACATCTGTAAGCTATAATTTGAAAATTTTATAATAATTGTTACACCCTCTTTTATACCAAGCTTATTCATATTGCCTCGTTGGTCGAATGGACACAAGTGCGAATGCTGGGCAAGGGGTCTCGGATTCGATTCCCGGATTGGGCAAAACATTATTGAGCTATTTTCGGTTTTTCGAATATTTTCGATAATTCTCAGTAGTAGCACGGAATCCGGAAATATGCCCGGTTTATGGTAACAGACGCAGCCCCTATTACATGGGATTTACAACACAAATGGTGAAAAGTAGGTGTACATTTTCCAACAGCATTACGTGCCATAATGTGCACCTCTGCCTACCTTCTTGCGGATACAAGGCGTGAACGTTATAGTTTTACTGTTTATTTACTCCTCAAACACTAACGAATTACCTCAACTGCTCACATCACGTAATGCCTAGATTCAAGAACGTCTACAATTACCCAAACATCACGAACTGACGAGTGACAGACAGCAGCGTCACCATTGGTCGTCAGCTGCACTCTGCTGGCCAATGGGAGGCCGTCTCAATGACCTAGTTGTTTCTAGTCATGCTGTAGGGTAACTAGATCTAGATTACTTTGATTCTTTGATTATGTTCTACTGGTTTAGTTTACCTACGTTTAAACTGTACCGATCCGCCTTGAGCGAGCGTAGTGACTATTGCTCATTCTTTCTCTGTGTGAGAAGAGGCCTTTGGGAAGCAGGGAGACAGTTGATATGCTGTTGTACATGAAAATAACTGTATTGTAAACATGAAATGTCGTGGTGGCCCGGAGGTTTCATATCCCAGAGGTCCTCTCCTCCTGCATGAGAGCTCTAGATCAAAACCTACCAACTGCAAGTACCCATGTGACTTTTTGCAAATTATATGTAAGGTACTTTCTAAGATTATTTAGACACCACTTGGGAAGAAGGACACTATAAGGGGGAAATTCATCCAATCACTTCTCTCGCCAGGGCAAGGCGAGAGGGAGTGTCAGACTCGTACTGACTAAAAACCACCCCGTTCCTATTCCTGCTTTTCGAGCCGGTGCCCCAGTAACCCGCTAGATAGTCCGCAGCTCCGAATCAGGCAGCAACCTTACTGGACCCCATCTTTAACCGCGGCTTTGTTCTTATGAAAGTCAATCTACGTGATTCTCAGTCCTACCAAATATTAATTTAATTGAGTAGACGCGCTGACGTCCCGAAACTTACCGTAGAAGGCAGGTAGTTAGTCTAGTCAGTTTTAAGATCACGGTTAATTCACGTAAACCGTGATTTTTAGTAAATTTAGTATATTTCACCATAGTTATCATTATTTATACTTAGAAAAATACACTCCCCGATAAAGCAACAAGAGGTAAAAAAGAAATACACTTTGGTTTCACATTGTTTTACCTATCTTGAAAAATCATAACAACACACCCTTATATGTCTAACCGCGAAACACAATTATAACTCAACACCAATTAAGAAACACAACTCCATACAAAGTCCATTTAATTATGAGTAAAACCTTTTTATCCCATCTCTCTTTGCAGCCTCAATAACTCTATTGCAGTATACATCCATTCCTTATTCCTGCCTACCCCGGCAAGGCAAGTGGCGTGATGATAGGAATGCGAGTTTAGCACTTAAATCACGACCAAAAGCGAAGGCAGCCGACGGCGACCGAACCCATACGTGTATGGGAATGTTGCATTATATTAGTAGGGGGACCATGTGGGAGGGAGCTTATGAAAATATTCTTCTAAAAGTCTTTGCAATGTTTAACCGACTTCAAAGAAACAAGAAGTTTCTCAGTTTGACCGGTATATTTTTTTTAAGTATACGGTATATGAGCAAGCGGATCACCTGATGGTAAGCAATCGCACGAAATACCAGAAGCCTTACAAGTGCGTTGCCGGCCTTTGGGGATTAGGAATTTAAGGCTTGTTGGGGAATCGGGGATTGGGAAGATTGAGAAGGGGGGAGGGAGGGTAATAATAATTGTGCCTCCGGTAACCTCACTCACGCAACGAAACAGCAACGAAATAGTCGAGCCGACAATGTACGTTACGATAATGCACGATCTCCTGCAATATCCTTCACACCAAAACATGACAGTCACCCTCCAATCTCACACTATAGATCATTGATCGATAGTAGATCATTAGGGCGGCGTGATCGATACCCGGCGCGCGCTGCTCACGCGCATCCATTATTCATGTACACACGCCCTCACACATCAAACTACACATAACCAGTTTATCTTGATCCCTCTCTTTACGATCATTCCGTACATTCAACGGTTCAGATTATACTGGTATTGCTTAGCTTCAAGTGTAGTGACACACATCACGACTTATATGACTTGTTCGCGTTAGAGCGAGACAAAAAATAATTCAATTGAGTAGTGTAACGTTGATCGAATGACGGCTGCTTGAAAAAGTGAGCGAAGAAACAATATGTGTGTGTGTGTGTGTGATCATTAAAATTGTTCGCTAATTAATAACGCTCAGTGCTATGAGCATTAAACTTAATATTATGTGCTCGACGCTTTTGACATACACTCCCATATACGAGTATTGAATTTTCTATTCCCTCGGTAGACATAATTGGTGCTTACATGCAATCTAAGTCATAGCACCGGTTGGGATTGCAGGTTCCTAGACAATACAGATGGGGTCCAGAAGGACTGAACCTGATCCGGAGCTGCGGACTATCTAGCGGGTTTACCGGGGCTCCGGCTCGAAAAGCAGGAGTAGGAACGGGGTGGTTTTTAGTCAGTAAGAGTCTGACACTCCCTCGCCTCACGCGAGGCGGGAATAGTTATTGGATGATTTTCCCCCTTGTAAAAAAGGCTAAATAACTACATTATAAAGTTTTTTACTGATCGTCTGTTCGCAACTACTATTTTTTTTATATTATTGGTACCTATTATATCAATCCTACTCAAATCCATACATCACTCAAATTATCTATATCTACATATATTATAATTGATTTCACAAATCAAATCACCTTTCAAACAACAAACGAGTTCCAATCGGTCATCGCATCATTGTCTATGCTTAATGATTTGATACATTGTCTATGCTATAATCACGCTGTGAGCGATTGGGTGTAGTTTATGACGGCCCACAGATTATAATTATTATACTAGTATTGTGCCTGTGGTTTCGCTTGTGTTTAATTTTGAAGATTTCTCAAATAGGTCTTAGGTTTCTGTCTCAAAATAGCGTGGTCCATTTTAAAAGGCTGGCAACACACCTGTGACTCCTCTGGTGTTGCGGGTGTCTATGGGCGGCGCTGGTCGCTTACGATCACGTGCAACTGGCTGCCGTGCAACGTGTAGCGGGTTCGATTACCGCACGGAGCAACTCCTTATGTGATAGTAGTAGTAGTAATAAATTGTTGTTTCGGGTCTGGGTGTGATACATATGTGAAATTGTATATTTGTAAATGTACATGACACAGGAGATAATTTCAGCGTTCAAAAATTCTCGATAAAAAATTAATCTACGTTACTGCCTGAAAAGTAACATTTCGAATGGTAAATAAAAAATTAAATGACTGATTTTAATATTTTTAGGAGTAGATACTGTCTAGTACGTACAAACAGTCAAATCTATTCACTTCATAACGTTATACTATACATAATTGAATTGGTATAACCAGACGTGTGTTGGCCAATGTAATTTATGGCCGTATTCTGATAATTCAGATAATTGATAATTGCACTCGTTTATATTATGTTCGGCCAGGCTTTGGCTGGTCTACTCGCGAGTAATTTGGTCAAAGATTAATGTCTTAGGATTATTATCGTAATTTATTACGAGACAAATGTTTTTGATAACGTTATGCTTTCAAAGGGGGAATAAAAGCTCGTAGCAGTTGATAGATTAGGTGCCTACTAATTTCCAACACGATAAACGAGCAGACGGATCACTTGATGGTAAGCAATCGCCGCTGCCCACGGGCACAAACATCAGAGGCGTTACTAGAGCGTTGCCGACCTCTTAAGGTCTCAGCACACATATGGGATCGGAAAGGGAACGTAACCGTAACGCCTTTCGCCTCGCTGTCAACCAGGCGTCAACCTACCGTATGCACGTAACGAAAGCGTATCAGCAACGCCTGTACGTCAACTCGGCTACGGCTAGGCGACACCGACTAGACTAACACGATAGTTAGTCGGTACGGAGAGACGTAAGCGCGGGGACGGAGAAACGTAAGCGCGGGGACGATGAGCCGTAAGCGCGGGAATTCAAGTTCGGAGCCTGTTCCGAGGCGAGGCGATTACGTTATTATTCCGATTAGTGTGCGTTGCAGTAGGGAGTTTAATACAAACCATTCTGAACGGCTCGAGGCGATACGGTGACGATCCCTTTCCGATCCCATATGTGTGCTGAGACCCTTAGGGGTTAGGAATTTATTTAAGGATTGTTGGGGAATCAGGGATTTGGAAGATTGGGATAAATGGGCCTCCAGTAACCTCACAATGAAACACAACAAGCGTTGTTTCACGTCGGTTTTCTGCGAGGCTGCGGTATCACTTTCTGTGAGGCCGTGGTATCACTCCGGTCGAGCCGGTCCATTCGTACCGGAGCATGGCTCTTCAACATTAGAAAAACTTTACTAGGTATACGATATCCGCAATGAGACCAATACTCATTCCCGTGTGAGTCTCTCGACACGTTCAAAGTACGAGTATGATTGTGATCAAAACAAATAAAGAAACATAAGAGCATCGTCGCGAGTGAATGCGCTGTCATCTGTCTGTGTGTAATCTGTGTGTCACGAACATCGCGTGTGGCGTGACGTCACGTGTGGATTAATCGGGTTAGAAGTGTGGTAATCATAACCTTTGGGTATTATTGTAACTTTCGTGAGACATACTAAATTAATTACTATGTTCATCGGCTCAAAGTCAAAAGTGAAAATAATTTATTTCAAATAGACCAGGAAGGCACATTTGAACGTCAAAGCAAACTAATATTAATAACGTCTGTCTGTCGGTCAGTCCTCTAATGAGGCTATTTGCTCGTTCCAAAGTGTATATTCTATGAGAAGAACGAGCAAGAAACTCCATAGGTTACTCTTTTTCAATCAGATTCACAATACGACTTGGTTACATTGTTTGGATTGCTTCAATTTGGGTATGTAAAACTGTAATATTTCAAAGTGAATGAAAAAGAAAACACTGAGGGCAACAAAATCAATGCAGTTATTATCGGCTTACTCGCGTAATTGTTTGACGAGGAACTCGACTAGTTTCAAGCCATGCTAGAGGCTCATATTCATGAGCAGCATTCCGCGACACACGACAACCTTTGAGTTTTGGGTATGTGAGGTTTTTGTGACACTGAAAATGTGTTCATGTTAGGTTATGGTCAGGTGTAGTATTTTTGGGTTTTTTACTGACTTCAAAAATATGAGGTTCTCAGTGTGACCTGTATGTATGTTTGATGCAGTTTTCAGCATAGTATCTTACTACTACTTGACTCAAAAAATTGTAATTGATCAAAATCCTTTCTTAGCGGATACCTACGTAATAGTATGCGATATTTTAGCCCGATCCATCCAGTGGTTTGGGCTGTGCGTTGCTAGATTACTATGTCAGTCAGTCAGTCATATTTAGGTGAATATACTTATATATTTAAGATTATAAAGCGCATCTGTGTTAAAGTATCAATAAAAAACTTACCTACTATAAACACTATGTTTCGTAAATCTAGATCTAATATAATTTAGCATAATTACATACTATCTATCTAACTATGACATAAGTTTACTAGGCCAAAGCTATAAACATACAATAACGACAAGAAATTAATTAAAATTCATAATATCTTAATACTGACTTATAGTATACACAACTTCACATCAAGCTACTATAAACCAATTTATCTTGGTCTGACTTAGCATGAACTATCCGTGCATTCATGGGTCAGCTTAAAATGGTTAATCACCCATCGAGCTGTAATTACCAGTGTATCTTGGTCTAACTTTGTATGAACTTTCCCCACATTCGAAGGTCAGCTTATACTGGTTGTATAGCTTGATGTGTAACCGTGTGTACAGCGGATGTAAGCAATCTATGTATGTAAGCTGACAGTCAGTTTCCGTTCGAACCCGTGCCGGGACATGTAGTCCAAACTGTAATATCCGTCCAAGTCATTATGTTATCAATTAAACATGTTAATTTGTATTTTATGTTAATTTCTGACAGGTATGTTACTAAGTCATAACATAACACTATTTATTTTATAAAGAAATGTAATGTTAATAAAAATATTGTGACATTTTTCGCCAGTTATTTTTCTATTGCCATATAAATGCTACGTTGCTCTCAATTCGGGTTTGATAACCGGGTCGGGCGAAATTTCTCAATAGTAGCACGGATTCTGGAAATGTGTCCGGTATAATATGGCAATAGGCTCACCACCTATATGGGACTTGGACTTGAAGCTGCGGACTACCTACCGGGCTTGCTGGGGCTCTGGCTCGAAATGCAGGAGTAGGAACGGGGTGGTTCTTAGTCTAACACTCCCTCTTGATTCGGTCAAAGCGGGAGATGCCACTATATGATTTACCCCCTCTAACTAACTATTAACAACAATTAACGTTCAAAATTAGTATTACTATATGTACACTTTACAGGCACATATACCTTTAACAATTACAAGCTCTACTTATACCTTCAGGTAATAAGAACCGTGAAGGTATGCCCCACACATAAGGTCGGCCGCCGAGGGTAACGTAATGGGGTAGGCGAGACATTATACCTTATGGCCCATATTGTGTGCTATAATTATTGATAAACTGTAGGACACACATACTTGGCTATTATTATTTATTAGTATGTGTCATGGAGATAGCCTTCATGTAAATATAAGTAAGTTAAATAATATAACTACACATTTATTTCTGCCTCGCTGATCGAGCGGTCGTGAGTGCGACTGCCGGACAAGGGGTTTCGGGTTCGATTCCCGGGTCTGGCAAAGTATTACTGAGCCTTTTTCGGTTTTTCGAAAATTTCTCAGTGGTAGCACGGAGTCTGGAATTGTGTCCAGTATATGGCAATAGGCTCATCCCCTATTACATGGGACTTATAACACAAATGGTGAAAAGTGGGTGTACATTGTATAGCGGTATTACGTGCCGTAATGCGCACCTCTGTCTATCCCTTCGGGGATAAAAGGCGTGACGTTGCTTTTTGTTACATTTATTTCTGTAGTAGTACTGTATAACTCTTTGAATGATGAATGAAATTGAATTACACGACGTCGACAGTTACCCTAAAATGTAACACCTATTTTCACCAGATAAATAATTATGAAAAAAGCTTTAACCTTTCGTATGCCGTATATCTATACTATATATACTAGTTATATATACTAGTTTGTTTGATTGTTTGTTTGTTTGTTTAAACGCGCTAATCTCAGCAACTAGTGGTCCGATTTGAATAATTATTTTTGTGTTGGATAGCGCATTTATCACGCTACGTTCAATAGGAACCGAGCAGAGCGGGTGAAACCGCGCAGAAGTAGCTAGTAAGACAACAATAGAAAACACATTGTGTCTCGCGTGGATTCACGTTCCAAACATACGAAGGGTTCAACAGAGAGGAGTGGAAGGAAAGTAGGGAGGCCTTTGCCCTGCAGTAGGACGATCATGGCTGAAATATAAATCTAAATTTAAGTAATTATGAGCTTTATTTTATGGGAGAGTGAACTCATTAATATCTAATTGATTGTCATGAAACAAAACTCGTTCGATATTCGATAAAGCCTCATAATAATAATTTATCGCCTGACCTGACCTGGGTATAGATATCTAGAGTTATGTTATTTTACTAATATTATAAATGTGAATGTTTAGGAACTTTTGTGTTTATGTGTGTGTATGTTTGTTACTCAATCACGTTAAAACGGCTGAAGGGAACGGGATAAAATTCGAACAGGTGTAAAATATGGTCTGGACTAACACATAGGCTACTTTTTACCCCACGCGAAGCCGCAGGCAGAAGCTAGTTTACCAAATAAACTATAGAACAAGCATATTATGCTTTGTAGGTACCTCGGGTTCTAGGTACCAATTAGTATTTATAGGTGTTAAGTATTATGGTCATAATAAGATAGCCTTGCTACACACTAGCTGTACCGATTATTAATAATCTCATGCATTATTAAGTACTTATTATTTATTGTTATTAACTTGTTGTGGTTTTCCTGGAGGCACTCGTGGTGTCAGTCTATTAGTCGTTATGTATATGGTTTGGTTTTATAGAAGAAAATTAGAAATCTATAAAATGAGAACTAAGTACCTTCTGTTTTGAGGGGGTAAAATCATCCAATGACTTGAGTTTGACTTCTCCCGCCTTGGGTGAGGTGAGAGGACTCTTACTTACTAAAACCCTCCCCGTTCCTACTGTTACTTTTCGAGCCGGAACCCCGGTAAACCCGCTAAATAGTTTATGATGAAGAGTCTCTCTGTGACTCGAAACTAGTTACAGCTTTTCTCAATATATAGGTACATATATGAGCAAATCGTTGCTTTTTAGTTAATATACTATGGCTCTCGATAGTTATTAAAATATTATATATATATTATATGTACCACAACAGTCGATCGTCACGACCTCTTGTTGTGAAGTATCTTAATTGCAACATCTATTTCTGCAGATGAGCTCATCAAAATCAGTTAAGCAGTTTTCGATAACAAGGTTAATATTCATACTAAGAAAGAATTACGATAAATTGATGATAGATAATTAATAAATGAAGTTACTATGTATGTATGTTTGTAGAGTAATTGATGAATGGCAGGTACATGTTGTTGACAAGAGTGTGAGTGGGGGAGTGGGTGATGACGTCACGAGCTGATGATGTACCGGTTCAGTTCTCACGCCCTACACGCGTTGTGCAATTACAGTGGGTACTTATCTATATCGAGTGAACATACGGAGGGGGAGAGCGTCGAGCTTGTTGGCTTAAACTGCTTGGTAAGGTTTAGCTGAAATGAATATTTTTATCTTACGGCGGGTTAAGTACTGTTTGACGAGGTGACTCGACTAGTTTCCAGCCAAACTAGGGACTTATAGTCACGAGGAGCATTGCATGAGTCGTGACAGACTGCCTCGTTGGTCGAGTGGTCGCAAGTGCGACTGCCGGATAAGGGGTCTCAGTTTCAATTCTCGGGTCGGGCAAAGTGCTACTGGGTTTTTTCGGTTTTTCGAAAATTTCTCAGTAGTAGCATGGAGTCTGGAATTGTGCCCACATGGCAATAGACGCACCTATTACATGGGACTTATAACACAAATGGTGAAAAGTTGGCGTATATTGTACAGTGGCATTACATGCCGTAATGTGTACCTCTGCCGATCCCTTCGGGGATAAAAGGGCGTGACGATGCACGATGCACAAAGAGTTAAGCGAAGATGTAACACGTAGCATTGCAACCTAGTCACTGAGTCAAATACACATTCAATCAGTCAACAGTTTTTGTTGTGTATCCTACACGTCTGTGTGTCACGCAGCCCGCGGCATCTTTCGTAAGTGTAACAGTAAATGGCGATTATGTTAATAGCATCAGTTTCTATAATGTAACGACACGTAATTGGGACGTGTAGTGTAAATACACATTATACACATTACGCTGTTTGTGCTTGAAGGGCAAACAGTTTAGTACATGCTTACGGTTTACCCAGACCTAATTAATGTATGAGAGAATTTATTCGACTGCCTCGTTGTTCGAGTGGTCGCAAGTGCGACTGCCGGGCAAGGGGTCTCGGGTTCGATTCCCGGGTCGGGCAAAGCTGCTGAGCTTTTTTCGGCTTTACGTGTATTATTTCGGCATTACGTGCCGTAATGTGCATCTCTGCCTACCCCTTCGGTCATAAATGGCTTAACGTTGCAAGTGGCCAACGTTGCAATAAAAATATACACAATTTTTTTAATCCGTCTAAGCATGTTCTGTGCAAACGATTAACTACAGTTTACAGTCGTGACTGCTTATACACACAGGATCAGTGAGACAGTCATAATTACGTGTCACAATGGAGATGGATGTGATAGAGACAGATAAACAAGTGATGATGTGATACATCGCCTCGATGTTACACGTGACGCAGCGTGCAACGTGTTGCTGTAGCTTCATTACATGTTTCAGGGCAATACCTAAATCACGATTATGAATTTATCCTGTCGAAACATTAAATCCTGTAAATTATCACATCAACAGCCTATAAGTGGTTATAAAGGCCTCTTGTACGGGGAAGCTTTGAGCGTTAATCACCAGTCGTGCAACGGGTAGTAGGTTCGATTTCCACAGGGACCAACTATTTGTGTGATCCGCAAATTGTTGTTTCGGGTCTGGGTGTCATGTATATGTGAAATTGTATGTTTGTAAACGCATCCACGACACAGGAGAAAATCCTAGTGTGGGGGCAAAGTTTAAAAAAACGTTGCACAGTGAGCTACTGAGCCAGAAGCATGGAGATGACATAGATGAGGTAAAAGATATGAGTATTATTGTATAGTGTGACATATAAAGTACACGTGTAGTCACACCTGCACTGTGTGTGTACGTGTGGGTCACAAGTCACGATATTGTGAAGTCGTGGCTTGTATTACACTGATACCAGATAATCCATTAGGTTTATTATTACTATCAGTGTAATAGCTAGGTAGTTAGCTCTTTAACTAAGTTACATATAATATGTGTTGTAGATGTGAGCCATATGGTAACGGCAGAGTGCTTACTAAACAATTACACATAATATGACAGTGACAGTGGTCTTTGATTAATCTGTACCCTTCGTATAAGGTTGCTTACTTTAAAGCAATCGAAACGAGAGCGCGCTCGGTGCTCTGATTGGCAGGCTCGAATTAACCAACGAATCAGAGCTCTGCACGTGCTCTCGTTTCGATTATTTAAACGTAAAGTAAACTCATACTAAGGTTACTGGACATTTTATACTTTTATCTCTGATTACTATACCGAGTGTTAAGATAATGGCAAATCCTCATGTAGTGGAGTCCATTGTCATGAACTATTAATGATGATGAATACTACTTAAATAAATGGTCCGTATCTAAATAAACATTCAGAGCTGTAGGTCTGTTGTTTGAATAAATCTATCTGCAATTTCGAAGGTGCACAACAAATGAAAGGTCAATTTCACGAATAATTTTTGCAAGTATAAAATAAGAATTATGCTTATTTTTTGTATGCTATTTCTACGCCTGTAAACGTCCAGACGGATCTCCTGATGGTAAGCAATCACCGCCGCCCGTGGACAACCGAAACATCGGAGGCATTACAAAGACGTTACCGGCCTTTTAAGGAATTTAAGGGTTGTTGGGGAATTGGCGATTGGAAAGATTGGGTAGGAGAAGTAATTGGGCCTCCGGTAACCTTATTCACTCACAACAACGCAAACGTTGTTTCACGTCGGCTTTCTGTGAGTTGTGATATCACTTCAGTCGAGCCGGCCCATTCGTGCCGAAGCATGGCTCTCCCACACTTAAATTCTTTCTATTTCTTGGGATCCAATATTACTTGAATATCAATTAGCACAACCTTATCAATTGTCTACACTATTAATGACTGCCAACACTATCGACAACTCTACATCACTAATTAGCGCGTCACTGTCAACTGTCAGCTGTCACGTGTCACTGTCATTATCTGACAGACGACAGCAACGCCCTCTCGCGGCGAAACAAGATCAGACTTATCTTGATATGTATGACAAGCGCTGTAATCGTCTTAATAGTGTTGTAATGAGGCTTAATGTGACAAAACGCCCACGGGAAGGGTTTGGGCGGTTTCTTGTGATTTCCTGCTTAATTACATAGTTATACATTGATATAAAAGAGTAATGAATGAAATTTCTTGCTCGTTCTTCTACATCCTAAGCTACACTTTAGAACGAGCACTTAACTTCACAGACGGCCGGAGCTGCGGACTACCTAGCGGGTTTACCGGGGCTCCTGCTCGAAAAGCAGGAGTAGGAACGGGGTGGTTTTAATCAGCAAAAGTTTGACACTTCCTCTCGCCTCCCAGAAGGCGTGAGATGTCATTGATGATGATTTTCCCCCTTAAAAGGGATTATTTTTGTGTTGGATAGTCCATTAATCGAGGTAGCCTTCCTTTGTAAGTTTATGTGTTTGTTACTCAATCACGTTAAAAAATCTGAAGGGATAGAGATGAAATTTGGAAGAGGTGTATATTATGATCTGAAATAACACACGGGACACTTTTAAACCCACGGAGCCGCTAACTGAAGCTTTTGGGCTATGAAACATTACGCCACGATCAATAGGAGCCGAGAAATGGATGAAACCGCGCTAGTTTAAAAAAAATACAACCACAATGTTACGCCTTTTATCCTCGAAGGGGTAGGCAGAGGTGCAAAATTGCACATTATAGCACGTAATTTATTTATTTATTTATTTGGTCTACCAACAATAATGCCGTTATACAATTTACGCCCACTTTCGACCACTTGTGTCATAAGTCCCGAAGTCCGAAAAGCCTCCAGTAATGATTTGCCCGACCCGAACCCGAGACCCCTTGTCGCGCTTTCGACCACTCGACCAACAAGGCAGTTTAAAATAAAGTTTTTTTAACACACTTACATAAGTAACTAAAAATATACAAATAAAATTATGTTCATAACATAATTGGCATGACCATCCACGTTAGCTGTCATATTCGGTACGAGATAATCACAGTAACGTAACCCACTTTGCGACCACCACACCACCCATACCTGACGCTAATTGTAATTTAAACACACAACTCGATTATTTGATCGAGTCAACTTATCGATCGGCTGACGCGAGACGTCACATCGAATCGATTCAAATCGATTGCAATCATCTTAATTGGTCGCAGCCGAGTGCTGTGAGATGAAGGAAAACTAGACACTTGCGGTATTTTGATTGGATTGTTTTTTTTTTATTTGTGGTTTTTAGTGTTCAGTGCATAATAATGTTAATGGGATGTTATTTCGTTTTATATTTTTATAATAACTATCGTAAGACAAACTGAATTAAATCACCATTTAATTACGTAAATTAATGAAGAACAGCTTTATTAGTTTCGAGTTACAGAGGGACTCTTCATCATGAGCAGCATGCGTAAACGCGGCGACGTCGCGCAGCTTTCTGAATGATGCTCTTCTCTAATTAGTTTTAATTTTGCTACATACTAGGACATTTTTCTGCATTATGTGAGTGTTTGAAGATATACATACAAATACACACCCAGGTTATACCCAGACCCGACGAACCCGCGACACTTTACGCCACAGCCAGTAGCTTAGCCACTACGTCAACCGTAGAGTCAATTAGAATGAGTTTCGCTTGAGCTCAGACTATCATCTTAATCTTATACTATTATATAAAGCTGAAGAGTTTGATGCGCTAATCTCTCGAACTACCGGTCCGAATTGAATAATTATTTTTGTGTGATATAATGCATTTATTGAAGAAGGTTATAACAAAGTAGCTAGTATTATATAAAACTGAAGAATTTATTTTTTTGAATGCGCTAATCTCTGGCACTTTTTTTAAGGGTGAAATATCATTGGATGATATGAAAACTCATTGGATGATAATCCAATGAATTTATTTTTCGCCTTGGGCGAAGCAAAACCAAGTGTCAGACTAAAAACCACCCCGTTCCTACTCCTACTTTCCACCCGGAGCCTCGGTAAACCCGCGAGATAGTCTGCAGCTCCGGATCAGGTATCAGCCCTACTGGACCCGTCTGTAGTAGGACAGGTTCGATTTGAGAAAAAAAATGTATGTAAAACATCACGCTATAACCAATAGGGGCCGAGCAGAGCGGTAGTAGCTAGTTTTCAATAAAGAATTACATCAATATCTAAACAGACTATCACAAAAAACTACCAGCAGGCTTATGTATGACCTTACGATCTTTGACAAATTAATTCACAATCGCCTGTACAAACACATCACGGTTGAATACAAACTACTTATATGGCAAACAGTTTAATGTCATTATTTGCTGTCAATCACATACTGTACGAGTATAGGCAGGAAACTTGTTTGTGGCTTCACAGTCTCGTCTGAATATTAAAGGAGATACTACGTACTTTATCCTAGTATAATAATCCTGTTTTAGAATTTATAGTTCTCATATTCTAAGGGCTGGAGTCTTAAGTGATATATTTATTCGAAGGGTAAGCTATATTTTTATTTTTCCTAAAAAAAAGTGTCCCCACACTACTATTTTTTTCTCCTGTGTCGTTGGTGCGTTTACAAACATACAAGTTTACATGCACATCTGACAAAGAGTTTTCCGTGCGGGAATTGAACCTGCACCAGTTGCCTAGCCACCGCACCAACCGTAGTCAAGATTCATCTTTATTAAGAAAAAATTAAGTTCTTTGACACGTTGCGTTGTTTGAAAATATATATTACTAAGTAAATATATTCTTAAGGATAATAGTTTTGTATTTACATGTGTGTAATTAACCTGTAATATACTATTTCCTCGTCAAACGGTTACGTGAGTAAGCCGATAACATAATAATTAATTTAGTATGTCTCACGAAAGTTATAATAATAATACCGCGGTTAATGTTACTAGTACATGGATGTAGAACCCAAAAATATGGTTAGGTTGTTTTGTCTGTCTATCTCTCTGTATGACTGCGCGCATCACATGAAAAACTACTGATTCAATACCGATGCGGTTTTCACAGATGTATTTATCTTCTTTCAAATTAATGTCTGATGTATAAAATATATTATATGTATAATTACTTCGAATGTAACGCATGCGAAGCCGCGGCCAAAAGCTACTTACATAATATAGGTAGTTAATTACATATTATAAAGTAGGTATTATTAAGAACGCTTTACTTATATTGTATTTGTTCATGTCCCAAGTATGTTAATCCTTGAAAACTATTTGAAATGTACAAAAATAAAAGCTGGAGTTAGGGAAAAAATATTTGTTTTATACGATACATTTTTATACACTTAAGGTAAGCGTCCGCAGGCCCGTATTAGACGGATCGCGTCAAACTAATTAATTTTCCTGTATCGGCGGATTCGTTCGGATTGCCGACGCTAGTATTAGCAATCGGATTGCTAGTTTCTATTCAAGATAAACAAAAATCCGTTGCGTGCGATGCGTCCGATGCGTACGATGCGGGCCTGTGAACGCTTACCATTATACTTTTAACCCCTACTACGCCAAACGTACGTAGATCTATGCAAGACATAATGTATATTTTGCTGTCTCATATACCAGCACTCGGCAGTCAAGAGGATAATATGGTTTTGATAAAATTAATTGTTGATTAATTTGTCCTTGGTTTTCCTCTCATCCTTTAAAGTTTATCGTTTAATTAAACTGTTGTTTACAAATCCCAGCAGGAATATGGTAGTAGTAGTGCCTATGCACTGCAGTTTTATAAATATGTTTTCCTGTTATATGCATTTATGCGTAATGTACATGTAGTAATAAATAATTCTGATATTATATCATTAGTTGAAAGTCTACTGTGGTGTTTGTACTAGGTACCTAAATATTTACTTTAGCTTAACCTAAAGATATTGTTTCATAATCATCATCATCAGCCCATGTTCGTCCATTGCTGGATATAGGCTACTCCGATAGCACGCCACTGAGCTCAATCTTCTGCTCTTTTCATCAAACCACTGCCATTGACTTAGTTGGAGTGCACTTCCAGCTCACGCCAGCTCGTTTTCCTAGACTTTAAACTCTAATTTTGTTAATTAAATCATATTTTACTTACTTAAACGTATTTTCTTTTTTAATAATTTCTTCATTAGTTTTATGAGCTAAACTACCTAGTGAAGAATGTTTGCAGTTGCCACTGTACATGTTAGTAACGAATTTGTTTGAATTGTTTCAGGATCTACTTGAGCGAATATTTCGGTTGTTCGACGCAGACGGCAACGACAACTTAGATCAAAATGACTGGCTGGAGTTCTTGAAAGAACGACTCAGGTATGTTTACAAATTTTTGTTTACTGCTAAGTTTAGCGCCATCTAGCGGCGAGTAGCTAAAATAAGAGTTTGTGTTCAAGAAATGTTTGTTTTGTATTTACAGCGAAGACAAACAAATAGATTTTGTGGAACAAGTGGAAAGTGTCGCTTACGTCTTATGCGGCAACGGTGTGATTACATTGGACACGTTTCAACTCATCCTTAAAAATAAAGTTGTGAGTATCAATAAGCAGCGCCATCTATTAGCTAATAGACTAACTAGTGGTAAGATAATTTGTCACTAGATGGCGTTGTCTTATCGTTTTATTAAATATTATTTTTTAACATGCTACCCTCGAAATTCAGTACTATAATAAAAAATCTGTGTGTAAAAACATTTCGTAGTAAAAATAAATAGTGTTAACGTAAAGATTATTGTTTTAGGTAACAAATAAGTTGTTCAGAGTGGTGGACACTGATGGTGACGGGTATGCGACGGCTGACGAGATCATGGAGTTTCTATCTACAGTCACTAGCAGCAGGTAACACTAGCAAGTCGTGTTTTTATATGAAATATTGTTTACTTCATTGATTGATTATTAAATAAAAGAAGATACAGACTATATTACAAGAAGAATGATCGGTAAACTAGAGAAAATAAAATACCTACCTAATCAGTTACGCCACTAATTTGCTGACTTTTATAATAAGCCTTTTATATTCTCATTGATTGTTTAGATAACTTTATTCAACATAAATTTCATACATTCGCATTTAATTTTCCATTCACTTAACTTCATAAACTAAATCTTCAGTATTGAATGTCTCTAGACCTATGAAGATGATCCCACTAAACAATAACCATATCTACTGACTGATGACGATGTTGAAGTAGAAACATGATTTTAGTGACTCCATAATGTTTCAGACCTCGCGTGGGCTTCGACAAGCACAGCGTAGACCGGCTGGAGAAGCTGTTCCGGGCCACGGTGGGAGATGAGAAGGAGATCACCAGGGAACAGTTCCAGAAGATTGTCGTGTCCAAGAATGTAAGCTGACAATACATTACTTGAGAACATTATATCAATAACAATGTCTATACCTTCTGTACCCTTAGTATGAGTTTGCGCGTTCAGCGCTCTGATTGGTTGGTTTTCAGGACCAATATTTGGAACATATTACTGTATAAAATTGTAGACCACACTGTACACTATGGATGCATTAAAGTGATTTGATTTTTATTTGATTTTTCGAGTCGGCCAATCAGAGCGTCACAGTCGTTTTTATTACTGTAAACGTCAAACAAACTTATACTAAGGGTACATGTCAATTTCGATTACAACGAATAATTTTGTTATTTGGAAACATCCAGTGCTTTCTGCGAATATAACTCGTCCAATAAAATGTCTCACGCCACTTTATCTGTTTCCAGCCATTCTTCACGGAGCGAGTGTTCCAGATCTTCGACGAGGATGACTCCGGCGCCATCTCCCTGCAGGAGTTCATCGCGGCCGTGCATCAGTTCGCCGGACAGACGCCCGAGGACAAGATACGGTTCCTGTTCAAGGTCTATGATTTGGATGGTGAGTTTCACTAGGACAACTTAATTAGTGATCATGTTAAATGCAGATTAAACATAACTATCTCTTAGTTTAAACTTGGTGCAAAAATTAATTTTAAGTGTGATAGCCATGCTTCGGCACGAATGGGCCGGCTCGACCGGAGTGATCTCACAGAAAATTAACATGAAATAACGCTTGCATTGTGTTAGTTAGGTTACCGGAAGCAACCCTTACATCCCTAACCTCCAAAAGGCTTTTGTAACGCCTCTGGTGTTCAAGTACCATGGGCGGCGGCTTGCTTACCATTAAGTGAACCGTCTACTTGTTTACCAGCTTATACTATAAAAAAAACGCTTTCGTTGTGTGTATACATGCCGGTAATCGAGCACACGTATTACCCAATGGTAAGCCATCGCCCTTCCCAATGCCCGATTTCCCAACAACCTTTACAAGTTCCTAACCGGATTTTTGACCAGCAACGCACTTGAAGCCTCTGATGTTTCGGTAATGGGGATGGGGTCCATTGGGAAGGAAGGAATTGGGCCTCCGGTAACCTCACTCACACAATGTAACACAACGTCAAGCCTCGTTTCACGTCGGTTTTCTGTGAGACCGTGGTATCACTCCGGTCGATGCGGCCCAAACGTGCCTAATCATGGCTCTCCCAGACTTATACATTACAAAATCCCAATCAAAATTTGCCTCTACCTCCACCCCCAGGCGACGGCCTGATCCAGCACCGCGAGCTGCAGCACGTGATGCGCGCGTGCATGGAGGAGAACGGCATGCAGTTCAGCGACGACCAGCTGCTGGAGCTGACCACCGCCATGTTTGACGACGCAGACTCCGAGCGCCGCGGCGCCATCACGTATGATGCGCTGAAGAAACAGCTCGAGAGTCATGATGGGTTACTGGAGAATCTGTCCATCAGGTATTGAATATCAGTGTCAACAGTTTTTTGGATATTTGCTCACTTGTTTTCTTTAGGCGTTGTATCGATGATTTCTTTTGCCATTTCAATATAATAAAATATCCCAAAATATGTCGATCATTTTCATGTCATTGCGGTTGACGATATTCTTATTTATTGAATGTTATCTTACAATTTTTTACATAATTAGTATGCTATTTGACTCAATAAATAGCAGGAAGCAGTACCTAATTTACCATGTCATACAAAATTCAGAGAAAAGTAACGTTTTTGACATTCCAGTTACAACTATTGACATTTGACTAGTAGGATGATACACAATTCATTAAATCCATTTTAGCCAACTTTCATCTCTGAAAGCTTCACTAGACGGAGAGATGTTACAAGCATCAGTGTGCTGTTTAAATATTTGCCCACTTGACTTCCATTAGGCGTTGTATCGATGATTTATTTACTAAGTTTGATATTGTGATACATAGTCTTTTTATTGCATTGTTATCGTCTTTAGAGTCTTATCTAGTTTTGATGCATTCTCAACGAAATAAATCAATTATAATTATTAAAGTGACGTCATGCATTTACTAGCATGCCACATGGTTTTGTTACTACTGTGATTTATTGTTGTGTATCCCTTGGAAACGCCAAAAGATATAATATTTATATTTTTCTTTAATTACCTACGCCTTTTGTTAAAATAAATTCAAATTAGATCTAGTGACATGACTATTTCCAATTGCTATTTCTTACTCTATTGGACATTACCATAAAACATAATCCAACATCAGCCCTAATCATTTTAACTTGTCTAACTAATTCCATCCTCTTCCAGCATAGACCGTTGGCTAGTCCCTCCAAAGCAGGACCCGCAGCCGGTGTCCTTCAAGCAGCGCCTCTCCCGGCTGAAGCCGTACCAGCTGTCCCGGCCGTACTTCAAGAACAACTACGTGTTCCTCACATACCTGGGGCTGTTCTCGCTGGTCAATGTCGGGCTGTTTGTGGCTCGCTGCGTGGAGTACCGCAAGGCAAACGGATTTGTTATACTCGCTAGGGCTTGTGGTAAGTCTGTTGTGAACTTTATTGTTACGTTATATGTAGGTACGATTTCTTTGGATAAGCTTTCAGAGATAGAAATAGAAATAAATGTATTGTAACGAAATATTTTGTAGGTAGATAGAAAATAAACTTATACGCCACTGTAACGTTAGTGGTTACAGTGGGTAGATAGAAATTAAAATGAAAAATTATTTTAGTGATAATTTTATATTAGGGTAGGTAGGTAGTGGTCGGTGAGCCGGGAGTGAGTCCGAATATCGAGCGTAACGAATTCTAGTTCGCCGTAAAACACCACTATCCTGATCAGTAGCCGGTTGAGTGGGTAGGTCGCTCGCAGCTCCGCAGTAGTCCAGCCGTCGGTGTTGCAGGGTAGGCCCGCTGACTTCGACGTGAAGGTCGCGAAGGTCACGAGGTCCAGCAGACTCGGATAGTAGTGAAGATGGATGGCAGTCGGTTGGATGGTAGATGCAGGTAGATGATGAACCGTAGATTGTAGGTAGGTGTTGAAAACCGGTAGGTAGATGCTGGAAGGTAGCTGCTGGAAGGTAGCTGATGGAAGGTAGCTGATGGAAGGTAGCTGATGGAACCGGAGCTTGTAGGTAGGTGATGGAAGTAGCTGCTGAAAGGTAGATGCTGAAACCCTGGAATTCGGTAATTGGCCGTCTTAGAAGGTGTCCGAATCCATGCCTTGACTGCAACATCCCGATCCCACTAACACGGTCTACTAAAGGGAAGCGGCGTTCTAGCATTAAGCAGCTATCGAGATGAGGCAGTCCAGGCAGCGTGGTACAATAGCAAAAGAAGTTACTTTGATGATTTGCAGCATTAATTGAATTGAAGTTACAAAAATTAAAAGTATTAAAATAATTAAAACATGTAGGTAGATACATATTATACTACGGGTAGAAATTAAAAATTATTATAACAAAGAAAATGTATGACCTAAGTCAACCGTCAATTTAGATTAACGGGGTATTTAGATATTTAGATGACAATATAGCAATTAGGTACTATATTAGCCCTTTAAACACATAACAACACAAAACATTACTAAATTACTTTTAAACATAAACTACTGGTATAAAACATTATGATACACAATTACTAACAAAGAACAATGGAAAATAGCAAATCATGCAGCGATTAGGTAGCTAATAAGCAGTAAGGATTTGTTTTGCAACACTCACCCGATCTGGGGTTAACACTGAATTTAATAGTAATAAGCACTTGGTAGGAATTGAGGTACGGATAATTGTTCGATTTTATAAATTAAATTAATTAAAATAATTGTAATTCGCGACACTGTTGCGGTAGGTGACTTTCTTCTGTCGCGGTTGCGTGGTAGTTTGGGATGATTCTAGTCGGTTGCCTAATATAGCTTCTCGCCGGCGCCAGGGAATACTAAGTACTAGCGCGGCGAGTCGCAGTCTAGGTGGAGGGGATCGTGCCGAACCGGCTACCGTGGCGCGGTAAGTAGCTATCGCAGCGCGCGGGTATTCAGGTATTTTTTGTAATGATTAGTTTTTTCTCTCTGTTTAGGTAGGGTAGGTGTGAAATTTATTATTTCTTTGTTCACGAAATATTAAAAATAACGTGCAACGTTACAGTACCCCCTTTTTAGCGTAGGATTTTCCCTAAAGAAAATCCGCTGCGTTCGCTCTTGCTAACAACTGACCTGAGTTACTCTTTCATTCATCTTCATTCATAATCCAATCATCCCTCACTTTTCATTATTCCTAACATTAACTAGCCGACATCACATTTGACATCTGTGCGTCAGCGTCCTTTCGACCTGAGTATTCTGCTTGTAGTGCACAGAACACTCACTCAGTTCAGTTATGGCTGATAGAAGAAGAAGATTAAGCTGAATTAGAGCGATTACTAGCTACACATGACTACTAATTGATAGATTGAAGATTAGAAAAGATAAATAAATAAGTTATGTTTGTGATTAAGGCTTATTTATAGAGTAATCAACCGCTCTTGCAAAGGCTTATTTAAGGAGTTGCACCGCTCCGTAGAGTACCAAAGGTGTAGGGCCTTTAGCATACATAACCGTAGGGATCTATGGGGTAGAACCATGATCAAGTTTTATTTATGACCATCGGTGTAGGGCCGACAGTCATAATATATTTAATATGGTAGTAATACAATGTATGGGGTAGGCCATCATCATATAATCTATTGGGGTAGACCAATAGATGTAGAATAGAAAGGGAATAGTCATGTGTAGTAGTAGTAAGTGGGTAGGTATAGAATTTAGTGCATATGTAGGTAGTTTTAGTTAAATTTAAAATTTTATTTAAAAATGTGTATATTTAGCTATAATCCACGTAGTTTTAGTTATAAAAAAATTTAGTATTTAGTTGCTATTTTTGATAGTTTAAAAAGATTTCGATAGTTTAAAAGTATTTAGTTGATAGTTTAAAATATTTAGTTTACTTTAGTCAATAGTTTAAAATATTTAGTCTGTTTTTTATTTACATAGCTGTAGTTACTTCTAATAAAATGATGATAAAAATTTAATTTAGTTATAAGAAGGTAAAGTAGAAGATGATTTAACTATCTTTTTCGAAGTTCGCTAACCGAGTCACCAGTACCGCCACGAACAGTAACTTCATAGTCGTGTTCAGCTTTTTGTAGCAATAAAAATTTAATAGGGTAGGACATGATAAAAATTTTAATAAAAACCGCAGCGAAATGTGTGTTGCAAAACGAAAAAGAAAATCTAAAAAGGCACAATATAAATAGGTAACACAATTTAAAACACAAAAATTATGCAAAATCAACAGAATTTCAGTCTACCAATGTGTGAAATAAAAAAATTATTACAATAAAAAAATTTGAAGGTAGGTGTAGAAAAATTCACAATTGGTATCCTGTGATTGAGAAATAATCTTAACACTACTGTTAGAAAGCCAACACCACAAAAACCACAAAATGATTAGCTTACCAAAATTCTATACGGCTCGATATTCTACCTATTTGGGCGCCATTGTAACGCTTAGCGTTTTGTAGGTAGATGAAAATTAACTTAACGCCACTGTAACGTTAGTGGTTACAGTGGGTAGATAGAAAATTAAAATGAAAAATTATTTTAGTTACAATTTTTATATTCAGGTAGGTAGGTAGGTAGGTAGTTGTCGGTTGAGCCGGGAGTGAGTCCGAATATCGAGCGTAACGAATTCTAGTTCGCCGTAGAACACCACTATCCTGGTCAGTAGCCGGTTGAGAGGGTAGGTCGCTCGCAGCTCCGCAGTAGTCCAGCCGTCGGTGATGCAGGGTAGGCCCGCTGTCTTCGACGTGAAGGTCGCGAAGGTCACGAGGTCCAGCAGACTCGGATAGTAGTGAAGATGGAAGGTAGTCGGTTGGATGGTAGATGTAGGTAGATGATGAACCGTAGATTGTAGGTAGGTGCTGAGACCGGTAGGTAGATACTGGAAGTAGCTGCTGGAAGGTAGCTGATGGAAGGTAGCTGATGGAAGGTAGCTGATGGAACCGGAGATCGTAGGTAGGTGATGGAAGGTAGCTGATGGAAGGTAGATGCTGAAACCCTGGAATTCGGTAATTGGCCGTCTTAGAAGGTGTCCGAATCCATGCCTTGACTGCAACATCCCGATCCCACTAACACGGTCTACTAAAAGGGAAGCAGTGTTCTAGCACTAAGCAGCTATCGAGATGAGGCAGTCCAGGCAGCGTGGTACAATAGCAAAAGCACGAAGTTACTTTAATGATTTGCAGAAATAATTAAATTGAAATTAACAAAATCAAAAGTATTAAAAATAATTAAAACATGTAGGTAGGTACACATTACTACGGGTAGAAATTAAAAATTATTAGAACAAAGAAAATGTATGACCTAAGTCAACCGTCAATTTAGATTAACGGGGTATTTAGATATTTAGATGACAATATAGCAATTAGGTACTATATTAGCCCTTTAAACACATAACAACACAAAACATTACTAAATTACTTTTAAACATAAACTACTGGTATAAAACATTATGATACACAATTACTAACAAAGAACAATGGAAAATAGCAAATCATGCAGCGATTAGGTAGCTAATAAGCAGTAAGGATTTGTTTTGCAACACTCACCCGATCTGGGGTTAACACTGAATTTAATAGTAATAAGCACTTGGTAGGAATTGAGGTACGGATAATTGTTCGATTTTATAAATTAAATTAATTAAAATAATTGTAATTCGCGACACTGTTGCGGTAGGTGACTTTCTTCTGTCGCGGTTGCGTGGTAGTTTGGGATGATTCTAGTCGGTTGCCTAATATAGCTTCTCGCCGGCGCCAGGGAATACTAAGTACTAGCGCGGCGAGTCGCAGTCTAGGTGGAGGGGATCGTGCCAAACCGGCTACCGTGGCGCGGTAAGTAGCTATCGCGGCGCGCGGGTATTCAGGTATTTTTTGTAATGATTAGTTTTTTTCTCTCTGTTTAGGTAGGGTAGGTGTGAAATTTATTATTTCTTTGTTCTAAAAATAACGTGCAACGTTACAGTATCAATATCAATTTGATCATGACTCCTAAAAGTAAACGGTAAACTCTACACATCAACCTTTACTTTAGATAGATAATCTAAGTATATCTATTTTTTTCTGACCCAACCAGGAAAAGCTAATAAGAGATTAAGCAATGTTATTGACCGAAGTAATTGGGTGATTCTTCCAAAAAATTCTCCCGAGTTATTAAGCATCGTGGTAGCTTATCATTATCATTTTTTTATTGGATCGATTGGGTTATAATCTTGAGTTTCAAATGTCAGAATTCTTGAGTTGTTGGTTGGTTGAGAATAATGACACCGTTAGCTTTCTGTGATTTTTTTTAAATTCCCCAGTTCACACTTCACACTTCCTTTAATATATTCCAGGTCAGTGTCTAAACTTCAATTGTTCCTGGGTGCTGGTGCTGATGCTGCGGCACTGCCTCACGGAGCTGCGCGTGCGCGGGTTCAGCTCGTACCTGCCCCTCGACCACCACATCTACCTGCACAAACTCACCGGCGTCCTCATCGCCATCTACAGTCTCGTGCATACGCTGATGCATCTTTGTAATTTTAGTAAGTATCAAGTCTTTACCGACAGTTTTGGAGTAAAGCGATGGCTTTGTTTAGTAATTAGTCAAAATCTTAGTCAAAGTCAATATCACTTATTTTAATTAGAGCAGGAAGGCAGTTTTGAACGTAAAAGTAAAAAAAATGTAAAGCTATTTGCTCATTCCAAGGTATAGATAACTCCGGAGCTGCAGATTGCTTAGCGGGTTACCGAGGTTTCGGTTCGAAAAAGGAGTAGAAACGGGGTGGTTTTTAGTCAGTAAGAGTTTGACACCCCCTTTAGCCTCACCCTAGGCGGGAGAAGTCAGTTTCCCCTTATAAGAAAGAAAAAAAAGTGTGGACCTACACCTTTGAAACGGTTTTACATTTTTTTTTTTAGTACAAAGAAAACGACGAAGTTTATTACAAGTGTAATATCAGTTTAATGTAAAAAAAAAACTAAAAATAATTATATTTCAAAATTATTGTAATAATTTTAAATAGATAATAAAAATTACGAACATAAACGGATGGTAAAACATTGTACAAAAAGAAATCTGCCGAAACCCGGGATTGAACCGGGGACCTTTAGATCTTCAGTCTAACGCTCTCCCAACTGAGCTATTTCGGCTGTGTGAGTGAGAGCGAAATTATCGACCAGTGTGTGTTCCCGTTATCAGTGCCTTATCACATACCTATACGTTTATTCCCATACAACTGATTGACTTCATAATCTACCTTTTGATACTTATTTTTTTCTAAATATAATTTTCATTGTTGTTCAAAGTGCGACTAACATAACGACAGCATCAGGGTCGTAGGTTCAATTTTCGGTTCGAGAAAAATACTGTAGCTTTTTTGAATTTTTGCCTCCAAAATTCTTAATATTAACACAAAATTTCGAATTGTGCCCGATAGATGGCAATAGGATCACCTTCTTATAATTTTTTTTCTAGTGTTTCGCCATAAAAAAATTGACGTAAACTTTAATAAGTGGCATAAAAGTACTCAAAAGCGTAAATTCGCAACTAAAGAAATTGTTGTTAATTTTTATTATGTGTGTAATGCGACCCCGCGCATTTTTTCGGATGAATGGAGTTTAATCAGGGTTAATCCTACTTTTAACCATTTATTTCATTACAGGTATAATAGTAGTGAACGACCCGGTCCTGAATAAGGCCAACTACACACTGTCGGAGTGGCTGGTGACGGAGAAGCCGGGGCTGTTCGGGCTGGTGCCGGGCTGCGCCAACCCCACCGGCGTGGCGCTCGCCGTCATACTGCTCGTCATGTTCATCTGCAGCCAACCCTTCATCAGGCGGGGCGGGAGTTTTGAGGTGATTACATACATAATACTTAAGTATTTTTTATTTTATTTTCTTTTTTTAACGAGAATTTTTATTTTTATTTTTTTTATTTTAGTTTTAAGTTAGTTTTTATCTTTTTTTAGGTATTTTCAAGGTGTAAATAATGGAGAACTTGATTATCGTAGAAAATAATTACAGACATTTTTGTAAGGACTATTCTTTATTTTATTTTATTCGATTAGTATAGATACAGACAACAGGATAATCGTATATAGCTATCTTAATTATAATATAAAGTGAGTGAATCTGAACTTCCATTACAATTTTACATAACTTACTGAATATACATATTAAATTACACATACCATTCTCAGATATTCATTTAAAACTACATTACCTGCTAACTTTTTTTTTCAATTTTAATAATTGTAATAGAAAGTGCAGTGTTAAAGGATAAACATAATAATGGTAGTGGAGCCAAGTCCAAATTACTAAAATGTACGTTCAAATTAAAAAAAAAAGAACTAAGTACTGTTATAATTTACTGCTCTCTCCTGAAACATACAGCACAAATGTAACACAAATATAAGTTAGTAAACATACTGTTTATGCATAATATTACTATCTATGTAACTTATATTTAAGCATACTGTATGCATATATTACTATCTATGATGATTAATGAAAAGAAAGTTTTACAAACATTTTTTATGGTATAAGCCGGTTATCGACCTGATAGTAAGCCATCGGCGCCACCACCCATGGACGGATATCTAAACCAGAGGCGTTACAAGTGCGTTGCCGGCCTTTTAGGGGTTAGGAACTGAAGGGTAGTTGAGTATTGGGTCGGGGATTGGCAACAAAATCTTATTAAGATAAATAAAAATATAACAGCCTAATTAAGTAAATGACACGGCTTTAATGTAAGTAAAAAGTTAAACCTCGTCATGTCTTTCTAAAATCTGGAAAGAAATAAAAGCATTAATTCGACAAAGCCACAAGTCAAGTTGATTATAAAGCACACACTTACACACACACACACACACAGACACGCACGCACGCACGCACGCACGCACGTACACACATTTACACACCCTAATACTTACTAATATAATACAAAATAATAAACTAATAACCTAAATTCATAATATATATTATGTTGTTTGTAGATATTCTACTGGTCGCACCTGCTGTACGTGCCGTTCTGGCTGCTGCTGCTGCTGCACGCGCCCAACTTCTGGAAGTGGTTCGTGCTGCCCGGCACCGTCTACCTCTCCGAGAGGATCATGCGGCTCGCCTGGATGAGGTGATCATTCAACATTGTTTACTTACTTTTTTAGTTGTTATATTTTAAACATATTATATAGCCGAAATGTGAATAAAACTAGCCAGGTAAATAAATAAACAGAAGCACACTGAATATATTTCATAAAAACAAACGAAGATCTTAAAAAGTTAGGTTATCTACTTTATTTTAACTTGATTGTTTAAATGTGCTCTAGGAATTTCTTTTTTTTATTGTTGATGATCACCTTCAAAAGGGCACCTTTATGGGCAAAAAACTAGGGAGCTTGGGATTTTTACCTCATTAAAACCTCTCCGGTGGTCACCATCTAGACCGGTCGGTAGACCAAGCCCGGAGCCCCCATGATGCAACGTCTGGAACAGAACTAACAATTAGTATACTACAATGAGTAATATTGCGTGAGGAGAAATGAATTCCACGACATGTTACAAAACACGAAATGAAACTAAGCGTTTATAATGTAATATTGATAACTGGGAGCACGGTAGTGCATCACCAATACGCGCCAAGTCAATCGCAAGGGTAATCATTCTCTTTTTAATTTATTTCAAAAACACTTACATAATGTCACGTTTACCCCCATGCCATTGGGGTAAGCTAAAATAATGAACATAGCTGTAACTTTTATAAGATGTAATGATACAATTAAAACACATACTTCGGCATTTTCTCCCCCAGATCCGAGCGTGGCAAGACGTACATATCATCGGGCATCCTGCTCCCCTCCCGCGTGACCCACCTGGTGGTGAAGCGCCCCCCCCTGTTCCACTTCCACGCCGGAGACTACGTGTTCGTGAACATCCCTGCCATAGCCACGTATGAGTGGCATCCTTTTACCATCAGTAGTGCTCCGGAGCAGGAAGGTTGGTATAATTGTTGTTAGAAGATTTAAATTACACATTTCAATCACACACTTACTGCCGCACTCAAAGACATTTAATGGTTACTTAGAAATTTTCTTTAGTAACGATTTTGTTCCGAAAACAATTGCTAAAGACAGGGTTAAGTAACCATTAAATGACTCTGAGTACGGCGGTTAAACTTTATTGTGTGGGGATTCAACTTTAAAAATTCATGCATTCAATATAGCGTAATGATAGGTTTATTTCCTATTGTCTAGATCTAGTATTATACCTAAAAAAACTACAGTAAAAGTCAAAGCATTTATTTCATTGAATCCTCAATTAGGCAATTCTAAAACGTCAAATTGTCGGTCAGTCTGTCTGTCAGTGAAGCTAGGTGCGCGTTTCAAAGTGAAGCTTAGAATAGAGAAGAACGAGCAGGAAACTCCATCATTACTCTTTATAAAAAATGTTTTTTACAATTCTGTAGCGAACACAAACACCAGTCCAATTATTAGAGTATTAAGTGTATCTGTTAAGTACGTACATGATGTGTAACATAATACACAATCTTTGAGTATTGTGTTATACATCACACAAATATGATTACAGAATACATTTGGCTGCACATCCGTGGCGTAGGAGAGTGGACCAACCGCTTGTACTCGTACTTCGAGAGAGAACAAGCGAGGCTGCACGGGGAAGAACTGCCGGCTATTGAGAATGGACATCAGTAAGTATACCCTACATTACCTAGTATAGGTATTTGATAAACCTATACTTCATGATTATCAGAAACGATGTTTTTGAAGTTTGTAATTTCGACTTTGAACGATTGTTTAAGCAAACGATTATATTCTGTTTGTTATGTATAAACACAATAATAGGCCAATTTAGTCAAATGTGTAGTCAAAATTAACCGGTATTACATCCCTTATATTCATAAACATATTACATCTTTTATATTCATAGCATATGCTCGGATTCAGCGGAAAACTCATTAATTACTGTGACTACGCAAAATACTAAAACAATATTGACATTATAACTATTTTGTAACCAGTTACCGTAACCCTGATGACTAATAGTATTTTGTATAGCGGTATGAGTATCAATGTAGAAACATTAGGCATGTCATCTTTAAGAGAAACTTACATTTCACATTTCTATGTTCCCAGGAAGTTAGCGCGTTCAATATCCAGCCAGAGCAAGAAGAGCCGCAAGAGTTCAGTGGCGAGCACCAAGAAGCGGTCGGTGGACTTCTCCCCCAAGTGCTTCACCAACGACGCTTATGTTCCCGAGGAGGGAAACGGGGATGTTAAACAAAATGATGGTGAGTGACTTATTTAAAGGTGCCATACCGTAATGTATTTAAGTGTGGGAGAGCCATGCTTTGATACGAATGGGCCGGCTCGACCGGAGTGATACCACGGCCTCACAGAAAACTGATGTGAAACAACGCGTGCGTTGTGTTTTATTGCGTCAGTGAGGTTACCGGAGGCCCAATTACTCCCTTTCCCAATCTTCCCAATTCCCAATTCTCCAACATCCTATAAATTCCTAACCCTCAAAAGGCTAGCAACGCACTTGTAAAACCTCTTATGTAGATCCCAATGTGTAAACAGTATTTATTACAATATAGTATCTTGTGAGTAAGGTTACTGGAGGCCCAATTACCCCCCCCCTTCCGAATCTTCTAAATCCACGATTCCCCAACAACCCTTAAATCCCTAACCCCAAAAGGCCAGCACCGCATTTGTGGCGACTCTGGTGCTCAATATGTCCATGGTCGGTGATCAGGTGATCCGTCTGCTCGTTTTCCGGCTTATAGCATAAAAAAACAATATTGCTCAGTAATCGTAACAACATACTATTCAAATGACATTTATGTTCCATTGCTCCAGCTCCATCACCAACGAAGATATCGTACCACCCCTCACTGCTGCTGGCTCCGCCTCGCACCCTGGAGAAGTCTCGCTCCATGCCCGACGTACAGAAGAACTTGAAGAAACGACAGCGGTTGATGGCGTGAGTATCATATATTTATTTTATTTCAACTTGGCTGTGCACTACCGTACTTACTTCTGACAGTATTTAAAAATATTTAAACGCACTCGTAGTAAAAAATGGTGCACTGATTGCTAAGAAACTCGAGTGAAGCATTTTCTGAACATATTTTTTACTTTTTTTATTTGAATTCTTGATAGACTTCTTAATATCAGGCCAGATAAAGTGCTCAATGTAAATTATGAACACACAAGCTATATCATCTCTTATACTCGGTTCATCCTAATACGGAGCCGCGGACTACCTAGCGGGTTTACCGGAGCTCCGGCTCGAAAAGCAGGAGTAGGAACGGGGTGATTTTTAGTCAGTAAGAGTCTGAAAATCCCTCTCGCCTTGCCTTAGCGAGAGAAGTAATTGGAAGGACATATTACGACTACAACTGATAGTCGTATGGCGTCACTATAACTAAACGTTTTAATGGAGTTATAATTGCTCCGTTTATTTTTCTTTTCATCCATTTTCGCAGTCTACGCGACTTCATGCGTTCGGAGTCGGAAAGCAAGTTGGACGAGGGCTCCATGCTGAGCGCCCGCAAGACCTTCGGGCTGGCCAGCAAGGTCCCGCAGAACAAGTCCCTGGTGCACAGCTTCAGGTACATGAGGACCAAGCCCACCATCATCGCCTTCAAGACTCCCAGCTTCGAGGAGAGGAGGAGGAGCAATGACAGCATTTTGACTCTTGGTGAGTTGGAGTAGTTGGTCTAACTAATAGAATACATTTCCTATCCATATAACATTATTCCAGCAAAGGAATTGGCTGGCCAGCGCCGAGTGTAATATTGGTGTACCCGAACTATTTGGTGCCACTTTTTACCCCTCCATGACTTAAAACTCTAGTTAATGTAAACAAAATTAAGCTTTCTGTAGTTGGCACTAATTATTTTACACTCTATATCGCTTTAAAATTTCTTCAGGGGCATTTTTGGTTAAGTTTAAAATTTCCGCTTTGTATAATCTGTTTTATCTGCTTAACTTATACTTTTTCTTTCATTTTACTAGGACGACTTAAATCTGTCTCTTGCATTAAATTCGCCGAGGGAAGTAGAAATTCTAATAATCTTTTGATTTATTTCGTTGCGGGATCCAAGACAGTCATTCATGTCCCTGGGACGCGCCGGATTTCAGTGTTCCGGTATTTTCATGGTTGTATCTACTGTAGATCCTGGCTTACAGGAGTTGCAGCGGTATGGGAGGTTGTGGCGGGCTTGTCCCATTAAAAAACCACTCAAATATAAATTAAGCTATTTCATATATGTTTTCCTGGTTTCCAGCTCGTCGTCGTCTATCAAAGAGTTTGTCTCCGGACAGAGACATCGAGTGTCAGCCAGAGAAGATCGTGGAGTGTGAGAACGATGGCTCGGAGGCTACTGATGACTTCGAAGCCAACTACCCTATTGGGAAACCTTTAGAGGTAAGATATTCTATGTCATAACGAGATTGATGGATGGATTCATTTTGAATTTTTTTAAATAAAAGTCTAAAGATTGGTTTTACTTAAATCATATTACAATAAGAAAATAATTTAAATAATAAAGAGGGAAAAAGACATAAATTAAAAAAACTTCACAATGGTGTGTTATGACATATACGAAAAGCTACGAATTCGAATTTGCTAGAAATTGCTGTAAGCAAGGGATAAGCTTTTTTACAAAAAAAATGTTATTTTCAACGTCTGATTAGTAGAAATTAAAAAAAATCGTAAGATTTTTTTCTGCCAGAAATAATAATATTTTTGAGTAACTAATTTGCTCACTCTATTTCATGGGACTTATAACACAAATGGTGAAAAGTGAGTGTACATTGTACAATGGCATTACGTGCCGTAATGTGCACCTCTGCCTACCCCTTCGGGAATAAAAGACGTGACGTTGGCGTTAACTAATTTGCTTATTCAACTCTCGATATCGTAAACCGCAAAAGACTAAATCACCTGGCTCCTATCTATCATTCTACTAGTTCAACTGCCTTACCACAACTTAAAATAATACTCTTTACCCCTTTTCAGATCTATCTGGACGGTCCATACGGCGCGGCCTCCTCACACATCTTCCTGGCGCAGCACGCGGCTCTGGTGGCGGCTGGTATCGGAGTCACTCCCTTCGCGTCCATCCTCCAAGCCGTGATGTACCGCTACTGGAGTGCCCGCCAGGACTGCCCCAAGTGTGGGCACACGTGGGCGTCTGACATGCCCAGACATAATATGAATTTGAAGAAGGTGAGATGTGTTTGCGTATTAGTTGTTGGTGATTGAATCAAATTGAAAACGTTAAAAAAAGGAGTAATATTTGCGGTAGACTAGTAGAGAATACCATTTTTTTATTTACTTCAGGCATCTAAAGCCCATAGAGAAATACTATACATAGATATTACATATAATTGAATTATATACTAATACATATTTTATATAAAAAGCGTCTTCTCACATGGACAAGGTTTGAGCATTAATTACCATGCTTGCTCAATACGGGTTGGCGATAAAAATCTTATTTAATTAAAAACTATAATCCCAGATTTCCTCACGACGTTTTCCTTTACCGTTTGTTTGGCAGAGAATGCCATCCAACATTAAGCCAGCCATTGTATGATTGTACATGAAGTGTTAAGTAAATAAAATTATTTTTCAGGACTTATTTTTTTAAATTTGTTACTGATGATGTACCAACACAACACAACCAAATATTTTTTTTATAATGAGTATGATAATCAGACTAGACTACAAATTATTATCGATTGTCTCGTTGGTCGAGTGGGCGCAAATGCGACTGTCGGACAACGAGGGTCTCGGATTCGATTCGCGGGTCAGGCAAAGTATTACTAGGCTTTTTTCCATGATACTAATATTCACTATTCCCAGGTGGACTTCTTCTGGATAAACCGCGAGCAGCGCTCGTTCGAGTGGTTCGTGTCGCTGCTGTCCCAGCTGGAGATTGAGCAGGCGGAGCTGGGCGGCGCCATGGAGCGGTTCTTGGAGATGCACATGTACATCACCAGCGCGCTGCAGAAGTCCGACATGAAGGCTGTCGGACTGCAGCTGGCCTTGGACCTTTTACATGAGAAGGTGGATATTTTTTTAGCATTTTTTATTAGCTTACGCCAATTTTTTTCCTTGGATAAATGAGTAAGTGGATTAGACAATCGACTGATGGTAAGCAAGTAAGTGCACGGTTGGCGTGGTGGTTAGGCAACCGGTTGCCGTGTAACTTGTAGCGGGTTGGATACCTGCACGGAGCAATTCTTTGTGTGATTCACAGATTGTTGTTTCGGGTCTGGGTGTCATTACAAGAGAAAATCCTAGTATGGGGCAACGATTTGTAAAAAGAAAATAAAAAAAGCAATCAGCCTACCAATGGACACCCACAACACTGAAGGAATTAAAAATGCGTTGCAGGCTGTTTAGGGGTTAGGAATTCGAGGATCGGGAGTTAAAATAGGGGAACAAAACAGTTTTATAGTAACAACATTTACAATCAATACATTTTCACAGGAAAAACGAGACCTGATCACAGGTCTGAAGACCAGAACGAACGCGGGCCGTCCGAACTGGGACAAGGTGTTCAAGCAGCTGCAAGAGCAGAACAAAGGGAAGGTGACGGTCTTCTACTGCGGACCCCCGCAGCTCGCCAAGATACTCAGGGTCAAATGTGACCAGTTCGGCTTTGGATTCAGGAAAGAGGTCTTCTAAATACTACGACAAAAGTTCCCTAAAGCCTCGTCTCCGCTAGGAACATTTGTCGAGCGACCAGGGGCCTTAGTCTGCTATTACAATTGTGTCAGAATGGTCGATCACTGAGCAGTGCAAGAGGGACGGAGCTATGTAGGTTGTATAGCTCCATCCCTCTCGCACTGCCCAATGATCGACCATTCTGACACAATTGTAATAGCAGACTAAGGCCCCTGTACCCCTGGAGACATCGGGCGATGTCAGGCGACGCGTCATTGTTGACTGTGCGACAAGGAACAGTTTCAACAATGTCAACGATGTCTCCGGGGACACATTTAAGTGTGGGAGAGCCATGCTTCGGCACGAATGGGCCGGCTCGATCGGAGTGATACCACGGCCTCACAGAAGACCGACGTGAAACAACGCTTGCGTTGTGTGAGTGAGGTTACCGGAGGCCCAATTCCCCCTTTCCCAATCTTCCCAATCCCCGATTCTCCAACAACCCTTATATTCCTAACCCCCAAAAGGCCCCCAAAACGTCTGCTCGAATACCGGCGTGTTCCAATAAAAAAAAAAACATAATGTCCCTCGACAAATGTTCCTAGTGGGGACGAGGTTTAAAAATCCTTGTACATGAAGTGCAGACGACAGCAAGTAAAGTTAAACCTTATATGACAGTAAATTTTTAACTTTATGTCTTAGGTAAGAAGGTTGAGAGTCTATTAAAGCTTGTAGTAGCTGTATGTGCTGGCGTATGTATGCTCAAAGTTAATGTAGTATTGTTAGCAATAGAAGTTACCAGAAAATGCTATGTGATAGAAATGTGATCAAATTACCTATGTGTTCTGGTTTTTCAAAGGAAATTTTATTTTTATAAAAAAATATATATTATGCTATTGTTATTTGTATTATAAAGTAAAATAATTATCGTCTTGGTAATTTTTTTTGTATGCCGCAATGTGCATCTCTGCCTACCTCTTCGGGGATAAAAGGCGTGACGTGCGTGCGTGCATGCGTTATTTTTTTTTATAAATTGTTTTAAAATAATCTGTAAAATATTTTGAGTAATACGTACCTACCTAATGAAATCAGCGATAATACTTTTAAATTCTTTGTAAATTTTAAAAGTGACAGTTGTATAATAATATTTTGTTCTTAAATTATAGGTGTAGCATAATGATTAATTTATTTAATGAAAAAAGAAGAAATACCATGACATTTACCTATACGAATTATGACATCAGTTTAATAGCAGTTGGACAAATATTTGCATGTAACATATTACAGTACGTACATATACGTGTTTGACTTAAATTATTATATTCTTTATCTGAGTTATATTGTTTGGAGTCTGTCATGATGACTTTTATTAAAATGGGATTATGTCACGGTCAGAAAATCAAATAGCAGCAACCAACAAAAAATTCAATGGTACAACTAGATTAACTAAAAATCACGGTTTACTCACGTAAATTAATGGAGAAAAGCTCTACTAGTTTCGAGTCACAGAGTGCTGGCTGGCACAGGCTGAGCAACGTCCCCACATCTGCTATAGTCCCTCTGTGACTCGAAACTAGTAGAGCTTTTCTCCATTAATTTACGTGGAAAACCGTGATTTTTAGTTAATATAGTACGTCTCATAGCAGTTATTACAAGAATATAGTACAACTCAATTAATATTTTAATTGATACTTTCATAATAATTTTATTATAAAAGAAAACTGTATACTCTATATCATTGTAATCTTAATTTAATCATCAACTTATTTTCACGTGATTCTTGTTCAATAAAATTATTATGATATGCGCGACTTGGCTGTACACTGCCGTGCCCCCAATAATTAAAAACATCTAAAAAGTAAGTTATTAGTTTAGTTAAGTGATGCTTAAGTAATTAAGGATAACTTTAACTAATTGGACTATGTCTGTTTGTATGTATGTATAGATACCATTTTGTTAGTCATTGTCATTGTATTTTGAACCCTATTGTAATTATTTCGACATTCTCTTTCTTAGGTAATTTAAATAAAATTATATTTTTTGATCTTTATAAAAACAAGACTTTTATTTTTCACTAGCATCAAATTTTATTTAACCAAAATCACGGTTTACTAAAGTTCCAAAATACCGATAACGCGGGCGCCTCGCTCCTGATCATGCGAAAGCAAGCGCGCGCGAAATTTTGTTGTTTAGTTATTATCATAAAAATAAAACTAATTAGTTATTAAGGATTAAAAGTTTATTTAGGAAAGTTGTTTGTAATCATGAGTACAATCACGTGATTAAATATCGTTCACTAATTACCAGTCACCCTATATAGTTTCTTTCTTCCATTAAAATGACGTCATACATCGGTCGGTCGGACAATCACTAAAGTCACTTTTAATTCTTTTGTGCTTGTGTTTTCAATCCGCTTCATTTCTCTGCATTACCCTATGGTTGACTGTTAGAGAATGCCTTAAGGCATTAAGTCCGCCATTCACTATTTTGTGATGAAGATTAAATAAATAAATAAATAAAGACGCTAAATACAATGGAACAAAATAAAACAAAGATCTAGATTTATTTATTTATTTATTTGATTCAGGCATCTAAGGCCCATAGAAAAATACTATACATAGATATTACATACAATTGAATTATATACTAATACATATTTTATATAAAAAATAACTTAAAAACTAATGCACACGAAGCGTCGGCGTCGTGTTACGCTGCGTGGTGTCGCGTAGCCTTCCTCGGAATCTCCGATAGACGACACCCTTCGGCCAAAACTCTTCCTTGAGGAAGGTCTCGAAGTGATGAGTTGGAACTCGCACCATGAACGACTTGAAGTTCGTGTTGTGGCGCGACTCCAACTTCTCCACCCTCAAGGTCCAGTTGGTCTTGGACCGGACATACTCCACGATCTGCTCCACCGTCGTGGTGTGATGTAGACGGGACACGTACAGCTGCGTCGTTGGTTTCTATAGAAACGCGAACTGCAGTAAGACGAGTGTGTAGCTGGTGAGCAGCTGCATGAGCGTGCGCTGCAGGCCGGCGTCCAGCCGCACCGCGCCACACACGCGCACCTTGGAGAACGACGCGCGGTGCAGCCGGCGCACGTTCTTGCATACACGTCTTTCTACATCTGGGATAGAAAATAATATCATCATCATTCATCATCGGCCTATAAGTGACCACTGCTGACCAAAGACCTCTTCTCGCATGGAGAAGGTTTGAGCATTAATCACCACGCTTGCTCGATGCTGGTTGGCGATTTCAAACTTATAATTAGAAATTATAAGCCCACGTTTCAAGTTTCCTCATGATGTTTTTCCTTCATTGCCGTGTAACTCGGAAGAAGTCGCATTGGTACTTGCCGTTGCTTGATAGGTTTCGAACCTGAACTTTGATGCATGAGAAGCGCCACCACGACATCATATGAAATAATATAATATTCACTATACTATTGGCTTTCAACGCGAATTTTTATTTCTCTTGAGTAATGTCGGCTTCTTGACCATAGAAATCGTATAATTTTCTAAAACTTAGAAACCCGAAAAGTGAGCTTTCCTATGACGGAGTTTTGTAGATTCAGAGTCACATAAAATTAAACAAATTACCAGTACAATGAGTCTTCAATATAACAAAGCAAGCATCTTGTATGCTCTGCATCGCTATGTAGAACTGCTCATACCGGCTGTTGAGGAGTGTCAGCGTTGTGATGTCCTTCATCATCCAACATACTGTCGATATCCACAGTGGGACCAATATATTCTGAAACAATATGGACAAAGTTTTTGTGCGGAGCTTTGTGCGGGTTTTTCGAGTAGTGGCACTGAGTCTGGAAATACTGGACTTTTTTATGTTTTTCGAATATTTCTCAGTACGGAGTCTGGAATTGTGGTCAGTATATGGCAATAGGGTCACCCCTTATTATATGGGACTTATATAACGCAAATTGTAAAAAGTGGGTATACATTGTATAGCGGCATTGCAAGTTCCTAAATTCTGAGGCAGGCTCAAATTTCGGACCATTCAGTCTCTCGAATTTCGAATTAACAAGAGTCGACTATATTTAACATTGTTTGAACATTGTTCAAACGGTCAGAAAATAAAAATGGACCGTGAGACATGAAATGAAAGAAAAGAAAATTAGTGATGAAACCAGTAAATATAACTTACGATAAATATCTCGTGGCTGGAGTTGATGCCAACCTGCAGTATATCTATACTGAACTGCACGTAGATCAATATATGAATGAAAACTTCGAAGATGTAGAACAGAATCTAGAAGGATAAAAGATAAATGAGGAACAAAATACATTAGAACTAGCTCACAATACCTTTAGTCCTTGTTATGAAATAAATTAATGCAATAATGTGGGCAGTCTTATGACTATGTATAATATAAGGACTTATTCCATTGTTGAGTATTCCAACGCAAGATACACACACACTAATATATAAAGCTGAAGAGATTTATGGTATGTTTGTCTATTTATAACTTATTTTACAATCAATCAAAAATCACCAATATACTTACATATGGCTGAAAACAAACTTTATGCACATGATAACACTGTAATATATCAGCGTAAGCCTGAAACATCTTCTTACACTCACTTTCTATGTGCACTTCTTCAAACCCGGCCAACATCTTACACTTCCACAGCTCAAGTTTAATTTCTAGCAACCTAATAGTTCTGAATGCGTATATTAAGTTAACATCAAACACATATAAGGCACAAACGACATTAATTAGGAACAAATCGAAGCCAGCAGTAATAAATAACATGTATTGTATGAATATGAACACACCTACGATAGAAGAAGCAGACAGCCAATTCCATATAATGAAATGCTTAGAACTAGTATTCAAGAATCTATGCACTTTTTGAAATGTAAGGACGAAATTAATGTTATTTCTGGACTGGATGATCCCGTTCAAGAAGTTGATGAAGAATCCAAAAGGATAGTAGATGCTATCGAAGTAAAGGCCTTTTGTAATAAAACTGGTCATAGAAAGTACGAAATGCCCAGAGATGAGATAGTAGGAGCGACTGATTAATAAGATGGAGAGCAGAAACATGCCGATCATTGAGAAAATGATACTAATGTAAGAATTGGGAACAATGTAATTGTTTTTGATACTGTATTTGGGGCAAAATGTGGCACGTTGTAGAATGTTTAGAAACTCCAAAATGCGTTGCACATCTTTGTCGACAAAATTGTTTGAATTGAAGTTAACTTGGTATTTATTTTTGTTGTTGATAGAAGTCTTCATAATTATTTTCTTTTAATGATTATTGAAATACACGTGCGTGTACACAATGTTCCTGGACGATGAATACAAATGGTGTTGTTGAAATTGGTACATTTAGATATTAAACTAGTTATTGAAGCAATCGCTTAATTTGTTTCTATTAATAGTTTAGATAGTCTATCAATGGTGAGGTGTTCAACGTTATTGCTATAGACTACTATAGCTTATACATATTTTTAGACTAATAAAAATACAATAAATTCATTTGATAAATGTAATGTCATAATATCTAATCTTATAAAAGCCAATTTTATAAATCTTCCACGTTCAGCGCCATCTACTGTGCCTGAAATGAAACAATCACGAAGTTGTCTGAACTTCGTGGAGTTTAGGCGTGTATAGAGAAATGGATAGAAGCTCTTCTTGTCGTTAGATTGCCTACTCAGTTGTAAAAGCATGAAGTTTTGATTCTTATTTCCATATTAAACACTTGAATCACAATCGTAAACAAATTCAATGTCTAATACCACATTTTTTATCATAATAGCCGGTAAATGAGCAGAGGGATCACCTGATGATAAGTAATTGCCGCCATCCTTTGGCACTTGAAACATCAGGCGTTAAGCGCGTTGCCGACCCTTTGGGGGTTAGAAATTTAAGGGTTGTTGGGGAATCGGGGATTGGGAAAAGAAGTTGGGCGATAACCTCACTCACACAACGAAACACAACGCAAGCGTTGTTTCACGTCGGTTTTCTATGAGGACGTGGTATCACTCCGGTCGAGCCGACCCATTCGTGCCGAAGCATGGCTCTCCCTCACTTAACGCTACACGTTACATAGCGACTGGCCACGTAGCCACATCAACTACTACCAATCAATACATCAACAGCTAACTTTCATACACCTATCTATTAATAATTACAACACATACACAATTAGATCCAATATTAAATTCACACACACACACATACATAGATACAAAATAATCATTTCCTACTTCGTACGTCAGAGTAGCGTCATCGTCATCATCAGCTTTATCAACGTACGCGCATTTTACGCTAAATATATCGCGTACGTCACTCGGCCTTTGTCCAAGGTTGTTGGAACAAGTTCAGTGCCATTATCCTGCCAAGGGCGACCTTCTAGTGACCTCGCGGCGAGGTCGCGTTACCTCGCGGCGAGGACACGGCCTTAATAAAGGTCATTTGGTTAAAATTCGCTGAAAATTATTTTTTATTGTTTTTTTTGGTGGATTATTGGTGTTTTTTCGTGGATTTTGTTTTGTGCAATAATATATCGTGACCTTGATTTCAAGGTTTTTTTACGTCATTCAAGGTAAAATTTTTGGGACATAATTTTGTGTTAATTTTTTTGATATGCTATCTGAAGTCTTGTCTATATCGATTAACGTAAGTTAAATTACAGCTCATATAGTTCCACATTATACATTAGAAAAATAAAAAACAAAACATTTGCAAAACCTTATTTAATAAAAGCGCTATCTATTATTGAACAAGAATACTTGTTTAAACAGCTACATCGCCTACATCTTTCAAGTTCCTCCATTACTTCCTAGATGGCGCTGTTATCAAATTAGCACAGGCAAAGATGTTTACTCACCATCCTTTCTCTAATATTCTCGAGAAACATGACAGAGATCACATAGCATTTCAGACATTGATAACTCTAAAGATAAGAATTATAACTTTATCGATATAACAATAGCTAGGTTTTGTGTTCCTACTAGGTAATCTTTGATTTGACTGTACCTACCTAAAACAAATTCAACTGTTATCAGATCAAGCTATTCTAACCCGTCTGCCCTTTGTAATAAAGTTGAGAATTTATTGAAGTCAGTCATTTATTATTTTACTTTGACGGGCAATACATAAGAGTTTTCATCATCACAATCATCTGCACCCACTACTGGACCCAGGTGTCATTAGATAAGTTCGCCACTGATTAGTACTTATTAGTTTTTTTTTTTTTGAAAATTATCAGCCAATTATTTATTCGATTCAGTGGGTCCAATTGTATTAGAACCGCGGAAGACCTAAAAGGTTACCGGGGCCCCAGTTCAAATAGCAGAAGTAGAAACGGAATGGTTTTTAGTCAGTAAGAGTCTGACACTCCCTCTCGCATCATCCAAGGCGGGAAGATTTTTACCATTAAAAAAAGGAGTCATTTGTATTCTAAAAGATTTCTGGTTTCATAATGTACTTTAAGTAACAAGACTAATACCCGTTTGTATCATCTCTTAAATTTTAAACATCCCTTAAAGTAAGATAAGTGACACTTAGCAACATTCTGGTTTTAACCAAACTGTACCTTAGTCACACCTAACAGTATTTGATAAGTTTAAGTGCTACTTCAAGCTAAATACCTAACTCTTAGGTAATCAAAAGAGGGGAAGGTAGTTGGTGTAAATTACCGTTTTTACACCTTCTAGTAATCTGTTTGTATTTTATGATATAAGCCGGTAAACGAGCAGACGCATCACCTGATGGTAAGCAATCACCGCAGCCCATGGACACTTGAAACACCAGAGGCGTTACAAGTGCGTTGCCGGCCTTTTGGGGGTTAAGAATTTAAGTGTTGTAAGGGAATCAATGATTGGGAAGGGGGTAATTGGGCCTCTGTGTCTATGCACAGCTGCGGCACTCCACGTGACACGAAATGAACCTTTAAGGAAATAACGGAATAAATAATAATTAATGTTTTACCTGACATGAAATTAAAACAACAGCTTTTAGGTACATAGCTAAGTATTCAGTCATATTCCAAGAAATATTCGATTATAATGTTTAGTCAGCATTTCTGAGAGAACAACAAGCTAACAGGCTAGCTATGTAAGTATGTATGTATATATATGTATGTACCGACACAGGAAAACATTAGTTTTAGGTGTCAGCTAATGTTTATGTCATTGTTTTATTAGGATTCAATAATAATTTAATATTTATTTATTGCATTTACGTTACATTAAAATTGCCAATTGTTACTTGTTTCAGCAGGTTAGCTTTTTTTTATTATTTTTTTAATGGAGTAATATTATCCAATGTCTTCTACGGGCTTAGGTGAGGCGAGAGGGAGTGTACGGTTCAGAGGTAGCTAGTTAGTTTTTGGGTGTGAGTTGACGGAAACTACTGATTCACAATAAGTTAAGTTTATTGGTATAAAGTTACAGTAATAATGTTGGATGCTAATACGTACATTATTGCTTAGGTAGCTGTTGGTAACTGAATATTATAATTATTTAATTATAATTACAGTAACTTTAGGGAATTAGGTTGCGGCGTAAACCATTTGCCTGTACCTACGAGAACCATACAGGGAGTGTGAGACTCTTACTGATTAAAAAAACCCCGTTCCTATTCCTGTTCTTCGAGCCGGAACACCGGTAACCTATTAATTCTTCCGCGTCTCCGTATCGGGCATCAGCCCTACTGGGCCGCATCTGTAATGGTCTGATGGCTCTTAATAAACCCGAGGCAATGTTGTTTGTCTCGGCCTCATAATATATAGCTATTTGATATATTGACGTGTAAAAGTGTTATTTTATAACCTACTAGCTACTTCCGCGCGGTTTCACCCGCTGTGCTCGGTTCCTATTGATCGTAGCGTGATGATTTATAGCCTATAACCTTCCTTGATAAATGCGCTATCCAACACAAAAAGAATTATTCAAATCGGACCAGTAGTTCCTGAGATTAGCGCGTTCAAACAAACAAACAAACAAACAATCAAACAAACAAACAAACAAACAATCAAACAAACAAACAAACTCTTCAGCTTTATAACATTAGTATAGATTTACAGAAATAAATATCATTTATTATTTGTGACAAACAATATGACTCGCTAATAATACAACAACGAGTGTTATTGTTGAGTTTTCCCAATACCATCCAGGTGTTGGTTTTTCCTTTAGGTTTTCAGATATTCCAAGTTACATTTTTGATTTTGAATTTTGAGCTTTAGAAAATGTGCATTAGCAAAAATCCGAATAAATAAACTAATAGTTACTGTTTCTCTACTGAGTCAGTCTTTATTTTCATAGGAACCCCGATTGAATTTGTTATCCGTACCAGTAATATTTATTTAATACATTTTGAGTACGATACGGTACCGTTATATGTTTAGGTTTAGGTTAGGTTAGGTAGGTACTTAGATAGAAAATCCTGCTAAAATGACTTATTGAATCGGTATGTCACTTCGGAAACAAAAATGGTGCAATAGATTTATATCTTTCAGTTATTTTAAAGTACCCCACACAATAATAATCTTATGACATAGTAGCGGCTCGCCTTACTCCGGCTTCCATTCAATTTCCCAACATCTTGTTTGATAAAACATTTTTACTATTATGCTACCAGGTTTTTTGGTCATCCTATATACCTATCCTCTCTAAAATAAGCGTGGGAGAACCATGTTTCGGCACTGACTGCTGTGCCGACTCGACCGTAGTGATACCACGGCCTCACAGAAAACCTATGTGATACAACGCTTGCGTTGTTCTTCGTTGTGTGAGTGAGGTTACCGGAGGCCCAATTTCCCCCTTCCCAACCTTCCCGATTATCGATTTCCTAACAACCCTTAAATTCCTAACCCCCAAAAGGCCAGCAACGCGGTGGCGGCGATTGCTTACCATGAGGTGATCCGTCTGCTCGTTTACCGGCTTATACCATAAAAAAGTAATAAAAATACTTATTTGCCCTTCACATTTTGCGATTAATTTTTATTTAGACAGACAGAATTCAAAGTATTGATGACGTAGGCACAGTAAAAAACGTATTTATATGAAGCAGTCCACCTGAGTATCAGGGAACATCGATAAAGATACGACTACATAGAAAGCATTGATAAAGTATTAGTAGTGACGTTAGGGTAGTTGCACACTGACGCGTAACAAATAAATAAACATAGGTACATTGCGTAGTTTCCGAAGTGAAAAATAAATTATTTTGACATATTTTTTGACATTCAATACAATAAAATATCCTAAGATAATCGTACGGTACTGTCATTCATTTTAAACGACTTCCCAAAAAGGAGGTGATTTTCAATTCGGCCGGTATTTTTGTTTTTTCTATGTACAATGTACATCGATTACGGCCTGTCACTTCACACCAACTGCCATTTTAATAGCACAATCCAAGTTCAAGTACATCCGACCCGACTCCGAGCGCATCCGACCGGCTGCGAGCAATTCCGACCGGCTGCGAGCACATCCGATCGGCTCCGAGGGCGTCCGACCGGCTCCGAGCGATTCCGACCGACTGCGAGCACATCCGATCGGCTCCCAGCGCATCCGCTTTCAGGTCTCTTCCAGCTGGTCTATGTGAAACAATTAGCAACTCCACTCCGGTTAACTCCAAGTATAGGTCTATGAGAACAGAAAAATTAAAAATACGCCGATGCTCTCCGAGCCGGTCTGTGTGAACGAACCCTTATCGGGGTTTTTGTGATTACGTAAACTGTTATGTCGAAATGTAATTCATGCAGTCTTGGCATGACACCTCAAGTCAGGGAATAGACTCGATGACTCAGAGGCCGCGAGTTCAATTGCTACTTATGTCATTGGTTATTTTTTTAAATTTCTTAATTTGTTTTTTGTTTTCGGGATTTCACACCTATAATTAGAAATTATAAACCCGGGTTTCCAGCTCGCTCTTTGTAATTTGAATAGAATCATTGATGAACGATGATGAATATTTAATATGACAATGTGGGCATTAAAAATAATAGCAGTTGCTTATAAAGACATTAATTAGATGCAGATTTTATTCGAGTAGGTATAACAATATTTCTTTTATGTTTCTATTTACGTGCTAAGATTAAATGGGCAAACAAGCAGACGGATAACCCGACACAACCCCAGAGGAGTCACAGGTGCGTTGCCGAAGGTTTGAATGTCGTATCGTATATCGTATTTTTCGAGAGGGGAAACATCCAATGACTGCTCCCGCCTTGTTCTTACTGAGTGAAAACCATCCTGTTCCTACTCCTACTTTGAGTCAGAGCCCGGCAACCCGCTGGATGGTCCACAGATCTGTGTAGAGTACTAAATACCTAGGAAGTTAGCCTTCAAAAATCTCGTGCTGTTGAATATATGTAAATCTATATATATAAAACTCTTCCGTTACTGAGTGACTGACTGACTGACTGACAGACAACGCACAGTCGAAACTACTGATCTTAGACAGCTGAAATTTGGAATGTAGGTTCCTTGGGATATGTAAGGGAGCACTAAGAAAGGATTTTTGGAAATTCAACCCCCAAGGGGGGGAAAAGGGGTAAAAACGTTTCTATGAAAAATGTTATTCCTTGGGCTTATAAACTTGAAACTTGGTATGAACACGTACATAGGCAAGTAAATATGTTTGACATTATAATTTTTTTCAAACTACCCTCCAATCGTGATTTAGGGGGTGCGATTGGATGACTGATTTATTAACGCACAGCCGAAACCGCTCGGTATAGGAGTCTGAGATTTTGAACAGAGGTTCCTTTAGTAACATAAGTGAGCACTAAGAAGGGATTTTTGAAATGTCAACCCCCAAGGGGGGAAACGGGATAAACTGAGCCGGAGCTGCGGGAAAGTTCTAACGAGATACCGTGGCCCCGGAACGCAAAGGGCAACTGAAGGAACGAGGTGGGTTTTAGTCAGTAAAAGTCTGACACTCCCTTCCGTTCCACCCAGAGCGGGAGAAGATTTCAGCCTGTGGAAGAAAAAGCCCTGTCAAGATCATTAAAAAACGCTATATATAACCGAATTACACGTGGGCGAAGCCGCGGGCGGAAAGCTAGTGATGTTATAATATATATCATAATAATAATGTAGTTATACATCGTGCATTTAAATGTGTATAATAATACCTAAACATCTTTTTAGGTTAGCAGACCAAGTGTCTGCTTTTTATTCCGATAACCGGTCAAATCCGCCGAATGAGAAATAAAAACAAAAACATTTAAATACGTAAACAGTGACTCCAACTCAAGCTATGACGTAAACTCACAAAATAAGAAGACGCAAGATAATTATATAGGTATAATAGCGAAAGTGTTTGGATACAAAGAATCAAATAATATACATACCTATATACGTATGTATATTATTTGATTACCTATAGAGGTTTCTCCGTACGGTATATACCGTACGGAGAAACCTCTTATGACTTAATTCAAACCACATATTTGTTATCATCTTGCACTGCTCAGTGATCGACCATTCTGACACAATTGTAATAGCAGACTAACAGTCAGTTGCAGGAACGATCATTAAATTTTTAAAGTGACTTTAAATATTAATGAAGCTTTAAAGTGTTGCACAAAGAAGTATTTCTATCTCATTTTAATGCCGGATTGACTTTAATTAAAGAAACGTCAAATCGGGACTTTAGCCTATTTTAACCGACTTCTTTTACGTTGCACAAAACGTCATTAGCGCTAAAGGAGCATTAAATTGACAGTTTGGGGCTATAATTTTTAATGCCTAGTCAAACATCCATTAAACTTGTTATTAAACTCTCAATTCTTTTGTAAATAGTGCTAGTAATATTTTTTTACTTTATTACAGTATTATTTATAATGTCCCTTTCAAGCCTTTCATCTTTATCCGCTCCTTCCACGACGACGTCGTGTACCAGATAGGATAAATTTATTTGAAAAACATGACGGAGAAGAGTTTCGTGTGAGATACAGGATTTCTAAAGCTTTACGCATTTGCGAGATACTAAATTTAGAAACTGAAACCCGAAGAAATAAAGCTATTGATGGCCTCACATAGTTATTGATACTAGTGGTCGCCTAGTGGTCAAAATTCGACCATATACGATTTAATTTACAATACCACTTAACATACGTTCAAGGATAATTTTTATTTAACGAATTGCTATTCGTTTTGTAAAATTCAAATTAATATATTCCGGCGCATTATGAATAACCAACCTCTTCATTTTTTTTTTTTTTTTTTTTTGTATCGCGATGGAAATCCTCATGGACTTCCCACGCCGTGGGGACGACGGAGGGGTGTGCCGGACTCTTACCGGCTAAAACCACCGCGGTGTTCCTCCACTGCCTGTGGCCGTGATCCGGGCTGCCCTCACGGATTCACCGCACCCGGCAGGCTTCGACCTACCGCTATGTTTGCGGCAGGTCCCGCCACGTTAGCGGCCCTGGGAGGCTGCTTCCCTTCCTCGAGTGGCGCGCGTGGAACACTACGCTAACGCCTACTCTCGCCTATACAGCGGACGTCTGACTCCCCTAGTCAGTCGCCCGTAGGCCTTTCCTACGGAGGTCGTAGATCGGCTGCCGCCTCACGACGCTGACGATTGGCGCGTCTACGGCGGGAGGGAAGAGATCTTGATTCCCTCTCCCTTTCAGCCGCTTCCTTTGCCAACATGACTTGTTCACAGAAGGAAGCGACTCCGTCCCATGCACTCTCACTGTCGACCATAGCTTGTATAACAGTCGACAGTGAGAGGTCTGTCCCGCCGAGTACTGCAATGAGTTCACGGCGCGGCTCTGCCCATGCAGAACATTCTTCGAGTGTATGCCGCGCCGTGTCCTCCAAACCACCATCGCAGTGATGACACACCGATGTCTGCTCCCGGCCTATGCGAAGCAAGTACTTTCCAAAGCAGCCATGTCCGGAAAGTACCTGTGTTAACCGGAAGGTTAGGACACCATGCCCTCTGCCGATCCACGCCTCCATGACGGGACTTACTGCCGCTATAATGGCGTGCCCTGCACTAGGTTGCGCAAGTCGTGTTTTCCACTCCGTTATTGTGTCACGACGGAGTTCAGTCCTTCGTGCCTCAAGAACTCGAGGTGGATATCGCTCGCCCCGGGCAGCCAGCTCCCCGCGCCACCTATATAGTGATGCGAGAGCCTTTGCTTCCAAGTCCCAGGGTGGGGATCCAGCTAGGAGGCTTGCAGCCTCGAAAGAGATCGTGCGGTAACCCCTTATCGCTCTGATGGCCATCGCTCGCTGCGAACTTCGTAGCAAAGCGACATTGGGCGCCGTCAGTCCATCCGCCCAAACTGGTGACCCGTAAAGGGCCATTGACCGCACGATCCCCATGTATAACCACCGGCAAGATTAACCTCCTTCAATGAGAAACCTCTTTTCATTTCTTCTTCTTTTAATATCATCGCAATGTCTGTCAATTTGACGTTTTGTCAAATACGATAGGGGAAGGTGGGGGAATTAGGAACACTTAACTTAAAAGGCAAAAAAAAGTATTTTCTCTTAAAAAAGGAATCAACTTTTATTAAAACTTAAAAACATTATTTATCTGTCTGCTTATAACGGAAAAAATATTTTTTCATTTCATGACACATATCACACACGTAACTTTTGCTGGTCTCTCTGGAAGTGCATTGCACATGTGCCCAAAGCTTTATCGTGGTCATGTAAATCTGATATTTGAACAGGTGGTGTCTGGTTCAGTCTGGCTGCAGCAACATCTCGCCTCATCTAAAAAAAAAATTGTATTGTAATAAAAATATAAAAACAAATTGTAAATATGAACGTTCCCAATTACCCGCCACTCACCGTTCCTAATTACCGGCAGTCGATAATTTGAATAAAAATGGTCGCGACCTTCGATAGCATTATAAGTGAATCCTATAACACGTAAAATTTTAAAACGGATTATCCATGAAATAAACTTACGAAATATGGTGTCATTGTACTCAAAAATATGACATTTGCATCTAATGTATGAAAACACAAAATTTATAACAAAAATGCAATAAAAACATTTTGACTCACCGTGTCAAGATGCGTGCATCCTCCAGTTCCCACTGTCGCTTGCGCACTTAGGGGCGGGGGAAGCATACCTCGAATAGCCGCGAGACGGGATACGGGGAGGGGAAGTGGAACTTATCAACGTGTTCCCAATTACCCGCCGTTCTCAATTACCCTACCTTCCCCTACTATGCATGGTAGTGTGTGTAATGTTTTATTTATTGATTTATTTATTTATTGATTATGAATGTACTTTATAAGCATTATTTATGAAAAATATTAGCGTTCTGCACTTCTCCTACACATAAACTATAAGTGTACCAAATTTTATGCTCCTACGTCCGCGCAATTTTCGTCATATAGATGTTTGTGATTCTTCGCTGCTGGATCTACCGAAGATCAGCTTCCTGCCAAACATAGGCCTTCCTTAGGTATTTCCATATCATGCTCGGGGAATAGGTGTATTAATAGATGTATATACCTTGTTCTTTATAGAGACTGGATAAATGCTAAAGAAGTGTTAACTATTAAGTAGTTATTTTTAAGAATAAATAAAACGACTTATCTTGTTTTAAATTAATTTATTTTATTATATATTTATTTTACTAAAATACCAAGCCACCTGGGGGTAATTCGTACTTCCTCTGTGGGTGCAATATTATACCATTCTTTGGTTAATTCTTTGCTTAAAAAGTTAGTAAAAGGGCGATGCATACTGCCTGAACCAGCCTGTGTTGCATCAGATACCATGGTTAATGAATAATACTGAAAATTCTTTCTACAAAAGGAAAACTCGAGACGAGTCCAATTCTCAATTAATCACAACAATAACAAACACCTAGAAGCTACATTAAATCTTCTCTCTTACAAACGGTGTTACGATACCAATGAAAGATAATTCAACACCACATTAAAGCAATTGATAATATTTTTATCGTAAAAAATTAGGATTTTTCCTAAATACAGAGATGACAGAAACGCTCATGATGACATTATTGACAACTAGGGCTGGTCAATGGTCATCTAGGATTTTATTCCCGCGAACCAAAAAGGTTGATACCTATTTTAAATCGGAACACATTAATTGAATCGGTTCAGGGATATGAAGAAAATTTGATATTTATACGTATTCCACTATTAAGACACTTCAAAATACATTTAATAGTAGCTAATTAAAATAACACATATACCTAATCTATTAAATATAGAGATATTTAATAAAATACAAAATATAGATATAGGTATTACGTAAAAAATGTGATTAGCTCTGGAAAAACTCATAACTAAGTCTTAGTTTACAAGTAACTAAGTAGTAACAAATGGTATTGTATTGATTTTTATAGTGTCTTTTAACTACATGAAATAAATCGAGTCACGATCGATAAATCGTCATTTTAAAAAATCGGTTTCTTTCGAAGCGGGATTCGCATCCTTCCATCCTTAATGACAATTTACATTCAATCAGTTCCACAGAGTATACAAATACTACGTAATCAGTTCATTCAAAATATGTGTTTTAACTTGCAACACTTTTTAATGTCTTCTTTAGTTAAAGTCCCATTAAAGGGACCCGCAACAGTTTTGTGCAACGTCTTTAAATTTAATGGAATATTAGCGATAATGACGGATTAACTAATGTCGATTTTAAAGACAGTTTTGTGCAACTGACTGTAAGGCCCCAGTAGGTAATCCAAAAAGTGCATTATTCTCTTTGAGATAATTTGGAAACTCTTTTCTTAAATACGGCATTATAACATTCCTAAACAACCAACAATATTACACCTCTTCTGTGGTCAAGGTAAATGGAGCTGTTCACACAGAATTGAATACTTTATTTGTTTATTTTGTTTGAAAACATAATATAGTAGTGAAATCTTAAGTTGAATCATGATTCTGTGGACGAGTACTACTTATAATTTCATGTAAATCATATGAGTGATCTGCGTACTGTATACTATGTAAAACGATACTATAGAACTTACTAACAAACCAGGCAAACTCCGTTTTCCTACTTTTCTCTTGCATTTTTCCCGAATTTTAATAAACCTAAACCTCACAGTTCCTGAGGCCTTTCCAACAAATAGAAAACCGTGGAAATCGGTTCGTGCATTCTGGAGTTATAACGTCAGGAAGGAAAACCCGACTTATTTTTATGCGAGTGATGTAATGATTTCTTTTCCGAATGTAGGGTTTCATGTATCTTATGTATGGGAAAAATTCATAATTTCGTTCCATGAAAACGTGAGAAAAAAAACCCTTCCCGTATCGTTTCTTATGTTATCTAGAAACCTTGCACTTGATATGAATACCCCATTTTTGTTACACCGTGTATAGATAGTAGGTACGTGTATATATGCTCGCTATGTTTACTGTCTATCAGCTTCAGCTCATGAAGTCACACTGCACCGCCACGCCACGTGGCTCTCGTTCACACAATATATATTTAGACACTCTCACTGTTTATCCCTACATACATACACACATATATATGTATATAACTATGTTGACACGTTTACGACATTCTCTGCCAACACGTGGCCGGGTAATGATAAAGATTTTTACTCATCAGTCTTCTAATTATCAACAGTAATGTACCATGTGTCTAGGTTCAGTCTCTATTAGAGCAACTGTGCACGGTTTTGGGTGTACAGTGGAGGACAGATCCGCTTGATCATTTTGAAATTTTATTGCTTGAACCCAAAAAAACTTTAACACGTTGACTGTCCGTGCATTACATGTAATGCAATGTTGATCTGGCTGTGACGTCCGTGCATTATATATAATGCATTAGTCAGTGGCAACTGAACTGCCTTTACTGCGCTGGACGTGTGAGCTAGAAATTTATTTTTCTAGGGACGTATGAACAATTGAAAATTGATATTTTTTTAATCAGTAGAACATTTTAAGTATCCTCATTGGACATACCACTAGATTATCCATAATTCTAAAAAAAATACATCGCGTTGGGGGACCGCTCCTAATTATTTCTTACTTCTCTACGATTTTTTCATAAGTATCACATGCTTGGTGTTAACATTAAAGTAAATTGATGTTTAAGTACTTAACTATAACGCAGAAAATAGAAATATAGCGGCGCGGGCGGCGGTGTGCAGTCCGTATTCATGCGGTCCCCCAACGCGACGTATTTTTTTTTTAGAATTATTAGTACATTCTTAGGTACTTTAAGATTAGGTTTCTTTTATTATTTTTTACTTTTTAAAGGGAAATTAAGTTTTTGTGTCGGGGGTTTTTAAATTTTTAATTTAATTTTTTATTTTATACTTTTTATAGGTAGGTTAGGTTAAGTTAGGCTTAGTATATTACATATACGTACTATAATTTCAATTCTTGTTAAGGTAAAGATTACAATCAAGGTCAAGTTCGTTGATTTTTTTTTTACTTATTAATTACTAGTTTTTATTTCTATAAGTAGGCTAAAGATTACATTGGTACAGGTTTTATACTTTTGTATTTTATAAAATATTTAATTGAATTTTTAAATTTTTTATTAATTTTTTATTATTTTTTTATTTTTAATTTATTTTTTTATTTTTCTTAATACGAAAAAATTATATCTTTCAATATTTTCTTTCATTGCGGTTTCATTTGAGACCCCATCCCAGTATATTTGCAGACCTTCGGTTAATCTCCCGCTTACGTTACTTTCACCACCCATAACTTTAAAACGGCTCAACCGATTTTCATCAAACATGTCTAAAAACACTCGCAGATAAGCCCCCTTTAATACGAAAAAAACCAAATTGAAATCACTGCATCCGTTCGGGAGTTATGATGCCACAGACAGACAGACAGACAGACAGACACGTCAAACTTATAACACCCCTCTTTTTGCGTCGGGGGTTAAAAATAGATGGGACAGTTAACGTATTAAGTCATGTCTCATAAATGTCTCGTTTAATAGAAAAGCAATTTATTAATCCCTCAGTCAGTGGTGTGTTTGATATTGTTCGGCTACCTGCGCTGTCACCAGCACCGCCCACTACACCACTCCATTCGTCAGTTCAAGATCATGGGGCAGGGCTAGAGAGCGGATCTTATCAGGTGTAAGCAAACAATAATAAATTAGTAGTGTTCAGGCGCATGTGACCACCATTGTACCTCTAGCTAGGATTAATTTTATTATATCAAGTTGCTTGGAATGAAGTGAAGAAGAGCTTGTGTGAACAAATGTGCTGTCGGCGTTTTGGGGGTTTGGTATTTAACGATTGTTGAGGAATCGGGGATTGGGAAGATTGGGCCGGGTCGACCGGAGTGATACCTCGGCCTCACAGAAAACCGACATGAAACAACGCTTGCGTTGTGTTCCGTTGTGTGAGTGAGGTTACCGGAGGCCCAATTCCTCCCTTCCCAATCTTCCCAATCCCCGATTCCCGAACAACAACCCTTAAATTCCTTACCTCCAAAAGCCGGCAACGCACTTGTAACGCCTCTGGTGTTTCAAGTGTCCATGGGCGGCGGCGATTGCTTACCATCAGGTGATACGTCTCCTCGTTTACCCGGCGTGATTCATAAAAAAAATCTCCAGTAACCCCACTCACTCAACGTAACAAAACGCAAGCGAAGTTTCACGTCGGTTTTCTGTAAGACTGTGGCCCATCTCTGGCCCATTTGTGCCGAAGCATGGCTCTCCCACACTTAAAACAGGCTGTAGCCGACAATGAAAAATCGTTCTGGTCATTATACCACTCATCACTTAAAGTCTAGTAGTTAAATTCTGTGTAAAACAACTTTAAAATACTAAGAAACGGAGCCCAGAAGCAAGAACCACGACAAAAACGTGTTTATATAGTGTACATATGTGTAAACGTTGAACATAATATATCTCAAGCAATATGACGTCATAGAACAATGCCTACGTAATAATAAATAAAAAAAATTAAGAAAAAAAACTGTGGTGACCGTAAATCAATCAAATCATTGTTAATATTATATTAAGAGCTCGCATATGAAGCTACTCTAACCGAAAACCTACAATAGACTTCCAACTTTAATTTAAAGTGATAAGGTACAAAATCGATTAAAGAAATTGCATAGATTGAGGTAGGTTGATATGCTGTTCGGTTTACTTATGGTAATAGAATAATGACGTGTACTGTGACATTGACCATGTATTTATCTTAGTGAAGTAGGAACACAGATTGCACATCGAGCTACACATAACCAGTTTATCTTGGTCTGGCATTTGTATGACTCTTCCTGATATGCGACGGTCAGTTTATACTGGTTGTGGCTTGATGTGACGCTGTGTATACTGTATGGCTACAAATCATCTTAAGTATTCGGTCCTTAGCGTTCGTCTCTTGTCTACGTGTGTCCCACCATGTGTCACGATGATTCACGTCCCCACCTATTAGCGGGAGAGAATATTTTAATCCTTTTTGGCTCAGTACTATTGTATGATAGATACTCATATAATGTTTTCATGGTTAAGGCATAATTGGGATGATGACGGGGTATGACAAATTAAAAATCTATTTAGTCTGTCTGTTAGGTAATGAAAAAATATTAGACAACTAATTTTTTGTCATATAAAAAACAATACCTAGATATAACGAATCAGTTTAGGTGTGAGAGGAAATACGTCATTTATATATTTATATATACATTATATATTTATATTTATATATACGAATAAAATGTGATTTCTACGTAAGAAGTGACGTCACGTGATATTTTAAATCGATATATCTTCGAAAGTATTTGTTTGCGTAGGAAAATACAAAATACGTATTATGTATAATTGATGAAAAATATAGCTCAAAAAAAGTAAGTGTGACATTAAATATTACCTAATTACCCAGAAGGTATAAAACAATTCAAGCCAAATATCTATACATATATGTAACTTCAACCAAAAACTGCAAACAGTTTTTATTTTAAAAACTATTCAACAGTTATCCAATACACATGGCCCGTACAAATTTAAACACAAGTAAAAACATTAAATAGATATGTATAAGTAAAAACAACGACTTGCAACCTTGCACTGCATCTAAAAATACCCAAAAAAACTATAACCTAGGAACTCATCGCCTAAACCGCAAATGTATACAAGTAATACATAAAAATAATGCATTCGTTACGCCTTTTATCTCCGAAGGGATAGGCAGAGGTGCACATTACCAATGTACACCCATTACGACATACAATACGATTCCAGACTTCGTGCTACTACAGAGAAATTCTTGAAAAACCGAAAAAAGCCCAGTTATACTTATTGCCCGACCCGGGAATCGAACCCGAGACAGAGTACCTATAGAGTTTCTTGCTCGTTCTTCTTCATAGGAATCTACACTTTGGAACGAGCAAATAGAACAACTAGATGACTGGACGACAGACAGACATTTTTATTATTATTATATTTGCTTTGACATTCAAAAGTGCTTTCCTGATCTATTTGAAATAAAATATAATTTTACCCAAACAAACGGGAAAACCTAAATAAACCCGTTTAAAAATGAACTCATAGATTGTACCGCCGACTCACTGAATGTTGTTTTTGTTGTATTACACAGCAGTGCACGCGCACCCTTAGATCATCTTTATCAGAATGTTTACTCATACAACGTTCAGTGTTCGTCTACATTTCAACGCGAACGGACGTGTCAGCGGAGTTAAAACAATTTGACAAATAAATAAATGACAATACATTTAATAGAAGTTATGTTATAGTGAGACAAAATGAAAGTGATAATCTGTGTTGTGCTCCTCGTGTTAGGCGCTGCTGTCAAAGGTAATTGCAAATTGCACCTTAATTGTTAACATATAAACTTGGTTATCGTGTGATAGGGAAGTGTTGCAGTTTTATTTTTAATGGAGGCGGCAGGAAGATGCCAATATAGTCGGGAATAGACTAGAAGTGTTCCGATTTAACTGACTACTGGCCCTACCTGGGTATTTGAAGCAATATCGGGTTTTATTCAAGCGATTTTCGACCTTATTCTAACAGTCATAGAGTTGTTTAAAGATAAATAGAAATTGGTTAATTCCTATATAGAAATTGGTTTAGTAATTCAGCATATAATTTTGATAGACAAACAAAATTGTGGGTTGTTTATGCTGTTATGCAAATAACTGTTGAATCGTAATGGTATGCGTTCATGCATAATTATTTATAGTAAATAGGTGTTATGTATGTATTATGTACATTCTTTAAAGTTTTCGTTAATAGGTACATAAAAAAGAGTAAATACTTAAAAAAATTCGTAGTGGCCCGGAGGTTTAAGACGCCCGCTTCTAATGAATGATAGTGCGAGTTTGAAACCTACCGACGACGGCAAGCACCAATGTGACATTTTCCGAGTTATAATATGTATGTTTCTAAAATGATTTAGACACCACTGACAAACGGTGAAGAAACTTGGACTTATAATTTCTAATTATAAGTTTGAAATCGCCAACCCGCATCGAGCAAGCGTGGTGATTAATGTTTAACCTTCTCCGTGTGAGAAGAGGCCTTTGGTCAGCAATGGCCACATAAAGGCTGTTGATGTGATGTGACTTAAAAAAGAATAAATGATAAATGATATTTATTTTTGCAAATAGGTTACAATGTAACTCTTTTACACGTCAATCTCTTAAATAACTAGATGAGGCCGACATTTCCTATCGGACTACTTTGAGAAGAAATGCCGAAACAAACTCAGAGGTCATAGTCTCTTTTAAAGTCCAGACAAAATCAAATAAAGATGTGAGATGTCTTTAAAAACGTCATTATGATGTGCATCTGCGTAAGCGGTTCGCTTCTTATAAGGAAAAATGGATCAAATATTATATTTTAATCGATTTCTTTATGAAAGATGTTTTATAATGCCTAGAATGTTACAGTCATCTTTCGTTTGGCCTTTAAATATCATAATTTTAATTACCTCATACAAATTCTTTAGTTTTTAAGGAAAATTATTCTTATGAGGAAAAGAGTAAACTAGTACTTAGGTACCTATTGTATGTGGTATGTAGATTTTGATAAAAAATCCACAATATGTATTGACAAAACTAAATGAAATATTGCGTAATATTATTTTTGATTGACTATTGAATATTAATTAGTTTACTAGCGGATCCCAAGAACCTTTTTCTGCGCATTTTTTTAAATGTTTCTTACATTAGGACTTAGTAATAATATATGCAAACAAAAAAGAATTCTCCAAATCGGTTCAGCTGTTTTCGAGATTAAGTAGTCAAGTTTTGAATAGTTTTTGTTTAAGTTACTGCAGAGAAAATCTGTTATTCAATAATAGCACTTTATACGAAAACATTAAAGTTCTTTTTCAAAATTAGCTATGACGCATCGAGCATGCACAATTCAAATGTCAGATTAGCCATATTTTCACAAAGCAGTATACCAACACATCAATCTACCCCAATATCTTCAATACGAATTCAACTTTACAACCAAAAGAATTAAGTTCACAATCAATTGTAGAAATTACACATTTTGGTATAGGTTGACCTGCGTTTCTATACAAAAGAATATTTTCTTTGTACATTTCGTGGTAGATTATTGGCTGTCTCGAGATGGATAAGCATCACTCTACTGATAAGCATTGATAAGGGAGTGTTTGTGTAACCTATCGCGAGTGACACTCAAATATGTGACCGTTTCCTGCTATTGCTTATATTGAGGGAAAAGAGGATTATTCTCATCTACACTAATGATGTGTAAAGCTAAAGAGTTTGATTGTTTGGTTAAAACCGCTAATCTCCGAAACTGCTGGTCCGATTTGAATAATTATTTATGTGTTGGACTTAGAACACATCACGCTACGATCAATAGAAATCGAGCAGAACGAGTGAATACAAAAAGATTTATTCAAATCGGACCAGTAGTTCCGGAGATCAGTGCGTTCAAACAAACAAACTCTTTAGCTTTACAAATATATTAGTATAAAGATTGGTCTATAAAGCTAATATAATTATATTACATGAAATATTTTCAAGTAGGTACCGATATAATTTGCTACCTGACTGCGGAACGAAAACAACAAAGTTTATCATAATCTGTCCAGTAATTTACGAGCCCAGCTTGTATTGTAAACTGATTACTCGTAATCTTTACTCCTCGGATTATATTTACCGAGCATGACTAGTGGCTGTAAAGTATTTACTTTGTTTTACACAAATTATACGCCATTTTGTTTTCCGATAATACATACATACATACATATCGTCACGCCCTTAATCCCCGAAGGGGTAGGCAGAGGTGCACATTATGGCACGTAATGCCACTGTGTACACCCACAATTTCACAATTTATGTAGTAAGTCCCATGTAATAGGTGGTGAGCCTATTGTCCGATAATATTAAAATATTAACAACAATGTCTGAAGTCCTTAATGGTCTATAGCTGGACTATAGGCTTTTATAGACTATAGCTTGGCGGTGTGGTTGCTGTGCAAAGTATCGCGGGTTCGATTTCCAAACCGGGCAAAAAGTGATAATGGCATTTTCTGAGTAAAATGACCATTATTAGCCCGGAGTCAGGAAGGTTGGCGGTGTCTTACCACCCGTGTCTCGCAAAGCGTGTAAATCCGTTGGTTCTGCGTCTGACCTCTCTCCAGTGGTGTCGATATGCCGTCCCATCGGGTTCAGAGAGTGAGGGAACAGAGAGTGCACCTGTGTTTGCACACACACTTGTGCACTATAATATCTCCTGTGAGTTAGACAGACTGGCCACCGTAATCGAAATCAATCGGGAGATTTATTTTATAGACCTCATCATTCATTTATATAAGAGGGTTGGCCATAATGTCCACATTTGATAGGTGAGGTGGATATCGTAGGTTAAAAGTATAATAGTAATGAAAATCAAAGTCAAAGCCCAATCCCTAATAGGCCGGCTACGCACTTGTAACTCTTCTGTTATTGAGGGTATCTACGGGCGACGGCCATTGCTTACCATCAGGTGATCCGTCTGCTCGTTTGCCGCTTTATGTCATAAATAAATCGTCAGCCAATTCAATGGTACCTACATTGCTGTCTTATTAGTCATTATTCTTAGTCATAATAAAATTTGGAACGAGATAAATATTTGGTAAAATTCCTTTTGAAAAGGAAAAATAAGTATTTTCCCCATTCACTAAGATTTTAATATACCTGCATGGTATACTATGGTGATCTATGAATCATCGTTCTGGCTTGGATTCTTAGGTTTTATAATTACTTATGGTTATTCTACTTTAGAGTTTTCAATAGCTCTAGTATAGATTGACATCATGTAAGCTTCTCTAGGAAAATAGCATAAAACTAATAAAATTACGGAGTTGTAGGTAAAACATCAACCGTTGTGTAGGTGACTAACGTTAGCCAAAGTCAAATCAAAGTCAAAATCATTTATTTCAAATAACTAGATCAGGAAAGCACTTTTGAACGTCAAAGCAAATATAATAATATTAATAACGTCTGTCTGTCGGTCAGTCCTCTAGTTGCTCGTTCCAAAGTGTAGATTCCTATGGAGAAGAACGAGCAAGAAACTCCATAGGTTACTCTTTTTCAATCAGATTCACAATACAATTCTTGGTTACATTGTTTCGATTGCTTCAACTATGTGAGAGCGAAAGAATTGCCAAAAGGAGAATGCTCACGAAGTATGGGAAAAAACCCAGGCCCGGCGCAAACGATTTGTATCTCAGTTTATCAGTATAAATGTGTAATAAAATCCCGTATAGGTACCATCGTCGAAAACGATGGCTAAATGTAGGAAATTGCTATTTGTTTTTTGTCAGGGACTATATTTAAATCGATCAGCAGTGGACGTATTTCGGCTGGTATGATGATGATATTTAAAGGATATTACGAGTAGAAAGTATTAAAACAAATGTATACATTATCAAAACATCATGTATCAGATTATTCAAAGTTCAATCATTTTAGTTCTACATCTTATATTACGTTTTGTAGTGAAAGTGCGGGATTTGCAAAACCATCTCGGTGCCTTGCCCACCCAAGGTAGTATATGATGGACATCACATGGACACAACAACCGAGCGTCCTTTTCCCATGTATGTGTTACGGTAAGAGTGAATAATTGAAAATTATTAATAATTATCTACTATTATTAATAATTACCGAAACTCGAGGTAAAAGTGATAAATTAATCACATTTGTCGGTTATTATTAATAATTTTACCCTAGTAGTGATAAATGTAATAAATGGCCTAGATGTAATTTTTATTTCAATTTAAACGGCAATATATTATACTTGCACAACAAATATTTATTGAATTCTATGACAATACTTTTAAAATTTTAATTTGATGCATTTATAGGTGCTACAGAAGATTTACAGGCAAACCAAATATGATTGTTGATTATTGCTTTTAGGATTCGTGTTGATTTTGTTAATGAAACAATAATTGTTCCGTGTCTGTGCTTTTCCTCCCGCCCAATCAGAAACAGGAACCTAGTTACCCAAACTCCCATGTCCGGTAAGCACCTGCGTCAGGCGGTAGGTAAGGACGCCCGGGGCATCTCTCTAGCCCCTCCTCAAAGAGGGGGACTTACCGCTGCAATGACAGCGAGCCCAGATAAATGTAGAAGGGCACTATTTAATATTCTAGTTCAGAATATGTGAATTTGTTGTCCTTTCGGTTTAAAGGAAGTACAAGTAACCTTATTTGTATGATCTCTAATTAATATAATCGTAAGACTGTGTTTAATATTATAAATAAATACCTGCTGGTCAAAAAACATCGGGTTTATATTTATTTTATTACTTTCACCAATATGTGTCGTGAATTATTAATAATTACTACTACAAGTAATAAATTCCGTCCGATTATTCACATTTACCAAAACGTGTGTTAACTATTAATAATTTTGAAAAATTATTAATAATTTTCAATTAATCAGATTTACCGTAACATATGCATTAACAATAATATTCGCCAATTGCATTTCTGCCACTACCTCTACTATATAAAACGTCTTATATCATGTATTGATGAGGGGGTGATCTGTGATTGATGCTCACGGCGTATACGAAGCGTATTAACTCAATAAAATAAAGAGATATTACTAAGTTTCATAAATCAAAACAATGATAAAAATTAATCCATGCTAAAAATAAATATCAATTTCCAACATTTAGCCATCGTTTTCGATGATGGTAACTATACGGGATTTTAACACACATTTTTACTGATAAACTGAGATACGTATAGTTTGCGCCGGGCCTGGGTTTTTTTTGAGCATTCTCCTTTATTAAGTTTTTTTTAGAATTTCAAACGCCCGCTTCTCATGCACGAGGATGCGGGTTCGAAACCTACCAACGACAAACTGTACCAATGTGAAGTTTTCCGAGTTATACAATATACTTTCTAAGATTATTGAGACACCACTGACAATTGACAAACGGTGAAGGAAAACATCGTGAGGAAACCCGGGCTTATAATTTCTAATTATAAGTTTGAAATCGCCAACCCGCATTGAGCAAGCGTGGTGATTAATGCTCAAACCTTCTCCGTGTGAGAAGAGGCCTTTGGCGGTCACTTATCGGCTGTTGATGTTGAATGTTTGAATCGATCACGATACAATGATTTTGTTTAGTTGTTATAACAATGCAAAGAAAATAATCTAAAGTACATACTAATTATTAATCTACTAATTAGTCTTGCTGCTTCGTTGGTCGAGTGGTCGCAAGTGCGACTGCCGTACAAAAGGTCTCGGGTTCGATGCCCGGATTAGGCAAAGTATTACTGGTTTTTTTTCGGTTTTTCGAAAATTTCTCAGTAGTAGCACGGAGACTGGAATTGTGCCCAGTATATGGCAATAGGCTCACCCCCTATTACATGGGACTTTATTAAATAAATGGTGAAAAGTGGGTGTACATTGCCGCAATGTACACCTCTGCCTACCCCTTCGGGGATAAAAGGCGTGACGTTACATACGAATTAATGAAAGAATAGTATTTTGCTTGTGCAAAATAAAACGTAAGTAAGTGCGATAACAAAATATTTCCTGTACACTTTCTTATCACACACTGACTCATATATTTTTTTAAATAAACAAATGATTAAGTATTTAAATAAATGTAGGAACAGTGTATGTATTGAAGATTATCATAAAATTTCGTTTATAGGTAAATGTATAGATTCTTAGATACTGAATCAAATTATTTTGTTTGGCATTTAGTCATCTTTACCTAAGTGGGTTGGTACTGTTAAATTGGGTTGGGTTATTAATTTAATGATTATTTATTGGTTTATTAATTTAATTATTATATCAGAAACAAAAACCAGATGATTTCCAGACCGGCTAGCTCACAAACTTGCATCCAGTGTTTCCAACTTTTCAACGGTTACCTCTATTTATGCTCATAAATTTTGAAAAAAACATTATTTTTTAAGCGGTTTTATTTATTTAGCTTGACCTGTGTGTTTGTTTGGATCAAATTTAGTAATTGGCAATTAACCCCCTTCCTGACGTCCGATCGATCTGATATTTGGTACACACTCTTAATCTTGATGACCATACAATATAAGCCTATTAAAATCGTTTAAATTAAATCACCTTTTAATGTAGTTATTACTTGTGTCGAATTCATAACATATAGGCAATTCAGTAGCAAATCTACCAAAGTTATGCATTTCTACGCCTCAATATTAGCTAAATAAGGCGTAGTATGTCGATTACACGGCATTTAGGAATGTAATCTAAGTCGCGATAGGATTACAAGTCATAGGTACGTCAGCGGGTGAGGGGTCGCGGGTTCGACTCGCAACTATATTCTGCACCAATCATGTGACTAAGTAATTAGTAATGACTTGATAAGCCAAAGGAAAGTTTTGTACTATCACTAGCTTGTACTCGCCACTTCACATGCTTGTAACAGGGGATTTTTTACCATCTATATCTTTTTCTAAATATATTTCTACTGAATAAAGTGTGCGTTGCAACTTGTTTTATGGAATAGTGAGTGAAGTTCCCTAAGAAAAGGAGGATCCTCCGACCAGGCGAGGTGATCATGCCTGGCGGGCTTTCTGCCCAACTGTTGTTCGTTGGGATTTTCTATCCATGTTTATTCGCAAGTAAACTTCACATGTACGATGTAGGATTTTATGACGTCATCCGTTGATTTTGCTCGTCGATAGTCTATGTGCAACTTCTGTCATCTGTCACTTGTCATGTGTCTCCACAAATTAAATGCTATAATTCAGTTTAAATGTTAAACGAATGGTCACAATACGAATATTAAAAATCTATACATATAGTCCGGCAGCTAAGCAATTGATAAATATTAGACACATATTAGCACTCTAAGAAGCAAGTGATTCACCTACTTTCATCGTCCGAAAAGAAATAGCTAAGTATCTATAGTTATGTTCGGTCATCGATATTGTTTCAAGGTCTGCTATTTAAAAAATGATTTTACTATTCTAAGGTCATATCTCACCAAAACAGGTGTTTAATAATGTAAATACTGATAATGCATTTCCAGACTGCCTCGTTGGACGAGTAATCGCATGTTGCGACTGCTGGTCAAGGGGTCTCGGGTTCGATTCCCGGGTCGGGCAAAATATTACTAGGTTTCTTTCAGTTTTCCAAACTTTCTCAGAAGTAGCACGGGACTCTGGCATTGTGGTATATATGTAAAAAGGCTCACCCCCTAGTACATGGGATTTATAACACAAATGGTGAAAAGTAAAAGACTATACATCGTGCAGTGGCATTACATGCCCGTAACGTGCAGGTGCACCTCTGCCTACCACTTCGGGGATAAAAGGCGTGACGTTACATATAAATTTAGAGCAGAACCAGACACTAGTCAATCCAGTTAGACACATGTGTCTTACAAGGAAAACGAGATGCCATCCATTGGAAACAAACATATTTTGTTTATAGACTGAACCTGAACTGAACAGTGCAAGAGGGACGAAGCTATACAACCTACATAGCTCCGTCCCTCTTGCACTGCTCAGTGATCGACCATTCTGACACAATTGTAATAGCAGACTAAGGCCCCTGCTACAGTCTGGCTACGTCAGGCTAAATAAATAAATAATATATTCGCGTCTGTGTGTATATATGTATATATGCATATTTATTATAATATATTTAAACAGATGTAACAGTCTGATGGATCACATCTACATTTGTTAGTTAGTTTCATCAATTTTGTCTGTGGAAGTGAATGATATTGACCTTGTTAGTAAAAGTACCTAAGCAGAGCTCTCCCCCTCCCTCCATTCGCTTAGATTTGTGGGAATCCCCGAAAATGCGTTTTCAAATACTTATAGACTGAATGTCTACAGATGACGTAATCATCATAGATGATTACGTCTTAATCTGGTCTGTGGTGGTCGCGAACTTAATCTGGTCCAGTTTAACCCTACTAAGACACAGGTCTGCGTGTTTACCGCTAAGAAACTACCGTTGGTCGTCTCACCTCAGTTTCAAAGTACCCCTCTGACTGCCTCAGCCGGTATTGGAATACTTGGCATCAACATTTCGAGCGACGTCCAGTTCCGTGGTCATCTGGAGGATAAGGCTAAATTAGCCTCGAAAAAGCTTGGTGTGCTCAACAGATCGAGGCAGTATTTCACTCCAGCCCATCGCCTGCTTCTATATAAGGCGCAAGTTCGGCCCCATATGGAATACTGCTCTCATCTTTGGGCGGGGGCACCCCAGTACCAGCTTCATCCTCTGGATCGCGTTCAGCGGCGTGCGGTTCGGATTGTTGAGTGTCAGGAAGTTTCAAACCGACTTGACACTTTGGCAATGCGTAGAGATGTAGCTTCATTGTGCATTTTCTATCGCTTATACCACGGGGAGTGCTCTGAGGAATTGTTTGGTCTTATTCCTGCCGCTTCTTTTCGCCATCGACCCACACGACAGCATTTCCATCCCCACCATATAGATGGTTGGCAGGCCACAACTGTGCGCTTCTCGCGCAACTTTCTGCCTCGCACAGCAAAACTGTGGAATGAGCTGTCGTCGGCGGTATTTCCGAACCGATACGACCTTCAAACCTTCAAGAAAAGAGCATACTCCTTTTTAAAAAACAAAGGCCGGCAACGCACCTGTGACTCCTCTGGTGTTGCGGGTGTCCATGGGCGGCGCTGATCGCTTACCATCAGGTGACTCGTTTGCTCGTTTGCCTCCTATTCCATAAAAAAAAAAAAAAAAAAAGATGTAATCCCTTAGTCAGCAGTGCGTTTGATGTTGTTTGACCGACCGACCATCACCCCGCTTTATTGGATTCTTCCAAGGGGGCGTGGCTATAAAACGGATCTTATCATGTACAAGCAAACATTAACTTAGTAGTGGTCAGGCACATGTGACCACCATTGTAGGTACCTTATACTTGTTAGAAAAAGACCAGAGGGCTTAGTACAACTTTACTTTACATTGTATGAAAACGAAACGAGAGCGTTTTCAGCCTTCTGATGGGTTGGTTCATTCGCGCCGGCCAATCAGAGGGCCGAACGCGTTTTTTTTCAACGTTAAGCAAACTTGTACTAAGGGTACAGGAGGAGAGGTTATTAGATCAAGATACAGATGTGTAATTCAGATACAGAATACACAATAGTTTCTTGTAATCGAGTTGGTTTTACCCGCGCTCTGATTGTCAACACGCTATGCTGATAATGTAACGGCACCTATTTGATAACGCTTGCTAACTCAAAACATCTTCTAGGAATAGACATGTAAACAAAATCTTATACTTATTATATAAAACTGAGATGAAGCCAAAACAAACAGATAGACAAAAATTAAAAATATATTATTTTGGAGTATATATCTTGTGTATTATTTAATCTATTTTTATTTATTTCAAAGAATCGTTGCTCAACACTAGGATTTCCTCCTGTATTGTGGCGTGCGTTTACAAACATACAAGTTCACATGCACATGACATCTAGACCCGAAACAACAATTAGTGGTTCACACAAAGAGGTGCTCCGTGCAGGATCGAACCCGCTGCACGTTGCACAGCAGCCAGTTGCCAAGCCACTGCGCCAATCCTGCAGTCAAGTATATTCAAATGCATATAGAAAAAGCGGTTATTTCAGTAATTCAAATAGACATTACAATTTTATTACTTATTTTAGCAAAACAATCACATTGCGGATATCTTCATTCCATTCTCGGACGCGACATCTTTCGGTGGGACTCGTCCATGGTTCGATGCCGACTGCAGACGTGCTGAAGCGCGAAAGCATGCGGCATACTTGGCATGGGCGGATGCCAGGCGTCGTAGGGCTGACGACACTCTTCAGAGGAAGAGAGCCTATAACCGGGCTGCCAAGTCATGCAAAAAGGCATTACGGATGGCCCGGTTCAACCACATTGGCCGAATAGGGAACAAACTGGCTTCTTACCCAGCGGGTAGTAAAGCATTCTGGTCCCTGGCCAAGGCGGTTGAATCGAACTTCTGCCGTCCTTCACTCCCACCTCTCCTGGGGCCTAACGGGACGCTGGCACACACCGCGGTAGAGAAGGCAAACCTGTTTGCTTCTCTATTTGCGGAATCTTCACGTCTTGATACTGGTGGCGCTATACCTCCTTCTCTAAATAACGTATGCGAGACGAAAATGTCGAAAATTCGCATCCGACAGAAGGAGGTGTATAAGACGTTGCGTAATCTCGACGTGAACAAGGCCAGTGGCCCCGACGGAATCCCGGCCGTGGTTTTAAAAACCTGTGCGCCTGAGTTGTCTCCAATCCTGACACGCCTGTTTCGACTTTCCTTGGAGACTGGTCAAGTGCCGGTTGCATGGAAGCTGGCCAACGTGCAGCCTGTGCCCAAAAAGGTAGTCGTGCCGACCCTAACAATTACCGACCAATCTCAGTCACGTCCATACTCTGTAAGAGTATGGAACGTGTACTTAACAACAGGCTCCTGGCATACCTTGAAGGTAACGACCTCCTCAGCGATCAGCAGTATGGGTTTCGCCACAACCGATCCACTGGGGACCTTCTTGCGTATGCCACCCACATTTGGAGCGAGGCCATAGAGAAGCACGGGGAGGCAATAGCGGTCTCACTCGATATATCGAAGGCCTTTGACAGGGTTTGGCACGACAGCCTTATCGGCAAGCTTCCTGCATATGGACTTCCCGCTGATCTGTGCAGATGGATTGCAGACTTCCTGAGGGATCGGTCAATTCGAGTAGTCATCGATGGCTGCTCGTCTGACCAATTTGGTATCAACGCCGGAGTCCCTCAGGGGTCAGTACTTTCAGCAACGCTCTTTTTGCTGCACATCAACGACCTGCTTAAGCCCGGTATCTTTGGGTATGCAGATGACAGCACAGTTGTTGAAAGGTATGTGTCCGATGCGCGGACTAGCGGAACACAGATCCAGTCTCTAAGAGAATCCATGGTCGAACGGTTGAACTCGTCCTTGAAGGCGGTCTCCGATTGGGGTGACGCCAACTTGGTCAAGTTCAACGCTACCAAAACCCAGGCGTGTCTATTCTCTGCCAAACGGAGTCAATTTCCGCTGGCTCCTACTTTCCGAAATGTATCCGTTCCAATATCGGATCATCTAGAGCTTCTGGGCGTAACTCTATCGCCAACGCTAAACTTCGGCTCTTATATAGAGTCGAAGGCGCATCTGGCTGGTAGGAAGTTGGGTATCCTCTCGAAGGTGAGACGGTACTTCACACCGAAACAACTGCTGAGCCTGTACCAAGCGCAGGTTCGGTCATGTATGGAGTACTGTTCTCACCTTTGGGACGGCTCGGCTAAATGCCAGCTAGATGCGCTCGAACACATTGAAAGGCGTGCCAAGAAGCTCATCAACGATGATGCGCTTGTGGAGGCCCGGCTTCAAAGCCTTGAACACAGGCGCAAGGTCGCAAGCCTTTCCGTTTTTTACCGGATACATTTCGGAGAGTGTGCGGGGGAATTGCACAACTTGATTCCCCCTAGTCCTTTTCATCATCGAACCACAAGACAATCGGCGAGGCGTCACCGCTTCATGGTAGATATCCCACCCACTCGCACGAAGCGTTTCGCTTCAAGCTTCCTTGTGCGAACTGCTAGGGAGTGGAACTCCTTGCCGGAGTCTGTGTTCCCTGATGGGTATAACCTGGGTGTCTTCAAGGCCCGAGTGAATAGGTTGCTTATGGGCAGACGTGCTCCACCGTAGGCCGCATCATCACTTACCATCAGGTGAGATAGCGGTCAAACGTCGACCCATTAAATGTAAAAAAAAAAAAAAAAAAAAAAAAAAAATCTTCTCCGAAATAAGACCAAAGTCATAATAACAAACTCGTGCGAACATTCCGCGCGGTTCGATAATAGTATAATTTATTCTAACTCGCTTTAAGTAGGTGAGTGATAAACGATATCACTATTGCATGTATTTACGACAGTCTACCACTTAAATGCTTCCTTCATTCTTATACATATATGACTAGATACTTCCTCGCGGCTTCACCCGCTCTGCTCGGCTCCTTTTGACCGTAGCGTGATGTTTTATAACCTACTAGCGACCCGCCCCAGCTTCGCATGGGTGCAATGGTGATATTATACATATAAAACTTCCTCTTGAATCACTCTATCTATTCAAAATCCGTTGTGTAGTTTTAAAGATTTAAGCATACAAAGGTACATAGGGACGGAGAAAGGGACTTTGTTTTATACTGTATAGAGATAACCTTTTTCAATAAATGTACTATCCAACACAAGGACTAGTAGTTTCGGAGATTAGCGAGCTAATCTCCGAAACTACTAGTCCGATTTCAATAATTCTTATTCAATAATTCTTATTTCAATAATTCTAAAACTCCTTTGCTAATCTCTAAATCGGAACTACTGGTCCGATTTGAATAATTCTTTACATGTTGGATAGTGCATTTATTTAGGAAGGCTAGGCTATAAAAATGTAACTAGTGTTTGTTATACAATGTGATAGGGTTCGGACTTCTAACCCGTTAAGGCTGAATACTACATCTAATTTTATGGACAAAAGTCGGGGGTCGAATGGGTCGAACCCCCTCCCCCTTAAAGTTATGGCTATTTTAATATTTTTCCTACTTTATGTGATATCAAAGGCTGTATGCGTCGTAGAAACAAAAAAAAAACGACAAACGGTAGCTAATAATCTTGGCTAACTAATTCATTACTTTTTTCATATGTTTGATAATGTTTTGGTGAGAAAAAAATAAATTCTGAATAATTTTTACCGAAAATATCGCTATGTTTCAATATTTTTTATTGGGGGTTCAACCCCCCATATTATCTTTTTTGTCCATAAAATTAGATGTAGTATTCAGCCTTAACGGGTTAGAAGTCTCGCCCCTATCACATTGTATATTGCTATACATATCATGTAATTGAATTACATCGGGACCTAGTAAGTACTGTTTACCATTTGAATGAATTACAAGGTAATTGCACTCATTAAAGAACTAAGCTGACTAGAACGAAACACTATAGGAACATTGTTAAACAATGAATGACACATTTCAGTACAACAAAACCCACTGAATTCAGTGGTCTGTTTAGAAGTGACGTCACAATGGATGCTTTGCATTGGTAATTCATTTAGATTTTCAACTCAAACGCATTCATTGCTTCATTTATTCCTAAGGTGCCTAAACGGCTAATGCCCAAATACTCAAACGCTACTCAATTTTAAGACGCTTTCAAATGTAGTTCTGTCACTATCAATTCTTTATAAAATGACAGAGATAGCATGATATTTAAGTACAACTTAAAATTGAGTAGCTTTTGATTATTCGGGCGTTAATCTGTCAAATGATTTTAACGTATTTACGACTCTATTATTAAATGTTAAAGTTGATATTCTGTTAACTGATTTTAAGAGGATTGTAACTTCACCTCAACAACCTTTAAATTCCTAACCCCCAAAAGGCCGGCAAGGCACTTTTAACGCCTCTGGTGTTTCAAGTATATTTGGGCGGCGGCGATTTCTTACCATCAGGTGATTTCATAAAAAAAATCGTATGTTTTTCTTGTGTTATGGATGTGCTTATCTGATATGTATGCAGCTACCCGCGGCCGCACTTATTTACCTATATCTGCACCTGTGCATACATACAAAACATGTAGACTTATGTACTATACAGGGTGTAACAGAATACCCATATACATCAAGAAGCACTGAAGAATACAGGTTCAATAGAATCTCTCCACAAAGTTTCAGCTTAAAATACTTTAAAAAAAAATTGGCACCAAATACTTGATGTCGCATGGTTTTTGATTTTAAATCATCATACAAACGTATCATAACACTACAGGGATCACTCGCTAATTACAAAACATTTCTTCTGTAAATCTGATCGCCTAGTACCTGTATCTACCTAATTTTGATGTTCGGTTTCTGGAATTTTATGTATTGGAAAAATTCATATCTTCGTTCCATGAAAACATGAGTTTAAAAAACCCTTCCCGTATCGTTTGTTATGTTATCTAGAAACCGTGCACTTAATATGTATACCCCCTTTTTGTTACACCGTGTATACAACTACATAGCGTATTTCTTGTAAACGACAGTGATGCATAGCTAGTTACATATTGACAGTAAACTTGGCACCGTATAAAAATATTTCTTTATGTTTTGTGTTAGGCTTCGTATGAAAAAATATTGTGAAATCTATGACATATCCTTGTTTTTACAGGAATTTTGATAAAGGTAAACCAGTGATGGGGAATCGATGACACGCGTGCCCTCAATGGCTCGTGTGTCATTGATGGCATGCAACACAAAATTTTGGACACGTCATTGATTGTCGTATATTACAAAATTAGTCCTATGCCAGTCGTTATTCTCAGATATGAATAACATTAAATATTCAGGTACACAAAATGACTCCAGTTCAACATGAATTTTGATTAACGAACTAACAAAATATAAAAAAATCTAATTATAAAGACACGTAGGACCGTAAAGGTTCGCCATCTCTGGTATAGACTAATCCGGAGTTATAACTAATCTGTTTCTGACTGCCGTGCTGAGAGTCGTTTAAAGGTTACTTAACCCAGTCTTTGCCAGAACAAACAAACAGATAGACAGTTGAGGATTTCCATGAGTGGCGCTGATCGCTTAATCATCTGCTAGTATACCACCTATTCCATAAAAAACAAAACGTAATAGACATAATGCAAATTTAAATTGGATTGAATAATCATTTTTATAATAACTTTCGTGAGACATACTAAATATCACGGTTTACTCACGTATTATTAATGTAGTACTCACATATCAGAGCTTTTCTCCAATAATTTACATGGGTAAACCGTATTTTTTAGTTAATTCATGATTATCGTCAGCGCGACAATCGCCGCGTTGTGTGTCACGGAATGCTGCTCATGAATATGAGCCACTAGCATGGCTTGAAACTAGTCGAGTTCCTCGTCAAACAATTACGTGAGTAAGCCGATAACATAATAATTAATCTAGTATGTCTCAGGAAAGTTACAATAAAATTATCGTCTGAAATTGGCTGAAATTACTGTCACTCTCCAATACAACGAGCATAATATGTGTTTGACAAGTAACTAGTACCAACCATTCATGATTACAATAATTGAGCATGGTCTAACCACCTTTATGTTACAACTACAAGCCGTATCACTATGTCCAATTGTAAATACAAATTACTTCAAGCGTATAATGAAACTGTGTGAGTTTATCGGAAATTTTACACTAGATTAAGAATAAATGCTTTAGTGCAGTGACTTTGGAGTAGACTGCATTTGCCACCACTTCTCTTCCCATGGGTATTATAAGAATCGACAGAAATTTGATGGGCTGCAGTATTGGATCTCCACTGCGATGTCCAAACCATCAGTCAAATATTTAGCTGTCATGCTTCTATGGACGAGTACTACTTGTAGTTTCATTTAAGTCATAAGAGGTTTCCCTATACGATATACTCTATAGAAGGTTTTTAGTCCAACAGTGGACTATACTTGGGTTAATTTTGATGGAGTTTTAGTCAAGTTGAATGATGTTATTGTCTTATTTATTAGGACTACTAACGTCGTCGCAACGTCACGCCTTTTATTTCCGAAGGGGTAGGCAGAGGTGCACATTACGGCAATAGGATTACATTTTTTTTTTATAAAAACGTTGCCCCACATGAGGATTTTCTCCTGTGTCGTGGGTGCGTTTACAAACATACAATTTCACATGCACATGACACCCAGACCCGGAACAACAATCTGTGGATCACACAAAGAGTTGTTCCGTGCGGGAATCGAACCAGCGACACGTTGCACGGCAGCCAATTGCCCAGCCACCGCGCCAACCGTGCAATCATTCTGGCCGCTCTGTATCACTATCCTTACATACTATTTACCTTTCATGCACCTGAACAAACATGTTTTAGTACACATATATCAATAGTTATAGATTGCAAACAATGACGTCATCGCCATGATAACTGCGGTTTATCAACGATAACAGTGGCTGTGTTGTGTAGCGCTGTCAGATTGTGTTGATAACATGGTAACCAGTCGTATATTACAATAATAAATATATTATTTTATGTATTTTATGCTAGGTATTGTTCAAATTACCTGTTATCCTTAGTATGAGTTTGCTTTATGTACAAAGTAATCCAAACGAGAGCACGTTCGGCGCTCTGACTGGCCGGCTTGAATAAACCAACCAATCAGAGTGCTGAACGCGATTAATTTAAACGTAGAACGGTGTAATGCAACTAGTACCAAAACATCACATCACAAATCAACAGCTTATAAGTTTTGCCCGACCCGGGAATCGTACCCGAGACCCCATGTTTGGCAATCGCAGTTGCGACCACTGGACCAGCGAGGCAGTCTTTAATTTTCAATTCCTAAATTAGCACTTATTTTGAAAACGATAAGCGTTATTTTTCTTTAACAACCATAACTGGCTTCTTTAAGTTCTTTATTCCTATGTACCTACCTATCGAGTATTGTTGAACGTATAGAGGAAATAATTACACGACTTTACATTTCCTACTTACAATCGGTGATAAATAAAATTATACGGGTCCATTGTTTTTGTATTTAACCGACTTTTTGTTCGACGAAGTTCGACCGAAGGTTCTCATTTAACCTGTATATACATATATCTACATGCATGTATGTTTATGCGAGATTATCTCGCTTTTTTCTGAACCGATTTTAATGCGGTTTTCAGTATAGTATTTTTCAGACTTAGAAAAAGGTTTTAGGGATATTACCTGAGTTTAAAATTATGGAGGCGGAAAGAAAATTTAAAACCCTTCCCCTTTCAAAAATGTTGTATGTCTGTTTGTTCCCGCTAAACTCTAAAATGTCTGGACCGATTTAGACGGAAATTATATTGCCAGGCAGCTCATCTACTAAGGAATAACATAGGCTACTTTTTATTTTAGAAATAACAAAATCATAAACACAAAATAATTATGTCAGAAGTCAGTATTCTATGCGTTCGAAGTCGCGGACAACAGCTAGTATCAAATAGAATTAATTGTCGAACTGAATATTAATTAAATTATGGTTTCATGGAAAACTGAAGGATAATTATAATTTATTATTATTGCTACATTATGGCAATGATTCATCTGTATCTATGTTGTTTTGCTAGACATTTATTGATGACTAATATTAATTTAAATGTCTTGAAAGAAACCTAATATCCCTGTTCCGTGGCCATTGAAGAGTAAGCCATGTTTCGACACGAATGGGCCGGCTCGACCGAAGTGATACCACGGCCTTACAGAAAACCGACGTGAAACAACGCTTGCGTTGTGTGAGTGAGGTTCTTGGAGGCCCAATTACCATCCTTCCCAATCTTCTCAATCGCCGATTTCCCAACAACCTTTAAATTCCTAACACCCAAAAGGTCGGCAACGCACTTGTAACGCCTCTGGTGTTCCATGGGCGGCGGCAATTGCTTACCATCAGGTGATACGTCTGCTCGTTTACCGGCTTATATCATAAAAATAACTTATTGGTCTGTAACTAATTACCACGTGAATGTAAACAAAATCCCAAAATCCCAGGTTTTCCTGTTCCAGTACAGATTTTGGGGGAATCCTACATTTTGTTGAGTGTTTACACTGCCTAAACAACTTACTAACACCAGTTTCAGCTAATCAAAACAGTGGTTTTGTTACACTTTCCCTGTTTTTGCCTTGTACCTATTATTGGAAGCAAGTATTAGCTCACACATAGGACCCACTTAGTTTTCAGTCGAATTTCTGTGGTTGGCGACTGGGATTCTCCCAGTTGTGCAGTCTCTTTTGTGCCTTTAGGCTAACTAATTCTGTCTCTTGCATTAAATTCAAGGAAATTGGAAATTATAGTTTTATTTTTCTTCTTCTCCAATAATATCTTGTGATTTATTTCATTGCAAGCAGGGAAGTGGAAACTATTGTCTTTTTTCGGTGTCTCCTCTAATATTTGATTTATTGAGTTGTGGGATCCAAGACAGTTATTCATGTATTCAGTGTTTCGGTGTTTTCATGGTTGTATCTACTGTAGATCCTGGCTTGTCCCAAAAACTCTTTCTTTGTTAGTCAGTCACCTCTATAATACTAGCTTTTACAAGTGGCTTCGCTCGCCCCACCGGTACAAAAACTCTGTGTCAGTCAGCCAAACATCCGATCAGATTTTACATATATAATATATCAATCACATCCTCGCCAGGAACCACGTACCATCAGGTGGGACATGCGTATTTTTGCCAACGTCGTGGTATAAAAAAACACATCGAGCTATAAAAACCAGTATAAACTGACCGTCGAATATATGGAAAGACCATACAAAGCGAGACCATAATAAACTGGATCTGTATAGCTTGATGTGGCCGTGTGTACATGGACCCAACCTGAAGGTTATCATTAACTTATGTACTAATTAATGTAATATATTATCTACCAGTAACATCTCGAACGAGACATAATAACTATTTTATTAATTGCATCGAAGACTCGAGGTCGACCAATTAGCTTATCACCATTTCTTCAAATTATACAGTTGGTACAGACTCTTTTGTACTCTATTACAAAGGCCATAGGATTGAAATTCAATTGAAGTTATTGGTCAAATTAGTATAGTTTGATGTGCTGGTGTATTACAGTTTAATTATTTACTTTTTTCCTTTTTTTACTCGACTGCTAATAGAAAGAGCGAGGTAAAGATACACATTAAAATAAACATTCAATTTCCTACTGTTGCTGCAACAGAAAGTATTAGAATATTACTTTTCCTGATTCACATTTTCAGCCTATAAGTGGCCACTACTGACCAAAGACCTCTTTCTCACACGGAGAAGGTTTGAGCATTAATCACCATGCTTGCTCAACGCGGGTTGGCGATTTCAAACTTATAATTAGAAATTATAAGCCCAGGTTTCCTCACGATATTTTCCTTCACCGTTAGTCAGTGGTGTCTAAATAATCTTAGAAAGTACGTGTAACTCGGAAGAAGTTACATTGGTACTTGCTATTGCACTTTGCTTCACTGACGGACAAACTGACAGACATTTCTTTATTTGTTGACGTTTTAAAAGCTGCTAAATATATGATTTAATTGCCATAAATGATTTGACTTTGACTTTGGTACATTTTGAACCCGTTTCGTTAAACCTCCGGGCCACTACGACGATAATTTCCCTTAAGGTAATGCAATCGCGTCATCGGTCTAAATTAATAATATTGAGTAAATAAATAGCTGAAGTTAAACAAACAATAAACAGATGAGTAATTGTTTGTATTTATACCCATGATGAAATAGGTCGATGCGGTTTACTTTTGACTGACAAACATCTATTTTAAAACAATTCATTATTATATTTGTGGCCAAATTCATGAAAATAAATCTGATTTTTTTATTGTCAATTTCTATGAATAATGACTGTTTTGAGAGGCCTTTTTTGGTATTATACAAAAGTGCTAAAACATCGTGGTAGCACGTAGGTTTAAAACCGCTTCTCATGCATGAGTGTGCAGGTTCGAAGCCTACCAACAGCAATTAACAATGTGACATTTTCCGAGTTATATGTACTTTCTAAGATTATTTATTTAGACACCACTGACAAACGGTGAAGGAAAACATCATGAGGAAACCTGGGCTTATAATTTCTAATTATAAATTTGAAATCACTAACCCGTATTAGGCAAGCGTGGTTATTAATGCTCAAACCTTCTCCGTGTTAGAAGAGGCTTTTGGTCAGCTGTGGCCACTTATGGGCTGTTGATGTGTCTTTTTTTGAGGGGCGAACGTCATCCAATTACTTCTCCCGCCTTGGGCGAGGTGGAAGGGAGTGTCAGACTCTTACTGACTAAAAACCACCCCGTTCCTAGTCCTGTCTTTCGAGCCGGAGCCCCGGTAAGCCCGCTAGGTAGTCCGCAGCTCCGGATGTGTGTACTAGAAACAAGAGTTGTTCAGTTTCATAGCTTGAAAACTGCAAGGTTTAGAGCTAATTCTATGCACAACCTATCCATTACCTCGACATAGCCTTGTCTTGAAAGAAAAATAACATACTTCTATATAATGACTCAGTGATAACAGCTACTATAATAAAACTGAATATTAATTCCAATGACTTTACTTGTATATTACAAGTTGTTTATGTATGAGTACATAAATAGTCCGCCATTACTCGTTACTCATCACATTACTGTGTTATTGTGGTTTGGCTCCTGAAAAATATTTCTATTGAATTACTTTTTGTTATTTTGTCCTACTATATTATAGTTGGTCATGTGACCTCTTTGTTACAGGAACTGAGTAAAGTTATTTATTTAGTTTATTAATTTAAATTCTATTTCAATGTAATTAAGACTGACTTTCGATTAAAGGTGTTTTTTTAGCAGACATGTCCTATGGTATGTTGCTGTAGATGCGGTTGGCTTCCACCAATCATATTCATTGGTACCTACACATAGCTTAGCTTATGAAATGGGTTCAACTTAGATATGTTTTATATGCATTTACAGACATTTAAATTGCGGTTATTTAAAATATCAAGTACCTACTATTAAAGTAACAGTTAATATTTTCCTGAACAAATTGCTTCAGAACTAAAGATGACAACATATTTATTAATAGAAGTATTTATAGTATAACTATAACCACTATATTTCTCAGTAAGTTCAATTTAATTAATTTTGATGTAAGAGCGGCAACGTCGCGATGACTCTCGTGGGTCCTATTTCTATATAAATACAAGTTAGTTGTTCAATTTTGTTGCTAAATGTAACCATAAATGAATAAAACGATTTGTCTAATACTTCTTGTAATTGAATAAAACTTCTTCAAAGAAATTTAAGAAGTAAGCATCGGTCTATAGGCTGTTATTGTAAAGTATGTTTTAAACACATATTAATAGCATCTAATTTCCTTGTTACAGCGCAAGAAGGCGATGCAAATCCAGATTACTTTGCAAATGACTACGACGCTTTATACGACTCATATGTGGATACCAGTGATGAAAACACTGACTTAAAACAAGTAGATGCTAGTAAGTCAGTGGAAACAGATGATGTACAACAGGACCCAGACACACAACCTCTACCAGCAGCTGACGATGGTGCTGATCCAGCAGCAGACTCTAACGCCATACCAGACTATCAGATCGAAGACAACAGGTCCAAGGAACAAGTTGAAGACAATCAAGAGCTACCAGCTGAAGAAGAAAAAGTAGAAGACAAAAGTCTAGAAGAACACAAAGTTCTACCCCTAGGAGCACCTGAACCAGATAATGAAGAATACCCAGACTTTGAGGCTGATAATCCTCTATGGCGCGACGCAGTAGCTGATATAGCAGATGATGTTGACCCACTACCAGTGCCAGAAGCTGAAAATGACGAAGAAATTTTTAAAGAGACTGAAGATATTCTAAACAATGACAAAGATTCTTTAGATGAAGAGAAAGTGCCAGAAGAGACAGCCGCTAGTGAAAAAAATATAGATAACATCATTGAGGAGACAAACAAACTTTTGGCTGAAATGAGTGATGAGTTTGATAACAAAGATTTTGATACTTCTCAAGAACAGGACCAAGAGAAGAGCGAAGAAGACATTTTCAATGAAAAGCCTGAAGACTCTGAGGAAGACACACCTGCAAAAGTATACGCTGACCTCAACGCTGATTTGGATAAATTAATTGAAACATTTAATAAATTAAGTGAAGATGTTTCAAATGAAGATAAAGAAAACGAAGATCTTGATAAGGTTTTGTCAGAAGCTGTTGATCAAGAACCGGAGGATCCGAAGCAAGCTGATGAACCTCTTGATGCATTTGTAGCTGATGATGATATTGCAGCTGATGAGGATATTGATGCTGATGAGGATATTGAAGCTGATGAGAATATTGTTGATGATGAACAGAAAGATGATGAGCAGAAAGATGATGAACTCTTCAGTGATGAATTAGGAGCAGATGAGAATATTGTTTCCACCGAAAACAAAGATGATACCGACTATGTCGAGATCCAAGACAGCAACCTGTCAGAAATATTTGCTGAAAACGAGAAAGATGAGAATAAAACTGAGTCAAAGGAAGTCGACGAAAACGTTAAACAAGAGAAAAATACTACAATGTCTCCTTCCCCTCAAGAAATTGAGGAGGAGAAGAAAATAATCGACTACGTTGATAATTACGATGAGCTCACTGACACTGAACCAAACGCTGATGATGATATCGACAGTATTATCAAACAGATATTCAATGAAGATGTCAAAGAGCCACAACCATACGGAGACGACGGTCTAGTTGATGAGAAACGAACTGAAAACGCAGATGCAGTTGTGTTTGAAACAACTACAGCAAGTGTTGAGGATACTACTGAACAGAAGACGAAGATGGTCGATGATTTGAACAGTGATGAGCTCGAACAGCTGAGGATACAGTTCATCGCTACTCATCAGGAAGAATTAGACCCTAATTCTGAAAGCTTTGCTAAGAATGTGGCACCTATCCACATTACCTTGTCAGTAGATACACCTACCGTTATAGAATCCCCTAACTTCCCTAATCCCTACGAACCAAACAACATCGTTGATTGGATTCTAGATGGATCCGGCCAAGGCATTGAGCTAAACATTACCAGCTTAAATCTCAATTCTGTTGTGGGCGACTTTCTGCTCATCAAACCAGGTAAGCTTATAACAACATAACGTCACGCTTTTTTATCCCCGAAGGGGTAGAGCTGCACATTACGGCACGTAATGCCGCTATACAATGTACACCCACTTTTCACTATTTGTGTTATAAGTCCCATGTAATAGGGGGTGAGCCTATTGCCATATACTGGGCACGATTCCAGACTCTGTGCTACCACTGAGAAATTTTCGAAAAACCGAAAAAAGCCCAGCAATACTTTGCCCGATAAACTTTTTCCAAGTTTTAAGTACTTTCTAATTTTATTTAGACACCTATGATATAAGGTAAAGGTGGATATCGAAGAAACCTGGACTTGTAATTTCTAATTATATAAGTATGATGTCGCAGACCCGTCCTAAGCATGCATAGTGAATTAATCCACAAACATTAGAACTTAAGACGGGATATATACCATGTTTATTTATGTCTATGAATTTCCGATATTTCGGCATTGTTGCAAGCGCCATGATCACGGATGAACTGGAGTATATGCGTATAGAAATGAAGTATATAATTAAACATGGAACAATAATTAACATCATTAGCGATGCGGACGATTTAAATTAGTTTTTATTGGTTTTTTTAGTTATTTCTAAGTTGTATATATAAAATAAATGTAATTGATATTCTGTTAATGAATCTTAACTACATATTAAACATGGTAAATATCCCGTCATAACTTCTAATGTGAGTAGTGACCATGTCAGTTTAAAACAGCAGTAGGACAACTAGAGGTTGATGACGTCACCGCAGTAAATGTTGATGATGATAATAACTCGTGGTTACTTTCAGGCGGTCTCGATGCTACTGGTTCTGATGGGATTGTATTCGCGCATCGTTTGGTATCAGAACGCAAGTACAGGTTCACTGGCGTGGACCGCCTGTTCATCAGGTTCCAATCGAACAACATTGCCGCAGCATGGCAGACTGCAACTGGATTCAGTCTATCTGTTAAACTGATGTGTAAGTTTTATTTTATTCAATACTAGCTTAATCTATCCGGAGCTGCGGACTGCCTAGCGGGTTTACCGGGGCTCCGGCTCGAAAAGCAGGAGAAGGAACGGGGTGGTTTTTAGTCAGTAAGAGTCTGACACTCCTTCTCGCCTCGCCCAAGGCGGGAGAGTCATTGGATGATTTTCCCCCTTAAAAAAAAGGTTAATCTATCCTTGCTCCAATTTTCATCCTGATTCAGTAACAAACATACAGACAATGTGAATGAATGTGTGGACATATAATTTCTAATTATATATTTGAAATCGCCAACCCGCATTGAGCAAGCGTGTTGATTAAAGCTCAAACCTTCTCCGTGTGATAAGAGATCTTTGGTCAGCAGTTGCTATTTATTATTATGATTTTCCCTGATTTCCTGCTTTTCTTTGCTATAAACCTCACGAAGCCCAATACCTTTCCAACGAATGCAAAACTGTAGAAATCGGTTCGTGCGTTCTGGGGCCTTAGTCTGCTATTACAATTGTGTCAGAATGGTCGATCACTGAGCAGTGCAAGAGGAACGGAGCTATGTAGGTTGTATAGCTCCATCCCTCTCGCACTGCTCAGACTAAGGCCCCTGGGGTTATAGCGTCAGGAAGGAAAACCCGACTTATTTTTATATTACGTTAATAATATCAAAGAGTAGAGATGATAATACTTCGAACTATCTTCCAGGGCCTCTCCCAGAACTTGTCGAAGAACTGCCTGATGCTGAGGCGGTCATCGAGCCACCACGGGAGACTCTGACCCTGAACCTCGCTGGCCTCACGTTGGCCCAATTCAAGGTCATTAAGGATGACTTCAGGCTAATGCTAGCGGACATGGCCAAGGCATATATCAATGACAACAATATTGAACTAGGATTAAACACCACGTAAGTACCTTTTGTTATTTTAAAGGCCAAATTTTTCTTTTTACAAGTAAACGGTGCCCTAAACTAGGGCTTTCCCTGTGTCGTAGGTACGTTTACAAACATGCAAGTTCATATACACATGACACCCAGACCCAAAACAACAATAATTTGTGGAATAGAGTTGCTCCGTGCGAGAATCGCACCCGCTACACGTGGCGTAGTAGCAGGTTCAACCGATTTTGGTGTGGTTTTGATAAAAATGTTTGTTGTTTTAGATTTTAGTAAATTAACCGATTTAAAAGAATATATTTTCGGTATTAGTAAAGTCTGGGAGAGCCAGGCTTCGGTACGAATGGGTCGGCTCGACCGGAGTAATACCACGGCCTCACAGAAAACCGACGTACAATGCTTGCATTGTATTTCGTTGTATAAGTGAGGTTATCCATAGACCCAATTACCCCCTTTTAATCCCCGATTCCCCAACAACAACATTCCTAACCCCCAAAAGGCCGGCAACGCACTTGTAACGCGTCTAGTGTTTCGGGTGTCCATGGGCGGCGGGGATTGCTTACCATCAGGTGATCAGTCTGCTCGTTTACCGGCTTACCCTGAAAAAGCTAAGGTTCTACCTGATTGTATATGAATTATAAGGCGTATCATAAAATCACCTACGCATTACCTTTTGCGAATGAAAATTGTGTCATATGTGTATGTATATAGGTTCTATAATGAAATATCAATTAGGTTTATACTTAATTGATTCGAAGTTAATAACTACATCGCCATTATAACTTGAACTCTCATCGTAAACATCTTAGTCACCGTCACGGGTCAACGTTTTTTAGACCTTAATATTATCAGTATAAATATAAAATTGTATTGTTTTATCGCCCCTTTGTCTAGGACGTCTCTTTACGATAATCCGGTGATATGTTATCTGAACTGAATCATCGAAAACACAAAACATTTTTGTTTTAACCGACTTCAAATAAAGGAGGTTATCTATAAGACACGTTTGTGTACACGTAGTGCGAATTACAATAATCTATTTATTTTGGGCTTGTAAACGAATCATTTTATAATGTCTATATATAAATACAGGTATATTTATTAATACAATAGAATAAAGTGTGGGAGAGCCATGCTTCGGTACTGCTGGGCCGGCTCGACCGGAGTGATACCACGACCTCACAGAAAACCGACGTGAAACAACGCTTGCGTTGAGTTTCATCGCGTAAGGGAGGTTAAAGGAGGTCCAAATACCTCCTTTCCCCATCTTTCCAGTCCCGGACTTCCCAACAACCCTTAAATTCCTAATCCCCAAAAGCCGGCAATGTCTCTGGGGTTGCGGGTGTCTATTGGCGGCGCCGATAACTTAAGATCAGCTGATCCGTCTGCTCGTTTACCATAAAAAAGTACATTTCTCAGAAACTACTGATTCAATAATGATAATCCATTTGTTTTGACAGTTTTCTACATGAATCTAAAACAAAAAACTCATTTTAAAACGAAAACTCACCAAACATACTCAACCATATTTAGTAAAAAATATCTGATAACATTCTAATAATGAATACAAATATTATAAGACTTGTAAATATTATCAGTCCGGACGATCATTTGCCAGAAATTTAAAAGTAATGTCCACATCTAATCTCAATCTGCAATTGAAAACAAAAGGAAGTAATGTGTTTCATGTCTCCGATACACGATACATGACGAATTATTTCACAATATTATACTAGCTTCTGCCTGTGACTTTTTTTATAACGTCACGCTTTTAACCCCCGAAGGGGTAGGCAGAGGTGCACATTATGGCACATAATGCCAATGTACACCCACTTTTCACCATTTGTGTTATAAGTCCCATGTAATAGGCGGTGAGCCTATTGCCATATACCGGGCACAATTCCAGACTCCGTGCTACCACTGAGAAATTTTCGAAAAACCGAAAAAAGTCCAATAATACTTCGCCCGACCCGGGAATCGAACCCGAGGCCCCTTGCCCGGCAGTCAAACTTGCAACCACTCGGCCTACTAGGCAGAATCGAACTAATTTTTCCGAAAAAATTTTTAACTTACTTTATGTCATTAGGTACTTTAAAAAAATGTATTGCGCTAGTAGTGGCAAATTTCATCAAAATTAGCTCGTTTAATGGGATTTCTGAAATTATTAGAACCACCAGTAGTTCCAGAGATAACGTGTTCAAACAAACAAACATGCTCTTTAGATTTGTACAATATGTTAACTAACAGAGGGCGTTCCTTTAAACTCGTTAATCTATATCATTAATAGATTAAAATAAAAATATCAGCATAGAAAAATAAGCAATAATTTACAACGTTGCCTTCCTTCAACTACGCGTGCACAGAGTGTTTTTATTATTATTTTAGGTGAATATTTTAATATTAAAAAAAAATTGTTTTGCTTCTGAATGGCATGTTTTTTTGCATGTATATTAACTAACAGGAACGCCCTCTGTTAGTTAACATACTGTATATTTAAAAAAAAGTATATAGATATAAAGTAAAAATTTTACTTAAACCGGTTAACGAATCTCATACACGACAGTGTGGCTCTTATTATTACCACTTAAAGTAAAATACAATATAATATGTTATTCTTCTAAAAACAAAATACAGTCGTTGTTTAGTGACTTTGTTCGTAAAATATACTTATATAAAAGTCCCAATTCCCAAGAACCACTGCAGTAGGCGATACGAGGACAGAACGAAGTAATTGTCTCGTTCTAAATGCGGAACTCTCAACTTTGTCGCATGCAATGCTTTACTATACAGGCGCACAGTATTATACGTACTCTGTGTATGTATGTATGTATGTATACACGCGTCGGTATGTCGCACGAGACAAGAGGAATCTATTCTCGGAGACGTCCACGTCACAGTGACCCACTTACGTATCAATTTGTATGACAATATCCATTCACTAACTAATTGCATTAGATAATACAAGAATATTAGTCAAATTGTGTTCTTTCTACAATGTTTATCAAAATAAAAGTACTTTCGGAGTAGAGGTTCAAGGTTCCGCGCATGCGTGGATCGGGAGTCTGACGCCTGCGCGCTGCAAACGTCAAATCTATTTCAGTAAAGCTTACGGCGCGAGCTTATAGCACCGCTTATAAACGAAATAATACATTAAACTTATTGCCACAACGTTTCATAGGACACAGTGCGTTAATCTAGTGGGAAACGTGAAGGATGTGCAAGAAAACGATACTCTAACATGTTAATAATAAGAGTGAATTTCCAAAATGCAGCATTGCGCCAACGAATCGATTCGAACGTTCCCTGATGCCAAACACAGTATTTAGTGTGAAATATCCACAGAATGGAGCCCCTCATAGACAGGAACAACTTCGCTATCAGCGCCATGGTGACGGTCGCGATGCAGATCCTGTTCTTCACCATAGCCTCGTTGTTCCAGAACGACAAAGTGACTGACTTCACTGGCGGGGCCAACTTTATTATCATAGCCTTGCTGACGTTCTTCCTCGGGCAAGGAGGCTCCCACCTCAAGAGTTACGACAGTCGCCAGCTCATGGTGACTGCCTTCGTGTGCCTCTGGGGCGTCAGGCTCTCCGGCTACCTCATTTACAGAATCTATCACATAGGTAGAGATAAGCAGTTCGAGGATCGTAAGAGTAATACTCTGAGGTTCGCAGTGTTCTATACGTTTCAGGCAGTCTGGGTGTACATAGTGAGTTTGCCAGTAATTATAATGAACTCGCCGCATCACTCCTTCCCCAAGTCTCCGAAGACGATGACGACACTGGACTCGGCGGGCGCCGGGATATTTGTCACGGGATTGTTGATCGAGACCTACGCAGATCTACAGAAGTTTGCGTTCAGGCAGGAGCCAGCCAACCAGGGCAAGTGGTGCAACGACGGACTCTGGGGACTGTCGAGACATCCCAACTACTTCGGCGAAGTAGTGCTGTGGTGGGGAATATTTGTCATATCACTAAACGTAATTAATGGCATCGAATGGATCGCGATCCTATCTCCGTTATTTACGACCGCGATCATATTGTTCTTATCTGGTATACCACTCCTCGAACGATCCGCTGACGAAAAGTACAGAGATAACCCAGATTATTTGTATTACAAAGCGTCGACTTCGCCTCTGATACCGATTCCGCCAGCAATTTATGTGGAAGTGCCACGATTTTTGAAGTTCGTCTTGTGCTGCGAGTTCCCCATCTATGACTCGACCACCGAGGAGTTCCCCGCGCCCACTATTGTCACGGAGACAACCAGCATCTCGATGGTGCAGTCTCAGACATAGCTAACAAACGCCGCGCGCGACATCGCCGCGGCCACCGACCAGATAGTGAAGCAGCACAACCAGAAACAATTGTGATACACAGCCGAGGACAGACAACACCGGCTGCCAAACTCTTTGCCACTTAAACATAACAACACTGTAGATATGAACCTCCACAATAGTTATATGGAAAACATTAAGAAGAGTAAACGTATAGCTTTAGGACTAATAGAAGAGACGAGGGACTATACCGCCGCGAACTCACCTGATATTGATGTAGACAGGGATATAGATTTAGCTGTGCCTAGTACTAGTCACGCGAAACGACCTCAGGAGATAGTGAAGTATGGTAAGATTACTTTTAACACGACTGCGATATTGCATCATTACCCTCAAGTGTCTAATAATGAAAGAAATTTACACTGTAGTAAGGAAGCGAAGAAGAAGTCTGACTTAAATCTGGAGGAGATTAAGCCGGACAATAACAACGCATCGACTTTAGAAGAGGTGGTGGTAGACAAGAAGAGAGACAACTACAACAACAATGAGACTGTGAGGGTCGACATCACGACCGACAACGCTCTCGAACTAGTGAACCAACCGGTGAAGTTTACAGAAGAAAAGCTTGTATGAGATTGGGAGACCACCTTTTTCTCTGTACATTTTAGACTGTGTAGAATTTGGCATCGATACTTGAAGCCTAAATTGACATATCGCGATTGATGTAAAGACTGGCCAAAATGTTATGAACAAAATGTCAGAGAGACAATTTATTATATGTGATAAGTGTAAAGTCCTCATACCAATAGTTGGAATCCGTCTCACTTAGTATTAATGTTAGATTTACAGATTAGATTATACGTTAAATATAAAACAATAAGGATATAGAAGACTACGATAATGGTGAGTTTTTAACAAAACATATTTATTGGTATTTAGTTTTATTTTTCTTTGCACACTCTTCTTATTTTGTTTCTTTTAAACATAACAAACAAAATATGGTCAAAGATTTTTCTTAAAACCTTGCCCCACATTAAGATTTTCTCCTATGTCTTGAGTGCGTTTACAAACATACAATTTAAAACAAACAAAACAATAATTTGTGAATAAGACAAAGAGTAGCGGGAATCGAACCTGCTATTCATTGCAGGGCAGGCAGTTGCATAGCTACCGCAACAACCGTGTAGTCAAAGTTGTTTTCAGTTTGTATATTAACTTCATTTTCAAATGAACCAATAGCTTCATTCACATCCATACCTAGTCGTACTTATCCAGAATCAATAATTTCGAAAAACAATTTACCTGTTTTGTTATAGGTACTCATTATCAGCCATTTTATGTTTCTTATCTCTTTCGATACAATTAGTAAAGGCACGATTTCCTTATCGTTTACATTTAATATCGCATTAAACAATAACAGTTTCACTTTGGCCGCGGTGAAATCATTTATCGGAATATATTTCATTTTTATACTGCCTCATATATCCTTTATATTATTTTTTTAAAATACTTTTTATAATTTTTTTATAACTTTATGCTATCGGCTTACTCACGTTGCTGTTGGACGAGAAACTCGTCTAGTTTCAAGCCATGCTAGAGATTCATATTCATGAGCAGCATAATTAAGTCATACAGCATTTTATTTTAAATCTTTTTGACGATTATAATATCAATTATATTGAGCTACAAGAGTGATCATAAATCATAGCTACGGATATAATTTCACCTATAGTATCTAGTGTTAGTGTGTTAGTGATAAAACATGAGAATCCGCAATATCTTCGGGGGACGAGCACGATACGTGAACGTGGCGGGACCACGTGACTACGCAATGCGGGTAGCATTGCTGCTGTTGCTGGAGTACGGAGGCGTCTTCATTTTTGCTTTTGTAGTATTATTTATTTATTTTGTACTTTATTGCACTTATACATAAAATACTTTACATTGTAATAGTAATTAGAGTACAATGGTCTTATTACACATGGTGATTTCTTCCAGACAACCTTTGAATGGAATTTTTTTTAATTATCTGGGAATGGTTAGTGTCCATGTACATAATAACACAAAATGAAAAAATAAATAGAATAGAAGAGAAAAAAATAAGAAATTCAACATACAATAAAATTTACAAACTGCATTAAAGGGTCTGGTGTTAAACGTTCGCTTACCATCAGGAAAAGGAACGATTTCCTTATATTACTTATGGCGTTGTTATTTATTAGTACGATTGCAGTATAAAAATAATATATAATTATTACTTGTATGACATAATTCGTGAATGCAGATGCTAAGTAAAACCTTATAACGATGTGGTTTACTTAATTTGGGAATACAGGCCAATAGCGAAACTTGAGACTTTTCGAAATAAAATAATGATAATTTAAGTGTGGGAGAGCCATGTTTCGGTACGAATGGGCCGGCCTAACCGGAGTGACACCACGTCCTCACAGAAAACCGATGTTTGTGTTTTGTTGTGTGAGTGAGGTCTCCAGTAAGACCCTATTAGCCCCCTTCTCAATCCCCAAATCCCCAACAATCTTCAAATTATTAACTTCCCAAAGGCTGGCAAAGCACTTGTAACGCCTCTGGTGTTTTATGTGTCTATGTGTCTATGGGTGGCGGCAATTGTTTACCATCAGGTGATCTAGCTGCTCGTTTACCGACTAATACCATTAAAAATGCAATTACACTTTACCTTACATAAAATTGAAACTCAAACATGCTACTTACGATAACTCGATCGCCGAAGTTATATTTAGGTATCTAGATTTTTCTTTTTACATCAAAACATAAGATATTCCAATATTAGCAGATACCTACCGCCTCTTGTAATACATTTCACCTGTCAAGATCTCGGCAAGGCATTTTCCATAATCTTCCGTTAGAAAGATCTAGAGGTGATAGTAAGAACTGTGGAAAATAGTGCTGTAAAGTAATTGTGTATGCATGTCATTGAATTGATAACTCGCTGCCGAATGATAACAGCTTATTGATAACCGTCGCGATAAACAATAGAAATAGTTGAGAGAAAGACAAGTTTGAGTGAAGTTATGATAATGATTGTGTTTTATTTATATGTATTACGTTCATAAAGGGGGAATGTTACGATAGTTTGGACATGTAGAAAGGATGAATGAAAGCAGATTTACGAAAGAAATATACAAGGCGAATATGAGTGGGACCGTCGGTAGAGGGACATATTATATCGACCATATTGGCGATATATTAGAGAAGGGCAAAGTTAAAAGTACCCTTAACCGACCGAAATGCATGAAAAGACTGTTGACTGTTGATAAAGCGAAAGAAATGTGTAAGAACCGTGGCAATTACCGTTCCTTTGTCTCTGCCTACCTCCATGGGAGACAGGCGTGAGGTTATGTATATATGTATGTATGTATTTATTATATTAATGTTTATGACTGTTGGAAGTACCTACTAGCTATTAGTCGTAGCGTAATGAGAAATATTTCCTTCCTTCCTCGATAAAGTCGTTACTAAGGAATAGTTTAAGTAATCATTAAATGTCTCTAAGTGCGGCAGTTAGTTCTATTATAAAATGAACCAGAAAAACCCATTTGTTTTAACTGAAACTGCTTAAATAAACACAGTTTTTTTTTTTTTTTTTTTTTTTTATGGAACAAGCCGGCAATCGAGCAGACGTATTACCTGATGGTAAGCAATCGCCGCCGCCCATGGACACTTGAAACACCAGATGCGTTACAAGTGCGTTGCCGGCTTTTTGGGAGTTAGGAATTTAAGGGTTGTTGTTCGGGAATCTGGGATGGGGAAGATTGGGAAGGGGGAATTGGGCCTCCGGTAACCTCACTCACACAACGAAACACAACGCAAGCGTTGTTTCACGTCGGTTTTCTGTGAGGCCGTGGTATCACCCCGGTCGAGCCGGCCCATTCGTGCCGAAGCATGGCTCTCCCACACTTAGTGCATTAACATTAACCATGTAACCGTTTCCACTTATACTAAGCTATGTAGCTATGCGAGGAAGATGCACAGCTTGAGTATACGATGTATCGGTAGTAATAGCACATATCTTTCCATATAAATAACAAAGCTTAACTGAGTCCGTTTTCACCACTGCTGAGCTATGTGTACCAATGAATATGATTGGTGGAAGCCAAATGCATCCACAAAAACGTAGCATGGTACATTTCGGGTAGAAGCTTTTCTACCTCTCTAAGAATACTGGTTAAATATAACGGTAGACATAAGCATTAAATCTTCATAATCAGATCAATTCTTAATTTATAATCATTGATTCATTACTACCTAATTAAAAATATTGAACAATAATATTTGTAGCAGGCAATGTGACTTCCAATCTAAATTATTGCTAATTATACCTTGTGCGTCATAGAACAAGATTGTTTATCGCTTGCAGAGATGTTGACAGCCATCATTTTATGTTTGACGTTAAACAAACAGAATGACTGACGAAATTCCCTCCTCCCTTCTATTTCCAATCCTTAATTTTCTCAATTCTCAAATCCCTAACCCCCAAAAACTTGAAACTCCTCTAGTGTTGCAGGCGTCAATGAGCGGCATTGATTGCTTACCATCAGATAATCCAGCTGCTTGTTTATGTTTGTTTTATCTCAAGTCAGATTTTCAAAATCTACCCATTAAAACTTTATTTGTGACATAATTTTTTTTATACCACCATCGTCGTGGTATAAAAAAAATATGTCACACATAGGAAAGGGTGACCGTGGTATATGAACGATTGCAACTTTTAGAACATTGCATGCTCTTTAATTAACTACTGCCCTTAAATTCCTAACCCCCAAAAGGCTGACAACGCCCTTGTAATGCCTCTGGTGTCATCAGGTGATCCGTCTGCTCGTTTACCGACTTATACCATAAAAAAACAAGAATTATCTCAAGATTCTAGTGGAAACTATGAATGATGGCGTGACCTTCAGTCAGTCAGTCAGTAGATAATAAACACTGACACTGATCTATTATAAGATCTCCAATGCTGAACACTGAACACTGAACACAGTTTATCGGATATTTATTTATGTTCTACGTCACGTTCATTACATGTTACGTTGCTGTTATAATTTATAACTGTTACTGTTTATGTTACGTTATTTTTGTAGTTATAATATTAGTTATTAGTTTCCGATTATAACGTTACAAGGTTATTTAACGAGATGTTTATGTTTATTTAGTTTTCTCCGGTATAAAACTAGATACGAAATGTTTAGAAAATCTTTGACGATACACGTTCTGAGGATATAAATACATACTTTTTTGAAAAATCACGCACCTGTGACTCCTTTGGTGTTGCGGGTGCCCATGGGCAGCGCTGATCGCTTACCATCAAGTAAACCGTCTGCTCGTTTGGCCACTATTCCTTAAAAAATCACTTCAGCCATTTATTATATTATATGTATAATAAATTCTGTAGTATATTACATGACCAGATTTAGTCAGATTTATCTATCTCTAATGACTTCCAGATTCCATCGAATCATGAGAACACAATTGAATTTAGATTTACCAATGCCCTAAGATCCTTTTAATTAAATTACAGAAACTAGTGCACCATTTATTCTATTTTAAACAACAAGATACCAATTACATTAATTGAAGAATGTTGTATATGAGTAAATAACTATAACCACAGTACATAGTTCTTTGTAAAGATGTCTTATCAAATTAACCAGTTCAATCAATATCAATCTGTTGCACCGATTCTTAAAAGTCGCCTAACCGATTGAACACGATTAAAACTGATTCCTAAAACTCAACAAATCGATCAGTCCCTTTTTATTCGACATCGATTCCGAAAATTCAACCTAACCGATTTTTTCACCGATTTTTATTCCGTAACCGATTTTTTCACCGATTCCTAAAATTAACCAACCGATTCTTTCGATTCCAGATACGAAGTGACGCAGATCACCAGGGCTGCAATCTGCAACATCCAATGGCCAGACTATGAGAGCTGTGTGGAGGTGACCTTCGGAGTACCCCTGCAGTATGATGACGAGGTCGAGGGGTCGGAGCCGAGGCTGTCCACTAAAGAGCTGGATGACATGTGGACTACATACATCATCAAGGATAATTTCGCTGAGAGGCTGCGCTCTTTCGGCATCACGGTGAGTTGTGTTTATAAAGTTGTTTACATGTCTTACTACTAAGAATTGTCTCTGGGATTTCCAGCAAAGTTGTTTTAGAATCTTCTTAAATATTGGAATTCTTTATTAAGTTTATTCACATACATTAATGAACAAAAGCTCTACTAGTTTCGAGTCACAGTTGTAGTCGCGTCTACGCACGCTGCTCACAATGACTCTGTAACTCAAAACTAGTAAGCTTTTCTCCATAAATTTACATGCGTAAACCGTAACTTGAGGGTAATTTAGTCTGTCTCACGATAGTTATTATAAAAATATGGACATTCTTTGGTCTATCCTAGTTTTCTATTTTGTAACTTTTGAAATATATTATAATTGACTTAGAAATATTTTTATGAAAAAATACTCCAATAAGTCGCCAAAAATATGGCACCTAGGAGCAATTATAGAGGGACTATGTGTAGGATTGAAATCACCACCAATATTCCCTGTATTCGATAAGCAATACCATGGTGATTAACATTCCAGGAGTACGCCATCCCTGATGACCAGACGGTGCTGATGGTATGGCTGGTGATCGCCGCTGGAGTCATCATCTCCATGGCCATGCTCGCCTTCGCGCTGTGGAGGTTCAGCTGCTTCGAGGACTACACCAGGTACCTACGAGAAGACCAAATTTTTTATATCTCAAAATAAAAGTGAAGTAATTAATTTCAATTAAATCAGCAAGCCACAAAATATTAAAAAAAAATGAAAGCATCTTTATGTCAGTCAGTCTCCTAGTAATGATTTACTGCACAGGAATTAACAAGTTCAAAATAAATAATGAAACAATGAATTTATTTTTGTAAATAGGCTACAAAAGAGAAGTTTTACACGTCAAAATAATTACAAAAAAAAAATCTAGATGAGGTCGGTATTTCCTAACGGACTACTCTGAGAAGAAATGCCGAAACAAACTTAGTACCTATATAGGCCGTCAGTCTGTCAATAAGTGAAGCTCACTGCTGCTATTTCTCTATCAGACTAGAAATAGCAGCCATTTACAGTAACTTAAACAATTGATTGGTCCGCCTCCGCTATAGAACCAAAAAATAATTATATTGTCCTTACGACTCGATCGTATTTTTGAATCTTGTCTAAAAATCTGTTTACTTTAAAGAAGTTTAACAGGATTTGATTAGTGTTCGATTTTACGGTGTTCTCGAGATGTTTGAGAAGGTGATTAATTATAAAATGGCCATAATTATTCAAATAACAAGAAATAGTAATGAAACAAAAGAAATTATACGATGATTAGTTACAAGTCAGAAATGCATTTGTCAAAATTTTGTCTTTAGTGCAGTTTATTCAGAGTGGCATAGAAGTAACAAAGACTGATCTCAGTTCTATACTAGGAACCAAATAGCATTAATGTTAAGGAAATAAAAGTAAACTGATCAAAATGTCCTTTGTCGATGTTTAAATAAAAACATAATAATAATTGGGATCTTAGATATTTTTATTTTTATGATATAAACCGGTAAACGAGCAGACAGATCACCTGATGGTAAGCTATCGCCGCCGCCCATGGACACTCGAAACACCAGAGGCGTTATAAGTGCGTTACTGGTCTTTTGGGGGTTAGGAATTTAAAGGTTGTTGTGGAAGCGGGGATTGGGTAATTGGGCTTTTACTTTCAAAACTCCAGAAGTATTTACTTTAGTTCTAACCATCTCCTCTATCCATTCCAGGATGAAGGTATACGGCGACACGGACAGCGTACAGAACGAGAAGCGGCACCTGGACCTGTACCCCACCCCCCACCAGACGCTCCCGCCGCTCTACTCCGAGACCGACTACAAGTGGGCCGACGACAAGTACGACGACTCTACACGAGGTACGCACAACTATAGAATGTTCTATTTACATGGTAAAGGGGTCAATGAGTAGACTGACCACTTAAGAGTAAGCAATCATCGCCGCTAATGAATCAGCGGAGCTATAAAGGAATTCTGTGACGTAGTAGTATCACTCTAATCGTGCTGGCCTATTCGTAACAACTTCACGCCTTTTATCCCCAAAGGGGTAGGCAAAGGTGCGCATTACGACACGCAATGTACACCCACTTTCACCATTTGTGTTATGAGTCCCATGTAATAGGGGGTGAGCTTATTGCTATATACTAGCACAATTCCAGACTCAGGGTTACTACTGAGATTTTTTTCGAAAAGCCGAAAAAAGCCCAGCTTTGGCCGACCCGGAAATCGAACCCAAGACGCCTTGTCCAGCAATCGCACTCGCAAGCACTTAACCAACCAGCCCACCGGTTGATCCCTCGGGGCTAATATCAACTGTTCTATTAACATTGTATATTTCCCCAATTCCAGTGGACATGGGAGGTTTCTCCAACAATAGTTACGTCCGAGACGACCTCTACGAATACGACTCGGATGAGGACGTCATCACACCACGAGACAGGTACTTATTGTAATGCAATAGAAGCTAAAATCGCTTGTCTTGTATTTATACTCTCTTATGAATTAACGTGTCATGGAAAATAGGTATTGTTTTTAGAATATTAATTTTTATTGCATCATTAAAGTTCCAAACCTACGACCAAACATCGGTCCATCAAATGTAAAAAAATGTATGTAGACACAGAGAGAGAAAAACAGAAAAACATTTCTATTTTTCAAAAAATACTACTCAAATCAAATCTACATACTTTAATCAAACCTCTGTGATGATAACAACATGAAACCCACCCGTTGACTAACAAAAATGTAAAAGATTTGTACTAAAAATTAAAATTCATTGTTTCATTGTTACAAAAATTTCATGACACGTTAATTCTAAACTAATTCTTCTTTAACTAACCTTCTAATCGATCTCTTCTAGTGCTGTGACTAACCTTCTTTTACTTCTTACCCACTAACATTGCAGGTACACTACAAACGTGTAGCCGGCACATCCCTAGCGGTAGTGCACTATGGTACGATATTACTAACACTTTCGTTTCATTTCATTCATGAATTAATTCATTTAAAATGAACTAATATTTATTTCATTATTGCTTGAATTTTTAGCATATTTTTTTAAGAATATTAACTTTAGTATAATACGTAGATTATTTTTAAATGTAACGTTATGTTCATTTATGGCTTATATAAGGTAGTTTTAACGGTAAACGAGCAGACGGATCACCTGATGGTAAGCTATCGCCACCGCCCATAGACACCTGAAACACCAGAGGCGTTACAAGTGCATTGCTGGTCTTTTGAGGGTTAGGAATTTAAGGGTTGTTAGGGAATCGGGGATTGGGATTATTGGGAAAGGGGACAATTGGGCCATTGAACTATGTATATCTTATTTTTATATTTTCTTTTACAGGAAAGGCATCATCAGCCCGCGAAATTACTATGACGCGTAAACAGTACGTAAGGATTCCAAAAATATATCGATATCGATGAATCTAATGAATTAATCGATAAACCTTTATGTAATTGTAAAGGTAACATATCAATTCATCGACATCGATACTCTTCATGTTAGTCTCAAAGTGAAATAAAATTAGAAATTTTAACAAGTACTGTCTACAGTTTATTCAATCAAATTTGAGTTTTATTCCGTAGACATAAGATTGGCATTAAAAGTAAAATTATATTTGCGAGATTTGGCTAGTCGGTGCAGCTACAATAATATATCTTATACAAAGCGTAATAAAATTCAAATTTGATTAACGGTAATAGTGTTTGTTAATTTTTCTAATTTTAATTCATATGCAGAATAGTTTGAATTAAAAATAACGTAGTAGGTACATATTATATTGTAAGTTTAAATTGTTGATTTTATGTGATTTTAAATGAAATCAATAATTTGTGAATATTGTCATTTGAATATAAAAAAAGAATATTAAATTACACCAAATATCGAGACCAAATAATTGCATTTAACATGAAAAAATCAACAACGAACAAAAAAGGTTTAATAGGTGAGTTCATTTTCATTTAAAATGAATTAATGTGAAATGAACTCAATTTGTTATAGTAAAATGTGAATATTCACAAATTATATGTTATACGCAGATATTATACCGTTGTATACTTAATAGATATATAAACATACTGTAGATATTGTAAAGTACATGATATAAAAGTTGTGATTTTATTATTTTTATATAAGTAAACAAATCTTTAACCTCTGTTGTAAATTATTTCATTTTATATTTTTTGTTTGCAATTTTATTTCACCAATAAATAAATGGTTATTTTTTAATTTGTGTTTTTTATTTTACTTTTTTCTTAGTATAATATTAAAATTTTAACTATATATTAGAAAATATTATACCTAAATGATATTTATACATAAAAAATCATGGTTTTAGTTCCCTAGGGTTGTGTTTTCAGAGTTTATAATAGGGTTGTGACATGCCATTCCTAAGATATAGAGTGTTTCATATTTCCTATACTCACAATTTTATTAAGTTTGAAACAATTTTATCCTATTATACGATTTTCAAAAAGTAATCATATTTACAAATCTTGCCAAAGTTTCGCCAAATGCTGCATGTTAAGATATTTATGAAGGGTCTAATTGACAATGCAGAAAGAACATACTATATTACATATGTTATATTAATTTATCTTTTAGGCATACCTACTATATGTATAACATTGCCAAAAAGATAAATTTCTTGCTTAAAGCCACTTTTAAACATGTGAACAAATTAAATTGCTTTACAAAAATATCAATACATAATATTATGATATTTCCAAAATTACTGATTATAATGGAAGCAATGTGTTCAAGACAAAGAGAGAAGCAATTTTAAAACTAAACAGAAACATATTTCAAAAATGGATTAATATTTAACGCCAATACTACACGTTGAAATATTATTGTTTAAAATTTCACTTACTAAATTAACTTAAAATCACGGTTTACTCACGTAGTATTAACGGAGAAAAGCTCTATTAGTTTCGAGTTACAGAGGGACTCTTCATCATGAGCAGCGTGCGCAGACGTCAGTCCGTGATATTTAGTTAATTTAGTATGTCTCATGATAGTTATTATAAAAAAATACATCCTATAACCACAATATTATGCAACGTTTTTAATCATATTATTCGACGCCTCCTTCCATATACAAACGTATTAATAGTATAATATAATAATTATGCCTAATATTTAACATTGATATAAAATAATAATATATTCTATATATAATAAGAATAAAAACATAGTTTATGTATAGAAACCTGTGGTCACCTTATTACCTGAAGTAACATAGTTCCTTAGGCATAAAAAGTAGATAGTATAACGAATATATAAATATAATTATATATAAGTATACCAAATGTCCATAAACTGCTATATAAGTAATATTAATAATATCTAAATTTATAGTGACCAACATTTAAAACAAATAAAAAAAAAACAAGATTTTTCAGACAAGTGTCTCCTGAATTTGACTGAAAGTAATTTTGGTCATCTCATCTAAAACAATAAGTGTATAATAAAATTACAAATTATTACTGCTATTGCATTTATGAGTAAACATTTCGATTTCACGTGCAAAAAGAAAATCATGCCAAAATAAATAATTTCATGTCAATTTTTTATGCCAAAATCATTATAAAAAAATACCTCTATTGTTTTAACAAACATTATACATGACTTACTATACTTAAATATATAAAATATGGCTACGATAAAGAGGTATAGTATAAAATGTATAATATTAAATAAGTCAATATAATAGGTATATAAACATTTCTATTGGCTACGCTATTAAAATGTGGTATTAATATTTAACTAAATTATTAGGAAAAATCTATTATCTAACTAATATATAAAATTGTTTTACATTATACATAATTATATATTATAATTAGAAGTCGGAATTAGGTACAGTTATTTATGTACTTGCATCGAAATGTTGATATTAATGTGGACTTTCCCGGGATTTCTAATGGACAATCCCGTGTGGCTAACAATATTACAACTAAATAATAATAAGAACGGCAGAGATATACATAACAACTAATGCGACAACATCACGTGTATTGGTATTTTACAACTTTGGACATCCGATGTCATTGATGTAAGTTTGGCAACGTCGTGCGTGCAGTAGTTTAAATTGTGTAAAAGTAAATAACTTTTTATTTAAAAAATCACGGGACTTTTCTGTTCTTTAACCTTTTTAATCTCGGAATTTGAGACATTTCCACTTTATATAAGTTTTTAAACTGACATGGTCACTAGTAATATAATTAGAACTAAACACATTGAACGCTGTGATGGTCACCTGTGACCGACGTTAGCGGAGGATTTGCCTTCAACAGTTTTCTATTGGCAGTCAAAGACTTAAACCGGGATATTTACCACATTCATTTGTTTTTATGGGTTTCCAATATTTGGGCACTGTTGCAAGCACCATAATCACGGATGAACTGGAGTATATGCAGGTGGATGTTCATGAGAAGACGAACTAGAAAGATGGTTGACCGATTCGTGGATTTATTCTTTCACTGTATGAAATCAGTGTAAGTACATGAACGACTGTACCTGATTACGACCACTGATTATAATATAGAAACTTTTATCATTCTTCCTTCTAAGTACTTAGAGAAATTAAAACTAGTACCTATGTATAAAAAGTTTGTGTTCAAAACGTTCATTACTTAAAAATATAACATAAATTAATGTTATTAGAATGTACTTAGATCTATTTAACGTTGTCTTCATTCAGATTTTAATTATTTATATACGTTATCAAATATGTATAACTATTGTACTGTATAATAGTTTAACTATGACATAATTAAGCGAATTATTTGAATATTTAAATTTAATTGTCAGGTCATTGTTAAATATGTCTTGTATGTATATTAAATAGGTATTTTCAAAGATTTATGTGCCTATTTTATTTCATCTTCTACTCAAAAAATGATGTTTGGTTATGACTTGTAATGTATTGCTTAGATACAAATGAATATAATATAATTAAAGCCAAAGTTCAAACAATAATTAAGAAATTTAATAACACAAAAATGCCTTTTTCTTAACTGAGAACCTATTACAATTTCTACAACGGTAGAAACAATAATATACATACCTATATATAATTTGCATTATACAGAAAACTAATTACACAAACTTTACTTAATTGTTCAATTTATACGATATAAGTCATCATATTATTTAATATAAACATTTTCATATTATGTTCAAACTAAAACAATAAATAATTTATTTCATTTAAAATGAGTTATTGCATGTTTGTGAGTGAATTTGAAACTGAACACCATGTATGTAAAATGAATGTCAAAACAAGGCAGTACCTAATAAAGATATTGCCAATACATATTGTTTATTTTATTTATCGTTTCAGATATCCCACTTTTAACATATACATATTTTTAATTCAATCAAGACTTTCTATGGATGTATGCTATAGAAATGGTCGCGAGTGATGTAGCTATGTACAGAGCAGAATAACTACAGCAGCTAGTTTGCGGCGTCGCATCTTCATAGCAAATCTTACTCGCACAGCTACATAGCTTATTATCAGTGGAAACGGTCACATAGTTTTACAGCTTAACTTTTACATCTTTGCAATATAGCTACATAGCATATCTCTGGTTCAAAAGCAACCTAAGAATTGTGAAACAACACTTGCGTTGTGTTTTGTTGTGTGAGTGAGGTTACCGGAGGTCCAATTGCCCCCTTTCCCAATCTTCCCCATCCCCGATTCCCGAACAACCCTTAAATTCCTAACTCACAAAAAGCCGGCAACGCACTTGTAACGCCTCTGGTGTTTCAAGTGTCCATGGGCGGCGGCGATTGCTTACCATCAGGTAATACGTCTGCTTGATTACCGGCTGGTTTCATGAATTAAATTCCTAGCGAAATGTGTACAAAAATTCACATATTTGTCAAAAAATCCCCCACGTTTAAAATTTGTCTACAGGAAAACCGAGAAAATTACGCATTAGCTACCTGTAAAATTTGTCATGTTATGTTATGTTATCAAAAATTAATCTCGGTATTCATAACACCACATAATGCTGTGACAAAATACAACAAACACATATAATAATTATGTTAAACAGGTAACTAATGTTAAATACATTTGTTTGTACATCTGTCTATATGTATCATATGTATGTATGTTTGTATGTATTGTTGTGTGTACGTCGCTCTCTGAATTTAGCCGCTTCTTGTATTGTTACCGTGTTGGGCTATTCTGTAGCGGAACAATATGAGCGTTGAAAATGTTCCGCAAAAATATAACTTACATTAACACATAACTGGATGTCAGGTTTTCTACTGAAGTGTATGCCAATTTGTCTGTTTGTAACTAAACGGGCCCTCGACACAAGAGAATTAATTTTATGGTGTAAGCCGGTAAACGAGCTGATGGATCACCTGATGGTAAACAATCACCGCCGTCTATGGATACCTAAAACACCAGAGACAAGTGCGTTGCTGGCATTTTGGGTGTTAGTAATTTAGGGGTTGTTGGGAAATCGGAAATTGGAAAGATTGGGAAGAGGGTAACAAAACGAAACACAATGCATGCGATATTTCATGACCGTTTTCTGTGAGGCCACGGTAACTCCAGTCGAGCCGGCCCATTTGTGCTGAAGCTTGGTTCTCCCACACTTCACTTCTTTTAGAAAATCCTAGCTTCTTATTTTTTGATAAGCTAAAATCATCCAATTCCCGCCACTGACTTACTGGTCAGACTTACTGATTCGAAACCACCCCGTACTCACTCTTTTTTTTTGTAAAACCTAGAGTAGAGCAACGTTTAAAAAATCTAGACATTGAGCTATAATGGGGATTTAAGAGGTTTTCAAAAAACCAAAAAAATAAACAATGTCCCTTATAACCGTCGCACTTGTACTCACTCCATCAAATATTGATCATTTGAAAATTAAATAGTAATTAGCGATACTTTCTGATCTTTAAAGAAATATCTTACCAACCAAAAACCAAATCTAGAACTTAGAAAATAAACACTAAATTGCAAAAACATCGTATCACAATACTTTAGTGTTAATAAGATATAGGCATTGCTAAATGTCAATGCTAAATTGTATCTTGTCTGAATTATTTTAAGTGCTAATTTCGTTAAATAGATTGTCATGCGAGTGGGTGATAATTAGGAGTCACAGAATGAGTAAGCAGCGGTACTCAATATATTTTGCAATATTTTATTTAACTTGTTTCCGTACAAATACAGAAGTAATCTAATTTGTGATTGTATGGTTTCTTGTACCAATTTTTTTATATTAAGATCACTGAAGGAATTATCAAGAACTTTATTTTATTACTATTTCTATCATGCTTTCCAAACGAGAGCGCATTCGATGCTCTGATTGGTTGGTTCATACGCCCTGGCCAATCAGAGCCGAACGATACAGATCGAAAGGAAGTCCTGGACAAAAATCACTTTCAACAATCAAATAATTGATAACCTACACAAAATATCGCTGTTAAAAAAAATGGAACCAAATTAAAAGTCAAAATCAAAATCATTTATTCCATGTTAGTCCTAAAGCCTAATCTTATCAATTCGATCAGTTAGTTTATATTCTCAGAGTAGACACATATACACAAACAACAACACCAACAAAATATACAAGCAACAAATTCATAAAGATTCCGCTACAGAATAGCCCTCCGTGCTCTCTGCGCAAGGTCGCTCCGGATCTTGTGCTTAGAGCGCGCATCACAATTAACACAAGATAACGCGATAACAGACGAGATAACGCGCACAGGACAACGTCTCACCAAACCACACAGTTTCGCACAAAAAATTACGTGAAAGTGTACTTCACTCATTATTTCATTTCATTTTGAGTGTGAGTGAGTTTATTTTTTATGTGAGTTCGGTTTATTTTAGTGTGTGAGTTGTTAAAAATGTGGGATTGTTATTGTTATTTTAGTAATTATTTTATTGGTGCTGTTAATGGATTTTTGTGACGTATCTACAAAATATTTACAATATAAAATTACGTATAATTAAATTTTCCAAAAGAAATAAACATGGAAGTGGAAACGAAAAGAAATTCCGAATACGAGCAAATAAATCAACTTTACGACGAATGCCTGAATTATTTGAAGGAAAACAAGCATTTTTTAGAACAGCACAGAGCTTCAATAGAAGACCCGGACTATGAGACCATACGAGAGCAGACAGAAGACCTTCAAAAAGACGACGAACACAACGAAACAGTGGAATCAAAAACAGTCTTTAAACTAGAGAATGAAAAATCTATGGAGAGCCTAGACTCCGTGATCTCCGAACCTCGGTCTGAGAGACTTCGAAAACTATCCAAACAATTACCTAAGATCATTATAACGCAAAGCACAACAAGTTTAGACTTCAAAAAAGATGAGATTAACAAAAAGCCTTTGCGAGGTGAAATGTCCAAAAGTGACCGAGTTTTGCCCAAAATTGACAGACATCTGCCCAGGCCGGACTATAGTATGCCCGTGATCAATCATCATCATCAGAATGTGTTGAATTTCGATGGGAGTTTGAAAGAGCGAGACAGTATGTCGAGTATGGATCGGAAGATGCCGAAATCTATGAAACCTTATAATCATGTTTCTAGTGAGAAGAAAAAGGTGCCACCTAGCAGGTAAGTTAAGTACTACTAAGTATTTTTGTATATGGATAAGTGATATCTGTGTCATTGATTGACTGGTTTAAGAGGCGGCCATGTTCAAGATTTGAAAATTTAAGTTTTAAAAAAAACGATAAGGGTTTCCTATTAACACATTGTTTAGTGGTTAGAAGCGAGAGGGAATTTCAGACTCTTACTGACTAAAAACTACCCAGTTCCTACTCCAGCTTTTCGAGCCGGAGCCCCGGTAAACCTGCTAAGTAGTCCGCAGCTGTGGCTTGGACAATCGGAGGGTCTACTGACTAATAATTGCTGCTACTAACTGCTCTACGTATCATTATTTCTGAAATCTACATGTTACTGAACACATAATCTTACAGAGTAACTTTGTACATAAATGTTTACCAAATTCTTACACAAGATATTGTTCCAATCACAGACCTCCACCTGACTGCCTCGTTGGTCGAGTGGTCGCAATTGTGACTGGCGGCCAATGGGTCTCGGGTTCGATTCCTGTGTCGGCCAAAGTATTACAGGGCTTATTTCGACTTTTCCAAAATTTCTCACTATATAGCAATAGGCTTTTTTAAGGGTGGAAAATCATCGAATGACTTCTCTCGCCTTAAGGCGAGAGAGAGTGTCAGACTCTTACTGACTAAAAACCACCCCGTTCCTACTCCTGCTTTTCAAGCCGGAGCCCCGATAAACCCGCTAGGTAGTCCGCAGCTCTGGATCAGGCATCAGAGGTTCACCCCCTAATACATGGGACTTATAACACAAATGGTGAAAAGTAAGTGTACATCGTACTGTGACATTACGTGCCGTAATGTGCACCTCTGTTGACCACAACCCCTTGACTGATTTCTTACAGAAGTTTGAAATAAACCCAACATTACGTTTTCCTTAATTAAAATTGCTCTTGAACCATCAGTGAGCTTATGTTATTAAATTATATTAAAGTATTTACTATTACATGTGTAATGTGTACGTTATACAGTAATTATCTTACACAAATAATGGCAGGCTGCAGAGATATGTTTACTCTGCCAAGTTACCAGTGACGCACTTTGGAAATTATACACGAAATGACGTGAAAGAGATTTCGAAGATTGACTGAAATAGTATCTTTCTTTGTTTAATTTAAAAGTATTGTGAATCTAATATATAACATTCTCGTGTCACAGTTTTCGTTGCTATACTTCTCCGAAACGGCTTGACCGATTTTGATGGTTTTTTTGTGCTTATCCGGTATCTATGAGAATCGGCCAACATCTATTTTTCATCCCCCTAAATGTTAGGGGTAGTAGTACAACCCAAAAGTAGTACTAGTTCACTAGTATAATATTATAACTTTCGTGAGACATACTAAATTAATTATGATGCTTTTCCGCTTACTCACGTAATTATTTGACGATGAACTCGACTAGTTTCAAGCCATACCACGGCCTCATAGAAAACCGTAATGAAACAACGCTTGCGTTGTGAGGATGAGGTTCCCGGAGGTCCAATTACCCCCAATCCCAATCCCCGATTCCCCAAAAACTTAAATTCTTAACCCCCAAAAGGCGTTGCCGGCCGGCAAAGCACTTGTAACGCCTCTGTTGTTTCGGGTGTCCATGGATGGCGGTGATTGCTTACCATCAGGGCTTTACCTTAAAAAAAGTTCACAAATAGTAACATTTACCTATTGCGAGAAATGTCACCAGCTAATTTACGAAGGTTTCCTTGCCCAGCTGTTTGCTCAGCTTATCCGTCGAGAATGTGAGGATTATGTCAGATTGATGCTAAGGTCGGTGTCACCGGTGTGGCTAAATATAAACGCTAATCTTAAGGCCATACTTTACAAGTAGTAACGTACTCTTGAAAATTTTACTACGAGTATAAATATTGACCACATATCATTTGCTCGTTGATTGAATGGTCGCAAATGCGTATGGTAAGGGTTTTTGGGTATCCGGAGCTGCGGACTACCTAGCGGGTTTACCGGGGCTCCGGCTCGAAAAGCAGGAGTAGGAACGGGGTGGTTCTTAGTCAGTAAGAGTCTGACACTCCCTCTCGCCTCGCCCAAGGCGAGAAAAGTCATTGGATGATTTTCCCCCCTCAAAAAAAAAAAAAAAAAAAAAGGGTTTTTGGGTTGCGATTTGCGATTCCCGGATTCAGCAAAGTATAACTGCCTAAAGTGCCCAGGCATTTACCGGTTTTTGGAAAAGAAATCTCAGTATTTGCAGGGAGTCTGGAAATATACTCACATTACCTGGGAATTATAACACATAACAGAGGCATTACGTGCCGTAATCTGCACCACTGCCAACCCTGCTGCGGGGATAAAAGGCGTGACGATATTTAGTTGAGTCGCGCGCTTACTGCTCACCGAAAAACTCACAACAATAAATTTAAATGGTGATACTGTGTAGGAAATAAACCAGCATCTGTCCATCACTAAGTGAAATACATTTTTACATTAGTTCTATAGAATTAATATTACAATTTGGCTCGTCCACCCTAGTAACATGTGACAATGGTTTTGCAGTGATTTCAGACATCCGCAGCGCACGCGGCCAGGGTACGGAGACCACCCCAAGCGCCTGGTCTCCAAGACAGGCATGGAGAATGTAGCTCTCATATCCAATGTGCCATTCGAGAAGATACGACTGCTGAATGATACCTTCCATACTTTGGTAAGACGGATTTAATTTCATATCTACAAAGGTATTGTGAATCTTCAGAGTGGCGGGGAGCCAGTGGATGCACGTGGCGGTTTGTGGTTCTCCGTAAAAGACTAAAGGGGAGGCCTTTGTTCAACAGTGCACGTCTTTCGGCGGCTGATGATGATGACACTGCTTCATGATTCAATCAGAAATAAACAATAATTTTATGAACTCTAGATTTCGTCTGATTTGTTACTTATACGTACCCCTGGCTACATGAATCAATTAGATATTTATAAAAACACAGTATTCATTACTAGGTATAGGAATACGAAGTTTAAAATGTTGATATTAAAAAATTGACTGAACGGTTGACGCAGCTGAGCAACTGTATGCCGTGTAACGGGTAGCGGTTCCGAGTCCTGCACGAAGCAACTCTTTGAGAAGACCCTCAAATTGTTGCTTCGGATCTGGGTGTGATGTGTATGTTTGTAAACGCACACACGATACAGGAGGAAATCCTAGTGTGGAGCAACGTTTTATAAAAAAACATAAATAGAATAATCTCATCAACAACGACCATGTGTTGACCATCAATCCAAGAGAATACCCTCACTATTTGACGCCATCCACCATGATGCTGCTACCACCTTCCTTCCAGATCAACCTGCGCTGGCGTTGGATCGTCATCGGCACGATAGTGGTCCACTTCGCGATCTGGCTGGTCTTCGCCGTGTTCTGGTACATCACGGCGCTGGCTCACTACGACTTCGAACCAGACCCGCCCAAGAAGACCTGTGTGACTGGCGGCAAGGACTTCGTCACTATATTCTTGGCTTCTGTTGAGGCACAGGTGAGGAACTTCTTATCTATCTTCTAAGGGTTCATCATCAGCCTATAAGTGGGCACTGCTGACTAGGGCTCTTTTCACACGGAGCATTAATCTAAGGTGGTTTCGAGTCTGGGTACTATTTGTATATTTGTAAACGCACCAACGCCACAGTGGAAAATCCTAATGTAGGGTAAAGTTTTTATAAAAAAAGTCATGTGATTGAGGTCTAACTACGAGTCCAAATCAAAGGCTGGTAACGCACTTTCAACTCCTCTCGTGTTGCTCATGTCCATGTGCGGCGCTTACCGACAGGTACCATACTATATACATACATAATGTCTACACAATATACATCATGTTAAATGCTATAAAATCATTATGTTCATTAAATATTGAGCACGTATGTTAAGAATATTTTTCCTGTTAATGTTTTCATACGGTCTGCCCATATTGTGATTATAGTTAACATGAGATTTAGTATAACTAGTCTTTGCGATAGATTTTACATAATTTTGAAAAAAAAAACTTTTCTTTGAAAATGGGAATCGCCTTCAAAAATTAAAGTGCACCTCACATTTTAAGGCGGACGAAATACGAAAAACCTTTTGAGTCCCAAAAATATTATGCTGAAAACCGCAACAAAATCGGTTCGGTCAAACGCTTGATAATCACGCACAAACATACATACATACATACTACACCATACACGTAGTCTGGCATGCCTCGTGTCATATTTTTGACAGACAGCAGTAAAGCTAGTTTAGTTTATTAAATTAATGAAAACCGGCGTCGCTTATTAAGATAAAGTTCTTCAGACACGTCTTATTAAGCCGGGCTTTTTGTGTGTTTAACTTCGGTCTACAGGGACTGTGTGTTCATAGAACAACTTCATTATAAAGCGTCTTAAAATACAGTCCAAATCCACAATTAGAACTACCAACCTACCTACATTAAGAGTATAGCAGTAAATGTGGGAGAGCCATGCTTCGGCACGAATGGGCCGGCTCGACCGGAGTGATACCACGGCCTCACAGAAAACCGACGTGAAACAACGCTTGCGTTGTGTAAGTGAGGTTACCGGGGGTCCAATTACAATCCCTGATTACCCAACAACATTTAAATTCCTAACCCCAAAAAAGGCTGGCGACGCACTTGTAACGCCACTGGTGTTTTGGATGTCCAATGTATGAACACATTGCCGTCCCTGGACACCCGGCGATTGCTTACCATCAGGTGATCCATTTGTTTATTTACTTACTCTATTGGCTTATATCATTAATTTGTTATGTGAAAGAGTTTTTTTATATCTAGCAATGCACTATCAAAGGCTGTTGACGGAGACGATCAGATAAAGTTAAATGACTGTGTAATAGTTTCCTCTAATAAATCTTTGTTTCGCAACCCGAAACCAAATTACAAAAATCTGTGTCATATACGAGTACCATCAATCCTTATAAAAGACGAACAAAGCAATAAATCCGAGTGTAGGACCAAACAACTAAAGTACAACTAACACAAACAATTACCCTCATTCCAAAGTGACGGACAGACGGACAGACACGTTAGTTGAGATTGCCATTTATTGCATTAGCGAGGATTTACTCGAGTCGCCCACTGAAATACTTGGGTTAGATTATGTTAAGGGCCGGACGATGTATGAGATTTGGTAGTTAAAGTAGAAGTGGCATGTTGTTATCTAGGCGGTGTTTTGAGTGTCGGAAAGTAAAATGAAGGCAGATAAAGTTAGTTTCAATAGGAATCTGGGAGCTTACTTAATGTCTTAGAAAGTCAATTGAGCTAGATATTCGGTAACTTGTTGAACATCAAGGCTCCTTAAGAGATTTTTGGGTGTGGGGATCAACCAATGACTTGTCCCACCTTGGGCGAGGCGAGAGGGAGTGTCAGACTCTTACTAATTAAAAACCACCCCGTTCCTAGTCCTACTGTTCGTGCACGAGTCCCGGTAAGCCGCTAGGTAGTCCGCAGTGGACTTAGGGTTCTTAAGAGACTTGACCAATCCAAGTGTGATTAAATGAGTACTATACAATATGCACTATATTATCTTACTTCTCTACCACAATATCGCTAAAACTGTAAATCGGGAACACTGATCGAATGGCAAAAGTCAACATAATAAGTTCACCAGATTTTTACTTGTATGCACTTTTACTAATAGATCTATGTACTCATCAGTTCTTAGCAAAATGTTTAAGCATAAGTAAAATTTCTAAATACCACAATATACACAAAAAGTCAATGTACTAGCAGCACGTGAACATATAGAGGACATACCTATTCTCAGTCCGCACGTCACGTGGACTGCAAATAGTTGCTATTGTAGTCAAATTCTGGGCGATTTTGTTCAGATTACTCAACAAAACGCATCCGTCGAATCGTGCACGTGTCCATACGTTGATATTGTTGACTTATTTGCGGGTTGTAGTTGATAGAATAGTAAACAACACTTTTCATTTTTTTATGTTATAAACCGGTAAACGAACAGACGGATCACCTGATGGTAAGCAATCGCCGCCGTCCATGGACACTTGAAACACCAGAGGCGTTACAAGTGCGTTGCCATCCTTTTGGGGGTTAGGAATTTAAAGGTTGATGGGGCATCAGGAATTGGAAAGGGGGGTAATTGAACCTCCAGTAACCTCACTCAAGAGCAAGCGTTGTTTCACGTTGACTTTCTATTAGGCCGTGATATCACTCTGGTCGATCCATGACATTCGTACCGAAGCATGGTTCTCCTACACTTAAAACTCTACCGTTCAAGCAATAACTTCAGCTTATAGCTGTAGCTGCTTTTGTGAAATCAAAGAAGATATCAATGGAACTACCATCAAATTGACGTTCAAAGACGATATCGGTGTAACTACCACCAAACAACTCCAGGCCCCATAAAGTATTCCAAGTTCAATACCCAGCGAACACTCTCGTCTCATCCGTCCAATCCGTCCCATCTCACAGGAACGTGGGCGCTAACAGCTTGCCGAGCAATCACGCACAAATAGATTCATCATTAGCACCAGTTCCCGTGCCGTGGCCGAAATAGCACCGAATGAGGAAGACATACATTGTCTCAAGGTGGTACTGGTTAGCTATGAATAGACCGACACTGCATCATGACATGACATGTGTGTGAATTTCCACCTGAACTGTGTTCAATGAAACTAAGTGGCGTTGTACTATTATTCATAAGTACTTAGAAACTAGGTAGCGTTATACTATTAGGTATGCTTAAAATACTTCAACGATCTTTATAAAGACGACATCGCAGGACTTTTCAAATCCGGAGCTGTGGACTAGCTAGCTAGCCCACGATCTCCGGCCACCGTAAAATGATCTCCGGCCACCATAAGTGAGGGTCTGCGGACGGCGAGCAAAGGTAGCTCGCCGTCCGAACAGAACCATACCCGTGCGGGCAGCACGATGCGTTCCGCGCGGCTGACCGTGATCCGGAGCTGCAGACTACCTAGCGAGTATGCCGCACCGATTCGAGAAGCAGGAGTAGGAACGGGATGGTGTTTAGTCTAAGAGTCTGACACTCTCGCCTTGCCCAGGGTCGTTGAAGTCATTAGATGATTATCCCCCTCAAAAAAAGAATGCTTTTCACATTAGGAACTGTAGTGTTATCCATACATACATAACCTCACGCCTGTCTCCCATAGGAGGATGCTAAATAGGGAGGAGATTATGGAACGCCAATTGCTACGATTCTTACACACCTCTTTCGCTTAGTAATAGTGTTATCTCCAGTCCATAGTCCAGCATGACTAAGTTAAAAGGTAAAGAGAGAGAGAGAGAACAATGTTTAGAATTAAAACAACAGTAATGAAGACTTCAAAACAACAACCAAACTTCACTCAAAAAGCCACAATCTCCGATCAAACCCCAAGTTTCCGTGCACCAAACACAATAATTGACACGGAACATAATTGAATTAGCCCACTCCTGCTGTTGCCGCCAAAGAGAGAATTATACCAATCAAGGACTATTGAGCTGGACATCCTGCTTTACTGGAACTGCTCTTGGAAATTGGGACCGCTATTGTTCTTAAACCGACAGCGAGATTGGTTAATGTTGAGTTGCCGAAACGGTAATCAGGATACTAAAATTGGTTGATTTTTTTTTGGCAGTTGTGTTGAGAGGCTGATTAAGATGTCGGGGAGGAGTTGAAGACTTTCTTGTTGCATGTAACTAAACCAAATCAATTTAATGCAGTAAGGACAAGTGCCCAATACGATTGTTATATTTCTTTAGCTTCCACCTCATATCAACAGCACATATCAGCAGTAATCACTGCTGACCAAAGGCCTCTCGCACGGAAAAGGTTTGAATATTAAGCACTACCCTTGTTGAATGCGGATTGGTTTCTACCTAAGGTTATACGAATACACAGTGATTCAAATGGTGTATATATAACATGTCAAATGTTTTGTTTCCAGACAACGATTGGCTTCGGAGACCGTGCGATAGATGAAGAATGTCCAGAATCTATATTCCTGTTCATCATGCAGGTGAGTCGTTGTTATTTGTCATAAAGAAACCAATTAGATTAAAAATAATTAGCTTCAATATTTGGCCATACACATATTCAAATACAAAGTGTATTTTACTTGGCGTGATGAAGTTACTACATATAAAATCGTTCCATGTATGCACATATTACTACAGTAGGTATTTCCCTAGGAAACTTACTAAACAATGGATGAATAATGTCCACATTGTACGACAAACATCTGTAACTGTTAATGTTTACTACAACGACGGTCGTTCAGTGTCATTTAAATAATAGAAATCGTGTAATTAACAGCTGGTAAATCGCTTGTAAATAAATTAAGGAAAAAAATTGTTGTATTTAACGCCATCTAGTTGAAAAGGAGTAACACTCTTCCAATTTCGTTTGTAACTTGTTTAAGAGATGGCGCTAGTAGTCTAACCGAGATCGAGAGGTAGTGGTTTTTGTACAAATAAATATTTTATTTGTCACATGATTGTATTTATTTTATAGAGTGCATTATTAATTATAAGTCTTAACATTGCAGCTGATCCTAGGCACTGGTCTCTCAGGAGTCCTGACTTGTGTCGTGTACGCCAAGTTGACCAGACCGGAGAAACTGTCCAGAGATGGCGTTGGCTTCAGCAAAAAGGCTGTGGTAAGTATTATATTACAACTTTATTGACGACTATTTGAGAAATAACATCAAATCTTCCGGACTTATAGAATTTATTTATTACTATTAAGGCATGTCAATAGAAACACCAACATTAATAAAAAACAAAATGAAGACAAAAGATCATAAAATGGCAAATAAATAACAATAAACAACAACCACGTCACGCCTTTAATTCTTGAAGAGGTAAGTAGAGGTGCACATTACGGCACGTAAAGCCACAGTACAACGTACACACACTTTTCATCATTTGTGTTATAGATACCAATCATGACAATTAGTTAAGTATCCCATTGACTATTGACTATTCTCGCCATCAAACTGTAAAGTTTGGCGAGGAAACTATGTATAGAACAACGAACAGTAAATGAATTAAAAAAAAACTATTATAATATTCCAGATCAGCATGCGAGACGGCCGCCTCTGCCTGATGATGCGAGCCTGGGACCTCAACTACGATCACATCATCAGTTCCGAGTTCACTGCACACTTTGTCAATACTTACAGGTGTAGTTTTAATTGAATATTTTTTGTTTTATATCCCCGTCGATAGATGGCGTTAGTAAGACTAAGCTGTTTTGTTAAACATGAAATTGACCAGCGATTACATTTTTTTTATAAATCATCACTCCTTTTATACCCGAAGAGCTTAGCAGATGTGCACATTATATCATCATGTACCGGGTTTCCAATTACATTTCTAAACTCCGTGCTACTACTGAGAAATTTACCGATAAAAGCCCAGAAATACTTACCCAACTCGGGAATTGAACCCGAGACTATTTGCCCGTCAGTCGCACTTGCGACCACAGTCGATTTAAAAATCTTGTTTCATATTATCTCTACTATTAGGTACTTATCTAAATCATCATTTACCATCATTTTTTATCATCATCGAGACAGAAACTGGAAATACATAGATATAATAACCCTTTATCTTATCAGAAAACCCAACCAAATTTCACAATCTTGTAAACTAACATCCACAAAAGCAATTCATTATCCACAAACATTATCCATTGCGGTTCCAGAACGAAGGAAGGCGAAGTGATCCGGTACTACGCGCGCAGTCTCACGCTGCAGCAGCGACAGTTCCTGCTGTGGCCGGTGACGCTGGTGCACGTGATCGATGAGACCAGCCCCCTGTACGGGTATACACCCGAGCTGATTGCACATAATAGGTATGAAGACATTGTGTGTTATTAGCAAAAAAAAATTGTCTTACCCATTAAAACACATTTTTACTCACCCCCTATTCGTCTCGCAGGTACGGTACTGAATATTTCTTTCTGTAATAAGCCGGTAAACGAGCAGACTGATCACCAAATGGTAAGCAATCGCCGCCGCCCATGAATACCCGAAACTCTAGACGCGTAACAAATGCGTTACCGGTCTTTTAGGGGTTAGGAATATAAGGGTTGTTGGGGAATCGGGGATTGGGAAGATTGGGAAGGGAGGAATTGGGTCCCCGGTAACCTCACTCATATAACGAAACACAACGCAAGCGGTGTTTCACGTCGGTTTTCTGTGAGGCCGTGGTATCACTCCGATCGAGCTGGACCATTTGTGCCGAAGCATTGCTCTCCCACACTTCTCTCTCACAGGTTTGACAAAAACCAAGCAGCTGCACTCTCCGATAAACCTGAACGTTTTAAACTACAAGCTCTAACCAGCCAAAAATATAACAAATTCTCTTATGTAGATGAGACACATGGTGAAGCAAGACTTTTAATGATGTTGTAGATGCACTAACGATGACGACAGCGATGATAACGACTATCGTACTATAATGTTCTTTATCCAACGTTACACCTTTTATCCACCAAAGGGTTGGCATAGGTACACATTACCGCAGTTAATGCCTGTATAGAATGTACATCAACATTTCACCATTTGTGTTATAAGTCCCATGTAATAATAGTAGGTGAGCCTATTGCCAGATACTGGAAAACATTATTATTTTGCCCGACCCGGAAATCGAACCCGAGACCCCTTGTTCGGCAGTCACTTGCGACCACTCGACCAACGAGGCAGTCTTCACCAATTCCCATGTAATGTAATATTCCTATAACAATAAAATAACCTTCTTTGACCCCAGCTACGAGATCACAGTGAGTCTGAAAGGCGCCTCAGCATCAATGGGAACGTTCACTCAGAGCCAGACCTCCTACCTGCCCAAGGAGGTCGCGTGGGGCTTCAGGTTCCCTCCTGTCGTGAAGTGAGTAAAGTGTCGATCAGATTGTATTCTATATTTATATATTTTTGACATTTAAGTCAGAATATTGTTGATGAAGTGCATCTGAGTTTTCCTATTTCACAGTACTGGTAAATGCTAAGTTTGAATTGGTAGCATAAATTTCATTCACATGAACTCTTCCAAATTACATTTGAAACGATTACATTTGCACAACCTTACTAACCACACAACCTCAACAATAGGATAAATGACTAATTTTTATTTTAATGACCGTCTTGTAGATTATTTTAAAATATTAGACACGTATTTTTTATTTTCTTACGAAAACAAATACTTTCGAAAATATATCGATTTGAAATATCGTTGGACGTTACTTCTAGGCATGTGTTATACGTATTTGCTCCCACTTTAAACTTTGAATCGTTTTATCCAAGTATTGTTATCTCATATGATAAAATAGTGTCCAATATTTTTTAATTACCTAATTGGCGGACTAAATAGATTTTTAATTTTTAAGGCCCGTCATCATCACATACCCAATACTTCATTATTACTATCTTTTAAATATTCTCAACCAAATCACCGTCACCTGGTAGCCCCAAGTACCAGGCTCCCAGAATTCGAGAAGAGTATACGTAAAGAGTTTGCAGGTACGACAGCCACAAGCAGAAGTACGTCATCGACCACAAGAAGCTGGACCTGCTGGAGCCTGTCGACACGCCCTACTCCTGCGCCAGGGATATTTATCGAACGTAAGTCGATAGCTTATACCTTCAACTTGTTTCCACTATGAAAGTCTATGGCGAACTCATTAGTCGTCTCGGATTAGATTATAGTTTTATGGTAACACTCGTGAAACATACTAAATAAATTATTATGCTAAGAACTAGATTAGGTTCAAGCCATGCCAGAGACTCATATTCATGAGCAGCATTCCACATTCGGTAGCAGCGCGACAGTCACCACGTCGTGTGTCGCGGAATGCTGGCTTGAAACTAGTCGAGTTCCTCGTCATGCAGTTACGTGAATTAGCCGATAGCATAATAATTAATTTAGATCATAGTTATACATAATGCGAAAGATATACAGTATAATTCTTACTTTTCCAAAAAAAAATTATTTTGTTGTCAATCAACATTGAAAAAAAGGAAAAAAAATGTGTACAAAAATATATTGTGATATACAAGACTCATACAAGATCTTCTACCACAAAAAAATAAACATTTAGATTGGATCTGGTTCTGGAACCATTGAGTATCATAAAACATCATGACTATGTTCCCTTGCAGTCCTACGCCGATAAAGGAGCCCCCTCCAACGCCTGGTACTCCGAGCAACTTCAGCGAGAAGGTGTCCAGCTTCCAGCTCGCGCGCTCCTCGTCCTTCAGGCAGAATAAAAATAATAAAAGCTAACTCATTATCGAATAAGACCATTGTGTGTTAATTCCCATCACTTCTTTCTCTTTTAAGTCATTTCTCACAAAATCTAAGCTTCTTGCGACCAAAGAAAAAAAGCTTAGATTTTGTTCACTTTAAACATCCGCTCACATTTTAAAGAGATTATTAATTTTAAGAAAGTGTAAAATAAATAGACATACGGATCTAGGTCGTATGAATCTGAATGAAATATGAAGAAATTACCTAAATAAAAAAATTGTATGAACATGGAAAAAGCAAGAACATCCTTTGAGGATTGTCATCAAGTGATTTATGGTAATGATAAGTGTTCACAATTGTAATATTTTGATAGTGACGTCGTTTATAAGGAATGTATTGATTGTATCAATATTTTTTAAGTTAAGTATGATGTATAAAAGTCTATGAAATATATTTTTATGAGGTCTTTGTGTGTTTTGAATTATTTTTATTACCTATATATTTCAGAAGACCTTTTTAAATCAGAAAACTTGCAAATGAAATATTATTGCCGAAAAGGAGCAAATAAAACAAAACATTATACTGTACACTCCTACTAATATTTTTGAATGGTATAAGCCGATAAACGAGCAGACGGATCACCTGATGGTAACCAATCGCCGCCTTCCATGGATACCCGAAATACCAGAGGCGTTACAAGTGCGTTTGGGAGTCAGAAATTTAAGGTTTGTTAGGGATTCGGGGATTAGGAAGGTAGGTAATTGGACCTCCGGTAACCTCACTCACACAACGAAACACAATACAAGGCGAGCCTATTCGTGCCAAAGCAAGGGTCTCCCACACTTATATTATGAAGAAAATTTAAGTCATTTAGTCTAAAGAATAACGACCATTTTCATACTAGGTAGGTAAATACAAGGTTACCTACTTATTTTTAATCACTAGCCTATTAAGAAACTGCACTCTGAATAAGACAGACAATGTCTAATGAAATGAGTAATAAGTCCTAATATGTAATGTTTACATGAAATTACAAGAATCTTTATTTACCAACACTCGAGGCACAATCTCAATGAATCCAAGTCAACGCTCCATAAATTTTCTAGGCCACAATTAGATCAAAACAAGTATATTATAGTACAAATATATTTGTTTCTTATCTTCGGATAAAGGTGTCCTTATCTTTAAAGATAACAATAGCGACCACGAGAATACTGCTACAGTGCTAGCGTGAGGCACACAAGATCTTGTCAATATTTTGGTGCAATTAAAGTTTTAATATTACCCTTAGTAAAAGTGCAGTGAACCTAGTCATAAGTGGTATTACAAAGGCTGGAAAATGTTGCTAGAAATATAAGCTACATGTTTCAAGGAAAATTGATAAAGAAAGTGAAATAATAGGAATATGTGATACCAATATTTGTGGTAACTTATTTGCGTTGTCTGATAGTACATTCTATAATAACGTTTTAAATGCAGAAAAGTATTTCAATGATGATAATGTGATTGTTAATGCAAATATTGCAATACAAGATGCAGTGCCTTAAATAAAATACTTATAAGACTTTGGTGACGAAATTTTACTCAATACCATCAAGTATTAGATCAATTTACTTGAAGATCGGACAAAATGAACTACGACCAAGGTGAATCTAGACGGGGCAGTCGAAACAGAGCCCTAGAAAGATCTCTGAGCTACTCCGAAGCCATAGGCAATGGTTCAGGCAGATCTTCAATAGAGATTCCCAACAACATCGTGCAAACAGACGTCTACGCGAATGAAGAACTGAAGAAACAATACAGAATATCACAGACTTACGTAGAAGGGAAGGAGATAGCATTTCCTTCGGTAGTAACTAATGTTGATACTAAGAACCATTTGAGGATACCCATAGTAGAATCTTCACAGGACTCCTCGATATATTCTAGTGAGGATGAGCATACAGACCCTGGTTTAGTGATGACGATAGATGTGGAAGATAAGCCCAGTAGCGCAAAAGACTCTGATATAACTAAGCCACTGTCTGAACAGTCTACCATACCTATGGCTTCGGATACCACTACAACCAATCACATATATGATACGATTGATACGATAGAAACATTGGATACTCCTGACAGTATATTTGATGGACGAGACACTACGTATGGACCGTCAGCTCATGCGTATTCTACTCCTTATAGTCGGAGGAAAAGGAAGAGGACTCATAGGTGGGTTTATTAAAATTATTTGTAAATGTTATTTTTTTTAACATTTACGAATAATTTGTTAATAATTTCCAATGTTTTGCAAGCTGTATTTCATTTATACTTAAGGATTAAATTCAATTGTTCATAATATCATTGGGATTATCGATAGAATTATTCTGAGTACTATGATGAATCCTAGAGCGTTGAATTTTTTCGACACCACTCCTTAAGACTGCGCTGCTCTTCAAGCAAATACTAACTCTACACTCTAGTATATTGAGTCCACAATACTTTTACCACCATCGACAGACCCATGTATAATAATATGACTGCACGGTTGGCACGGTGGCTGGGCAATCGGCTGTCACGCAACGTGTAGCGGGTTCGATTCCCGCACGGTACAAATCTTTGTGTGATCCACAAATTGATGTTCCGGGTCTGAGTATCATGTGCGTGTGAAATTGTATGTTTTTAAAGGCACCCACGGCACAGGAGAAAATCCTAATGTGGGGCAACGTATTTAAAAAAACTTATAATAGGTTGTGCCCTATTATGGTAAAACAAGTCTTCACTCGACTTCCGTCGTATTGATAGCCGAAATAAGGGCGACGCCTTGAATCATATCGCGACCGCTTTTAAGGCGAACCATGAATTTCGATAAGATAGCAAATTATCCGGTGTTCTCAGATTATGTGATGTTATTGGAAAAATATTGCGAATAACTGAATCATTTGTTTACAATTCATTGATTTCGAGTTATAACTGGTTAATATGGTTGCTCGATAATGTAACTGCTAAGTATGAGGTCCTAAGTTAAATTGATGCTGTAATAAATAGTATTAAGATTTTTCAATTTCTAAGTTCTTTTGCAGCATCTCAATAGTCAATAATCAATTGTTTCTTGCTTTCCACATGTAAGGCTTAGGTGGTAAATTTAATTAGGACACAATGTGGACACTAGAATATAGGTTTAGAAGAGAACACACTTATACATGACATTACAAGTACGTTACCGGCCTTTGGGAGGTTAGGAATTTAAGGGTTGTTGGAAAATCGGGGATTAGGAAGATTGGGAAGGAAGGTAATTGGGCTCCCAGCAAACTCATTCACGAGAGAGTTTCACGTTGGTTTTCTGTGAGGCTGCGGTATCACTCCGGTCGAGCCGGCGTATAATATTCGTCCTGAAGCATAGCTCTCCCACTCTTAAAATTATATAGGTATTTAAGAAAATTATTCCTTTGCAACCGGGACTAAAAAAGAAGTCCTGGAAAAAAATATTCAAAATAATAAACTCACAATAGTTCGACTTTTGAGAATTTCGTAAAGTCGAAACTCACAATCATTTTAACTCGGTTGGAAAGGGTAGCGTAGTAAAATACTCAGATATCATTTTACGTAACAACCTTCATATACTACCACAGCGCAGTTTCATTAACCATCAAGTCTTCTATTGCAGACAACGGCACGGTAGACCGAACAGATCCAGGCGAGTGGTGCTGAAGTCAGGCGAGGAGAACGTCCCGGTGCGGAGCAACATTTCTGCCAAGTCCATCAAGTATATGAGGGATATTGTTACCACTGTTGTAAGTACTTATATACTGAAATAATATCTATCTATACATATAATAAAATCGTAGAAAAGTGGTGTCTGTACATTGAAAATAAAAATAAAAAAAATAGCAGGGGTTATTGTTATGTCGATGTCGAACCCAAAAATGTAATTAACTTTTTTTTTGTCTGTTTGTCTGTTTGTCTGTTTGTCTGTTCGTCTGTGCGCGCTAATCTCAGAAACGGCTGATCCGAGTTGGATGCGGTTTTCACGAATATATTGTGGGATGCTTAAATTTACATTTAGTGTTTGTTTCATGTCAATCGGTTCATAAATAAAAAAGTTATGTCAAATTAAAGAATCACGTCGAACATTCTATGCTTATACCATTAATCTCCGCAACTATTTGACGGATTTGGTTGAAATTTGGTACAGATATAGTTTAGAACCTTAGAAAGGACATAGATATATTTTTATTTCAAAAATCAAAAAATAAAAATAAGAAATAAATTATTTATAAATAATTCTATGTCGATCGTTACACGACTTCGGTTCATGTTATTGTTTTAATTTATCGAAAAAAAGTAAATAAATAGTAAAAAGGTATGAAAAAAATAATATCAATATAATAAAACATTTAGTACAAAGAAAATGCTCTAACGGAGTATAGATAATTCTATGTCGATCGTTACACGACTTCGGTTCATGTTATTGTTTTAATTCATCGAAAAAAAGTAAATAAATAGTAAAAAGGTATGAAAAAAATAATATCAATATAATTAAACTTTTAGTACAAAGAAAATGCCCGAACGGAGTATAAATAAATAATCCAAGTTGTCTTTATCCTCGATAGATCGAAATAGATCGCGCTATGGTTTCGTTACATTCATTTGGTTGGGTATCGGCCGAGCGCTTCGGTACTATCGTAGAAAAAGTGTATTATCAGTCGTATGATTATTTGTCTGTAGTGGTCCTGCTGTTTCGTATATTCTAAATTGGTTTCGTTGTATTTGTCAATTAATAAGTTTATTTGTTGGGTTTTCCTGGTTTTTGGTTAAACTATTTAACGTAGGTTTAGTTTGATATCGATTATTAGTAGTTACTGTAGTTAGTTTTTTTAATAAAATTGTAAGTCTAATTTATAAATTAATTAGATTAGATTTAAGTCGTTTCTTTTAAATTATTTAGTTTAAGCTTGGTTATTATAGCATAGAGGATAGGTTGTAATATAGTTTCTTTTTTAATTGTTATAAATTCGTAATTCGTAGCTTTCTTTAGTTTTAAGTTAGTTTAAGTCCGTTTTTAAACAATTTTTTCAATGCCCTAAGTGAGTATACATCTATTAAATTCAAACGCAGAGCTCATTATGTTGATTTTTGAAGAGTTCCCTGGAATATCTTCCACATCTCATTTTTGAAGAGATCCCGCGAGATCGGGAACTAAGTGGTTAAAACCAAAAATTTGCCGGAAGTCACTATTCCACGCGAACGAAGTCGCCGGCAAAAGCTAGTATTCAAATAAATTTTTAACCGACTTCAAAAGAAGGAAGTTCTCAGTTTAACCTGTGTGTATGTATGTATGTAAGTCAAAGTCAAATCATTTATTCCAATTAAACCCATAATAGGTACTTTTGAAATGTCAACAAATGTCTAAAGTGAGATTATTTCTGGATATTACTGAAATTGAACTAAGCTTTCCTGTTAGAGTGATGACATGCAGCTAGGCGATTTTTCGGATGAATACTGAGTAAACTCATTACTCAATATCGATAAATACTCAGTAGGTATTTATTCGGAAAATCGCCCATCTATACTGACGTCAACATCAAATACATCGAGCGTGTCATTGGTTGTACTAACGTATCATCGGTCGAGTGTGAACGGTCAACTGTTTCTATACATTTGCCTGTTCTGGTGTTGCGCAACAGATAATACGTGACACAATGTTCCGTCAAATATGAACCGATCCAAAGTTTTCTTATTACCTTGATCATCAGATCAACAGCAAATGGCGTTTCATCCTCCTGATGATGGTGGCTGCCCACTTCATCTTCTGGCTGATCTTCGCGGCCATCTGGTACGCGGTGTCCACCTCGTACGCGGAGGACATCGGCGATGGGAAGGAACACTGCGTCACCGGCACCAAGTCCTTCGCTGGACTGCTCATGATGTCGGTGGAAACTCAGGTGAGCGTCTGTTTAGATGTGGATGGTTTCATATTAAGGTATGCGAGATATTAAACAGGAGTTGGGCTATTAATTATTTTTTGTGTTGTAACTAGCATTTTCTCCGACATCTTTAATTGATTTTATCTGGACTTTAAAAGAGACTATAACCTCTGAGTTTGTTTCGGCATTTCTTCTCAGAGTTGTCCGATAGGAAATGCCGGCCTCATCTAGTTATTTAAGAGACTGACGTGTAAAAGAGTTACATTGTAACCTATTTGCAAAATAAATATCATTTATAATTTATTTATCCTGGTGGATGCGTTTACAAACATACAAGTTCACATACACATAACACCTAGACACAAAACAACAATTTGTGGATCACACAAAGAGTTGCTCCATGCGTCCGTCCGAATTAAAATGCCCTAATTAAGATTTAAGATGTAGTCTATAAAATGAAATCATAGGGTATAAGGTATTATTTAGATATAGATATTTAATGAAATAAGTTAGCTATACCGCAATTCCGATTGTCCAAAGTGCAGAAATCCTTCATGGGATTTTGTGTTAAGTGTTACAATAAACTACCAACCACCATACTGAATCTGAACGAGAAAAAATTTAAATCTTGTATAAAGCGTGAACTGTGTAAACAGGCATATTATAAACTGTCAGATTATATTGAAGATAAAAATGTGTGGCAGCATGTTGGTCCGGCTCCACTGGACACTCGCTCACACTAGACAATGCTCTAATACGATCACTAGTTACACGTTAAATTAAAGTACTAATTTATTCCAATGTAGTCTAGGGATCCTGTGGCATCAAGCAGTTATTTATTATTTTTTTATTTGAAAAATTAAATTAAAGATTATTTTTTATTTGTATAGAAGCATTATTTCAAAATTGTAAGTGTACATATGTGGGCACTATGTTTGAAACAACCCGCTTTTTTGTTTTATTTTATATTCTTTACAAATTGGTTGTATTGTCGTTACATTGTTCCTACATATATATACAATAGGTAAATGATCAAATAATGTATCAGAGATATTGTAAAAAACATTTTTTGAAAAGAGTAACGATGGAGTTTCTTGCTCGTTCTTCTCCATTCGAAGCAACACTTTGGAACGAGCGCCTAGCTTCACTGACAGACAGACTGACGGACAATTCAATTTGACGTTTCAAAAGTGCCTAATTTAGGATTAATTGAAATAAATGCTTTGACTTTGACTTTGAATGGTAATGTTTCTCATAATTGATTATGTCTTAAAAGCATCAGAGTGATCACACGAACACGCCCGTTTTGGAGATTGACCCATAAATACTCTGTACTGTATGATAAACTTTAAATTATCTACATTTCAGATGACCATTGGATATGGAACTCGGTTCCCGAATGAAGAATGTCCTGAAGCTATCATCATCATGGTCTTGGAGGTAACGAACAATTCGTATAATTTCCATATGCATTTCATAATATTCTTTTAATGGACAATTCTGCGTGGCAAATTACGAAGGCTTATTCATTTTCATGTTTTTCGGCTTACTCACGTAACGTAGGACAACGATAACGTGGAATGCTGCTCATGAATATGAGCCTATAGAATGGCTTGAAACTAATCGAGTTCCTCGTCAAACAGTTACGTGAGTAAGCTGAAAAACATATTAATTAATTCAGTATGTCCCACAAAAATTATTATACAAATAATATTATTTACTTACACTTGATAATAAAGATTTTATAGTGTTACATACTTTAGTTGGTCTAAGACAATTAGATTGCCCTGATAATCTACTCCTACAATCTATAATATAAAAATAAGTCGGGTTTTCCTTCCTGACGCTATAACTCCAGAACGCACGAACCGATTTCCACGGTTTTGCATTCGTTGGAAAGGTCTCGAGCTCTGTGAGGTTTATAGCAAAGAAAATTTTAGAAAATTTCATGAGAAAAATAGGTACAACAAGCAAAATCATTTGTGGCGAAACGTAGTTCGCCGGGTTTGCTAGTTATTAATAAAATTACTTAATATTTCAGATAGTAGCCGGCACCGCTCTCTCGGGTGGTCTCTCAAGTTTGCTGTTCACAAAACTGATCAGACCGAACCGACATGTGAATTCCGTTGGTTTTAGTAGGAAAGCCGCGGTGAGTAGTTACAAAAATATTATTAGTTTAAAAAGCTAAAGACTCACTTTTAATCATAAATTGGTAAATATCTAGAGAAGAAACATACATACATTTAATCAACTGTGGGAGAGCCATACTTTGGCACGAATGGGCCAACTCGATCGAAATGATATCTCACAGAAAACCGTTGTGAAACAACACTTGCATTGTATGAATAAGGTTACCGGAGGTCCAATTACCCCTCGTCCCAATCTTCTCAATCCCCGATTTCCTAACAACCCTTAAATTTGTAACCCTCAAAAGGCCGGCAACGCATTTGTAACTCCATAGGTGTTTCGGGTGTCCATGAGCGTCGGCGATTGTTTATCACCAGGTGATCCGACTGCTCGTTTACTGGCTTACACCATAAAAAAATAATATATCCTCGTCATCAAGAGAAACGAACCTAACTATCCTTAGTTAGGTTCATTTCTCTCTCGGCTCATGCCCATACTCGATATAGTTATTAACCTTATTATGTCTCTAGGTCTGCCGCCGTGACGGAGAGCTCTGCCTGCAGTTCCGAGTGTGGGACCTGATGAACGTGCACATCATCGGCAGCACCATCACCGCCTACATGCTCAAACCTATCAGGTATCAGTTTATTTGCTATTTGTTTCTTGTCCATGTCTGGAGTTTTAGTGACCTTCAATTAAATTCCTGATAGTTTAAAATAGCTTTTTTAATATAGGTCGTTTTTATTAGTAACAGTAATAAAGGATTCCCAAATTAATTTACTACAAGGCAGACTCATATAAGCTATGTTTTTTATATGGAAAGATGCGTACTATGGATGGGTTGCTTCCCTACTACATCGCATACTCCAGATACGCATCTTTCTCATACAGCTTTTTTTTGAGGGGGAAAAATCATCCAATGACTTCTCCCGCCTTGGGCGAAGCGAGGGGGAGTGTCAGACTCTTATTGTCTAAAAGCCACCCCGTTCCTACTCCTGCTTGTCGAGCCGGAGCCCCGGTAAACCCGCTAGGTAGTCCGCAGCTCCGGACTACTGGACCCCATCTGTGGTTGTCTGATCGCTCTTTAAGGCGCGCGTGGAACACGACGCGCTGTACTCTTCACACAGCTACATAGCTTAGTATCAACAGAAACGGTCACATAGTTTAATTACAGACGACATTAATTATTTGTAAATGTTATTGCAAGCTATCTTAGACTTTATTTCATTCATACTTAAGGATCAAATTCGATTAAGCTAGGGATATTAACTCTTAATGCCATGAAAATAAGCTTCACATTACCTTCTTCACCAGGACCCTGGAAGGAGAGCTGGTGCACAACTACATGCACCAGCTGGAGCTGAAGGAGTCGCGCGCGTTCCTGCTGTGGCCCATCACGGTGGTGCACGTCATCAACCGACGGAGCCCGCTCTACGACTTCTCCGCCCAGGACATGATGGACTACAGGTGTGCTATGGAAACTCTATTCCTAATGCTGTGGCAAATACTTTTAGAACACGTCAATATTTTAATATTATCTAGATGAAGCCATACTACTAACAGTACTTAATAGTGGGAGAGCCATGCTTCGGCAAGAATGGGCCGGTTCGACAGAAAACCGACGTGAAACAACGCTTGCGTTGTGTGAGTGAGGTTACCGGCGGCATAATTCCCTCCTTCCCAAACTTCCCAATCCTTGATTCCCGAACGACAACCCTTAAATTCCTAACTCCCAAAAAGCCGACAACGCACTTGTAACGCCTCTGGTGTTTCAAGTGTCCATAGGCGGCGGCGATTACTTACCATCAGGTGATACGTCTGCCCGTTTACCGCATAAAAAAAGATGGAGCCTAACTACTAGCAACTACTCCGAAAATAAACGTAGAGATCAGTTTTTTTCTGAAATAGCCACTGACATGCACCTTATACTTCAAGTACTCCCCGAGACATGGAGAGTAAACATCACAGTCTGTCTCTACTACTTTTTGTAATATTGTCCAATCTAAGTTACCCATATTTTTCTAGGTTCGAGATCGTGGTCTGCCTGACAGGTGCCTCGAAGAACATGGGCACCACCACACAGAGTCGAACCTCGTACCTCTCCAAGGAGATAATGTGGGGGTACAGGTTCAAGAACGTTGTGCAGTAAGTACAATATAATAGTAGTCACCATACAATAACTTCTTGTCAGCAGAATAGGGTAGGAGATATAGAGATTCTAAATAAGTATAAACTGACCTAAGACAAGAAGCCGACTATAGAACTTTGACGAAGTAATTTCGGTTGGTTGGCAGTTGGCACCTAAAACCCCAGTCAATAGTCAATAAGAGGCCACGTGACTGGCGCAATTGTAACTACTCGATTAACGCCACAGCAGGCATTAGGCCAGTTCCATATGGCAATAGGCTCACCCCCTATTACATGGGACTCATAACACAACTGGTAAAATGTAGGCGTTATTGTATAATTATGTGCTGCTCTTTCTACGTATTCTTCGTATTTACTAGCTACTTTAGCACGATTTTACCCGCACTGCTCGGCTCCTATTGATTGAATTATATTTTATAGCCAATAGCCTTCCTTGACGAATGCACTATAAAACACAAAAAGATACAATACAAAAAGGAAGGATATAGACTATAAAAAGAACACGCACTAACATCACGCTACGACCAATAGGGGCCTTGCAGAAATAGCTAGTTTATAATAAAAAAGTGCTAATTTCAACAACCTTGTGAAATCCCGGGAAACAAATGCAGTAGGTGATCCTTGAAAGTATTACTATGTGTTGATAATGACGTCATAATAGCAGGGAAACCCAACTTTTATGCAACGCTGTATAGATCTAATATTTGTAAACAATGTGCGCTATAAATGAATTCTATGCAGTTAGTCGTTCCGTGTCTGCTGCAGTAGTTGGGAAATTATTTTTATACTACGAGTAAGGTTACACATTAATATTGATGAATAATAAAACCTGATTTATGTTTCATCTTACATTATTGAGTGTGGTTAGATTGCTCTCGCCAGATGTTCTTTTGAAGTACTATTTGAATCTGCACTATTTATTTTCTATCTACGCCAATCATAGCCCACTCAAAGTGTGGTCGAACCTGAAAGATGTACAATTTCATGTTTTTCTTTATTGGTCAAATAGTTGCGAGTACAACGATCTTATTTTGAAGGGGGAAAACATCCAATGACTTGGGTGAGGCAAGTAGGAAGTGTCAGACTCTTGCCGACTAAAACCGACCCCGTTCCGTTTCGAGGCGAAGCTTCGGTAGACTCGCCAGGCAATCCACTGCTCCGGGCCATCATCAAACCTACTGGGCTCTATCTGTGGTGGTCTGATGTAAATTCGGTGTTACATACTATGCTTGTTATGTTATTATGTCCAAAATTTTCTAAAATAGCGACACGCCCAGTTTTAACACCACCATCTGATCTTCCACAGCTACAGCAAGAAGGAGGAAGCCTACAAGATTGACGAGGAGAACCTCAACACAGTCGAACAGGTGGAGACTCCTCTCTGCAGCGCCAGCTACATGAAGGACTTGGAAGAGGACTTGAAGGCTTCCACCAACATCCTCTGTACTCCGAACATGTCTGCCTCTCCCACTGATCTCTCTCTTCCCGAGGACTCTTCTACTCTCTCTCGACAGGGAGACTCCATCCCTTCGTCTCCTTCTCTTAATAGAACGGGAACTCAAAGAAGTTTCGGATGGAACTTCAAGAGATTTAGGCCGGAGAAGTATTTGAAGACTTTGGAGAAGAAAGAGTAGATAGAAGATATATAGGATATTAAAAGCTTTCCGGACTATAATTTTACCTAAGCTATAAAATATTTGAAATTGTACCTGCATAGGTTTAGCAGTTTTGTGTGATAAAGTAACATAAACTTTTGTATATTTTTTAACAGTAAGATTGATTACTCTTTGTGTTACAAAAGGTACAAGGCAGACATTAATCTGCTTCTCGATCGTTTGCTTCATGTCTGAAAGTCAAGTTCTTGAACGGCTTTCATTGCATTCTGTGTGGTTCCCCTCTATCTTATCCTCCAAGGGCTTTAGTAAAAGAGAGTTCAGTGTGAGTAGCAACTTGATCACACCATCGGCTGAGAGATCGGCCACGTGATCTTTTTCCTTCCATTTTACCAATAACAACTAATTTGTCGAGGTGATCTGATTGGTATCAATGTGACCCAAAACGAAATACCTAGGAAGGCATTAACATAAACTATACTAATATTATAAAGCTGAAGATTTTGTTTGTTTGAACGCGTTAATCTTTGGAACTACTGGTCCGAATTGAATAATTATTTTCGTGTTGGATAGTGTATTTATCGAGGAAGGCTATAGGCTATAAAACATCACGCTATGACCAATAGGAGCCGAGCGGAGCGGGTGAAACCGCGCGGAAGTAGCTAGTATATAATATACCTGGATAATCTAGATATTGCTCAAAATAACTATATGTACCTACCTGTATGTTTTATTTCTATACAAACATATTATAATCTAGTCGTAAAAGTAGGTATTAAAATAGTAAATTCATAGACAAACCTATTGTAAGCATTTTAATCGGTGTAATCAATTTATAGTACTACGATTAGGTTACATTGTAATATTATTTACTGTGTTGAATTTTTCGCCTATAATAAATATATCGCATATTTAATTTACAATAATATCTTGGTATTATTTTCCGCTAGACAAGCATAGCGGGAGAAACCACGCCTGTGTCACTAGTTAAAAATATGGCAAACAAAGAAAGTTCTTTGATTAACCTTCCTTTTTAATTAATAACATCTTGTATATAAATAAACCGATAAATAAAAATACCGTTACATGCGTGTTTTAATAATATTTGCGTAAAAACAACATCTGGAGTGCAAAGTTCATTCACCGGGCGCCTGCGTCGATTTTTTCACACACTTTTTTAAATGGTTTTTGTGTCAAATTTGTTTATGCGTGTTCTATTGATACCATATGGAGATTTTATGGGTAGAAAGTCCGTGGGAGACCTATAGTTGAGTTATTAATTTATTGCGTGATGTGACAAAAATAGTCTAATTATTCCTATTTCTGTGGCCTGACTTTACGACAACCAAAATAACTGGTTCAAGTCATATCATATCACATCAATAGCCTATAAGTGGCCACTGCTGACCAAAGCCTCTTCGCACATGGAGAAGGTTTGAGCATTAATCACCACGCTTGCTCAATACGGGTTGGCGATTTCAGAGAACGCGATCCTCCTCTTCCTTGAGGGGTCTCAGGGCGGAAGAATTGCCAAATCCCGACTCTCACGAGTCGAGATGTAAGGCTACATCGATTATAGAAAATTATCGTATCCTTTTTAAGAATTTAATTTAATAAAAAGATTGATTGCTATACTTTGCGTATAACAATAAAAAGTATTGATTGTCCATAATTTTATTGTGAGATTTGAGAGTATAAGAGATTTCGATTTTCTACATACATACAACATATAATATAAACGATCTTAAATAAAATTCATTATTAGACGCTGTTTCCTTGAAGATAGTATCGTTTAGAAATGCTGTAGAAGATAACTCATTCCACAATTTTGTTATAATGATAAATTACATTTATTTTTCCAAGTTGGTTATAAGATAACACTTTTACACGTCCATCTTTAAAATAACTGGATGAGACCGGAAGAGATTCCATCCCAAACCACAATACCACTTTACCCAACGACCCACTAACAAGTCTCCCCAAATTATTCGACCTTGCCTATTAACCGCAGTAATTACAGCATCAAGGAACAATTACCCGTTAACGAGCCCACACTAATGTACATGTCGCGTGAACGTTTTGTAACACTTCCAAACAAATCATTAACTAATACCACTAACAGCATATCAACGTATCCGAAACCACAAATTGTCTTTAAGCGAGTACCAATCTTATAAACTTAATGTTAAAGTTGATAATTGGTTGTGATAGATAGTAGTAGGTTGATGTGCTGGTGTGTGTGTATGTTATAATTGTTACAATGCTACTCATCACTGTCATAGTGTAGATAAGAGCCAGTAGGTCAAGTTGGAATCTTTGTGTGATCTTTTTATCAAGATTTGTTGGTTGTCAAGAAAAAGCTGAATACTTATGTATTTCTTATTTATTTATTTTTTCAGCCATGATCGTCCCACTGCAGGGTAGAGACCCTTCCCTCTCCTTCTTCCCTGGAAAGAAGAAAGGGAGGAGGGTCCTTCTACTCCTCTCTGTTTAAAGCCTTTTGCAGCCAATCCTTGTCATAGATGTCGAGTTCGTCCCCCCATCTCCTCTTGGGCCTGCCACAACGTCTGTGGACGTTCAAAACATTGATTATTTGATTTAATTGCAAAATATTATCATTATTTACAAAGCACTTCTTGTCAGTGTCTTGTAGTAATCGAGAAGTCCAGTTGGCGATCTCTAACTTATAATTAGAAATTATAAGCCCAGGTTTCTTCACGATGTTTTCCTTCATCGTTAGTCAGTGGTGTCTAAATAATCTTAGAAAGTACATGTAACTCGAAAAAAGTTATATTGATACGTTGCCGTTGGTAAGTTTCGAACCCGCGCTCTTATGCATGAAGAGCTAGGTAGATTTCAAACCCTCATGAGGAGCGAGCGTTAAACCTCCAGACCAACATTACACTTAAATTAAAACTACGCAAATAGTTAATTCGCCGAAATGAATATCCCTGATCCGTACAATATCGAAAAGTGAGAGTTTGCTTTGTCTGCCAAGAAAACCAGATGCACTTCTTTAAAGATTAATGCATACAAAATAAATAGTATTTATTTATTGATAAAACTTCCCAGTAAATGTTTACACGATATATCACCAACTGTAGGTTAACACATTCAAATATTTGTTCAACCTTGGCATACTGCATTCGTTTTCACTGTGGCAAATGACTCAATTTATTTGCACTAAAAACACCACCAAACTTACATTTGCGTTCAAAACAAACCTTATCCCGTTACTATAAAGTCCATAATCCTATAACCAACTGCAATAATAAAGTTGTAAAAGTTATCAAAGCGCGGTGTACGCAATTAACCAGTTTGTCTTGACCCCCGGAGTTGTTTTAATGTACGGAAATGTTGATAGTAAGGTCGTTAATGTAGCGAATTGCAGGTGTCAAGTTATTTAGGTCGTTGTGTAATACCGACATGTGTTATCAAGAGGGTTATTAGGAACATTTTATGCTTCCCAAAATGTCGTACGAATTAAGCAATTAATGTAATAAAACAATTGTAATTAATTTATTTTACAGAATCGACAAATATGTAAGAAACATGCATTATGCCTAAATGCTGAAATTACACAACTTTTTAAAAGACCTTACCCAAGAATGGAACTTAGACCCACGTGCTTAGTAGGCACGCATGTGAACATCGATCGTGACCAAAGTACAAAGTACATAATTTTCAATTAATATTTGTTTATATTGACTAAAACATAACGCATGTTTAGGTTTGGACAACAGCACATGATACTACCCTAATTTCTTCAATGGATTTTCAGCTCTATCCAAAAGTGACTAAGTTTAAAATTGAATAACAAAAAGCAGTTTGATTTTGCTTAAACACAAAATGCTTATTAAGACACTATTACATAAAACATGGTTTAATGACACGTCCTAACAATTTCTTTAAACATCGAAGTTCAACTTTATTACAAGCGACATAAGGTTGTTTATTACTGTAATAAGTAGTATTTTCTTCCCTATCACGTATTTGTAGGCATGAAATATAATGCATTGTATCACATACCTTCCATATTTGTTTGTTACGTTATTTATTTCCAAGTGATTTGACAATTTTAACTATTGTGAGGCATACTAAATAACCTAAAAAAGAGACATGATAAAGAGTCCCTCTGTGACTCGAAACGCGTACCCTGTCTGTATACCTAATTTCATCAGAATCCGTACAGTAATTTCAGCGTGATTGACAAACACACAAACATTAAAACGTTCACATTTATCTTACTAATATTATGGATGCGAAAGTTTGTGTGATTTATTAATTTGTGTGTTTATGTTCAGGGGTTACTCAATATCGCCAAAACGACTTAAGTTATCGGGATGAAATTTGGAACAGACGTAGATGATAGTCTGGAATAACACAGGATACTTTTTAACATACTGGAACGCGGCCGAAACCGTTGGTAGAAACTAGTCATATGATTAGTGTAATAGTGTGATTGAAATGAAGATTACTTCATCGTACTGGTATCACAACGTAGTTACTATTGACTGAGACCCAGTATTTGCATTCAACTCCCGGACCCGACTACCCAAACAGACAGTTTGGGGCAGCCAGACACTGTTTGTCTTGCTCTCACAGGTACGGAACGGAGGTAAAGCATGGAGTATCTATATGTATACTATCTGTTACATTAATGGGAGCGAGGACGATGTTTTAGATGCAGATAGATTCTGTGAAATTAGTTGCATTCAATTTTAATCCTTCTTGTGTTAGCTATTTCTGGTTGAATAGGTACCCTGATTATTAAAAGAATAAGGTATAATTTTGATCGATTTAAAATTCGTAGTATCTTGATCTTGAGCGTTTCTGGAGTTCGATTCCCGCACGGAGCACCGCCTTGTGTGTTGTTTCGGGTCTGGGTGTCATATGTATGTGAAATTGTGTGTTTGTAAACGCACACACGACACAGGAGAAAATACTGGCATGGGGCAACGTGTGTTTATTTTCATAAAAAAATCTAAGTACACTATGTCAGTATTTATCAGCGTTTCAAAGATAAACTGCATGAGCAAGCAATTTCTTTTTTTATCAAGTTTAGTAATTTGAATTTGGAAAACCTGGCAAATACATTAATTATATAGTAGCACATTATCAAAAACTTGTTAATAAAAATATTAGTTAAAACTGTACTAAATTATAACTTTTAAAACCCTTAGTCAATTTAGACCTATTCACAAAGTCATCCATCAATAAGTAATACTTAGTAAAAACGTCTTCATATAAAATCAGATGATCGGTTTGACTCGCATTCCCTTGAAGGGATGTGCAACACAGCAACAATCGAGTCAATCGATTGTAACGTATGACTCACGAGATGAGTAATCGATAGCGGATTCTAGCTGCTAGACTAGCTTCCGGAGTGTTTGCTGAGTGTGGCAATTAGTTCGACCTTCGTATAGTCTGGGAGGCAGAGGGGACTCGTTTGGTAACATCTTGAACTTTTAATTACTTTTTTAGTGTGAATCGGTTTGGGTTTAAACAAGTGATATTGTCGTGTATAATTTTTTCTTCTTAACTTTTTATGTGATTCATCTCCTAGTAGCACCTAGCTTCACTGACAGACAGACTGATGGACAATTCAATTTGACGTTTCAAAAGTACCTAATTTATGATTAATTGAAATAAATGCTTTGACTTTGATTTTACCTATACCATAGACTCAACAGAACTGGTATAAAATGCATTATATTTTTTTTTCTTTAATATTTTAAGGGGTTTTTGTCCAAATGGGTACGTCAACCAATCGTACCTTATTATCTAATTTACACTCAGCTAATCATATAATATTATATAATAATTATACGCTATGAATCTACATTTTACTGACGGACATACTGACTAGACCTATTTATTTATTTTATTTATTGACGTTTCAAAAGTACCAGTTTATGGTTTCATTGTAATAAATGCATTGACTTTTAGTTATTATGAGTAACTTGTCCTTCTTCAGGGATAAAAGGCGTGACAAATGACGTCATATTATTTGTCAATAAGATTAGTTCACTCTTCAGACTTTACACTTAGGAGGGATTCCCTCAAACACAAATGTACGACGTAATCCATAATTCCTTTCTTAGTGCAACGTCATGAAGCACTCACTGCACATTCCTTGAACGACTGCAGTCATAACACGGCACAATGTTACGTAGAAGTCAAAATGCTTACTCAGGCGTACAAATGTACAATGTAGTAGCTGTGTATATTATGTACCTACTGTTGGTGTGTGGACTGTTTTTACGACAGAGTGTGTTTGCCCCAATCCCCATACTTAGCAGGCAAGTTCGACATCACAGTTCATAATAAGGTACCACTTTGCCAGGTGGTCCGCTTCTCATGCATGAAAGCCTAACAAAACTTACTAATGGCCATAGCAAAACTTTCTCCGTGTGAGAAGAGGCCTTTGGTGAGCAGTGTCCACTTATAAGTAGTCACTACACATCAATCGCACTCAAAGAACAGTTGATGAGTGTTATCAGAAAGCGCTGCTGCCCGGTCTCTGTTAAATATATTAGTCCTTTAGTCGGTCACTCGATGTTCATGCACGTTAGGTATGTTATAAAACTTACCAATGATCAATACCGATGTTATTTTTTGAGATTATTTAAGACACCACTGAAAAACGGTGAAGGAAAACATCGCGAGGAAACCTGGACATATAATTCCTAATTATAGTTTGAAATAACAATCCGCATTGAGCAAGTGTGGTGATTAATGCCCAAGATGCGTAGCTCAGATGTAGGTACCTTTAACAAAGAGATGTTGTTTTATCAAAGAAATGATGCTCCCTGTTGTTCCTCTGTTCTCAAACTTAAATAGTCATTGATAAGGTTGAATTAGAACATGAGTAGGAGTTTTAGACAAAGATAGTTTTAGTCACGCCACATTGAATTCTAATGTCACTGACAAGGGATTTTCCAATTGAGATTAAAAGTCTATTTAGGATTTATAAAACGGTAACAAGGTGTTTTACAATCACCTGTAGAGCAGAGTAATGAACTTCCAGATGCGCAGCTCAGATGCACCTTTAACAAAGAGATGTTGTTTGTAAACAAAGAAATGATGCACCTGTGTGTTTCTCTGTTCTCAATACTTCTATAGTCATCGATAAGGTTGAATGTAGAACATGAGTCAGGAATTTTAGACAAAGATAGTTTTAGTCATCAGGAAACAAAATCCTCATAGGTCTATACCAATTGTTCACTGACATACTGACGGAGAATTCAGATCTGACTCTTTGGCAGTCGCAATTATTGACTATGTCTTTGATGACAGACTAGGTAACTATGCTTCAGCCAGCGGCTTCGCTCGAGTTCCCGTGGGATAAAAAGTATCCTGTCACCCAATCATCAATTAATCATTTCATCAAAATCCATGTTCAATAATTTTAACGTCATTAACGGACAAACATTATCATGCAAACAAACAAACAATCACACTTATAATATTAGTATGATTTGACGACAAACATCCAAACAAATAAACTTTCACATGTAAGTATAATATTAGTATGATTCTAATTAAACGAACACTTCTGCTTACCTCCTCAATGAAACAACAGCAACATACATCATTCATCAACATTGGGAATCGATAACATCCAAACTTTTAATGCCGACAATGGATGCCGCCATATCGTGCGGGGCATCCAAATTACCGCTAATAATACATCGAAATACATTGCATTGTGTGCAAAAACACATTCTGTAGACTACAAAAATATCCTAAATCTATAATATGCAACGTGAATAAAATTGGTATATGTATACCGATTTTACAATTGACTTATAACCTAGACATAATCTTGCGGAAATGGTTGTTGACGTGGTATAAAAATTAAAAATCTAAAACAAAGATAAAACGAATTTAAGTTTAGGAGTGCCAACAAATACGTCATTTCTTTAAAATGTATCTAGAAGTGACGTCACGCGATATTCTAAATGAATTTATCCTCGAAAGTATTTGTTTCCGTTATAAATTAATATAATCGTGTCTAATATTTTAAAAAATGACAAAGACATTAAAATAAAATTAGTCATCTACCCTATTGACAAATAAAATTTTGATTGTTACAATTTCGCCTCCACCTCATAATCATTTGCTCACATATATATTACCATCACCATGACTTACTTTACCTTTGACATCCCAAAAGAAAAGAAACAGTACCTACACAAATAAAATTTACTAACACTCAGCTTTTAAGGCTGTAAATAAACACACAATAACATAAAAAGAAAATTCGTCAACCGTCACTTTGGATCAAAACATTCCCATCTACAATCTACATTCTACGCGTCAATCTCAAGCCGCGATATTCGACATCATTATTACGTAATGGCGGTGACCCAATTCCTTCCCCGACGACAACAAAGTCATCAACACTACGTAGCTGGTGTAAACAGACCCTTTACGAGGACATGTGGCAGGTTTACTGAACTAACTTGTACTTATTCGTAGCCCTACTTTGTGTGGTCGGGTAAACATCGCCACAGATGGGGCCCAGTAGGGTTGATGCCTGATCTGGAGCTGCGGACTATCTAGCGGGTTTACCGGGGCTCTGGCTCGAAAATCAGGAGTAGGAACGGGGTGGGCTTTAGTCATTGGATTATGTCTTTTTTTAAGGGGGGAACCCCCCTTTAAAATACTACCCCTTAGTATTAGTCCAAAAACCAGATGTATGTATGGATATAGGCTTTGATTGGTGCTTTGGACTCATGAAAATTGTTTTATTTTGTTTCGTTATTTAACCAAGAGAGTCCACAATGTATATCTTGACTTAAAGAGTGCTTTTCCCCAATGATATTCTACGTTCCATCAGGTATGTAAGATTCATAGCAATTACATCACAATTATAATAATCATTACGTACAAATTACAATAAAAATTCAGACACCAAAATCTAGAAACCGAAGCATACATCAACTTGTCTAGTTGCATAACACTAGACCAACTTATCATGCACACATCAGACAGAATGTACCTATATTATAATCTCTCCTTGGCGGAGAAAGTGACAGACAGACAGACAAACAGCCATCTATAGGCGTTTCATTGCCGCCGCCATACTTGGAATTCAATGTAAACACGTATTCAGATCACGTAGGATTACTAGAAAATATAACAATGAGTAGGGCTGTTTGTTGTGTTGGACGATATTGAACCTTAGTGGTTTTTGGTTAGAGTTGTTTTTGGGTTGTGGATGTGGTAAGTGTACAGTCAGCGTTTAAATGTTCATTATGGTGCTGCAACTGATTATTGATTATAGCACTATAAGTTTTATCAAGTTATTTCATTGTATGTTTACATCTTAACGTGTTATAATACGTAGTTAAAGTACTGGATTTTTGTGTAAATTTAGTAAATTCCAAGTTAAACCATAAAAAATACTTAATATATAATACCTACCATAAAATACTTAAGTACTTTTGAAACGTTAACAAATAAATAATAGTCCGTCAGTCTGTCTTGCAGTGAAGCTAGGTTCTAGCTATCATCATAAGACCGAAGTCCGGGTTACTAAATCCCGCTGGGGTAACGTTGACCCAAATTCTATAACCAATAGGAATTCAGAATAAAGCGTATATGAGTTTTTCATTGGCCTTAAAGTATACCCTGTAAGAACAAAGAAACCCAATCTTACGGAACTTATTGCATCAAAAATTAAAAATAGGTCTAGATTTTACCATGATAATTAATAAAAAAAACTTTACAATTAATTAATAATCACTCACTTGCAGTAAACACTCCAACTTAGTCATAACATACACTTATTAAAGTCGCCAACTGTACCGGAGTCGTGATCAAACTTTTGTTCCCCAACACTGAGTATTGTCATAATATGTATGGGATTTATGTTCTATAGTGTATAGTATACAATGTATACTATATGTATACTATATAACCGTTTATAATCACCATAGAGTGTATAGTATACATTCTATGGTGATTATAAACGGTTTTGTTAACTTGTCATGTCTCTTATTTATCTGTTGTTTGACAAAGAAAGATGGTGTATTGAGACAGGTTGAGGTTATAAAAGGTATAATTAACAATGGATTGTTTGATACTAAGTGGTGTATTAAAGTTTCGTATTTGTATCACCATACTATCAGTCCCAGCCCCGTCAAATATATACACGAATAGGTATGAAAGGTAATAAATTAAAGCAACTAAGCGAGTTTTCCGAAATCGCAAATCTTGGACGTAATTAATTTGAATAAAAATCGGTTAATACTTTAAAATAAAATGTATTCATAATTGTCTTCCCCAAAAACATTGCATATTGGAAATACCAAAAATACCAATTTTGAATTTGGAATGTTTCTTTTGTGGGTGAATAGGGATGCACTCTTCAATCTTTCGATCAACAATACCAAGCTTCAATCAAAAAATATTTTTATCGATATAATTCAGTAATATGTTTTGACAAAATTAATTTCGTGAGTGACACTTTTTTTCATTTAAAAATAGAAATTACAAAACATGGATGACATTATTTTTATTCTTGGTTAAAAATAAAATCCCAAAAAACATGATGAATATTCTAATTTGACTATTAAGAATGTAAAATCCAGCCGGTTGTTCTCAATACAATGGTAAAATTCCACAATGGTATATTCCTAACAGTTTTTTTTTGTAACAAAACATGTGTCAATTTGGGTATTATCCAAAACTGCCGTTTTTTAACATGCACACAATACTTATTGTCGCCATGTGCCTGTCAAAATCTTAATTAATCACGTTAAAATATGATTACTGAAGTGTGTGAAAATGTAGAATATTTTTATTAGTAAGGCAGTAATTGGCGCCGTTCTCAAACTGGTATGGACACCAGTTGGGTGGCAACACCAGAGGAGTCACAATTACGTTGCTGACCTTTTTGGGATAATAGGGTAGATGACTCATTTTTATTTTAATGTTCGTCTTGTATATTATTTTAAAACATTAGATGCGTTTTTTTTAGGAATTTTTCTTACGGAAACAAATACTTTTAAAGGTATATCGATCCGAAATATCGTATGACGTCACTTTTAGGTGCGTTTTCTAGGTGGAAATGGCATAGGTATTTGCTCCTACTCCTAATTCGTTTTATCATAGTATCGTGTCTAATATTTTTTCATTAGCCAACTGACGGACTAAATAGATTTTTAATTTTCATACCCCGTCATCATCCCTATTCATTGTACAGTGTACATTTGTCGAAGTTGTAGACAATACTTTTCATTATAGCTGTATTCCTAATTTTCTGGTCTCTTCGACCTTGTAATGTGCCTTATCAAAGTTAACTTAGGCCTTACTTAAATCACCGCCACGGCTACTGAAGTCGTTTATACTCCTTATCACTACCTGCACCCATATAGCGTTATATTTATCCTCCTTTTAACTATTATTGGCAATCATGACGATTAATGCCTGTATTTACCTAGTACAATAATATATTGTGACTACCTAAGGTACCTTGTGCCGAATAAGGGGCTTGGCTTCGATTCGGGCTTGACAAATAAAGTATTTTTGTTTTATGGTCTATCAAATATTTTCCATATTAAGCGCTCAACCTGACACAATATGATGTCCATACATAGTCATAAACTTATTATATATCCATGAGTCATTATAATAACTGAAGGATATTGTGCAGAATATGAAGTTCCACAGCTTAGCGTTTTGGAGAATATAAAGAGTACGGTATTGTTATATTAGCAAAGTATAGAGTACAGATAATAATATATTATGTACTAGGTTCTGCCAGCGGTTTCACCATCGTTCCTGTGGGACAAAAGTATATTATTACCTAAGTCAGTTCATACTCTCTCTGTATACGTGTCTCTCTGTACAATTTCATCAAAATGCGTCCAGTAGTTTCAGCGTGATTAACGGACAAACATCCAAACAAACAAACTTTCACACTTATAATAATATTATAATACAATACACTTATACAATTATCAAATTGTCGTAGACTAATAAATAATACTGTAGAAGTACACTATTAATATAATATAAAATCCAAAATAGGTCAATAGCTCCCTGAATTCCATCACGATTGTCCCTAATAGCTTCAGCATTCATTGACAAAAGTAGTCCATAATAAATAACTCGATGACGTCATTCCTAAACAAAATAATTCCAATATAATAATGGAATTTTACAAATTAACGAGAAATAAACAATAATTCCGGGGAACACTTTGTAATTGAACTGAATTCGCTTATCGAATAAAAAAAATAAGACGCGTTATCAATGTTTTGTCGGGGTATTACATAGCTTGTAAACAACTTTGAGAAATACATTGACGATACTGTGTTTTTTGGGTCATAGAACTATTACATACAAAGTATTACTAAATAAAATAAAATGTCAGACCTTTTAATGCTCGAAGGAGTAGGTAGAAGTGCATAGGTATTTACTACGATACACACACTTTCCTGGAATCCACTTTAGTTCCATGTTATGAGGGTGAAACCATTTCCATCCACAGGAAAATTTCGCAAAATAATAATTATGTTTTGCTCAGCCAAAAAATTGAGCCCGAGACGCCTTGATTTGCAGTCACATTTAACGAGGCAATCTAGAATAATTATATTAATATAAAATGCCCCATTTAAAAAAGGTTTTCGATATTAAAAGTATTCGTTAATTCTATTTACCAACTTTTATGTTCCATTAAACTTTTGTTATCAAGAACAATAAAATTTTATTATCAGTACATAAGCAGTTCCATGTAATAAACTAGCTTCATTCACAATGTTTGTTTACGTATCATATAAAATACGCGAATCCCACCGTCACTCTTAAACTACGACCGACAATCGACCACTATAGTATTTAATATTGTCATAATCGACTCACACGTGGAGTCGAGAGCGCGCCTCGACTCACATCACTACTCGACACTCGCGTCAAAGTTGGCGCGAAACGTATTTCTTTTTTTTTCAAACTTCGAAATTCGAACGTCTTTTTTTTCTTTTTTTTATTCGAACGTTTGTTGTGATTTTGTAGTTGTTGTTTTTTTTTGTTCATATATGGAATATAGTTTAAGGAGTTTTTAAGTGAAAGAGTTGTGTCGTGTTAGAAAAAAAAATGAAAACTTTCTTGTTTATATTTTTGGCTGGGTATGCTGTGAGGTGCGATGACTTGAAGTAAGTGGTTTTTATTCATTATTATATATTAGTCAAACTATTTATTATTTATAATTATGTGTAGGTAAATAAAAACGAAGTGTAGGTACCCACTTATTTATAAAAATGATTCGTAAATTTACAATATAATTGTTACTAATCGTTCAACTTCAAAAACAATAACTCATAAACAAACCGAACAGCATTATGTTATATTTTTAACACATCTTTTTATTGACGGTATTGTATACAAAATAAAAATATTTTATGTACTTATCAAAATGTTTAATCCTATAATACTATTTCTCATAAATGTTGATGAACAGATACATAAACAAAAAAATAAGTTAATATTAATTAGAATTACCCACAAACACGGCAAAATAAAACTTCAATTACTAAGTAATCCTTGTTTGGCAGTATAACTTTCTTTGTTTTGTTCTATTCTTGGCAACTGTCTGTATTTTTAGCCAATGCCAAGGTACTTCCAATTACGTATAGAAAACTGTGTATATTTTTATCACTGTTTATTTTAAGATACATAATTACAAACAAATGGTAAAGAGTAGTTCTTCCTGTCTGTATTTACTTAAATGTATCGACTTTCATGAACTATCTACAATTACTAATCAATTACATGCTACTTTCTCCTACACCTATTGTTTAACGACTGCCTGTTGGTCGAGTGGGTTAAATTCCCGAGTCGTGCAAAGCATTACTGGGCTTTTTCGGTATTTATAAAATTTCTCAGTGGTAGCACGGAGTCTGGAAATGTGCTCGGTATATGGCAATAGGCTCACCACCTATTACATGGGACTTATAATACAAATGGTGAAAAGTGGGTGTACATTGTATAGTGACATTAAGTGCCGTAATGTGCACCTCTGCCTACCCTTTCGGGGATAAAATGCGTGACGTTCGATTGACCTATTGTTTAACATTTAACCACTCGTACTTAAAGAAAATGAAACAAAAAGCATGAACTAACTAATAATAATACTTACGACTCGACTAAATGAAATATAATTAAAATTTATATTAAAAAACCACCTACTTCATTCTAATTTTAAACATACATAGGTATATAGGTGCCTATTATCGGTGATACTATCACAAATGTCGCATTTAAGAAATAAAACAAATATTACAACTATTGTTCTGATTTAATGAGCTAAAGAACATTAAAAGATTTCTTGTTTCCATTACAATTTACATTATTCCTTTAAGAAAAAGAAATTGAATCTCTACTTATTAAGATATCATATAATTTTATTATAACTTTCATGAGACATACTAAATTAATTATTATGTTATCGGCTTACTAATCGCGACAATCGCCGCGTCGTGTGTCGCGGAATGCTGCTTATGAATATGAGCCTCTAGCATGGCTTGAAACTAGTCGAGTTCCTCGTCAAAACGTTACGCGAATAAGCCGATAAAATAATAATTAATATTATAATATGACCTATTTACTTTTACCTGTGAATAGAAACTCCTGAACTAGGAAAATTAAGTTTCATTCACAAACCTCTTCTAATCAAAAACAATAAAATAATGGTCATTTATGCTTTTACTCGTTAAAACCACATTTTGACGTATTGTGTCGACGTCACATCTGTTTGCCTACGTACCTATGTATATGTATGTATATAGGTATAGATTATATTATTAAATACAGGTTCTCTTGAAGAATAATCAGACTGAACCGTCATAATATTATAATTATGATTCGACACGTATTTATACAAACATTCTTAATTAGGTACTTTCATTTATTTTTACTCGACTTAAATGTAAATGAAAAATCTAATTACAGTATTCTTACACATTACTTTATAGATAACTTACTTAATATAACAATCTTCGATCACTAATATTAATGATCGAAGACAACAATTAACGAGTTAAAAAGCCGCTCAGGTTCGTCACAGGACCTGAGCGGTTTGTGAATGAAAATAATAATATTTAAGTGTGGTCTCCCACATGCATGCTTCGGCACGAATGGGCCGGCTCAACCGGAGTGATACCACGGCCTCACAGAAAACCGGCGTGAAACAACGCTTGCGTTGTATGAGTAAGGTTACCGGTTACCCAATTGCCCACCTTCCCAATCTTGCCAATCCCCGATTCTCCAACAATTCTTAAATTCCCAATCCCCAGGTGTTTCATCAGTTTTCTGTGAGGCCGTGGTATCACTCCGGTCGAGCCAGCCAATTCATGCCGAAGCATGGCTCTCCCACACTTAGCCACTGTGTAATCCAAATAATATTATTTACAAACAAACATACAAAAACAATACTAGCTAACCCACCTTGTCTCGATGCATGAGGTAATCGACAAGCACTCGCTTCCGTACCCTTCACCAGTCCACTACACATTATATCACACAGTTGCTAGTTGTCATAAAAACTCCTTTGTTGCAAACCGCTGGCAGTGTAACAGAGTTTATTTTTAAAAAAAGTCAACGACACAGCGCTTGTATTATACTGTTCATTGAGTATTTGAGTGATTATATCGCTAATGCCTTGTTTGCACTACGCTAACGTTTTAGTCGAGTAGCGAGTGTTTAGTAGCTTTCAGTCGCTTTGGTGTTGAGAGAGATAGCTACTAAGTACTTGCTACTAGACTAAAATACTAGTTTAATGAGAACAAGGCATAAGAAAGAGTTGCACTGCAGAAAAAAGTTTAAGTCATAGTAGGTATGTTTGTTTACCTTAATACGATTATTTAAAACAGTTTGTGTACCCTTTCTATTAATGTAATGTTTCTGTATAGTAAAGATGATATTTGAAATCGAAAGTTTCGAAGTGCGAAGCGTTCCGTAAAACACGTTCGTTGCATGGGTAATCTCTTAAATATATTTTTGTTTTAAGATTCCATATTATTACATTAAGATAAGAAAGACAGTGATCCATTTTTTGTAAAAAAATTAACTATTATACTGTTAAGATTGTGACCACGATGAGGGTGGCTATTTATATAAATTAAATCCTCTATCAATAAAGAAAAGAGATAAAAAAGTAATGCTTCATGAGATTAATTAAGCTGAGTAATAGATAGACAACCGAACAACGTAATAATCTTCATCGTACTATACTAGCAACTAGAAACACTTTTAAATACCTTACCCCTCCGCTCTTAGTTATAATTATTCCTTTAATAAAACAATACAAAACCGCACTCAATATTAATAACAAATCGTTCCCTGTAAACACGATGACGCTGTCACAATTAAGGACACCACAACACGGCAATTAATTAGCGCAGATCATCGGTTGTACGTCATGGCGGTGCGGGGCAGCTGAAGGATAATAATATCTTTGTAGGTACTGTGAGTAACACCATCGGTATCAGTGTACTTACTCGTAAATTGACTGTATGGTTGGTGCAGTGGCTGGGCAACTGTAGCTGTGCTGCAACGTGTAGCAGGTCCTATTCCCGTATAGCACGGACCAACTCTTTGTGTGATCCACAAATTGTGTGTATAAACTGTGATACACTGCGATTTTCTCCTGTGTCGTGGGTGTGTTTACAAACATACAATTGCACATGCACGTGACACACAGACCCGAAACAACAATCTGTTGATCACACAAACAGTTGTTCCGTGAGGAAATCAAACCCACAACAACCGAAATTCTATAATCTGACACCTAATAGAGCAGAGTAGAAAACGAAGAAGATCCCAAGTATCTGAGTTATCCCAAAGAACAGTAAGAAGAGCATATTTTTATCAACTAACAGCATGATTTCGAGTAGCAAATAGCAACAAGTTGATAAGAATCCCACTTAAAATTACACTATTCCTAAGAAGTAAATTAAATTTCTTAGAAATAATGTAATTTTTTATGGTATAAGACAGTAAACGTGCAGACGGATCACCTGATGGTAAGCAATTGCCGCCGCCCATGGACACCCGAAACACCAAAGGCGTTGTAATAAATGCGTTGTCGGCCTTTTGGAGGTTTGGAATCTAAGGGTTGTTTAGGAAGGAGGATAATTTTTTATTCAGCAAAAACACAGGCAATAATTACGCCAAAACAAACTCCCATTTGCTCCAAAACCTTTATATCCTGTGAGAGTGTAATCCTGCTTTCATAGATTCTCCGTACGTGACCAAGGTACCGTCCAATCCTTTCTCAATGTGTCACACCACACATCATCTTTTATTTACAAGTCAATCTAATTAATTAGAAACCTAATTTACGTGAATTTGCAATCAATTTGTTTGTAATTCAATGTATTGAAAGGTGGGTTTCCTTCGCACTTACTAATGTGGTAACAGCTCATCAAGCTCGTCGAATATTCTTAAAGGATTTTCAACTTTATTCTTTTGGCGTTAAAATCTAAAGTCTTTTGAAGTTGAGTGTAGGTTGATGTGCTTATTGAAAATTCTAATTGTAAGTGATGACTAGTATTCTCAAGTGCTTGTATCGGACACACCTTGAGTGTCCAATCAATCTACATGAGTAATTCCTACTTGTAATCAATTACTCAGAAACAAAAGATGCATGGACATGTATATGTATAAAGAATTAGTTTTTTATCGCAAATGAAATTGAAGAGAGGGCGTAAAGGTCACTTCGTTGTAGTAAAATTAGCTACTAAAGCTGCCAAGGCAGAGTTTTGGGTTCAGTTCCCGGATAAAGTAGAGTTGCCAGCGCGCTGGCGGCGCGCTTACAGCCTTTTTGTATTAATGTTGCGAAATATATCGTATTACATAAGATTTAATGTTCAAATTTAACTGACAAGTTTAAGTTAAAGTGAGTCCACTAAGCTCACTCTCTTGTTAAATTCATTCATTATTGCTGAAACATAAATGGGAAAGAACTTCCTAAATAACATTGTACCTCATTCAACAATCAGTTCAATACTAACCAGCAACAATCGATACGACAGTTACACGAAGTAATCGCTGAAGTCCACTAACTGTGGTTAATCAGATTACATTACAATGCGAGGTTATAAGGAAGTAAACACAGTTATGGGTAGTAAAGTTATCTAATGGTGATTATGCTATGGTGAGTTCGACCCAGGTCAATCGTTTAGCGCAGTGGTGCAAATAAAACCCGGGTCTTTTTAAGGTCAGAGATCAGACTTTCTAAGTCTGTGTGCTTCATCTTCAGCCGCATCTTCGCTTCGCTGTCCTGGCAGTAAACAGGTTGGTCGCCAAACACAGACTTATTAACGCTAAATAAAAAAGTGGTTAAAAACGAGTATTATGCACAGCGCATTCACTCTCAGAACGACAGTTTATTTACTTTCAGGATAATACAACTGTCTTATTATAAAGTGTTGGATACGCTTCCATAGTCCATACATGTTTCTACGAATTTTAATATCGATAAGCATACTCCATGACCGTTATACTACCTTAACATAATCTTTACAATCTACACGTGCACACTATAATAAGTTTAGTGTCCACCTCAGTAAACAGCTCAGGGCCCAGTAGACAGCTATCGATCTGGCTCGCTGCAAAACCTTGACATTTCCAGGATCCATTCCGCACGGAGGTGCAAACTATATCGCCCTTGTGACACACATACAGATTAGTAGATATAGTTTTACCTACATTTTTATAGTTCAGTTAAGGTCAGTGATCCGAAGCAGCGGACTACCTAGCGGGTTACCGGGGCTCGAAAAGCAGGAGTAGGAACGGAGTGGTTTTAAGTCAGTAAGAGTCTGACACTCAAGAAAAAAAATGGTTTAAGCTCATGATCGTGTCAAGACTTTTTTGATGACAATGTCAAAAATTCACTAACCTTACGATTTCGGAATTAATTGCAATAAAAAGAACAAGAATTTTCGTTTTTCCCACTAGTTATCCAATCAATATCAATAATTGGGATGATGACGGGTACGAAAATTAAAAAATTATTTAGTTCGTCAGTTAGGTATTGAAAATATACAATGTATTTAGAAGTGACATCCCGCGATATTTCAAATCGATTTATTACTATATTCAAAGTATTTATTTCCGTAAGAAAATAAAACATGCGTGTCATATGTTTTAAATTAATCTACAAGACGGACATTAAAATAAAAAAAAATGTCGCCGACCCTATTATTGGACATAGGCTCACCTCCTATTATATGGTACCAACTTTATTAAAGTGTTGCATTGTACCGTATGTGGATCTCTAACGACCCCTCCTAAAGCTATATTGAAGGTAAATAAATACCTACTCAACTACATTAAACTAACGTCGTACTACAAAATTTTTACCAAATGTGTCACTTATTTCTAACAAAGCTTCGACAACGACAACTGATTTGCATAAAATGACATTTGAAAGTTATATCGAAAACAAAACAAACCTATTTGTTTACACGTTGCTAGGCAACGGGAGAAGCTATGATTCACTCGTTCGAACTATGTGAGCAAAGTTGTATCGATGAAATTTAATCTTTAAGTCTTTATAAATACGATTGATTTTCACATGTACGTCTAATAATTTTACTTGTAGTACTCAAAACTATCTATGAACAGATTACAGGTTTTGAAATGAATTGTAGACCGTAGCCTGTGTAGGCTATTGATCGTGTATGGGTTCGATTTTGATGATATACATAAATCATTTGTAGACTTAGATGGGAACTATTTTTTGACTGGCTCATTAGACAAGTGGTCACAATTGTGACTGCCGGAGAAGGAGTCTCGCGTTCGATTCCCGTGTCGGGCAAAGTAAAATTGGGTTATTTTTCGGTTTGTCGAAAATTTCTCAGTATTAGCACGGAGTCTGGAATTGTCCCGGTATATGGCAATAGGCTCACCTCCTATTACATACTTATAACACAAATGGTGAAAAGTGGGTGTACATTGTACAATGGTATTACGTGCCGTAATGAACACTTCTGCCTACCCCTTCGAAGATAAAAGATGTGATGCTGCAAAAAATAGGACCTAAGTACTATAATATACACACCTCTGCTCATCCCTTTAGAAAACAGGTGTCATATCACTTTCTTTGTCCACACATAACACAGCATGTTTATTACAAACAAAACTGCACTCTACAGCTCTAAATATAAATATTATTTTTAAATGCAATCTGTTTGTTGAGTGTGAGATAAACAAATATTGTTGTTGAGAGGTCAGTGTGTCAGTGTCAATGACCTGTTGTTTACATGTGTGTGTGTGTGTGTGTGTGTATAAAGTAGGTATGTATGTATGTGTGTATGTTGATAAGAGAATGAGGAAGATTTTGCATATTGTATGAAGAATAGATATAATAGTAATATTTTCATCAAATTTATCAAAAGATTTTCGACTTTATTGCAAAATAATAAGGTAGACTGTCTCCTTGATCGAGTAGTTGTGAGTACCAAATTGCAGAAAAGAGAATTCTGGATTCAATTTCCTTATCGTTCATAATATTATTAGGTACGGTAATAACTCAATAATAGGGGCTCTATTTTTAACATTTTATAGCTAAAGTTAAGCTGTGTAAGTTAGTGTAATAGTCACCCGCGCACCTCAAAGTGCTATAAGACCACCACAGATGGGTCAAAGTAAGACTGATGCCTGATCCGCAGCTGCGGATTACCTAGCGGTTTTACCTGGGCTCCGACTCGAAAAGCAGGAGTAGGAACGGTGTGGTTTTTAGTCAGTAAGAGTCTGATACTCCCTCTCGCCTCGCCCGAGGCGGGAGAAGACATTGGATGATTATCCCCCCTCAAAAAAAAAGTATGTACTATACGAATTTATACACTATTAATTCAAAATACGTATAAATAAAAAATAACAAACCTAGAAATCCTTCTGCACCCCACAGACGAAATAAAACAAAAGAATTCTAAAATGACATTGTAAGCTTCCATGAATTATTTCTTTAAAATAAAAAACAAAGGAGTACGGACACGGGCGCGTCTATTATGTAATATTGTAGTGTAATGTAATTCTACAAATTGTGGTCATTACACACACATGGACCAAAAAAAGTAAGAAGTATGTATACAGAGTGTGGAGAAAATAAAACATCTTTCTTATTCTTAATAGCGCGATAGTCACAGTTGTATCACGTCGGTTTTCTGTGAGGCCGTGGTATCACTCCGGTCGAGCCGGCCCATTCGTGCCGAAGCATGGCTCTTCCACACTTATACACATAAGATACTAGCGACCCGCCCCAGCTTTACATGGGTGCAATGGTGATATATTATGCATGTATTATACATATAAACCCTCCTCTTGAATCAAACTATCTATTAAAAAAACCGCGTCAAAATCTGTTGCGTAGTTTTATAGATTCTATTTCTCTTGTATGCAAGACAAGAGAAATAGGGACAGAGAAAGCGACTTAATTTTATACTATGTAGTGATAACAATTAGTCACAAATTAAGTTACCATTTAATAACTTTTTGTATACCTCTCCTTGTCTACCCTTCGGGGATTTTATGTTATGCAACGTGTTTGAAGCACACTGTATCCAGTGGACATGGACATGCATGGAGCGGACTAATAAGTCATCAATTGTACCTCGCGTGTCTCGCGGCGGGTAAAAAATTACAGATAAATCACTACCAGCCACAAACGTCTTTTTATGTGTCTGTGTTCGCTAGGGTTGGCACACTGAGATATATTTTATTCATCTTATAATAAATATAATAAATGGGATGATGAAAATATGGAATATGTTCACCCCCTATTACATGGAACTTATAACAAAAATGGTGAAAAAGTGGGTGCACATTGTATAGCGGCATTACGTGCCGTAATGTGCACCTCTATCTACCTTTTCGGGGATAAAAACGCGTGACGTTGTTTTTGTGATAAATATGGCTATAGAAAAAAATACCGCTGTTTAGTTTAGATAGAGTTTAGATAAAAAAAAATTGTGGTCATTTTGGTAACTCATAAAGTTTATAGTCTCATAATCATACATGTAGATGTGAATATATTGACTAATGCCAAGAACAATATTTCACATTTTCTTTTAATATTATTTTATTCAACCGATGTGTGGAGTTTAAAAACTTTACCTTGAAAAGTTAGAGAAGTCAATTGTCCATAAGAAATTTGTACACAAGAAATCTTTAAAATCTCGCGCTCGTGCGTAAAGTTAGTCAGTTACATAAAATGGTGAATTATTAATTTGCATGTAATCTGCATCGTAACTAATTGTTATTCCGTAGATATATTTTTAAGGAAAGGATAACTCATAAAGTTTGATCTATACTTCAGATATCTAATACTACGAAATGCAAAATAAAGATCAATTATTGTTTATTTATCGGAGTTAGTGGCACGTGGTCTTACTGGTTTGTATATAAATCTGACTGTTGAAGGAAAAAATAGTCCCATAACGACATTGTTTAATTTGTAAAAAGCGTCCTACGCTACGATTTTTAGTATGTCTAAATTTAGCACTGTTTCCTCCACATTACATCCCTTTTTTCTTGGAGGGGGTATGATCATCTAATGACTCCTCCCGCCTAGGACGAGGCGAGAGTGTCAAAGTTTACTTAGCTTTACCTTTTTGAGCCAGAGTCCCGGTAAATAGTATAGGATACATTTTATCCCAGTATTGCAGGATAGTGACATATAGTGGCAAGAAAGCTTTAAAATCAGCCAATCCGCGGATGAAACCGCAGGTAGAAAAAAAAACATACTTACCGATCGAACTGAGAATCTCCTACTTTTTGGGAAGTCGGTTAAAAACACAATAAAATTTATATAAATATATTATACATAATTATAATGTCATGCCTTTTAAAAAATCTGTTAAATATTCGTTTTTTATTTTTAATAATCTTTATATATATAATTCTTCTGTAAGTGTGTATGTCACTGAACTTCTCTTAAACGACTGGACCGATTTTGATGAAACTCAAGTGAGTGTTCAAGGGGATCTGAGAATGGTTTAGATTCACAATTTTATCCGCTGGACAATGTTTGTTTGATCTAATTTCGAAGTTAGTGGTACGTTGTTGATTTTGCAATATTTTACATTGGATCCGACAGACGGCGATACTATCGCAGTGTCAAATATTAATGACGTTAGATATTGTCATAACATTTGAATAATAATTTTCATCAATATGGTCCAGAATGTTTTAGCTTATTAAAAAAAGTTTAAAATTTTCAAATTAAAAACGTGTAGACAGGACAACGTCTGTCGGGTCCGCTAGTATTTGTATAAAAATAAAACATCTACACTGCATGCCAGCCCTGTAGCAGTGACCCAGAGTATTGTCAAGGTGAACACACAAAGCTGTCCACTCCCATACATTACAGATCACTGCTTACCTCACTATGTACATATATATACATAGGTACATACATTATATAGTTGTGTGGTTTTATTGTCACGACATCTCCGCGAACGAGGATATAGATAGGCTAGGCTATGGAGCCTATATAGGGTGACTGGTAATTAGTGAACGATATTTAAACACGTGATTGTACTCATGATTACAAACAACTTTTCCAAAGAAACTTGTTTTGTATACTGACGTCCAAAAAAGTTCACAAGTGAGACTTATTCCTAGGCTATACACTAAGTTATACTCGTGTTGGAATGACGACATGCAGCTAGAGATGGGTGATTTTTGAGATGGGACAAACTCAAAATAACCTACTGAGTAAAAACTAAATACTCCTTTAAGTGTGGGAGAGCATTACTTCGGCAGTAGATTAAAAACGGTTCGCCGAAAACACGACGTGAAACAACGCTTTCGTTGTGTTTCGTTGTGCGAGTCCCAGTTACCGGATATGCCCAATTACCCAATCTTACCAATCCCGCGATTCCCGGAAAACCCTTAAATTCCTTACTTCTTTTGGGAGTACAATGCAACTCTGTAACTCCTTTTGGGAATTAGGAATTTTCGGTTATTCAGGAGCAGCGATTGCTTCCCATCAGGTGATAAGTCTGCTCGTTTATCGGCTTATACCATATAAGAAAAGCCACTTCACATACACGCCTAGAAACTCTCAATATACTTATAGATCAATAGACACACACGAGCTAAGTTACCTCCGACATACCTACGTCCCTGCTTACCTCACTTCACGGTCAAGGCTTGTAGATAAAGCGCACACCTATGTACATACGGGTATATACAACAAGCTATGCAGAACCAGTATAAGCTGACCCTCAAATATGTGGAAAGATCATACAAAGCGAGACTGGGGTTAAACTGGTTATGTATAGTTCAATGTATATAAGTATATAGGTAAATATAAGTCTGTATGTCTGTCTATCATGCTATCACGTGCTAGGTTTCGAGGAGAGGCGGTTTCGAGGGTCAAAGTTTTATACTACTTAATTGTTTTGTCTAGATTTTTTAGTGCTTAATTATTGTGACCTAATTTGGAAAGTATGTCTAGAGCAAACTCTAGACATTTTTTCCAAATTAGATCATAGTAGCTTAGTGAATACTGAACTTATTGTTATTTCCCAGACACAATTTCAGACTCCATGCCATTGCTTATACTGATTCTAAAATCCAAAAAGAAATAGATAATATGTATGATCCGGGAATCCTACGGAAAATTAACGACGAAATTAGTCTGTATGTTCAGATTCATATATGTATGTATACATTTAGCCTTAAATAGATAAGTTAATGATCCTATTAACATATTTTCTCATGCCATTGTATTTAGTATCTACCTAATTGGTGTACTAGAGCAAGGTCATGGTCGAGATTGCAAATCAAAATTCGTGCCTCAGATAAAATATTGAAAAAACATTTTTTTATTTCAAAATTTGCCTCTTATTGAGGGGGATAACCATCCAATAACTCCTCGCACCTTGGGCAAGGCGAGAGTGAGTGTCAGCCTACTGACTAAAATTTTCTGTCTACTGCTAGACTTTAAGTCTTTATAAAAGAAGTTGTGGTGCAACTCTTGCCAAGCGTCTTGAAGATTGCAGACCGACCCGAGTAATCCCCAGTTGGCTCTAATATGGGTATATTAGAAGCGGAAAGAATAGGGTTTTGAAGAATAGACGTGTTATACCATCACCATACAGCACGAAGTAAGAACAGTGATAGTATAGTATAACAAAATAAATCGATACACCCCCGTCACGAGTGGCGTAACAGTTCAAAGTCCTGCTGACCCAGTTACACGAATCGATAGCGAGTGCATACCGAGTTGACATTACTGAACGGTACAACTTTTGTCAATATTTACTCTTACTGACTAGTGACAAGTTGGCGGCGTCTTGTAGTGTTAGTGTTTCACTGGGCTATGTACTAGATTTGTTGTTTTTTATGAAATAGGGGACAAACGATACGGGTCACCTGATGGTAAGCGATCAACACCAGAGGAGTCACAGGTAGGCACGTTGCCGGCCTTTTAGAAAGAATACGCTCTTTTCTTGAAGATTTGAAGATCGCATCGGTTCGGAAATACCGCGGACGACATCTCATTCCACAGTTTTGCAGTGCGCGGCAGAAAGTTTCGTGAGAAGCGCACAGTTTTCGATGGTGAAAAGACGCGGCAGATATCAGACCAAACACTTCCTCAGAGCACTCCCCGTGGTATAAGCGATAGAGAATGGCCAACGAAAGTTACACTGAAGTTATTTTGGCCTACTTGTCAATGTTTGTGAAGCATATAACTATAACGTATGTATAAAAATAAAACTAGAATTGACACGAAGCTCACGTTACTTCCGAAACAATGTTGATTATTTACTTGAAACGAAGTAAATATTTACATCGCATGCACTGCAGACGATGCGAAATATCATATATGTACATACCGACAGTATCAAATAACTGTTACAAATAATAATACTAAACAGACTAAACATAAACAATACGCAGTTTGTGAAAGAGAGGTCAGCTAAACGTGATGCAATCCCAGGTGGAAACGATTAATATTAGATAACCTTAGTCTGGTAAGTCTCTCCAGAGTTCTAAGTCGGTAGAGTACATACATACATACGTATCGTCACGCCTTTAATCCCCGAAGGGGTAGGCAGAGGTGCACATTATGGCACGTAATGCCACTGTGTACACCCACTTTTCACAATTTATGTTGTAAATCCCATGTTAGGTGGTGAGCCTATTGCCATATACCGGGCACATTTCCAGACTCCGTGCTACCACTGAGAAATTTTCAATAAATCGAAAAAAGCTAGAGTAATACTTCGCCCGACCCGGGAATCGAACCCGAGACCCCTTGCCCGGCAGTCACACTTGCAACCACTCGACCAACGAGGCAGTCAGTCGGTAGAGTATTGTACTACAATAGTTCTGTGCCAAAGCAACTGTAGGTTTATTTTAAATAATGTTCAGGAAGTGTGTGAGAGCCATGCTTCGGCACGAATGGGCTGGCTCGACCGGAGTGATACCACGGCCTCACAGAGAACCAACGTGAACCAAAGCTTGCGTTGCCTCGTTGTATATGTGAGGTTGGTAAGGCAACAACCCTTACCTACTGGGGCTATTTTGCCAGCCAAGATGATAACAAATATGTGGTTTAAATTATTTTTAACACATTGAACGCCGTAGTAGTCACCAGTGAACAAGTTAGCAAAGGATTTGCCTTCAACAGTTTTCTATTGGCAGTCAAAGACTTAATTGTGGTACATATATAGACTTAAGTGCACCTCTGTTTACCCTTTCCTACAACAACAAGCCGTATGTTACACTACAAAATTATGTCCACGATGCTGATTATATAAACATGGCCGAAACTAGACGGGCCCGTCATAATAACCGACCAAGTTCCGTATAAACAAAAGACTATATAAATATGGCGCAACCTTGTTGTCATAGCGGTATAATATATGTATAATGTATATGTATAAATATATATATCAATATAATATGTATAATTACATAACTTTGTTTGTATGGAGTATTGCAAGTTTGCGATAATTGATCTGTGTACATTATACAGGTATATAGGCAGAAGATCAAGTGTAAACTACTTTTTTATGGTATAAGCCGGTAAACGAGCATACGAATCACCTGAAAGTAAGGAGTCGCCCACGCCCATGGACACCCGAACCCGCACAGAACCGTTTCAAGTGCGTTACCGACCTATTTGGGGTTAGGAATTTAAGGGTTGTTGGGGAATCGGAGATTTTTAAGGGGGTAATATGGGCCTAAATATAACTTCACTCACATATTGAAAGCCTATGTTACATCACGTTGGTTTTCTGTGAAGCCGTGGTATCACGAGCCGACCCATTCGTGCTGTGTAGCATGGCTCTCTCACGCTTAATACTACCACACTACTATTGAAAATACAGTAGTTATAATATATTTTTAGTAATTTGTTGTCGGTGTTAATTTCTGTTTTTTCACTACCGTACTTCAACCTGAGACATGCTAAATTACTAAATGTTAGCTACTGAAAAAGTAAACGTCCAGACAATACACAGAAATCATGGGCTGGTGATAATTAAAAACCTAGTTTCAAATCTAGATACTTTAGATTTTCTTACGCCACCAAGGACAAGAGAAGCTATGGATGACTTTCACCCCACAAAAAACAAAATCTTAGATTTCTTATAAATCTATTTAGGCATATATTTAAGAATGAAAAGCCCTGATATATGAAGCCCCAATACAAAAATTATCTAACAATACTCTAATAAACATTCAACTAATTAATAAAGCACAGTTACTCTATCGGCGTTCGTATCGTCGCGTGACTGGACATCACAACGTCCGAACTAAATCATTGGCCGCTAATGTGGCCGGGGCATGCCAACTGCCGAAATAACTGTTTTGTCTTTATTATTTGGTACAATCTGTCATTATTACTTAACTTTGGTTGTAGGAATTGTAATTAATAACTTTTTATGGTATAAGCTGGTAAACGAGCAGATGGATCACCTGATGGTAAACAATCGCCGCCACCCATGGACACTTGAAATACCAGAGGCGTTACAAGTGCGTTGCCGGCCTTTTGGGAGTTAGGAATTTAAGGGGAATCGGGGAGTGGAAAGGGGAGTAACAGGGCCTCCGGTAACTTCACTTAATAAACGAAACACAACGCAAGCGTTGTTTCACGTCGGTTTTCTGTGAGGCCGTGGTATCACTCTGGTCGAGCCGGCCCATTCGTGCCGAAGCATGGCTCTCTCATACTTATTAACAGTAATACTTCTGTGTATACAATTGTCCAGTAACATTCAATCCATTGACTGAATAGAATAATGTACGATGACAACGACAACGCCTCAAATAAATATAAAGGCTTCCGCCCACTGCGGCGTAACACTAGCACGTGCTCGTAACATTTATTTATAGCCTGTTATGTTATGTTTTTATAATTAACATCTTTATGATTTGTTATTGTTTACACTATCTGCTATAACTATTGTGTTCAACTAGTTTCTGCTTTGGACTGTGTATTAGCTTAAAAACATCGTATTTTTCTCCTTATCAAAGGAATGTGTGTTCTTAACCGCCAAAAGGCCAGCAACGCACTTGTAACGCCTCTTATGTTTCGGGTGTCCATGGGCTGCGGCGATTGCTTACCTTCAGGTAATCCGTCGGCTTGTTTTGAACTAAACGCCTGTTTTGTTACTTACAGAATTATTAATGATAAATTCGACAGTTCTGTATTATCTGTCTGTCTGTCAGTAAGACATTTTTATTTCACCGTTCCTGCCTACCCCCGTGGGAGACAGGCGTGAGGTTATATATGTAGAGATGAGGTTATGTATATGACGTAAACTGTAATGGTTAATCTAAACCAAAGTTTCTTAATTTAGAACAGACACAGCTGATTTTTATTATAATCTAATTTATTTCATCACACACATACCTTGACGTCATCAAATTTCTTTAATTTTTAATTTTCATTGATTTGAGATCTTTTTTACAAAAACATTATTTGACATAAGACTTAGGACTTGTTTCACAATGCCTGGATAGCCGCTATGTATCAGATAACTTTAAATTAAGAACGTAATAATTTGTATGCACTATCTGTCACATAAGTTTATCGGGCACTTATATGAAGGTGGTGAAACAGGCGCTAACAGAAGTATTTATCGGGAAGTGTAACAAAAATGCTCGAGTGCTCGAGTTAGCTCGAGTTACGTACACAGTTACATTGGACAATGTTAATTGTTGTTTCACAGTGTTACGTCATCGTTCATTAGAAGTGTTGCAAGATTTTATTGTTGCCATAACAATATGGGCTTTATTTCCTGAAGTAGCAAGCAAAGGTTTTGACTGCACGGTTGGCGTGATCCGGCTGCCTCGGAACGTGTAGCGGGTTTAATTCTCGCACGAAGCAACTCTTTATGGGATCAACAAATTATTGTATCTAGTCTGGGTATCGACACCCAGACTTAAAACGTGTATTTGAAATTGTAAGTTTGAAAACGCGCCCAAAACACAGGAGATAACCGCAATGTTTTGTTATAAAAAAATCACCTGATGTTAAGCAATTGCCGTCTACCATGGACACTCGAAACACCAGAGGCGTTACAAGTGCGTCGCCGGGCTTTTGGGGGTTAGGAATTTGAGGATTGTTTGGGATTCGAAAATTGAAGTAATTAGGCCTCCGGCAACCTCATTCACACGACGAAATACTCCATAATATCAGTAAATTTTACAACATACATTATGTATAGCTTACTGTTCACCTACTTGCGAAATATTCAACACCTGGAGTCGAACTACAAATTATGGAGGTGGGCGCGAACTGGAGCGTAACAAGCATCGGCATCGTAAAGTTCAGGCCTAAGTTTAGCTGCGTCGACTGAAACTAGGACTTATCGACTAGGTAGTAAAAGGAGATGGCTAAATGACTGACCCAGGCATAATAAGAAGAATACGAATTTCACGCTAACCCGTATCATTTAAATATTCACTTATGAATTATTTTGTGTTTAACTAATTCTTATAACTTGGTGAACAAAAATTACCAAAAAATAAGTTACATAATTGATTTTTTTCTGTTGTGGTTTGACATGACAACACGGAAGTAGGTACTGCAAGCTATTATTAGGACATTAGTTTCCCCGAAAATCAAATCGAAATAATTAAACGAACATCAATTTTTAATAAGGGTAATATAATGACTTTTTTCTGAAACCAAATAATTGTTAAATGTTTTGATCGACACAAAATATATATTTTGTATAAGATTGCACTATCTTACTATATATTTTGTGTCTGTCCTTGGTTACTTTGTGTTCATTATCTAGTATAAGCAGAATTGTTTACCTATCTACCTCATATATGAATAACTTTCGGCTCAGGTACATCAAAACGCCTTGGTAAAAGTTCACAGCAATGTTATGTAGTTTGAAGTTTTTGTAACGTTGTTTGACGTAGGAACGCTACTTTATTTTCAGGATTGCGCAGATATGCCAAGTTTCTGGACCTTTTAATTACAAAATATCAATTTTTAATTATGCGGCTTTATTTATTGCTAGGTACCATATTTATACAATATTTATTTGTACGGGTTACGACGTCCATACTTTGGTTTAGCCATGTCCTTTAATTTCGAAAAATATCAGTCGAAGGTATAGAATTCTTGTATTTTACTTCTATTCTTATAGGCACTTGTTTAGTATAATGTATATCATTCAAAGTCAAAATTACTTATTTCAAATAGACCAGGAAGCACTTTTGACGTCGTCAAAGCAAATGATGATGATGATGATGAAAGAAAAGCATTTACAAGCTATTTTACCTATTTGCTCGTTCCAAAGTGTACCTTAGTAGAAAAACGAGCAAGAAACTCCATAGATTACTGTTTTTCAATCGGGTTTCATTGAAACAACTGCACTATAACTCGCATGATTTTATGCGTTTGTTTAGAAAGAGCTTTAAAAATAAAATTATACATTAGATCAAAACACAAATAAACAAGTCCACATACAGACCCAGACCCGAAACAACAATTTGTGGATCACACAAAGAGTTGCTCCGTGCCGGGATCAAACCCTCTACACGTTGTGCGGCAGCCGGTTGCCCAGCTACCACCAACCGGTTGCTAGCACATACCATTCATAACCTTAAGAATATAACTCGTATATTATAAACACCTCCGAAATAACATCATTCACAAAAATATAAGTCTCTTCCATTACAATCAAAATGTACCTATCAACAGTCAGCTTAAACAAAAAGCGACCAACAAATAAACATTAATTACCCAACACCCACTAGACAGACTCATAAACTAGATATCGCCAATAAAAATTACATCATAGTTCCTCCATTCATAAAACTAATTCACGGTCAAGAGCAGAAGTCAAGTACACATGTAACTATACAAAACCAACATAAACAGACCTCTTAATACACTGAAAGATCTTACAAAGCGAGGTCATGATATACTGGCTGTGTATAACTTGATTTGTAAAGCGTGTACTAGTAAAAAATGGCTCAATCAAGTGCGAACGAACATTAAAACAAAGTGGGGTCAGCGACCTAATTGTTACGCAGCGGTGGGCGGGTACCTTAATGTTTAATGTGCTTTATGAAGACAAATTAAATCTGAGCAGGATATTTGGTAGACTGGGAGTCTTGTGTTTTCTTTGAGCACTTTTAAAGGTTTTGTTCTTTGTGCTTCTTACTCATCACTACATAGTATAAAACGAAGTCGCCTTCTCTATCCCTATATCCCTTTGTATGTTTAAAACTTTATTATTTAAATATTTATGATTTAAATTTAAATCTTTAAAACTACGCAACGGATTTTGATGCGGTTTTTTTAAAAGATTGAGTGATTCAAGATATATATCATTGCACCTATGCGAAGCTGGGGCGGGTCATTAGTAATATAATATTATAAATGCAAAAGTTTGTAAATGTTTGTGTTTGTGTGGATATTTGTTACTCAGGCACGTCAAAACGGCTGAATAGATTGGGATGAAATTTAGAACAGGGATAGATTACAGTCCGGAGTACTTAATACATAGGCTACTTTTTATTCGAAGCCCCTGGCAATAAATAATGTAAAAAAATGTTGCTATATGTTACCAAAAGAATTGTGATCAAAAGTAGTGTTAGCTTTTGCATTTTGGTCGCAACCTACATTTGAAAGTACATTGACTTTCAATAATATTGGAGCATTTTTATACAAATTAATAAATTAACATGTAACCGTGTTACACAACATTTCATTTCCTGAAAACTTACACAATTAATTGGGGGCGAGTATATTACAATCATCATACACTTGGGTTGAAATATAAAACTTAAAAAATATATTTTATCTGTCATTTGGTAATGAAAAAATATTGAACACGTACTTTTTTAATTGGTCATCTAAGATAACAATACTTAAGATAAAATGAATCAAAGTTCATAATTCATAATTCATAATTCTTTATTGCAAATCCACAATGTAAAGATAAGATGGTAATATAAATAACATGGTAGCAATCGTGGACCCTGATGGGCACAGCAAATAGTAAATTAGAAGAGAGGAAGGCGTTGTATATAAGTAAAGAATTATTTGTTTAAACTCATTAGTATTCATATTCCTTTTTATATTTTGTCATATAAGATAACAATACTTAGATGACACGAATCAAAGTTTAGGAATAGGAGCAAATACGTCCTATCTACGTATAAACTTTAGCTAGAAGTGACGTCACGTGATATTTCAAATCAACATATTACTTAAAAAGTATTTGTTTCTATAAGAAAATAGAAAATACGTGTCTAACATTTCAATATTAGTCATCTACCCTGTTCCATACATTTACTATTCATATAAGAATAGTTATAACCAAGAATCACGTCTGTCTATTTCAGAAGTCAAATTCATCTCTAGTGGTTTTTGGATATCCTTTTTCATCCTCAATTTCCTAACAGACTGTCTCCTTGTTCCAGCTACTACGTGGTACAGATGCCAGAGAATGACGTTCCAACGAAAGAGTTCAACGTATACTGGAACGCGCCCACAATGCAGTGCAAATCCAAAGGAATCCTCTTCGACGACCTGTACGAAAAGTACGGAATTATTCAGAACACCGACGATACATTTAGAGGGGACAAGATCTCCATACTTTATGATCCTGGCGACTTCCCTGCCTTACTAAGGAACAGTACTAGTGGGGAGATTAAGTACAGAAACGGTGGAGTGCCGCAAGAAGGAGATCTCATTGAACATCTGGATACGTACCAACAAGTTCTTGAGCAAAGTATTCCGGATAAGGACTTCAATGGTGAGTGCATTTAATTTTGTGCCTTAATACATGTACACACTTCTGAAAATCAATGTAGCAAATCAAAGAACAGGTGTTCTGTCAAATTCCTTTGTGAGTTTTTTAACCTAATCGTTTTGATTTTAAAGTTGTAAAGTTGGAAATCAAGTGTGTCCAGTGTGTATATATATACATAATATGTTAATTCATTTAGCATATAAGCTACAAATCAGATAGACTACTTAACAAAGGTGACACAGTCACTGGATGATGGTCGGTTCCAACCGGTCGATCTGGAAGTAGTCAACCATTATTAGTTTAATGAAGATCAGTTTTGGTCTTACAAAAGTAACTCAGGCAGTACATGGTATACGTAACTTTTTCAATTACACTCACACGACGCGACGCATAAAAAAATACCATAAGTCTAACACTGGACTGATCACTGTTGATGAAGCGAAAGAAGTATGTAATATTAGTATAACATTCAGCGTATTGAAAAAGTACAGAAAAAATTTCTAATCCTTGCTTTGGTGCAGAGACTATTGTGGATTAGTATTTTTATATAAAATTTTAAACTGTAGAATAGACTGCCCATCTTTGTTATCACAGATCCAAATAAAAGTCCCAAGATCTTCCGCGAGGTTAGTTAATTATACTCCATTCGCCACGAAATATACCCGAAATAAATATGGCAGTAACGCACCTCTCACCTATACTCTCAGAAAATGTAATGACATTTATAAGAAACATGACATTGATATATTTGCAAGTAAAATACATGTATTTAAAAGAGCCATTTATAGTTTACCCAATCTTTAGTTTTTATAATGTTTGTACTTAATTTACCTACCTTACCTTAATTTCTTAATTTTTTAAATTGTTTTTTTTTATACTTATTGCTTGAACGGTCTAAAAATAATGTTGAGCCTACCTTTAATTTAAGAGCATACACTAACTGTTGTTTCCCATATTTTTAAGATTGTCTGTATGTATCTTAGTTGGTAAACCTTAATAAATAAATAAAAATTAAATAAAAATAAATAAATAAAAATATTCGTAGTAAATAGCATTTTATTGCCTCTGCTTACTCCTATGGGAGACAGGTGTGAGGTTTGTATGTAGCCACTAGCTAATTTTCACTAGCTAATTTTCTATATTACAAGGATCTGGCAATATATTTTTATCACCAGCTATAAAATAACAGCCCTCATCGAGAGAGATTGACGTTTTTTATTCACATCTTGAAATTACCCTACCGCGAAACACAATAAAATGATTTAATGTAGGCAAAACAATAATTATTATTTAAGTATGATATAATAAGCAGTACAGATCCATAAAAGTAGCAATTAATTCCTAGGTTAGTCCGAATTATGCCCGCATGTGTGTGTTTGTGTAATTAGTAAAATTTACGGTCCCAGCACAAAGTAGGTCGGGGTCGCCCCTATAGTGGGGTCGTTAAACAAAGGGACGTAGGATTTGCGAATTTGAGTTATAGACCTCAATGGGGGTGAGTTAGACTTTGTAGGTACTCCATATAATGTACTTGATAACGTCTAGTCTTTCATCTTGTCGTCAAATTCTATACTGATTACGTATGTATATCAAACAGTGGCGTAGGATATACGTTTTTGGTTTTGATGATTAGACAAACAAATAGTTTTTCTCAGCCTATATTGGTGCCATCTGGAAAACGAGAAAACGGTATCAGCCATCCCCAATTCCCAACTAATAATATCGAAGTATCCTAACAAAGACTGGCAACAGTTTTCATGATCTGCCCCGATTACTTACCATCTGGAGATACGTTTGGTCTTTTGTCAATATATGCCGAAAAAAAAGTTTTGAAAAACTTAAATTAATAAAAAACTGTCTTCTATTCCCCAGGTGTTGGTATAATAGACTTCGAGTCGTGGCGGCCGGTGTTCCGGCAGAACTTCGGCGACCTGACGCCGTACAAGGACATGTCGTACGAGATAGAGAAGCAGCGGCACTGGTGGTGGAAGAAGGAGTGGATACAGGAAGAGGTAATTGTGTTCATTAACTTGAATCTATGGCTGATTTGGTGGGATATAACGTAAACCTGATGGTAAGCAATCGAGGCAAAACATTAGAGGCACGTTACAAGTGCGTTGCCGGCCTTTCGGTTAGGAATTTAAGGGTTGTTGGGGAATCAGGGATTGGGAAAATTGGAAAGGGTGGTAATAGGGCCTCCGGTAACCTCACTCACACGGTTGTTTCACGTCAATTTTCTGTGAGGCCGTGGTATAACCCCTGTTGAGCTCTCCCACACTTAAAAATAGACAACTGAAAGGATTGAAATAGAAAAAAAATCCTGCCATTTTCTGAAAAAGCTGTAACCTAGCTATTTCTACCATTTATTGTCCACTTCAACTGACTCCTTCTAAGAATCACATAACATACATACATAATTGTACGAACAAATTGTACTGACCCATCGTTCCCATTCAGTACAATCATCGCAGGCCAGTGATTGCATCGCATTATCTACCAAGTAATTAGGACGCGCTAACTAAAGGGCCTCCATCCAGCTACACTTCAATTCTCAACCTTAGTTACTGGGTTATACAGTTGGAAATGCAGTAACATGGGTTAGGGCAGCAGTAATACTCGGGAGATTTAGAGTAATTGGTTTATGAATGTCTTCTATTTTGATAAGCTAAATTGGTTTGTATTTGTGATTGCGTAAAGTTCTAATTTGTTCTTTATTAATATTTACTATCTGTTTAAACATAACTGAATATGAGTATATGTATGCTATGTTAATATCCTTCTACATAAATAGACGTCTAAGTTATTTATCAACCAGACGTTCTAATTATACTTTTCAGTATTGTAGGCTTTGCGGTTAGATGATGCATAAATAACATAATTATATATGGGAATGCGTTACAGAAATAATAATAAGCCACTGTTCCAATCTACAAGACATAATATATTATACGACACATTTCTATATTTTAATTGGCACGTCGTTTTAAGTGTGGAAGAGCCATGCTTCGGCACGACTAGGTGGGCTCAATCGAAATGATACCATTATATTATTATATGTACCATACCATCGTATGGCCTCACAGAAAACCGACGTGAAACAACGCTTTCATTGTATGAGTGAGGTTACCGGAGGCCTAATTATCCCTTCCCAATCCCTTAACTTCCTAGGCCGGCAATGCAGTTGTAACGCCTGGTGTTTACGGTGTTCATGGACGGCAACGATTGCTTACCATCAGGTGATATGGTCGTTTGCCGGTTTATACCATAAAAGACAACAACAGACACAGAATTATGACACATTTTGTATGGAACGTTACGTAGATAAACCTGAACAGACAGATAGGTAATTGAACGTCAAACTCCTAATCCTCTAAATCTTAGACATTACATTGATGAGAAACAGAATTGAAATCCACTTGCCACACAACACATTACTACATACACACAAACAAACATTCAAAGATTGTAATTTATCAATCAGACGTCTCCCGTCGGCATGCACTCGTCAAACTAATGCTTCAGTTATTTAGATCAGCTAGTGCTGCGCTTCACGGTTATCAATCTATCAATCTAATGACTGATTTATCAATCAAATGTTAGAATGTCGTTGTTAAATTAATTGGGTATTTAGGACGGCTGTGATAGAAAATATTTGTCAATTTGTTAATATAAGTATGTAAGTGCTCTGTCACTTCCCCTTATAACTTTTTTATATAAAATCTAAGCTATCTAGCTTAAATACAAAAAAATATATATGCTTCATAAATTACGAATTGGCATTAGGTTAATAAATTTTCATAAGTAGTAATCTTTCTAATAAATAACTTTCACCTGCTGTTCATCCAAATCCCCTATATTTCAAATCGTATGAACTTCACTAAAATTAGAAAAATAAATAATTGTAACTACATATCAAAATAAAAAACAATTTAAACTCTCGATACCTTCACGTTCATACAACGTCACGCCTTTTATCACCGAAAGACTATAGGCAGAGGTGTACATGACGGCATGTAATGCCGCTACACAATGTACACCCACTTATCCCCATTTATACGTTTATCCATCAACAAAAATCTTACGTAACGTATCACTCAATTAATACAAATACATTAATTGAATGTCTCAATCCCTTTAATAGGTCAATCGTTATAACATAGATGTACCATCACATGTTCCCCTCACTAATGTTGCTCCCGTTGCACAACCGATCAGATCCCGGAGTATTTGTTGTCTAATAATAACGATTGCACTAACAATCATAATATATTACAGCTGTGTATATTTAGAACTAACTGTTGCCCGCGACTTCGTCCGCGTAGAATATTGAAATGGTCTTTAGTTATAGACTACTTTTATTTAAGAAATAATATGTTATTTTCCTAAATTCCGTCAGAAGTCAATATTTTACGCGGACGAAATCGCGGGCTACAGCTGTACCGATTTTGACCAGTCTTTTATTGCTGATTTCTGCCAATAAAAGAACCGTCAAACTCGGTCCGGCCATTTCAAAGATTAGCCGGAACAAACAGACATACAAACAGACAAAAATTGTAAAAAATATGATTTGAGCGTATGATAGATACATGATGCATCTTTTCATGTAAAAACATAGCTTAACAGAGTCCATTTCCGCCAGTGCCAAGCTATCGCCAACAAACTGTCTTACAGTTTGGCGATTTTTTGATAATGTGTAAAATTGTATGTACCTTTTAATAAATAAATAAATAAATGTGTACGAATGAATATAATTGATGCAAACCAAACGCATTCACAGCAACGTCGCATAGCATATCTCTGGTGGAAACAGCTCCTTTATCCTTCATAAAAAAATATGTACGACTATAATTTGTCCTATTGTCCTACGTAGGTACATTATGTTTTGGTTGTCCTTAAAAACGAAAGCCTCGAAATAAATACGTTACTGGCTTCAGTGTACTAGTATATTATTTAGTACAGCCATAAAAACTATAAATTCTCTAAAACACTCATAAAATCTCATAAAACCATTAGCCCTTTATAAAAAAAGACTAGCTTAACTTCATCATAAAAAAAATAATACCTACGATTCGCGAAACATGAATTGCGAAATTAATTTTTAATTCTTAAATCCTTCTAATTATACATATACTACATTCCTAGATAACAATTAACTAGTTAGTTTAGGAGCTAGATTAATGTAATTAGTGGTCATATAACTATGATAAGAAAAGTTTAACGACTTCTAGCTCTTGTACTATAATCTTTTTATAAGTTTAGTATGAGTAGATATAATTATGATTTTCTTAGTCCGGTAGAGTGTAAATCTTTTTATTACTAGTCTGTTATGACACTGTCAAATGATCATTAGATTTTTTAAATTTGCTTTAAGCCGGTGAACGAGTCGATGGATCACCTGGTTTTAAGCAAACGCCACCGCCCATGGATACTTGAAACACCAGAGGCGTTACAAGTGCGTTGCCGGTCTTTTGGGGGTTAGGAATTTAAAGGTTGTTGAGGAATCGGGGATTGGGGAAATCTGTAACCGCACTCACACAACGAAATACAACGCAAGCAATAATTACAATTAAATTATTTATTTAATTAAATGGTAAATTAATCCAACTGTTCAAATACAAGTTAGGTAACATACATACAATGCTTGTTTGAACAAAAATATCATAATTTATATTAGCATACTGTATAAATATTGATCCCAAAATTTTTGTTCATTCGCACTGATTTTAAATATTTACTTTTACTTTTATGTAATTGCTAAGTTGCTAAGCGCAATCTTTTAGAACAGCTGAATAAAATCGGATCACTGATTTTGTAACCATGTAATGAAATAAATACCTATAATGACGTAAACCCAGTGAAAAGTTAACAATATATAAATACCATAGAATGAAATGGGCGCAAGTGTGAATGACAAGGGGTCTTGATTTCGATTCCCGGGTCGGGCAAAGTATTACTGGGCTTCACGATATCAAACTTATACTCAGAAATTATAAATCCCAGTAGTTTCCTCGCGATGTCTTTTCTTGTGTCCAGGATATGGTCTAAATAAAATCACCCCTAGTACAATGGGACATATAACTCCGAAAATGGTGAACAGTGTGTGTAGTTGCCGTTCATAATCGGCATATACGCTGCGGAAAATGTGCACATCTGCCTACATGCCGATGCGTAGGTTTCGAACCCATAATCGTCACGTTGCATAAATACTGTAAAATAATATGGCACTCATTAAATACATTAATACATACACTAGTCTTTAGATAAATATCAAGACATTAATGGCCATAAAAGTATGAAAAAGTATAAAAGATTTATTATTTACCATCCTAGACCTAGTACATAGTAAAATTCTTTATTACACCGTCATATACATAACTATATCTATGTCAATACACATAATGACTATGTATGCTTACATTAGTAACAGTGTAATCTCTAAGATTAACTGTTTAAATAGAAAAATATTCGTTAATGAGTTTGAAATGTTTGATCACATTATCTCTCAAATTAGCACGTGTAGCATTAGATTTCAGTAATCTTTTTATGATTATTTTATTTATGTACTTTTATACTTACTTTGTTCTCGCCAGTGCAGCTATTTACTCTGCAGGTTAGAAAATAAAGATTAAGGAAGAAAAACCGATTCATAAGTATGGGAGAGCCATGCTTCGGCACGAATGGGGCCGGCTCGACCGAAGTGATACCACGACCTTACAGAAAACCGACGTGAAAAAACGGTTGCGTTCTGTTTCCTTATTTGAGTAAGGTTACGGGAGACCTAATTACCCCCCTTCCCAATCTTCACAATCAATTCGCCAACAACCCTTAAATTCTTAACTCCCAAAAGGCCGACAACGCACTTTGTAACGCCTCTGGTGTTTCGGGTATCCATGGGCGGCGACGATTGCTTACCATCAAATGATCCATCTGCTCGTTTACCGGCGTATACCGTAAAAACCCATAACCATTGATTGGTTACATAATAACATTACATAGGACCCACTTAGTTTTAAGTCAAATTTCCGTGGTGCTTGGCGACTGGGCTTCTCCCAGTTGTGGAGTCTCTTTGTGCCTTAAGGCTTAAGTCATTCTGTCTCCTGCATTAAATTCACCGAGGGAAGTGGAAACTATCGTTTTCTTTTCTTCTCCTCTAATAATATCTTCTGATTTATTTCGTTGCGGGATCCAAGACAGTCATTCATTTCCCTGGGACGCGCCGGACTTCAGTGTTCCGGTGTTTTCATGGTTGTATCTACTGTAGATCCTGGCTTACAGGAGTTGCAGCGGTATGGGAGGTTGTGGCGGGCTTGTCCCGAAAAAAATAAATAAATAACATTACATATGCTATTTACATATAATATATACAATTATACATACTACTTATAGTGAAGATCATTATGGAGACTGACAATCTCTTCAAAAGAATTTAAACCAAATTAAAATTCTAACAATCTCCATATAACTGTTTCAGGCTAAGCGTCGGTTCGAAGCAGCTGGTCGCGAGTTCATGCAGGCGACGCTTGCTCTGTCGAAGAAGATGCGGCCGCGAGCTATATGGGGGTACTACGGGTTCCCATACTGCTTCAACATGGCGTCCAACAACATGAAGGAGACCTGTGCTGATAAGGTGAATCAGGAGAATGATAGGTTTGTACCAATAGTTCATTGTATTTAACAGTTTACTCACATAACTCTTTGAGATAACTTGACTAGTTTCAAGCCACGCTGGGGGCTCATAAAACAGCAGTTAGGTAGTTACTTGAGTAAGACAATACATATAGTTAATTTAATATGTCTGACGAGATACTTACAAAAGTATATCATCATCATCAGCCTGTCCTCGTCCACTGTCGGACATAGGCCTCTCCAATGATACGCCACTGAGCTCGATCTTCAGCTCTACGCATCCAACCACAACCAGCCACCTTGCGGATATCGTCACTCCACCTAGCTGGAGGGCGCCCTATACTACGCTTGCCTAGACGCGGTGTCCACTCTAGAACACGTTTACCCCAACGGTCATCGGTTCTTCGACAAATGTGACCGGTCCACTGCCACTTAAGCTTGCTAATCCTTTAAGCTACGTCAGCAAAAGTGTAGTTCGGTTTTGTTATAAAATAAAAGTGAGCAAAAAGGTATCGGATTTGAAAACCCCGACAAATACTCACCACCTCACATACAAATTCTTATAAAATCTGCCTAAATTTCCAGGATAAGTTGGCTCTGGCAGGAGAGCACAGCGCTGTACCCCTCGGTGTACAGCTCAGCGAGCCTCTCCACGCGGCAGCTGGCTGCTCTCATCCGCGGCAGGGTGAAGGAAGCCGCCAGGATGGTCAGGGGGGGAGCACCCATACTGCCCTACTTCTGGTACCGGTATAGAGACAGTGGGTTCTTGAATAAGGTTCGTTGGGTATTCAATTCTATTGTACCAGCCATTAAGTTTAAATTGACTTGTAAAGAACGTTTTAAAGATGGCGAAAGGTCGTTATTTTCATCTAACATTTAAGATTTCATCGGAAAAATAATAACGGTAGCCTTTCACAGTGCTACTGTTGAAATGGCGTGTTGCATGCTTCTCACTAGCTATTCACAGTTCTCTATTGGATTTAGTTTTCTCCAATACCACATTACTATGTTCATGGTTTAGTTCTTCACTTCAAACCAGTGCTTCTTTCTGTGGTATCATAAAACTGACATTGGCATACAAGTCAAAATATATCATAGCTTTCGATCAAGCTGTGAGGTCATTAACTAACCTTAAATCCACGGTCCTAGCTCACTTGCACGATCAAGCATCAGTATATTAATAAAATTTTATATAAATTCACACATAAGTACAATATCATGTGCCAATATAACAGTCTATCGCAGATCCAACTCCCACACATAATTAACACGTAAACAGTCCGTTACACAGCTATGATAACTAGCATAACACAAGTATTTGATAAAGAATTGTAATAAACTACATGGCAACAATATTTTTCTATTACAGACGGACTTATATGTAGCCTTGAACACGTTTTACAAGTCAAACGCATCAGGCTTCATTATATGGGGCAGTTCCAATGATGTGAATACTGTAGACAAATGTAATAAGCTTAGAGAATACGTCACTAGTGTATTAGGACCAGCTATAGCTAAATACACTAAACAAAACATGAGACAAGGTGATGATCCAGAAGTAATACTAGGAGCTAATTCTAATCCAAATAATTCCACTACATTCGATCCAGAATTCAACTGGATCCCACCAGAAAATTACACTCAAACTATAGAAGAAATTGTAGATAAGGAACTTAAAGAAGAGAAGGAGATAGGACATAAGAATGTTACAGAAAGTATTCTAGTTGATATGATATTGAATAATATAGCTGATAGCTGTGGCGATGGCTGTGATAGTGCTAGTAAAGATATACCGACTGATGTTAAAGAAGAAGATGCTGATGTGAAAGAGATGAAAGAAGATGGTGCAACGAATGAGTCCCAGGTTGTTGTGGTAGTCACTGAGGATCCTTTTAAGAAGAATTCTAGTGTGGTCGCAGTGACTGGTAAGTTTGTTCAAGTTAATTTAATAATGAGATCATCTGATCAGTCTTTTTGATCGATATGAAAAAAAAGTTGTTGTAATTGTAGGCACATTACGGCACGCAATGCCACTTTTCACTATTTATGTTATACGTCGTATGTAATAGAGGGTGATCCTTTTGCGCTATACTGGGCACAATTCTAGACTCCGTGCTACCACTGAGAAATTTACGAATAACCAAAACAAACCCAATAATATGTTGCCCGACCCGGGAACCGAACCAGAGATCCAATAGCCGGCAGTCACACTTGTCTACTCGACCACCGAGGCAGTGGTAACTTTGTACCATTTCAATAACTGCTGCACATTTATTTAATGTTTTGAGATAATATAATTAATCTATTAATTTCTCAATTTCAGCGCCAACCACAACAGAAGAAGACACTTACGATTACGACGTAAATGCTACAGGGGATGTCAATATAGAAAACATAGTAGAAAATGTCGAATATAGTGATATTAGTACAACTAGCAAAGATAGAGAAATTATTAGTACAACCGCTAAGAGTATTGAAGAATATATTACAACTAGTGCAAGCACGGACACAAGTACTTATAGCGTAAGTAGAGAAGACACTACAGAAGGGAAAGAAGAAAGTAGTACACTACATACAAGTACTGCTGACACAGAAGAAAGTAGTACACTGAATACAAATACTGCTGATACAGAAGAAAGTAGTACACTCAGTACAAGTACTGCTAACACAGAAGACTTTACTTTGAGAAGTGAACAAAATAATGTCATAGAAACAAATATAGAAGAAGAAAGCTATATAGACAGTACTACAGTCAATACAACTAATGCAACTACCACAGAATTTAATATTACCACGTATAGTACAACTAGTTCTAATGAAGAAGAGGCTACGACTACAATAGAAAATGAACTTTATTCGACTGTGAATAAGACAGAGGATACAGTGAGTGATAGCAGCACAACGTTGGCACCGGTGTCGACAGAACAGGTTGTTGTTTCAGTTGTTTAAGGTTTGTTGTTAACTGTTGTCCTAATTTTATGTTTGGAACAAATTATCTACTATGAAATTTTAGAATTATCAAAATCCGTTGCGTAGTTTTAAAGATTTAAGCATACAAAGGGACATAGGGACAGAGAAAGCGACTTTGTTTTATACTATGTAGTAAAGAAACATAATTACTATAATTCCTATTGCTTTCTGAAGAGGCAGGCAAAGGCACAATAGGGATGATGATGGGGTATGAAAATTAAAAATCTATTTAGTCCGTCAGCTAGATAATGAAAAAATATTAGATTTTATTTTGTCATATAAGCCAACAATACTTAGTTAAGCAATATAATGTTTAGGATTGGCAAAGTATTGGCATATAAAATATATGGATAGAGTTTTGGAATTGAAAATCCCATTATTAGCTAATTTGTAAATATATACATACGTCTAAGCTAATAAGACAGATATTTTTATAGCCAATTTTTTATATTATAGTTAGCTTTTGACCAAATTTCATTGAGTCTGATTGCAAGTAGACTCTTTCCAGTTCACAATTTTACTGTTTCATTTGTAAAACTTTATATTATTGCTTATATTTTGTCTTTTTCCTTCAAATTACTATCTAAGCATGTAAGAAGAAGACAAAATCTGTCCTTGGCTAAACTAGGGTTATATTTCGTAGTAGATAATATTGTTCATACTAATTAAAAATTTACAATTTTAATTGCATTTGCATCCAAAGCTGTACTTAATTCTTTTAATTTATGTAATTCTTTAATATGTAAAGTTTACTCAAATAACTGTTTGACGAAGTAGCTTGACTAGTTTCGACTATAAGCTCTCAGTGTGGCTTGAAACTGGTCGAATTATTAAATAAAAATCACAGTTTACTCACGCAAACTAATGGAGAAAAGCTTTACTAGTTTAGTTAGTTAATTAAAGTAGGCTGCGCGTCGTTGCCGCGTCTGCGCACGCTGTTCATAATAGAGAGTCCCTCTGTGAATCGTTTGAACTAGTAGAGCTTATTTCTCCATTAATGTACGCTATTAAACCGTATTTTTTAGTTAATTTAATATGTCTCACGATAGTTATTATAAAAATATAGTCGAGTTATCCCGACTTTGATATTTGACTTAAATTAACAGTTATTTGAGTAAGCGATACAAATAATAATTAATATATTTTTTTAATATTGTTTAACTGTTTGCTAATTAATTTGCTCACTTGCTCTGTAATTCTGAATAACACTTCTATTGCACAATTGATTAATTCTATATCTACTAAGGAATGTGTCATAATCTTTATTATTTTTCTAATTTTTATTAATGTTTCTTTGTTTAATGCATTTTGTGTTCTGTTAAGCTGCTATTAGAGATTGAAATGCTTTGAGTTTTGAGATAGAGTGGTGAGTTACCTCTCATGTTTTAAATCTTAACTATTAACCGCCGTACTCAGAGTAATTTAATGGTTACTTAACCCTGTCCTTAGCAATTGTTTTCGATACGAAATCGTTACTAAGGAATAGTTTAAGTAATCATTAAATGTCTTTGAGTGTGGCAGTAAGTATTTCAATCTTTCTGCGAGCTGCTATTTATTATTAACATTTAATTCTAATTGCACCTTTATTTTGTTGTTTTAACTATAATTTTGGTCAATGTTCGCTTTTTCTTAACTTACTTGTTAATTTTATTTCTATGTAATACACTCCATATGTAGTAACGTTAGAAATTATGACAAATCTTTTGCTGTAATGCCAATTGATTTTGTGTTCTAATACTTTTAAAATAAGATACATTATTGTGGTAACTATGTCAAACTGCCTTGCGAATAGACATTCTTATGTGTTTAACATAGAATTTAACACTAATTTCTGACGTTATTATCAAAATGGAGTGTTTTGTGTTTCGGGTTTGCTCAACTTCTTGTAATTCGATGAAGGCTATAATTTTTCTCAGTATATAGAAAATATATAGAGCCAATTTAGAATGAGAACCAGTTTGTCTACACAATGTAGCTATTAAAAATTAACTGTCTAACCGTTGTACTCAGAGTCATTTAATGGTTACTTAAACCAATCCTTAGTAATTGTTTTCGGAACAAAATCGTTGCTAAGAAATAATTTAAGTAATCATTAAATGTCTCTGAGGGCGGCACTAAATGTTTGAATCTATCATGATTTGAACATTCTAAGACTATTTTCACTTGTCGTATTAGAAGTTTAGCAAGCAGCCGAAACATTGAATTTTCTCGAATTATTTGTTTGTTTATACATTCCTTTTTATTCCTATGTTGGTTTAAATTCAATGAGCTATCTTCTCTGTTTTTTATGTGGTCAAAAGACTTTAAGTCTTGTTATTTTCTCATTGGAGGTTTAGAAAGGGATGACAGAATGTCATTATAATATCTACTTAAGGGTTTATCTATCTCATTATCTTTTTTTATACTACGAGGGCAGTGGCAAGAAAGCACACGGCCTCCTGATGATAAATGCTTACCGTGGCTTTTGAACGCATGCAATACTTGGGGTAATATGTGCCTTGCCGACCCTTAAGAAATCTATTTACTTCCTTCTTGAAGTAGTTGTAGCCTTCTGGGAAAACCTCTGCGGGAGCTCATTCCACAATTGGAGGGTTTGTGGGAGGAAATTCCTCTGAATATCTCTGAATTCCATTAAGTTCTTGATAGTGGTTTGATCTTTCGAATATCCTTGTCTTAAAAGGCATATTTGAATGGAAAATCTGAGGTTGTTAAAATGGAAAATCATTGATTTATTAGTAAATATCAAAAAATCTTACTACAAAACCAAACTAAACATCTTCCATCTCTATCTAAACCACGTTATTAGAAAAAGACAACAATAGCCTAACCAATGAAAAAGACCTACAACCTCGAATAAAATACACAAGAAGAGAGCTCATTGTACGGTGGTCGGTGATGTGTTTGTGTTAATAAATATCTGTCTATAGGTGTCGGGGTCTGTGTCCAGAGCTATCGACGTAAAGCCGATCGTGTGCACTCTATTCTATATCTACTCTGTGACCAAATGTCTCTGTCTCGTATTCGGAACGTGCTAAGGTAGTGGCTAACGAATGCAATTTTCAACTCTAAAAGCTTGTGACGAAAGTACATTTTACTTTGATGTTGAATATGGATTTAGGATCTTTTTAAAAAGAGGAAAGTGTGGTTGTATTTTTGTAAAGGGAAATGTTCTTTATGACGATGATAATAAGGTTAATATTGTGTTACATATTTTTGTACGAATCTCCTTGATCGAATATTTTTCTAAGTCTTAGGTTTAAGGTAAAAATCAAACCATCACGTATTAATAATAACTTGTCCCAATCATGTACTTATTTTCATAGACGCCTAACTTCAAAGTACCCTAAAATATCACAATGGATTTTCAACTCTATTCCAAAACGATAAAGTTGAAATTCATCTGAATATTGGAGATTTTAGATTAGTATTAATTTGCATTTAGTAGTGCCTGATTTCTAGTGCCTCAGATCAAAAATTGCTTAAAACATAAAGTTACGTTACGGGTATAAACAAAGTAAATAAAATGTTAGATCTTTATTTTACAATAAATCTGATTAACGTTTAGTTAGGTTTTGACTCGAATATATCTAAACACATTCTAATTGTGTTTATATTATACAGTGAAACCTCGTTAAGTGAGACATCAAGGGACCTTCAAATTGGTATCACTTATAGAGGTATTCCACTAACCCAGTGTCTCAGATAACCAGGTATAAATAAACATTTGTCTCATTTACAGAGGGTTCCATTAATGGAGGTGAACATACGGGTTATTTTACATAAAGAGGTGTGATTCTTAAATAAAACAATGTGTTATGTGCACATTATAAATAAATAAGAATAAGTAAATCAACAAACAAAACGATGTTGTCTCAGTTACTGAGGTTTATGCATTAAAATTCACTTGATGTCTCAGTTATAGAGGTAACTAAGATGATAAATCGAAAGAACAAATCCCAGATATAGAGGGTTGTTTGTCCCACTAATAGAGGTAATTCAGTGCCAATGGGTAGGGACCTCAGTATGAGTTCCATTTGTGGAGGTTTCTCACTTATCCAGGTCCCACTTAACCAAGTTTCACTGTATTATGATTATGAAAGAAAAACGTTTTTAAAAGACTACTAGTCTACTTAAAACTACTTTCAAAATCGTTAGCCACTACTCTAGCAGACCTTTCAATAAAACATCTGTTTTAACTAAAAATCACAGCTTACTCACGTATGTATATGAATGGAGAAAAGCTCTACTAGTTTCGAGTCACAGACGTCGCCGCGTCTGCGCACGCTGCTCATAATGAAGAGTCTCTCTGTGACTCGAAACTAATAGAGCTTTTCTCCATTATGCCTTCTTCACACTACGTTAGTATTTTAATCGAGTAACAAGTATTTAGTGGCTCCCTCACGCTTTAATTTTGAGAAAGAAGCAAGAGAGAGCTAGTAAATACACGCTACTCGACTAACGTACTAGTGTAGTATGAAGAAGGCATTAATGTACGTGAGTAAACCGTGGTTTTTAGTTAATTTAGTATATCTCACAATAGTTATTATAAAACATCTGTTTGTTATTACCACTAACTATCCAACTATCCAAGATTATTTTTATACATTTCTAACCTAAAGCTAAGTTCAGTTTACGACACAAATACGGTTAAATTGTCAGACATTTCTGACAACTACATAGTTTTAATTTTCGCCTTTTTTACCGGTATGAGCCAGTAAACGAGCAGACGGATCACCTGATGGTAAGCAATCGCCGCTGCTCATGGACACCCGAAACACTAGAGGCATTACAAGTGCGTTGCCGGCCTTTGAAGGGGTAGGAATTTGAGGATTGTTGATGACATTAACTTCACTCACACGTCTGCTTTCTGTGAGGCCGTGGTATCACTCCGGTCGAGCCAGCCCATTTTGCAAATTTCGAAACGTGTTGTATGTTACAACTTTTAGTTCTACATGTGACCGGTAGAGGCGTTGTAAAATTTGCCATACAAAATATTTACGTCGTCGCTAGCGACTATCGACAAATACTAAAGTCAAAGCATTTATTTCAATTAATCCTAAATTAGGCACTTTTGAAACGTCAAATTGAATTATCCGTCAGTCTGTCTGTCAGTGAAGCTAGGCGCTCGTTCCAAAGTGTTGCTTCGAATGGAGAAGAACGAGCAAGAAACTCCATTTTTATTACTATTGCTTCAAACTCATGGTAGAGGTACTGAACTTAGCTTCTATCGTTCCAATATAAATAAATGTATGTATTTTGATGAGAAAGGTGACAATCGGTAAGTTTACTCGATAAGGATTACAACTTAGGATATAATTGTGACTAATCATTTTATCTGTGATATGTTTTTAGTGTAATTTTGTTAGATATTTTTTGTGAATATTATTGCCAATTTAATTGTCTTAGAGATAAGAATAAAGATATTATATTTTCAATGTACTTTCTCTTTGTTTTATTTATCTCCATAAAGAAAGAAACTCATCCAATGACTTCTCCCGCCTTGAGCCAGGCGAGAGGGAGTGTCAGACTATTACTGACTAAAAACCACCCCGTTCCTACTCCTAATTTCAAACCAGAGTCCTGGTAACCTGCTAGGCAATCCGCAGCTCAAGGTCGGTATCAGTCCTGCTAGGTTTTAATTATAGTAGGGTTACTCTTTTCTGTGGTCGGGACCATGAACCTAAGCAACCCACAAACCTTGTTTGCTTGATTGATTCATTAATCAATAATAGCTTAAAATAACTTGAAATAATAGAACTTAATGAAGTTAAAAGGATATTTAAAGTAGTTACATGTTTGTGTATCGACATTATTATTCTGTTGTTAAGTCGATGTTTTATGATACGCAAGGTACAAAAGAAATACCAACTTTAATCCACATTCTTTATTAAAACACAGAAACAAACGATAGATGTAACCAAACACGTAAATAATAAATTACTTGCAAATGTAACACTTGTCTAACATAACATTACAGAGCACACAGCTTACACATAGACTCGAAACAAGAGCGCGATCGGCACTCTCATTGGTTGGTTTATACGAGCCGACCAATCGGAGCCCCGAGCGCATTTTCGTTTACTTTAAACTTATAGCAAACTCATACTAAGGGTACAGATATTGAAATATTAATTGAACTACAACCAAAAATTTTTTTTTTTCTATCTGAACTATATTAGGAAGGTCGAAGAAATTAACTGTAATTCTCTTTAGGATTTTTTAGAATAGAACTTAAGCAACCTATTAAAACTTTTTTTTGTAAGTTCCATAAATACATCACGTTTACTTTTTCTTATGGTAACACATTACTCATGCACTTATAATAGTAAAACAATAATTCTTGAACAACAAAGGCATCTCATCATCAGAAATGAAATTCCTATCAGGCCTGACACTAGCAAAATTATTATACTTCGGTTCTGTGATGAAGTTGTATCCAGTCTCCGAACACTCCTTGACCCTGATGCAGTCTTTGTGGAGCTCCGTGATGGTGTATCCTGTGATGATGAAGGGGATCTTCAGCTTTAGGATGGCGTCTATAGTTGTGGGCCATGGGTCCTTGCCGTTGTACACTGATGATCTTTGGATGCTGGGGTTGAAGGCGCATACTGGAAGTAGATTAACAAATTACAGTGTTTTTTTATGGGGAAAAATTAATCGAATGACTCCTCCAATCTTGTGTAAGTTTTTGATGGAAAATTAAAAAAAGAACCTTGGGGATAGTGGAGCTCTCCTTATTTTGAAAAATAAATCTATAAGGACCAGAAATTCTATGATGCCAACTAAGCCACGGGCAGCAGTTTTTACAATCATCAATTACAATCAAATCATTTATTCCAATTAAACCATAAATATCCCGTCTTAAGTTCTAATGTTTGTGTTAGGGCCCATGTCAGTTAATATATAAAACTAACGTTGAACTATAAAACTTCTTAGTGACATATCTTCTGTCTTATTTAAAAGACTCACCGATATCAGGTGGAACGAAGTCCTCGCTGTTCTTGTAGTCAGCATACGTCCTCTTGTCTTGGAAGTTAAACACCACGCGTCGGCTGTTCTGTCTGCAGTTGTCACATAACCTGGGTGGAGGAGAAAATTGGATTCATAGTAGTTAGGCATAAAGTCGAATTTAGTTTGTAGACCTATGATCTAGAAGTAGAAAAGAGAGTAAGATCTAGAGTCGGGTTGTAGAAGGTGAGTATCATCTCAAATAGTAGTCCGAAAATAGTAATCCCTAATAGTAATTCCTGATAGTAATCCCAAGTATTAGCTGAATGACCCAGAAACAATCCCAAAATCACACTAATATTGTAAATGTGTTTGGATGTTCGTCTGTAAATCACGCTAAAACTACTGAACGGATTTTGATGAAATTTGGTTTACAGACAACGTATGAGCTGACTTAGGTGAAAGGATACTATTTATCGCATAGCAACGAGGGCAAAGTAACTAGAAGAAACTAGTACCTACTAAAAATTAAAATTGATAAGTATCACAATATCAAATACCAAACCAACTTACTTGATCTTCCCAAGCAACTCCAGTGGCAGGTTCGAAGGGTTCAGGTTATAATTGATGAGTACGACCCTCAACTCCTGCAGCTCCGGTCGGAGGTGGAGGAAGAACACCTCCCACTTATTGAGAGCATCAGCCTCAAACTGAAGCTCTGCTCCCACCACGTGGATTGTGAAGGAAGATTTCTGAAGAAAATATATATTTTATCAAGAAGATTTTTTGGTATAATCCGGTAAATGATCTGACAGATGATCACCTGATGGTAAGCAATCGCCGCCGCCCAAAGACACCCTTAACACTAAAAAAACAACGCTGACGTTGTGTTTCGTCGCGCGAGTGAGGTTACCGGCAGTGAGACAAAATTAGGTACCCCCCTTCCCAATCCCCGATTCCCCAATAACCCTTAAATTCCTAACCTCAAAAGGCCGGCAACGCATTTGAAACGCCTCTGGTGTTTTGGGTGTCCATGGGCGGCGGCGATTGCATACCATCAGGTGATCCGTCTGGTCGTTTACCGGCTTATACCATAAAGAAATGTAACATTCGTTTATATACTGTGACCATTGTCATACTTTCAGTCAGAATGCCTAGATATTTTGTTTACTATTATAATACTTACTTTATTGACTCCATTGGTGACCGGGCCAGCCTTGTTCCTGCAGAGCTGGTGGCAGTAGGCGGCAGTGAGCGGCGCTGTCGCCAGCTGCGTCAGTGCTGCGTACTGAATGTCGTTTATATCTGAAAACAAGTTATCTTGTTAATTACTTGACTGCACCATTGGCACGGTGGCTGGGTAACTGGCCGTCGTGTAACGTGTAGCGTGTTCTATTCCCGCACGGAGCAAATCTTTGTGTGATCCATAAATTGCTGTTTCGGGTCTGGGTGTCGTTGTATGTTTGAAAACGCGCCCGTTGTATACTTGTGGGGCAACGTTTAAAAAAAATACTGCAATCTTTTTTAATTATCTGCATGTGATCCTACTTTGTATCTTTTTATTTCCACTGAGTTACTCTAACAATATCTTTCCAAGGTTTTTAAATAAATTCCTCAAGTTTTTAGTACTCTGGTTTAAATAACAATCTTTTACTAAAATAAATAAAACAATTGACACCCACAATAATGATTACTCAATTACCAAACGTACCTAACAAAAGAGCTACCTAAATACATGAATTGCTACAATGACTCAAAGACGATATTATACGACATTATACGAGTACCACATACACGGCAATAAATCACATTTATAGCGTGCTTCGTCACAACGTATGTGGGTAATGTTTCCTTAGAATTAGTCTCACTATTGTAGAATAGTTTTAACCTACGCTGTTATATCTAAGAGACTCCAGCACTAAAATTGTGAGGTATTTTGTATGAATTTCTATGGAATAGTGGATTGTCATAAAATAACTGGGAAAAAGTGGTACTACGAATATATTTGGGAACTACATAAATCATAAACACTAAATAAAAAATGATACGTACATAAGTCCAATATTACATAGTATGAGTACACTCATCAAAACAGAAGAACTGCAAACAATAGCACACTCAATGTAATCTAAATTCCTGTCACAAAGCTTGCAATCATCGACGCTACAGTTCCCAGTATATCAAATTAAATAGAACCCTACACTCCCTTGTACTGAACTGAACACCAGCAGATCAAAATACACCCATCTCTCAAACTTCTTCAATGAAATTTTAACTTTAAAACTTTAGCAGTAAAGTGAAAATTCTCTTGGCAGTGTAGTGTAGGTTGATGTGCTGGTATTTATACTAAAATCTAGGTCACCGAATGAGAGGGTTCCACCCTTAGCATTTTGCACAATGAATAATATTATTGCTTTTTTTTACTTTTATCAAAACAACCCCTTCAGCTTTCTCGCACAATTCGAGTGTCCATTGCCGATTGTAAAGAATCAGATGGTTTTTGCTTAGTGAAATGACAGATGCCAATAATACCCTTTATACGCTGTGCGCTGGACAATACTTGAAAAGATTTTATCGAATGGATTGGACAAATGGACATTGTAGTACTTTCTATTCATTATTGCAATATGAATGTTCGTTGATTATTCGCAAATACTTTTTTCAGACTAATTAAGAAGGATTATCTCTCTCGTATTATTCATAAATAGTTGTGATGCAGAACTTGAAGTACTTAGGGTGTTAATCGACCAAAAATGTGCTATACTACGTTGCTGTGGATGCGTTTGTACACATATGTTAGCACTGGTAGAAACGGACTTAGCTAAGGTATGTATTTTATATAGAAAAATGTGTGCTATGTATGCGTGCCATCCTTACTTAGTAGTACCTCGCACAGCTACATAGCGTAGTACCAGTGGAAACGGTCACATAATTTCATACCGTAATTATTACATCTTCGTAGCATAGCTACATAGCACATCTCTGGAGGAACTCACTTGACACTCTCAATCTTAACTTGGCTTTATTTTTAAGAAGTTTTTGCTGTTACGAAGTATGATGCAATGCCATGAAAATCTTAGTGTCTACTAGACTTCCGCGCGGTTTCGCTCTTGCTTGGCACCTATTAGCCATAGCGTGATGTTTTAGAGCCTTACTCAATAAATGTATTATTCCACAAAAATAATTATTCAAATCGGACCAGTAGTTCCTAGCGCGTTCAAACAAACAAACAAACTCTCCAGCTTTATAATATTAGTAAATATAGATTAGTATAAATTAAAAAAAGATACACATAGATCAACTCACCGATCTTCTCCTCATACATGGAAGCCAGTACTTCATTAATCTTCTCTGGTATCTGTTGTGGTTCCCTCAGCACTTTGGTCGGCATCTTCGGCTCCAGTCGACCTTTGGTCTGCTGGTAGCTCACCAGCTTCTCGTAGAGGGAGTAGGACTTGCACCAGCGTGAGTGAGACTTGGGGAAGTGGTCGGGGTTATCCGTGCAGTAGGAGATCTGTTGAATGTGGAAACTGCTGTAGAATTGTTTCTAGTAAAAGTACATATCATGATGCATGTTTTTTTTGGACAATTACCACCAATTTTGGCTCCGTTTTAATAACTTTCCTAAAATGATTAGACACAGAAAAGTTCTTAAAGGATCAAGTTTCTGAAATTAAAAAGCAACGCGGTCTGAGCAGCACGGTAGTGAACTCCACTCCGCTCAAAATCGCGTTTTCATTTCAATTGATTTGAACTTAATCATCAACAGCCTATAAGGGTAGTTCCGGACAAAAGATGTCTTTGGGAATATTTTTGAAACCAACTAACAAAACGGCATGGTATAGTTTAGCTATATCGTTACTGACAAATAATATTTTTTAAATAATTGCAGTCTAGGTACAAAATATTTTTTTAAAGCTTGTTCTTCTGATTCATATGGTGTGTCCGTTTGCCATTTTCCGGAACAAAGTAGTCGATTTCGCATTTTCCCTTTGATACTTCAATATAAATTAAATTTACATCGAAAGGAGATGAGTTGTCCTCTTCAAAAAAATATGCATTCGTTATAACTATGTTGTATGATTATAAATAAATAAATAAGAAGTGTCCGGCGTATAATACTGATTAATATGGCGTAAGCCCATGACCATACTCGGTCGCGTATTAATAATGAGAGTCTGGCTTCCTGTGCGGAGGGAAACCAGGCGTGCAACGGACAAGCTAGGAGGCGGACGTGCGGCTGGAGCCTAGATCCAGGTGTTACGAAGGTAAATATCTGATTCATCTGTGTTTGGTTTACATGGCATCCTGATTACAATGCCTATTTTATAAAATTTACTTTACAGTTTTAAAACTTCAATCTATGTTTTGTGTGAAGCTTTTTGGTTATACATTCGTTTAGAAAAATGATAGGAATGAAGTCTGTATATACGATGAGTTATGCATGATTGTAAGCAAAATCCTGATTCATCTGTGCCTGATTCGTATGGTCAAAACCGCATATGAATCATAAAATAATGCTCTTATTGCTCCATTTTTTTACTAGTCTTATTTTTAAATTAACTTAGCTATAAATGTTATAGCTACAATTTAATCTTTTTTTGAGGAATATAATTAATATGATCTGAAATTGCTAATCCGCCCTGAGCAAGCGTGATGATGAATGCTCGTGACTTCTCTGTGCGAAAGTACTCGAAAATGGTAAGCTAACAATTAAAATAAATACAGAGCTCATTTACATACAATTTTCAATTGTTCAACAGATTCATCTGTAACAATTTCTGATTCATCTGGGCAGAAATATTCAAACGTCGATATCTCGAAAACTATTTTTTTAAAACGAGTCCCTCATTCGAATTTACGTTACTAGGTATAACTATTTTCATATGAACACGTGTTACAGATCTTAAAGTGGAATTAAATTTTGGCCATATGAATCAGTCGAAGAATCAAATTTCGAAGAACTACCCATAAGTAGCCACTGCTGACCAAAGGCCTTTTCTCGCACGGAGAAGGTTTGAGCATTAATCACCACGCTCGTTCAATGCTGTTGGCTGGCTGAACTTAATAAAAACTCCAAAATGAGTCTTATAATTTTACTAACCAGCTTCAGATCAAGCGATTCTCCTGAACATCAACTCATCAGCCTTAAATACTCCTAGCTTAACCCCACATCCTCACCTGCCCACATCCCTGGCAGTCACTAAGCTTGCTCTGCCGCCACTCCCTGCACGGCACGTGGGCGCAGACCCTGGGATACAGCAGCGCCTCCTGCTCCCACGGCACCAGCCGCCTCTTCAGCACCTTCTCGCAAGACACTATCATCTGCATCCTGATCAGACGGTAGTCGTGTCCCGTCAGGTTCTTTGCATCCCCGTAAATGTGCTTTTGGTCTGTAAAAGACAATTTTGTTATTCATCTATACTAATATTATAAAGCTGAAGAGTTTGTTTGTTTGTTTGAACGCGCTAATCTCCAGAACTATTGGTCCGATTTGAATAATTCTTTTTGTGTTGAATAGTGCATTTATCGAGGAAGGCTATAGGCTATAAAACATCACGCTATGACCAATAGGAGCCAAGCAGGGCGGGTGAAACCGCGCGGAAGCAGCTAGTGTTGTATAAGCATCGATGTTTATGCTTTTCTATCAACAATCATTTTGTTATTTTACTCTGTTCTTTGTGTTTTATTCCATAGGATCGATATCAGTAGGGCTACTCCGGTTCTCGAATGCGAAGTTTTGTTTAATCTTCGGCCGTAGGTTTTATTGATTTACTAATAGAATTACTTAAAATAACGTTTATTTTTAATTTCATATCAAAAACTATTTATTTATCTTCATTTAATTCATTCATTTTAGTTCACGAAAGTTCTCAATAAATATAATAAAATGCAATCTGCGAAGTTTTTTCGTTCGTTCGTTGAATTACAGTAGGCCCCCAGATCACATTGTGGGAATAACCTGCAGCACTCTACCAACTCGTTAGTCTTCTTCTTCAAACCCATTTCATTTTCTATTGCCTTAATACACAAGTGATTCCAAATCCATTATTTATTTAACAAAACATTTATTAGATCTAGTTTTAAATCTCCATCAAATAGTTTATTATTAAAACTAAATGTGTTCAGCCTTTGAAGTGGTCTAGTACGAGCACGTTACTCGATGCCATTTACAATTCTTTGAAATGTATTTTAAATACGATTTAGATTAGTGGCGGTGACTCAGCAGGGAATAGGACCATACTTTACTAGTTTAGTATTTCTTTAGGCTTACTTTTACAATATCTTGAAGAATGTTAGGAAAGGACCATTATATTATCGTCTGATAATTAGAAAAATGTAAGAAAGAAGAAAGATAAAATTATAGAAGACTACTCTGACAGACAATTAGAGAGAATAATTTGATATTTATGAACTTTTTTTATGGTATAAGCTGGTAAACGAGTAGACGGATCACCTGATGATAAGCAATCGCCGCCGCCCATGGACAGTCTAAACACCAGAAGCGTTGCCGGTCTTTTTTGGGGTTTAGGAATTTAAGGGTTCTTGGGAATCGGGGATTGGGAAGATTAGGTATTCTCACAACGAAACACAACGCAAGCGTTGTTTCACGTCAGTTTTCTGTGAGATTCGTGCAGAAGGATGGTTCTCACACACTAAAATGAATTTCGAATTCTATAAGCGCTACTTTAAAACCTTATAGTTTACAATATGACTCCTTAAACTTTCTAAGACATAGATTACTCACCTTTCAAGTGAACAATAGTGGAGACAGCGAAGCACAGAGCCTGATGTTGAGGCCAATCTTCATCCTTATGCTTGTTACTACAATAGAACAACAAGTTGCAATAGCTACAAGGCACTCTCGAACTGCACAAACTCTTCTTGCAAACATGGCAAGCGCTTTGCAGGAACACTTTCCTAAAACTGTACTTATAAACAAAATCATCATTGTCATTCATTTTGTAATCTTTAATGAAATCCTTCATTCTATTGTTCGTCTGTGTGTTTTTAGAGGATTTCTTCTCAACTTCAACCGAATCTTTTATCTTAACACGAGCGGTTATTTCGTTCGGTATTTTATCTTTTTCCTTCTTGAAGTCCCTTTTATTCGATCGTACAGGAATATCGGGATGGCCTAGCAAGTTTTTTGGCGGCGAAACGGGGGTTTTCTCTTCATCTGGTGCTATGATGTTGATTTTAGGATTGTTTTGTTCCTGCGACTCTTTAACGATCATCTCAAATGTTTTGTTTACATCGTCAATGCTAGAAGTGAGTGCATCTTCAAAATTTTCTATTGGTTCAAAGTCTGCCTCTGTGAATGCATTGTCTTGGCTCCCAGTGTCGACGTCACTTGCTTGTTGTTTACCCTTCCCTTTACCTTGACCTCCTCCTTTTGATTCCGATTTGCTTTCAGTTTTAGTTTCTTGTTTTTCTTCTTTTTTAGTCTCTTGTGTGGTTTGTTGAGTTTGAGTAGGAGCTGGTGTGCTTTGAGCAGTAGAAGGAGGAGGCGCTTGTGAGTCTTGCTTACCTTTCTTCTTTTTGTGTTTATTTTTATTGTCTTTTCTTGCTGGACATACTGGTGGTACGTCTGTTGGAGTTTCTTCTTCTTTGGGCTTTTCAGTGTCTGTCTGTTCAGTCTTCATTTCTGCTACAGGCAAAGACATTGCAGGTAATATGTTTTCTTCGACTTTTGGTACTTCAGTTGGTTTAATAATTTCTTGTTCAGCCTTAATCTCAATTGTTTTCTCTTCAGGTTTTGGTGGACTTTGCGCTATAGCACTCTCGACTGTAGATGAGGTGTCTGATGGTATACTTTCAGTATACGGTAAAGGAATGACTTCTTTTTGTACTTTTTCAACTGGAGTGCCTTTACCTTTACCTTTTTGCTTTTTCACTGGTACTATTTGTAGTTGTTTTGGTGATATCTTAGTTTCGTCTATAACCAATGGCATTTTCGCTTCTTCGACGGGCTTAGGCTCGGTAGCTTCTGTTGTTTTAACTTCTGTTTCCTTTACCATACTCTCTGTTGGTATCATTTGTTCGATTACTGCATTACCGCCTATATCAAATAGGAGATCGGATACATTCTTAGCTTTGTTTCGAGTCGTTTCAAACTCCTTCTCAATATTCTCTTCGCTCTTTTCTATAGACGTTAGTTCAGCTAAAGACCTCTCTATCGACAGCCGCAACTCTTCCATATCTTGATTGACTTCCATCATCTTAGACTTTAGATCTGTCTTTTCTTCCTTTGGAGGACTTTTCTTTTCTTCAGATTTAGGCAAAGCTTGGGCAATGTCTTGTAATATTGGAACAGGTTCTATTGGAGAAAATACTTCTCTGATGAAGGTATTATTGTTGTTGTCAGGCATTTGTTGACTCGCTGCACGTGGGTAGCTGACGTCAGGTATGACGTCACAAGATGAACCTTCAGACTCATCAGCTTTGATGCTACTTATTTCAATGTCATACATTTTAGTTATGTTAGAAGCCTCGACCTTCTCCGAAGATGGTTGTTGAGTACTTTCCTCAATAGTAGATGGTTCTTTAGCTAATTCTGGTTTTGGTGTTAAAGGTCGTTCCCCGGTTTTAATTGGTTCTTCAGATTTTTTCGGTGGTTTAGGTGACTTCTTTCGTTTCTTTCCAGACTTATGTTTGTCTTCAGGTTGTAATGTAGCAGTTTCTTCTGGTTTTGTAAATTCTTTCTCTTCACCTACAGTTTCAGGCGTCAATAGCTCTTTACCTTGGAATTCATGGGATTTTGGAACTTCTAGAGTATCATCTTTTACAGTCTCTGTTGGCATCGGCATATCAGACTTTTGACTCGTAATAATAAACTCTTGTTGATCAGTCTGTGGAGTTAATACTTCAGTTATGACTGCCAATTGTTCTTTGGCAACATCTTTGATATCAGTTTGTTTATTTTCAGTGTCTATTTGTTCTTGGATTCCAGTGCCGATATCAAGGTTTTTAGGAGTTTTAGGTCCCTTTTTCCGTTTTTTACCCATAGCTTTTTCAGCAAGCAACTCGAATTCTTGAGCAATCAGTTTTTCATCTTCATCTGGTACCGTAAATGTGATGTCGCTTGGAATATCTTGCTGTGTAGGCTGCAGTACAATTTCTTCGATCTTTTCTTGTTTTAAAGGTTTTGGATCTGGTGTTACTACCCTTGTTTGTTCTGGCTCTGCTATCAAAGCTTCAAGTATTTCCTGAGTTGAACTCTCAGAAACTTGAGCGTCTTGTTTACCTTTCCGCTTCTTTTCTACAGGCTTTGCAATTTTAGCTTTAGGTTTTGGACTCAAATCTTCGATTATTGGTTCAGGTGATTCTGCTACTGTTACATCTTTAATATTTTCTTCTTTAGTTACCTTTGATTCTTCTTTTACTGGGTCTGGAATTAAAGTTTCGACTGGTGTAACTACTGGTAGAGGAGTTTCTTCAACCTTAACTTCATCTGGTTTCACTACATCTATCTTTCCTTCTTTTTCTTCGGGTTTTGGAGTTTGCTTTTTGTCTTTTTTATTTTTCTTTTTACCTTTACTCTCAGCTATTGGTGCTTCCTTGACTTCTTCAAGTTCTTTAACAGGAGTTGATGCTTTTTCCATTACTGGTGGTATTGGTAAAATATCTTCAGTCTTTTCTAATTTCGTTTCAGTACTTTCAACGTTCATCTTAATACTTTCTAATGGAATAACTGGCTCACTAACTTGCTCTTCAATTTGAGCTTCAGGTTCCTCCTTTTCATCAAGAATTTTCTGGAAAGCGGCAGTGCAAGAGAATTCTTCTTTGTCAGACTTTTCGGAATCGTTCCTCTTTTTGATATGTATGAACTAAGTTTTTTATGGTATAAGCTGGTAAACGAGTAGACGGATCACCTGATGATAAGCAATCGTCGCCGCCCATGGACACCCCGAACACCAGAAGCGTTGCCGGTCTTTTTTGGGGTTTAGGAATTTAAGGGTTGTTGGGAAATCGGGGATTGGGAAGATTAGGGATAGAGATTCGCACAACGAAACACAACGAAAGCGTTGTTTCACGTCGGTTTTCTGTGAAGCCCATTTGTGCAGAAGCATGGCTCTTCTACACTAAAATGTGTTTCGAATTCTGTAAGCGCTACTTTAAGACCTAATAGTTGACAACGTGACACCTTAAACTTTCTAGGACATAGATTACTCACCTTTCAAGTGAACAATAGTGGAGACAGCGAAGCACAGAGCCTGATGTTGAGGCCAGTCTTCATCCTTATGCTTGTTACTACAGTAGAACAACAGGTTACAATAACTGCAAGGCACACGCGAACCACACAAACTCTTCTTGCAAACATGGCAAGCGCTTTGCAGGAACACTTTCCTAAAACTGTACTTATAAACAAAATCATCATTGTCATTCATTTTGTAATCTTTAATGAAATCCTTCATTCTATTGTTCGTCTGTGTGTTCTTAGAAGATTTCTTCTCAACTTCAACCGAATCTTTTATCTTAACACGAGCCGTTATTTCGTTCGGTATTTTATCTTTTTCCTTCTTGAAGTCCCTTTTATTCGATCGTACAGGAATATCGGGATGGCCTAGCAAGTTTTTTGGCGGCGAAACGGGTGTTTTCTCTTCATCTGGCGCTATGATGTTGATTTTAGGATTGTTTTGTTCCTGCGACTCTTTAACGATCATCTCAAATGTTTTGTTTACATCGTCAATGCTGGATGTAAGTGCATCTTCGAAATTTTCTATTGGTTCAAAGTCTGCCTCTGTGAATGCATTGTCTTGACTGCCAGTATCCACGTCGCTTGCTTGTTGTTTACCCTTCCCTTTACCTTGACCGCCTCCTTTTGATTCAGATTTGCTTTCAGTTTTAGATTCTTGTTTTTCTTCTTTTTTAGTCTCTTGTGTGGTTTGTTGAGTTTGAGTAGGAGCTGGTGTGCTTTGAGCAGTAGAAGCAGGAACTTGTGAGTCTTGCTTGCCTTTCTTCTTTTTGTGTTTATTTTTATTGTCTTTTCTTGCAGGACATACTGGTGGTACATCTATAGGAGTTTCTTCTTCTTTGGGTTTTTCAGTCTCTGTTGGTTCAGTCTTCATTTCTGCTACAGGCAAAGACATTGCAGGCAATATGTTTTCTTCGACTTTTGGTACTTCAGCTGGTTTAATAATTTCTTTTTCAGGCTTAATCTCAATTGGTTTCTCTTCAGGTTTTGGTGGACTTTGCACTGTTGCACTCTCGACTGCTGGGGTGTCTGATGGTATACTTTCAGTATACGGTAAAGGAATGACTTCTTTTTGTACTTTTTCAACTGGAGTGCCTTTACCTTTGCCTTTTTGCTTTTTTACTGGCACAATTTGTAGTTGTTTCGCTGATATCTTAGTTTCGTCCATACACACTGGCGTCTTCACTTCTTCGACGGGCTTTGGCTCGGTAGCTTCTATCATTTTAACTTCTGTTTCTTTTACCATACTCTCCGTTGGTATCATTTGTTCAATAACTGCATTACCGCCTATATCAAATAGGAGATCGGATACATTCTTAGCTTTGTTTCGAGTTGTTTCAAACTCCTTCTCAATATTCTCTTCGCTTTTTTCTATAGACGTTAGTTCTGCTAAAGACCTCTCTATCGACAGCCGTAACTCTTCCATATCTTGATTGACTTCCATCATCTTAGACTTTAAATCTGTCTTCTCTTCCTTTGGAGGACTTTTCTTTTCTTCAGATTTAGGCAAAGCTTGCGCAATGTCTTGTAATATTGGAACAGGCTCTATAGGAGAAAATACTTCTCTGATGAAGGTATTATTGTTGTTGTCAGGCATTTGTTGACTCGCTGCCCGTGGATAGCTGACGTCAGGTATGACGTCACAAGATGAACCTTCAGACTCGTCAGCTTTGATGCTACTTATTTCAATGTCATACATTTTGGTTATGTTGGACGCCTCGACCTTCTCTGAAGATGGTTGTTGAGTACTTTCCTCAACAGTTGATGGTTCTTTAGCTAATTCTGGTTTTGGTGTTAAGGGCCGTTCCTCGGTTTTAATTGGTTCTTCAGATTTTTTCGGTGGTTTAGGTGACTTCTTTCGTTTCTTTCCAGACTTATGTTTATCTTCAGGTTGTAATGTAGTAGTTTCTTCTGGTTTCGTAAATTCTTTCTCTTCACCTACAGTTTCAGGCGTCAATAGCTCTTTACCTTGGAATCCATGGGATTGTGGTACTTCTAGAGTGTCATCTTTAACAGTGTCTGTTGGCATCGGCATATCAGACTTTTGACTCGTAATAATAAACTCTTGTTGATCAGTCTGTGGAGTTAATACTTCGGTTATGACTGCCAATTGTTCTTTGGCAACATCTTTGATATCAGTTTGTTTATTTTCAGTGTCTATTTGTTCTTGGATTCCAGTGCCGATGTCAAGGTTTTTAGGAGTTTTCGGTCCCTTTTTCCGTTTTTTACCCATAGCTTTTTCAGCGAGCAACTCGAATTCTTGAGCGATTAGTTTTTCGTCTTCATCTGGTACCGTGAAAGTGATGTCACTTGGTATATCTTGCTGTGTAGGTTGCAGTACAATTTCTTCGATCTTTTCTTGTTTCAAAGGTTTTGGATCAGGTGTTACTGCTCTTGTTTGTTCTGGTTCGGCTATCAAAGCTTCAAGTATTTCCTGAGTTGAACTCTCAGAAACTTGAGCGTCTTGTTTACCTTTGCGCTTCTTTCCTACTGGTTTTGCTATTTTAGCTTTAGGTTTTGGACTCAAATCACTGATTATTGGTTCAGGTGATTCTGCTACTGTTACATCTTTAATATTCTCTTCTTTAGTTATACTTGATTCCCCTTTTACTGGTTCTGGAATTAGTGTTTCGACTGGTGTGACTACTGGCAGAGGAGTTTCTTCAACCTTGATGTCATCTGGTTTTGCTACATCTATTTTCCTTCTTTTTCATCGGATTTTGGAGTTTGCTTTTTGTCTTTTTTATTTTTCTTTTTACCTTTACTCTCAGCTATTGGTGCTTCCTTGACTTCTTCAAGTTCTTTAACAGGAGTTGAAGCTTTTTCCATTGCTGGTGGTATTGGCAGAATATCTTCAGTCTTTTCTAATTTCGTTTCAGTACTTTCAACGTCCATCTTAATACTTTCTAATGGAATAACTGGCTCACTAACTTGCTCTTCAATTTGAGCTTCAGGTTCCTCCTTTTCATCAAGAATTTTCTGGAAAGCGGCAGTGCAAGAGAATTCTTCTTTGTCAGACTTTTCGGAATCATTCCTCTTCTTTTTCTTATTTTTCTTTTTGGCAGGCTTTATTTCTTGTTCTAGCACTTCTGGTTTTAACAACTCTTCTTTCACTTCTGGTATTACCTCTTTCACTTCAGGTTCTTTCTTTTCCTCTTGTAGTGGAATATTTGGAAGTTCCAAATCAGGAGTCACAATATCATCAGCCTTTTGGTCCGCATTCTTCTTTTTATTTTTCTTTTTACGAGCTGTCGGTGTTATTTGTGGTAATTCTTCAGATTTGGTTTCAATATCTGGTATTTCAATTTCTTTTTTCTCTTCTACAGGCAATTGGATGTCAGTTTCTTTAGGTTTTTCTTCTGTATTATCTTCAAAGTCATCGTCCTTACCTTTTTTCTTCTTTCCTCTATTACGTTTAGGTTTTTTGGGAGATTCTTCATCTTTGAACTCTGCAGCTGGAGCTATAATTTCACTCAAAATTTCTGGCACACGTTCTTCTTTCACACTTTCAACTTTTTCTTCTATCTTCGGTACTATGTCTTCGATCACACCGGCTTTTTCTGGTTTATCAATGGCAGTCACCTCCACATTTTCAGTTTTTTCAACACTTTTGTCTATATCTTCGATTTTATCACTTTTTTCTTCCCTCACAGGTGTAGGATTGGGAACTTTCCCTTTTTTATTTTTTCCCTTTTTATTCATTTTTCACAACACGGATATATTCACGACTAACGTTTACGGGGAAATCGGAGTGACTGAGCTTCTAAATACAGATTTGTCTGACCGATATGTTGGGCCGCATTTCTAGTCAGAAATGTCCACGTGAAATTACTAAATGTCACTAGGAACTGGGTAAGGGATTGGCGACTCTATGCTGTTTGCTGTACAGTCTATTTTTAGTTGCGCTGGTGCATAATTTGTGCATGTCTCTAGTCATAAGGAAGAGGACGGTGCCAAAAGAGCATATATCTGTTACACACTTGTTCTAAGAATATAACGGATTCGAATCCATTTCCAATACTTCAATCGGTGACAATTTGACATATTGACATTTGTAATTGAACAAAGTATATTTGATTACGATTGATTAATTAATTACGTCGTATTAATCTTATGTAATTAATTTTATTGTTTCTTTGTACATAATATTATACACATATAATATAAACATGTAGTGATATCAAATTAACTTAATATAATAAAATAATTGATAAACAAAATAAAATAATAACTATCTTTGAACAACAACATGATTATACAGTTGGCGTAGTGGCTGGGTGACCAGCTGGTGCACAATGTGTTGCGTATTCGATTTCCGCACAAAAGTGTATTTACATAAATATGTTACTTTGAAAGTAACAATTTAACAGTACCAATTACTGTACAGAATTATATAGGACCCAATAATTTTGGATGCTATTATGCTGCTTACATGTTATTAGTGAATTGTGTGAGAAACTTATAAAATAATTGACCTCCTGTTATGTACTATTCTTGCAAATAAATAAATTTCATTTCATCTCATTTCATTTGGGTTTTTTGTGTGATAAATTTATAAACGTACCTACATACCACAATATATAAGAAAATCCTTTTAAGGGAGGAAAATCATCCAATGACTTCTCCCATCTTGAGGTTTTGTTTCAGAAATCTAATGGTACTCCCATACAGCAGTTATATAACGTTATACAACATTGTGTAACATTTATAACAGCATGTAACATACTCTACAACCACTGTTATAATTTGTTTAAACACAAATGTTATTGTTACACATTGTTGTATAACGTTATATAACCGCTGTGTGGGAGCACCATAAGAAAACAATTGTTTTCTGATGCCGAAAGTAATTCCACTGAAATAAAACGCAACACTATTCATATACACGTTCATATAACTAAAGAAACACATCATTTTGTCAATCCCAATAAATACAACATTCTATAAGTTCCCTAATACCATTTTAAATGACAAAACCTGACAACTATTGTACTTATTCAAAAATATCTGTCAAAAGGAACAAAGTCAAAAGCGTTTAATAATACTATCTCGTCACAATCTACGTTTTTCGTTGACCCACATAAATCTTTTATGGCTCCCTGGTCACTTGAACAACTGTCGTATGCTAAGGGACCGTACAAATCAAAAATATTTTATAGAAAAAACTATAAAAAAGTCAAGCGAAAACATACCTTATTCCCTTCACTATAAAGCTAAACGTGAACTTTAAAAAATGCTCCAAAAAAACCAAGTTAGGAAGTGTAACTGCGAATTTAAAAGCCAATCTAAATTGACTTCTATAATGAACAGAATAAAGGTCAGTGTTTATTTTGTCGATTGTCAGTATAAAGTTGTGAATCAACCCCTTATTTTCGATGCTAATTCAAGGCAGTGCACCCCAAGTAAAAAGGCCGGGAGTTGCTCTTTTATATTGTTTGTGCACCGTGGCGGTGGCTCGTTCATTTGTCAACATTACATTAGAATGGTAATAGAGTCACTTATTTTGTATGATAAGTGTACTAAGCAGGCTTATTTATTACTTTTACAGGGAATATTTTAAGATGGAATATCATAATATACTTTATGGTATAAGCCGGTAAACGAGCAGACGGATCACCTGATTGTAAGCAATCATCGCCGCCCATGGACACCCGAAACACTAGAGGCGTTACAAGTGCGTTGCCGGCGACGTTACGAATTTAAGGGTTGTTGAGAAATAGGGGATTGAGAAGATTGGGAAAGGGGAGAATTGGGCCTCCGGTAACCTCACTTAACTTTAACCCTTAAATTCCCAACCGGCAACGCATTTGGTGCACGCACAACGCACCTAACGCCTCTGGTGTTTCAGGTATCCATGAGCGGTGATTGCTTATCATCAGGTGATCCGTCAGCTTATTAACCGGCTTATACCATAAAAAAATTAATGTACCGACTCGACTGGAGTGATACCAGGGCCACATAGAAAAGAACAATTAAAACAAATGAACGTTCTATTCCTCTCAACATACTACTCGTATATTGCCAATATATCGCACACCTAGTATTATATTGGCACATTTACGGTTTTCATAGTTTACCTGACTTGTTTAGTTTTTAGTTTACTGACCAATGAACCGTTGTTTTACGTGCGTGAGGGGAAACTACAATAATGGTATAATGACACTTACGACCTCTCTCGATGAATATGGAAATAAATAGATTAATATGCTCTTTTAAACAACGTAAACCATATAAAGTCAATTTCGCATTTTTTGCAGATGTGCCAATATATTACTAGGTGAGCGATATGTCGATACGCAGTTACTAGGGACGTCCACAACACGTGAAAGTATTTTGTTTATCCACTAGGGGTGTGCCCTACAGACAGCTGATGGTTGGCACCGCACAACAATTGAGAAGACTGTTCGCAATGCCACTCCTTGCCAAATACGGTTGCTGTGTGATTGAGTCAAGAGTTTGATGTTGTTACTACCTGTGATGTTTTGTGTAATCTCTTTGTGGTGTACAAAGAGATCCACACTAGGATTTTCTCCTGTGCCGTGCGTACGTTTACAAACACACAAGTTCACATGCACATGACACCCAGACCCGAAACAACAATTTGTGGATCACACAAAGAGTTACTCCGAGCGGGAATCGAACCCGCTACACGTTACGCAACAGCTTAACCTGAGTATCGTATTCAAGACCCCTTACACTGCTTTCTTTTAAATATTTCAATACATAATACAACCCAAAACCTCATCACCCTCTATCTACACAAAAAAATAAGACACAGCAAAGACAATACGACATAAAATAAAGACATAAACAATAAAAACGCGTGACAGAATGCCGCGGCGACAAAACGCAAATAATTCATCATAAGCCGCGCGACATGAATAATTCAGATTGTCGCACAGCGCGAGATGAAAGTGTAGGCACGATGCATATGAAACGTGGCTCATCTTATATTCAGCGTACTGCTTACCTACTTATTGGCTCAGGTCGTATTATATTATACTGTTATTTCACTAATAGAAAATGTAGAATTAATTTTATTTATGTACTTAGACATATAGTTTTCCTTCTGCTGTGCTGTTATGTATATTGTATAAAGCTATTTTTAAATATCAGTATTTTAATTTTATTTAGGTACACACTAATAATAAAAAACGCAATTGATAATATATAAAATGTAAAGTACAAAGTTGCCACATATTCCTATTAGAATTTCTTCCTGTGATAGGAAAAGTTATTAAAATTTAGGACACAATGTGTAATAAAATACAGACAAATAACATAAAAAATAGACTAAAACCACCTAAAACTAAACAGATTTAATTTATAAACAATATCTAAAACCCACAGGAATACTACGTTATACATTTAATTCTGATTAAAAAAAACTCGGGCAAATTTTCTCTAATATTTTCAGAAACAGCGCTCAACTGCGCTTTTAAAATTGTACCCAGTATATGGCAATTAGCTCAATCTCTGTTACATGAGACTCCATAACACGAGCTTTGTCAAAGAAGCATACTGAACCTAACTCATTGAAGATTAAACAATATAATGTAATGCTACAAATCTGAATCCAAAAACCAAACCCATGGTCAGTAAACTTTCACCAACAAAAAAAATCTAAATACGAGACACGAAATCTGAATAATACATAAATATGATAATACAAGAATTGTTGCCTAAACTATACCAGAATACATTACGACACATAACAAACGAATTCACATTTCGCAATCCCAACTCCTGGCCTATATCCGACCAGCACGTGCGACAGAGACAACACACTACAAACTAATTATAAAACGAGCGAGAACGAGACAAAACATCTCAAACCTCAAATTCTGCAAGTGCGAAAGAGATAGTACTACAAAACTAATTATATTGCATGCATGACGGCGCGATTAGTATGGAGTGCGATTTATAGTCGCGAGTATGACACAGATGTTGCGTTTTTTTTTTTGTGTTCGCTAATATTTTGATTTAGTGTTACTGTGATGTGATTCTTCACGGTTTTTTTTTCGAACAAAAGGGTGAGCGGAATTTATTGTTCGATACAACTGGATTGGATTTGCTTTCACCCTTCGATTGGATAATTCGGAGATATGTTACTGTCTATTCGATAGACGCAATAATTCTGTCAGGTTATTTTTTATCATTCACGTTGTGTAGCGATATCTTTGGCATACCTAAATAGACCCAAACTAAATCGTTTTTTAATCCAAAGTTAGGTTAAAGACCCGGAGCTGCGGACGACGTAAAAGGTAGGCAGGAGAAGGCAATGGATGATATTCCCCCTCAATAAAAAAAGGTTAGGTTAAAAACACCATGATTACCTGAACTTATTTTAACAGATATATGACAAAATAAATTACTTTATCAAAAGCTAAATACTTCTTATTAGTAATTTAATCTAAAGGATTTGTGTTATCATCTTCACACTTGACAGGCCGGTAAAAGATCGCAGTTTAAAATGTTCATTCAGTCTTTTAAAAAAACTGTTATTCTGGCTCTGTGAAATGTGCAATCCCTTAGTTGACTCTTACAACCACAGAAAGAATAGGGATAATGACAAAATGTATTTTACATAGTCACCATAAAAAATCAAAATCAAAGTCAAAATCATTTTTATTTAAATTAAATAAAGAAGACACTTTTGAGACATCAAATAAAATACTAAGTGTCAGTCGGTTGTTCAGTTCTCATTGAAGCTATTTGCTCGTTCTAAAGTGTAGATTCGTATGGAGAAGAATTTTATTAGCAAAAAACTCTTTTTCAATCAGTTTCGTAATACAATTCTTGGCTACATTGTTTAATTGATTCAAATGTATCATACGTACATCGTACAGGAGAAAGTAGAGGGAACCAGATCACGAGGCAGATCACCTATGCGCTGGACTGATCAAGTGAAATCGGCTACAGGAAACCCTGTGTCAGACTGCGCCAGACAGTCCACAAATAGGGAGAGATGGCGGGAGATCGTGAGGAAAGCAACATCCACCTCCAATACAAATACGGCTGCCTCAACGTCACCACGACGACTCTGCCAAGAGCGAAACGACAGCTCCTTTCCATCATCGAACCACAAGACAATCGGCGAAGCGTCACCGTTTCATGGTAGAAATGTATTTTATGTGTGGGAGAGCCATGCTTCGGCACGAATGGGCCAGCTCGACCGGAGTGATAAAATGGCCTCACACATAACCGAAGTGAAACAACGCTTGCGTTGTGTTTCGTTGTGTGAGTAAGGTTACCGGATGCCCGATTACTCCCCTTCCCAATCATCCCGATCCCAAATTCCCCAGCAACCCTTAAATTCCGAACCCCCAAAAGACCGGCAACGCACTTGTAACGGCTCTGGTGTTGCAAGTGCGTTGCCGATTGCTTACCATTAGGTAATACGTCTTCACGATAACTGGCGTGTTTCATAAAAAAAAAAGATATTCCACCCACTCGCACGAAGGGCTTCGCTTCAAGCTTCCTTGTGCGAACTGCTAGGGAGTGGAACTCCTTGCCGGAGTCTGTGTTTCCTGATAGATTTAACCTGGGTGTCTTCAAAGCCCGAGTGAATAGGTTGCTTATGGGCAGACGTGCTCCATCGTAGGCCACATCATCACTTACCATCAGGTGAGATAGAGATCAAATGTCGACATCGTCCATTTTTTTTTAAATAATAAGAAAGTTCCGCTAATCGCACAGGGATTGATCCGCACAAGCATCGTGCGCAGACGCGGCGACGTTGCGCTGACTATTGAACGTCTGCGTCCGCGTATTTTTAGTAAATAAAGTAATTTTCTTGAAAAAAATGATAACAAAATCTTGCCAAGTTATCTACCAACCTTTATATCATACAACACGGGTTATAAATAAATAGTAATTGAAAATAATAATTAACAATATAAAGAGAGAGCCTCCTCCACTGTGCGCTATCTCTATCAAATCCACGTCAGCCGCGCGCACTCCCAACTCACCGCGTAGAGTAGACTGCGTGTTGCACACTCTGATATTATTTAATCTTTCTTTTATTTGATTTTTTTATAATGAGAATTTATCATTTTTAGTGTATATTCATTGTACAATGCAAATAGATTGTGGTTAGGATTATAAAGCACATTTTGAAAAAATATATAATTTTTGTGAAAATATTCCGTGACACTGTTATCCCATCCCCATCATATAGATTGTTGGCAGGCCACAACTGTGCACTTCTCACGAAACTTTCTGCCTCGCACAGCAAAACTGTGGAATGAGATGTTTGCGGCGTTATTTCCGGACAGATACGACTTTCAACCCATCAAGAAAAGAACGTATACCTTTCTAAAAGGCGGCGCTGATCGCTTACCATCAGGTGACTCGTCTGCTCGTTTGTCACCTATGCCATATAAAAATCAAAAAACATTTTAGGTACATATACATTACATATTACCTCTGTAAAGTAATTCATTAATTATTAAGATTTTTTGTCGTCCACTTCCTCTATAAGTATACTAATTTGTATTAATCTCTGAAACAGTAAAAGAAATCACGTAATAATATATCTCCAAATATAACGCTCAACTGCACCGGTCAAGCACGCAACCTCTGACTTCCAAACGTACCCTGTACTCTTTATGCAAATAGGGTGAAGGGCCCATTTCATGTCCGACTAAATTATTCCGTTTTGTGTCATAAAAATCGTGTACATTAAGTTTACAATACGGATTGCGTGCCGTTCCCTTAATGGCCGGCTTAGGTTCGATTCCCGTGCGACGGATTTGTGTAACATGACACGCTTTTGTCATTTTTTTAAAGCTTCGCTAAAAGGGTTTTTTTGATGATATATGATCGCCAGCGGTGTGTGTTTTGGGATTGAGAATAACATGCAAAGTTGTGATGTGACGTCACAGTTTTGTAATTGAATGAGGAGGAACAGACTACATTAATGTCGAACATTGTTGTTTTGTATTAAAAATAAAATGAAATGGTTAATTACGTTGTTGTGTTTTAGGTAGGATAGACGCGAGCACACATTATATTTGTCCATAAAAGTTGACTGATTGCACGATTGGTGCGATGGCTGGACCACGTGGCTGCCGTGCAACGTCTAGCGGGTTCGATTCGCAGCAACTCTTTGCGTGATCCACAAATTATTGTTAACGGGTCCTGCTTGATGCAATGTGTAGTGTTTGTAAACGCATCTACGGCATCAAGGAGAAAATCTTAGAGTGTGGGGCAATAATGATGTTTAAACAAAAAAATGCAAAGGTATACTAAGCCAGCGTATTCAAACTTTAATAAAATCCAGGTTGCTGTGTGGTATTTAGTCTCAAATCTTTAGATCGAGATATTTTTTACATTTTTTTATTTAGTCTAGTACTCTAAGAACTAATCGAAGAAACAGTTTCCTCAGATCCATTAAAATAGTTTTATCATTCATTTTACAGCAATCAGCCAATATTATATTCAAAGCTAAAAGTTTTCTCCCAGATGTGCAGGCGTCTAGATTTTCAATACAATGTAGTATTCAAGTGTTCAGCTGTAACCAATCTGAGCACTTTCAGACGTCTGACCCGAATACAGAATTAGATGAACTTGTAAACAATCACGGAAGAATGCACATTACGTGTATACACATAGAGCTATTTTTAGATTGGCACACACTTGCTATGCCACTTAATGCAACGTAGAAATGTGAGAAGAAATCGGATTGTGATGTCTTTTTTTTTTGTTTTTTTATTTAACTTTTGTCATACTACGTCATAGTGGTCGTAGTAGCCAGTAGGTAGTTTAAGATAGCCTTTCATACATGAAGGTGGAGGTTCGTAACTTACCAACGGCAAAGTATCAATTTTCCGAGTTATAAATACGTACTTTCTAATATTATTTAGACACCACTGGCAAACAGTGAAGGAAAACAACGTGAGGAAACCTGGGCTTATAATTTCTGATTGAAGTTTCAGAGCAAGCGTGGTGATTAATGCTCAAGCCTTCTCCGTGCGAGAAGAGGCTTTTGAACAGCAATGGCCAAGTAAGTATATTATATATTACTATGCATTAGTATGTATGTTACATAGTTGTAACACACCTTCTATACAAATACAAAACCCTCCAACGATATCAAAAGAACTCCATAAATAAAAGAAGCATTTTAAAAACAAAACCTCAAATCATTATTCTATTTTTAACGCATTAGAAAATCGAGTCTCCATAATAATTCTTTTACATGACAAGACTTGAAGGAATTTGTAATGGAACGGGGGACTTAAGTGGTGCCATTACCCTCTTTGGTGGGAAACGACAGCTGTTGTACGTATAGATACTGTTGTGGTGTTATTTCTACTAAAACCTTTTTGTATTGTTCGACGGCTTAGTGTATAAGGAAGTTTTTTGTTCACATAATTATATACCACCCCTCAAATGATATCTTCTGATTTATTTCGTTGCGGGATCCAAGAGAGGTATTCATGTCCCTGGGAGGCGTCGGACTTCAATGTTCCGGTATTTTCCTCCTCACAGGAGTTACATTGGTTTTGGAAGGTAGTGGCGGGCTTGTTCCATAAAAATACTCCTGCTAAATTTGATGATTTTCGCAAGTGCGACTATTAAAATGTACAGTTAAATCGTAGCTCTATACAGCGTAGACACCTTAACTTCTAACTCTACCGTAACCGCATCTGCATACCCATTTTAGTAGTCGCACCTGCGAAAATCATCAAGTTTAGCAGGAGTATTTTTTATGGATCAAGCCCAGTTAAATCGTAAAGTGTATGGAGCTACGATTTAATTGTACAGTCCGACTGTACAGTTAAATCAGCACAGTTGAATTGTAAGATACATAGCGAGCACTGAAGTTCTCAGTAAATAGGACAATGTTAGGTAAAGTGTTACTATAGCAATACTTAACACAAAGGAAAAACATTTGACCGCCTATACTTCACACACCTACGAAAACTTCAAGCAACATTTAACATAACCCAAAAAAAACCCCTAATACTTCAACCTGTTACACCAGAAAAAAATCCTCACATTACTATAGAAGGGAAGTATACGCGAATCATACAAATATATGTTGTAGTGTTAGCCGGGCCGTGATACCGACCAGCTGATGTCGTTGACCCGTATACCGTGACAGGAGGATGGGTGGGGTGAGGTCGCGGGGCGCGGGGGACGGGGGTGGTTGATGTACGGGGTGGTGTGTTTGTGTACATTGTGCCACGGTACGGGATGATGGCGATCGATTTTGTTGTGTGAGTGTGTTTGGCAAATTTTGGCATATGAATGACTATAAATTTATCGTGTGAGGGCACAGTAAGAACAATGTTTTCTAGCCCCACTAATTGCGTGGGTGTCGTAAGATACCGACTTAGTGATGTAAGTATTGAGTGCTTTAATTGAGACTAGGCAGCTATATTCTCTGATAAACTTGAACTTCTTTAACTACAATCTCCAGCAAAAGTATTCACTTGCGTCATAAAAATAACACAAAGACCAACGTTCAAATAGCTCTTATTTTAAAAAGTTAGTTAAGTCAAAGAAACCATAAAAAATAACAAACTTTAACTCAAGTTCAAACTCAAGTAACTTTTGACTGTCAAGGTTTGCTACGAAGTAGGCTACGAACTTGCTACGCCGCCTACGAAGTCGTAGTAACTCGCTACGAAACAATTTCCTTTGAAAAATTGTGACCCTTTATAAACAAAGTGGTTCTTTATAGAATTCTTTCTATTTTTAGATCGTGTAGTGGAAACGAATTGCCTCCCTTTAAACATCACTGCGAATGTACAACCGGTAGCAACCCCCTACCTATGATTACCATTGGAAAATATACCTTAAACCTAACAACATACAGTACTATTTCCTCTACCATTACACTCAAACTTTATTGAATAAAGCAATGGCTTAAGCCATTCGAAAACCAACTTTATATCGTTAAAACTAAAGCTACTTTTCACGTTAACACCAAAAACTAATGGCTAATATTTCCTCTTTGACGTCGCTAAACAAAATAGGACTCTATAACTGTAACTTAAAGCATATTTTTCATTAGGAAAAGTTAAATACATTTAGTATTACAAATACGGACAGTTTCCCGGAGCGTGGCGCGAGAGATTTGATATCGTTTTTTGCTGAAGTCTCACTATATATAGGAACATAGTTATGTATGTTTGTATATATGTTCTTTGACAATTTTCTAATGTATTTCTCTTTGAATATTGCTTCCTAGATAATTGGGCGGGACTTGCAGTGGAAAATGCGGGCACTTTGTACTCAAAGCCTTTGAATTTTAGCTTCCTAAGTACGGCGGTGCTTGCAACGTTTTCCAACATTTTCTTTTGGAATATTGAGATGGAAAATTGGTTGTTGCAGCGAAAATTGGCTTGGCTTTGTGAGGTTTTCATTAGTGGTGAAATGAGGTAACATATGGTTTATTTTTGTAAACCGATTTATTAGTTTGGTTCATACATAATAATTATGACGTGGTTTTTATACTTATGAGTACAACCTATAATATATAACTTGTTCCACGCCTGTCTCCCATGACGGTAGGCAGAGACAATGGAACGCCAATTGCTACAAATCTTACATACCTTTTTCGCTTCATCAACAGTCATCAGTCTTTTCAGTCGACTTAACAAAAGCGTGTTGGAATAGAAATTAACATAACCATAACCTCTACCTGTCTCCCATGAAGGTAGCCGGAGACAAAGGAACGCCAATAGCTACAAATCTTACATAGCTCTTTCGCTTCAAAGCAAAGTCAAAGTCAAAGCATTTATTTCAATTAATCCTAAATTAGGCACTTTTGAAACGTCAAATTGAATTGTCCGTCAGTCTGTCCGTCCGTCAGTGAAGCTAGGCGCCGTCATCAGTCTTTTCAGTGGACTTAACGAAAACGTGTTAAAACAAATTAACATACCTCCCTACTAACATGGAGTAAGTTTCTCTAGTCTCCCACTAGAGGTCAGTGGGTACCTCCGAGTGTTACACGGACCTTCTATTACAGTCTCTGTTCGTTGCACGCGAGCTCTGAACTCTAACCGAATTATGTAATGAAAGTGGTTGGAACTGGGTTACTATTTGGTGAACGTATTTGTTCTTGTAGTTACAAGTACGTGTTTCAGTTATCATATACAGATGAAATATAAAGTCACATAATTTGATCCGTGGAGGGTAAAGCAAACATGCACATTTTTAATGTAGCATCTACCGAACAAAAGGGCTTCGATTTTTTTATGGTATAAGCCGGTAAACGAGTAGACGGATCACCTGATGGTAAGCATCGCCGCCCGCACATTGAAACACCGGAGGTGTTACAAGTGCATTGCCGGCCTTTTGGGGGTCAATTTAAGGTTTGTTGGGAAATCAGGGCTCACACAACCGAACACAATGCAAGCGTTATTTCACGTCGGTTTTCTGTGAGGCCATGGTATCACTCCGGTCGAGCCGGCCCATTCGTGCTGAAGCATGACTCTCCCACTTTAAAAGTATTATACTTTTTGTAGCTTAAACGGTTATATAAATTATTTTGAGATGATTTCGGTTTTCCCAAAAATTTAAATGTAACGTATCTCCCAAACTGTATCAAAAAAACCGCAATCCCTCAATTTCCAATCCCCAATAACCAAAGAATTTCCCACCATAGCAAATAAAGAGTTAATAATTCTGCTCGGCTCCCATCGTTTGTAGCGTGAAGGTGAATTATAAGCCTTTGTGATAGCAGAGAGCCCTCAGCTCCGAAATATTACCATTTAAATTGGCTGACGTTTGCATACAGGGTTGAAACCACGGACAAGCCAGGTTATATGTACAAGTATATTTGGTTTTTGATGTTCCGTTCAAATATTTAGTTACTTGCTAAACGGGTGTAGACGGTAAAGTACAATACACTAGCTTCTGCCCGCGACTTCAGTCGTATTCCCGTGGGATTAAAAGTAGCCTATATCGTATTCTAGACCATAATTCATCCCTATACTAAATTTCATCCTCATTCCTTCTGCTGTTTTGATGAAATTAATTAAAAACATACTCACAAATATTAGCAAACTTTCGCATTTATAGTTTTAGTAAGCTTTTGTAACCACCCCTAAAGTTAAGGGATTATAATAATATTGTTTTTTCTTTACATATTACGGGACCATATTGTTTTTATTATTAATTTTTTACATACTTATTTGACAGAGACTATACAGCAGCGCTATCTGACCAACCTGAAGTTTTTAACTGCGAAAGATTGATGAGAAAGAAAAAACTGTTGATTTTGATACAGAAGTCACAACATCCATATCTACAGATAAATCTAATTCACACAAACCTTAAGTTTTCCTCATTGAAAAACCAAATCAAAAAACGACAACCTACCCACTTAACCTCCATCAACACACGCCTCCTATCAAAAAAATAGTAAAGAAAAAACACTTAATTTTATCAAAGTTTATAAGCAACATAATACACTCACGTAGGACATCGCGTGCCACCCCTACGCGGCTCGGTGGAAAACTTTGCATAGTTATTTTACTTGTAAAAGCGTAAACTGCCTTTACTATGACTAGTGACTTTGGAATTGAAAAAATATGACTGAGAGAGCCTTGAAACTTTTTGGTGAATTCGTGAACGCCTTTTAGTCATAAGTTGGTTTACTTTTTACACATAAATATCAATTATATATTTATGTGTTAAACCTACGATAACTTGATTCCTAAAAGATTTTTTAGGTAAATTCGTCTACTTTATACATACCTAATATATTTTTTTAATAAAAGCAGAAACTTACTGTCATGTACAAACTTTTGATAAACACGAAAAATGGTATGGCATTTTTAAAATAAACAATTTTTAGCAGAGCTAAGTTCTGTTCCCCTTACTACGAGTTTGCTTTACGTTTAAAGTAATCGAAACGAGAGCACGTTCGACGCTCTGATTGGTTAGTATATTTGAGCCGGCCAATCAGAGCACCATTCTCAATATCCAGTTAATATTCACTACTAAAAAAAACTTCCTAATCTAGCACAACTTTGAAAATGCTGCCACTCCAGTTGGAAGTTACTTACTTCAAAACTTTATACCTGAAAACTACCTAAAACAAATATTTGTCCAAGTCCCTACGTAGCGTAGTATAACCGCGCCTCGCTTTATCTTTTAGCTGCTCGTTAGGTTCGCGTTGGAAAATTTTCAAACAAGACTAGCAGGTCTACATGTGTTACTGTGATGTACTGCTGGATCCAGTACAGTATGAGCAGATGTACATTGGTATTGTAAAGGAATGCTTTATTGTTTTTAAAATACAACATTGGTATATATTTATACAATGTAAATGCCCGTCCTCTCTCTTACTAGGCTACATTTTGTTGTGCCCGACAGGGTCTCTAATTGTTACTTAAAATTATATATCCTCTATGTGTACATTAGGGCTACAAAAGTCCGGAGCTGCGGACTGCCTAGCGGGTTTACCGGGGCTCCGGCTCGAAAAGCAGGAGTAAAAACGGGATAGTTTTTAGTCAGTAAGAGTCTGACATTCTCGTCTCACCTATGGCGAGAAAATTTGTTGGATTTTGGCCCCCTTAAAAAAGGGTTACAAAAGTATGTATTGCATTATTAAGTATTTAGAATACTTTTTTCTTCTTTTTGAAACATAATTTTATTCTGTTTAAAATAATATCAACCTTTCCTGCAATGAATTTTGCAGTTTGATAAGCGAAAACTTGTTCGAACGTCAAAGAAACAATGAATAGTAAATTCAGTGCTCCATTTTCTCTTTTATCATGGGTGCACTTACTAACTCATATTTCTCATGCACATCACACCCAGACTCGGAACAACTACACATATATGTGGATCACACAAAGAAAACTACACTTCCCGAAGTGTGTCGTGAGTTAGAATATAGAGAAAAGGCAACATTTTAATAAAATGCTACGTTTGATGGAGACCAAAATCATTATTTTTAATGTATCTATCTAGTAGGTTAAAAAAATATGAAATGATATATATTATGGACATTAAAATTTCGCTGAATGAACCTTAAAAGTATAGGGAAAAGTAATACACCAGAGACATAACCAGTCTCACTCCGAAACTTTAATTTAATATAGATATAGTTAATGTTTTAGTTTATTAGTTGTACATATTTATTTCTTTTTATTTAAGTTCTTATTTCGTGAAGACATATCCCTTTTTTTGAGGGGGAAATCATCCAATGACTTCTCCCGCCTTAGGGGAGGCGAGAAGGATTTTCAGACTCTTACCGACTAAAACCCACCCTGTTCCTTCTCCTGCTTTGAACCGGAGCCCGTGTAACCTGTTACTTTATCCACAACTCCGGAATGTAATATTGTATTAATATCTAAATAATAATTATGTATTTTTTTACCTAAGCATTATTTTTTATTGAAAAATTAAAGAAACTTGTCTAACATTTTTCATTGTCTAGCTGACAGACAAAATGCATGTTTCCTATCTACACCGCTATTATATCAGAATTCCTACTGCCTGTAGTAGTGTAGGAAACTATTTCATAACGATCTCGTCAACAATTACTGAGAGAGTCGCGACAGACAGGGCGGCGACGAGGCTTTGTGCCGTAATGTCATGTCATCGTACTATATAATATTATAAGTGCGGATGTTTGTAAGACTGTATGTATGTTTGTTACTCAATCACGACAAAATGGTTGAAGGGATTTGGACAAAATTTGGAACTAGGGTTGATTATGGTGTGGAATAACACATAGCATACTTTTTATCACACGTGATCGCTGGCGAAGATGTTGGCAGAAGCTAGTACGTTATATTATTGTAGTAACCTAATATTATTCTTAGAGGTAGGTAGACCTATATTATTAGGACATATAAAGAAGACATAGAAAACACATCCTTGTATCCTGACTACGTATACATATGATATGATATGATGATAGTCTAATATTTAGCAAATATTGACTTGTTTATCTTTCTTGCGTAACACCAAAGAGCATTTTACTGTACGAATTGTATGTCTAAAAATAGTTATTAAGCTGGAGACTGATGTGGGCTATGGAGCAAAAATATAACCTATATCACTCTATTATATGATAATTTACATTCTCTGTTAGAAATAGAAAAAAATATGTATTCTAGTGAAGAAGTAAAAATAACACTACATTTTAAATAAATTATAGTGATAGACTACACAAAAGCAAGCCAAAATTTAATAGATCGGAACAGTGACATGTAAAGTAATAGTACATAATAATAAGCTCACATATACCTATAATATACGTACGCATCATTATCCCACATGTACTTTATCGCCGACAGCAAACGTTCCCGTGTAAACAGCGACTTGTGTCAACTCGAATATATTGTCCAGTCAACAAGGATGTAGCGAGGTTGACTGCGCACTGCGGTGCCATATAACACCGTCAATGTACACATACATTCATCATTCGTAAATATAAATTAAATCAATCAAATAGAATAATGATTTTATGAATTAAAGTTCCGTGAATACATTTAGTAAAGGCTTGTAGTGCTACGGCGTAGCACCGTAGCAGATTGCTACGAAATGTGTAGTGGAATATTTTCGGTTATAGAATGTCATGGAAAGTAGGTGGTTTTAGATTTAATATAAATTGATATTTTATTTAACATTCTTTTAAAAGTGGAAAACTACTTGAAATCCGGGTTAGGAACTCTTCTAAACCGGAAATTATGCACATTTTATTGCCTGAATTTTAAACCACTATAAAACTGAAACAATGCACACAAACGTATGAATGTAGTTAGTCTCTGCTGACCAACCTATCCCAACGTGCGTCACGATATTCAACCCTCCGGCGTCCACGCACGGCTCACCCGCGACAATCAACGTAACAATTATTACAACATATCGAATGCAATAACCCCATAGCAGGTCACTCCACCTGCCAGTTACCACGAATCAACCCTTCCCCACCCCCTTCCGAGAAATCTACTCAAGGGATATTATTACCCCCGGCATTTCCCAGCAAAACTTTATTAATAAACAATTTGTTTGAGGAAACGAACAATTGTTTCTATGCAAGCTAAATATAGCAAGCCAGGTATAGCTCCGTGTGGGTTGACTTTCAAACTTTTTTGTCGAAAGTAAACTTGGAATAGTTCATAATGTTTGAGGTAATTGTTATTTAACCGCTGCCTAAACTTCCTGGGTTATTTCATTGAGTGTTCGGAAAATTCCTGGCACCCTGTGTTTCATTGATAAATTACGATGCTTGTCTATTACGATAAAGGTAACAACATGGTGTAATGTTTCATTGACACCAACATAAATCCTCGCAATTTCCACCTAATTCTCGCTCCGCTCGCTCGGTAGGTGGAAGCAGCTCGTTCGTTGTCCCCGAACGCAACTCCTCACGGAACCCAGTTACGTCGGGGCCGAGGTGGCCGGGTGTCGATCGATTCGCCCGGGGTAGATCTGGTTTTTTCGGACACTATACCAACGGAGGGTGAACGAACCCAGTTATGTAAGGCGGGTCGATAGCGGGCGTCATGCGCGCCGCGCTCGCTGCTACCCCTCAATACCGTTCGCGCGCGCTACCCCGACGGACGTGCACTTTATTTTTATCGCGTTTTTTCGTTCCTCTTTCGTTCTTTCCGTTTATGATTTGAGCCGCCACCATGTCGAAGGGCGATGGTGAACAACAAAACGGTGGTGGCGAGGAGTCCAAGACTAACCTGATCATCAACTACCTGCCCCAGTCCATGACGCAGGAGGAGATCCGGAGCCTGTTCTCCAGCATCGGTGAAGTGGAGTCGTGCAAGCTGATCCGGAACAAGGGCGCGGCGTTCCCCGACGCACTCAACCACGCACTGCACGGCGGCGGCCAGAGCCTCGGCTACGCCTTCGTCAACTACCACCGACCCGAGGATGCCGAGAAGGCCATCGCCACGCTCAACGGCCTCCGGCTCCAGAACAAGACGATCAAAGTTTCCTACGCGAGGCCCAGCAGTGAAGCTATTAAAGGTGCGAATCTGTACGTTTCCGGACTTCCTAAGACGATGACTCAGGCCGAACTCGAGCGATTGTTCAGCCCGTACGGCAGGATCATTACGTCGCGAATCTTGTGTGAGAACTCTGGCGGCCGACCCTTCACTGGCGGCGAGCAGGGGCTGTCCAAGGGTGTCGGATTTATCCGCTTTGACCAGCGCGTCGAGGCGGAGCGTGCCATCCAGGAGCTGAACGGAACAGTGCCCAAGGGAGCCACGGAGCCCATCACGGTGAAGTTCGCGAACAACCCCAGCAACAACGGCAAGGCGCTGGCGCCGCTGGCCGCGTACCTGCCGGCCGCGCTGCGCTTCCCGGCGCCGCTCGGCAGATTCAGCTCAGGCAAGTCTCTCCTAGCCATCAACAAAGGTCTGCAGCGCTACAGCCCGCTGGCGGGCGAGCTGCTGGGCGGAGTACTGCCGGGCGCCGTGGGCTCGGAGTGGTGCATATTCGTGTACAACCTAGCGCCCGAGACCGAGGAGAACGTGCTGTGGCAGCTGTTCGGGCCGTTCGGCGCCGTGCAGAGCGTGAAGGTGATCCGCGACCTGCAGACCAACAAGTGCAAGGGCTACGGGTTCATCACCATGACCAACTACGACGAGGCCGTGGTCGCCATCCAGTCGCTCAACGGGTACACGCTCGGCAACCGCGTGCTGCAGGTCAGCTTCAAGACTAATAAGATCAAGACCATCTAAGGGGATCGCCCCGTATTCGGCCTAGCCGGACGCTAGGACGGCACAGCAGGCGCGCACCCATACATACACACTCACTCGTACTCGGCGGCCGCTGCCCGCCTCCGCTCCACGGCGGGCACACCGCGACTTGGACCCAGGCTTGTCACCTTTTCAGTGAAAATATAGTATTTTGTCGTGTTATGTAATTATATGTTAAAATATTACGTTTTCACCGTGTTTATGCGAAAGTGATGGACTTGAACTTACGGTGACGACATAAATTGCCAAATACTTGATAAGCAAGAGTCTAATGTATTGATAGACATAGGTGACATTCCTAAAGATTGGACCTGACTTATAGACTGTCTTCCCGAGACGGCCCGCCCTATGTCAGGGTTGCCGGGCGGGCGTTTTATTATTGTAAAACTAGAGAAATGTTTTTGACTGTAATGTGTGGCAACCCTTTGTTCGGCGCCCGGATAGTCGGCCGCTAGAATTGGGTTAAGTGTTGAGGAAACCAAGATGGCGGCGAGGCGGGGCGCGGACTGCGCAGGTCCGGATGGCGCGGCGCGGGAACCAAGGGTCGCCACCGACACGCAATAATATTATAAGCTCCGCATCAGATGTGGGCTACTGGCCAGAACTCTGAAACATACATATTGGTAATAGTCAATAACAAAATAATGATATTAAACTTCGCTTATGAACGGTTGTGGTTATCGAGAAAATAGTTTTCGAATATAAAATAATATTAGCAATAATAGCCTAAATGCTATGCTCCAATTTTTTATGCGATCATATCGTAATAATTACATTAACGTACGTATATGCGAGACGAGGGCGAGCGCGACACACTCGATGTACGCAGGCACCGCGGCCGCCGGCGCCCCACCGGCCCGGCGCGGACTAATCGAAGTAAAATAGTGTTATATTGTTAAAGATTGGAAAGAAAATATATATTATCTATACGTATATTTTAATCATATATTAAAATTAAGGAAGAAAAAAAAACTAATCAAAAACTGTGATAGGTTTTGATACAATTTTAAAGATCAGAGTATGGGTGTTGCAGGCTGCTCGAGGCGAGCGAGCCCGGCAGTAGTTAGTATTAGAAAAATTTTTGAGATACATTTTCGATGGTGGTAATACGCTTAACACGACGGCCGACGCCAAGTCGTACGGAGTTGACGGATGTTCCGAGTACACGGAGCTTGGGGAAAATCGATCGAGCTAGTTCTGGGGAGCGCGCAGGCGAGCGCGGGCGGGGCGCGGGTCGCGGGGCGCGGGGCGGCACCCACCCCGCCGGTGGCCGGGGGGGCGCGCGGCTCGCCCGCGAGGACGAGTCCGTTCGCGGAACAATGGTGCATACTCTAGTCTAACGATGTCGTTCCAAAAATATAATTAATCGATGTCTAAACATATTATCGGTACCTGCTATATATAATGTATGGATGCGGCCCTGCGTCTATTCGAACTAGGCTTTAATTGTTCTAGTCTAAATGGAAATTTGTAAATAGAAAAAAAAGTTGTTTAATTTAAATAAATGATTCAGTAACGCCGCGTCTCAACACGTCACACTAGTATCTATAATATCATTAAACTTTACCCGACAAAGACCTACTATGAAACATCGAACTTGAATAGATATTTTAAATATCGTGCCGTCCTAACGACCCTACGATTTTTGTAAAAAAAATATATACTTAATATTATGTAAAAAACAGTTTTGTAACATTTCAAATATTAAAATAAATAGGTATCTACTCATTACATACCAAGAGATGGAGATAAATTTACAAGTATTTATATATTTATTATAAATGTAAAACGTGCAATAACTAATAGCCAGTAATTTAAAATTAAAAAAAAATATTATTAAAACGTCAAAAATGACTCGAAGAGGCGTTGGTTGACATAGTGTCAATGCGCGGAGCTCGCGCCACCTTGTTTACTATTTATTGTAAACTATTTGTTTATCCGCACTAAGTACGCGCGATTTGATTACACTCATTTTTTCCATTTATTTCAATAATATAAATAAAACGACAAAAAAATCGCTTAATTTCGATACAGCTTGATAAATAAATGCTTCTGACATTCCATTTTTAGTGTTAAATACTTTTATTAGGACTACTATTATTGATTTAGATAAAATTCGTGAGTTACCTGTGCGTCCGCAAACGTCACTTGTGTCAGCTGTCACATCGTTTGACAGGTGTCAATTGGGAATGACGTTTGTGAATGCGGATTACGTTTGATTTAGTTTCGATGAAGCCGTACGGTTGGCTAAGAAATGAGTACTTGTATGGTCTACGTGTGAAGCACAAGATTTGCTATACCTACTTATTATCTATATACTATGTAGTCGTCTCTTAGGTTAAAATAGTTGTTGTGTTTTGTGTTGTTTTCATTCAGCATGAAAATTTCAACTATTCTAGTCATACGTTCCGAAAGGAATTATTAAATTATAATAAAGAAAATATTTGATATTTTGAATAGTTGAAGTTAATGGTCAATGTTGATAATAATAATCTTAATGATAATTTTGTCATAATATTTTTCATCTTAGATTTACTGTCATTAATTTAGTGTATGTGCAATTTATTGTATTTTATGTGTAAAACTTAGTGTGCATTTAACTTATTTAATATTATATAATTTATAAATTATTATATTCCTAAATATTAGTTTTTATCGATGTCGATATATTTCCGAGTAATGTCTAGTCACTAATGGTACCGGCGCGCACGCAAGTGTTGTCGCCTTTATTTATTCGCGTCGATAAAAATTGATGTTTTATCGAGAAGTCGATAAGTAAACCTAAATTGATTTATTTATTAGGGAAATATATCGGGCAATTAATATAGGTCGGGAGCTTGGACTTGCTAACCTTGGTTGGAAGTAACGAAGTGTCGAAGTAACATTTTTGTTCAATTACACAATTTTACGATTCCTTATTGATTTGTTTTCTCAAATGTTTGCGTATGATAAAGCTTAATACGTCGTTTTGAATCGAAACATAAAACACCAAAGTATTTTACTGAAATTTCATCGACTTTTTAGATAATAATAAGAAATAATGAGATTGCAAATGATAAAAATGCAAAATGATATTTTGGAGTGAAATTGTTCGTTAGGAGTTCGGTTAGGTGTTACGTCAGAGGTTAGTAGAATGTTTTGTGCGCCCCTCTTCTTTCGGTAATAATTATAAAATAATAATAATTAATAATAGTGCTCAATAGCTTAGAGGGCGATGCCCGTAGTACGTAACGCGAGAAGCAATAATAAATAATTGTGAATTTTATAAACAGAACACACGGGTAATAACTACACCTTAATTAACTTAATATTTTTGTATGTATTTTAAAATATACTGTAATTCATATCTTCATAGATTTAAGCGGCCGACTCGCAAAACGTTCTACTAATTCAGTTGCAGTCCGAGTTTTGATTACTGTAAATGTAAACTAGGCGACAGGCTCGTGTTGTAAACTGTAAAAAAATAAAACCTTGCTAGGTATCGCTAGAGCAATCCATGGAACCTATTTTAAGAAAAATGGACAGACACGGGCCGCGGAGCTACCTGTGTGTTGACTGAGTCACACTCGCACGCACACATATGTATAACGTGCGCACTATGTAGAGGACGAAGCGATCAAAGCTCGGACTGAGCAAGCTATCTACAAAGCTATGGTATATAGGTTGTGGATACAAACGTCGATGCTAAGTAACTAACCCCACTAAGTGACAAGGGATATCTGATCAATAGCATAACGGCTACTTTTTGAAAGGTGTTTTGATGCATTTTTATGAAATTAAAAAATAATAATATTATTAAAAAATCGTAAATTAATTGGCAACACAGAAACAATACTCTAATACGCATAGGCTAATTGACAATGAGGCTGTGAAATTAGCAAAAATAAAGTTAAAGAGACACGTGACGATTGATCGTAATTTAATAAATAAAATATTAACGTAAGTTAAATCACAGAACAGAGACTAATGGGAATTATTTCACGCGCCACAGACTCGTCGGCACACATCATTTCCCAATCGTTTCCCAATGTGCCGATTCTCACACTTTCCCAGTCGAGAGCATGACGCTTTGCGTAGCATGGATGGATTGCAACGTGCCATATTCACTTGTTACCGATTCTTTCCTGTGAACCATTCAACGCCACTTTTATAATATAAGGAAAGTATGTATCTATATGAGCTGCTCCCTTAAGGAAGCAGCGCTTCGAGCGAGCCGAGCGGGCCGCAGGTGGCGCTGGCGTCGCTTGAGGCTACATACAGCAATAAAGTGTAAATGTAAAGATTGCGATAGTACATAAGGTGTAGGTTGCTAGCCCACAGCCTGAATGCCTCTCTGTTCTGTGATTACAATCATGCACTCACGCGTACAAAACATGTTTAATGCCCATATTTAATAAGTAAATCAATTGAAAAGTTAATACTCCAAACTGCGTGAACTGTTTGACTGTCCAATGTGAAATAATGATAGAGAAATAGAGTGAGATGGGAATAAAAGCATATAGAGTTTTTCTATACAGCTTATCGTGTAGAATGGAATGGCCTTAAACTCGGACGCAAGCACAAAGAATTATCAGTGTGGCCGAGATGTACGCGATTCCGATAGTTAGGTCACAAATGAAGAAATGATCTTCCATAGTAAATAAATACGTAAGTTTTATATTTCTTCACGTAAAAATATTTCAGCGAACCACTCTGTGTCGCGATACTCGCCGCGCGACGCGCCCAATCGATATGCTCAATTTAACAATGGACGCAGCGACGCAGCGCCCAGTGTTGTGACACAGTCTTCCTACTCGACACTCAGCATAGCGATTGAAATATTTTTCACGTCGTAGAAAACTCGAGACATCGACTAAATGTGTTACTATTACTTCATAAATGTCAAAATTTCTAGTGAGAATAACAGAACGCAATGCACAACACCTAATGATATATACTTGTACGCTGCTACAGCTGTATTCTTATAAAATTATTTGTAATTAATACTACATTTGCTCACCTTGTACTTCCTTGTATTTTGGATCCGTTTCTCTAGTAGTATAGCTTAGTAGTGTAACGTCTGTCGATAATTTTATAAATACAGCTCCGCCCAGCAGCCTGTTGCTTCCCTCTACGCATGATCATCGTCACAAATGTTCCGAACACATAGTGTTACTCGATTTCTTTCTAATAAATTCCTTTAACTAATCTTATTGACGATTCTAATTAACATAGCCCTATGTGTTTTTATCCCTGAATAATCGTTATAGACAGTGAAAACCGGAGCGAGAGATAAATTAAAATCGACCTGATGTAGAATAAAAATCTTTATTTACAAACATTTTAGAATGAACTTAGCTTGACAATACGCCGTCGGGTAAAAAAACAGATTGCAATAAATATGTAAATAAACATCAAAGGTTCGGTCCTGCTTCGGGTAAGCGAATTATAAATAAAAAAAATATTAATAACCAATAGTTTCGAATTTAAAATAAAAAGTAATATCATGTAATATCAATTTCACTGTCTATTTATTAGAATTCGTTTTCGGTGTTGATTCCTCTTAAGCTGCATGGACACAGTTTGTTCCCATATCGTACACATCGTAGTCAGCCGTTGTATCGACACACCTCACTGTACTTACGACCGGTTTCCTTTTATCGTACTCACTATCGATAACTTTCGGGTTAGCAGTAGTGGCACCTCACTGTTTGGCAATAATTTCCACGCGATGGGAACGAACTCGCACCCATGCAGAGTAGATTGTGATACTCCTAGTGCATACTATAGTCAATACTCATACACCATTACATAGATCAGAGTTCACACCTGATCACCTCTTCGTGTGAACCTTCTAATGTGTAAATCGATCCCAACTTCCCACAAACTCGATAAGGCTAGGAAATAATTTAGAAAAATGCATCGTAAGATAAGAATCTCAACAATAAAAGTATTGAATAAGTATTTTACCAACTTCAAAGTTAAGGTGTACTAGACAATGAAAGCAATGATATTTATAATTAAATAAAAATGAAATTATGTGTAATTCGGTCAGCCATTTTCCTTGTTCGTACTCGCTGACGTCACTTTGATACAAATACGTATTTTATAAAAGTAATAAAATGCAAAAAAAGTTTAAAAAAACACTTAAGATCTTCCGGTATTAACATTTAATGAGAATCAATGTAAAACAGTTTCATTTACGTCTTTTTATGAATTATTATAAAATTAAGAGGTAGATGTCTGTATGTGTTGGTGGTATTAACTGATTTAGTTGGTATTGTACCTAAAAATTAGGTATTTCTATAATAATTATTGTGTCGGTTTAAATAAATTACCTCTACATTATAGCTTTTGTGAAAATTATTGTTTGCACAAGAATAGACGAGTAAGGCCGATTCACTAAAACTGGAAGGTTCCTACACTCCGCCTATTATAAGGGCAGTTCGAGTGTGCGGCGGCGGCTCGTGTAGACCCTGCGTTACGACTACGGTCGCAACTCCGCGTCTCGCGGCCGGCGAAGTAAAAATATTGTCGCAATAATATTTGACAGAAAATATTTTTAGTGTCCATTACAGTTTTAGTGTCGTCTTTAATCATAAATGTTGTTTCCAATAATTTATAAGATCGTTTTAAGGATATTGTGTAGAGTTCTCTAAAATCGCTAACTTTTTCCGCAAATTATGTAATCGTATAGAAAAAGCAAGCGTTTGGATAATTCTGCACGCCATCTTTCTTTCGATATCGGATTAGAAAGATTTTGAATAAAAAAAAAAGAATACTCATTCCTAAAAGTAAGCATTAATAACCAATATATTTACATCAGTAGATACTTGGCTGTTTTTACGTAATTATGAATTAATATTTTCACGTAATTTATGTGTCTATAATTAATTAATTTATTGGAATTAATTATAATAAAAAAAAATATGGAAAAAAATGTCACATTCTTCTCACTTTATACAATAGTTTTTACAATATGATATTTAATATCCTCAATGGTTGTAACTATACATTTCTTGTTCTAAATATATAAAAAACCCGTGATTGAGTTTTTTATTCAACCTGTAGTATGTCCTTTAATCATAAGGCCCATAAGGCTACACTTTGTTAAACAATACATAGCTTGCACACAGACAACACTTTAAAATACATTTTCATTAAAAAGTGCTTTTTAAAAATAATTTTCTGAGTTAACACTTTTGACCTTCACTGTACTTTAAGTGACATTAGTGCTGTTAATATTTCTACAACTTTTATCGTGTTTAATCGATCAGAACACACTTGACGAGCACCGCTCCAACCCAGCAATTGACTGGTGTAATGGTTGTAAGTCTTTATTCACCACTAAACACAATTTAACACAATAACTATGTAGATACAGACATTTGTAGTAACAATAGTTTTGGGAAGAAGAGGCGTGGGACATAGATATATTCGCAAACGACGCGTAAGCGGCGCGAGTCGTATGCGATCTCGCGCCGTTTGTAGTTAGTAGTGAAATAAAGACATTACAACCATTACACTGGTCATTTAAATTTGAACTTTAAACCGAATCTCGTATGATGAATTTTATAACGTCGCACCCACGCGCTTGCGGCTTGTGGACGGCACGCTGGAAGCGCGCGTGCCATGTGCTTATTGCACACCAACAGCGAGTCGCCCTCCAGGCGCAAGTGAAACATCATCGCATCGCGCGCTTGCAGCTCGCAGTCAGCGCGCCGTAAGCACGCTTGCAGCTAGCAGTAGCCACAAATTGAAACCACGTTGTACGGAGCTGAGTCGGAGCCGTGCTTGTTATGTGTGTTTTGACTTTTAACATCATGAAAACAATACATAATTTATATTTTAGAATTTAACACCATATTAATTCTGTTGAATACTTTTTTGTGCCACGATAAGTAATGACCGTAAAGTCCTTAGTTATTCATAAAGCAATTTTACAAATTGAGTCTAAAGGTCAGATAAACACTTATATCAAGTTTACTTTTCCATTTATAGCATTTACATGAATAGGTACTGCCTAAATTATTCATAGTCATAGTCAATTCCTGTAATTTAAAGACCACAAATATGAGTAGGTATAGTTAGTACATTAGACCTGTAGATCAACCTATTCCACTCAGTTCCAATTTCTCTAAAAGATTTTTTGGACATCCTTTAAAAATTTTATTTTTCTTATTAAAACTTAGTACTCCATGATTGAATCACCAGCTTGAAATCCTTATGTCAGACTGGAATAGGTTGATGCCGTTTGATATAAAACTTGTAGCAGCATATAGCATCAAGTAAATCCTCTTCACACCATGGAGTTTGGAACTACCATCATCAACATTACATCAAGTCAAGAATCAGCAGCTTCTACTTTTCCACCAGGTCTACCTTCGTGATATCTCACAACAGAGAAGCAAATCATCTTTCTCCTTGTCACCTACTTCAGAAGAATAGCATTTCAGCAATTTTATTTAGAAAATTTGACATTTCACCTAAAAATATTTAGTGTCGCAGCTCTAGCCCTCGTCTCATTTTTAGGATCCCGTCTGCCAGTACCTCAATACCATCAAAATTTGTTAAGCAATTTTAGGTGTGAAAGCGTAACAAATATGCTTAGGACATTAAGATTTCTGTCTTAATCATAAATATGTAAGTATTATCTAGAAATCAAGCCTCAAATAGTTTCACATTAACATTACATGCAATAATATTTCTCTAGTTTTCTCAAAACCATATATTTACAAAACTATACGTATGTATGGGTGAGCGCCATCTTTGAATTAGAAAAGCACGTGTTCCTGACTTTGACATTATTCATTTTCGAACGAAAATTTGACATTGACAGTCCCGACCAAATTCGGTAGCTAGTACTAAAATTTCGTCAATAGATTTTAAACCTTACCACTTTTGTAATAAAGTTGAATATTCCTAACACAGCGGTCGATTTCTGTCAGTAGGTACGCACAACGCCACGTGAGCGAATTTGGAACTAATGAGCTGTCACACATTTAATTTTGTTTTATGAAAATGTCAACGTCAAAACTACCTATTACTATAACACAGTTTTTGCTCGACTGTTTTCGACTTTGTGCACTTTGTATTTAGGTGTATTTTAGTCTATTTACACGTTGGCTGAAGATTATAATTATATTACAATACGCATTCGAAACCAGTCGAGCAAGCACGAGATTAGTAAAATCCTTTCACAATATTCATTAAACATTTATTTTTTGTAGCTAAGCATCAACTTATTTTTAATTAATTATTATGTTATCGGCTTACTCACGTAACTATTTGACGAGGAACTCGACTAGTTTCAACCCATGCTAGAGGCTCACATTCATAAGCAGCTTGAAATCATAATATTGATCAGAGCTTGAAACTAGTCGAGTTACTTCAGTTCCTCGTCAAACAGTTACGTGACTAATGCCCGAATACTCAAACGCTACTCAATTTTAAGACGCTCTCAAATGTAGTACTGTCACTATCAATTCTTTATAAAATGACAGAGATAGCACGATATTTAAGTACAACTTACAATTTGACTGCCCGGTTGATGCGGTGGCTGGGCAACTGGCAGCCGTGCAACGGGTAGTGGGCTCGATTCCCGCACGGAGCAACTCTTTGTGTGATCATGTGTATGTGAACTTGTATGTTTGTAAACGCACCCACGACAAAGGAGAAAATCCTAATGTGGGAAAACGTTTTCCAAAAAAAGATTGAGCAGCGTGAATACCCGGGCGTAAGCTGATTACACACGAAAGGTATAATACAATTATTTTTAATTGTTTTTTTTTTCGAAATTGGTACGATAAACCTTTCAATGACAAGCAATCTAAATATATGTATGTAGAAAAGTGCTAATCGCTGCGAAGGGGGCCTTCTCCAAGGTCGGAGTTTCCCCTATTGTTGATCCAGTTATTAGGGCTGCCACTGCCTGCCGGAGCGACGTGTTTCATTACAACTGTTGTCATTTTTTGGAATCAAGAGCAAAAAGGTCGTATATTACTTTAACAACACGACTACAACACAAGAGGACCGCGCGCTGACCACCCGCCGTCGGCTTTTTGTACTGACGTTATGAAATATACCATGCGACATACGACTTACAGTTCAAATTTAAATGGCAAATTTATTGCCTTAAAGGTGACAGAGAGGTGTAGATATTTATTCATACGATAGATTTAAAAGCTATAGATGTAATAATATTTAGTAATTGATGATTAACAAAGATACAGTAAAGTCCGGACACTTTGCAAAAAGTTCGATTTTCTATGGTATTTGTAGAACAATAACTGCCTCGACTGCCTCGTTGGTTGAGTGGTCGCAAGTGCGACTGCCAGACAAAGAGTCTCGGGTTCGATTCCCGTATTAGGTACTTACTGGGCTTTTATCGGATTTTCGTCTGAATAGTAGCACAGAATCTGGAATTGTACCCAGTATAAGGCAATCGGGTCACCCCCTATTACATGGGACTTTAACTGGTGAAAAGTGGTGTACATTGTATAGCGACATTACATATCTCTAAATTAATTATTATGTTATCTGCTTACTCACGTACTGTTTTGGCGATTGTCGCGCTGCTACTGACAATCGCCGCGTCGTGTGTCGCGGAATGCTGCTCATGAATATGAGCCTCTAGCATGGCTTGAAACTAGTCGAGTTCCTCGTCAAAACAATACGTGAGTAAGCCGATAACATAATAATTAATTTAGTATGTCTCACGAAAGTTACAATAAAATTACATATCTCTGTCAAAAGTTTCATCAAAACAAATTTTAACTTCCATCTTCAGTATAACTATACTATGCACTGAGTAGTGGACATACGAACAACACTATGCACATCAACCTACACAATTCTGTCCAATTTCTGCAACAGATTTTCAATCCTATCACAACAGTGTAAAGATGAAAATAGAAAGAACGTACAGGTATATGTTTGGTGCAAGTTTCGAGTTAATGCTACCGGCTTTGTTTGCACCCCTCCCGTACATGTGCGCGGATTATTAAATACAGCTCTAAGCCGACTACAAAATATTAAGAGTTCATACTTTGTTTTGTTTCTTTTTACTAGAAATTGTTCTTGGATTGGTTAAAATCTTATAGTAGTATAAAATCCTCTTTGTTCGTTGGTTGGATTTTAGATTAATGTCTTTTATCCCCAAAAGGGTAGGCAGAGGTGCACATTACGATACAAAATACCTCTATTCAATGTATTCCTGGCCATGTCGAGTGGTCACGAGTGCAAATGCTGGACAAGGGTCTCGGGTTCGATTCCCGGGTCGGGCAAAGTATTACTGATTCTGGAATTATTTGGGATTTATAACACAAATGGTGAAAAGTGGGTGTACATTGTATAGCGGCATTTACATTAACATTCACGTGCTGTAATGTGCACCTCTGCCTACCCCTTCGGGGATAAAAGGCGTGACGTTGCAAACGGCGTCTAGTGTCACAATATCCATCAAACAAATTAACATCGAGCATGCGAACTGCGTCCACTAGATACGCAACAATACGCAATCAACCGACACACTGAATTATTCAGTGCTGTAGTCTGTCCATTTAAGAGGTACAGGCATTTTACCAAACGCTGATGTGGGTACGATGGACCCGTATGGCAAATTAATTAAAATGTGTAACCAAACGTTGTAGGTTTTATTAATTGCAGGGATGGGATGTTCACCTTAAGTCCTTTGTCATACACTGGGCGTAAATCGAGTACTTTGTAATTGGGGATATTTTGTCATACACTGGGCGTAAATCGATATTCTATATTAATAATAGGGATGATGACGGGGTATGAAAATTAAAAATCTATTTAGTCCATCAGTTAGGTACTTAATGAAAAAATATTAGACACGTTTTCTTTTTATTTGGCATCGGTGCCAATACGTCATTTCTACAAACGTACCTAGAAGTGACGTCCAGCGATCTTTCAAATCAATATATCTTCGAAAGTATTTGTTTCCATAAGAAAATAAAAAATACGTATCTATTGATTTAACATAATCTACGAGACGGTCATTAAAATAAAAAAATAGTCCTTCTATTGAAAACCTTAAATCTTTTTCGAACTGAAAAACCGCATCTAGACTTGTACTTAGTCTTTTGACCAAAGGAACCAATCCAAGAACAGTTGAATTTTTAACAACAAAGAAATGCTTTTTGTTCATTTCACACAACATTACGAGGGTTTGTTACCCCCTAACTTACTAACAAATAGACGTAATTACGACACCATAATTACGTTAGCCAGAACAGTTGTCAAGCGTGCCTACATGGGGAAATTCCAATTCAGGTATACTTATATATAGGTACTAACTTGACCATCCAGGTAATTATACACTACAGATTTACAATTTATATGTAAATAGAATTGAGTATGTTACATCACTAATTTAGTATCATTCGTTCATGTCATTACCCCGTCACTATGGTCTGAGGTCAACGACCACTGTCGTTCTAGTGTGTGTCGAGTGCAGTCGCACCTACTAATATAGTAAATAATTAACATTGTAAAATAATGTAAAATACAAGTCATCTCACATCAAGTCGTTTAATTTAATAAACACAACAACAATACATGGTGTCAGAAGTGGGATGCTACGTTTGGTATTTTTGAATGCATGTTGTGATTATTTGTTTCTGATGCTAAATTACTTGTATTTGACTGACAAATGTCATTTTTAGTGTTCCAATGGTAACTCAAAGTTTTGGAAAAATTACTTTTTGGCTTAACTACTGACTATTCTTATAAGACTTATTATAATTAACATGTCCTTGACCTAGACTATGACTGTTTTTATTGTTATTTATTGTCTTGCGACTGACGGACTGACTTTTATTAGTGTAGCAATGATAATAATGCTCACTTTGACTATTCTTAATCGACTTATTTGACTTATAGGATTATTTTTATTAAGACTTTGACTTGTAAGACTGTTTTTATTATGACGGTGTAATCTCTCAGTGCAATAACATTGTCATCATGGAGATTACCTAGACTTGGACTATTTTTGTTTAGACAAATTTCTTGTGTGTGAGTGCATTTACATGGTCCAAACTATATGACTGACTTTTTGACTGATTTTGTGGTTGACTGTATGACTGTGCAAATACTACTGTGTGACTGCTTATTTGAATACTAAGATGATTTTCTCGACTTATGTTTAAGATAATCCTACAAAATAGGTATCATTTTGTATCGACTTTGATGCTTGCAACTGTCTGACTTGTTTATTCCAAACAAAACTTAGCATAATGACCAAAAGAGTTACATGACCTGCATTGTATCCAATCGCTGGGTTTCGTTCGATGAGACTGCCCACAGCGACCACACGTTGATTTGACTGCCTCATCGGACTGGGAGACTTCCACGTGGCCCGATGTGGCGAAAACTTGAAGCACGCTGTCGACAGACTCGTCGACCGCCGCTCCTTTGACACAGTTGCATCACCTTCTCGCCGTCTTCGACGATGGACTTGTTTGTCATCTTGTCTGCATCCTGCTGTGCGACAATTAGGGTTTTCGCCAACTCTGCATCCTCTCATAGGAAAGGTTGGGCTCTTGCAACAGCCTTTATGTTGACAAATCCATTGCAGGTTGGCAATGAAAATATTCATGAGGACTCGCGCAGGGTTCCGAACTCGCAATCCTGCTCTTTATCTCCATATCGGTGATAAATTGTCGATGCTCTCAGATTGAGCTTGCCTCCTTGTAAAAAACATATACCTGCACATGGTAAGGTTCTTACGTGGCTCAAAGTACAGGTCGAATTTGACTTGACGTCTTCCATTTTGGCCTCATCCAGGCTTGGTTTTGTGACTTTTTGTATGACTTGCATTTGCTCCATGCGATCCAATTCCTCGCGCAGTTTTCCTTGCAACGCAAACGGAACTTTCCTTGGCGGATCAACACACGGAACTGCACCAGGAACCATTCCTTGAGTTTCAGATGACAGACTGGGGGTAGACATCCAAGACCCTTAAACAAATCATCATATTGTGTAAGAATTTGTTTACAAAAATCTTGTTTTGTGACGGAAAATACACGTTTTATTATACCCAATTCTTCGCAGGGGAGAGATGAGGGTGACAGACAGGAGCCGGAGAATCCAAAATTCCCACAATTGTACAAAACCAAGTCAGGTCGTGTTGTGAGACCAACACAAAGGTTAATCGATGAAATAGATTAATTTTTTAATTTAAGAAGGGGATGTTACATCACTAATTTAGTATCATTCGTTCATGTCATTACCCCGTCACTATGGTCTGAGGTCAACGACCACTGTCGTTCTAGTGTGTGTCGAGTGCAGTCGCACCTACTAATATAGTAAATAATTAACATTGTAAAATAATGTAAAATACAAGTCATCTCACATCAAGTCGTTTAATTTAATAAACACAACAACAATACAGAGTAGAAGACTAATTTTTATTTTTATGGCCGTTTGGTAGATTATTTTAAAACAGACGCGTATTTTTTTTACTTTCGAAAACAAATACTTTCGAAGATATTTATTGTTTTGAAATATCGCATGACATCACTTCTAGGTAAGTTTATACGTAGAAATGACGTATTTGCTCCCACTCCGAAACTTTGGTTCGTTTTATCTGAGTATTGTTATCTTATAGGACAAATTAAAAATAAATCATGTCTCAGCACTCACTTTTTTCAGCACCTAACGGATGATATAAATAGAATTTTAATTTTCTTACCTGTCATCATCCCTATTTTCAAGTCAGTTACAAATAGGTACTCCAGGTAATCATGTCAAATATTGTACCTATAGTTTTTAATTTACACATATGTTTGATAGAATGTAAGATTAAACCCATGAAAACAGTAGACATTCTTAGCAATACAACAAAAACGTCCAATTTTCCAACTCAGACAACAAAATCAAAAGTCTACATTACATGCTCCAAACAGCAAGACAAATAAAATACAGACCATATTTGTTTGTTTCCATCCGCAAATACTACTCGAATTTACTCGCAGCAAATACGAAACATGTACTTAATTCTCGACCTTATGTACTGAAAGCATAATCCGTATTACATAGGTAGTCTGTGTTATATGGTAGCTGGTATGCTTGGGGTACTAATTGACTGGGCACTCCAATCAAAGGCTCTGACGGGTCGGCCGACTGGCAATATTGATTCAATCTCTGGTTTCGGCTTTTAAACTGACCCCCGGCGAAAAGGGGTTGATGTAGAGAGTTATTAAAACTCTTTGATGGGTGCAAAACTTTGTAGTTAGGTTTATTTAAATCCCGAGGCGATAGAGGGTTAAGCTGGAATGGATAAGTGTGAGTTTCAAAAATTTTTTATTTGGTTTTTTGTTGTTGTTCGTAGTTGATGAGGATTTTGTTATTGATTTCTTTATTTATATGAAGGAAATAATTGCAATTGGTCTAAAAGACCCTTCGACAAGTTAATATTAAGTTGACCAGATTATATTCATGATAGATATCCCACCCACTCGCACGAAGCGCTTCACTTCAAGCTTCTTTGTGCGAACTGCTAGGGAGTGGAACTCCTAGCCGGAGTCTGTGTTTCCTGATGGGTATAACCTGATTGTCTTCAAGGTCCGAGTGAATAGGTGGCTTATGGGCAGACGTGTTCCATCAGGTGAGACAGTAGCCAACCGTCGACCCAAGAAATATAAAAAAAAAACTTCTAAATGCCCCTAATCAGAGATTGTAAAAACCGTGTAAAAACTAATCACTCAGGTCCTGCAATAGTGTTTGCGTGGAAGACACTCACAAAATTTCATATTTACCTATAATATTAAGTGAGACAGGTTTTTTTTTTAAATACTTATAGTTCAGTTTTTTGGCCCCGATGTCACAGCTCAATGAAATGCCTTTCAGACACTACCGGAGATAGATCAGACGATTTATGCCATCCGTTTTATCGTGTGTTTTCATGTAGCTGTAGCTGTAGAAACATTGGAAAATATACTCTAATCCCTTGAAGTTTAAGTTTAAAGTCCATTATTGCTTTTAGCGTATTTGTTTATACATTCAGATCAATTTCCGATTTTAGTAAAGTATTTCTTCCCTATCCCCGATTCTTCAACAACACTTAAATTCCTAACCCCTAAAAGCCGGCAACGCACTTGTAACCCCTTTAGTGTTTCGGATGTCCATGGGTGGCGCTGATTACTTACCATCAGGTGATCCGTCTGCTAGTTTACCGGCTTATACCATAAAAAAACCAACTAAAAACCAATTGATTAACATTATCAAAGCATAAAAATGCACATTAGTCACAAAGTCTCAGTAATTTAATGTAGCGGCATATGTCCAGTGGGTCACGCGTTCGGCCCCAGACGCGTGCAAGCACCGAGGTGTGACTTGCATGAGGTGCATTTAAATCACTTGAAACAAACACAGCTGATTACTGTTTGATGGGGGAAGTAATATAATTACGTGTGTATGAAATTATACGGTTTAATTTTAGCTTGTTTTCCTGGTGGCCAAATACTTATTGTCGAAAGGACGAAATTGAATTTTGAACAAGAAAAAATATTTTACGCGTGTAATGGAGGGTTATTGTTTTTTTTTTTTTTTTTTGTCGTCTGATTTAGTTTTTAAGTTGTACACAATAAAAAAAATATTTCTTATTATTTAAGTTCTTAATGCATACAGGTTTATTTGTCACCATACATTTAAAGAAATACTAAATACATATGTCATCTTATATACGGATCACATATTACATTGGATACAATAGCATTTCGCATTCACAGAAAAGATATAAGTAAAAGAAATTACCCCTTTTAATTTTTCGATAAACCTAGTACTTGCCTATACCTACACAACTTTACATACTTACATTAAAACAGATCCATAAAAACATTCATTACAGAACATCAACATTCACAAAGAAACAAATCAACCGACAACCAAAGCTCTTTCATATTTAAATAAATCAAAAATACATTTTGCTCTCAATAAAATACTTCATAAACGATGTCCGACGTCAAAGCCACCCTCACCCCCTACCCCATCCCCCTTTCGACACGAGTGCACGCCGACAAAAATCCCTTTGCGAATGGTATTTAATAATGTTTCCCCCTAATAATCTGCCTCTGCCACCTCCGGCTGTGTAGACGGCTTGATGATATAGAATATGCGTCTGTTTTGACCAGACAAACAAAATATAAAAAAGATTTTTTGTAAAATGTTTTGATGTGTGCTTAAAGTTGTGTGGATTTTGAAGATGAAACATTAAAACCGTAACTGGGTTTCATGTTGAAACTAATGTGCTAATGTAATATCTATGTACCTAGATCTACACATAAATGCAATAAATGATTTGAGTTTGAGTTTTAAAGAAGCCAAAATAATTTAGAGATGTTTGATTTCCATTTCATGATTTTTGAACATCTTTGTGGGAGCCAAAAGATGCATCAGTTGTTAGATACGAATTACTTTATTAGAAGTTAACATGACACATGCATCAAGGAGATTTCTATAAGTCCTTCTAACTTGTAGCGTTTCAAAAAACATCTTAAGACATTCTTTTATCAAACAGTCTAACGACTTAAAACTGGAAAGGAACAATACTTAAACGAAAACCGTTAGCGTCTCCATTTTTTTAAATCAGTTAATATCTCTTAAAGCTTCTCCTAAGTCAGACAAATACTAAGCTAATATCGTTTCAGCCAAATAATCGCGTTTAAACATACATAGATGTCAAACTGAGAACGTCATTTTTTTAAGTCGATAAATAAACAAAGTAACATTTAACATACAAACCTTTCTACTCTCAAAACACAACGAACCCTTACAGAAACAGCACTTAAAAAGAATATCGACGTCAATTTCAATTTAGGTACCCCGTCAAAACATCACAAACAGAATATATTGAAATAACAGATCAAAGCGGCAATTAATAAAGTCCGTCCGAACGCCGGGCATTTCATTAACAAACATACCAGCCCTATGCAAAACATTCCTGCATTTGATGTCCTGATCAATCAGAAATATTCGTCAAAATTAATAAAAGGTAGTAGCGAGGGGGTTACCATGGCCACCGACAGCCAACGCCATCTTTTGGGCGGGGCGGGGAGGCTTATGACGGTATGACGTTTATCTCCCTACCTGCCGGACGCTTCAATTAGCGGTAGGACTAATTGAAATTCGAGATTGTATGAAGGATTAGTTCGGTGGCCATTAGTGCAGATGAGAGCTTTGATTATTCGGAACTTTGGGATGTAATCCTCGGTGATTGCAAGTCCGGTGCAGTTGTAGGGGATGGACAAAAGGTTATTGAATTGCATTGTAAGTTGTAATTGGGAACGCTGTTGTAAAGTCGCTGGAATTTAATCATGATGTTATTATGACGTCATCTTTCAAAGCTAATTGTATGCCTACAAATACTACCTACCTACGTACCTACAAATAGGTATAACTACTGTTTGTATAACTACTATAGGTAGATACCTGTATAACTACTGTAGTTATACAGGTACCTGTAGGTACAGTAGTGTCAGTAGTTTTACAAAATGTTATAGGTACCAGCAGGCGAGGCAACAGGGCAGCGAAATATCTTATTAAAAACCAATGAAAACTTCTTTAACTTCTTCAATTTATTTAGAATAGATTTACTCTTTTGACGCATGTCCTAATTTTTTTATTTCTTCTTAGGTATTTTTAAGTTGTAAATATTTTAGTCATAGTTATTATTGTAATTTAGTTTATATAGTTATATGATTGAGTTACATAGCTTTAATTTATTTTTCAATTATTATGTTTAGAATTTTAATCAACCTAATTAATAAAACCATCTCTCTATCTATATTACAGGTCGCTATGAAAACTCCTAAGAAGAAAAATGACAATACGACTAATTACAATAATTGCAATAATTACACCAATTGCAATACTTACGCTAATTGCAATACTTACACCAATTGCAATACTTACGCTACTTGCAGTACTTACAATACTTGCAATAACTATAATAAACAAGAAAACCCCAGAGAAAACGCACCCAAGAGGACACATCGAAGGGCCAGAAGATAAATTTTCTTTGTATAAACTGTATCAATATTAATACACAAACTGAATTCAGTTAAGTTTAATTTAAAATGACTTGTAGGTATACTTATTATTGACTTACAAGCATTTTCATCAATCATCTATCTCTTAAGTAAAAATTACTTAGCATTACATATCACCCTTACTATTAGGTGACACTTAAAGATGTCCAAAATGTCGTTAAATTTAAATTGCGGGAGAGTCATGCTTCGGCACGAATGGGCCGGCTCGACTGGAGTGACACCACGGACTCACAGAAATTTTTTCTATACGCTTGCGTTGTGTTTCGTCGTGTAATTAGGGTTACCGGAGGCAAAATTACCCCCTTACCAATTCCAGATTCCACAACAACCCTTAAATTCCTAACCCCCAAAAGGACGGCAACGCACTTGTAACGCCTCTGGTGTTTCGGGTGTCTATAGGCAGCGGCGATTGCTTACTATCAGGTAATCCGTCTGCTCATTTACCGGATCATATCATAAAAATGTAACTTACATTATAGTAACTTTTTAAGAGATTTTGTAGACATTAAATGCCTGCTGCATTTAATATAGGTATTATTAGAAAAAAAAACACATTTAATGTATTATGAATACGAACTGAATTCAGTTTAGTGTTTGCCTTGTATAACGGCTCTTTATACTTATACACTGTATTAATGTGTACTTTTATTAATAAATACATAATATTGTAACTCAATGGCTTTGGTTTTTATTTCTCTTCACACATACGTAGCTTCTTATGTTAGCCAGTTATGTTATTTGACCCATAAAGCAAGCATTTTTAACTACGATCTCCAACCCGCCAGCGAAGTGTGATAATTATTAAAAACCTCTTATTTATCTAATTGAATAGAACGCTACAAAATATCAATTACATTTCTTTCCATTATAAAAATTAAGAGAGAAAAACAAATGTACAAAAATTTGAAAAATAATATTAGTTAATTCATCTATCTCTTTCGCAAAACTTCAAGCATGCATTCCGACAAAAATAATTTTCTTTCACTCGAAAACACGTCACACTCTGGCTTTAAATCGTAAGTAGAGAAGGCTCATAATTTAACATGATCACCACATTACTAACTAAAGAAATCAGTGATCAGAAAATAATCTAATCTTCAATAACACTATACCTTAAACTACAAATACCAAACAAATCCTTTAATAAGATTCAATACCAGACAAAGCAGCCTTCCACAGTATGCACAATATCGAGCCAATTAATTATAACAAGCAAGCTTCGACAACCAGGAGCAGAGATTGAAACACCATTATATTCCGACAACACATGGATCCATACAACCAATTTAACATGATCTCGCTTTGTATAACCTTTTCACATATTCAAAGGCCAGCTTATACTGGTTGGTGTAGTAAAATCCATTTTATCATGGTCTCGCTTCGTATAACCTTTTCATATATACAAAGGCCAGCTTATACTGGTTTATAGCTTCGTGCGAAACCATGTCTACCTTTACCACCCTGTACCTCCCCCTCTTTTAAAGGATCATGTTGGTTGCAAGCTTAGGGAGGGAGGTAAGTATACACTATTATTATAAGTAAGTATAGCGTTGGAACTGAGGTTAAGGCGACTGCTGCATAAGTTTGAGGATGAGTATTGAAAATGAGTTTTGTTAAGTGGTAATAAGACTCTTTTTGCAAAGATTTTGAAGTTCGTTTACACATGAAAAATCTAATATCAGTTACCAGGATGTGACCGTTCAAATAGAGCTCTGCTCACTATGATACGGAAAAGGAATGAGAATTTATCTCTACAATTGCTGATAGTGAATTAGCAAGCGTAAGTATACCTACTACAAAATTGTAAGCCTAATGTTTGTAATAGATAACTAGCTACCTCCGCGCGGTTTCACCCGCTCTGCTCGGCTCCCACTGGTCATAGCGTGATGTTTTATAGCCTATAGCCTTCCTCGATAAATGCACTATCCAACACAAAAATAATTATTCAAATTGGACCAGTAGTTCCGGAGATTAGCGCGTTCAAACAAACAATCAAACAAACAAACTCTTCAGCTTTATAATATTAGTATAGATTATTATTATTTTTATATAAGGATATCTCAGAAACATTTAGGACGTGTTTCACAATGTCTGGATAGCCGCTATGTATCAGATAACTTTGTAATAAGAACGTAATTTATATGCACTATCTGTCACATAAGTTTATTAGGGACTTATATGAAGGTGGTGAAACAGGCGTTTTTAAACTATTCTTTAGTTCCGAAAACAATTGCTAAGGACTAGATTAAGTATCTAATCATTAAATGACTCTGAGTACGGCGAAATATTAGATAAACAACCAATTACCTGTCAATTTAATCATAACTTAACTCAACAAAATAAAATAATGATCCAACAGCGTAGAGCTCGCAACGTAGAGATGACATATCAAAACATAAAGCATCCAATATCGGCAACCCACTCACTGTCAAAAAAATCTGATGCACCCTACTAACGCGAAAACCCCATCACCAAACACCAGGCAACTTTAACCTCTAAGTACAATAAAAATAAGGGTGATTTCTGCATGTTGAAAGGTCAGTATTTGAAGTAGGGTGGGTGGCTTCGTTTTGTATTTCGCAGATATCGACGGCAACGTGTGATTCGATAGAGGATCGCGATTTTGTTGTGTGAGTGAAATATTTTGACTGGCTGATTGATTCTGTTGAATAAGTCATGTGTTTATGTTTGTGGATAGATTTGGGCTTTAAATTAGATAGTATTTATGGCTTAGTTTTATTGGTAACATAAATTCACGCATTTTTTGTCAAAATGGTAGACTTTAATAATTCAGTCTCGGTAGTACTACCTACTACCTATACCTTAGCAGATTAGGTACCTCGGCCTGCTATTTAATTTTATTCAAGTTTTATCTAAAACTAGCTGGCCCTGCAAACTTCGTACTACCTCACACATTTTTTTCTCACATTTTTAAATCTGCCCTGGACTTCCACGACTAAAATTTGCCAAATCGGTCCAGCCGTTCTCGAGTTTTACTGAGATAAACGAACAGCAATTGTTTTTTTTTTATATAGATAGATCAACTAGTACTTAATGCTCAACGCTACAAATAATGAACACTGATTCTGAGGTAGTGCTGTGTTTTTCCTATCTTTAAATCGTCCTAAGAAAAACCTGGTGCTCGGGCTCAATGATGTGCCATTGAAATGACCTCTGTCCAACAGTGGATCGAATCATGCTGATGTGTGATGATGACAACAGAGGAGGATATCTACATTTATCAGCATACCGCTGCAGTAACCGGGAGTGTCGTAAATTCGACTAAGGGTCTACACACTTGACAGCAACCGAGCAAATACAGTAATTGAAAAACATTTCATAACAATCATTTATCTTAAAGTCCGAGCTTAAGAACCACTTGCTCAGCAATTACGCTAGTGGTTGCAATCCTTTTAACTAAAAAACCAGTCCTAATCATATAAGTCTTACTATAACACGAAATAAAGCAACCCTGAGTACGTATGTAGACATATCAAACAGGCAAATATCGGTACTACGAGTATCCTAATCCTCTCACCCTCGATAATTGCCAATTCCCAATACAGCCAAACATCGGCTATCCACAGAAACACGATTCTAACTCACAAACGTCAACTCTCGGACCCTCAACTTTTGGCACCCCAAAAAAGCATTAGAAAGCGTGACGTAAGCAAGGGAAGGTTCAATGAACTTTCATCCCTTATAGAGTAAACACGAGTCAACGACCTTGCAATGAGGGTTAGAAATTTTGTTAGATACTGTGACGTCACGGTCTATGGGTACGAGTTATTTTGACGTAACGTTACCGCGTTGCGCCTTCTGATTGGTTGGTGAGATTGTAGCAGCCAAATTCAGCCAATCAGAGCGTTGGACGTCACAAACGTGTCCATCACGTTATAGTAAAGTGAAGCACTCAAAAAATTTTGGCTGTGGTCGCCGATCGCGTGTTTGTCCTTAGGGAGACATGTTGTAAATCGTCGAGGGTGCGTTATTGAATGGCAGTATTTCTATTCTATCAATAATAAATGGGCTGGCAATCTGTTGTCGTGTGGACGTGTATATATACAGGTTTCTTTTTGACAATAGTATCTTATTATCTTTTGAGTTTTCTATTGCAAAGTTAGTATATTACGGAGCCGCGGAAGACTTGACGGGTTTACGGGGCTCTGACTCGAAGAGCAGGAATAGGAACGTAGAAGTTTTAGGCAGAAATAGTCTGATGTTCCCTCTCGCCTCACCCGAACCCGAAGTCATTGGATAAACCCTTAAAAAAGTAGTACCTATAATTTCCAAAGGATTGTTTTGGGTTCTAGAGTAATATAAGTACCAATTCGGCAGTTATGTTGCCTGCTTTGTCAGTTGGAAGAAATAGAAACCAATCTGCAATCTCCAACCTGTTGCCATCTTGTATAACTGAGTGCAGTGGCTGAGCAAAAGTTGACTGTTAAGATGTACAAGAAAAATACAGTTTTTTTTTTATATAAAAAGGTGTAAGTATAAGAAAGCGTTGCTGCATATATAGACTTTCAAATGTGTAAACCCAACGACTTTTAAAAGGCAAAAATGGTAGTAGGGAAAAATAGAAGTACTGACCTGAGTTTGTTTCGGCATTTCTTCTGTGAGTAGTCCGATAGGAAAAGCCGGCCTCATCTAGTTATTTAAGAGATTGACGTGTAAAAGTGTTATCTATACATATAATAAAATCGTAGAAAAGTGCTGTCTGTACATTGAAAATAAAAATAAAAAAAATAGCAGGGGTTATTGTTATGTCGATGTCGAACCCAAAAATGTAATTAACTTTTTTTTTGTCTGTTTGTCTGTTTATCTGTTTGTCTGTTTGTCTGTTTGTCTGTGTGTCTATGCGCGCTAATCTCAGAAACGGCTGATCCGAGTTGGATGCGGTTTTCACGAATATATTGTGGTATGCTTCAATTTACATTTAGTGTTTGTTTCATGTCAATCGGTTCATAAATAAAAAAGTTATGTCAAATTAAAGAATCACGTCGAACACTATTCTATGCTTATACAATTAATCTCCGCAACTATTTGACGGATTTGGTTGAAATTTGGTACAGATATAGTTTAGAACCTTAGAAAGCACATAGGATACATTTACATTCATTTGGTTGGGTATCGGCCGAGCGCTTCGGTACTATCGTAAAAGAAGTGTATTATCAGTCGTATGATTATTTGTCTGTAGTGGTCCTGCTGTTTCGTATACCTATTCTAAATAAATTGGTTTCGTTGTATTTGTCAATTAATAAGTTTATTTGTTGGGTTTTCCTGGTTTTCTGGTTAAATTATTTAACGTAGGTTTAGTTTGATATCGATTATTAGTAGTTACTGTAGTTAGTTTTTTTAATAAAATTGTAAGTCTAATTTATTAATTAATTAGATTAGATAGATTAGATTTAAGTCGTTTCTTTTAAATTATTTAGTTTAAGCTTGGTTATTATAGCATAGAGGATAGGTTGTAATATAATTTCTTTTTTAATTGTTATAAATTTCGTAATTCGTAGCTTTCTTTAGTTTTAAGTTAGTTTTCATCTTAAGTTCGGAAAGATTATAATATTTCTTTAGTTTAAGTCCGTTTTTAAACTATTTTTTTCAATGCCCTAAGTGAGTATACATCTATTAAATTCAAACGCAGAGCTCATTATGTTGATTTTTGAAGAGTTCCCTGGAATATCTTCTACATCTCATTTTTGAAGAGATTCCGCGAGATCGGGAACTATGTGGTTAAAACCAAAAATTTGCCGGAAGTCACTATTCCACGCGAACGAAGTCGCGGGCAAAAGCTAGTCTTATAATCAATTTGCAAAAATAAATATCATTTACCTACACATTCATAACTCTCTCTTAAATAATATGCGACTTATTTATGGACCTACAGTAAAATCACCCTTTTTCAAAACAGGTAGCCTGACCCATCGTAAAATGGATTCAATTCTATCTCTAATGGACTTTCAATTAAAGTAGAATTCACTTTGTTTGATCCAGTGCAGGAGAGGGGCCGCTAATATAATAAAATCTGATACTTACGCCGTTGATTAATCGCATTGATTAAAGCTATGGATGATGCGAGGGTCGCGGAAATGCTCTATATTATAAGTATCAATATATAGATACTAGGTACCTTTCATATATTTGTATATTACTACCTACTAGTTAAGTACCTGCGTAAAATTCATAACATTTTTTTATAGGTACGTACCTAATAATTTCATATCATTATTATGTAATATTTATATAACTGAGTAAACAAACTAAATATTCCTCTTCATAAAATTGTGTAAACTAGTTTGACAAAAATGCAGTCAGTATCACGTATCAACGAAAATCTATTATAAAATTTCTTCAAGAAAATTAATTATCCCTTTACAACTATACGATTTTTACTTCGAACTCTTAACGCCATCTTACGTCTAAAAGCAGAAACGTTGATGGCTAATGCTATCATTTACACACAGATGGCGCTGTTTGAAAATTATTTGAGTATCCTATCGTAAGTCTACATCTACATTATTTATCATATACTACTATAAATATAGGTAATTTCAATTGATAACGTAGTTTATTTATACTTACATTTTGTTTACAAGAGGCGGTATCTAATCTCATTGCCTTTACCGCTAGATGTCGCTCCTAGTAGCAAACGCCATTGCTAACTTTCAAGTCGAGGCCCAGTCGAGTAGAAACTGAATGTATCGTTTTTATATTGAACAAGCGACTATTTAATTTTGCCTTATTATACAATATTCTTCAGAGAACACTTTGGCATTTTGTTAGATGAAGGTAAGCGTCCACAGACCTGCATCGGACAGATGGCATCAACTGCGTTCACTCTATCTACAGCGATCGAATTGCCGACGCGATTATCAGCAGTCGGATAGCCGATACCAGTTTCAAGCGGATTTTTAGCATCGGCATTCCGTATGACGTCACCGGTAAGCATCGCATGTAGGCATTGCCAATGAGCGGTCCGTACGATGCGGATCAGTGGACGCAGTTGTACGAGTTTCTATACAAGACAAACTAAAATCCGTTGCGTGCGATGCGGGCCTGTGGACGCTTACCTTTAATCTGGACGGTTTTGAGATGTTGAAAGTGAGTCTTAGGTTTTAAAATTGCCCGTGTGTGCTCAAAGAGCCATCAAACCACCACAGATAGGGCCCAGTAGGGCTGATGCCTGATCCGGAGCTGCGGACTACCTAGCGGGTTTACCGGGGCTCCGGCTCGAAAAGCCGGAAAGAGGTGGTTTTTAGTCAGTAAGAGTCTGACACTCCCTCTCACCTCACCTAAGGCGAAAGAAGTCATTGGATGATTTTTCCCCTCAAAAAAAAAAGAGGTTTTAAAATTCCATGCCGAGGACATTAAAAAAAAAATTCAAAGCCCGTAAATTGGCCAAGCTCAAGACCTTGCCCTAAATGAAGCACACGATGACACACTACCAAATTAATCATTAAACTAAGAAAAATAACCTTAATTCCATATTAACACAAAACAATTACCTTCAAATTCCTTTGCAAGGGGAATAACCCATTGAGTATTAAGATAATGTATCAACAAACGCGATATAACGGATTAGGATATACGAACGGAAACAATGTGTATATCGTGGTCATATATCTATATTGTATTACTATCTAATGATATAATGATAACTATCTTCTATCTCGCCATGTGGTTGCCGATCTCACATCTAAACAGTTCGTGTCCTGTTGACAAAGAAAACAAATGTTATTAAAATAGGTATTCACACTATTAATGAAGTAGCTAACTAATTCATAGGTATTTTTATTAAATATTTATTACGTATTTTTAGGCTTTTGCCCTAGAGTGGGACGATCATGGCTGTAATCTAAATCTAAACTATTAAGTATTTTTTATCGTTTATATAAAAATAAATTGCTGTTCGTTAGTCTCGCTAAAACTACATAACTGCTGAACCAATTTGGTTATTTGTGAAAGCTGGACTTTCCAGTGTGTGTAAGCTTTAAAAGGTGAGAAAAGTTATTAAGGCGTTACGAAGTTTGCCGGGTCAGCTAGTAAAAGATAAAAATAATATGGTGAGAACCGGTTTGAAACCATTTAATATGGATGAAATCAATTGTAGAATTGAAGTTTTTACTGATAACTAGGCATTGTAAGTCCCCATTACTTTTAATTAAAAATAATGGTTAAAAGTTCTACTAGTTTCGACTAGACTGCGCGACGTCGCCGCGTCCGCGCACGCTCCTCACGAGGAAGTCTCTCTGTGACTCCAAACGAAGTCTCTCTGTGACTCGTAACTAGTAAAGCTTTTCTCAGTATATTCACGTGAGTAAACCGTTATTTTTAGTTAATTTAGTATACCCCACGATTTTTCTTCCATGTACTATGATAGATACATTAAAATACCTATCTAGTTTAGGGTATATTACCTTGATGAGTAGCAACGTGTTCCCTCAACTTCTTGATACTGATGAACTGGTCCTGGCACACGCGGCACTTGTAGTGGTAGTCTACTATCTGTAATTATAAAACACAAGAGTTCGAAAACGGTTTTAGGTTTAGATACCCGAGGTAAATTTTTCTAATCAAATCAAATAACTTTAATGCATCTGTGGGACACATGTTACCTCAACGCACTCCTTACCGCCAGCCTGCAAACATCAAACAACCGCGCGCGCCGAGCGCGCCGCGCATACTGCCGTGGCGCGGGCGGCGATCGAAGACAATATCCATCCGTTGAAACAAACATGAAACTGACCACGGCGAGATGGGGGCGCTGTAGTTATTTATACGCGGGCGCATTCGGTCACTCAAAAACTAGGGTCCAGCTACCCTAGATCTGATTGGCTGAGCCATTTTGGAATGATTTTGATGTAGGTACAACGTTCACAGATCATTTGTATATATAGAAGCGAAGTTTTGGAAAATAAATTCATTCACATTTTGACCTCATCATCGCTTGTTTGATTTACTCAAAATACCCAAGTCTGCGTGTGGAAGTACCCCACAATTGGTGACCCCGAGAGAAAAAAAAATGTCGCTGGAGAACTCAAGCGAAGGAAGCAAGCCCAAGACGATGGACTCCGACCTAGCTGCCATATCCGTCCAATCAAGACTGCTACCTTTCTGGCGGGAGATTCCACGAGCCTGGTTTATCCAGTTTGAAGCCGTCGTGGATCCTTTAAAAACTTCAGATGACCAGAAATTCCGCTACGTGCTACAACAGCTGCAAACAACTGATCTTCAACAGCTGACGGACATTTTATACAACCCACCGACCACGGAAAAATACAATGCTGTGAAAAATCGTCTACTCGCCGTGTACGACAAGTCTGACGTCAAGAATTTCCAGAAGCTGATCAGTGGTCTAGAGCTGGGTGATCAAAAACCCACACAACTGCTGCGCAAGATGAGAGAACTAGGGAGCGGCATGATCACGGATGAGGGATTAAAAATCGAGTGGCTTAATCACCTACCCACACAAATGCGCGTTGTGCTATCGGTCAATACGGAATCATCACTAGATACCCTCGCAGCAATGGCTGATAAAATGGCAGAATACTCCGAACCCGCAACGGTTGCCGCAGTGTCCACAACCTCGCAAGAAACCATGACGTCACAGTTTGAAATACTATCGAAGCAAGTGGAGAAATTATGCCTTGAAGTGGCTGAGCTACGCGGACGATCAAGAGAACGCCACAGAAACCGTTACACACCTTTCCGATCACGGTCACGTTCACAATCTCGCCGACAGAGTAACAAGACGTCAGTCAAACCTGGTGATCCTACGTGGGAGTGTAGATATCATTTTCGATTCGGTGAAAAAGCAAAGCGCTGCGAGTCACCGTGTTGTAGAAAAAACAAAAATAAAACGGCGTCAAACTAGCCTCGACATCGACGGTGGCGGACGTCGATGTCCCCTGTTCCACCAACCGCCTTTGTGTCTTCGATCGCGACACTCGACAGCGTTTCCTCGTAGACACCGGCGCCGAAATTTCCGTGTTAGCCGCAACAAATAGAAGAAAAATAAAAACAACAAGCGCCTACACATTATACGCTGCAAACAATACACCAATCAATACTTACGGTGAAAAAACGTTAAGGTTGAATCTTGGCCTAAGACGCAGTTTTCTATGGACATTCATCATAGCCGACGTTAAAACCTCGATCATAGGGGCTGACTTCCTACGACACTTCAAACTGCTGGTCGACCTCCACAAGAAGAAGCTCGTCGACTACGTGACTGACATATCAATCGACGCGTTTGAAGTTGCATCAAGTGAACAATCAGTGCATGTCATTAGCTCTGACCAGGCATACTATGACATACTGAAGTTATTCCCGGAGGTGCTGCGACCTATGTCCTTGAAGGAGCCAGCAAAACACGACATCGTGCACCATATTGAGACGAGTAGCCCACCGGTCTTCGCACGAGCCCGCCCTTTGCCGCCCGATAAATATAAGGCTGCTAAGGAAGAGTTCGACCACATGCTGGAACTCGGCATATGCAGACCTTCAAAGAGCCCGTGGGCGAGCCCGCTGCATATTGTTAAGAAGAAGGATGGAGGCCTAAGGGTATGCGGCGACTACCGACGACTGAACGCGGTTACTCGACCTGACCGCTATCCTATACCACGGATACAAGACTTTACGTACCAGCTGCACAATATGAACATATTCTCGAAACTTGACCTCAAAATGGCCTATTATTGGATCCCAATCGCAGAAGACGACGCACAGAAAACAGCCATTATCACACCATTTGGGCTGTTTGAATTTACATGTATGACGTTCGGCTTACGCAACGCTAGTCAGACGTTTCAGAGGTTCATGCACCAAGTGCTGCGTGGCATTGACAACTGCTTCTGTTATGTCGATGACATTCTGCTATACTCAGAGAACGAAGAGAGCCACAGACACCTTCTACGTCAAGTACTGGAGCGCCTTAAGAAGTATGGCGTCATGCTAAAGGTTGAGAAATGTGAGTTCGGCAAAAACAAGATTAATTTTCTCGGCTACGAAGTCTCAGGGAACGGGATCAAGCCCACTGAAGAGAGAACCAAGGCAATATCAAGTTACCCGAAACCCAGGACAATAGCAGAATTACGACGCTTTCTGGGTATGCTCAATTTTTACCGCAGCTGCTTACCCCGTCAAGCCGAACTACAGAGCGAGTTAAATAAATATCTACACAACATGAAACGAAATGATAAAACGCCCATTGAGTGGACACCGCAGGCAGAGTTGGCTTTTGAAAAGTGCCGCCAAAGCATTTTGGAAGCCACAGAGCTGATGCACCCACTACCTGGAAGTCCCCTTGCCTTGATGTCAGACGCTTCTGATTTCAGCCTAGGCGCTGTTTTACAACAGAAAATAGGAAACGGTTGGAGGCCACTCGCTTATTTTTCAAAAGCAATGAGCTTAACCCAACGTCGCTACAGCGTATATGACCGCGAACTATTAGCGATTTATACGGCTGTCAAGCACTTCAGGAGACTTATAGAAGGAGGCGACATCACAGTGTACACAGATCACAAGCCACTAGTGAATGCACTAACACGCCCACCGAGTAGCAGTGACACTCCGCGTCGAGAGCGTCAGCTAAATTTTATCAGCCAATTCTGTACGAGCATCAAGTACGTGCAAGGCGAAGATAACTCGGTGGCAGACGCACTGTCACGAATTGAAGACATACAATGCCCTTCAATCATCGATTACGCAAAGTTAGCCAGCGAACAAGAAAAAGATCCTGTGTTGAAACAACTCAAAGGTCAAACAAACCTGAAGTTCATTGACGTCACAATGCCTGGGATTCAACAACCAATCCAGTGCGAAACATCTACCGGAACGCCCCGACCTTACTTACCGATTACATATCGTTTTGAGGCATTCAAAGCTCAACACGATTTGTGTCATCCCGGCGTAAAATCAACTAGAAAACAGATGTGTTCCAAATTTTTCTGGCCCAGCATGAACAAAGAAGTAAGCGACTGGACTAGAGCCTGCATCAGCTGTCAGCGAGCGAAGGTTCATCGTCATGTAGTAACCCCGTTGAACGAGTTCCCACCGTCAGCACGCTTCGAACATATACATATAGACATAGTGGGACCACTGCGATTGTCCAATGATCGACGATACTGTGTGACTATCATTGATCGTTGCACTAAGTGGCCAGAAGCCGTTCCTGTGCTCGAGATTACCGCTGAGGAAGTAGCGAAAGCCCTATACGTAAATTGGATTACTAGATTTGGTTGCCCGCTAAGAATATCAACCGATCAAGGACGGCAATTTGAATCATCATTGTTCCGGTCACTAATGATCAAGTTCGGAATATCACGAATACGAACATCGGCGTATCACCCACAATCCAACGGCATGATCGAGCGGTGGCACAGATCATTCAAGGCAGCACTGATGGCACGCGGCACTACTACACAGTGGACAGAAGAGCTACCTACTGTGTTATTAGGTTTACGCACGGCTTTGCGAATCAATAACAGTTTAAGCCCAGCAATGATGACGTATGGCACTACGCTTCGCTTACCATCAGATTTCATCGTGCCAACCAAGTCAAACTTTGAAGAGAACGACTATGTACGCCGCCTCACAGAAACCATGGCTTCGTTAAAAAGTGAGCCTCGATCAAACAACAGTCGAACAAAAACATTCATACATCACGATCTCGCCACGTGCACACATGTTTTCGTGCGCAACAACACTGTTCGCGCCCCGCTAACGCCGCCGTATGACGGGCCGTACGAAGTTATCGAGCGATATGACAAGTGTTACAAAATAAAGTTACCGCTGCGCACATCAGTGATTTCTATAGACAGGCTCAAACCAGCCTATATCCTTAATGAGTCTGAAGAAGATCATCACGGGCCTGATCAAGCAACCCAGCCGCACATCACAAAATATGGAAGGACCGTGAAGCCCGTTGTACGCTTTGCTTAGAGGGGAGTGATGTGGGACACACGTTACCTCAACGCACTCCTTACCGCCAGCCTGCAAACATCAAACAACCGCGCGCGCCGAGCGCGCCGCGCATACTGCCGTGGCGCGGGCGGCGATCGAAGACAATATCCATCCGTTGAAACAAACATGAAACTGGCCACGGCGAGATGGGGGCGCTGTAGTCATTTATACGCGGGCGCATTCGGTCACTCAAAAACTAGGGTCCCTAGATCTGATTGGCTGAGCCATTTTGGAATGATTTTGATGTAGGTACAACGTTCACAGATCATTTGTATATATAGAAGCGAAGTTTTGGAAAATATATTCATTCACATTTTGACCTCATCATCGCTTGTTTGATTTACTCAAAATACCCAAGTCTGCGTGTGGAAGTACCCCACACATCCATAGTGTACAGTGTGGTCTACAATTTTATCGTATAAGCCGGTAAACGAGCCAGCGGATCACCTGATGGTAAGCAATCGCCACCGCCCATGGACACCCGAAACACCAGAGACGTCACAAGTCGTTTACTGGCCTTTTAGGGGTTAGGAATTTAAGGGTGATTGGGGAACAGGGGATTGGGAAGATTGGAAAGGGGGTAATTAGACCTCCTGCCTCTAAATCCTTAACACCTCTGGTGTTTCGGGTGTCCATGGGCGGAGCCAATTGCTTACCATCAGATAATCCGTCAAAGTCAAAGCATTTATTTCAATTAATCCTAAATTAGGCACTTTTGAAACGTCAAATTGAATTGTCCGTCAGTCAGTCTGTCAGTGAAGCTACGCGTCTGCTCGTTTACCGGCTTATACCTACCATAAAAACCAATTGATATTTTATCCAGACAGTTAATTCCTAGCTGCTATTTAACGAACACAATGACTTACCTCAGCCAAAATAGAAGATATAACAGTCTTATATTTCTGCACATCTTCCGAGGTATGTGTCTTGAAGTGAGCCAGTAGGTTGTACACCGTCACGAACGAGCGCGTACATATCGGGCAGGCGATGCTCTCTGTAGAGGAAAGGAGACAAGTCATTAGATTATAGTAACAGTAAAACTAACCGACGCCGCGAACCTTGGTTCACCTTGAAAAAGGAAATCAATTATCTGGGGCTTGTTTTGAAAGTGCCAACGAAAAAATTGGTACGTGTCGATAGAACTAGCCATTTGGAGCAATAGTTAATACAGCAATAAACTTGTAGGATCCAAAATGTAGAAGCTACACAGGTTTGAAGATTCATCATTTTCATACATTGTATGGAGGCGTCTGATCTCCTTTTCTGCGCATATTTTTTTCTTACGTAAGACATTTATCCTATTAATAACAAACCCAACAAAAAGAAGAATTAACGAAATTGGTTCAGCTGTTTTCGAGGTTTGCGCTTAGCAATACATTTAGCTTTTTTCATTTTCATATTATAGACTAGCTGATGCCCGCGGCTTCGCTCGCGTGGATTACGGACTTTCTAACTGATAAAAGTAGCCTAAGTTACTCCTTAGTGCATTAGCTACCTGCCAACAAAATTCCCATCAAAATCGGTCCAGCCATTTCAGAGATTAGCAGAACAAACAGATCGACAAACCAAATCAAATCATGTTTATATGCTCAAACACATGTGTACATACATTAAAAAAAGAACAATCGCATGCCAGATAGCAGTTTAAAATTGTAAAGAATATGATAAATGATATTTATTTCTGTAAGTAGGTTATAAAATAACACTTTTACACGTCAATATTTCAAATAGCTAGATGAGGTCGGCATTTCCTATCCGACTACTCTGAGAAGAAATGCTGAAACAAACTCAGAGGTCATAGTCTCTTTTAAAGTCCAGACAATGAAATAGAGGATAATGTGAGAGAAGCGTGCAAGTTGATTCTGTAGTGGTCTTTAGAGGAAAGAACCACAACAGTATGAGTATGCTTTTGGTGTACCTATGTATTGTATGTATATTCATATGCATGTAGTAAAAAGCGGTTATTTCAATATTACACACAGACACTCCAATTTTATTTATTAGTCTAGATTAGATGAATTATGATATTGTTTGGTATCTATTTATTAAAAGTTGACTGGTATTTCATAAAGATAAGGCTATCATTCAAAGTAGTTGTTGAAATAAACACGAAATAACGATAAGAAAGGCAATTAATCATTACAATTCCCTGAAAAAACAAAATATTTTTGAAATTTAAATTTTTATCGGAAATTTTCAGTATGACACAATTCTTTGTGTAATCTACAAATTATTGACTCGGGTGTTATATTGTTTGTTGATGAAGCGAAAGAGGTACCTATGTAAGAACCGTAACAGTTGGCGTTCCATAGTCTCTGCCTACTCCCATGGCAGACAGGTGGAGCCTGTCACCTGTCCGTCCTGTCTCAGATATGTAGTTAGGGACATTTAACAAAACAGTGATGGATATTTAAACACGTGATCATACTCATGATTACAAACAACTTTTCCAAAGAAACTTTTTTGTATACTCACAGGTTTTATTTTTATCACAATAACAAAACAACTAATTTTCGCGTGCTCTCGCATGATCAGCTGTTAGCAGTTAAAGTAACTATCTAATTACTATATATAGTCTACCGATAACGGGGCCGCGGGCGCCTCGCCTCGCGAAATTTGTTCTCCACCCTCTTTTACATGGGACTTATAACTCAAATGGTGAAAAGTGACTGTACACTATACAGTGGCATTACATGCCGTAATGTGCACATCTGCCTACCTCATAAAGGTTACCACAAATGGGGCTCACTACGGCTGTTACCCGATCCGGAACTGCAGCCTACCTAGTGGGTTTACCGGGGCTCCGGCTTGAAAAGCAGGAGTAGGAACAGGGTGGTTTTTAGTCAGTAAGAGTCTGACACTCCCTCTCACCTCGCCCAAGGCGAGAGAAGACATTGTATGATATCTCCCCTATAAAAAGTAGTGTTATTTCCAAAGGATTGTTCTGGGTTCCAGGGTAATATAAGTACTAGTTAGCCAGCTATGTTGCCTGCTCTGTAAGCAATCAGCAATCTTCAACTCTAGCCAACCTGTTCCCATCTTGTATAACATAAGATGATTCCCCCTTAAAAAAAGGCTTGGCGTGACGATACAAAAAATAAATCTAATAATCTAGTATACCTCGCAATAGTTATGATGCAAGAATTACCACTGAGGGACTCACTCTTAGTGTTCTTCTTGACGCCGCGCCACGAGGTCTGGAAGCAGGGCGCGCACATCCTGCAGTACGCCAGCTCCTTCATGTACATCTTCTAATCTAGTATACCTCGCAATAGTTATGATGCAAGAATTACCACTGAGGGACTCACTCTTAGTGTTCTTCTTGACGCCGCGCCACGAGGTCTGGAAGCAGGGCGCGCACATCCTGCAGTACGCCAGCTCCTTCATGTACATCTTCTAATCTAGTATACCTCGCAATAGTTATGATGCAAGAATTACCACTGAGGGACTCACTCTTAGTGTTCTTCTTGACGCCGCGCCACGAGGTCTGGAAGCAGGGCGCGCACATCCTGCAGTACGCCAGCTCCTTCATGTACATCTTCGCCTCGTCCTCCTCGTCTTTCTCTTCTGATTCGTCCTTCGTGTCTGATGATTTTCTGTAATGGACCATTTTAATATCAAAGTTAGGCAGTAGGGTATGTTACATCACTAATATGTAAGTGTGGGAGAGCCATGCTTCGGTACGAATGGGCCGGCTCGACCGGAGTGACACCACGGCTTCACAGAAAACCGACGTGAAACAACGTTATGTGAGTGAGGTTACTGGAGGCCCAATGGCCCCTTCCCAATCCCCGTTTCCCCAATTAAATTCCTATCCCTCAAAAGGCTGGTAACGCACTTGCAATGCCTCTGGTGTTTCGAGTGTCCATGGTGCGGTACCGATTGCCCACCATCAGGTGTTCCTTCTACTGGTTTACTAGATTATCCCAAAAAGGAAATAAAATAAATATTCCAAGCAGAGAGCGCGATGCGCGCGAAACTCGAGTCGCCAGTAGTCGACAATTGCCGCGTCGTGTGTCGCGGAATGCTGCTCATGAATATCGACGGTTAAAAGGAAATAAGCGACATTTTGGTCAAAAATGAGTTTATTATGCTATCCTACGTAAAATTTTCCTCTTTCGAATGCGCTTACTCTCAAGGCTCTACGATGACATTTTTGGCGTTTATACCCTAGAAAAAAAAAACATTTTCCTAGTAGTCTTTCGACGACCGACAAGTTTAAACGGCTCTTCTGAACATTTGTCGCTTATACCCTATTTCCTTTCAACCGTCGATATGAGCCTCTAGCATGTCTGGAAACTAGTCGAGCTACTCGTTAAACAGTTATGTGAGTAAGCTGATAACATAATACCTAATTAATTTAGTATGTCTCACGAAAGTTATAATAAAATTATAAAATAAATACATGAAACAATAGCTAACCTGTCACTTGCAGTTATCAACTTGTACACCGCAGAAGAGGATTCTTTTGGTTTGTACGCAACGAGGACTTCTCCCTCCTTAGTCTCTTCTTTACTGAGAATCACCTCATCTGTGATATGATACGCTCTATGTCTTCGTGTAGCCAGCCCGAATGTTGTCAGAACCTTTTTCTCCTTGTACCGAGGGAGCACGCATTGGAAGATCTCGGACTTCTTATCACCATCCTCGTTCTCAACCGATGTCTTACTCCATATTGTCGTTTCTGGTTTACCTGTAGTTATTTAATTATCAGTTTCATTATGATGTAGATATATTGGGTAATATCATTAGGTATGTATTTGAATGTGTATAATTTTATAATTATATTTTAAATGAATTAATTGTAATAAGTATGTTTTTAATTAGTGGCATATTATAAATACGGTTGTTACAATTAAGTAATGTGTACAGCTTAACATTACTTTTTATTTTATTTTTTGGCACAGTTAAAGATTAAGAATATTGATGATCATCAGCCTGTTCTCGTTCACTGCTAGACTAATAAGCCTCTATAATGGGACACTACTGAGCTGAATATTACACATTTACCCCAACAGTCATTGATTCTTTGACAAATGTGACCGGCCACGGCCACTACAGCTTTGTAAATCCTTTGAGCCACATTGGTATCTTTAGCTATTATTACTACACATAAAACAAAGTCAAAGTCAAAAAACATTTATATTATACCTAAGTTAGGCACTTTTAAAGCGTCAAATTGAATTGTCCGTCAGTCATCAGTCTGTCTGTCAGTGAAGCTAGGTGCTCATTCCAAAGTGTACAATAATACAAACCTGTTTGTTTATTCGGAACATTACGAAACACAACAGTTCTAGTGGAACTGAAAGTGTCCCCTCTCTCCGGCTTCAGTAAGTTGTCGCAATGTTTAAAATGTTCCAAACACACGTTATTCCAGTTATTCAACCTCTTTTCGTCAGTGTCCTCATTTTTTATAGCTTTCACGGGCAAGCATAGTGGGTCATCGTAATCTGGGATCCTTATTTGACATAGTTTACGGTCTATGGTGGGCTCTTTAACAGGTAGATACTTCACCTTCTTAGCTGAACCTAGTTTCGAAGTGTTGGCTGGTTCTTTAGCGTGGTACGTTTTCACTTTACTTTTGATTACGTTTTGTTTTTTCTTCTTGCCTTTCGTGCTTGGTGGACTGGCAGGGACGAAGTCATTTCTGGGATCGTAATCTGAATCCTCATCGTCCTTCCTCCTCTTGCGTCTACGTTCAGCCGGCTGCCGTTCCACAAGCAATGGGGTTATCTTCTGTTCGACGCGGGGCACTAAATGTGGAACCTGTACAGGAACCGCTTGAACGCATTGCTGAACAATATCTGCGTCTTCATCTAAAAACTCTATATCACCATCGGATTCAGCCATAATTTTAATATTTAGCTTAGTTTTCTTTAATAATAACAACACAAACTATCCAGTAAAATCGTTTATTTATTTTGACATAATCTGTCAAACTCTACATTTTCTTAAATTGTCTCTGGATTATCATTCGTTTAGAAATCATCAAATCAAGCCGACACAGGCTCTTCGAAGTATTTTAATTTAACTAGCTTTGTAAGCGGCTTTGCCCATTTTTATGGCGCGGGTTTAGGATATAGAAATGCTTAGGTAGTAAGTAAGTAAAGTATATGGTAAATATCTTTTGTTTTAGGGAGAAAATCCTCATCATCCTTGCCTTTTCACGCCTTGGGTGAGGCGAGAGGGAATGTCAGACTCTTACTGACTAAAAACCACCTACTCCTGCTCTTCGAGCCGGATCTTCCGCAGCTCTTTATCTCTCACCAGCGCTTCTGGGCCCCAATTATGATGATCTGATGGCTCTTTGAGACGCACGCGGAAACATGACGCGCCGTAATTCTTTCTAAGTTATTTTAACCGTGGTATGACTCAAACGTGCTGACAAATAATTTCATGGAATTTAATTACCTAAACCAGACATAAATAAAAATACTTACTTACAGACATTCTTCCGGTATTTACAAACCTACTTAATGAAATTTAAATGTGTTGTCGCAGATTATTATCAAAATATAGACCTGATAAGAATATTTTGATGACTATCAGCTATATTGAATTTATGCTGTAATCTACGCACTTATTTATTAAAACCATAATAAATTATACAGACTTTAGTATCAGTTTTTGCATGTTATGACTAGATAACTAGCTACTCTCACGCGGTTTCACTTGCTTCTTGGCTCCCATTAAGCATAACAAGTGGTACAGTTGTTTGTGCCTATAGTACCTACACTAGGCTGTCGCTTTCGTGCTCTCCTGACTGTCCGCACATGCAGAGTCTTGATTTATTCATGCATTGACGATGATCGACGGATCTCTATGACGTACGCACCATGAGCGTAAGATTTTGTTCGCAGCGCGATGGACGGCTGTATGAATAAGTTTAAAGTAATTAAAATTATTGTACTGGCTAATAACTAATGTATTGGCTTAAGAATGTAAAACTATGCATGAATTTTTCTACTAATAAATACTTTTAATAGCGTGATGTATGTTATAAATAATAGCCTTTGACTGTATCATGTCAAATTATGCATTTTTGTCTACTAATAAATGATAAATAAATAGCGCGATGTTTTATAACTAACTATAATAAGTAATAGCCTTCCTAGATAAATAGAGTATCAAACACAAAAATAATTAATTCGGATGTAGATTCGGAAATTAGTGCGTTTAAACAAACAAATAAACTCTTCAACTTTATAATATTATTATTACAAAGTATAGACTGATTATAGATAATGCCCAATTATTATCCAATAAAATACCTAAGTAGAAATACTTAGGTTTTTCAAGAGGTTCCTAAGTACTGACAAGTAGTAAACGGCGATGCGGGTGTGCTCCTGGGTTTTTAGTGGGTATGCCGGGCATCTACCGGAGAGTCCCACACATCCAAGGGTCAAAAAAAGATGTTGTTGAAAATTATAATCACTTTTAATGGCCTAGGGATTTTATCTGAGAAATAAAGATCGAAAGTCCTATTTACAAGCACTGGACCAGCCAGGCAACCACATAATAATTTGTACCTAATGTCGCACTTTTGATAGTATTTTCGGTCATATTCATTAATAACTCAAAATCTCAATATTTTTTAAACGTTGCCTCACTCTAGATTAAATTTTCTCCTGTATCGTGGTATCGAGGGTGCGTTTACAAACACAATTACACATGCACATGACACCCATAACGGAAATAACAATTTGTGGATCACACAAAGAGTTGCTCCGTGTCGGAATCGAACCCGCTGCACGTTGCGCGGCAGCCGGTTGTCCTGCCACCGCGCCAACCGTGCAGTCTAATCTAGTCTTTGTGTAGCGTATGTAAAATGGTCACTCCTATTTAAAAACGTAACGAAATCAGTCACGTCTTCATTTGGTTAGTTTACGGCAAACGTGAGCGCATGAACAATTACGTCTACAGAAGTATTATTGTCTGCAATTTTATCAAAATTCGTCATTTTTATTTTGGTAATAGTTCGTAATCTACTTCATTCTTAATGATCGAAAATTATTCGGGCATTGATCCTCTTAAAACGTCAAGATAAGTAAAGATAGATTTATTTATGTGATAAACTTTATAAAATAATGAATCAATGTTTTTCTTTTAGAACGGCCATAGAAAGGCAAAGATATGGAGAAGTTTGGAGGACCCTTTGCCTCCGGCAAGACAAACAGACACACAGAAGTGGAGGAAGAACGCACAAATACTAATAGCTTAAGATATTTTTTTCCATGTCCAAATAAATAAGAAACTAACTTTTGCCCGCTCCTTCATCCGCATGGAATAATGACATCTGGCAGTATCATCAATAAAGCGACAGACACAGTGAAAGAGATAGTTCTTTCATAACAAACTCATACGTATCTACTCATCAGTAGCAGCGCGGCAATCGCCGCGTCGTGTGTGACGGAATGCTGCTCATGAATATGAGCCTCTAGCATGGCTTGAAACTAGTCGAGTTCCTCGTCAAACATTTACGTGAGTGAGCCGATAACATAATAATTAAACTCATACGTAATTCATTTTGTATATAAAAAATATTCATAATCAATAATTTGCATTTAGTATTGTAATCTTCAAACATAACACTAACTCCCACTAAAGCCGTGGCAGATACTTTTAAAGCTCCTTATATAGATATAGAAGATAATATTTATTTATCATTGCACCACTCGCCATCGATAGGTATTTCACGTTCACACATTGAAACCCAAGTGGATCCGTACATTTCAATTCCAGAGGAAGTTCCTCAAACGGAACCTCCGACTGTTGAATGAAATCCCTGCCACAGTTTTCCCAGAAGGCTACACTACAATTTGGGGTTCTTCGAGAATAAATAGGGATTTTAACCTCTTACCTAGGTGGATTTTTTGCAAACATCGTGAAACGGCTGAAGAAATAAGACGCATATTCAGTTCAAGAGTGACCGTTACAGACATAAGGAAGCTTGTATTCATTGTCACTTTGAACAAGATTTTGTAAATAAAGATGTTTTTGAAATTGCCCTTTTCTCTATACACTCTATTTATCATCAAGTTATTAATTTGTTTTGACGTTTCTGGATAATTATAAACCAAGGAAGATTTTCTTATGTACGCTTAGTGTAACATCATTTTTTTTAATAATTCCAGTTTTCTGTTGACCAAATTAGAAACACAAAACAAAATTCGATAAGACTTTACTTGCTATTTTAAAACGAATGATATTTCAGCCATTATTAGTATTCATAAATGTTTATTGATTATTTATTTTATTTATTTATTCAATTTCCATATAATTACATTACAATATACCTACTAAGCCCCACAAAACCGTTTTAATAGTTTGACTGTGGGGTCGCTGAATCTCTATGTTAATAATATATGTTTTTACAAATTAAAAGTGTCTAAGTAATATAATTTTAATTGAATGAATTGGTAACTGATAAAAACTAAACCAAACGAAATTCAACCAGTAATTTTTTATGAGAAACAGAAACTAGCCACTTAAGGACCACAGCCTTAGGACTGATTTTGTAGAAAATCAAATGTATTATCAGCTTCCGATAGGAATACGTCGAATTACAAGTCACCCTGTACATAAATACGGATATAGGCAGGTAAACACGTTGGTAAGTCTAATATAACAGCTATGCAGTATAACATTATTACTGATACCCCGTATCTCACTTAGGTATTATAAAGGTATCAACGCGGAAAGGTTTACGTAGAAAAAAGACCCGTACTTAATCAATGAGATATAATTTCATATGCATTAACAACTACACAACGATAAGTTAACAGGTTTGGCTAATCAGTCGACTTCGAGATTTGCAACGGATACACCACCAATGTGCCTTGTGAACACTTAAAAGCTTACCATTAAAAATTTGGACTGTACACAGTCCGACTAATTGTGAAGTGAATACAAAATAAAAACGAAATCAAAATGTGTCGGTGTCTAGCGAAATATATTTTGTTTGCAGTTAATTTAATATTAACGGTTAGTATTTTAAAATGTTTTATATGATTCTTGTTATTGGTTTAATAAAGCATATTGAAGAGTCCAACAATAAGAATACAAGTTTATGTTTTTGTAAAAAAATAAACATAAGTGATTTTAGTTTCATGGATAGATATTATCGAAAATGATAAGTTTTCAACGATGAGAAATATCTAAAATTATTATTAAACGCTTTCAATATTTAAAAAATGATAATTCTACGGAAACTAGCAAACCCGGCAAACTCCGTTTCGCCACCAATTATTTTCCCTGTTTTCCTGCTTTTCTTTTGAATTTTTTTTTTTTGCTTTAAACCTCACGAAGCCCAAAACCTTTCCAACAAATACAAACCATGGAAATCGGTTCGTGCGTTCTGGAGTTAAAACGTCAGGAAGGAAAACCAAACTTATTTTTGTATTACAACTAAATTATAATACTTTTATGTTTCAGCTCCTAGGCCTTTTCCTTATAGGCTTCGGAATATTTATAAAAATCCAGTACAACAAGATGCTAGATGACGTGCTTGGCATAGAACTCGATCAAGACTATGCACCAATCTTCGTCATCTGTATAGGTGTAATAGTAGCTATTATTTCCATGTTCGGATGTTGTGGAGCCATCGCCGAGTCAAGAAAGACGCTTAAATCGGTGAGTTTTTCAGTGGAAAATTAAATTTATTTGCTCTATAGGTAATGTGGTGGCTTACTCCTAGAAAATCTAGGCTACTCGTATTAGATCTTGACGCAGGAATAAATTATTTTTTAATACATCATCCAACAAAGTTTCAACTATGTAGGCTCAACAGTTTCGGAAATAAATGGCTGTGACATATAGACAGACAGACATGACGAATCTATAAGGGTTCCGTTTTTTACCATTTGGCTACGGAACCCTAAAAACCAAGTTCTTTACTAATGGTAAAGAAGAGTTTGAAGAGTTCTTCGCGTTTTGAAAATGTGTGTAAATAAATTGATATTCAATATCTCGAATTGAAAACGTTGCGATTAGAAAATAATGATATGATTTTCTTTTTCAGTATGCCGTGTTTATGGGTATATTAGCTGTCTGTAAGATAGCGTTCACAATATACCTGTTTGTGGCAATGTCTGAAGTGAAAGACAGTTTACAAAGAAATATAGAACAACACTTTAACGACCCAGGTCAGAACGTAGCGTTCCACGCCCTTGAGGCTACTGTAAGTATTTTTTTTAATAATTTACTAGCTACATCCGCGCGGTTTCACCCGCTCTGCTCAGCTCCTATTGGTCATAGCGTGATGTTTTATAGCCTATAGCCTTCCTCGATAAATGCACTATCCAACACAAAAAGAATTATTCAATTCGGACCAGTAGTTTCGGAGATTAGCGCGTTCAAACAAACAAACAAACAATCAAACAAACTCTTCAGCTTTATAATATTAGTATATATAGTATATTAGTATATAGATATATTTAACATTTTCTCTCGTACTCAACAAAGTCATCTAATGATTACTTAAAGTATTCCTTAGTAACGACATGGTTCCGAAAACAATTGCTGAGGACTGAATGACTAATCCTAAATCTAATCATTAAATGACTCTGAGTATGGCGGTTTATGTACGATCGAACAAAGGCGGGCTTAATGCCGAGTGGCAGAGTGGTATAGAGAAGTCTTACGGTATAAGCATTTCAGAGATTATATCGTTTTTTATTGATTTAAATGCGTAAAAAGTAAAGACAGAGTCTACTAAATTGTCACCTACGTAAAATATGAACCGTTCAAACGCTAAATTTGAAACCGATTTTATCACTTACGGTAATTGTAACAAACAGACCTTACAACGCCAACCCGCATTAAGCAAGCGTGGTGATTCATGCTCAAACCTTCTCCATGCGAGAAGAGGCCTTTGGTCAGCAGTGGCCACTTATAGGCTGTTGATGTGATGTGACAGACTCTACAATCATATTATTTCCATTCTCTTTAATATGTCACAAATTATTATTTTTAACGTTCATCATCTAACGGTAAATGTAATTTTATTTACAGTTCAAGTGTTGTGGCACAACAGGCCCAGAATCTTACATCAACAACAACAATTTGGCAGCACCAACGTGCTGCGAGAAGTTCAACAAGGACCCTACGACTACTGACGATGCGAATAGAATCTGCTCAATAAACGAAGCCTACCCAGTCGGCTGCACTCGATTCATTGGAGACCTCATTTACAATTTCTTAAGAACAGTCGCTTTTATCTTAATAGGATTTATAGTATTTGAGGTGAATATTTTTTTAAGAAATTTAACTAGGTATAGCTATATTTTATTGCCTGCCTCGTTGGTCGAGTGGTCGCAAGTGCGACTGCCCGGCAAGAGGGTTTTAGGTTCAAATTCTGGGTCGGGCAAAGTATTGTTGAGCTCTTTTCGGTTATTCGAAAGTTTTTCAGTAGTAATACGGAGTCTGGAATTGTGTATGTCAATAGGCTTGTTATTGGCCCTATAATCTTGACTGCAGACTGCTACGTAACTTATCGCAGATATGCAGATTAGATTTCTGCATGGAATAACCTGCATCTTTGTGTGAACCACATTTATTTTATTTTGTTATAGAATGTGTTTGGAAACTCAGGAGACAGAAAAAAATCCTGGTATAAAGGAACTAAATATAAAAAGAAAAGAAACAAGACTTATATACTGATAGAATATAAAGGTGTGATATATGTGTTGTTACCGAGAGCTAAAATAACAAATTTGTCTTTCAGTTGATGGCGATGCTGTTGGCGCTATATGTCGCCGCTACGATACCACTGCCGGTTGTGAATCCCCCTACAGTATACTATTCCTACTAACGTGTGCGTGTGGCTTCGCCTGCGTTTACGTGGCATAAAAAGTAGCCTATGTGGTATTCCAGACTACCTACCCCTTTCCGAAATTTCATACCAATGACCCTTCAGCCATTTTGACGTGAAGGAGTAATAAAAAAACAAATATGCACTCTCGCATTTAAGCCCCGTCTCCACTAGCAACATTTGTCATTGTTGAAACTGTTCCTTGTCGCACAATCAACAATATCGTGGCGATGTCGTCCGACGTCACCTGACATCGTCCTATGTCTCTGGGGACACAATATGTCGCTCGACAAATGTTCCTAATGGGGACTAGGCTTTATAATATTAGTAGGGTTACTAATGCCCGAATACTCAAACGCTACTCAATTTTAAGACGCTCTCAAATGTAGTTCTGTCACTATCAATTCTTTATAAAATGACAGAGATAGCACGATATTTAAGTACAACTTAAAATTGAGTAGCATTTGAGTATTCGGGCGTAAAGCTCATAATTATCTAACTGGTGCATAATTTACCTTCTGTATATTTCCTATTCATAAAGTGTTAAAATGTGCACCAATTATACCAACGCTAAGTAGGTAGCTCTGGAATTAATAACAAACCTTTAATCTCTGTACAGATTATCTTGATAATATACTCGTACAAAATATATTTTATACTTATTTCTTAAAACTGTGTTTTATTTATTTATATGAAATCCTTTTATATACTTAAATAGATTAATGGATTAGTGTTATCTAAGTTAATCTTATCATAATATTATTGGAAAGTACATTGACATTTTTACATTTTTTTTGAGAATTTGATTAATGATTGGATGATGTAACTTGCTCATTAATCGTAATCAGTATATAAGTCAGTAATTGAAATGATGATGCTTGCTTCTGACCACTAGAATAAATTAGAAATACACAAACAAAAACAGGCCTAGAATATCTATGTTCAGCAGTGGATCTCTTGAGGCTGATATGATGATGATATAACAAACAAGTAGCAAACTTGGATTACAATAATAAAACCAACATAATAAAACCAAGGACGTTGAAAAAGATGTTTCTTTCAACATCTTTCAATAAAACACACAAAGGGAGTGATGAGATTTTTTTACATTCTGTCATCCATAGACTATGGTGGTTTCTGAACGAATTATTACTGTTCCAGTCATAGACAACACAAACGCTTTCAGCTTTTCTCAAATGAACGTATAGTCTATGGTTAACACTTATTATTGTCAACATGTCGGACAAGTTAGTATTTTTGCAAGAATTACTTAAATTATAATTTTAATACAAATATTTAGTGTAAAATACCATTCTGTGTAATCTAAAGTGATCAATTAACGTTATTACATCAAAAACAGTGATTAAAACTTGTAATTCCGTCGTAGAATTTGCGTCGCAAAATTCTGACATGTGTTGGTTTATCATGATCGATAAAATGTTTTTTTATTTGCAGTGAAGACTTGTTAGGTGACGATTTAGGAGACCAGAGCCTTGCGGACTATAACCTTGGCAATGAGGAAGAGGAACAGCTTTTGGCTGATGACTATGACAGTGCTGGACCTCAAAATGTACCGACCTCTATTGGATCCAGTTACCGTGAGCCCATTGATATGGGGCCACCGGAGTATCCCAGTCATCTAGAGTATAATAACCAGGTATGTTATTTTATTCACTCCTTTCGCCCCTAAAACGACCCACCTGACCACTCCTTTTTCATAATTATCCCAAGTTAGTAAGGACTGGCACAGTAACTATGTGTTCTTTTTACATTCTCCCCTATTAGACATGATTCTATCATAAACTCCTTTCTCTTACATATAATTTTTCACACAATCTGTCTATTGTTACTGCGAATATCTGATTAACCATCTTTCTGTGGTATTTAAATGCTCTTACAGCTAATTTTAATAATGATTTCATTTAATATTGTGAAATATTGCATATTTGTTGTGTCGCACACAACAAATATGCTTTACTTTTATTATAGAATTATGTCATAAAATACAAAATGGTATTTTTTTTATGTTAAATGGGCCGACGTTTGGCCGCTATCTCGCCTGATGGTAAGTGATGATGCGGCCTACGATGGAGCACGTCACATTATTAGATTAACTGCTGAACTCAGAGACATTTAATGATGACCTAAACCATTAATTAGTAAAAATGTTCTTAAGAAAACCATGACTGAGGATTGGTTTAGGTAAACATTAAACGACTCTGAGTATGGCAGTTAGTTTAGTCTCATGCAACATGTCAAAACATGTTCAACAGAGTTCTAAACCAATAAATATCTTTGGAATTTGTTATACTTATAGTCTTACTAGCATTGGTCAGCGGCTTTACCTTCTCATAGGATAAATAAAAAGTATTCCATTAAACAAGTCAACTCACACCCTGTCTGTTTACCAAATTTCATCAAAATCCGTTCTGTAGTTTCAGTCTGATTGATGAATTAACATCCAAACAAACTTTCACATTTATAATATGAGTGTGATAGTATCTGCTTAACCCTATTATATTACCCCCAAAGTACATATAACTCTGAAAAGTCACACTGGTGGGTTTTGAACCCTCACTCTCATCCAATAGGAAGCGGATTGTGTCTTAAACCACGATATATATCAATAAAATATTAAACTTGTTTCTATTTTATTTCTAGCCACCCATACAGTACCAAGCTATTGCGGACACAGAGTGCGTAGTGCCGAATATAACGGTAGAAGTACCGAATGCTCCGATACCAGAGGTGCCTACATATGCTCCGTATGAACCACCAGTTTATGAGGAACATGCCGTACCACCAGCTATCGTAAGTTTACTTATTTTCTATTTAAGTTTTCAACATTCATATTCATAAATAAAAGGCATGACTATAGTTAAAAACTTATAACATAATAAAAAATGTATAACATAAATAAATAATGTGTAATATGATTAATTACATAAATAATTATTTACATATTTATGTTATAAATGCTTTGCCGGCCTTTTGGAGACTAGGTATTTAAGGGTCGTTGGGGAATCGGGGATTGCGAAGAGGGGTAATTCGGCCTCCGGTAACATCACTCACACAATGTAAGGGTTGCTTGACGTCGCTTTTCTGTGAGCCCGTGGTATCACCCTGGTCGAGCCGGCCCATTTGTGCTGCAGCATGGGTCTCATAAATTTTAGTAAGGAATATGATCCACAAGACTTGGTCTTCTCTAAACTTTGTACTCTCCTAAAACTTTGTATTTCATTCTTGTAAGACTAAAAAAGACATAAGTTCAAAGAGATTTAGATGTGTTTGTGCGATGTGTTTCACCAAATGTGTTGTTTGTGTTTGCAGCCAGCAGCCCCAGTGGAATCCCCACAGATAGTGCCAACGGACATGAATGCCCAGATACAAAGTAAGTTTCAATACATTGTGTTACTAGAAAACTGTTACCAGCCTATAACTATCCTTGTCAATTACTTACAATTAATTAATCTAGTTAGCTTGTTACATCAAGCTAATGAATATAACTATTTCTTTTTAAATTCTCAATAAAAGTCTCCTTAACTGATGAGGATGCATGAAAAGACTGATGACTAAGAAGTAGGTACATAAGATTCATAGCAATTGACATTCCATTGTCTCTGCCTACCTAAATTAATTATTATGTTATCGGCTTACTCACGTAACGTTTTGACGAGGAACTCGACTAGTTTCAAGCCATGCTAGAGGCTCATATTCATGAGCAGCATTCCGCGACACACGACGCGGCGATTGTCGCGCTGCTACCTTCTCTGCCTACCTCCTTGGGAGACAGGTGCGAGGTTATGTATGTATGTAATTTCAGAATTCAGAAATCTTGTATTGTTGTCAGTGTGCATGAAAATACGTAATTAACTTCTAAACTATATTTTTATTCCCAGATGGAGATCTGGGCGGTCCTCGTGAAAGGTTTGTCTCTGAGAGACCGCCGGGCGCTCAGCGACTGCCGCAAGTTAGAGATATACCAGATACCTTAGGTAAATATTTCTTAATTTGTTTCTTTTACATAAACAAAAAAGTAGTTTTAAACTTTTAAATGACACAGATTGATAAAAAAAATTACTGCGGATTTCCATATAAACCTAAAAATAGCTTTTTAAATTAATGAAGTATCGTTAGTGTAATAATTTTTAGTCCAGTTAGTCTTGGACTGTCTTGAATTGAAAAAAAAATTACAATATTTGCACCGCACCGTTGGCGTGGTGGCTGCCGTGTAACGTGTAGCAGGTTCAATTCCCGTACGGAGCAATTCTTTGTTTAATCCACAAATTGTTATTTTGGGTCTGTGATCAAATATTAGTGTGGTGCACTTGAAATTTTTTTGTAAAGTATTACCAAGTACATTGTACCATACCCCAATAACGTGAAGTCCCCCCCCCCCTGCAGACAAGGTGGTGATCCCCCGCGGCGGGTTCCCCCGCGGGCGCACGTCGTGGCGCAACCCGCAGTACGCGCAGCGGTTCCCGCACCCATACAGGAGGAACAACGTACATCGGGTGAGTGCCGCAATACTGTTCATTTAGTATTTACTGACTTGAATGTAGATAAACTGCACGATTGGTGCGGTAGCTAAGCAACTGGTACCCTACAATGTGTAGCGGGTTCGATTCTAGCGTAGAACACGTTACGAACGCACCTACGAAGCAGGAGATAGTGATTATTGATATTGATAGAAATTAATGATGCTTAACATCAGACGCCTTAACTAAGATCTTCAATATTCCTCAGTTGATATAGTGATAAACTTCCTAGGGAAGGTTAATAATGCAATAGAAGATCCTCACATCTGCTAATGAGATACTGAAGTTGAATCATTGCTTCTGCTTACCCCAATGAGACTCAATCGTAAATTGCCTCAAGTTTTGTGTAGATATCTTCTAAATTTGTTCCTTTCTTTACAGGGAAACTTCAACCAGCGCCCATCATTCCCACCCCCGCAACTAAGACCCAGTCCCCCACACAACCGACCTGAAATCCATCCCGAAATGAGGCCAGAAATCCGCCCTGAAATGCGGCCTGACATCCGACCTGAGATCCGGCCTGAACTACGTCCTGAAATAAGGCCAGATATGAGACTGGAACCTCCGAATCTCCCACCAATGGGGCCGGAAATATCCCCGGAACGGCCATTAATGCCACAGGACATGCCTCCAATGTACCGTCCACCGATGGAACGTCCTCCATTCATGCCCCGTTTCCAGTTTAGGCCCCATATGGATGAGCGTCCTCAATTTGGGCCTGTGAGGCAGAACTTTGAGCCTAGGCCAGTGTTTTACAGGCCGGGTTTCCCACCGAGGCCGTTTGCTCCCCCTATGAGGGAGATAGTGCCTAACGCTAGCCATATGCCGCAAGTGACTATTAGGCAGGCGATGCCCATGCCCGGGCCTAGTATGGACAAGGTGATTAAAGAAGGTCCCAGGGAGCCTGAAGTTAGGATGTTACCGGTGCCTCTGCCTGCGAACCTGCCTCCAAGAGGATTGGCCGGCAAGAAGGTTCTGATCAATCCACACTTTAAAGGGAACTTCCAACCGCCTGTTGAAGGTAATTATTATGTTTTTGTATTATAGAACTAAGTTTTAAGTGGTCATTTTGACTGCACGGTTAGTGTGGTGGCTGGGCAACTGGCTGCCGCGCAACGGGTAGCGGGTTCGATTCCCGCACGGAGCAACTCTCTGCGTGATACATAAATTGTTGTTTCGGATCTGAATATCATGTATATGTGAAATTGTATGTTTGTAAACGCACCCACGCCAAAGGAGAAAATCCTTGTGTGGGTCAACTTTTTTTAAAAAGAAATAAAAATAGTTAATGTTATACTGGTTATATCATTTATCGGAAATGACTGGCCAGATTCTCATTGTCTTATCTTTTTTGGATTTCTTTATATTTGTTTGTGAGCAATCGCCGCCGCCCATGGACACCCGAGGCGTTACAAGTGTGATAACTTTTGGGGGTTAGGAATTTAAGGGTTGTTGGGAAATTGGAGATTGGGAAGATTGGAAAACGGGTTAATTGGGCCTCCGGTAACCTCACTCACAAAACACAAGCGTTGTTTCACGTCGGTTTTCAGTGAGGCCGTGGTATCACTCCCTATGTAATTTTCTAGTGTCATAGATTGCCATAAGCGAAAAATGAATGTAAAATAAGTGTGTGTCCGTACTGAAGTGTAACACTGTTGTTAGGGTTGCCGGTCTACATTCCGACACGGATACAAAAGTCGCCGCCGCTCAGTCCCACGATTGAGAACAAATTCGGTAAATGCTAGCTTTATTAGTGTTTAGTGTTCATTTTGTATTATTTTATTCGTATGTTGTGTAGTGCATGTCTTGTAGATTTAGCGCCGATGTTTTATTCTTATTTAAGCACTAGTTAGAAGCCAAAACTTCGATCTATTATACTAAAAATCGTTATATGTAAATAATTCTCATAACTTAACTATGATAAAATTCTATTGGCTTGCGTTTTTTTATGGTATAAACCGATAAACGAAGTCAAAGTCAAAGCATTTATTTCAATTAATCCTAAATTAGGCACTTTTGAAACATCAAACGTCAAAACGAGCAGACATATCGCATGATAGTAAGCGATCGCTGCCGCGCATAGACACCCGAAACACCAGAGGTGTAATTAGTGTGTTGCCGGCCTTTTGGGGATTAGGAATTTAAGGTTTGTGGGGAATCAGGGATTGGGAAGATTAGGTTGGGGGTTAGTGGGTATTCGGTAAACTCACTCACGTGGCCGTTTTCTGCTCGGCCGTGGTATCACTCCAGTCGAGCCGGCCCAGCAGTGCCGAAGCATGGCTCTCCCACACTTAATTTCTCCTGGTACTTCAAAACGATTAGGACGTACGTGAAATTAATATTGCAAATATACCGTTACCTTACGTAATAGTACAGATTTAAATAATTATTTTTGTGTTGGATAGTCCACGTATCAAGGTTATAGGCTATATAACATCACGCTATGATCAATAGGAGCCGAGCAGAGCGAGAAGTAGTTAGTTAGGTTATAAGACCGTAAGGTACCGGCGCATTATGCCCCTATGTACTATGTGTAACTATGTATCTATGTGCTAATAATACCACTTTTCGTGCACCATTGTACTATGTATCCTTGCTTTTTGTTTGACTAGATTAGTAAGTCACAGCACACGCAAAACTGAACCTTACACAATAGAAATAGAGTCTATATTTATATATATGAATTGGTTTGAAAGAGTTTTGGTATGTACTCTAGCCCAGTTTGTAAAGTCTATGTTAGACACATTGTACTATTGTTAGTTTTCCTAAATAAAAAAAATAAATAAACAGTACCCTGAGTACAAGAACGCGTTCGGCGCTGTGATTGGTCGGTGCGAATGATCCAACCAATCACAGCTCGAATAAAGCCAACTTGAACAAACCAGCTAATCAGAGTGCCGAACGAGCGCTCGTTTTGATTACTTTAAACGTAAAGCAAACTCATACTAAGGTACCTGATTGGCCGGTGCGAATTAACCAACTAATTACATATAGCGCTAAGCCATGTATGAGTATGTGTTTCTTACCTACATGAGAAAATCTTAGTGTGAGGCAATATTTTTGTAAAACAAAATATAATTATGAAAGAAAATAAGAGTTTGTGATACGTGTGAGCAAACATAAAAAAAAACCACAAATAAACAACCACAAGTAAAACTATGAATAAAGACAACAAGACTTATATCTATGAATATTTTGCGCAGGCCCAGTGAAAGATATCGATGATGCAGCGGAGAGGTTTATCGCGGAACAGCGCAATGCTCTCGCCAGGGCCGCCGTCAGGAAGTACTCTAGACGATCACCGCCACAGAGGTAAGTCGGAATTATTTTTAACTAGCTGTTTTATAGAGCACAGGGATCACCATCAGAGTAATTACTCTTGAAACCAATTTCAATCCAATAAAATTTCAAAACTATACACCCCTAAACGAAGCTGTTAAAAAAGCATTCAGAGTACGGAATATACCTAAAGCCAAACTCAAAAGGAATGAGTACAATGGGTACTAGTGTTGCTATTCAAGAGTTCGTAATTTCACAATGTCAAAAATGTCTATCGAGAGTACATTTCACAATATCAGTATCGATCGATCGGAATTGGATTCAAGAGTAAGCCACGAGATGATCCTGATAGTCAGCAGTCTGCGCCACCCATGGATACCCGTAACGCTAGTGCACTAAACTTACTAATAGTGTAGTGTATTACTGGCCTTTTAGGGAATGGGGTTTGGGTCTGAACATCATAGGATTCTGGTAACCTTATTAATAAGGCTGCATACAACGCCCAGGGGGTTTCAAACGGCGACCTGTTTGAAACTCCTGGGCGTTGTATAAACCGACTCGACCGTCAGACCATTCTTACTGAAGCATGACACCCAATGTCACAAATGCTTCACTATTGAGGATAGAGATATATATTAGATATCGTGAGGCATGTTAAGAGTAATTAAGTATTCCCAAATTGTCTTAACAACTAGTATTGTATTGGTTCCAGATACATAGAGAACACGACGATAGAGATAGAGAACGAGCTGGCTGGGGGTAGACGCCGCAGCCACGACGACGACGACTTACTGCGCCGCCAGGAGGAGTTCATCAACGCCAACCGCGCCGGGCTCAGGAGGAGGTACGCACTACACACACTTGTACTCTTTATTCAATTATGTGGAGATTATCGAAATAGACTAGTTTCCTACTAGTCAAATTTAATACGGTACTTTTTTCGAAACTTCAAAAACTATATTTTCTATGAAATTTGTATGAAATACTCTATTATGACGTCATCAGTTTTTTAACGTCAAATAGCAGACTTATTTCTAGAAATTTAGCTAGAAGAAATCGAAAATTAAGTAGTTCATCAAATTTATGAATGAGAGTGTGATTATTTTTGAATATTTTATTGTATTGAAAAGTTGTAATAATTTATTTTTTACCCAGTCATCATCCCTATTGCTTTTCAAAAGATTTACATATCAGAAATGAGCAAAGTTTCCTTTTGTCTATAGGGTAACTGGTAATTAGTGAACGATATTCAAACACGTGATTGTACACATGATTACAAACAACTTTCCCAAACAAAATTTTTTGTATTCTTATTAGTTTTCTTTTTATCACAATAATAAACAACAGACGGATATTAAAAACGTATTTAGGATAACACCCTATTGCATTGACAGAGATCTATACCAACTAGTGGACTAATATGAGCTGATAATTATAGTAACTGTTTGGGAGAACTCGACTAGTTTTAAGCCAAAAAAATGGGCCTCTAGCATAGAGGCATTCAAGCTTCCTTGTGCGAACTGCTAGGAAGTGGAACTCCTTGCCGGAGTCTGTGTTTCCTGATGGGTATAACCTGGGTGTCTTCAAGGCCCGAGTGAATAGGTTGCTTACTTACCATCAGGTGAAATAGCGGCCAAACGTCGACCCATTAAATGTAAAAAAAGAGGCCCATTTTCACAACCAACATTCCGCGACACACGACGCGGTGCTGTCGCGCTGCTACGTATTACTGCTAGTAGTCGTGAAACAGTTACGTGAGTCAGTCGATAATATATGAATTGATTTAGATAATAATGTTACTGAATGATTGTTGTACCCTGTAGGATGCGGTCCCCGTCCCCGGTGCGTCGCTCGGTGTCCCCGCGCCGCTCGCCCGAGCGACGCCCGCGCCCTGATACTGCACGCCACTCCGACGAGGTAACTACTCTTCTGATACTGTCCTTATTGACTTTCAACTATATTGGCTTGTGAAAAAGAACATATATGAAGAGCTTTATACAACTTTTTTAGATTGAATTAAATAGTAGTTTAAGATTTTTAAGAATGGTTCCCATTTCTTAACTGATAGGTTTACCTTTGTTGAAACACTTTTGAAGTCGCCTCAAAATGTAATGTGAATTTGAATTATCGATAGTTTGACGCCAGTAATTTTGATTCGAATTATTAAATATATACAATTTTTATTTAGTTCCAAATACAAAGACTTTTCTAAGAATCGCGTCTTAACTTTGAATTTCCAAAAAGTTCAAATTATCGAAAGTTTAAAGTTAGTCGGCTGTATTATGCATTAAGTTTGGTATCACACATAATAGTACATAATCTGTACTGACGATATAGAATTATCACAAAACTGATGAATATTTCTCCCCACCCCCCCTACAGGACAGTGAGTACAAGCGGCGTCTCCGCGAGCAGGAGAGTTTACGCGAGCGAGTACTGCGCGCCAAGGAGGTACGGCGGAGGAAGAATGCGCTGCAGAGGATACACGGAGACCGGTGAGTCCTAGTGCATCTCATTGTGTTTTTTTATGGTATAAGCCACTAAACGAACAGACGGATCGCCTGATGGTGTGCAAGGGCCTTCAGTTGGGGCCCAGTAAGGCCCGGAGCTGCGGACTGCCTATCGGGCTACCGAGACTCCGGCTCAAATAGCAGGAGTAAGAACAGGGGTGGTCGGGATGGTTTTTAATCAGTAAGAGTCTGACACTCCCTCTCGCCTCGCCCACGGCGGGAGAAATCATTGGATGATTTTCTCCCCTTAGAATAAAAAATCCCTTGCGTTTCAATTGTTTATGTGTGAGCACCAAACTAATGATATAGTTTTGTTAGCCTAAAACAGAATTTTTAGTAAAACATGTAAAACCGAAACCCGGATAATGCTTAAAAAATCACAAAAAGTTTAGTGTCATTATCCTCATCCAACAGCTAACAATTCTGCCAATTGAAATCATAAAATTTGGTTTCAATAAATTGAGCTGTGTGACTGCTCAATCTATCTAATAGAAATAAGATGATAATAATTAATAAGCTACCACGATGCTTAAAAACGCGGGAGAATAATGATTTGTTAAATAAAAGTTTTTGAAGAAGACCCTGTTCAACCCTAACTATAATTTCCTATTTGTCAACAGTGAGCGTGAAAACCAAGAAAAAGAAGCCTTACTCAAGACTCCAGAGCAACCAGCACCATCGGAACCGGAGAAGGCCACGGAGACACACGCACAGACACACGCACAGACACACGCACAGACACACGCACAGACACACAGGCCGGACACGACCCGGACCAGTCCCGACGGAGACAGTGCCAAGCCTGACTCCAAGGAGCCGGCCCGGGACAGGTCGCCCGTCAAGGAGGAGGTCGAGGTTAATTCTACTTGTGGTGAGTGGCTTTTGGACATTGTTACGGTCGAATGGCTTGGAAAGATTGATTCTTACGGTCGAATGTACATTTGGGAGCAAAGAAGCGGGGTTCACTTTTAACCGTGTTAAAAAAGAAGGAGGTTTTTCAGTTTGACCTGTATGTATGTAGGTATGAATGTATGTATGTTTGTGCGCGATTATCTCACGATTGGCTGAACCGATTTTGATACTGCAGAAACGTGTTTGTTAAGGTGCTCCCACACAGCAGTTATATAACATTATACAACATTGTGTAACATTTATAATAGCATGTAACATACTCTACAACCACTGTTATAATTTGTTTAAACACAAATGTTAAGTTATATGTCTATAACGTTATATAACTGCTGTGTGGGAGCACCTTTACGTTTTAGGACAAAATACTCTTATTTTAAAGGTAATTAAATTACCTTTCACACTACATACTTGTATCAGAAAATATTTATCAAGAAATGAAAAGTAAAACGCTAGTGATTCCATTTCTTTGTCCCCAAGTGTAGATATAGTGAAAGAGGTAAAATCCCTTCGTCTTTTCTAATAACAGTTTTGACTCTATGTTTTTTTAATATGTAAGACCGCTTTTTAGTTACAGTATGGAATGAACAAAAAGCTAATCTTTACAGGCCATATTTTATCTTGTAATAATAATTGGGGCAACTGCTTGATGTATAAGTCACGGATTCAATTAAAAAAATTGTTTCCATTTCCTCTGCCTACCCCCTGGGAGACAGACGTGAGGTTATGTATCTATGTATTTGTTATGATTCACAAATTGTTATTCCCCCCCAGAAGGGCTGACCCCCCCTAGGGGCGAGGCACTAACCCCCCCACTGCCGTCGCGGCGCGGGGACAGCGACGACGACCTGGACCTCATCCTGGGCGACATCGACGGCATCCTCTCCGACGACGACGACTCCGGCCGGTTCAAGGACAACGCTAACAAGTACGTATACTGCTGACTGACTTACTGTTTATAGAAATCGAAACGAGAGCTTGTTGCTTGTTCGGCGCTCCCTTAGTATGAGTTTGCTTTAAGTTTAAAGCAATCGAAACGCTTTGAGGCTTGAATAAACCAACCAATTAGAGCACCGAACGTGCTCTCGATTCAATCTCGTTGAACCGAAAGTAAATTCGTACTAAGGTAATTAAAAGGTACTTATATTCACAAAGCGACTACTGGTTAGTTGCCTACTTGAGTCATTTAATGGTTTCTTAACCCATTCCTTAGCAATTGGTTTCGGAACAAAATCGTTACTAAGGAATAGTTTAAGTTATCATTAAATGTCTCTGAATACAGTAGTTAGCTTGTACTTTTATCCTTCTACATACACACGATCTGTGAACAATTTAGTATTGAACCAAGCTTAGAAAATGTAACAAAATAAATATGAACCGTCTTCCTTCCCTCCCAGACCGGAGCCCCAGAAGTCGAAGCCTCAAGTAGACCTCCGCACGAAGCTGCCTCCCAAGTCCGGCGGTGAACAGAAGAAGCAACAACGACAGAAGATCGTGTTCACCGACGACAGAGACGAGAAACCCAAGAAAAAAGGTTTGTACTACGAAATACATTAAATTGTCGGTACGATTTAGGTTATAATACATTTAAGATAAGCGTCTACAGGCCCGCATCGCACGCATCGCACGCATCGGAAGAATCGCATCAAACGGTAATAAATTTTTCAGACTGTGTCCACGGATTGCCGATATCACTTTTTTCTTGGAATTCTGTATGACGTCATCAGTACGCATCGCATGTAGGCATTGCTGATGATGCGGTCCGTACGGTACGATGCGGATCAGTGGACGCAGTTATAGGAGTTTCTATACAAGGCAAACTAAAATCCGTTGCGTGCGGTGCGTACTATGCGGGCCTTTAGACGCCTGCCTGTAACAAGCACGGCACTGGCTCGCTTCCGGCACGGCGCTTTTTTATTTTGGTAACAATACAAAACCGCTGCAAGCGCACTGGCAGGGAGATGGTAGTGAATTTATCTTTACGAAGGAGTCGGAACTGGAGTTTCTTCCTCGTTCTTCTCCATTCTAAGCTACACTCTGGAACGAGCACCTAGCTTCACTAACAGATAGACAGACATACTATTTAATTTGACGTTTCAAAAGTGCCTAATATATGATTAGTTGAAATAAATGCTACTTTGACTTTAATGAATGTTTCATAATTATTGATGTTGTTACAGAGAAGTCCCCACCGCGCCGAGCTGTAGTCACTAGCTCGACGGTCACTGATGACTTCGAACCAGAAGTTAAGAAACTAAAGGTATGTATCGGATATCAATCTTCTGTTGTTGGAATAATAAATATTAATTAACGCCTGTGTTACGTCTTTCCTATTATACTCGGTGTAAAAGGACCATTTCCGAAAACGAATACAGGTGATAATGAATTGAATACCACAAAGAAGCCGAATTTTATTACAAATGTAATGATTTTTCCATGTAATGTCAGCCTAAAAAATTTAATAAAGGTTTATATGTGGATCACGTGAATATTCATAAAAGCTCTTCTAGTTTCGACTAACAGAGGGACTCAGTTGGTTACTGAGTGACTGAATTAGCAGGGCAGCGCGAAGTCATCGCGTCTGCACACGCTGCTTATGATGAAGAGTCCCTAACCGCTATTTTTAGTTAATTTAGTATGTCTCACGATAGTTATTATAATTGTATTCTGTTTATTTTTGCAGGTAAAACCCAAGCAGGACTCAACCCCTGTGAAATCCAGACAGAGGATAACTTATGAGAAAGAGGTAACGTTTAATATTATATAAAACACGCATTGTTCTTAGATAGATTTGATAACAAATAAAAATTAATCCAAATAGCTATCTTCTGCTTGCTCGGGACAGTTTCGCAAATATCAAGTGAATGACTCATCATTATGCCAACTTCACAATTTGGCAAGTAACAGAACCTTTAAAATTTGTAAAGTTACAAATAGGACTTAATAACTATCTTGGCTGCATGATTGGCGGCATGACACTAGCGTGTTGTAGTCTCGCAAGGAATAACTCATTGTTGTTATCCACAAATTGTCCCAAAGGTGCGATGTATATGTGAACTTGTATGATTGTAAACGCACCCACGACATAGAAGAAAATACAGGATAGGGGCAACCGTATTTTGTAAACAAAATAAGTCGTTCATATTTTGCCTGCTTTCTCTACGAAACATTATCTAAACAACCACAATTTGTCAACAGCAAGCCGACAAAGACAAGGACGAGGATAAAAAGTCGAGTTTCTCGAACCGGCGCGTCATACTACAGAGGAAATCTCCAAAGGAGAAGTCAGTGTTCTCCCGCATCGAGGTCAAAGCTGACGTGTCGCACCCCGGGGCCGGGATATTCAGCCGCGCCGTCCGCACGGCCATCAACCCCGACCCCAGACCCGCGCAGACCCCGGGCCAGCCCCGCGACCCCGCTGTCCACGTAGACTCTGGTTCAGACGACGAGGACGAGGTCCAGTCGTCCGCGTCCACGGCCCGGGTATCGAACCTGCCCCCCGGGATCACGGACACCCGCCTCAGAACTCTCGCCGGCAATGAGCTACAGGTAACTTCTATAGGGTCACTTTATCGTTGGTTTTATCTCTTCAAGTTGGTGGCTCGAATGGTCATGTGAAATATTGGTTTTGCTTGAAGAATTGTGTACCTTTGGATTGAATTGCCGTAATGTACACCTCTGCCTGCCCCTTCGAGGATAAAAAGGCGTAATGTTGTATACCTTTGGTATTGAGTATAGTATAAGAGTTTTCTAGTCATTTTATCTTGAACGATAACTTTGTATTATGTAGTATTGAGATTTATAATAATGATCTGAAGAAAAATGAAGCACATACATTCCGTATATTGTTAAAGAGAGACATTTCTTCATACACAAGAATGTATATGGATGTGAACCATTTGTAAGAATAATTATCTTTTTATTGTTAAATAATTACTGCTGTGTGGAAAATGATTATTGATAAATGAAAACTGGTTCGATATCCAGTTTTGAAACGGACATAAGTCACTGTATAGTTATGTTGTTGAAAGAGCATTTAATTGCGCAAACTTGCGCATCGATGCGCAAAATGAAGTTGATCTTTTCAAGTTATTGTGCAGACCTAGATGTACCCGGTCATATTTTGGTATTTATAATAAATGGTGGTCAAAGCATTTATTTCAATTAATCCTAAATTAGGCACTTTTGAAATGTCAAATTGAATTGTCCGTCAGTCTGTCTGTCAGTGAAACTAGGTGCTCGTTCCAAAGTGTAGCTTCGAATGGAGAAGAACGAGCAAGAAACTCCATCGTTACTCTTTAAAAAATGATTTTTTTACAATCTCTCTGATACATTATTTGATCATTTACCTATTGTATATATATGTGAGAACAATGTAACGACAATACAGCGTCATGGACGATGCACGACAGTTTTATGTGAATTTTATAATAACTTCTGTTTTTTCTTTACTTTTATTTATTTGGAGACTTAATTGGGTATAAGATATTCTGATATTCCAACCTTTTTAGAAGTAAATGAATCCATTCGAGCCACCAATCGTGTGATATTGTTTATACACTGTGATATCCGACTGTGATATTTATTTATATGTACATACGGTATATTATTGCGTACCTTCGTAAACGTACACTGTAGTACACAACTTTTATATTATTGATTACTAGTTTAATAAATTGATAGTTATATGCAGGCTTATTAATTCGCTTTAAAAATTTCGGTAACTGGTATAGATTCAAAATATGTATAAACCTCAAGTTTCCTGCTTGATTATCTAGAAAAAACTACCTTCAATGCCTTTCGTGATTAGGTTGCTCGGCTGATTAATATTTAAAAAGACAGAATTCTATAAAAAAAATATTTTTTCTCTATAAATTGGGTTTTGAAACATTTTATGACTATAGAAGAGTGATATTGTGTCAATCAAGAGATTCAGAGGAAATTTGAAAAAATAAAAGAACTTTATTTTATTATCTTTATTACTAGCTTCTGACCCTTTGCTCGCGTTCCCATGGGAAAAAAGGCCTATAGTTATTCCAGACCATAATCTACTCCTGTTCCAAATTTCACCTTGATCCCTCAGTCGTGTTTGAATAACAAACATATAATAATTCAGAAGACCGGGCGGCACTTTTGTACGTCAAAGATCGATAGACGAAAGATGTAGATAAAAGTTAATTTGAAACAATAGAAATTAATAAGCCTGTAAGTATATTTACTAAGTTATTTTCACATTTGTTGTATTCACAGAAATATAGTATGATTCACGAACTATTATTTTTATAATTCAAATATTTTAAAGAAGACAATTTTACGACAAGTGTGATTAGTTTAGTATTATTAATTGAAATTTTAATTACCTTTTAGACTGAAGTACTTACGCGTATTGTACCAACATATTTTTTTTTACAAAAATTATGTACCAAATGTTTTTGTACATTACACTCTTATACGGGGTGATATTTACCTTGTTATACACAGAATGATTAAAATAATCTTTATTTATGTTATACCCCTTGTTTTAAGTACAGGGGTCAAAATGATTTGTATCAAATCTTCTACAAATGTTTGTCCAATGTATGGATCAAATGCTTGCCATTATATGACCAATGTTGGCTTGTTACATATTACTCAATATAATGACTTATTCTATACGTTGATTAGTGTATACGGTATTCATATATTTCGGAAAATTCGTAAGTAATTTCGTTCGAACCCGAAACTTTTCGGACAGTTCCGAAATATATGAGTGAACCCATATACTCTAATTAACTAATTTGTTACTTTAACGTGATCTTAATATATGTTACAAAATAGATCATGTGAATGATTTAAAATTATATGAAAGATATTATGTATATGTATGTATTTGTATTTAAAGTATAATGCATGTGTTGTGCTATAGTTTTGTAATATTTTATATGAATGATACAATTTTAATACAAATTATTTTTATAAATTATTCTTAAATATATGGACATAAGATTCAATTCGTTATTGAATTAAAGTTCTCAGAATAGTGAAATTAAGAGTTTATATCTACAGTAAAGTATTATTATTTGCCATATTAGAGTTTTAAAGTTATAAAAGAAATTGCAAGATGTTAGAAAGTGCCATATAATTTTTTTTTATGAAATTTAAGTAGTTTTCAGCAAATCCAAATAACTGATGTTTAAGTATTGCTTGGCTTTTGTCGGTTATTCGAAAATTTCTCAGTAGTAGCAAGGATTCTAGAAATGTGCCCGGTATATGGCAATAGGCTCACCCCCTATTACATGGGACTTATAACACAAATGGTGAAAAGTGGGAGTACATTGTACAGTGGTATTACGTGCCGTAATGTGCACCTCTGCCTACCTCTTTGAGGATAAAAGGCGTGACGATATAATAATGATGTCTTTACATTAATGATTTGTTTAAGTAATCAATATTTGTAGAAATAGACGTGTGATAAACACAAAATTTGAATTTAATCAATTACTGTCTAATCGACGTTTTAATGGAATTCAGTGCTTATGTCCAAAGCAGTAATGATCAAAATTAATTTATTTCAATACCTTTACATATTAAAATTGTATTATTCACAAATAAAATAAGAAAAGTGTTAAGTGATTGTTTTTGTATTTAAGTCTCAATATTGTAAAGAAATACCGCCATTTTGTTTTAGTAGTAAGCTCATCACACTATGTACTGCACATAACATAACAATACACTTGTATATCTGTCCATAACATACCAAAATGTTCTTTATATGTATATTACTTAACATTTTTCATATTTTCCAAGACAGCTTTGTACAAAAAGTTAGTTTTTTAAGGAGAAAAGGATAAAAAAACCAAAAAACATCGTCGATTCATGTTCCAGAGTTTAATATTGGATAAGGAAGATCGCACAGCGAAGATTGTATTCAAAACGTCGGCCGCAGCTGAGAACTTCAAAAAGAAATTTAATAACAAGATGGTTGCCGCTAGCCGATTAACTGTTACTTTACATTGAACCTTAAAAACTGTACTATAGAACCTATATTGCATTGTCTAACAGTAGAATAGAGCTCATTTTTCCTTAACATTATGTTGTCATACGATAATCGACTTTATTAACCATTGGGTAGAGTAGATATTTGAATAAACTGTTTGTATTTAAGTATAGGGAATGTTACGTTGTTTGGATATTGCTACGGGATGTTCAGAATTTTGTGACTTATGTTATTAATGCACCCTTAGAATGAAAGTGACCGAATCTTAAAAGTAAGTTGTGGGAAATGAGCCAGAAAGTCTCAAAAAATTATAGTATTGAATACATTTTAGTATATCTCTTCCATATTCCATGATTTTTACTAGATTTATGGATTAGTTCTTTGGTTGTAGAGTATATTTTATAACGCCAGTTTATGATAAAATCGAATGTTACAGAAATTTTGAGTTTAGTCACTTTCATGTTAAGGTGCGATATGTTATTACGTAATTAGGTATTTAGTCTTTAGATTGACTAAAATATGTTTTGACACAAAAATTGTGTTTTGTAAAATCTTTAGACTAGAATCTACATATTAGTTATTGTAAGTAGCTGGATTATGTTGTTCGAAATTGTATGTTTTTTAGTGTTTTTGGCATGGTTAAGTTAAAATGTATTTTGATACTTATTACTATAACAGTGGAGTATACATTTCAATGCTTCAGACGACTTCGCTGTTTTAAAACGGTGAATGGTAATTAATTTATTGAAATAAGTACTTTATTTGAAGGTAATAAGTATCATAGTATGTTGTTCGGTAAATATCTTCCAAGCACTTTATCCCAGTAACATATTTTTCACTTACTTGTAACAAATGGACTTTATTACCTAATACATAAAGGTTAGTTTACTACAAAATATTATAATGTAACACATATACTGTTTTAAACTTTATTTTCATGTATTTAGAGTCGATATTTGTTTAAACAGCAATAGTAGGTAAGCATTTTGCCATAGTCACTGCAGTTTTTATGTAGAAACATGATATACATGTAAGCACCAATATTATATATGCTATAGGATTTTAAACCATATGTACAATAGTTAAAGTTAAAAAATCCAATGTAATAGTAGAATGTTCTGAATTGTAAATCCACATACATTTGGTGTGAATTTATGTAATTACAGTGGTTTATTGTTATAGTTTATTTATATGTCTAGGTGAGACGGGTTTAGGGAATAATAGTAATAAAAAAGAAACATAGTGTCTCCAAGGGTAAGGTCCAAGGTCAATGGCTTACCCTTTGGTGAATCGTCTACACATTTGCCCCTTTTTCATAAAAACTGTAAAAGAAATTTAAACGTCATGAAACAACTCGAAACTGCAATTTGTGGATCACACAAAGAGTTGCTCCGTGGGAATTGAACCCCTACAATTGCACGGCAGCCGGTTGGCCGGACACCGCACCAACCATGCAGTCTAAGCCTTTAACAGTCTCTCTAGACATGTAGATAAACTAGCGACTAGTTGGACAGGTTTTGAATAAGATACAGATAAACTTCACTAGCAGATATTATTATTACGCATACATTTTTTTATATTTTAAAGTATTGATATCTAGAATCTGTGAAACAATGAATAATAATCCTAAAAATATATAAAATAAGGAATACGGTTTTAATGGACTTATATTGTATGGTCACCAACAGTTTGAGAGTGTGTACCAAATATCAGATCGATCGGACGTCAGATTATATGCAATTACTAAATTTGACTTAAACAAACAAACAGTTTAAACTAAATAAGACCGTTTAAAAATGTGTACAATGTAAAATGTTGTAATATTATGCAACTGTATTTGTATTTAATTTAGTATTCCATAGTCTCTGTATATCCCCATGGGAGACAAGCGTGAGGTTATGTATGTGTCTGTATGTAATTCATTATCTTCCTTGATTTATAAAGACACAAAAAATTAGTGAATAGTGAATATTTCTGCCTATCCATTATTGGATTGTGTGTTATTGTAATTTCAAAGACTCGATTTGCTCTTTTTTTTTCAAAATTGTGTATACATGTAGTTGTAAACGTATATTAACTTGAAAGCAATATTGTATATAAAGATTTATATTGTTTCATAACTAAAACATATGAAAAAATACATTTTGTAAAGTTAAAACCTAAATATCTGTATTTGTAGTATCAAACTTTCTTCTGTTTGTGGGTTGAAAGGAGTGATGATATGATTTGTATTATTGTTTGGAAATTAAAACTAATATTGACTTAAGATAATTTTGAACTGTGAAGCAAAATCATTTGTTTTTGTCTTCTGTTTACTAACCAGTATAATAATATATGTTAATTTACTTAAAACTGTTGAGAAAATGACCAAAATGTATTGTGGATTTCGAAATTTTCAATTGTATGTATGTATATGCCATTGTAACCCTTATTAACATTGCAATAGAGCTCTTAATCCAGTTGTTACTGTTTTTAAATTGTTGTTTGTTTATATAATAAGTTTCATACATAAATATCTATGTCCGAATTATGTAAAGAAGTATGTTTCTTTAGTATTTTGTTTATACGTTATTTGAAATACGCATTTAAAAAAAAATGCTCGAAAATATTCACTGTATAGAATGGATTCTAGTTATTATTCACAAACGGAAATACTGAAACAGTCTTATACTGTTATAATAAATATCGTGAGACATACTAAATTAACTAAAACCAACTGTTTACTTACGTAAATATATTGGGAAAAGTTTGACTAGTTTCGAGTCACAGAGATACTCTTTATCAGCCTATTGAGAGCAGAGTAGACACGCTGCTCATAGTGATAAAGAGTCCCTCTGTGACTCGAAATTAGTAGAGCATTTCTCAATATATTTACGTGAGTAATCCGTTATTTTTAGTTAATTTAGTCTTATATTATTGTAAAAATTGGAGACCCAATTGTATATGATTCCAATTGATAAAAAAAAGAAGTGATCTTAACAAACTTACTTTTTCAAAGTATTATTACTTCCCCATACAGTCTAGTCCGCTTATAACTAAAAAGCAAAATCAAACAAATAGTTAGTTTATTAGAAAAAGGGAAATATAGCGATTTACTCTCATATTCGCTTACACACGTTCTCATATTCAAATATGAATTTTACGTTCTATAAAATAAGGTCTTAATTTCTACTAACGACATTAGGTGCTTGATTTTATCAATATTGCATTTATAACATTTTAGATGTTGCTTCCAAGATATTCTAAAACTTAAATATAAAAGGATATCTTAGATTTTATAATATATAGTTGTAATAATGGCTAAATTAAAGAGTAGTTCGTTTTTCTAACTTTTCACTAAATATGTAGTAGGATTAAAAATTTTATTACATCAAAATCGAATGAAGATTCGGAGACGTTTGTTTTTCTTATTTCGATCTTATAATCCTATTTTTTAACATAATGTAAAAGGTTATATCTTAAGTTTGGTCTTATAGGATTAGTTTTTAGTATTTTAGTGTAATTATGCTTTGAACGAAGCTGATTTGTTTGATTTAGAAATGTTTTTTTACCTATTAAGGTAACTGTTAGCGCGTATAATGAGAATTATACAAAACTTATATATATTAGACTTATATATTATATTTCTGTCTTATAAGTCAGCTTCGTTCAAAGCGAGAATGCAAGATATTGTTACAACAATGTAAAATGCAAATAAAATACGCTAGATTATAAACTTTGTTGTTTGTTTTGTCTAATGTAATGACCATTCATATAATGATGTGATTTTTTTATATATATAGATCTCAGGAAATAAATATGCAGGCAAATGTTGTGTTTTAATTTCTTATTGTAATTTATTGTTTTACCCCGTTAGTATAAGTTTAGTTATAAGGTTATAATTACTGATTTTGTAATATTCACTTTTGTAAATTACTTTTTGAGTGTTGTATGAGTGCTTTTGAGTATTTTTGTATATGTTTTAAATGGAAGTGTGATGTTATGAAGTCAGTAAGGTGTTCACTCACCAATTGTTAGTGAATGAATGAATGAGTAACTTCATTCGGTCATTCACTGAAGAAAAATCTAAGTTAAATCATGTTACAATTTGTTGGGTGAACCAATGTTTTGTTATTGTTTTTTTTTTATTTGATTTGTGATGAAACAATCGTTTTGCTTCGCGTATTCCTTGGAATATGATTGGAGCGACCAAAGACTGAATTTGAAATAAAAAGACTTTTAATTTTGAAATATGGTATTTTTATTGAGAACATCCCTAGTGACATGGCATTGTCGCTGCCTACCCCTATGAGAGACATGATGATAATTTAATATCATCATTACCCTACACATGCACTTTTGCATTAATAAAATCTGGTCATAATTCACAAATTATACCTTATATCACTGCACAGAACTAAGTAATTAATGAATATTATTACGTTAACGTCCAGGATGTTCATAACCATTTATAATGGTACATAGTTTGACAAATGTCAGAGTTGACCTCTTTTTTTTACATTTGATGAGTCGACGTTTAGCCACTATCTATCTCGCCTGATGGTAAGTGATAATGCACCCTACGATGGAGCACGTCTGTCTATAAGCAACCTATTCCTTCGGGCTTTGAAGATACCCAGGATATACCCATCAGGAAATAGACGGCAAAGAATTCCACTCCCTAGCAAGACGGTCTTAGATTGTGCCGACTATAATCGGGAACTAAATTCCAAATTTAACGTAGTTTTGTTAGTCTAAACAGTATTTTTAGCAGCATTTGAAACTGATACGCCCCAATTTATAGCGGTACGCACATCAAACATACTGACAAAATGTCAGAGTTGACCACTTAGATTGTTAGACTATAATTTCACGTACGTCGTTTTCATTTTCAAATACCAGGATTAACATAGAATTCTATTATCATGGGCCGTAGGAAATATTTATGAATAACAATTTATTTTGATAGAAATTTTAATGTCATTCAAGAATGTTTGCTACCCACTTTGTAATATACTTCTTTGTGAAGACTTACTATACACAGTGCCGCCGGCATGAGCCGCACAAAGCCGCCAAACATCATTCCAGTTGTGATACTGACATAGAATGCTAGTGATGTGCCCATTTTATGGTTGGTTGGTTGCAATAAATAAGGAAATCATCAGCACTGCCGCCGCAGTTGTAATTTGTTAACGAATAAAAATAAAATACAAAATTAGGAAACAAGTTTTTATTCACTGGTCCAATTCATAAAATATAAATTACTTAATAAAAAATATCAAATAAATAATTATGACTAAAAACACAGTTATACTGTATTTTATTATAAATATTGAGCCATTTCACATCTTACAAACTAACTTGTTCTACAAAAATATATATAAAAAAAATCTTAATCTTATTTACAATCTGTGGGAGGCAAGAGTATTGTTATTGTCCCTGGCTTTACTTGTATCGGTCATTCTGTTCAGTTCATTTCAAAATATTACACAAGTAACATACAATACAATATAAAGCTATATTAACATTATAAATGTGTAACCCATTGCCAAAATCTGCTTTAACGACTTCAACGAGATTTGCAACTCATAAAATTAAATAATAGTTTGAGTTTATTCGTTTAGTCAGAGCGTATGTGCTTGTTTACTGATTAACGAGATTGAAATGCGTTCGGCGCTCTGATAGGCCGGCTGCGATGAATCAACCAATCAGAGCGACAAACGCGCTTCCGTTTCGATCTGGTTAAACGTAAAGCAAATCCGTACTAAGCCCTCAGTAGCCATCAATGCCCAAATTCATCTGTATAATGAAAAATCGTCTTTATAGTCTTTCAAAGTAAACCTACCAACTACTCCTTTAACTAAAACACATAGTTGTTCCTAAAACTAAGGAAGGTGGCGACATTAAAGTACCGCGGCATGGCATCCAATATGGCGCGGTACTCGGCCGTCATCTGCTCCGGGTGGTAGATCTTGTGCGAGTGGTGGGACACGTCCACTATTGGCTGCGACTGGAGGGAGGCTGGGACCTGGAACAGGGAAAAGAAGAAATAAATATATAATAAATAGTTCAAAACAATCTTAAAGACGACTATAGTCATAATTATGTCCATAGCATAAGAAGAAATGGATACAAGCCTAAACTATAATTACATGAGCTTATAACAGCCTATACTGCTGACCAGAGGCCTTTTCTCCTATGGAGTAGGTTTAAGCATTCATTACCACGCTTACTCAATGCGGATTGGCAAATCCAAACTTATAATTACAAATTATAAGCCTCGGTTTCCTTACGATGTCGTCCTTCACAATTTTCAGTGATGTCTATATAATCTTAGAAAGTACATTTAACTTGGAAAAGTCACATTAAACCCACAATCTCATGCATGATAAACCTTGAATCTCCGGGCGACCACAACTTACAAACATCATTATCCGCCAGTTATTCTACATTTTTATTTTAAACTATTAAAACGTCAATGAACAAATTCCAACTCACATTAAAAGTTACATCAAGATAGTAATTGATGGAGTCCTCGAAGTACGTAGCAGTGGAGTGATAGATGACGTACACAGGACGCTGCAGTAACTCGCCGCTGCTCTTTGGGGCGGAGGACAGTGACCACGATGTCACAGACACGTTGGTACGTGGCCATAGGGTTATCATGTTGTGATGCGCTCCTGGAGAAAAGTAATGTGATTTGTTTTAGTAGAAGTTATATGTGATCTGGCGCTTCGTAAATTTTGTTATGTTATAAACCCCATGTAATAGAGGTTGCATGCACTGCCATACTCGGCACAGTTCCTAACTAAAAAGGAGAAAACGATGTTTTTCAAAATTGATGACAGGAAATGAAAATGAAAAATCTATTTAATATAATCTTTCAGTTAGGTAATGAAAAAATATTAGACACGTATTTTTTTATTTTGTCATATAAGATAACAATACTTAGATAAAACGAATGAAAGTTTAGGAGTGGGAACAAATACGTCATTTCTACGAATAAAATGTACCTATAAGTGACTACACGAGATATTTCAAATCGATATGATTTGAAATATTGACTATTGTTTGAAAGTATTTGTTTCCGTAAGAAAACAAAGTATACATGTCTAATATTTTAAAATAATCTACAAGATGGACATTAAAATAGAAACTTGTCATGTTTGCGAGCTTGCAGGAATCTGAGAGCCCTTGTATAAAAGTCACGGATGCAGTCAATCGACTGACTTTAGACATAAGATCTCTAGATGTCATTTACCTCAAAATCTAAATTCCCAGGTAAAATACTAACTAATAATAAAGAACAATAAGCGTAGTAATTATTGAAAACCTATTTGAAATTAAAGTTAGTTAATGAGCTAACAACTTTGGCCTATTTAAGAGGTCAACTCTGACATTTGTCCAATAGAACTTGTTATGAACGTCCTGGAACGTTAATGTAGAAATATATATATATATATATATATATATATATATATATATATATATATATATATTATGGCATTGCTTAGGGATCGGTTATAAACAGCAACCGATCTTATTTACCTCTCACTACATGGCATATTGGTAACTGTCAGAGTTGACCTCTTATTTTGTGCCGACTATAATGGCAGACGACAAAAGCCGCACATAGACGACTGACGAGCAAATTAACGGATGAAGTAATAAATCCTACATCGCACGTTATTATGAAGTTTACATGCTAATACACATGGATAGAAAATTCCAACGAACAACAGTTGGGCAGAAAGCTCGCCAAGCACGATCATCTCGCCTGGTTGGAGAATGATTTTTTTCTTAGGGAACTTTAGTCACTGTTTCCTAAATCTCAAACAGCTTACATAATAAGACTTACCAGTGAAAACGAAGCTATATTTGCACTCGTCTCCAACACAGGATTTGTTCGCCACTCTGGTAGAGGCGGGCGGGTCGAAGGGCGCAGGCGGACCCGTGGATAGCAACATTGCGTCTTTTCTGTACGAGATATTATTTGGTATTAGTATTAATTAATACGTGATGCAAAAACTTTGGACTTTTTAGCGATAATTGCGCGGACGTAGGAGCATAAAATTTGGTACACTTATAGTTATGTGTAGGAGAAGTGCAGAACGCTAATATTTTTTAGAACTAATGCTTATAAAGTACATTAAATCAATAAATAAAACATTACACACTACCATGCATAGTATCTGATCGTATACATATGACAAAACGTCAAAAACGACAGACATTGCGATGATATTCTCATGTCTCATATGAATAGAGTTTTATTAAAGAGTTTGAGTTAAATAAAAATTATCCTTCAACGTACGTTAAGTGGTATTGTAAATTAAATCATATATGGTCGACATTTCGACCACTAGGCGACCACTAGTTAGTATTAATAGTTTACTAGCGGTAATGAGATTACCTGTGTGGTGATCGTAAAGAGAAAAATTGATTTGTCACCATCACTACTCTTATATTTTGTTAAATATGCAATCTCCATTTCGTTGACCAAGCTGTGGAGATCACGACAAACCCTGTCTATGTAAAGGAGGCCCATTATCTAGTAGTATCTAAGAGAATTTTCTAATAATCTCCACACTTAACTGTGGGATAAGCTTTCGTCGGCGGTATTTCTGATGAGATAAAGAAAAGCGTATTCCTTTTCAAAAAGCCAGCAATGACTTTACTGGTGTTGCGGGTATCCATAAGCGCGTTGATCGCTTACCATCAGGTGATCTGATCTCTTACCGTCGCTGATCGCTTACCGTCTGCTCGTTTGTCCCCTATTCTATAAAACAAAACAAAAAACTTGGCGGGCAGGTTGGAGATCATTGAAACGACACTCAGCCGCGAAAACAGTGCCGTGCCGTCGCCATACATACCTAGAGTAAAAATGAAAACGTATTTTTGTAAAGTATAGGCAAGTACTCACAAAAACCTCGAAAATCCAGTCCTAAACAGTGGCAGACCACAGAAGACTTGTTTCTCACAATCCTCATCGAAGCCTGTCCTGGATTCCAGATTGTACCCGGCAGCAGACAGGGCGCGTAGTACCCGGGGTGCAGAGTAAGCGTCGTGTTTCGTGACCAATATACCTGATGTGGAGGATTCTAACTTGCCCGTGTGGTCGTATGAAGATATTTGTGAATGCTGGAATGGGATAAAAAATGTTAAGCTTTTTTTATGGTATAAGCTGGTAAACGAGCGGACGGATCACCTGATGGTAAGCAATCGCCGCCGTTCATTGACACTCGAAACACCAGAAGCCTTTTGGAGGTTAGGAATTTAAGGTAAGTACCCCTACTTATTGAGGATTCGGATGATTTGGAATGACAATTACCCCCGAAATTACTAATTGTCACTCATTCACACAACGAAACACAACGCAAGCGTTATTTCACGTCGGTTTTCTGTGTAAAAATACTTCTACTCTATACTTTACTAATTTGTTAAACGTTGTCCACGTTAGTATTTTCTTCTGTATCATACGTGTGTTTACAACACCCAAAATCTTAGCCCTGGGACACTAATTTGTGGGTCACACAAACTGAGTTGTTCCGTCAGAGAATTGTACCCGCGCCACCGGAATAACTATGAAGTCATATTAATAAATTTCTATTTCTATGTTGATTGTGCAAAATAAATAAATAAACAGATACTCACAAACCAGTAATGTCTCTGTAACGCGATGCCGTCTTCATCGTACGGCGAGAACGGAATGAACATGAGCACTATACAGGCTGCGCCCGACACTGATAGCACTAGCCACAGGAACTTGCGAGAAAACAGCAACTCTATACCAGACTGGGGAAGAAAAATGGGGTAGATTGAGAGGAGTAAATAATGGGTCCTTAATTCCTAGTAAATAATGTAAGTAACCGCTGTATTCAGAGTTATTTGGTTCATTACTTATTAATTATTTATTTATTCTCCCTCTAATAATATCTTTTGATTTATTCCGTTGCGGGATCCAAATTAGTATTCGTTAATAATAATTACGATTGAACTGAAAACGTATAACGGACAAACAACACTTTAGTAACCAAACTGGTGGTTTAAAATTGTAATGGCGGCTTTTTAGTATATTAATCTCTGAATAATTCGTCTATTCTATAATATAAAGAAAATTATATTCATAAATAATATTGTTTACAAAAGTGTAAAAGTACTGTAGTAATATTATAGATTTGACTTATTACATTTTTACGTAGACGTTCCAGGACTTTCATAAAATGTTATACTTAGACTGACAAATGTCAGAGTTGACCTCTTAAATTGTGTCGACTATATTTTTTGGAGGTCGATATCCACTTTGGGTTACCGAGTGAGACGTCTATAAAATTATGTAAGAAACTTAGTAAAAATATACAATTATACTTACAACAGTACAGGCCACGAGTATAACGAGCGCTATATTGATCATGGCGACGGTGACATCAGGTTTGTCGCCAGCCGAGCGTCCCATGACGGGCAGTATCTGCGCGTCCAGGCGGAGCGCCAGCGACAGTGTCAGCATACACGCGGGCACCGACAGGATCAACTCCAGGAGAAGGTGCTGCCAACCTGACAGACGGAAATATAAATATAAAATATTGTTCGAAAACACCAATCGTATAATCGTATAATAAAAAATAAAATCAAAATTGTCCATAAAACATCATAGAAGGAGTGGTTGGTATGAATCTTTTTTGTCCGTACAAAAATGTCAAAACCACATGCTCACTACAGTCGACACAATCTAAGAGGTCAACTCTGACAGTTTGTTTTTGTCAGACTATGTACCGCTATTTAGTAGTTATAGTAGTTTAGTATTATGGATTTTCTATCGCATTGATGAAGCTTGTAATGGTAGTTTTTAGGTGCGATTTAATAAATAACTTGTAATGAACGTCCCGAAGCGTCCACTAATAATATTAATTCATTACTCATACTCTTTCATAAAGAGTGCCATTTATACACTCTTTAAGTCGTCGTATACGTCTTTGATAACAGAGATTTTTATATTTTAACATTTAAAAACTTATAGAATAATAATTATTATGTTTTAACTAAACTTTGACTAAGAACTTCAAAAACCACTTACCTCGTAAAGCTACGAATCTGAGTATAGTAAGCGAGGCTAGTGATGTCATAGACATGATGAAGAGTGGCGCGCTGAATATATATCGCAGTGACGTCAGCGAGGGCACACAGCACAACACTAGCAGTATAACTGACAGTAACAGACGGGTCCCCGCCATCGCTTGGGCACAGCGGAGGGAACGAGTCAGTCCTGTCTGGAAAAAAGAAACAAATTCATAGTTGAAATACTAACTGCCGCATTCAGAGACATTTAATATTCACTTAAATTATTCCTGAGTAATGATTTTGTGTCAAAAACAATTGCTAAGGACTGGGTTAAGTAACCATTAAATTAATCTGAGTAAGACGATAAAAAACACTTCCAATCATTTGTCATCTTCATTAGGAGAAATGGCCATAACTATTGAGCCCAAACTCGACGTGATTGTTAGCGAGCAGCTCAAGGTTCTATCAGCCACTTTCCAATTTGAACATAAGGAGGCTTAGGTACTCTTGAATCCAATTGGGTACTATCCTCGGTCAAAAATAAATTATTACAACTTTTCAATACAATAAAATATTAAAAAATAATCACACTCTCATTCATAAATTTGATGAACTATTTAATTTTCGATTTTTTCTAGCTAAATTTCTAGAAATAAGTCTGCTATTTGACGTCAAAAACTTATGACGTCATAACGCACTATTTCATACAAAGTTCATAGAAAATATCGTTTATGACGTTTCGAAAAAAGTATTGAATTTGACTAGTAGGAAAGTAGCCTATTGCGATCGAACGAAATTTATATTGAAAATTGCATCAATCATCCCATTGCATCCGAGGATATTAAATTTAATGACCTAAATTGGTATGAAGTTTGGCTTTACAATCCGTATTCTGAATGCTATTTTAACGGTTACGATTGGGGTTGTATAGTTTTGACATTGAATAATTATTGAGATTTTATTGGATTGAAATTGCATTGACGTTGAGATTGGATTTAAGAGTAAGCGCCCAGACCACCTGGGTGGTACCAAATATTGTATGGTCATCAGACATATCAAAATTCTTAGATTTTATTATATAGTTCGAACTAATAAAAGTCTATTAGAAAGAAAAAGCACATTTAAGATTTATTATTTATCAGTAAGCGTTATAAATGTATAAAACAATAATAATAATTAATTTCTTACCGTTTTAAAGGTGTAAGCATCGAATCCCTGAGAGACTGCGACCGCTACAATAAGGTACGGTATCCAGTACAATGGTACCACCAGCCAGGGCTCGGACAAATATCTGAAATATTACATTATTATTACATGAAAATATTGGATTAACACTTCATCATCATTTAGTTATCTAAATGGCTGACCTCTTAAATCATCATCAACTATGAAGTTAGTATGTGACTATAAAGTCAGCACAATTTAAGAGGTCAACTCTGACATAATGCTGACTAAACCACTGCTGACAAAAGGCCTCTTTTCACACAGATATTAATTACCACGTTCAACTAAATTGGGTTGGCAATTTCAAACATATAATTAGAAATGAATTAAGTTCAGGGGGCCTACTCTAATTTAACGAACGAATGAATGAAAAACTTCGCAGATTGCATACTACAATTTCTATTTATTGCGAACTTTCGTGAACAAAAATAAACGAATGAAATGAAGATAAATAAATAGGTTTTGATTTAAAATTAAAAATAAAACGTTATTTTAAGTAATTCTATTAGTAAATCAATAAAACCTATGGCCGAAGATTAAACGAAACTTCGCATTCGAGAACCGGAGTAGCCCTACAGGTTGCCTCTAGATGTTTTCCTTCCTGGTATGTATTGCTGTTTACCACCAGTTTAACTACCTGCTTGTTTATCAGTAAAACACACATAATTATTATAATACTGACCTCAATTGCACAGTTGTAGCGACCATTATAAACGTGAACACAAACACGACGCCTGCTCCAATCAACATCGCTAATATGCGACTTAATGCACTCAGCGATAGCTTTGTCACTGCCGACCACCCTGGTGATAGAAACCATTATTTTTTAATATAACAAATTCAATAGGGATAACAACTGGGTCAAAAATAAATTATTGCAACTTATCAATACAATAAAATATTCAAAAATAATCAAACTCTCATTCATAAATTACGATGAATTAGTTAATTTTCGGTTTTTCTAGCTAATTTTCTAGAAATAAAATCTGATGACGTAATAATAGAGTATTTCATACAAAGTTGATGGAAAATATCGTTTTTGACGTGTCGAAAAAAGTATTTGATTTGACTAGTAGGAAACTAGCCTATTATAGTCAGCACAATCTAAGAGGTCAACTCTGACGTTGTCAGTCTATGTACCGCTATAACTTTACCATAGTGATGTTACGTGTCAGTTGCCCTTGACAGATCTATCGTGACAACGCGGTCAATATTGACTGACACTAGTGGAGGATTTGCCTTCAACAATTTTTAGTTAGCAGTTAAAGTCTTAAAAAACGGGTATTTTAACAGATTCTGTATATTTGTATTATGTAATATTAAAAGGTAAAATATCAAAATCGAATTATTTATCGTTTTGATTTTGTGTATATTGATGTGGATCTTTCAAAAACCTTTTTATCTCAATGTCATTGATTCGTCAATGTTCTGCACAGTCACCCTATTTCGGAAGAGCTTGAGATATTAGTATATTTTCTAATCCAGTAATTACAAACTCTTAACTATTTTTACTCGATATGACTTAGGAATCGATCATAAATAGCAACGGATCTTATTTACTTCTCACTACATGGCAACTGTCAGAGTTGACCTCTTAAATTGTGCGGACTATAACTGCGTGTAACAGTGAAATTAAAAGTATAAAAAGGACAACATACTGAATCCAACGATCCACACGTAGTAGGCGACGCTGCTGAGTCCCAGTAGAGCTATCAGTACATCCACGAAGTAAGACGCAAACAGTGAGTAACTGACTAGGAACCAATTCAAGTAATCATAGTACACTGCCGCTGAGGGCTGGATCTGAAAGAAGGATGATTTATTTAATTCGCAGTCCAAGTTTTAATTCAGTATCAATTCTTAAGTCACAAGTCATAGGCAACTTAGAAGCCAAGTCACTCGCCAAGTATGAAGATAAGATTAAAATCAACAAGTCTCAAGCCAAGACTCAGGTTAAGGCTCAAGCAAGCTTCAAGCCAGGTCCGAAGTGCAGCAGTGTGTGTGATAAACTATAACTATACTAGTCAAGTATCAAAGCTGGGCTTCTTCGTCAATCTTATTACTGGGCTTTTCGGTTTTTCGAATATTTTTCAGTAGTAGCACGGAGTTACGAATTGTACCCAGTATATGGCAATAGGCTCACCCCCTATTACATGGGACTTATAACACAAATGGTGAAAAGTGGGTGTACATTGTATAGCGGTAGCGGGATTAGCTGTAATGTGCACCCCTTTGGAGATAAAAAGGCGTGACGTTGCACATCAAGTATCAAATCTCAAGTCACAAGTTTCAGTCTCAAGTTCAAATATCAAATCTCAAGCCTAAGTAAAGTCTCTCTTTAACCCACCTTATTCGCCAGTTCCTGATTGGAAGCAGTCTCAGTAAGTAGCGCCAGCATCATGTCCCCGGCGCCCTGCATGACGCCGGGCTGCAGCAGGGACGGCTCGTCATTGCGCGTGTGGTACACAGCCGCCCACTTTACGAATGCTATGTCAATACCTGGAGGGAAGGAAGAATTAAAAAAAAAATAAGACAAATCCAAAAATGTATAGTATCTCAGAAACTAGCCATTTTCGGACTAGAGACCGAGGGGCTAATTTTGTAGGAAATTTGTTGTATTGTCACCTCCCGAGAGGAATAAGTCGAATTACAAATCATCCTGTATTTCTATAATATAAAGATAAAGAAAAGATAAATGTCTATAAATGAAATCATTTATGAAAGCGTATGAGTAATGAATTAAAATTATAGATCGTCTCATTTATATTATTTTACTGTCTAGACCGTCTGGTCCAGGATGTTCATAACAAAAAATAGCGGTACACACTACACAGACTGACAAATGTCAGAGTTGACCTCTAAAATTGTGCCAACTATAGTAAGATCTCTGGTCGGATAAAGAATTATAAAATTTTTTTGGTTTTTTAGTACCTACTAACATAGATTTTAAAATAATTGAGGCTGGTAACAAAGTTCTTCTATAGCAAAAAAACCCAATACTTATTTAATTTCACGACGGAATTTAAAGACATTGACTACCAACAAAAATCTGTTAAAGGCAAATTCTCCTCTAGCGCCGGTCTCTTTTGCCCCCCATGGCGTTTAATGTAATGATCTTATACTAGTAGTTACCCTGTATATTCCCGAAGTCCCTCCATATCCTGAAGTCAGTGTCGGAGGGTATGATTCCGTTGGAGAATATGAACTCGGCCATGCCTTGAGCGTTGGGGCGCGGCGCGGAACGGTGGTACGCTTGGAGTACTCGCGGATCTGTCACCTGGAGGAAATTTAACATGCTTTTATTGGGTCTAACTATATTGGGTGACTGGTAATAAGTAATAGATAATTTAACACGTGATTGTACTCATGATTACAAACAACTTTCGTATAGCAACTTTTTTGTATACTAATTAGCGTCCGCGTTATAGGAAGACTAGTAGCTATTTCGACTTTACTTTGTTATTGTTATAGAAATAAAACCTAACGAGTATACAAAAAAAGTTTCTTTCGGGAATGTTGTTTGGAATCTCAAGATTCACGAACAATTGTGTCTTGAAATATATATATTTTTTTTATTAACAATTAACTGTTTAAATATCTTTCACTTAGTACCAGTTACCCTATATAATAAAATATAAAAATCTAAATTACGCACACGCTTTCAATGGGGGCTACCGTTTTTTTGGTTACCTAGCACTGACAAATTTGTAGCAATAGGTATTTTTGTCCAATTACTGTAGCTGTCAAATATTGTAACATCCAATGGTGTGACACTAGTTATAATCAACAACCGATCTCATTTACTTCGCACTACATGGCAACTGTCAGAGTTGACCTCTTAAATTGTGCCGACTATAATTCCGATGAGATACTATGATTAAAGCATATTATTATTTCTGTAAATAATGAATTGACTCGTATGTAGTTTACATACCTGAAATACCGTCGGTTTGCCATTCATCCCCGCTGCGTCCAAGTTGATGACAGCTACGGCGCCCCGCGCCCACGGGTGTTGCAGGAATGCGTGACTTGCCTGTAATTCGTCATTATTTATTAAGTATAATAAAGGTGAAATAACAGAAAAGTGAAGATTTTTCAAAATTTTGTTAGAACATCTGACGCTGAACGCGTGAAACTTATAAACTATAGGTCCGATATGATTTTTTTTTATAATTATCAAAACAACTAAAAAAAACACAGGTTAATTTATAATTGAAAATTGTTTTTTTTTTTATTGATTTATATAATATACAGAATAGGTTAAAATATGGACATACAACCCGAGAAACAATTCAATTACTACATAAGTCGGGAATTTTCGGGCAAGGAAGGAAAAGTATTTTTCAGACAAGCTAACATTTTCTAACTTTATAGTGAAAGGTGGGTGTTAGATTGTAGGTACATGTACACTCTGCCCAACCTTACCTGCAAGCCATTCTCCTCGGCTCCGTTGAAGAGGAACAGTATGTTGTGTTTGAGCTTCTGTTTGCTGCGCGACAGGCGGTTCAGGGACTCCGCCATTATGGCGCAGAACACCGCGTTGTCTGATGCCCCTGTAATATTATAAAAAAAGAAATATTTGTTAGTGTTTCTCACTCTTATTCTCTCTGATCTAGTAGGTATAGTCTTGGTGATACAATCGACCTGTTTTTAGTTGTATAAAAAATATGATTATAAGTCATCGTGAAAAATAAACTCGAAATCGACTTGGAACCAATAGTAATTTGTTAAGTCGAAGGCGCGGGCTAGACTAGTCGTTGTGTGAGCGACAAAGTCCGAGTTAAGTATAAATTAAGACTTAGAAAACATTCCGATTAAAGATGTGTTTACTTATTTATACTAAGAAAAGTACACTCTCTCCCTCTAATAGAGCGACAATATTATACGTAAACTCATGATTATCATCATTATATCAGCCACAACAGGTCCACTCCAGCTGAACATAGGTCTCCCCTAATGACTTCCAGATAGACCAGTTGGAAGCGACGTGCATCCATCGGCTCCCTGCGACCTAAATCAGGTCGTCTGTCCACCTTGTGGGTGGACGTTCTACGCTGCGCTTGAAGTACGCGGCCTCCATTCGAGAACCTTTCTGCCCCAGCGACCGTCGGTTCTCGGCATTATATGCCCTGCCTACTGCCACTTACGCTAATCTGCTGGGCTGTGTCAGTGACTTTGACGTGACGTGACGCAAACTCATATACATTGTAAAATAAACCTACTTACCAAGCGCAAAAGGTACAGAATCGTAGTGGCAGTTGACGAGTATGGAGCTTCCTAGACTGCCATTGGACAGGAACCCGCTCTCCCCTTCCAGTAAGGCGACAATATTGGACGCGTTTTCGTACACGTTGTAGAACGATGATGAGGATTGGTGGAAGTAGTCCCCTGGAACATTCAATATTACTAATAAGAGCCGATTTAGGGAATCAAGATACCCTTTTATGGATTGGTATTCTTATGTAGAATAAAACTTTGTATTACGGCTAAGGTCAAAATTCTGTGGTTTCGGAGTTATACTGCCTATAATGTGTTCCTCACAGAATACTGTAATCACACTGCACTGTAATAAAAATCTTATACAATATACTTAAAAATGCGAATATACAGAAGTGACTTTAGAGGTAAGTGTCCACAGATCCACAACGTACGGACCGCTCATCGGCAATACATATTGTATAAGATTTGTGTATATCTTTATATATGTTATTTCTACGTAATATAACAATCATAAAGGATAGCTGAGGAACTGGTTACTAAATAATATCACGCATATATGTTGATCTCCAAGGTTAAGCTTTGTTTGCCAAGGTTAGTTTTTGGATGGGTAGCAATTTACTGTCGAATTTCCTTTATCTACTTTACTTACTGTTAGGATAAATCCGGCGTTGCCGACTTTTACGGATTTAGGAATTTAGGTGAATAGGGAAAGGACGGAGTTAGTTTCCAGTTAGTAAAACTCTTATCCTACGTTAAAATAAATCCCACCCAAAACATAAATGTGAAAGGCTGCCAAGTTCGATAATATTGGATTGCTTCGCCTATAAAAGAAGTGAGATCTAAATAAGTACCAAGTTCCATACGATAGACCTCAGTTAAAAATGATTCCTGGTCTATTTGAAATAAATGATTTTGACTTTCACTTCTATGGATAGGTATTCTTCACTACATAGTATAAAACAAACTTGGCAAGTTTTCTGTCACACTTTGTTATAAACCTACTAAACGCAATGACGTCAAGTATATAATTTTCTATTAAAACTTGCCAAGTTATATCATTTTTAACTGAGGTCTGTGTATGGAACTTGGTACTTATTTAGATCTCACTTCTTTTATAGGCGAAGCATTCCAATATTATCGAACATTGGCAGCCTTTCACATTTATGTTTTGGGTGGGATTTCATTTATTTTTGTAAGGTTTATTTTCTTTTTTTTATTTTACTTTACTTTGACTAAATACAAACCTTCGTAACGAATTTTAGGTCGGTACGACCATTGGAAGATATAGATAATTTTTTTGTTTTAGTTCCTTAGGGGTATGAACCTTAGGGGTATGACCTTCATTATTTTTAAAACCGACTCACACTTGGCCATTTTCAGATTTTTTCCTTTACCTTGACCTAAAGACCTACCTCCATGCCAAATTTCAAGTCAATACGACCATTGGAAGTGGTCTAGGTTTTTGATGAGTGAGTGAGTCAGTCAGTCAGTGAGTGTATAGTAAAAATAGCGATTTTCTGACGTCAATATCTCAAGACCTACAATAGGTACATTAATGAAATTTTGTATTTTAGATAAGTAAGTAGATCTCGACAGATTTTAGAAATTTCATATGCGTAGATAAAATAGATTTTGAGTTATAGGTGGGTCGAACTTGGCCCGAAATGGTTCGTGTAATATAACCCACGGCCGGTGTGTCGGTTTTTTTGCTCGAACTTGGGGACACACTGCCGTGTGTCTAGAACCCTGAAATATCTAATCACACATACACTCACCGGTGGCAATCTGCCAATCTGTGTGGACTTTCTGTTGGGCGTTCTTGGCGATATCATCAAGCATTAGCTTCAAGTCTTTAGTCTGGTTGAGGTGGTACGGGGTGCCTGACACCCGCGGCTCATCCCCTACTATACGCGCCAAGTACTTCAGAGCAGCCTCCTCGCTGAATTTCGAGGCATCCTGAAATGTAACTTATGTGTTTAGATGTAAGGTGGTTTTTTAATCTATACTAATATTATAAAGCTGAAGAGTTTGTTTGAACGCGCTTATCTCCGGAACTACTGGTCCGAATTGAATAATTCTTTTTGTGTTGAATAGTGCATTTATCAAGGAAAGCTATAGGCTATAAAACATCACGCTATGACCAATAGGAGCCGAGCAGAGCGGGTGAAACCACGCGGAAATAGCTAGTTATTTATATTTTAATGGATGTGCCATTTTTGCTACACATGTGAAATTAGACTTTTCCTTGTCATCGTACTCAAGGCTAGACAAAACACAATATTTTAGACTACTATTATAGTGTGTCATGTGTCACGGAATGCTGCTCATAAATATAGGCCTCTAGCATGACGACATATAACATAGCTGCGAACAAGGCTCGGATACCGGTTAAATTTTCAAACCGTTATTATGTACTTGGACGCAAAACCTTTACATTGGGTTTCGTTCGCGAAACCGGTTTTTTTAAACCGGTATTTGGAACAGTATTTTCATAAAGGTTTTTTCGGATTAAACGGTTTAGAGCAATAAAAACCGGTTAATACGACGCACATCAAAGAAACGTCGCGCGCTGTTCAGATTATATTCAATAATAATATTTCAACGCGTGTACCGACATGCCCCTCGTCGAATAAACCGGTTAATTTAGGTTAAATAAAGTTCTTTAAATGTTCACGTTCTTAAGAAAAGTTCGGAGGAAAACCGATATAAACCGGTATTTTTTAAACCGGTTCCGAGCCTTGGCTGCGAATGAACCACCCAATCAGTACTCTTAGTATGAGTTTGGTTTACGTTTAAAGTAATCGAAACAAGAGCGCGTTCGGCACTCTGATTGGCCGGCTCGAATAAACCAACCAATCAGAGCGCCGAACGCGCACTCGTTTCGATCTCGTTAATCGTAAAACAAACTCATAGTAATCCCTCAGGGTATGAACAGACTTGAGTGATGTGATAGGATAAATATTTTAAGCGAAGTCGCTAGCAGGACCTAGTGCTAAATAACTTTATTGACTGTATAATAAAATGAATACATACATCAACAGCAACTTCCTTGTCGAGTATGACTGAGGGCATGGCATCTTCGACGAGCTGCGTGAGGTAGCCGAGCAGTAGATACAGACCCAGCACCACTACCAGTAGTGTACTTGGTACCTGCAAGTTGTAGGCACGATATTATGAGTATAATATATTAATTTTGATGAGCGTAGTAGTATTGTGGTTGGTGGTGGTTTTCCGAAAAAAATCACAAAATGTTAACGGCGTCATTATCCTCAACCAAAAGTTAACAATTCTGCCGATTAGAACACGAAATTTCGTTTCGATAAATTAAGCTGTGACACCGCTCTCAACCAATCCAATAAAAATTAGGATGATAATAAGCTACCGCGATGCTTAATAAATAACGCAGGAGATTAATTATTTGTTAAATAAAAGTTAAAGATTTTTGAAAAATCACCCAGTACCTCTGACCTCTACCATGAGTTTGAAGCAATAGTGCAACGTCACGCCTTTTATCCCCGAAAGGGTAGGCAGAGGCGCACATTACGGCACGTAATGCCGCTATACAATGTATTATACATCCACTTTTCACCATTTGTATTTTAAGTCCCATGTAATAGGAGGTGAGCCTATTGCCATATACCGGGCACATTCCAGACTCCGTGCTACTACTGAGAAATTTTAACAATTGTAACACATTGCCCAACTCGGGAATCGAACCCGAGATGGTGGTAGATGTACAGAATTTGTCTCATATAAGCCAGTATCAACAAGCTACCAACATCTTTTGGCTTTTAGTTTTTATATTATATCTATTATATAAAAATAAGTCGGGTTTTCCTTCCTGACGCTATAACTCCAGAAGGCACGAACCGATTTCTACGGTTTTGCATTTTTTAGGAAAGATCTCAGGCTCCGTGAGGTTTATAGCAAAAAGAAAAACTGGAAAAATTCAAGAGAAAAACCAGAATACCGAGAAAATCATTGGTGGCGAAACGAAGTTGGCCTGGTTTGCTAGTTACTTATAAATATATTTCAAACCCATCAATCAACAAACACAATTAATTTCATAGACATTACAAAACATATAAGCAAGCAAAATATTAATAAGCAAAAATTGCATTGCAAAGCACATTCTTATAGGCAGTCTAATTTCCACAAAAATAATGCCAAGCTAATTTTGAACCTTATTCCCAAACTAAATAAGGTCTTATTTACTTCCATACTACAAAGGTACTTACCTTCTAATGTAGAAGTAGAAAAATAATATCTATATTAAAGAAATTAGTAAAAGTTAGTCTGATTTCGTGTTAAAATTGGTTACAACGATTAACTTTTTACCATTTTAAAAATAAATGGTTAGTAGACACCGTTCTCTTTAGCAAAATAATCTACCAATCACAATTTTACTTTCATAATTTACTGTGATATGTAGCCTTAGTACGAGTTTACTTTACGTTTAAAGTAATCGAACCGAGTAATCCATCGGCGCTCTGATTGGCCGGCGCGAATGAACCAACCAATAAGAGCGCCGAACGCGCTCTCGTTTCGATCTCGTTGAACGTAAAACAAACTCGTATTAAGCCCTCTGATTGGTTAAGTAATGGCGGCTATAAGGAAGTTTAACTATTTTGTTATAGAGAACGGACTGATTGTGAATCTTTGGAAACAAACAAAATGTGTTTAGTGTTTAGTAATCTATGGAATGCCATAATGATATTAGTTTTATACCTAAATATGTATTTTTATAACACCTACTATACCTAATGCGCTCTAACAAGGTGCGGCTGACAGATTCAGTAACGTTTCGTATCACTCTTGAAAGTTGCTGCGATTTAAAAATTATGCCTTAATATTTTAGCTGTATCACATTCGTATTATGTTAAATCATTCGGATGCGTAGTTAATTAAATTAAAACCAACCGGAATGTTCTAGTATTCAATTAAAATCTAATGAAATGAAAAATAAAGTAAAGTGTTATGCGTATAACGTAAATCCATAGTCGTGTTTAGTGATGGGATGTACGGCTACGATGGATAGGTAGTCGATGTTTTTTTAGAATAAAAAACGAAAATCGTGCGTCGTTCAATTATCATTCTTAAAAAACCTTTAATTATGTGGGTAAATCCACTGTAGACGCGGCTCTCTCTGCCCAAACCACAGTGACATTATCTGAGCAGAAATATGTAGTAGGCATTTTTCTAGACATTTCCGGCGCCATTGATAATGCGTGGTGGTACTATTCCAACATATACAAACTAATATATCCTTGTTTTCTTCACGGTTCTGTAAAACTGTAACTCTAAAACACCTCAGGGCTCGGTCATAAAATATTTATTTTGACAAGTATATACACGTAGTTAGACTGCACAACTAAATAACACACACATTTAATAAAAAAATTCAAGAGAATTAAATGTATGCTGCGAGTATCGATAGCGATAAAGAAAGATTTTTCTAATGTCCATCCCTAAAGAGAGACGTCAACGTCATACTGGCATCTGTCAGCCGCACCTTGTTAGAGCGCATTAGGTATAATAATGGGTGTTGTATTGTTTAATTACAAATCCCTGCGTTGACCAATTCGTTATACCTACGTACTAAGGTACTATAACTTAGATTGTTTATACATATATTAATCTTATTTTTTTTTGTAATTTGCACGTGATTAATTATTAATTTAAAGCATACAAAATTGTTTCTTCACAAAAACCACAAGGTTTCGAAATCTTTAGCATTTTTGTTTGATTAAATAGTGATTATCAAGGTTGTGCTTATCAATTGAATGAAATAACGTAACATAATGGATTACCGTTATGCAGGCTTATAAAAGTCTGCTTATGTCTAGACCAAAATATTTGCGATAAATAGCCAAATCTATATTTGCATGGCAGAAAGCATATTTTCCAAAATAACAATACTGTGTTCTACTCATTCAGTACCATTCGCATACGATTCATAGGTCAAATAGCATTCGGTACAATGTTTGAAGAATATTTTGTACCAAACTACATATATTTTATTCAGTTTTTCGGCCAATCCCAATAACCTATCTATCTGTCGATTTGCCTACTAGAGATAGTATTTTGACATAAGCTGCATATAAAATATGTCAAAATTCTATCTCTAGTAGGCAAATGTACAGATAGATAGGTTATTGGAATTGGTCGTTTATCAACATTATCTTGATTTCACGTGTATATTGTAAGATAACACAGACTGCTAGCATTAAACATTTCGCGATAAAGTAATTAGGTCACCTATTTACCAACAGTTACTAATTAAAAACGTGCGTTGAGATTATCTATAGATAGTTCGGGGCAAGAAGCGTGATTTTTAAGCATAATAATTAAAAGAAAATTTGGCCATGGTTTTGGTTTACATATTATATGGAAATATGTATATTATAAGAAGAATTGAATTGTATTGTAAATCTGATTGAAAAAGAGTAACCTATGGAGTTTCTTGCTCGTTCTTCTCCATAGGAATCTACACTTTGGAACGAGCAAATAGCTTCACTAGAGGACTGACCGACAGACAGACGTTATTAATATTATTATATTTGCTTTGACGTTCAAAAGTGCCTTCCTGGTCTATTTGAAATAAATGATTTTGACTTTGACTTTGACTATAGGTATATTATACCATAAATATATGCGTTTTATTCCCAAAAAAAGAGATGCAAACTTACTTCAAGCTAGACATAGAAATAATTTACCATGTCATAATAAAAACCCTTTTATTTGCGAATTTACTTACCATAGAAAAGCACCCAAACAAATAAATATATTCTTCAAAGCAGTGGATAAGCGAACACTGTATTAAATCTCCTTTGAAAGCAACATTTAATATAAAACCCGAGATATTTGGCAGTGGTGCATCACCGAATTCAGCCATCAAAATAGGCTATTACAAATAAGGGTTCTACCACATCAATTGATCGATCGATACCATCGATCGATGGAAGAATTGACAAGTCGACGTCGATCGATGCCATCGACCACCAACCGATCGATTGGTTTGTGAATCGGTACCCGTCGATCAATTAAAGCATATTAATCGATCAACATCGACCGATGTCGATCGATGGGATTGATCGAAAATCAATAGTTTAGTGTGGTAGCACCCTAACATTTTTCAACATCACAAATAAATATAAATAAATACGATATATTCCCAAACATTGATCCCAATGACGTCACGATTTCCAAAAATATCCCTTCTGTATTATAACTTACTGATCTGATTGGGTTATTTAAGTGAGCTCCTCTCTTAGTGAGACTGCCGACAACCTAAAATAACATGTATTTGAATATTATCATAAAAATGTACACATTTATAAGTATGCAATAATCTTTCAGCATATTAAATGCAATATTCAACCTAATAACATAAGCAGTGGAGTTAAAAATTAAATGCACTATCTTTCTTTTCTATTTGATATGGTCCATAATAGATAACCTTTAGATTCACGCATGTGCAAATTCGTTTAGGTAGATAAGAAATGCTTTAAAAGTAAAGCAATACATATTTTTCTTTATTTACGAAACTATAAATCTAAATTACCTACTATATCTGAAGGTTTGAATATGTCCATCAATTTAAAATTCATTCATTAAAGTTCATTCAAGTAAAGACAATAATCGACACTAGCGCCACCTACTAAGCGCCAAAATGTATCAATGAAATTTTTAGGTGAATGGAAAATTAAGAAATTCAGAAATATGCCTAAGACAAGACGATTGATAAACATTTCAACAGATTAAAATATTATAGAATTAAAAAGATTAATCGTAGAATATCGTACGATACATTGTTTAGTAATCTTCAAAGGTAATAAATTAAAATAGTTTCACGATAGAGATTAGACTAATAATCTAGGAGGTATTAATATAAATCTAGAACAATCATAGATTGTTACAATATTGAGTAATTAATATGGAAATTTAATTGTTAATCTATTATAATCTTAAAACTAAAATCCTATGTTTCTATGTTATAATTAAATCAGGGGCATGATTAGTTTAGATTAAATTTGATTTTAAAGGCGCGGTTATAGAACATAAACAAATAAAAAAATAAAATTATAAATGGTTTTTTTTCTAAAGTCAATTTTGCTACTATCCCTGTACATAGATCAGAGCTGCTGTTTACATGAGAACATTAGCTCATGACGATACCTAAGTACGTGTGTCGCCTGGACAGTCTACGCTACATCCTTGTTGACTGGACATCTACACTACATGAGCTGCTGTTTACATGTGAACATTAGCTCATGACGATACCTGTATCGCCTGGACAGTCTACGCTACATGCTTGTTGACTGGACATCTACACTAAATGAGCTGCTGTTTACATGTGAACATTAGCTTATGACGATACCTAAGTACGCATCGCCTGGACAGTCTACGCTACATCCTTGTTGACTGAACATCTACACTACATGAGCTGCTATTTAGCACATATTTCAACAATTTTAAAGGGAATAAAACAATCTAGATTTCATGCATTATTAGTATTTACACAATAAGAAAATCTATAAAATGTATAAGAATGATTGAAATATCAAAAGTATTGAAATGAATTGGCAAGGAAATAAAGATTTGTATGTAAAAGTCAAGTTATACATACCAAAGAACCAGTTCGTATGGCTTTTTGTATGTGATAATGAAGATGTATGAAATTAGTTGTATTATTTTGTTATTGAAAAGATGAACGAGTGAATGAATGAATTTAACAAATGTGAGTGACTGAAGTATTGAATGTAATTGAATGAATGAATGAAACATAAGTGCTAGTGCTAATACTAGATTAGTGCAATATTTAAATAATCTATACTCCATTTAAAAGTTATAAAAAAAAAATGAGTACAATGCTACCCATGCTTCTTTATTTTGGGGCAAAAACAATATTTACAAACGTGCAAACAATTCTGAAGTTTAATATCACATGCAACAGAATTCAAAATTGATTAACATCAAACATTTTAATCCAGCATTCCATTTTCAGTCTAAAACGCAAAGCAAAATATACCAAAACTACAAGACGTTAAGATTGAAAATTGTGTGACACAAAACTTTTTGAATGGAGTATAGATGGTGTTCGAAAAAATGCAAAGTGAAGTATACAAGGTGTTGTAAATAATGAATGGTTTGTTAACCCGTTGCCAGGGCTTTTCCGCTCGTTCGTCGTCAAACTCGAAGGTGGGAACTCCCGTGTAGCCATAGTTATGTGTCTGAAACGCAATAGTTGAAGGTTATTAGTATGAAAAGAAATGCTAGTCAATTTTAAGTTGTAGGTACTAAAATATCGTGCTATCTCTGTCATTAACAAAGAATTTGTTGAGACAGAACTATATTTGAAAGCGTCTTATTGCCGCACTCAGAGATATTTAATGATTAATTACTTAAATTGCTAAGGACTGGGTTAAGTAACCATTAGATGACTCTGAGTACGGCGGTTAAAATTGAGTGACGTCTGAGTATTTAATTATAAGAAAAATAAGGTTAGTATAAATGTACAGTACCCTTAGTACAAGTTTGCTTTACGTTGAACCAAAACGAAACGATAGCGCGTTCGGCTCTCTGATTGGCCGGCGCGAATGAACCAACCAATCAGACCGCCGAACGCGCTCTCGTTTCGATTTCGTTAAACGTAAAACAAACTCTTACTAGGGGCTCAGATCCGCATATCAACTTACACCAGTCTGTCAATAGATTTTAGACCTTACTACATAGATGTAAAGTTAAAATTTATTGCCAGGACTGGTCTAGATTGACTTGCTGGTGTCTGTATTAGTCATGACAGGCTTTATAGAGAGTTTATGTTTTCTGTGTCTTTTAAATGTGTAGTAGAGTAGACCCGCAATAATTATATAAATGTTTTTAGTGCAACATCAGGCACAAACAATCAACGCGAAGTAAAAACAAGAAACAAAATAAAAAAAAAATGGTATACAGTATGGAGTACTCGTCCACAGAAGCAAAATGCAACTACACATAGGATAAAAAAATCCGTAGTCTGTGTTTCCTGATGGCTATAACCTGGGTATCTTCAAAGCCCGAGTGAATAGGTTGCTTATGGGCAGATGTGCTCCATCGTAGGCCACATCATCACTTACCATCAGGCGAGATAGCGGCCAAACGTCGACTCATCAAATATATATTAGAAAAAAAATCTCACTCACCCACACATACATACTACTAGAAAGTTACTAATCCGAAATATAATAAAAATGCATAGACAGCGAAGAGTAAACACGACATGGCAATCAGTACTCTATACGTCCACCTCACAGTTGGTTATCGCGAATATTGTCCCACAATGCAAGATTACACCGTACTACCATTTAAAGAAAGGTATTTGTTATTATGATATTGTTTAGACGCATATAAAACATATATAGGGTGACTGGTAATTAGTGAACGATGTTTAAACACGTGATTGTACTCATGATTACAAACAACTTTCCCAAAGAAACTGTTTTTGTATACTCGTTAGTTTTATTTTTATCACAATAATAAAACAATTAAATTTCGCGCGCGCGTGCTTTCGCATGATCAGCTGTTAGCAGCTAACGTTCCAAAATACCTACCTAGTTACTAGTTTTCACCTTGCGAAATTTTGTTGTTTTGTTATTGTGATAAAAATAAAATTAACGAGTATACACCAAAAGTTTCTTTGGGAAAGTTGTTGTAATCATGAGTACAATCACGTGTTTAAATATCGTTCACTAATTACTAGTCACCTTGTATATCGAAATATGTTTTCCATTGTGGTAGCAAGGGACAATGAAATGCCAAATGACTGATTTAAATCTATAAACAACAGTCAAGGATTTCATGGTAGATTCGTCTCATCTGTTGCTAAGTAACAAGCAAGATTCCAAGCTCTATTGTTATTAGGTTCTAAGAATTAAGAAATTATACAATGCCTGATTCGGTGATGAAATCTGATATTTAAAGAATAAGGATGCCTTTCTACCAGTGATGTGCTATGCTACGTTGCTGTGGATGCGTTTGGCTTCCACCAATCATATTAATTGCTGTAGCACTGGTGGAAACGGACTCATCTACCTAATATATGTTTTGATATGGAAAAACGCGTGTTATTAATGCGTGCTAGAAAGAGTGCTATGGATGGCTTCCCTACTATCATTATATCGCATACTCGAGCTGCGCATCTTCGTAGCACATCTTACTCGCACAGCTACATAGCTTAGTATCAGTGGAAACGGTCACATAGTTTCACAGCTTAGCTATTATATTCTCGCAGCACAGCTACATAACACATCTCTGATGGAAAAGCACCGTAAGCATTCTCTTAAAAAACAAGAGATGAAATGATACGATGTTATTAATAAAAGACAATCGATGCGGTTGATATTATATTACTTAATAACAAAGATATGTTGTACGGATATGTTTCATAATTATCGGTTTTTATGCGAAAGATAACGTTAAATAATTCGGCGATTAGGTCATTTCTTTAAGGTCAGACATAACTCGTTAGGTCGTAATCTTCCCCGGAGCTGCGGACTACCTAACGGGTTACCGGGGCTCCGGCTCGAAAAGCAGGAGTAGGAACGGGGTGGTTTTTAGTCAGTAAGAGTCTGACACTCTCTCACGCCTCACCTAAGGCATGAAAAGTAAAAAAGTCGTAACCTTAATGTATCTGTAAATAAATTTGTTTTTGAAGAAGGAAAGTCATTCGATGACTTCTTGGGCGAGGTGGGAGGCAGTTTTACACTCTACCTGACTAAATACCACCTCGTTCCTACCTGATCCTGCTTCGGTAACCAGCTAGGTCAGGCATCGGAAGATATCTAGCTCTAGATTTGCTTACCAAAGATAGAATTTTGCAATAAGCTCAATAAAAACACATAAAATGTGAAAAATCATATTTTTAGTAAGAAAGTCTACTAGTTAATAAAAAATGGCAGTAATAGTGAGAATACTTAACGTTTCTGAGGAGACCTTGACAATATATGTAGGATGTAGGTAATCATTGAAATTTTTGTAATATTCAGACAAAAGACCATCAAACATTGCGATTAGGGCACACCTCTTCCGTTCTCTAATCTATATCTTCACGCAAACAGTATTAATTCATAATACCTGTATTAGCCACTTATACCTTGGATTAATTCAAAAAATTATAATCATATTCTGCCTTTGAAATTCCAATCAATCATATTTCTATTTAATAACAAAAGTAACTTGATAAGCAAGTAAGTTAAATGATCCGTCTGCACGTATACCTGCTTATACCTACCATAAAACAATAATTAGTTACTTATAATTTTATTGTAACTTTCGTGAGACATACTAAATTAATTATTATGTTATCGGTTTACTCACGTAACTGTTTGACGAGGAACTCGACTAGTTTCAAGCCATGCTAAAAACTCATATTCATGAGCAGCATTCCGCGACACACGACGCGGCGATTGTCGCGCTGCTACTGATTTTACGGGACATAAAATATAAAGCGTAGGAACAAAGTTTAATACAGGTGCCTAACTATCTCTATATATAAAAATCAATTGCTGTTTGTGAGTCTCTCTAAAACTTGAGAACTGCTAGATCGGTTTGGCAGTTTTGGTTCTTGAATTATTTGTGGAAGTCCAGGGAAAATTGTTTGACGCGGTACGAAGTTCATCGGGTCAGTTACTTAGCACTTAGGAATAAAAACGAAGAAATAAAATAATGATTTACAGATGTTGTAAATCGATAACAGCTTCAAATCACTAACAAAATATTTTATATGATCGCTATAAAAAAACGTTAGAAGTCGTAAATTAACGTGGCGGAAGCGGCACCTATTGTGTTACTAAGAAACTAATCTTACGTTTATTTTTCCATTAGTATTTACCTATTGTTATACTTATTATTAGACCTATGGACCAGAAACGTGGTCTCTCACAGTGGGCCTTATACATCAACAGCCTATTTGTGGTCACTGCTGACCAAAGAAGCTTCTTCGCGCACGGAGATTGTTTTGAGCATTAATCACCACGCTTGCTCAATGGAGGTTGTCGATTTTAAAGTTATAATAAGAAATTATAATCACGATGTTTTCCTTTACCGTTTATCAGTGGTTTCTAAATAGGTAGTCTTAGGAAGTACAAGTATGTAGACTTCATATAGGACTTTATACTGCGTAACTAATTATCAATAGTGCAACAACATTTTAGTGATGCCCGTTTAGAAACACCTAATGTTTCTCACCGCTCTCCTTATGTTTATTCTTAACAAGAGTCCATTTATTTGTCTAGCTACTAGATAGGACAATTACCTTCATTCTTGTCGAGACAACGTCAATACGTTATCAGTAACTAGGCACCGAGATTTACTTGTCGAGATAAGCGAATAGCGCGCCTATATCAATGAGATACGGCATAGATTAGCTTTGTATAACATATTTGTGTTTGAAGTACTATTTTATAGTTACTAATGCATGAGTTCGCCAACCCGCATTGAGCAAGCGTGGTGATTAATGCTCAAACCTTCTCTGTGTGAATCGAGGCCTTTGGCTAGCAGTGGCCACTTATAGGCTGATGACGTGAATGCATGACTTCAAGTACTTATGTCTGAACTCTGAAGTAGGTAGGTCTAAAGAAGGAAAAATATTGAAGTTGTTGCTAATTAGTTATACCTAAATATTAGTAGTTCTATGTACTTAATTAGGAGTTGGGTGAATCCTTTTTATGTCATGCGTTATTCTGGACTCCATACTAGGTACTTTAACACTATTATTAAAGTAGCTAATGTATTAATGCGTCTAAAACGTAACTAGGTCTACGAATTCTTAGATTACCTATACTGCCTTGGGCGAGGCGAGTAAAAACTACCCCGTTCCTATTCTTGGTTTTTGAGCCGGATCCCCGGTAAACCTGCTAAGTAGTCAGTAGCTCCAGATCAGGCATCAGCCCTACAGGTCTGTGGTGATCTGATGGCTCTTTGACGACGCGCCCTACACTCGGGTCTACTTCTGGTCGGGCCGTGAGCCACCCTTGCTCGCCATCCGCAGATACGCACATGACTTACCTCACCTTTGATCTTGAATTTAAATATAAGGAAACATTGCTCTATTTTATCAATGCAATAAAATGATAAATTATTGTTCTTTATACCGATATTAGTTTATGGCTGCAATTACGAACTTTTATTGTCTGATTAAAGACGCTGAAATGCTCAAAACATGCCAACTTGCCGGTAATACCTTAGATTATGATAGTTACTTAATCAATTTTTACAAAAATTTAATTAAGTACAAAAATGCTGAAGCAACATATAGACAGCTGTAAATTTGTATTAGCATTTTTTCCACAAAAATGGTGTTACGACGACATTAGACATGTTGCGAGAATAATTTAGGGTACAGTGGTCATAGAAAGGCCAGAATAGAGAAGATTGGAGGTCTTTGCCACTCGGCAAACGGACACGCAGAATTGGAGAATGAACGCAGTGATAGCTTAAAATAAGGCTATAAATAAATAGCAATTTCTTAGACAACCTCGAGGGCACAAAACAAAATAACGAGTGTGTTCTGGAATGGAGACCACACTAAGGAAAACATAGTGTAGAATTATTTGCCCTATTTATTCTATAGGTAGGTAAACTGATGGTATCTGGTGTATGACTGGCATGTCGTAGCAGTTTACCACTTTAAAACTAGGTTTAATTATTTTTCTTACGAAATCTACATAGTTACCTAGTATCAATTACATATTTTTATAAGTTTGTTCGATCTGCTACCCTATTCCTATAGGTACTTACCTATTTGTATTAATTCACTACATTACTGATAATACATTTTGATATGAACTATTGGGAATTATAAGGTTTAAAAGTATAGTATTCTTGTTGCGTTGATAAGTCTGCGTTTGGCTATCTACCCGCTTACTACTAGAACAGCGAAGCGAAGATGTGGCCGAAGATGGAGCACACAGACTTAGAAACTTACTGATGAGTACTAAATTAATTAGTCTTAGTTATTTACTTATTAGGCAATGCAACCAGCCCTGTATTTATTTTCCTCATAGTTAGTTATAAAAATAGGGTTCTTTCAGGTTTTTCCTTAAAATTTTATTTTGTATTAAGTAAGTGGGACATGTTATTTCTACTTTTAATACTACTATATGTATATTATGCACTAGCTATTCCTGGTTTCAATCGCTCTGCTCAGCTCCTATTAATAGCAGCATGATGTTTTATAAACTATAGCCTTCCTTGATAAAGGGACTAAGTATGTAATAAAAACAGAATTATTCAAATCAGACTAGTGGTTCTGGACATTGGTTTGAGCAGACAAACAAACTCTTCAGCTTTATATATTAGTTCAGATATTTTTTCCGTTAAAAGGTGCTGTTATAAATTGTCACAACTACACTTACTAAATAAAACTCAATGCAAAATAATCAATTTAGAGAATCGAATTTCTTCTGAATAAGTTAGTGTCAGGTTTACATACCAAGCAAAGTTTATTATTTTTAGTGATAATGTGTGACTGGAAATAGCAAACTGGTTATCATATGATGGTGTTATGTTACAAACATTCAACAATACTTTATCCAATATAGTCTTGAAATACTACCGAGGCTACCTACTAAAAAGTAAAGTACTTAACTAGTAGTAAAGTAAAGTACTAAAAATTAGGAAAAAAGCCCACTAATACTTGGCCCAACCCAGGTATCACACCCGTAATACTTTGTCCAACAGTCGCACTTGCAACCACTTGATCAACGAGGCAGTAGTTAATAAATAAATGTAATAAATTATAAGTAAGTTTTATCTTCAACTGTGAATTAAAGTTTGTAGTTTCTAGAAACTTAAGTTTAGTAATAATAGCGTTTTGTTGTAGTGTTTAGTCATAAATAAATAAATAATAAGTAAGTTTTTCTTCAACCTCATAGTAACTGCATAGATATCAAAGATAGTTGTTTCCAGAAGCATAAGTTGATAAGTTTAGTAATTCTAAGATAACCCCCCAGACCGAAATAAACTTGGCGTTTTATTGTTTTAATAGGTATAATAAAGATATTTTCTAGACAAAGTTGTAAAGTTTTTAAAAGTAAGTATACTTACCTGAACAAATGTTCATTATTTATATCTAGTATCAACTGATACTGCATTACAAAACTATGTTTAACCTAATATTAAACTATTTACCTATACTTATACTTAATTTGTAAATAACTTACAAATTTAAAAAAAAGTATTAAGAAACAAAACGTACCGCAGCTAATCTCCTCGTTCGGGGTAAAGGTTCAGGTTTGTCTGGATCATTCATTTTATTTATATTATGTTATGTACACTATATTTCACTATTGTAATATAAATTATATTACGAAATGTCTAATCAGAAAATACTGAAACACCAGTAGGCTGTATGGTTAGTGACAGTGACACTGATAAAAATAAACACAAATCCGTCCGGCCGGTATAAAACTGTCAATGTCATCTGTCAAAGTGATTACTTGATGGTGTTGCCGCTTTGAAATTAAGTTGGTACTTTTATTTAGTTGGATTATTTTGATTGGTTTTAATGATTTTAAAAAATATTTTATGTAATTAATTGCTTTTTTATGTTTTTGTTATCTGAATAGTAAAAGACACTGCAGGTTTAAAGATTTTAATTGTTGAAAATATAATATTGTAAAGTTGATGTTACTATTCCTTACCTAAGTGAAATAAAAGCCGAGCTTTGTGACCGGCCACGTTATTTTTATTTAATCCACTAATAGGTGGCGTTAGTCGTACAATATTATTCTGTCTCAAAATACATACATACATAACTTCACGCCTGTCTCCCATGGGGGTAGGCAGAAACAATGGAGCGCCAATTGGTACGAATCTTACATACCTCTTTCGCTTCATCAACAGTCATCAGTGTAAGGTTAATTTAATAATTTGAATGATAAATCTGCATTTAATTTAAAATTATACTTTTTGACCGATAGAAAACTAGGGCTTCCAATCTCGATATACCGAGATCTCGGTATTGCGGGATCCCGCGTATTTTTCCACTCCCGCGTGATGCGGGATTACGGGTGCGGGATCCGCGAGATTTGCGGGACTTAAATTGCAACGGGAGTTAGAGTTAACTATATCGTCAGCATGTAATGTACTTTGCCCGTCACCATCTCGAGCTAATACACTTGAGTCCATTATAAAAAAAAGAAATGATTCTCTATGAATCTGGGGGGTTAATGGGAAAATATCTTACATTTACATATAAAGCATTAAAAGGAATACCGCCGCCAAGTGTGGAAGCCGAAAGGGCATTTTCTGCTGGTGGCTATATTGCTTCTAAAATACGCAGCAGTTTGGCAGATGACATTTTAGATATGTTGTGGTTCCTTCGCAAATATTTTCAATTAAAAGCTTTAGCTGACAAACTAACTTTAATTTTCAGTCGAAATTTGTTTTTTTAGTTGATATTTTATTTTTTTGGTGTATTTTATGAAGAAGATAGATTTTATGTTTTTTCAGTATTTGTTGCTGTATTTGTGAAGAATAAACGGTGTAATTTGATTGATCTCATACTTATAATAATATTTAAATAAATGCGGAGTTAGTTGATTAATTCATTTTCAATATGAATATTTTCAATATGCGGGATCCCGCAAATACCGAGATCCCGCGGGATTTAAAATTTGTAGTCCCGCAAATACTGAGATTGAATTCAGGCTGCGGGATTGGAAGCCCTATAGAAAACATGCTAAAGCTAAAATCAATCAGCGGATTATGTGTATATTATAAATTTGTTGGACACACTAAATTATTTATTATGTTTCTCGGACTTAACTAAACTCGACTAGTTTCAAGTCATGCTAGAGGCTCATATTCGTGACCAGCATTCCGCGACAGTCGTCGTGTGCCGCGGAATACTGCTCACTGATCACACAAACCACTCGATGTCCTCGTCAAATAATTACCTACGTGATTCATCCGGTAGACATAATACCTAATTAATTAGGGATTATTTTGTTATTTTCCTTCTTTACAGGAAAACACGTCTATTTATGGCACAATTAGTTGCTAAGTGGGAGAAGGATCTACCCACTTGGTCTCGACTCGTCTCCGAATCAATAACTCGTTGCCTAGGCAACGTTTGGAAAAATATTTTTATTCTTTTCTCTTTATTTTCTTTAGCAACGTTTCTTTGTTTGGACCTATCTCTACAAGTATCTGAACCAAAATAATGATAACGAATCTACGTATGACTTTGATTTAAAATATGATTACCTACCATACTCTCTTTGTCTGTTAAGTAGTCACAAGTGCGACTTCTAAATCTGGTACCGGGCTTAACATCTAAACGGTACCGCAACCGGTTCTTTCAATTTGACTGCAGGTTGGTGGGTTGGCTGGGCTCGTTTGTGGTTCTTTCCTCAAAAGACCACTACAGAATCAACTTGCACGGTTCTCCGACATATTTAATTGATTTTGTCTGGACTTTAAAATAGACTATGACCTCTGAGTTTGTTTCGGCATTTCTTCTCAGAGTAGTTCGATAGGAAATGCTGGCCTCATCTAGTTATTTAAGAGATTGATGTATAAAAGAGTTACATTGTAACCTATTTGCAAAATTCAAGTTCAAAATCAGGTTGACCTGAAAAACCTGCAAGATCGTCTTCTATATCATCTTGTCCAACAAGTTTCACATAAAAATCATGTAAGTCCTGTGGAATAAGGTGTAACATACTTTTTAAATCTTTTAATTTAGCTTCAGAGACAGGTTTCCCTGTTGGCCAAAGTGGCTCCATTATCGTTTTTGTTAAAAGATGTTTCCACGAACATATTTTTTTATGTCTACTACCATAAATTCTTCAATTAAATCAGTTTTCATGAAAATTTTAAACATTTCATCCCTGCATGGGATTGTTTTTAGGGTTCCGTAGCCAAATGGCAAAAAATGGAACCCTTATAGATTCGTCATGTCTGTCTGTCCGTCCGTCCGTCCGTCCGTATGTCACAGCCATTTATTTCCGAAACTGTTGGGCCTACATAGTTGAAACTTTGTAGGTTGATGTATTTCGGTAACCGCTATTCGAATTTTGAATAAAAAATAATAAATTTATACTCCATATATGGAACTGATTAAAAAAAAAAATTACAGCTAACATATCCGTGATGGGTGTCTATGGATAGGTCTTTAAAAAAGACATTAAGGTTCCTAAAACCATTTTTCGTTAAAATCAATTGTTTAAAAGTTAGACGCTTCCAAAGTGGAAAAACGAGTGTCCCTCCTCTAACTTTTAAAATAAAAGAGTGAGAAAACTAAAAAAAATATATGCTATAGATTTCAATGGAATCTACCAATGAAAATTGGTTTGAACGAGATATCATAATTAGATTTTAAGAAATAAAACATTTTTAAAAACCGCAAATATAACTTTGTCGTTCATACAAACACTATGCAAAACCAAGTTATTTTATAACTTTTATATTATGTCATCTACTTGCTGCTACGGAACCCTTCATGGGCGAGTCCGACTCGCACTTGGCCGGTTTTTTAAAGGACTCTACTTTAATTTTACAATTAATTATGCATTTGTACCCTAAATTATTAAATACCTAAATTAACTAAGTAGGTATATTAAATTAATTAGGTGGTAGCTGGGACCCAAAGTCAAAGCAAATTCTATAATAAACATTAATAGGTACAGGTTATTAATAGGCAGTATACATACGTATCGCAGTAACAATAATAAAATTAAATGTTTTTTTTTCTAATTTAATATTTAAAAATGTAATCAACAAGTAAGGTAAATAAATAAATTGAGATAAATTAAAAAAAATAGTGTAAAAAAATTTGGTGTCACAACGTCACAAGACACCGATCACATCAATTTCAACGTACACATATAGAGGAGTGCACATCGTGAACTCATGGTGGCCGGTTATCGAGAGTCGCGATACGGTGGACCAGTTGCAATAATAAATTAATGACTCATATAACGATGCGAGCCCATAAAAGATAAGGCGATGACGCAATTCGCGATGACGTAATTCACACAGGTGGCGAGGGAAGCAATTGCAGTCACTTATTGATTGATGTTTATCTATAAATAAATATAATTATAAATATAAATATAAATAAATAGAATAAATAAATAAGTATAGTATAAATAAATAAAAGATATTATATAAAATGTAATGTCCTAAATCATATCCAAGTAGATCCATAACAATTTTGGACTATGTAAGTATTTTTATTGACGCAATCAAAAAAATTATAATTGTATCATAGTATTTTACGAATCATTAATTTAAAATTTAAAATTATATTAAACATATTACATTAATTAAAAAAAGTATTAATATTTTAAAAAATCAATATAATTTTATTGACTTTTTATTGTCATGTCTCATGACGTCACGTTTCATACGGAATAAGAAAAGAACATAAAAACAAATAACATTAATTTTCATAGTTATCCGCGCCAAAACATGTCTGGAATGCAAGCGAAATGTATGTCTACAACAAGTGCTTGGAGGCGCTATGGCCGATATCTCGATGGCGCATCGTATAATATAAGGAGAAAATTAAAAAATGATATCGAAACTATCTGTTCCTACTGTATTTCGATTCCTCCGTTACATATGGCGGGTGGCGTGTAGATTACTTGAACGACAAGCAAACAGCCCCTATTTTGTAGAGGACTACAGGTTGCTTGATCCAAACTATGTATCAGCAATAAATGTAATTAAATGTAAATTCAAGTGTGGGAGAGCCATGCTTCGGCACGAATGGGCCGGAGTGATACCACGGCCTCACAGAAAACCGACGTGAAACAACGCTTGCGTTGTGTTTCGTTGTGTGAGTGAAGTTACCGGAGGCCCAATTCCCCCTTCCCAATCTTCCCCATCCCCGATTCCCGAACAACAACCCTTAAATTCCTAACTCCCAAAAAGCCGGTAACGCACTTGTAAAGCCTCTGATGTTTCAAGTGTCCGTGGGCGGCGGCGATTGCTTACCATCAGGTAATACGTCTGCTCGATTACCGGCATGTCTCATAAAAAAAAAAGATTACTTGAACGACAAGCTAACAGCCCCTATTTTGTAGTGGACTACAGGTTGCTTGATAAGCAAAATGAATTTATGTAGCAAGTACTATGAGGCCATACAACGCATACTCCGATGGCAAATCGTATATATAAGAGAAAAATAAAATGATATCGAAACTTATCGCTCGATTCGCCCGTTACGTATGGCGGGTGGCTTGCAGATTACTTGGACCACAGGGAGATTGCCCTGCCATTGTAGAGCACTACAGGCTACTTGATCCAAACTGCATACACATGTATCAAAAGCATGTCATAAGAAATGACTTAAGGAATTGCCGACGAAACTGATCCGGAAATGTCACACATGAAGAGAAGATGCTGAACCATTAAACTGATATAAAAAAAAAACATATGTAACACTGTTGATTTGGACCATCCAATATCAACTTGTGTTACATATGTTTTTTTTTCAGTCCTCGATATATAAAAATCCCTCGTATATGTAGACTTTAGTTTTTGAAAATATACGAATTTATATTTCTCTCGGGATAAAAAAAAAAAAACAACAATCGTACACATATCTTTTAATAATTTGATGAGTATTTTTAATGGTTTCAAAAATATAGTCTTTTATCATCCTCGTGTTTTAGCAACGAAAGTTGGTCAAGCTTGAAGAAAAAAAACCGGCCAAGTGCGAGTCGGACTCGCCCATGAAGGGTTCCGTAACAGCAAGTAGATGACATAATATAAAAGTTATAAAATAACTTGGTTTTACATAGTGTTTGTATGAACGACAAAGTTATGTTTGCGGTTTTTGAAAATATTTTATTTCTTAAAAACTAATAATGATATCTCGTTGAAACCAATTTTTGTTGGTAGTTTCTATTGACATCTACAGCATATATTATTTTTGGTTTTCTCACTCTCTTATTTTAATGTTAGAGGGGGGGAGGGACACTCATTTTTCCACTTTGGAAGCGTCTGACTTTTAAACGATTGGTTTTGGCGAAAAATGGTTTTAGGAACCTTAATGTCATTTTTAAAGACCTATTTATAGACACCCATCACGGATATGTTAGAAAATTTTTTTTAGTCTGTTCCATGTATGGACTCCACTAATTTTTAAATTTATTAATTTTTATTCAAAGTTCAAATAGTGGTTACCGAAATACATCAACTTACAAAGTTTCAACTATGTAAGCCCAACAGTTTCGGAAATAAATGGCTGTGACATACGGACGGACAGACAGACAGACAGACATGACGAATCTATAAGGGTTCCGTTTTTTGCCATTTGGCTATGGAACCCTAAAAAGGAATGAAGACGAATCTGCCTATCACTTCAGCTTAAAATATCATTTCTAGATTTCCTTTTTCCGGAGCTGCGAACTACCTAGCGGGTTACCAGGGCTCCGGCTCGACAAGCAGGAGTAGGAACGGGGTGGTTTTTAGTCAGTAAGAGCCTGACACTCCCTCTCGCCTCACCTAAGGCGGGAGAAGTCATTGGATGATTTTCCCTCCTTTAAAAAAAGACTCCCTTCGTCGGTTTAGTGGCCACAAGTGAGACTGCCGAATCCGGTACCGGGTTGAACCTCTAAACGGTACCGGTTTACTCAATTTGATTGCACGGTTGGTGCGGTGGCTGGGCAACCGGCTGCCGTGCAACGTGTAGCGGGTTTGGAGCAACTCTTTGTTGGAACCATAAATAGCTGTTTCGGGTCTGTGAGTTATGTGTATGTGAACTTGTATGTTTGTAAACGTACCCACGACAAAGAAGAAAACACTTGTGTGGGGCAACGTCTATTTTTGAAGACGTAAAGATTGATGAAAACCCTCATGTTGCAAATATAACCAAAAAATATACACACACACAACTTCACGCCTTTTATCCCCGAAGGGGTAGGCAGAGGTGCACATTACGGCACGTAATGCTGCTATACAATGTACACCCACTTTTCACCATTTTGTGTTAAAGTCCCATGTAATAGGAGGTGAGCCTATTGCCATATCCTGGACACAATTCTAGACTCCTTGCTACTACCGAGAAATTTTCGAAATTCTGAAAAAGCCCAGTAACTAATACCTGTAATCAAACCCGAAACCCTCAGCAATCAATCGCGACCACTCGACCAACGAGGCAGTCAAAAACCAATCATCCCTAATTAAAATCATCCCCTGATTGGCAAGAACAAAGGAAAATTCAACGAGAACTATATAACTACATATACAACTACTAAGTACATATAGCTATATAAAACCAGTGCGTCAGCTCTCCATCAGTGACCTTAGTATGAGTTTGCTTTACGTTTAAAGTAATCGAAACGAGAGTGCGTTCAGCGCTGTGATTGGCCGGTTCCAATAAACCAACCAATCAGAGTGCTCGTTTTGATTACTATAAACGTAAAGCAAATTCATACTAAAGATAGAGAAGGCCACAGCTCTGCCCGGGCCCGAGTCTACAGCGCAGGTGCAATATGCAGGGTGGTACAACTCCTGATCGATGTAACGTCCTATAAATAGACGCCAACGGGGTGGCACATCACCCCTTTTAGTGTTCCGCAATAAATCATGCGAAACGCAGGATACAAATTATTTAAATAGCTATTGAACTGCACGGTTGGTGTGTTAGCTAGGCTACTGGCTGCCGTGCAATATGTAGCGGTTTCGGTTCCCATACGGACCAACTCTTTGTGCGATACACAAATTGATGTTTCGGGTCTGGGTGTTATGTGTATGTGAAATTGTATGTTTGTAAACGCACCCACGACCACGACACAGGAGAAAAACCTAGTGTGGGGCAACGTTTTTTTTTTTAAAAAAAACCTTAGCGTGAGTTTCCTGAGCAAGAGCGCGTTCGGCGCTCTGATTGATTGGTTTATTTGAGCCGGCCAATCAAATCGCCGAACGCGCTCTCGTTTCGATTATTTTAAACGTAAAGCAAACTCATACTAAGGGATTGCACTTTCATCGTAGTTGAAGGTGGAAAAAAATAAGCATCGCTAACGCCATTATTAAGAGTTTTCTGACATGTTTTGTAAAAGATCATTTTTGATTACAATTTACGATCTGAGACCTGTAGGGAGGGTAGGGCTACTCCGGTTCTTGAATCCGAAGTTTCGTTTAATATTCGACCGTAGGTTTTATTGATTTACTAATAAAACTACTTAAAATAACGTTTTATTTTTAATTTCACATCAAAACCTATTTATTTATTTTTACGATATATAGATATAATATATTTTTCGAATTGTACTACGAAATCTGCGAAGTTTGGGACGAAACTGTTTATGTTTTTCGTTGATTTAGAGCAGGATTGTAGTGTTTGAAAAGCAATTGACTGTACAGTTGACGCGGTGGCAGATTGTAAATAAACCTCACACAACATCACCACGCAACAGATGGAACAAAGCCCTGTCTACCGCAATTACAACCCTATACTCTTCAGAATAAAAGTGGAATTCGTCAAGCGTATATAATTCAGGGTTGAACAGAAGGCACCCTCGCGAACTTGAATGATTATCTCAAGAACGCGGCCATGACCTTGACTGAGTAAAATGTTGGGGTAGAGTGTAACCGAGACTCTGCCGTCATTTGCATTTTTCACTTTAAGGTAAGTATGATTGCAGTTTTGTTTTAGAGGGTTTTCTTACTGGCCAGCACGTGGTATTTAGAGTAGGTATGCGTAGTGACATAGTATGACTTAAAGGGGATCTATGGACGAAAATATTAATCTTTCTAAAGGTCCATTTTTCTTTTTAATGATGGGGAAAGTTTTCATAAGGCGCCTAGCTTTCTGGGGATAAAGGACTAGGGTGTGTGCAGCTAAATAAAACCATCTTGGTGGCCACCCTCTACACCTGTAAGGAGCACCGAGTCCTCTCAGTAGAGCTGATCCGGAGCCCCCACGGTGCAACACCTGTGTAAGATTTGTTTGTAGTATGATGAGTATGTGGCTTAAAGTGGAGTCACATAGAGAGTTTGCGAGCCCCTGTATCACTAAAACTGTGAAATTGTGAAGATCCTGTGGTCACTGAAGTTGCTAGACTTTTCTGACGCAAATAAAAGGTTGCAGTCATACGACCACATAGAGATAAGACAACTACTTGCACGGTTGGTGCAGCGTGTAGTGGGAAATAGAACAAAAAGCTTTTTGTGAGATCCATAAATTGTTGTTCTGGGTTTCGGTATCGTGTGTATGTGAACTTGTATGTTTATAAACACATACGACACAGAGGAAATCCTAGGGGCTACGTCTTTTTTTTGAAGACGTAAATGTTGATGAACACCATCAAATTGCAAATATTACCAAATAAATAAATACATTAAAATATGCAGAACCATTAGTCAAAATATTACAGTACCTAACTGATCTCATCCCGGTTGCAGGTAGGGTGCGTTTAATTCCATTTTCCAGCGACTACGTGGAATTTGAACACGCACACTAGCGCAAATAATTCCACTCACACAACTATCATGTTATTTGTATGTGTGTGTTCATGAAAAGGACCCCTTGTTTGGTTCTGTGTAGTCCTTTGATGTCGATTTAATTGAGTCCTTATATGTATGAAGGGTGGATTATTTGCTTTTCAAATTAATTTGTATCTCTATAGTAATATAGTACTGTCTGGACTATTTAGCTTGTAATACAATGGAGTCGTGTTTTTTGTTCAGCTTTTTTTTCCTATATAGGGTGACTGATAATTAGTGAATGATATTTAAATACGTGATTGTATTCATGATTACAAACAACCGAAATGTGCCGGTAAGGCAGACGGATGACCTGATGGTAAGCAACCGCCGCCGCCCATGGACACTCGAAGCACCAGGCGTTACAAGTGCGTTGCCGACTTTTTGGGGGTTAGGAATTCAAGGGTTGTTGGGGAATCGGGGATTGAGAAGATTAGGAAGGGAGGATTTGGGCTTCAGGTAATCTCACTCACACAATAAAACACAACGCAAGCGTTGTTTCACGTCGGTTTTCTGTGAGGTCGTGGTATCACTCCGGTCGAGCCGGCCCATTCGTGCCGAAGCATGGCTCTCCCACACTTATTATTAGAACTTAAGACGGGATATTTACCATGTTTATTCACTTTTGTGAGTTTCCGATATTTCGGCACTGTTGCAAGCGCCATGATCACGGATTAACTGAGTTAATCTGTCATAAGTTCTAATAATAGTGTTAGTGACCATGTCAGTTTAAAAACTTATCTCCCACACTTAAAATTCCAACCACATTTGACCAAAAGCCTCTGTAGTTCTGATGCCGTTCACCCGCTTATTTCCCAGTTGATTTATGGATGTGCACTTTCCCTTGCACCCTGGCTGCTTGCCAAGTCAGACGGGTGAATGGCTTCATGTGCCACAACCGTTTGACCTAGACATGGTAAACCACATTTTCCCTTTCTTTTGGGTACATAATATAAATAATTGAATGAGGAATTCTGCAACGGTTGGTGTATTTTTGTTCAAATTTTGTTGTCATTGGTTGAGGGGATATTTTTATATTGATAATAAACTGGAATCTTCAATTCATCTGCCAAACGTACAGATTAGGGCAAAGTCCCCAAAGGTAGATCAGACCCATAGCAGTAGGCTGAAATTCTTACCAGATTTTATAAGAACACTTTTTTTTGAGGGGGAAAATCATCTAACGATTTTTCCGCCTTAGTGAGGCGAAAAGGAGTGTCAGACTATTACTGACTAAAAACCCCCCGTTCCTACTCCTGATTTTCGAGCCGGAGCTCCGGTAACCCCTAGGCAGTCCGCAGCTCCTGGTCTGAAGGAACACCTATAAGTACGCCATAATAAAACATGAAAAGCATCGCCAATTAATTTAAGGAATATTTAAAATAAACATTCTATGGCTTTCCTTATCAAAACATTGCTGAAATAATTTTAATATTGTACTCTCAATACTGCCAATAGACTGACAAGTACCTATGAAAAGCTGTCACACACATACATCAAACTACCTTCATAAGCCATATTTGTATACAATAAATACATTTCCAATCTCTCTCTGTGTGTGTGTGACAGCATCCATACTAATAATAAAAATTGGAATGTCTGTTTGTCAATCCCTCTTTCACTTTAAAATACGACTAAAGGTACGAGTCCACAGGCCCGCGACGTACGCACCGCACGCAACGGATTTTAGTTTGTCTTGTATAGAAACTCATACAACTGCGTCCACTGATCCGCATCGTACGGACCGCATCATCAGTAATGCCTACACGCGATGCGTACTGATGACGTCATACGGAATGCGTACGATGCAGGCACATGATTCTATCATTAAAAGATTAGCTAAAACCTCACCGCAGATAAAAAAAATATTGTTGACATAAGGCGTAGTTCGTTTCCTTGATAACAGATGGCGTTAGTGTACTATGAAAATTTTAAAGTCGTTTGATTGGTGAAATATGTGAAAGGGGCATAGTCGGGCGTTGTGGCTAGTATGTTGTAAATTAAATATCTCCCGCTGCATCGATCGCATCTGGTCTAGATGCCCCATCCCACTGCATTGCACCCCCTGCATTGGGTGGCGCGCTCGGTCCCTGAATTCAGGCAGTTCCTGATTTGAGCTCCTTTCGAAACGGTCGTGTGCATCTCTAGATAAATTTGGTATTTTTTTTTGTGCTAGCTTGAAAGGTAAGTAGTGAAGATGTTGGTGGAAGCTGAGCGTGAGAAATGAGGTAAGTGACATTACATTTTTTTTTAAGTTTTCGCATTTTTTTTTGTTTTTTTTTTACTTATTTGGAAGTTGTTTTTTTTTAATATAAATTGTTTTTTTTTAAGTTCCATCGAATTTTTCTTTTTACTTTGTACTTATTTGAAACTTTGTTTTTTTTAACAGAAATTGGTTTTATTACTTTACGTTCTTTTATCAACTTTGCGAATCTAAGTGAAAGTTTTTTGTTTTCTTAATATGACTTTTTTTTAAGTTCTTTAGCTGATTTATATTTAGGTGCTGGCTGGTGAAGTAAAGTTTTTATTTGTATGTTGTAAAGTTTTTTAAAAATGTGTCTTAACATTTCAAAATACCTTTACAAGTTATGAATAAAAATGCAAGGAGGATATTAAGAAGAGGGAGAAAAATGTTATAATCAGAAAAAATACCGACGATTTTGATTTTAACATCTATCGTAATAGGACTTAAAATCTTCTGATTTTAAGAAAGACATTAATTTTTGTCGTAATTTTATTCCGTCAACATTTTTATAAAGCTTGTTCTATTAATTTTTAATATCATAAGTGACTTTAGTGTACTTTTTTAAATATTATTGAGTATCGTTTTTCCTAATTGAGATTTCCGTATGATTTTCGTTTGTCAGTAGGTACCTATGTACGTACCAATACAAACTCCAGCCACCAGGAACATTAATATTTTATTTAAATAAAAGCAACCGATCGCTCAGCCACTTTAAATGCCTCAGCAAACGTTTCTTTTATTATGGACTAGCTAGCTAATTAGCTTTTGCCTAAGGCTTCGCTCGCGCTCTTTAAAGGTATTTTTTATTAAGGTGGGAAAATCATTCAATATCTTCTTCCGCCTTGGGCGAGGCGAGAGGGAGTGTCAAACTCTTATGGCGCATTTACATTATTCGGTTAGACCGTATTCGGCTGCAGGCCGTATTCGGTCACCAACTAATATAAACAGGTATTCGTTTGGCCGTAATCGGTTTGGCCGTATTAATTCGGTTTCTGTTAAACCGAATGCGGCCGCCGCCTTCGGTGACCGACCTACGACCGACCTAATGTAAACGCGCCATTACTGACTAAAGACCATACCGTTCCTATTCTTGCTTCAGGAGTCGAAGCTCCGGTAACCCGCTAGGCAGTCCGCAGCTCCGGGTCCTCTTTTAACGGGTTGGGGGGAGATTAACAAAAATAAATAATGTACATTAGGAAGAGACCAGATTTTTCATTGTTGGCTTAGTTCCTGGGCGATCGGCTGCAGCGTCACTTTATTATTTATTTATTTAAACTGTTTTTATACATAATGAAAAGCAATTAGGTTTGCAAACCACCATTATTTTTTAAAAGGAAAAGCCATCCAATGACCTTTCTTGGGTGAGACGGGAAGGAGTGTCAGACTCTTACTGACTAAAAACCATACCGTTCCTACTAATGCTTCAAGCCGGAGCCACGGTAACCCTCTGGGCTAAATGTAGCTCCGGATTAGGCATCAGCCCTGCTGGGGACTGCGATGGTCTGATGTATCTGTGAGGCGCACACGAAACGCGCCACACATACGGATCCAGTCTTATGCTTTTCCTCCCTTGAAATATATATGTATATATATTTATATATTTTTTAAGGAGGGAAATTCATCCAATGACGTCTACCGCCCTGGGCGAGGCCAGAGGGAGTGTCAGACTCTTACTGACTAAAAACCACTCCGGTAAACCCGCTAGGTAGTCCGCAGCTCCGGTCTTTGAAATAATAGTCTGATCTTTTAAGTGTACTCAACTGCCTCTAGGTACCAGTAGCAATAGTGTTTTTTCTCTTATTTCCGCTTTAGTAATAAATCAAAAAAATACTCTAGGGAAAATAAAAGATGAAACAATATTGTGTCAGTCAACGGCTGCGTGTGCGTCGAGTTATCATTGGGTTCTTTATTTATTTTAGTATTTAAGGCTCTCCCACACAGGCGCGTTATTATAAATCAATAAATAAATACATACATTTATTAAAAAAAGTATAAACAAATTACATATTTATGTCTTAATTCTAGCATTAAATTATATAGCAATATTATGACATGTCATGTGCCTGAACTAGGTTCGAAACCTGTACCTCAGGCAAATAATTATAGGTCGATAATATCGCATGCGGTATTGCGTTAATGCGTCCCGATTCCTTGCACACAGCTGCGTTTTTATCGCCCGATATTTCTTACGAGAGAGCGCGTTATTATCGCAGGTGTGTGTACGGTCGTTTGCGTCCTGATACAAAACATTCTAGAACTCATATCGGAATATCGCAGGACGGAGAAACGCAACGTCCTACTTCTTGCGGCGTTATTATCGCAGCAGTGTGTAACTACATGACCGTCTCAATACAAAATGTACTGAAAACAGATATCGCAATAACGCATGCGATATTATCGACCGATAATAACGCGCCTGTGTGGGGGAGCCTTTATAATCGCGCGCGTGTGCGTGAATGTGTGTGTGTGTGTGTGACTTAAACTATTTCAGAGCTCTTGCCACTAGCAATGGTGTTTATTCTTTTATTGCCACTTTGGTGTGAAATATGTAATATTGCCAATATGACAATGAAGGATAGAACAATATTGTGATAGTCAACGGCAACAAGTAAACATTTTAGGTATTTTTTTATTTGGCTATTTTTATAATAGTGTATATTTATTGCATTTTGTATAATTGTTATTCGCGTGTTTTTGATATAAGCCGGTAAACGAGTAAACGGATCACCTGATGGTAAGCAATCGCTGCCGCCCATAGACACTTGAAACATCAGAGGCGTTACAAGTGCATTGCGCGCCTTTTGGGGGTTAGGAATTTAAGGGTTATTGGGGAAGCGGGGATTGGGACGATTGGAAAGGGGGCTAATTGGGCATCCGGTAACCGCACTCACACAATGCAAGAGCGTAGTTTCTGTGACATCAGTTCTCTGTGAGGCCGTGGTATCGTATCGTATAAAATCGTGTGTGTGTTATAACTTTTCAGTGTAGTGTACTATGTCTCCGGCACCATCGGCAATGGTGCTTACTCTTTATTTGCCACTTTAGTGTGACACAATATTACTAAAATGGCAAACAAAGACTGAGTATTGTTGCCCCAGTCAACGGCTTCGAGGACATCCTACAAGTTATATAGTTATACAGTATGTTAACTAACAGATGGCGATCCTTTAGACTTTAAAAATAGTTTTTTAATGGTAATATTTTTTTAGCATGTATGGATGCTATACTTTTGCGGGTTAACAGGAATGCCCTGTGTTAGTTAACATACTGTATAGTATAGAAATTATGTTCTTTGTTATGTATACAGCCTGATTTTTTTAGCCGAAGCTTCCGTGTCCAGTAAGCACCTGCGTCAGGCGGTAGGTGAGGACGCCGTGACGCCTCTCTAGCCACTCCTCAAAGAGGGGACTTGGCTAGAGTGGCGTCACGGTATCCTCACCTACCGCCTGAGGAGTTTATCGAGCCTGCGTGTGTGATTTAAACTTTTTCAGTGTTCCTGCCACTAGCAATAGTGTTTCTTCTTTTATTGCCACTTTGGTGTGAAACAATATTACCAAAAGGACAATAAGAGATAAAACAATATTGTGACAGTCATCGGGTGCGCGGACGTCGGCATCGCGGCGATCAATGTATTTATTTTGTATGTCCTTTCCATTCACGGGACCACAGGGTCCCAAACCTTGGAAGGCGGACAAGGAGCCGAAGCTAACTCGCAGAGGCCCGTTGAACAATATTATCTATGTGAAATGGGACATCAGCCGTATTTATAATTAGATGACTAATTTTTATTTTAATAGCCGTCTTGTAGATCATTTTAAAATATTAGATTTAAGGGGCTTTTAAGACACGTATTTTTTATTTTCTTACTGAAACAAATACTTTTGAAGATATGTATATCGATTTGAAATATCACGTGAGGTACATTTTAGACAAAGAAATGACGTATTTGCTCTTACTCCTAGACTCCTAGACTCCTTTGATTCGTTTTATCTAAGAATTGTTTTCTTATTAGACAAAAAAAAAAATACGTATCTGATATTTTTTCATCATCTAACTGACGGAATAAATAATTTTTAATTACCATACCCCGTCACCATCCCTATTATATGTGTGAACAATTTCAGTGGAGTCAACAACATCTGTGGTAGCAATGGTGTTTAATTTTTTATTGCCACTTTTGTTTAAAATATTATTATTTTAATAACTAAATGACAATAAAAGATAAAACAATATTGCTAAAGCCAACAGCTGCGTGGAGGTGGATATCATCGTACGGACTTGTACTTGGAAATATTAATAGGCTAGTTTCCTACTAGTCAAATTCAATACTTTTTTCGAAACGTCAATAACGACATTTTCTATGAATTTTACCAAAATTCATAAAATTTTTTACGTCAAATAGCAGACTTATTACTAGAAAATTAGTTAGAAAAAATCGAAAATTAAGTAGATCAACAAATCTATGAATGAAAGTGTGATTATTTTTGAATATTTTATTGTATTGAAAAGTCGAAAAAATACATTTTTGATTGAGGAAACTAGCCAATTCTTTATGTGGTACTTTCAATAAAAGATGCACAGCACTGGTCTCAGTTTACGCACTTCAAGGAAACTGTCTTTGTTATCATGTTACAATGGGGTGCTTAAATGCTAGAGACCGGTTTTGGCTGCTACTCGTCGACGGACTTGAGAGAAGATTGTACTCTGACATTTGACAGTTGTAATCTACGACTTTACACGTTTACAAATAAAGTATATAATCGCAAACTCAATAATGCAATATCATCTACACCGTTTTATTTAAATCTTTATATATATAATTCTTCTGTAAGTGTGTATGTCACTGAACTCCTTTTAAACGACTGGACCGATTATGATGAAATTTTTTGTGTGTGTTCAAGGGGATCTGAGAATGGTTTAGAATCACAATTTTGTCCGCTGGACAATGTTTTTTTAAATAATTTTTAATTTATTAGTAGTTGTTGATTTTGGAATGTTTTACATTGGATCGGACAGACGGCGCTACCATCGCAGTGTCAAATATTAATGACGTTAGATATTGTCATAACATTTGAATAATAATTTTCATCAAAATGGTCCAGAATGTTTTAGCTTACGAGTATTAAAAAAAGTTTAAAATTTTCTAATTAAAGACGTGTAGACAGGACAACGTCTGTCGGGTCCGCTAGTATTAATTATAAAACAGGTACAACACGTGTGGGAGAGCCATGCTTCGTCACGAATGGGCTAGCTCGAACGATCAATCCGCTTGAGCTAGCCCATTCGTGCCGAAGCATAAGCACCACGACCTCATCGAAAACCGACGTGAAACAAAGCTTTTCCGGCTCGACCGGAGTGATACCACGGCCTCACAGAAAACCGACGTGAAACAAAGCTTTTCTCTATGCTACGCTTGCGTTGTGTTTCGTCGTGTGAATGAAGTTACCGTAGGCCCTATTACCCCCCTTCCCAATCTTCCCAATCCCCAATTCCCCAATAACCCTTAAATTCTTAACCCCGAAAAGGTTGGCAACGTAACTGTAACGCCTCTGGTGTTTCAACTGTCCATGGGCGGTGGTGATTGCTTACCATCAAGCAATCTGTCTGCTCGTTTACCAGCTTATACCATAAAAAGGACTCAACAAGACAGATTATTGTAACAGTCTCGTGGAATAATCATTGTATTTATTTGTTTGCTATTGTTAATCAAATCTGTGTAATAATTTCAGTATAGTAATGGACCACATCTACTGCTACCAGCAATGATGTTTAATCTTTCATTGTTGTCCCGGTGTAAAATATTATCACCGAGATGACAGTAAAAGGTGAAACATTAATTGTAACAGTCAACGGCTGAGTGGGTGTGTCGTGGTCACCGTCGAGCAGTTCATCAGTTAATTATTATATTAATATAAGAATATTAAATTAACTAACAAACCGGAGGCCCAATTCCCCCTTTCCCAATCTTCCCAATCCCCGATTCACCAACAATCATACATTTCTAACCCCCAAAAGGCCGGTAACGCAACTGTAACGCCTCTGGTGTTTCAAATGTCCATGAGCGGCAGCGATTGCTTACCATCAGGTGATCCGTCTGCTCGTTTACCGGTTTATAACAACAAGGCAGATATTGTGTCATCGATGAATAAAATTATTGCATTTATTTGTTTGCTATTAGTAATCGAATATGTATGATTATTTCAGTGAAATGGACCACACTAGCAGCAATGATGTTTAATCTTTCATTATCTTGCCGCTGTGAAATAATATTACCGACATGACAGTAAAAGGTGAAACATTAATTGTAACAGTCAACGGGCGTGTCGGTGTGTGGTGGTCGCCGTCGAGCCGCTAAACATTGTATTTTATATTTATTATTTAGTTCTCAGCTTTTGCCGAGGCTTCGCTCGAGTTGCCTTAGGATGAAATGTAGCCTATGTGTTATTCCAGACCTATTCTTGTTCCAAATTTAATCCAGAACTCAATCGCACCAAAACGGCTGAACCTAGTTTCTGCCAGCTTCTGCCAGTGGTTTCGCTCGCATTCTCGTGGCCGTGGGATAAAAATTATCCTGTTATTCCAAACCACAATCTAACCCTTTTCCAAATATCATCCCGAACCGGTCAGCCGTTTTGGCGTGATATAGTAATAAACATATACACAGTAAGATGTAAATTTTGTTGTGTCGTAAATTTTTTAGAGGTTTTAATGCGCCTTTGATATTAATAAAATGTCAATAAAAGATAAAACAATATTGCAACATTCATCGTCTACGTAGAGATTAAGTAACCAACATTATAATTATATAATTTGTATTAATAATAATATATGTATATTTTTTTGAGTAACTAACAATCACGATTTACTCATATACATTAATGGCTGCGCGACGTCGCCGCGTCTGCGCACGCTGCTCATGATGCAGAGCCCTCTGTGACTCGAAACTAGTAAAGTTTTTCTCCATTAAGCCGTGATTTTTAGTTATTTGATATATCTTATGATAGTTCGTGACTCAAAACTAGTAAAGTTTTCCTCCATTTAGCCGTGATTTTTAGTTAATTTAGTGTATATCTCACGATAATTATTATAAAAATATGTTTTGTGTAATAATTTCAGTAAAGCATGTACTGCGCTGGTCTGGGTCCAGGTATACAGGGAAACTGTTCTGTAATCACGTTACCCTGTAAATCCGGGACCTATAGACCGGCGTTGTCGACACTCCAAACTCCATTGAAGACTTCCAGAGCTCAAGAAATGCCTTTTGTGGAACAAGATTCTAAAGTATCCAGTGTTCCTGCCATTCACAGTAGTGTTTCCTCTTTTATTGCCACTTTGGTGTCAATCAATATTACCAACGTGACAATAAAAGATAAAACAATATTGTGACAGTCATCAGCGGCGCAAGAGGATTGAAAACAAATGATTAATTATTGTATGCATATATATACAACGTGTAACAAAAAGGAGGTATACATATCAATTGCACGGTTTCTAGATAACATAACAAACGATACGGGAAGGATTTTTTAAACTCATGTTTTCATGGTACCAAGTTATGAATTTTACAAAACGCGCTGGTGCGCGAATCAAAATTAGGTAGACAGGTACTAGGTGATCAGATTGACAGGAGAAATGTTTCGTAATATTAGGGAGTGTTCCCTGTAGTGTTGTGACACGTTTATATGATTTGAAATCAAGAACTATGCGATACCAAGTATTTGGTACTAATTTTTTTAAACGTATTTTAAGCTGAAACTTTGTGTAGAGATTCTATTTAACCTGTATTCATCAGGGCTTCTTGATGTATATGGGTATTTTGTTACACGTTGTATATCTTCACGCCTTTTATCGCCGAAGGGGTAGGCAGAGGTGCACATTAAGGCACGTAATGCCACTGTATAATATACACCCATTTTTCACAATTTATGTTGTAAGTCCCATGTAATAGGTGGTGAGTCTATTGCCATATATACCGGGCACATATCCAGACTCCGTATTACTACTGAGAAATTTTCGAAAAACCGAAAAAAGCCCAGCTATACTTCGCCCGACCCCGGAATTGAACCCGAGCCCTTGCCAGGCAGTCGCACTTGCAACCATTCGGCCAACGAGGCAGTCGTATGTTTTTTATTTTTCTTTTATAATTTGTTTCTGTATTACTAACTAAATGGACACCATGGTCTGAATTAAATAAATGATTATGATTATGATTATGTATGTAACGATCGTATGTATTTCTGTTAATACAGATTTTTATGTAGTTTCATTACAGAAAGTGCAACGCTGGTCTGGGTCCAGGTATACAGGGAAACTGTTCTGTAATCACGTTACCCTGTAAATCCGGGACCTATAGACCGGCGTTGTCGATACTCATCGAGGGATTCACCAATAGTATTGTCCGGAAATTCCTCTCTCTTGAGCCCTGACCGCCCGGTAGCTTGGATTTATCCCGTTACTGGTGGACTACTGCTTTTTATATTTTTAAATGTTTTTATTTTTAATTTAATATTTAAAAATGTAATAAATAAATAAATAGAAAAATACTAATAAGTGTTTACTTACTCGTTTATTGCCACTTTAGTGTGAGACAATTATGAAGCAAATTCGAAGAAGAGATGATAACTTACTTAATTAAGAAATTATGTACTGTTAAAAAAATCTATTGTGAATTGTATGATTTGTGTCTATAAATGTATTTCTTGTATGTATATTCTTATTAAAACTGTGTAAATATATTTTTAATGATTGTCTGATTGCTGTAAGTTAACATGTGAACATTTTTTTTATAGTCAAAGCCGGTAAACGATCAGACGAATCACCTGATGGTAAGCAATCGCTGCCGCCCATGGACACCAGAGGCATTACAAGTGCATTTCCGGTTTTTTTGGTTAGGAATTTAAGGGTTGTTGGGGAATCGGGAATTGGGAAGGGTGGTAATTGGGCTTCTGGTAAACTCACTCACACAACGCAAGCGTTGTTTAACGTCAGTTTTCTGTGAGGCCGTGGTATCACTCCGGTCGAGTCGGCCCATTCGTGCCGAAGCATGGCTCTCCCACACTTATATCTAAAATGAATTTAATTTCCAGGTTATGTACGAGCACAAAGCAGGATAGACTACAATGATGAGATGACTTCATGATTTCAAGGGAGTTAAGGAAGACGTATTGTTTTACTGACATGTCTCGTGAGTCGACGGGGTGATAGCACACTGTAAAGAACTTTTATACATTATTAAATGATTTAAGGTGTTCAATATTTTATTTTATTTTATTTTATGCTAAACCTATAATATCTATTGAATATAGACTAGTTTAAGATAGATTAGAGTACATTAACCTATAGGTACTTGTACTTAAACTAATTTTCATTTTCAGGGCCAAAAATGCGAACACAAAACAAGAGACGAGTCGTCATCTCCCCATCTTCAGACCCACGCATCATACATCTGTTATCACCATCTTACGAACTTCGAGTCACCGTGACGAACTCGCCAAGAACTCGCCGAGTTGTGCCGATACCATATCAACTACGAACTTTCGTGGAATATAAGTGTGCTGATAACAGGGTAGTCATTTTCCGAGGTCGTCGTGTCATACATATCTTGTCCCCATCTCGTCAGCTTCGTGTCACTATATCGAACTCGCCCGGTGTAGGACGAGTTGTGTCGATACCGTATGTGGTACGAACTTTTGTGGAACGTAAAGATTGATTTAATAGTTATGTTTTTGAGAGATTTCTGGACTGTATACATAATTTTAATATTTGATTAATAAAATCTGAAAACTTGGTATAAAATGTAAATAATTGTTAAATAATGATGTATGTGAAAATTATTTAATTTAAAATCCTCTGTTAGGCCAATGGTATCTTGAAATCATGAGGACTTTTTCATTCTTTCTGTAAATGTGTAGGTATTAAAATTTCACATAAAACGTATTATGTAAATATACCTATCATGTATTATGATGAATAAGGTTATGTGGAGTACTTTTTAGATCGATGACTTTTGGGCGTATGTCATTTTAATTAATTTTAGTGTGTAAATAAACATTGTTCATAACTGTGCCTACATTATTCAATTAAAATATTGTTTTTAAATCTCTTAACCGTGGTTTTATTGTTTATATTATAACATTATTAGTCCACAATACCTATATTGTTACCAGTTTTGTTATGAGTTCCATGTAACTGAAACTATCGATATGATAAGTTCTACTGAAAATGAAGCTAAATCGAAATCAAGTACTCGAGTGTCATCTCGATTATAAGCTGTACAATTAGTTAACTGATATTTTTATAATAACAAATAAATCTAATATTCGAACAGTGAAAAAAAGTTTGAAACGAGAATTAAATTGAAAACATTTTTTTTGTATTAGGAACCCTATTACAAGGGACTAAAGAGTATATTTGAATAGTCTTCATGGTAATGAAGGTGTAAATTCATACCCCTAAGGAACTAAAACAAAAAAAATATCTATATCTTCCAATGGTCGTACCGACCTAAAATTCGTTACGAAGGTTTGTATTTAGTCAACGTAAAGTAAAATAAGAAAAAAAGAAAATAAACCTTACAAAAATAAATGAAATCCCACCCCAATTTCCATTTTCTTTTAAAACTGAGTATACTGAGATCTTGAAATGTGCATTCGTATTTTACATTCAACATTCAACCAAATCAGATACACAATACACATAAAAAAACAACTATTATTTCAAAACCAGTTTTGCAATGTATTTGCAATCATCGCTTACATGCAGACCGTTACACAACAGATGGCAGGACGCAGGACCCCTTTCAAGGCAACGTATTATTACTTAAGCACTAATTTAGTACCCGAATGCCACCAGTCAAGTGCCACCAGCGAGTCGGTTAAATCACCAGATGGCAGTATTGTCGATAAAGATATTATGGTAAAGAGTAGTTAGTTCTCGCTAGGGACAATAAATAAAAATGAGTTTTGGCGCAATAGGGTTTATATAATAGGTTTCATGTTAGTTTCAAAGTTTGAAACTAGATGGCGCTGTACTCAATTAAGACTTATTTACCTTTAGGCAAACTCTTAGCTTTTTTGTTGTTCTTTGTTCCTGGTTTACAAGAGATGTAGTTGTTGATACAGGTTACATTGAAATAAAACAACCCGTAACCAAGCAACCCGTAGTATAACGTAGATATTGGCAGTTTTATGTACAATTTACAAATAGGGGAATAAGTTTTGAGTTAGGGTTCATATTAGTTACAAAGTGCACTAAGAGATGGCGCTGTGCTCAAAAATGTTTTACTGTGTACTACACCATTTTTAATTGTTCTCTGATTCTAGCTTACACAAATTGCAGTAGATAAAAAGTTTACTGAAATAAACGATTAAACAAACGACTAATAGCAATCAGATATCTATGATAGATAAAATGTAGCTCAACGTAGACGGGATTGCTACGGCGTAGCATAGCCTATAGCAACACGTAGTACAGTACGTAGCAACACGTAGCAAGCAATCGAGTTTATTGTATAGAAACTAGTTTTGCATCATGTAAGTATCTACCACATTGTATGTAACATCACATCACAACAGACCGTTACACGACAGATGGTGGAACCCCTTTCAACGCTCAGTATTATTATTTAATACCTAGGTACGTACTCGAAGCTTAAAGTGTCAAGAGCGAACCGGTTCAGCATTTGGTGTTCCGTAGATTCAAATATACAGAAGTTGTGGACGCAGGTACACTCAAGTAGTACATTCTTTATTCTAATAATGCAAAGCGCCACCGTTTCATGGTGGATACTCCATATTCCACCATTTGAACGAAGCGTTTCGTTTGAAGTTTCTTTATAAGACGCTTTCTTTAAGTTAGAAAAATCAACCAATGACTTCTCCCTGCCCTAGGTGAGGCGAGAGGGAGTGTCATACTTATATTGACTAAAAACCATCAGTTCCTACTACTGCTTTTTAAGCTGGAGCCCCGGTAAACCCGCTTGGTAGGCCGCAGCTCCGGGTCAGGCATTAGCGCTACTGGGCCTCATGTGTGGTGGTCTGATGACTCTTTGAATCACGCGGGCCACGCGCCTTACGCACGGTTATAAGAACCGCTAATGGGTTAAATTCCTTGCCAGAGTCTATCTTTAGCAGAATATCCAAGGTATCTTCAAGTCGCCAAAATTGTATGCAGATGAAGTAGAAATTCAGCAAAGTTTTAAAATAACAAAGTGTTTCTTAAGACACTTAAACAAACATCGAAGAAAAAATCTTAAAATGAATATCGAAACACTGGATGGTACCCTAAACAGTGACTGATTGTAAATAGGGGTGTCGATGAACAGAGTACATAACATACAAATGCACAAAGTCTATATTGCAGTTATCGATCTGTCTGTGTTCTGTATGTGTGCGTGTGACGCTAGTATACATGTGTGCAGACCAGGTGCTTCACTCCAACCTTAGTGAAGAGATGATGTCGATAGATTCTGTTTAAACAACTTACAAGTTACTGACGAATAATAGAATTTTTCTGATATAACGTCACAAGTAAACCAATTTTGAGGCAGTAGTAGATGATTAACAGCAAATCACATTCGTATATGATTGAATAATTGATTTAATCTGGTTTTAATATGATATTAACAGCCAATACTATAATATGATATAAGAAAATACCGACAGTTTATCGATAACACTGCCGTGTCTACACTACATCCCTACAGTACACACGCCGAATGTACCTTATATACAATTATAGCAGTTATCGATCAAAATCCGTCTGGGTCCTGTATGTGTGCGTGCGACGCTAGTTTACATGTGTGCAGACCAAGCGTTGTGTCTACACTACACATCCCTACAGTACAGACGCCGCGCCGCGCACATCTAGCCAGTCTCGTTACGGACCATGCGCGGTACAGACGTGTGTCGTAATTTCACAAATATTAAAGTAATTATTGAGTAAAAAGATCCAGAATTATAGGTAAGTGTCTACACTTAACAACATGTGATATAGAACAATTTAAAAATATATTTCTCTGACTCCTAAGGTCAGGAAGACAGAGTGTGTGTTCGGTGTTAGGTGACCCTATACTAAGTTTTATTGAATAAACGTGTACTTATGTAATATATTTTACTTTCCAGATCTCCCTGCCTCGTCCGAGATGACCTCGAGAATCTTCCACAAAAGCGGTGTCAGGGAGGCGCGGAGTGTTATTAAAGGTACGTACTTATTAATGATACTCTTTCTAGAAAACCATGTCTTACAATGAAGAATTACGACGATTAGTGAATTATTTTTGTGATCCGAGATGTGTATTCGTTCCTCCTCTAATTAAGTTTATTTTATTTCCAGTTGCTGCAGTGCTGACTGTATACCTCACGGGTGGCCGGTAGTTATTGTAGATTATTTAAACAGTTTCTTAATGGTTGTTGCGATGCAACTCAAAACAAAAGCGGTGTCAGGGAGGCCGGAGTGCTATTAAAGGTACGTACTTATTAATACTCCTTCTAGGAAACCATTACAATAAGGAAACGATTTGTGAATTCTTTTCAGTAAATTATTTACGAGAATTTCTGAAAACATCCAACTCAAAAATTCTTTTTCTGCCGATTCCTAATTAATTTTATTTTATTTCCAGTTGCTGCAGTGCTGACTGTATACCTCACGGGTGGCCGGTAGTTATTGTAGATTATTCAAAGAGTTTCTTGATGTTTGATTCGATAGAACCTACATGTACTCTCATGTAAACATTTTTAAATAAATTACTGTGACTTGTAATGTTGTTGTTTATTTAACCTTAAAATATCCTTTACCCGTGTTCGGGTTCGATCCCCGAGCTTTTTGAATTAACTCAGTTTCCAAAATACTTTGTTCGAACGAAATTAATAAAAAGTACACAACCGAGTTTTGTTTACTTTTTTATACATTTCTAGTTAAATTAATCACTCACTAAATGGCGGCATTGTCGATATAAGGATTTAAGATTCCTTACTTCTTACTGATAGTAGTAACGATATGCTTTAGCGGGTTAGGTTTCGTGATAGGGTTTATATTAGTTACAAAAGACAAAACTAGATGGCGCTGTGTTCAAAATAGTTTACTACAAAACACATTCTGTACACTACTAAATCAACTTATCAAATGGAAGTACTCGTATAACTACTGAGCTCATGACAATATTTCAAATTTTGGTCAGCTATCACACGAGAGATGAGAGTGATTGTTTGAGTTCTCAATAGATGGCAGCACTGTCTATGTAGTTTTGTTATAACCATGAAATCATCAATTTCCTGGGAAGATATTACGACTTTCTTCCGCAGATATTCAATTGTGACTAATGTTTATTAATTGTGAAGAATATATTTATTGCATGATGTTGTTTAGAAAAACAGTTTTCATAGTTCTTTGATTCTGGATTATATATAGTAGTTCAAACTGATGGAGGACATATCCACAGAATCAGTTATTAAACTACGAGTTGGTGTCACACATATAGAAATGGAAATAATTTAGATCATAGTAAAAGCGTAGCGATGAAGTCATTGGTGCTACGCCGTAGTCGATTACGTAGCAAAACGTAGCAAGTAATAAAAAGTGTTAGAAAAACAATTGGAATTAGAAAAAGTTTTATATCATTAAAGTGAAGTAAAACCACCTCAACCCAGACCGTTACACGACAGATGGTAGAACCCCTCTCAATGTAAAATATTATTACATAGTACCTAGGTATGTACTCGAAGTTTAATGTCAAGAGTGAATCGGTTTGGTTGCTCGTGTTCCGCATATTCAAATGTGCAAAAAGTGACTATGGTAGACTAGTGTTTCAATGAAAATATAATTAAGTTGTTTTTTAAACAGTTTATCAATCAAAATTTAAAATTATGCAAATGATGGGCAAGTTGCTTAAAAAAATTCATCTAATTTATTCATGTAAGGTAAGTGGGAATAGTTAATTCGGTGTGATATATAATTAGTAAATTACTAGAAGTATTCGAAGAATTCACATATTACGAAAATAATGATATTTGAGGGAAATGAGATGACGAAGGAAATGAGATTTCACCAACTAAACATTTTAGTCAGACGGTACCCTAAACAGGGGCCTATTGTAAATAGGGGTTGCTAACGAATGTACCTTATATACAATTATAGCAGTTATCGATCAAAATCCGTCTGGGTTGTGTATGTGTGCGTGCGACGCTAGTTTACATGTGTGCAGACCAAGCGTTGTGTCTACACTACACATCCCTACAGTACAGACGCCGCGCCGCGCACATCTAGCCAGTCTCGTTACGGACCATGCGCGGTACAGACGTGTGTCGTAATTTCACAAATATTAAAGTAATTATTGAATAAAAAGATCCTGAATTTTAGGTAAGTGTCTAACAAGATATATTTCTGACTTGTGTTCTACTAAGTTGTATGGAATAAACGTGTACTTATGTAATATATTTTACTTTCCAGATCTCCCTGCCTCGTCCGAGATGACCTCGAGAATCTTCCACAAAAGCGGTGTCAGGGAGGCGCGGAGTGTTATTAAAGGTACGTACTTATTAATGATACTCTTTCTAGAAAACCATGTCTTACAATGAAGAAACGATTGTGAATTATTTTTCTGATCCAAGATGTGTATTCAATTCCTCCTCTAATTAAGTTTATTTTATTTCCAGTTGCTGCAGTGCTGACTGTATACCTCACGGGTGGCCGGTAGTTATTGTAGATTATTTAAACAGTTTCTTAACGGTTGATTTGATGCAACTCAAAATAAAAGCGGCGTCAGGGAGGCCAGAGTGTTATTAAAGGTACGTACTTATTAATACTCCTTCTAGGAAACCATTACAATAAGGAAACGATTTGTGAATTCTTTTCAGTATATTATTTACGAGAATTTCTGAAAACATCAAACTCAAATTTTTTTTCTGAACCAATTCCTAATAAAGGTTTTTTTTTAATTTCCAGTTGCTGCAGTGCTGACTGTATACCTCACGGGTGGCCGGTAGTTATTGTAGATTATTTAAAGAGTTTCTTGATGGTTTATTCGATACCACTTACATGTACTCTCATGTAAACATTTTTAAATAAATTACTGTGACTTGTAATGTTGTTGTTTATTTAACCTTTATCCTTTACCCGTGTTCGGGTTCTATGCCCAAACTGGTTGAATTAACTTAGTTTCCAAAATACTTTGTTCGAACAAAATTAATCAAAAGTATAGAACCGAGTTTTGTTTATTATTTTATACATTTAAACTTAAATAATCACTAACTAGATGGCGGCATTGTCGATAAAGGTATTTTACCTTACTTCTCACTGGCGGTAGTAACGATGTGCTTTAGTTGCTTAAGTTTCGTGATAGGGTTCATATTAGTTACAAAAGACAAAACTAGATGGCGTTGTACTCAAAATTATTTACTACTAAACACAATCTATAGTACTAAAGCAAATTGTGGAATGTAGGTAAGTAGTATGACTACTGAGCTCATGACATTATTTCAAATTTTGATCAGCTATCAGACGAGTGATGAGAGTTGTTGTTTCAGTTCTCAATAGATGGCAGCACTACTTATAAAGTAATGTTATAATTGGGGAAATTATCAATTTCCTGAGAAGATATTATAGCATACTACGGTAAACATTCAATTGTGACTAATGTTTATTAATTATGAAGAAATATTATTACATGACGTTGTTTAGAAACATTAGTTTTCATAGCTCTTTGATTCTGCATTATAGTAGTTGAAACATTGCTAGAGGACATTTCAGCAGAAAGCTTGTTATAAGCCACAATACGGATAGTACGTATAAAACTTGGAAATAAATAAGATCGTTTACAACACAGCGATGTCGCGATAGTAATACTACGCCGTAGTCGATTACATAGCAACACGTAGCAAGTAAACAAAACACTTAGAATTAAAACTAGTTTTACATCATCAAGTGAACTAACTACATCAACACACACCGTTACACGACAGATGGTAGAACCCCTTTCAATGTACAATATTATTACATAGTACCTAGGTATGTACTCGAAGCTTAAAGAGATAAGAGTGAATCTATTTGGTTGCTTGTGTTCCGCATATTCAAATGTGCGAAAAAGTGATTATAGTAGAATATGGTTTATGTAATTAAACATATATATTCTTGTTAGGTTGTCTGTTTAACGGAGTTTTAATCAAAATACTTATGAAAATTATGTAAATTACGGCTAGTTGTTTAAGGGTTGTCACCCTGTCTATTCATACAAAGTGAATGGGAATAATCGATTCTGTGTGATATCAAACTCAGTGAAATTCTAGAACCACGAAGTATTCCTCATATGACGAAAATAAAGATCTTCGAAGGAAATGAGATGATGAAGGAAATGAGATTTCACAAACTAAACATTTCAGACGGTACCCTAAACAGGGGCCAATTGTAAATAGGGGTTGCTAACGAATGTACCTTATATACAATTATAGCAGTTATCGATCGAAATCCGTCTGGTCCTGTATGTGTGCGTGAGACGCTAGTTTACATGTGTGCAGACCAAGCGTTGTATCTACACTGCACATCCCTACAGTACAGACGCTGTGGCGCGCAGATCTAGCCAGTCTCGTTACGGACCATGCGCGGTACAGACGTGTGTCGTAATTTCACAAATATTAAAGTAATTTTTAAGTAAATGATCCAGAATTATAGGTAAATGTTTAAAAATATAAATCTCTAACTCCTAAGGTCAGGAAGAGAAAACGTGTTCGGTGTACTTATTATAGTATATTTTACTTTCCAGATCTCCCTGTCGTCCGAGATGTCCTCGAGAATCTTCCACAAAAGCGGTGTCAAGGAGGCGCGGAGTGTTATTAAAGGTACGTACTTATTAATGATACTCTTTCTAGAAAACTATGATTTTGTGAATCCGCTCCTCATATAAGATAATATAATCTAATTAAGTTAATTTTATTTCCAGTTGCTGCAGTGCCGACTGTATACCTCACGGGTGGCCGGGAGTCATAGTAGATTATTTAAACAGTTTCTTAACGGTTGATTCGATACAACTCAAAACAAAAGCGGTGTCAAAGAGACGCGGAGTGCTATTAAAGGTACGTACTTATTAATACTCCTTCTAGGAAACCATTACAATAAGAAAACGATTTGTGAATTCTTTTCAGTAAATTATTTACGAAAATTTCTGAAAACATCCAACTCAAAAATTCTTTTTCGGCCGATTCCTAATTAATTTTATTTTATTTCCAGTTGCTGCAGTGCTGACTGTATACCTCACGGGTGGCCGGTAGTTATTGTAGATTATTCAAACAGTTTCTTGATTGTCGACTCGATACCACCTACATGTACTCTCATGTAAACATTTTTAAATAAATTACTGTGACTTGTAATGTTGTTGTTTATTTAAAACCTTTTTATTGTATGGATGAAGAGATACATAATTAAAATATTGTGTCTTTTCTATAAATTATCTTTAATTAATTACCGTGTTCGGGTTCGATCCCCGAGCTGTTTGAATAAACTCAGTTTCCAAAATACTTTGTTCGAATGAAATTAATCAAAAGTATACAACCGAGTTTTGTTTATTTTTTAAACATTTCTAGTTAAACAATCACTCACTAGGTGGCAGCATTGTCGATGAAGGTATTTTACCTTACTTCTCACTGGCGGTAGTAACGATATGCTTTAGTGGATTAGGTTTCGTGATAGTGTTCATATTAGTTACAAAATACAAAAGTAGATGGCGCTGTGCTCCAAATGGTTTACAACTGAACACAAACTGTACTACTAACTCAACTTATCAAATGTAAGTAGTCGTATAACTACTGAGCTCATGACAATATTTCAAATTTTGGTCAGCTATCACACGAGAGATGAGAGTTGTTGTTTGAGTTCTCAATAGATGGCAGCACTGTTAATAAAGTTATGCCGTAACTTTAAGAATAATTTAAGAATAAATTTAAGAATAAATTTATTAACGAACTTCACAATCATTGTGGTCTTATACTATATCACAATAATTTGTTTAATTTTGGTGTTGTCATCAAGTGTATCGGTAGCCCCCAAACTAGGATAATCCTGTATCTTGGGGACTTGAGTTGAGACATCTTGAGTACATTATTAGGTAGGACTATTGAGTGAATCTAAATTACAGCGAAATTGATAGATATTAAAGATAAACTAAGTCGAATTATACAGCAATATGTAGCATACTAAGTAAGAGCCTGAAAATTAAATAGTCCATGGTGCAAAGTTCTTGAATCACAAAATAAAATGTTAAAATTTTCCAAATCTTAATGTCTTAAAGTCAAACTTAAAGACAAATCAAAATCACAAAATAAGGCATGGTAAGGACTATATAAGTGATTGAATCACAGAGTTAGCTTTAACCGTTTTGAGCCATAACATAAAATTAAATTCTTATATCATTATTACTCAGTCTTATATAATAGAATAATAAAATTTTAAATTCAAAACAAAAACAATGAATTCTAAGGTAAGTACAAAGATAATAAAAATTGTGTGTGTGTGTGTGTGTGTGTGTGTGTGTGTGTGTGTGTGTGTGTGTGTGTGTGTGTGTGTGTGTGTGTGTGTGTGTGTGACTGTGTGTGTGTGTGTGTGTGTGTGTGTGTGTGTGTGTGTGTGTGTGCATACGTGTTGCAATAGTCTTAGTAGTCTAGTAATGTTTCAATATTTCCTCGGTCTCTTCATATGTCAATTCACTTAGCCACTGTGTAATCTTTTTCTTACAGGATATTTTATTCAAATTTTTGACGTCGCAACTTTTGTTGATTGTGTTGTACACCTTGATGTGTGAATATAATGGACATCTTCTGACGAGAAGGTTATTCGCGTCCGGTAATGGAATATGGAGCACGCGCTTGTTGATTATTTCTTTGTAATCAGGCCTACTTTTTAGGGATTTATGCACGCTTAGAGTCGCACATAGTATGAATAGGTGACGCACTCTCAATACCTCGAAATCTTTGTAAATTAAATCAGTGGGATAGCGGAAAGGCTTCCGTAAGGCTACTTTTATTACGGCTCGTTGAGCTCTTTCTACTTCTATTAGTGTACTTTTTGCAGCAGCACCCCAGATTGCAATCCCGTATTGTAGAACTGACTGGCACAGGCCAAGATAGATGATGCGTAAGGTTTTTGTTGGTGTACAGTCACGGAGTTTTTTCATTATGAATATTAGTTTGCGAGCCTTGCTGGAGAGTGATTGTATGTGTGCTTTAAATGATAGGTTTTCGTCTAGCGTGATGCCGAGATATTGGATAGTAGGTGTGTGTTCTATTGTAGTACAGTTGCAGTGTGAAGGAGGTGGTTGAAGGGGTGTGTAGCAGGTGTGGTATTTTATTGCTAGTTGTCTTGGTGGTCGGGAAGCCACTGTTTTGTAGAAGGTGACGTATTTGGTTTTTTTTATGTTCAGTGTCAAGAGATTTCTGTCTAGGGCTTCGGAAATTATTAGTAAACCTTCTTCTGCTAGTTGGTATACTTTCTCCCAAGATTTGTCGTGAAACAGTATAACGGTGTCATCGGCATATGATATAGTTATGGAGTTAGGTATATGTGTGTTTAAAATATCGTTCATATAGAAACTAAATAAGGTTGGGCCTAGTATGCTACCCTGTGGGATACCGAAGCTAATGGGAAGCAATTCACTTGAATATTCCCCTACTGTTACCATTTGCTTGCGGTTTGTTAGGTAGTTGGTAAACCAGTCTAGTGCAACACCTCGTATGCCTACACATTCCAATTTTTTCAGGAGGAGGTTAATTGAGATGGTGTCGAAGGCCTTTGCCAGGTCTAAGAATAGCCCTAGAGTTTGGTCTCCAGCTTGAGTGAAAGAGGCTACTGAATTTGTTAGAAGTGTAGCTGCGTCTACTGTTGATTTCCCTCGCCGAAAACCAAATTGCCGATCTGAGTTTAAGTTGTGTTTTTCAAAGTAGTTCACTAGGCGGTTGTTTACTATTTTTTCAAGAATTTTAGACATTATGGGTAAGAGAGCAATGGGGCGATAGTTTTCGGGAGTATCTTCTGGTCCGTTTTTGTGTATTGGTCTGACAGATGCAATTTTCCAGCACTCCGGAAAAGTCCCAGTCTGCAGACTAAGATTAAAGATATGAGTGAGTGGAGTGAGGATTGAATTCTTGTGTTTAAGGAGGAACTTTGTAGTTATACCATCTATACCTGGTGCACTGTCAATTTTAAGTTGGTACATGAATTTAAATACTTCTTCTTCATCTGTTGGGTGAAGGAAAAAAGAGTTTTGAGAGAAAGAGTATGAGTGTGACGTTTTATATTTTCTGGTTAGAGATTCTTGTGTTTCAGAGATACGTGTTAGTATGCTGTCGGATAGTTTTGTTCCTACATTGGTGAAGTAAGCGTTACAGTTATCAAGTGAGCGGACAGGATCCACCGCGTTTAGAATTAATTGATCACCAGTTTTTGTTTTATTTTTATCAGGGCTATAAATTGATTTCAAAGTGTTCCATAATTTTTTCGGATCTTTTTGGTTTTTGTTTATCAGTTGACTATTGTATTCAGTTTTTAATTTGTGTAAGAGGCCGTTGCAAAAGTTTCTGTATCGGGTATAAATTAGTTTTTTTAAATCGTCTTCTGGGTCAGACTTCGTGATTTGGTGAAGTTTGTCACGATGCTTTATACATCGTAGAAGTCCTGGTGTGACCCACGGTTTGAGTGTGAATCGGCTTTTGCTTACTTTAACTTTGTGTGTGTGTTTATTTATTATGCTAGTGATGATAGTAGTGAGCGTATTTGCAGCTTTGTCAGGACAGTTTGATTTAAGTATGTCACACCAATCCGTTTGTGACAATTCTTCATTGATGGCGTTATCGTCTGTTTTGGTAACTAATCTGTGTTTCGTGTATAGGTTTCTGTCTCTATTTGCTTGTGAGAGGACTGCCAAAGCAATATCGTGGTCTGTAATTGAGCATTTTGCGACTATCCCCATGGAGTTATATTTAGATTTTATGAATATGTGATCGAGGCAAGTGTCTGTTCTTGTTTGAGCTGTTATTGCAGGTAGAAGAGAGTGTGAAGCCATTAAACAGAGGTATTCCGAGCTATTTGGATTGGTTGCATTTATTATGTCTATATTTAAATCTCCAGCAAGTGTAATTGTTTGGTATTGTTTTAGTTGTGACAAAGTGGAGTCTAGTGATGTTAAGAAGTTAGTTACATTTGGAGTAGATGGAGATCTATATATTCCTATGACGGCTATTTTGTTGTCCAAGATGACTATTATGCTGTCCGATTCTAGGATCACTGAGTCAAATACTTTTACGTTTCTATTTGTTTTAGTATAAATTATGACGCCTCCGTTTTTATTTAGTTGCGAGTGAGAGCGATACATTGCGTAGCCCGGCAGTGGTTCTAATATTGAACCTTCCCTAAGCCAACATTCCGTCAGAACAATGACATCTATGTCAGAGTCAAGTCGATTCAAAGCTAAACAAAATTCATCAAAGTTGCGATTATAACTCCTTATGTTAAATGTCAGTATTTTGAGGTTTTGGTTATTATTAGGTATAAGTTTCCTACAGTCTTCCAATGAGTCACATTTATGACAAGTTATATTTACGTTAGAGTCTATGTCTTGTATAACGTCAAATACAGCCATTTATGCAGTTTAAGAAAATTGTGTTGTTAGTTCTCATTATTCTTGTCACTATTACTATGATTATTATAGGGTGTAAGGAAACTAGACATGTACTACTTGGGTTTAATTGAGTTATTATAGGTCTGTCAGTGGTGTGGATCGCAGGACGCAGATGAGTATTGTATGTAATAGTTGTTATTGTGTGTACTAGACGTGCGTTGAGAAGTGTGCGGATTGAGACAGTAGTTCTGTGATTTATTTCGGTGTGTAATAAGCAGGTGTTGTGAATAATTATGTGAGTTAATGTAGTGTGTGATAAAAGTGTGTGTAGTAAGCATGTGTATATTATTACGTGTAGTAAAAACGTCTTATAGACGACGTTACTAAATGTTGACTTTGAGAGAATGTGTGTATGAGTTGATGCAAAATGTAATAAGTCGTTTAGTGTGTCGCGTATTGTGGTAATAAGTGCTGTGTTTGGGAACTTAAGTCTATAAGTGACTATAGTGTCTGATGTACATAATATCAAGTTGTTCTTATGTTTTGTAATGCTTAATACTAAGTGAATAAAATTAAGAGACAAAGTAACAAAATTATAAAAAAGGATAAAGTAAGAATTGTGCTTTGTGAGATCATTACAATATTCAGTTCTGTCCTTAGTCCGCTGGGGTTGTAGATGCCGGAGACGCGGTGGATGGTCCCAAGTAGCGGTCCAGGTCATCAGAGTTCCGTATACGGATCGGCGGGTTCCCTTCTTGTTTTCGGATAAGGATTGCTCCGTTCCTGCACCAGCAGTATCTATACCCGTGTTCCTTCGCAGCCAGTCTAGCCGCACGAAATAACTGCCTGTTCCCGGGAGTGAGACGTTCGTTGATATACACTTGTCTGTTGGCTCCGGGTATCTCTATATCAGTTGAATGCAGAGGACTTCTGGTTTTTGCAGCTTTCAAGAAGTTGTCACGCTGATGTCGGCGTACAAAGCGAACTATTAGGTTCCGGGGTAAATTATCGGTGGTGTTTGACACTTGCTGCCGTCGTGGCCCTGCTCTGCTCACATAGTCAATGTCTTGGTCATCGATGGAGATTCCAATTTTGTGTGCAATTACGCGTACGGTATGCATCGGGTTTTCATTTTTATATTCGTTAATTCCCGAGATTTCTATTTCATTTTGTATAGAAGCTTGTGTGTGTGTGTTTAGTTGTTCGCGTAGATTACTAATTGTGTTGTTTAGGCAAATAATTTCTTCCTCCCGCTTTTCAAGTGTCTTGATTCGTGTATCATATTCGTCAAGTCGAGTGTAGCACCTTTTGAGGTGCTCGGATACGTCGTTAATATGTTGCTTTAGATCGCTCACATCGCCACGAAGCAATTTCATTTCGGAAGCTAGGCTGCGCAGGACTTCAGAATCAGAAGACTGCGTGGTGGTTGACAGTGGTGATAATGCTGGTCCAGGTGATCGAGTGATATTTAGCACTGTTGGTTGACATAGTGGGCATAGCCAGTCTCTAGCCAGCTGTTTGGAAGTATTGGATAGGTTTACACAGACGTAATGGTACACAAGTTCGCATTGAGTACATTTGGCGTGTGTAGCTTTAACGGGCTTATTGCAGCTTGCACAGTTATTTGCCATAATTTATAATAGGTAGTGTAAACAAAGATAGCTAAATAAAATAATTCACTCGTAAGCGCAGTTTGTGCGCGCGCAGGATTGTCCAATTCCCGGAATTCGTCGCCGGCCGGCGGCCGCGGTAGGTCGCGGAAAGAACGTCGTAAGCGCCGTGGATATTGTGTCGCTTACGCGTTTTAACGCACTGTCGTCGTCGGTCACAACAAACTTTTTTTAAGTGAATGTTTGAAATATTGTTTTGTTGTTTACTATTAAGAAACTACAGAATCTTCGTTAAAAACTTATGCACTCTGTTCACTGTAGTGTTATAATCACAGATTTCACTAAAATTTGATTCGGAGAACACTTTTACCGCGAGATTTTAATTATTTTGCGGAGCGGATGATTTACGTGGCGTCCTTGACCAGTGTCCAAACTCAACTCCAACTCAACAACAACTAGTGAAATTATTCCTCAGAAAGTATTAAAACTTACTTCAGCAAATATTATTAGTTATGAAGAATATAATTATACATGAGGTTGTTCAATGTTATAAAAATGGAAATGAATTAAATCGTAGTTAAAGCGTAGCGACGTAATCATTAGTGCTACGCCGTAGTCGATTACGTAGGAAGTAATCAAAATAATTGGTATTAAAACTAGTTTTACATCATCAAGTGAAGTAAAACAGCACCAACACAGACCGTTACACGATAGATGGTAGAACCCCTTTCAATGTACAATCTTATTATATAGTACCTAGGTACGTACTCGAAGCTTAGTGTCAAGAGTGAATCGGTTTGGTTGCTTGTGTTCTGCATATTCAAGTACGAAAAAAGTGATTGTGGTAGAATATGGTTTGTGTAATGAGACATATATATTCTTGTTAGGTTGTCTGTTTAACGGTTTTTTAATCAAAATACTTATGAAAATTATGTAAATTACGGCTAGTTGTTTAAGGGTTGTCACCCTGTCTATTCATACAAAGTGAATGGGAATAATCGATTCTGTGTGATATAAAACTCAGTGAAACTCTTGAATCAAGAAGTATTCCTCATCTGACGAAAATAATATTTTTGTGGGAAATGAGATGATGAAGGAAATGAGATTTCACTAACTTAACATTTTAGTCAGACGGTACCCTAAACAGGGGCCTATTGTAAATAGGGGTTGCTAACGAATGTACAAATTGCAACGATAACTAGTATACACCAACACATCGACACAACTATCGCTACACAATATCCCTGTGTGGGTATTCCGTAGTAATGTGCATAAAAACGTTTGTCCATTACACACACATTGGTATATACTATAAATTATTGTGTCGGTATATGTAAGAATTTCGTAAAAGATTTTATGAATAAAAACAAGGGTAGACATAAAAATAATACTTAACAAACATTTAATAAATCGAACAACGAAAGATCGAGCTACACAAATTATACCCATACAAATATATCTAAAGGAATCTTCTTGTCGTATATTTATGTTATTGAATCCATTACAATATTTCGTAACATTTATTAATTGCACGTTTGGCGTAATGGTTAACGCTTTGAGTTATCAGGCAAGGTGTCGCAGGATCGAACCCAGCAATAACTAGTTCTTTTTGTAGTGTTTATCAAATATTTTTAAACAACATCTAATTCTAAATTTCTAATGATTCGATACTTGAGTATTAAATTTGTAATGTTTGTGGCGACCACGCAACTCTCGGGTCATTTTATTTAGCCCGTTTATAAAGTAACTACCGTCAATTCTTTAAATATTTTCCAAATCACCCAACTTACAAAATAAAATTATATTCTTAGTTGTCAATTTATGAGCATTTCATTTTCATAGTTTATTGCTACATAATTCGTGTGTAAAGCTCAACATGTCTGAACACTTCACAAATTTGAAAAAGGCAGAAGTAATTATTTTGCACGAACAAAAGATAGATCTTTTCTTTAGTGAAATAGAAAGGCGCTTAACGATATCGGTGAGTAAATAAGATAATTATTATGTTGATATTTTGGGTAATTGATTGAATTAATAATTTTATTTAAAGTTCTCTAAAATTATATTTTTAAATATAATAAAATAATGTTATTATTTTTTGTTTTATAAAACACATAAAATAAGAACATTAAAAAATTTATGAATATTAATATTTGAATACAGTTGCGCGCGGGCGCTGCATATCGTTAGACGCGTTGTTCGCTCGACGCCAAACCGGTTTTTGTTTACCTGCTTTCGGCCCGAGTATTATTGTTCGCACTTATTAAACTCATTACGATGTTGTTTAAAAATGGCTAGCGACGAGTTAGATGTTTCAGAGTTAAATGATCATGATAATGTGAGCAGTATGACTAGGGAGAATAGTGAGATGACAAGTAGTATGGAAGAATTGAATCTATCGAGAGATAATCGTGAGGTTGACATGTCAAATGCTGTTATATCTCAACAACATTCTACGGCAGCAAAGAGGAAAAACCGAGAAGTAAGCCGGGATGAGATTTGGACGACAGTTAACAGAAGAGGTAAAAGATATGCCAGAGGAAGTGAGGTAGATGACTCAATAAGAACAGCAGAAGACAGAATCGAAGTATGCGTTTCATCGACCAGTGTACTACCGAAACAATTTAAATTGGCAAAGATATTAAAATCGGAGAACATATGTGACATAATACGAATAAAATACATTAACCCTCACAAAGTACTGATGGTGTTTAATAATGAAGACAGTTGCGATCGGCTGATTAATTCTCAATATTTTAAGAGCGAGGGCTATAAATGTCAAAGAACTTTGGAAACAATCCAGTCTTATGGAGTAGTGAAATATATTGACCTGGATTTATCTGAAGAAGAAATATTGGAGGGATTGGAGAGTGATATACAGATCATAGGAGTGAAAAGGTTAAAACGCAGAAGTACCATAGATTCCAGATGGGAGCCATCGGAGGCAGTTCGTATATGTTTCATGGGGTCGTCGTTGCCTTCCTTCATTTATATATTTAATACTAGAGCAGAAGTTACGCCCTATATATTCCCGGTAACGCAATGTTCGCGGTGTTGGCGATTTGGACATACAATGAAATTATGCCCATCAAATAAGGTTATATGCCCAAAATGTAGCAAGAATCACCCTAATTGCGAGACAGTTAACTTCAAGTGCAATAATTGTTCCGGAAATCACATGACTTTAGCAAAAAACTGTCCCATATATATTAAGGAGAAAAAGATCAGAGACTTGATGGCCGAATTTAATTGCACCTACAAACGAGCCCTTACTATGTACGTCCCGCCAGAGCACCCTGCAATGGAAACCTCCAGAAGAGAGTGTCCATATATTATAGGAGAGGAGACACATGGGTCGGGTGACAACCTTACCTTGGCTCGGTCCCCAACAAACAAAAATACCTACTCAGACATAGTAAAAAGAAATAATCAGGATGGAAAAAATACAAGGAAGGTGAAGAAAAGGAATGGAAGGAAGGGTACCCCCGTTCCCGTGCCCCCTCTGCAGAACTATGGCTCGGAAGAGGTATCGGAGGGAGGTTTTCAGGAATCGGACAATGACATTGAGTGTGGTAACTTGGAGGATAAGAATGGTGCTAACGGTTCTGAAAGAAGAAGATCGAACATTAGTGGGATATGGAGTAAGTTAAAAGAGAAAATACTGGATACAGAGACTTCGTGGGAGAATAAAATAACTAACTGTGCAGGTATATTGTTCGAATGGATCAAATCTTTTATTTTGAAGTACATTTTAGAAGCGCCAGTTTTTATTAATATTTCACAATGGATCAAGAAAACAACAGACACTCAATAATTAATATCCTACAATGGAATGCTCAAAGCCTCCGGCCTAAAGCCACTGAGTTCGAAGCGTTGCTGAGTCAAGAGAAGGTGCACATCGCAATAATTAGCGAAACGTGGTTTGAACCTGAGAGCAATTTTCGTATAAGCGGTTACAATACATTCAGAGATGATCGTGATGACGGATATGGTGGCGTCGCAATTTTAACTCATTGGTCTTTGAGAGCAAGTCGTTGCAACACCAATACCAGCAATGCTGGCATACAGTTATTACAAGTAAGGGTTACTAATTGTGAACATTTAGAAAACGTTATCGCTATTTATTGCCCCTCCTCTGTATACACTAGTAAAAGAGATTGGGACCAAATATTTTCTCTAAAACAAGAAAGAACACTTATAACTGGAGATTTCAATGGACACCATACTAACTGGTCATCTAAGACCGACGCTAGAGGTTTACAACTGTTTGACTCCATATTCGAAAACAATTACGTCGCTCTTAATGATGGAACTTCTACACGTGTTAAACTGGTTAATGGTATCTTACAAAGTACTTCACCTGATTTGACCATAGCATCCCTGGATTTGGCAATGAAGTTTAGCTGGCAAGTTATGAATGAGAACCTAGGGAGCGATCACTTAGTCCTAAAAATTAAAACTGAAATCAACACTATAAATACATGTAAAACTAAAAGGAATTATAAAAGAGCAGAATGGGTAAAATATAGAGAGATTATAAAAGAAAAAGTTCACGTTTTAGACATACAAACAGATAATCAAAAAGCATACGATAATTTTATTGAGGTCCTGAATACGGCAGCAGATCAAAGCATACCTAAAATAAAAATTTGTGATAATCCAATTCGACAACAGATGTTTAAACCTAAACCATATTGGGGGCAGGACTTATCACGCGCTGTTGCTGAGCGACGTCTGGCCTTAGCAGAATTCAGGAAGAACCCGACACCACAAAATTTAGACAAGATTCAAAGGAAAACCAGTGAGGCCCAGAAATTGATTCGGAATAGCAAGCTTAGTTCGTTTAGAAACTTCTGTGATAGTTTGGATAACACAATGTCAGCAGCTGAAGTGTACAGACGAATGAAATGGCTCAAAGGCCACAGGATGGCGAGATGCGCTGTGGATCAGGAACAATCGGAAAAGTTGCTACATAGCTTAGCACCAGATTACGTGAGCCCCCCTCCTCCTAATTTTATATCAGAAAATGAGCAATTGAGCAGTCCAATTTCAATACAAGAATTAAATAATTGTATTAAACAAACTGATACAGCACCCGGTGGAGATGATATATCCTACTCCATGATCAGACATTTACCAGAAGAAGGAAAACTAGTTTTAGTTTCACTATACAATAGATTTCTACTTTCGGGCTTTGCCCCGAAACAATGGAGAGAGGTTAAAATAGTGCCCATACCAAAACCTGGTCGGGATGCTGGATCCGTATCAGGTATCAGACCAATTGCTTTGTTATCATGTCCTTGTAAAATTTTACACACAATCTTAAACCGTAGGCTCGAATGGTTTCTTGAAAGAAATAATTGTTTCGCGGACGAAACTACCGGATTTAGGAGAATGCGATCTTGTGCGGACAACCTGACTAGATTAGTATCGCGCATTCAGGAAGGGTTTTCAAAAAATAGTAGCACTTTGGTATGTTTTATTGATATTGACAGCGCTTATAATAACGTTAATTTAGTGGCCCTTTTAAATATATTAGACAGGATGGGAGTGGGAGCGCAATTGTGCAGGTACTTATGGGAATTTCTACACGACAGACACCTTTCAATCCAAATTAACGATAGTAGCACAGTTATAAGAACCACAGGGACAGGCATAGCACAGGGCGATCCGCTATCCCCACTATTATTTAATGCTGCCACTTCAAAGATTTGTCACAATATAGTCGAGGTGTCTGTGTCCCAATATGCGGACGACTTTGTATTGTATGTAACTAAGAAACAAATTTCAGACTCCGTCACCAACATTCAAAATTCACTAAAAATATTTCAATGTTTAATAGAGGAAGTCGGATTAGAGATCTCTCTTAATAAAACAAAAATATGTTTATTCAGCAAGGGTAGAACTAGAAATGTATTTTCCGTAAAAATTAATAACCATAGCATTCAACAGGTTGATAATGCAAAATATTTAGGTATGTGGCTAGACAAATCTTTGAAGTGGAAAAAACATATTAACGAATTACGGGAAAAGTGCTCCAGATTAATAAATATATTTAAGGTTCTGGCTGGATCCAAATGGGGCGTCCACCCGAAACACTTACGGCGTCTATATATCTCCATGATTCGAAGCAGATTCGATTACTGCAGTTTCTTATTTGGCAATTACGCTAAGAGTCAATTAAATAAACTAGACGGAATTCAAAATTTATGTATGAGGATTATAGGGGGCTTCATTAGAAGCACACCAATCCATGTCATGGAGAACGAATTGTGTTTACAACCACTACAGATCCGCAGAAGATATTTAGCGGGAAAATTCTGGCTCAAATCTAGATCTATACAGAATAATGTTACAATAAGTATTATCGATGAATTGTCAAACCTGTGTGAGGGTCAATACTGGAGAAACAAAAAGATTCCACTTATAGTAGACATGCATAGGAAATTGCAAGATTTACCTATTTATTCTAGTCCCATATTAGGAGCATTCTCATTGAATACTTGGTTGTCCAGTATTGACTTAACAAAAAATATTTATTTCGATATTCCTGATGTACACTTTCCAAAGAGATCGATGAATACGTTAGATTTAATGCAAAAATGTTCCAAATTCTTATGCGATAAATATGGTACGTTTTATCAACTGTACACAGACGGATCTAAAGACGCGCAGTGTGCGGGAGCGGCTGTATTCGACCCCCAATCAAATGATATGTTTAAATTTAAAATAAAGGCTAATATTTCTATAATGTACTGCGAGCTGATAGCGATTTCTGAAGCTCTGTCTTACGCGTTAACTCTTGACACACAACGTATTGTAGTTATAACTGACTCTAAAAGTGCCTTATTGCATTTGGCTCGGCTACCCTCGAACTATCGAGGTACCCCGATAGCCTTAGTTATCGTTCAGACTATTTTTGAGCTACTTAGGACTAACAAGACTATAATTTTACAGTGGATTCCATCTCATGTTGGCATTATGGGCAATGAAAAGGCGGATCAGGCAGCAAAATTAGCGTTATCGGAAGGGATCCCATACACTTGCTTACCTTTACATTCAGACCAAGTTCACAAAGTTAAATATATCTGCAAAGACTTGTGGCAGGAATACTTTGATGAGAGATCGCTAACAAAGGGCATATGGTACAGGACTATACAGGCTGAACCTTTTCGTTGCCCATGGTTCCAGGATATGGAGGCCCATAGACAATATGTTGTGACATTGTTGAGACTGCGATCTGGGCATATCCCATCAAATAAATTTGCACATTTAATGGGTAAAACGGATTCACCTAATTGCACCGACTGTAACGTGATCGAGGATGTTCACCACGTTTTGCTCGAATGTGTCCGGAATGAGACTCAGCGGCGACAGGCTCTTGAAGGCACGCAGTACAATATAGGAATATGTAGCAGCATCTTGGCCTTCCCCTTTTCGGAAAGTGCCAAGAAACTGTGTTCATTATACTTGTCCCGTCTACCGGGCGGAGGCACTGCCCAGCAACGGCTGGGCGATACTTCCGCCCGTTCGCTAAGATAAGTTTTTAGAGTGTTAAGAGATACCTAGCTATAACAGTATATTATAATTTAGAATTACGGGGCGACATCGTCATGTTGACCGAGTCCCCTTAAATAAAGATTAAAAAAAAAAAAAAAAAATATTTGAATAATGAATACTTTTTTATTATTATTGATGAATTTATTATTAAGAATAAATAATTATTTTATTGTAACTTTCGTGAGACATATTAAATTAATTATTATGTTATCGGCTTACTCACGTACTGTTTTGACGAGGAACTCGACTAGTTTCAAGCCATGCTAGAGGCTCGTATTCATGAGCAGCATTCCGCGACAATCGCCGCGGTGATTGTCGCGCTGCTACTGAGTAGCAGCGCGACAATCGCCGCGTCGCGTCGTGTGTATGGCTAGCATGGCTTGAAACTAGTCGAGTTCCTCGTCAAAACAGTACGTGAGTAAGCCGATAACATAATAATTAATTAAATAATTATTGTTTAATAAATTTAAAACTTAATCTATTTTAATTTATATTAATAGGATACTAATAATAATATTTTCTTAAATATCCTTATAAATAATTTATTATTAATCCTGTTGTAGCTTAAAGGATTTTAGTAGCATTTTATTACTGTGTAAACCTATATATATATATGTTGATTATAAAATATTGTATAATTATTGTGTTTACAACTAAAGCTACTTGTAGTTATATTTTATTCCTATTGATAAGTAACTTTATAGATTTTCATGGTATTTTAAATAATATATTTTTGTTTAATAGTGTAAGTCCGTGCAGTTATGGGTGCGCAGATATGCGGAGACTGGTGATATTGAAAATTGCCAAGCTGGGCCGAAGCCGAAGGCAAATTCGTTAGCCCGGCACTACGACATCATAGCCAGGCATAGGGCTGATTCCTTTTTCAACGCGCACTGCAGCAACGGCACTCGATGTTTTCACGCAAACAATAAGGAGGCACCTGCATTCTGGTTTAAGGTGCAGGGAGCCACCCAAAAAGATATTACTGCCCACAACGCACCAGGAACAGCGATAAAATTTTGCCAGAAGTTTTATAAATTTTGATAGGGCTAATAATGTGGTTATATTTATCAATGTAAATAATTAATTTCATGCTAGCAGCATAAAGTTTAAATTTATTTGTATTGAATTTTTTTTGCGTTAACGCTGAGTTATATCGATTTATTTTTCGATAATCAGTTACTGAGCCATCAGCCAAATTATATATAGTCCAAATTAACTACAATGTTTATATTTTTAAAATAATATTAAAATGCAGTCTAGAAAATACGGTGAAGTGATGTTATTGTTATGCGGTTAGAAATTGTCATAATTTCTTTCTATTCAACATGTTGATTCACTTCACTTCTCATTTTTAATAACTTATGTAACTGCTGTTCAACTAATTTGAAACATTATATTTACGCTCATCCTTAACCAACTTAGAGTATGATTCGAAATTTTATAATGTTAAAAACTTATTTGTATTAATCGTCACATTTTTGCTAACATATTGCCCACTCGATATTGAATCTTATAGCAACAGCCTTAAAACACAAAATGGAGAATTCTAATAACAAAAATTTGCTAATTTCAAGAAATAACAATATTTACTGTGAAGCGGAAATTTGGAAAACAATGTTTTAATTAAATTTTTATAATAATTTTATTTTTTAATACTTTTTTTAATTTTAAATTTTAATATTAAAAAAATATATATATATATATATGTATAATGTTTCTTATTGTTTAATAATAAGTAATAAAACATATTAAAATTTAATTTATTATTATTTAATTAATAATAAAAATTATTATTTAATAATATATTTTTTTTTGTAATAATCATTAATAAATAAAAAATTGTCTATGAAAACAATTAATAACATTTTTTATTTGATTTATATCCAATATTTATACTTTTATTTACCGACTTAAATGCTTCTTTTATAGTCTGATTTTATTATACAGAAAACAAAAATAAACTTAAAATAGACAAACAACGAAATAAAATTCATCTAAAAATACGTTTTGCTGGTTTCGAACCCACATCGGCGTAGAGGGAGACGATTAGAGCAAGCTTGTTAAACCACTCGTCTACGAGCACTACGTCTAGTTTAGTGAAAATGTTGAATCATATCATCAATTGTAAATATTTTTAACCTTACCCATCTATTAAATTATAAAAATACATATACCGACACAAAATTTATAATATATACCAATGTGTGCGTAATGGTCAAACGTTTTTATGCACATTACTACGGAATACCCACACAGGGATATTGTGTAGCGATAGTTGTGCCGATGTGTTGGTGTATACTAGTTACAGTTGCCGCGTGTACCTTATATACAATTATAGCAGTTATCGATCAAAATCCGTCTGGCTCCTGTATGTGTGCAACGCTAGTTTACATGTGTGCAGACCAAGCGTTGTGTCTACACTACACATACCTACAGTACAGACGCCGCGCCGCGCACATCTAGCCAGTCTCGTTACGGACCATGCGCGGTACAGACGTGTGTTGTAATTTCACAAATATTAAAGTAATTATTCAGTAAAAAGATCCAGAATTATAGGTAAGTATCTATTCTTAACAAGATGTGATGTAGAACAATTTAAAAATATATTTCTCTGAATCCTAAAGTCAGGAAGACAGAGTGCGTGTTCAGTGTTAGGTGACCCTATACTAAGTTTTATTGAATAAACGTGTACTTATGTAATATATTTTACTTTCCAGATCTCCCTGCCTCGTCCGAGATGACCTCGAGAATCTTCCACAAAAGCGGTGTCAGAGAGGCGCGGAGTGTTATTAAAGGTACGTACTTATTAACATGATCACTCTTTCTAGAAAACCATGTCTTACAATGAAGAAACAATTGGTGAATTCTTTTTCTGATCCGAGATGTGTATTCGTTCCTCCTCTAATTAAGTTTATTTTATTTCCAGTTGCTGCAGTGCTGACTGTATACCTCACGGGTGGCCGGTAGTTATTGTAGATTATTTAAACAGTTTCTTAATGGTTGTTCTGATACAACTCAAAACAAAAGCGGTGCCAAGGAGACGCGGAGTGCTATTAAAGGTACGTACTTATTAATGATACTCATTTTAGAGAAAAGCATTACGATGAAGAAACTATTTGTGATTTGGTTTTGGTAAATTATTTAAGAGAATTTATTTCTGATACAATTTTTTTTCTGAACCCATTCCTAATTAAGTTTTTTTTTTAAATTTCAGTTGCTGCAGTGCTGACTGTATACCTCACGGGTGGCCGGTAGTTATTGTAGATTATTTAAAGAGTTTCTTGATAGCTGGTTTAATACAATATACATGTACTCTCAGGTAAACATTTCTAAATAAATTAATTTAACTTGTAATGTTGTTGTTTATTTAAAACTTTTATCCTTTACCCGTGTTCGGGTTCGATCCCCGAGCTTTTTGAATTAAATCAGTTTTCATGGTTAAATTAACTCAGTTTCCAAAATATTTTGTTCGAACGAAATAAATCAAAAGTATAGATCCGAGTTTTGTTTATTTTTTTATACATTTCTAGTTAAATAATCACTCACTAGGTGGCGGCATTGTCGATGAAGGTATTTTACTTTACTTCTCACTGGCGGTAGTAACGATTAGGTTTCGTGATAGGGTTCATATTAGTTACGAAAGGCAAAACTAGATGGCGCTGTGCTCAAAATAGTTTACGACGAAACACAAACTGTAGTATTAAATCAACTTATCAAATGTAAGTACTGAGCTCGTGACAATATTTCAAATTTTGGTCAGCTGTCACGCGAGAGATGAGAGTGATTGTTTGAGTTTACAATAGATGGCAGCACTGTCTATGAAGTTTTGTTTTAACCAGTGAAATTATCAATTTTCTGAGAAGATATTACAACTTTCTTCAGCAAACATTCAATTGTGACTAATGTTTATTAATTGTGAAGAATATTATGTATTACATGACGTTGTTTAGAAAAGTAGATCCCATATCTCTTTGTTTCTGGACTAATAGTAGTTGAAACATTGCTAGAGGACATTTCATCTGAACTAGTCACAGACCACTAGTACGTACATATGAAAATTGAAATGAATAAGAACGGGGTTACTATATAATGACGTAGGCATTAGCGCTACGCCGTAGTCAATACGTAGCAATACGTAGCAAGTGATCGAGTTGGGTTGATACTTGTTTTGCATCATTTTAATGAAACAAAACCGAACACCAGACCGTTACATGGCAGATGGTAGAACCCCTCTCAGTACACAATATTAGTACATAGTACCTAGGTACGTACTCGAAGCTTAATGTCAAGAGTGAATCGGATTGGTTGCTCGTGTTCCGCATATTCAACTGTGCAAAAAGTGATTATGGTAGACCATGGTTTGTGTAATGAAACATAATATATCTTAGTTAAGTTGCGTATGTAACAGTGTTTCAACAAAATATTTTTGAAATTTATGTAGATTAGATAGCTGGGCAGTTGCTTAAGGCAATCGTCCAGTTTTTTGTTTATGTAAAGTGGGAATAGTCGATTCGGTGTGATGAATTCAGTGAAACTTTAGAACCACAAAGTATTCCTCATACGAAAATATTTGATCTTTGGGGGAAATGAGATGATGAAGGAAATGAGATTTCACAAACTAAACATTTCAGACGGTACCCTAAACAGGGGCCTATTGTAAATAGGGGTTGCTAATGAATATAACTTATATACAATTATAGCAGTTATCGATCAAAATCCGTCTGGGTCCTGTATGTGTGCGTGCGACGCTAGTTTACATGTGTGCAGACCAAGCGTTGTGTCTACACTACACATCCCTACAGTACAGACGCCGCGCCGCGCACATCTAGCCAGTCTCGTTACGGACCATGCGCGGTACAGACGTGTGTCGTAATTTCACAAATATTAAAGTAATTGTTGAGTAAAAAGATCCAGAATTTTAGGTAAGTGTCTATGCTTAACAAGATGTGATATAGAACAATTTAAAAATATATTTCTCTGACTCCTAAGGTCAGAAAGACAGAGTGAGTGTTCGGTGTTAGGTGACCCTATACTAAGTTTTATTGTGTACTTATGTAATATATTTTACTTTCCAGATCTCCCTGCCTCGTCCGAGATGACCTCGAGAATCTTCCACAAAAGCGGTGTCAGAGAGGCGCGGAGTGTTATTAAAGGTACGTACTTATTAATGATACTCTTTCTAGAAAACCATGTCTTACAATGAAGAAACGATTAGTGAATTATTTTTCTGATACGAAATGTGTGTTCAATCCTTATCTAATTAAGTTTATTTTATTTCCAGTTGCTGCAGTGCTGACTGTATACCTCACGGGTGGCCGGTAGTTATTGTAGATTATTTAAACAGTTTCTTAATGGTTGATTCGATGCAACTCAAATCAAGAACGGTGTCAAGGAGGCGTGGAGTTTCATGAAAGGTACGTTCTTATTGATGATAGTCTTTTAAAGAAAAGCATTACAATGAAGAAACTATTGTGATTTGGTTTTGGTGAATTATTTACGAGAATTTCTGAAAACATCCAACTGAAATATTTTTTTTCTGAACCGATTCCTAATTAAGTTTATTTTATTTCCAGTTGCTGCAGTGCTGACTGTATACCTCACGGGTGGCCGGTAGTTATTGTAGATTATTTAAAGAGTTTCTTGATAGCCGGTTTGATACAATATACATGTACTCTCATGTAAACATTTTTAAATAAATTACTGGGACTTGTAATGTTGTTGTTTATTTAACCTTTATCCTTTACCCGTGTTCGGGTTCGATCCCCGAGCTTTTTGAATTAACTCAGTTTCCAAAATACTTTGTTCGAACGAAATTAATCAAAAGTATACAACCGGGTTTGGTTTATTATTTTATATATTTTTAGTTAAATTACTCATTCACTAGGTAACGGCATTGTCGATGAATTTATTTTACCTTACTTCTTACTGGCGGTAGTAACGATTAGGTTTCGTGATAGGGTTCATATTAGTTACGAAAGGCAAAACTAGATGGCGCTGTGCTCAAAATAGTTTACGACGAAACACAAACTGTAATACTAAATCAACTTACCAAATGTAAGTACTCGTATAACTACTGAGCTCATGACAATATTTCAAATTTTGGTCAGCTATCACACCATAGATGAGAGTGATTGTTTTGAGTTTTCAATAGATGGCAGCACTGTCTCATAGTTATTGTAGTTATTTAAACAGTTTCTTAATGGTCGTTCCGATACAGCGTACATGTACTCGCATGTAAAATCTAAATAAATTAATTTAACTTGTAATGTTGTTGTTTATTAAATTTAACCTTTATCAAAATACTTTGTTTAAACGAAATATATCAAAAGTATACAACCGGGTTTAGTTTATTATTTCATATATTTTTAGTTAAATTAATCATTCACTAGGTGGCGGTAGTAACGATTAGGTTTCGTGATAGGGTTCATATTACTTCAAAATAGTTTACGACGAAACACAAACTGTAATACTAAATCAACTTACCAAATGTAAGTACTCGTATAACTACTGAGCTCATGACAATATTTCAAATTTTGGTCAGCTGTCACGCGAGAGATGAGAGTGATTGTTTGAGTTTACAATAGATGGCAGAACTGTGTATGAAGTTTTGTTTTAACCAGTGAAATTATAAATTTTGTGTGAAGATATTACAACTTTCCTCAGAAAACATTCAATTGCGACTAATGTTTATTAATTGTGAAGAATATTTATTTAATACATGTTTAGAAAAGTATTTTCCATAGCTCTTTGATTCTGCATTATAGTAGTTGAAACATTGCTAGAGGATATTTCATCAGAACTAGTTACAGACCACTAGTACGTAAATATGAAAATTGAAATGAATAAGAACGGGGTTACAATATAACGACGTAGGCATTAGCGCTACGCCGTAGTCAATACGTAGCAACACGTAGCAAGTAATCGAGTTGTGTTGAAACTTGTTTTGCGTCATTTTAATGAAACAAAACCGAACAACAGACCGTTACACGACAGATGGTAGAACCCCTCTCAATGCACAATATTAGTACATAGTACCTAGGTACGTACTCGAAGCTTAATGTCAAGAGTGAATCGGATTGGTTGCTCGTGTTCCGCATATTCAAATGTGCAAAAAGTGATTATGGTAGACTATGGTTTGTGTAATGAAACATATATTTTTGTTAAATTAATTGTTGAACAGCGTTTCAATCAAAATATTTTTGGGAATTATGTAGATTAGAATGCTGGGCAGTTGTTTAAGGAGCAACCGTCCAGTTTTTTTATACAAAGTGGGAATAGTCAATTCGGTGTGATAAATTCAGTGACATTTCAGAACCACGAAGTATTCCTCATATACACGAATTTGATCTTTGGGGGAAATGAGATGATGAAAGAAATGAGATTTCACCAACTAAACATATTGTTAGTCAGACGGTACCCTAAACAGGGGCCTATTGTAAATAGGGGTTACTAACGAATGTACCTTATATACAATTATACCAGTTATCGATCAAAATCCGTCTGGGTTCTGTATGTGTGCGTGGGACGCTAGTTTACATGTGTGCAGACCAAGCGTTGTGTCTACACTGTACATCCCTACAGTACAGACGCCGCGCCGCGCACATCTAGCCAGTCTCGTTACGGACCATGCGCGGTACAGACGTGTGTCGTAATTTCACAAATATAAAAGTAATTATTGAGTAAAAAGATCCAGAATTATAGGTAAGTGTTTAAAAATATATATCTCTAACTCCTAAGGTCAGGAAAACAGAGTGCGTGTTCGGTGTACTTATTATAGTCTAATTCATTTTCCAGATCTCCCTGCCTCGTCCGGGATGACCTCGAGAATCTTTCACAAAAGCGGTGTCAGGGAGGCGCGGAGTGTTATTGAAGGTACGTACTTGTTAATGATTCTCTTTCTAGAAAACCATGTCTTACAATGAAGAAACGATTAGTGATTAGTGAAACTTTTTCTGATACGAAATATATTCATTCCTTATCTAATTAAGTTTATTTTATTTCCAGTTGCTGCAGTGCTGACTGTATACCTCACGGGTGGCCGGTAGTTATTGTAGATTATTTAAACAGTTTCTTAACGGTTGATTTGATGCAACTCAAAATAAAAGCGGTGTCAGGGAGGCGCAGAGTGTTATTAAAGGTACGTACTTATCAATGATACTCATTTTAGAGAAAAGGATTACAATGAAGAAACGATTTAGTGTTTTTGGTAAATTATTTACAAGAATTTCTGAAAACGACAAACCTAAATTTTTTTGGCAATAGGCTCACCACCTATTATATGGGACTTACAATATAAATTGTGAAATGTGGGTGTACACAGTGGCATTACGTGCCATAATGTGCACCTCTGCCTACCCCTTCGGGGATTAAAGGCGTGACGATATGTATGTTGCTAGCTTCTGCCCTGACTGTCCGCGCGGATGTCGGTCTTCGCGTGGAAGTTTTTATTTCTCCATTTTGAGTAACTCTGACAATGACATCTTATAAATATCTATTGGACCCAAATACGGCGAGGCCCATAATAATTAAGAAGATCCCTCTATTGAGCTACTGCTGTTGAGCAGAATAAAACAGAAAATAAAGATTTTTTTCTACGTATTTTTCCAGGATAAAAAGTAACCTATTTTATGTCCAGGATAATAAGATATAATTATACCAAGTTTCATCGAAATCAAACCGTTAGTTTTCACGTGATGCCTGAACATATATAGACAGACAGACAAAAAAATAATAATCACATATTTGGGTTTGGTATCGATCCAGTAACACCCTGCTATTTATTTTTTCTATATTTTCAATGAACAGAATTGACCCTTCTACAGATTTATTATAGCCCGCGACTTCGTTCGCGTGGAATAGTGACTTCCGGCAAATTTTTGGTTTTTACCACATAGCTCCCGATTTTGCGGGATCTCTTCAAAAATGAGATGTGGAAGATATTCTAGGGAACTCCTCAAAAATCAACATAATGAGCTCTGCGTTTGAATTTAATAGATGTATACTCACTTTGGGCATTGAAAAAATAGTTTAAAAACGGACTTAAACTAAAGAAATATTATAATCTTTCCGAACTTAAGATGAAAACTAAAGAATTAAAGAAAGCTACGAATTTATAACAATTAAAAAAGAAATTATATTACAACCTATCCTCAATGCTATAATAACCAAGCTTAAACTAAATAATTTAAAAGAAACGACTTAAATCTAATTAATTTATAAATTATAGACTTACAATTTTATTAAAAAAACTAACTACAGTAACTACTAATAATCGATATCAAACTAAACCTACGTTAAATAATTTAACCAGAAAACCAGGAAAACCCAACAAATAAACTTATTAATTGACAAATACAACGAAACCAATTTATTTAGAATAGCTTTTGCCCGCGACTTCGTTCGCGTGGAATAGTGACTTCCGGCAAATTTTTGGTTTTAACCACATAGTTCCCGATCTCGCGGAATCTCTTCAAAAATGAGATGTAGAAGATATTCCAGGGAACTCTTCAAAAATCAACATAATGAGCTCTGCGTTTGAATTTAATAGATGTACACTCACTTAGGGCATTGAAAAAATAGTTTAAAAACGGACTTAAACTAAAGAAATATTATAATCTTTCCGAACTTAAGATGAAAACTAACTTAAAACTAAAGAAAGCTACGAATTACGAATTTATAACAATTAAAAAACAAATTATATTACAACCTATCCTCTATGCTATAATAACCAAGCTTAAACTAAATAATTTAAATCTAATCTATCTAATTAATTAATAAATTAGACTTACAATTTTATTAAAAAAACTAACTACAGTAACTACTAATAATCGATATCAAACTAAACCTACGTTAAATAATTTAACCAGAAAACCAGGCAAACCCAACAAATAAACTTATTAATTGACAAATACAACGAAACCAATTTATTTAGAATATACGAAACAGCAGGACCACTATTCGATGAATTAAAACAATAACATGAACCGAAGTCGTGTAACGATCGACATAGAATTATCTATACTCCGTTAGAGCATTTTCTTTGTACTAAATGTTTTATTATATTGATATTATTTTTTTCATACCTTTTTACTATTTATTTACTTTTTTTCGATAAATTAAAACAATAACATGAACCGAAGTCGTGTAACGATCGACATAGAATTATTTATAAATAATTTATTTCTTATTTTTATTTTTGAAATAAAAATATATCTATGTCCTTTCTAAGGTTCTAAACTATATCTGTACCAAATTTCAACCAAATCCGTCAAATAGTTGCGGAGATTAATGGTATAAGCATAGAATGTTCGACGTGATTCTTTAATTTGACATAACTTTTTTATTTATGAACCGATTGACATGAAACAAACACTAAATGTAAATTTAAGCATCCCACAATATATTCGTGAAAACCGCATCCAACTCGGATCAGCCGTTTCTGAGATTAGCGCGCACAGACGAACAGACAAACAGACAAACAGACAAACAGACAAACAGACAAACAGACAAACAGACAAACAGACAAAAAAAAAGTTAATTACATTTTTGGGTTCGACATCGACATAACAATAACCCCTGCTATTTTTTTTATTTTTATTTTCAATGTACAGACAGCACTTTTCTACGATTTTATTATATGTATAGATGTAATTTTTTTTCTGAACCCATTCCTAATTTAGTTTTTTTTATTTTATTTCCAGTTGCTGCAGTGCTGACTGTATACCTCACGGGTGGCCGGTAGTTATTGTAGATTATTTAAACAGTTTCTTGATAGCTGGTTTAATACAATATACATGTAATCTCATGTAAAAAAATTAAAATAAATTACTGTAACTTGTAATGTTGTTGTTTATTTAAAACCTTCTTAGTGTATGAATGAAGTGATACATTATTTAAATATTCATAATATTAACTATTATTTATTGCTCAGTTTCTTTATAGCCATAAGTTCGATCCCCGAGCTGTTTGACTTAAGTCAGTTTCCCACAAACTTTGTCCAGGTGTAAAGATTTTAATCAAAAGCATATAACCTAGTTTAGTTTTTTATTTTATACATTTCTAGTTAAATAATCTCTTACTAGATGGTGGCACTATCTATAAAGGTAGTTGATAAAGATTCCTTACTTCTCACTGGCGGTAGTAACGGTATGCTTTAGAGGATTAGGTTTCATGATAGGGTTCATATTAGTTACAAAAGACGTAACTAGATGGCGCTGTGCTCAAAATGAATATAGTTAACAGTAAACCCAAACTGTAGCACAAACAATAACAGCTGAGCTCATGACAATATTTCAAACTGGTTAGCGACCACACGAGAGATGAGAGTTGTTGTTTCAGTTCTCAATAGATGGCAGCACTGTTAATCAAGTTATGTCTTAACTGCTGAAATAATTACTGAGAAAGTATTAAGAATTACTTCAGCAAACGTTCAATTTTATTGTCACAAATACATATTTATTATTCATTAATAATATATTTATTTCATGACGTTGTTCAATGTTATACAAATGGATATGAATTGAATCGTAATTAAAGCATAGCAACGTAGTTATTAGTGCTACGCCGTAGTTGATAACGTGGCAAGTAATCAAAACACTTGGAATTAAAACTAGTTTTACATCATCAAGTGAACTAACTACATCAACCCAGACCGTTACACGACAGATGGTAGCACACCCCTTTCAATACACAATTTTATTATATAGTACCTAGGTACGCACTCGAAGCTTAAAGAGTCAAGAGTGAATTTGTTTGGTTGCCTGTGTTCCGCATATTCAAATATGCAAAAAGTGATTATGGTAGACCCTGGTTTGGGTAATGAAACACTTATATTTTGTTTGAGTGGTTTGTTTAACAGTTTTTCAATCAAAATACTTTGGAAAATTATGTAAATTACTGGCTATTGCGTAAGGGCAGTCACCTAAGTCTATTTATATGAAATGAGTGGGAATAGTCGACCATTCCCTGCGTTTCCAGATCAGAATCGATTCTGAGTGATATAAAACGTAGTGAAACTCTTGAATCACGAAGTATTTCCATATTACGAAAATAATGATCTTTGTGAGAAATAAGATTTCACAAACAAAACAGTTCAGTCAGACGGTACCCTAAACAGGGTATGGGACAGGGCAACAGGAATGTACCTTATATACAATTATAGCAGTTATCGATTAAAATTGGTCTGGGTCCTGTATGTGTGCGTGCGACGCTATTTTACATGTGTGCAGACTCAAGTGTTGTGTCTACACTACACATCCCTACAGTACAGACGCCGCGCCGCGCACATCTAGCCAGTCTCGTTACGGACCATGCGCGGTACAGACGTGTGTCGTAATTTCACAAATATTAAAGTAATTGTTGAGTAAAAAGATCCAGAATTTTAGGTAAGTGTCTACACTTAACAAGATGTGATATAGAACAATTTAAAAATATATTTCTCTGACTCCTAAGGTCAGGAAGACAGAGTGCGTGTTCGGTGTTAGGTGACCCTATACTAAGTTTATTGAATAAACGTGTACTTATGTAATATATCTTACTTCCAGATCTCCCTGCCTCGTCCGGGATGACCTCGAGAATTTTCCACAAAAGCGGTGTCAGGGAGGCGCGGAGTGTTATTAAAGGTACGTACTTATGAATGATACTCTTTCTAGAAAACCATGTCTTACAATGAAGAGACGATTAGTGAATTATTTTTCTGATCCAAAATGTGTATTCGTTCCTCCTCTGATTAAGTTTATTTTATTTCCAGTTGCTGCAGTGCTGACTGTATACCTCACGGGTGGCCGGGAGTTATTGTAGATTATTTAAACAGTTTCTTAACGGTTGATTCGATACAACTCAAAACAACAGGAGTGTCAGGGAGGCACGGAGTGTTATTAAAGGTACGTACTTATAAATAATACTCGTTCTAGATATGAAACCATGACTTAATGAAGAGATGAATAGTGAATTGTTTTCGATGATAATTAACTAACAACAAGTATAATTCCAGTTCCTGTGCTTTTACTAACTGAGAATTTCTTATTATTTAAGAAATTGTCAGTTAGTCTTTAGTTTCTCAGTTAAAAACTTAACAAGTTTTACCTTAACTCTAGAATCGTATATGCTCCTCATATAGTATATAATCTAATATTTTGTTTATTTTATTTCCAGTTGCTGCAGTGCTGACTGTATACCTCACGGGTGGCCGGTAGTTATTGTAGATTATTCAAAGAGTTTCTTGACGTTTGATTCGATAGAACCTACATGTACTCTCATGTAAACATTTTTAAATAAATTACTGTGACTTGTAATGTTGTTGTTTATTTAACCTTTATCCTTTACCCGTGTTCGGGTTCGATCCCCGAGCTGTTTGAATTAACTCAGTTTCCAAAATACTTTGTTTGAACAAAATATATCAAAAGTATACAACCGGGTTTGGTTTATTATTTTATATATTTTTAGTTAAATTACTCATTCACTAGGTAACGGCATTGTCGATGAAGGTATTTTACTTCTCACTGGCGGTAGTAACGATTAGGTTTCGTGATAGGGTTCATATTAGTTACAAATGACGAAACTAGATGGCGCTGTGCTCAAAAATATTTACTACAAAACACAATCTGTAGTACTAAAGCAACTTGGAATGTAAGTAGTAGTATAACTACTGAGCACATGACAGAGTATTTAAAATTTTGGTCCGCTGTCACACGAGAGATGAGACATTATTGTTGAGTTCTCAATAGATGGCAGCACTGTTAATAAAGTTATGCCGTAACTAGTGAAATTATTCCTGAGAAAGTGTTAAGACTTACTTCAGCAAATATTCAATTGTGACTACTAGTTATTAATTATGAAGAATATATTTTTTTCATAAAGTTCTTCAATGTTATAAAAATGGAAATGAATTAAATCGTAGTTAAAGCGTAGCGACGTAGTCATTAGTGCTACGCCGTAGTTGATTAAGTAGCAAGTAACCAAAATACTTGAAATTTAAAACTGGTTTTTATTCCGTCAAGCCAAATAAAACCGCCTCAACCCAGACCGTTACACGACAGATGGTAGCACACCCCTTTCAATACACAATTTTATTATATAGTACCTAGATAAGTACTCGAAGCTTGATGTCAAGAGTGAATCGGTTTGGTTACTTGGGTTCCGCAAATTCAAATACAAAAACTAAAAGATAAATTTTACTTGTTTAATTTTATTTTGCCAACTGTTTCGAATTGTTACTTTTTTCACACTTATGTATGCCGTTACTGTAAATTAGAAAAATGGAATTACCTATCACAAGAAAAAACTTGCTTAAAAGGCAATTCCTAAAACTGTACATTTATGAAATAAGTGGATGAAAAAAATAATTTTAATAATTTAATTTTTAATAAATACGCAAAAAGTGACTATGGTAGACTATGGTTTGTGTAATGAAACATGATATTTCATAGTCAAGTTGCCTTTTTATATGTGTTTCGATTAAAATATTTTTGGAAATTATGTAAATTAGATATCTGAGCAGTTGCTTAAGAGGCAATCGTCCAGTTTTTTTTTATACAAAGTGGGAATAGTCGATTCGGTGTAATAAATCAGTGAAATTGTAAAGCCACGAAGTATTCCTCATATTTCCAAAATATAAATCTGTGGGGAAATGAGATGATGAAGGAAATGAGATTTCACCAACTAAACATTTTAGTCAGACGGTACCCTAAACAGGGGCCTATTGTAAATAGGGGTTGCTAACGAATGTACCTTATATACAATTATAGCAGTTATCGATCGAAATCCGTCTGGGTCTTATATGTGTGCGTGCGATTCTAGTTTACATGTGTGCAGAACAAGCGTTGTGTCTACACTACACATCCCTACAGTACAGACGCCGCGCCGCGCACATCTAGCCAGTCTCGTTACGGACCATGCGCGGTACAGACGTGTGTCGTAATGTCACAAGAAATAAAAGTAATTGTTGAGTAAAAATATCCAGGATTTTAGGTAAGTGTCTACTGTCTACACTGAACAAGATATTTTTCTGACTAGTGTTAGATTAAGATATACTTATGTAATGTGTTTCATTTTTCAGATCTCCCTGCCTCGTCCGAGATGACCTCGAGAATCTTCCACAAAAGCGGTGTCAAGGAGGCACGAAGTGTTATTAAAGGTACGTACTTATTAATGATACTCTTTCTAGGAAACCATGTCTAACAATGAAAAAAAATATTAGTGAATTGATTTTGATGATTATTTACGAGAATTTCTGCAAAGAATGTGTATGTGCTCCTCATATATCGTATAATCTAATTAAGTTTATTTTATTTCCAGTTGCTGCAGTGCTGACTGTATACCTCACGGGTGGCCGGTAGTTATTGTAGATTATTTAAACAGTTTCTTAATGGTTGTTTGGATGCAACTTAAAACAAGAGCGGTGTAAAGGAGGCGTGAAGTTTCATGAAAGGTACGTGTACTTATTGATGAGACTCTTTTAGAGAAAAAGCATTACAATGAAGAAACTATTAGTGATTTGGTTTTGGTAAATTATTTACGAGAATTTATTTACGATACAATTTTTTTTTCTGAACCCATTCCTAATTAAGTTTTTATTTTATTTCCAGTTGCTGCAGTGCTGACTGTATACCTCACGGGTGGCCGGTAGTTATTGTAGATTATTTAAAGAGTTTCTTGATAGCTTATTTAATACAATATACATGTACTCTCATGTAAACATTTTTAAATAAATTACTGTAACTTGTAATGTTGTTGTTTATTTAACCTTTATCCTTTACCCGTGTTCGGGTTCGATCCCCGAGCTTTTTGAATTAACTCAGTTTCCAAAATACTTTGTTCGAACGAAATTAATAAAAAGTACACAACCGAGTTTTGTTTACTTTTTTATACATTTCTAGTTAAATTAATCACTCACTAAATGGCGGCATTGTCGATATAAGGATTTAAGATTCCTTACTTCTCACTGGCGGTAGTAACGATAGCGGGATAGGTTTCGTGATAGGGTTTATATTAGTTAGAAAAGACAAAACTAGATGGCGTTGTGCTCGAAATAGTTTACTACAAAATACATTATGTTGCACTAAATCAACTTATCAAATGAAAGTACTCGTATAAGTACTGAGCTCGTGACAATATTTCAAATTTTGGTCAGCTGTCACGCGAGAGATGAGAGTGATTGTTTGAGTTTACAATAGATGGCAGCACTGTATATGAAGTTTTGTTTTAACCAGTGAAATTATAAATTTTCTGAGAAGATATTACAACTTTCCTCAGCAAACAAATAATTGTGACAAATATTTATTCGTTATGAACAATATAGATATCAAATGAAATTGTTTAGAAAAGTAGTTCCCACAACTCTTTGTTTCTGGACTAATAGTAGTTGAAACATTGCGAGAGGACATTTCATCAGAGCTAGTTATAAACCACTAGTACGTGACATACATATGGAAATTTAAATGAATAAGACGTGGTTCCAACATTACGACGTAGGCATTAGCGCTACGCCGTAGTCGCAATACGTAGCAAACGTAGCAAGTTGGGTTGAAACTAAACTTGTTTTGCATCATTTTAATGAAACAAAAATAAAACAGAACCGAACAACAGATCGTTACACGACAGATGGAAGATCCCCTCTCTATACATAATATTAGTACATAGTACCTAGGTATGTACTCGAAGCTTAAAGAGCCAAGAGTGAATCGGATTGGTTGCTCGTGTTCCGCATGAAATGAAACATGTATATTTTTGTGTTAAGTTGTTTGTTTAAGTTTTTCAAAGTACTTTTGAAAATTATGTGGATTACGGACAGTTGCTTAACAACAGTCGTTTAATTTTTATACAAAGTAAGTGGGAATAGTTAATTCGGTGTGATATATAATTCAGTGAAATTTTAGAACCACGAAAAATTTCTCATATGGCATAATGATCTTTGAGGGAAATGAGATGATGAAGGAAATGAGATTTCACCAACAAAACATTTTAGTCAGACGGTACCCTAAACAAGAGCCTATTGTAAATAGGGGTTGTTAACGAATGGACCTTATATACAATTATAGCAGTTATCGATCAAAATCCGTCTGGGTCCTGTATGTGTGCGTGCGACGCTAGTTTACATGTGTGCAGACCAAGCGTTGTGTCTACACTACACATCCCTACAGTACAGACGCCGCGCCGCGCACATCTAGCCAGTCTCGTTACGGACCATGCGCGGTACAGACGTGTGTCGTAATTTCACAAATATTAAAGTAATTGTTGAGTAAAAAGATCCAGAATTTTAGGTAAGTGTTTACACTTTAACAAGATGTGATATAGAACAATTTAAAAATATATTTCTCTGACTCCTAAGGTCAGAAAGACAGAGTGAGTGTTCGGTGTTAGGTGACCCTATACTAAGTTTTATTGTGTACTTATGTAATATATTTCATTTTTCAGATCTCCCTGCCTCGTCCGAGATGACCTCGAGAATCTTCCACAAAAGCGGTATCAGGGAGGCGCGGAGTGTAATTAAAGGTACGTACTTATCAATGATATTCTTTCTAGGAAATCATGTCTTACAATTAAGAAACGAGTTATTTTTCTGATCCGAAGATGTGTAATTCCTCCTCTAATTAAGTTTATTTTATTTCCAGTTGCTGCAGTGCTGACTGTATACCTCACGGGTGGCCGGTAGTTATTTAGATTATTTAAACAGTTTCTAATTAAGTTTATTTTATTTCCAGTTGCTGCAGTGCTGACTGTATATTCACGGGTGGCCGGTAGTTATTGTAGATTATTTAAACAGTTTCTTGTATACCTCATGGTAGATTAAAAAAGTTTCTTGATGTTTGATTCGATAGAACCTACATGTACTCTCATGTAAACATTTTTAAATAAATTACTGTGACTTGTAATGTTGTTGTTTATTTAAAACTTTTATCCTTTACCCGTGTTCGGGTTCGATCCCCGAGCTTTTTGAATTAACTCAGTTTCCAAAATACTTTGTTCGAACGAAATTAATCAAAAGTATACAACCGAGTTTTGTTTATTTTTTTATACATTTCTAGTTAAATAATCACTCACTAGGTGGCGGCATTGTCGATGAAGGTATTTTACCTTACTTCTCACTGGCGGTAGTAACGATATGCTTTAGTGGATTAGGTTTCGTGATAGGGTTCATATTAGTTACAAAAGACAAAACTAGATGGCGCTGTGCTCAAAATGATTTACAACTAAACACAAACTGTAGCACTGAATCAATTGATCAAATGTAAGTACTCGTATAACTACTGAGCTCATGACAATATTTGAAATTTTGGTCAGCTATTACAGTAGAGATGAGAGTGGTTGTTTGAGTTTTCAACAGATGGCAGCACTGTCTAGAAAGTTTGTTTTTTACCAGTGAAATTACAATTTTCTGAGAAGATATTTCGACTTACTTCAGCAAATATTAATTTGTGACAAATATTTATTATTTATGAAGAATATTTTAATACATGTTTAGAAAATGTAGTTTTCCATAGCTCTTTGATTCTATTATAGTAGTTGAAACATTGCTCATTTCATCAGAACTAGTTACGATCACTAGTATGTCATAAATATGAAAATTGAAATGAATAAGAACGTGGTTAAAGCGTAGCGACGTAGTCATTAGCGCTACGCTGTAGTCGATTACGTAGCAACACGTAGCAAGTAATCGAGTTGGAATTAAAACTTAGTTTTACATCATATTAATGAAACAAAACGGAACAAACAGACCGTTACACGACAGATGGTAGAACCCCTTTCAATGTACAATATTAGTACATAGTACCTAGGTACGTACTCGAAGCTTAATGTCAAGAGTGAATCGGTTTGGTTGCTTGTGTTCCGCATATACAAATGTGCAAAAAGTGATTATGGTAGACCATGATTTGTGTAATGAAACATAATATCTTAGTTAAGTTGCCTATTTAACAGTGTTTCAATCAAAATATTTTAAATAAATAATATACTATAATATCGAAAATGATGTAGATTAGATTGCTGGGCAGTTGCTTAAGGGGTAATCGTTCAGTTTTTTTTTATACAGTGGGAATAGTCGATTCGGTGTGATAAATTCAGTGAAATTTTAGAACCACGAAGTATTCCTCATATTACGAAAATAATGATCTTTGGGGGAAATGAGATGATGAAGGAAATGAGATTTCACCAACTAAACATTTTAGTCAGACGGTACCCTAAACAGGGGCCTATTGTAAATAGGGGTTGCTAACGAATGTACCTTATATACAATTATAGCAGTTATCGATCAAAATCCGTCTGGGTCCTGTATGTGTGCGTGCGACGCTAGTTTACATGTGTGCAGACCAAGCGTTGTGCTACACTACACATCCCTACAGTACAGACGCCGCGCCGCGCACATCTAGCCAGTCTCGTTACGGACCATGCGCGGTACAGACGTGTGTCGTAATTTCACAAATATTAAAGTAATTGTTGAGTAAAAAGATCCAGAATTTTAGGTAAGTGTCTACACTTAACAAGATGTGATATAGAACAATTTAAAAATATATTTCTCTGACTCCTAAGGTCAGGAAGACAGAGTGCGTGTTCGGTGTACTTATTATAGTATATTTTACTTTCCAGATCTCCCTGCCTCGTCCGAGATGACCTCGAGAATCTTCCACAAAAGCGGTGTCAGGGAGGCGCGGAGTGTTATTAAAGGTACGTACTTATTAATGATACTCTTTCTAGAAAACCATGTCTTACAATGAAGAAACGATTAGTGAATTCTTTTTCTGATCCGAGATGTGTATTCGTTCCTCCTCTAATTAAGTTTATTTTATTTCCAGTTGCTGCAGTGCTGACTGTATACCTCACGGGTGGCCGGTAGTTATTGTAGATTATTTAAACAGTTTCTTAATGGTTGATTCGATGCAACTCAAAACAAAAGCGGTGTCAGGGAGGCGCGGAGTGTTATTAAAGGTACGTACTTATTAATGATACTCTTTCTAGAAAACCATGTCTTATAATGAAGAAACGATTTGTGAATTGAATTTGGTAAATTATTTACGAGAATTTCTGAAAACAACAAACTCAAAAATTATTTTTCTGAACCGATTCCTAATTAAGTTTATTTTATTTCCAGTTGCTGCAGTGCTGACTGTATACCTCACGGGTGGCCGGTAGTTATTGTAGATTATTTAAAGAGTTTCTTGATGTTTGATTCGATAGAACCTACATGTACTCTCATGTAAACATTTTTAAATAAATTACTGTGACTTGTAATGTTGTTGTTTATTTAACCTTTATCCTTTACCCGTGTTCGGGTTCGATCCCCGAGCTGTTTGAATTAACTCAGTTTCCAAAATACTTTGTTTGAACGAAATTAATCAAAAGTATACAACCGAATTTTGTTTATTATTTTAAATATTTCTTGTTAAATAATCACTTACTAGATGGCGGCATTGTCGATAAAGGTAGTTGATTAAGATACTTCAGTTCTTACTGGCGATAGTAACAATATGCTTTAGTGGATTAGGTTTCGTGATAGGGTTCATATTAGTTACAAAAGACAAAACTAGATGGCGCTGTGCTCAAAATGGTTTACAACTAAACACAATCTATAGTACTAAATCAACTTATCAAATGGAAGTACTCGTATAACTACTGAGCTCATGACAATATTTCAAATTTTGGTCAGCTATCACACGAGAGATGAGAGTTGTTGTTTCAGTTCTCAATAGATGGCAGCACTACTTATAAAGTAATGTTATAATTGGGGAAATTATCAATTTCCTGAGAAGATATTACAACTTAATACAATCAGCAAACATTCAATTATGACTAATACTTATTAACTATTATGAAGAAAATATTTATTATATGACGTTGTTCAGAAACATAGTTTTCATAGCTCTTTGATTCTGGTTATAGTAGTTCAAAACATGGAGGACATTTCATCAGAACAAGTTATAATAAGTATGCGTCATACATATGAAAATTGAAATAAATAAGATCGTGGTTACAACGTAGCGACGTAGTCATTAGTGCTACGCCGTAGTCGATTACGTAGCAACACGTAGCAAGTAATCAAAATACTTGGAATTAAAACTAGTTTTACATCATCAAGTAAAGTAAAGTCGCCTCAACCCAGACCGTTACACGACAGATGGTAGAACCCCTTTCAATGTACAATATTATTACATAGTACCTAGGTATGTACTCGAAGCTTAAAGAGTCAAGAGTGAATCGGATTGGTTGCTTGTGTTCCGCATATTCAAATGTGCAAAAAGTGATTATGGTAGACCATGATTTGTGTAATAATACGTGATATATCTTAGTTAAGTTGCGTATTTAACAGTGTTTCAACAAAATATTTTTGAAAATTATGTACATTACGGACAGTTGCTTAAGAACAGTCGTTTAATTTTTAAACAAACTAAGTGGAAATAGTTAATTCCGTGTGATATATAATTTAGTGAAATTCTAGAACCTCAAAATATTCTCATATGACAAAAAATAATGATGTTTGGAAGAAAATGAAATCATGAAGGAAATGAAAATTTCACTAAATAAACATTTTAGTCAGACGGTACCCTAAACAGGGGCCTATTGTAAATAGGGGTTGCTAACGAATGTACCTTATATACAATTATAGCAGTTATCGATCAAAATCCGTCTGGGTCCTGTATGTGTGCGTGCGACGCTAGTTTACATGTGTGCAGACCAAGCGTTGTGTCTACACTACACATCCCTACAGTACAGACGCCGCGCCGCGCACATCTAGCCAGTCTCGTTACGGACCATGCGCGGTACAGACGTGTGTCGTAATTTCACAAATATTAAAGTAATTATTGAGTAAAAAGATCCAGAATTTTAGGTAAGTGTCTACACTTAACAAGATGTGATATAGAACAATTTAAAAATATATTTCTCTGACTCCTAAGGTCAGGAAGACAGAGTGTGTGTTCGGTGTTAGGTGACCCTATACTAAGTTTTATTGAATAAACGTGTACTTATGTAATATATTTTACTTTCCAGATCTCCCTGCCTCGTCCGAGATGACCTCGAGAATCTTCCACAAAAGCGGTGTCAGGGAGGCGCGGAGTGTTATTAAAGGTACGTACTTATTAATGATACTCTTTCTAGAAAACCATGTCTTACAATGAAGAAACGATTAGTGAATTATTTTTCTGATCCGAGATGTGTATTCATTTCTCGTCTAATTAAGTTTATTTTATTTCCAGTTGCTGCAGTGCTGACTGTATACCTCACGGGTGGCCGGTAGTTATTGTAGATTATTTAAACAGTTTCTTAACGGTTGTTCCGATACAACTCAACACAAAAGTGGTGTCAGGGAGGCGCGGAGTGTTATTAAAGGTACGTACTTATTGATGATACTCTTTCTAGAAAACATTACAATGAAGAAATAAATTTGTGAATTCGTTTTGGTAAATTATTTCGAGAATATTTCTGATAATTTTTTTTCTAATTCGTATATGCCCTTCCTAATTAAGTCTTTTTTATTTCCAGTTGCTGCAGTGCAGACTGTATACCTCACGGGTGGCCGGTAGTTATTGTAGATTATTTAAAGAGTTTCTTGATAGCTTATTTAAAACAATATACATGTACTCTCATGTAAACATTTATAAATAAATTACTGTGACTTGTAATGTTGTTGTTTATTTAACCTTTATCCTTTACCCGTGTTCGGGTTCGATCCCCGAGCTTTTTGAATTAACTCAGTTTCCAAAATACTTTGTTCGAACGAAATTAATCAAAAGTATACAACCGAGTTTTGTTTATTTTTTTATACATTTCTAGTTAAATAATCACTCATTAGATGGCGGCATTGTCGATATAAGGATTTAAGATTCCTTACTTCTCACTGGCGGTAGTAACGATAGCGGGATAGGTTTTGTGATAGGGTTCATATTAGTTACAAAAGACAAAACTAGATGGCGCTGTGCTCAAAATAGTTTACAACTAAATACAAACTGTAGCACTGAATCAATTGATCAAATGTAAGTACTCGTATAACTACTGAGCTCATGACAATATTTGAAATTTTGGTCAGCTATCACACGAGAGATGAGAGTGATTGTTTGAGTTTTCAATAGATGGCAGCACTGTCTATGTAGTTTTGTTATAACCCGTGAAATTATCAATTTTCTGAGAAGATATTACAACTTTCTTCAGCAAACATTCAATTGTGACAATTATTTCTTCGTTATGAACAATATTAAATGATGTTGTTTGGAAAAATTGTTTCCATAGCTCTTTGATTCTGGATTATATTAGTCGAGAAAGGTCATTTCATCAGAACTATTTTTTGACCACTAATACTTGACATACATATGAAAATTTAAATGAATAAGAACGTGGTTACAACATAGCGACATAGGCATTAGCGCTACGCCGTAGCCAATACGTAGCAACACGTAGCAAGTAATCGAGTTGGGTTGAAACTTGTTTTGCATCATTTTAATGAAACAAAACCGAACAACAGACCGTTACCCGACAGATGGTAGAACCCCTCTGTACAATATTATTACATAGTACCTAGGTATGTACTCGAAGCTTAAAGAGTCAAGAGTGAATCGGATTGGTTGCTTGTGTTCCGCATATTCAAATGTGCAAAAAGTGATTATGACAGACCATGATTTGTGTAATGAAACATAATATATCTTAGTTAAATTAATTTTAACAGTGTTTCAATCAAAATATTTTTGAAAATATGTAGATTAGCTAGATGGGCAGTTGCTTAAGCAGCAACCGTCCAGTTTTTTTATACAAAGTGGGAATATTCGATTCGGTGTGATAAATTCAGTGAAACTTTAGAACCACGAAATATTCCTAATTAATATTTGGGGAAATGAGATGATGAAGGAAATGAGATTTCACCAACTAAACATTTTAGTCAGACGGTACCCTAAACAGGGGCCTATTGTAAATAGGGGTTGCTACCGAATGTACCTTATATACAATTATAGCAGTTATCGATCAAAATGTGTCTGGGTTCTGTATGTGTGCGTGCGACGCTAGTATACATGTGTGCAGACCAAGCGTTGTGTCTACACTACACATCCCTACAGTACAGACGCCGCGCCGCGCACATCTAGCCAGTCTCGTTACGGACCATGCGCGGTACAGACGTGTGTCGTAATTTCACAAATATTAAAGTAATTGTTGAGTAAAAAGATCCAGAATTTTAGGTAAGTGTCTTAACAAAGATATAGAACAATTTAAAAATATATTCTCTGACTCCTAAGGTAGAGTGTTCGGTGTTAGGTGACCCTATACTAAGTTTTATTGAATAAACGTGTACTTATGTAATATATTTTACTTTCCAGATCTCCCTGCCTCGTCCGAGATGACCTCGAGAATCTTCCACAAAAGCGGTGTCAGGGAGGCGCGGAGTGTTATTAAAGGTACGTACTTATTAATGATACTCTTTCTAGAAAACCATGAACAATGAAGAAACGATTAGTGTGATGAATTTTCGAGAATTTCTGATCCGAGATGTGTATTGCTCCTCATATATCTAATTAAGTTTATTTTATTTCCAGTTGCTGCAGTGCTGACTGTATACCTCACGGGTGGCCGGTAGTTATTGTAGATTATTTAAACAGTTTCTTAACGGTTGATTCGATGCAACTGAAAACAAAATAGCTGTCAGGGAGGCGCGGAGTGTTATTAAAGGTACGTACTTATTAATACTCCTTCTAGGAAACCATTACAATAAGAAAACGATTTGTGATTTGGTTTTGTAAATTATTTACGAGAATTTGTTTGAAAACGACAAACCCAACAATTCTTTTTCTGAACCGATTCCTAATTAGTTTATTTTATTTCCAGTTGCTGCAGTGCTGACTGTATACCTCACGGGTGGCCGGTAGTTATTGTAGATTATTTAAAGAGTTTCTTGATGGTTTATTCGATACCACTTACATGTACTCTCATGTAAACATTTTTAAATAAATTACTGTGACTTGTAATGTTGTTGTTTATTTAACCTTTTTAACATAATTAAAATATTGTGTTTTTTCTATAAATTATCTTTAATAAATTACCGTGTTCGGGTTCGATGAGCTGTTTGATTAACTCAGTGTCCTACATACTTTGTTCATGTGTAAATATTTTAATCAAAAGCATTATCCCGTGTTCGGGTTCGATCCCCGAGCTGTTTGAATTAACTCAGTTTCCAAAAAATTTTTCGAACGAAATTAATCAAAAGTTAAATAATCTAGTTAAACTCACTCACTAGGTGGCAGCATTGTCGATGAAGGTATTTTACCTTACTTCTCACTGGCGGTAGTAACGGTATGCTTTAGTGGATTAGGTTTGGCGATAGGGTTCATATTAGTTACAAAAGACATAACTAGATGGCGCTGTGCTCCAAATGGTTTACAACTGAACACAAACTGTATACTAACTCAACTTATGAAATGTAAGTAGTAGTATAACTACTGAGTTCATGACATTATTTCAAATTTTGGTCAGCTATCACACAAGAGATCACAGTGATTGTTTGAGTTCTCGATAGATGGCAGCACTGTCTATGTAGTTTTGTTATAACCAGTGAAATTATCAATTTTCAGGAAGATATTAAGACTTTCTTTAGCAAATATTCAATTGTGACTAATATTTATTAATTTATGAAGAATATATTTTTATTCATGAGTTCTTTGTTATAAATATTATGGAACTGAATTAAATCGTAGTTAAAGCGTAGCGACGTAATCATTAGTGCTACGCTGTAGTTGATAACGTAGGAAGTCACAATCAAAATAATTGGTATTAAAACTGGTGTTACATGTTTTCAAATGAAATTAAAACGGCACCAACACAGACCGTTACACGACAGATGGTAGAACCCTTTCAATGTACAATATTAGTACATAGTACCTAGGTATGTACTCGAAGCTTAATGTCAAGTGTGAATCGGTTTGGTTGCTCATGTTCCGCATATTCAAATGTGATTATTGTGTAATGAGAGATTAGGAGAGACCAAGTTGTTTGTTCAACAGTTTTTCAGTCAAAACACTTTGAAAACTTATGTAGATAACGCACAGTTGTTTGAGGGCAGTTATCTACTTGTATTCATACATAGTGAGTGGGGTTAGTTTATTCGGTGTGATATATAATTCAGTTATGTTCTAGAACCTCATAATATTCTTCATAATATTATGAAGATAATGTTGTTTGGGGTGAAATGAGATGGTGAAGGAAATGAGATTTCACCAATTAAACATTTTAGTCAGACGGTACCCTAAACAGGGGCCTATTGTATGTAAATAGGGTTTGTTAACGAATGTACCTTATATACAATTATAGCAGTTATCGATCAAAATCTGTCTGGGTCATGTATGTGTGCGTGCGACGCTAGTTTACATGTGTGCAGACCAAGCGTTGTGTCTACACACACATCCCTACAGTACAGACGCCGCGCCGCGCACATCTAGCCAGTCTCGTTACGGACCATGCGCGGTACAGACGTGTGTCGTAATTTTACAAATATTAAAGTAATTGTTGAATAAAAAGATTCAGAATTTTAGGTAAGTGTCTTCACTTATCAATATGTGATATAGAATAATTTAAAAGATTTTTCTCTGACTCCTAAAATCAGGAAGACAGAGTGCGTGTTCAGTGTTAGGTGCCCCTATACTAAGTTTAATTGAATAAACGTGTACTTATGTAATATATTTTACTTTCCAGATCTCCCTGCCTCGTCCGAGATGACCTCGAGAATCTTCCACAAAAGCGGTGTCAGGGAGGCGCGGAGTGTTATTAAAGGTACGTACTTATTGACGATACTCTTTCTACAAAACCATGTCTTACAATGAAGAAACGATTAGTGAATTATTTTTCTGATCCAAGATGTGTATTCGTTCCTCCTCTAATTAAGTTTATTTTATTTCCAGTTGCTGCAGTGCTGACTGTATACCTCACGGGTGGCCGGTAGTTAATGTAGATTATTTAAACAGTTTCTTAACGGTTGATTCGGTGCAACTCAAAACAAAATCGGTATCGGGGAGGCACGGAGTGTTATTAAAGGTACGTACAGTTTATTAATGTTACTCTTTCTAGAAAACTATGACATAATATAATCTAATTAAGTTTATTTTATTTCCAGTTGCTGCAGTGCTGACTGTATACCTCACGGGTGGCCGGTAGTTATTGTAGATTATTTAAAGAGTTTCTTGATAGCCGGTTTGATACAATATACATGTACTCTCATGTAAACATTTTTAAATAAATTACTGTGACTTGTAATGTTGTTGTTTATTTATAACCTTTACAGTAAAATACACATATACATATTACTTATAATTGGTCATGTTCGGGCTCGACCCTCGACCTGTTCAACTTAACCTTCAAAATAGTCAGTTCAGATGTAACTACATTAATAGAACTATATTTCTATATTTCTAATTAAATAATATCTCACTAGATGGCAGCATTGTCGATAAAGGTAGTTTTGCTTTGCTAAAATACCTTATTTTCTCTATAGCAGTAGTATAATACGCTTTAGCAGGATGGGTTTCATGATAGGGTTTGTATTAGTTACAAAGGTCACAACTAGATGGCGCTGTGCTCAAATGTTCTGATTTACAACTAGACACCAACAGTAACGCTATCTATTTATCGAATGAAGTGGTAGTACGACCAATAAATACATGTCAGTATTTAAAATAGGTAACTGTAATACGCGCTATTCCACGTATGAGAATTGTTAATTCAGTCCTCAACAGATGGCAGCACTCTCAATAAAGTTTTATGAATAAATGGAAAACTGGGGATACTTTTTATTTCCTGAGATGATAACCATAACCATTATGTTCTTTACTGTACCGCAGAAAACACTTAATTGTAACTAATATTCACTAAAGCACAGAAAATAATCAAAATATTTAACTGTGATGTGAAGTAAAATCGCCTTATTGACCGTTATATGACAGATGATAAAATAAAAATCGTGTTTATTATATAGAAACTAGTTTTACATCATGTAAGTATCTACCACATTGTGCGTAACATCACTCCAAAACAGACCGTTACACGACAGATGGTAGAACCCCTTTTAACGCTCAGTATTATTATTTAATACCTAGGTATTTTAAGGACAACGCCACCTAGTTTTGACCTTTCTTACTAATACGAACCCTAGGACGAAACCGATTATGGTCACTAGTGAGAAATGAGGTCTTTAAACCAAGACTACTTTAATCGATAATACTGCCATCTGGTGAGCTTACTTAATAACTAATGGCTTACAATCTTAGTACTTACCAGATGACACAAATTATTTTTTAAACAAAGTTTACGTTACTTCTATGCAAACTATTTTAGAAGCTAAGTGTTGAAATTATCACTTATTTTGAAATGATCAGTTTAGTAACTTGCTCATGGAACATGAAACACAATTTGATGAAAAGTTTTTAAATAAACAACAACATTACATATTATAGTTTTTATTTAAAAAACATTGAATTACAGAAACATCATTGTTATTTAAGTGTTTGGTGTAAGAAAACAAACATTAAGAAACTCTTCGAATAATCTATCCCTCAAACAGACGTATTTGATGTCCATTCTGTTTTCTCTGTCACTTCGATGCGGTAACTGCAAAAAGAAACATGTTACAAATTACCACGAGGCATTAAGTGCATCTACGACGACTCTCAGACAACACAAAATTATTCTTTTTATATATATATCTGTAGGCAGGTGTATTAATACTCTCACTTTTTACCCGTAGCCTCTTAAGGCCCCAGTACACAATGACGTACATGCTGGCCCACAGGCGATCGCCATTGTGTATAGGGATTAACGGTATGTAGTGGCAGACAATTGTCAATCGAGGCGCGCAATCGGAATGTTGTCAAAGGGATCGCAAATGTTTTGCCAAGCAACAATGAACCTTGCGCCATTGTGTGAACACCAAGTGATCGTGGCCTACAGTTGTGCATTGTAAAGCATGGCCCATCACAGGCCATCGTGTACTGGGGCCTTTACAGGTAAAAACGAAGGAACGAGTAAGAATATATTAACCTGACTTATGATAAGTAACTTGGTGTTTTACGGTTTCAAAGATACTATTCTAAATAAAAATACCACGTTCAGTAATACAAGTGCATACCATTAGTAAAACTCCCCATCTCCCTGACGCCACTTCTGTAGTAGGCATCTTTGATGACTAATAGCGTAAACTGTAAATAAAACATGTACGACATATTAGGAAATAACATCAATCAGAGCCTATTAAATGGAAGCTCTCTCACACGAAAGCATTGATCACCACGCTTGCTCAATGCGGGTTGGAAATTTCAAACTTATAATTAGACCGGTGTCTAACTAATCTCAGAAAGTACGTAAAATTCGGAAAATATCACATTGGTATTTGCCGTTGGTAGGTTTCGAACCAGCACTCTCATGCATGAGAAGCGGGCGTCTTGAACCTCCAGGCCACCACGATGACATTTAATATACGGTACCTTTATTTTCCTTTAATTACACTTCACTCTTTCATTCCTCAGCGAAATCTCAGTAAAAAGCACAATATATTACCTGCATGAATCTTCAGCTTCACTATACAAACAATGTGAATAATAGTTACTTTACTTTTGGGAAAATTAAACACATCTATACCGCGCGTGGCTCATCACAAGACTGGCTAAGTGGCTAGATGTGCGCGGTACGGCGTCTGTACAGTAGGGATGTGCGGTGTGGACACGGCAGATTTATCGATACTTCAGATATTTTCGAGGGAAGTCTAGTTAATGTTAGAATGATGATAGTCTTTCTTTATAAAGAATGTATGAGTTACTTTAAGAAAATATAAAGACTGATATTTTCATTTAAGATGGTGGAAAAGGGTAGGTATTCAATAGGTACTCATTAACAGGTAAGGTGTCAGTTGTTTTCGCTTTGTTTGCTCTGTCTAGAGCAATACTTTTTTAACCGATTTTAGCACTAAGCGTAGGTTTTAGTTTTTCGTATAAAATTTATCGACATTTCTTATTGCCCTTCCTTAAGTTTAATTTTAGCGTTAGGGAATAACCGGTTTCTCACTCAAACCTGTATCGTACTCACACATACATAACCCAGACAGGTTTTGATCTAAAACTGTTTTACAGACAGTATATAATTTTATTGTAATAAGCCCTTGCTTAAAGTACTGTACAGCTTTTCAATTTTAAAAGCTGCAGCTGTGCTTTTAATATTTAAAGAAAGAAAATATATTCCGTTGCAACTATTGCCAGGTAAGCCAGGTCGATTGATGCTCACAAAATGTATCTAATTTATTTTCATTTAAATCTTTTCCTAGAAAGAGAAAGTGCTTTCACACTATACAATACAACCAATTTCAAGAATAGCACCATCTAGTTTCAACTGAAATTACCAATGTCTACTTAGACAAAGCGCCACCTAGGGATAATCTTTGTAATTATCAAGTTAAGTCTATTAAAAACAGGTGAAGTTTGATATATTGCCCAAGCAACGTCGACTGTAAAGATAGTGCTGCCATCTATTGAGAACTTAAACAATAATTTTCATCTCTTGTGTGACAGCTGACCAAAATTTGTAATATTGGCATGTTCTCTGTAGTTATACTGCTATTTATATTTAATAAGTTGTTTTAGTACTAAAGTTTGTGTTTAGTGGTAATTTTGTTCATTTTGAGAACAGCACCATCTAGTGGTAACCTTTGTAACTAATATAAACCCTATCACAAAACCTCATCCGCTAAAGCATATCTTGTGAGTGTTTCATCGATAATGTAGCTAGTGAGAGACGAGTTAACTAGAAATGTGTAAATTCATATTTCGTTACATCTAAACAAAGTATATTGAAAGTTTTTTAGTTAGGGACGAAAATCATCCAATGACTTCTCCCGCCTTGGGCGAGGCGAGAGGGAACGTCAGACTCTTACTGACTAAAACCCCGTTCCAACTCTTCCCTTTGAGTCAAAGTAAAATTAAACAAACTCGAGGTTCGAACCCGAATACAATAATTTAGTAAAGCTAATTTGTAAAAGGAACAAAACAACTATTTATACCATTATGTACATTTCAATAATGTGGGGTTTGAAATAAGCAACAACATTACAAGTCACAGTAATTTATTTAAAAATGTTTACATGAGAGTACATGTAGGTTGTATCAAAGTTACCGTTAAGAAACTGTTTAAATAATCTACAATAACTCCCAGCCACCCGTGAGGTATACAGTCAGCACTGCAGCAACTGGAAATGAAATTAACTTGATTAGATTATACTCTATAGGAGGAGTAAATACACATCTCAGGTCACAAAAAGAATTCACAAATCGTTTCTTCATTATAAGACATGGTTTTCTAGAAAGAGTATCATTATTAAGTACGTACCTTTAATAACACTCCGCGCCTCTCTGACACCGCTTTTGTGGAAGATTCTCCAGGTCATCCCGGACGAGGCAGGGAGATCTGGAAAGTAAAATATATTACATAAGTACGTGTTTATTCAATAAAACTTAGTATAGGGTCATCTAACACTGAACACACACTCTGTCTTCCTGATTTTATGAGTCACAGTACACTTACCAATAATTCTGGATCTTTTTACTCAATTATTAATTTTATTTCTTGTGAAATTACGACAGACGTCTGTACCGCGCATGGTACGTAACGAGACTGGCTAGATGTGCGCAGCGCGGCGTCTGTACTGTAGGGATGTACAGTATAGACACAACGCTTGGTCTGCACACATGTATACTAGCGTCGCACGCACACATACACAACACACACGGATTTCGATCGATAACTACTATAATTGTATATAAGGTACATTCGTTAGCAACCCCTGTTTACAATAGGCCCCTGTTTAGGGTACCGTCTGACTAAAATGTTTAGTTGGTGAAATCTCATTTCCCCCAAAGATCAAATATTTTCGTATGAGGAATACTTTGTGGTTCTAAAATTTCACTAAATTAATCACATCGAATCAACTATTCCCACTTTATATAAAAAAACTTGTCGATTGCCCCTAAAGCAACTGCCCAGCTATTTATTATATAAGTATCTAATTTACATTACAATTTTCAAAAATATTTTGTAATAATGAAAATGAAAAAAATATTAAGGTAATGAAACATAATAATGTTTCATAATACATACCATAGTCTACCATTATCACTTTTTGCATATTTGAATATGCGGAACACGAGCAACCAAACCGATTCACTCTTGACATTAAGCTTCGAGTACATACCTAGGTACTATGTACTAATGTTGTACATTGAGAGGGGCCCTACCATCTGTCGTGTAACGGTCTGCGTTGGAATGGTTTTACTTTACTTGATGTTATAAAACTAGTTTTAATTCCAAATGTTTTGATTTTGTGCTACGTGTTGCTACGTGTTGCTACGTAATCCACTACGGCGTAGCACTAATGACTACGTCGCCATGCTTTTACTATGATTTAATATATTCCCATTTTTATATGTATGACACCTATTCGTAGTTTAATAATTGATTGTGATGACATATTTCCCACGAGTTGCCATTTACTATAATCCGGTATAGAAGAGCAATATTAACTAATTATCTGAACAGCGTCATATAATAAATATATTCTACACGATAAATATTCGTCACAATTGAATTGGATGTAAGTCGCAATATCTCCTTAGGAATTTGATAATCCCACTAGTTACGACATAACTTTATAAACAGTGCTGCCATCTAATAAGAACTGAAACAACAACTCTCATCTCTCCTAAGATAGCGGACCAAAATTTGGAATATTGTTATGAGCTCAGCAATTGTACTAATTGTACTACTACTTACGTTTGTTTAGAGTAATTTAGAGCACAGCGCCATCTAGTTTTGTCTTTTGTAACTAATATGAACCCTATCACGAAACTTAAGCAACTAAAGCACATCGTTACTACCGCAAGTGAGAAGTAAAGTAAAATAACTTCATCGACGATGCCGCCACCTAGTGATTGATTATTTAACAAGAATTGTATAAAATAATAAACAAATCTCGGTTCTATACTTTTGATTAATTTTGTTCGAACAAAGTATTTTGGAAACTAAGTTAATTCAACCAGTTTGGGCATAGAACCCGAACACGGGTAAAGGATAAAGGTAAAATAAACAACAACATTACAAGTCGCAGTAATTTATTTAAAAATGTTTACATGAGAGTACATGTAAGTGGTATCGAATAAACCATCAAGAAACTCTTTAAATAATCTACAATAACTACCGGCTACCCGTGAGGTCGACAGTCAGCACTGCAGCAACTGGAAATAAAATATACAGAATTAGGAATCGGTTCAGAAAATCAATTTTTGAGTTTACTGTTTTCAGAAATCCTCATAAATAATATACTGAAAAGAATTCACAAATCGTTTCTTCATTGTAATGTTTTCCTAGAAGGAGTATTATTAAGTACGTACCTTTAATAGCACTCCGGCCTTCCTGACGCCGCTTTTGTTTTGAGTTGTATCAGAACAACCATTAAGAAACTGTTTAAATAATCTACAATAACTACCGGCCACCCGTGAGGTATACAGTCAGCACTGCAGCAACTGGAAATAAAATAAAAATAATTATAGGAGGAATGAATACACATCAGAAAAATAATCCACTAATCGTTTCTTCATTGTAAGACATGGGTTTCTAGAAAGAGTATTATCAATAAGTACGTACCTTTAATCACACTCCGCGCCTCTCTGACTCCTTTGTAGAAGGTTCTCGAAGTCATCCCGGACAAGACAGGGAGATCTGGAAAGTAAAATATACTATAATAAGTACACCGAACACGCACTCTGTCTTCCTGACCTTAGGAGTCAGAGAAATATATTTTTAAATTGTTATATATCACATCTTGTTAAATGTAGACACTTACCTAAAATTCTAGATCTTTTTACTCAATAATTACTTGAATTTCTTGTGAAATTACGACACACGTCTGTACCGCGCATGGTCCGTAACGAGACTGGCTAGATGTGCGCGGCGCGGCGTCTGTACTGTAGGGATGTGTAGTGTAGACACAACGCTTGGTCTGCACACATGTAAACTAGCGCCACACGCACACATACAGGACCCAGACGGATTTTGATCGATAACTGCTATAATTGTATATAAGGTACATTCGTTAGCAACCCCTACAATAGGCCCCTGTTTAGGGTACCGTCTGACTAAAATGTTTAGTTGGTGAAATCTCATTTCCTTCATTGTCTCATTTCCATCAAAGATCACTATTTTCGTCATGTGAGGATTATTTCGTAGTTCTAGAATTTCACTGAGTTTTATATCACAGAGAATCGATTATTTCCACTCACTTTGTATGAATAGACTGGGTGACAACTCTTAAGCAACTATTCGTAATCTACCTAATTTTACAAAGTATTTTGATTAAAAAACTGTTAAACAGATAACAAAATCATGTATGTTTCATTACACAAACTATAGTCTACCATACAAAATCACCTTTTTCGTATTTAAATATGCGGAACACAAGCAACCAAATAGATTCACTCTTATCTCTTTAAGCTTCGAGTACGTACCTAGGTACTATGTACTAATATTGTGTATAGAGAGGGGTTCTACCATCTGTCGTGTAACGGTCTGTGTTGAGGCGATTTTACTTTACTTGATGATGTAAAACTAGTTTTAATTTCAAGTATTTCGATTACTTGCTACGTGTTGCTACGTAATCGACTACAGCGTAGCGCTTATACCTACGTCGCGATGGTGTAATCACATCCGTACTTGTGACTTAAACTTGTTCTGATGAAATGTCCTCTAGCAATGTTTTAACAACTATAATCCAGAATCAAAGAGCTATGAGAACTACTTTTCTAAACAACGTCATCTAATAAACATATTCCTCATTGTTAGTACATTTTAGTCAAAATTTAATGTTTGGTGTAGTATGCCATAATATCTTCTCAGGAATTGGATAATTTCAGCGGTTACAATATAACTTTATTAACAGTGCTGCCATCTATTGAGAACTCAAACAACAACTCTTATCTCTCGTGTGATAGCTGACCAAAATTTGAAATATTGTCATGAGCTCAGTAGTACGACTACTTACATTTGATAAGTTGAGTTAGTAGTACAGTTTGTGTTTAGTTGTAAATCATTTTGAGCACAACGCCATCTAGTTTTGTCTTTTGTAACTAATATGAACCCTATCACGAAACCTAATCCACTAAAGCATATCGTTACTATTGCCAGTGAGAAGTAAGGTAAAATACCTTCATCGACAATGCTGCCACCTAGTGAGTGATTGTTTAACTAGAAATGTTTAAAAAATAAACAAAACTCGGTTGTATACTTTTGATTAATTTCGTTCGAACAAAGTATTTTGGAAACTGAGTTAATTCAAACAACTCGGGGATCGAACCCGAACACGGGTTAGGATAAAGGTTAAATAAACAACAACATTATAAGTTAAATTAATTTATTTAAAAATGTTTACATGAGAGTACATGTAGGTTCTATCGAATCAAACATCAAGAAACTCTTTGAATAATCTACAATAACTACCGGCCACCCGTGAGGTATACAGTCAGCACTGCAGCAACTGGAAATAAAATAAAATTTATTATGAAGAGAGTTATGTTTCGGCGGTCGGGGTTTTGATTAAAAAAATATTTATTTATTAATTACAATTTAATTAGGTTAATTAGTCAATACAGGATGTTATTTAGCTGGTGATCGCGATTAGACTGAATATCTAATATCATTATACAATGCAAGTGTAAATTGAGTAAATGCTGAGTTGCATAAAGCCCTAGCTGCTATATCATCAAAAGGGATCGAAAAGGCGGGTTACGACGAGTTAACTCCTCCCTCCATAGGATAGAAGCAACTCTTGCTTCTGGCTGCGTCCTCGCTGCCCTTGGTGTCCTCCGGGACCTTCTTCTTATTGGTGATTTTCCATTGATACAGCTTCCAGGATGCTGCAGATATCAGTAGTATGTAGAGTACGATTGTGGTCCAGCTAGGTGATGCTGTGATAGTTGGCCAATCGTCATCTTCTGGCACGGAGATGTCGTCTGCTTTGTTTATAAGTTCATGGATGCTGTCCAGTGAGATGTCTTCTAACTGAAGCTCGTACTGTATAGTTTGTTGCGGAACTTGATGCTGCTCCGGTAAGGGTATGACTTCATTAATGACGACAGTGTCCGTGTGAGACCGCAGAGTCTTGTTCAAGACGTTCATCTGGCAATCTTCTGTGAGAGTAATGAGATAGATACCAGATAGCCTTTTGTAGTCTGTCTTCGTATGACATTGTGTTTTGATGACTTCATCTTCTTTGAGAACAAGTAGCCAGTTGTTATCTCCAATCTTCTGAACCTTTCCTCTTCTCAAGTTCATCTTAGCGTGTGTACAATTTGCTGGGCGATGTTGAATGAGAGACGGTATGCAGTCATCTGCATCTTCAATTCTTCTGGTGTCCAGGAGCTTGCACAGCTGGATATCGTCGGTGAGTGGTTGACAGGCTTCTTCTAGGTAAGCGTACTCATCGTTGCCAAGTGCAAGGTATTTGGACTTAGGAATAATAGTTAGGTTGTCTTTATTTGGGATAGAAAAGAGATGAATAAGGTCATAGGTTTCTTGGGTGACTGAAGGAATTTCAAGTATAAAATTGACAGAGTGTTCTGTACTGTAAGCTTTAACCTTTATTGACTTTTCTATCATGTACATATTACTAAGGCTAATACTAGCTACTGGTCTAAATTTAAACCTACTTTCTAAGTTCCTTAGCTCTTCTATAAGATTCTGAGGACTTATAATACTAGGATGCATGGTGCCCATCTGAGCGAACGTCATGGCATCTTCTAACAACATTAATCTATCAAGAATTATCTGTAAACTAAAATCTATCTGTACGTAAATATCTAAGAAATGTAAATGGTTAGATACATCATTGGAATTACTAGTAATGTTTCTCAATAAACTAGCCAAATTTTTCTGGTTATTATTTAATTTAGTTAACTGCTTACTAAACTCATCTATTGTATTACGGGCCAAAATTAAGGACTTTCTTTGCGAATCTTGAACAGTTTTAACTTTGTTCCTTAGGTTTGAGATTTCTGCCTCAAACTTAGCTGCATCTTCATGATCCAGATTACCTGTTATAGACTTAACTACAGTACCTAATCCATCTATAAGACCGCGTCGCTTTCTAACTTGCGGCGTTAAAAACTTAATCTTTCTACCTATTATACTAAAACTATACTCTATTTGATTTCTGTACGTTTTATGTAACGCTCCAGATTCGGTATTCTCAGCTGCTTTGGTACTCGCATATAATGCCATAAGTTCGATAGATGTTAAATGCAAATCACTTATGTTGTACACGCAAGCGAGACTAAAGTAGTTGTCCTGTTTAAGGAGTTGACCTTGTTTAAGGAGAAGGATACCATTATGATTGCTTACAGGGTCAATGGTTACGATTGCTGTTGCGTTGAGCACGAGGGCTCCGGCGATGAAGGTCCTGTAACAAGATGAGGCCTCCGTAGTAGCTTAAAGTGAACTCTAATAGACTTAGAGTTGGGATGGTTACCTATTATCTCAGCTACGTTGTTAGGGTGTAAGTGAAGAATCTTGTAAGGTCCTTTGAAGACAGGCTTGGTTTTATCTGCTCGAGCTGTCTTGGCTACCTGCTTATAAACAGTTTCACCTACCTTAAATCTTATTTCTTCTGCTTCTTGATTTCGCCTAGCAATTACCTGCTCCTTGTTTTTAGACATGTGTGCTGCAATGCACTCTTGAACAGCCTCGGCATTAGCACGATGCTTAATAACATAATCCTGGTAGAATTCTTTTGGGTAATACAACTCTAATGGATTTCTAGATGCTGTATGTCCAAATAATAACTCATGAGGTGTGTAATCAGTTGCTGAGTGAATAGCGTTATTATAAGCTATAATAGAGTACTTCATTATTAATTGAATGGGATCATCCTTGTTAGTCATTCTTTGTATCCTAATTATTTCAGCTAGTGTAGAGTGTAAACGTTCTATAGGAGAGTTAGAATTAGGGTTGTATGGGGTAGTAAAATGTATATGAATATTATGCAGTGCGCATATTTCCTTAATGACATCATTATCGAATTTAGTGTCGGAATCCGTAGTTATTTTGTTTGGTAGACCTAACACTGAGAAGACATTTAGTAATGCTTCAGCTACGTGAACACTACTTGATGCTGTTAAAGGGACTGCTTGAGCGTACTTAGAGAAATTATCAATAACTGTAAGGAACGTTGCTCCTCCTGTAGAATATAGATCCATGAATATGTGTTCCATAGGTTTACGCGGGGTGTCAGTAATAGCTAATGGTGGTCTAAGAGGGTTGCGTTCATATTTAGACTTTAAACATGTATCACATTGGTTTACATATTTTTGGATAGTAAGAAGCATATTGGGCCAGTGATAATTTCTATGCAACTGCTTATATGTCTCCTGAATACCGCGGTGAACTGTCTTTCCTTCGTGGTATTTCTTAATTAGATCTTGTTGTTCAGATTGATTTTCGACTAAAGTTACGCGAGAAGTGCATTTGAATAATTTGGGACCTCTGTCATTAAATATTGTAGTGTAAACTCTCGAAAATACAGGGTATAGTTCTTCATTATGAAAGTAACAATGGAATACACGATCAGCTATAGTATGTTCTTTAAGGAATCTTACTATCTCCGACTCTGTATCATTGATTGGGATAAAGACATCTTTTATTACTACTTTAGAATTAGTGGACCTGTTGTCTACTCTATAAGTGGAACCGGGTGTTGTTCGAATATGAAATTGTTTAAGTTGCCTATCAATAGCGTCTGTGGTAATGGGTATGCCTCTATTTTCGTTGTCAGGCTGGGTATGTCTTGTAGAGACTAACTCGGGCTCTGCTGACACTATACTCATGCTATCTGACTCTGTGTCCATACGAGATTCGGGACGCGGGTCAGGTGGTTGAACATTTTCGTTAGGTTCTATTTCCATTTGTTCATTTTCAGCTTGCCTACGTGCGTTTTCAAATATTCTGTTTATGATTTCGTCATCGTCGTTATCATCTAGATTAACCGCTAACGAATCCATACTACCGTGAAAGATCTTAACACGTGATAAAGCGTCTGCGTTAGTGTTCTGACGACCTTTCTTGTATACAACATTGTAGTCGTATTCCGCGAGCTTTAAACGCCATCTAGTTAGTTTAGAATTAGGATCCTTTAGTGACATTAACCAGGTAAGTGGTCTATGATCTGTGTAGATCGTAAATTTTCTACCGTATAGATAAGGCCTGAAGTATTTGATTGCCCATATAATAGCGAGAAGCTCCTTTTCTATTGTAGAGTACCGGGATTCGGTATCTGAAAGTGTTCGAGACGCAAAAGCGACTGGTTTATCGGAACCTACTACACCTTGTGATAGCACTGCACCTAGAGCTACATCGGATGCGTCAGTAGTAAGAATGAAGGATTCTTCGAAATTAGGGTATTGCAGTATCGGTGCGTTAGTTAATATTTGTTTGCACTTATGGAAAGCTTCTAAGAACTCTGGGGAATGTATTACTTTACTGTTCTTCTTAAGACAAAGGGTCATTGGCTTGGTGAGTTTGGCAAAGTCCTTGATGAACTTTCTGTAATAGCCAACTAAACCTAAGAAAGCTTTGATTTCTTTCTGAGTCTTAGGTAGCGGGAAATTTAATACGGCTTTTATCTTATCTTTGTTTGGTTTTAAGCCTTCATCTGTAAGCTCATGACCTAGAAAATTAACTTGTTTTTGTAAGAACTGTGATTTATCTAGTTGAATCTTTAGGTTATGTGTTTTAAATCGGTCAAATACTTGTTTAAGCTTTTCTACGTGTTGTTGTAATGAGGTGGACACTATTATTACGTCGTCTAAGTACGTATAAACATTATCGATGCCTCTTAGAATGTGATCCATCAGTCTTTGGAATGTACTGGGTGCATTTTTAAGTCCAAAGGGCATTCTAAGGAACTCATAATGACCTCGTTCCGTAGTAAACGCGGTTTTTTCGATATCATTGGGGTGCATTTCAACCTGATGATATCCACTAGCGAGATCTAGGGTTGTGAAATACTGAGCACGCCCTAATCTATCTAATATGTCGTGTATATTAGGTAAGGGGTACTTGTCTTCAATGATACGATCATTAAGACGGCGATAATCTATGACAAGTCTCCATTTTACGTTACCGGATGAGTCTGGCTTTTTAGGGACGATATGTACGGGGCATGACCAAGGGGATACGCTCTCTCGCACCACACCTTGTTGAAGAAGTTTATCTACTTGTTTGCGAATTTCTTCACGTTGTTGAGGGGGTTGCCTATAATTACGTATGAATATCGGAGTTTCATCACTTAGTCTAAGCTCGTGCTTGACAGCGTGAGTGAAGGTAAGTGGAATATCCTCTGAATAGAATAATTCTCTGTACTGATAACATAACCGGGTAATTTCGCGTTTTTCTTCCTCGTTCATATGATCCGTTTGAATTTTCTTAAGGTTCTCAACTAATATTTGATCAATATCAGTTTGTATTTGCGCGGTGTTAATATTATAACTATTAATTTTATTAGAGTTTGAATATGACTCAAGTTCGATTGACGGGTTAACCGGAATACATTTCTTATGGTCACTGTAATTAATTACCGATGTGTTAAAAGAACCGTTGATAACGTTAACTATAGCCGCGGGAGATACTAAACCGTCTGACCATATAAAGTCATCGTGCAAGTATTGTCCGTCCGAATAATTAGTTTTAAGCTTGACTAATTTTTCGCATCTAGGGTCGACGTATATCTTACGGGGTGGCGAAGTAAAGTGTATTGATATTTCCGCTGTGGGTGTACGTAGCACGTTGTTATTTAAGTCAATGTTACTCTTTAATCTCTGTAGAAGGTCACAACCGATAATTCCTTTATACTTAGGATCAAAATCGAATATTAGAAATTTGTGTGTTATATCGCTATTAAACGCGGGAGGTAACGGAAGATACACTACCTTATCGTGAACTGATGAACTATGAGCTGTTTTTATAAGAAAGGGTTCGGTTTCAACACAGTACTCGAATATAGTACCTGCGATAACGTCTGTTGCTATGGTAGAGTGACTAGCACCTGTGTCTAATAGAAACTTACCGTCGAACTCTGGTAGTATAATGTATGGTAGGAATTTGGTGTCTTGGAAATTAATTGATACTAGGTCCGGTTGTCTTGGTTGATGTCCAAGGTAAAATCCTGATCGTAACTTACCTCTTGTTCATCCAAGGTCATATTTGGGTATGAACTAGCTAAGTCATTACCATCAGTGACATGGTTGGAGTAATCTTCATCACTGGGTCCTAGTTGATCCTGAGCATTTATTTGACTCGGCATATAGAACAATTCTTGAGAAGCAAACTGTGGTTTTTCTGGCTTACCTGCCGTACGCATTGTAACGTCAGATGACACGGGCGTGGGAACTTGTTGTTTTGGAATGTTAGGCTGATTCCTAAAGTTTCCACTCCTAAAATTGCCTGAACCATTTGGTCTGTAATTACCTGATGATGATCTGTTCTTCCATGGCAACATGGACTGAATCCACTGCTGACGTTGCTCGGGGGTTAAGTTGTTTTGTTGAGGTACAAAATTCGGTTGGGGTACAAATGGGGTAACAGGTTGGTTAGGGAAGTTATTCTGTGCGAATGGATTTACTGGGTTACGAAGGTGGTTATTATTAGTTTGGGGTTTAGGTAACTCCTTTGGTTTCGCTTGAGACGTTGAAGGGTTAAAATAACTTTGTCTATTGTATGCGATCCTAGCCTCCTCTTGCCTAGCCGCTACGATGGCTGCTTCGAAGGTGTCTGGTTTGGCTATCCTTACACCTAGAGACACGTGGAAGTCTAACTGGTTGACGTATTGCTCAATAACCATCTTCTCGTAATATGATTTGTTGCCGTGCTCACCTACAGAATATAGGGTATCTAATAACTCACGGAGACGTTTACCGAAGGTCTCGGCGTCTTCTGTCTTAGCCCTACGCACTCTAGTGAGCTCCTGCATAACCTGGATTTCATTACGTGGTTCACCTAAACGTCTAATTAACGCATTTTTAACTGCGATCCACGAATTCAGAGTATCTTCGTATGCTATTGCGTCCAAGGCCGTACCACTAAGCCTACTCTTAATTAAACATATCAATGCTGGATGTGAACGATCGGCTTCACTAGTTAAATTTAATAAGCATTCTACCTCTCTAATGTAATAGTTCAATAACCTAGGATTGCCATCATATTTTGGCATTAAATCTGCAATTAGTTTGTATGGTTTGTAGTTCGCATCATAATCTCTGAGCGACATTGTACTTCTGTAACTTAACTGTCTAGTGGCACTCGGTGCGAAACAATGGGAGTAATTCTACACCTGAGTTTATTCTAAGAAATTACGAGTGATTGCCTACTGCGATTATAGCTTATAGACAGACACTTATCAATATAATAAAATACACAAATTAAACTAAGGCAGGAAATAGAGCAAGGACACTTGGTAAAACGAGAGTACTTACCAAAATAGCCACTGCATCTCCTGTCGAGTCTCCTCTCAATCAGCGCAGCTTCCTCCAATTCTCCGGAAGATTTATCCCGATGATTATAAAGGTGTCCGACCGCACGATAGGTTCGTTGCGGATCGCGAAGGAACGATTTAAGAACCGTCACTCTTATCCCGAAGAGGTATATCCGAAATTCGAGTGTCGCGAATCCTACCGACTGCGCCAGTTATGTTTCGGCGGTCGGGGTTTTGATTAAAAAAATATTTATTTATTAATTACAATTTAATTAGGTTAATTAGTCAATACAGGATGTTATTTAGCTGGTGATCGCGATTAGACTGAATATCTAATATCATTATACAATGCAAGTGTAAATTGAGTAAATGCTGAGTTGCATAAAGCCCTAGCTGCTATATCATCAAAAGGGATCGAAAAGGCGGGTTACGACGAGTTAACTATCGGCAGAAAAAGAATTTTTGAGTTTGATATTTTCAAAAATTCTCGTAAATAATTTACTGAAAAGAATTCACAAATCGTTTCCGTATTGTAATCGTTTCCTAGAAGGAGTATTAATAAGTACGTACCTTTAATAACACTCTGCGTCTCCCTGGCACCGCTTTTGTTTTGAGTTGCATCGCAACAACCATTAAGAAACTGTTTAAATAATCTATAATAACTACCGGCTACCCGTGAGGTATACAGTCAGCACTGCAGCAACTGGAAATAAAATAAACTTAATTAGAGGAGGAACGAATACACATCTCGGTCACAAAAATAATTCACTAATCGTTTCTTCATTGTAAAACATGGTTTTCTAGAAAGAGTATCATTAATAAGTACGTACGTTTAATAACACTCCGCGCCTCCCTGACACCGCTTTTGTGGAAGATTCTCGAGGTCATCTCGGACGAGGCAGGGAGATCTGGAAAGTAAAATATACTATAATAAGTACACCGAACACACACTCTGTCTTCCTGGCCTTAGGAGTCAGAGAAATATATTTTTAAACACTTACCTATAATTCTGGATCTTTTTAATCAACAATTACTTTAATATTTGTAAAATTACGACACACGTCTGTACCGCGCATGGTCCGTAACGAGACTGGCTAGATGTGCGCGGCGCGGCGTCTGTACTGTAGGGATGTGTAGTGTAGACACAACGCTTGGTCTGCACACATGTAAACTAGCGTCGCACGCACACATACAGATCCAGACGGATTTGATCGATAACTGCTATAATTGTATATAAGGTACATTCGTTAGCAACCCCTATTTACAATAGGCCCCTGTTTAGGGTACCGTCTGACTAAAATGTTTAGTTGGTGAAATCTCATTTCCTTCATCATCTCATTTCCCTCAAAGATCATTATTTTCGTAATATGTGGAATACTTCTAGAAATTAAATAATTTATATATTACACGGATTCGACTATACCTACTTATTTTGTATGAATATAATTAGATGACCACTCTTAAGCAATTGCCCATCATTTGCATAATTTTTAAAGTATTTTGATTGATAAACTGTCAAAGACACAACTTAATAAAAATATATGTTTCATTACACAAATCATGGTCCACCATAATTACTTTTTGCACATTTGTATATGCGGAACGCGAGCAAACAATCCGATTCACTCTTGACTAAGCTTCGAGTACGTACCTAGGTACTATGTACTAATGTTGTACATTGAGAGGGGCCCTACCATCTGTCGTGTAACGGTCTGGGTTGAGGTGGTTTTAATTCGTTTGATGATGTAAAACTATAGTTTTAATACCAAGTATTTTGATTACTTGCTACGTTATCAACTACGGCGTAGCACTAATGACTACGTCGCTACGCTTTAACTACGATTCAATTCCTATCCATTTTTATAACATTGAACAACGTCATGAAATAAATATATTCTTCATAAATAATAAATATTTGTCACAATTGAATATTTGCTGAAGTAAGTCTTAATACTTTCTCAGAAAATTGTTGATTTCACCGGTTATAACAAAACTACATAGACAGTGCTGCCATCTATTGAGAACTCAAACAATCACTCTCATCTCTCGTGTGATAGCTGACAAAAATCTGAAATATTGTCATGAGCTCAGCAGTTGTACTATTACTAACATTTGTTAACTTGATTTTGTAGTATACTTTGTGTTCCGTGGTAATTCTGTTCATTTGGGGCACAGCGTCATCTAGTTATAACCTTTGTAACTAATTTGAACCCTATCACGAAACCAAAGCCGTTAAAGCACACCGTTACTGCCAGTGAGAAGTAAGGAATCTGACAATGCTTTGCCGTGCCATCTAGTGAAAGATTATTTAACTTGAAATATATAAAATAAAAAAATAAACTAGGTTATATGCTTTTGATTAAAATATTTACATATGAACAAAGTATTTTGGAAACTGAGTTAATTCAAACAACTCGGGGATCGAACCCGAACACGGTAATTTATTAAAGATAATTTATAGCAAAAACACAATATTTTAATTATGTATCAATTCATCCATACAATCAAAGGTTTTAAATAAACAACAACTTTATAAGTCACAGTAATTTATTTAAAAATGTTTACATGAAAGTACATGTAGGTTCTATCGAATCAAACATCAAGAAACTGTTTAAATAATCTACAATAACTACCGGCCACCCGTGAGGTATACAGTCAGCACTGCAGCAACTGGAAATAAAATAAACAAAATATCAGATTATATACTATATGAGGAGCATACACGAATCTAGAGTTAAGGTAAAACTTGTTAAGATTTTAAATTTTACAAATTCTCAGAAATAAAAGCACAGATACTGGAATTATACAACTTGTTGTTAGTTAATTATCATCCAAAACAATTTATTATCCCTCTATTCAATAAATGTCATGGTTTTCTAAAAAGAGTATCATAAATAAGTACGTACCTTTAATAACACTCCGCGCCTCTCTGACATCGCTTTTGTTTTGAGTTGCATCGAAACAACCATTAAGAAACTGTTTAAATAATCTACAATAACTACCGGCCACCCGTGAGGTATACAGTCAGCACTGCAGCAACTGGAAATAAAATAAACTTAATTAGATTATATTATCTTATATGAGGAGCGGATTAACAAAATCATAGTTTTCTAGAAAGAGTATCATTAATAAGTACGTACCTTTAATTACACTCCGCGCCTCCCTGACACCGCTTTTGTGGAAGATTCTCGAGGTCATCCCGGACGAGGCAGGGAGATCTGGAAAGTAAAATATATTACATAAGTACACGTCTATACCATAAAACTTAGTATAGGGTCACCTAACACCGAACACGCACTCTGTCTTCCTGACCTTAGGAGTCACAGAAATATATTTTTAAATTGTTATATATCACATATAGTTAAGTGTAGACACTTACCTAAAATTCTGGATCTTTTTACTAAACAATTACTTTAATATTTGTGAAATTACGACACACGTCTGTACCGCGCATGGTCCGTAACGAGACTGGCTAGATGTGCGCGGCGCGGCGTCTGTACTGTAGGGATGTGTGTGTAGACACAACGCTTGGTCTGCACACATGTACACTAGCGTCGTACGCACACATGTACAATACAGACCGATTTTGATCGATAACTGCTATAATTGTATATAAGGTTTTTACCTGTTGAGGGTACCGTCTGACTGAAATGTTCAGTTTGTGAAATCTCATTTCCTTCATCATTTCACTTCCTCCGAAGATCTTTTTTTTGTCATATAAGGTATATTTTGAGATTTAATTTAATTATTTTCGTATTAACTGTCATGTTATCATGTTAAAACCAGCTTAAACTATATACTCAAACATATTCGAATGTGATATGCTGTTAATCATTTACTACTGCCTCAAAATTGGTTTACTTGTGACGTAATATCAGAAAAATTCTATTATTCTTCAGTAACTATCGACATCATCTCTTCACTAAGATTAGAGTAAAGTACATGGTCTGCACACATGCATACTGGCGTCGCACGCACACATACAGAACACAGACAGATCGATAACTGCAATATAGACTTTGTGCATTTGTATATTATGTACAACTTCCGTCGGCACCCCTATTTACAATGAGTCGCTGTTTAGGGTACCGTCCAGCTTTTCAATATTTATTTTAAGATTTTTTTTTTCGATATTTGATTTTGTCTCCTAAGAAACACTTTGTTATTTTAAACAGCTGAATATCTACTCCATCTGCATAAAATGATCGGGACTTGATGATACCTTGGATATCCTGCAGAAAATATAGTCTCTGGCAAGGAATTCAACAACTTAGTCGTTTTTACCACTGTGCGTACGGCGCGTCGCGTTTCGCGCGTGGCTCAAAGAGTCATCAGACTACTACAGATGCGGACACAGTAGTGCTGATGCCCGATCCGGAACTGCAGACTATGTAGCGGGTTACCGGGGCTCCGGTTCGAAAAGCAGTAGTAGGAACGGAATGATTTTTAGTCAGTACAAGTCTGACACTCTCTCTCGCTTCACCTAGGGCAGGATAAAGTCATTGGTTGAAATTTCCTACTAAAAAAACGGTTCTTATAAAAAAACTTGAAACGAAATGCTTTGTGCAAGTGGTGGAATATGAAATATCCACCATGAAAATGTATCTCACACTTGAGTGTACCTGCGTCCACAACTTTTGTATATTTGAGTCTACGGAACACCAAATGCTGAACCGGTTCGCTCTTGACACTTTAAGCTTCGAGTACGTACCTAGGTATTAAATTATAATACTGAGCGTTGATAGGGGCTCCACCATCTGCCGTGTAATGGTCTGTTGTGATGTGATGTTACGTACAATGTGGTAGATACTTACATGATGCAAAACTAGTTTCTATATTGTAATAAACTCGATTGCTTGCTACGTGTTGCTACGTACTATGCTACGGGTTTGCTACGCTTTATGCTACGCCGTAGCACTCATATCTACGTTGTACTACGTGTTATCTTTTCTTGTATTTTATAGATGTCCAATTGATACTCATAATTCAATTGCTTATTTTACTGAAACCTTTCACAACTACTACAACTCGTTGCTTCAGCTTGGAACCGAGAATAAATAAAAAAATAGTAGAACAGCGCCACCTAGTTTTAAATTTTGTAACTAATATGAGCCCTATCACAAAACCTATTCCACTACTATCGTCATTACCATCACAGTGAGAAGTGAGGTACCTTAATCAAAACTAAATTTATCGACAGTGCTGCCATCTGGTGAGTGCTAAACTGAGGCTAGATTACAAACAAACCTACTTACTATTTGTATAAACAAGGATCAGTGGATATCTAGCAATAATGGGAGGTAATTGGTTATTCTATGACCTACAGTATATCATCACCACATAAAGTTTTATGGGGTGTGCTGCCATCTGTCGAGAGTAAAAACAATAACCCTCATACGCGATTTAGGACAGAGAGTAGTAGTAGTATTTGTATCATTCTTTGCTGTAAAAAGGGACTGTTAAGATTTATTTCAGAATTAAATTGGTACTAAAATATTATGCCCAGTAAACAGAAGCTTCTGTAAACATTTCCATGTACTGTGTACACGTTTCATATTAATACTTAAAGTTAATTCATACTGAGAATCAAACCTATAATATAATTAAAATTACACTTGCAAGGACTTAAATAAAAACAAGTCATTAGTAAGATATAGTGGCGTAGCACTTTCGTAGCCACGTGCTACGCCGTAGCCAATTACGTAGTGAGCTTCTGAATTATATCTACGCCGCGCGTGGTTCTGTGAATTGATCACTTGTGTGTTATAAATTATATTTTGCTTAACATTACGAAGTAAAGAGTATAATTCCCTGGTTGAATAAAAATTAAAGATATAGTCGTAGGTCACGCCCGATTATTAAATTAGGTTTGTGTTCTATTCCCAACTCGAGCAAATTATTGTGTTGTTGACCTAATCTTTTTGTACTCCTGGGTCACCACTTTAGTGATGTTATTAAATGTAAATAAATTAACTGAAGCTTATAAAATCACGAAGTAAATTGATTTAAGAAATCATATCAAACCAAGAGGAAATTTTGGTACTTTAAGCATAAACGACAAACCAATTAGACTCCAAACAATTTTGCACTTTAATACTACACGATAAAGTTCACTTTTCGCCGTCATCTCAATGGATTTATAACCTTTCAGTTACAAGTTTGTCATGAAAAATTACTCACACAACTAAATGAAGGAAATTATTTGACAAAAACGATTTTACGATGAGTAATCATAGCATAATTATCTTAATTTTAATATTTTTTCTTTGTAAATAAACTTTGCCCCACATTAGGATTTTCTCCTGTGTCGTGAGTACGTTATACAAACATAAATTTCACATACATATGAATTTCAGACCAGAATCAACAATTTGTTGATCATACAAAGTATCACTCCGTGCGGGAATCGAACCCGCTACTCGACACACGGCAGCCAGTTGCCTAGCCAGCGCATCAACTCAATTTTAAATAATTCCCGCCACAAACATAAACCTTCATACCCCTATTACATAGGATTTATAACACAAATGGTGAAAAGCGGATGTACTATTGTATTGTACAATGGCATTATATTCCATAATATGCACCTCTGCCTACCCCTTCAGTGACAAAAGGCGTAACGATAAAACATAACCCTCAAAATTTCAAAAGCCCGCTACCCAAAGCTTCGAAATTTAAAACGATACAAACTGCAACCAATGAGGTTGTTGCACATAAGTGTTAAACCTATTTATGTTTTGCTATCGATCGGCTAGCTACCCTAGGGTGTCTATGTGGCCTGAGCTTCGCCCGGGGTATAGCAGTCTAGCTTTGCCCGCCTTACGGAGCGGACGTATTCAATTTTCTGCGACAAAAATATTTTTAAATCACTTTTAATTCGAGTCAGTGCTGTGTTCTGCGGTTTGCTGTTGATCAGGTAAGAATTATCATATCTATATATTTTTTAAAATTCAGTTTCTTATGTATAATGGATTTTGTTCAATGTTGTTATTTACTGTCAATTGTGATAACGATTTTCAACCCTATCGTGTTTAAGTTAAGACTGGTTTTTGCTGAACGTTCAAATTGTTACTTACGATGTTTTAGATTGTGTTATGTTTTGTTGTGTTCTAAGTATAGGAGCCGGTGTTTTATTCATTACACGTGTTGTTAATAGGGAATAATTGGAATCCATCTTGTTATTTTATTTGATTCTATTTTTGTAATGCTTTTCCTCTAATTTTTTTATGGTATAAGCCAGTAAACGAGCAGACGGATCAATTGATGGTAAGCAATCGCCGCCGCCCATGGACATCCGAAACACCAGAGCGATTACTAGTGCGTTACCAGCCTTTTAGGGGTTAGGAATTTAAGGGTTGATGGAGTATCGGGGATTAGGAAGGGGTTAATTACAACGAAACACAACGTAAGCGTTGTTTCACGTCGGTTTTCATAATATTTTTTCTAACTATATTTTAATATTTCACTTTTTTTTGTTAAGAGATGCTGTATCCTTTTTAGATTCCTAGCTAGACACTCTGGTAGGCTTTTGACTCAAGGGTCGGTCTTTAAAATTTTGGACTTTTTTACAACAATTTACGACTTAGTTGTAAAAAATTTTGACCAATCCATGCCAATCTCAGCTAGCGTTGATTAATTTAGGGTAGCTCAGCGCTACTTTTACTAGCTTACGCGATCTTTCATAATCCATAAAGTAATATATTTTTTTACTATAATGTCTCCATATTTTGTCTCTAACATTAAAAAAAAATAGCATTCACAGCATAATGATCACTATTGTATCTTTGGACTCATTTTAAATGGTCGAAAAGATAGGCACATATAAAGTAAAGTAATCAAAGTTAAAACAACAATTTGTAGATTATACAAAAAATTGCTCCATGCGGGATTCGAACCCGCTACACGTTGCGTGGCAGCAGGTTGCCCAGCTACCGCACCAACCGTACAGTTCAACCTTTACCGCCTTACACCTTTACTTTTCAATCTCACTACATCCTTGTTTATTGGACAACCTCTACAATTTATGAGCTATTCCTGAATAAGGTTGTTTGTCCACGTGACACACATAACCTCACGCCTGTCTCCCATGGGAGTAGGCAGAGACAATGGAACGCCAATTGCTATGAATCTTATATACCTCTTTCGCTTCATCAACAGTTATCAGTCTTTTCATTTATTTATTTATTTATTTAATTCAAAAGTTACAACGGTAGACAACCAATTAAAGCAACTTATATACATAACTAAAACATAATCAAACAGGAATTAACAGCATTCATAAGTTCGCCTCGCAGTACTTCAGGCATTCCGACAAAATCTCCTTCCATCCATCCACGAACAGATCATTTGTTGGATTTGCATCCAAGAGACCATTGAGCGCGGCCAGAGTGCGAGGAATCGGTGACTTAGCACGTGCGACGGTACGACATGAAGGCACGGCAAATAGTCGGTGCTTTTTACCTCGGCAGTAGTTATCCGGGACGTACAAGCGCGATAATGCCTCTAGTAGATCCGGAGCGTCAATAGAGCCACGTTAGTCATATACAGTGAAACCTCGTTAAGTGAGACATCAAGGGACCTTCAAATTGGTATCACTTATAGAGGTATTCCACTAACCCAGTGTCTCAGATAACCAGGTATAAATAAACATTTGTCTCATTTACAGAGGGTTCCATTAATGGAGGTGAACATACGGGTTATTTCACATAAAGAGGTGTGATTCTTAAATAATACAATGTGTTATGTGCACATTATAAATGAATAAGAATAAGTAAATCAACAAACAAAACGATGTTGTCTCAGTTACTGAGGTTTATGCATTAAAATTCACTTGCTGTCTCATTTATAGAGGTAACTAAGATGATAAATCGAAAGAACGAATCCCAGTTATAGAGGGTTGTTTGTCCCACTAATAGAGGTAATTCAGTGCCAATGGGTAGGGACCTCAGTATGAGTTCCATTTGTGGAGGTTTCTCACTTATCCAGGTCCCACTTAACCAAGTTTCACTGTATGTTAGTCGGTTAAGGGTACTTTTAATTTGGCCCTTTTTTAATATATAGCCAAACTGGTCATAGCTGACTAATATTTATTTATTGATGTAGAAAACATGATCACGTAACAAACAATAGTAAACCGTCAAGTGAGTGGAAACACTACATGAGCTGCTATTAACATGCCAAAGTATTCTGGATCTTATTAGACTGTTAATACGATCATAAGTAGACTGGCCAATTTAGCAAACAACCTACCGTTGCCATGGTAACGATGGCTTTGTTCTTACACGTGCCGAAATAAGAACGCGTGGGTGTTGCAACTCATTGTTCAAATCTGGAACGTGGCCATCTCTACATGAGAAGGCTTATTAGTTATGACATATTCACGCTTGGCAAGCGGGTTACATATCGCAGTTTAAAAAGTTAAGATTTATCAGAGAACGCTGCAGCTCGGTCTCTGTCAAATGTATAGTCATTTTTTTAAGGGTAGTAAATCATCCAATGTCTATCAATCACAGTCAATCACAGTGTCAGACTGTGGGGCAACGTTTTTATAAAAAAGAAAAGATAACTCGGAACATTGGTACTTTTCGTTCATAGATTTCAAACCCGTGTTCCTATGCACAAGAAGCGAAGAGATTAAACCTTCCGATTTACATTAATTAGCACTAATTAATGAATAAGGGTCACATTTTGACTAAAAATGTAAGCTCCTTACTTCAATTGGCCTCAGTTTTATAATTCGTTGTAAGGGAGGGGTGATTGAGGAAAAAATATTACTTTATTACGTCTGCCTCGTTGGCCGAGTGGTTGCAAGTGCGACTGCCGGGCAAGAGGTCTCAGGTTCGATTCCTGGGTGGGGTGAAGTATTGTTGGGCTTATTTCGATTTTTTGAAAACTTCTCAGAAGTAGCACGGAGTCTGGAAATGTACCCAGTATATGGCAATAGGCTCACCACATATTACTTACAACAAAAGTTGTGAAAAGTGGATGTACATAGTAGAGTAGTATTACCTGCCATAATGTGCACCTCTGCCTACCCCTTCGGGGATAAAAGGCGTGACGATATATCTCTTATATAAAAAAAAGTTGGGTTTTCCTTCCTGACACTATAACCTAGAACGCACGAACCGATTTACACGATAACATTCGTTGGAAAGGTCCCAGACTCCGTGAGGTTTATAGCAAAGAAAATAAAAAAAAAAATCAAGAGAAAAGCAGGAAAACAGAGAAAATCATTGGTGGCGAAACGGAATTCACCGGGTTTGCTAGTATTATAAACACATATTACTTTATGAATATTTTACCTCGTTCATCTGGGCTAGAACACGTGTAGGGCACATTTTAGACCACCGCGACACGCATGCGCCATCAATATTGATTTTATGCAACGCCCTGCAATTTTGCATTACTATAAAATATACCTGTATTGCGTTAAATGTTTCTGGAAAATTGAACTTTAACGTATGGGCTGTACGTCGAAATTCCTTTGAATGCTTTGTAGGTCCGTAGTTTAATGGAAAGTCAACTTTGATGTGTAGGAAATTAGAGTATAGTTTCCTTTGAAAGCTTTTCCGATGGCTGTATTCGATACAGTTATTTGGAACTCAATTTTGTTCATGTTTGAACGGAAATGTACTGTTAAACAAACGTTTAGGAAATACGTCTTTATAAGCGAACAAATAAAGTGTATTTTTCAGTGAGGTTGTTTGTTATTTTTACTAGACATTTTTATTCGGAATTGGACTCTATTTACGTCAGAGTAACGTTGTTTTTTGTTTGAATTGATAGCGTGATGGTTCGGAAATAGAGCTACTGGACCAAATTAAGAGGATTAAAACGTTTTAATGATCGACTTTTGTTTTTTTTTAAACAGTTCTGGAAAATTCCCGTTTTTAATAGAGATTATTATGTATTTATAGATATCGACTACGGATTTCCTTCTTTGAAGAAAATTTATTTGTGCTATAAATTAAGACACCCACTCCCTGTAACAAATTTGATTTTACTTTAACAATTTGCCAACGTAATTGTGGATTGACAACCGCACTCAGAGACATTATGTTTATAAGCATCCTAATAGATGATCTTTCTTAACCCTATGCGATAAATGCGTTGGTAAAATAATGCCTGATAAGTCATAAGTCTTTTTATCCCTAAATAATGATTATTTAACTATTTCTTAGTAACGATTTCGTATCGAAAACAAGGAGCTAATGCTAAAGACTGGTATATGTTACCTCTAAATAACTCTGAGTACGGTGGTAAGAGTTTGTGGTTATTCAGTTAACACTACGTAACATCACATTAAGATTTACTGAAGGGCAAAACACGTTATTAAACAATAACGTGTTTCGTCTGCGTTTCCATCGGATAAAAAGTACCCTATGTGTTATTCCAGACCATAATCTACCCCTGTTCATTCAGATCCCTTCAACTGTTTTGACTTGATTGACTAACAAATATACACATACATAAACTCACAAAACGATTTCACTTAAACATTACACCCAAATGATTCCCAAAACAAATTCAACGTAAAACCAAAACTAACCAACATTCCTCTCATCTTTCCAGACCCAGCCCACCCGAGGAAGATGGTGAAGCTTACCGAAGAGCCTCCATATGAGGAGCCAATCGAAGAGTTAGACCAGTACGGAGTGATGATCACCAACCGCAATGACTACATGGCCTTCCTACGCGAACAGCTGGAAGAAGTCCTACCACCACATGACAAGAAGCAGGATGAGTTCCTTCACAAACTGACGAACCTGGTCTTCTTGCCAGACAACGCTGATGAAGAGATGAAGAAGATTTACGAAGAGTTGCAAGAGAAGCATGCCAAGCTGCAGAATTTGCAACGAGAGAGGGTGGAGTTGACCAACTTCATTCGCAACTATTATAATCTGCAGCGGAATATCACTCAGGAGGAGTGCAAGCGAGAGGTCGATACACTCTTCAGAGGGAAGCAGGAGTTCTTTGTTGTGAGTAAGCAGCTTGAGGAGTTACTCTACAAGCTGCATGGAAGGGGCCGTCTTTAAGCTAGCTCCTTTTCTTTTTTCTTTTTTTTTTTTGTTGACCGAATTGGGAACCGAGTAGAGATATTTGTCATCGTCTCGTAAGATCAGTTAGAATGACTTAGCTATCTGTGAATTAATGGAATTCTGGCTAATACCATCCGAAATTAGTGGCCAATTCCATATGAAAATGTTTTTGAATTAATACCTACATACTTTCAAGTCTTGAAGTCTCTCTGGTCTTATAACTATAAGACCCATGTAAGTGGTGAAAAGTGGGTGTACATTGTACAATGGTATTACTTAACATAATGTGCACAAAGCAAAGGGGTAGGCAGAGGCCTACCCCTTCGGGGATAAAGGGCATTACGATAATAATTAGTATTTTGAGCTCTATACCTGTCAAAAAGTATCTAAATTCCTGTTTTTCTATTTCACAGACAGAGAAATCATTATGACTGATCGATTATTACTTCAACTGATACTAATAGGTTTCCAATGGTCCATTATAGTTCAGGGGTAAAGCGAGGACTAGAATACAAACAAACCTAGATTCATTGACAAAGAGATCTTGATACCTCGGGACGTGCGATGGGGCTTGGGTTACGAGGTTTTGTTCTACTGAGTAGCTGAGTCCAGATGAAAAACATAAGAGTCCAGGCAACTACTTACATGCGTGCAGCGCGTCGCGTTCCGCGCGCTCCTCAAAGAGCCATTAGACCACCACAGATGGGGCCCAGTAGGGCTGATGCCTGATCTGGAGCTGTGGACTACCTAGCGGGTTTACCGGGGCTTTGGTCCGAAAAGCAGGGGCAAGAACGGGGTGGTTGTTAGTCAGTAAGAGTCTGATGCTCCCTCTCACCTTGTGAAAGGTCATCCGCAGCTCCGGCTGAGGCAAGTAGGAGTGTCAGACTCTTACTGACTAAAAACCATCTTGTTTCTACTCCTGTTTCGAGCCAGAGCTCCGGTAACCTGCAAGGTCGTCCACAGCTCCGGCTACATTAGCCCCTTTGGGCGCCATATGTGGTGGTCTAATGACTCTGTGGCTTTCAGGGACTAGCTTTGTTAAAATCTTCAATGACAGTGTTGATATTTTTATAATAACTATCGTGACATATTAAATTCGCAGACGTTGCGCAGTCTACTAGTTAGACCGTGCGTTAGCGTTGCGTATTGCGCGCTCATCGCGCCCTCTGCCGGCAAACATTGTTAATCAAACTCGATAGAGAGTGTTGATCTTGTAAACATAAACTCAATAACTCCATCAACAGAATTTAAACACTTCATTGAAGAATTTGACACTCAGTATGAAACGATCTCAAACTCTTGTCTGATGTCGCATCTCCACTTTTCATGGGAAATCTCGAGTGATCAGGAATCTAACTAGATAGATACAGAATCACTTTTTGCAAAGCTATTCTGTGTTTATGTGGCCCATATTTGGTTTTTAAAAGGAAATCAATTGAACAAACCTATACGTGATTGGCTGATAAATAAATAGCTACCTATGGTATTTCACGAGCTGTTTCAACACGTGGTTGATTGACCTTTTAGAAATCAAATAGACCCTTTGGCAGTACTTTGATTGGCTGCGCAGACCTGGTACATTGTCCAGTATAAATTAACTTGTCATTTAGTATGATTTTCACTGAAATGATAGGTCAAGTTATAGTGGTTTTTCAAATGACCATCGTCACAACGCCAGTGGAAGTTCAGAACAGCTTGCCAAAGGATTTCTCCTTGACACCTTAAACTAAGACAGGATAGGACAGTCTAAAATAGACTTTGAGGCTAACGTATTAACGTTGATTTTGTCATAACAAGCCTCAATCGATTACTAAAATCGATTTTATTCATCTTTTAGTTTTGTCATAAAACACCTTTTTAGAAAACGATTTACACCAATAATTTAATGTTTCGTGCCAAACTTATTACGAAAATGAAACAAAATCCTAAAATACCAAAAACAAACCTTATAACAAAAACAAAAGTGTCAAAATCGAATGAAAACTATGCAGATGGCAGCATTTTGAATTTTCAATAACATATAGATTAAATTATTACATATACTCGTATTATGTATGTCATAAGCGAAAAAAGATGTTATTAATACAACAGACAACAATGCAATGCAATTTGATATCTAAATCAATGGTCAAAGGTCTTCAAATGAAAAAAGACATCATAAGCATATTTAGGCTACAAAAATTGCAATAGAATTTACATCAACTACCAATCTATGTGATAATTTAATCTGTTAATTAGAGAGCTTAGTACGAGTCTGCTTGACGTATAACGAGATACCTGTTTTTTTTTGTTCTCGGGGGAAACCAACAAAAGGCGCCTAGCTTTTTGGGGAGAAAAACTAGTCAGTGGGATTTTTACCTCAATAAAACTACCCCGGGGGCCACCTTCAGCACCGAGACCTCTAACTAGACCTGCTCCGGAGCCCCTGTGGTGCAACGCCTACTACGGCACATCCTTAGGGAGACGTGTACCTCCCATTAGCCTCGCTGTGCAAGTTATACGGCAGCACGTGACCATTGTGCTACCGTCTTCCCTGAGGTCGATAACGAGATACCTACATACTTTTAAGTACTGCGTTCCAATGAACCAACTAATCACAGGGCCGAACCCTCCCATTTCGATCTCTTTGAACGTAAAGCCTTTACTTTAAGGGGGAGATCTTTGTTCAGCAGTGGACGTCTCTCGGCTGATGATGATGATGACGATAATGATGATGAACGTGATGACAAACCTAGATTCAATGACAAAGAGATCTTGATACCTCGGGACGTGCGATGGGGCTTGGGTTACGAGGTTTTGTTCTACTGAAGAGCTAAGTCCAGATGAAAAAGGTAAGAGCCAAGTCCAGGCAGCTACTTATAGGGACCTTGGGTGAGGCGAGAGGGAGTGTCAGACTCTTACTGACTAAATACCACCCTGTTTCTACGCCTATTTCGAGCTAGAGCCCTGGGGCCTTAGTCTGCTATTACAATTGTGTCAGAATGGTCGATCATTGAGCAGTGCAAGAGGGAATATATATGATCGACCATTCTGACACAATTGTAATAGCAGACTAAGGCCCCTGGTAACCTGCAACGTCATCCGCAGCTCCGGCTGAAGCGAGAGGGAGTGTCATCTTACTGACTAAAAACCATCTTGTTTCTACTCCTGTTTCGAGCCAGAGCTCTGGTAACCTGCAAGGTCGTCCGCAGCTCCGGCTCCATCAGCCCTTCTGGGCCCATATGTGGTGGTCTGATGACTCTGTAGCTTTCAGGGACTAGCTTCGTTAAAATCTTCAATGACAGTGTTGAAATTTTTATCATAACTATCGTGAGACATATTAAATTAACTAAAAATCACGGTTTACTCACGTAGTAGTGAGAAAAGCTGTACTAGTTTCGAGTCACAGAGGGATTCTTCATCATGAGCAGCGTCCGCAGACGTCGCGCAGTCTACTAGTTAGACCGTGCGTTAGCGCTGGCGGCATTGCGCGCTCATCGCGCCCTCTGCCGGCAAACATTGTTCATCCAACTCGACAGACAGTGTTGATCTTGTAAACATGAACTCAATAACTCCATCAACAGAATTTAAAACACTTCATTGAAGAATTTGACACTCAGTATGAAACGATCTCAAACTCTTGTCTGATGTCGCATCTCCACTTTTCATGGGAAATCTCGAGTGATCAGGAATCTAACTAGATAGATACAGAATCACTTTTTGCAAAGCTATTCTGTGTTTATGTGGCCCATGTTTGGTTTTTAAAAGGAAATCAATTGAACAAACCTATACGTGATTGGCTGATAAATAAATAGCTACCAATGGTATTTCACGAGCTGTTTCAACACGTGGTTGATTGACCTTTTAGAAATCAAATAGACCCTTTGGCAGTACTTTGATTGGCTGCGCAGACCTGGTACATTGTCCAGTATAAATTAACTTGTCATTTAGTACGATTTTCACTGAAATGACATGTCAAGTTATAGTGGTTTTTCAAATTACCATCGTCACAACGCCAGTGGAAGTTCAAAACAGCTTGCCAAAGGATTTCTCCTTGACACCTTAAACTAAGACAGGATAGGACAGTCTAAAATAGACTTTGAGGCTAACGTTTTAACGTCGATATTCTAATAACATAAGCCTCAATCGATTAAGAACTGAAATCGATTTCATTCATCTTTTAGTTTTGCCATAAAACACCTTTTTAGAAAACTGTTTACACCTATAATCTAATGTTTCGTGCCAAACTTATTACCAAAATGAAACAAACATCCTAAAATACCAAAAACAAACCTTATAACAAAAACAAAAGTGTCAAAATCGAATGAAAACTATGCAGATGGCAGCATTACTAATTATTATTGTTCTCTACGAAGAACTTATAGATTAAATTATTACATAATCATATTCATACAAATTTAATAATATCAGAAGCGAAAAAATATGCCATTAGGTACAACAGACAACAATGCAATGGAATTTGATATCTAAATCAATGGTCAAAGGTAACGAAATCATAAGCATATTAATTTAGGCTACAAAAACTGCAATAGAATTTACTTCAACTACCAATCTATGTGATAATTTCATCTGTTTATTAGAGAGCTTAGTACGAGTCTGCTTGACATTTAACGAGATACCTACATCAAGAACTGCGTTCCAATGAACCAACTAATCACAGGGCCGAACGCGCTCCCATTTCGATCTCTTTGAACGTAAAGCCTTTACTAAGGCCTTTGTTCAGCAGTGGACGTCTCTCGGCTGATGATGATGATGATGAACGTAAAGCAATTCGTACAAAGGCCTCAGAAAACTACACTTTAATAATCAAATAATAAATCATCTTCATGTCTGTATGTTTTCATATTCATGTATTGTTTTCTGACATAAAATATTTTCTGCTTTGAAATATCGTCTGCGTATTAAGTATTATTTTTTTCATTAGAATTAAGTATTTGTCTTAAGAATATTTCTCATTCATTTCTCATATCATGTTCTCTATGATATTGTTAGTTCTAAGTACACTTCATTTGAAATAAAATTACTAAACACATCTACAGTCAAATCAAGCGATTTTGATTCTTATCACCTCAGTAATAAGACATATGAAAACTGCAGGAAGAATTAAACAACTTTTCATTTGCTTTCAAAGTCAACCGTATTGCTTACAGAATAGAAATCAATATCACTTGACTGTAAATTAATGAGTAATTTTATTTCAAGTGAAGTATGAAAGATTGGTTTGACAAGGTACCATCACAGAGATTGGGCAATCGAAAAGGGACACTATGTATATTATGTCTTAAGTTTCAAAAAAGCTTGGACATAAAGACAATGTAATTTTCCGGAGAATCACGGTACATTATAACACGCGGGGGAATGGGTTGGATAGATAATAAGTCAGTATTTTATAGGACACAGGGACTTTATAATATTTACTGATACTTAAATATCTAAAGCTACTCAAGATAGTCTATGAAAAAATACGTACCTAAACAGAAAACGTAAGCAAGCTAAAACATACATACACATATTATGTACAGAAAAAATCTAACCCGAATCGAACCCGCTACCTGTTGCATGCTCGGCTACCGCGTCAATAGTGCAATCATATTTACAAACACGTCTCACTCAATCACCGTTAAAAATAATTTGAATCTACTTTAAAACATTGTAGAAGTCATTATAATCAGTAAATATTATAATATCTCTAATATTTTACGTCTAAGTATTTCTATGTATTGAAACTACATATGTATCAGAAATGGGTAGTTGTCATGCAGCATACCAAATTACCTTGATCTGCTAAATCTAATTTTATGGATATTCGCCTAAGTATATGCTTTTGCAATACACTCAAAAATTAAAATCATATAATGAACTGAAAATTACACTGAGAAGACTGCCTCGTTTGTCAAGTCGGGCAAAGTATTGCTGGGTTTTTTTCGGTTTTTCGAAAATGTCTCAGTAGTAGCACGGGGTCTGAAATTGTACCCATTATGGTTGACAATAGGCTCACCTCCTATTACATGGGACTTATAACACAATTGATGAAAAGTGCCGTCATATGCACCTCTGCCTACTCCTTTGTGGATAAAAGGCGTAACAATATATCTATCTATCTAGATAACTACCCATTTCAATACAAAGTAACTAAATTGATGTAACAGACTTATTCTGTCATTTCTCATATTTGTATGTATCAGGATTTCCAACTGTCATCGTATACTATTTACTTATGTGTTTAGTAATATAGTGCCAAAAAAATGTACTAAATGTTGTTTTATTTACATCATAAGTACCCCTAGATATAAGAAAGAAAAAATAACTATTGTTTGAAATTTAATTATTCACTTATTTATTTACCTTTCTTGTTAATTACATTTTTATTTAATATTTAATTAGAAAAAAAACTTAATTATTATTAATTTCAAAATAGCTTTGTTGCTCGAGTGGCTACTCGATAAAAGCCGCATGGCGGCTATGCAAAGGATTTTGCATTCGATTCCTGGGTTCCAAATGTCCTCATGCAGGTAAAAAAGTCATCTAATTACATTGCATAATAAGTTTTTATTACTTAGATACCAATTTAATACAATACACCACTTGATAGCAACTAATCCACTAAATTAGAGCTCTTGTATTTGAAATGAATGTTAAGTCCAAAACTAGATAACTTGATTAATTTTAATATTAGGAAACAAAAAGTATAAACGTATTTTGCAAGTTTAAAACAGCGCCATCTACAGCTGTATAACTAAACTATATTGTGTACTAACTACTAACGCCATCTGTGTGTTTAGACACGAATCTTTTCTTACACATCCCGTTCTTTAACGGCGTTAATGTTTAGCATACAACGATAGAACAAAGTTCCACGGTATGAACATAGATGGCGTTAGCAATATTATTTAAGTTTTATCAGTGACTTTTTAGCTTTTCGTGTGGAAAGAATCTGTGTTTATCTTGTTTATTATACTGTATTTATAATTATTTATCAACTGAATCATTACTTTTTAATCAGATTACTGGGAAAAATAATTGATACATTGACTATTTATTTAGGTATTAAACGAAGTTTAGCACCTTTTAATGCTCTTGAAAGTAATATGTAGCATTTTTTTGTAGAGGTGGGAAAAATCATCTATTGATTTTTCCCACCTCTTGTGTGAGGCGGCAGGTAGTATCAGACTGTCTCTTACTGACTTACAATCACTACTTTCAGTCGAAGCCCTACCGGAACCTGTTAAGTTATCCGTAAATCCGGAATTACGTAGCATCTATTCCCCATAATATTCGAGACCAATGTTAAAGAGGTAAGTCTAATGGGGAACCGGGAACAATTCTTAACTATGGACTACTTTACTTATTAAATAAGGAATTATATTTATTACTAGCTGAACCGACAAACTTCGTACCGCCTCAAGTATTTTTTTCTCACTTTTTAAACCTTCCCTGGACTTCCACAAATAATACAAGACCAAAATTTTCCGAATCGATCCTGCCGGTCTCGAGGTTAAGCGAGACTAACGAACAGCTATTGATTTTTATATATGTATAGAGATAGAGATAATTTAAGACAGGTAAACTTGGGGTATTAAAAAAATATCTGGGGTAAAAAAGGAACAAGGACCAATAAAGGACCAAAATCGACATTTAATACGTACTCAATATTTTTATTAATAATATTATGCTCACAATCTAAGTACAGTGTAATTAGCTACCAAATAAATTAACGGTTGGTATTCCTATCGAAATAGAACGATAAAAATCGATATATTTTGTTTTTTTTTTACAATTCGATACATATTTCTCTAGAACAATGCGTTACAAAAAAAAAACAACAATTAAAAAAATTACAGTAAATTTTCTACCAACTTATTCGTGCAGACGGATAAAATTGGAACTAACAAAATCCTAAGCATAGTAACTTGTTTTACAAAGAAACTAGCGACACTGGTAACTGTAGAAATAAGTTGGTAGAAATTTAAAGATTTCTGTTTAGTGAAATTTAAATGTCAATTTATTTATTTATATATTACACGACAAAATAAAAATAGTATGTATAAAAGTGACTACGTTTTTACATAAAGAAGGCCTTAGTTGATACACGCTTACATTAATTAGTAAGTAAATATAATTACATTTATTTATTTATTTATATTTCATAATTTATACAGTAATATTTACATTGAAAACTATTTACACCGAAAACACTAACAGATCATTAATATAAAAATAAAAAAAAAACATACCCAAAGGTAAAATTATAAACTATAAAAATTATAAGTACATTTTATATAATATAATATACAAACTAATGGTAAACATCACATAATTATTATAATACCTAAATACATCGAATTCTCGTTATGTATATTACATATTTTCGGGCAGTTATAATGTTTAAGTTTATATATAAAGTGTCCACCTATAAATTATAATTAATAAGACAGGCATTTTATTTATAAGTACTGATATTGAAAACATTATTTTTATATAAGTAGTATGTCATTATTGCTCAAAAATATTCGATATTTTGTAGTAGTAGCTTTGTTTAACCTTACTCCTATCACTTAGAACAGAAATCTTTTATTCAGCGATATTTTAGCAGACTTTACTGTGAAATTACTTAGTTTGTTTCAAACAGTACCGAAGCTTCATTCTTCGATCGTCAATCTAGGGTTGGCTCACCCATTCACGACAAACTGCCATCCTTAGTTCACATTGATAGTGTATTTACAATATAGACAATCTCCCAATAACTCCAGACGAACAAAGAAACGACACTTCGCAGCATTTTCAGGCCTTAAGAACTCAGAAAGCACGAAAACTTCTTCACTCGAAACCAGAAAGTGCTATATCCACCAAACACCATTGAAAAAAGAACAGTACTTCATTCGCAATAAAGGCTATTTTAGGTTGATAGTTTTGAGCACTGTCGTAGTGCTTGGTTTAGGTGACACGGCACTAGGGAGAGGGGGGGAGAGAGTCGTCACTCTCAAGGTAGGTGACGTAGTTGTCCTCGTGCGGCGCGCGCGGCGGGGGCAGGTTTGGGATGTCGTAGCCGTGCATCTGAAAGGTAATGGAGTTTGTGATTAAATATGTTGTAGATTGAGTTCAATGGTGGAGAGAGGTCCTATTGTAATAGCAAGGAAGTGAAGTGAAGAGAAACATTTCTGCTGTTGAATACAAGGAGGGTTATCGTATGAAGTTTATATAGGTATTTCAGCCTTACTGGTGTAATTAAAAAAGTTTTACTATTTTATGTAGTTTTTCTCCATCTCTTATTGTTTTTTCGGCTTTCAAAATAGTACTTAATGACTTTCTTTTGTCTTTTGAATCAAAAAATCACGCACGCTTTTCACATATTTTTCTACTGTTTAAATAATTATGACTCAAAGGACCAACTCCTATAACATTACCAAGGATTCAGCCCCTATTACATGGGACTTATAACACAAATGGTGAAAAGTGCGTGTACATTGTATAGCGGCATTACGTGCCTTAATGTGCACCTCTGCCTATCCCTTCGGGGATAAATGGCGTGATATTGCAGTGTGTATCAAAGGACCAACTAACCTGGTTGACAAGCTGTTGGAACGCAGCACTATGTTGCGGTGCCCTGTCCAGGTCTGCATGCAGCGCGAAGTCGGAGAGAGCCTTCCAGGGAGGCTGGTAGGCGGTCACCTCCAGAGCCAGGGATCCGGCTGGCTCATGCCGCACTGGAGACCCGGCTACCAGTGGTACTCCCATGGACATGTACCCGAGACGTCGGCCTTCCTGTGGCAAATTATAAGTTGGGACCTTCGACAATAGAGATGGTTGTGTTGTTACTATTGCACATAGTGTAACGGCTTACTCCGACATTTTTTAAGGGATAATCATTAGGTATACCCCTCTTGCCTTGGGTGATGCGTAAGGGAGTGTCAGACTCTTACTGCCGCACTCAGAGACATTTAATTACTACTTAAACTGTTCCTTAGTAACGATTTTGTTCCGAAAATAATTGCTGAAGACTGGGTTAAGTAACCATTAAATGACTCTGAGTGTGGCAGTTACTGACTAAAAACTACCCTGTTTCAACTTTTGCTCCAACTCGAGGCAAATAACTAGCCTCGCCCCCAACCATTTAGGTTTAGATTTTTAAGTGTCCAAGATAGATATTATAGAACGATACTCAAACAAAGATTTCTGCTAAAGCATAGTTGGAAAGAGATGCACGTATGCTGTTGAATGTATTTGCATCCCTTTTTAACGGCAGTTGAAAAGAGATTTCGACTTGAGTGTAGTTCTATAATACGGGCCTAAAAGACAAAGTTTCGAGTATGAAGGACTACACACCTTTTCTTGTTGCATCTGCATCTTAAGCTGCATAGTTTTCTTTTTGTCTTTGCATCGTTTGTTCTGGAACCAGACTCTGATGACTCGTGGGCTGAGGCCTGTCATCTCCACTAGCTGTTCCTTCATCAGGGCGTCAGGGCGGGGGTTGGCGGCGTAACAAGTTCTGTTAGTGAGAAATGGGTGTAGGTTAGTAAAATTGGTGCATTAGAACGTATGAACTATGACAAAGTAAAATTCACTAAACAATTAAAAATAGTATTTGCTTTTGAAACCTTTTTTGCAAGTTGCAAGTTTGGTATATATTACTAGACATTATGATTTACATAATACAAATAACCAGTAAAATTTATATAAAACATCAAAGAATCCTCGACATTTTCGTATAGCAGAATGCCGAAAAAACTGGTAGCATTGCACCTGTTAACTGCTTAACCATATTTAGTTTTTGCTTATCACTTATTTTAAATAAGTAAATTACTTACCTCAATGTATGTAACTGTTTTTCATTAAGCACAGTGCGCACTCGCGTCGGTTTCCCATCAGCCGCCGCGGTAGTGCGCGCGCGGCCGCTCTTATGCGATCCCGACTCACTGCCCGAATCTGCGGACACAAGGAAATCTAACTTTTAATAAAAATCTATACTTTAACACATTAGAGGCCATGTCGGACAAGACTGACCGACACTAGTTGAAGAATAGCCTTTAATAGTTTTTGTTGGCAGTGAAAGGCTTAATCATTGTCATCTAAACTATTTCCATATTGTAGTAAGGAAGATCAGTGCTAACGAATCTTGACAGGATAAGCCTATAAGTTTAGAAAGAGTCCCTAGAATTATTTTCTTGGTTGTAGAGATGCTATACATCACATCTGGACCCAGAACAGAATAGTTTGTGAATCAGATAAAAAAAATGGTCTGTGCCAAATTAGTATTTCTCTTTTTTATTTATTTTTTTTAATCCATAATGAACACAATACAATAAAATAGTGGTATGTTTATCACACTTTGTATATGATCCGGAAATAACCGAAAGATAACAACACGTACAATTCATTCCACTATAAACAAGACAGTCTACACCCAAAACGCAAGACAAACGCTGTTAAAAATGAGCAAAAAAACTCCTAATAACCCATTATGCACTCCAGCACACGCTTGAATCTCCTCAAACAACATTATACTACAATACAGATGACAATCTAAACACAACAGAGGGTCACTAAATTCCTGGATTAAGGCCCCTGCCCATGCAATCCCCAATTGACACCTTTATAATCCCACTCATACCTTTGTACATTTCCAATTAGATATAATTATTTTAACTTTGCACTGGACAGTGTGAAAGGGTGTTAAAAATTAATTTTGAAATTGACCTCTTTAGTAGGGGGATGACTGGAACTAGTCGGGTTTTATTTCTATGTAATCACACTAATATTATAAATGTGAAAGTTTCTTTGTTTATCCGTCAATTACTCAGAAACTACTAAACGGATTTTGATCAAGTTTGGTATACAGATAGGGTATAAGCTGATTTGGGTGATAGGATACTTTTTATCCTACAGAAACGCAGGCAAAGCCACTGGCAGAATCTAGTTTATCATATATTCCTGATGCAATATTATTTTTATAAATTTCTAATTAGATCAATTAAATACGAGTTATAATGCCAAAAACTTGTTTAGTAAGCAACGAAATGCAAAAAAAGAAAGATCAGTTTCATTACTGTGAGGATATCGGAAAATTATTTCACTGCCTAGTAAAACGTGTTAGGTCCATCCACGCCTTGTGATCTAACGAGGTTGGTATGTACAGAATGCAACCACTATCTGCCTCTATCTAGATAAACGTACTGTGACTACACTAACCAGAAATATCAGATTTCTATAACCTAACAATCACTATCATTATCAACGTATCGTCGACAAATTGGTCCTTAGATCCGACAAAGCGTTAAAATTGGTCCTTCGTGTTTTCATAGGTATCTACCGAGGATAAACATTCATATCTGTCTGAATCGTTGAAAATGGTTACAATGCCAAGGAGGTTATATCACTGTGATAAGTTATTCCACTGATAACGTCTGTGTTTTGAATGAAAAACCTAGATTAATCACAAATTAGGACCAAAAAGTAAAAGTGCCTAGTGTATATATCTATATATTATCATACCTCATCTTTATCTATCTCAAACCCCGAACTAGATTTAACACATTTTTTAATTAACCGATAACTATTACAAGCGACTAACTCTGTTCGGCAATATCAAAAGAGTCGGTGCCTTTGTCGGCGTAGTTCAAAGGCGTTATCGACAAATCACGGCATGATCGCGAAACGATTATCGATACTCGAATTTGTATCGATAATATCGATAAGGTTCTAGTAATCGCGTGTACTTATGATATGAAAGATCTAATATTGGTTGATGTTAAGATTGTAGACTAAAGTTTTGCGGCGGATTCGTGCGTTATCGCTATTTACGTGTTTGATGTAAGTACGACCTTTTTTTCGATGTATTTTTTTGGTCTTTTGGGGCCATGACTCAGTTCTTTGGTTTATGTGAGGCAATTGGTAACAAGACTCTAAGTTCATTGGTCGATTTGAATTTCGTAACTGCAATAAAATACACTATTATAATTTTTGGTTAAAATTTGAGTTTCCTATTGGGAATTTCTTGACTGTAGCTAGCATGACATTATGATTTTGATTTTAGATCATACACTGCTAGAGATTGAACCAGAAAATTATGGATCAAAGCTATCTTATTACAACTGCCAAAATCACGCATTTATTCCTATCCTCTTTGGATTGGCACCGATTTTCTCCTTAATTTTATTGGTTACGTTACATAACTCGCTTAAGCAATAAAAACTGTACTCTGAAGGTTAACCTACAGAGTACAGTTTTTTATGTTATTAAGTTGAAGCAACTATAGGCTATAATGTATGTTTAGAGTGAATAAATAGATAAATGAATAGAAAGACCTATAGATGTATCCGACAACTTACTCACCAGACATAGAGCCGAGTTCGTGCGGATGATGCGAGTTGTTGTTGCTCAATGTGGTGTTGTTGTTGCTCTCTGCGTTGCCGCTCGTGCCACTGCTCGCGGTCGCGCTCTGAACAAACATATTTCACTATTTTTAGACTAATTTCTTACATGTTCGCTGGTACATAACGAGGATTATTGATAGGTGATGCGGTATAAGCAAATTAATTACAATATTTTATTAAATTAATTAAAAATACTCACGTAAACTATTTAAGAGCTCAAATACTCATGTGAACTATTTAAGAGCTCAAATCCTTAGTTCACATGAGTAAGCTATTATAATAATAAATAAGTTATTGAATGGAAAACTATATCTATTTTCTTGTGGTTTCAGCCGTCTGTGAGGTTATCTAATGGTCAACTAACGCTATTTAAAAGCAATTCAAAGATATGATTATGAGAGGAATAGTAATGTCTGAACTGCTGCAAAATTTTATATCGTATTTTTTATGGTATAAGCCGGAAAACGAACGGAAAAGCCGATGGTAAGCAATCGCCGCCGCCCATGGACACTTGAAACACCAGAGGCGTTACAAGTGCGTTGCCGGCCTTTTGGGGCTTAGGAAAAAGGGTTATTGAAGTTATAGTCATTTATAGAACCAACCTTTTCTAATACGTCATGGTCTTCTCTGCAGTATAAAGCTCCACCTTCTCGTAACGCGAATTCGTCACCTGAAACAAGCAATACCGTTATTATTCATTTATTCCCCTGGTCTTTTCGTCTATTTTTTGAATCAAAGGACCAAAGGACCAAATTAGAATTTATAAAAAACCACTCACTTTCATCATAGGTTCATTTACCCAAAGTGGATTCCGGATTCATTTTTTATACAATACGGAATTTTAAACCCTGTTATTAATTTGGTCCTTTCAGCCCAAAAGGACAAATATAGAGTACAAATGAAGTAAGTACACATATACGAACAGGTGGAAGGAGGTAAGGGATACAATACTCACCAGGTATAAGTTGTCTCGCGCAGGCGCAACATCTAAAGCAGTCGATATGATAGATCTTCGTTTTGGCTCGCATCACGAAGTCATTCTTGCTAAACGAGGAGCCGCATTTGTCGCATTTTGTGCCAAATAACCTGAGGACAAAGGTACAAAATTGTTTGAATATTTTTTGTAGCTTTACGATCGGGTAATGGAGATATGGTTTATATTTTCATAGTATAAACATAGGTATATCTCTTTTTATCCAACATATAGTCAGCATAGGTAAGTGTTAGACTTTAGTTCATTTCGAGATTCAAGATTATCTGTATCTCAAAATTAAACTAACCTCTGCTATCGGATTCGCGGCGTTTTCGTGGGATAAAAAGTATGCTATTACCCAAGTCCGCTCATACCTGTCTGTATACCAAATTTCATCAAAATCCGTTCGGTAGTTTCAGTGTGATTGACGGATAAACAAACTTTCACATTTATTTTATTACTGTGATAAATATTTAAAACCCCTTCAAATATGTAATACCTACATAAACTACAGGAAAAATATAAGGAAATATATGTACAAGGAAATTCCCCTTAGTTACCTACATAAAAAGATAATTGTAGCGTTCTACCGAACTCAGGGTCACGCTTCGGTTCCCGCATGAGGCATAGCAACCTTCAATATACTAGGTACATAGAGACACGGGAATCCTAATACATTATATACTGATTCATCATTGATATTTTTTATTTAATTATTTGGTACCGTTTTTTATATTTTAGTTACGAGTGAAGCCTTCTCAAACAAAGCAATGTCACGCCTTCTATCCCTGAAGGTGTATGCACTTGCCAGAGGTAGGCAGACATTACGGCACGTAATGCCGCTATACAATGTACACACACTTTTCACCATTTGTTTTATAAGTCCCAGGTAATTAGAGGGTGAGCCTATCGCCATTTAATTTACTGGGCACCATTCCAGACTTCGTGCTACTTACTACTGAGATTTTTTTCGAAATACCGAAAAAGGCCCAGTAATACTTTGCTCGATCCGAGGATCAAACCGGAGACCTCTTGTCCGGCAGTCGCACATGTGACAAAACAATTAACAAAGCTGTCACCTTTTTAAATTTTCACTAAAAATCAACATAATACACATTATTATATTAGGATTCATTTTTGGGATTCTTTGTTTGTGTATACCTTGATATCTACTAAAAACAGAAAAATTTGCCATCTTCCTTATTCTTCTCACTTCTAAAGCATATTTTTTAACCCATTCATCAAGATTGCGACAAAGATAGCCTTAAACTACAAAAAACATAAATCGCAAAACACGAAATGACTAAAAAAAACAAAAAAGTGTCAACCCGAAAAAAAAAGTTTCGTAACAAAATCGAATTTACATCAATCAGCGGACGGCTTCATAAAACTGAAATAGATTGTGGAACGACTATGCCACGGTGGTGCGATGTATTTTTAAAATCCACCCTGTAGGGAGGGGTCATTGACCGGGAAAAGTTGCCACCCCCGGCAATCCTGCTAAAAGCATCGCCTATACATACTATACCTGTATCGTATTTACTTTGTAACTATAGGTATGTTGGCAGACTTGGATTCCGTGTTTTCATGTTGGCACAATTGCCCGTCTCGTTATGTTGGTAGCATGGCCGCTTTTTATGTTGGTATAGTAAAAAAATGGTTCTATTTCGTAATTGGATTGTGGGTTATTTAGGAATTAGGTACCTACGTACGGTTTCATTATGATATTGGATGGTATTTTGAGTCGTGTGGTGAAATAATATCAATATATCTTTAGTTAGTAGACGTAATTTTATGGTCAGTTTGTTTTGATAGATTGTTATTTTTTTTCCAATTCTTACTTAGATGATGTTCATTCTAAAATTAATGGAATGTTACCTATTTTAGTATGATTCTATTTAATTAATAACCACTAATATATTTTCTAACGTCACGCATTTTATATCCGAAGGGGTAGGCAGAGGTGCACATTACGACACGTAATGCCGCTATACTGTGTAGGTACACCCACGTTTTCACCATTTCTGTTATATGTCTCATGTAATAGGGGCCTATTGCCATATACTGGACACATTTCCAGACACCGTGCTACCACTGAAAAATTTTCAAAAAACCGAATAAACCCCAGTAATCATTTGCCCGACCCGGGAATCGCATTTGCCGTCTGGCAGTCGCACTTGCGACCACTTGTAGTGTAGTATATTTTGTATTAAAAATTATGGCTTTAGACATTTTTTACCGAACAACAAACAGTAAAATGGACTACCTATATAAAATTGTAGATACCCCTGTATATTTTATTTATAACCGAAACAAACCACACAGAGAAAAAAATATAACGAACGAATTTATCTTTATTAGTATTGATAGTATATTTATGTTAGACTATGATGAATTAGGAACTTGTCTATCACACTTATCATCATATTATCGACGAACACAATGATTATCACGGTCTGATAGTAAGCTAACATTATTTGCGATCGCTATCTCCTTTTATGGATGGACTTTTTGATAATGTTTGTTTACGTAATTGGGGACGAAATGTTTGTATCTATTGGTAATTTGTTCAAGGGGGTTGATTATTTTTATGGGTCAAGCCCGCCACAACCTCCCATACCGCTGCAACTCCTGTAAGCCAGGATCTACAGTGGATACAACCATGAAAACACCGGAACATTGAAGTCCGGCGCGTCCCAGGGACATGAATGACTGTCTTGGATCCCGCAACGAAATAAATCAGAAGACATTATTAGAGAAGAAGAAAAACAATACAATAGTTTTCACTTCCCTTGGTGAATTTAATGCAGGAGACAGAATGACTTAAGCCTAAAGGCACAAAAGAAACTGTCCAACTGGGTAAAGGGGTTGATAAGGATATGTTAAAAGTCCAAAACAGTCCAGTGTGTCAGTGTCCTTAGGACCAACTTCATTGTTTCATGATTGTATCTACTGTAGAAATTGCCTTATAGGAGTTGCAGCAGTTTCGGGTGATTGGCTTACTTTGTCCCAATAAAAATAAGCTTGGCTAAATCTGCTGGTCCTTTCCCGTCACCCCCGTACCCTAGGACCACACAGCCTCGTCACCCATCATCAGGACACGTCACCGTAAATAGCATGTAAACAGTAACGCGATACGCCAACACAGTGTTAGGTTACGCTAATTGACGCATGCGCGCGGGAGCTGCGGGACGCGTAATTCATTTGCTTATGTTGGCATTATTGATTCTTTATTTATTTTATTTTTAATTTGTTTTTTTTTTTGTTTTGGTTTTAGTAAGAACTGTCAGTGTGTTTGAATTTGGAATCGGATGGATTAATTTCAATGGAGTTTGTTTTTATGTGTCACAATGTTTTGATTTAATTTTGATGTGTGACATTTCATTTCCCTGATGTTAATGTGTTTATTTTTTATTGATTATTTGTATTAAATAAATATTATGGAACTTGTAATTGACATGTATATTTTTGTTTGTCAAATTATTGCAGCAAAAATCTTCTCAAATCAGATTAAGTTCAAAATCAATGAGTCAGAAAACAAAACATCCTCATCAGTCCGTCTTTAAAGACAATTAAAAAAATAAATAATCACACATTAATCTTTTATTCACGTAAAAAGTGAACCAATTATAACCCTGAAATGTTTACGTCATAACTTCCTATAGGAAATCCTGGCGCGGTACAAAAACACCACAACACTTGACCCGGTCATTTCCTCAAAATGATTGATGATAAAGTACTCACTATAACAAACATGTGAAATGAAGTATTTTCAGTACATTTCCTATATTTACCGCGGGATGATGGACGCGGTCGCTTCGACCGGTGGTGTAAACAATCCATTTCCGTCCAACGCTAGCGTTTGAAGGGTTATTTATAACGTTCGATTATATTTTGGTTATTGTTTTTTTGGTATTGTTTTGGTTTGTTAATGTTATTGGTTTATATTCAGATAGGTAATTACTTTAAGGAACTACATCCTGTAGTCAATTTAAAATGCTTGCAGAATATATTCTAGCCCCTTTTTTGAGGGGGTAAATCATCCAATGTCTTCTCCCGCCTTGGGCGAGGCTAGAGGGGAATATCACTCTTACTGACTAAAAACCACCCCGTTCCTACTCCTGCTTTTCGAGCCGGAGCCCCGGTAACCCGCTAGGCAGTTCGCAACATCTCCTAGTGGTTTGACTGCAGAATTCTTTCAGATTCGATTCCGACGCTTTGCAATGCACTTCTATGTTATCTAATTTATACGTCAATTTTCTGTAATAACGATGGAGTTTAAAATTGTTGTGTTCAATGATTGAATAAGAGAGATTATTGAAACTGAAAGTAAAAATTGTTCTTACAAACCCTCAGTCAAGGGCAATATACTTCTTGATAGCCCGATATACATAGTACCATCTATTTACTACATAGGTACTACCATAGTCTATTACCTACTTTGACAAAACAATTGAAAAAGGTACACCATTGCATCACACACCTAACCTATAATTTCAAGGATTGAACGAAAAATTCTAAGAAAATGATAAAAAATCCATACATAGACTATGTAGTAGATTTTTAACAGTAAAATAACTATTGATAAGGACTTTGAACAAAGCGGCTACCTATTGCTAGATTCCAAGAATTGTGTTAAATATCAATTGTTTTATTTGAAGTTTAAAGGTACCGACTTATGTCATAGTTTTGTCTATGTGGAGATGTTTGGAGCAGATTATTTTATATTTAGTGATGAAATAGGCCGGTGTTTCTATCGTAGGGGGAAATCTGAGGATTTGTTTAGGCGTAGTACCTATGGAGGTAGGTAGGAACGATTTTGTGTAACACAGGTTGATAGTTTCTCCATTCCGTGTGTCTTAAAGTATTTTTTTTATACTATTCTAGGGGTCCACTTAGTTATTTATTCAACAAACGATGAAGGAAAACATCGTGAAGAAATCTGGGCTTATAATTTCTTGTTATAAGCTTAAAGTCACCAATCCGCATTGTGCACCTTTTCAAACCACTTATAGGCTGTTGATGATGTAATGTCTTAATTAGATAAATCCCAGCTCAACTCATTATAATAATATCCATTTAACTCTCATCTCTCTCTCTATTCGAAGCTACACTTTGGAACGAGCACCTAGCTTCACTGATAGACAGACTGACGGACAATTCAATTTGACGTTTCAAAAGTGCCTAAATTAGGATTAATTGACATAAATGCTTTGACTTTGACTTTTATAATCAAATTGATCATGGTTCCTTTAGCATGAATTAAATCGATTCCTAAATTCTTCAATGGAAGTTAGGAATGTAAATTGTTCCGTTAATCAACAGTTTACAAAAAGGCTAAAACTCTCGTCTAAAAAAAGATGGCGTTACGTCAATCAAAAGTCGGGCGCCACTTTGTACACGCAGACACCAAAGATGAAATTCACTAAAATAACCTCTAATGTTTATCCTTTCACCCTTCCATTTCTCGCTGCTAAAATATAGTATTACACTAATACAAACAAGCAGTAACAACTGGTAGAAAAAATTTCATAACCTCAAAAGAACCTAACCTAAAAGCAATAAGGACTAAAATCGAATGTAAGCAACAGAAAATACGTTTTCACAAACAGTAAAATGTGTTGGTAAAGTCTCACTGTGATGTGCCGAAGTGAAAACAAACGGAGCTCAACTCAGCATTATGTATTTTGGCGCCAAAACAAACGTCAGTTTGACAGCGCGGCGGGCGGCGGGAACATGAGCTGTGTTTGTTCCCGTTTACACCGGCCGGATAAGCAGGTTTTCGATTACCAATGTTGTGTTGTGTTGTGATTTTTTCTCCTTTTTTTTTGTCACGATAATATTTTTTTTTACACACACACACAACTTCACGCCTTTTATCCCCGAAGGGGTAGGCAGAGGTGCACATTACGGCACGTAATGCCGCTATACACCCACTTTTCACCATTTTGTGTTATAAGTCCCATGTAATAGGGGGTGAGCCTATTGTCATATATTGGGCACAATTCCAGACTCCGTGCTACTACCGCTACCGAGTCATTTTTCGAAAATCCGAAAAAAGCCCAGTAATACTTTGCCCGACCCGGGAATCGAACCCGAGACCCCTTGTTCGGCAGTCGCACTTGCGACCACTCGACCAACGAGGCAGTTAATATTTTTTTTTTAAATGTGAAATTACTGATCGCTGTTAGACCTGTTAATGAGAACGTGTAGTTTTGATGCTACGCTTTGGTGAGAATATCGGTGTCTTCATTCGACTGGGATTTGAAGATCAATATTTGATCGATCAACCGACAACTAACATTTCTTATTGGAAAAATATTATTCTTGAATTCTTGATGGCTCTATCTTTGGCGTTATTTTTCAATGTTTGGATGGCAAACATACAGAAGTGTTCGGTTAAATAAGTGAGGATAGGTTTAGCCATCTACTGCCTCTATTATCTAGGTTTTAAATACGTTACGGTCGGTACATACATTACTGCAGCAAGTAAGTAGTTCTTGTTCTCTTAAAATCGAAGTCTTGTCCTAAAAGATATCTCATAGATTTATTCAACAAATAAGTATTTTATTATCGAGTGATCAACTACAACTTACTTCTAGAGTTTTTAGTTTTAACCTTACGGTAGTAACATCGGAACTGCGGACTACCTAGTGGGTTTACCGGGGCTCCGGCTCGAAAAGCAGGAGTAGAAACGGGGTGGATTTTAGTCAGTAAGAGTCTAACACTCCCTCGCCCAAGGCGCGAGAAGTCATTGGATGATATTCCCACCCACATAAAAAACAACCGTATTAACATATCTTAGATTAAGTAAATATTTTTCATCCACCGAACTGTATGTTGGTAAACCAGCTTGCGTAGTGTTATTCCTATGATAACGTTGTTATATTTTAATTTCAATCCTTAAATTTACTAATCCCAAAAAGACCGGCAACGCACTTGTAACGCCTCTGGTGTTTCGAGTGTCCATGAACGGCGGCAATTGCTTACCATCAGGTGATCCGTCTGCTCGTTTACCTCTTTTACCATCAAAAAGACCTACCTAGTATAATCCCTCTTGCAGTACGTCTTCCCATCTCTGACGAAGCAGGTGCAGGATTCATCGAGGAACTGCCGGCACTCCTGGCACTTGAGACAGGCTGCGTGCCACTCCAGGTCCGGAGCCACCCTCAGGATGTACTGGTCGTGGATCTGACCACCACAACCCACGCATAACGAGAGCCGTAGCTTTTCTGGAAAGAGAGAAGAAGAGTTAATTTTGGTGATGGTCATTTACATATTATGTCTCAAGTTGGTTAATAGGTAAATAAGTTTTTTTTTAAATGACGTTGCCCCACATTAGGATTTTTTCCTGTGTCGTGGGTGCGTTTACAAACATACAATTTCACATGCACATGACACCCAGACCCGAAACAACAATTCGTGGATCACACAAAGAGTTGCTCCGTGCGGAAATCGAACCCGCTACACGTTGCACGGCAGCCAGTTGCCCAGCCACCGCGCCAACCGTGTAGTCAAATTATGTATATAGGAATTGTCTGTTCCAAACATAATAGGGATGATAACGGGGTATGAATATTAAAATCTATTTAGTCCGTCTGTTAGGTATTGAAAACATATTAGACACGTAGTTTTTTTATTTTCTCTTGTAACATAACAATACTTAGATAAAACAAATCAAAGAGTGGCATTTCTACGTATAAAATGTCCTAGAAGTAACGTCACGCGATATTTCAAATCGATATATTTTCAAAAGTATTTGTTTCCGTGAGAAAATAAAAAATACGTGTATAATATTTTAAAATAATCTACAAGACGGACGTTAAAATAAAAATTAGTCATTTATCCTATTGCATATTTTTATATAATTAATAAAAACCTGATGTAGTATTCGTAGGTAGGTATATCATATAACCTACTTAAATGAAGTAGTTACTAAACCCAAAGGATGTTATTAATGGTCTAATATAAAATATTAATCGTTTTGTAATTAGTCAGAGGCCTAGTTTTGTGTAATTTTACCTCAAAAACAAGGAAACCTAAATCAAAGTTATATAGCCAGCAATTTATATTCAATCTCCGTCATTTTACTACATAAGAACATAATTAATAACAATTTGTCCCAGGAAATAGATAATTTTACAGCCTAATTAAATCTTCATTAATAATTTTTAATGAATATTTAATTGACTTGTAAAAATTATTTTAATGGTTCTGTAATTGCACCTAATACACAGGTTATACTTAGCATTTTTTTGGAAATAGCCCTCTGCTCACATATTATTCGTACGAGAGAGCATAATAACTGAAATTATGAATAAATTATGGCTCTCCGATCAATATGTGGGCGTGGTTAAGCGCCGCCCCTCGCCTAAGCACTGCGATAATCTAGTCGTCTCTTTCTTAGCTGTTATCTCGCTCCCTCGTAGAGGTTGATGTTGTAATTGTAAAATGTCAGGTGGTTTGAAATTGAACTGATGTTTTTAGGTCTAGACCACACGTAGAGTGCCTGGTGTAAGACCTAGTTTCGGAGATTGGGGGCAAATGCTTTGTGAGTTTGTGTTCTGTTATGTTCGTTGTCTATTTAATGCCAAGGTAAAGTAAAGTTACATTTTGTATTGTAAACATGTTTGTTTTTTTTTAAGAAACGATCAACAGTTGTATGTAATTAAATAGTTAAATATACATATGTATATGAGATTAGCCTACTACTAAATGTAAGCCATCATTTTACTTACAATTTACTAAGTCTGATTGTACCTAAGGACATTCTTTTTTATTTAGTCTGATCCGGATGTCGAACTCTGTACGTAAAGAAAGACAGTGGCGCCTCCTGACCGAAGAAGCTTAAGATTAATTTATACGATGTAAAGGATTTTATCAAAGTAATTACAATGGGATTATATTAATTATTAATTAAATAATAAATTATATCTTTATTATAATTAAATTTATTTGAAGATAAATTTATAATGACTGGATTGGACTGGACAACACTGCATGTTTGGCGCAGAGCGTGGCTGCGGCCAACCGGCTGCCGCGAAACGTGGAGTGGGTTCAATTCCCGCACGGAGCAACTCTTTGTATGATCCACATTCCCGTACAAAGAACTCATTTTCTGATCCACAAATTGTTGTTTCGGTTCTGAGTGTCATGTGTATGTGAACTTGTATGTTTGTAAACGCACCCACGACACAGGAGAAAATACTAGAGACGGGCAACTTCAAAAAAAAAGAATATATTGACAACCATTCTCTTTTATTCAAAGTTTAATAATAATGTACTAAATTTTGTACACCTAGGTAATTTATTATAACGCAATCTGTTTATAAATAACAAAACGTACGGATTATTATAAAGATCTACGTTTATCAAGGATTACGCACATCCCAGAGTGCACACACACATAAATAACTAGCTGCATACAACATGCATCAGTCCGTCACGCTCAGTGGCCGGTACACAATGCGATGCAACGAAGATCTGACCGATAGCTCGTCGCCTTTATTCCTGTGCTGAGGTTGTGACCAGTCAAACGGTTAGGTTATCTTATGAAGGATTTTTGTTTCATCGGTTGAAGGAGGATTTTGCAATAAATTTTTTACGTATAGTGCCTTTATTTTCTAAAGGTTTAAAAATCAACCAATGACTCCCGCATTGGATAAGGCAAGAGACAGTGTTGATTTACGTTTGGTGTATGCTTTTTTTTGAGGGGAGAAAATCATCCAATGACTCTTAGTGACTAAAAACCACACCGTTTTTAGGCGAGATGCCGCATTGGGTCAAGCGAGAAAGCGTCCATCTGACTAAAATTCATCCCGTTCCTACTCCTCCCTCTTGATTTTTTTCCTTTATTCCCCGCTCCTTTGAGCCGGATTTCCGGTAACCAATTAGGTCATCACATGTCCGGTGACTACTGAGGAAGGATTTTCGGTTAGATTCCTGTGTCAGTCCATTTAACAATCATCCAACATTCCAATAATTACCCGAACCAAAAATCGAACTTGAGATCTTTTGCTCGACTGTCACACTTGGAACCACTCGACCATCAATAGCCAGGCAAAAATAAATATTAACAAAAAGAGTCGCGGAAGAGTCCCTCTGTGACTCGAAACTAGTAGAGCTTTTCTCCATTAATTTATGTGAGTAAACCGTGATTTTTTAATATAGGGGAAAGTGGGGTAAACGCGAACGCGGGGTAAACCCGAACCCAATAGTTTTAATATGTTAGAAAGATATAGCCGTATATCACTCGCCGGTAACTCAAATATCACGGCACCACCAGCGCCAGACAATGACACGGGAGACGTGGACGCACATACTTTTCAAGGTATGTCAATTTTAATATTTTCAATGTTTTCGATGTAATTTTTTGATAAATTGAACTTGGTGTAGCTTTATTTCTATTGAGAATAGTTATTTAACCTTTACATAGTAGGAAACTTACATACTAAACCATTCAAATGACAGTGACGCATTTGGTAAAAGTTTTATAACTTAAAATATTTTTGCATTTTATTTTTTTCGACCCGGTGGGGTAAAGGCGAACGCTGCATGTCGGGTAATCTCGAACGTTCGGCATTAAGTACTCCTCGCTCCTTTTTTTGTTAGTTCCTTGTTCATATTTTTTTCCAACTAGCCACTGGCAAATGGGGTATAGTGTTTTCCAGTCTATGTTGATTTCTTTGTGGTACTAAATTATGTTGTCAGGTGATTTTGATAATGCTAAACATCAAATAAATTGTTTCAGATGCCCCGTAATTATAAAAGAAAAACTGAAACTAAATACAGTTTAGAGGATCTCAAAAAAGCTATAGTCGATGTTCAAACCAAGAAACTCAGCATTGGCAGAGCAGCAAATACTTGTGTTCCAAAAACTACAATTTACCTTAGTAATGTTAGTACGTGATTACCCCATTTAGTGTTCGGCTTTACCCGACATCAGTTGGGTAAAACCGAACACTAAGGGTTTTGTTTTTCGGTCATTTTGTTATATTTTATTTAAAAAAATAATGATGTTGATTAGTAATACGTTAGCTAGATAAGTAAAGTTTATAATTTAATAATTAAAGAAACTCTGTGATTTGATCCCACTGTTTTATTTATATTTTCCCTTAGGTGTTCGTGTTTCCCCCACTTTCCCCTACATTACATTGTCTGTGTAAGTACAACCATAATTAATTTAAAAAAACACACATCAAAAATTAAGTAGCTACCGATGTTACTAATATAGGCTAAATCCATAAAAACCACGCTAGGGCTACCTTGCGCAGCACGTAATATAAATTAAAAAGGTTATAAAATTTTAATGAACACATTTATTTAATTGGTAATTAACAGTACGTTGTAAGCTTTGGCGGGCGAATAACGATCCGTTTTACTGAGCCACGCCGATATCGTAACTTTGGCCACGGAGTATGACTTTGTACAGAGTCTTAACTTATATATACATACATATAACGTCACGCCTTTTATCCCCGAAGGGGTAAGCAGAGGCGTACATTAAGGCATTAAATGCCGCTATACAATGTACACCCACTTTTCACCATTTGTGTTATAAGTCCCATGTAATAAGGGGTGAGCCTATTGCCATATTCTGGACACAATTCCAATCTCCGTGTTACTACTGAGAAATTTTTGAAAAGCCGAAAAAAGCCTAGCAATACTTTGCCTGACTCGGGAATCGAACCTGAGACCCTTGTCCGGCAGTCGCACTTGCGACCACTCGATCAACGAAGCAGTCTTAAGAGAGACTTAATTATGTACTCTTAAGTACTATATTTTATCTTTAACATCAAAAAAAGTATTAAGAGAGTCATAAATGTTGCATTAACGTTTAAAAATGTAGTTTTTAGTGAAACTATTAATTAAAAGGCGTGTAAATCATGGTTTAATAAGCCTTTGTTCGTGATATTAATAGAGACTTTAAGTATTTACGCAGTTAAAATCTCGGGTTATAAATAAATATGGTTCAGTGTTTAGGTGCATTAACTGGCTACCTGCAGTTTCATTAGTTAAAAGAAAAAAGTAACCTATATAATGTTACTTTTTTCTCATTAAAAATTACGACATATTTAATGAAATACCTAGTATATATTATAGCCAATTATTATAAAGCTGGATTTAAACTATGTACATAGTTTACGTCCAGCTTTATATGTAGTAGCACCTTTATAAAGCACCAGCTGTATAGTATGTAAGCCCGTCCCAATCCCTGATTTCCCAACAATTCTTAGGTTACTCACCCCCAAAAGGTGGACAACGCACTTTTAACGCCTCTGGTGTTTCGAGTGTCCAATGGTGGCGGCAATTGCTTACCATCAGGAAATCCGTATGGTCGTTTATATATCATATATCATCAAAAATAGGGAGTGATGTGTATGTGTAACGTAAAATAACTCGTCTTGTAAGATGAAAATTGTATATTTTAAAATATTAGGTATTGCTACATGATAATAGTAAACTTTTAAATTCAACACTGATTTTCTTTTATATTACCGACTTAAAAAGTTGATCAGGTACTATATTGTTTTTATTGACGTATCAAAAAGGTCAATAAGTAGTATTTAAGATTGTGATGTGTCAGTAAAGATCTCTCTGATTTGATTCTTAAAATATTGCCAGTGAGTTTAGTCTCCATTGCTTGTCTACTCCGCGCCACTTCCCACACAGATCTTCGATACGAATCTACAATCTACAAGTGATACTTAGCTAATTCTCCCTTTATAACGAGGGCTTATAAAAGGCATTAAATCCTTTACAATGTAATGTAGATTCTATCTATCAAGCATTAAGTTACATTTTGCAAATAAAAATTCGCAATAATTGATTCCTTGCGTTGACTCCCGGTGTTAATTTAGATTTTTTAAATTGTAGCACTTTTATGGGCATAAGGTCGCCTCGTAAATTTTCTGTAATTAATACAGAAATAACTAAATTTAATTACTTCCCAGCCTACGTAAAGTACTTGTATTAAAATGTCAAAACCATAAAAACGATTTTTTCGTAAGATTTTGTCTTACAACTATCATAACTTTAGGCTTCGTGCCATCAGAGATAGTTAAAAGATAAGTCGCGATTCAGTTCTTTTACCGTACAAATTACATGAAAGTTCAAAAACACAAAGAGTCATTAGACCACCACAGATCAAGCATCAGGCCCAGTAGAGCTGACGCTTGATCCGGAGCTGTGGACTACCTAGCAGGTTTACCGGGGCTCCGGCTCGAAAAGCAGGAGTAAGAACGGAGTGGTTTTTAGTCAGTAAGAGTCTGACACTCTCGCCTCGCCCAAGGCGGGAGAAATCATTAAATGATTTTCCTTCCTCAAAAAAGCTACAAAGCAGTGTGTACTTACTTACCTACGCACGTACGTGACGTCACGTTGTACTGACGCAATAAGATCCGGTTGTGTTCCGTAATGATTGATGATCAAACCGTTTGACTTATTGTCAACATGCGAATTAATCATTGTACTGCTACTTATTTAGTCTTTGACTGCCAATAGAAAACTGTTGAAGGCAAATCCTCCGCTAACGTCGGTCACCGGTGACCACCACGGCGTTCAATGTGTTAATACTAGCTTCTGCCTGCGTTCCCAGGAGATAATAAATGTCTTATGTGTTATTCCAGACCATAATCTACCCCTGTTCCAAATTTCATTTCGATCCCTTTAGCCGTTTTGACGTGAAGGAGTAACAAACAAACAAACATACAAACTTTCGCATTTATAACCCTTTAAAAATAATAAATCATTTAAAAACCCTTTTAAAAATAAACTGAATTAAATTTCGCGCAAGCGCACCTAACAAGTTCACGTAACGTACCGATACTTTTGATTGGTGCGGTAGTGTGCGTCGTGTGTGTGTTCACACCTGATCTTGCGGTGTGCGTGTGTGGGTGGGAGGCTGGTTTTAAAAACGCGTGCGTTAGAATTTATAGTGTCAATAATAAGGTTGGCGTCGCGTGAGGTAGGGCTGCCACGGGTAAGAACATTTTGTAACAGAAATATTTTTGAAAATACTAAATATGAATAATAATAATCGTTAAGTGTAAGTAAGTAAATGGAGACATCGACAGAAAACCGCAGATCAAGGAAGGTAATTCTTTTCAGTATAAGAAGAGGCTTTTACGCAGGAATAGGTCACTCGTAGTATCGATTGTTGACGAATAATTTCAATGTGTGTGCTTGAAAATATTGTTTTCTACCATACATATTATACTAAAAATAAAATTGTCTATGTGATCGTTTGTAGGAGTATTTCCGTATGTTTGTATTTTTAACAATCACCAACCGTCAACAGAATCAGGCGTTACTTTGCGGAAAATCACCAACTCACAACACTTAAAAAATCCATAGAATAGAATCAAACATAACTTTACGTAAATCTACGCTACATTAACAATACATTACATTTTTACATCATGATCGTCACCTTATGTTAAAAAATACATCTACAAGCAGAATTAAAACTAAAAACTCTAATGTATTGTTAACTTTACGCATGTATGTATTGTACTTGCGTATGTATTTGAAATAAATAATTTTGTCTTTTGACTTAAAAAAGTCGTAACACTACCAAAGTCCGCAGCAGCCCTACAGCCAATAACAGAATCGGAGGCGGCGCGGCAAAGCGGCGGCGAGTCAAAGACGGTCCGGACACGACCCGCGATATCTCGGCGACACGGCGGACGGCGCGGGAGCGGCCGCAGCCCTCCACTAAAATAATACTACACCCGACTCCTCGTGTTATTTCATCCACTACAATTAAATATTCACTTTCATTTAAGAGATATTTTACAAGAGCCAGACAGAATTGATGTTAGGGACCTAAGTAAGATCCTGAGACCAATAGTAAGACCTTTGTTCAGTTTAAGGGGCATGGTCCTAATAATGATCTTGTGCCCAAGAGTGAGGATTATGGAAAAAATACACTAAGAGACAAACCATTGTTCATCAGTCCAGGAGTGAGACCCCAGCAACCCTTAGATTCCCTGGTGGCCTCTGGTGTTTCGAGCGTATGGACACCCGATGGCCGATGGCACCTATGGAGGTGCAGCAATTGCTTACCATCAGGTGATCCGTCTGCTAGTTTACTGACTTATACCATTAAAACACAGGTTAATATAAAAACGTTTACTCTGTCGCAACTTAGTCCTACAAAATCATACCAGAACTTATCAATCACAGAACGAATAGCAAAAAGGATATCAATATACCAATATGTTAATTAAAATCTTCACAAACAACACCATCTACCTCGCTACACGAAGTCGGGGCGGTCTCCTTTAACGCCGCATCGACGTCAACACTAACTTGACTATACGATGTTAAACGATATCACCAGCAGTTAGCATCAGTTGCATCGTACCTCAAACACTAGCACAAAGCATTCCCATGCGCCATATTGTCACAACGACTGTTAAGGCGCCACAGTTATGAGCCTCCTAACACGTTAAATGCCCACATTAAGTCCCCCTACGACAATACTCCTTCGCCCAAACCATATTACACTCCATATTTGATTTAAACATTAGTAAAAGAAGTCTTTAAATTTTACCGCAGTAGGACTTGCTAATTTCAAACCTTCGTCCTTTACAAACACTTCTTCAGTCAACAGGATGTAACGTACAGGTCAGAATAGCTTGCACAACACTCAAATTACACATTCGAAATCTTTATCTTGTACAGAATTGTTCGAAGGATTTTGACTCTTATGTGTGTTTTGAGGTAAAGATAAATTGTTTGTTAAGTTATTAGAGTCGGGATTTCAATGTTTTTATTCCCTTTGGTTACGTTTTGCTGGGATGTTAATTTTACAGTTTGTTGCCTGTTTAATTTTTGTTTATTTTTTTGTAGTTGCAACTAGGTGAGCGTAGTGTTGGGATCGATAAACCGATAGAGTTAAGGAATAGTTAGGTACATAATCATATTGTAGTTCGAGTTTGCTTCTTTTAACATTGACTGTTTATCATTATCATATCAGACTGTTTTAACTAACTTAAAATCACGGTTACGGTGACTTACGGGTTGAAAAGAAAAATCGATGCGAAAAATGGAATCTTCCCACAAAAAAATTAATACAAAGATGATTTGTGTAGTACCTATGAATTCATCATTAAAAGCGATACAAATCATTTACAACTCTATTAAATATATTTTACGTCTCAAAATCATTTAAACCTTCAAAATCTTCAAAAAACCTTCGAAAACACCATTTTTTACACATCCAAGCCACCATTTCTGCTTACCCAGTTACCGTGACTCAAGTACCCAATATTTATTCCGTCCTATAAGCCTTTTTTACCGCGTTTTACCGCCAAAGACGGCCGCGGTAACACTGTTTACCGAACGCGGTAAAAATACGTTTCGTTTAAAAAAAAATGTAATGGATTGAGTTTATGTATTATTGATATTTCTTGGGGAGACTGTGGTGCTTGGGATTCAAGTGTTTTGGGAGAAAGAAAGAAAGAAAGTTGTGTTTTTGAAAGGAATTAGTAGTGTTCTAACGCCCGAATACTGAAAAGCTTATCAATTTTAAGTTGTACTTAAATATCGTGCTATCTCTGTCATTTTATAAAGAATTGATAGCGACAGAACTAGTCTTGAGAGCGACTTAAAATTGAGTAGCGTTTGAGTATTTGGACATAAGCTTTGGTTGTTACCAGCAGACCACCACAGACATGGTCCAATAGGGTTGATGCCTGCCCAGTTGAGCTACGGACTGCCTATCGGGTTACTGGGGCTCCGGCTCGAAAAGCAGGAGTAGGAATTTGGGTAGTCTTTAGTCAGTAAGAGTTTGACACTCCCTCTCGCCCCGCCCAAGGCGAGAGAAGTATTTTTTTCCGGAAATCGTGTTGATGTAATGTGATTTCTAAGACAACCTCAAATACTATGTTCCTATAACGAATTTTCTCAATCCAAAAACCTAGTGATCCAAATTTTTAATGAAGCCCGAAGCCTCTACTCCAGCTTTCTACACTAACATCACTTAATTGAAAAACAAACCCTAGACTCAAGACTTAATCACAATCATATGAGAATCGTATACAAGACCATACAGATAGTAGAATCAGAATCAGACCTGTCAATCAGTCTCTGATTGGCTGCCCAGTGCAAGTAAACCCGTGTAATCTAATTAGTCACACCGTGGGAAGCAATTGGTAGTGTGATTGTATGTGATCTCAAGTATGAAGGTCTGAGAGTGCTACTGTCTTGTTTGGGGCCTTGGAACCAGCGGGTGATACGCTTGTGGTGGGAGCGGTAGCGATTATGTATGGAGTTATTAAGATGTAGTTTGAGTCTTTGTATTTTTAAAAGATAGAAGTTTATTTGGTTAGGACATGTAATATCTTTATCTCAGTTTTTTTTAAATGGTGATTTATATACTTAATATGTAAATCTAAAGAGTTTATTTGAAGACGCTAATCTCTGGAACTACTGGTCCGATTTGAGAAATTATTTTTGTGTTGGATAGTCCATTTGTTAAGGAAGGTTGAGGATAGGCTATGAACCATCACGCTAATATAAATAGTAAAATAAGATCATTCATAAAATAAAATTATTAGGCAAAACTACATCGGTAGGAATCCATCTTTTATCAACATTTGCCAGTTATAACCAGAAGCTATTTGTTACACACAGGGTTCAAATTCAAAAAAAATAAGTTTTAACTCAAATTTCAACTAAACATCTAATTTACTAATCAAAAAAATATCACACACAAAATTAACAGTTTAAAATTAAACCACAAGAATTCTTCCAACGGCCTTTATGGCCACAAAATTAAGACCACAGATAATATCAGCGTGCTCGCCTGACGTCTACATTCAAATATCGCGACGCCATCTTGGAAAAAAAAGTAAAATCTCGTCCATATTACTACCAAATGATTTGAGATTAATTCTTATCGGAAATTCTTTGAAAATCAATCTTATTGTAGTTAGCGGCATGACATTTTATTTAGGAATAGTTACGTTTGAAATATTCTTGTAAAGTTACTGTAAGGTTGGAAAGGTGGCTAGGCAACTGGCTGCCGTGCTACCAATGTAGGGTGTTCGATCCACAAATTGTTGTTCCTGCTGTTCTCGGGTGTCATGTATCCTGTAAAGTTGTATATTTGTAAGCGCATCCACGACACAGAAGAAAATTGTTATGTTAAAAGGCATCGTTTAAAAGAAATACTAAATAGCAAATTGTAGACAATTCAAGATGCATTGTATATAAAATAATAAATACTACTAGTAGGATGCCAAGATGGCTATAGAATTACCAAGTTAGCAATATGAAATACCCAAGGGCCTAGTAGCAGCGCTAGAATCGCTACAATATGAGCCTTTAGCATGGCTGAAATTAGATAGAATATCGAGGGTCCTATAGAATAATAAGGATCCTATAGAGTATAGACTATCAATAACTCAGAATACTAAAGGGGCCAATAGAATACCTAGTCTTGATTTGTGAGCGAAACCAATGATTTACTTTCTTTGTTTCCTAGTTCGAAGGTGGACCCTCGGACAAAGTCTGGTAGAACTGCTCCAATCGAATTATTATTCTAAGGCACAACTGTGTAAATACTGCACGGGATGGGAAGGCAATCTGATACGGCCAGGGCCAGATCAGCCGTTTGTAAATAGTGTCGAAATGCAACTGTTGTTCCATGGGGGTGACTGTCAGGCAGTGATGCTTTAATTTGGGACAAAGGTATAGAATAATATTAACGGTTGACCTTCGATCAAGTATACCTACAACATTTTCTTTTGTCTTAAATTTATGGTATAAGCCGGTAATCGAGCAGACAGATCACCTGATGGTAAGCAATCGCCCATGGACACCCGAAACACCAGAGACGTTACAAGTGCGTTGCCGGCCTTTTGCGGGTTAGGAATTTAAGGGTTATTGGGGAATCTCAATCTTCCCAATCCCCGGATTGGGAAGATTGAGATTGTTTTCAATCATCGCCCAAAGTACGAGTTTGCTTTACGTTGAACAAAAACAACCGCCAAACACGCTCTCCTTAACCACAAAGCAAACTCGCACTAAGTACCCTGGCATATCGACAGAACAAAATATAAGCAATAGTTTGTGAGACCATATTACATATATTTTTAAATCTTTATTAAATAAATTGGAGGGTTTAATCTTACAGTGATTATGTCAGCCTCAAGGACCCTTAACAAAATATACACATTAACATAAAAGAACTTAATATCTATTAACAAAAGTATTTTTAACTAGTAAATACAATTTTCTAGCTTTATCTGATAATGGTAGAGACAAAACACTGTTATATTTACCAACATCATAATTAGATGTAGGAAATATTTGTTTTCTTTCAACTTCGCCCCGAACACACATTTTATTCACACCAGAAACAGTTCAGAATCATCACTAACAAGATATATATTAAAACTTCATGGTAGACGCAATAACTCGAGGCGCCTCTGTACACGATCCTCGGATCCAGTTCTGTCCTGCACTTGTTTTGAGATATTGTAATAAAAAAATATTAATAACGTCATCTGTCAGATTATCAGCTTACTGAGGTATTTCGTTAGGTCGGGGATACACTGGGTGAAAATCAATGAGAATATTATGTAGTTTTGAAAAGTAAGTGTTTATCTACAAAAAACAATATGTATTTATTGGTTTTTAATTGAAAAACGTGCATTACTGCAATTATCACGTACCTAAGTTTTATTAATTAAATTTTTGGCTTTTAAGGATTTTTTACTCGTCTTTTTCATAGTAAATGTTATTTTTATTAAAAGAAAACTAGCTTCTGCCACAGGCTTAGTCCGCGTTCTCGTATGGTAAAAAGTATCCTATGTGTCAGTCTAGACCATAATCCACCTCTGTTACAAATGTCATCCCGATCCCTTCAGCCATTTTGACGTGATTGAGTAACAAATACATACACAAACACATAAAATCACTTTCACATTTATAATATTAGTAAGATGTGTGCGTTTTTAAAGGTAATTAATCATTCAACCCTCTCTCCTTTCTATTTAATACAGATATTTTTATTCAAGAAATATTAACGAATAAGTAATAATAAAACATAGTTTTGTAATGTCATGCATAGAATAGATATTGAATAAAATAATTAATTAACCTAAGACAAACAAAGACAAACTGGTCTCATTTGAATAGGTTGGAAATATGTGACCTCCTTGATGGTCGCTACTATATGTGGACCCACAAGGTCGACCACAGAAAAAATATACATAGCAATGGTACCTATGTGATTTGAATCAAAATATTGTTATTTTAGGTTAAATGTTATTTTAGGTAAACTTTCGTATTAACTTCTTATAATAACAAAGCTGGTTGATGATCTAGATCGAGTATTAAAAGTTCTGATGTAACTTAATTATCTTATTTTCGAAAAAAAATAAAAAATCCGTCATATTCAGTAAAAAAACTCCATGTAATTGTAGAATACAATTAATTGTAAAAAGTTAAGTAAGAATAAAATTGCATATCTTCAACGTTATTTCTTCAAAAATATCCAAAAATAAATTAACTATTCCAAACACAAATCACTGGTACAAACTGAACGAATCAACATCATATAAAACCACAATTACCTACACTATCAAACTTTACACTCAGTGTATCCCAAGCCTAACTGTAGAACAAAAAAAAAGACTTACATTTTTGACAGCCCTCAAGCTACTGTAAAGGGTTTATGACAATGAGAGCAGACGAACAAAAAATATGACAAAAACTACACCCGATACATATTCCCGGATGAATTTATTATCAACATATATATATATTATATGTATGTATACACAGATTTGTGTATATGTCTGTCCAAATATAGAACGAGGAAGTGTTATAGTATAAACTGTAATATTTATTTAAAAACAGGCAAAATTTGTAGTCTGCATTTTTCCCTAAAATATAGGTATTACTTAATAAGGAAGAACCAGTTTTAGTCAGTTATGTTATGTTATAGTTAAATATAATTATATATTATGTTACTGTGATTGCCTTGTTGGCCAAGTGGTTGCAAATGCGACAGCTGGGCAAGAGGCTTCGATTCCCGGGTCGGACAAAGTATTAGCGGGTTTTTTTCGAAAAAATATCAGTAGTAGCACGGAGTCTGGCATGTAGCATTACAAAAACAATTTTTTTTGATAAATTAGCAGGTAGTTACGTACCTAAAAGTGATCTTTGACCTAAGTTATACTCCCGAAAAATACCATAATGGTCTAATTAAAAATAAATGCTTTGACGTTAAGTCAACATAAAAAACATTTAGGCTTCTCAGAAATTCTAAAACTTCAATATTTTTTATAGAAATCATACAAAATTTAATTTTATCTGTACCCTTAGTATGAGTTTGCTTTACGTCGAACGAAAACGAAACGAGAGCGCGTTCGGCGCTTTGATTGGCCGACGCGAATGAACCAACCAATCAGAGCGCCGAACGCGTTCTCGTTTTGATCTCGTTAAACGTAAAACAAACTTGTACTAAGTCCTCTGTACATTCACGTATTAAAAGTAAGGCGTGAGGGAATTTGTTTTAAATCAATATTTTCTCTGATATACGATATGTACTAGTAAATTCTATTGACATTATTGATTAATACTAAGCGCGCGTCCATGTCTAAACGTATGTTCTTAATAAAAATAATTTATATTTATGTTGCCATGCTAATTAGTGCCTTGTTCAGTGTTTAATTAGGCATTAAATTCCTAAAAAAATTTGGTATACTTCATAATTAATTGCTAATTTATAGTTGTCTGTAGGAATATACGCTTTGCAAGGAGAAGGCTAAGCTTTCTTAATGACAAACTGACAGCTCACTGGTAGATACACTTTGAATGCTTTTTTTAAGGAGGGGAAATATCATCCAATGACTTCTCCCGCCTCGGGCGAAGCGAGAGGGAGTGTCAGGCTCTTGCTGACTAAAAATAACCACCCCGTTCCTACTCCTATTTTACTTTACCTACTTCTAATTTACCCGCTAGGTAGTCTGCAACACCTTCCATGCTTAGATCTATTATTTTGAATTTAAAGACTTTATAGATTGTTAAGTTTTTTAGTTAATGAATCGAAGCCAACTCGTACTTGGGACCACTCGACCAACGAGGCAGTCAGATAAACAAGTATAGAAACCTATACATATACACTCACGATCAGTAAAACAAAATGAAAGAAACAATCAAGCCATCAGGCCAATAGCCCATTGTGTGTCCAAACATACATATTAGCGAAAATATCTCGACCATCAGCACGTGCAAACTATGCCAATTGGAGGCGCCAACAGACCGCCCCAAAATCGGAACTACCGAATACAAAAACAATAGAAAATAAAAAAAAAACAACTCCTCAACGGCAGTCCACAATAAATCATTAGTAGTCCCGTATTTTTGGACCACTATGGTCACTTACCCTACCGAAAGAGGAGAATAAAAAAAAAGATTTTTTACTTTTTTTTCTCCTCACCGGATATCATCGGCGCGACATTACGCTGGCGACAAACGCATGGCGCCTTGTACGACTGTATAGTATTTTTTTCTCATTTTTTGTCATTAAACTTTAAGCTCTATCACAACGGCTTAAAGTCTGGATTGACGGCAGAGTATTTGTTGTAAAATAGTGTCGAATTACTGGTGACAATGGCATTAGTTTTTGACTATTGTAGGATTGTTTTTGTTTTGGAAAATTGAGTTTTAATACGTAAGCGATGGGATTGAAAATTGAATGAGCGGGAATCTGTGTGCGTGAATGTTACGTTTCTTATATTATTTTATCTTTGTCTCAGAAAGGGTCAGTGCTGTTGTTCATTTATAAAAAATGTCCAATGTTTGTTTTGCTAAATATCTTTGAGGATGATTAAATTTCTGCTCGGTTTTTGTAGGCTGACCAACATTTGGTGGATAGTTATTATGAAGGCTGAGTTATTTCATTCAATATTTAAATTTTAGGTTTAATCAAGACATTTAACCTAGCGGGTTTACTGGGGCTTCTGCTCGAAAAGCAGGAGTAGCAACGGGTTTTTGTTTAGTCCGGAAGAGTCTGACACTGCTTCTCTGCTCGCCCATGGCGGGAGAAATCATTGGATGATATCCCTCTCTTAAAAAGGACATTTTAACGTTTGCTTAATATTTTAGAAAATATAATTTTATGTGACAGTATCTATGACAAATAGAGAACTACACAGAAAAGCTGATGATAACAATCTTAAAATAACCTAATCCTATCTCAAAATAGATTTAGTAAAGCTTCAAAGAAAACACCTAGTTTATCTACAACTAAGCTATTTACAGAATAACGGACCCTATTGTTGTTACAATAAAAGATATTTACGTACTTACTCATCTCAACTGAAAAACATCGACCGTCCTTTAACAAACCTATCACGATTCTGCCAAAGAATCACAGGCGCCAATAACACCCGTTATTTGAGATTACAGCAAATATTTAGCCGATACGTCATCCAACATAAAGACAGCATTCAAACAAAAAGAAAAATACCTGTCACTTTGAAAAAAATGGCGGAGTGAGATTTGACTTTGGAATTCTGCAGATGACAGTTTAGGGAGTTGGTGAAATTAAGAGTTAAATGTGGGAGAGCCATGCTTCTTCCTAATTTATTTAAATTAACACAGGTTAATAAATACACAAATAGGTCATCTTCGATTGGTATTGGTGTGTTGTTAATTTAATTGACCTAAACCTGAGTACTATTGGTCTTTGTCTTAGCTTAATATCGCCTTACTTAGAGTCATTTAATGGTCACTTAACCCAGTCCTTAGCAACTGTTTTCGATACAAAATCGTTACTAAGGAATAGTTAAAGTAATCATTAAATGTCTCTGAGTACGGCAGTTAATGTCATTTTAGGTTTGTGGTTTATCTATAGGTAGATTTTTTTGTGATTTTAAAAGATTAAGCAAAAAAGCTTTTGTTTGAATATACATATGTAATTACAAACTATGTTTTTTTGGCCAATATGTTATAATGTCTTGGTTATCAATAAGAGGGATGACATACTGGTCGAAAGTTCGTAGGTACAAGACTTTGGGTCAGGGTACAGAGAACGTTTTTGTTAGTTTTGGGGCAAAATTTCTAGAAAATAGATAGAAAATAGAAACGCAAACAGTTGAAAATAGGGGTTCATATTTCGTTAGTCAGTAATCCACGCAAGCGAGGCCACAGGCAAAAAAATCAACACATATATCATTTATCATAATTAACTATCCAAAATCCTTGTAACGTTTCAATTAAGTATTACAAAAAAAAATGGAACCTTACGAAAAAAAAGGCGGCTACGCAGTTGTCAAAGTAATATGACAGCTGTCAAACGGGCGGGAAAAGTGTTGTCAAATTGAGATTGACGCTTAGATTTTGGAAAATATTTTGAGAATTTTGCGGTGTTGTGGTCATAGCTGAATTTCTGTTGGTCATTGTTTACCTGGATGTGTATATTTATGGTCTAAACTTAACTTAAACACAATAATTTTGTAGCTCTTGACGTGTTGAAAGTTGTAAATGTTGTTTTTTTTATGTTTTAAAAAAGCAACGTCACGTCTTTTATCCGCGAAGAGGTAGGCAGTGGTGCATATTACGGCACGTAATGCCGCTATACAATGTATACCACTTTTCACCAATTGTGTTATAAGTCCCATGTAATAGGGGGTAAGCCTATTGCCATATACTGGGCACAATTTTATTTTAAGTCTCTAATTTTATTACGTTATTATTATTTAACATATTTTTCACATAATGTTTGATATTTTGTTATACTCGTAGGTAATGTTTGAAAGCCTTGAGCCTATTATAATTACAATTAATTTAAGCAATCGATCATGAAGGTTTCCTATTCGGAATTTCTCTGTATTTTTCGTAGCTATCTCTGTTAACCATTCTAAATATAACCTGTACAATTAGTTATCCAAATTATTACTATTATTATTTATTATGAAATCGGCAACAATTCCGCGTGTAGTGATTATTTCAATATTCATTTCCTTATTATTTTTCCTGTGCCATCTGTGCGAATTGATAATATTGTTGGATTTGTGAAATACATGTTTTTAGAGCAAAATGAGGAACCTAAAACTACTTGCACTTAAATTTGAAACATCAGTACTGGGCTTAGTAAAAAGTTTTAAACAGAGAGGAATAGAAGGAGAATAGGGAGGCATTTGCCCTGTAGTGGGACTATCTGGGCTAATATCTATCTATCTATCTACAGCATGAGATTCTTCCAAAAACAAATACGCGTGTAACACCTTTAGTATTGAAAGTATCCAAAATAGGCTAGTTTCCAACTAGTCAAATTCAATACTTTTATCGAAACGTCAAAAACAATATTTTTTATGAGTTTTATATGAAATACACACTTAATTATGACGTCTTAAGATTTTTACGTCAAATAGCAGAGTTATTTTCAAAAAATTTGCTATATAAAGTCGAAAATCAAGTAGCCAATCAAATCTGTGAATGAAAGTGTGATTATTTTTTTAATATTCTATTGTTATGAAAAGTCGAAATAATATTTATTTTACTGACGAAACTACCCAATCTGTGATTTAACGTTTCTAACCGTAAAATGTCCATCACATTTAGGACCTCCCTTAACACTCACGACGTCACCTCTACAGAGCCCAGACATTCCAGGGTCCATATAAACCAGTCCAGACTCCACACTGTTATCAGCTGCGTAAATTCTGTCAATTACGAGGAGATTCTTCGAGTAAAAAAAAAAACAGTCGAAATTTCGTGCCACCGGCGCCATGCCGAGATAACGTAGGTTGGAATAAAACCTTTTTTGTACCTTTTTCTTGAGCTCAGTCGCTTTTATGGGGACACTCGATAAGGGCCAAGTCCTTTTTCAATATGTAGGTACCTATGGCCGATGTAATTATTTTTTAGTTTCAAAGGGTTAGCTTTGGTTTTGATGATTATTTCAGTTTGTTTTCTGACTCGTTGGTCGAGTGATTTGAAGTCTTGGGTTCGATTCCCGGGTCGGGTGAAGTATTACTGTTTTTTTTTCAGTTTATAACAAGTGCGCCTGCCGGACTAGAGGTCTCGGGTTCGATTCCCGGGTCGGGTGAAGTATTACTGGGCTTTGTCAGTTTATTTATAATTTCTGTGTAGTTGCACGGAGTCTGGAATTGTGCCCAGTATATGGCAATAGGCTTACTCCTTCTTACATGGGACTTATAACACAAATGGTAAAAATTGAGTGTACATTGTATAGCGGCATTACATGCCTTCCTTTTTCTTTTAGAAGTCTTTTAAAAAAAACATTTAAAATGAGCACCTTTGTCAACCTCTACTTACATCTTTGGCGAATAACATGCGTAACATTTTGTATGTAAGTTACTATACATACATAATGTGAACAACAATAATTTCTCATGAGTTATCAACGATAATACTAATTAGTCTGATGTGCCTCTGTTTCAAAGTTCATGGGAATTTGTTTGATAACAAGTAGAGGAACAATGGACAGAATATTACTGTAAATGTACACGGTTTTATAAATAACTTGTTGAGCTTCAGGTTTTGTAATTATAAGTCGAAGTTGGAAGTTCTATCGTTTCACTACCATCAATGTGACGTGAAACAACGCTTGCGTTGTATAAGTGAGGTGACCGGAGGCCCAATCACCCCCTTCTCAATCCCCAACAACCCTTAAATTCCTAACCTTCAAAAGGCCAGCAACGCACTTGTAACGCTTCTGATGTTTCGTGTGCCCATGGGCAGCGGCGATTGCTTACCATCAGGTGATCCGTCTGCTCGCTTAATCCCAAATCCTATACAATAAGCAAACACTACAGACTACATAAAAGCATTTGCAACTTTTAAAAAACTACTAGCACACTTAACTGAGCAAAAAATACAAACACCAAAAATAGAAGATGAAAAAGTTTGAACTTCATATTCGGAAGTCAATGGGGAGATCAGATAACTGAACAACTGAACATCAGACACGCCGCGAACGCTATTGGGATAGTGTGAGAGAACCAACGCCGGAGCCTTTGATCTTATCGCGAGTTCAAGTGTTGAACCACGGTCATATTTTTGGAGTTAAATTTAAACTATTCAATGAGCTATTGATAATTCTTGAAGAGAGTGACGCGGTGGGAATTGAATGATGATTTGTAATATGTTTTGTATTGTTTCTGTTGGTTATTGTTAATCAATTGTTAAGTCTTTGACTGCCAATAGAAAAGCGTTGAAGGCAAATCCTCCGCTAACGTCGGTCACCGGTGTCCCCCGTGGCGTTTATCGTATTAAAGTATAGAGATTGTATTCTAACTGCTGTACTCAGAGTCATTTAATGGTTACTTAACCCAGTCCTTAGCAATTGTTTTCGGAACAAAATCGTTACTAAGGAATAGTTTAAGTAATCTTTAAATGTCTCTTAGTGGTATTTAAATGTCTATAAATTATTAAGAGCCTTCTTGCCATTATTCCAAATTAGCACTAATCTTAAACAAACGAAACCGCAGATCGACAATAAACTGAACTCGTATCGTCACCGCCTTTTATCCGAAAAGGTAATCAGAGGTGCACATTACGGCACGTAATGCCACTGTACAATATACACCTACTTTTCATCATTTGTGTTAAGAGTCTCACGTAATAAGAGGTGAGCCTATAGCCGTATACTGGGCACAATTCCAGGCTCCGTGCTACTACTGAGAAATTTCCGGAAAACTGATAAAAGCCGAGTAATACTTTTTCCCCAACAGGGAATAAAACCCAAGACCCCTTGCACGGCAGTCGCACTTATAATTATTAGGCAGTTGTAATTATGAAATTATAGTATTCCATACGTCTTTACTTCAATTAAAAGTATACTTTAAAAAGCTCGAATCCCTAACTAACATTCTCAAATCTCGCTTTCAATAAAGACTCCATAAACCTACACAAAAGCAGCACCAAAATTCAAATCAGAGTAAACGAAAAAGAGAAAAAAAATGATAATTTAAGGCCACTTGAAGCTAATACATTAACTGTTCGCCGCCTATCTGGTACTTTTGATCCCTATCTCAACATATTTCGACTTCCGAAATGTGGTCATTCGAATGTGGTCATTTGGAGGCGCTAAGCGGTATCTTTTGATCAAAATCACCGGAAACTGTTCGGTGATTAACATTTTTTGACGCCGGCGTTACAGGGTTAGTTTTACTGAAATTGGTGATTGGAAATTTTAATTGATATTTGTGACGATATTTTGGATCGATGTCGTGATAATTTATAGTTGTATTAAATTCAAATAAACCGGTGACTATGGGCTTATATGTATAGAGTATAATATTATGTAGAATATAAGAAGTACCTATCTATCTTATGTAAGAGGGCTTGTCATAATATCCACAAATGGCATTCGGATTAGAGAGAGATCGCTGTTTACATCTTTTTTTTGGTATAAGCCGGTAAACGAACAGACGGATCACCTGGTGGTAAGCAATCGCCGCCGCCTATGAACAACCAAAACACTAGAGGCGTTGCAAGTGCGTTGCCGGCCTTTTGAGGGGTAGGAATTTAAGGGTTGTTGAGGAATCTGGGATTGGGAAGATTCGGAGTATAAAAGATTCAAGTTTACGTCATTATCAATAGCCTATAAATAGCCACTGTTGATCAAAAGCCTCTTCTCACCAGAAAAAGGTTTAAACATTAATCACTACGTTTACTCAATGCGAGTTGACGACTTCAAACTTATAATTAGAAATAATAAGCCCAGGTTTCTTCACGATGATTTTTTTGCTTCACCGTTTGTCAATGGTATCCAAATAACCTTAGAAAGTACATACATATAAATAGGGAAAAGTCACATTGGAAGAATACCGTTGGTAGGCTTTAAACATGCGCTGAAGTGTCTTACCGCCGTACTTAGAAACATTTAATGATTACTTAATACAGGCCTTTGCAATTGGTTTTGGAACAAAATTGACACTAAGTTTAAGTAATCATTAAATGACTCTGAGTACGGCACTTAAGTACATAAAAACTAAAACTTATTTACGAACTCTTATTACGCGGACTCATACATAACCATTGCACACCACATATTAATAAACATACCCGATGCAATTTAATACCCACACTTACTAAATATCCTTTTGAAAACCGACTGCAGACTTATCTACTAGATAAGAAACGAGTATCAAGAAATATTTCCGACCAATACATATGTAACCGTCATCTGAGCATTCTTGATACTAGATCTACCCTTTGGCTACCTCCATGTGAATATCAATGTATAAGATAAAGGTCTTTTAGACCCTACATCTAGCATTTACATGTTAACGCTCCATCAATACTCGTTTGTTTATTTCATATCGAAAACTGCTCGACAGATTTGCATGAAATTGTTGCAGAGTTAAAAGGTTTTTACATAATTGTTTCTTTATTGTTGTGTGTGTTATTTATTGGTTAGAGTGAAGTGCTTATGTACATGTTTGTATAAGTTAAGGATTGTTATTTACTATGTGTTTTATGTATATAATATTGTCCATCTTTACCTAGGTATATAATTTTAGCTGAAATCTCTAAAGGATTACAAAAGGTCTTTGACCCATTAACCGCCTATGTCGCATATAAGTGACACATATTTCCATGGCAATGCCACTTGTCTGCCATATTGCTGCGACACAGAAAATGAATGATTTTTTCGTTGTATTCACACGATTGTTCCTCCTTATTTAGTGTGGTACAGTAATTAATATTTAACTGGACGCTTAAATTTCAAGAAAGAAAACTCTAGGTAAATTAATTTCATGAATATTGATTTCACAGTGACAAAAGCATAGCTGAATAGTGGAGGCCCTCAATCCTGTTGTGGTCGGTCATATCGGTGAACAGTCTTTGCGGTGGCGCATCTTTCCCGCACAGTGACAAAACTTAGTACCTATCAGTGGAAACGGTTACATAGTTTCACAGATTAGCTATTAAATCTTCGTAACAAAGCTACATAGCACATCTCTTGCGGAAAACCGTCCCTATTCAAACTAATGTACGTATTGCATTCATTTTAACTTTTATAAAACAGTCAATATAATATATTCACTTTGTAAAAATGCAATAAATTTCTGTCTAGTTTATATAAAGAATCTTAGACAAAACAAGCCAATAAATGGACGTTCCCTTTAATCCTTAATCCGCATATGCTTGTCTAATAAACGAACAGACAAACAAACAAGTTATACACATGTTAACCGTATTACCTCAGTTATCAGTTATTTGCATAAGTTAAACTTTAACTACTGGGTATTTGTTTTAGATAACGAACGGTTCAACCGAACATATGTTATAGTTAACCCTCTAAGTGGTAGCTTCACGCTGTGGTAGGTTTAGGGTAGGCAGCATTAAAGGTAATCGGTGATAATGTAGTCTAGTTACTAGAGTATTTTAATTAAATTTGTATCTTAAGTAGTTTGTAATTTTGTTGTTTTACATTAACATTTATGTTGCTAGGTCTTTATAATGCTGGCGTTACCTTTTAAGCCTATCATATAACTCACAATTTAATGGTTCATAGAATAGTGCATATTTCTAATCAATTTTAGGTACGGTAACAAAGAAAATACTTCTTAAATTCTATTTTAAATTCAAAGATTACAGATATTTTTTAAACGTTGCCCTACACTAGGTATTTCTCTTGTATCGGAGGTGCGTTTACAAACATACAAGTTTACATACAAATGCAGACACCCAGACCCGAAACAACAATATAAGGATCATACAAAGAGATGTTCCATGCTGCGAAACCCGCTACACGTTACGCTGTGGCAATCGGTAGCTTAGTCAGTGCAGTCAAAAAGAGAATATTCCACATCACTTTTCGAAAACAAAGTTGGGCCTAAGATACTTCCTTGCGGCAGTCCACTACAAAAGCCCACAAATTAACACTATAAATGTGATTGTAAACTTGTAATGCGACGATCATGGCGTCCGACACGCGCGCGCCTCTGCCTTTGTTTCGACACGTAGAAGTAGGAGTTGTAAAATTCAAATTCGTTTTTTATTATCTTTAATAAGGTGATCGGAAGCTTTTGTAGGAATTAAAAAGTATTTAAGCGTTTTAAATTATAGCTTTGTATTAGGCGTATTTTGACGTTTACTGTACGCTAGGAGATACTTGAAAATCTGTATGAATAAGAGTAAAAACCATTGCAAATGATAAAGAAAAAAAACAAACTAACCTAACCTAACCCCCAAATAGCCGGCAACACACTTCTAACGCCTTTGGTGTTCCGGGTGTCAATAGGCGGTGGCGATTGCCTTATACCATCTGTTGATCCGTCTGCTCGTTTACCGGCTTATACCATAAAATATGTACTAGGTTATTAATAGGGAAGAGACAAAATTACCCTTTTTAAAGGATCGACTTAAGTCGCAATTTATAGCAAACGCTGATGGTGGCTCACAGCTAAACCATAATTTCCCTGATATCTATAAATAGCTAGTTTTATATTCAAACAACCAATATATGCATAGTTATTAATATTAAATGTAAAAGCATAAAATCTTTATCTGAAATGATAGCATCAGCATTCAAATCATCTCCCATTACATTGGTATCTAAGTAAATACTTATATCTAGTTGTTTTACATGGTCACTTACGATATTAGAATGCAAATTATTCTCAACTTTATATATGTGTGCGGTAATGTCCTTTTTCGATTGTGTTGATGGTGTGGTAATAGATATGTCTGCTATAATCGATAGGTTTGTTTGTTTCTTCTATGTATAATTCAATAAACATATATAGGTACACACAAAAGGCTTTTTGTTTGCTAGTGAGGTAAGCAGAAGTGTAGATAGGTATATGTATATCAATATCCAAAACTAAATTTTAATGACATTTTCGATTTTTAATACGCTAAACTTTAAACATAATTTCTCACTGCATTCTGTATCTATGTTTTTTCTAAACTACTACAAATACAACAGCTTAATAGACCAGAATATCGCATCTTTTTGATTTAACTCAATAACCTCAAACTACGAACGTCTAAACGAGCACCAAGCTTCACAGATGGACAGACTGACAGATTGTATATATTAGTTTATTTGTTGATATATTAAAAGTACCCATTTATGGTTTAATTATAATAACTTTTACTAAAGAACGAATAGGTATACCAAATATTCTCAAAACGAAATGCCACACGATTTTTTCGTACAAATGTGCTGGACTATAAATAAAACTACTTTAAATTGACTTATGAATTAATTCGGCACTCGTTAACGTCTCTTACAGTAGGTAGTTTCATTAATAAAATAACGACTAGAAAATTACTCTTAGAATGTATTCTAGTAGCCAATGGCAATTAAATAAGAAAAATATCATGTATCATATAAATTAATCAAAGATCAAAAGCAAGCGACGAAGTTAATTAGAAAAGAATTTTTATTAATATTATTGTATAATGATTATTTAGTTTTAAATCTATATAACATAATGAATTTTATTGTTATCTTTCCTTAAAATTTATTTTTACCATAAATGCACATTATAAAATTGGTAACTCTCAATAATAATAACATTTATTAAATATTCATCTGTCTACAAGGAAATAAAATGTTATTTATTTTAAAAATATTCATTATTTTATTTTATTATTCATTTTTTATTTTCGTAAAATATAATAATGAAAGTTATATTTGAATTCTTATTTCCAAATGCTGTGCTATCGTGTAGCTCACAAGAGGTGGCCATGTTTTTTTTCTATCGTCGGCAATGGAAAACGGGTTGCAGTATAAACACCATGGTGAGATGCTACCGACTTCGCACCCCCATAAAACCTTCTGGTGGTCTATGGAGGTGCCTTTTAGTCCATGCTCATAAAAAAGTAGTGACCCATACTTTTGTGCCACCGAATTTAGGATGATAAATAGTTTTTGAGTGATATTTTTTATGAGACTGCTTCAGATCCAGTTTACGTTATTTGAAATTTGAATTTTTAATTTATTTTTGTATAGAAAGACCAGCTGCGGTCATCTGTTTATTTGATGGTAAGTAAAATATTGCTAATTTTGGAATTATTTTTATAATCACATATTTATAAATTCAATTTATCACATTCTATAAAATCTGATCATTAATTAAGCAAGCGTGGTTCATTATGTTCAAATCTTCTCCGTAGGAGAACGTCTTTGTTCAGAATTAACCACAAAAGAAAGATAGAAATAAGACAAAAGATATATTGGCTGTTGATGTGATATCGACGTGTTAACTTTAGTTCCAAGTCTGCGTCTAAAGGGTATGTTAATATGTGTGTAAATGCACCCACGTACAGGAGACAATTCTATTGAGGGAGTTAACAAAAAATACTTCATACTTAATTAAGTAGAAATAGAAAATATTCTTCTTCTTCACAATGAGCACCGGAGCTGCGGATTACTTAGCGGGTTTACCGGGGCTTCGGTTCGAAAAGCAATAGTAGCAACTGGGCAATTTTTGGTCAGTAAGAGTCTGACACTCCCTCTCGCCTCGCCCAAAGCAGGAGAAGACAGTGAATGATTTTCCCCCTCAAAAAAAAACCTGTAGGTACCTGAGCTAACTAACTATGCTCATGGTATTTAGACATTTTCACACATACATACATACATAGTCTTGTTGTCTTGTTAAAACAGACGTTCCCCAGTGGCAAGCACTTTCTTTAATTATTTGTTTACTGGTTAGCATGCAGTGAAGGTTTTATAGCTGCAGCCTTCGAGATATTCTGCTAAATAAATAAGCACATGAGGCTTGCACGTGTCGTGCAAAATTTTTGCCAAATAGGTATGTATTTGACTAAGCTGTGGATTGATTTTGATCCTTATGTTACACTAATCACACTTAATATTATAATTGTCAATGTTGATTCATTTGGATATTTTCAAAGTCATAATCAAAGTATTTAGGTATTTGTGAATACATAGGGTACTTATATTATAGGTTGTAGGGTATGCTGCTATAAATAAAGAGATTCTGTTTTGCTTTGGAAAGCGAGCATTAATTGACTAAAAAAAATGTATGTTTACCCAATCACGCACTAACTATTGAACGGATTTTGATGAAATTTGGTATACAAACTTGGTATGAGCAGAATTCTGAAACCGCTGACAGAAAATAGTGAAAAATATACATAAAATAACAGTAGCTTTTTTTTAAGAGAAGAAAATCATCCAATGACTTCAACCGCCTTGGGCGATGCGAGAGAGAGTGTCAGACTCTTACTGACTATAAACCACACCGTTCCTACTCCTTCCCTTCGAGTCGGAGCCCCGGTCAACCCGCTAGGTACTGCCCTACTGGGAAAATAACAGTAGCGATAATTATATAAATTATCGTAACTACATAAAAATACACCAATTAAATTAAACTATCTGTCCTTTAAACAACTTCTTACTAATGGTCCAATACTACAATTAATTCATGTCAAAATTAAAAATATAAACGATTAATTAAATTTCACAATTAGCCATTATATTTAGTGACTACATAGATATACTTTTAAAAATTTCACGACACTAATTACACGAAGTAATTTGGCTTGACATTTTTTATAATAATTTAATTTGACATTTAAAAATAACTGGCACTCATATAAATGGGTAGGTAGCCACAAATAATTAATTAAAAATAATAGAATCGACCGTTGCTATAAAATTCCATGTGCTATCGTTTCATCTGCGTAGATTGTTTAAATTCTTAAAATAAATACGTGTTTTGTGTGATTTGTCGCAGTAACTACTTCTATATATTTGAAAAGTAACATTTTACATATAAAGGTAATGAAAATAAAGCGTTTTTTGCAAAATATAATAAAGTAGGTAAGTAATACCAGCAGAGCATTTGTCCTACTTAAAGTTTAAAATTTAGTTTTCTATCTATTTATGTACATTTCTCTATATAAGTATCAACAACATCAACAGCCTAAAAGTGGCCACTGTTGACTAAAGGCCTTTTCTCACACAGAGAAGGTTCGAGCATTCACCACACTTGCTCAATGCGGGTTGGCGATTTCAAACTTATAATTCGAAATTATAAGCCCAAGTTTCCTCACGATGTTTTCCTTCACCGTTTGTCAATGGTGTCTAAATAATCATAGAAAGTACATATAACTCGGAAAAAGTCACATTGGTACTACTTGCCGTTGGTAGGTATCGAGCCCGCACCCTCATGCATGAGAAGCGGGCGTCTTAAACCCCCATAAACATGCATATATTTTGACATAAAGTCCAAAATAACCCAACACAGCCGTAGCAGTAGACTGTACCTAAACAACAATAATTCACTCTATCAAATAAATTCCCCGCGTAACCCTCTAATGGGTAGATACGCTTGCACTGCCAAAAATAATGCCCCGGTCCAAACGACCCCGGTTTATAAATCTCCCTCTTTCTGTCGTAAGATTGGATGGAATCCCCATTATTTGATTAAGTGCCTACACTAAAATTTTCGGCACGCTGAAAATTTTATCTTAAATTTTATTTTTGTTGTGTTTAAAGTATTTTAATATTGTGTGCAAGTAGTTATACATTTTTAGGTAAATTCTTCTTTTGTAGATCTGAATAGGTTATGGTACAAGCCGGTAAACGAACAGAAGGATCACCCTATGGTAAGCAATCGGCACTGCCCGTGGATACTCTAAGCTCCAGAGGCGTACCTAACAAGTGCGTTGCGCGTCTTTTGGTGGTTAGGAATTTGAGGATTGTTGGGGATTCGAGGTTTAGGCAGTAGGCATTTGGGCCTCCGGTAATTTCACTCACACGACGACACACAACGTAAGTGTTTTTTCACGTCGATTTTCTGTAAAGCCGTGGTATCACTCATACGGCCCATTCGTACCGAAGTATGGCTCTCCTACACTAAGACACATACATATACCTACATAATATAGTAACATTTTAAGTCCTACAAATAGGTAACAAACCTTAAACTACACCGGACACTAGTCTAAGCTAGACACATACTACTCTGAAACTTTAAAAAACTGAAAAAAAAAAACCATTTAAAACTGCTTTGCCTGACCACTGAACTAGTGTACCGTTACCTATTTAAGTTAATGTGTTAAAATTCATTATTTTATTTTATGAATAACACCTGTAGACTTTAACAGTATTTGCTAAAAACAAAATGTGAGTCTTATTTATTAAAAAAAAAACATAGAATATTTAGTACCTATGGCCCTATAATAGGATAATAATATATTATGTTAATGCATTAAAATAATAATATAATAGCGTGCGATGTAACTTTTATGTGAATAGCGGCATCGTTATAAATATAGTTATAACGGGATTTTAATTCTAACATAATGTTTCTTAAAAGCCCTTTATTTTTATAGCATAAAAGGAACTTATAAGTAATTTGGTCGCAAAAATGTTTGATAGACTTAACTGATAAAATCTAGGCTATAAACATTTACTTTGTTTAACGTTCCTATACGGCTTTATAAAGGGACTGGTTATGAGACGATTTTATTTTAATAATAATATTATAAGAGACTATTTTTTATACATAAACACAGTATATGAAGTTTTGAGGACAATACATGGTTTACAAAGTTGTAGGCCATTTGCCATACGTACGTACCTATTCGAAATACATATATATATGTTGCAATAAGACAATATATACCGTAACATACAAAAGCGATTCTTTACTATTTCACTAGGAATATAGATATAAAATGGTCGAAGTTTAGTGAAATACTTGTACTACTAGATCAAGTTTAGTGTTATAAATATCTTAGGGTTTGTGCCAACGGCTAGTACCAATGTGACATTTTCCAAGTTATAAGTTACAATAAATACAAGTTGTTTAAATCAGAAATAACAACATAACAGTCGATTATTAGTTATGTAGACTTTTATTTTGTTTTTCTATAAGTAATGCAATTTGTCGCCATTGGGACATTCAGCATAGTTTTGTCTAATAAATAAAAGCGTGCGTATTAGTAGCTATTTAGTTTAGTGTTTTTAATAAGTTATTGTGATTTTAACCGCACTAAGCGATTTTGTGTCTAAGATAAATGATAAATTATATTTATTTTTGCAAATAGGTTACAATGTAACTCTTTTATACGTCAATAGGAGTGTCTGAGTGTCAATATAAATAAATTGAAAAACAATATTCCATGGTCAAGTAAATGATAAATAATTTCGACGTCAAGATAATTAATTTTCTCTAGAACACAGCTTACTGCCCCCAATCTTAGTTTACCTTGATATAATTGTAAGACAGTCGCACAAAGCCTTGGGTTCGTTGAAATATTGACTCGTTGGAAGTTGCGAATACATAGCTTTGTATGTGTTGAACTAAATATACGTATATATACTTATATATGTACTCGTATATAAGGTGTTCTAAAAGTTTTTGCCACGGCTTTAATTCATTGTAGTGTTGTGTTTAAAGATTACAATAGTGAAAAATTTCGTACCCCGGACCAGTTAACTCAATTTGAGAACATACATACATACATAAATATCGTCACGCCTTTAATCCCCGGAGGGGTAGGCAGAGGGGCACAATATAGCACGTAATGCCACTGTATTAACCCACTTTTCACAAATTCTGTTGTAAGTTCCATCTAATAGGTGGTGAGCCTATTGCCATATACCGGGCACATTTCCAGACTCCGTGCTACCACTGAGAAATTTTCGAAAATCCGAAAAAAGCCCAGTAATACTTCGCCCGACCCGGGAATCGAACCCGAGACCCCTTGCCCGGCAGTCGCACTTGCAACTACTCGGCCAACGAGGCAGTACTCTACTCTGCATAAAGTGGTTCACAAATTTTGCACGATAGGTACGTCGCTTCGTCAATGAAACCAATTGAAAGAAATGAAAACAATAATAAAAGAGTTAGTTAATAAAAGATCTTCGATTGAGTTTGTTATGAATGACATAACAAACTTAAACATAGATATTTTTGTATGAAAAAAATACTCATAATCAATAATTTATATTTATTTACTATTGTAATCTTCAAACACAACACTACCTCCCATTAAAGCCGTGGCAGATACTTTTAGAACACCTTATATAGGTATACAAAATCTCGCTCAGTTGTTTTGCAAAATTTAAGGCAGTTAAATTCAATGGTATTTTAAATGACATTCCATGATGTGTTTTTAACTCTTAAAACCGACATTTCTGCTTAATATAAATTCCAGCTATTATAACAAAATACCTAATAATTTTATACAAATTATACTTTTTATGTGAAAAACATTCTTCTACTAAAAAAAAGAGAAACGAGTTAGTTAGGTACTTACTTAGCGTTCTTTACACCAATAGGTACCTACCTACAGATGATTATAATTAGATAATTATCTAAAGTAATTTGATCTTTAAAGCTTCTAATTGGTCTCAATTACATTACAGTAAATATAATTTAATCTATTTTATTTTTCAAGTAAAATTAAGTTTATTTTATACAGTATTTTAATGTTAAACATAATAAATATAAATATATTCTTTTATAATATAACAGTATATTAGTGCTGATATTTCATTATCTTTTGAAATAAAAATAAATATTTGAATGTAGGTATTTTTTTAAAGTTAATAATAAAAAATAAAATATGATGATAAATATAGATTTATCATCATATTTTATTTGTAAATAGTTTGATAGTTGTAAATAGTATGAAAATAGATACCATATTTCACACATTATAACTTATAATTTAGTTTTAATTAAATTTTAAACTAAACTTAATAGAAAATATAGAATATAAGTAATAAATAAAAACAAATATCTTCCATAAATAAAAATAAATACAAAAATACCGTAGACGGTGAACCCACGCGACGTTGCCGGTTGATAATTTGGAATAATTGTCACCTTTCTCTTTAAAGCTGATCGGATCCGAACCGGTATCGAACCGGGTGTCGCATGCACGCCACCTATACGGTCACTCAATAATTAGATTAACACCTCACTGTACTAACAATGTGCTGGGAATTTTGTCATTTTAAGACTTATGCATTTAGCTGAGAGGTAATGTAGGTAACTTGCTTTTTTACGGAATAGAGGGCAAACGAGCAGACGGGTCATCTGATGGTAAGCAATACCAGAAGAGTCACAGGGACGTTGCCGGCGACTCAGTGTTTTTTTTAGCAATGTTAGTCTTTTTGTTTCCTAAGAGGTAGACAGAGGTGTACACTACGGCACGTTATACCACTGTAAATTGTACACCCACTTTTCAACATTTAATTTTGTGTCATAAGTCATATGTAATAGGTGATGAGCCTATTGCCATTTTACTGGGCACAATTCCCGACTTCGTGCTACTATGAGAAATTATCTAAAAAAAGCCAAGTAGTAGGTACTTTGCCCGACGATTAGTTCCATAAGAATCTACACTTTGAAACGAGCAAATAGCTTCACTAGAGGACTGACCAACAGACAGACATTTTTTTATATTTTAATATTTGCTTTGACGTTCAAAAGTGCCTTCCTGATCTATTTGAAATAAATAATTTTGACTTTGACTTTACTTAAACCATTCCTTAGTAACGATTTTGTATCGAAAACAATTGCTAAGGACTGGGTTAAGTACCTATTCATTAGATGACTGAACGATAGTAAGTGAGGTAATATTTGGATGGTGTTTGCAAAAAAAAAACATTTTTTTTATATTTGTCCGACTTTGTGTAACCGATGTATTGACAGATTGTTGTTTATTGTTTTGCTTAGATATTGATTAAAAAATTAAAGAAATAGGTATTAATATGAATAAGTCATACCGTCCTAACCAAAAACTAAATGTAGGTAAGTGGAATAATTAAAATAATATTGTTGAAAATAAAATAGCCTAGATCATACTCAAGAGATAGGCTATCAATCGGCGATCAGAAAAATATTTTGTTTTGTAAATCTATTGCTACAACTAAAAACAACAACAAATCACCAGGGCCGCATTTAGAAAATTGTATTAAATAAAAATGGTACTCACTGGGCATCATTTCGACGTGTGATGAGGTGTCCATGATATTGTGGTGGTGCATCATGTCGGGTGGGGACTGGACCAGTCCACCACCGCCCCCACTGGCCATCACCATCACTGACGCAGTTATATCGTCACCGGTGATCACCTTTAATACTTTTAACTAATGATCCCTTACAAAAAACCGCTAACACCCGGTTTTTTTTATTTCGACTATATTTTTTCTATTTTTCCTACCAACAGCTCGCTTTGTGTGCTTCGAAAACTGGATCCAGTTGTTTATTTATTGCAATGACATCACACTGTATGAATATAAATGTGTTTTACCAAAGTCTACTATGTTACACTCGGATTAAAGTTCCTTTTCAAACACTATAGTCTATCACAAACGGAATACACCAAAATGTTGTATTAGGCTTAAATAAAAATTCCACTAATTACTGTTAGGCACTTCGACATTTTATTTCTACAAAAAAAATTGTTCGTTTGTCACGCACGTCGTGTGCCCGCGCCGGCCAAGCCCACACTGCCGTATTATATCTATAATTCTATGGATCGACTCGAAAGCGCATGAGCAGACCGTCCTTCGCTCCGATTGGTGGGATCGTAGAACGCCTATTGGCAACGAGCGCGCTGATTGGCAGATAGCTTCCCATTTTCCCGCCCAAATCGACGGTGCCCTTACAAAATGGCGCTCCCTACAGCCTTTTGATGCTTTTTTGAACATTTTATTCGGTAAAAAATAATCCGGTTCGGATATAATGAGCATGATTTATGATTTTGATCCGTCGACTCGGTATGTTTTATTTTTTTTTTTTGTACTTTTTTTATAATCTTGCCATGTTAATCTTTGGTGTTTCGTGTTTTGTTTTTGATTAATCGCGAACCAATTTTTGTTTGATCCGGACTGTGTGTGGAAGGTATTATTTATGTTCTGCTTTGGTTTGTTCGCTGAATTTTAAATGAGCGTCATTACTGGTTTTGATTTTATGGGGGCCTTTAGATATTATGTAGGTAGCTAAGTTCCTAGGCTGTGTAGTGAGGTTAGGCGCGACCTATTTGATGGGAGGTGCGTTTTATTGATCGCATTTGGAGTTTCTGTGTCAGACGGGGATGAGACTGGGGCGGATCAGCTGCTCGTCAGCGAATAATTTAATAGATTGCGTACAAATTGTACGATAGCTTTTGTTTTCACTCGCGGTTGCTGCTAAGGGCTTAATTTAAACTGTAGGTATCTCAAACACAATTAGGTATTTCTTAAAGTTAGTATTTTGTAAGTAAGTAAGTTTAGTTTGATGAAAACTGTTTCTCAAATACTATTATTTCTTAGAGTTAATATGTTGGTAAATTCAATTGTTTTTTCTTAAATTAAGACGATTTCTCGTATTTTTTTTCGTACAATTTGGTTATAGGAGAGAATAATTCGTTATCCGTTGAAATGTGAATATTTAAGATGAGGATATACCTAAGAGAGAATTCATGAGCTTTATGAAAGCGGTAGAAAGATTCTAAAGTTTATTTTCACTAAATCTAGAATTATTCTTAGTATTTGGAGATTTTCTATAGAATCTCTTCTTCTAACTCTTTCTATAGATATCTTTTATAGGCATTGATTCGCCACTAAATTACATTTAAGGTAACAATACTAGATAAAATACTAATTTCCTATAGATAGAATACAGGTTAATAAAAATTTTCTATTTAAAGGTTGTCTGGAAAAAATCGCCGTGTGTGATAAGACCGCCCATTGTACTCTAATTACTATTAATTACAATGTAAATGTGTTCTATGTATGTGTGCAATAAAGTATAAAATAAATAAATACAGTTCAGTACACTCTGCCTACCCCTTCGGGGATGAAAGGCGTGACGTTATAAAAAAAGTTTTCAGTAATAAATCAGTGATCACTATCCAAACATATACCTACTTACTTTATTCAAAATATTTATACATATAGCCATGTATAGCCAGAAAAAAAAATAGAATTTATTTTTAGTTTTAGTTTTAATGGCGTCTATGTTTAGACCACTTAACACTATAGTTAACAGGCGACGCATTCTAATTCTACGGCAGTATTTTATAAAACTATTTTGGACTAGTGTTGCCCAAATGCAAGAACAAGACGAGACTTAGCCAGTCTTGGTCTTGGTCTTGCGCCAATACACCAGGTCTTGGTCTTGGTCTTGGTCTTGCGCTCCCAGTCTTGGTCTTGGTCTTGGTCTTGCAGCAAGAGTCTTGCAAGTCTTGCAATTACCTATTAGTCTATTACTATATATTAAAGTTTACTTCAAATCTTAGAAAAACGTATTAGAATTGGAACATTGTGAGCTTGAGTTAACATAGTCATAGTAAAGATCAAGCAGATTAATAAATAACTGAAGATTTGATAAGAAATTCGAAAAATCAACTGACCTATATGTCGTTTTCCATGGAAGTAACTGTTTCTTAATAAACATTTATGATTTATAAGCTTACATTTGCTAAAACATGTAAAAAAACCATATAAGTAATCAATATTATAATATATACTTACTAGAATGAATTAATATGACATCTACTACCTATCCTTACCATTTTATCCTAATCATAATACTACTTGCGTGATCAGTATAATGTATTCATTTTCATTCTAACCACTCTGAAACTTATTTATTCTTTGGAACACCTGTAGGTACTCTTAAAATTCGAAATTGCATGAGTATACCTACGCCCTATGGCGGCAATCAAATAGTGTCAAATGTTATGATTTCGGCGTGGCGGCAACGATTGTTTTAGATTTCAAAAGAAGCCGCCGGCGCGTGTATCATAACCATGTACTTCCGAAAAGCGGCAAATTTCTTTGAGAAGTAAGTACAAAACCTTTGATGCCGCATTATCAAAGTACCGATGGTTAAAACATAACTATGCATGCACTCAGTTTGATTTTAATATGTAGATATTTTTTTATTCGCTATGTTTATAGTATTAGTCGTAATGCGCATAGGTCCAGTTTTTCATATTCTTTGATACAGTTTTTTGCGTCTCATAGAATTCCTAAGCGTACCTACCTATACACCAAACTGTTACACCTAACTACTCAGTGAAATAGCGCGAAGTCCTAGCTGCAAGACGCAAGAGTCTTGCAGGCTATGTCTTGTTCTTGCTCAAGTCTTGCACGGTCAGTCTTGGTCTTGGTCTTGCTAAAAATACGCGGTCTTGTTCTTGGTCTTGGTCTTGCAAAAACGCAAGAACAAGACCAAGACTGCAAGACCAAGACTGAATTTGGGCAACACTATTTTGGACATACATTGATGGATTGCAAAGGAGATAATTTATATGGTTTTGTGTAATGGGGTAATGGAATTCTAAATTACTTAATAGTTTTGACATCGGAGTTAGTATTTTGTTTATTTTTTAGTTTTTTTATTATTGTAATTAGTTCAGATGTAAAGTAGTATGTCTTATAGCTGTTGACACTTAAACTAACTTAGGTACTTGTTAGGTATATTGCCTACACGTAAATAAATTCAAAGAGCCAAAGCTAAAATTACTATAAAAAATATTCAGTTAGTAGGGTATTAAAAATTTAATAAGTCAATACATTTTTTATAGAAGAAAAGTTTTGAATGCGTTTCTGGATTATTTAAATTTGATATAACACTAATGTGCTGATAAAAAAACCCTTTTTAGGGTGAAAAATCATCCAATGACTTCTCCCACCTTGGGCATGGCGAGAGGGAGTGTCAGACTCTTACTGACTAAAAACCATCCCGTTCCAATCCTGCTTTTCGAGACAGAGCCCCATTAAACTCGCTAGGTATTCCGCAGAAAAATCGCTGGTAGGTACAATTTATTCTTTAAATAAGAAACCTACTTCCTTAATAAACTGCATAGGCAGATCTCTAGATAAAACCATCAATACCTTCCTAACAAGCCTGTCACCTATCTATCGGCGCCTACACTCGATACTGGCAAAAAACAAACACATTTTAAAACAAAAAATCATCAAATTTCTCCCCTTAATTACTTCATCAACGATGTGTGAGGTGACGCAAAAAAATGGCGCCGAGTGTTCGCGCCAAAAAGTCGTTAAGCACAGATAAAATAGCGACATAGATAACATTATCTTTGGAGCAGATGTTTGGCAGAATGGATTTTTTAAGAAGTTATTTTTGGTATTTCCTTTTCCTTTCTCTTTTATTAGGGTTTAGAAGTAAGTAGGTGTATTTTTTTATATTTAAAATAAGTTTGTACATTAAGTTATTAACCCTTATGTAGAACAAGATAGTCACTAATTTATTAGGACTTAGATTTTATTCGGTGTAGGGAACTTGCTCATGTACTGTTGCAAATTAATAATTTGTTCTTCACTCTGGGACAACAACACATCTTTCACTTTTGTTTTTTAACCGACTTCCCAAAATACAGGAGGTTCTCAATTCGGTTTTTTTTTCTATGTACACCGATTACGTAGAGATTTGCGGGATTCTTGCGTTATCCTTTTTTTCCGGCGCGGATTAGCTGAAATATAGTCCCATAAAGATTTGTTTCAGATTGGTTCAATAGTTTTTATTTAATCACAAACTCCCATCCTTTACAAAACAAAGTAAAAACATCGACTGCACGGTTGGTGCGGTGGCTGGGCAACTGGCTGCCGCGCAACGGGTAGCGGGTTCGATTCCCGTACGGAGCAACTCTTTGTGTGATCCACAAATTGTTGTTTCGGGTCTGGGTGTCATGTGTATGTGAACTTGTATGTTTGTAAACGCACCCACGACACAGGAGAAAATCCTAGTGTGGGGCTACGTTTTTAAAAAAAAAATCGAAATACTTACCATCTACAAAATGTCTCAAACACCGTTCAACATTATCACCCCAAAATCCGAATTCGCAATCACCACAATCGATCCATCAGTTCCCGAGATGAGTGCACAAGGCAAACACATTAACATCCTTACACAAAGAGAATTAATATTCCCCATTCTCGATACTTTTCCACAGGAACCGGATACGGGTGTCGGGAGGAAACGGAAACGAACGGAAGCGGCTGACCGGCCGGAAGTGACGTAGACTTCTTATTGATTGCGGCTAATTCATTTTATTGTTTTCAGTGAGTTGAGATGAGAGCTCTTAGAGTTTATTTCAACAGATTAATCTCGAACATGAGACAATATTTATTGTTTAGTCCAAATAAATATTTAACATTGTAACAGTGGTACGCAAAGGTGTATCTAGACACACGGCAGTGTGTCCGCCAAGTTCGAGCAAAAAAACCGACACACCGGCCGTGGGTTATATTACACGAACCATTTCGGGCCAAGTTCAACCCACCTATAACTCAAAATCTATTTTATCTACGCATATGAAATTTCTAGTATCTGTCGAGATCTACTTACTTATCTAAAATACAAAATTTCATTAATGTACCTATTGTAGGTCTTGAGATATTGACGTCAGAAAATCGCTATTTTTACTATACACTCCACTGACTGACTTACTCACTCACTCACTCAGATCATCAAAACCTAGACCACTTCCAATGGTCGTATTGACTTGAAATTTGGCATGGAGGTAGGTCTTTAGGTCAACTAAAGGAGAAAAATCTGAAAATGGCCAAGTGTGAGTCGGTTTTAAAAATAATGAAGGTGTCAATTCATACCCCTAAGGAACTAAAACAAAAAAATATCTATATCTTCCAATGGCCGTACCGACCTAAAATTCGTTACGAAGGTTTGTATTTAGTCGAAAGTAAAATAAGAAAAAACGAACATAAACCTTACAAAAATAAATGAAATCCCGCCCAAAACATCAAATGTGAAAGGTTGCCAAGTTCGATAATATTGGAATGCTTCGCCTACCGCCAAGTGAGATCTAAATAAGTACCAAGTTCCATACACAGACCTCAGTTAAAAATGATATAACTTGGCAAGTTTTAATAGAAAATTATATACTTGACTCATTGCGTTTAGTAGGTTTATAACAAAGTGTGTGAAAACTTGCCAACTTGTTATATCATTTTTAACTGAGGTCTGTGTATGGAACTTGGTACTTATTTAGATCTCACTTCTTTTATAGGCGAAGCATTCCAATATTATCGAACTTGGCAACCTTTCACATTTATGTTTTGGGTGGGATTAAAATTACAGATGCATTACCGGCTTAAAAGGGTAGCTATGCTCTCTTATTGTGACTACCTATCTGGTTACCGGGGCCCCAGCTCAAAAAGCAGGAGTATTAACAGGATAATTTTTTGTCAGCAAGAATCTGACACTCCCTCTCTCCTCGCCCAAGGTGAGGTTAGTTATTGAATGATATTCCCCTCTCACAAAAAGAAACACACTGCCAAATAGCCATGGCTTTTTTTTCTTATTTTAGATAATTCAAATATACTAACCGCCGTACTCAGAGTCATTTAAACTTACCTAACTCACTCCAATTATTTTCGAAACAAAATCGTTACTAAGGAATAGTTTGATTTAAGTAATCATTAAATGTTTCTGTTTATTGCAATAGGGTATATGCGCATGATTCAAATAACGATAATTTTTTTTTCATATAATCTCTTTTCCTTTAGATTTATAAATCTATCAATAATTTTCAATATAATTTTGTTTTGAATAAGAAAATAATTATTGCAAAATGCACAAAATAAGCGGAAATTCAAATTAGTTGAAACGCATTGCTATTGGTCAGAGTAGTTTGTGACGTCAAAGTCTATAATAACAAACACGAAATATATACAAATTATGACCCAAAACACTTTGCAGTTTCAACTGTTATTATAGACTTTGACGTCACGCGAGCGCGCCAAAATGACGGTCGTTTAAAATGCTGTTACGAATCTATTATTTTAAAACTGCTTTTTTTACCCGAATTCCTTTTTTTTTTTTGGTGCTGGTTTTTTTTAACATTTATATAATGATGTAAATTACCATTTAAAAACATTTAAAAAATACATGCATATACCCTATTAGTGATGTTTCCGATAACAGTCTTACTTTCTGCACTTTATTTCCATATGCGTCAAATATCATACTCCTTCCAATTTCTAGAATAAGGGCTCCAATCATAGTTTTACTATATATATTAGGTAAAAAGTTATTGTTTTGAGTTATTTTTAAAGTCAGTTTTGTTTTGTTTTTGTGTGTAAGTTGAGTTGTTGTGTAATAGCCAGGGAACCACTATTGTATTGGATTAGTCTGTAATAAATAAATAAATAAAGGTATCTATAGATAGACAATCCGTGTCCTTGACAAGAATGTACACCAGTAACATATACTCGTCACCGCAGGCGCCGCGCCCCTCGTGTGCGGGCTGCAGTTTTTGCTCGTAAATGCTCCACATTCCATTGTGATGATAATGCTAATTGGCTGATGACATCTCAGTTCGGATGCTGCGAGATTTTGAAGGATATTTGAGGGGATATAGGATATTAGTTTAATAGGGGTATTTTATACTTTGACCATAAGATAATTATATTTCGAAAAGACATATTGAAAGACTTCTTCTTTGGTCTTTCCTCGGTATTTTGCGAAGAAAACAAATAAATTATTGTTAATGAAAGAGATTCCTGCCTTATACATTTTTGGTGTTAATAATTATATAACATAGTTGGTGATTAAATGAATAAAAAAACCGATTAAAGGTAGAGTTCTTCTAAGAAATGGATACAATATAATAGTATAATCACTACATAGTATGCAACGGATATTGCACCCATGCAAAGCTGGGATGGGTCGCTAGTAAATAGTACAAGTATTTTCACTAAAACCGCAGTTGCCGAAAGGTGACTAATAGAGCTACCTATATGGAATTTAACATAGACCTTCATCCAGCTATTTATGTCAAAACTATAAACATTCTGTTTCTATAGTTAAACGAGATACTTACTACGTGAACCACACTTTATGTGTATGGTGCGTGACGTTAATTGGTTGTACTAGGAACTAATTCAATTAGTACCATTTTACGCATACACTTACCTACTTACTGAGAGAGATGTTTAGTAGAATTTGGTTCAATTCGAGTAGGTAGTACCCTTGTGGTGATTGCAGAGTCAAATATATTTATCGCCACCCCTATTCTTCCCGTGGGTATCAAGAACAACTTCATTATACGTTTAGGAGAGTAGTAGTGTGGGAGAGCCATGATTCGGCACGAATGGGCCGGCTCGACAGGAGTGATACCACGGCTTCACAGGCGTGGGTGCGTCAGACTGACGGACTATAATTTCTTTATTTGTTGACATTTCAAAAGTACCTATTTCTGGTTTAATTGGAATAAATGATTTGAATTTGACTTTGACTTTGGCGGTAGCCAGTTGCCCAGCCCTCCATTTATATTATTTTTGACAATTGCCTGATATCCGCAACTCGCTGCAAATGAAACCTAAAGAGTAAACAAATTAAGTATTAAGACTTAAGACTAGCTTTAAAGACTTTTAACCATCACCAGTAAAAACTGTCCAATAAGAAAAAAGATACAAGATTAAAATCTCTCGAAAGGGAAAGGTAAAGTAAAAACATAACAAAGAGAATATTTTCATGAAAAAATCACACAATAATATCTAATGTCTATCTAAATTTTAATCTGTAACATCTCACTCGAAGTTATAATGGCGCCAACGACGTGTTAAACGCGGCCATATTTTGACAAAAGAGGTTTTAATGTTCTTTTTTTTCTATCCCGATGACAAAGGTATATCTCTCGTTCAGCTTTGTCGGTGACGCATTATTATATAAGATGTGTCATTTTATAAATAGATACGTATTTTTTTTTTCGATAAACATTTCTTTTTTTTACTAAAATCACATTGTATGTACGTAATTTTCAAAGATTTTACTCGTTTATCTAAAAGGTAGGAGGTTCTCAATTTGGTTGCATAATATATTCTTTATGTTAAAGGTTTTTTGCGACACTGCTCTTTTCTGCAGTGGTTGGGGCGTGATAGTGACTATAATGTGTCAATATCGCTTGATTAGTTTGTAAAGAACTATAACATCAATGGTTTTTTACAAGAAAAAAAATCCAAGCAGAGATCGCGAAGAGATAATGATCGGGAAGGGAAGCGATACTCGATTCGCCAGGAGCGCGACAGTCGTCACGTCGTGTGTCGTGGAATGCTGCTCATGAATATGAGCCTCTAGCATGGCTTGAAACTAGTCGAGTTCCTCGTCAAACCGTTACGTGAGTAAGCCGATAACATTATAATTAAGAAAAAGCTATTAAATCGCAAATACATTCTATCGAATTCGTCTTCTTTAAACGAGAATACTACGTCATGTTGTGGTGGCCCAGAATATTATGCCTTCTTCAAAACCTTCCAACGGCAAGTACCAATATGACTTATTCCAAGTTATATGTACATATACTTTTTAAGATTATTTAGACACCACTGGCAAACGTTAAAGGAAAAGATCGTGAGGAAACCTGGGTTTATAATTTCTGATTGTAAGTTTGAAATCACCAACCTGCATTAAGCAAATGTTACGATTAAAGCTCAATTCTTCTACGCGTGAGAAGAGGCCTTTGGTCAGCAGTGGCCACGTATAGGCTGCTGATAATTAAAATTTCCAAGCACATATTGCTATATTGATGGCTTTTGTTTAATAAAATAATAAACTAGGCTCTACCTCTGGCTTCGCTCGCGCAAAAGTGTTTCAACCTTTTAACTACCAGTAAATGAGACGTAATAAAAACTACATTATGTCTCGTGTAGATCTACGTTCCGATATCAAGGGTTAATTAAAATTAGTTCAGTAGATAACCACATTTTTATACTCCCATTAGCTGTTGACTGCACGGTTGGCGCGGTGGCTGGGCAACTGGCTGCCGCGCAACGGGTAGCGGGTTCGATTCCCGCACGGAGCAACTCTTTGTGTGATCCACAAATTGTTGTTTCGGGTCTGGGTGTCATGTGCATGTGAACTTGTATGTTTGTAAACGCACCCACGACACAGGAGAAAATCCTTATGTGGGGCAATTTTTTATAAAAAAAAAGCTGTACTTCGCAGTTTCGTGTTTAATAATAAACCTTAATTCCAGCACGTTAAAACATAAAATCAGGACAAGGGGTTGGATTCCCGGGTTGGGCAAAGTATTACTGGGCTTTTTTATTTCTCAGTAGTAGCACGGAGTCTGGAGTTGTGCCCAGTATATGGCAATAGGCTCACCCCCTATTACATGGGACTTATAACACAAATGGTGAAAAGTGGGTGTACATTGTATAGCGATATTACTTGTCGTAATGAGCACCTCTACCTACCCCTTCGGGGATAAAAGGCGTGACGTTCCTTTTTTTTATAAGCGTAATAACCACATTTTTATACTCGTATTAGCTGTACTTCGCAGTTTCGTGTTTAATAATAAACCTTAATTCCAGCACGTTAAAACATAAAATCAAACTTCAGCATTTTGTTATTAGCATTCAGAAATAGAACTCAAAGTTTCAAACAAAACTGGAGTACTAAGTCAATCTAACTTCGTAAGTCTTCGTAACACTTCGGCAAGTTTCGGCTTCACCGAGTTTCTCCGAAGGTGACATCGTATTAGGCCGCGTACAAAAGTGCGGATTTAACGCTCGCCGCTCGCCGCTTGATGCGATTAACGCAAATCTGTTCCCGCCCTTAGTGTTGTGTTGTGTTGTTGACAAAAAACATTGTTTATTGTTGTTCATTTTGATGTTGTGTTCGGTTTCCTTTGAGTCCAGTGTGTCAAGATTTAAATAGATTTTGTCCTTTTCTGGACAAGTCTGGACAATATGAGTTTGCATAAGACTTGTTTACGTATCACCGCTTCAGTAACTTGATATGAGGTGATGATAAAAACAGGAGATGTAATGGATATTTTGAAAAGATCATCACAATATTGCTCTTTTGGTCTGTTACGCTTTTACTTTCTATAGTGTCATTGAGTGGGTATGAAAAGGATAGTGTAACTGCCGCACTCAAAAACATTTAATGATTACTTAAACTATTCCTTAGTAACGATTTTGTTCCGAAAGCTATTGCTAAAGACTGGGTAAAGTAACCATTAAATGACTCTGAGTACGGCGGTAAGTCATGTTCTGTCAACCAATCATGAAAATCTCTTCAGTTGTTTGTTAGACAAGCATTCAGCTGTTTTTGAGAGGGGGAAAATCATCCAATAACTTCTACCGCCTTGGGCGATTCGGGAGGGAGTGTCAGACTCTTACTGACTAAAAACCACCTCGTTCCTACTCCTGCTTTGAGCCGGAGCCCCGGTAACAAACATTCATCCTTACACAATTTCTCGTGTATAATATTAGGTCAAAATTAGCTCTACTATATCTGCATAAGAAACGATCGGCAATAGGTTGATTGCAATGACAAAAAACAACCAAAAAAATTGTTAATTCACTTATGAAAATAATTGGTAGCCCAGAAGAAACCAAATGCTCTCTCTCTTACAGAGAAAGTTTTATCAGATGTCCCGAAATCACCAACAAAACTGTATCACATTTTGTCACATCCCATCAACCATATTTAGTAGCATGTCCTTCTACCAACATTCTGGAATATTCCTCTACCGTCCAACCTATCTGTATTCGTTTCTCAAACAAAACACTAGTAGTGTGCCGTGACAGAGCGCGTCACAGACTAGCGTCACGTCGTGTCACGTATTGTCACGTCACACGTTTACCGGGAGCACGTCACACGTCCGCTGTTTCACGGACTAGTGCGTAAGCTCTTTAGTACGGTAGCTACTGGTTTACGCACTCGGTAGTTTGGACGCTGTGTTTATTTTGTGCGGGAATATTTTTGGTTTCGTTGAACTTTAATAACTTTAACTGTACGATGCTAGGGTGTCACTCAGTGTTTAAATATTTTTTTAACTGTCATTGTTGGAGGGTTAGGTGACGTACCTATACCATATACTAGACTTTATACATATAAATAATGCTACATCTTAGAGTTTCTCAAAATGAACAGGATTTTTTTATGCTATGTGGTAAGCAATCGCTGCCGCCCATGGACACCCGAAACACCAGAGGCTTTACAAGTGCGTCGCCAGCCTTTTGGGGGTTAGGAATTTAAGGGTTGTTGGGGAATTGGGGATTGGAAGGGGGTAAGTGGGCCTCACTTACACTTCGCAAACTTTGTTTCACGTCGGTTTTCTGTGAGGCTGTGGTATTACTCCGGTCGAACCAGGCCCATTCGTGCTGAAGCATGTCACACTTGAAAAGGCAATATTATTACATGTCCAACCCGGCCATCTGAACCAAAATGTTCTTAAAATTAAAATCGACACCACAACGCCGCGTTTTTTCACCCAAGTGCGCAACGAAAGAGGATTACGCACCCGACCCACCGATGTGGCTGTATGTGATAATCGCCTTTGGCTCTTTACTTTTTTTTTATTGTTAATTCGTGTGTGGAATTCCTATGTGCGTTTTAAATCGTCGAAGCGGAAAATCATAATGGCTTCCACTGCGCTACCGGCATTTTAATATCCATTGAAGTGTTATAATAGTGTGAAAGCTGGTTTTTACGTACAAAAGGAGCAATGTATATGTACCTATGTCTTCTTATGTAAGCTTTATTTATTTGGACAGCGATGGTTTTGTGCAGGATTGTCCCAAAGAGGCAGTCTAACCTTTTTGCTGTGGATGTGAGATGAATTCTTGATAACAATAAGTAGTGAGTAATACATGCTTCGTTTGCTTCGAAGTCTAAGTAAAAGGTGTATTTTTGAGGAATTTTTGAAAGCCTAGTGTAACTTACTAATGAACTATTCGTAGAAGAAAGTAAAGAAAATAGTAAAGTACTTACTTTTATCTAAAAAAAAATACATTTTTATTTTATTAAAAAAAAATACATTTATTTAGGTTAGAGTAACTGGCTTCTGCAAAGGGCTTCACCTATGTTCCCGTGAGTTAAAAAGTATTCTATAAATATGTTATGAGTACCTATTGCAGACCATAATCTATCTTTGTTCCAAGTTTCATCCCAATCTCTTCAGCCGTTTTGATGTTATTGGAACGAGCAACTAGCATCACTGACGGACAGACTAACACACTATTATTTATTCCTGTATTTGTTAACATTTCAAAAGCACCTATGTATGTATTAATTGCAATAAATAATTTTACTTTGACTTTGACACACAAACTTTCGCATTTATATAAGTTTTTAAACCGACATGGTCACCAAAACTAGTATTAGAACTCGAAACGGGATATTTACCGTGTTTTTTATTTCTATAAACTTGAACAATGTTCATCTGTGATCATGGCGATGCAACAGTACAGAAATATCGGAAACTCGTAGAAATAGATAAACATGGTATGGTTCTAATACTAGTTTCGGATTTATGATATAAGTAATATTAGTACTATTGGAGTCATTTTAGATAAGAAAAAAGCTAAAATGTCTTGAATTTAATTACAAAACCAACTACAATATATTATTATACACACAACAGACCACAAAACCGCAGACGTAGGTACAGACAGACAAACAGCCACTTTTATAATACATAGATATCACTCGGCCGGACTTGTCCGTTAAATTTATTTGGCAGATAAGTGAGTCGCCGACGCGGAATGTTCGTCCGTCTGTCTGTCCCCAGTTTTATTATTAGGGACCAAGATTATTGTGTGGACGACTGTTTAATTACCCCACGGAGGTAGTAGGTTCGATTATTTTGATGATGTTAGAGGCTTTAAGTATTTATTTGTGAAACATAGAGTACGTTAGAGGTTGTAGGATGTAGGTTGGTATATAAAAGCTTGTTTAATAAGACTGATTCTGTCTTGCTGCAAAGGGTATTGAGTTTGACTTCCGAGTTGGGCAGTTTTTTTGTCCAATAACGTTGCCCCAAACTAGGATTTTCTTCCGTGTCGTGGTTGCTAGGCCAATAATACTGACTGCACGGTTGACACGGTGGCTGGGTAACTGGCTGCCGTGCAACGGGTAGCGGGTTCGATTCCCGCACGGAGCAACTCTTTGTGTGATCCACAAATTGTTGATTCGGGTCTGAGTGTCGTGTGCATGTGAAATTCTTTGTTTTTTGTGGAATAAGCCGGTAAACGAGTAAATGAATCACCTGATGGTAAGCAATCGCCGCCGCCCATGAACATCTGCAACACCAAAAGCGTTACAAGTGCATTGCCGTCCTTTTGGGAGTTAGGATTTTAAAGGTTGTTGGGGAATCGGGGATTCGGGGAACACGACACAGGAGAAAATCCAAGTGTGGAGTAACGTTTAAAAAAAAAACAATGTCGAACTTACTTACTCATCTTCAAAGAGTATTTGAAATCCCAGTCAGTTACATTACCCAGTATAAAGCCTGTTCAGAAACAAAAACCAGTTTAGCAACGCACAGCCTTGAACCCAAACTTTATTACTAAAGAGATTCGCAATCCCGTAACCACAAATCATAACCCTTCTCTGCACAGTCGGGTAACTATTTATCGAAACGTAAAGATAAAGGTGTGTTTACAAAACGGCCGACTAAGTGTGTGCCTAGCCTTATCAAAGATCGTGTAATGTGCGCTCGCCCTTATCACGCTGATATATGAAACTAAGCTTTGTTAAGTCCTTGCTATTGTAAATTAAACTCTATTTTTTATGACATAAGGTGCTGTATATGTGTGTTGTTAAGTTGGTTATTGGTTAATATAATATGTTGTTCGTATGTTACTCAGATGCAAGGTTTTAGAGATATGTGCTTGTATGATGTTTTGATTGCGGGCTATGGGTTTGATTCCTGCGTTTGAGGAAATTTTGTAATATTCGACGTATACAGGCTCTTAGAAGGTAAACTGTATCCATGGTAAATGATAATGATAAATGATATTTTTTTTTTGCAAATAGGTTACAATGTAACTCTTTTACACGTCAATCTCTCAAATAGCTAGATGAGGCCGGCATTTCCTATCCGACTACTCTGAGAAGAAATGCCGAAACAAACTCAGAGGTCATAGTCTCTTTTAAAGTCCAGACATATCAAAGATGTGAGAGGACCGCGCAAGTTGATTCCGTAGTGGTCTTTTGAGGAAAGAACCACAACAGTTTGAGCGGAATATGGTGACAGCATTGTAGAATATTTTAGCCTGTACTCCTTTTGTTGGTTTTATAAATTAAAATTATTATTATTAGAATTAAAATAGGGGGTCGTTGGGGAATCCGGGATTGGGAAGGGTAATTAGGCCTCCACTAACCTCACTCACACAACGAAACACAACGCAAGCATTATTTTACGTCGATTTTCCATGAGGCCGTGGTATCACTCTGGTTGAGCCGGCCCATTCGTGCTGAAGCATGGCTCTCCCACACTCAAGTCTTCCAAGAGACAATATTTTTAAATAGTTTGACTACCATAAGTAACATCGGTATCTACCCAAAGGAATAATAACTTTAATACACTATCTGCCACACTCAGAGTCATTTAATGGTTATTTAAACCATTCCTTAGTAACGATTTTGTATAGAAAACAATTGCTAAGGACTGGGTTAAGTAACCATTAAATGACTCTGAGTGTGGCAGTATATAATATTTATAAGTATAGAAGTTACACACGAGTAGATTGAAGCACTTGAGTGATGTGACTATGGAGTCTTTGTTCCAAAACCACATGCTACTGTAGTACAGTTTATGTGAGTGTGTCACCGTGAGAAAGTCACCAATTAAACTCAATCTATTTCTTATGATGCCGTAGTGACCCGGTGGCTTAAGTCGCCCGCTTTTCATAAACCTACCAAGGGCAAGTACCAATGTGACTTTTTCCGAGTTATATGTACTTTCTAAGATTATATAGACATCACTGAAATATGGTGAAGAAAAACCTCGTGAGGAAACCTGGGCTTATAATTTCTAATTTATTATAAGTTTCAAATCGCCAACCTGCACTGAGCTTGATTGTGATTAATGCTCAATCTCAGGCCTTTGGTCAGCAGTGGCCACTTATAACTGTTGATGAAGATGATGATGATTTATATGGATATATGAGAGATCATAATATATATCCATATAAAGTGTTATTGGAGAGATCCAATCGGCACTAAGCTCATCTTCAGCTTTTCTTATACAACCACTACTGCTAGTAACTTTGTATAAGTAGTCAATACGCAAAATTCTAAATAAAAACGTTTTAGTTTCTAACCATGCTAGAGGCTCATTTTAAGACACGCCGCGGCGACTGTCGCTCTGCTACTGATAGTGGTACATGAATAAGCTGAAAAACCTAATAATTAAAAAAGTCTAACCTATTTCTATTCCATAGTCCCCACAGCATATGTTAAGTAGGTAGCTATCCCCAACTATCGCTAATGCAGTAGGCGCATGGCGTCCACTATTTGCTTTATTAAGATAACTCCAGCACAATTACGATAGCCGATAAACTTGTTCGTCATATTTGTACACCCATCTATAAAACTGCTTTATCATCCGATGTATGGCTTTCCATTATGATAAGCTTGTTCAGGAAAATAGATAAGTACTGGGTTTTTCTATGGAATTATGTGTATTAACACAAGCTTTAATTCCCCGAAAGAGCAGGATTCGTAGGAAAGGGCAGAATTAGGTAGAAACGTCGAGATTTCACCATATTATCTAGACATTATAAATATTTCTATATACCTTTTTTAAGGGGGTAATCGTCCAATGATTTCTCATTCCTCAGGCGAGGCGAGAAGGAATGACAGACTCTTAAAAACAACTCGTTCCTACTCCTGCTTTTCGAGCCGGAGCCCCGGTAAACCTCTGAGAACCAATTTTCAAAAAATAAATATTTATGGAATTTCAGTGATTATGTTATAGAAATATAGATTAAATAATAAATCAACTCGAATACTACAAACCCGCCACAACCTCCCAAACTCCTGTGCACCAGGATCACTGCACTGAAGTCCGGCGCGTCCCAGGGACATGAATGACTGTCTTGGATCCCGCAACGAAATTAATCAGAAGATATTAATGGAGGATAAGAAAAAGAAATACTATAAGAAATAACAAATTCGACAAACAAACCCAATTGGGAATCAGGCACAAGGAATACACGGCAATTAAAAATTCACGAAAGAAATAACCAAATAATTGTTAGTCAGAAACAAATGAAGTCACCAGCTCCCCATGACACATGGTACAAAAATCAAAATCTCCCAAAACACCAAATGGACCCTTTAGTTAAGTTAGAACATTTCGAAAACCGAAAGTAATAAATCTCTGCGACACGCGACGGATTTTTTTAACGTCTCGACTGCCAACATGTCGACATACTCAAGGCAACAACGATTTGTCGCACAAAAAACTGCGATTTTTTTGTCGAAACCGGAAACTTTGGATTTTTTAGTATTTAGGTACTTGTCTATCTACTTAAAATGTTGTTTCGTTGGTTGAGTGGCTGCAAGCGGTACTACCGGGCTTGAGAGTTTGAGTTCGATCCTCTTTTTCGGCATATATTTTTTACTATTTAAATATAAAATGGTTTATTCCTTTCTAGCTGCGTATCCTGGAGACGATAAGTTGCTGACCTATTAATGCCAACCTGGTTTAATTCTAGACTCCATATTATTAAAGGATTATCGACACTTACGATCGATTATCGATTTAGTGTTCGTGGTCGCCCGTAGATGTAAAACGCCCACTTCTCATGCATGAGAGTACGGGCTTAAAACCTACCAACTACAAGTACCAATATGACTTTTCCTGAGTTATATGTACTTTCAAAGATTATTTAGACACTAGTCAATACTGACAAACGGTGAAGGAAAACATCGTGAGGAAATCTGGACTTATAATTTCTAATTTGAAATCGCCAACCCGCATTGAGCAAGGGTGGTGATTAATGCTCAAACCTGCTCCGTGGGAGAAGAGGCGTTTAGTCAGCAGTAGCCACTAATAAGCTGTTGATGTGTATGTGTGATATCTACTCTACAGTACACACAAACTATACTTACTCAGTAACCCTCAAACGTACAAAACCGCCCAGTCACCGCCATATGCGTAGATTGCTAAAAAATGTTCACATTTCAACAAGAATTGATATTAATGGTTGTTATACTGATCTAGTTATGAATTGCTAGTCATTGTATTGATAAATTACTAGGTTGGGGAAGACATAGGGCCTGGTAGACTTATGTAGGTAATGCGAATGGTATTATGGCAGGTTATGTTGAAAGCAAATTTTAGAGTCGACCTTGTTACCTTCAAGATAAGGGCGTAATTATTTTAAAGGGCTTGTGATACACTTTCTGAGTCGCTATTTTACCTACAAATATATCTTTGTGCCTTTAAACTTCGAAATGTTTAGAGTTTTTTTTAGGAGGAAAATCATCCAATGGCTTCTCCCGCCTTTAGCAAGGCGAGAGGGAGTGTCAGACTGTTACGAGCCAGGTAAATTCGAGGTAAAGCCAGAAGTCTCGAATTGGATTGTGTATCACAATGAGATTCTTAGTAATCCAATAGTCCACTGGACTACCTAGCCGGTTACCGGAACTCCGGCTCGAAAAGCAGGTGTAGGAACGGGCTGGTTTTAGTCAGTAAAAGTCTAACACTCCTTATATTCCTTTAAAAAAAAAAATTATCCACTTTGCCGCAATTAAACTTCTTTACATCTTTAATCCAATTTTTTTAAACCATCAACCATAATTCCAACCATAATTCTAACTGAATTACCTATTATAAGTTTACAACAACACACTTGCGTTACCCTTTCACCTATTTTTTATAAAACTTAATGAATACATCACAAAATGCACAACGTTGCACACAATGGTGCACATTACGAATCTCGGCGCAATATTTTGAATGCATTATAATATAATTAATATTTAAATGTGTTAAAAATTATTCATTTAGACGTCACTCAAGTTGTACCCTTTTGTAAAAACGGAGTGAGTATACTGTACTGCAGTGTTATAGTTTTGGTACTTGAACCCTAAAATATAAACAGCACCACCTAATGTTGTCTCTCTGCATCACCCCAAGGTTGACTGGTGGAGAATGCCAAATTGGTATTAAGTCCACCTTTGTATAATGTACATAAAGTGTAAAATAAATAAAAAACAAAAAAAATAGAATGAAGAAACAGGATAAGTCATATTTCATTGCAATTTATTATGCAAATAGTATTGTTGTATGTAAGTTTAGTATTGAAATTACTTATTTATGGTATAAATCGGTAAACGAGCCGACGGATCACCTGATGGTAAACAATCGCCGCCGCCCATGAGCACTCGAAACACCAAAGGCGTTACAAGTACGTTGCTTCACATCGGTTTTCTGTAATGCCGTGGCATCACTCCGGTCGAGCCGGCCCTTTCGTGCCCAATCTAATACTAACCTTGGAATCACATATTTAAAATCTATTTCTTATCCCACTACTAAACAAAAACTACTACAATATTCAACTAACAACTCATATCAAAATTTAACCCGCTTTCTTAAAACATCAAGTATCAAAACTGCCTATAGAGTATAAATTAATGGCCGCCATATGCAAGTACACTCACTCGGTACAATTCATTGAGTTCTTTGTGATCTCGTTATTATATTACACTCCATTCACTTTCGTTACCTATTCAAATTATTTCTCAATTCCTACGAGTATTTCATTTTGTTTATAAAACATGACGTCGCGCCTACAAGTGTGCTTTTTGGGAGACTATTTTTACTGTTACGAGATTAGTAAGAAAATATTGGTGAAAATCCAACACCAACTTAGTATCATCATCTTCATATCAGCCACAAGACGTCCACTGCTGAACATAGGCCTCCCCCAATGACTTCCAGATAGGCCGATTGGAAGCGACCTGCATCCAGCGGCTTCCTGCGATCTTAGTTAGGTCGTCTTGTTTTGGTATTTATTAATTGCCGAAGTTGAAACAGAAAAAAAGATACTTTGGCTGATCCCAACCCCACATTTCATTTGCTTTAATAATGACAGAATATAATAACACTAAGGACTTTAGAATTGCCTAAAAGTCAAGATCACATCTTTGTTTTGACTAAACTCTGGTATTTGAAAACAAAGTCAAACCAAAGGATCAAAATACATATTGATATCTAGTTAGACAAAACGAGAGAATCAATACCAATTAGAATGACCGATATCACGCCATTATCACAATAGTAAAACAAAACCCTATCATAGATAAATTCAAATATTGGTATAGTAGAAATATTCACACAATATCAAATAAAAAGACACAACAAACGGACGGTGACGCTCCCTCTATATAATTATCAAAGTTGTAATAAAAATCACCGCGACAATCACAGTAATTGTTTACAGAAACTATTTCCTGATCTCTGATCGGCGTTTGATTAACTGACACACGTGAAATATATACAAAAAATCATGTTTTTTTGTTATATTTTTCCATTATTTTCATTATCGTTATGGGAAAGTATTCCCCTGTTTGTTTGGGCTTCACACCCATAGATTTTTTGATTAAAATGTACTGTAATGGTAGGGTGTGCCGCAGGGGTGAATCTTAGGTCGCTTCCGATTCATTGTACCGTTTTTAGTTTTGTTTATCACTAAAATCTTGGTGTTGATTGCTTTTTTTGTACGAGTCATTATGGAATTGTAATAATTTATATGTTACTATATACACGTAGTATACACGTGAAGAGAAATTTAAGTCTTTATTTTAGCTTTTCTTTTAATTATTGACGGATTTAGACGTATTCATTAAAATCAATATGTTATAATGAGAATCTTATACCTAAGAAAGTAATCTGCTAATTGGCATGATCCAAATAGAATAACAACATAATAAAACTTAAAGTTTTCATCGATTCACTTTTGCCTTTAAACTCAAGAATGAACAAATTTTAATAACGTTTTGTTTAACTAATGAAATGAAAAATGGCACCAACATGAATAGGCACGCTAACCTCTTTATGCTGTGTCCTACCGGGACTATATATTGTTTTCTATATAATGTTTTAAGTGTATAACACCTGTATAACTCATAGAATGCAAATAAAGAATTGAGTTTTTTTTTAACGTTGATAAGTCTCCGTTTGGTCACCAACCCCTTTTCTGTAAGGACGGCGAAGCAAAGATGTGGCCGAGGATGGAGCACACAGATTTAGATAGTATCTATTTTCTCTTACCTTGAAAAGACCCGGGTTGTATTTCTCAGGAAAAATATTGAAACATTGAATATTTTTAATACAAAAGACACTAAAGAAAACTAAAACGAAATAGAGAAAAATCATCAAACTACAAACCCATAACTCACCATTGATGATAAAAAAAAAACAATATGCATACAATTAGCGATGCAGTTACCCGTGACGGAAACATTAGTGTGCGCGTGCGGTCACATATTGTCAGTAATACCACACATCAAACTACACAAACCAGTATAAACTGACCTTTGAAAGTACTAAAGTTCATACAAACCGAGACCATTTTAAACTGGTTGTGTATAGCTTGATGTGTAGCTGTCAGTACGAATGAAATAAAATAAGTTCTGGACACACCCTAACATTTCCGAAGTCATATGGTTTTAAAGTGAGGGGAATTATGAACGAGGAACGAAATTACTCTTACTGTTATTGATATTGATATTTTTTTTTATTTTAATATTAGATTGTTTCGGTTGTCTAGTGTTCGCAAGTGTGATAGTGGGCTATGGTGTTTTTTTTTAAGTCGGCATAATCTTCCAGTGACATCTTTCGCCTTAGACGAGGCGAGAGGGAATGTCAGACTCTTCCTACTCCTACTTTTCGAGTCGGAGCCCCAGTATACCCTCTAGGTAGTCCGCAGCTCCGGATCAGGTATCCAAAGGGGCGTCATGATCTAAGCAAACTAATAATAGGTGCAAAAGCAAGTTTCTTTACTGTGTCTTTGTGAACTCTTTATAATCTATTTAAGATCTACTCAACCAATCTTATTGGAATTGCATACACGTAGTTGGGAGTACAGAGAAAGACGCATATAAAATACAAGTGGGCCTAACTAACACTACTTATAACGCATACGTTTTTAGACAGCACTTTACTTATTTCTCCAAACGCTCAATATTTTACAGCACCCACCCATAAAATAGTTGAAATTCCTGCCGTCCCTATCTCCAGTAGAAGGCGGTGGGTACATTAATCTAATCAACACAAAACACCGTAATGACTGGATGTGCGGCACGCGGCCGTACGTCGCGCCGTACGTCGCGCCGTCCGTACGCCGTCCGTACGCCACGTGGCTCTAATGTGGGCTATTGTTGACGTCACGGCTGGATACGGCCGCGGTTACATATTGGGCACATTTGAAAGGATAGTTTTGAATCGTGTGAAGAAAGGGGGTGATTTAAACTTGGAAGTAAGGTTGTTTTAAAAGAGGGAAATCATCCAATGGCTTCTCCTGTCTTGTGCAAGGCGAGAAGGAGTGTCAGCCTTATTGACTTAAAACTACGCCGTTCCTACTACCTATCCCAGTAACCCGCTAGATAATGGCTAGTTTCTTACTAGTGAAATTCAATACTTTTTTCGAAACAATACCGTACTTTCTATGCATTTTGTATAAAATTATGGCCTCATCAGGTTTTTACGTCAAATAGCAGACATATTTCTGGAAAATTAGCTAAAAAAATCGAACCGTGCAGTCGATACTAATGTTTAATTTAAAAAAATCCGTCCTCATTAATAAAAATGTAATTCAATAGAATAAATTATTACTATCCCGAATTACTCAAAACACATAAACATTACATTTTAAAGAATATCATAAGGTTTTGTAATAAACTTAAATCTTCTCAATAACATCAGTCTAGCACGGATTCCATAAACATGATTAAATAAAGAAATATAAACAATTCTCCCTCGCCATCGGCGCCATATTGAATTAAAATTGGCGGGAGTTTCCGCCATTACCGAAATGGCGGTTACACTTGACAAGCGTATTTTTTCTCGATGATAAATCTATCCGCGAATACTTCCGCTTCCGGTATACGGATGATAGATGTTCCGGATCAAATCTTTGTTTAAACGGATGTTTTGGGGTTGTCCTCCTTTCTGGATGATGGGGATGATCTTTTATAATATTCTTTTTTTTGTAACAGCACAGATTTATATCTCTTTTTGTTATACAGGGAATCTCTGTTAAGATTTTCTTGGTAATTCTTTCCTATGAGAAGTAAGATAGAGGTTTATTATATGTAACTTATAACATGACTGATGAATACTTTGGTGTTCATTACACTGGGTATATCACAAAATAATTTTCAAATAATCAAAAAAACCTTTTAAGTATGGGAGAGTCATACTTCGGCACGAATGGGCCGGCTCGATCGAAGTGATACCACGGCCTCACGGAAAACCGACGTGAAACAACGCTTGCGTTATGTTTCGTTTTGTGAGTGAGCTTACCGGTCGCCCAATTATCCCAATACCCGATTCTTAAACAACCCTTAAATTCTTAACCTCCAAAAGGCCGGCAACGCACTTGTAACGCCTCTGGTGTCCATTGGCGGCGGCGATTGCTTACCATCAGGTGATCAGTCTGCTCGTTTACCGGCTTATACCGTAACAAAAAACACTTGACCCGACCACAAAATTGAACCCGAGATCTCTAGCTCGTGCAGCAACTAATCCAACCAAACAGTCTTCTAACATTAATTTTCCTCTTTAAAAATACTTGTAAAGAATGACATTGAACAAAAAAGCTGTCAGCCATATTAACTCTATCCGTTAATACGATCAACAGTTTATGTTACTACTTAGATAAATTAATAAATTACGTATTGGTTGTGACCGCAACGGGGATCGAACCCCCTGGCTTGGATTAGCCGGCGATCCGTCATCGCGCTGAGCCGATTTATTGTGGTATTTGATGTTCGAAGTAGGAAAATTATTTTTGTGTTATGTTAGAGGGAAACATGTTTTTATTATTTTGGTTTTATTTTTAAGGTTATATATAGTAACACAAATTTAATAAGCTTAAAACCCTAAAATAATAAAGCCAAAAGATGTATAATAAAATGAAGAAAGTGTGGGAGAGCCATGCTTCCGGAGTGATACCACGGCCTCACAGAAAACCCAGATTCCCCAACAACCCTTCAATTCCTAACCCCCAAAAGGCCGGTAACGCACTGGTAACACTTCGAGTGTCCATGGGAGGCTCATAGTCTACCACTGTACTACCCTGGCCTAATAATTTTGAAGTATTCCAAAGATTTTTTCACTTTAATATAATACTGTTTCACTCCTCCATACCACCGTCCACAAGCTAATACATTCCGCTATCCCGCAGTAGCGGCTTATAAAAGAACGCGTCACACTCGCGATGCGGTTGAAGCGCGCCAGTGCAGGAGTATTGCACTACAACGCATTACCCAGATTGATTGTGGAGCTACATAAGGGTGCAGGAAACTACTTCAAAATAAGTATGTAGGTGTTATTTGGCTTTCCACAATAACGCCATGTTGACTATCAACTAATTCGCTTATGGTCTGGCGACCGATTGCAAATGGAACTAGGACAAAATAGTTACGAGGAAAGGAAAATACTTAAGAAGAAGGTGCTGAAAAAAAATTTTGATTACAATCTTATGTGCGGTACGTACGTCGCGTCGTGAGCCCATTCTAGTGTGGCTTGAACCGGAGCTGCGGACTGCCTAGCGGGTTTAGGAGGAGGGCAGGAGTAGGAACGGTATGGTTTTTAGTCAGTAAGAGTCTGACACTCCTTCTCGCCTCGACCAAGGCGGGAGAAGTCATCAGATGATTTTTCCGCCTTAAAAAAAAAGAAAAGCATGGCTTAAAACTAGTCGAGTTCCTCGTCAATCAACCTAAGATTAAGCCGGAAATTTTCAATACAAAAATAAACTTAAAATTAACATTTGGTTTTTCACTTACTGAAGTCACTACAGGACCAAAAAATGCTTAATTTTTTTCTATTAAACACATCTAAAATAGAAATACCAATAAAATCCCGAATCCGTCCTCGCGGGGGTGTCCACAAAGTAAACATAAGATTATAAATGCACCTACCAGATTATACACATACATCTCTTCTATGCACCCTACCCTGTCACCCTGCCAATACATACTAATACTGCAATCCTGTTTTCCTTGGAGTTTTACATTTATTACTGGTAATGTGTGATTACCAATCTCGTAATGTTTTTTTGGTGTTGTTGCGGTTGATGACGTCATTTGATGTTGAGTTTGGATTAACACGATGAACGCCGTGATGGTCACCGGTGACCGACGTTAGCGGAGGATTTGCCTTCAACAGTTGTCTATTGGCAGTCAAAGACTTAGATATAGATAGTTTTTTACAATGATAATGATAGGGTAAATGACATTTTTTTATTTTGCTGTCCGTCTTGTATATTACTTTAACACATTAGGTACACGTATTTTTTATTTTCTTACGGAAACAAATACTTTTGAAGAAATGTCAATTTGAAATACCGCGTGACGTTACTTCTAGGTTCATTTTACACATAGAAATGACGTAATTGCTCGCACTCCTAAACTTTGATTCAATTTGTTAATTTGTTATCTTATATGACAAAAGAAAAAATACGTGGTCTAATATGTTTTCATTACCTTACTGACGGACTAAATACATTTTTAATTTCCATACCCCGTCATCATCCCTATTCTCAGTAGTAACTAGTAGGTAGGTAGGAATTGTGCCTGATGGTAGGTTTGAACCAATACTAATTGGCTTTATCTTTGTACGCTACATTAGTTGATTGGTAGACGATGAAGTTGCTGATCATAAATGTATCTAGACTATTGGAACACAGGTGATGAAACATTAGGTGCATTATTGCATACCTAAATGAATATGTACCTAACCATTTATTTATTAGTAGAAAAAACATGCATAATTTTACAGCTTAAGCCAATACATTATCCCAGTAAGGCTAATGTCTAATCCGGAGCTGCGGACTGCCTAGCGGGTTACCGAGGCTCCGGCTCCAAAAGCAGGAGTAGGAACGGGGTGGTTTTTAGTCAGTAAGAGTCTGACACTCCCTCTCGCTTCACCCAAGGCGGAAGAAGTCCTTGACAACTGATTCATGATAGAAGTCGCACCTAGACAATCGACAAGTAAATTAATACATGACGTCACAAATCCTACATCGCATAATTATATGAAGTTTTCATGCGAATGAACATGGATTGAAAATCCCAACGAACAACAATTGGACAGATAGCCTACCAGGCAGAACGGAGGATCCTCCTTTTCCGATCTTAGGGAACTTTACTCTCTGTTCCTTTAACAAAGATGACTGCACGATTAGCGCGGTGGCTGGGCAACTGGCTGCCGCGTAACGTGTAGCGGGTTCGATTCCCGCACGGAGCAACTCTTTGTGTAATCCACAAATTGTTGTTTCGGGTGTGAGTGTCTGAGTGGCGGACGGAATCAGCCGATGATGATGATCAGATGATGATAATAAATTGACAAGCAATGTCCACAATCTATCTACATAAAACACAAAGTTGAACATCTGACGTCATATACCTATATTCCTACATACACAAAAGCTATAGTGCACAACAATACATCAAAGTAGGTAGTTATTATTCAATTTATTACACTAGCGAGCCACCCGGCGCCGTCCGCGATGCTTTTAGGGAAATTGGAGGTGCGCCCCTTGTGTAGTGGCGGGCAATGTTAGCGGGACACCGAGTGATGAATTGTAGTCTTTGTGGTGGGTTTTGTTTAAAGTGTAAGATGGAGAGTAAGGTGATTTTGTGTTTTATAGTAAATTTGCTTTATTTGTCATAAGATATACGGCGCATTCCAATAACCTACCTATCGGTAGATTTGTATGGAGCTTATGTCAAAATTCTACCGCTGGTAGGCAAATCTACCGATAGGTAGGTTATTGGAATGCGCCGTTTATAAATATAGTAGACTTAAATAAGCATATTTTTAGTTAAATAACTTGCTCGTTGGTTTAACAGTTACAAATTCAGTAGCTATCACGATAGAAAAGTAAAAATAATCTCCATTTGTAGTATATTTTTTTGCAATAACTTCCTTACACGATTTATTACAACGCTGTACAAAACTTTGTGTGATCCAAAATCTTCGTTGAAATTGCAGGCTAAAAAGCTAAATTAATTATTATGTTGTCATCTTATCTGTTTGACGAAGAGCTTGACTAGTTTCAAGTCATGCTAGATGCTTATTTTCATGAGCAGCATTCCGGTAAAGAGGACGCAGCGACTGCCGCGCTGCTACTCATAATAGGCTAAAAATGGAAAAGCTATAATCTATAGCTATATCTTTTACCTGGGGCGTTAGTCTGCTATTACAATTGTGTCAGAATGGTCGATCTCTGAACAGTTGTAATAGCAGACTAAGGCCCCTGGACCTCATTAAAGGTCCAAATAAAGTTGTTCGTCATAAAACTATTACCAAAAATGCTTTAAAGATCTCCCGTTAACTATGTCCGCCAGTGTACTGTGCGAAGGTGGGGTTACAACTAAGTTAGTGTAACCTCCGCGGTGTTGTACTACTATGTAACTGCTCACTGTTCGCTGTTCAATGTAACCGAAACGAAATGGCTCTTATATGGTAGGAGTCTCTCGTCAATGAATATTGGAAGTTTGTTACATAACTTTAGAGGTTTTTTGCTTCAAATGTTGCTAGTATCTACCTGCATGCTTTTTAGAAGCTATGTTATATATTAATAATGAATTAAGACTGTTCTCATTAGTCGAGTGTCGGGTTCGATTCCCGGGTTGGGCAAAGTATTACTGGGCTTTTTTCGGTTTTCCGAAAATATCCCAGTAAAAGCACGGAGTCTGGGATTGTGCCCAGTGCGTGGTAATAGGCTCACTCCCTTTTACGGAGACTTACCGAAACAGTTACCTATTCGTCGCCAACCGCAAAGGGGCAAAGCTTTTATAATTTATTTTTTGCGGTATTGGTAACGTATTAATTTCGGGCATTACTTAAATAAGTTAAAAGCCACGATTAGAACTACTACAGAATAAATTCCTGTGACTCCTCTGGTGTTGCGGGTGTCCATAAGCGGCGCTGATCGCTTACCATCAGTGACTTGTCTGCTCGTTTGCTATTCCATAAAAAATAGGCTCTGCTAAATAGACCGTACCGTAGTTGGACAATAGACACTTCCTTACCTTACATTACAATGTATGTAAGATATAATTACCTACCGTACATAGTTGAGAGTATTTACTTGTTAGTACAATGCGTTGTTAAATGGCCCGCCATTGTCTTCGAGACATGTGTGTGAAGTAACTGTGTATGCTGTGTAGTGTGTATGTAGCGCGAAGAGGGTCAAGGGAGGAACAAAAACTGTGCCTCATCTTTTTTTTATTATCTACTAGCTACTTCCCCGCGGTTTCACCCGCTCTGCTTGGCTCCTATTGGTCATAGAGTGATGTTTTATAGCCTATAGCCTTCCTCGATAAATGCACTATTCAACACAAAAAGAATTATTCAAATCGGACCAGTAGTTCCGGAGATTACCGCGTTCAAACAAACAAACAAACAAACTCTTCAGCTTTATAATATTAGTAAGTATAGTATAGTATAATATTAGTATAGATAGGTTCACGCTTGATCGCTATCTCACCTGATGGAAAGCGACGATGCGGTCGACGATGGAGCGCGCTTAGTGCTTTTCCACCAGAGATGTGTTGTACTACGTTGCTCTGGATGCGTTTGGTTTCCACCAATCATACTCGTATTCATTGGTACACATAGCTTAGCCCTGGTGGAAATGGACTCAGCTTAGCTATGTTTTTATATGAGCCGATCCGCTGCTGTCTGCTGTGGATTCGTGGATGGATGGCTTCCCTACTATCGATACATCGCATACTCGATCGAACCGCGCATTATCCTCGCGCAGCCACTTTGCGGCGGCGCATCTTCATAACACATTAACTCACACAGCTACATAGCTTAGTATCAGTGGAAACAGTCACATAGTTTCACAGCTTAGCTATTAGCTACATTCTCGTAGCATAGCTACAGAGTACATCTCTGCTGGTAAAACGCATTTACTCTTGGAAATAAAATTGAGCGGACGAAACATAAGAGAACTAAAAACACACTAGATATCTACTTACCCCTCCAAAACAAAAAAGGCGTGATGTTATTATTTACAGTTTTACAATTTAGCACTCAATAAAAGTTCATTAGTAGGTGAACTCCATCGCGACGGGCACGACACGTGTCCGATTCGACACGGCAGACGTTCTCACGACTGCGATCCGACACGGTGACGATACGATGGGGATACGACGGGTAATATGCTCTATTTTATACTAAAATTACCAAAACGTTGGAACATGTGTATAAAGTACTTTTGTATGTGTTTCGAGTGCCCATGAGGCGATTGCTTACCATAAGGTTATCCGTCTGCTCGTTTACCGGCTTATACCGTAAAAAAATATTTCAATAAGCTTCTTGAGGCAAAGCTGCTTGCTTCATTAAATTCATTCGGAATTGTCTAGGTATTTTATTTAAGGAATTAAATAAATTATAACTTTTTGCTGTTTCAATAATATTTTTCTTTTTCTATGACTGAAGCTAAGTCGTGTTACGACAGTCACGAATGCATTTATTGCAATCACAAATGCAGTTCAATTTTTCAACTGTTTTTTACATTCAATAATAAAAATCATTTATTTAACAGTTACGAGAAACACCCATTACTATACATTAGTATTTCTTGGAAAACTGTAAGTGCTATAATAATCTAGTATTTTCAAATAAGAAATAATTCCAATAAGAATTTTAAGTGGAGTATCTTTCGTAGCATACTAAAATGAAAGTTAAGGGTAGTACACAATATGCTTCGTAATGATATTCTCACGATCTCCGATGATCTACAACTAACTTATAAATCCTTTACATTTACATACACTAATTTAAAAATATAGACTAGAAAAATATATTTTGAAGCTTATAATTGCGCGGCTGCACGTTTTCACTGTAGCGGGGCAACCGGCTGCGGCGCACCGTGTAGCGGGTTCAAATTAAAAGAGTACAATAATATAGCTAAATAAATTTTATTTATTTGACCTCCAGACAAGTTAAGGAAATAGTAGAGTTTTCATCTGAGAAATTCTTAGTAATCTATACTTATAATAAATCTGTAGAGAGGTCAATTCTGTACATGAAATATATTTCCAAAATAACTATCAGCGGGTGATTAGTGATCGATACTGACGCCAAAAATGCAATCAGAAAAATTTTTGTCTGTCTGTCTGTCTGTCTGTCTGTCTGTCTGTCTGTCTGTATGTTCTTTATAGAAACAAAAACCACTCGACAGATTTTAACGAAACTTGGTACAATTGTTCTTCATACTCCTGGGCAGGTTATAGTATACTTTTCATCACGCTGCGATCAATAGGAGCAGAGCAGTGAAGGGAAATGTTGGGAAAACAGGAGAACTTACTCCATTTTTTAAGCTTCCGTCGCGTGTGCAGCCTTAATGGTTAAAGCTACACAGAAATAATGTATGACGGAAATGTTCTCCTTAAAATTGTTTAAAAAATATTCCACGACAGCAAATGTCTATCTCTTATGGTTGACTCACAATAACACGTATAACTCCCGATAGCTTAGCAGTTCGGAGCTTTCTGATTATATTTGTCTACTCTTACGTTTATAACAATCTCATTAATTCATTCATTCATTCATATTATAAGAAATCTGTAGAAGGGTAAATTCTGTACATTGAAAATATTGAAATAATAAATAGCAGGGGGTGTTACTGGATCGATACCAAACCCAAATTGTTTTGTCTGTCTGTCTGTACGTTCAGGCATCACGTGAAAACTAACAGTTTGATTTTGATAAAACTTGGTATAATTATACCTTATTATCCTGGTCATAAAATAGGATACTTTTTATCCTGGAAAAATACGTAGAAAAACAATCTTAGTTTTTCAGTTTTATTCTACAGAACACGAGCTCAACAGCAGTAGCTCAATAGAGGGATCTCCTTAATTATTATGGGCCTCGCTGTATTTGGGTCCAATAGATATTTATAAGATGTCATTGTCAGAGTTACTCAAAATGGAGAAATAAAACATCCACGCGAAGACAGACATCCGCGCGGACGGAGTCGCTGGCAGAAGCTAGTAAATAATAAACGAGCAGACGGATAACCTGATGGTAAGCAATCGCCGCCGCCCATGGACACCCGAAATACTAGAGGCGTTATAAGTGCGTTGCCGCCCTTTTAGGAGTTAGGTATTTAAGGGTTATTGGAAAATAGGAGATTGAGAAGATTAGGAAAAGGGGTAATTGGACCTCCGGTATAAGTAGTATTTTCGGTGACTCTGTAAAATAAAATAATTGCTATATTATACGCATGAGTATTACGATAATATAAGACCTAAACAAAAAAGCATGCCAAAAAAATAAAACTAAACGGCGATTCAAATACATAGATAGTACATTAAACAACAAGAAAAAAGTAGTACATATTATGTAACATTTAGCTTCTATTGTTTTAAACCGGTCCAAGCTATCAACACATTAATATACTTCGCTAAAATAACCAATTAAAAATAGATTACTAAAAGGATACTGACCGAAAACAATGGGCCACGGAATTGAAAAAGAAAACATTCGAAATTCAAAGCCGGCGCCGCCATTGGCCAGTAAACGCTTCACAATCATGGCCGCCGAAACGTCAGATTTGACAGATGATAAAGTTTTTAAAATGTTTTCCGACTCGCTTATTGTTTTGAAGCGATTCATTTGAATACACTTTTTCTTTTATGGCAGAAACGACTGCTTCGTTGGTCGAGTGGTCGCAAGGGCGACTACCGGACAAGGGGTCTCGGGTCCGATTCCCGGGTCGGACAAAGTATTACTGGGGTTTTTTCGATTTTTCGAAAATTTCTCAGTAGTAGCACGGAGCCTGGAATTGTGTCCAGTACCTATATGGCAATAGGCTCACCCCCTATTACATGGGACTTATAACACAAATGTTGAAAAGTGGGTGTTCATTGTATAGCGGCATTACGTGCCGTAATGAGCACCTACCCCTTCGAGGATAAAAGGCGTGACGTTGCTTTGGCAGAAACAGAATCGATTGACGTGTTTTGCCATTGGATCCAAGGTAAATGGTTTACCATCATTGTTTTATCCATTTTCAATTTTTATGATCCTTATTAATTCTTTCTTACATCTAAGTGCTATGCTATGTAAGGTCAGGTGACTTAATAGTAATTTTATTACAATCATTTACGTAGAAACTACTACGTGAATTGAGATCATGGTGATTGAAATTAAATATGGATGCTGTCAATCCTTAGTACAACTTTCTATCTCTAAGTAAACTTTTTTCATAATTAATATCTCCCAAAGTCATTGTATTGTCTCGCCTTTCAACCCCAAAGGTGTAGGTATCGGTGTACATTACGGCACGTAATGCCACTGTACAGTGTATACCCACTTTTCACCATTTGTGTTATAAGTCCCATGCAATAGGGGGTGAGCCTATTGCTATATTCCGGGTACGATTCCAGATTCCGTGCTACTACTGACAAAATTTAGAAAAACCGAAAGCGCCCACTAATACTTTGCCCAACCCGGGAATCCCTTGCTCGGCAGTCGCACTTGCGACCACTCGGCAGACCTAATCACCCAAAGTATAAGCCTAAAAAATAAATTTAGATATAATTCGATCCTTTACCTCATCCGACATTATTTTAATGCATCACTCAAGCTGTAACACATCAATTTAGTTTGACGAAAGAAAATTAAAAGTGGACTCACTAAAAATGTTCCATATCATGTCAAAACCCTTAATTTAAGGACCATTTAAACAGTCAAGGGCCAATTTCCTCTATCGTATTAAAATATCTTGCAAGTTGGCTTATGCAAAACTGTGTGTGTGTATTTGCCGACACATTTTTCAAAAAAAAGCTTTTAACTTGAGGCGCGGTACCCCAAAAATCGCCTGTCAAAATATTGTCGGTCGCATCAAGGGTGGAGATGTACAGTCGACACTCTTTATAAATATTAATATTAAAAATTAAATTATGAATAGTTTTTTCTTTAGTTTATCCGTGATCATGGCGCTTGCAACAGTGCTGAAATATCGGAAACTCATAGATATAAATAAACATGGTAAATATCCCGTTTCAAGTTTTAATGATATTATGAATAGTATTTGACGAAAAATCTAAAGGCTACTTATAAACGAAAACGTAAGTAATTATTGAAAATTGGTAAGCTGCGTAAAGTGAAAAGAAAAAAAGAAAATACGACAAAAACGAAAGATTAAAAAAAAAGAAAATCGTAGAAATGTTATCTTTTTATAATAACAGCCAAACTACAGTCGGCCAAAGTAAAAATACAATACTAACTAACGTCTTCAAATGAAAATACCATTTTCATCTTATATTTTTCAGGTTTATCACAATTTTTTCCTTAAAACAGACTTCACAATCATTTTTCACCAAACATAGCTACGAAAATGTGTATCCGACTGTACCCATCGCCTCAAAATTGCCCCGTACTTCCTCCGAAGGGTGAGACGGCAGAAAAAGCTTTCAACTCCAACAATACTTTTTAACTCAAAATTAGACCTATTTTTGTTACGTTAGCTAATTTTGTAAGACCAAAAGTATAAAGAATTTTTTGTCCGTTCAAAAATTGTAGTAATTGTAGTGATTTTGTCTAAATTGGCTGAGTGATGTAATGTGTCTTTTGAGTAAAGTAGCTCGAAATGGCCCAATTTTTGAACTACTTTCGATTGGTCTTTTAAAGTGCAATATAAAAAGTTTATTATAGTGGACCGCTTTGTTGGTCCCACATATTTATTGATCTGAAAGCTCTAGTTTCGAATACAATTATTATTTGAACCAATTTCGAGTTTCAGTAGGAGTTTCTGTCGCTAGCTACTAGTTGGAAAGATATTGTGCATTTATTAGCCAAACAAGTTACGCAATGGTCCTTAATTGATTTTATATGCTCTGAAGTTTCTTTCTATAATAGAGTCACGATTATTTTAAGTTTATGGCTACTTGAAACTGCTGCTAATAAAACCGAATGCCCTTCAAAATGACTCAGGCGATAGTTCTCACGCTACAACCTTGACAATAACGCTATCTAGTCACAATTACAAATCAATAAAAACCAAATGAAACTAATATCTAGAATCGCTCGACCTGTTCCCAATACAACTAAAAATAGATCGTTAAAAAAGATACGTACACCAAAGACAATGGACAGTTGAATTCGAAAAAGAAAACATTCGAAATTCAAAGCGGGCGCCGCCATTGGCCAGTAATGCTTCACAATGGCCGCCGAAACGTCAGATTTGACAGATGATAAAGTTTTTAAACGTTTCCCTTACTTTCTTTTTTGTGTGAAACAAGTTAATGTAGTAATTATACTTTTTTAGCGTGAGTTGGCATTGTTAGCGAGATAAGATTGCTGCAAAGGTTTTTAGTGAAAGGTCAAATCCTTCAAGACGTGGCATGCAAGCTTTGCGTTTGATTACAGATGTATAAATTGATACTGATATTTATGTCTTTTCATTAAAATTGAACCGTAATTTTGACATTAAAATCGTAAAGTAAAATGAAGACTTAAATAACAGCTGCAATATAGATTGCTTTGGAGATTAGCTTTTATATGACTCATCCTACTCGTATATGGGGATTGATGACCGATGGACACGTAAAGCCGTCGGCTCATACAATGTTCGTATAACCATTTCATGGAAAATGAAATGAAATTAAAAATTGGAAAACAGGCACCGATAAGAATGTATGCCAGAACTTCCAATTAGCTTTAAAATTGTATTTAATGAGAATAACAATGTAGAGGTTACTTATGTATCTTCTAAATGATAGCCACAGTAGTAAGCTGCTGATACCAAGGCTTTTACAATATGCATTATAATTACAAAGTCAATACAAGATACTAAGACCCTTGTCTTAGCAGCCAACTTCAGTTAAAAATACCTACTAAAGGGCAATGTCTCAAGATACGATATTTAGGGTTTATGAACTCATTCCCTTCTCACGGAACCCTCAATATTTTGACAAGAGCTTCTCAGAAAGCATGACGATGCACCACACAATCTTCCAGTCGATCAGCATACCTCAGGCCACGCCCACCGCTTTGAAACTCCACCGCGCCTTCCCATTGGCCGGCCGCGCGACTCGTGCGCACGTAAAAAGTCCAAAAATGTTTATAGTTTATAAATGATAAATATATCGACGCGCGTAATTTTCTGAGTAGATCATTCGTCGGTTCACATTTAGCTTTTAAAACATTGAAATATCGTTTCGAATAAATAACATTCGTTGCACTTAAAATGTGTGTATTTTTGGAATCGATATTCAATATCGATATTTGTTTGTTTCGATTCGTGTTTCCTTTACTTCAGTTATGAGTTATTGTTACGTTAATGTTGGTTAAGTGATTCGGTTGTTTGTTTATCCATTTTAGTTTTTATGTGTCTTAAACTGTTGTTTGTGATGAGCTGTTGACAGATTGTATCTGTAACCACTTGGCCTACTTGTCTAACTAATGTTTCCTGGTACTCTAGCGATCTATTACCTCGTCCTAATTCTTAGTATTGAACAAATCGTGATTGGGAGTTGTATTTTTCCCATAACCAAACTATTTGGATTAAATAGGTACTTTCTTCCTTGCCCGTAATATCTAATACGTACCTTTGTAGGTACATACGAGTATGTGCCAATTTTGGCTAGTCATTGGCGTATCCTTGAACCTCAAAAACGTACACCTATAAAGGTTAAACGATTTGATCTCTGATCCGGAGCTGCGGTCTGCCTAGCGGGCTTAAAAGCAGGAGTAGGAAAGGGGTGGTTTTTAGTCAGTAAGAGTCTGACACTCCCTCTCGCCTCGCCCGAGGAAAGAAGTCATTGGATGCTTTTCCCACTTAAAAAAGTGATTTAATCTCTGTTTAAAAACTGTATTGTATTTTGAACATTGAAAAGCTTATTCACCGGATGATAGGGCCTCTGGTAACCTCACTCACACAACGCAAACGTTGTTTCACATCGGTTTTCTGTTCGGCCGTGGTATAACTCCGATCGAGCCAGCCCATGGCTATCCCACACTTAAACTTTTTATGCTACCTCCAATACAATAGGCAAATTACATTCTGTCTATACCTAAGTTACCTCTGCCTATTCTTCAGTGAACCGTGCTGTACCGTTATCTCCACACACCACTCAGACGGTAGCTATAAATACTTGAGAGTATTTGTGGAGCTCTCGGGCTGATCTTATCAAGCAGACGAGGCGCTTGCTTTGATGTAAGCGCCATCATGGCTGTCATGTGACGTCAGAACGTCAAGTGCAACTATACAGCGTGTAACAAATTACCCATATACATCAAGAAGCACTGAAGAATACAGGTTGAATAGAATCTCTACACAAAGTTTCAGCTTAAAATACGATTAAAAAAAATTGGTACCAAATACTTGGTATCCCATGGTTCTTGATTTTAAATCGTCATGCAAACGTATCACAACACTACAGGGGTCACTCGCCAATTACGAAACATTTGTTATGTAAATCTGATCGCCTAGTACCTGTATCTACCTAATTTTATGTTCGGTTTCTGGAATTCGTTCCATGAAAACATGACTTTATAAATCCTTCCCGTATCGTTTGTTATGTTATCTAGAAACCGTGCACTTTATATGTGTACCCCCTTTTTGTTACACCGTGTATAGTCTGTAGTCAACTTTTGACTGTTCGTGTTCTGTTTTGTTCATGGTGAAGTGTTTTGGAAGATTTTTTTTTCAGTATCACCTGTTTTGTGTGTAGTTCTGAAATTCAAAGCATTTATTTTATTTAATCCTAAATTAGGACCTTTGGAAACGTCAAATTGAATTGTCTGTGCTGAGCTAAAAATTTTCTGTGCAATTAGTATTTTTGGTATATTTTTTACTTACTTCTGCTTCGGCTTTGCCCGCGTCCCTGTGGCATAAAAATCCATTCAGTCAAGTCAGCTCATACAGCTGACTTCACAAAAAAAGAGGTTCTGTTTTTCACTAAACTCTCCACTAAACAAACGTACTTTTACATTTATAATATTAGTGTGATGGAGTAAGGGACAAGCAAGATGAATCACTTAATATTCAGTGGTCAACATCGTCTATGGACACCCGCTACTACCAAAGGAAACATAAATACGCTGCCAGCCGCTGACATGGTATACAAATTCATTCACACAGTGATATTGTATTGGCAGAGCAAGTACCTTTAATAGTTACTGCATAACATAAACCGCCTTCTGAATGTTGAAAGAGGTTCTCATTTTCATTAAACTCTTCACTAAACGATTGACTGCACGATTGCTGGCACAGTGGCTGGGCAACTGGCTACCGTGCTACGTGTAGCGGGTTCGATTCCCGCACGGAACAACTTTTTGTGTGATCCACAAATTGTTGTTTCGGGTCTGGGTGTCATGTGCAAGTGAAATTGTATGATTGTAAACGCACCAACGACTCAGGAGAAAATAAATTTAAGGCAACGTTTTTTAAAAAAACAAAAAACAAACGTATGTTACAACAAATCTAATCTCATTCCTAAAACAATCAAATCGTCGTTCTAAATTCAAATGCTAACGCAACACTAGCGCCCTCTACCGACGGATATGAACGCCAATTTGAATGCTATTACTTCCGTAGCGATTGTTTGACCACTTGAGAGTATATTGGCAGGCTGACTTTAAAGATATTGGATTCTAAACCTCATCTGAATGTTGATAAGTGTTTGTTTTGCACTTACAGTTTTCATATTGGAAGTTTGGGTTGACTGGTGACGTGTTTGAATGGTCTGTGATGGTGACAGTCGTCTGGTCAACGTACTAGAGAGTTAGTTATTCATTCTCTCTGTTGATGAAGGCAGATTTTTTATCAATGTTGAGCACTGAAAAAAAAATGTGGGAGAGCCATGCTTCGGCACGAATGAGCCGGCTCGAACGGAGTGATGCCACGACCTCACAGAAAACGGACGTGAAATAATGCTTGCGTTGTCTTCTTTGTGAGCGTGAGGTTACCGGAGGCCCAATAACCTCCTTCCCAATCCACGATTCCCCAATAACTGATAAATTCCTAACCTTCAAAGGCCGAAAACGCTGCCACTTATGAGCACTGGTGCACCGGGTGTCCATAGGCACGGCGATTGCTTGCCAGTCAGGTGACCCTTTCCATCCGTTCAGTTATCAGGCTTAAACCATAAAAAACCTTGTTAAAAGCAAAACTTGAAACCTACCATAACAAAATACCTTTTTAGATAATTCCATGACAGTAACAGTTATAATACCTATAATAAGATTTGCCTGATGACACCGGTTAGTATTGCCAGTGCTATTTAATTTCCTGATATCTGATTGTAACAGTTATAATACCTATAATAAGATTTGCCTGATGACACCGGTTAGTATTGCCAGTGCTATTTAATAGTCTGATATCTGATAGTAACAGCTATAATAGCAATAATAAGATTTGCCTGCTGACACCGGTTAGTGTTGCCAGTGCCACAGTCACCAGAGTTGGCCACAGTCAGCCACAGTATGCTACAGTTGGTCACACCGCGGCACCGAAACAAAAACACAGGGGGCGCCACTTGACGACAATTGGGAACGGAGTGGAGACGAATTGAGGTGACATATTTTTTTGTGATGTTTAAGAGTTTAAGAAGTAAGTTATTGATAAGTTAATTCTTATGGAATGCTACCTATCATGTTTATGTAATCGAAACGAGAGTGCGTTTAGCGCTGCGATTAGTTGTTTTATCGAGCCGGCCCATCAAACTACCCAACGCGCTCTCGTTTCGATTTCTTTAGCAATAAAGCATACTCATACTAAGGGTACTGGTAGTGTATGGAATGCAGTTTCTTGCTCGTTCTTCTCCATTCGAAGCTACACTATGGAACGAGCGCCTAGCTTCACTGACACTACTGACAGACTATTAGCCTATACCTAAGTATTTATGATTTAATTGGGATAAATGATTCGACTTTGACTTACAAAAATTATGTCATAAGATTTTCCGCTGTTAAACTTAACCATCCCCAATAACTTTTACAGTTAGACTACCTACTCATATAAGTACATCTCAATTTTTCTCAACGTTTCATCTCCATAGCCTTTCCTATGCCATTCTCAACCCCACTTCCATTAAGAGGATTAAAAGCGCTGCATCCACTCTATACATAGCTTTACGCTATACTTACTAACAGCACTACAACCTACCCCATTCTACCAAAAATATCAAAGAACTTTCATCTTTATAACATTGGGATAGAGACGAAAATCCTTTGAGCGAATATGACAGTTCAGTGTAGCTTGATGTGCGACGTCTAAACAAGGGTATTGAGGAAAATACTCCCAAAATGTCTTGTGCTCACACCCGCTTGTGTTATGTACCTACGGGAGTTTTTACAAGCTTTTTATAAGGAGAAATATTGTTCTAGTTTCCTTATTGCTTCTCATTTAGATAAGGAGTGAAGTGGATCTTCCTTTACCTTTTTCTTCTTATGGTTACTAATATTTGCATGCCTATTCAGTAGAACAAAAATATCTAGTATACCTTAATCGATATACACCCTTTTTTATGGGAGAAAAATCATCCTATTACTTCTCCCGCCTTGGACGAGGCCTCCGTTCCTTTCGAGAGAACCTCAGACTCTTTTGAAATACCCAGCCCCGTTCCTACTCCTGACCCTTTTCCACCCGGAGCCCTAGTCGGTAGTCGCCGCAGCAAAAGAGCTCAGTTACCCTTTTAAGTCCGTCAATGAATTTGTGAGTCTGGAATTTGGAGAATAGTTCATACGGCGAGAAAAACCGCTTACCATTAGGCAATATGTTATCCTTTTATTGCACAATGTTCACAGCAACTTAAACGACTTACATAACCCTGTTTGTCTGCTCGAGCCTCCTTTGCCAGTACTAAGAATTTAAAATTAATGACCCAATACATCAAAATCATCCAATAACTACACGAACCAATCACCAGTAATTACAAATTTTTAATCTAAAAAACACGAAAGTACCCCATCTTTATTACTCTGCCTACCCCGTAACATATGGCGGGGAGATAGCACGCACGCGCCATTGACTCCGCAACTGTCGTATGTGATAATTAGGCACATCATGCCATCTATTGGACAGGGAGTCGACAGTATTAGGGTTCTTAATTACGTATAAAAATTGGCAAAAAATGTGATCTTTTTTGGAAGGTTAAATAGGTGTGAAGAAAATTTATTGGCTGTTAAATACAATGTTTTAGCATAATGGTGTTTTTCACAAGAGATGTGCTATGCTACGTTGCTGTGGGTGCGTTTGGCTTCCATCAATCATATTCATTTGTAAACGTAGCTTAGCACTGGTGGAAACGGACTCAGTTAACTATGTTTTTATACCAGAAAAATGCGTCAAATCGAATTTTTTATAACGTCACTCACTCCATTTTTATCGTAGGTTTTTAAGCATCCAAAGTGATATAGACCATATAATGTATTATGTTTATCAAATAAGACCTAAAATCACAGATAACAGAATTCTTAATGTATCCTAAAGTTGTACTTATTGAATCTTGAATGAAGAAAATTCGACTAAACAACTACACAGAATATAAAAGATTTCCTACCAAGTACTTATAATCACAACAGGTGAAAACTAATAGCAATCCCACGGAAAAAAAAAACTGAATTTTCACCTCAACAATTGCCCCTCCATTTCCCAAATAAATGTCGAGCAATATTCATAAAGTACTGCCTGCAATCTGCGTCTAATAATCGCCGATGTGCCCGCGACACGCGTCGCTGCTACCGGTCGCATTGTCGCAGCGCTAATCGCAATCATCACGGTGTACTCAGACAATGGTGGGTTGAACGATTATTTTTAAAGCTTTTTTTTTATTTTTTGTCGTAGAACAGTATTTTTCGGGTTTAGATTGGGAAATGTTTAAAATGTTTTTCCTGTTATTTCAAGAAATATACAAAAATAAATAGTTTTTTTGTTCACATAATTTTCTTATTTTAAAAAAAAAAAAGTTGCCTAATCGCCCGATAAAGGACATTATTTAGTTTCTCGGATTTTGATATCTTATATCGGCTCGAAGAACGGGGTAAGAACATAGGTGGTAGTTTTAGTCAGTAAGAGTCTGACACTCGCTCTCGCCTCACCCAACGCGGGAGAAGTCATCAAAAAAACTATTTAGTAGATTTAGTTTCATAATTAAGCCCATAAGATTACCTCTAAAACATTAATAACATCGGTCTCTTTCACCTTTAATTAATTAAAAAAGAAACTCAAGCACTAACCAAACACAAATTACCTCGCCAAAAAAACCAAATGAGACTCGCAATAATCATTCAGCATTCGATATTAGCACGGGGTGGTATTTATATTGACACTATCACGCTCCAGTGTGCGCTGCGAGGGTGGGCAGTGACGCAGAAATATGGTGCGATTAGAAATCCTGATGTCGTAGGTACCCTACTAACAATTCGGGTGGTAAGTGATTGGATGGGAATTGGTAAAAAAATCATTGTATTGTTAAAAAAATAATGGTTTTGGTAGCACAGTAAGAGAATCTTTTACTTAAAGTATTTACAGAATCGTTGATTTCGAATTATAATTATATAATTTATTCATATCTGATACAGTACTCTCAACGGATCTTGGCAGATCTGAACTACGTGCAGAAGGCTGCGCAATAAGTGTAAAGGGTCAATTGTATTTAGAAATGGTCAATCTCTAGCCTAGATCGTCGCCCCCCGCACCTCGCCTCATGCCACCATTTGGTTCTAAAAATACTTATTGCGCAGCCTTCTGCACGTAGTTCAGACCTGTCAAGATCCGTTGAGAGTACTGTACTTCTCACGAAACTTTCTGCCTCGCACAGCAAAACTGTGGAATGAGCTGGCATGGGCGATATTTCCGAACCGATACGACCTTCAAACTTTCAAGAAAGAACGTAATCCTTTTTAAAAGACCTGTGACTCCTCTGGTGTTGCGGGTGTACATGGGCAGCGCTGATCGCTTACCATCAGGTGAGCGGTCTGCTTGATTTCCATAAAAAAATAGAATCTTTATATTGCAACTTTAACTTCAAAATATAATAGAAAGCATTACTTCGATTCCTAAAAATAACCAAAAATAGAAATAATAGAAGCTCGTCCATTATGTCACCATTATATAATATGACCTAATCAATCATGCGACGTGACGTAGAATTAACGACTCCGCCTCATTATCGATAGTTATGCCTCATTCTGACACAGTTTGATCTATTGCCTCGTGTCATTACACATTTGTCACGGGTCGCCATGAGGTCAGATGATCAATTATAATAATGTCAATTGTAAAAATAGAAATTGTATTAAGTGATATAGTTTGTTTCCCAAATAAATAAAAGTACACGTATTTAAGAAGCTATCTTAAACAGTACCGGAGCTGCGGACAATCTACGAGGGTTTACTAGGCCTCTGTTTCAAAAGCAGGAATAAGAACGGGGTATTTTTTAGACCAGTAAGAGTCTGAGACTCGCTCTCGCCTACCCAGGGCGGGAGTAGGAATCGGATGACTTTAACAACTAAAAAAAAACTCACTGTAAAAAAACAGTACAACACATTCAGTCACAGTCTCCGATTCACCTTTCCCTAAAAAGTCGTCTTTTTAAAAATTGAACCTTTAAACTGCAAATGCAATCACCACCTATCAAGTACAAAGGGTGGCGATTAAGGAGAATTCTCATGAGCAGAGGTCGCTTATAGTTCAGGAATAGTCGGCCAAGCCTATTACTGTTTTATTGCTGAGAAATTTCAGAGACCTCACGCTCAGTTGTTGTACTAACAATCACTCATCTTAAGAGACTACGATTCAACCCTTTAACACACAAATCATGAAAATGAACTGTCATTACTAGAGTGTAGCTGCAGGGTATAAAAGACCATTCTAAATAATTCGCTCGTTGTTTTGTCAACGTTAACCCTTCGCTGCCGGATTAGATCGCCATTAGCTAATTGCCTGGTTACCATTCAACCCTTCGTTTGATGAGTAAGTTACAAAATATTGTACTTATGTTTGGATGTGTGATGTTTACAAGTATGGAAAGAGATGATGCTCAAATGTTGGTATTGCCAACCACAGTGCTTTGAATTAGAACCCGAACACAATTATTATGTTTAGTAGTTTCGGTCTATTTTCAGCAATTCTGAGACTGGAATAGTCCCGAATTCGAATCTATCTATTACCAAATTGAATAGTGCCACAAAACAATAAATCGAAACTTAAGTATTTTGGTATTTCGGGTGTCCGTATGCGGTGGTGGTTGCTTACCATCAAGTGATCCGTCTGCTCGCTTATATTTCATTTATTATAATGCGAACCATAAAAAAATACTAGCTAGCTGGTCTCAATACTCACTGAGATAGAGGTCCATATATATGGACCTCTATCTCACTTTTGAAACGTGGGGAATATTATTAAAAAAAATTTAGTTATCATAATACCTGAATTTGTCAAAAAAAAATCGTCATAACCCGACACTCTCTATAAATAGACCTAAAACTATACATACATACATACGGTCATATTTTCCGCTACTTACTTCGATCAACAATACCAACTAGATAACGGGTCACGTACAAAATCAAAGCCAAATGGTGTCCGCGTGAATTTATACCTATATAGCTGCATTTGTTTTTAACGTACTAAGAGAAAAGTTTTAAAACAGTTTTAAGTCTAACCTAATTTCAACCATCGCACCTAGTAATAAAGTCACAAATTTTCAAAATATTATCTTACACTTACTATCTTTCGTAACAAAAGCAATAAACCTATTCTGTCACTTAGAAATGAAAAGACATAAGTCAAATAACATTAAGTGTAAAACCAACTTTAAGGAGCAACAAATAAAGTACGATTTCCTGTCACGGCCTTGTGAGCTACAGCGTTTTGTTTCATGTCAGTTTGCCTTGTCGAATATTACTACAGGAGGTATGGAGTCGCGTTCAACACTAAAAGAATTTATAATATGAACGTAAAAGTTTAGTTAAAATTATGTATGTTGTTATGTTAGGCACTGCTGTTTTAACCAATCGACGGCGGTTAGTATTTCCGGATATATCCGATTTATCAAAGTGATCTGAACATATGACCGAATTCTTAGCTGGCTTATAAAAGTTATCTTCTCTTTCTCTGGCGACAATCGAGACCCATTCTGCACACGTAAACGGATTGCTAGGAAAACTAAAAAAAAGAAATAAGTAACTATCTAATGAGAGTTAAAAAAACAGACACAAAAGTAGCATTAACCTATTTAAAGGTTCTAGTAACAAATTATTTTAAATTATTACCTACAACATAAATCTACTCCATGCGTCTACTGTTCTGTTACACAAACGTTTGGCCACGTATTGGCCGATCTTGGCCAAACGTTTGTAGCGGTGATTTAAAATCGGTAATTTTGTTCATAATTAAATATTATTTGTTAGTTTAAAAATTATAATATAACTTAATTTATATGTTCTTACCGAAAGTAAGACACCCCGGCCGATGAATTGCTTTTGCGGGCATTATTTTTGCAACTCTTGAATACACATTGCGGCATTGTGAAACGTATTTACATTGGCCGTGTTACAAGCGAACTAAACAAAATAAGAGCTCACGTCTCAAGTGAGCTGTTATTTATCGAGACGTATTTTTTGCGCCGACCCGATATCTAGTTGGTATTGTTGATCGAAGGCTACTTAAGTAAAGGCTATATTGGCAGTGACACTCATATTCATACGTTTCATACATCGCAGATGTGGTTGTAATGTCGTGCGGAGAAAATCTGCAGAGTACTGCGGAGTGCGTTAAGTGAGTGAGGTGCGGGTTGTATACGACGAATTTAAGACCACCTAAGTAAAACTCTCAGATATTTCGTTCACTGAAAATCTACGAAATTACCTACCGTCATCGTCGTGATCTAATCATCGGCCTGAATCTAAATAATAAAGAGAAAGATCAGAAAAAATATTTTTTATTTATTTTATTACCCCAAAATCGAGCTGCGGGAGTCGCCGAGTCAACACCTCCTGAAGATGCTCCGTGGAGGAGCGAAACATATGTCGAGTGGTATATTGCATGTTATGTGTGTGTTTTATGTTGCACCTCTGCTGCATGATCATTTAATTGCGGACGGGAGGGCATTGCTGCATACCGCATGTTAAAAATAAATCTATAAACGGAATGAAAACTAAAAATCTATAATTATTATGAAATATATAATCTGTATTCTTAGTGTTTAAAGATGCTAATTAAAAATATATTCCAATTCCTTTTCTAATCATCCAAAACACACAAGTAGAAGGTTGTTCTAAACATTTTTTTAACAAAAATAGAATTTATTTTCTTCTGCATCAATTCGTAGTATACAACCGCTACTCTCTCTAACCAAGGGGAACCCATCATCGTCAATCAGGAACTAACATAAATATGCTTTTACCGCCCTCTCCCTCGGCCCGTTACGTGAGGGAGCCGGAGTAACGCACTCACACAATTGTGTGAATTTTTACAGATTCATTATAATGCAGATATTATTCTACGTCTCTGTGTTCTCTTGTGATTTCTGTGTGACAGAAGAGTTTTAGGTGTTCTTTAAGTATTTAATTGCCGTACTTAGAGACATTTAATGCTTACTTAAACTATTACTTAGTAAGTAACTATTTTGCATCGAAAACAATGATTAAGGACTGGGTTAAGTAACCATTAACCACCACCAACCGAATGTTCTCGGATCGATTAACTACTTTAAACGTAAAGCAAACTCCTTCTAAGGGTAATAAATAAAGTGAACAGTACACTTAGGTTAACCTGGACACTATGGGACTTTTTCCAGTTAGATAGAAGAACGATATTAGCAATGGGTTTAGAAGATATGTCGTTCCCAGTCATCGAAAAGAAAGTCTGTGTAGTTAGAACTGAAAAGTACGAAGTCTTGAATTTTAATTCCAAGACTGCTAGCTCTGTAGCTGCGGACTAAATAGTGGGTTTACTGGGGATCCAGCTCGAAAGGCAAGAGTAGGAACAGTGGTTTTTAGTCAGTAAGAGTCTGACACTCCCTTTCGCCTCTCCCAAGGCGGGAGAAGTCATTGAATGATTTTTCCCCCTTAAAAAAAGACTGCTAGCTCAGTATTTATGTTTAGACCTTAAAAACCTAATAAACAAAGTTACCTTCATTTTAACACTACAAATTAATAACATTTTAATTCCCTAACACCTGAATATAAAGACACAAAACACCGGTCAGCAAGCTAACTACATAACGAGCAGTAATCACGGCGCACCCATCCTGGCCATCATATTGCACGCCGCGCCGGTGACGTGCTAGCTAAAGTTAATCTTCATATAATTGTGAGTGTCCAGGGGACGCCAGGTGGGACGTAGGGCGGCGTACGATGACGAACATTGACTTGTGACTTGATGATGGGTATGAAAATTAAAAATCTGTTCAGTCCGTCAGTTAGACACTAATCTTTTTTTTTATTTTGTTATATAAGATGACAATACTTAGATAATAGGAAACAAAGTTTAGGAGTGGGATCAAATACGTCATCTATAATATAAAAATAAGTCGGGTTTTCCTTCCTGACGCAATAACTCCAGAACGCATCAGCTGATTTCCACGGTTTTGCATTCGTTGGACAGGTCTCTGCCTCCGTGAGGTTTATACCAAAGAAAATTCAGGAAAAAAATTCAAGAAAAAGGCAGGAAAGCAGGGAAAAGTATTTGTTTCCGTAAGGAAATAAAATATCATCATCATCACCAGCCGAGAGACGTCCACTGCTGAACAAAGGCCTGACACTCCCCTAGTCCTCCACGTAGAACGTAGACAAAAAATATAACAGATAAAAAATACGTATCTAATATTTTAAAATAATCTACAAGACAGATATTAAAATAAAAAATAGTCATATACCATATTTTCCACCAGCAAGTTCACCAACCTACCCATCCGTAAGTCTCACCCATTACCACCGCTGGCCACAACACAGGGTGTTGTTGATACACGCGCCGCCGTATAGTGTTACTTGTTTGTTGATAGCGCTCGTGTTGCCGACATCTGCACTGTGTGACGGAGACAGTCCGTGGTCCGGCTGATATTTGCCAGTTTAAGTCAATATTGTGGTTAAATAAATATAGTGTAAATGGTCTCGTTGGTTAAGGGAGGGACAAAGGGACCGAAGAGAGGATGTTAGGTTCGATTTCTGAATACAACAAAGTATTATTTTTTTATTGTTAGTGTGGGAGAGCCATGCTTCGGCACGAATAGGCCGGCTCGACCTGAGTGATACCACGGCCTCACAGAAAAACGACGTGAAACAACGCTTGCGTTATGTTTCGTTGTGTGAGTGAAGTTACCGGAGGCCCAATTGCCCCCCCCTTCCCAATCTTCCCAATCCCCGATTCTTCAACAACCTTTAAATTCCTAACCCCTAAAAGGCCGGCAACGCACTTGTAACACCTCTGGTGTTTCGGGTGTCCGGTTTATACCATAAAAATAAATTATTTTGGTCATCATTTTGCCAGAATTTTCATTTTCATCTGATGTTTGAAGAATCATACTCTAATTAGTTACCTGGTGTGGTAAACATAGACCCTATGGCCAAACTCTGGCTATTCAATTCTAGACTAAAACACTATGTATTTTCTAGAACCAAAATAATTGTCAATTTTCTTTATAAAAATGTTATTTTTGATTCACTTTTGAAAATGAAACAACACCCCATACCATATTGGCCACGGCCATGCATTTAGTTAATGAGAGGGGTAGTGGGTTCGATCCCGGCGCACGCATAATCATGCAATAATCTATTTGACTTGGTGTGGGGTTCAAATTGAATATAATAATGACTGACTCATCGTTGTATTGTGGATTGCTCACTGCTCACCTTGTTTGGGGGATAGCGTGATGGTTGAAGTCTTTTGATCATACATATAATTTTGGAAAAAGTTATACTTATTGTATTCATGGTGTCATGTGTATGTAAACTTTTATGTTTGTAAACGCACCCACGACACAGGAGAAAATCCAAATGTATGGCAAAGTTTATGGGAGCTGCGGACTACCTAGCGGGTTTACCGGGGTTCAGGCTCGAAAAGCAGGAGTAGGAACGGGGTGGTTTTTAGTTAGTAAGAGTCTGACACTCCCTCTTGCGTCGCCCAAAGTGGGAGAAGACATTGGATGATTTACACTTTAAAAAAAGCAACGTTTTTAAAAATATAATATATCTGACACACTTTTATGCCTTTCATCCCATACATACGTTTAATCAACCAAATAAACCGAACGCTAACACCACTTCGGGACCTAGAATCAATAGGAACTACAACATAATTATATTCTTCCTTGCATTTTGAAAAAGTTTTCTACCCAAAAACCTATCTTTTACACTACCCAATTTACAAAGACCCCCACATTCCTTTTCCACCTTCAAACACAAAGCTCAATTCTAACTGGTGTTGTTATCAGGGATGTAAATCAGGAACGCCATATGTATGGGAGATAGGCATCTACATTATACGCCGGTAATTAGATGATGCAGTAATAAAATCATTGGCTGCATTGGTAGGGAGGGTAATCTCTTCATCTTTTGAACGTATGGTTGATTGTGGACGAATGCATATCAAAGTATACTAAACTGTGAACTATTTTGTTAGGACTTAGTAATCTTGAGACGTTGCCCTACATTAGGGCTTTCTCCCGTGTCGTGAGTAGGTACGTTTACAAACATTAAAGTTCACATGCACATGATAAAACTAACTGATATTTTAACTGTAGGCTTATATAATAATGTATATAATGCCTATAATGTATTGGCTTAAGCTGTAAAATTATGCATGTTTTTCTAAATAAATAAATAAATGATACATAAACCCGAAACAACAATTTGTAAATCACATGCTCCGTCCGGGAATCGAACTCATTACATATTGCACGGCAGCTAGTTGCCCAACCACCGTGCCAACGGTTTCCGAAAACTAAACGGGGTAGTTTTTAGTCAGTACAAGTCAGACACTCCCTTTCACCTCACTTAAAACGGTAGAAGCCATTGGATGATTTCCCCCTCAAAAATGGGGCTGCGAGACGTCGCCGCATCTGTCTACGACAGCTCATGATGAAAAGCCTCTTTGTAACAAAACTAGTAGAGCTTTTCTCTAGTGATTATTAGTTAATTTCATCCTATCAAGAACTCCTATAAAAAGAAAAACTATCTACACCTACCTATTACAATAATTTCCCCACACATCAAACTCAACACTTAAATCCAATCGATACTACAACTACGACAAAACACGATAATCTTTGAACAAACACGGTTCGTTAGTTTTATACAGTTTCCGAGATAGCGCCGAACAAAATGTACTGATAACATATCGGTGAGTTATGGCTGTTAAGCCTTTATATATGTATGTATGTAATCTTTATGGTGTGTGTATTATGTTGTAGTGTCGTGTTAAACGTGTGATTGGGTACCTATGGATCTTATAGTTATTTCTTTTTTTGTATTGTGTCACCCGGATTGCCTCGTTGGTCGAGTGGTTGCAAGTGCAACTGCCGGACAAGGGGTCTCGGGTTCGTTTCCCGGATCGGGCAAAGGATTACTGGTTCTTTATCGGTGTTTCGACAAAAAATCTTGAAAGGAACACGGAGTCTAGAATTGTGCCCAGTAATGGCAATAGGCTGTTGCCTGTTACATGTAACAGAAATGGGGAAAAGTAGGTGTACATTGTATAGCGGCATCACGTGCCGTAATGTGCACTTCTGCCTACGCCTTCGAGGATAAAAAGCGTGACGATACTTTTTAAGTAACTTCTAATAACAATCAAAGACCCACAACCACCTACATATCTACCTACCCCACATCAAAACCTCGTGAGTAGTTTCCACTCGACCAGTTCCTACCTTCCCCAGTCGTGCAGAGTGCTCGTGAGCCATTCTACTGCCGACTAGTGACTCGTACTGACTATTGACTTCTGGTTTATGGAGGCGATACAGTCAATCGTGCCGCTAATGGACCCGGTGGGGAAATGTGTGGAGACTGCTGCTCTTGTAGAAATATTCAACACTAACAATCCTGTAAGATTTTAAGTAGACAGTAACAACACAGAAAGATTCCTAGTATCTTTATTTTAGTACCTCGTTGGTCGAGTGGTAGGTAGTAAATGAGACTGGGTTTCTAGAGCAGGGTCTTTTTTAAAAAGTACAAGTACTGCCGGACTTACTTCGATTTTGAAAAATTTCTCAATAGTAGTCAAAGTCTGAAATTATCAACTAAAGTCACGTAAATTAATGGAGAAAAGCTCTACTAGTTTCGAGTCAGAGAGAGACTCTTCATCATGAGCAATGTGCGCAGGCGCGGCAACGTCGCGCTGCCTACTGTGGCCGCCTCTGGTATTTCGTGTGTCCATAGGCGGCGGTGATCGCTTACCATCAAGTGATCTGTCTGCTCGTTTACCGGCTTATACCATAGAAAAAATAATAACTTATTTTTTCTAAAACCCAGAAATTACTTAATACTACTCATCTTCCCATCGCATCTAATATCATTCCATATGTTTTCTTAGTCAAATCCCATACACACTATTACAATCAATTGCAATTTCTCTTTCCAACACTAGTTACTAGCAAAATCATCACAAACTACCACTTAACCTTAAAACAAAAAGCTCATTCCAATATAAATCCATCCAGCCGCATCAATAACAAAATTTCAAATAAAAACAAACAATAATAGAAGCTCCATTAGCGATATAAATACAACTGGAGTACTCTATGTATTTTCGTATGCTCTCCCGTTCGCGTGGAAAGTGGCCTTGTGTGTACCGCTAGTGTATCTATAAAATTTTGTTTAAAAATATATTCTGAAATGGGTGTGCCCTTGCTCTTTTCGATATTAGAAGGTATAAGTTACTGGATAAGAGGTTAAATGTCTGCAAATCAAGTCAAAAGACTGCACGTTTGGTGCGATGGCTGGGCAACCCGCTTTCCGTTGATTCAATTCGGTTCAATACAATGCAACGGTGCAACTCTTTGTGTGATCCACAAATGGTTGTTTCAGGCCTGTGTGTCATGTGAACTTGTATGTTTGTAAACACATCCACAATATAGGAGCCTTTAGACAAATACCATTTATCATTTTTCTACAAATAGAGTAGAAAACTTAATTGTGGGCTTTCTACTCTTTAGTTTTCTACTCTTTCGGTAGACAAGCGCTAAAGTAGCATTTGGCTACAGGCTCCGGAAATTTTTAAATGCGCTCAAATCAAATCTGCCAAGCCTGTATACTGTGGTAAGTCCTCTTAATAATGTAGAGGAGGCTCATAGTAAACTGGAAGTGTACTGACAAGGTACATTTAATCAAATATTGACTTCTTTCATTAATAAAAAAGGGAACTGCGTTAAATTTTCTTTACTGTCTCCTAAGTCAGGCACAGTCAGTAAGAAAAATACTATGCTGAAAACTGCACAAACGCGAGATAATCGCGCACAAACATACATAAGTACATACAGGTCAAACTGAGAACCTCCTTTTTTTAATTCGGTTAAAAAAGCAATGTCACGTACAAGTCATACTTAAAAACAGCTACAACGTCTGAACAAAACCGCCGCCCCTCGGCAATCGGAAATATTTTTCCATTCAATTGATCATGCAACATTTTTCTAACAATTTGGATTCTTATACCGTCATTGTGGGGCACTCGTGTATACGTAACGCGTTGATAGACGGACAAATTCTTTTCTTATACAGATTCGCAATTTAGAGGAATGAATTCGATCATTTGTTAAAGAATGATGTGATTATTGAGATGCATTTTGGCCTGTTTAAAGCTCGATTGTTTAACGACAACGAAGGTGACGTGTCATAAACAGAGATTTGCATTTTTGTTATAAACGTATCTTAAACCTTTTGAAAAGCATAAAATGTTGTTGTTTTTAATAAGTTTTAACAAAAGATATACACTACGTGCCTTCAATGTGGCAGGTTTAATTTGTTTTTATCGTAGGTAGTACAAAAATTGACAAACTATTAAAATATTTTGTTCAAAATTGAAATCTTGCATTGCGGTGCCCTACCTAGTGGGATTTTACCCGGGGCGTTTCCGGCTACCGAAAAGCATTAGTATATACGGGGTTGATGTTGTATTAGTCAGTAAGTTTATGACACTCCCTTGCCTAAACGCCCAAGGCGAAAGAAGTCATACGAAGATATTCTCCTTAAAAAAAACAAATATGGTCTACATCTATTTAACATTACCAAACACACCCAACTAGCCCACATTACACACATAAATCATAGCTACCAATTAACCAACAATACAGAAACATAACAACACTAAACCATTAAATCCTGACCACCCAAAACTCCCAAAAGGGCATCAATTCCATCCCCATAACTCAATCTCTCGTCACCTTTCTATATAACTAACATAACAGTTATAAATATAAAAAGCTTTCACGTCTATTACAGTCTACTGTCATAAAAAAATGAAACTCATTCACAAATTGAAGTTTAAAAATATTCCTTGAAACATGTCTATATAAATGGATACTTACTATTTTTAGTTGTAGTACATTTTTGTAATGTAAGTGTGGGAGAGCCATGCTTCGGCACTGCTGGGCCGGCTTGACCGGAGTGATACCACGGCCGAGCAGAAAGCCGACGTGAAACAACGCTTGCGTTGTGTTTCGTTGTGTGAGTGAGGTTACCGGAGGCCCAATTACCCTCTTTCCTAATCTTTCCTATCCCTGATTCCCCAACAAACCTTAAATTCCTAACCTCAAGAAGGCCGGGACAAACACTTTTTTTATGTTAAATGGGCCGAAGTTTGGCCGCTATTTCGCCTGATGCACTCGTAACGCCTCTGGTGTTTCGGATGTGGGTGGTGGCAATTGCTTACCATCAAGTGATCCGTCTGCTCGTTTGCCGGCTTATACCATAAAAATAAATTATATCATATATTGGTCTAGGTTCGATGTTATTTGTATCGGTTGGGACGAAGAGTTTATGATTATGAGAGCTTGTGATCGTAAAAGTGGATAGTGAATGCGCAATTTTGTGGATTTCAATTTCGATATTCTCAAAATTTGCAATTATTTTATTGAGTGAGTTTAGAATAAGGGCTTGAGTTAAATTGTCAAGTCAGAATCCTATTTAGACAGGACTTTTCCAATACTGTCTTTCGATAACCAAATTCAAAGCGTGTAGATATGTATCTTCTTAGGCCACTTATAAGATGTCATACACCAGGAAACAAGGTGAGCGGGTAAAACAGAATTTCTCAAATAAAACAAGAATACGATTATTACACAAATATTTATTTCCACGTAGACATGAGTTACACGAAAGTTACGCTAGTAAAAGGAATCACAGATAAAGTACATAAGACTAAACAAGTGTCGCTAACTAAACATAAAAAAAAATCATATATTACATTTGCAAGTGATAATTATTAAATTTAAAACACATATAAAATCACAGTCCCACACCCGTTTGCATTTAATATAGAGAATTCGTGGACGTTGGGACCCGTAGACACACAATAATAGACACAGAAAAATATTAGATTACATTCACTTAAATCTATGAACCGCTAACACTTACATGCTCATAATATAGAAGTGCTACGGCGATACATCAAACAGAGAGGCTACTCTCTAAAGAACGGGTCAAAAGTGACGTCACGGCAAAATATGCCAGTACACGAATTCCTTACAACGGTCAGCATTAAGATTCCAACCATGCAAACGGGCTGTCAGTAAAAGAAACTTATCACAAAAATAAAAACGGAAAAAATTAGAAAAAACCTTGAGATATTGAACTGACACAAGCGTTTGATAGCATTGACATCAACTTTTCCATCGTATTCTGTTACAAATATCATTTTTTTTTATTTATTTATTTTCGAGGAATAAATTCCGTCCGTTTCTCTATCACAGCATTCGAAATCCTCTTAAATACTCGAGTCGTTAAAATACCTTGTTTCACACATTCAGTAAGAGTGTCCCTCAAGGCACTCTATTAGCACACAATTTTCAAACTCATTCCTTTGAAGAAAGGTTAACATACATAACAGGGCATAATTTGTTGACGTTCTAAAGCGTGGCCGCATTGAAATTACCACAACCAAGATTAAAATTTACTAAAACTTGGCACATAATAATAGCTACACAATTTTGCGTCGGCAGTCAAGCAAAGTTAAAATTAAAGAGATGTATTCTAAATAAAATACACAATACAATTACTGAAAGGTATTTGTTAGCTCACAAATAAAATCAGTAAGAGAGCTCAGTCATTTATGAACTACATTCATAATTATATTAAAGCATTAAGACACTGGACCGAAGCCAGGCGTTGACTAGCACAAACATTAAATAAACAAAATCAGAACACAACATTTTTGGCTAATTAAGTAACGTCACTAACCGTAGTGAATTTTTAAACTAAATAGAGAAATTAATATTTAAAATTAAAATGAAGATAAAAGCAGTCATATGCGTCCACGTTTTAAAACATCAGCTCACAAAATCCAATGCGTAATTAGGTTTGTTGAATTACATAGTTTTTTTCCGTCTAGTTCTAATCTACAACCATAGAAAAATAGATAAATAGACTCACATCAAAAAGTGTACAACATTATCAAGTCTAACCATCTAAACGCATTTACTCAAACATTAGAGAAATATGTCTATACTGTTTTAGTAAAAGCTGAAACTACTAATTTTAATATTGATTATTAAAATATATGGGTGTCCGCCACGTAGGGCCGTGCAAACTATGGTAGATTAAATATATTACTGGTGTTGCTAATCAATTGAGTTTCTACTAATACTCTAAAATACTGCGAATAAAATTACGTAGAGTATTTGACTAGTATTTTTATGATGTATTTTAAAATTTAGCCTTAATTATAATGAGGCGAAAGATACAAGTTGAGCGCATATCCAAAGATTGTGCGTAGACGAAACATAAATGGAATTAAAATTGAAAATTGGGAATGTCTTACGAAACAATAAGTAATACAAAGCAAGGAATCGATCGAGATGGACACATTAACAATAATAATGAAGGCATCGATGAAAAAGTGCGTCGACATGACACCAATTTTGCAAATGCCAACTGCTTTACTTACTTTACTGCAGGAAACACTAATGAAGTAAATCAAGTACCACTAGGTACTGATCACGCGACGTGAGCAAGAATTGGCACAGACATGAATGGCACAGAAGGGAGCATATATACCCTGATGGATGATAAGCATACGACGACTCGTGAACTAAGTACACAATTAAAATCAAACTTCAAAAAGTTCAATATAGGCAACAAAATAAAACTAAAAAAATATAATCGATACAAAGTACCGGTGGCGGTAGACAGTCAAATACATTTTGCAAGTAAACGTGTCAGCAGACGTGCTTAGAATTATTCTAAACAAATATTGCATTGAATTGCAAAGTCCAAACAAACTAGCTAATTTATATTTTGAATAAAGTACCTTTATATCAATATAATAAGATTAATTTCACATTGAACAGCAAAAATGTTCTAAACCTATTACGATTAATGACTGAAAAGCAACTATGAGAACAAACTATTACACGTATGCAAGAGATTATACCATATTTAAATACATAGTTGCATTACTTCTGCTACATGTGATGATAGTACGATTAAAATTACCAAAGATCAAATGGACAAAATTCTACTTAAACACCAATTACATTGTGCTTTAAAAATGCGAACGATCATCCCTTTACGATTGCAATCAGCCATCAATTTAACATCACCACCAAACAAATGTATAGCAAAGCCACGGTATGTTTTAAACCAAGCTCAAATACCAAATCATACCTCCATTGATTAGCAAAACCTTTTACTTCACCCTTCTATGAATGATAGTTAAAGAGAAACATCAAATTGGAGTATTATAATTGTAAGGTTAGGCCTTAGTACTGGAGACTATTTGGGATGAATAATTTTAAAATTGGGATCGATGACTCATTTGGCCAGTGTCGGCTAACCCGCGTCGACGTTCACGTTTGCTGTTTGCATCGTTATTACAAATATGATCAACATGTTCATTCTGTTTGCCTTCAGGCTTTTTAGTATCATTGTTGGAATTTCAGTCTACTTGTCTTTGTTCTTACCTTTCTTTGTGCGTCCCTGCTTGATCACTTGTACCAGTTTTATCTTTTGTGCACACGGGCTCTTCATGTAGTCCTGCAGCATCTGTTAAACAAATTATATCATTAAGTTCATATTCGACTGCTGGGCAAGATATTTCGGGTTCGATCAAAGTATTACTGGGCTTTTTTCGGTTTTTCGAAATTTTCTCAGTGGTAGCGGAGTCTGGAATTGTGCCCAGTATATGGCAATAGGCTCACCCCCTATTATATGGGACTTATAACACAAATGGTAAAAAGTTGGTGTACATTGTATAGCGGCTTGCCGTAATGTGCACCTCTGCCTACGCCTTCGGGAATAAAAGGCGTGACGTTGCTTTTATTAAGTTCATATTATTTGACATTTTCTTTAATATCTTAAATAGTATCTTCATTTGTAATTGCTATAGTTTATTCTTCATTAATATTTATACAGACGTTTAATAGTTGTTCCAATTTACACTACGACATTTCATTTCATTCTCATTATCATTTATGTTTAATCATAAAAAGTTAATACGTTTACAGGTGTCAATTATTTTAATTTATGCATAATTTATTCTTCTATGTTGTGTTAGCAAATCTTGTCTTACAAGTAATTAAGATGACAAGGAATACTGTCATTATAACGTCTGTTTAATGCTTTGTAATGCGATGTTAATAGTGTATTAGCTACGACTACGATTGCCTGCAGTCTTTAACCCTTCATGAGATTTTGGATCAGCGTGTGATTCAGAACATTTCTATGCCACAAGTGGTTTTGGATCACCATATTATAATCCAATCTTAATTATGCTCTTCTCAATTAATGTACGTGAGTAAACCGTGATTTTTCAGTTAATTTCGTATGTCTCACGATAGTTATTAAAAAAATATTCCCCTTAATTATCTGTGTTATGGTAAGCGTCCACAGGCCCGCATCGTACGCATCGCACGCAACGGATTTTAGTTTGTCTTGTATAGAAACTCATACAACTGCGTCCACTGATCCGCATCGTACGGACCGCATCATCGGCAATGTCTACATGCGATGCGTACCAATGACGTCATACGGAATGCGTACGATGCAGGCCTGTGGACGCTTACCTTTAATCAACTTTCATGCAATTATAAAATTCGCTATGACATTTAGTAATTACAAGAGTAACATCAATAGCGAGTTGTTTACGACGAACCGATGGCGATGGCGGCTCGTCATCGAAATTATTAACACAAAGCGGTGTATTACGGAACACTCGTAAACCCTGTTGACACCTGTTTTTGGATAAAAACATTGGGTAGGTAGATGCAGAAGTACCATTCTGTGGTTATTGAAATATGTTTGTTTGACTTATACACTTCCGTACTCGGAGTCATTTAATGATTACTTAAACGATTCCTTAGTAACGATTTTGTATGGAAAACAATTGCTAAGGACTGGGTTAAATGACTCTGAGTCTGGTAAGACACATAAAATTGTATCTAAGATGACAACTAATGGTGATGATAGGCAAGATGACTAACTTTTGTGTTTATTACCGTCTCTAGATTATTTTAAAACATTAGACATATATTTTTATTTTCTAACGGAAACAAATACTTTCGAAGATATATACCGCGTGACGTCAAATCAAGGTACGTTTTATACGTAGAAATTACATTATCTGTCATCACTCCTAAACTTTGACTCGATATTTCCTTAAGAGAAAGACATGTTTTTACACAATAACGCCTTACACATCCATCAGTCTTTCTTATATGTACCTTCTGCCAATGTATCTATCCAATGCAACTTATTCCACTTGTCAACAGTATAACGTAGAAATGCAGCTGCGTCGGAACGCCACAGCGTAGCGTAATACCATCAAATATTCAGTAGCACAAATTGGTTCACTTCTGTATTGCCATTACTAGCAGTAAATACATTGTCGAGTTTGTTAACATTGTCTTGTTTGTTTGGCCTTGATGGGATAGGAGTTGTCTCCTTGTTCTTACTACTTCTTACTGATGAACGAAACAATGTAACCAAGAATTGTATTGTTTGTATTGTGAACCTGTAGGTCTACTCCGAATGCGAAGTTTCGTTTAATCTTCGGTCCTAGGTTTTATTGATTACCTAATAAAATTACTTAAAATTACGTTTTATTTTCATATCAAAACCTATTTATTTATCTTCATTTCATTCGTTCATTTTTGTTCACGAAAGTTCGCAACAAATATTGTAGTTTATTTATTTAGTTATTGTGTCGCAACGGATTGTAGTATGCAATCTGCGAAGTTTTTTCGTTCGATTTATTGAAAAAGAGTAACCTATGGAGTTTCTTGCTCGTTCTTCTCCATAGGAATCTACACTTTGGAACGAGCAAATAGCTTCACTAGAGGACTGACCGACAGACAGTTTTTTTTTTATATTGTAATATTTGCTTTGACGTTCAAAGTGTCTTTTCGGTCTATTTGAAATAAATAATTTTGACTTTGACTTTAATGTTATAAATGCGAAAACGTTTAATTTGTCTTTCCTTACGTAAGCGTGGCTGTGAATCCTCCAAGCAGGCGATGTCAAGTTTTTAAAGTTTTATTTAACTTTTTCGATTTACTTGCTCAACCTGAATTGTATCAGGTTTATTTTTTTTATTAGATAGCTAATTTTACCAATAAAAAAAATATACTATACAAACACAGTTACAAGACCAACAAAATTCCACATCTACTTACTTGCATGCTGAGCTCCGAGGATATAGCGCTGGCGACGGCCGGCAGCTCGGACAGCGCCACCAGGGTCGGCAGCAGGCAGTCGCTGTGCGGCTTGGAGACCAGCCAGTTGGCCGGGAGCGTGCACAGCGTCTTGATCACACTCCATCCGTCACATATTGTCTCCTAAACGACGATTGAAATCATTGATTATACCAAAAATATAAAATGTAAACTTAAGCAATATTACTTCAGTATCAAACAGTTTAGTGGTAGCACAAGTTTAAACCTTAGTGATTTTTGGTCGCTATTAAATATGCATAACCCTATATATATTGCAAAAGTGATAAAAAATATTGAAAGAGACCAAAAACGATCAGGTATTAGTCAATTTGTAGACTTTGTTTAACATTGTGACAGAGGTCTTTATTTCTTTATTTGTCTAAAAACGTGTGATTTCTCATTAGTTTACTATTCCAAGTAGATGAAACACGACCAAAAGAATACTAATTTCTATTTATGTGCACGATAATTAATATATTAAGAGCCGGCCTCATCTAGTTATTCAAGAGTTTAACGTGTAAATGAGTTACATTGTAACCTATTTGCAAAAATAAATATCATTTATCATCAGTAAAGTACTAATAAAAAGTTAGATAGCAGTAGTAAATACGACACAAATAATCAAACCTACAAACACGACATTTCATTTATTACATAAAACGCTATTCTACTTAAAACAATTACAAACTTACTTCCGAAAAGCAAAAAGTCGTTAAGCGTATAATGTGGAACATCAACAATAAACTATGAAGGCATCACGAGTATAAATTGTAGAGTAATGGACGGAGGGCACTCGACAAATGGGCACCGAACAACAAGACAACACCTGGGTCCTTTCTAATTTATAATTTACTAACGCTTGTTAGAGAATGTCGGAGTAATTCCTGAAGTAGGAGGAATTTGTTTGTTTCCTTATATTCTTGCAAACAGGAAAAATCCCTTTAAAAAAAATAGTTGCTCCACACTAGGATTTTCTCCTGTGCCGTGGGTGCGTTTACAAACATACAAGTTCATATAAACATGACACCCAGATCCGAAACAACAATTTGTGGATCACACAAAGAGTTGTTCCGTGCGGGAATTGAACTTGCTACACGTTGCGCGGCAGCCGATTACCCAGCCACCGCGCCAACCGTGCAGTCAAGTTTTGTACTCTTGAAACTTGATTAATTAAAGAGCAATGTGTAATCATAAAACTCAATAATGACAACTGCTACAATCCAACAATATTAATTCCATAACAATGACAAAAAAAAAAGATGGCTTCTATGACAAACAAACAACAACAAACCATTATATTATAACAACACAACACTTTAACTAAAACATCATAAAACCAATTATGAAAAAAAAAGTCGACGCATAAATTTTCATAATGGCCCCAGTACACTTCCTTGAGCAACTCCGCCCGATGTCACTCGGACACCTGTGTCCGTGAGAACTTTGGCCAAGTAAAACTGTTGTAATGAGCCCGTGGAATAATTTACAAGGACTTGAGTGCGGTATAATGTGTTCAGAAAGAAAGTTTCCGATGATTACCGGTAAGTAATCGTGTCGAAAGCTTCTGTTGGGTATTAAATATTCAAATACACAGGTAAATCTGAATAAACAATAATACACTTTGATACAACAAAGGAACTGTTTGAGATTCATACATAAATTAAGCTAAATGTACGAATCTATCGAAAATTAAAGAAGAATCATAAAAAAATGGTATAAATTATTACAATAATTATTCCCCAACAATCCTTAAATTCTTAAACCCCAAAAGGTCGGCAACGCACTTGTAACACCTCTGGTGTTTTGAGTGTCCATGGACAGCGACGATTGCTTAGCATCAGGTGATATGTTTACTCGTTTACCGGCTTATTCCATAAAAAAATAGCTTTTCAAATTAATAAGATTCGCTTGGCCACCATCTCGCATTTTACTCAATTGAAGCTAAACTAAAAACGATGAAGTAGAAACCATCTAACACCGAAATGTACACAAAACTATTAAAAAATACACCCAAAAGCACATCCCATACATATTAAAACGCAGAAGAAAAGTTCCCACAGACCGATAACTTAATAGATAACCACAAGACAATAGAAGTAGTCGGCTCGATCGATTACGTTGACCATGTAAACGTTGGTAACGCGTCAACCGATGGGCTATGACACGTGTTAACGCAGGTGTAGCCCGCATGAGAACTTACTAATAAAACGGACGAGCTAATTATGCGAGACGTTAGTTTTTAGAGGTCAAATGTATTAGTTGTTGTGGCGATTGCATTTGTTGGTTTAAAGTTTAAAACCAGTAATTTCAACGTATAAAGTGCCGTAAAACTATATTCTACAAAAGTAAAAAAATATACACTCCTAAAATATTTCGAAATCGAACAATACATAGAAGCTGAAATCAAGAGTTGCCGAAAAGTGGATGTATAATAAAATTTAATAGGTACCTATTCATGACCAAAAGGAAAAAATTGAAATACACTAATGCCCAACGCCCAAGAACATCCATAACGGCTACTTTCAACCAAATAAAAGCTTACGTCTGTATCGAAATCTATCATATTGTCTTTTGTTTTTTGAGGGGGAAAATCATTCAATGACTTCTCCCGTCTTGGCGAGGTGAAAGGAAATGTCAGACTCGTACTGACTAATAACCACCCAGTTCCTACTCCTACTTTTCGAGCCTAAGCCCCGGAAAGCTAGGTAGTCCGCATATACTAAAGCACCTACAATACTAAAACTCACCTGTAACTGTGGGTTGTTGACAACAACGAATCCGACTAGAACGATCAAGTCCAACACCATGGTTTCGGAGAGAGTCTGGTCGAGGCGCTGGTTGTTTGTACCTGGATAAATAAATAATAATTACGTTATAATTTGTTATATCGTGCATACGTTCGAGTTATACCTAGTTTAACTGTGCTTTTCCATCAGAGATGTGTTATGTAGCTATGCTACGAAGATGTAATAGCTAAGCTGTGAAACTATGTAACCGCTGCTACTGATACGAATCTACGTACCTAGGTGTGCGAGGAAGAGTATGCAATGTATCGATAGTAAGAAGCCATTCAAAGCTGAGCTGAGTCCGTTTCCAACAGTGCTATAGTACAAGCTATATGTAGCAATGAATATGATTGGTGGATGTTAAACGTAGCATAACACATAGAGATGTGTTATGCTATATACTATACTACTGTGTATGTAGTGATTGGTAATTGCCAAGTTTACTTCTATTGCAAAAATATTCGTCAATATATATTTAGTTATTTAAACGTACAAGCAACTGAATATGAATTAATACCATCGTCATCACAACATAGTCTATTTGTATGCTTAGATCTTTAAAACTATGCAACGTATTTTGATGAGGTTTTTATGAAAATGTATATGTATGTTTGTTTTTATACATGCATAATATAGTAGAGAAGAACCGTGCGAATCCGGGGCGGGTCGCTAGTTACTTTATACCTTTAGATGACTTTTGCTTACGTAAAGCGGTTGTCCTTGGTGCTTCCTTATCGGTGGGCGCGTGCTGCGATAGAAGTCGTGCTACTGCCGCTCTGAACTCCAGAGGCCAACCGCCTTCACCGAAGGCGTCCTGTTAACAAAATTAAACAACATTAATAAATGTATCATCATAACTAAAATTGTCATATTGATCCTTTTTAGGTCAGTACACGTTAAAGATTTACGTCTGATTGGCCGACTTGAATAAACCAACCAATTAGAGCGCCGTTTCGATTACTTTTAACGCATAGCAAACTCATACTAAGGGTACTGGACCTTATATAACCATAATACGAGCTATACATATGTAACTGTAAAATAACCTTCTAGATCTAGCAAAGGGTTTGCCAGTATCTCGCTAAAAATGCACACATGTAATACGCTACATGTTCACGAGAACAGCATTTACTTAGATATAAATACGCCAAAAGCTAGACAAAACCAGAGCATTATTCTTCAAAAATTGAGTGATTCATTGGAAAAGAAACATGAGTTTTCAAATGTAAATAGATTAGTTGTTAGGAAAGAAACTTAAGCTTTTAAATGAAAACAGAATTGATCTAGCCCCAATTATCACACAAAGACCAACACCAATCAGAAGAACGCTCTAAGCTCAAAACAAACAAGATAGACACAAGACTCAAACATAAAACAAGGACTCACAACCCACGAAGCATGACGGTACAACTCCCAAGTTAAATGAGGGATGACGGTCAGGCAGCGAGCGTAGAATCCGTGCGGTAAGTACAGAGGTCACGCGAGCTCTGATTGAGTTACTGACTCCAGGAGATGTGGACTGACCACGCATTGGGGGTACATAATAAAAGAGTGGGCGGCCAAGATTTGTGGATGGTAATGCTGTTATGGAGTTACGGTTAGTGGTTGAATGTTTTTAAGAAGTTTCTTTAGAATCACGTTTGGTTCTTTGGATTTACTCTAAAAGGGGCGTAGTATGTCTAGTGCAAGTAATTTAAAAGACTCATCTTTATATATATAATTCTTCTGTACGTGTGTATGTCACTGAACTCCTCTTAAACGACTAGACCGATTTTGATGAAACTGTTTGTGTGTGTTCAAGAGGATCTGAGAATGGTTTAGATTCACAATTTTGTCCGCTGGACAAAGTTTTTTTAATTAATTTTTAATTTATTAGTAGTTGTTGATTTTGGAATGTTTTACATAGGATCCGAGACGGCGCTATCATCGCAGTGTCAAATATTAATGACGTTAGATATTGTCACATTTGAATAATAATTTTCATCAATATGGTCCAGAATGTTTTAGTTTATTAAAAAAAGTTTAAAATTTTCAAATTAAAGACGTGTAGACAGGACAACGTCTGTCGGGTCCGCTAGTAAACAATATAAAAATAAATCGGGTTCACTCAAGAACGCGCGAACCGATTTCCACGGTTTTGCATTCGTTGGAAAGGTCTCGGGCTCCGTGAGGTTTATAGCAAAGAAAATTCAGGAACAATTCAAGAGAAAAGCAGTAAAACAAGGAAAATTATTTGTGACGAAACAAAGTTCGCAAGGTTTGCTAGTTGTTCTATAAAACGTCTCCAAAATATGCTTTTATTCAAGAATGCATCGTAAGATAAATTGAAAAACTCCATTTTTCAATCCCACGATAACAACATCATCATTCCGCTAACAGAAACCGCAAATAAATAATGTTCAATACAAACGTGTGCCCATGTGCGTAATAAACTAATAATGATGTTTATCTCCGCCATAGGATTACAAACACAAGTCCCAGGACGCATCGTTTGCGGACATCAAAAGTTTCAAGTCCACTGGGAGAGGGGAGCTCAGGGAGTGGATTGAAATGAGAGAGTTAATTAATAAATCAAAATTATTGGCTTTGTAGTAGATAGATATTTGTTTAAGTATTAGTAGTGTATTTTTTGGTTTCATTGTTGGTTTGTTGCGGTGTTTTCATGGGTGTATCTATTGTAGATCCTGGCTTACAGGAGTAGTGGCGGTACGGGAGGTTGTGGCTGGCTTGTCCCATTAAAAAAAGTATTGTTTGGTTGATGGCCAGGGATTTGAAGATGAAGAAGAGATTTGTGTTAAGAAACTTGACAGAGTATTTTTCTATTATTATATTTCAAGGACACAATACGATAGGTCAGTGGCGTATTAGTAAAGAAGCATAAGACCAGCAAAGAACGGAAAAAGGTGATAATGACAATGATGATGATGATTATGATGTGTGTACTTTTTCTATCACGGGACCACAGGGCCCGGACCTTTGGAAGGCGTATGAAGAGCCGAAGCCAACTCGCAGAGGCCCGTTGAACAATTTAAATCTAAGTGAAATGTATCATTACGATGTTGACATGTTACTAACAGAAATAACAACTAACACACTAGTGGTATTTACAAAAGCAGTATTTATAAACGCACCCATGACACACAAATTAAACAATATAAAAATCGAAATCATATTCAAATCTATTCACAAGACACTACCCATCAAAGACAACACAACAAGAAAACTGCAACAAGCAACAAACAAAGACCGACCAGACCCAATGTTCCATTTAAAAAAAATCACGTCTACATAGGCGCGCCACCTAATCCATTAACAGAGGTAGGAGTATCGATTACGTGGCATCAACCTCCCGGGACCAACCATTAGCGTACACAGCCAGCAGTGGATGGCTATATAAACATTAATACCGACGCTTTTAGGGAGACTCCGGTTTCAAATCTATTGTTAGGGTCTTTGAATGTAATGAATAAAATATATTTTTGCAGTTTTTCGGTTGCTTGTGGGTGATTTTCGTTTGATGTTTTCGAGATTGTTTTTAATTCACTTATGCATCTGCGTAGGTATATTTTTAGATCCCCTAAGTATAGGTTCGTCCGTTAGAATAAAAGTCGAAAGTATTTATTTCAAATAGACCGGGAACGCACTTTTGAACGTCAAATCAAATATAATGCAAAATTAATGTCAGTAAGTCAGTCCTCTAGTGAAGCTATTTGCTCATTCCAAAGTATAGATTTCTATAGAGAAGAACGAGCAAGAAACTCAATAGGTTACTCTTTTTCCGTCAGTTTCACAATAAAATTCTTGGTTACATCGAATAAGATATATATCATAATATATCATAATACATAGAAAAAGACCTCTGTACCTTCAGCAAATAAATAAAAGATATGATGTCATGCAATATGAAACAAAACCAACAAAACAACAACACCAACAATAATTAAATTCAGCAAATAATTCGCGTACTCTTACAATTGGCACAGTTTCAAGTGATTACATAGCGTGGCACGTGGCGTGGCAACGAGCGCCGCTAAGTGAGGGTAGTTGTAAACGTTAATGTTTACATTAAGGGCTTCTAGTGTAAACTTAGTATCATCGGAATCTCCAGGGGTTGTGGATGAGATGTGTGCAGTGTGTACTCTGTTTTTGTTTGGAGTATGGTCTTTTAATGGTGTTTTTGTTTTGATGGGTCTGCTGTAAACACTACGTAACTAATGCTACTGATTCGATTACTGCAAGGAACAATTTTTTGGGTGATCGACATATTCTTGTTTTGGGTCTAGCTTTGATACGTATGTAAAGTTATTTGATTGTAAACACACCTGTGACACAGAAGAAAATACTAGTGCAACATTCTATTTAAGAAGAGCCAGTGATAATAAATTATACACTGTTATGAAAATCGTCGCCTATGGCAAAGTCAGAGTCGCAGGGAGCCAGTGGATGTAGGTGGCGGCTTGTCGTTCTACATCAAAGACTAATGCCTTTGTTCAACAGTGGACGTCTCTCGGCTGATGATGATGATGACAATGAAGACAACGTTGCAAATAAATTAGCTATTACCGACCTAGTTAAAACTGTAGTTCAATCTACACACACGGCCATTCCTTCAACATTCCCTCAAAGACGTTCAGCCACATCACAAGACAGAGCAAGGAGTATTGACAGTGGAGACTGCAGTAGCAGCTCGGCAAACAATCGCAAGTAATGCAAAGCAAACAATTTGTTTAAAGTGCGGCCCCGCGGGGAGCGGGCACGTGGCAGTGCTTATACTCTGTTATACGGTGGAATATAAGATGTGAATGGTGTATCAACGACTATGTGATAGACTAGACTTATGGGTGTTTTTAGAAACCAGCCCTAAACCTTCCCTTAACTAAAAGTTACTTAGCATGAAGTAGCACCGAAACTGATACCTTGGTTGTACTGTAAAGATGGAGAAGTGTCGGAGATCCATATTATATGGGCCGGCTCGACCGGAGTGATACCACGGCCTTACCGAAAACCGACGTGAAATAACGCTTGCGTTGTGTTTCGTTGTATGAGTGAGGTTACCGTAGACCCAATTACACCTTTCCCAACCTTTCCAATCCGCGATTCCCCAACAACCCTTAAATTCCAAACCCCCAAAAGGGCAGCAACGCACTTGTAACGCCTCTAGTGTTTCGGGTGTCCATGGGCGGCGGCTATTGCTTACCATCATGTTAACCGTGTGCTCGTTTACCGGCTTTTTTAAATAAACTTGACGTTTTGCATTTCAAAACTTAACCATGAGTGCTGATACAAAATATCAGACAAAGAAAATACATTGTACCAAGCGTTGATCCACGTTCCGGCAATAATTGTAAATTACCACCACGTGTTAATTGCACATAAAACATTAATTGAGATTGGTACAAATAGGATACCCATCTCTTCATTTATCAGTCGCACAACTACAATTCTACAAAGTAGGACAAATAACAAACGCATAAAAGAAATTGTAACACTGTATTGAATCTAATATGTATATAAAATTCTCATGTCACAGTTTTCGTTGCCATACTCCTCCGAAACGGCTTGACCGATTTTGATTTTGAGGTATCTATGAGAATCGGCCAACATCTATTTTTCATCCCCCTAAATGTTAGGGGTAGTACAACCCAAAATTTTTAAATTTTCCGCGCACGAAGTCGCGGGCAGAAGCTAGTATTGAGATAATTATCGTATACGGCGGCTGCAACGTCTCGCCTCGCGTGAGATGTCATCGTAAGTCGTATGTCGTCACAACGCGTGACCATCGATGTTTACTGAGGCGAGACCGGCACAATGCTGCCACGTGTCTTGTCCAGACGCGATTATCTGGCTGGATTAGGGTTAGCGGTATTTGGGACAGTTTTTGTGCAAAATTAGTTTAATTTGTGCAGCTAATAATGTAATAGTGGTCGGGTGGTCAAAACTGTTATTGCTATCAACAAAATGTTTGAAATTGATCAATGATCCAAAAGCTTCTATTTCCATTTCACAATTAGCTAAAGTCAAATTCACATATTACGTTTCTCACAACACTAAGCTATGCTACGTTACTGTGGATGCGTTTAGCTTCCACCAGTCATATTCATTGATACACATAGCTTGGCACTGGTGGAAACCAACTCAACTATACAATGTTTTTTTTTATATGGAAAGTGGATGGTTTCCCTACTATCGACGCATCACATACTCGAGCTGCGCAACTTCCTAGCACAGTAACATAGCTTAGTATCAGTGGAAAAGGTCACATAGTTTCACAGCTTAGCTATTATATCTTCGTAGCATAGCTACATAGCACATCTCTTATAGAAAAGCACCCTAATAATGTGACATTTAGACACAATATCTTGGACAATAATAGCTGTAATTAGTAGTATGGCAGTATCTACACCGATCACATCGAGTGTCAGTCACTATTTATTGAGGCGGGGCGCGAACAATAGGGACACGTGACTTTGGGACATTGCGAATTATCGGTAAGGACATTTAATTTTACGTGTGGGATTCAGTATTAAATGTTTAGGCGGTTCGGATAAGCATTTAGAAGAAGACATTAGTTATCAATTTGAAACTAAACAAAAATTGGTGTTCGATAACTTTTTATAAACAAGGCTCATAATGAAATGAAATGATATTTATTTCTGTAAGTAGGTTATAAAATAACACTTTTACACGTCAATATTTCAAATAGCTAGATGAGGCAATATTAAACAAGAATAGTAACTATTTTTGTTACCCGTAAACTATAAAAATGCAATAAACTAATCAGGGAACATAGTAGCTTTTTAGTCTGTGAGAGCCATGCTTGACTTATTCGTCAACTCGGCCGCAATAAACTCGTCCGCGCGGTCGAGTCGGGAAATTCATAGAATAATTATTTTTTTATTATGCATCTCGGCCGATTTACGTGGTCGAGTTGATGAAGCTATTTATTCGTATCTTTTATTCGCCAACTCGACCGACATTGAAAATATGAGGCATTTTTGTACAGTACATACAAAAGTGTTTCGTTTCTAATTAAATTTTTGTTCTTCTGGGTATATTATATAATATAAAATAACTTAAAATTAGAATTAAGGACAGATAAAAAGATGTTTTTTAATCAGGCATTGCTCAGTTGAGTATTAGGTTCATTTCTTTCCACCGATAAAAATTCCAAGTTGCGAGAGAGAGACAAAACTATTTTAACTAATTAGGATATATGTAAGGTCATGATTAAAATGCTACATTTTATAAAAAGGTGATTGTAATGAAACATCTACGATCTTTGTAAATCTTTCCATGATATGCCTTTAACATTTTCTACTCAAATGTACATTTTGTACTCGGTTGAGATGACGAATAAAAAAAAATCACAAAAATTAGCCGGGTCGACTCGACCGCATAGTGAATGTTTCTACGGTCGAGATGCACAATTAAATAATAGGTAGATTTAAATCTTCCCAACTCGACCGCGCGGTCGAGTTTATTGCGGCCGAGTTGACGAATAAGTCCCATGCTTTGGCACGAATGGGCCGGCTCGACCGATGCGATACCACGGCCTCATAGAATATCGACGTGAAACAATTAAACGCTTGCGAAACTTAAAAAAAAAGTAACAGCTTATACCTATGAAAGAATAAAACCAAATCCCCTACATCACAACACAAAGACAGTCAACAGACCAGTCTTTGTTTTACGTGTATATGGTCATGGACAAAAAAATTAATCAAAACCTTAATTCAAGACCAAAGCAAACAGGCTCCTCGTTCACAAATACGTGGTAATATATGGTAAACACACCGACAGATAGACTATGTATAATGAGTATGCAGTTGGATATCAATACAAACAGAGTGATGGGTTTGAAATCAAAGACTGCGTAGAGGTAAGCTAGCAGTAGCTTCGAGTAAGCCTATGAGTAACGTGAAACGATGGCACGAGTGTATTGTGTACGGAGCGGTGTGAGAGGTGGTTTCATGTGAAATGTGGATATGGTGGTTTTGAGATTAATATGGATGATATTAATATAACTATATGACAAATTTATAGTCAAGTATGACATAGGAGATAATATTAGTAAGGGAAATGGAATAATCAAGGCTTTGAATATAATTCTTGCAAATTGGCATTGTGTCATTTTTGTTCTTGTTGTTTTTGTCTAAAATAAAACGATTTATTAGAAAATCTAAATCCCCATTAACATCTATGTATTTATCAGACCACTTACGTATTACCAAAAAAATAAATAATAAATATTACCAATAATAATAATAACTACTCCCGCGCGGTTTAGCTTGCGTCACTTCAATCCATAGTCCAACTGGACTATCCAACATAAAAATAATTCAGATATATAATTCAGAAGAATCCAGTAATTCTGAAGATTAAGCGCATCCTAACAAATAAACAAACTCGTCAGCTTTATATAATAAGTATAACCTAAACCAATTTTTAACAATGTCATATCCAAGTCAACCTCGAAATTAAACACCCATTCTTTACCAGACTACTAGGTTAGCATAAAAAGGCACTACCAACCGGGAAAACTCCGTACAAAACTAAGGCGAACCTCTAGAATATAAAAATAAAGTCTCAAATATCTCCTCCGATCCATTGTAGCTCGTACCTCTGGCCGGCTACCGCACACCGCTCTCATCGTTTACCCTATGTGCTGAGCAAACACCGCAATGATACTCCAGTTAATTAAGGACGCCGAGTCAATATGCTTTCTAACAGATGTGCACGGAATATTTCATTACCTCTCATTTGTTGGGCTGCCGACTCTTTTTACCAGTTTGCTTTGTTACTAGGGAATTGTCTGAGAAAGGTGATTTGGTCATCAATTTGGGAGTTCTTGAGTTATTTGGGTAGAAATGTAGCTTTTTGGTTGAGGTTGTTGGAATTCAGATGAGTACTACTTTAAGGTTGAATGATTTCGTTTACAAAATAACATCATTAGAAGGGTAAAATTAAAAGTACCCTTAACCGACGAGCATGCATGAAATGAAAAGACTGATGACTGTTGATGAAGCGAAAGATGTAAGATTCGTAGCAATTGGCGTTCCATTGTATCTGCCTTCCTCTATGGGAGACAGGCGTGAGGTTATGTTTGTAAGTATGTATGACTTCCTTTACTCGATAACGGATAGGACACCATTATCCTTTGCAGAAAAGAAGATGCCGTTCGAAACAAATCAATTATCATACAACTTATAGTCCACGTGTATCGTGTACCCTAGTCCTTTCCGTCTTCGAACCACAAGACAATCGGCGAGGCGTTACCGCTTCATGGTAGATATCCCACCCACTCGCACGAAGCGCTTCGCTTCAAGCTTCCTTGTGCGAACTACTAGGGAGTGGAACTCCTTGCCGGAGTCTGTGTTTCCTGATGGGTATAACCTGGGTGTCTTCAAAGCCCGAGTGAATGGGTTGCTTATGGGCAGACGTACTCCATCGTATGCTGCATCATCACTTACCATCAGGTGAGATAGCGGCCAAACGTCGACCTATTAAAAGTAAAAAAAAAGTATCAAAAGACTCTTGAAATTTCTAAACCTAATTACTAACCTGCACAATCATATGATCCAGTTCAGCCAAGGTGCGCAGCAGATGAGCGGTGCGAGCTGCCTTGACGAATCCGCCGCTGTGTTCCAACCCAGCTCCCTGGGCGAACAGCATGCAGAACTCGGCACGGGAGCCGGCGATGCCAGTGCCGAGAGCACAGCGGAGAGACTGGGTCGCGACGATACGCTCTGAGCCCTACGTGTGGAATTTTGAGAGGTTAGTGGAGACAGAGAAGAACTACATTTAAAATCTTTGTAAAAAATTGATTATTTATAGATTTCGTGTTGTCCTAGTCTAATCAGATTTTACTCATCAACATCAGCAACCTATAAATGGCCACAGCTGACCAAATACCTCTTCGCACACAGAGAAGGTTTGAGCATTAATCACCACGCTTGCTCAATGTGGGTTGGCGATTTTAAACTTATAAATAGTCTTTATAAGTCCAAGTTTTCTCATGGTGTTTCCTTCACCGTTTGTCAGTGGACAGAAAGTACATATGACTCGGAAAAAGTAACATAGGTACTTGCCGTTGGTAAGTTTCGAACCCGCACTCTCATACATAGAAGAATTATTTGATCAGCAGCTTTTCCTCTAATAAGTCAAAAAAAAGAAGATTCTAAAAAGGCATCATACAGAGGCATAACAATCGTGCAGTCCAATGCCGTCTGTGCTAAAGCCAGTCTTGTAAAAAATTCATAGTTCCTACACCATCTGGACATCTCTTCTAAATAATTACACATTTAACTACGGAAACCTATTTAAAGCCTACAAAATAAACCAGCACTTACAGCATCAACCTCGCAGGGATGGCAGAGGTCTGCGCAGACCGTCAGCAGGGTTTGAATACTCTCCCGCGCGGCACCTGCCTTCTCAGCACGAGTGATGCACCCGGTCAGGCAGAGGTAGCTGGAACAAGGAGTATGATATGAGCAGATTTGATAGTAAACAATCGGCGTTACCCATGGTCAATTCCGGAGCTGCGGAATACCTAGCGGGTTTACCGGGGCTCCGGCTCGAAAAGCAGGGTTGGTTTTTAGTCAGTAAGAGTCCGACGCTCCCTCTCGCCTCGCCCAAGGCGGGAGAAGTCATTGGATGATTTTCCCCACTCAAAAAAAAAAACCCATGGTCGATGACAACACCTAAAGAATTACAAGTGCAGCCTTTTCAGGATTTGGGGTCTATACGGATTAAAAAGAACATTAGAAGATCTTCTTCAGAACTACCTTCGAACACATTTGGAAATATGTAGGTATTCTCTTCAGCATATATTTTTCTATATCATAACAGTCTGCCATAATTTTTTCAGCATTTTAAACATAAAACCACCGACTCAATTAATTCACCTACCCACCTATCCTGTCACACGAGTCCACAATTTTATTTTAACGCCATCTACCGTCAATTTACATAATCACCACACGTTGGGTAAGCCGTTAAATCCGTATGAAAGACAAACATTGTATGTTTTGTGTTACAACAAGAACAACAACAACAGTGTGTTGTTGGTCAGTTACTGCTTTAGGCGGTACATGAATGTTGTGTTAGGATTCCAACATGGCGCTTGGTCTTGTATATTTAAGGCATAGTTTGAGATTGGCTGGCTTGTTATGTGTCTGGGTGGTTATGTAACTACATATGTAAGGGAATTAGTGAGGACTTAAAGCGTTGTTGCTTGATGTTTTATCGTTCTCATAACACCGTCTTCAGTTTAAAGGACGCAAAAATGTAAGTTAGGGATGCCTTGTCACTTATTTGCAATCCACAGGTATGACTGTGGTTGATTTTTTTATGGAATAAGTCGTTAAACGTGTAGACAGATCACCTGATGGCAAGCAATCGTCGCCGCTCGAAATACCAGAGGCGTTACAAGTATGTTGCCGGCCTTTTGAGGTTTAGGAATTTAAGGGTTGCAGGTCAAGCATAGCTCCCCACATTTAAAACAATCTTATGTATTTAAAATTACAATTTACTAAAAGAAAAATATTTGTAACTACTACCCAATTCATTCTAAATCATTTCCTACCAGAAGTGCAGAAACAACTTATTCAAGAGATATTTTTTCTTTGCAGAAACCACGCTTATTACATTATCCAATATTGGTTGTTAAAAACCATTTCACGGCTGTGTACCCCCAACTAAAAGGGGGAAAATTATAAAAAATCTCGTTTTGCTAGCAAGCATCTTCGTCGGTGTACATCCAATTATAAGTTGCGTCAATATTTGCTGCGCTTATAACCGCTTCAAGCGATGCTCAAACTTTTACTTGTGCATTGCAGAAATATACATTTACAGTCTATGTAGTTTGTGTTATGTTTTAGCCGTACAATTATGATGGAGCTGACTACATTTGTCTTCCATCCAGTCGAAAGAGATGACTAAGGGGCCTAGACCAAGCAGCAGCGCTCACTGATCCTGAAACCTGAACCTGAAATGCGAATTGTGGGGATGACAAAGTCTCTTATAAAGCGGACTCTGCGGTGACCGCTTATCTAGTGCTTTGATGCCACTTATTATGATAATCATCAACTGTTTACAGCAGACAGCACCGGTTGCGCGGTGGCTAGGCAACCGGCTGCCGCGTAACGTGTAGCGGATTTGATTCCCGCATGGAGCAACTCTTTGTGTGATCCACAAATTGTTGTTTCGGGTCTGGGTGTCATGTGTATGTCAACTTGTATGATTGTAAACGCAACCACGACACAAGAGAAAGACAGAAGAAAGAAAGTTATTTTTAAACAACAAATAGCAAGCCGTTAAGCTCCCGCAGCAAGTAGTAAAAAAATAGCTGATCCCTGAATGTAAAATAAATCAATAAGTCATAAAAGTTTGAGAAAGTCTGTCGTAATTGAATCTCGGGAGTAACCGGTAAGTTTGGTTTGAACTCGCGGATTTTGTGACTACGGATTTAATCTTCGACGTAAGCGAATTCAAAATTGGTTATCTCAAGTCCAAAGATGAAGAGGGTGCACTGCTTGCTTTATTGTGAGAATTCATCATTATCTTGCGATTATTTTTGTCCTTGAAAATGTAGGAAGAGAGATGAAAGACTTTTTTAAGAGGAGGAAATCATCCAATGCCTTCTCACGGCTTGGGCGTGACGAGAAGTGTCAGTCTCTTACTGACTAAAAACCACCCCGTTCCTACTCCTGCTTTTCGAGCCGAAGCCTCGGTAAACCCGATAGGTAGTCCGCAGCTACTGAGAAAACTTTTATTTTCGTCCTTGAAAATGTTGAGAGAGAGATCAAAGACGAGAGGTATGAAAACCTTAGTACATGGTGCTCTGTAGCTGTAGTTTCTGTTATTGCATTTATGTTTTGGCGTATAAAACTGACCACTACAAATCAATATAATTTTATAGCAGCCACAAAACGAACAAACAATTTTCCGTTCCAGAAAAACCAATAAAAAAAAATATAACGATAAAAAGATGGCGCCGTTGGTACGTGAGGAATTTAAAATTTGGAATCCGAGCAACGCCCCGTGATTGGTTACTCACGCGCAACGATATATTTTATACCAATTGTTTTTTACAGTTTGTAAAAGGTATTTTAGACCTTAAGGTGAAGGAAATAAGGGTTTATGTGATGGTGTATTGGTCAGTATGGTTGTAAAGTTTTTGATAATGTCAGACCTCCTTGTAGAGACGGGTTAAGATAATGTAATCTTAAATATTTGTGAGACTTAAAAGGTCACATTGTTTAAGGATGGCCGTGTGGTAAATGACCAGAGATTGATGGCAGCGAAACTGGATTGGGAAAATAAAAGTTAAAGGATATTATCAACCACGTACGCTTTGTGTAACAAAGTAATGACTTTGTTACACAAAGTTAAATACGGCATACCTACGTTGAAAAGATACAATTTACATCAGAAATAAACGAATAATAATTACCGATTTAACTCAAAATCTTTTTGTACTTGTTCTAAAACCTAGAAACTGATCTTAATTTGAAATCTATGAATAACTCGTAGATTTTAAATTAATTTTATGGAAAACCAACAGCTATACAATTTGATTAAAGAATGTGAAAAGAGCCGATTATAGGTTTTCACGAATAGCAGTAGAAAAAAACATGCCAACAAAGCAGTAAGATCAGTTAATAACCACATTTCAAGAATAAACAAACAAAATAATCATACCTTGAAAATGTAACTCTACTATCAGCTACGATATTTCCACAAAACTCCTACTATTTCAACTAACATACATCAAAATCGGCACAGCAATTTACGTGTAAAAGCATAACAAATCACTCACATTCGCGGAACAAACATAAGTTATGATTTCAACATGATAAACGGTCCACATTTGGACATTAATTTCAATAAAAACAAAATCCTATCGCCAACCATTAACATACTATGCGCCATATGTCCAACCTCCCTGCTTCGGTTTTGGCAGGATCTTAGACAAGAGACGTGCGATATAAATAATACCATCCTAACTAATATTATAAATTCGAAAGTTAGTTTGTTTGTAGTTTAGTAAACCTTTTACATTATATCTAGTGAATTACACAGCAAAACGTCACGCCTTTTATCCCCGAAGGGGTAGGCAGAGGTGCACATTACGGCACGTAATGCCGCTATACAATCTACACCCACTTTTCACCTAGAAAAGAATACAGACGGATACAATTCATAAGGGCAAAGCCGCGTGTAAAACCTAGTACTTGAAATGTGATGGATGCCAGATTTCAACGCGTATGATATAATGACATTTCACCGTTCACTACACACGCGAACTTCCATGTTATTTTCATGTAGCCTATACAGGTTGATGTTTTGTGCGAATGCAGTTTGTTATTTACTTTTTTTAAGGGGGGAAAATCATTCAATGACTTCTCCCACCTTAGGCGAGACGAGAGGGAGTGTCAGATTCTTACTGACTAAAAACCACTCCGTTCCTACTTCTGCCCTTCGAGTCGGATCCCCAGTAAATCCGCTAAGTAGTCCGCAGCTAGTTGAAACTGTAATTACATTCATTACTATAAAAATTACGTGTATCGTATAAACATAGAGCTACATGTATGTCACACGCTGTTTTGATTGCTAATAATACAATGAAATATGTACATTGCCAATTTCAAGTTACTAGTAAATATGATGTATCAGTATTAAAGCCTAATTAAACAATAGCTTAATTAATCAGAAAATTAATGGAAACATTTAAAACAACATCCTGTGTAACGTCTCAGCGCCGGCGCCATGATTCATTGCCTCCGCCGGCCAATCACGGCGCGTTCTAAATTCAAACGCGCTAATGGAAGGCGAGCATCCAAGAGGCGCCTGTGCATCTATCCGGATCAGTGTTGCCAGGTGTTCGACAATTTTATACGTTCAGATTTTATTTAGAAATATGGAAGTTTCCATAAGGAAATATTTTATTGGTACTTTAGCTTAGTAGCTAAAGTAAATGTTATTAATTTACGATAAATTATGAAATTTATGAAATCTTAAATATTGGGTGTATCGAACATATTAACTTCTAATAAGCTCCTGATTGAAAAACAACACCTAATTAATTTACACCCAAAAAATAGTATTATTCTACTAAAAAAAAAAATAGTACAAAACACCAATTAACCACGTTAACCTACAAAACAAACCCACACCACAACAACTGGCAACACCAAAAGAAAGCACTCACCTAAGAAAAATTTATGGTTCGTTTAAAATGTTTTCGTTCTTAATTTCAGTTAGATAAACGACTCGGGCGCATTTCGGCGCCTTTTACAAGGTGAAATACGTATACCCATTAAGGACACTGTGTCGTCTTTGATATTCCTCGAGACTTAAAACGTCCAATTAACAAAGACCTTTATAATTTGACAGATATCTTCATTTGTCGAACATTTCAGTTAGAAGCTCCGGGGCAGGGGAGGTCAGGTTAAACTGGGCACACATTAAAATCGTTGTGGCATTTTAAGTGCGTGAGGTATGTTAATTTTGTGTGTGGATTTATTTTAATTGAAGGAAGTCGGTAATGAAAGGAAGCACAAGTTTGCCGCTGCAATACGTTCCAATATTTTATAGTTACTTTGTACGAATGGATTTATGTATGTTTTAAATGCTATTGCTCGCGTTTGGTTTGATAAATAACGCAAAAAAGATAAAAATTTTAAGTACATTTCGTAATAACTTGTTTTTGAAGATATATTGCGGAGTTTTGTGCGGCTTTAATCTTTGGGATATATTTATTAGACGCGTGTTTGTGGTCATGTTCATGTTTTCTTTCAACGTGAAACAATATTTCTTTGTAGATTATGTAGGTGGAGTTGAATGTCTTCTCATCATCGTTACTAATGAAGATTATTTTTGGGACCAATATCAGGAAGGAATTTATTGAAATGTATAGTTTTATTACATTTTTACTGTTCGTGCAATTAATCGGCCGTATCATCATCATAGAATCAGCCAGAAGACAAACCACTGTTGATTTCAAAGGCCTGCCAAAATTAAGTCAGTCCATGTAGAACGACATTAGTGAATTGTACGCTAATAATGTCTATACCTGAAGTTAGGTGCAAATTGTTAACGAATTACAAAATAACTAATATTTTTAGTCAAATATGCCAATTCAATTCTACCCAGTCCACTTAAAATATAGCTTAAAAGGACTATGGCTAAGCAATTCAAAAACCACTAAAAATAAATCTGTAACTTTCAATTAAAAATACCAGCTTATACTCAAAAGGCCACTAACAGGTGTTTGCAACATAAACCAGAAATCCCATAAATCCATATGTGTTTAATTTTAATCCAAAAACGAAGGGGGGCTACATAGAGACATCAAATTTATTTCATTTTAATAAACGCAAATAAATATGTAAATTCGTTTTAAACAAATTCGCGCGCCCCCTTGCAAATGTTAGTTTAGTTGTGCGTGAATAGAAATGCAATGTGGGGATATTGTATGAATGGATATTAATAGTGTGCAAGGGTTTGAGCATGCTAATAAAAATATTAAGTTAATGTAGGACATACTATTTTTTTATGATATAAGCCGGTAAACGAGCTGACGGATCACTTGATGGTAAGCAATTGCTGTCGCTCATAGACACCCGAAACACCAGAGGCGTTACAAGTGCGTAGCCAGCCTTTTGAAAATTAGGAATTTAAAGGAAAATTGGGAAGGGGTAATTGGTCCTTCGGTACCCTCACTCATACAACGAAACACAATGCAAGTTATTTCACGTCGGTTTTCTGTAAGCCGTGGTATTACTCCGGTCGAACCGACCCATTCGTGTCAAAGCATTGCTCTCCCACAATAACATTACGTTACAAAAACAAAACGCTAATAAAATTAATACCCAATCAAATAAAACCACGTCCTATTACAGACAATCACGACATAAACAAGCGAATCAATGCAAAACATAAAAATCAAGAGCATAGCAAAGCGATACCAATCAACGACGATAATGAGCAATTAGCTGCATGCGAACAAGACGATAATTAGAAGAGTAACAATACTAATGAAACGGGTAAAGCAATCATCATTAAAATTGCTGAAATAATTTCCACATCTAATCAAGATGTGGGAGTAAGAGTAAATAGTAAAGAAGTTGAAGAATGCTAAAATTTAAATGCATATTGTCAATTAGATGAAGGTATGTGGTTTGAGCAATGAAAGTGACTGAAGATTTGAGACGATGATTGGACTCGTTGATCGGTATTTAGGTTTTAATTGGACGCTCATTAGTAGTGGTAACAGATGTTTTGTTGAATGTAAAAGATATGTGTTAAAGTATTAAGTTTCCTTGTTGTCTGTCAATCTAAGATTTTTAATATCATTTAAGTTAATAGTTAAGATTAATGCAATATTCATTATGCAGTGCATAACTTAAGTACATATTTTTAAATATATCTTCGGAATTTTTTTAGTTAAACAATCATAAGCCTACATAGATTCTTTAAACTTTATTTTTCTGACTCTTACTGATTAAAAATCACTCCGTAGTTACTCCTGCTTTTCGAGCCGGAGCCCCGGTAAACCCGCTATCTATCTATATCTCTATCAGAGATTCTTTAGCCTAGACTCAACAATTTTCTTTAATCATTCGTGTAACAAATAATTTAGCATCCATATTGGCAATAGCTATTTCTATCACACCATTATCATCAACAACATCACTACAAAAATAAAACACACTGTAATGATACCTCTCTATTCCGGCACAACGCACATAAAGTGCCACCTGATACTACACTCGCGCACAATTGAACAAATAGGGTCAAAAGCGGCTTATACTACTCCAGTATAATCATTGATGTTTTATTTACCCTTCGAAAGAACGTGACAACTGTCATTACAAGTAGAAAATGAGTTTAGAGAAAGACTTGTATTTGATAGATTTAGAATATTAGCTTTAACAGATGGAGCAATCAAAAACGTTTACGAACAAAACTGTTTTTTTTTTTTTTGTTAATGAGGGAAACCTTTACAAAGGCCTAGTTTTTGGGGAAAAACGAACTGTGAGATTTGTACCTCACTAAAACCTCTCAGGTGGCCACCATCTGCGCCTAAAAGAGGCACCGGGTCCTCTTAGTAGACCAACCCCAGAGTTAAGAACAAAGCTAGACCACAACGAATTAAATATCAACAAATTCTGATATCGTTTAAGTTAAACTTGGTGTAATATTTGTAAGAAATGTTTTTTTTTGAAGAATATTTTCATAAACAAATTATTTTTTCAAGCTAACTTTAAAATGAAAGTATAGCTATGCAACACGCGTCTAGTTAAGTAATATTTCTACTAGCACATACATCACAACAACAGCCTATTAAGTGGCCACTACTGATCAGAAGCCTCTTCTCGAACGAAGAAGACATGAATCACCAGGCTTGCTCAATATGGGTTGACGATATCAAACATATAATTAGAAATCGTAAGCCCAGGTATCCTCGCGATGTATTCCTTCACTGATTTTAAGTAGTGTCTAAATAATCTTAGAAAGTATATGTAACTCGGAAAATGTCACATAAGTGGACGCCGTTGGTAGATTTGGAACCCGCACTTTCATGCATGAGAATTGGGCGTCTTAATCATCCGAGCCACAACACTTTCTACTAGCATCACAACCAAAAACTGCATAAAACCATCAATTATTAAATATAATAGAGCAACACTTACACAAGAGACATTCCTTCAGCTCCTTAAAAACATTTAATCCCCCATCCTCTTATAGAAAACAAGCAATCAAATGACAAGCACGCAAAACACGTCCAAACACGATCTTGAAGTAGCCATTAACACCATCAAATTCTTTCTCATATAATACTCAAAACATTAGACATTCTATTACCTATGTAATAGGGTTTATAATTATTATGAACAATTAAAAACTAATGATAGAATCTTTTGAAGCGATCCGAACTAAAATTATATGCTTTTAACAAATTTTTGGAGCAGCGGAACATTTTCATTTGGCACTGGTTCAAATTGAGAGTGATCTATGCTTGTGTTGGATTCTCGTTTTCTCTCGCCTTTTGTGAATAAAATGTGATGTTTATTTTAGCTATATAGTGGTGTATTTTAAGATTTTAAAAGTCTATCCATATTTGATTAGTGTCTATGCCATATTTTTAAAGGCTGCCTCAATACTAGTTATTTCTCTGTGTCGTGGGTGCGTTTACAAACATACAAGTTACATACACATGACACCCAGACTCGAAACAACAATTGCAGATCACACAAAGAGTTGCTTCGTACGCGAATCGATCCCGCTACGCGTACCGCGTCAACCGTGCAATCAGTTAATTCAGACCAATAAAATAAAATTAAAATCCAGTATAAGAAACGCAACCACAAACAGAAATCAGCATTATTATAAACCATCTCCACACATTGAACGCAATAAAAACCCAAATAATTTTGGCTGAAGTATATCAAAAATAATTCAACTTGCGTGTACAACAGCATTTCTTGACTACCATATCTCATTTTACATCAGATATGATATTCCAGATATGCTGTCTGAAACCTTATCATATACTACTCAAAAATTCAGAGCTCGTTGCGTATTTACATAGGAAGAGTGTCGAGGGGAGAGTGGGGGTATCAGGGTAATCCGGATAAGTAATTCCCTCCCGGTAAGTAATGCGTTGATAAATGAAATTAAATCGCACAAACAAGCGTTGCCGTACGACCCGCCGTTCCCCTTTCATGTGTCCTCTTGAAAGCTTGTGTAGAGATGCGATGTATGTGTGTTGAAGTTCTTTGTCGATAAATATGTGTACAGATATGTGGTACACTAGTACCACATCACACCAAATTACTGATATCGCTTATACTATAGCATAATTTCTATAGTTTTTGGACCAAAAATACGTCTCCCAATTTTTTTGGAATAGGTGGCAAACGAGCTGACGATTATGGTAAACGATCAGTGCCGCCCATAGACGAACACCAGAGTAACAGTTGCGTTACCGGCCTTTTAAAAGGAATCTTTGCAAATTTCAATTTGCATGTAAACACTACTTCTACAAATTCTATGCCCATTACGCTTTCATTAATTAAACTATACTTAACACTTTCATCTTTAACCAGAAAATAAATAATCCCGACAATAATCAATCAAGTCATCGACACACAGCCCCTCACTACAACACACTTTGCAAAAAGAACATCGCAACTCGACATGTGCGCGCCAATCTGTCGTTGTTACGCGAATGCACTTCAAGCACATCACCCATCTCTCTCACACTCACTATTTATACTATAGCTGTCACTTTCACACGCCCCAGTCACAAGTATACCCTATTCGCGGCTGTCGCAACTACTTAGTGATGGCGGAGCGATAATCGCTTGTTTCGATGTATTGGATTGTTCCGTCCGATTCGATTATTCGGTTAAAAAAACAATGTTCTCGAGTTACGATGATTTGATTACTGTAGATTCGTATTCAGAGCACGCCTCTCTTGTTGTTATAGTTCGAGATGAAACGGAAAATGGCTAGCTCGTTTGATGTATCGCAAATTCTGCGATTGTTTTGATTTTGATTGATTGATTGTACCGAAAGTTACTTTAGTGGAAGTCATGTTCGAGATTCTGAATGTGGGATGACAGGAAACTAAGTCGTATCGATATTAGGAACAAAACTCACAAACCTGTAAAGAGTGCATTTCTAAAAAAAAAAGCACAGACTCATAAATCCGGTTTCTGGTAAAGCATAGTCTATTCACGACTCATAAAATATGTATTTTAATTTCTGTACATGAGACTTCAATATACATAAATAACCCTCCCTGTAAACAAAATTGGCCGAAACATGAACAATAGACTGCAATCACTTTCCGACTCGCAGATCCCAATCAAAACAGGACCTAATCAACGAAGGATCAACAATAACAATCACTGACCACCTCCAAAGCCTAACCCTCAAACGAAATAATCTCAAAATCAAAACAGCAGTGTGCATTTTACCCCCAATTTACCCCCGCAAGTGTGACATATCTCACGTAGGCCTTGAGTGAGACGGGGACGCGTGAACCACACCTGGCGTTTCGCACGGCACTTAACGCGGTCGATAAGACCGAGCCAAGAATTTCGGGGGGTTGATTAAAAATGCAATGCAATGTTCGAAAGATTTCCGAAGATCAAATAGAGGGATACTGTGATTGGAATTTGGAATGAAAGGGTGAGAATATTAAAATTTAATTTAGTCACTGTGGACTAACTGTTTACTGTTTCACTTTAGATTCGTATATCAACACCTCTAGAAGAGATTAACATCAGACAAAGAGCCGTGAAAATTATCGACAAAATCAATTTAAAATTATAAATAGAAACGATATCATTTTTTATGGAAAAGGAAGCATACGAGCATATGGATCACCTGATGGTAAGCGATCAGCGCCGCCCATGGACATAATCATGTTTAACAACAGATTTTCCAAATAAACTTAAAGAACAAATTAAAGTTCTTTTCCATAGATCTCAAGTAAAGTCTTATACTAGAATTGGAACTACATTTACGGAAATTTTCCGTGATGATGGCGCTTGCAACAGTGCCGAAATATCGGAAACTCATTAAAATTGAAAAACTTGGTAAATATCCCTTTTTAAGTTCCAATTCTAGTGTTAGTGACCATGTCAGTTTCAAAACTTATAAAGTCTTTTACTTCGGCCTATCCCTACAGACATTAAGCAAAGAACCAAAGGCGTTAACATTCCTTCCACTACACAAGTTCCTAATACACATAAAATATAATTTCCTCATCCACTCAGCAATGAATTTAAATAACACAATAAAATTCTATTGATCTCATTCGGCGGCCCCAAACATGGCCACACGCAGGGATCTATGAAAGGCGTTCGGTAGGCGTAAGTACAACAGAACAGCGGGCGGCGCCGCGGGGCGTCAATTGAGATGTTAGCCGATTGTATTATTAGCGTGTTTTGGTTGATTACGCTTAGTTAGATCTGAGAGATATGCTATTGCTTTCATAATTCTGGCATTTGCAAATTAATCTTTCCAGTTTCTATTTCTAATTTAATGCTTACCAACGTCACGCCTTTTTATCCCCGAAGGGTTAGGCAGAGGTGTACAGTACCCACTTGTCACCATTTGTGTTATAAATCCCATGTAATAGGGGCTGAGCATACTGCCATATACTGGGCAACCACTGAGATTTTTTCGAAAAACCAAAAAAAGCCCAGTAGTACTTTGCCCAACCCGGGAATCAAACCCGAGATCCCTTGTCTGGTAGTCGCACTTGCGACCACTCGACCAACGAGGCAGTCAATCGACAATACAATTTGACCGAAATAGGGATACACACAAAAATACAAGCCCCACACTTGACAGACAGATTTAAAAATACAGTAAAATAACACCAAAATCGGGCAGATGTTAATAAACTTTCTATTTATACAATTTCATATCGAGTGACGTATGAAGGAACATGTGACGACCCTCGGTGTCCGTGTCATGCGCGTGACAGACGTCATCGGGGACCAAGAGTCACTGTCACCGCGAATCGTTGCGAGTATCGTGTGCAAATGGAAAAAGTAGCGATTAAACGCCTGGACATACCTCAGAGAGGGTTCCACCAAGCAGGGCTAACATAATGACAGGATAAACCTGGACTCATCGTCATTTCGACAACGGAATTATTCAGATATCTTCAGACTCTTGACAGACATCATACAGAGATCAGATATCTGCCGCCGTGGCTCGGCAGTATACGCTCATAAGAACCTCTCCGGATGTAGAAGTAGCAAAGGTAGTCCTTAAACATGTTTGGATAAACTAGAAGAGTTCACTAAACTAACTCAAAAATATTCTATGGTGGATTCTACACCAGTGTCGCCAGGGAACAATCTATTTTTCCTTGGCTGAGAAATACAACCCGGGTCTTTTCAAGGTCAGAGTAAATAGGTCTATGTGCTCCATCTTCGGCCACATCTTCACTTCGCCGTTCTGGCAGTAAGCGGGTTGGTGGCCAAACGCAGACTAATCAAAGCAAAAAAAAAAGTAAAGAAATGTGCATATAAAAGACAAAGAAGTATGGTAAGACCCTAGTAGTAATAAAGTGCGTGGTAGCTGAATATTCAAAGTGCAAAGGCGGAGTTTACAAACGCTTAATCAAAAACCAAGACGAGTTACTAACTTTTATTTTCATTCGACAAAGCAAAACGTAACGTACGATTGTTAAAAGAACTTCTAAGATCGTAACTTTGATAGCACATTAAGAATTTTGGCACACATGTGGATGGATGTTGTTTGATTGACAGCCTTTTTTATCCCCGATACTATTTCACAGACGATGCGATGGACAGAAAGTCCCAATCCGCAGCACATCTGTTAATAAACTTTCTATTTTTGTGATTCGCGTGTATTTACCACAGATGATTCGACCCCTCAAATTGTGGGTATCGGTATCATGATTGTCATTTAGGAATAACAACTGGAACATTAGATTGGTATGTGTAATAGGGGATTTTACTACTTCTACGGTTTTAGGAACAACTTTTTGATTTAGCAAGAAATTGTATTGTAGTATTTAGGTAGCAATCAGGCAATAGACAAACGACATTAGAGAGACATCGAACGACAAAAGACATTTCTCCTATAAGGTAAGGGTCCAAAGGCCCGCATCGAACGCATCGCACGCAATGGATTTTAGTTTATCTAGTATAGAAACTCATACAACTGCTTCCACTGATCTGCATCGTACGGATCGCACATCGGCAATGCCTACACGCGATGCGTACGATGCGTACCTTACAACATGACTTATAAGTCTTGACTATATCAATCACAGAAGACCTTTATTTCTAGCCAAAACAAACAGACCTTCGCAAAAAACAACAACAAAACAAAAAAAATCCTTTGACATCACGAATCAAGCGTCCCAATCCACAGGGCATCTGTTAATAACCTTTCTATTTTTAAAATTTCGCGTTTCTATTACAGGGAGTGTGGCACGACCCTTTGGACACGGTGTCGTTGGTAGACAGTTGTCACTGGAGACCTGTAGTGTAACGACTCCGGCCATTCCCTCGGGGTTACACAGAAACCGCATTTGTGGCACGCGTTACTGTTATGATATTTTTGCGAATATCATTCTCTAGTTGGGCTGTGTGAACTGTAGTTTGATGGGAGTAGGGGTTTTGTGGGTCATGTTAGAGGTTAAGTAGAGTTATGGGTTCATTGTTATAGGTCACAGTAGTTGCAGAAGTATCGTCTTTGGATCTGCTCCAAAGATGATCTGCTTCAAAGACTATTACAGCGACGGTATCTGGAGTAAAGACAAATTAAACGGCAACACAGCGTAGAAAAAAAAAGAAATCCGCAAAAGCGACTGCGACTTAATTATGACACCTTTATCCAACACTCTAATGGAAGCAAGTTTAACACAAATATTCAAATTGTTATAATAAATTACACAATCTTAACTGCTTTGAGGGTGAAACGACTTGATTATTATCTTTAAAGAATTTGCAGAAATTTCACAATGTTCATCATTTTGAACAAATTCAAAAGACAGACTCATACGAGTAAAAGCACAGCTTCATCCAATAATCATATTGCCAAAACAACGACAAATGTTCGTGCACACATTAGCACAAAGAACCTGCACGGTTGTGCATGTCGACCAATTACAGGGCGCGAAGCAATGTACCGACAATAATGAATGCACTCAACGCACTATTCATCAGAGAGCCTAGTGCGAGTATGTTTTACGTTAACGCAATCACGAGGTTCAGCGCTCTGATTGGCTGCTCCAACTTAACCAACCAATCAGAGGGTTGAACGTAGTACACCATTAACATAAAAAAGGCTTGCACTAGGCCCTTAGTAGTCAGGACTGTTTTGATTTAATTTCACGGGCGACGCCTACCCATATGGCGTCATGAGGACATTTATTTTATTAGGATCAAAAGCTTAATCAAGTGGAAGTGGCTGATGTTTTTATTTCACGTGTTTATTATAGTTCGAGGGGTGTTAAAAATTCTGCAGTATGTCTGGTTTGATGTTTTGTTTGGTACGTTTTTAATTAAAACTTTGTCAAGTGAGTTATTTGAGCAGAGTTTGGCGATTGAGTTATTGTGCACTAACCAACATAGGATGGATAAAGATAATGATGGTTCATTTTATCAATACTGAATCTTCAACTATTGAATATTAAATCAAAATTACCCTTAAAGTATATGTGAGGGCTTGTTTGGCCGGCTCGAATTAAGCAACGAATCAGAGCGCCGAAGACACTCTTGTTTCGATCTCGTTACGTAAAGCAATTTCGTACTAGGGCACCTACAGTCATCAGTTTCACGTTATAGAAGTTCCTACTAGGTTTTAATTTTAGTTCCATGATAGATTTTAGATCAAATAGAATTATATCTAGCACCAAAAGAGCGAGTCGTAAACCAACTTATTCAACAAATTATTACTCTTGTTATTTATTTGGCGTTTAACATACTCCTTGTTAGTCCGTTACCACCATACTCCTCTGTCATTCCCAGAATATTGACAAAAACTCTCCCTTCGCCTTATAATAAAGACACAACCGTTACTCACACACTACATCAGTCGCGTGTCTATCCTCTTGGGTCACAGGTTCGATTCCCGGCCCAATCCCTAGAGCAAACACTGACAACCGTAACACGTGCCTATGCATTTCCATAACTTTCCCCTAAACAAGGAAAATGAGCTTTAAACTTTAGGATATAAAGTCGATTTCGCGTTATCAGGACAGAAATTACCGTTGCATTTAGACAGGTCTACCGATTTGATCGAAAAGCTAATCTTATTCTGAGAGGAATAGAGTATATTTTTGCGTGGCTAGCAGTTCAGTGACAATTTTAGTTATTGGTTAGGCACGTGTCATAAAACGATGAGAATTTGTATAATTGTATTAAGTTCGTGTAATAATTGGTTTGTGGATACGCTGGGTGTTGTGGTTATCAATTATCTGGGTCTTGTGTCAGCCATTTTTTCTCACACCTCCCCCTTTTGGCTAGGACAGAGAATACTTCGACGGAGAAACGGAAACTATTTATTTTCTTCACCAACGATTTAGATAATATTTTACTCACAACACCTAGACAATATACAGAATCATAATGTTACAACGTATTGAATATGTCATCATCATCGTCATATCAGCCACAAGACGTCCACTGCTGAACATGGGCCTCCCCCAATGACTTCCAGATAAGCCGGTAGCGGCTTCCTAGGACCATTCAAATTATGCTTTTCTTTTATTTAAACTACACAGGATGGTGTTTGGCCACTATCTCGCCTGGTGGTAAGCGATTTGGCGGACGATGGAGCACGCCTACCTATGAGCAACCTGTTCACTCGGGACTTGAAGACACCCAAGTTGTATTTTGTAGGAAACACAGACTCCGGCAAGGAATTCCATTGCTTAGCGGTTCGCACAAGGATGCTTGTAAAATACTGAACGCAGCACGACTACATACAAGTTAAGTTAAAACAAGACTGACCAAAACCAGTACCATTAAAAAAGGCCCAATATATGTATAAAATAATAAACCGAACAAAAAGCATATTAAAATTCAAAACTCCCATTATACTAAACAAAACAATCCATCACGACCATACAAAACGTATTCAAAAGGAGGATACATGTAAAACAGCCCTCGGCCCATCAGTATTACAGTTTAATAGACAGTGTGTGACATACGGACAAAAGGGACAGATAATAATAGTAAACAAACAGATCCTCTGTGTAACATGTTTAACGGTTGTGTGTGCTACCGTGGGGCGTGGTCACTGTGACAGCGGGAGCGGAAGATAGGAAGAAGCGTTTAAGAAAGGGTGATGAAAAGACAAGAAAGTAAGTAAGAAGAAAAAAATTGTAATATCTTTCCATATTGTGAATGTATAGCGTGCTATTATGAGACGTAGTCAGTGTAGTAACAAGAGAGGAAAGCAGACGATTAAGAAAGTAAGTTCAGAAAGGACAAGATTTTCCAAACTATTATCAAAGATAGTCATAAAGTTAACAGTGGTTACATATGAAGGCCGAGCTCAGTGGCGTGTCGTTAGCCGCGAGAGGTCTGTGCCCTTATTGGATGGTTTAATCAAGCCAGCCAATCAGAGTGCCCTACGCGCTCTCGTTTCGATTACTTTAAAGAAAACTCATATTAAGGGTACTGCAAAAGAAAACATAGGCCTCATAGATCATGATGATAAAGATACCCTACCTAATTTCAGAATGAATTCCCTTTTTAGTCCATCAAAGCATATATTGCAGGCATCACTATCTTTTATAGATCTCTTCAAAAGATGGTGGTCTAAAATGCCCAAAACCTAGAACCAAAATTTCTCGTTCAAAACCAAAAAAAAAAATCACTACACCAAAAAACAAAGACTCATCATCAAATCCCCAACGCTACAACTACTGGCCATACATAACATTAGAGGGGGCACAACACAAACTACACCATAAACGTCACCTGCCATTAAATCGAGCGCGCATCATTGGCGACACACAAATTGAATGCGACCCCCGGTTGAGCGGCACTGCACCCCTTCCTTATTCAATAAATATTGTTCATAAGTATTGAGATGTAGGGATGTGACAGTTCGATGTTCGGATCGTTTGCAGATGTTTGCTGAATACATTTTTAGCGTAATGTGTAAAATTTTTAGTATCTTTTTATGAAAGTCTTCTAGTCTAAGCCTAATAGTCTAAACCGGACTGCGTAAAAGGTTATCAGGGTTCCGGCTCAAAGCAGGAGAGGGAACGGGGTGGTTTTAGTCAGTAAGAGTCTGACACTCCCTTTCGCTTCACCCAAGACGGGAGAGAGAAGTCATTGGATGATTTTCCCGCCTCAAAAAAATAAAAAGAAACCTTTGTCCAGGTTATTGAAATTCGTCTTAATACATGTTTTTATTGATTGATATCGTAATAAAAGTGAATCTCCTATTTATAGGACTCACACACAACATAAAAATATACATAACTTGTCAACATAATAAATACCTAAGATCGTTGTAGCTGTCATATTCACAGCCTAATGACAACATAACACCATTTCAGTAATAAGGCTTTTAATAAATAAACCAATACAAATACATAAGCCCAGTGAATCGTACATCTAATCAAGCAAAGTACTAGGGTAACATAAGCAGTACACACGTAAGGAAACAATCGGCCACGCCAAACACACTGCCGTCCAGATGCAAACAGAACGGACGATAATAAAAAATAAATATTGACTTTGAATATCAAATAATCATCGAGCAACGTTTTAATAAATTAAAAAAAAAAATGTCCCCGTCCCGTTCGCGGTGAAATTATAGGACATGGGGTGTGGGTGCCGTGTAAGCGGGGTACGGAAATTAATTATTGAAATACCATAAATATATTAATATTTTTATTAATCAGTATTGTAGCATATATTTTTCAAAGAAAGTAGTGTGTTTCGTTAAGAAAGGAATTTTCACCTGATAAATCTGACCTCATTGGCCATGATGAGTATCATTAACGCTTGAAAAATCTAAAAATATGACAATCTATCATTAAATGTTGAAAAGGAAAGTAAAAGAATACTATGCACATTGGGAGCCTTAGTACGAGATTGCTTTACGTTTAACAAGATCAAGACGAGAGCGCGTTCAGCGCTCTGATTGGTTGGTTCATACGCGCCGGCCAATCAGAGCGCCGAACTCGCTCTCGTTTCGTTTTCGTTCAACGTAAAGCAAACTCGCACTAAGGGTATAGTACATTATCGCTCCGCTTATGATTCCGCTACCACTAACGCCACAACCACACACCACGGGGTACGGGGCTGTTTTCATTTACTTAACAAGGCGACTTTTTAATACCAATTGGTGGGCGGAGCCCAGTGATTGGTCGCGGGCGACATGCTGTCTAATTACAAAGCAGCTTATTGGCAGATCGCCAGATTGAAGCGCGTTCTCTTTGCAGAATGTCGTCAAATTAATTTGGGGAGTAATTATAATGAGTGGTTTAGCCTTGGCTCTCAATTTATTCTGTAGTTAATTGGATGTTAGGTAGTTTAATGTTTGTAGAAAAATAGGGCCATTTATTTTAGATGGACTTGGAGTAAGCAAGCCATTTGTTTTAGAAAACTTTTTGATTTAGTATGATACATTTGTAAACCTAAAAGAATCGAACTTTTTCAAGGGAAACACTAAGTTTCGACGATGAAACCAACCATTAAACTCTCTACGATTGATAGACGGTTCAATTACATCGAAAGAAACAACCGAACAACAAAACTCGAAAAAACACTAATCGATATTCTGAAAGCTTGCCAATTGGAACGCTCCATTTGAAAATAGAAAAGGCGGCATCAAATCAAAATCTCAGCATTCCCGAGAACTTAACGATGTTATCGAGTACGGCTCGAGAGTTTAATTCGATTCCTGTTCACTTACGAATGGTTCTCGATACGGTACTCGTAACGAGTAGCTCTTTGAAACCCTTTCATATAGGGCTGGCAATGGGCACTAAGTAATTTTGGCTGAGTTTGGAGGGAAATGACTGAGGCTTTCAATTTAATTGTGATGTAGCACATGCTTTTGATTTTTGAAATGAACGCTGCAAGGTTTGTAGAAAAATGAGAACATTAGAACTATTTAAAACTATGATTCAAAATACAAACTGATCAATTAATAAAGAATATTTATAACAGTACCCTTAGTACGAGTTTGCTTTACGTTTAAAGAAATCGAAACGAGAGCGCATTCGACGCTCTGATTAGTTGGTTTATTCTATCTGGCCAATCAGAGTACGTTTCGTTTCGATTACTTTAAACGTAAAACAAATTCATACTAAGGGTACAGTTAACAACTCTAAAAGTAACAGTTAAACGTAGACTGACTTCTAAGCTAAATAGGAAATCATTTTATTTAAGGTCTAACTTTCCACCTACATCCTAATTTAAAAAAGAACTCAAAGACCAGAAACATTCAACTCATACGTCATACACATAACCAAATACAAAGTTAAACCAAACAAACTCTAATCCAGCCGATATCAATCGTCACATATGGCAACAAAACACCGCTAATTTATTACATCTTACAACCCTAAATGTGCCGGTATCCGATTGAATCGATAATCGTCTGTAATCTACCGAGTATCGATGTCACAACCCTCGCGTCACGGAGTAGGGGGCGGCAGAGTGCACGCGACTGTAATTCTGTTTTAATTTAATTATGTTACTAGTTTTGATATCATCTAAGGCTTGGGCCACATGATTGAAATGTTTTTGCGAATTGAAATAATAGAGGAGGAATTAATTAAATTATATAAATTTTAGGGGCCTTAGAAATTGTTTTAAGTTTGTCTAGAGTTACATTGATAAGTGCACACCACGCTTTTGCATAGCAGATTGTAAGTTGAAGTTTTCTCGTAATGTTTTCCTTATTTTTGGCAGTTGTCCCACCAACGGCGAGTGAACGACTAACTATCGGCTATTTTCTCGCTCAAGAAACGTACAATAGATATAATTTCCGTGTAAACAAAAGAGATGCATATACAAATAGTTGATCGCTGACTGTTCACACTGCCGGCGAGTGCTCGCTTCACTTGTTTGTTTTTGTTTTCACTCGTTTCTAGTTCTAGCTCTACTCGTTACTCGTTCATCGTTGCCGGTGGGACAACTGCCTTTAACATTGTCACGCCTATTATCGCCGAAGGGGTAGGCAGAGGTGCACATTACGACACGTAATGCGGCTATACAATGTACACACACTTTTCACCATTTATTTTATAAGTCCCGTTTAATGTAATAGAGGGTGAGCCTATTGCCATATACTGGGCACAATTCCAGACTCCGTGCTACTACTAAAAAATTTTCGAAAAACCGAAAAAAGCCCAGTAATTCTTTGCCCGATCCGGGAATCGACCGAGACCTCTTATTCGGTAGTGGCAGTCTTAAAGTTTTCCTTTAAATATACATAAAAAATCTTTACATAATCATCACGGCTAAAGCAACCCTCCATAAACTGCATACTCGGTGCCACTCAATACTGAGATGCAAGTGGAACAGGACATATGGACACAATGGAGTGGCTGCGTGCATTGTGAGCGTTGCACCGTGCTGCACTGTCGCGGCACACAATGTAGGAGCCGGTCAACTGTATTAAATGTCATCGCGTTTAATTAAATACCCTTGTAGTATGTTAGTAGACGGTAGTGGACTTGTTTGATGGGTAAATCTCGAAAAAATATAGGGAGAAGGCAAAAGTGTATATGTATGGATATTTACCAGTACTTTACACAAATACACAAATTATATCATAAGTCCTGTATAAAATGAACACAATTGTTAACTAGACAAGTGAAGTTTTAAATATATGTTTTAAAATGGGTAAACAAATGCTTCCGGAGCTGCCGACTGCCTAGCTGATTTACCGGGGCTCCGGCTCGAAAAGCAGGAGTAGGAACGGGGTGGTTTTTAGTCAGAAATAGTCTGACACTCCCTCTCGCCTCGCTCAAGGCGGGAGAAGACATTGGATGATTTTTGCCCTTAAAAAAAGCTTTAAAACCGAAAAAATCACATTCTATATTAATCTTTCATTTTCACAGGAAGATCACCTATCAACCTAAATACTACAAACCTCAAAACTATTAACAGAAACACCGTGTATCATATCCAACTGAGCCCAAAAACTACAGAGCCCCATTTAAAACACATCGCATTTAATTAACACATACAAGTATTACACCCCCGACTTCGCCCGTCACCGCCAACATTACACCGAGTGTCACAACCAAGCTATTGTTCTATATACTGACGAGTCAGCTTTTTAAGTGATTAAATGCTTTTTCTGAATTATTCTTGACATATATGAATGTTGGGCGGATTTGTGTGAACAAATGTTGGCGCAAATGTTTGTTGACAGGTTGTTGGCTTTGAGTATTATTGCAATATTTATGATGAAGTAATAATAGGTGTGGGAGAGCCATGCTTCGGCACGAATGGGCCGGCTCTTCCGTAGTGAAGCCACGGCCTCACAGAAAACCGACGTAAAACAACGCTTGCGTTGTGTAAGTGAAGTTACCGGAGGCCCAATTACATCTTCCAAATTCTCAGATTCCCCAACAATCCTTCAATTCCTAACCCCGAAAAGACAACGCACTTGTAACGCCTCTGGTGTTTCGGGAGTCCATGGGCGGCGGCGAATGCTTACCATCAGGTGATCCGTCTGCTCGTTTACCGGCTTATATACCATAAAAACCAAATTTGTGAGTGTTTTACAACCCAATTTCATTATAACCATTTCCTACATAAGCGTGTGAGTAAATACATAAAAAAACCATCTTCAAAACTACGTCTGCACATTCGAGATCGCTCTATCCATTTACTAGAGCATAATCTAATTTGTGTGATGCGTCCTCGCCGACCCCCGTAATTTCCTAGGAGGGCGCCACTGTGCCAAATGGCAACGCTCTTTTTATTATTTCTCCTTGCGTAAAAATATTAAGTAGTTTAAGTGTTTATTTGCGTTTTTATGTGTGTAGAAGTGTATTTATGCGTGTAGAAGTGTATTTATCCGTGTCTTTTTAAGGGAGATAATGATACAATGACTTCTCTCGCCTTAGGCGAGGCGAGAGGGAGTGTCTAGAGTCTTATTGGCTAAAAACCATCCCGTTCCTACTCCTGCTTTTCAAGCCGGAGCCCCGGTAAACCCGCTAGGTAGTCCGCGGTCCGGGTATTTATGCGTGTAGAAGTGTATTTTTGTTGTTATTGGTATGTAAGGTTATTTATGTTTGTGCATAAACATTGTGTTAGTGTCTTTCGATGACTAGACGATGCAGTTGATCGATTTGCTGATTGTACATATTTAAAATAGGTTCAAAGTCAATATGTTTCACGTAACTTAACCTAAATAGTTTTGAAACGAAAATTCCGAAGTACATAGAAATTCTTAGACAAAGAATAAAAAACAGCAAAGTTTGAAACAAACCTTTGCAAACACCGATAAAATTACAACATTTCTGTATCACATAAATATTAAAGACGAATCAAAGAAAAACTACAACAATCATACCTGATATGTATACAACCGACGGTAGAGGTTGCCAAATTAAAAGTACCCTTAACCGACGAGCACGCATGAAAAGACTGATGACTGATACCTACCTCAATGGGAGAAAGGCGACACACCTTGCTGCCTATGATGCTTCTGGTATTATAGCTTTACATGTACTTTGGCTACAGTCACCGCTTACCCATTAACCGGGCTGTAAGCTTAATTTCTTTTTTTTTCTTTTTAAAAAACGTTGCCCCACATTAGGATTTTCTCCTGTGTCGTGGGTGCGTTTACAAACATACAATTTCAAATGCACATGACACCCAGACCCGAAACAACAATTTGTGGAACACACAAAGAGTTGCTCCGTGCGGGAATCGAACCCGCTATCCGTTGCACGGCAGCCAATTTCCCAGCCACCGAGCCAACCGTGCAGTCATAATTGAAATGCTACCAACTATATTGACTTACCTGATCAACATATGAGCCCTGCCTCGCAGTGTACAAAGCATTTCTGCCTCCTCCTTAGAGTTGTCCCTCTTGCCATCGTTGTACAGTCGTGAGGAGCAGAGCACTCCGTCCAGAACGACGGAGAGACAGTCGCTGAGCTGCATGGCTAGGTCCATCTCTCGTTGGTTGGCTTGTAGGTCTTTTTCCTGGAGACATAAGGAAAAGTTTAGAAATCTGATTGCACTTCTAGATTTAAGGTATTAAGTATCAATAAGCTATTACAATGAACTGCTAGACTATTTGTCTTATCTACATAAAAGAGTTGACAATTAATCGGTACCCAGGCGGGCTGGAGATCGCAGTTTAAAGTTCAGGTTTATGAGAGAACGCTACTGCCCGAGCTTTGTCAATACTTAGGTGCTTTTCCACCAGAACTGTGCTATGTAGCTATGCTGACTTGATGTTATAGCTAAGCTGTGAAACTATATAACCGTTTCCACTGATAATAAGCTATGTAGCCGTGTGAGTAAGATGTGATGACGATAAACAGCTCGAGTTTGCGATGTATCGATAGTATATTCATAGCACGCATGCATAGCACGCATCTTGCTATATAAAAAAAAAAACATAGCTTAGCTGAGTCCGTCCGCTACGCATGTAATTTCAGAAATAGTCCTTATACTATACAAGGCATATGACAAAATCTATAATAATATCATCATCCATGAAGTACGAAGAATCAGTACTGATACTGCCCAGTAACCCCCAGTAACTGGACTACTGACTACTGTACTACTCTCTGTGCAAACATTTATATCTACGTCCCCGTTGACCGAGCGCCGCGGCACGCTGTGGCATTACTGTGACTCGTTTGATTAGGCAAGTGTACTTGATTCAGTACTGGTACGAAAACTTTTTTTTATTCATTCGACGACTTATAATTTTCCTCTAAAGACCACTACAGAATCAACTTGCACGGTTCTCTCACATTATCCTTTATTTGATTATCTGGACTTTAAAAGAGACTATGACCTCTGAGTTTGTTTCGGCATTTCTTCTCAGAGTAGTCGGATAGGAAATGCCGGCCTCATCTATGTAGTTGTTTCAAAAAGTGTTATTTTATAACCTACTTGCCTTTTTGCACCATGACTTTTATGTTTTTTTTTTTTTTTTATAATACTAGTTTTTATGTTTGTTGTTTTTTTTTAAATAGTGCAAATAAACTGTTTTTCTTTCTTTCTCTCTTTCTTTCTTTCTAAATAAATAAATATCATTATCATTTGAAATAAGCTCCATTGAAAATGCTTACAATCTCTCCCATTTTCAAAATTCTATTTCAAGATGTAAGTACCTACTGGAACCGGAACACATGGCACATCCTGGCTTCAAACCCGTGCCCCTTAGATATCGTAAATATCTGTTCGTTGCAAAAAATCGCAACCCAAATATCGGGCAAAGATGTTATCTCGGTCAGTCGACCCTCATAAACTACTAGATTTACGACAGAAAAAAGTGCCTACTTATTTTTCGAATTTTTGGAAAAAAATCAGAGATGGCGTTAGTGATAACGGTCAATTAACATTGCCGCGGTACGATTCAATAAGTTGGCTCTAAATAGCCTTACATTTGGTTCCCAAAATGGTAAACGTGTTCGAATATAGTTTGAGATCGAGTTTTCTACACTGTACGCACTGTTCGAACCCGCTTCTCATGTATGAGGTCGCGGGTTCGAAACCTACCAACGGCAAGTACCAAGTGACATTCTAAGATTATTTAGACACCACTGACAAACGATGAAGGAAACCATCGTGAGGAAACCTGGCCCTATAATTTCTGATTTATAAGTTTGAAATCACCAACCCCCATTCCGCTCAAACCTCCTCCATGTGAGAAGAGGCCTTTGGTCAGCAGTGACCACTTATAGGCTGTTGATGATGACGATGATGAAACCTTTCGAATAAGAGAAAATCTTGCTTCTTTTGAGACAAAAATAGCCCATTATTCACCCAAAATATTCATTAAACAATCAAAAGCACACGCTCTTCAGACATTCAGTAACATTACATTGTATTTGTTTTGTTTTATTTAACAGTACATTGCGGCAGTAGACCGAACCGAGCCGCTTTATCCAAGACCACTCCGTTACGGAAACAACTGCATAAGATTAAAATTCCCAATTTTATTTTTATTACACAAAAATGCAACAATTATAATACTTTTTGGCGAAGGCTTTAATAATGTTTTTTATTGCGGACGATTGTACGGCCGGTGGGAAGTCGTAAGGATGGATATAAAAAATTAATCCGTTAATACACTTCTTGTGAAACAATGCGATATAGAAGTAATAAGGCGGTGTTTTTAATTAATTTGAAAGTAAGGACGCTGTAATGACGTTAGAGAATATCTCAATGCAGATATAATTGACTTTTTTTAGTGTAATTTAGGTTTGTTAGGGCATTTTATTGCTTAAGAACAGCTACATCGCTGTATGCATTTCTAAAAATCCAAATCACGATTGGTTTATTATTACCTATTAAGATTACTTCAATAGGCCCAATTACCCCCCCATCCCAGTCTAATCCCCGATTCACCAACAACCCTTAAATTCCTAACCCTTAAATAGCCGGCAACGCACTTATAACGCCTCTAGTGTTTCGGGGACGCATAGATGGCGGCAATTAATTACCATCAGGTGATCCGTCTGCCCATTTACCGGCTAATACCATAAAAACGTTCACTTACAAATCGAAAGATAGATAAATTACATTCATTTCATACGCCTAATCGCCTATATGAGACTTCTTACATCTCACGACTAGACCAACAAGTCCATTTCAGATGGGAATACCCACCGAACTACTCAAACATCTACTAAACCGTTCCCAATCATCTAAAACCTCAAATTTATAAGGCCAAGTCGCGTCGATATCTTAGACCCGTCGCTAAAGATAACACCAGAGATAAAGACTAAAGAAAAAAATAAACCCGTTTTATTTATTTAACGACTTTAGAATTTGTATCGGAGAGCCGGTAACTGCCTAATTAGATCGCCAAGTTATTTTATATTTTTGTTTTTATAACAAACAGTAAAAGCTTACGGTACGAATATTGTGGAATTCTTTTTTATTTCTGTACACGGTAGCGAGGAGAGATAAAATCTTTATAGTTTTGCGGACATTGTTATATTGTTGATGTGTCATTGTTCTAGAGACGAATCCTTTTTATGTGTAGACAGTATTATTAACACATTGAACGCTGTGGTGGTCACCGGTGACCGACGTTAGCGGAGGATTTGCCTTCAACAGTTTTCTATTGGCAGTCAAAGAGTTGAGCAATGATTTAAGATTCAGTTTCCTTAATTAGATGATTCAAAAGTATATAAAACTCCTACATCAGTAGTATTATTTTTTTACCTTACACGAGTTTCTTTTTATTGTTTCTCTATCCGACGCAATTTTGAACTCTTTCTATGTTTTTTTTTTTTAATTTGAAGAATTGATAACTTGCTTATAGAATTTGAAACTAACAAAATCTCCCTCAAACCAATGGAATGACGCACACTAGAAAAACGGCAACTCAAATCTCAAACCAATGAAATGGCGCAGATTAGAAAAAAATAGGCAATGTCATCTCAAGATAGTGCCTAAAAATCGAAATGGCATCTTGTACACAGATTTCAAGTTGAGTATTCTGAAAAACTTAAAAAAAATATGTGAAATAATATCCGCATATATAATATAGACATTACGTGCCGTAATATGCACCTCTGTCTACCCCTTCATGGATTAAAGGCTTGACGATATAAAAAAAAATAATATCGGCTAAACATCCAACTAGCACGTCTCCTTATATTAGACGCACACTATCTAACAACGCATAACTCGTATAAGTACTGGCGCAAGTAGCGAGGCGAGTATAAAGGACAGCGTGAACGGTCGCGTCAGATGCATTAGCGGCGCTTTTAGGGCGCCCACCCACTCAACGGGCTACTGCCAGTAATGCACAGGGCTGGCACGGGAACAGAAATTGAAATACTATTTTATTTGTTGAAAAATATCCGAATAAATTCGGATTCATCTATTTGGAGTTTGTTAAAAAGATAATATATTGTTTTTTTTTTTATTATTATCCTATTAATATAATAATACTATAAGCATGGAAGTTTGTGACGATGTGTGTGTGTTTGTTAATTTTACCGTCGTACTCAGAGTAATTTAATGATAACTTAACCCAGTCCTTAGTATTTGCCTTCCATACGAAATTGTTACTGAGGAATAGTTTAAGTAATCATTAAATGACTCTGAGTATGGGTGTAACACGCAAAAATTACTTGAACGGATCTGAATGAAATTTTAAACCTTCAGACATAAAGGAAAGTGTGAAATCACACATGGGTTACTTCAGTTAAAAGTAGATCAAGTAGTTAGAAGTAAATTTATGTGTTTTTTTTTTTCAATATTGAATCCTATTAAAGCAATTTTAAAAGGTTTTTTTTCTTTTTATAATAGAACTGACAGTTAAAAATTATAACTGACAGGAAAATCCTATAAAAATAATTTTATTAGTGGCAATAAAGTAAATCAATTTGATTTACAGTTGCATGTGTAAGACTAATGCACTTAATTTATTAATCTAGTTACATTATGATTAAAACTATGCCTATTTACCCAACGCCGGACATACATAGTCTTAATAGAAGCTGTAAATTAATCAAAAGTTTGACATGAATCAATATTAATGAAATCCGTCTCGAATACAATGTAATATGTACTTTTCAACCGTTGTGTTATGAATACCATGTAATAGGGGGTAAGCCTGTTACTATATGAAACACAAATGTAGACTTTGCTGTGTTATTACACCAGAGGCGTTACCGATTTGTTGCTGCCCTTTTGGGGGTTAGGAAGGGTTGTTGGGGAATCGGGGATTGGGAAGATTGGAAAGGGGGGTAATTGGGCCTCAGGTAACCTCGTTTAGACAATACAAACAACGCAAGATTTGTTTTACGTCAGTTTTCTTGAGCCGGCCCATTCGTGCCAAAGCATGGCTCTCTTACTTATACAACTCACACCTTCTCAGCTCTTTACTCAACTGAAGCAGGCAACCAACACATAACCTAATTTTATTTTATTTTAACAGTCCAATTTATCTACCTACATACAAAAATATATCACTTTCTAGTTGCTGACAGCCCTTAAAACCACGTTCGTCATTCGTCTCGTGGCGCGGCGTCTAGCGGCGTCTAACACATACATACATACCTACATACATACACACTATATACATTTATATATAGCAGTAGTAGAGTAGGTAGTACCGTCACGACTTCGCTACAGACTAGAGCAGGGATGCACAGACTTATTAAGACTAGGGGCCACTCGGACAAATTATGAACGGATTGCGGGCCGCAGAAGTATAAGGTGCGTTGTGGTAAGATCGGCGCAGAGGTAAGAACGTACAAATCAAATATCTCACTTATTTGGCTATATTTTTTAATGCTGATCACATTGCGTGGCACGTCATTAAGTCCCGCCCCACCCCGCGGTGACCACCACTCGCTCCGGTCAACACAGACGTGTACCCGCGCCGTTTTAGAAAAAAGGCAAATTTTATAAAATATTTGTTTATCCGGTCTTTCACCTACATTTTTATTTGCATATTTTAGCAAAAGTATAGCTTATTTTGACATGTTTTTGCCTAAATACTAAGTTTTAAGCAATGATAATATGATAAAACTAATCCAGATTTGTCTACTACCTCTGTAGGCTGAAATCCGGTGTTACCCATGTCGGGTAAAGATCAGACAAAAATATCCCTATTCGAAAATGGGCAGTGATTGTCAAACTTTTGTTACAAATGATTTTAATTTAATTTTAAATAATTACTTAGGGCTGATTTTCCAATCTTCAGTTGCCACGTAAATACTCCCGAACCTCTTCGCGAGCCACTTCTTATACAAAAGAAGCGCTGGAATTAGCCATGCAGCAAATAAATAATAAAGAACTCACGTATGCAGCCACTTCAAAAATGCTTGTGGATAAATCTAAACTTTGAGAAACTCAATTTCTTTGAAATTTGGTATGCGGGGTAAGATCGGACAAATTAAACGAAAAAAAATAGAATCATTTGGAACATCTATATTTGTTGTATTAGGTAAATTTTTGTGATTTCATGTTAAAGTACAGGAAAGATCGGCTACGTTCCTTTCATACACCTTGTCCTCCTAGCACTAGAAATTATTTTAAATTGTTGTCCGAACTTACCCCACGATGGCCAAATCGTCATCACATCAAAAAAAAATTGTCCTAATTTTATAGGCTTGCAAAGCAAAAAGTATTGAGTATTTATAAATAAGTTAAATTTTAAATAACACTGTGTTTAATCATTATTCGTTTCCACTATTTTTCATTAATCTACTGTGTACCAAAATTTTAATTTTATTATTATCTTAATAAAGTTTTTGCAACATCCTTGCAACTATTCGAAAATCCGTCCGATGTTACCCCAACGCACCCTAGGTAATTAATAAAGAATTGATAATAATGTTTTAAAAATGAAAAAGAATTTATTAATTTGAATCGTGACTCCGCATAGTGCTTACAATCTTTTTCATATTTGGCTCAAATTTACTTGTAGCAATTTATTTTTGCTGTCGGCGGGCCACCAGATTTCGACCGGCGGGCCGCGGTCTGTGCACCCATGGACTAGAGAGTGAGCTGAGTTATAACTAAAGGAAAATTGAGTAGGAATGCTTTTATAGAAACTGCTGATTAGATAGATCTTTATTAGGACGTTTTTCGAACAGAGATGTGCTATGCTACGTTGTTGTGGATGCGTTTGGTTTAAACCAATCATATTCATAGGTACCTACACATAGCTTAGCACTAGTGAAGACGGACGAACTAAGCAATGTGTTTATGGAAAGATGCGTGCTATGGAGTTTTGCAGTTCTATAGATAAATATCACACTAATATTATAAATGTGAAAGTTTGTTTGTTTGGATGTTTATCCAATGTAAGCTGAAACTACTGAACGGATTTTGATTAATTTTAGTATACTGACAGGTTCTTTATCATCAAAGACGTGGTTGAGTTATCTCTAACCATGTCTATAAATGTTACTACTAAAAATCTCCAAAACCTAACTTTGCCCAACCGAAGCATCTTACTCAGAACGCCACGGTTAACAGCCACACTCGCGACCACTATACCTACAAGGCATCTTACCCCTTTAATACGAAAACTAACAAAATAACCCATAAAACTATACGACCCCTAAATATTACATATTGCGACTATTTTCAATAAAAAACATAATCAGCAGTGAGGCGAGCACTTTCCGAGATTACAACCAAAGTTCGGACATACATAGTAGTGGTGTTATGTAGATCCGTAATTGTGACCAAAATTATCGAATATCCACAGTAAAAAATACTTTTTGGAACCGTAACTGAATCCGATATAAAAAGTTGAGGATAATATCTTATACGGGGAGAGACTAAACACCTTTCTTCAATGACGGACAGACTGACAAACTATTATACCTTTATTTGTGGATATTTTAAAAGCACCTATTTATGGTTTAATTGGAATAAGTTTAGTGATTTGAGTTTGACTTGACAGAAGGTGTTCTAATTCTACTTGTTTCATTTAAATTCCTACTAAATCTAACTCGTAACCCAAACCAGCCAACATCGTAAATTAATTATTAACTGGTATGATAAATAGCATTTTATATTTTACTATCCGAAAACCAGGGGCTGACTAATCATAGTAACGATAGCTCAACCAACGAAACAGTCAAATACAATATAATTTAATCTAATATCTGTATCCTTCTCCAGATCCGAATAGTGAACAAGTCACATCACTACCATCCCTGCTACAATAAAGAGCAACCCTTACATTACCTACGTACGTACAGAAAGGGTAACATAGTTTCTGCCTAGTTAATTTTCATGTGTTTTCGCTGTTTGGGCACCAAATTGATTAACTTTTTGCAGTTTATGTTTGTAAACGTTTTGGGAGACGAGTTTTTTTGGTGAATTTTATTTTGTGATGTTAAGCTTAGGAGTATTTTTCGTAAATGATATTATTGTGTCGTCACGCCTTTTATCCCCGAAGAGGTAGGCAGAGGTGCACATTAAAGCACGTAATGCCACTGTACAATGTATACTCACTTTTCAGCATTTGTGTTGTTATAAGTCCCATGTAATACTTAAGGGATGAGGGTTATTATTATGACTTATGAATTAAACGCAAGAAAAGGATAGACAGTAACAATGTTGATATTAGTTTTCTATTATACTTTTCAGGTAGGTGTTGCATTTATAGGAAAATGTCAGTAAGATGAAATTACATTTTTGATAATCTAAAGCACAAAAAGCCTTCATCGATTTCAGTACGACGTATTTCTTAAAAACAGACGTGTAACGCCATCTATCTTGGTGCTAAGTCAACCTATTAGTTAAGTCATTATATGCAGATGGCGTTGCTTGATTTCACAAAGTAGTTCATGCTTCAGGATATAGATGTCGCTCTTCCGAATTTTACAAACTCATCGACTAGAGTAACAGTACTACCAGATAAATTATAATGGTGCTATTTTGCCGCCCTAATGACCAAGACGACGGCATTTGCCAATTCATAAAACTGTTGCAATGCCTGTGACCATAATGTGTACACTTAGTTGCAAGAAACGCTTTAACTTTGACTCTGACTATATTTTTCGTACCGGCGTAATCAGTGTGGCACGGTGAATAGTTAGTTCAGCAAAGTTGGCGTTCTCATGAGTTCCTATCTTTCTGGCTTCTTCACGATTTCCCCGATGACATAGTCTATTGAGATAGTCATAGAAACAGATAGCAATGTACAATACTTACCAGTTGCATGCTGAGCAGTTTGACGACGTAGATGGCGGCGCGCGTGGCGAGGAAGTAGCGCGCGCTCATGTTGCACGACGACACCGCGCGACCCATCGCCACCACCGCCGTGTTCAGCGCTCTGACAGCGAATTATGTTATTAGTACTATTTTACTATAATAAATCTCATATTTATATTAAAACTAGCAAACCCGGCGAACTCCGTTTCACCACCAATGATTTTCCCTGTTTTGTCTGAATTTTCTTTGCTATCAACCTCACGGAGCCCGAGTCCTTTCCAACAAATGCAAAACCGTGGAAATCGGTTCGTGCGTTCTGGAGTTATAGCGTCAGGAAGGAAAACCCGACTTAATTTTATATAATAGATAATAATCATGTAACTGTCTGATGAGCTAACTGCAGTAGTTCCAAGCCACGTTAGGGACTCTTAATCTTGAGAGTTAACGTAGTTGGGTCACTAGTTATGTGACGTTACATGCTGACTTTTTTTATGATATAAGTGGGTAAACGAGCAGACGGATCACCTGATGGTAAGTAATCGCCGCCGCCCATAGACACCCGAAACACCAGAGGCATTACAAGTGTGATGCCGATGCCTTTTGGTGGTTAGGAATTTAACAGTTGTTGGGGAATCGGGGATTGGGAAAATTGGGAACGGGAGTAATTGGGCCTCCGGTAACCTCACTCACACACAACGAAACACAACGCTGTGGTTGTTTCACGTCGGTTTTCTACTCGGCCGTGGTATCACTCCGGCCCAGCAGTGCCGAAGCATGGCTCTCCCACACTTACAACACACAATATAACGTTAAACTAAATATATTTTATATTTGTATCTACAGTAAATCCTGGCTTACAGGAGTTGCAGCCCTTTAGGAGGATGCGACGGGTTTGTCCCAAAAAAAATATGTATATTTATTTGATACAAGTGACTGAGTGAATCCAATACTACGTTTCACTTACTTGGTAGTAAACTGCGGAGTGATGTCCTCGCGGTCACAAGCGATGCACAGCATCTCTCCCAGTACCTTGAGGAGGTGGATCTTGTGGAGGGAGGTCCTGTCTTTAGGGGTCTACAACAAGAAGGTGATAAAAGTAAATATAATGCCGATATACAGTGGTTCTTATTAAAAATGGTTTCTTAAGGTAAGCGTCCTCAGGCCTGCATGCAACGGATTTTAGTTAGTCTTGTATAGAAACTCATACAACTGCGTCCACTGATCCGTATCGTACGGACCGCATCATCGGCAATACCTACATGCGATGCGTGCTGATGACGTGATGCGGATACGATGCGGGCCTGTGGACGCTTACATTTATGAGTTTAAAAGCAATCAATTAAAAAAATCGCTTAATGAGTTTCCCTATTCTCTTAAAGATACTCAATCTCATTAAGGACAGATTTTTCCGACACTACATAACTTTACTGGAGGAATAATTTTGAATTTTTAATAGTTTTAGACACAAAAACTTTCAGACATCAATTTTATTACATGGATAAAAAATATCTGTTGATTATTACGATTCTATTACATTTCTATATTAACTTCAAATACAAAAAGTGACAGCACCCTTTTCAAATTAAATTGGGTATAATTTCGTAACCCTTACCCTTTTAGTTCGCAAAAAACAATACGAAAATAACTAAATCAACAAGACACTGAATAAAAACAAAAAAAATTCTTACACTCACCATCTTAGCGCACTTCTCAACAGTCCTATGCAATTCATTCAACTGTTTCTCCAAGAATTGCATATCAATCATAGTGCGAGGTTTCTCATTCTTCGCCGAACTCTTACTCATATCACTGAGAGAAGAACAGACTGAACTAGTCTTACTCAACTTTGGTTTATCTTTATCACTTTTCTTTTTCTTCTTTTTACCACTGGTAGTTGACTCGTTGTCTTCTGCTTTGACCTCTTTTTCTACTGGTTTATTATCTTTTTCTTTGACCTCTTTTTCTACTGCTTTGTTCTCTTTGTCTGCTGCCTTATTCTCTTTCTCTGCTTCTTTATTCTCTTTGTCTACCCCCTTATTATCTTTGTCTACTCCTTTATTATCTTTGTCTACTCCTTTATTATCTTTGTCTACTCCTTTATTCTCCTTGTCTACTCCCTTATTCTCTTTTTCTTTAGGCTCATCTTTTTCAACCACATTCTTAGCTCCCCCGTTAATAATAATCCTATGTCTCTTCTTAGTGAGAGGATCGAAGCCGTTTTCAAGTTGAGTGACGTTTTCGTTTTCAATAGTGAATGTGATGGGGTGTTCCAAGAAGGGTTCGAGCGTGTGCGATAGTTGGTGTATGACTTTACATACTTTTGTTGTGGTCGGCGATATAACGTCCACTAGGGAGGCATCGTCTATTATTACCGTGTCGTTGCTCCTGTGAAAAGAGGTTTAGAGGTAAGAAAATGGAAATAGTAATTGGAAACTTGCTATGAAATTTGATTAAATCAGTAAATTGCTAAGTATTAGTGTACTACAGATAACGCTTATAATCGCATCTTGATACCTAAGTCTAAATCTCTAATAATTAAATACTAACATATTATTATAGTTGTGGCGACAAATGACATGAAAAGTGACATATGACAGAAGTCGCATTTAGACGATCGAGGAATAAATCAACGGATGACGTCATAAATTCTAATCTGAAGTTTACATGCGAATAAACATACTTGGCAGTTGCATATTTCATTAACAAGGTAACAATGTACTATCTTACATTACCATTTATAACATTCGAAAATCTACTAAATAAATAAGTAGTAAAACTTACGTAGTCAACAACTTCTGCTTAACCTTCCTAGCTTTCTTCTTGATGGCCTTCTGCTTCTCTCGGTCCTTTCTCTCTTGTTCTAGACGCTGAGTCTCTTCTTGTAACTCCTTCTCTTCTTTAGACATCTGATCTTGGCTTTCTGATGTGGTCTGGTGAATGGAGAGTAGTTTTGTTAGGTTTCGTGTTTATGGAATCTATCGTTATGCCTTTTCTCCCCAAGGAAGATATGACAGTGGACATCGAAATACAGAAGAACACAAGAAAAAATTATGGAGTCAGAAGATTTAAAAAAAATAAATATTTTATTTCACGGCTCCCTCATACAACTATTTAACGACGAGATAACTTGACTAGTTTCAAGGTAAACTAGAGGTTCATGATCATAAGTAGAATCTCACGACAAACGGCAAACATTGAGTGAGCCGTAATATGAGTCTGAATCCTTTGGTAACAATGCCGATCTAGCCCTAAACTATTCAGGAGCTGCGGACTACCTAGCGGGTTTACCGAGGCTCCGGCTCGACAAAGAGGAGTAGGAACGGGGTAGTTTATAGTCAGTAACACTCCCCCTCTCACCTCGCCCAAAGCGGGAGAAGATATTGCATGAATTTCCTCTCTCAAAAAAAAAGCCCTAACATAATATAATATACTCACAGGTTGTCGCGGTCCAGTGGTGGCCTTCTCCCGGATGGCCTGCAGATGTGACTCCAGCCGCAGTTGGCTGCGGTCCTGCTTGTCGCGGATGCGGGACCGCAGTGCATCCGCCTCCAACTCCGCCGCCGCCGCTAGCGCCGACAAGCGGGATTTTACACCTTGTGCCTGGGGGAAAGGAATAAATACATCATCTACATTGTAATCATTTGTAGAACATAACAATGTTAAATATACATCATCTATCTATCTTCTGAAAATTGATAGATATTTTGTTTATATTATATATAAGTTGTCTTATAATTAGAATATTCTGAGAGCCACTTTGACATAGGAATAAATTAGAATATTCTTAGAGCTCCTATCGCCTGTGACACAGGAATATTCCTAGTACAGACATATTAAATTTTGTAAGATCTTTTTCGGCTTACTCACGTAATTATTTGACAAGGAACTCGACTAGTTTCAAGCCATGCTAGAGGCTCATATTCATGAGCAACATTCCGCGACACACGACGCGGCGACTATCGCGCTGCTACTCTCAAATAATTACGTGAGTAAACAGAAAAGCACATTATAATTAATTTAGTATATCTCACAAAAGTTATAATAATATATAATAAACACTTACATATCGTAACAATTCATTCATCATTCATTAATTCATTCATTCACTCATTCATTCATTCATTCATTCACTGCTACTTCATTAATTAATCACTCCACAAAACCTTTCAATCGACCTGGGGCCTTAGTCTGCTATTACAATTGTGTCAGAAGCTATACAACCTACATAGCTCCGTCCCTCTTGCACTGATCAATGATCGACCATTCTGACAAAATTGTAATAGCAGACTAAAGCCCCTGACCAGTGAACACCTACAACAACTACCACCATAAACCCCTCACCTTCTCCCTAGCAGCATCATCCCTCTCCTGTTTCTTCTGTTCCTTGAGCTCCTCGACCCTGGCGTCTCTCTCCTTCCTCATTGTAGTCTATTGTACTTGACTTTTACTTGACTTTTTTAAAGTTATAATATAAAGACTATATTGTTACGATGCGACATTTATTTGCTGCTACTCCATTAATCAATCACTCCAAAAAACCAGTCAATTTAACCCCACTTAACTAAAACTCCCACTATAAACCCCTCACCTTCTCCCTAGCAGCATCGTCCCTCTCCTGTTTCTTCTGTTCCTTGAGTTCCTCGACCCTGGCGTCCCTCTCCTTTCTCATTGTAGTCTATTGTACTTGACTTTTTAAAAGTTATAATATAAAGACTATATTGTTACGATGCGACATTCATTCGCTGCTACTTCATTAATCAATCACTCCACAAAACCTTTCAATAAGGTCGATTATTGACCTGACCGGTGAACACCTACTAAAACTCCCACCAAAACCCCTCACCTTCTCCCTAGCAGCATCATCCCTCTCCTGTTTCTTCTGTTCCTTGAGTTCCTCGACCCTGGCGTCCCTCTCCTTTCTCTTCTCCAGCAGAGTCTCGACATGGAGCTTCCTTCATTCATTCATTCATTCATTCATTCATTCATTCATTCATTCATTCATTCATTCATTCATTCATTCATTCATTCATTCACTGCTACTTCATTAATTAATCACTCCACAAAACCTTTCAATCGACCTGGGGCCTTAGTCTGCTATTACAATTGTGTCAGAATGGTCGTTCACTGAGCAGTGCGAGAGGGACGGAGCTATGTAGGTTGTATAGCTCCATCCCTCTCGCACTGATCAATGATCGACCATTCTGACAAAATTGTAATAGCAGACTAAGGGCCCTGACTCCCACCTAAACCACCTCACCTTCTCCCTAGCAGCATCATCCCTCTCCTGTTTCTTCTGTTCCTTGAGTTCCTCGACCCTGGCATCCCTCTCTTTCCTCTTCTCGAGTAGATTCTCCACATGGAACTTCCTTCATTCATTTATTCATTCAATCACTCACTCACTCACTCATTCATTCATTCACTGCTACTTCATTAATCAATCACTCCAAAAAATCCTTTCAATTGACCTGACCAGTGAACACCTACTACAACTACCACCAAAACCCCTCACCTTCTGCCTTTTTTTTTTGGGGGTGGAAAATCATCCAATGACTTCTCCCGCCTTGGGTAAGGCGAGAGGGAGTGTCAGACTCTTACTGACTAAAAACCACCCCGTTCCTTCTCCTGCTTTTCGAGCCGGAGCCCCGGTAAACCCGCTAGGTAGTCCGCAGCTCCGGATCAGGCATCAGCCCTACTGGGCCCCATCTGTGGTGGTCTGATGGCTCTTTGAGCCGCACGCACGGGTCTGGTTCTGGTCGGGCGGCGAGCTACCCTTGCTCGTCGTCCGCAGACCCGCACTCACCTTCTCCCTAGCAGCATCATCCCTCTCCTGTTTCTTCTGTTCCTTGAGTTCCTCGACCCTGGCGTCCCTCTCCTTTCTCTTCTCCAGCAGAGTCTCGACATGGAGCTTCCTGGCGGCCTCCAGGGCCTGTCGCCGCGCGCCCACTGCGGCCTCGCGGGCTGCCTTCTGTTCCTGGAATGGGAGATAGAGATTGAGAATGAGATGTATGTTTGTTTGGTGTTTCTTTCTTTTACACTTTTACTAAAATAATGCAATGTCACGCTGTTTTATTCCTGAAGGGGTAGGCAGAGGTGCACATTACGGCACGTAATGCCGCTATACAATGTACATCCATTTTTCACCATTTGTGTTACAACTCCCATTTAATAGGGGGTGAGTTTCGGGTTTTACTAAAATAGTGAAAGTTAAAAATCTCCATTAACATCAGTCATCAATGGCTGAAATGACGCTTTAGAAATTAGGTGAAAAAGATTATAAGCGTAAAACAAAATGGTGTTTTTATACAAAGTCAAATAAAACTGTCCTTGCTTTGCAATTTTAAGATATTAGACTACATAGCATTAGGAACAAACTGAATTTTATGTGATTTTCACTAATATAAGTCTGAAACAATTGCTACCAGCTCAGAAATGGCACCGTGTGGTGGTAGTATCCACTTAATTGTGGTTCTGCTGCCAAGTATAAGGATTATAGAAACTCCACAGCTCAGGTGCCATAGTAGGCAAGTATAGGGATTATAGCACTGCCTCAACTGATTACACTTTTAACTAACAACGAAACGAAAATCATTGAAACTCTCTATCAATATGCGCGAAACTCAAAAACGACCGCCTAAATTTTGATACAGCATTTTAACCAACTTAAAAACGTAGAAGGTATCCACTTACCAGTTTGGACAGTCGATCCCTCCTCATCTGCCGTAGGCGCGTGGTATGCGACCGGCATTGGTCGAGGAACTCGTGTCTTCTGTTCTCTGCTTCCAACTGCTTGATGAACGCTATCTCTCGGAGTTTCTCTTCTTCATCGTGGGCCTTGCGGACTATGTCCTGTGGGAGATGGAGAGGGGGGTAATGGGTGAGGTCTTATACCGTATGCAGCGAATACAAATGAATTTCTTACCATCTTGGTTGATAATTTGCGAAAAAGAGCAAAATAGGCTGGTTGACAACGTATGAAAAATTAGCGACATTACACACACACACACACACGTCACACCTTTTATCCCCGAAGGGGTAGGCAGAGGTGCACATTACGGTACGTAATGCCGCTATACAATGTACACCCACTTTCACCATTTGTGTTATAAGTCCCATGTAATAGGGTGTGAGCCTATTGCCATATACGGGACACAATTCCAGACTCCGTGCTACTGAGAAATTTTCGAAAAGCCAAGCAATACTTTGCCGACCCGGGAATCGAACCCGAGACCCCTTGTTCGGCAGTCGCACTTGCGACCACTCGACCAACGAGGCAGTCCCAGTAATTAAGCCAAAAAGTGCATTTGAACTAATTTGAACACTCTTCTCAAATACGGTATTGCAACAGCAGCGCCGCATGGCTGTAACATACCAACAGAGCTTACAACATTGGAGCTCTTCTATAGTCAAGGTATATGGTATAAGCTGTTCACACAGAATTTAATACTCGATTTGTTTAATTATTTTTTTACTTTCGGTTTTTATTGATATATTTAGTTGTTCTGAAGACGAGTACTATTTGTATTTTGTACTTTAATTTAATTCATACGAATAATTGATGTACTTTAATTTAATAAAGATGTGTTCTCACTTACCTTAAGATGTTGGTCTCTATTCGCAGCTGCCTTCTGAAGTCGTCTCTCCATGCGAAGCCTCTTCTCTTCTATCAACTCATTCTTTGCAACCTGGAGAATTGGGTAGTTTCCTTAGTAAACATTTAATTATTACGATTTTTCGTGTGTGTGAAGTGAAGCTCATCAGTGCTCGTTCTAAAGTGTAGCTTCGAATGGAAAAGAACGAGCAAGAAACTGTACTCCGTGAATAGATAAAACATTTATTCACCCCTCTTTTGTATCTGTTCACCCCTCCCAAACCAAACTCTTAATCGGTTCCTACGACACCAGCATTAAGAATGGGGGAGGTAACAAATTGTATTCCACTTTTTTTTCAGCCATGGTCGTCCCACTGCAGATCAAAGGCCTTCTTACCCTCCTTCCACTCATCTCTTTGTAGAGCTTTCTGTCACCAATCCTTTTCATAGGCGTTGAGTTCATCTCGCAGTTTTATTCTACTTACATACGTTCTTAATAAAAATACTCCAAAAACTCCATACCTTAACCTCCTCAACTCTAGCCAGCAGCTGATGTATCTTCCTAGCCCGTTCGGTCTGATACTCAATCCGTTGCCTCTCCGCGCGAGCCTGTTTCAGCTGCAAGCGACGCAGCGCATCCTGCAAGCTGCCGCGACGCTTGATGCCTTGGGATAGCTTCGCGTGCAGTTGCTGAGCGCGACCTGTACAAATATATGGATATAAATTCATGGTTAAATAAAATTATATAGATATAAAATTAAATAAATTATAATTAGATAGAATAGAATCAATAGAAAGTAACACCTACTTTGTGGAAATCAATGCTACTGTAACAATACATTACATTTTTAGTTTTAATTCCGCTTAACACATTGAACGCCGTGGTGATCACCGGTGACCGACGTTAGCGGAGGATTTGCCTTCAACAGTTTTCTATTGGCAATCAATGATTTACGCCCGAATACTCAAACGCTACTCAATTTTAAGTTGTACTTAAATATCGTGCTATCTCTGTCATTTTATAAAGAATTGATAGTGACAGAACTACATTTGAGAGCGTCTTAAAATTGAGTAGCGTTTGAGTAAAATTAGCGTTTGAGGCATTAAAGATGTATTTTTAAAATTCGATGTGCAGCACCGCGCTCTCGCCCGCAATTAAATTTATGTTACACCTCTGCTGCATGAACATTTACCTTTCATTATACCTTTTCGTAAGTAAGCCGATAAATTTTAATAATTGATTTAGTAATAAAATTATACTGAATGGATTGCTGATGAGCAGACGAGCTTCATCGTAGTTGATCCCTTACTTTTTTATACTACCGTGAAACAATAAAAAGTTAAAAAAAATGGTTCACACATGGGAGAGCCATGCTTAGGCATGAAAGGGCTCGACCTGAATTATAGTACGGCCTCACATAAACCCAGCATAAAACAACGCTCGCCGTGTGAGTGAGGTTACCATAGTCTCCCCCGACCCCCAAAGGCCGGCAACACACTTGTAACTCGTCTAGTGTTGCGGGTATCCATGGGCGGCATTGTAAACTTACCATCAGGTGATCCGTCTTCGTCGTCGTCCTCTATCCCATGAAAAAAATATGTTTTTCTTGTGTTTAGTTGTGACAGTAACGACCAGTCTTAGTACCTGTCTGTTCATAGACTCGAGATAAAATTTTGACACAATTGCATGAATGAATAATTATGTTATCGGCTTACCGCCACACTCACAGTCATTTAATGGTTACTTAACCCAGTCCTTAGCAATTATTTTCGGAACAAAATTGTAACTAAGTAATCATTAAATATCTCTGAGTATGGTTGTTACTCAGTTTACTGTTACTAGTTTCCAGTGATGCTAGAGGTTTATATTCATGAGCATTTCGTTACCCAGGATTCAAACGAGTCTAAGGCGACCGTCACCGAATGAATATAAGCCTATAGCATGGGTGGAAACTAGTCGAGTTCCTCGTCAAACAGTTTCGTGAGTAAACCAATAACATAATAATTAATTTAGTATGTCTCACGAAAGTTATAATAAAATTGTTGTGCACTAAGTTTATTTATGTCAAAATTTTACCTCTAGCAAGCAAATCTATCGACAGACAGGATTCTGAGACTGATCGTAAGATGAATGACAATGAGCAAATTTATATGAAAGATGAATTGGTGTGTTATCTTATTAAAAAAACTACTTTTGCGACATGCTAATGAATCAAAGCTATGTTAAAACTTATTATTTATAAGTAAAAAAAGCTAGTTTAGTTATAGAATTTGTTAAAGCGAAAAAATGATTAAAGCATTTTACTTAAGCTAACATCATGCTGAAGTGATTTAGATATTTATAATAAAACTACTAGTTTGTAATTTGTAGTTTGAATGCTTGTGTATTATATCATAATGTCTGAGCTGACATGAAAACTAATAATGGAATAAATTAATGAATGAATGAAGCATTAATGAATGAATAAATGAAGCATGAACGAATGAACGAAAGAACTATGAATGAGTTAGGAATGAATGAATGAAATAGGAGTGAATGAATGAATGAAAGAGGAGTGAATGAATTAATGAAGAATGAATAAAAGAGAAGTGAATGAATGAATGAATGAATGGAGAAACTATGAATGAATGTATGGAGAAAGAATAAAAAGTGAATAAAAAAAATAATGAATAAAGGAATGAAGAACGATTGTATAATCAAAGGTTTCTCTGGCTCTGGTCTTCTCCCCTACTAATTCCTATTAAACATATCACAAACACAGACTAATTATTATCATGCCCAATTTACCTGGATCCCTTGCCACCAAGGCCTCCAAGGCGCCGAGAGTATCAACCCGTTCAGCCCAGGACATGCCGGCGAGCGCTGTCTCATACTGGTCTTCTAGACTCGCAGCTAAAGATAGGTTCTCTGTAGATTGACAGGAAACACCCGCCGATGCGTCTTCGCAAAGGATTTCTGCGTCAGTCTGTGAAAGAGATTGTGGCATGATTAGTTTTTATATGCCAACCCATCTTGAGCAAGCGAGAGTGAGTATTGGTGTTTTTTTAAGGCGGGGTATCCTCCATTGACTTCTACCGCCATCGGCGGGGCGAGAGGGAGTGTCAGATTCGTACTGACTAAAAACCACCCCGTTGCTAAACCCGCTAAGTAGTCCGCAGCAATTGCGATTTTAGTATTTGGAAATAGTCTCCTCGTTTTGCGTAATATCATACTAAAAGAAGTCTATCATATTATTTGATAGGACAATAAGCTAAAGATAACAAAATATTAATTTAAAATCTCACCTCCGTATCGTCAGTCTCCGTATCCAGATCTATGTCGGAAACCTGCTGAAGTTCCATGATCTGTCGGTTCAGTAAATCCTCCTCCTCACACAGCTTCCTCTCGTCGTCCACCGACTGGAAGTCCAGAGCTAAACTAATCTTCCTTTCATTCTCCTCAATCTGTGACGTCATTTCAGCAATTTCCGACATCTCCGACGGATCTGCCGTCTTCAGAATCTCTTTGTGATCTTCATTCATTTGATCGTCGTCTTCCAAAAATTTGAACGTAGACATGAACTCAGATTTCCATTTGTCAAAGTCAAATTTCTCTTCGGTTTTCTCTTGGGACCTTGCTAGTCCCGTTGTAAGGCTTTCTAGAGAGGAATGTAAACGATTCTTAGTCAACTCCGAACCATCATCTTTGGGAGTGTCCTTCACTTTCTCACGTTTCAAAGCTTTGGACCTAGAAGTGCGAGTTTTCAGACCTGTGACGTCTGATTTTTGTCTTATAATGGACAAATCTTTCTTCGCCTCTTTAGCTTCCGGCTTCGGTTTCACTATTTTAGGCTTCTCCGGCTTGTTCTGCGGTTGTTCCGACTTCGCTCGATCCAATTTCGAGGTCGATATAATTTCTTTCACCTCCTGTTTAGGAGACTCAATCATGTTAAGAGTCGGCAAGCTGGTTGTTGCTGATGGCTGGTGGAATCTGTTAGCCCAGTGCGATTTAGATTGCTTCTTCGATTCGCGACTGAGTCGTCTGGATTTTACTGTGAGCCAGCCATCGTTATCGCTCTTAGCATTATCGACGTTAAGTACTTCAATTGAATTAGCGAAGTCTCCTTCTTCTGGCACTAATGTCTTCAAACTCTCACTAGATTCAATGCGGGACATATCTATTTGAGTGACAATGGTGTCGCTACTGCTGTATTCTTCGCCTTCTTTCTTATCAAATGAAGGATTGACTTTCTCGATTTTATCTCCTTTCTCATTGATTTTGAGTGTAGATGGTCGTGGGGGACGCTTTTTCGCGTCAATTTTGGCTGTATTCTTACTATCGCCGGAACCCATTTGGGCGCGGATGGGTGGTTTTTTGGATACAACTTTATTGGATGGAGCGTCAAACAGAGATGTCCTTCCCGTGGTGAGGTTGAAAGGGTAGCTGCACTTGCTGGTCTGGTTGCGTTTTTGGAATGGTCTTTGAGCTTTAGAAGCGGAATTCGGTCGCATTTCAACGACAGTCTTGCTTCTAGCTATCAGTCTGGTAGGAGTTTTGACTTCAGTTTTGGGAGTAGTCACTGGTTTTGGTTTGGCAGCTGCCTGTGAGTACGCTGGCCTTGTACTCGGCTTTTCAGAAGCTGTTTTGAGGTCAGTCTTCTTTGCATCATGGTCTTTCTTATCTTTGACCTCACCATCTTTATCAGGATTCTCACCAACTTTAGTGATGTCAGTTTCCTTTGTATCATCATATTTATTATCTTTGTCTTTAATGGTTACGTTTTCATTTTGAATGTCATTTTGACTTGTTCCTGATTCTTTGACATCTACTTTATTGACGTCATATTTATCATCGCCGGATGAAGTCTTATCGTCGCTTGATTTGCAACTGTCATTGGATACATCACCAAAGTTATCCTCAGACTTAACTGGAGATACAGAAGAAACGCTTACTTTCTCATCACCAGTACTATTTTCATCGGATAGCTTATTTTTCTCGTCATTAGTTTTATGTTCTGCCAAGTTTCCAGTATTTATGGGGGCAGGTTTTACAAATGCATCATCAGATTCTTTATCGAGATTCAATTGATTTTCATTCTTAGCTGCATTTTCAATAAGCTGTTTAGCTAAGAACTCGTTCTCCATAGCGTCTAATTTAGCAATAGTAGCCTTGGCTTGGCTCGAAATATCTCCATTAGCTGCTTTGGCATCCTCCTGTGCCTGTCGTTTAGGTGATTTGATAACCACCATCTTTGGTGCAGTATTTGGGCATTCTCTGGCTTTGCCTATCTCTACGACAGGTCCTTTATTCGATTTGTTATCTTTCTCAATCGTCTCTTTTGCCAATTTCTCTTCTTTGTCAACTGCAGGTGTAATCACATCAATGACGTCATTATCATCGACTATGTCCTTAACCTCTTTCTCCTTTATATCGGAAAGTCTAGATATATCCTTAGCAGATTTTGGCTCAGGCTTAGTAGTGATTTTCGAAGCAATTTTGTTGCTGAAAAATTCAATATTCGCTTTTGGACTGTTGCTGGAATGTCCGGTAACTCGTGGGCTAACTTTGCCACTGCCGGGGCTAGCTTTGCCGGTTAAGTTAGGGCTGTTTTTGCCACTTGGTGTGTTATGTCCAGAGAGGCAAGGACTATTTTTGCCTGACACTGATGGGGAACTTTTGACGGAATAGCCTTTTCGTGACTCTGGTCGTACGAAGTCCGTCTTTCTGATCTCCCATGCGAGACTTTGTGGTCTTTGTGGTGGAGGCGTGTTGTCATACTCCCACTTGAGCCGGAACCACTCGCCGAGTGCTTTGAAGTCACGCGTGTAGTTCTCTAGAACTAGGATCACTTCCTGGCACTCGTTCAGGTTCTCATGAGCCTCGACGGTGTTGTAAATCTCGCCAATCTGAGAACAAGAAATAAAGTCAAAGTTAATTATACAAAATTAAAGACTAAGTTATCGCTAGCTTACACGCGAAAAAGTATCCTGATCATATCACCCCTACCTTTTAAAGTCAACTAAAAACTTGATTATACAGCTGGTACAGTGGCTATGACGTGCATAATATGAATTTGTATATTAGCAAACGCAATCTAATACTATATTCAAAACAACAAAACCTAACAAAATACTATACAAAACTTGACATTCAAACATGTCCTTAATGATGTAATTGAACAAATACTTCCAACATTATACCTACATACATACATATGTACAGTAATGCACCACCATTTTCAATCTACAGATAGAAGCTCGCTTTGCTCCGGTAAATATCGATTTTGTCTCGACAAAGGATGCTATTTCTAGCACGGAACTAGGGACAGATTAGTGCTTAACATAACTTTACGCCATTTTATCTCCGAAAAGGTAGCTAGATAAACAATGTAACACCTGTTCTTTACCAGTTATGTTATAAGCCCCCATGTAAGTCAACTACCATACACTGGGCACGAATTCAACCTCCAAAGCTATTTTCCCCAAACTAGATTGGTAGAAGTAGTTACTATAGATTTGGCTGAATATCAGTATTGTACACAAAGCCACAGTAATAAGTATACACCCAACATAACTATAACTATGCAATACCTTTACATGTGTGGGTAATTTTATAGTAATGTGCATAAAAACAAACGTAATAGCCAAACGCCTATTACGCACACATTGGTAAATACTATAATTTTTGTGTCGGTATACGTATTTTTATAATTTAATATATGGGTAAGGTTAATAATATTGACAATCGATGATATCAATCAACATTTTCAATTGAATAGACGTAGTGCTCGTGAACGAGTGGTTAATGAACCAGTTTCAATCATCGTTTACGACAATGTGGGTTCGAATCTAACCAAAAGTATTTATTTTATTTATTTACTATGTTGTTTTTCTTTGTTTTGTTATGCTTTGTTTTTGTTTTCTGTATAATAAAATCAAGGTATCAATGAAACAGATTCTGAATAAAACAACATTATTTTTTATTGTAAATAATTTATTATTTATGTGTTATTATGTCCAATAAGTAAAAAAACATGAAAAAATTGGATGAAAAAATATCGTGGTGCAATTATTTAATACAGACACCTTTAACATTCACAATCTATAGCTATTTAAATTTAATTAGGCTAATACGAGTGGTGAAATGAATCAACATGTTAAATGGAAAGAAATTATGACAATTTCCAACATCTTAACAATAACATCACTTCACCGTCTCCTTTAGACTTTCGATATTCCTAGTAATGGACAAAAAATCTAATTGCGATAACGTGTGTATTCAGTTATTATTAAAATTTGTTTTTGTTCACATTGCTAAACAATTATGAATGTTATGTCTGTATAAATAAGGTTTACAATTACTAAGTAAAATAAATTCAACTGCAATACACTTATGATTCCACTAGTTAAAGTAATGACACATTTTTACACCATTATATTTTACCTTTATCCAAATGATCAAATGTTTATTTAGTAAAATTACAACATTATTTTCAAAATTAAGATCAACCTAGCAGATTGTAATTGCTTTTGTTTCATCGATGAGCTATTATTATAGATTTGTAATTGTTGTGTTCAGCGCTGACTTGCTGCAACGTAAAACGGCAGAATGAAGGTGATATCACAGATTGCAGCATAGGCGCGCGTTGTTACGCGTGTGGAGAAGAAAGCATTGGAAGTAATCCGAATCAACCTTGCGTTCGGGCACAATGCCGTGGTGGCTAAACGAAGAATTCATCTCTGGATTTACTTATTTCGCGTCGTTAGCGTGATTCTATATCCCATGTTTCCAGAATATCCATATCAGCCGACCCATAACAACAAACGTAATAGCTTTCTAGCATTTCTTGTTTTTCCTCTGTGGATACAAAATAAAAGAGTCAATTATAATAATAATAATTTGGTCTATATGATAAAAATAACCTTATATATTTAGATACTTAGGTTGTTATATAGACTTATAAATAACTTGAGTTAAATTAATTTATTTATAAACATAAAAGGCAAATAATATATAATCATAAAAAGTGAAGAACAAAGAATAAAATTGAAATAAGTAGTAATTTGTATAGGTAAAGAATATCAAAATAATGTCTAACTGTTACTCACCAATATTCTTAATCGTTTTACAATATCAAATAATTTATGTGTTCTTCTTCCGCAAAACAACGACTATGTTATGTTTATATGTTTTTATACTTTAACTTTGTATGGATAGATATAAATTAAATTAAACACGACTATGAGTTGTGGATAATTAATTATTAATAAATACTCGTAGACTGACAACTAAGAATACAGACTTTTTATAATGTGGGGTGTTTGAGAAAAATATTGCGGATTGTCGGTAGTTACTTCATAAACGGGCCAAATAAAATAACCTGAGAGTTCTGTGGTTGCCTCAAACATTGTAAATTTTTATTTAGATATTGAAACATTAGAAAATTTGCATTCAATAATGTTTAAAAAATGTTACAAAAAGAACGCGATGCTGGGTTCGAACCGGCGTCTCGTCACTTTATCCGCAAGTGATAACCATTGCGCCATACGTGCAATTAAAGTGACAATCCAAATATCGTATCTCTTTGAATAACATAAAAAACGATGAGAAGATATTATATTTATATGGGTATAATTTTTGTAACTCGATCGTTCCTTATTTGATTTATTCAATGTTTGTTACGTATTGTTTTTATGTTTACCCTTGTTTTTATTTATATTTCATTATTGAATTAATGCGTATACCCTCACGAAAATGATATTTAGTATAAGTGTATGCGTGATGAAACTGTGTGCGTAATAGGCGTTTGACTATTAGTTTGTTTTTATGCACATTACTATAAAATTACCCACACATGTAAAGGTATTGCATAGTTATAGTTATGTTGGCTGTATACCGATTAATGTTGCTCGGTGTACATGGAACAACTCTGTCCACCCATATGCACGAAGCTTTTCACTTCGCATTTCTTTATAAGTACCGCTAAGGAGTAAAATCCCTTGCCAACGTCTTTGTTTCCAGAAGACGGAGGCCAAATACCACCTACGAATCTTCCCAATCTCCGATTTCCCAACAACCCTTAAATTCCTAACCCCGGCAAGCAACAAAATTGTAATGCATCTGGTGTTTCGAATGTTCCCATGCTGGCTTATACCATGAAAGTGACAACCTAAATGTCTTCAATTCCTGAGAAATAGGCTGCTTATTAACAGGCGTCCTCCTGGGTGTCATGTGCATAAAAGAGACTGAGATGGACCTCTGAATTGTTTTGTTTTTTTTTTTTTTACATACATACATACATACATATCGTCACGCCTTTAATCCCCGAAGGGGTAGGCAGAGGTGCACATTATGGCATGTAAAATCCTAATGTGGGGCAACGTTTTTCAAAAAAAAAAAAAAATTACCAGAGTAATCCGATAGGAAACTTCATAAAACTAAATATCATTATAATCATTCGCATAATGCACCAACGTTTTCAATTCGCAGTTAGTAGCTCGCTCGGCTCCGGGAAATATCGATTTTGTCTCGACGGGGGATGTTATTGCGAGCTAAGGTCACTGACTATACTACAGGTATGTAGCTATATTTATTAAATGCATTCGAGAGATTTCGCCGGTGGCGGCGTGCGGCGTGACATTGAACGTGGAAAGAGCTTGGAAATGCTTTTAGAATACGAGTATTATTTTGTTGTGATACTAAGAAGGTACTTATGTTATATGATTGGTTGGATTTTTTTGAAATAGATGAGTTAATCTTAGGTGCAGTAGGAACTCAGTTTATATTGCACTATGAAATAAGTTTCAGATCTTTGAAAATTCTCCACGGAATTCGTCAGTGTTGTAAGTAAACCGTAATTGTAGCTTTCCGTAGTAAAACGGCAGTACGTCAATTTTGCTCTCACCTACAGGAACAATTATGTCCTAAAGCCAAACAGTATGCTTCAACAAGCCATCAGACCACCACAGATGGGGCCCAGAGTAGGACTGATGCCCGACCCGGAGCTGCGGACTACCTAGCGGATTTACCGGCGCTCCAGCTCAAAGAGCAGGAGTAAGAATGGGGTGGCTCGCCTTGCCCAAGGTAGGAGAAGTCATTGGATGATTCCCCCCCCCTCAAAAAAAGGTCAAACAGGACAAACGTGTTAACTACCAACAATAATATCAAAATACAGGAAAAATTTTTCGTTTAAAAAAAAAATACTTCGTCCGACCCGGGAATCGAACCTCTTGTCCACTCCAGAGGCACTTGTGACCACTCGACCAACGAGGCAGGCATTAGGTGTACCCCCCACCCCCAATGGTAAAAAGTGGGTGTTACATTGTATATGACCACCTCTGCCTATCCCTTTAATGCAATAAAACAGATGACGTTTAAATCTCACAAATCAATAGCTATGCGCTGTATGTAATGTCCACGAGTGTAAAGGTCACAGTATGAAGGTTGTTTATGACGCGATCAATACTGAACCTCGCTTGCAGTAAAGGTTAAAAGGCATTGCAAGCGAGGGCGTTTTCTCTAGCAAATAGACCAGACCGAGTTAGAACGGGTTGGTATTTTAGTCGGGAAGAGTAGCTCAGGTCGCTTCACCTTCTTCACAATGACTTATCATGTTTTGATTGATGATTATGACCACAGAAGTCATCTGATCATTTTCCTTGCATACAAAAATACCAACAGTTTTTTGAAGGGTCATCAACTGACTACTCCAGCCTTGGGTGAGGAAGAAAGAGTATCAGAATTTTACTGACTAAAAACCTCATTCCCACTCCTGCTTCGAGCCGGAGGCTCGGTAATCCTTTCTGTTTTCCTCAGCTCCGGTCGGGATGAATTGGTACCTGGAGTCTAACAAAGGATTTTGAACCCTTTGTTTGAAACAAGGACAGCTGGTTTAAAAATTCTCTATAATAAGATAGAAATAGTAGGTACCAAGTTTACAATTGTGGCCAGAATTTGGCAATAGTTTTGTCCCCCAATTACAATAACTATTTTACTTGTAGCGCCTAACTGGCAAAGGAAATGTCTACCTATTTACTTCTATAACATGCGTAACTTCATCTATGTCCCTTTATCTTTAAAATCAAAAATAGACAATACATTAAACCCATTACAAACAAAACAAAACACCAAGAACCAAAAAGTCAAGTTTCCAGAAAACAATTTAAAAGTAAAATAAAATTTCTCATTTAAAATCGGAAGTCAGATCAGTTGGAATCAATTTACATTAGACAAGTAAAAGACAACACAGCTAATTCCCATTGCACATGAGCGAAGCGTCGACAGTTCCACGCTCATACCGAATTCAAATTGATTTGGGCCGGTGAATAATTTAATGGAGCTTCAGTACGCGTGTACCGGGCACAGGAACCCGCCAGTTAGGGTGCAACTGAATATTTGATGCGTCTCTATTTTTATACGGGCACCGATTGATTTTGTAGAATTACAGCTACAATTTACTGGCTTTTAAACGTTTGTTTGTTTGGTTTGAAATTGATTGACAGGAATGTTATTATGTGAATTAAACCTTTCATTGCCGATAAAAAGCTGTTAAAGGCTATTCCTTCACTAACGTCGGTCAGCGTTGTCCGACATGGCCCCTAATGTGTTAAGTATGAAATGGATGTAGGAGGCAGCTTGTCGTTCTACGTGGAGGACTAAGCAGGAGGCCTTTCTTCAACTGTGGACTCTCGGCTGATGATGATGAAGTAAAAAATACTAAACTGACGTTTTTGGAGTAAGGAATGCCATCAACCATGTATTCTGTTATAGAGTTTGAAATTTATAAGTCTTAATTTGATGCTGGTTTTTAGATGAGGAGCTGTTCTTCATGGGACACTTCCACCGCATTAGTCAGTTTATTTTATTTATTTTTAACCGTGGTCGTCCCACTGCACTGCAGGGCAAAGGCCTCCCTACCCTCCTTCCACTCCTCTCTGTGCAGAGCATTCTTTAATTAGTCACGCATCATTTAAAATCGTAACAAAAAAAGCCTCACGAAAGATGGGCATAAAGCTTTAAGAGTGCGTTCATCATTATCAACAGCCGAAAGAACTTAATTGAACAAAGGCGTCCATCTTATAGGAGTTGCCCAAGTAGGCTGCTGGCATAACGACTTTGAGATACCCAATAGATCACCAGAAACTGCGGATGCTAGTAACTGCTCGTCCATCTGAGGATATAACCATATCCTGAGGAACCAGGGGCCTTAGTCTGCTATTACAATTGTGTCAGAATGGTCGATCACTGAGCAGTGCGAGAGGGACGGAGCTATGTAGGTTGTATAGCTCCGTCCCTCTTGCACTGCCCCAGGTGGTAGTGTGATACTCACAGCTCGTTGCAAGTCTCCAAACAGCAGGGCCCAGTATCTGGCTCGCAGTTCGGATCGCTTGTCCCTGCCAGCCGATGCTGAGCGGAGCCGGGTGGCGGCGCGGGGAGTCGCGCGCCGTGGCGGAGGGGCGCCGGAACGTGGTGGCTTGCGGGAGATGCGACCTGCGAGGACAATTGGATGGATAAACGTTAGATATTGTTATGCAGCTTCGTAAAGAACATTATCGGCAGTTCGTCACTACTATGTCTGAAAAAGGACTGGTAACCGAAACTGTTATAAAGGTTTTAGATATCAGCGGAGTCTACAGATACTTGCCAAGACACACAGATTTTTAACCATCTATAGCATCTTCCTACCAACCGAAACTAATACAATATTATTCTTCTGTATAACATTGGTTATAGGGCTGTAGGTTTAAGTACCCTTAGTATGAGTTTGCTGGCTCTAATAAACCAACTGTAAAAGCATATTACATTAATGAAGAAAAGTCCTACTAGTTAGTGTAGGCTCTGATTGGTTGCGTTTACGTCACCACGTCTGCGAATACTGCTCATGATGAAGAGTCCCACTGTGACCCGAAACTAGTAGAGCTTTACTACATAATACGTGAGTAAACCGCGATTTTTAGTTAATTTAGTATAGATTTCCATAACGTCCCTACATAAGATATCAATGGATCTATCCATTGAACAGATACCAATACAAACAATAAACACAAACCTTTCATAGCAAACAAGTAAATCGATTTGTCCTTCACGACAGCCAATACTTCCCATCACAGAGCAGATGTTTAGAATTAGGTTTGTTATCGATCTCCATCAGTAATACCTTTTACAATATCTATTGTGGAGACGAAAAGGCAACCTCCATTTATGGAGAGGTCGAGTTGAAATTATGAACCGCGTTCGTGGTATAGACCATCACATAAACCTAATACAATTGACCCTTTTTAATGATTTTTAGTTTTATTACTAAAGAAAAAAGTTGCAAAATGAATGGTGTAGATTGAATTTGGTATAAGTAAATCAATTGATTTGTTTCTACTATTCGGACCGGAGTGATACCACCACCTCACAGAAAATCGACGTGAAACAACGTTTGCGTTGTGTTTCGTCGTGTGAGTGAGGTAATCGGAGTCTCAGTTACCCCCCTCCCCCCTCCCCAATCCCCAAAAACCCTTAAATTCCAAACGCCCCAAAGGCCGGCAACGCACTTGTAACGCCTCTGGTGTTTTAGGTATTTATGGTCCGTCTGCTCGTTTACTATCGTATCTCATAAAAAATAATTAAAGAATGTCAGTCCTTGGATCCTCATACTACTACTGTACTTTATACTTTATAATAGTCCTTAAAACAATAAGCTTTAACACTCAAAGCAGTGAAAACCTTTTTAGAAAAAGCAAGAGCACAATTAACAAGTCGTTTAGTCTTTAGTTCTGATCACACATTTCTTCATTGAACACAGTAGGCCGACGCCCATAAAATATCGTAACAACAAATTGACGATGCGTTCCATTGTGCCCCGATGCGTTACATGCGCTTATCCGCCGAATCAATTGAGCACAACTCTTTACTTACAATGTTGCAAGCAATTACGATACCGTAACAATGGTGCGACAAGATGGGTAACAGTTTAGGGATCAACAATTACGAATCATCATCCGAAAAGTGGAGTGGAAAACTGAAGAGAGGAGAGAGTCTAAGGAGACTAAGGAGACGTCCACTGCTGAACAAAGACCTCCCGCCTTTGTCTATATAACTATAATACGTCTCTCGGTTGATGACGATGATGATGATCCGAAAGATGTCCCCCATTGATAATTTCACCACAATCCCCATACTTAGCAAGGGCTTGGGACTCTGGTTTCCGCAGCTGCGAACTACCTAGTGGGTTTACCGGGGCTCCCGCTCGAAAAGCAGGAGTAGGAACAGGGTGGTTTCCAATCAGTAACAGTCTGACACTCCCTCCGGCCTCGTCCAAGGCGGGAGAAGAAAGTGGATGATTTTCCGCCCTCAAAAAAAGGGATTGTAGTTAAGTCACCGTAAATGCTGTTGCAGCACTGCCTATCTCTCGGTAACTAGTCGTAATTTTACGATCAAGCCCCAACTAAGGGTGATCACCATACAAAGATAATAGGAGACCTAGTCTGACTACTTACTAAATATTATTTAGAAATCCTACCAATTTTTCCTTTAAAAACAGATCCATAACACATTAATAAAGCAGGTTGTTAAGTAGCAAGGCCAGAAAATACCTAGTAAATGTACATCAGTAACTTTAAGACAATTTCCGCCAAAAAGTTTTTAGTCTAGTCCCATATTATTATATTATCTCATATCTAAATGTGTGTCAACATTATTAACCGGAGCTATAACAATTGAAATAATATTTTTATCAAAAAAACAGTTCATTGTTTTTTACAGGTGGAAAAAGTAGGTAACTACTCATTATAAACAAATATTTTCCTCTTCATAAAATGGTGGGTTAACTAAAAAGTCAATTCCCCACTACAATGATTACATACCAAACTATTTAAAGCCGATGACTCATCAACGCTTGATAACGGCACACAACCGCATCTGTCTAAACAGCTCCGATTAGTCAACATTTCTTAGAAATTGGCTAACTATGTATTAGTATGCTAGCGTAAATGTACAATACCTTATATGTATAGTCAAAGTTGGACAAGTTAAATATAAATAACTAAACTGGGATGTTACAAGATTTACTTTACTTGGGCTTACCCAACCAACCATTAAGCCAAAATAAACCTTAGTTTAAATTGATTTTGATAGAAATGTGACTGATTTTCATAACAAGAATTTATATTTTCATCTTCTATGTGTGTTAGGATGAAATAGAATGTCATCTTATTGGACACAACTGCAGATTCAAGCAGGTTTCAAATGATATCCTGACGGTAAGTGATCAGTTCCACCCATGGGTACTAACAACAAAGGAGTTGCTAGTGTGGAGTTGACTTTTGAGGATTACGAGATTCAGCCCTTTGTGTGCCAGAACGCAATGTTTTTCCATACAACAATAGAAAACATTGTGTCAATGCCAGAGTGAGACGAGAGGGAATCAGTATCAGACTCTTACTGGCTAAAATCCACCCGTTCCTACTCCGATCACTCACACATCCACTCTTGCAAACAATGTTTTCTGTGAAGCCATGGTACAAAGTGTTACATCTACAATTTAGGTATTCATTGTACTTTAATTTTGTAATAATCATAATTAGGTATTTTAAGTTTAAAGAATGAATACAAAGCCACACTGCTTAGGAATAAACAGGCTATTATTTCAATTGTGTTGTAATTTCATTTTAAGTAACATGAATGAACAATATTACATTATACACAAACAAAATACTAACTAATGTGTGAGTAACAAATAAGCTGAGAATAAAAACTCTTTTGTTTAAAAAGTTCAACTGTTTTTTTTTTAATCATGTATCTCCTTTTGTTACAAAGTAGATTCTATGGCATAGAGGTTCTTATTGTGTAGAATGGGCTAATGACCAATTATTGAATGTAGTATGTTCCTAAAACTACTTAATGTAACCAAGACTTGTGAAAAAGAGTAACCTATGGAGTTTCTTGCTTGTTCTTCTCCATAGGAATCTACACTTTGAAACGAGCAAATAGCTTCACTAGAAGACTAACCGACAGACAGACATTTTATATATTATTATCTATTATCATATTTGGTTTGACATTCAAAAGTGCCTTCCTGGTCTATTTCCAACAAACAATTTTTGACTTTGATTTTTTTTTAAAGTTGCAGCTCCTACATCAGACTACTTACAAATATGCCAGAGACCTAATGTAATACAAAAATAAAGTTTTCGAAATATAAGGACAAAGAGTTGTTGCTAGTTCTAATAGGTGCAGATGTGCATACAAAAAAAATGCTCATATAGGTTTGAAGGTACATGAGAAAAGTTTGCCCCAAATTCACAATGACTTTAAGTTTAAGTTACATTGTATATTATTTTTCATTAGTTTTAATGGTCTGTGTGTCGGAACCGCGTAATAATTGATTACCCAAAACATATTCAGGGTTCAAAACAAAACATGTTTTACAGAAGAGGCAAAGGTACCCTCCTATTCTGCCTTTTATTCTGAATGAACGCACAAAGACCACATTCTCAGCATTTAAATGGTATCTGTGCTATAAACCATGGTCTATTACCTAGCAGGCACTCCTTTACCGACGTTTTCCGAAACAAATACTACCGCCCACGGCCAAAAAGATTTTGACGCACATTCTTATGTACACAATAAAAAAATGCATTTACTTGGTGTGTCGACGGCCACATGGAATGCAACTAGGTTCCGCGCCTCCCTGCCTTCCTCCTGCACCAGCTGCCTCACTTCCTCCATCGCAAATCAACCAGAAATTTTATATTTCTGGACAAAACAAAAAGGTAGATCCCGAAACATCACTCGCGTATAGTGATCACTTCGTGAACATCGGAATGTAGTTTAAAACCGATACGAGGTAAATATAAAATAAAAAATGCAATAAAATAAAATTAAAGAGTTAAACGTTAAGAACAGACGATGTACGAAAATGCGAAAAATAAGTTAGCGATTATTTTCATAACAACTCGCGTTTTGACAGTTTCGTTTATAAATGTTACATGTTAAGAAAATCGATGTGAGATGCTACGGTAATTGCCTTTATAAAAAAGTAATTTGATATTTTTTCTAAAGGATTTTTATTTATTATTTTCTATTTTATAAACAATAAAATTGTGGTGTTTCTGGTATATTTCCTCAATACTATAAATATTTATTGCAAAACCTACCATATCTAACTACGAATGAAAACTACTTACTGTTAATATTTTTCAAGGGTTTTGAGTTTTGGTATCCAAAATGTTTTGAAAAACTATTTTACTTACTTATTTTTTTGCATTATTCTTTTATCTTTCTTTCATTTTATAAATTCTTTATAATTTTATAATAAAATAAGTAGTTTTAAGATTAAGTTACTTGGCAACATTGTTTATTTTCAGTTAGGAGATTTCATTAGTTGTTAATTTGCAACACGACCTTCTTTTCGTTGTCAAGCAAGATGGCGGATCAGGTACGTGTTGGTTTTCTTGATAAATTAATTCGAAATATGGACAAATTTTACTAAAATTCTACATAAAGTGTCTATAAATTGATTGCTTTCTATCTGTGCTATGATTTCCAAGTGTAAAATCAGTGATACTTGTGAAAATGTGGTTTTTAAGTTGGTGCACGTGGGATTCGGCTTTTCCGTTGAAAACCCTCTCAAAATGTGTTCAAAGTTGTTGTAAATCGAAGTATTTCTATAAAATTTTTGATAATTTCGGTTAAAATTTCACGATTTTGCTACCAGTGTACTGTAATTTTCATTTCACAATGACAGTGTGCTCGATCGATAGGTTAGTTTTGGTTCCGATTGCTTTCCATTTCTATGAAATTATAATGTGTATTACATGAATAAAATCATGATAATTTATCTTCCTAAATCTATTGACCGAAAAATGATCAAAAATCAACGTTTTCTGACCGGTTGGAGGTTATGTTTACATGTGAAATTTCTCAATAATCGACGATTACCATTGTATCAACATCATTATGAATGTGATTCCCGTTTCTGTAGCTTTAAAACAATGTTCTTGCTATACGTACGATTAAAGAAAACCAAACAAATAAAATCTTGCACCAATTCAAAACAATCATTATCATAACGAATCTTAATAAATTTCAAACAAACTTAGTTCATTCGCAGTCCCAAGATTATGTTAAATTACCGAACAAAATGTATACAATATGGAAATCAAGCCAGATCTAAAATCGTAGAACAAACTTCTAGTAATACAATTGAGTATTGAAGATTCTTGCAATGACTTCGAAATGATGATACCCACACGACGGTCTTCCGACTACCAAGTGACGAAGAACGTGTTCTAACCCAAACTCTGATTATAGTCATCAAAAATCTTCAATATCTTAAAATTTTCAAAGTATTTGGCATAAAATTACCACATGAATAATGGCTAAAACTTATATTAAATCTAGTTTTCAGCATTTTATTTTATTCAAGTAAAAAGAAAGGTTCCACATGATTAAAACAATTATGTGGTATCCTATTTTCTGGTGGTAATAAAGAAGTTCACTGCATTTGAAATTTTTAGTTTTAAAGCTTAAAATTACCACTAGAAGGTCTAATATTGTGTGTGCTTATAATTTCTCTATTTTCAATTTCTAGAATGTTTCTTTTTCAGCTGTAGTTTGTCTGTAGTTGCTTCACATCTTAATTTCTTCCGTCCTATCCTCAATTCTTACCTTCACACTTCTCGCAGTAGTTAGAAGTAGCAATATTTTATCATAATACTAATGTATTGATAAAATTACAGACGGAACGTTCATTCCAAAAGCAACCAACGGTTTTCTTGAACCGTAAAAAGGGTATCGGTGTGAAGCGTAGCAGGAAACCACTGAGGTACCACAAAGATGTGGGACTCGGTTTCAAAACACCTCGCGAGGTAAACGCATGATGTGTGAACTAACGTGTTTATTTTTCCGTAGACAGAGAAAGCGTTTCAGAAGCAGGCTACGGTCTTCCTCAACAAGAAGGGGGGACTGAAGAGGAAAGACATGAGACATTCTAAGAATGTCGGTCTTGGTTTCAAGACTCCGCGTGAGGTGTGGTACTTTTAGATATGGTCGATGGGAACGAGGCTTGCAGCGGTGGTGGCTACGTTGTTTGTTTTGTGTTCAATTGACTACATAATCAATTGGGACATATAACTAATATTTCCATAACATCTATTTTAAAACTTTGTTATAATGTTTCCTCTACAACAATTTACTAAAGTAAGTTTTTGTAGAGGCTCTCATCTCAAAGAGAAAAACAAAATTGAGATGAAGTCAAAATTTGAAGTCAATTGTTCACAAAACTGTTCCATGTTGGTCAGGAGGAGCTTGCTTTAACATGTGCATGGCTGGAATTGTCCAGTAAGTCAATTTGTATCGGGATTTATCATTTTGATACTTGCACAACCCATTCAAGGGAAGTTTTTTGTCTAAAATTATCACTGTAAGGCTAAAATGTCACTTTACTAAATCAAAACTTAGTCATTATTGTGGCTATCAATTGATTTATAATAAAAATATTGTCTAGTGTTAATGCACTTAATAATATAGTGCAAAATGTTACTTTTAACTGCATTGGGCATTAAATCAACTTTGGAAAATATCTATTCAAACAAATCTAAACTTAATTCTTTGCATGATAAGTATCAAAATGATAACTCTCAACATCAGGTGTTGGTCTCATCTTGTTTCATATTTATGATAGGTGTTATCATTCCATCCGAAGGTACAGTAAGGTGTGCATGCTGCTCTCGATGTAACCATGTTATTATATTTAAGATAATGTACATAACTATTATTTATTTTTAAGTATGTTTAAGTATAAGGTGTTATTTATAAGTGGCCCCCAAGTCTTATTATAATACTATAGTAATCCCATATAAACTTAAGTTTTTAAAATAGACGAAATAACAATTGCATGACATCATCAGTCAATCCATTACTAGAGACAAAATCGCCAACAATTTTAAAGTAATTTATGTTAAAGCGCATTTCTTTAAACTTCTCAAACAGGTTCACAATATAAATTAACTTAACAGCTTCTCCATATCACGAAATAATTAACACTATGTATTCAAATGGTGGAGGTATTACACTAAAACAACATTACCATCTATTATTGAAATGCTTGAAACTTATTTCATACCTAATGTAACACTTCTCTGCATCATACTGAGGTTGACTGGTAGAGAATGCCATACGGCATTAAGTCCTCTATGGTACAAAAAGTGTTTTAAAACCTCATCTAGTTATTTTAAAGATAGACATGTAAAAGTGTTATCTTATAACCAACTTGCAAAAATAAATATCATTTTACAGTTTATCATCTAAGTAAAAAATATTAAATTCATTATCATTAAAGAAGCATGACCAGGGTAAAGGAATAAAGTAAATAAATACACTTGCAATGACTTTAACATGATGATACCCACACGACGGTCTTCTGACAAATAAGTGACGAAGAACGTGTTCTAACCCAAACTCTGATTACAGTCAAACAAGTGTATAATATAGTTTTACATCTACTTTTGTAGCAATGGAAGTGGTGTTGGAGTCAAAGTTATGGTGTACATTGGACATAGGGTTCTAATGTCTAAATCCAACTAATGTGAGACATTCTTGGATTTGACTAAGTTCCTAAAGAATGCTTTTCATTATCGTCATCATCAATAGCTCATGTCATTTTACTACTAGACTATCTGCCGCATTTAATGATAAATTAAATGCGGTAAAGATTTTGTTCCAAATACAATTGCTAAGGATTAGTTTAAGTAACCATTAAATGACTCTTGAGTGCGGCGGTATGAGTCTCCTCTACATAAGATGAGATGTCCTTTTTGAATAAATTAATATATTGTAAAGATTCTTAGCTCCAACACCAGATTTCACTGCTACAATCAAGTAAATATACCAAAAATTCACATCAACTCATCCATTTGGGCTAAGGAAATACCGCTTAAAAGCAAACTAACATTCACTCAAACCATAACAAAATACTTAATTTTATTTTATCTCAATACAGGCGATCGAAGGCACATACATCGACAAGAAGTGCCCATTCACTGGCAACGTGTCGATCCGTGGTCGTATCCTCACCGGAGTGGTCCAGAAGATGAAGATGCAGAGGACCATCGTCATCAGACGTGACTACCTGCATTACCTGCCTAAGTACAACAGATTCGAGAAACGTCACAGGAACATGTCGGTCCATTTATCTCCATGCTTCAGGTGAGAATAGCAAGAATTTTCGTACATTTTCTACCTAAATAGAACTCAACTTTGGCGCGGACTGCTCTATGACATATAAGCTGGCTAACCTGGAACTAGTGGTCTAGGATACAAAATAAACATTTTTTTATCAAACGAAACATGATTGAAGTCATTATGTACTGAATACTGAAGCATAACTTGGTTATCCATAATGTAATTAGAATTCATTTATTGTTTTAAGTACAAAAATGCTCATAGATGGATTTTGCCATAAATGTTACATAGACCATTTTGGTTCCAGGCTAGCCAATGTATGTATAATAAAAATCTAAATGATGATACTCACACGACGGTCTTCCGAACAACCATTTGACGAAAGACGTGTTTCTAACCCAAACTCTGATTCCACACCTTACGACAGACAACACAAACTGTAATAAATCTTTTTCTATAACATTATCTCTTGTACGATTCCAGGGACGTTGAACTCGGAGACATCGTGACAATCGGTGAGTGCCGGCCGCTCTCCAAGACCATCCGTTTCAACGTACTCAAAGTCACGAAGGGCAAGGGCTCCAAAAAATCCTTCAAAAAGTTCTAAATAAACTTATGTTTTAAGTACTTTGGTTTTTTTTTCTATTTGTGTTACCCTATTAGAGAGCTAGTTATGGGAAAGTAGGTTATCAGATGGTCCCAAAGAACATCAGAACAAAAGGGGACATGGGCCACAACCACAGCATATTTCCTGTAGTTTTCATACATTTTAAATGGACTAGCCGTGCGCGGTTGACGCCAGTGGCCACCGCACGCTACGACCGCCACTGCTAGTTTTCTGTGGCTGGCATCGGCCACTAGACGCCAACATACGCCACTCGAGCTAAATTCCGCACTCCTTTCCTGTTAATTTGGACATATCCAATAACAGCGTAAATTAAACAATCCGAGTCCATTACGATCCTGTCAATATTATAATTTCTTTGGGTCCTGCATGAACAAGTGGCTGACGCGCGCTTCAGCTACCTTTGTTGCAGATTGTCAGCTGCTTCTAACATTTTTTTGGGAGTTCTCGTTTCCTGGAAACAGCGATATAATTAAAAAGTTTCTTTTCTTACACGATCAGCAACGCATTCGTGATGTGTGACTTGAGTTATTTGAAAAGTTCGCCCTTATTGACATAGATCCTACTAAAAAAATTTAATGCTTGTTATTAGGTTAATTATACTTGATTTTCGGTGTTGCAGAAATGTGTAGTTTTTATGAGAAATCCCGATTTTTGTGATTGACTGGGTTGAGGTTCTATAAAATTCTCAAATGGAATAAATAGGTATCCTAAGCTAAAATACTAAAACTGAAGTGAATAATCAATAAGCCTTTGCGTCATGCAGTCAGGTGAAAAGCTACATGAGCAAGGATAAACAAACTCAATGTTTTTTGTCGGCATTTCCTCAACATTGAAATTATCATAATTCGCTTCCCAAAACAAGTGTTACGTGACGAACATCATGGATAAACATAAAATGTATAACAGCGACATCTAGTTCAAAATAGCGTGATTAGTTTCAACTCTATTTTCCCGTGACAAGTAAGTTGACAGCGTTGTCTATGGAATGCGTTCACATTTCCAAAAATGTTCAACTCAATGCAAAAAATATTCCAAAAAAATGCTTTTGTAATTCGTACGTACTCAGACTCGCATAAGCATCACAAAGATGCGTGTGATGTAATCGTAAGCTAACATAAATAGTGCTAAAGTGATAAGTTTCTTTAATCATCAAAGTTCATACTTTGTTTGGAGTTTGGAGTGATCTCTTTAACAATATCGGTAAGTTTTAACATTATTTTCTATAAGTTCTTTGTCGACCCAAGAAGAAACACTAGATTTTAATGAATAGTGCTTTTAATATTGATGTAATGTTATAGTTCTTTACGTAGTTAGAATATGATTTACATGATCAAAAAGTTATGCCTTTCTATTTCGTCATAATCGTCATTCAAATGATACTTACTGTTATCAAACCCACGTGAGTACAGATTTTAAAGCATTCCTATCCCTTTAAACCCTGATAGCGTTAGAAAGAAAAATAACAATGGCAAAATTTGAACAAAAGACTTGTCGATAAGACGCACTTGACAGAAAAAAATTACCTATACGAACCCTCATAACGAAATTATATTGTCATGATATTTTTACATAAGTAACTTAAGTACACGTGTTTTTTATATTTTATACAATAAACACATATTTACTGATTTTACAAAGTACAACAAACAAAACTAAAATATTTAAAACATTTACGCGAAACATTATAATATTAATTTATCTTTTATTTCCAAACAATACCTCATATAAAATATTAGGCACATTGCAACCTGTTGTTATCTATACTTACCTAATGTCTACTTCATTATTGCATTTTTTTAAATAGGGTAAAAGGAAAGAGATCTGTTGCAGAATTCTTATAACTCTAATCTTTTCAAAATTCATTTCATTTTATGTTATACTTACCTAATTTCTACTTCATTATTGCATTTTTTTAAATAGGGTAAAAGGAAAGAGATCAGTCGCAGAATTCTTATAACTCTAATCTTTCCAAAATTCATTTCATTTGCTTTTGATGTTCTCCGCATAAGAATGTTGTGAAACAGGAACAATACAATTTTAGAAAACGCAAAATCTAAGCATTTATTGTTAAAGGTTGTGAGGACACCCTTTTCTGCAACATAATACATTCATAATACAGCTGCTGTTTCGTGATCCCAACTCAGGTAGTGAGGGAGATGACAGATAGAAATAAAGTCGCTCGCTCTCATTCAACTTTACAAAATGGCGGGAAATCCTTAGTTTCTCTTATTGGTATTCTAAATTCTGAACGCATCCGTAAGTCCATAGACAAAGTACGGGAAAATATGTAGCTCCAACAAAACAAACATGTCCGACTTGGGACTGTGACCTAGCGGAACAGAATTCACTTCTACCTAACGATATGATATCGTTCTTCTCAAAACTCTCTCTAAATAACTCACAAAAACCGCCAGTGGAGCTCGCGAAGCCAGCTTATATGGACAAAAGTGCGACACTACAGGAGTTAGGGTATAGAGATGAGAACGACTTGAAAGAGACAATATACGGTTTGTTTTGATCAGTTTTCGTGTTGTTTTGGACTAATTGGGTTGGTTATTTGTGGCTTTAACGTGTGTTGTGGTGTTTTAGACTTTTTGCGGACGATACGGGACCCTGAAAAGCCGAGTACGCTCGAAGATTTGAAGGTGGTTTATGAAGAGGGGATTTTTGTGAAGGAGCCTACTGCTGATAAAGTTCCTGTGTTACGAGTGGAGTACAATCCGACAGTGCCTCATTGTTCGCTGGCGACGCTAATAGGACTGTGCATTCGTATAAAGATACAGCGTTCGATACACCATCCTGTGAAATTGGATATTTATATCAAGAAAGGCGCACATACCACGGAAGATGAAAGTGAGTACTGGCATTTACTATTCCGCGTACAAAGGTCACAAAGACGCTAATTCTGTATCAATCTATCGCTTTTTATTCATTATTTAGACTCTGTAGCCTCAGTAATGTATTACCCTAAATCTTTTATTGTGCAATTCAAAAATAGTTACAACATAATTCATTGTTGTTAAAAAAAATGCAAATGCTACTCTTGATGCTATTATTCAAATAAGATTTTTGTCTCTAAAAATAATGTTATAAATTAAATTAAATAATATTATGCATTTGAGTATGTAAGAAATTAGGAAACTAGGTATTAGATTTTTTTTATTTCATTGATATGGCCTTGTTTTCATCAGCTGACTATGACATTACTAAAATGACAGCTAATTTTGTCCTGAACATAAATATCTTAATGACCAATTAAAGTAATTTTAATTCACAAATAAAACAATAGCAACTTAGCCAAAATACTAAATTTTAATAAACCATAGCTAAACAACTACCAGAAACATTTTTTTAAATACAATAGGTAGATAGCAGAAAATAACATTTGAACATTTTATTGTATTAAAAGTTTATTTATACCACATTAGTAATATATCATAATACTCTTTGTGTGATCCACAAATTGTTATTTCAGTTTGGGTGTCATATGCATGTGATATTTTATGTTTTTAACTCATTTATGACACACAGGAAAATTTTTGTGTGTCAACATCAACATAGGAAAAAATAAATAACCATCCAGCTAATTAATATAAAATTACTTTATGCCAATTGCAGTCACAATGTAAAGGAAAATGCAATACAATAATTATTTAAATACTTAAAAAAAAATGTAGTTCTTTGGTCATACTGCTTATAAATTAATTTTGGTTCATCCTTCTCACTTTACCCGAGGCAGGAGAAGTAATTGGATGATTTTCCCCCTCAGAAAAAAGGGGCAGGTATATTGATCAATAAAATTTTTCTTTAATAGTTAATAAATAGTCAAAAATATATTTACGGAGCAAAGGTTTGTAGGGACACAGTTATCTCTTTGTGTGGGTGTTGCCTACACGTATATGACAAATGTGTGTGCCTATGTAATTACCGCCCGATGACCAGTCACGGGGCATTCGGGTACGTGATCGGTCGTACTGTGAATCCATAGGAATAAACTATCTAAAACGTAACCTTGTTTGTCTTTATACCCGAACCCCGTGCCTCAACAGGTTTTATATTAATTCTCATTCCTAGAAAATTAAGATAAATTCCTATATTACTGGTACTTAAATAGCCAAATTAGTATATGCATTTATGCTTACATAAATCTCAAAAATGTCTAAACCAATCAATTTTTTGTACTAGCATATATTTGAAGAGGAAACAACTTAATGATGTTTGCTATTAGGTAAACTATGTTGTACCTTATGTTTTGAAAGTTATAGCCGAATGAATTATTAGAATCAGATCTAACTACCTAATTACTGATACCAACTCACAGAACCTGTTTTCAATGACACTGACTCATCGAACTAATGTTTGGACTCTTTTGGTGTTTAAACAAACAAACAAACGGACAGATAGGAATGTTCCATTAGTTATTATCTAAATGGCACGGAGAGTAGTTACGTCATTACGTTATCTGAACTAAGTAACAGTGGAGATAGGGCTGTCAGTATGAGATGCAAAATTGGGATGATTTTGACATTTTCTAGATCAAAATATCTCTAGTTATCTAATATCTTTTTATAACATCGCATTGTGTTTCGCCACTGACGGACTACCTAGCAGGTTGCTCTGGTTCGAAGAGCAGATGTAGGAATGGGGTGGTATTTAAGTTTTTAGTCAATAGTTAAGTCGGACACTCAGTCTTGCCTTATCCAAGGCGAGAGAAGAAATTGTTTGACTATTCCCTCTCAAATAAATATTTTTTACGCCATGTAAGTGACATTACCAGAGGCCCACTTTCTCCTCTCCCCATTCTCTCCAATCGTCAAATCCCTAACAACCAAAAGGTCAGCAACGCATTTGTAATTCCTCTGTTGCAAGTGTCCATAGTAGCACTGACTACTTACCATCAAGCAATTCATCTGCTGGTTTGCTTTCTACCTCATAAAAATCACAAGGCACAATAGTGGTGCATCTTTTCTCAAACTCTAACATGTAACTAGTTTATGAGGTTGTGGATACTAAACGCAAAACACTGAAACCCATCTTTCGTGAGTTAAGAATCCACGGCAGTCGCGCGTGTCCTGTACATTTATGTAAAATGTTGCTAAGTAATCCAGTCAAACTTTTATTTATTGTGTCTATTGAATAATTTAGGTCTATTTTTAGACAGTGTTTCGTTAACTTTACATAATGCATGAAAGACATCATTAAAATTTCAATAGGTTGCATGGCTTACTTGCGTGAGTTTTCGAAGAGTTTTTTATACTTAATAGAATGGTGTTTGGCCACCATTTCGCCTGGTGCAATCATGCCTACCTATAACTGTTTACTATCTGTTTTGCTATCTGTTTACTCGGGGCTTGAATACACCCAAGTTGTATTTTATAGGAAACACAGACTCCGGCAAGGAATACCATTCCTTAGCGGCTCGCTCAAGGAAAAATATCGGTTGTCGCATATTATGTTCCTATTCATAGGCCCCGTCAGGATTGAAACTAATTGAGTGACCTTGACAAACAGTTAGGCGAGTAAACCGTAAATGAATGTCTTAAAAATAACAATTCCAATTTCACAACCTTATATTATCTTTAAAAATTGAACTTATCCAATTTTATTTCTTTATGTCAGACACAAGACACAATAAATAGTACACAAGAACAAACAGTTCATTGAACTCTAACTTTAATTGAATCTCGTAATCAAATCATAATGCTAATTAATTCGCGTAGAAATAAATTAACTGAGCCAGCATAAATAATGTAAGACTAGCATAATAGTCTTTAAGATAATACGTTCACATGACTCAAGTGAACTTTCTTATCGCTAGACAACTCTTGTTTGTATTCTAACTTATGCAATTAATATTTTATTAGAGCTTTGTCTTTTAATTCTCCTTTCATTCTCCTCTATCAGTGTTATAAACTCCCTTCTCTCTGATTCTGGTTTACGGTTTACGTTATTCTTTGATGAGGTAACCCGATTAGTTAATTTCAAATCATGCTAGGGACTCTCATTGTCATTTTAGCAACATTGCGTGATTGAAATTGGTGTTTATAATTAAAATCCTCAAATCCTCGCATAATTTGGCCATCTTTTCTTTGGTATTTCTGCCCTTTTTCAGATTCTTATTAACCACAAGACAACTGAATCTTTTGATCTGTGATTACGACTCTGCAATGGTCGATTTTCTACTTAATTTTGGTTTTTCGCACTAATGCATTGATCCTGATAGTGTAGACAGTATGTGCGTAATTCAGAGCTGCGGACTACCTAGCGGGCTTACCGGGGCTCCGGCTCAAAGCAGGAGAAGGAACGGGGTGGTTTTTAGTCAGTAAGAGTCTGACACTCCCTGTCACCTCGCCCAAGGCGGGAGAAGTTACTTGATAATTTTCAGCTCACCAAAAAAAATATATATGCGTAATAACAGCCGGGCACCTATTCAAATAGAACCAAGAAAAATAGGTGCACAACTAGACCTATTAAATAGTAATTATTACCTAACGATAACATTTTATTTACTCAATACTCATTACCGCGTAACTTGCTGACCCGAAAACTAAATTCCAGAGTCCATATTTAAAATGTCAACTAGATACTTAAACGCGTGCGTTACCGTTAACAATGCATATTAAACTTTGGACTATTTGTGCTGTCACCGCACTGTTAGAACTGCACGATCAGTTGTTTAACTTTGCTCTAGGCTTTTGTATAATCATCAACTTAAGTAGCTACTCTTATCTAATAGAATATCTACTTTAGTGTTAAATATAATAGAGTTGAAAATGTAAAAGCAACTGTCCAAAATTCTGTACATTGTTCTATTTGCATTTTTTGTTTCGGTTTTCGAATCGCAAGCTCGTGTACCTGCTGAGCATTGGGCCTACCTGACTGTCTTAACTGTACCTACCTTTGTAGTTTTTATGGTTCACTTTTGGCTTTGACCATTGGGCTGATTCGAAAAAGTCTTTCACCATTAGAAAGGAACACAATCCATGATGCGTCTTTTGAAGAATGCACGCATCCTTCACAAACAATATGCGGCCTACCAATGACAAATGCATGTATCTAGCTAACAAAGAAAAAAAGCATTCGTCAGTTGACGCAACATGGAGAATGTCCCTTATTTTCTAGGAGTAACATTGGCTAGTCTTCATCCCAAATCCTGCTGGATCTGCGAACTGCCTAGCGGGTTACAGGGGCCCCGGCTCGAAAAGCAGAAGTAGGAACGGGGTGGTTTTTAGTCAGTAAGAGTCTGACACTCCCTCTTGCCTCGCCCAAAGCGGGAGCAGTCATTGGATGATTTTCCTCCTTTAAAAAAGTCCTGCATTATCGAGACTTACTCAAGGAAAATTTTAAACACTACACGGGTGAAGCCATAAATAAAAAACTAGTAGTAGATACAAATAAAAATGTTCAGATACGACTTGTTTTTATGACGCGGTGCGGTAAGTTGTTATTGAAATTATCTAAGTGCCAGTGCCAGATAATATGATAGTGCCGAACAAATATTTATGTATGCCGACGCTTATAGTATCTCTCCACTTTTATACGAAGCAAAACAATGATATTTTTGGCGTTTAAATGTAAATATTTGGTATTTCTGTAATCATGGACTTGTTAATAGGGTTGTGATGTTGCTGGTGTATTTTCACGTCGCGTCTTAGGATACCCTGATGACAATTTTCTTTAACTTCACCAATATAATTGTCGTGGTGGCCTGGGGGTTTAAGACGCCATTTTCTCACGCGTGATGTCGTGTTCTCTTCTCCAACGAGATCCTTTTATTACATTCACTAAATTGTTGTCAGACCAGATTGGACAAGAACCAAAAGACCAGATTTATACGTCGCCTATTTGGTCAAATCTGGTCATAATAGTTATTTGAACAAAATGCATTCTCGAAATTCCTTTGATAAGTTCTTTAATTGCTTCTGTAATTAGTGGTCTTGTACCATTAGCAAGCACGTGGATACAGAACTTTGGACTTGGTTCCAAACCGGGCACTTCCTTTTTTTTGTAATGGCTGGCCTTTCTTTGCCAAAAGGACCATAAACTTGACGGGCAAAAAATAATGTACCTGTAAGACCCTTTGCTTATCACTGTATGGTCCTTGCATATTTCGTATGCAAATTGTTAATATTTAACTTTATTGTAAAACAGTTTGGGTTGAAAATCCATTGAAAGAAATACAGACTGAAATAGCTTTGTGTCTGCCCATTTGCAAGAAAAATAACTCGTGAACAATGTTAGTATGTCACACGCACACGTCACAGCTTTGGTTTGTTCAGTTGGACTGTGAGGCTTGTAAACAGGCTTTTTTTCAAAAGATTCAAATGACAATGCTGTTATTGTTTTCTTTAATGATGCTACTACAGTGCTATAACCTGACAATAATATACATGTATACTGTGTATCGGGGGCAAGATCATATTAATCACATTCTTTGTCCATTACTGTAGTTGCCAAGCGATTAAAGGTCAATTTATACTAGCACAGAGTCGAAGCTCATCGAAGCGTTTTTCCAAAACTGAACATAACAAATTCAACCTTAACTCCACAGCGTAACGCATACATTTTTTTTTAACGTTGCCCCACATTAGGATTTTCTCCTGTGTTGTGGGTGCGTTTACAAACATACAAGTTCACATGCACATGACACCCAGACCCGAAACAACAATTTGTGGATCACACAAAGAGTTGCCCCGTGCGGGAATCGAACCCGCTACCCGTTGCGCGGCAGCCAGTTGCCCAGCCACCGCACCAACCGTGCAGTCATAACACATTACTTCTGAGATTATAAAAAGGCGCGCGCATTCGTCGGAATTCGCACGTCTGCGCGCGAATTTTCTTTCACCGTTTGTGTATAAAACGTGATGAAACCTTGGACTTTTAATTTCTAATTATAAGTTTGAAATCGCCAACCCGCATTGGGCAAGCGTGGTGATTAATGCTCAAACCTTCTCCGTGTGAGAAGAGGCCTTTGGTCAGCAGTGGTCACTTATAGGCTATTGATGTGATTTGAATTCTCCTTCAGAGTAAAAGCAAACAAAGTAATGATAATAAAATTATAATATTATGTTATTAATTCGATAAACCCTCGTACTCAGATGTCTCGATAAGAAATTGTTTATTTGCACTTTCTAGATGATCCCGTTGCCTAGTAGAGATAAAGTCAAGTAGATTACGGTTGCTAGAGTATTTGTCGGTGTTTTTTATATCCATATATTGCTGCCGAAATGCACCGACTTAATTGTCTCATTGATTGAATTTTAATTGCTGAGGTCGATTCAAGCAATAACGGAGCGGACGAAATATTATTCAGGTTATTGGATATGCGGAAATTCATTAAACCTAGAAATACAACCCGGGTCTTTTCAAGGTCAGAGTGAATAGGTACTTTCTAAGTCTGTGTGCTCCATCTTCGGCCACATCTTCGCTTCGCTGTCCTGGCAGTAAGCGGGTTGGTGGCCAAACGCAGACTTATCAAAGATTAAAAAACAAGATGATACTCCCTCTCGCCTCGCCCAAGTGGGTAGAAGTCATTTTCCCTCCTCAAAAAAATTAAACATTGGACTGTAGGTAGAATTATTGTCATTGAATTTCAATCAAATATTTATTTTAGTATTGTAATAATATGTACGTAGTTAAATCTAGGTCATTTCACATGCTTGTTTCAAATATATTCAATTTTTTTTATAAAATAAGCCATTGTGCATGGTGTATGTCAATAAACTCCTTTACCATTTGATTGGCGAAAAGTGGATACTCCATAAACGGCGTGATGGATAATCTAATACGCTATCTACTGCACATAGATCAAATGTCCACAACCTGTAACCTTTTCTATTTATACCCTTATCTTCATAATTATCTATTCTATGGGAACTGTTTTCATACTATCCACACTTGGTATCAGCAAGGTTGTCGTTTGTTTAAACATTTACACTTGTGCAAATTGAAAGATATGTAATAAATACGGAAGCGATTTCCTTTGATATAACATGTAAGTAAATACTTTTAGTGCTGAGTTGAAAATGGTGACCAATAATGTCAGACATCGATCAGTGATACGGTAGTCTTAGCTGACTAAGCGCGGATGTTGATCAAGGGCATGAAAGATAGAAAAGTTGCAATGATCAATAAGGAGATAAACATCTGACTTTCACACATCAACAGCCTGTTAGTGGCTACTGCTGATCAAAGCCGTCTTCTCGCATGGAGAAGAGTAGAGCATTAATCACCACGCTTGCTCAATGCGGGTTGGCTATTTCAAACTTATAGACCAGGTTTTCTCAAGTTGTTTTCCTTCACCGTTTGTCAGTGGTTTCTCAATAATCCCAGAAAGTATATATAATTTGGAAAAAGTTACATTGATACTAGCCGTTGTTAGGTTTCTAACCGCACCCTCTTGCACAGTAGTCTTAATCTCCACGACTCCGGTCTGACTTTAACAAGTCATAATTAGGTATGTTTCTAGTGTAGAAAAATATGGAACAATATGGAAGGTGCAAAAATCACAGCCAAATTGAATATGAGCAAATATTTACTAGTTTTTAGACCACTTGTCAGTTTTTGCTATCCACAAATATTATGTAATCGATCTGAGGACTTTGTTTTTGTTTGAACACGCTGTTTTCGACTGATACTCGAATTTGCTTCTCCTTGAGAAAGGTTAAACAGGTATCAATCAATATTTGGAATAACTTAAGGAGATTCCGGAACTGAATTTGGTCCTAATATCAAAATCAACAGCTCATGCATAACGTACGCAGTGCCTTCAGAAGAGAGTTTTCCATAATCTTTACCACACTTGACAGATAGATTGGAGATCGCAGTTACGTGATCACAGTCGGCATTTCCAACACCTTTTTTTTGAGGGGGTAAAGTCGTCCAATGACTTTTCCTAGCCTTGTGCGAGGCGAGACAGAGTGTCAGACTCTTACTGACTAAAAACCATCCCGATCCTACTCCTGCTTTTCGAGCCGGGGCCCTGGTAAACCCGCTAGGTAGTCCGCAGCTTCGGAAACAGGAATAGAAAGGATATGAATGCGTTCTCTCTTGTTACTTGGTGAAAGTTGGCTGGTCTTAAGTCATTCTAAGCTTATATTTATAAATGGAAAAAAACTTCGTCCATAATTATAAAATAATAACACATGATAGACGAATGCAAATAACGGCTAGTTGAAAAATAAAGTACAAATAAAGCATAATCATCTTGCCAATGACCTTCCGAAGTTATGGAGCAAGGTCGCATCACACGTAATGAGTTTCAATGTATTTGTTTTTGTAATAATTTAGCGTATGTAACGTATGTACCTACATTCTCGCGGATATTTTTGGCAAGTCATTAACGTTGAAGGACAAACAATATGGATGTGGATCCGTCATTTGGGGTGGACTATGCATATCAGTGGACGTTTTGTGACTGATATGACCCTTATTCTTATAAAGCAAACACTAACTCTCTTATTAGCTTTCATAACATCCAGTTTTACAAGTGCATCGGTTAACTAACAGATTAAGATTTTTAATCCAAAATGTCTACACCGATCTAGATTTTTGATAGAAATTCAGTAGAACTGATGTCAAAACTTGCTCCTATCGTACAACTCCTCCGTACTTTGCACTTTGCCTTTTTCGAGTATCTCCCCAATGAGATCAGCCATAATGATTTCACTCTAAATATGGCTGCAAAAACACTTGTTTATCTCATCTCATGTAATAGGATTTGTAGTTAAACTTGGACTCTCAACCGGTTTGTAAACAGTAGCGATCCAACCGGTCTAGACATCTCGTTGGCTGTTTATAGACTGCACGAACGAAAGGATTGTGTCTGTGAAGAGGCTGTTGCTAGGCTGGTTTGTGCAATTTTTCTTTCGTATGTTTGTCGTACTAATAGGAAAATTACGGAACAATTTGTGTCGGTCTACATCGTCAAAGATACCTGTTGCCAAACAAAAGTTATCTATTTATACTCCCTTTGTGTATCTTAGTTGTAAAACGATTATAAAGGGTCTAATCCTGATTATGATCCTAAGAACTTTGTGTCCTCGATAAGCCATTGTAAAGAAAGCGTATCTTATCAACTTATTGTTTGCACTTTGATTCATAATTGCTCCATTTCTCTTGTTACAGTCAACAAACAAATCAACGACAAAGAGAGGATTGCAGCTGCAATGGAGAACCCGAACTTGAGGAATCTTGTTGAAAACTGCATTGCTGACGAAGAATAATCTTACAACAATGGCGCCCGACGCAGCATTCTCCAATATTAGTGACAAAAACGAATTCACAAAGTTCACAAAATTCTTAGCTTATAAAGGCGTCCAAGTTATAGTAGAATCGAGGAAAGGGGTTAAAATAGAACCGAATAGTAAACCACAATCGTCAGATACTGATTGGTTCAATCTCCAAATACCCGACACTCCTGAAGTTAACCAAGCAACCAAGAATGCTCTTCCATCAGACAGAATACTTGAAACTATCAGATCACAACTGCACGTTGAAATATCAGTTCAAACGGAGGATGGTGATGAAATGGTCCTTGAGTTGTGGACCTTAGAGTTAGATGAGAGCCAGTTTGATACCTCATTGAAAGCCATGAACACAGTATACTTTCGGATGGGGATCTTGTTAAAGTCTTTGATCACAGTAACGAGAATAACCCCCGCATACCACTTATCAAGAAAGCAGAGGACGGAATCTTTTACTATATTCTATAGAGTTTACAGTGGGGAACCCAAAGTGAACGCCCTTGGCGAATCTGTCAAGAAGATACAAGCTGGGATGCTAAAAACTCCTTTGGGAGCTATTTGCTTCTCAGTTTCATACAGAACAAATTTCTCCATATCCCCAAACCGAACTGAGAAAAACAACGTGTTGCTACTAAAGAGTGATCACTTTGAACTCAGTCCAAAACACGTAATATTTGAGTCGAAAAAGAAGAAGGAGCAAAAGAAAGAACCCAAGAATTTTGGACCTGTCGACTTAAATAAACCATTACGGATGGCAGCTTTTGCTGATGAAGATATTGTCATGCAGGTCTTCGACGATTTTCTCACTAAGATCCCCGTTCCTAAATGTAGAAAGCGATCTAAGGCTCAAATTAAAAGTAGTGCTATGGAGATGCAAAGCACAAGGGATCTGGACCTCACAACTATCTCCAAAAGTCCGACCTCAATGGAAATGCCACCAAAGAAATTCTCAGGTTTCCGAAATGAGAATGAACCACCTTTAAAACTCCTTCATTTTCCATTCGCTGATGATCATCCAATTAGAGAACTTGCGGAGTTTTATAAAGACTTCTTCAACGCTCCACATTTGAAGTTAGCTGACGATCTAGCAAGATCAAAATCGAAGAGTCCAGAGTCAGTGAAAGAGATGGAATTAGCGAGTGAGGATTTATCAAAAGACCTTGAAGTGTATGAAAGCTCTGTGCTTGAATTTGATGAGTTGATTGCTGAAATGTGCAGATCGGCTGAATGGAGCGGGAATTAGGGATCAAAGTGACCGTAAAGATGGTATAGGATGACCCACTTCTTAAAAGCGCTTTGTGTGTTGCTTATGCACAAATGATTATATTGCGCTGTTAGTATGATTTCTGCATTGTATAAAGACTGTGCCATTAGTTCTCTGAGCATTAAGGAATGAGTTGTCCTACCATATTTGGAGGTCGGTGAAGGATTGAAGACTGATTAATCTGGACGATTTTATAGTTCTGAGTATATGGTATAGGATGTTTGTGATCGCGATGGACTATGAATGATTTAATTTCAATGAACAATATTTGCCCTTATATTAATGTGATGTAAATACAAGCTGGTCTAATGACAATTTTGCTGTTTTGTTTCTACTATACGTGTAATATTCAATGTCTGTAATTTTATTCAATTGATGTATGAAATAGTAATTGAAGTTGTATTAGGATTGCCTTTATTGTCTCGTATTTTACTATAATAGTAATGCACTGCTCTCCGTAATATTAATAGTGACGTAATAATATGATGCTATGTATGTTTGTGAACTCTTAGTTTATATTCTTGATTCGGTTTATGGTTCCAAAAATGCAGTTAATTTCTGCCCAATGTTAGAGTTTGTATATATTATTTAATATACATTATAGTTTGCATCGTTTTCGAATTATTTTAATTTACCTATTATTCTTAAGGATTTTTTACTTCTAATTTGTACTGAAGATGAAGTTGTGATGATGATTGGTCTACCAATCGCTGATGCCAAATGATCAAATGATTATGTTCTTTGGCAATCGGTCGCAAAACTGATTTTAATGTTATTTAGCTTATTATACACATTATTTACACGCTGTTCTTATGGTAGATAAACGACATGACTGACCTGAATTTTCGAGGTTTCGAAAAGCGTAATGGAGTTCCAAATTTTGCTGTCGCCAAATCACCATGTATGAGTACCATTAGTATGAGTTTCCTTTACGTTTAAACTAGAGCGTGTTCGCCGCTCTGATTGGCCGGTCCGAATAAACCGACCAATCAGAGCGCCGAACGCGTTCTCGTTTCGATCTCGTTATACGTACAACTAAACTCGTACTAAGCCCTCTGATTTCAATGAGTTGGTCGATATAAAGCGCTCTCAGCGCCATCAGGTGCAGATCGTTGGTACTTAAACTAGCGTGTCCACGTTTGCCTTATGATTTTCTGCAATGTGTAAGAACTGATGTTAATTCATTATTTTTTTTATTATTAAATAGGATCAGCAGGGACATGCGATTTTAGGTATAAAAGATAGCGGTATGATACCGCTAAGTATAGTTATAATTGGGCTGCGTCAGTACCTTACCTACATAAGAGTAGACCTCTTATACCTAATTGAAAGGAAGGTAAGAGATCAGAGATATACTTACTGCCGCACTCAGACACGTTTAATGGTTACTTAAACTATTCCTTAGTAACCATTTTGTTCCGAAAACAATTGCTAAGGACTGGGTTAAGTAAGCATTATGTCTGGTTTCGTCAGGAAGTCTTAATTGTGCCTCTTTTGGTCAGGTTCAACAAAATAAGGTATCCTGAGATTTGCCCTTATCCTTGGCCTGATTTGGAAAGAAACATCAGTGCCCCAAAAGATTGAATTTTGGTATAAAATTATTTCTAACAAACTTAAGTCAAAAATTCCGCCTAGAACTCTGCTGATCCTCAAGCGCAAGTAATTTTCTCATTACTTAGCCATTTTCCAAATAATTACTTGTAAATAGTTATTAATTATATTAGAATGAGTTGTGTAATAGAACTTAATATTTTATTTTTATATTCCTATTATTTGTAACTTGTGGTACAAACTTTTAAACTACTTGTTCATTTTATTTGTTAGAATTAGATAGCATGTTGCATGATGAAAATATAAAATGAATTATAAATAGAAATTATTTGCTCACTTTTTTGTTTGTAGGTAGATAATCATCTGAATAAATAAAGATATTTACCGATTCGATTTGATTTTTAATTGTTTTCAATTTACCGCCTAACTAGACCCACTAGACCCATTTTATCAAAGTACAATAATAACATTGTTATTAACAAGTTTGTACCTACCCGTTTATTTCTTAATGCCTACTGGGCAAAACTTAGGAACTGTTAAGAAATAATAAGTATCTAATAGAAAATCTATATCTAATATGACCCGTCCAAAATAATAAAAGTATTATTTTGGATTATTTTTCCTCAAGATTTTTCTAACATTTAACGTTGAAAAATAATATTATAGTCTGTGGTTGCCTTGCTAAGTTTCGTTCTGAATCCAATGTAATGAGTTAATGTCAATAATTTACATGTATTTTGTTATTGAAAAGCAGACTAAATAATATAGCTTGATATGATAAACATTAATATCATAAAAACAATTTATTTTGCATTGATTAACTAAATTAGTAGAACAGATAAATAATTGAAATATCTTTCGTAACAAAGTTTAGTTCTATTCTCAATAAAGTTTAGTTTTCAAACGCACACTTTGTCTTTGAAATCATTGAAGTGTCAAACTGTCAAGCAGGAGACGCAACAGCATCTCAAAATAAACAACAGTGCTAATAAATAAATGAAAAAGAACACAATGCTCTAAGCTCTAAGTAAAATGTGTGAAAACAGTGACTATAAGTGCTAATTTACTTTTAGTTTCTAATTTTAAGTAGTAGTTTTAAAACATAACCTCAAAAAGTACGTGAGCTCAAGATGTTTTCGATTTGCCGGCAAACGCATCCTGCTACAGGAATTGAGCATGCAGTTAGCTGCTGCTTCTTTAACAATGAAGAAACATGTCTCGTTACCGCTGGAGCCAATATCATCAAGGTTTTCCGATTGTTGCCTGAAGGACAAACAAAAGAGGTTAACGCCGGTAAGTTTTAGTTTATGGATTTTTATGAGATATTTCTATGCTTATTTGCCGCTTAAAATTTACTTCAAAATGATCTTCAACGATTTTAGCGTTAATTTTGTTAAGTTTTCTGATGTTTTCATGATCTTTGCTTTATAAACATTAATCATCATGATAATCATGCCACATCAACATTGTTCGTATCAAAATTACCTTCGTACTCAAACTCACTAAAGTAACGAATCAAATGAAAATGTAGGACATGAAAGCTGCCAGTAACAAGATAAATTATTTTTATATTTTTAAAACTTGAATTGCAGCAAATTCGTAAATACTATCTCTAATTTGGCCATAATAATTTAAGGCTTAATGTTAATAGAAGTTTTGTTGACCAAAGACTGTAATGGTTGGATGGTTGACTGTTTGAGAATGCCTTAAGACATAAAGTCTACATGAATTCACTGCTGATTGTGTAAAGGAAAAATACTTAAATAAATGAATAAAGAGTTCACTAAATATTTTAGTGACCATAGCTTCATTTTTCATTCATATTTTATCATTACTCTACTAGACACAGGCTTTTCCAATAGCGGTATTTAAGTCAAAGTAATAAAGACTATAATTGTATAAATACATTTTCAGCTGGTCAACCGATCCCTCCTAAAATGAAGCTAGAATGTCTAGCCTCCTACACATTATGGGGCAACGTAATGTCCATGGCATCGGTCCGATGTCCAAGCGCTGGTAGAGATCTCCTACTCGTATCGTTTAGAGAAGCCAAGCTGTCCGTGTTACAGTATGATCCGCAAACCGATAACCTTATTACGTTAAGCATGCATTATTTTGAAGAGGATGATATGAAGGTAAGCCTTTTTAAATTGTTTTTTAAGTATATTGAACTGTTGGTAGAATTACTTCAGTGTGTTGCATTCCGATCAGACCATTGATGGGATGGGACCCAGTAGGGTTGATTACCCAGAGATTATGTGGTTACCTATTGAGTTTACCAGGGTTCCAATTCGAAATCTAAAATAGAAACGGGGTGGTTTTTAGCCAGTAAGAGTCTGACACTCCCCTCTCGCTTCGCCCAAAGTGGGAGAAATCATAGAATGATTTTCCCCCCTCAAAAATAAAGGTAGAATTATTATCAATAAAGTAGTAATATTGGTTTTGTAATTGTAGTTAAATCTAGGTCAGTGAACAGAAAAGTAAATTGTCTGGGTATGCATTTTATGACATCTTGTGTGTTTCTAATATTAATTAATGTTTCTTATGTCTATTTTTCATATTAATCTCCACAAACCATCTGATTAAAGCTCGAACGGCAGATGACATATAAAAAGAAGGAAAACTTCATATAACTATCAAACATCATGAATATTGCACACCATGTATTATATTCCTATATTTTCAGAACGGTTGGACCACCCACCCTCACATTCCATGGATCCGAGTAGACCCTGAGTGCCGATGTGCAGTCATGTTGTTATATGGAAAGAAACTAGCAGTATTGCCATTCCGCAAAGACATTACAAACGAAGATGGAGATCCTTTAGAAGCTAAACCTCTTGATAGCAAGTTAGCGGTGAGTATATTAATTGTAAATAGCTTTTGCATGTTGAATTTCTCATGCTCAACAAGCTTGAGAGTAAAATGCTGGAGAATTTCCAGACTTTGGTCTACTACAGTAGACTTGAGTCTGGGTACAAACTTTGTCATGATTTAGTATGAGGAAAATGTACCTATTCATATGATCCAGGAAAATTATCAGACTACAGCAGTTAATAGATAACAGAGACAATGGAATACCAAATGAGATAATTCTGGCATGCTTCTATTACTCCATTTACATTCACATCTACAGTACACAAATAGCAAAATCATCATCATCAGACTCATTGTTTAATTTGAGTAAGTTCAAATTAAAACAAAATGATTTGATCTATCTGTTCTTACTTCTTTATCTAGTTATTTTATAGATTGACGTGTTATAACCAACTTGTAAAAATAAATAGCATTTATCATTTAACCCAATATGTAAACTAATATCAAAGATGAAAAATCTGGATAAGAAGATCCAGATCGGACCAAAAATCCATTCAAAACAAAAACAGAACACATTGGCATTCCCTAGATTTTACCATAATCATGCATGCTAATATTTTAAAACATACTTCTTCGTTCCAGCAACCAACACAACCGATAAACCGTGCGCCCACGTTGGCCTCCTACGTGATAGTACTGAAAGACCTGGATGAGAAAATAGACAATATTATAGACATACAGTTCCTACATGGGTATTACGAACCCACACTGCTGATATTGTATGAACCTGTTAGGACTTTTGCTGGGTGAGTACCAACTAATACATACAGGAAAAATTTTGATAGGTATGGCAAAATCTTTGTAATAATTTATGATGTTCATTAAGTAAGTTTAGTAAACACGTATTTATTTTGTTATGTTCTATACAAAACTCTCAAATTAAGTCCGATTTCTTGGGCTCTGCTCAGCTATTATTAGTCGTAGCGTGATATTCTAAGGCTTATAACTTTCCTTGATAAATGCTTTATCCAACACAAAAATAACTATTCAAATCAGACCAGTAGTTCTGAAGATTAATGCGTTCAAACAAACAAATTCTTAACTTTGAAGTAGATGATTATGACTATCTGGGGCCTTGGTCTGCTATTACAATTGTGTCAGAATGTTCGATCACTGAGCAGTGCAAGAGGGACGGAGCTATGTAGGTAGGCCCCTGGTCTCATTACAATCACCTTTTAAATATTTTGCTACCAGCTAGTAGTAGTAACAAAAGAACAAATAATAATAAAAAATATTATTATTCTGTGACTTCCAGTCGCACGGCAGTCCGCAACGACACATGCGCGATGTGCGGCGTGAGCCTGAACATGAGCGCGCGAGTACACCCCGTCATATGGGCCACCGCGCATCTACCCTTCGACTGCATCAGAGCCGTGCCCGTACAGAAACCTTTGGGTGAGTTACCAACTAGTTACAGATCTTTATATTCTACTACACTAGGGTTGAAAAAGATTTCGCTGTAATGTAACATAAAGTTTGCTGTGTGAAGTTGTGATTACGAATATTGGCTGTCTAGTGCTAAAACTCGTGAGCGGTCGTACTCGGGCTACGGCATTTTAACTGAGCACTGGCGTTTTTACCCCGTGTAGACTTTCTTTTTATTGTTTTCTTGTTTTGCTTGCAATATTTTACAACGGTGCAAATAAACTGATTTTCTTTCTTTCTTTCTTTCTTATGAGCCCCAGTCTGGCTTGAAACTAGTCGAGTATCCTCGAAAAGTTTACATAATTCCTGTTTTTTATTAGCTTATTGTTTATATTGTTTATGTTATAATAAGCTCAAGTAAATCTTATAGAAAGTTCATTATTTCGAAAATTAACATAATTTTATTTCGACTCATATTTTTATTTCTTTACACGAGTTTATTTTTTTTTTACACATATACATTTGTTATTGACGATGGGCAAGACTATTTGATAGAGCTTGTTCTCATGGGCGTGAAATAAAGTTTGACACACAATTAAAACTTAATTTAAACTAAACATTGGTGCACAATACACTCCAAAAAAAATTAAGAATTGCGTCACTGCCCCGCGCGGGATTCATTGTGACGCTAGTACGCTACGCTCCTACGCAAGCGTCGGGTGGCAGGGCAGCGGGGAAATGGAATAGTGATGTGTGTTGCTCGCGTGCCTTCGACACAAAGTATAATAATCGAGATGCTGCGTTATAGGTAATTTTTGAATTGTATTTTACAGGTGGATGTCTAATAATGGCGGTGAACTCTCTAATATACTTGAATCAGTCGGTGCCGCCGTACGGCGTGTCACTCAACAGTATAGCTACGCATACCACTAACTTTCCACTCCGTAAGTCATTTGATTTATTTTTATTTATAGAATAATAGCAAAGATTTAGGTATGAGTGTATTTTAATGGTATATGGTGACAAACAATTAGACAAATTATTTAATGGTAAGTAATTAATCAGCGCTCTGTGATAGCGAAGGTGAAAACCGGTGTAGCGATCACCGTATTGTCAGAGGCACACTGAACATCAATGTAAAACTAGAGCGGTCACGCCTGGTGAAGTCCACGCTCCGCCCTGGACGTGCCCAGATCCAAAACCCCGAGCAATTCCAACTCCAACTGCAAAATCGCTTCCAGTGTCTAGCCGATTGTGGAAACGTGGACGAGATAAATCATGGGTTAGTGGAAACTGTCCGAGCAGTGGGGTCAGAGTTCTTCAAGACCCCCCGCCGAAACAGGCCCCAAAAGCTCTCCGACGGAACCTTAAAACTTCTTAAGGATCGTAGCGAGATGAGGCTGCAGTCTTCAGTCGATATGTCCGAATACGGCAAGCTCAATAGACGAATCTCGAAAGATATGCGACGTGACCTGCGGGCCTATAACGCGGCAAGAGTCAGAGACTTAATTGACCGAAACAAGGGCTCAAAAGTCTTCGCAAAGAATTCGTCTGTTGGGCAAAGCCAAATGACGAGGCTGAAGACCGAGGATGGCAGCGTCATCTCGTCGAAGTCCGAGATCCTCGGAGAGCTCGAGAGGTTTTACGGACAGTTATACACCTCAACACGGCAACCCATCGTCGGTACAGCTCGGGACCCATGGGCTCGCTGTCATCACAACGGTAAGTCCCCTCTTTGAGGAGTGGCTAGAGAGGCGCCACGGCGTCCTCACCTACCGCCTGACGCAGGTGCTTACCGGACATGGGGGTTTCGGTAGGTTCCTGTTCCTTATTCGACATTAGGAAACGCCCGGGTGTCATCACTGTGAGGACCGCCCAGAGGACACGGTAGAACATACAGTGGCGGTGTGCCCTGCGTGGGCTGAGCACCGCCAAGTCCTCAGGGATGTGGTCGGCGATGGCGACCTCTCGCGCCCGGTACTGGTTCAAGCCATGGTACGGAGCGAGAGGGACTGGGATGCCGTCTCCTCCTTCTGCGAAGCAGTCATGCTAGCTAAGGAGGAGGCGGGGCGCGTGAGGGAACAAACCTCCTCACGCCCCAACAGTAGAGAGACACTCCGGGCGTCGGGGATCGCGAGACGATCTCCGGCCACCGTAAGTGCGGGCCTGCGGACGGCGAGCAAGGATAGCTCATCGCCCGAACAGAAGCAGACCCGTGCGTGCGGCGCGTCGCGTTCCGCGCGCGCCTCAAAGAGCCATCAGACCACCACAGATGGGGCCCAGTAGGGCTGATGCCTGATCCGGAGCTGCGGACTACCTAGCGGGTTTACCGGGGCTCCGGCTCGAAAAGCAGGAAAAGGAACGGGGTGGTTTTTAGTCAGTAAGAGTTCCTCTCGCCTCGCCCAAGGCGGGAGAAGTCATTGGATGATTTTCCTCCGTCAAAAAAAAAGCTCGGGACCCAGGAGCTAAACTGACGCGGCACTACACTGAGGATATCCCAGCCTGTACGAGATTAGGATGGCTCTCAAACAGCTTAAAAACAACAAGGCGCCAGGCGATGACGGAATCACGTCGGAACTTCTGCGAGCGGGTGGAAAACCGATACTTTTAGTCCTCCAGAAGCTATTCAATTCCGTCATACTCGAGGGAATCACGCCGGCAGCATGGCAACGGAGTGTGGTGGTTCTGTTCTTTAAAAAAGGCGACAACTGTCTGCTGAAGAACTACAGACCTATCTCACTTCTGAGCCATGTGTATAAGCTGTTTTCGAGGGTCATCACGAACCGTCTCGAACGCAGGCTTGATGACTTCCAGCCTCCCGAACAAGCCGGATTCCGAAAAGGCTTCAGTACCATAGACCACATTCATACGCTGCGGCAGGTTATACAGAAGACCAATATAAGGTAGTGTCATTGGATGTCTTTTATTTTTGATATACTTGCCACTATGCTTGGCGTTTGTGGACTTTGAAAAAGTCTTCGATTCAATCGAAACCTGGGCGGTGCTGCAGTCGCTCCAGCGGTGCCACATCGACTATAGATACATCGAGGTTTTGAAGTGTTTGTATAACAACGCCACCATGCGCATCCGACTCCAGGAAGAGACTACGAGGCCAATCCAGTTGCGGAAGGGCGTGAGACAGGGAGACGTTATATCTCCAAAACTGTTCACGAACGCACTGGAGGACGTTTTTAAGCTCTTGGACTGGAGCGGACGCGGCATCAACATTAATGGCGAATACATCACTCATCTCCGTTTCGCCGATGACATAGTCGTAATGGCAGAGTCGCTGAAAGAGCTGAACACCATTTTCAGCGACCGTAATACCGTTCCCCAACAGGTGGGCCTTAAAATTAACATGGACAAGACGAAAATCATGTCAAATGTCCATGTTGCACCTATACCGGTTATCGTTGGGAACGATATACTCGATAGTTGTAGTATACCTGGGTCAGATCATCCAGCTAGGTAGGTCCAACTTCGAGAAAGAGGTCGTCCGAAGAATCCGACTCGGATGGGCAGCGTTTAGGAAGTTACATGAAGTCTTCTCGTCAAAAATCCCGTAGTGTCTGAAGACCAGGATCTACAACCAGTGTCTGTTGCCGGTGATGACGTACGGTACCGAGACATGGTCCCTAACTGCTGGCCTTTTAGAAAGGCTCAGAGTCGCCCAGCACGCGATGGAGAGAGCTATGCTCGGAGTATCTTTGCGCGACAAAATCCGAAATATGGAAATTCGCCAAAGAACAAGAATTACAGACATAGCTCTCAAAATATGCAGGCTGAAGTGGCAATGGGCAGGCCACGTCGCTCGGAGGACTGATGGCCGCTGAGCCAGGAAGGTGACTGAGTGGCGACCGCGGACCGGAAGACGCAGCGTGGGCAGACCTCCCACTAGGTGGACCGACGACATCGTCAGAGTGGCGGGGAGCCAGTGGATGCAGGTGGCGGCTTGTCGTTCTACGTGGAGGACTAAGGGGAGGCCTTTGTTCATCTGTGGACGTCTCTCGGTTGATGATGATGATGATGAATCAGCGCCCATGGAGACCCGTAACACTACAGGAGATACTAGTACGTTCCCGGCTAATATTTGGGGAATGGGCGTGGAGATGAGAGTAGGGGGATTGGGTCTCCAGTACCTTACTCACACACTGAATAAAACCAAGTGTTTAAACAAGATGTATATTCATACACACATCAGAACGTTACACTAAACATATTAAATACGTTGGAACACAGGGTTATGATGACATGTGACATAGCGAAATTCGTGTATCACGCGATGGCGAGCGGAGGCGGACTGTCGTTCGTGTCCCTCGGCGATCGATGCGCGCGGCGTAGGACCGCGGGCGAGCTGGCTCTCCCGCCCACCGTGTACATTGTAATTGTCTGTGTTGTATTCCCCGCAGGGATCCAGGAGGGCGTATGCATCACGTTGGACGGGTCGTGCGTGGCGGCGCTGGGCGAGGGCCGGCTGGCGCTGTCGCTGCGCGGCGGCCAGCTGTACGTGCTCACGCTGCTGGCCGACTCCGTGCGCACCGTGCGCAGCTTCCACCTCGACCGCGCCGCCGCCTCCGTGCTCACCACCTGCGTACGTATACTACCGCACTACTACACTCACTACCGCACTACTATACTCACTACCGCACTACTACACTCACTACCGCACTACTATACTCACTACCGCACTACTATACTCACTACCGCACTACTATACTTCCGCACTACTATACTCACTACCGCACTACTATACTCACTACCGCACTACTATACTCACTACCGCACTACTATACTTCCGCACTACTATACTCACTACCGCACTACTATACTTCCGCACTACTATACTCACTACCGCACTACTATACTCACTACCGCACTACTATACTTCCGCACTACTATACTCACTACCGCACTACTATACTCACTACCGCACTACTATACTCACTACCGCACTACTATACTTCCGCACTACTATACTCACTACCGCACTACTATACTCACTACCGCACTACTATACTCACTACCGCACTACTATACTCACTACCGCACTACTATACTCACTACCGCACTACTATACTTCCGCACTACTATACTCACTACCGCACTACTATACTCACTACCGCACTACTATACTCACTACCGCACTACTATACTCACTACCGCACTACTATACTTCCGCACTACTATACTCACTACCGCACTACTATACTCACTACCGCACTACTATACTCACTACCGCACTACTATACTCACTACCGCACTACTATACTCACTACCGCACTACTATACTCACTACCGCACTACTATACTCACTACCGCACTACTATACTCACTACCGCACTACTATACTCACTACCGCACTACTATACTCACTACCGCACTACTATACTCACTACCGCACTACTATACTTCCGCACTACTATACTCACTACCGCACTACTATACTCACTACCGCACTACTATACTCACTACCGCACTACTATACTCACTACCGCACTACTATACTCACTACCGCACTACTATACTCACTACCGCACTACTATACTCACTACCGCACTACTATACTCACTACCGCACTACTATACTCACTACCGCACTACTATACTCACTACCGCACTACTATACTCACTACCGCACTACTATACTCACTACCGCACTACTATACTCACTACCGCACTACTATACTCACTACCGCACTACTATACTCACTACCGCACTACTATACTCACTACCGCACTACTATACTACCGCACTACTATACTCGCTACCGCACTACTATACTCACTGCCGCACTACTATACTCACTACCGCACTACTATACTCACTACCGCACTACTATACTCACTACCGCACTACTATACTCACTGCCGCACTACTATACTCACTACCGCACTACTATACTCACTACCGCACTACTATACTCACTACCGCACTACTATACTCACTACCGCACTACTATACTCACTACCGCACTACTATACTCACTACCGCACTACTATACTCAATACCGCACTACTATACTCACTACTATACTCACTACCGCACTACTATACTCACTACTATACTCACTACCGCACTACTATACTCACTACCGCACTACTATACTCACTACCGCACTACTATACTCACTACCGCACTACTATACTCACTACCGCACTACTATACTCACTACCGCACTACTATACTCACTACTATACTCACTACCGCGGCGGCCAGCTCTACGTGCTCACTACCGCACTACTATACTCACTACCGCACTACGTATACTGACTACCGCACTACTATACTCACTACCGCACTACTATACTCACTACCGCACTACTATACTCACTACCGCACTACTATACTCACTACCGCACTACGTATACTCACTACCGCACTACTATACTCACTACCGCACTACTATACTCACTACCGCACTACTATACTCACTACCGCACTACTATACTCACTACCGCACTACTATACTCACTACCGCACTACTATACTCACTACTATACTCACTACCGCACTACTATACTCACTACTATACTCACTACCGCACTACTATACTCACTACCGCACTACTATACTCACTACCGCACTACTATACTCACTACTATACTCACTACCGCGGCGGCCAGCTCTACGTGCTCACTACCGCACTACGTATACTGACTACCGTGAACGATAAAAAAACGACTGCGCTCGACCGTTGCGTTCGGCGAGTGTCGTCGCTGCCGCTTGCATGCAGCGCGCTCGCGTCGCGGCATCCCTTTCCCCCGGCCCCCGCACGGTGCGTCGTTGTTGGATCGCGGCGTTAACATTGCCTACCGCACTACTGCACGCGGCGGCCTTAAACATCTTGCGGCAGAAAAAAACACTGGAAAAATGATGCTCACATCTATCCAATACAGACACACGCGTTACGTAATATAAAATCCCACCCAAAACATAACTGTGAAAGGCTGCCAAGTTCGATAATATTGGAATGCTTCGCCTATAAAAGAAGTGAGATCTAAATAAGTACCAAGTTCCATACACAGACCTCAGTTAAAAATGATATAACAAGTTGGCAAGTTTTCACACACTTTGTTATAAACCTACTAAACGCAAAGAGTCAAGTATATAATTTTCTATTAAAACTTGCCAAGTTATATCATTTTTAACTGAGGTCTGTGTATGGAACTTGGTACTTATTTAGATCTCACTTCTTTTATAGGCGAAGCATTCCAATATTATCGAACTTGGCAGAGTTTCACATTTATGTTTTGGGTGGGATTTCATTTATTTTTGTAAGGTTTATTTTCTTTTTTCTTATTTTACTTTACTTTGACTAAATACAAACCTTCGTAACGAATTTTAGGTCGGTACGACCATTGGAAGATATAGATAATTTTTTTGTTTTAGTTCCTTAGGGGTATGAATTTACACCTTCATTATTTTTAAAACCGACTCACACTTGGCCATTTTCAGATTTTTTCCTTTACCTTGACCTAAAGACCTACCTCCATGCCAAATTTCAAGTCAATACGACCATTGGAAGTGGTCTAGGTTTTTGATGAGTGAGTGAGTGAGTCAGTCAGTGAGTGTATAGTAAAAATAGCGATTTTCTGACGTCAATATCTCAAGACCTACAATAGGTACATTAATGAAATTTTTTATTTTAGATAAGTAAGTAGATCTCGACAGATACTAGAAATTTCATATGCGTAGATAAAATAGATTTTGAGTTATAGGTGGGTCGAACTTGGCCCGAAATGGTTCGTGTAATATAACCCACGGCCGGTGTGTCGGTTTTTTTGCTCGAACTTGGCGGACACACTGCCGTGTGTCTAGATAATAATGTACAATACCCGGCGATGAATATGTGACTATGTGACGTATATATCTCTCCACAGATGTGTGTGATAGAAGAAGACTTCCTATTCCTTGGTTCCCGTCTCGGCAACTCTCTACTGTTGCGAGTGACGGAGAGAGAGAACAGAATGTTGTTCTCTGTGGACAAACCGCTGGAAGCTACCGTCGATCTCACCGTGTCGGAAAATGGTAAGGGAAAATTACACACACACACACACACACAGTCACACCTTTTATCCCCGAAGAGGTAGGCAGAGGTGCACATTACGACACGTAATGCCGCTATACAATGTACACCCACTTTTCAGTTACATACTTCTAAAAATCACGGTTTACTCACGTACATGAATCAAGAAAATCTCTAGCTAGCTTCGAGTCACAGTGGGACTCTTCATCATGAGCAGTTTGCGCAAACGCGATGACGTCGTGCAGACTTCTGACGTCTCCGCGTCTGCGATTTAGTATGTCTCACGATAGTTATAATAAAAATATTACATGTACTTCTTTTAACAATGAACTTTATAATGAAGTAGGAGTTGTCCCATTCAAAAAAGTTAGTTGTTGGCCTTTTAAAATCTCTCTCCATCTTCTTTTCGTTCGTTTGTGTATTTTGCGTAAACCAGCTCAAGTCTGGGCTACCTGATGATAAGCAATCTGCGCTGTCAAAAGATACCAGTTACACCTGAAAAGTTAGAAGTACAGTCTCATTAACTTTATTTCGTAAGAGTCCACTGTTGGAATATGGGCCTCCTCTACATAAGAGGGATTTGCCATAATCGCCTTGCTTGACAGGTGGGTTTGAGATCCCAAATTTAACACGAGAGAACATTGCAGACCAGTCTTTATTAAATACGTAATCCCTTAATCATCTCTTATGTTACCGACAAGATCTTGTTTACAAATCCATTCCTAATATAATAATTTAATTCCAATCTTCAGCGGAGCACCAAGCCCAACAAGCGCAACAAGCCCAAAGCGCCCAACAAGCACAGCAGTCGAAGGAAGACCCGGCCGCCAAGAAGCGTCGCTTGGACACAATAAGCGACTGTGTGGCCACCAATGTGATAGAAATCAGCGATAAAGATGAACTTGAAGTGTACGGGTCTGATATTAGAACGTCTACTCAACTTACTAGCTATGTTTTTGAGGTGAGTCTTGCATTTATTAGTTTAATAAATCATTTTAACCGTTGCGGAAAGATATAATATAGCATACATATAATAGGCATAACTTGTCAAAAAAAACAGTTACAAGAAGTTGAAGACATCATGTACCGTCAAGCTTTTTATTCTTGAATGGGTAGGTAGAGATGCACATTATAACATGTGACGTTATTGTATAATCTACACCGCTTTTCATCATTTGAGTTATAAGTCCCATGTAATAAAGGGTTGAATCTATTGCTATAATATTGGGCACAATTCCAGACTTCGTGCTATTACTGAGTAATTTTCTAAATACTGAAAAAACCCAGCAATGATTAAGCTCGACTTGGGAACCGAATTTCATACCCTTTGCCCGGCAGTCACACTTACGACAATAATATAATGCGAGATGTTTGTCCAATGAGAATTTCCTAGTGTCAAATCATTGGCAATTTTTTTGCAGCTACATTGATTAGACAAATATTATTTTACGTTTCATTAGCGTCAAAACACAAAAAAAGTTCACGTTCATTCTTGGAAATGTGATAATTTTTTTTATAGTTAAATCTCAAAGTAATCCGCGATACAGGCTGTGCCTAATGCGGTTGTCACTGTGTAAATTGGAAAATGTATACATTTAGCTGGTAATAAAGAATTTTATTTATTATTAAACTAGCAAACCTGGCGAACTGCGTTCCGCCACCAATAATTTTCCCCTGTAAATTAAAAAAAAATCCTGAATTTTCTTTGCTATTAACCTTACGGAGTCCGAGCCCTTCCCAACGAATGCAAAACCGTGGAAATCGGTTCGTGCGTTCGGGAGTTATAGCGTCAGGAAGGAAAACCCGACTTATTTTTATATAATAGATTTAATTTCCTTAATAAAACTAGCAACTTGTATGTGTGTAGGTATGCGACTCCCTGCTGAACATCTGCCCCATCGGCGACGTGTCGATGGGCGAGCCGCAGCTGGTGAGCGAGGACGCGGGCGACGGCGCCGACCCCGCCGACCCCGCCGACCCCGCCGCGCCGCGCCCGCCGCTGCTGGAGCTCGTCGCCTGCAGCGGACGCGGCAAGAACGGCGCCCTCACCGTATTGCAGCGGGCTGTCAGGCCGCAGCTCATTACATCCTTCAACCTGCCCGGTACGTAGAGTAACAAGCTTTTATTACTAACAAATCTTCTATATACATATAAAAGAAAATTGTGTTAATTACACTATTTATAAATCAAGAACGACTAAATCGATTTGGCTGAAAATTCGTGAGGAAGTAGCTTAGAACCAAGAGACGGACATAGGGCACTTTTTAAAATAAAAGAAAATCCTACTTTTTAAAATTAAAGAAAATCCTACGTCAATGTGAAAATTCGGGATTGTCATACAAAGTCGCGGGCAGAAGCTAGTATAGCTAGCTAGTATATAACAAAATCTAGGAATCTAAGAAGCTATGATACTAAACTATGTAGCTGTACGAAAAAGATGCGTAGATCGAGTATTCAACGTATCGATAGTAAGGAAACCATCCATAGCACACATCCTTCTTTAAAAAAACGTCTTAGTTGAACCCATTTTCACCATTGATGCTAAGCTTTGTGTGCGAATGAATATGATTAGTAGAAGCAAAACACACAGAAACGTATCGTAACACATCTCCGGTGGAAAAAACACCGTGGTATCGGCAATCCGATTGCCGATACTTGCGTCGGCAATCCGATCACATTGATACAGTGGACGCAGTCTGAACAATTAATCCGTTTCTCCGATGCATACGATGCGGGCCCGTAGACGCTTACCTTAAGCCCTAAATTACAATTAAATTTGCTATTTACAATGTAATTTACAGTATTATTCTAGTTCTCAATATAGTATGAGCTATGCTATAACATATTATCCACCCGCAGGTTGTATCGACATGTGGTCGATCCTGGGCGAGCCGGGCGAGGGCGCGCGGGAGTCGGAGGGGGCGCACGCATACCTCATACTCACGCAAGAAGACGGCAGCATGGTACTGCAGACTGGTGAGGGATACTTGTCATGTATTTACTGTACTATATATAGTCGGAGGGGGGCACGCATACCTCATACTGACGCAAGAAGACGGCAGCATGGTACTGCAGACTGGTGAGGGATACTTGTCATGTATTTACTGTACTATATATAGTCGGAGGGGGCGCACGCATACCTCATACTGACGCAAGAAGACGGCAGCATGGTACTGCAGACTGGTGAGGGATACTTGTCATGTATTTACTGTACTATATATAGTCGGAGGGGGCGCACGCATACCTCATACTGACGCAAGAAGACGGCAGCATGGTACTGCAGACTGGTGAGGGATACTTGTCATGTATTTACTGTACTATATATAGTCGGAGGGGGCGCACGCATACCTCATACTGACGCAAGAAGACGGCAGCATGGTACTGCAGACTGGTGAGGGATACTTGTCATGTATTTACTGTACTATATATAGTCGGAGGGGGCGCACGCATACCTCATACTGACGCAAGAAGACGGCAGCATGGTACTGCAGACTGGTGAGGGATACTTGTCATGTATTTACTGTACTATATATAGTCGGAGGGGGCGCACGCATACCTCATACTGACGCAAGAAGACGGCAGCATGGTACTGCAGACTGGTGAGGGATACTTGTCATGTATTTACTGTACTATATATAGTCGGAGGGGGCGCACGCATACCTCATACTCACGCAAGAAGACGGCAGCATGGTACTGCAGACTGGTGAGGGATACTTGTCATGTATTTACTGTACTATATATAGTCGGAGGGGGCGCACGCATACCTCATACTCACGCAAGAAGACGGCAGCATGGTACTGCAGACTGGTGAGGGATACTTGTCATGTATTTACTGTACTATATATAGTCGGAGGGGGCGCACGCATACCTCATACTGACGCAAGAAGACGGCAGCATGGTACTGCAGACTGGTGAGGGATACTTGTCATGTATTTACTGTACTATATATAGTCGGAGGGGGCGCACGCATACCTCATACTGACGCAAGAAGACGGCAGCATGGTACTGCAGACTGGTGAGGGATACTTGTCATGTATTTACTGTACTATATATAGTCGGAGGGGGCGCACGCATACCTCATACTCACGCAAGAAGACGGCAGCATGGTACTGCAGACTGGTGAGGGATACTTGTCATGTATTTACTGTACTATATATAGTCGGAGGGGGCGCACGCATACCTCATACTGACTCAAGAAGACGGGAGCATGGTACTGCAGACTGGTGAGGGATACTTGTCATGTATTTACTGTACTATATATAGTCGGAGGGGGCGCACGCATACCTCATACTGACGCAAGAAGACGGCAGCATGGTACTGCAGACTGGTGAGGGATACTTGTCATGTATTTACTGTACTATATATAGTCGGAGGGGCGCACGCATACCTCATACTGACGCAAGAAGACGGCAGCATGGTACTGCAGACTGGTGAGGGATACTTGTCATGTATTTACTGTACTATATATAGTCGGAGGGGGCGCACGCATACCTCATACTGACGCAAGAAGACGGCAGCATGGTACTGCAGACTGGTGAGGGATACTTGTCATGTATTTACTGTACTATATATAGTCGGAGGGGGCGCACGCATACCTCATACTGACGCAAGAAGACGGCAGCATGGTACTGCAGACTGGTGAGGGATACTTGTCATGTATTTACTGTACTATATATAGTCGGAGGGGGCGCACGCATACCTCATACTGACGCAAGAAGACGGCAGCATGGTACTGCAGACTGGTGAGGGATACTTGTCATGTATTTACTGTACTATATATAGTCGGAGGGGGCGCACGCATACCTCATACTGACGCAAGAAGACGGCAGCATGGTACTGCAGACTGGTGAGGGATACTTGTCATGTATTTACTGTACTATATATAGTCGGAGGGGGCGCACGCATACCTCATACTGACGCAAGAAGACGGCAGCATGGTACTGCAGACTGGTGAGGGATACTTGTCATGTATTTACTGTACTATATATAGTCGGAGGGGGCGCACGCATACCTCATACTGACGCAAGAAGACGGCAGCATGGTACTGCAGACTGGTGAGGGATACTTGTCATGTATTTACTGTACTATATATAGTCGGAGGGGGCGCACGCATACCTCATACTGACGCAAGAAGACGGCAGCATGGTACTGCAGACTGGTGAGGGATACTTGTCATGTATTTACTGTACTATATATAGTCGGAGGGGGCGCACGCATACCTCATACTGACGCAAGAAGACGGCAGCATGGTACTGCAGACTGGTGAGGGATACTTGTCATGTATTTACTGTACTATATATAGTCGGAGGGGGGCACGCATACCTCATACTGACGCAAGAAGACGGCAGCATGGTACTGCAGACTGGTGAGGGATACTTGTCATGTATTTACTGTACTATATATAGTCGGAGGGGGCGCACGCATACCTCATACTGACGCAAGAAGACGGCAGCATGGTACTGCAGACTGGTGAGGGATACTTGTCATGTATTTACTGTACTATATATAGTCGGAGGGGGCGCACGCATACCTCATACTGACGCAAGAAGACGGCAGCATGGTACTGCAGACTGGTGAGGGATACTTGTCATGTATTTACTGTACTATATATAGTCGGAGGGGGCGCACGCATACCTCATACTGACGCAAGAAGACGGCAGCATGGTACTGCAGACTGGTGAGGGATACTTGTCATGTATTTACTGTACTATATATAGTCGGAGGGGGCGCACGCATACCTCATACTGACGCAAGAAGACGGCAGCATGGTACTGCAGACTGGTGAGGGATACTTGTCATGTATTTACTGTACTATATATAGTCGGAGGGGGCGCACGCATACCTCATACTGACGCAAGAAGACGGCAGCATGGTACTGCAGACTGGTGAGGGATACTTGTCATGTATTTACTGTACTATATATAGTCGGAGGGGGCGCACGCATACCTCATACTGACGCAAGAAGACGGCAGCATGGTACTGCAGACTGGTGAGGGATACTTGTCATGTATTTACTGTACTATATATAGTCGGAGGGGGCGCACGCATACCTCATACTGACGCAAGAAGACGGCAGCATGGTACTGCAGACTGGTGAGGGATACTTGTCATGTATTTACTGTACTATATATAGTCGGAGGGGCGCACGCATACCTCATACTGACGCAAGAAGACGGCAGCATGGTACTGCAGACTGGTGAGGGATACTTGTCATGTATTTACTGTACTATATATAGTCGGAGGGGGCGCACGCATACCTCATACTCACTCAAGAAGACGGCAGCATGGTACTGCAGACTGGTGAGGGATACTTGTCATGTATTTACTGTACTATATATAGTCGGAGGGGCGCACGCATACCTCATACTCACTCAAGAAGACGGCAGCATGGTACTGCAGACTGGTGAGGGATACTTGTCATGTATTTACTGTACTATATATAGTCGGAGGGGGCGCACGCATACCTCATACTGACGCAAGAAGACGGCAGCATGGTACTGCAGACTGGTGAGGGATACTTGTCATGTATTTACTGTACTATATATAGTCGGAGGGGGCGCACGCATACCTCATACTGACGCAAGAAGACGGCAGCATGGTACTGCAGACTGGTGAGGGATACTTGTCATGTATTTACTGTACTATATATAGTCGGAGGGGGCGCACGCATACCTCATACTGACGCAAGAAGACGGCAGCATGGTACTGCAGACTGGTGAGGGATACTTGTCATGTATTTACTGTACTATATATAGTCGGAGGGGGCGCACGCATACCTCATACTGACGCAAGAAGACGGCAGCATGGTACTGCAGACTGGTGAGGGATACTTGTCATGTATTTACTGTACTATATATAGTCGGAGGGGGCGCACGCATACCTCATACTCACGCAAGAAGACGGCAGCATGGTACTGCAGACTGGTGAGGGATACTTGTCATGTATTTACTGTACTATATATAGTCGGAGGGGGCGCACGCATACCTCATACTCACGCAAGAAGACGGCAGCATGGTACTGCAGACTGGTGAGGGATACTTGTCATGTATTTACTGTACTATATATAGTCGGAGGGGGCGCACGCATACCTCATACTGACGCAAGAAGACGGCAGCATGGTACTGCAGACTGGTGAGGGATACTTGTCATGTATTTACTGTACTATATATAGTCGGAGGGGGCGCACGCATACCTCATACTGACGCAAGAAGACGGCAGCATGGTACTGCAGACTGGTGAGGGATACTTGTCATGTATTTACTGTACTATATATAGTCGGAGGGGGCGCACGCATACCTCATACTGACGCAAGAAGACGGCAGCATGGTACTGCAGACTGGTGAGGGATACTTGTCATGTATTTACTGTACTATATATAGTCGGAGGGGGCGCACGCATACCTCATACTGACGCAAGAAGACGGCAGCATGGTACTGCAGACTGGTGAGGGATACTTGTCATGTATTTACTGTACTATATATAGTCGGAGGGGGCACGCATACCTCATACTGACGCAAGAAGACGGCAGCATGGTACTGCAGACTGGTGAGGGATACTTGTCATGTATTTACTGTACTATATATAGTCGGAGGGGGCGCACGCATACCTCATACTGACGCAAGAAGACGGCAGCATGGTACTGCAGACTGGTGAGGGATACTTGTCATGTATTTACTGTACTATATATAGTCGGAGGGGGCGCACGCATACCTCATACTGACGCAAGAAGACGGCAGCATGGTACTGCAGACTGGTGAGGGATACTTGTCATGTATTTACTGTACTATATATAGTCGGAGGGGGCGCATGCGTACCTCATACTCACTCAGGAGGACGGCAGCATGGTACTGCAGACTGGTGAGGGATACTTCTCTATATTCATTTATCTATAACTAGCTACTTCCGCGCGGTTTCACCCGCTCTGCTTGGCTCCAATTGGTCATAGCGTGATGTTTTACAGCCTATAGCCTTCCCCGATAAATGCACTATTCAACACAAAAAGAATTATTCAAATCGGACCAATAGTTCTGGAGATTAACGCGTTCAAACAAACAAACTCTTCAGCTTTATAATATTAGTATAGATATAAAAATAAGTCTGATTTTCCTACCAGACGCTATAACTCCAGAACTCACGAACCGATTTCTACGGTTTTGCATTCGTTCGAAAGGTCTTGGGCTCCGTGAGGTTTATTTCAAAGATAAAAGCAGAAACACAGGAAAAATCATTGGTGACAAAACGGACTTCGCTGGGTTTACTAGTTTTCTATTCCCCACATTAGCATTTTCTCTTGTGTCGTGAGTGCGTTTACAAATATACAAGTTCACATACACATGACACTCAGACCCGAAGCAACAATTTGTGGATCACACAAAGAGTTTCTCCGTGCGGGAATCGAAGCTACAGGGCAGCCAGTTGCCCGTCTACGTACAAAAATAAATAAATAATTTAATTATTCCCACCCAGGTCAGGAGATCAACGAGGTGGACAGTTCGGAGTTCATGACGGGCACTCCGACAATCTTCGCGGGCAACCTCGGGAACAACAAGTTTATGGTGCAAGTCACCACCACTGCTATACGACTTGTTAAAGGTGAGTGTTCGTTTCAAAATATTCTCAATTAACCTATCTGTAGATTTAGTTGGCAGAAACTTTGTTGTTTTTACTAATTATACCTAATGCGCTCTAACAAGGTGCGGCTGACAGATGCCAGTATGACGTTGACGTCTCTCTTTAGGGATGGACATTAGAAAAATCTTTTTTTATCGCTATCGATACTCGCAGCATACATTTAATTCTCTTGAATTTTTTTATTAAATGTGTGTGTTATTTAGTTGTGCAGTCTAACTACGTGTATATACTTGTCAAAATAAATATTTTATGACCGAGCCCTGAGGTGTTTCAGAGTTACAGTTTTACAGAACAGTGAAGAAAACAAGGATATATTAGTTTGTATATGTTGGAATAGTACCACCACGCATTATCAATGGCGCCGGAAATGTCTAGCCGCGTCTACAGTGGATTTACCCACATAATTAAAGGTTTTTTAAGAATGATAATTGAACGACGCACGATTTTCGTTTTTTATTCTAAAAAAAACATCGACTACCTATCCATCGTAGCCGTACATCCCATCACTAAACACGACTATGGCTTTACGTTATACGCATAACACTTTACTTTATTTTTCATTTCATTAGATTTTAATTGAATACTAGAACATTCCGGTTGGTTTTAATTTAATTAACTACGCATCCGAATAGGGATTGCAATCCGGTATCATTTTCAATCCGGCCGGATTTCACCGGATTGATGCTAATCCGGACGGATCCGGCCGGATCCGGACGGATCCGGCCGGATTTTAAAGTTACTTAGGGCCTAGTATTTAGTGGTTTTTAGTTTTGATAATAATGTATAAAAAGAAAATAAAATACGTATTTATGGAAAATTAATTCACTTTTAATTATATTTTTTGGTATTAATTGTAATTTTTGGTACTATTTGTACTAAATCAAAATATGAAACTATTTTTAATAATAAAGTAGTCAGTCTGACTCTCACTTATTGCTGTACCTATTTATGTAAGTATCTAAAAGTACTTAAGTAATAATAATACTATTAAACTCTTATTAATAATCTACACAGTTATATAACAAAACAGTCTTTTTTTGTACTTATACAATCAACAACTTCAGTTCATAATCCTAAGAAACAAAACAAGAAGCATATTTATCTTTTGCAAAGCAAAATTCAAATGAAAATTATTTCTGTGCCTGAAAAAACGATCTAAGAAACAAATAAACAAATAGTGTTTATTGTACTGTCTCCTAGTCTGCTTCTGATGGCACTACAAATATAACCTGCGGCAGAAAAGGCCCTTTCTGCCTCAACACTGATTGGCCTAATCGCCATCAAGTGACTGTAGATCAGCGAAATGTGTTTTCCTTTTACTCCTTCTACTTCATACGCAGTCATTTCTTTTTTAAGTGTTTTCTCATAATCTGTTTCTTTTTTAGCATTAACTTTCCCTCTATACCCATTTTTTTGACGTTCCCAGATCGCGTTCGCGTATTTTTTGCTTTACCGGATCCGCCACCGGATCCGGCGCCGACTCACCGGATCCGGTAGGTTCAAAAACACGTCGGATCCGCCGGATTACCGGATCCGCCGGACCGGATTGCAATCCCTACATCCGAATGATTTAACATAATACGAATGTGATACAGCTAAAATATTAAGGCATAATTTTTAAATCGCAGCAACTTTCAAGAGTGATACGAAACGTTACTGAATCTGTCAGCCGCACCTTGTTAGAGCGCATTACGTATAATGTATAATATAAGACGAGCGCGAAGCAAACATATTACATTTTTAGAAAAATTATTTCGCAGCATTTTCAGGTCCCTATTTGAGAACCTCTGTATAAGACTAGAATTTTCGTCACCTATTAAACTATAAACACGTATGTATTTAAAATTCTAAATTTCCAGTCTGTAGGTCATTTAACTTGATAGTCAAAAGTATCAACAAAAAAAGCCAAAACTAAACGTGAACCTTAACCATTTTTCTTCCAATAAGGAATTACTTAGTGTCACACCATTGGACGTTCAATATTTGACAGCTGCAGTGAATGGACAAAAAACCCTCCTGCTACATTTGCTCCAGCGTGTTTGTGAGCAGAAAAATGGTCCATCAAATTGGCGCAGTGACGTGAACCAGTGGAAGTTTGTGCATGTCAACATCAACAGCCTATAAATGGCCACTGCAGACTAAAGGTCTCTTCTCGCATGGAGAAGGTTTGAGTCACCACGACTAGGTATATTATTGTCAGTACGGGCTGTCCGCAGGCGGCAGCCAGCTGCAGACGATCCAGCTGGAGTGGACGGCGGCGTACGCGGGCGTGGCCGACCCCTACCTCTGTGTATTGTGTCGTGTAGCTATATTATTGCAGTACGGGCTGTCCGCAGGCGGCAGCCAGCTGCAGACGATCCAGCTGGAGTGGACGGCGGCGTACGCGGGCGTGGCCGACCCCTACCTCTGTGTATTGTGTCGTGTAGGTATATTATTGTCAGTACGGCCTGTCCGCAGGCGGCAGCCAGCTGCAGACGATCCAGCTGGAGTGGACGGCGGCGTACGCGGGCGTGGCCGACCCCTACCTCTGTGTATTGTGTCGTGTAGCTATATTATTGCAGTACGGCCTGTCCGCAGGCGGCAGCCAGCTGCAGACGATCCAGCTGGAGTGGACGGCGGCGTACGCGGGCGTGGCCGACCCCTACCTCTGTGTATTGTGTCGTGTAGCTATATTATTGCAGTACGGCCTGTCCGCAGGCGGCAGCCAGCTGCAGACGATCCAGCTGGAGTGGACGGCGGCGTACGCGGGCGTGGCCGACCCCTACCTCTGTGTATTGTGTCGTGTAGCTATATTATTGCAGTACGGCCTGTCCGCAGGCGGCAGCCAGCTGCAGACGATCCAGCTGGAGTGGACGGCGGCGTACGCGGGCGTGGCCGACCCCTACCTCTGCGTACTGTCTCTATGTGGCCGGGCGCTAGTACTCGCGCTCAGGGAGTTCCGAGGGAAGGATGGCAGCGTGAGTTATACATACATACTTATTTTGTGTCAGCAAACGTTAGTTAAATAATTTATTTGTATTAAACCAATATGGTACTTGAGAGACCAATATAAGACACATTTGAATGTCTAACAACGTAAAAAGTGATTATGTCGGTCTGTAGCCTTAGTACAATTAGTTTGTTTTACGTTTAACAAAATCGAAATGAGAGCGCATTCGGCGCAGAGTACTGATCGATTTGTTTTTTATAGCTGGCGAACCAGAGTACCGGACGCGCTCTCGTTTTGATCTCGTTAAACGTAAAAACGTCCTCTAGAACGAGCAAGAGACTCCGTCCCAAGTATCTAATGAGTAAACGGATCATTTGATATAAGTAATACCCGCATCAATAGAAGAGAGTTATATGTGCATTGTGCGATCTTTTGGGGGATAGGGATTTGAGGTCTTGGGGATTTCGGGAGTAGAGAAGGAAGGGAGAAGGGACGAAACACAAGCATTGCTTAACCCTGATTTTTGCTTAGTTCAGAACAGAGGCTGTGGTATCAGTCCGGCCCATTTGTGCCGAACCATGGCTCTCTCGCTCTTGAAACCTTTTGGAAGCCGTATTAGTTGAATTAGCTAAATATATGAACTGATGTATCTTCCAGTCCTCCGGCCGCCTGGCCCCGACCCGCCAGTCAGTCCCCCACAGACCCCCACTACTGCGCGCCACTGTATACCGCGACCTTAGTGGACTGTTCACTCCGCCTGATGCTGGGAATACGCAGGTGAGCAAGTACCTAATATTTTTTTATTGTCCGTCTGGTAGATTATTTTAAAGCTATTTTTTTACGAAAGTAACGGTATGTCGGTTTGATATATAGTGTGAATGATATAGCTAGTTCCCACTCCCTATACTTTGATTCATTTTATCTTCGTATTGTTTTCTTATTACGGCAAAAGACTGGTGTAACACATTAATATTGTAAATGTGAATGTTTGTTTGTTTGGATGTTTGTCCGTCAATGACGCTGAAACTACTGAACGGATTTTGATGAAATTTGGTATACAGACAGGGTATAAGCTGACTTGGGTGATAGGATATTATCCCATGGGAACACGGGCAAAGCCACTGGTAAAAGCTAGTAAACAAACAAATAAATAAAAAAGATATGTCTAACATTCTAAAAACACCGTAGTACTTGAACGCTAATTATTATTGCAGGTGAAAGGCGAGTTCAGTGGTAAGATGAAAGGTAAGAACGTGAAGGCAGAAGGGTTCAAGCCTGGCGCCGTGTACGAACTCAACGACGAAGACGAGCTACTGTATGGAGGGGACCAGACACCCGCTTCCATGGCTAGCGTGAGTATATATACTACATATATTAATATAAACACGTTAATTATTATGTTATGTGGCGAGGAACTCGACTAGTTTCAAGCCATGCTAGAGGCTCATATTCATGAACAGTATTCCGCGACACACGACGCGGCGATTGTCGCGCTGCTACTGAGTACGTACGCGCTGCTACTGAGTGTGTACGTGAGTTAGCCAATAACATAATAATTAATTTAGTATGTCTTACCAAAGTTATAATAAAAAATATCAAAACGATTTATTAGGTCGACCTGTAAATAAATTTAAGAATCTGAATTACACACACTTCTAACTCTTGTATTATCATCAAGAAACTTTGCAATCATATGTAGATTTGATGAAGGAATTAAACGTTTTTGAAATACCGAAATTGAATTGTCAGTCAGTCTGTCCGTCAGTGAAACTAGATGCTCGTTCTAAAGTGTAGTTTCGAATGGAGAAGTATTTTTGTACAATCTCACTGATGACTTTAAAATTAGACACTAGAATAAAAAATTAGTCAATAATTTAAAATTGATGGCGGATGAAACCTTAGGTTTGTGTGTTTTCTATTGTTTTCTTATACATATACGGCATACGAGAGTTTAATAAATATATATCGTGTTACACCTCATTAGACATGTCCATTTCTCCCAAATGACAAGAACAATGATTAAAAGCTTATCGTTTTTAGTTTATTCAATATATTTAATTTTTCCTCAGATTATGTTAGCAGAACAATCAAAGAACCCGGGCGTGCCGCGTCGTATCTCCCGGTGGTGGAAGAAATACTTGGTGGAAGTGAAGCCGACGTACTGGCTGTTCGTGCTGCGGCTGAATGGGAACCTGGAGATATACTCGCTGCCTGAAATGAGGCTCAGCTTCCTTGTGCGAGACGCTTGTGCTGGGAACAGGGTGAGTTTTTGAGGAAATTGGGTAGATTTTTGTTACTAGGTGGCGTGGCGGTCTTGTTGTGTTGGGTCATGTTTGTTTGATATTAGATTTGTTGATATTTTCTTTATTAATGTAACCCCTAAAATGTTATCATAATATTTCTCTCAATGCTATTTAAAACAATGTTATCTATTATTGTAATAGATCGAAAATTATTATCTATACAGGGTGACTTTGAATTCGACGTATTCCTCTCGGGAGGTGATAGTACAACTAATTTCCTACAAAATTAGCCCTGAGGTCCTTGGGCGGAAAGTGGCTAGTTTCCGAGATATTCAACATTTTTGGTTTTGGTAAAAAAATCCCGAATTGATTACAAAAACATCAATAAATAAAAAAATACTGGTTGGATTTTAGTAGTTTTAGTTTTAATCAGTTGCTAATACATCAGTTATCATTTATAAATACTAATAATGGCAGAAATATCATTCGTTTTAAGATAGCAAGTAATTTCTTATCAAATTTTGCTTTGTGTCACTAATTTGGTCAATAGAAAACTGGATTTATTTCAAAAAATATATATGACACTAAGCGTACAAACTATTACAAAAACTTCCTTGGTTTATTAGCTACCCAGAAACGTAAAATAATTAACAAAATTCGCAAAAACAAATGAATTAATTGATGATAAGTAGAGTATAAGGAGAAAAACTCAATTACAAAAACATGTTATTTTGCTAAATTTTGTTCAATGTGACCTCCCTTACGACGAATACATGCCCGAATATGCTTCCTTATCTCTATGACGGACACTCTTGGACTGAATATGCGTCTTATTTCGTCACTATCTTCAAATATGTTTCGGAGAAAAATTTCGATACACGGCCAATTCCGTCTACATAAACAAGGAAGTTCATGTAAAAATCAACCGTCGTCAGATTCTGGACACCGTGCATGCCCTGGAGTTAGACCCCCTGCCAATATAACGCCTGGGAACCGAGGTATCCAACCACTGCCGGACAGTAGTTTGATAGTGCGCTGGACAAACTAACACAACATCCATTATTAGCCCCAAAAAAGTCAACGAAATCCGAAAAAAGCAAAACCAACGTAAACAGTTCCACGGATACGGTTTTAATTCAAATCAGTTTGCATGGATATCATTAATAATTATTTGATTGGACCCTACTTTTCATCTAATAATTTAAATGGTGAGAATTATGAAGAATTTTTGAATGAGCTAGGGTCATTGTTTTAAATTTGAATTTAGAAATAAGATGAATTAACTTAATCTACTTATTGAATTAAATTATTAATTTGATTGACGAATTTGTTCCACACGACGATTGTCAAGTGCACTATCAAACTTCTGTACGGCAATGGTTGGATACCTCGGTTCCCAGGCGTTATATTGGCAGGGGGTCTAACTTCATGGCATGCACGGTGTCCAAAATCTAATGACGGTTGATTTTTACATGAAGTTTCTTGTTTATGCAGACGGAATTGGCCGTGTATCGAATTTTTTCTCCGAAACATATTTGAAGATAGTGACGAAATAAGACGCATATTCAGTCCAAGAGTGTCCGTCATAGAGATAAGGAAGCATATTGGGGCATGTATTCGTCGTAAGGGAGGTCACATTGAACAAAATTAAGCAAAATAACATGTTTTTGTAATTGAGTTTTTCTCCTTATACTCTACTTATCATCAATTAATTCATTTGTTTTTGAGAATTTTGTTAATTATTTTACGTTTCTGGGTAGCTAATAAACCAAGGAAGTTTTTCTAATAGTTTGTACGCTTAGTGTCATATATTTTTTTTTGAAATAAAGCCAGTTTTCTATTGACCAAATTAGTGACACAAAGCAAAAGAACATCGGGCATTTTTGTATGGGACACTTACCTACGGCGAACAAAAATAAAATTAGGTACGGTGGATAGGCAATTAAATCTAGTTTACAATGGTATAGTTCCCATATCTGTGGGTCGTGGCAATAAGGAGAAATTGGACATTTAAAAAATATTTATAAATGTTTTTGGGCAATAATTGAAGAGGAAAAAGGGAATCAAAAATAATTAAAACAACATATTTTTCTCTTAACTTTTGGCGAAGGACTGCGATGATGATGACGAAGGACTGCGATGTAGTAAGATAAGCTAGCTACCTGCGCGAGCGCAACATATGTATACCAGTTTTAGGACTACGGGCGAGAGTGAGAACGAAACATGCACATCAACTTGACGGATTTAGTCTGATTGGGTTTACAAAAATACCACGGAGTGATATTTTAACTTACTGAGCGGTCGTTTAGTAATTAGAAAAAATAGTCAACTTAAAATATCATTTTCATTTTACTAATTATTTCCATTTTCCCATTATTGTGAATCAAAATAACTACACAATATTAAATATGATTGCAAACACTATCATTTAAAAATATTTTGGTTTATGTTCGCGACTTTTAAAAAATCGGGTAAAAAACGCCCGATGTCCTTTGATAAGAAATTACTTGCTATTTTAAAACGAATGATATGTCTGCCATTATTAGTATTTATAAATGATAACTGATGTATTAGCAACTGATTAAAACTAAAATTACTAAAATCCAACCAGTATTTTTTCATTTATTGATGTTTTTGTAATCAATTCGGGATTTTTTTACCAAAACCAAAAATGTTGAATATCTCAGAAACTAGCCACTTTCCGCCCAAGGACCTCAGGGCTAATTTTGTAGGAAATTAGTTGTACTATCACCTCCCGAGAGGAATACGTCGAATTCAAAGTCACCCTGTATATGTAAGTACATTAAGTACTTTTGCGGTGCCCGAAAGGGAATGAGCAGAAAACTCTCACTGATTTTTTTTATGGTATAAGCCGGTAAACGAGCTGACGGATCACCTAATGGTAAGCAATCGCGACCATCCATGGACACCTAAACACCAGAGGCGTTACGTGTGATACCGCCCTTTTGAGAGTTAGGAATATAAGGGTTTTTGGGGAATCGAGGATTGGGAAGATTGAGAAGGGACGTAATTTTGCCTCCGGTAACCTCACACACACGATGAAATACAAAGCAAGCGTTGTTTCACGTAGGTTCTCTACTCGGCCGTGGTACCACTCCGGTCGAGTCGAAGCATGGCTCTCCTACACTTGTTACTCTTAAAAACGTGTTTTATAATGTCTCCAATACTTTTTCCCTTACAGATCTTAGCAGACAGTTTGGAATCGGTCCCCATACCCAGCGGAGGTATAGAGGAAGAGGAGCTAGGAGGGAGTGCTCAGAATGCGGACGCGGACAAGTGTAGGGAACTATTGGTTGTTGGGTTGGGACATAAAGGGTCCCGGGTACTTATGCTGATGCGGTGCGAGGATCAGCTCATGATATACCAGGTATGTGGGGGACCTCATTACCAACATCATCATCAGTAGAAAACTGACTGGTGGCTTATTAGCTCAGTTTCATTCAACTGTCTCATATACTATTATATAGGGTGACTGGTAATTAGTGAACGATATTTAAACACGTGATTGTACTCATGATTACAAATAACTTTCCCATGACTAATTACCTATCAGTCACCCTATATGAAGCTGCAAAGTGTATTTGTTTGAACACATAGATAGGACACAATGACAATATACTTTGTCCATTGACTGAATTTGCGTTGAGAAATAAATGTTTTTATTTGAAAAACTCTACTAGTTTCGACACTGCTCATGATGAAGAGTCCCTCTGTGATTCAAAACTAGTAGAGCTTTTCTCTATTAATGTACGTGAATAAACCGTGATTTTTAGTTAATTTAGTATGTCTCACGATAGTAAATGTTTTCTTTTATGTAATGTTTTTTTTTTTATGAAACACACCGGTAAACGAGCATACGTATCGCCTGATGGTAAGCAATCGCCGCTGTCTATGGACACCTGAAACACCAGAGGCGTTACAAGTGCGTTGCCGGTATTTTAGGGGTTAGGAATTTAAAGGTTGTTGGGGAATCGGGGATTAAGAAGAAGGATAATTGGGCCTCCGGTAACCACACAACGAAACACAACGCAAGCGTTGTTTCACGTCGGTTTTCTGTGAGGCCGTGGTATCACTCCGGTCGAGCCGGTCCATTCGTGCCGAAGCATGGCTCTCCCACACTTAATGTATAGTTATAGTGTCCACTTTTAGGCTGATGATGATGATAATGATGAATGTATAGTATACCAAGGTGGTTTTGTACAGGCGTACAAGTACCCGCGCGGCAACCTGAAGCTGCGCTGGTCCCGCGCGCGGGTCCCGTTCCCGTTCGGGTACTGCGCGCGCCCGCTGTCCGCGCCCGACGACTCCTACGACGCCGCGCTGCTCAAGGAGAACGTGCGCCAGTGCCGGTACTTCAGTACGTACCAACCATCATTATTATTTATTTCTAACTAGCGACCCGCCCCTGTAATGCTGCTACTTAATACACTACAGAAAACACTGTGAACGTTGCATATAAAAACATAGCGGCCCGCTCTGGCTACGCACAGGTATAACATAATTATATACATATAGCCTATGTCACTCACTGAAAAAGTGATCAAATCGGATCCAGTAGTTTTGATTTATTCATTACTGTCCAATATGATAGCAAAATTAGTAATAATAAAAATGTCTTTTAATGAAACTATTATTGTATGATGGTATTTTGATCTGGTTTGTTGATAAAATTGGAAGGCTGATACTGAATTTGGGCTCATTACCTATGTAAATTTTTCCTGATGACGAGGACAGATTTTATTAAAACCTTGTTTTTAGTTTTCTTAACTATTACACCGTAAGCCAGGAACAGTTATCTTCTTTCTTTTCGGTTGGAAAATTGTATTGTGATATAAGTTTTTAAACTGACATGGTCACTAACACTATTATTAGAACTTATGACGGGATATTTACCATGTTTATTCACTTTTGTGAGTTTCCGATATTTCGGCAATGTTGCAAGCGCCATGCGGATTAACTGTTAATTTAGTTAATCCGTTAGTTAGTCCGTGTAGTTAAGTTGTAGTTAAGCGCCATGATCACGGGGATCATGGCGCTTGCAACAGTGCCGAAATATCGGAAACTCACAAAAGTGAATAAACATGGTAAATATCCCGTCATAAGTTCTAATAATAGAATTGTATTGTGACTGAGAGAGTCGTATCATGAAATCAGCATATGCTGCAGATGGTTAATGAAAAACTCGTTAATTGGTATATTGAAATGGGTCATAGGTTTTTCTGACTGCCTCTGGCGTTGCGCCTTAAAGACACCAAGTCTTCATAATACGACATTTTCAATCACTACACAAGTTTTCAACTAAGTCCGAGTTACTGATAAAAACTGGTACAGTACTCCCAACGGATCTTGACAGGTCTGAACTACGTGCATAAGGCTGCGCAATAAGTATTTTTTAGAACCAAATGGTGGCATGAGGCGAGGTGCAGGGGGCGGCGATCTAGGCTAGAGATTGACTGTTTCTAAATACAATTGACCCTTTACACTTATTGCGCAGCCTTCTGCACGTAGTTCAGACCTGCCAAGATCCGTTGAGAGTACTGTATCTGGCATATGGTTTATAAAATATAACTCCTTAGGCAACGTGGGCGGGTACAACGGCGTGTTCATCAGCGGTCGCACCCCGCACATGTTGCTATAACATGTACTGCCGTAGGTAACGTGGGCGGGTACAACGGCGTGTTCATCAGCGGTCGCACCCCGCACATGTTGCTATAACATGTACTGCCGTAGGTAACGTGGGCGGGTACAACGGCGTGTTCATCAGCGGTCGCACCCCGCACATGTTGCTATAACATGTACTGCCGTAGGTAACGTGGGCGGGTACAACGGCGTGTTCATCAGCGGTCGCACCCCGCACATGTTGCTATAACATGTACTGCCGTAGGTAACGTGGGCGGGTACAACGGCGTGTTCATCAGCGGTCGCACCCCGCACATGTTGCTATAACATGTACTGCCGTAGGTAACGTGGGCGGGTACAACGGCGTGTTCATCAGCGGTCGCACCCCGCACATGTTGCTATAACATGTACTGCCGTAGGTAACGTGGGCGGGTACAACGGCGTGTTCATCAGCGGTCGCACCCCGCACATGTTGCTATAACATGTACTGCCGTAGGTAACGTGGGCGGGTACAACGGCGTGTTCATCAGCGGTCGCACCCCGCACATGTTGCTATAACATGTACTGCCGTAGGTAACGTGGGCGGGTACAACGGCGTGTTCATCAGCGGTCGCACCCCGCACATGTTGCTATAACATGTACTGCCGTAGGTAACGTGGGCGGGTACAACGGCGTGTTCATCAGCGGTCGCACCCCGCACATGTTGCTATAACATGTACTGCCGTAGGTAACGTGGGCGGGTACAACGGCGTGTTCATCAGCGGTCGCACCCCGCACATGTTGCTATAACATGTACTGCCGTAGGTAACGTGGGCGGGTACAACGGCGTGTTCATCAGCGGTCGCACCCCGCACATGTTGCTATAACATGTACTGCCGTAGGTAACGTGGGCGGGTACAACGGCGTGTTCATCAGCGGTCGCACCCCGCACATGTTGCTATAACATGTACTGCCGTAGGTAACGTGGGCGGGTACAACGGCGTGTTCATCAGCGGTCGCACCCCGCACATGTTGCTATAACATGTACTGCCGTAGGTAACGTGGGCGGGTACAACGGCGTGTTCATCAGCGGTCGCACCCCGCACATGTTGCTATAACATGTACTGCCGTAGGTAACGTGGGCGGGTACAACGGCGTGTTCATCAGCGGTCGCACCCCGCACATGTTGCTATAACATGTACTGCCGTAGGTAACGTGGGCGGGTACAACGGCGTGTTCATCAGCGGTCGCACCCCGCACATGTTGCTATAACATGTACTGCCGTAGGTAACGTGGGCGGGTACAACGGCGTGTTCATCAGCGGTCGCACCCCGCACATGTTGCTATAACATGTACTGCCGTAGGTAACGTGGGCGGGTACAACGGCGTGTTCATCAGCGGTCGCACCCCGCACATGTTGCTATAACATGTACTGCCGTAGGTAACGTGGGCGGGTACAACGGCGTGTTCATCAGCGGTCGCACCCCGCACATGTTGCTATAACATGTACTGCCGTAGGTAACGTGGGCGGGTACAACGGCGTGTTCATCAGCGGTCGCACCCCGCACATGTTGCTATAACATGTACTGCCGTAGGTAACGTGGGCGGGTACAACGGCGTGTTCATCAGCGGTCGCACCCCGCACATGTTGCTATAACATGTACTGCCGTAGGTAACGTGGGCGGGTACAACGGCGTGTTCATCAGCGGTCGCACCCCGCACATGTTGCTATAACATGTACTGCCGTAGGTAACGTGGGCGGGTACAACGGCGTGTTCATCAGCGGTCGCACCCCGCACATGTTGCTATAACATGTACTGCCGTAGGTAACGTGGGCGGGTACAACGGCGTGTTCATCAGCGGTCGCACCCCGCACATGTTGCTATAACATGTACTGCCGTAGGTAACGTGGGCGGGTACAACGGCGTGTTCATCAGCGGTCGCACCCCGCACATGTTGCTATAACATGTACTGCCGTAGGTAACGTGGGCGGGTACAACGGCGTGTTCATCAGCGGTCGCACCCCGCACATGTTGCTATAACATGTACTGCCGTAGGTAACGTGGGCGGGTACAACGGCGTGTTCATCAGCGGTCGCACCCCGCACATGTTGCTATAACATGTACTGCCGTAGGTAACGTGGGCGGGTACAACGGCGTGTTCATCAGCGGTCGCACCCCGCACATGTTGCTATAACATGTACTGCCGTAGGTAACGTGGGCGGGTACAACGGCGTGTTCATCAGCGGTCGCACCCCGCACATGTTGCTATAACATGTACTGCCGTAGGTAACGTGGGCGGGTACAACGGCGTGTTCATCAGCGGTCGCACCCCGCACATGTTGCTATAACATGTACTGCCGTAGGTAACGTGGGCGGGTACAACGGCGTGTTCATCAGCGGTCGCACCCCGCACATGTTGCTATAACATGTACTGCCGTAGGTAACGTGGGCGGGTACAACGGCGTGTTCATCAGCGGTCGCACCCCGCACATGTTGCTATAACATGTACTGCCGTAGGTAACGTGGGCGGGTACAACGGCGTGTTCATCAGCGGTCGCACCCCGCACATGTTGCTATAACATGTACTGCCGTAGGTAACGTGGGCGGGTACAACGGCGTGTTCATCAGCGGTCGCACCCCGCACATGTTGCTATAACATGTACTGCCGTAGGTAACGTGGGCGGGTACAACGGCGTGTTCATCAGCGGTCGCACCCCGCACATGTTGCTATAACATGTACTGCCGTAGGTAACGTGGGCGGGTACAACGGCGTGTTCATCAGCGGTCGCACCCCGCACATGTTGCTATAACATGTACTGCCGTAGGTAACGTGGGCGGGTACAACGGCGTGTTCATCAGCGGTCGCACCCCGCACATGTTGCTATAACATGTACTGCCGTAGGTAACGTGGGCGGGTACAACGGCGTGTTCATCAGCGGTCGCACCCCGCACATGTTGCTATAACATGTACTGCCGTAGGTAACGTGGGCGGGTACAACGGCGTGTTCATCAGCGGTCGCACCCCGCACATGTTGCTATAACATGTACTGCCGTAGGTAACGTGGGCGGGTACAACGGCGTGTTCATCAGCGGTCGCACCCCGCACATGTTGCTATAACATGTACTGCCGTAGGTAACGTGGGCGGGTACAACGGCGTGTTCATCAGCGGTCGCACCCCGCACATGTTGCTATAACATGTACTGCCGTAGGTAACGTGGGCGGGTACAACGGCGTGTTCATCAGCGGTCGCACCCCGCACATGTTGCTATAACATGTACTGCCGTAGGTAACGTGGGCGGGTACAACGGCGTGTTCATCAGCGGTCGCACCCCGCACATGTTGCTATAACATGTACTGCCGTAGGTAACGTGGGCGGGTACAACGGCGTGTTCATCAGCGGTCGCACCCCGCACATGTTGCTATAACATGTACTGCCGTAGGTAACGTGGGCGGGTACAACGGCGTGTTCATCAGCGGTCGCACCCCGCACATGTTGCTATAACATGTACTGCCGTAGGTAACGTGGGCGGGTACAACGGCGTGTTCATCAGCGGTCGCACCCCGCACATGTTGCTATAACATGTACTGCCGTAGGTAACGTGGGCGGGTACAACGGCGTGTTCATCAGCGGTCGCACCCCGCACATGTTGCTATAACATGTACTGCCGTAGGTAACGTGGGCGGGTACAACGGCGTGTTCATCAGCGGTCGCACCCCGCACATGTTGCTATAACATGTACTGCCGTAGGTAACGTGGGCGGGTACAACGGCGTGTTCATCAGCGGTCGCACCCCGCACATGTTGCTATAACATGTACTGCCGTAGGTAACGTGGGCGGGTACAACGGCGTGTTCATCAGCGGTCGCACCCCGCACATGTTGCTATAACATGTACTGCCGTAGGTAACGTGGGCGGGTACAACGGCGTGTTCATCAGCGGTCGCACCCCGCACATGTTGCTATAACATGTACTGCCGTAGGTAACGTGGGCGGGTACAACGGCGTGTTCATCAGCGGTCGCACCCCGCACATGTTGCTATAACATGTACTGCCGTAGGTAACGTGGGCGGGTACAACGGCGTGTTCATCAGCGGTCGCACCCCGCACATGTTGCTATAACATGTACTGCCGTAGGTAACGTGGGCGGGTACAACGGCGTGTTCATCAGCGGTCGCACCCCGCACATGTTGCTATAACATGTACTGCCGTAGGTAACGTGGGCGGGTACAACGGCGTGTTCATCAGCGGTCGCACCCCGCACATGTTGCTATAACATGTACTGCCGTAGGTAACGTGGGCGGGTACAACGGCGTGTTCATCAGCGGTCGCACCCCGCACATGTTGCTATAACATGTACTGCCGTAGGTAACGTGGGCGGGTACAACGGCGTGTTCATCAGCGGTCGCACCCCGCACATGTTGCTATAACATGTACTGCCGTAGGTAACGTGGGCGGGTACAACGGCGTGTTCATCAGCGGTCGCACCCCGCACATGTTGCTATAACATGTACTGCCGTAGGTAACGTGGGCGGGTACAACGGCGTGTTCATCAGCGGTCGCACCCCGCACATGTTGCTATAACATGTACTGCCGTAGGTAACGTGGGCGGGTACAACGGCGTGTTCATCAGCGGTCGCACCCCGCACATGTTGCTATAACATGTACTGCCGTAGGTAACGTGGGCGGGTACAACGGCGTGTTCATCAGCGGTCGCACCCCGCACATGTTGCTATAACATGTACTGCCGTAGGTAACGTGGGCGGGTACAACGGCGTGTTCATCAGCGGTCGCACCCCGCACATGTTGCTATAACATGTACTGCCGTAGGTAACGTGGGCGGGTACAACGGCGTGTTCATCAGCGGTCGCACCCCGCACATGTTGCTATAACATGTACTGCCGTAGGTAACGTGGGCGGGTACAACGGCGTGTTCATCAGCGGTCGCACCCCGCACATGTTGCTATAACATGTACTGCCGTAGGTAACGTGGGCGGGTACAACGGCGTGTTCATCAGCGGTCGCACCCCGCACATGTTGCTATAACATGTACTGCCGTAGGTAACGTGGGCGGGTACAACGGCGTGTTCATCAGCGGTCGCACCCCGCACATGTTGCTAGTCTCCGCCCGCGGCGAGCTGCGCCTGCACGCGCTGGCCCACGACCACGCGCCCGTCGCCAGCTTCGCGCCCTTCCACAACACCAACTGTCCGCAGGGGTTCCTCTACTTCAACGCCAAGGTAACGTAACGTAACCATTATTGTCACAAACGTGTAAGGTAAGCGTCTACAGGCCCGCATCGTACGCATCGCACGAAACGGATTTTAGTTTGCCTTGCATAGAAACTTATACAACTGCGTCCACTGATCCGCATCGTTCATCAGTGGACGCAGTTAAGCCTTAGTTAGGCCTTGGTTTGGCCTTGGTTAGGCCTTGGTTACATGCGATGCGTGCTGATGACGTCATACGGAATGCGTGCGATGCGAGCTTGTGGATGCTTACCTTTAATGACAGCTCCGCAAAATTATTTATTTCAAATAAACCGGGAAGGTACTTTTGAACGTCAAAGCAAAATGTCAGTCCTTTATTCTAAACTATTTACTCATTCCAAAGTATAGATTCCTATGGAGAATAACGAGTAAGAAACTCTATAGGTTACTCTTTTCCAATCAGAGGGCCTACTCTAATTCAACGAAAAACAAAGTTACGACCAAAACTTTGCTGATTGCATACTATAATATTTATTGCAAACTTTAGTAAACAAAAATGAACGAATGAAATGAAGATAAATAAATAGGTTTTGATATGAAATTAAAAATAAAACGTTATTTCAAGTAATTCTATTAGTAAATCAATAAAACCTACGGCCGAAAATTAAACGAAACTTCGGATTCGAGAACCGGAGTAGGCTCCCTGGTTCATAATACAATTCTTGGTTACATTTGAAGCCACAATTGGGTACTATCCTCGGTCAAAAATAAATTATTACAACTTTTCAATACAATAAAATATTAAAAAATAATCACACTCTCATTCATAAATTTTATGAACTATTTAATTTTCGATTTTTTCTAGCTAAATTTCTAGAAATAAGTCTGCTATTTGACGTCAAAAACTTATGACGTCATAACGCACTATTTCATACAAAGTTCATAGAAAATATCGTTTTTGACGTTTCGAAAAAAGTATTGAATTTGACTAGTAGGAAAGTAGCCTATTTAAGCATATGTTTGTGCCCCCAGTCGTCGCTCCGCATCAGCGCCCTACCAACGCATCTATCATACGACGCGGCGTGGCCGGTCCGCAAGGTGCCGCTGCGGGTGACGCCGCACTTCGTGACGTTCCACCTGGAGTCCAAGACCTACTGCCTCGTCGCCTCCACCAGCGCGCCCACGCAGTCCTACTACAAGTTCAACGGGGAGGACAAGGAGAAGAGTAGTGATAATAAGGGGGATAGGTGAGCGATTTTGTGACTTATTTATAAGTAGTAACAGTCTATTTTTGTGTGTGTATTGTGAGATATATGTACAGTAAAATGGGGTGAATAGGGATCGAGAGGTGAATAGGGACAAAAGAGGGGTGAATAGATACTATGAAGAATTTCCCTATACCTATTCACCCCTCTTCTGTCCCTATTTACCTCTCGATCCCTATTCACCCCATTTTACGGTACTAAATTTGGTAGGTTTTTCAGTCAAAAACTAATTATTTCGATGCTTACGTCGTTTGATACGATACATTTAATTTTAATATTTTAGCACTTAATTTTAGCAAGAAATAAGTACGTTATTTTATGCAGAATATTACGACGTATGATATTACGACTCTTCGAAAAAAGTATTGAATTTGATTAATTGAAAACTATCCTATTAATTGAAATTAAATTATAATTAACTTCTTATGCATGTGAAACACTTTATGAGAAAAGCTCTATTAGTTCCCAGTTACACAATAACTTTTTAGTACAGTCTTTAAAATTTTTCACAGCTATAATGATTGGACAAATATCTGACTTGAAACCACAAGAGCTCCTGATCTAAAGAGCACAAAATTGGCAGTCCAGTATAAAACCTAACAATGTGACATTTTACAGCTAATTCTAGCACAATACCACATTATCTTACCTTATTTAACCCCAACCTTTTAACTTAATTCAATAAATATACACATTGGTTCCAGGTTCCCGTACCCGCACCAGGACAAGTTCTTCGTGACCCTGTTCTCGCCTGTCTCCTGGGAGATCATCCCCAACACTCGAATCGAGCTGGACGACTGGGAACACGTCACCTGTCTCAAGAACGTCTCCCTGTCTTATGAGGGAACCAGGTCAGTGTTATATAGAAGAGAAGAATATAATTATTTGTCACATGTGTCACCAACCCTGATGTTCTAGTGGGTATCGCAAGAACCGACTAACGACATAAATTAATAATTAACGTATTTCAAATATGTATGAGAGCCGAATCTTAAATTATTAAGAATGTGCTTAAGCGAGGCATGAAGGCATGAGTTGTAGATCCCGTCGAAGTGATTGCATCGAAACGCGGAGAGTGGTCACTAGTACGACAGAAAATATACAACTTTGAGACTCGTCGGCTTTAAAAAATAAGCGTGACGAAATCAAAGCCCGACCATCAACGGCAATTAGTCCGTAGAACTGCCACATCTCGCGAGATGTGGCAGTTCTTATACTGGCATACAAGAGGTTAATTAGAACTATATAAATAAATAAAAGGTTAAGTCAAAGTTAAATACAAGTATATAAACAAATGTGGATTTGCCAGCCACATGAAACCCAATGATAGACGCTAGTAGTCAAGAAACGGTCGCCGTAGTTATTACTATTATTACTTATATACAAACCAGAGATTTAAATGCAGAACTTTTGTTTCAGATCTGGTCTACGTGGGTACATAGCGATAGGAACTAATTATAACTACAGTGAAGATATTACATCGAGAGGGAGGGTGAGTCGTCTTTATAAAAACTATAATTTTCTACATGTAATATGTGAATATATTATATTATTATATATTAGCACAGCTTAACTAAGCGGTACTATGACTTAACGGGTTGCCGGGGCTCCGACTTTTTTAGTCAATAAGTCCGATACTCCCTCTAGTCTCTCCCAAGGCGGGAGAAATCATAGGATTCTCACCTCAGAAGAAAGCTTAACTAAGCTAACAGCAGTTTAATCTGTCTAATTTCGTTGCGGGATCCAAGACAGTCATTCATGTCCCTGGGACGCGCCGGACTTCAATGTTCCGGTGTTTTCATGGTTGTATCTACTGTAGATCCTGGCTTACAGGAGTTGCAGCGGTACGGGAGGTTGTGGCGGGCTTGTCCCATCAAAAAATTGTTTGTGTGTTCTTAGTTAAACTTATATAATGTATAATAACTCACCATGTTTGTAATGTTTATCATATCCATTAATTTACGTGAGTAAATCGTGATTATTAGTTAATGTTAAACACATTTCATTTTGACGACCCTTTGTAACACGTATCAATGTTTGTCCCACAGATAATAATCTACGACATCATAGACGTGGTCCCGGAGCCGGGCCAGCCGCTGACAAAGAACAGGTTCAAGGAGCTATACGCCAAGGAACAGAAGGGGCCCGTCACCGCACTCACACAGGTGCTGGGGTACCTTATATCTGCCGTCGGACAGAAGGTATGTGGCTGTATAGTTAGTTAACCTAATGATCTTGTTATACGCCAAGGAACAGAAGGGGCCCGTCACCGCACTCACACAGGTGCTGGGGTACCTTATATCTGCCGTCGGACAGAAGGTATGTGGCTGTATAGTTAGTTAACCTAATGATCTTGTTATACGCCAAGGAACAGAAGGGGCCCGTCACCGCACTCACACAGGTGCTGGGGTACCTTATATCTGCCGTCGGACAGAAGGTATGTGGCTGTATAGTTAGTTAACCTAATGATCTTGTTATACGCCAAGGAACAGAAGGGGCCCGTCACCGCACTCACACAGGTGCTGGGGTACCTTATATCTGCCGTCGGACAGAAGGTATGTGGCTGTATAGTTAGTTAACCTAATGATCTTGTTATACGCCAAGGAACAGAAGGGGCCCGTCACCGCACTCACACAGGTGCTGGGGTACCTTATATCTGCCGTCGGACAGAAGGTATGTGGCTGTATAGTTAGTTAATGATCTTGTTATACGCCAAGGAACAGAAGGGGCCCGTCACCGCACTCACACAGGTGCTGGGGTACCTTATATCTGCCGTCGGACAGAAGGTATGTGGCTGTATAGTTAGTTAACCTAATGATCTTGTTATACGCCAAGGAACAGAAGGGGCCCGTCACCGCACTCACACAGGTGCTGGGGTACCTTATATCTGCCGTCGGACAGAAGGTATGTGGCTGTATAGTTAGTTAACCTAATGATCTTGTTATACGCCAAGGAACAGAAGGGGCCCGTCACCGCACTCACACAGGTGCTGGGGTACCTTATATCTGCCGTCGGACAGAAGGTATGTGGCTGTATAGTTAGTTAACCTAATGATCTTGTTATACGCCAAGGAACAGAAGGGGCCCGTCACCGCACTCACACAGGTGCTGGGGTACCTTATATCTGCCGTCGGACAGAAGGTATGTGGCTGTATAGTTAGTTAACCTAATGATCTTGTTATACGCCAAGGAACAGAAGGGGCCCGTCACCGCACTCACACAGGTGCTGGGGTACCTTATATCTGCCGTCGGACAGAAGGTATGTGGCTGTATAGTTAGTTAACCTAATGATCTTGTTATACGCCAAGGAACAGAAGGGGCCCGTCACCGCACTCACACAGGTGCTGGGGTACCTTATATCTGCCGTCGGACAGAAGGTATGTGGCTGTATAGTTAGTTAACCTAATGATCTTGTTATACGCCAAGGAACAGAAGGGGCCCGTCACCGCACTCACACAGGTGCTGGGGTACCTTATATCTGCCGTCGGACAGAAGGTATGTGGCTGTATAGTTAGTTAACCTAATGATCTTGTTATACGCCAAGGAACAGAAGGGGCCCGTCACCGCACTCACACAGGTGCTGGGGTACCTTATATCTGCCGTCGGACAGAAGGTATGTGGCTGTATAGTTAGTTAACCTAATGATCTTGTTATACGCCAAGGAACAGAAGGGGCCCGTCACCGCACTCACACAGGTGCTGGGGTACCTTATATCTGCCGTCGGACAGAAGGTATGTGGCTGTATAGTTAGTTAACCTAATGATTTTGGCTGTTGACGCTTCTTATATTTTGGGTTGATTTTCAACAAGTCTTATATCTTGTTGACTGGGAGAGCCATGCTTAGACACGACTGAGCTAGCTCGTTTACCGGTTTATACCATAAAAAAGTAAATAATAAAAACTAGTGGTCGTATTTCCTGCGTGTTTTCTATGAGAAAGAGAAAGAAATCTACCTTTATTTGCCAACTCTATAGTTACCGGATTTAACTTACTTAAATCAAACTACATTCTCAGATAGGATTATAGAATTATAAATAAAAAAACGTTTGCTTTTGCGCCTAATATCTGTGTGAACGCGATGCGCAGATGGATTTATTATTACAGTTTCGACCACGCAAGCGAAGTTGTGGTCAGTAATGTAGTAGATGTATAAAGTGGCTCTATATCTAATAAAAATAAAATAATTAGCAATCAGTCATAAACAGCAACCGAATTTATTTACCTCTCACTACATGGCAACTGTAAGAGTTGAATTCTTATATTGTGCGGACTATAGTCCTATATTAATAATCATTCTTCCCTACCAGATCTACATCTGGCAGCTGAAAGACAACGACCTGGTGGGCGTGGCGTTCATCGACACGCAGATCTACGTGCACAAGATGCTGTCCGTGAAGAACTTGGTGCTGGTCGCCGACGTGTACAAGTCTATCTCGCTGCTGCGGTACCAGGCGCAGCATCGGACGCTGTCTCTCGTGTCTAGGGACCTCAGGAGTGCTCAGGTAACGGGTATCAAACATTACGTACTCAAAAAATGGGGCACAATTCGGTATTATTATAATGCGGAAGTTATTATTGAAGATAGGTATAGAAAGAGTTTGCTGAATGGTTTTTTATGGTACCTAAAATTATATCTGTATTGTAGACCTGAGTATTTTGTAATGAATAAAACTGAATTAACTTTCATCGAACTTCTAAGATCAAAGTCCCCAGTATCAATTGGTAGTCAGTATTAAGTTCATCTGAGCAACAAGACTGTCTTGTGTCTTAACTTTCATAAGATATATTCAATTCATTAATATGTTATTCGGCTTTCTAATTATATTTAGCTGCCCATGATTATAGGCCCCTAGCGTTGACTTGAAACTAGCCGAGTTACCTCGTCAAATAGATCAGTGGAAAAACATAATTAAAAGAGCTTTAGGCTTTGGTGTAAAATCCACACTATAATAATAAATAATTTAACGCTATTTTAACAGTTTTGTATTCGATTACTGAAATGTTGTATTTGTTTCATCTTGTTTATAGATATACGACATGGAGTTTATGGTGGACAATACAACGCTCGGGTTCCTAGTGAGCGAGGCGGAGGGCAACCTCGCGCTGTTCATGTACCAGCCGCAAGCTAGGGAGAGCTACGGAGGTAACTATACAACGTTCAATTGTAGCTAATTATTCAAAAGTTCAAACCTTCTCCGTGTGAGAAGAGTCCTTTGTTCAGCAATGGTGTGTATGTGTATGGTACTTATATCAAAATTATATCTTAAGTTAACAAATCTACAGATAGGCAAGTTATTCAAGCAGTAAGTTTATTCATACTGCCTCGTTGGTCGCATGGTCGCAAGTGCGAAATTATTAAATTATTATTTAAGTATATTTATTTAAAATTCTCTACATTTACATTTTTAAATACTATACATACAAAATAAATAAAATAATATTATAAATTATTATTTATTATTATTTTATAATTTTCGGTATTTCGACAAATTCTCAGCACAGAGTCTGAAATTGTGCCCAGTATAGGCTTACCCCTTATTACATGGGACTTATACCAAAAATAGTGAATAGTAGTTGTACATTGAATAGTGGCATTACATGCCGTAATATTATTATGCACCTCTGCCTACGCCCTCGGGGATAAAAGGCGTAACGTTGCTGTTGCTGTTTACTGATTCATACAGAATACAGACTAATAAATCTTTACTTTCCTCAGGCCAGCGTTTAATCCGCAAGAGTGACTACCATTTGGGACAACAAGTCAACGCCATGTTCCGTATCAACGCACGGCCTGACGCCAACTCCAGTCACAGGAGACATGTCACTATGTTCAGTAAGTATCTACTGTGATATAGTAAGCCTAGCTTATACTTCTTTGCGGACAACGTAACAGGTTACCGAGACTTCAGCTCAAAGCTGGAGTAGGAACGGGGTGGGTTTTAGTCAGTAATGTCCAAATACTCAAATGCTACTCAATTTTAAGACTCTCTCAAGGCTAGTTCTGACTTTATCAATTCTTCATAAAATGACAGAGATAGTACGACATTTAAGTACAACTCAAAATTGAGTAGCATTTCAGTATTCGGGCATAAGAGCCTGACACTCCCTCTCGCCTCGCCCAAGGCGGGAGAAGCCATTTGATTATTTTCTCCCCTCAATAAAAAAGCTCATACTTCTTACACTACTATATAAGGTTGAAGAATTTGTTTCAACGCGCTAATGTTCGGAACTACTGGTCCAATTTGAAAAATCTTTCTGTTTCCTGAGGAACGTTTAGGTGTATAAATTGTTATGGTGTTTATAAAATATAGCATATCGCTCACCTAGTAATATATTGGCACATCCGCAAAAAATGCGAAATTGACTTTATATGGTTTACGTGTTTAAAAGTGCATATTTATCTATTTATTTCCATATTCATCGAGATGGGTCGTAAGTGTCATTATACCATTATTGTAGTATCGCCCCCTGACGCGCGTTAAACAACGGTTCATTGGTCAGTAAACTAAAAACTAAACAAGTCAGGTAAACTATGAAAACCTTAAATGAGCCAATATATTACTAGGTATGCGATATCTGGGGCTCCGGAGGAGGTCTATTAAGAGGACCCGGTGCCCCTTACAGGTGTTGAGGGTGGCCACCGGGGTGGCTTTAGTGAGGTAAAAAGCCTTTTGAAGGTTTCCCCCCGCCACCAAAAAAAAAGGTGTGCGATATTATTATTACAAATTTAACAAACTGTGCTAATATATGTATAACTCCCTTCTCCCCCCAGCGACCCTGGACGGCGGCGTGGGCTACGTGTTGCCGATAACGGAGAAGATGTACCGGCGCCTGCTCATGCTGCAGAACGTCATGAACAACTACTGCTGCCACGTCGCCGGGCTTAACCCACGGGCCTACCGGTACACTAGCTTATCTATACTAAATACATAATAGCCAGTCGACAGCTGATTTAGAATTTTATATGGGTACATCTGGAACAAATACAATACCTTGCTGATGCGCTACTTCAAACAATGAAACAAAAAGTCTTTCACTGTTTAAACACTTCTGTAAAAATACCCGGTTTTATAAAACGAATTGGTTCGCAAGGTACGACAATTTTTATCTTAATAGCAAACATTATTGTTTTTAATATCCAGTAACATTATTCTGTAAGTCTGGAAGAGCCATGTTTCGGCACGAATGGGACGGTTCGACCGGAGTGATACCACGGCCTCACCGAAAAACGACGTGAAAAATGTTAGCGTTATGTTTCGTTGTGTGAGTGAGATTATCGAAGGCCCAATTCCCAATCTTCCGAAACCCCGATTTCCCAACAACCTTTAAATTCCTAACCCACATAAGGCGGCAACGCACTTGTAACGTCTCTGGTTCTTCAGGTGTCCTTGGGCGGCGGCGATTGCTTACCATCAGGTTATCCGTTTACCAGATTATACCATAAAAAATATCTAAAACAAAAATTGTTCAGATTTATGATTTTGTATCGATTGTAATAATGTTACTGAAAAATCACTGGGGGTACCCTACAGGACGTACAAGAGCTCCCGTCGCTCAGTAGGCGGCGGTCCGGCGCGCGGCATGTTGGACGGGGACCTCGTCGCGCAGTACTCCACCATGCCCAACGCTGAGAAACTCGACGTACGTAGCATTCAGTCCCTATATAAATTAAACTTTTTAACTACTAAGTATTATGACTAAATCACAGACTAATATTAAGTAATAATTGAATATAAAGTAAGACTAATATAAAGTATTTCTTTGTATGCTCAAGATTTTAAATTATAAATATTTGTACGCCTAGACGGCATAACATGTAGCTCAAACCTACTCTACCACCATTGCATGTATTTCCTATGTGTAATATCACTCATGTTAATGCAAATAAAAATATCTTTATCTTTAAAAAATAGTTAACCCACTGAGAAGAATTCCTCCACAAAGGTAAGCGTCCAAAGGTCCGCATCGTATGCAACGGATTTTAGTATTGTCTTGTATAGAAATTCATCGTTCACTGATCCGCACCGTACGGATCGCTCGTCGGCAATGCCTACATGCCGAATTTATACGGAATTCTTCTCCGGTTAATAGATAAGCAATATCGATACACTTTCGCATGTATGATCACTACAAAAATCCAATTGAAAGTGGCATCGGCAATCCGATTGCTGATACTCGCGTCGGTGATCCGATCGCTGCCGATACAGTGAACGCAGTCTGAAAAATTAATCCGTTTCATGCGATCCGTGCGATGCGTGCGACACAGGTCTGAAGACGCTTACCTTAAAGAAACTATGTACGATTGGCATATATATCTTGTTGGATACAATGAAGATCATGGTTGCTTGGCATGCGAGTTGGAGATCGATCGTTTATCCCATGACAAGTTTCACGTATCCATCATAAGTTTATGTATGACAGAAACTGTTCGTTACAGAACGGTCCGATAAATGTGTGCTCTGTTAGTTTGCAACGATATCCGCGGGTAAAGTAACGTTGGTAACACATGTAATAATAATTGAATGCTTCCATTTTGTTCCAGATCGCAAAGAAAATCGGTACGAAGGTAGAAGAGATAATGTCTGACCTGTACGAGATAGACAGACTGACTGCCCACTTCTAGTAGCGAGCGTGTGTGACGCCGCTAGTATAAGTCCATGTTGTACATAATCTATGAATTAAAGTATTCTAGTTTTTCTTAGGAGGCTGTTTTATTGTGTCCCACTTTTTTGTACTCTTTGGTTATTGTTATAAGGATGTTTTTCCACCACAGATGTGCTACAAAGACGGTATAGCTAAGCTGTGAAACTATGTGACCGTTTCCACTGATACGAAGCTATGTAGCTGTAAGAGGAAGATGTGCAGCGCGAGTATGAGATGTATCGATAGTAAGGAACCCATCCGTAGCACACATCCATAGCACGCATCCATAGTACACATCTATAGCACACATCCATAACACGCATCTATAGCACGCATCCATAGCACGCATCTTTCCATATAAAAAACGTAGCTTAACTGAGTCCGTTTCCACCAATGCTAAGCTATGTGTACCAATAGATATGATTGGCACTAAATTACCACCCATTCCTACTCCTGCTTTAAGTCGGTAACCCGCTAGGTAGTCCGCAGCATAGTAGAAATGGTAAGGTAGAATTTACATGTAACAACAACTGCTAAAATATTAATATTCCAGAGTCTTCCATATAACAGTGTATATGTTTAATTACTCAATATAATTTACATGGACCTCATAACGTCACTACTTTAATCATAAAAACACATAATAAGTCATATTCACTAAATGGGTCTTATCGCCGTACTCAGAGTAATTTAATGATTACTTAACCCAGTCCTTAGCGATTGTTTATTATACAAAATCTTTACTAAGGAATAGTTTAACCACTTGTATTCCGTATATAAGAAATAATAGAAAATACATTGTATCCCGCGTGGATCCACGTTCCGGCACATGACGGGGTTAAGTAATCATTAAATGTTACCGTAATGTGCACCTCTGCTTACCCCTTTGGAGATAAAAGGCGTGACGTTGTAAATGTCTCTGAGTGCAACAATCAAAACTTAAGTATTTTATCCGTAGCGAAAAGAATGTTCGATCACCCAAATAAAATAAAATAAAAAGGAGATCAAACTGAACGCATTCACTTTCAATACATACACGCTAGCTGCAGCACTATCACAAAACAAAATATATAATATTTTATTATGTCACACATACATATAAACATAGACATACGTTCTACTGTAACGCGGAAATGAAGCCACTAGACAGACTGGTGCATTGTTTTATTATAATCACGAGTGAAACAAAAGAAATTGTTTCATGTAGGATTTGATTGCTGGTACAGTCATTGTTAGTAAGAAAATACACTTAAATTTTTTTGTCAGTCTCTCCCTTCCCGAATCTCAGACGTAATACTATAGGCTAGTAAAAAATATAGGTACCTACTTAAGTTATTTTTTCAGCCCCTCCCTATATCCCAGTCGTCAATGGATGAACGAGCAGATGGATAAATCACCTGTACCCTTAGTATGAGTATGTTTCACGTTGAACGAAAACGAAACTAGAGCCCGTTCGGCGCTCTGATTGGCCGACTAAACTAATTAAAGGCCAGCAATGCATTTGTAAAAACTGCATTTTTTGTGGTATAAATCTTAGGGGCAGGCAAATCACCTGATTGTAAGCAATCGCGCCGCTCATGGACACTGGATATACCAAAGGCGTTAGAAGTGCGTTGCCGGCCTTTTGGGGGTTAGGAATTTAAGGGTTCTTGGGGAATCGGGGATTGGGAAGATTAATAGCGGGGTAATTGGGCCTCTGGTTACCTCACTCACAACGAAACAACGCAAGCGTTGTTTCACGTCAGTCATGGTAAATGTTATGTAAATAACTAAATAGTAATAAACCCTTTCACTCCATCTTAGATGCCTAATTAGATTTTATTCCTATACCACAAGCAATTATTATCCCCTTCTATAACATTCGTATAGAAAATGATATCACGTAAGACACATTTCCTTATAAATCTACTATTAATGCAACTATCTACATGTTTACCTATTATTACAGCTGACTGTACTTTTAAAAGTATCCGGTAGGTAAAAGGCGCGTACGCTGTTACCTAACTTGCATTCTGCAGGTTTTGTTTATTTTTTAATCTTAATAATATCTATGTCGCAACATTCTATAACACGTTTAAGTAGGTATCTATTAATAAACATAACTAGTAATTAGATAACGTCAATCTATTTATGGTATAAGCCGATAAACGAGCATACGGATTACCTGATGGACTACGATTGGGCCGGTTCGACCGGAGTGATACCACGGCCTTACAGAAAACCTAGATAACCGGAGGCCCAATTACCCCCCTTCCCAATCTTCCCAATTCCCTAACAACCCTTAAATCCCCCTTCCCAATCTTCCATACCCCCGATTCCCAAACAACCCTTAAATTTCTAAAACCCAAAGCCCGGCAACGCACTTATAACGCCTCTGATTTCGGATGTCCAGATGCGGCGATTGTTTACCAACAAGTGATCCGTCTGCTCGTTAACCGGCTTATACCATAAAAAAGCAGATAAATGAATCGAAACTAATTAAGTATTCATTCATTATCTTAATTTACTAGCAACTAATGAAAATAAGAACAAATTATAGAGTCACCCGAGAAAGCTAGACAGAGATTCGATCGCCCACCTAGTCACCTACCCGTGAAGATACCTAACTAAACATGATACTATATACAGATAAGTTGGCATGTCTTCAACACATAACTGGCATCTTATTACCCACACTTTCACACTCTACTGACTTAGGCACTGCAATCACAATGGTCCGAGATCCCAGAGCTGTCAGACATATGTTATTTTTACAAGCATTTAACCTTCGGCTTACAGTAGTCTTGTATATACTTTTTAATGTCTGAATGTTTGTAAAGCTGGCCGAGTGACACCAGCGCAGGTACCAGGTGAGAAAGGTGACTAAAAATTAGACTAACTTAACTTATTTTTTTATGTCTGATTTTGATATATGTTTTGTAGAATATTAATCTGAAATCATATTAAAAAAATCAGACACTTTCCATGGACCAAAACTTTTGTCAGACGCTTTAAAGCTGTAAGAAAAATAAATGAACTTAATTTATTTTTTAATGTCTGATTTTTTTATATGCTATTAAGATAACTATTACAATGTCATATTTAATTAGTCAGACAAATTGCATGGACCAAACTTCCCCTAAATACCAAAATTACTCAACCATGTGTATGAACGCGAGAGCACTATGCACATGCGCTTCAGACTAAAATATCTTAATATTTAAAAAAAACTTACTACGTTTAATATGAATATTTATAGATAAAGAAAAAAATATAATTTAAAAAACAATTATTTATTAAAAAAAAAATGCATAAACAGGCAAAAACAAATCATTTCTGAGCAGCTGTCTTTTAAAGAAAATAACATTTATTTTATCTATTACTAATAATAAAACTGTAGCCTTCTACAGTGCAGGAAAATGTCAACATCAGCAAAAAAATTGCATAAACAGGCAAAAACAAACTATTTTTGAGCAGCTGTCTTTTAAAGAAAATAACATTTATTTTATCTATTACTAATAATAAAACTGTTGCCTTCTACAGTGCAGGAAAATGTCAACAGCAGCAAAAAAAATTGCATAAACAGGCAAAAACAAACTATTTCTGAGCAGCTGTCTTTTAAAGAAAATAACATTTATTTTATAAACTACTCAAAACTAAATAGGGCCCACCATGTTTTTTTACTCTAAGTTAATATTGAACAAAAATATTCAGTTTTTATGAATGTACAAGTTTCAAGTGGGCTTTCAGGAATACTGTAAACAGAAACAATTGAAACTTTGGTTAATTCTGTTTATTTAAACAAAAAAATACACTTTTAAGGCAAATTTACAAAAAATAAGGGAAGAACATAATCTTGTAAAGCACGACTATTCTGGGGAAAAGAATGGAATTTGTTAATTGTTAATAACGAGTGGGCCCTCCTCTGCTCCGTATGCACTCTCTGAGCCTATCTGGGACACTTTCAATCAAGTGCCTCACGGTTTCTTCCGGTATTTGTTCCCAACAGAGTTTCAGGGCGTTTATGAGTTCCTGCTGGCTGTTCACATCACTGTAGTTTTCTTTCAGGCGTCTTTTGAGCTGATCCCACACATGTTCAATGGGGTTGAGGTCGGGACTCATCGCCGGCCATGGTAAGATGGTGATATTGGCTTCAGAGAGTGCTCTTTGTGTAAGACGAGCTGTGTGTGCGCGAGCATTGTCATGCATAAAGACAAAGTTATTGCCCACTCTTTGTGAAAATGGGATGACATGAGGCCGGATTACTTGCTCGATGTAACTGGAGGCGGTTACGGTACCTTCATTTAGAATCACAAGCTCTGTTTTGCCATATAAGCTAATTCCACCCCATATCATAACACTAGGACCCCCAAAACGATCTGTTTCATGAATGCACGATTCAGAAAAACGTTCCCCTTCTCTTCTCCACACGCGTACCCCTCTGTCGACACTGAAAAACTTCACTTTACACTCGTCGGTAAAGAGCACATTCTTCCAGTTGTCCATGGTCCATTCCAAATGGTCGCGAGCGTACCTTAAACGTGCCGCACGATGAGCCCTCGTCAGTTTCAGTCGAATAGCTCGTACTCTGGAGCGTTGTCCATCTTCATGAAGTCGATTCCGAATGGTTTGGTCGCTGACCCTCGTTCCTGTAGATTGCCGTAGTCGAATTTGTAAGGTACGAGCGGTTACAGTACGCTCCCGGCGCGCAGTCAATCTTAGGTATCGATCTTCCTGGGCAGTTGTAGCCCGAACTCTTCCTGATCCAGGTCTCCTGGCTACACTTCCCGTCTCCTGATACCGTTCCCAAACGTTTCGGATAGCTCGTCGTGATACACCGAGCTGCATAGCCACAGACCTCTGAGACTGTCCCTCCTGAAGCAAAGATACCGCTCTTGCAGCGGTTTCCATGTCCATATGTCGGCGAAAACCAGGCATAGTGTTCACAATGAATACAGGAATCAATCAAAATCGTTAAAAACGTGAGTGTTCCACAACAGCGTTTAGTGTAGACTGAAAACATAAGTGACTGAGAATTTGTGCAATCGATGTTTTTTTCGAGTACTTCAGTTTTTTAGCCACCCTCTTGAAAACAACATGAATGCTATCGATATAAACATTGATATGCACTCCTAAACATGTCAGCTTGACGGTTAAATGCATAACTTTGTCAACAACTACTTAAATAATTATATTTTAACCGAAATTGTGACTAATTCGAAGTGGGCCCTATTTTGTTTTGAGTAGTTTATATACACACACACAGAACGTCACGCCTTTTATCCCCGAAGGGGTAGGCAGAGGTGACATTACGGCACGTAATGTCGCTGTACAATGTACACCCACTTTTCACCATTTGTGTTATAAGTCCCATGTAATAGGGGGTGAGCCTATTGCCATATACTGGACACAATTCCAGACTCTGTGCTACTACCGAGAAATTTTTCGTAAATCCGAAAATTATTATAGGCCTCGCCGTATTTGGATCCAATAGATATTTATAAGATGTCATTGTCAGAGTTACTTAAAATTGTTTTAAATATAAATCATTTAGTTGATTTTAATCATCTTCATCATCATCAAAGTAATTAGAATTATAATTTTCATCATTTAGTATATCGCGTTCATCCAAGTCATCATCCTCATCACCATCTGATGTGTTATTGTTGCTAGCAGCATGTTCTGTAAAAACAAAAAGATAAACATTAAACAAATTGAACAATCAATATAATAAATTGCAAACCAGAAAGCAAATTACGGTACCTAGTTCTTGAAGTGAATCACTGACGAATTCTGGTAATTGGTCACCATCAAACCAATAAAAAAGATATTGGCCATCTTCCAACGTCCATCCATACATACATATCGTCACGCCCTTAATCCACGAAGGGGTAGGCAGAGGTGCATATTTCTTAAAAACTAATAATGATATCTCGTTAAAACCAATTTTCGTGTAAAATTTCCATTGAAATCTACAGCATATGTTTTTTTTAGATTTCTAACTCTCTTATTAATAAAGTTAGAGGGAGGCACTCATTTTTCCACTTTGGAAGTGTCTATCTGCCAAACGATTGGAAGATAGACTACAGTACCTTAATTGTGGTTCTGTTTTTCGCCATTTGGCTACGGAACCCTAAAAAGTGTGCACATAGTATATACACATACATGTGCAGTAGTACCTACAGTAATAGATTGTGAGTTTAAGAACGGGAACCGAGTTACAATGGATGTCTCACTCGGTCTGAAGCGCATGTGCATAGTGCTCTCGCGTTCATACACATGGTTGAGTAATTTTGGTATTTAGGGGAAGTTTGGTCCATGCAATTTGTCTGACTAATTAAATATGACATTGTAATAGTTATCTTAATAGCATATAAAAAAATCAGACATTAAAAAATAAATTAAGTTCATTTATTTTTCTTACAGCTTTAAAGCGTCTGACAAAAGTTTTGGTCCATGGAAAGTGTCTGATTTTTTTAATATGATTTCAGATTAATATTCTACAAAACATATATAAAAATCAGACATAAAAAAATAAGTTAAGTTAGTCTAATTTTTAGTCACCTTTCTCACCTGGTACCTGCGCTGGTGTCACTCGGCCAGCTTTACAAACATTCAGACATTAAAAAGTACATACAAGACTACTGTAAGCCGAAGGTTAAATGCTTGTAAAAATAACATATGTCTGACAGCTCTGGGATCTCGCTCTACAAAGCTAGGTCATCTAAATTACTGAGATAGTATTTTGCTTTTGTTTTGTTTTTTCTTGAGAAAAAATGGTGCTTGTTGCTTCGTAATACTTGAGACTTTCTTGTGTTGTGGGTGCGTTTACGAACATTATTTCTTTAAGGGATAGGTAAAGAGGTAGTAAATAAGTAGGACAAATAAATAAATGATTGATTGATTGACAACTGATTAAAGTCGCAAGCCGCTGCTGGATGAGGGTCACTTCCAACTGGCCTACCTAGAAGTTATTCGGGGAGGTCTATGTTCACCAATATGGATGTCTTGTGGCTGATATGATGATGATAAGTTATCACTCACAACTTAGTCACTTCATTTAGCCGGTAGGCTACCGGAGAGGTAGGCTAAATGAAGTGAAATTTATATAAATCTCATCTAACAGCAGGGGGCGAGTTAATTAATCTGCTTATCATACACACATAACGTAACAACCTTTTAATCTTCGAAAGGGTACAGATGCACACAATAATGTAAATGTATCACACCCACTTTTTAACAGGTAAGGGGCTTAACAATTCCATACCATGTGCTAGATACTTACGAATTTCAAAAAAAATAAACCTTTAAAAAACATACCTACCTACCTAGTTCTTTCCTCAACTATTTCAATCGACATCACTTCTCCAATCAGTATTTGTGTATAAACCTGTGTACCTAGATCTAGGCACGTATGTAGGTAGTCTGGGCAGCGTGGTAAGTAATCGGCTTTACTGAAACACTTCCATTTGCTCAACACGGTCGGCCGGACGCCCTACAGAGTTCCTTGATTCGCTAGACAAACTGAGCTGCGGTTTAGAATACTTCAGCTAGCAAAAGGACTTACTACTATTGAACTTGTTCACAAGCTCAGCATCCACAACTAGATTTATTTAACTACGTACCTACTTAATTTAAATGTGGGAGAGCCATGCTTCGGCACGAGTAGGCCGGCTCGACCGGAGTGATACCACGGCCTCACCGAAAACCGACGTGAAACGACGCTTGCGTTGTGTTTCATTGTGTGAGTGAGGTTACCGGAGGCCCGATTCCCTCCTTTCCAATCTTCTCAATCCCCGATTCTCCAACAACTCTTAAATTCCTAACCCCCAAAAGGCCGGCAACGCACCTGTAACGCCTCTGGTGTTTCAAGTGTCCATGGGCGGCGGCGATTGCTTACCATCAGGTGATACGTCTGCACAATTACCGGCGTGTACCATAAAAAATGTAAGACTCGACGTCATAAAACGTTGCGGAAGGCCTAGAAGGAGATATGTTCAGCGATTCCCTACCTTTATTTATGATATCATCGATGTCCTAAGTTCAGTTTACCGCTATGTAGCGAGGCTTCCGTTCCATACATAATTAGCTTCACACTTTTTGTTTCGTGCGAAAGTCAAACTCGCGACCCATTGTACCAAAGCTAATCGCTAAGCTACTGGCGCAAGTCATGTAGTCAAAAGTAAACTGAAACCTGGTTAAAGACTCATTAAGTTTAGCTAGAGAAACTTAAATACACACAAGAACCAAAAAAACTTAGAAAAAACACCAAAAACGAAACACAATAGAATTACTACAAAAAAAAAAACTCAATCCATTCACTATAAACGCGTTGCAATAAAAGAAAAAACTTTACTTTTTAAATGGTAATAACAAAAAAGGAGTAAGAACTAACATCTACATTAAAATCTTTAGATAAATATCTCGATAGAATCATTTCCTATTATCTACAGACCGAATCGCAAAGCAAAATAAAAATCGACATACAGTGAAAGCTAGTTACGATATAGAAAAGTAACATAGTATACTTACTACGCGACCAACATATATTGAAAGTTGTATTGACAAAGTTGTTTACTATTAAATTTGTATATGCCCCTCATTAATTAGACTGCCTTGTTGGCCGAGTGGTTGCAAGTGTGACTGCCGGGCAAGGGGTCTCGGGTTCGATTCCCGGGTTGGGTAAAGTATTACTGGGTGTATTTCGGATTTTCGAAAATTTCTCAGTTCTCACACAGAGTATGGAATTGTGTCCGGTATATGGCAATAGGTTCCACCTCTATTATATGGGGCTTATAACATAAATTGTGAAAAGTGGGTGTATGTTGTAGTGGCATTACATGCCATAATGTGCACCTCTGCCTACCCCTTTGGGGATTAAAGACGTGAAGATATGTATGTATGTACTTACTACACGACCAAAATATATCGAAAGTTGTATTGACAAAGTTGTTTACTATTAAATTAAAATGTGCCCCTCATTAATAAAATTAGACTGCATGATGGGTGTAGTGGTTAAGCGCAGTTTTTTTTAAAAGAGTAACAAATGGAGTTTCTTGCTCGTTCTTCTCCATTCGAAGCTACACTTTGGAACGAGCACCTAGCTTCACTGACGGACGGACTGACAGACATGTAACAGACAGCTTATCAAAAGTAATTATGGTTTAATTGGAAAAAAGTGGTTGACTTCTTGACTTTTACTGTACAATGTTTCCGCACTGAAAAAATCCTTAAGTGGTCTACCAATTGTTGTTCAGGGCATGGATCCAGGCATGACTTACTTAAAACAACTAATTCATAATTTATTTTTAAGATACACAGTTTAATGTCGTGTCTAGTCATCAAGATTATAAGATATTTAATTGGTCTAGAAATTGAATGATAATGATGGATTGGCCCCGGGATTTTTAAGTGGGGAAAATCATCCAGTGACTTCTCCCACCCTGGGTGAAGCGAAAGGGAGTGTGAGACTCTTACTGACTAAAAACCACCCCGTTCCTATTCTTCGATTTCCGACAGTAATAGGAATGAGGGGCCCCGGCAACCTGTTAAGTCTTCCGCGAGGGAGTGTCAGACTCTTCATTGACTAAAAATCACTCCATTCTTATTCCTGCTCTTTGAGCCGGAGTCCCAGTAACCCGTTAAGCCTTCCGCGAGGGAGTGTCAGTCTCTTATTACTTGAAAACCACCCCATTCCTACTCTTGCTCTTCGAGTCGGAGTCCCAGTAACCCATTACGTCTTTCGCGGCTCTGCATTAAGCATCAGCTCATAGGACCCTGATCTGTGGTAGTCTGATGACTAGACTAGACTAGATGATGAGGATTTTTTAACATTTCCTCTTCCTAAATGACATCACATCGTTGCAAGCTTTTGAAACAGAAGCGCAATGATAGTCGCGATAGCATCTCTTCCTTATTCATTTCAATTCTCACTTTAAGATTGTATGTTATGTATGTATGTCGGTACGTTTGCTTACATAATCCTCGCTGCACTTCCATCTTTGCATAATTGCAATAAGAATAAAAAGGATAGAAGATTGTGTTGTGTTTATCGTAACGTGATCCATTTTGTTCCTTGAAGGGGGGAAGTAGAGATGTAGGTCATTATTAATGGGGAAATTTATTAATTTATTTTACTTGTTTAGTACATTTTTAAATATTTAATTAGAAAAAAAAACATTTAAAAATATAAAAAGCAATAGCCCAGCCCGAGTAACGGGATAAATCCAAGCTACCGACGGTCAGGGTTCAAGAGAGAGGTATTTCCGGACAATACGCGCCGTGTCCAGAAGTACTGCCTTCTGCATCAACCTTGATCCAACCGTGTAACGGTAGCCTACTCAGGTGTTGGTCGAGGCTTTTGGCTATGAGGCCGTTGGCAGATACGACTATCTATCGGCACCATGATTGCTGAATCTACATCCCACATGTCGACAACCTCATGAGCTAAATCAAGATATAGTGCAATTATTATTACTTACTACTTAAGAATGTACCATAAGGATGCTTCCACTAGAGATGTGCTATGTAGCTATGCTGCGAGGATATAATAGCTAAGCTGTGAAACTATGTGACCGTTTCCACTGATACTAAGTTATGTAGCGGTGCGAGTAAGATGTGCTATGAAGATGCGCCACCGCAAAATGGAATCCCAATCTTCCCAATCCCCGATTCCCCAACAACCCTTAAATTCCTAACCCCCAAAAGGTCGGCAACGTACTTGTAACGCCTCTGGTATTTTGGGTGTCCATAGGCGGCGGCGATTGCTTACCATCAGATGATTCCTCTGCTCGTTTAAAATACGCATCTAATGTTTTAAAATAATCTACAAGACGGACATTAAAATAAAAACTAGTCATCTACCCTATTATGCATTAGATTCAGTACTTAAATAACGTAACAACTTGAATTATGTCAAGTTATATGTCTGACCCAGTTTCATAAGTAATGTAAGTCAATCATTGGCCCGTAAGTAAACATTATGTACCTTTCATGTTGACTTAAGTCCCTACATAAGGTACCTATGGAAAGTACTTTAACCAATTTAGTTATGTACAATAGTTACGCTCTCGAAATACTCTCATTCAATTACTATACCGAATCGATCTGAAAACAGACCAAAAAATAACTAACGGAACTGGATCAAAATAACGAGTGTCACACTTTGTTTTCAACCCATTGCTCGTTTAACACTGAGCTACATATCAAACTTTCTAATCAAACGCGCAATGTAAATGAAACAACAAAACTAAACGCGACTTTTTTCTTTTCATACTAAGCACGGATTCGATGATATAACCGTCCAATTTACATTGACCTCTGAGTGTTAGAAAGTTGTTTTGTACAGAGTGTCAAGTGAATTTGGTTTGCTATATAGAACAAAATAAAAGATTTTTGCTCCACATAGACCCGTCATTAGTACGTCTGGTTCTGTACAAAAAATGTTTTAATGACGTCTGTGTATTTAATGAGAGTTTTTCGTGTTATTTTATTTTATTCAGGTTCCTACCTAGATATCTGTCTGGTTCGGTTTTAAAAAGGATTTTTTTGTTGGCTAAGGATTTATTTGTAGTCTTTTCCTCGAGATACTCGCGACTGTTGTTTTGGTAAATGTTTTGAGGAAAGTTCTTTTTTTCTTGTTTAGAAATGCTGTTGTTATCATCTTAATTGTAAGATATTTTTTATGAAATAGGTGGTAAACGAGCAGACGGGTCACCTGATGGTAAGCGATCAGCGCCGTCCATGGACACCCGCAACACTAGAGGAGTCACAGGTGCGTTGCCAGCCTTTTAAAAGGAGTACGCTCTTTTCTTGAAGATTTGAAGATGACTAATTTTAAACTACGTAAGTTTTTTTTATTTCTAGTGAAATTAAGTGCGGTAGAGCCATGCTTCGGCACGAATGGGCCTGCTCGACCGGAGTGATACCACGGCCTCACAGAAAACCGACATGAAATAACGCTTACGTTGTGTTTCCTTAATATGAGTGGGATTACCGAAAGCCCAATTACCCTCTTTTCCAATCTTCCCAATACTCGATTCCCTAATCACCCTAAAGGTCGGCAACACACTTGCTTACCTACCTTACTTACAATTTCAACTTCAAGACGCTTTGGACGTGAGACTCTTAACTTTCCTACGGGCCCCTAAAACAGTTGAGAGCTTCGCAGACCGAATACTCACCAGTCACCAGAGTATAAAACAGCAGCGCACTCTATTGTGTCATCACAGACACTTGTGAAACGCTCCGCGATACATCAAAATGTGCTCAGTAATTTTATATGTGAGTTTTTGTGACAATTTTTTTGTTCATACGTTACTTTAAGTGGCTTTTTTGTGTTCATTTTTGTAATGGTGATGGTTCTTTGGTTTTCGTGAGGAAATTAGGATGTAGGGATATATTGTAATATTTTTGTTATGTGACTGCCTCGTCGGTTGAGTGGTCCTAAGTGCAATGGCCGAATAAGGGGTCTCGAGTTCAATTCCTGGGTTGGACATTGGTGTATTATTAGTTTTTCGTTTTTTCTCAGTTATAGCCCGAAGGTTAATATAAAAAATAAGTACATAGTTTAAATAAGAAAACATCGCGTCACTTCTATCAAATTAAAGTGCTTTAAGTGTAATTTTTTTTTAAGAAAAGAACTAAAAAGTAAAATACGCGTCCGTGAATTAATTTCGAAGCCTAATGTTTTCTGTTTTACTGTTCAATTTGCGACCACTTCACTATGACATTTAAAATATTCTTTAATTAAAATCAAGCTTCAGTTCAAAGTGAATATTTCAGTTAGAAAAACTGTTAAATAATACAAACTTGATGCACAACATACAAACAATCTTGACCTCTTTGAAGTTGGTCCTTTAGGCGCATGAGCAAGATGGCAATAGCTACGACCAATAAGAGTGAAAGAGACAGAAACACTTGCACGATGTTCAGACCGGTCAAGTTATAATTGTCAGTAGTGTACGATGTATCTCATGTTCGCAGCTGTGCCCGCCACAGTTTTCAAAAAAGGAACGACAACGACTTAATAAATGCAATTTTTGAAGGGAAAATTTTACGCGGTTTTAAAAATGGCGGCGGATTTTTTAAATTGAATTAGTTTTGGTTGTTTTTTGAACGGATTAGACATGTTTTGGGTAAACAAATTTAGTTGGAAGGTGTTTTTAAACTAACTTTTAAGAAAATCTATACCAAAATAACAGTTGGCTATCCATATTTTGTACCGAAGGACCAAGACGAAGTAAATGTAAATGAAGTATACGCGCAAACATTTTAAAATTGTACTTTTCTAAAAAACCATTAGTAAACCGTTTTCTCAGAATATCGAATACAAAGTAAATAAATTATAAACATTCTTAAAATTAACTCTTACTTTAAAACAAAGGAGAAGGACCAAAAATAATTAATTAGATTCTAGCTAAAAAGTATCTTTACAAACAAGGCTATAAAATAAACAAAAAACTTGTTTATTTAATATCGTCACGCCTTTTCTCCCCGAAGGGATAGGCAGTTGTGCACATTATACAATTACACCAACTGTTGTAAGTTCCATGTTGTAAGTCCTGTCGTGAAGCCTATTGCCATATACTGGGCACATTGTCTGGCTCCGTGCTACTACTAAGAAATTTTCGAGAAACGAAAAAAGCCCAGCAAAACTTCGCCCGACTCGGGAATCGAACCTGAGACCGCTTGCCCGGTAGTTACACTTGCAACCATTCAGTCAACGAGGTAGTTACAGAAACAAACAATATCATAATTGATAGCTACAAAATACACAAGTTTGTCCACTTTTGGACTTTGGGTTTTCTCTAACTCTATCTTTGTCCAGTGGCTGTACCTATACTACACTGCTGTAACCACATCCACTACTGAACATAGGCCTCTCCCTTAATACAGCTTATCTACCTATACACAGCCATTTTATTTCTCTTTTCCGCTTCAGCAACAAAGACCTTTTTATATTTGCTCATATCATAAGATTAAAGACTAAAAACTGTTTTTATCTGCCATAAATAACTGGCGGGGGCTTGTTGCTCGCTCCATGTATCATCGCACGCCATTTCACGCATTTTATACTGGTTTCTCAGGATTGAAATATAGGGGGCGGTAGTGTGTGCTGTGCCGCCAGTTTGATACTGTTGAAGAGGGTTGTTTTGATGCAACGCCTATTGATAGGATTAAGATGGTTTAAATGCCTTTCTAAGACGGTTTTGTTTAATTGTCGCAAATAATATTGCTGGACTTGAAATTCTATTTAATACCAATGTGTCATTGATAATGTTAAAAAAATGGTCATACACCTTTATTTCTCTTTCTAGATTAATTCACATGGCTTTTAAAAAGACCCAAAATCCGCACAAAGGACGTTGCTTAATTTTCCGTTTTGTTATTTCTGAGTTTTGTCTTAAAAATATACCTATCTTCTAATAAACATTTTCATAGTAAAGTTACGGTTTAGTGTATTACACAGCGATTAATAAGAAAAACATATAATTCCCTAACCAAAAATGTCTCCACCGCGCGCGTCTCAAAGGACCATATCCCGTGTATCTCCCAGACTCAGTATATCAGCGGCAAGCTCCGAACAGCGCTAGATACACCTGATCTATCGCCACACTGTTCATTGCTTCTCACACACAGACTACAATATAGGTACCTACTTTATAAGTATAACAAAGTCAAAGTCAAAGTCAGTCCTCTGGTGTAGCGGGTGTCCAACTGTCCATGGGCGGCGCTGATCGCTTACCATCAGGTGACTCGTTTGCTCGTTTGCCTCCTATTCCATAAAAAAAATCGAAGAAATGTTCGTTAAAAAAAAATTCAAACTCCTGAGCTACGTCACATTTTGAGGATTTTTTTTTCAGACCTTAAGTTAGTTTCCGAATTATGTAATTTTTTCCTACCAGTCTTATTTTGTATTATTTTCCAAGTAGTCTTTATTTTGTCATCAGCTGATTTTATTTTATTGCTGATATAAAGACGTTTTGCGGTTTTGTACACTAATCTAAAATCTTCGCATTAGTACTAAGACTTTGTGACCTTCCAGTGCCGGCGTAAGGGCCACTGATACCCTGGGCGAAAATATTGTGGCGCCCACTTGAGGGAAGCAATATCAAGTGTTAGTTTTTTGCTGAAAAAATATGCATATGCACAGAGCGTAGAGCACAGTTCTGAGGGTTTGCACCAGGAGAGGCAAGAGACTCCAACTTCAGACCTTGGCGCCCCCCAGAATTTGTCGCCCTGGGCCATCGACCCATCACAAACCCCCCCCCTAACGTCGGCACTGTAACCTTCTTATCTTTAACTTTCTTCTCTATATTTACAGAATAATGGTTCCCAATAAACCATATTCTATAATGTCCTATCCCAATTTGTCGTCCCCCATTTAAACGACAATCTATTCTTTGTCCAGTAACAAAACTAAGTGTAGCATAAAGATATACGATTTGATACCTTCCTCTCAACGCCACACATTTCATTATTTATTGGCACTTAACGTCCTCATACGTAGTTTATTTTCTCAGCGCTACTATTCAGCTACATGGCTAGTTTTCTAAAGCTCTAAATTGTAAACTAGAATGATCTATGTATCGATTTGTACTGCTCGGGTAGATTTCGATTTTTCTCATCGTTCTTTTTCGTGTAACTCTTTTATATATGAAATGTGAGACTACTTAATGTGGATAGACTGAAGAATAACATAAGCTTTTTTACTGCCTCGTTGCATCGAGTGGATGCCAGGTAAGGAGTCTTGGGTTCGATTCCCGGGTCGGGCAAAGTAGTTCGGTTCTCAGTTTCACCAGTTATGTTATAAGTCTCATCAAGTCTCATGTGATGGTATCATATGATGATGTGATCATATCGGGTGCAATACGAGACACAGAACTATTTCTACTATCCAAAAACTGAAAAAACTGAATAGAAGTTAGTCTTTTGGCACAAATCCACATTTTATTTCACAAAAACAATAAAATGCTTTGTATTTACTTTTATTGCCATAACAGATCAAATTCAGCATAGACATTGTTTTCGGCAAAAACTAAAACATTTCTGCAATAACAGCTATACATAGCTGTTTGCAAATAGTAGGCAAAATTAAAAAAAAGTGCAATAAAAACAACTAAAAAGACAACGTATAAATATTATTCACTGCGAGTCAAACACCGTATGATAGTTCAACTTTACATGGCTTTTTTGTATCGTAAAAATGCGCGACTATTTTTTCATTTCACGTGTGACGCGTGTCAATTGCTAGTAAAATGTAACCTAGGCTTTGGCGCTGGAGTAAAAAATCAACCACTTTATAGTCTGTTTAAAAGAATATAACAATTGTTTATAGAAGACAAGATACATTTGATTAGGCTTCAATTAAAGGAAGTATTCAAATATAGACGTTATTTCACAGATAAATGGTCTCTTCGACTAACACAAAACCTCGTTAGAATAGAAGCATTTTTAGTTCAACTAGGAGAAGAAATTTTTTTCTTAACTCGCAAGTTATATAATTACTAGGAAACAGAACCAAAGCTAAAAATAATCCACACCTACATACAAAACCATCTATTAATAGACTCACTTGAAACCTGGTCCTTTTCGAGTACCGAAGGACCAAAATGAAACTACGTAGGAATATCATGTAACCTAACAATACATTTTCCTTTAGTAACTGATTGACGTACTAACCCACCAATATAGACAGTTATTTGATACCTTAATTGACGGGTTTTTACGTGGGAGTTACCTTCGTCACATCTAGCCTGAAGTCAGAAGTTTAGAACTTGATCGGTTGTCTTCATTTCACAGTCTCACGACTTCTTGGTACTGAACAAAGAAGTTATGTTTGCGTGATTATGTAAGGGGTTATGGGTTGAAGTTCATGTTCATTAGTTCTATCTTCACGTATCTATATATCTATATTGAATCGCGTGAGAGTGTTTCTAACCAAGTAGATTAGTTTAAACGACTATGTAACTTAATACTGAGAAAATACAAGAAAATATATTTAAAACTAGCTTAGTTCTGCCAGCAGCTTTGTCCGCGTTCCTGTGGAACAAAATATGTTATTCCAGGCGATAATCTATCCCTGTTCCAAATTTCATTTCAATCCCTTTAACATTTTTAACGTGAATTTGTAACAAATAAGCATACTAACTTTAGCATTTATAATATTAGTAGGAAAAAAGGTTCATGTTAATGTAATTTGACTTCATAATTTGCATACTGACTGGACAACAGTGACCTTCTGTCGCGGTTTCGACTCTCATAATAATAAAATTGTCCTCATAATAAGAAAATAACGCACGTCGAGCCTCCTGTAAGATGCGACTCAGCAACAAAACTGCTCAAAGTTCTGACACGCTTCTGTTCTCTTAACCAAACATAATATAACATCCTATTGTTATACCAAGAAACACTAAGATCTCCCAGAGTCCAGGAAATTCAACAGTTTAGTGAAGGAAGCCGCGAGTGCAGGTGAAAGACATTAATCATGCGACATCTGCATTGTTGCACGTGTCGTGTACAATGCGTTTACTTGTACATTATAATTGTTAGACATTGTATGGCGAGTAATTAGCGAGAGTACTGAAGACATGAGACGCGTGGTGACGGTAGAGTCCTACTTATATAATAAATGCGAAAGTAAATGTTTGTTTGTTTATTTGTCAGTCCTTCACGTCAAAACGGCTGAAGGGATCGAGATGAAGTTTGGAACAGGAATAGATTATGGTCTGGAATAACACATAGGCTATACTTTTTATTAAACGGGAATGCAAGTGAAGCCGCTCGTAGGAGCTAGTAGAATATATTGTATCCATTTTTCTTGAGGCTGAGTAGCAATATACTAGGGGACTATGTAATATTAGGCGATATTTGATAGAGGCTGAGGAGCAGCACACTTTATAAACCTGAACCTTCTATTCTCGAATTCATTTGCTATGGGTGGAGATTATGCCTTTTTATACAACTATGTTTACCTAAGGAAATGATAGTAAAATCAACCATAAATCTTTAACTTAAAGTCTAGATTGCATATGTATGGAAAAAATATACAAATGACAGCACATTATACCTTTTTTTAAAGCCACCTTCGCTTTTCGCTTCTCTGCAATATATCATAGCATAAAAAAATATCGTAAAACAGTCCTTACACCTTTAACTTAAAGTCTACCTTTCATTGCAGTGTATGAGCGCGTTGCTGGCCACCAGCTTCGCAGCGGAGATGCAGTGGACCCCATACAACAGCCTGCTGCAGCAGTACCAACAGGCATCCTCATCATTCCAGGAGGCAGCTCCTCAAAATGATCAACAGGTATGTTCATAAAAAGATTATAAAAAACTGCCTCGTTGGTCGAGTGGTCGCAAGTGCGACTGCCGGACAAAGGGTCTCAGGTTCGATTCCCGGGTCGGGCAAAGTACTACTGGGCTTTTTCGGATTTTCGAAAATTTCTCAGTGGTAGCACGGAGTCTGGAATTGTGTCCAGTATATGGCAATAGGCTCACCCCCTATTACATGGGACTTATAACACAAATGGTGAAAAGTACCCCTTCGGGGATAAAAGGCGTGACGTTGCTTTATAAAATATAAATTATCATAAAAATAGGATGATGGGATGGAAAAAGAAGAGCAATAAAGCATTTTTCACATAAGAGAGCCATGTTTCTGCACGAATGAGCGGGCTTGACCAGACTAATATTATAACACAGCCACACAGGGAATAGCTGTGAAATACCGCTTATGTTGTGTTTTGTCTAGTGAATGAGATTACCAGTGGCCCAACCCTCAATCATCAATGACAATGAATTAATGATCTTAAACGCACTTATAACTTTTCTAGTGTTGCGGATGACCACTGTTAATGAGCGATCTGTCTGCTCGCTTCCTCTTATTTCTCAAAAAATCAAAGCTAGACAAAGTGCACCTGTGACTCTTCTGGTGTGTCCATGGGCGGCGCTGATTGCTTAGCACCCATCAGGTGACTCGTTTGCTCGTTTGCCACCTATATTCCATACAAAAAATCCGACATTAATATGGTGTTACCGCTGTGGATATTTATTCAGCACCTTTACAAGCACAATAAAAAACAGATTTTAAACAACATCCGCAACACCCACTTCATTCAAAAACGTGTTAACATTCACAATAAAAATTACACCTAGATTGTTCTCGTCTCGTAAATAGAGACTTAAATAACACAATATTATACCGTAATACAGAACAACCACAGTTTTATCATTCCCTCGAAAATGAGGACGATATTATTAATCCTGTACTTCAGACGTTTGATGTTGCCACATAAAAAACAGGCTCTTTGTATACCGAACTTATATTAAAAAATTCAACGGTAATACATTTGGGGTGAGCTATTTATTTCCTAGCAACTTTGGTATTAGAGTGGTTATAGCGTCTGTGGTTCCGTCCCGACAAAGTTTTACATTGAATGACTGCCGTACTATTATAGTCAAAGTCAAAATCAAAATTATTTATTTCAAATAGACCGGGAAGGCACTTTTGAACGTCAAAGCAAATATTACAATATAAAGAAAGCAAAATGTCTGTCTGTCAGTTTGTCCTCTAGTGAAGCTATTTACTTGTTATAAATTGTATATTCCTATGGGGAAGGACAAGTAAGAAACTCCATAGGTTACTCTTTTTCAATCAGGTTCACAATACTTGGTTACTAGAAACCACCCCGTTCCTACTCATGCTTTTCGAGCCGGAGCCCCGTTAACCCGCTAAGTAGTCCGCAGAATATTTTATATACTTACTGTAGTTACTTTATAGGTGGGGAATATCGATTATTTACATACATACACCTTATATACCAATACTAAGTTAGATAGGTAATATTGTCCCTAAGAAAGTATTTCTAATAGAACCAGTCCACGGACCCCCAAATACTAAAAGTGTAACGTTATATTTTCTTTAACAGAAATATATAAAACGTCATAAAAGCATATTATATGTTTTCTCTTTCCTTATATCTTTTTTTATTATGTTTTCAAGACGCCGTCGTACGCATTGTTCACTGTTTTCATGGATTTTTATTGGAAACGCAGTAGTAACGGTTTTTTTATGTTTTGTTCATTAAGTGAGGTGGAACTCGTTATTTTATGGGCTCCTACAGAGGTAAATACCTCTATTAGTAGCGAAAAGGCTGTTTGAAATATTAAAGACGGGACTGTTTTGTAGTAGTTAAATGTAAGGTACAATGTTGGTCTTTGTGGTCGGAAGGACGAATTGTAATTCTCGCGCAACGTCAGGCCTTTTATCCCCGAAGGGGTAGGCAGAGGTGCACATTACGGCTTGTAATGCCGCTATACAATGTACACACACTTTTTCACCATTTGTGACACAACAGTCCCAGGTAATAGGGGGTGAGAAATATTCGAAATGCTGAAAAATGCCCAGTAATACTTTGGCCGACCCGGGAATCGAACCCGAGACCTCTTGTCGGCAGTCGATCAACGAGGCAAACTGGAATGTAATTCTCAGTTCATATTTGATTGGTGAATATGGACGTAATATTGAGATTTTGTATAACAAACATAATATAATAGGAAGCGCATGATCTTAGCCAATTACTGAATGAAATTGCATAAAAATGAGACCACAACACCTTTTCCTCATTCCAATCACCCAAACATTGTCAAAAATAAACAAAAAACTATTACAGACATTACATAAAGTATTATATATCACAAGTTATGCTCTAGTAACTAGATTTCCGAACGTAACCAACTGATTGGCTAACCGTTACATCAACTTACCGAACGAAAATAAAAACGTCAACGCAAAAAGTAAAACAGGCCACAGACTGCGCTAAAAGAAAAAAAAGACCACAGACTAAATAGCGGGCATGTCGTTGCGCGGGAAACGTTTGCTTTTTTTTTAGTCTGACGCTGTTATTAAATTGTCGAGAAACCGATTCTGTGGAGAATTTTGCCGTTAAAAGTGAACGGTTCAATCTCTTGTTCTGTTTACATATTGAAGTTAAACAGCATCGTCACGCCTTTTATCCCCGAAGGGGTAGGCAAAGGTGCCCATTACGGCAGGTAATGCCGCTATACAATGTAAAGCTTTGCATGCGGAAGTTAAATAGAAATGAAATATATGACTATTGGGTACGGGTTTTAAAAAGAGAAAGGAAAGGAATATGTGCTGCAGATTAGATAAATCAAATACATTTTAATGATTTTATACCCCTTTTCAGAATCTAATAGCAATCGAACACTAGACTTAAGTTTTGGTATTCATAATACAAAACCAATTTCTAATCTTTCACGGGTCTATTTGCCCTTCTAGATTTTCTGGTACCTAGTCTAGTTTTATTCTATTATACGATTAAATGAGTATTAGAAAAAAAATGTTTGAACTAACCAGTAGGCAGGCACGTACTTAATTCCATTTCAATCAATGAAAGCAAACTGAGAGATATAATTGGAAAGTTGGAAAAAAGATTTTGTTTCTTAGAACTGTTTAAACACATAAGTGTATCGTGTCACACTTACAACCGCACTCAGATACATTTAATGATTACTTAAGTATTAGTATAAACAATTGACTGAGTTAACTGACCATTAAATAACTCTAAGTACGGCGGTTGAACTATTTGCTGACAAAAAAACTAAATTCACTTTTTCTTTATTTGCAGTTCCAAGCCAGTGACTATTCCGGCGGGTATGACTTCGGAGGCAGCAGTGGAGGCCATGATGGCGGAGACTTTGGCGGCCACGACTTCGGCGGACACGACCTCAAGTCCCACGTCTACCCAGTACACCAACACGTGGAAGAAGAGAACCCTGAACCCATCAAGCACTACAAAGAAGTTGTAGTCCCTCTGCCTAAGAACGTAGAGTTCAAAATCAATCAGCCAGTGATCATCCCTGTGCCGCACCCAATCCCGATCCAGGTTCCCGTACCGAAGGCCGTAGTGATCCCCATCATCAAAGAAGTCTCTATCCCCGTCGAGAAGTCCGTGCCTTACCCAGTGGAGAAGGTTGTTCATGTACCAAAAGTTAAAGAAGTGCCTTTTGAAGTGGTGAAACATATCTTGGTTCCAGTTGAAAAGCCGGTGCCTTTCAAGGTGCCCGTTTATGAAACTATCATCCATACTAAGAAGGGACAGCACAAGATTTAAATGAAGATTGAAGAGAAACACGCCTTCGGATGTGCAAAGGACCACTAAAAGTCTTCTAAAAGAATATTTGCTACAGAAAATTTCGCCTCATATTTCTAGTTTCCAACCAATGTGACGTAATATCTCATTGGTCCTTCTGTCCGCAATTGCAAAATTGGTCCTTTGTCTCCAAGGAATAAGAGAGACTGTCAAAATTTTCCGATAACTGTCCAGTTTAATTCTTTAGAACATTTGGGCATATCATACTTTTTAGCTTTTCTATGAAATATCCTATTCTTTTACAAAAGTTTCGAAGGAAAAGCAACTCTATTGTTGTTTACATAAAGGCCAGAGTTTTCCGTGATCTAATGGAAAACAAATATGAATTTGTACGTTTGTTGTTAAAATATTGAAGTTTTATATTTCAACCTGCCGCCTTGTTATGTTGTTGTATTGTTGTTGTACTGTTGTTGTATGTTGTTGTATGGGTGACTGTGTGCATGTGTTGTAAATATTACGTTGTTATTTAGTTCTAAGGTGTAATAAAGAATTTGATAATGATTTTTATTTTTGTTGTTTTAATTATTTATTATACGCAACGTCTTTTATCCGCAAAGGGGTAGGCAGAGGTGCTCATTACGGCACGTAATGCCGCTATACAATGTATACCCACTTTTCACCATTCGTGTTATAAGTACCATATTATAGGGGCCTACTTGCCTTATACTGGGCACAATTCTAGACTCCGTGCTACTACTGAGAAACTCGAAAATCCGAAAAAAATCCTAGTAGTTCTTTGCCCGACCCGGGAATCGAACCCGAGACCCCTTGTCCAGCAATCGTACTTTCAATCACTCGACCAACGAGATAGTAAAGTTATTATAAATAGTTAGGTACAAATTCCAACGTGAAGTAATCTAAACAAGATAAACGACATTTTCATATATTATTCCACACTCAAAGGACCAACATTACGGTCCATTAACCACTATAGAACTTGTGAAGAATGTGAATAGGTATTATTCCATATCAGTAAACTACCTCTACTTGAAGACAACAGTTTTATTTTACACTAAGGTATATAGCTATTTTACGCATTGTGACAAATATTCAAAGGAGAATTTTTATTGCAGAGCAGAAAAGCCTGGATTTTTCTTAACCACTATGAGAATAGAGACTGAATTATATTAAAGTGTTTAAAATTGGAAAATCTATTTAAAAGAGCATTGACTGTACATCAGAGGGAGGGCGGGGTAGTAAAGGTTTTTTGGAAATATCTCAGGGATAAGCTCACATTATACAGAGTGATTTTGAATTCGACGTATTCCTCTCGGGAGGTGATAATACAACTAATTTTCTACAGAGAATATGTCGAATTCAAAGTCACCTTGTATATGTATGCCTCTGAAAACCCCTTTGGAGGCTAATAAGGCATATCATTATGTGGAGAAGCAATACTTCTAAACAATTCGTTGCAGTAAGTTGTAGTTCTGTGTTTTGTTATTATAATTTTCGCAGGCGCTTGTCAGAAATAATAAGTAAATAATTATCCTCATCACAGTTACTTTAAACTAAAGATCTTTACTTAAGTTTACGAATAAAATATAATTATATTTTATTTTACAAATCATCTTATTAACCACATACTTAATTTTCTTCATGGACACACTCAATATTTTTTTTACTAGACTCATCTAAAAACCACCCTTAAACTACTAATAGGCATAATTGCGAATTCTGTGTGCATTCACCAATATTATTATTATTTAATCCGATGACCCAGGATTTAAGTCTCCGATCTTTTAAACAAAAAACATACCAACAATATAATAATAATACCACATCTCCACAGATATTCAACAGGCAGTAGATATCACAACATTACTACAGATTGCAAATTCCATACCAGCTGACTTCCCTTGACTCACCCAATGACGATGACGATCTCAAAGCATTCAATAACATCATCAGCGTTTACCAGACTTAGAAGGCAAACTATATTATCTATTGTTTTATTCTGCGCATCACACACCGTATATAGCCTACATAATGATCCTATACAAATCCCAGACTCTTTATATAATACATTGTTTCATTAATTCTAGTACATCCGAGGCTTGCTTCTTAATCACTCGTGTGGTCCTTACGACTTGGTCCTTAGGTACGAAGACCAATGTGGTTTTAAAGTTACCTACATATAAGTTAAGTGGAGTTTCTGTGAGTAATAGTAATATAGTGAGAAGTGATTTAAGTGATCTGTGAATTGAAAGTAAGACTCTGGTCGTCAATGATGAAGTTATCACAGCCGATGTTAAAAATGATAATAAAAATACTTATATTAATGATGTTGTTCGTTACAATGTTTATGATATCAACGTTTCTGTATAGCGCCAAATATTGGCCCGATGTTTACAATTACATAAACGCTAATATAACGATTAAAAGGATCCCTACGATATCAGAATTGGAATTAACTGTCATTGAAGTAGTTGATTATACTACAGAACAACCCTACACATCAACTGATGGGGATTACATTGAAGTATCAACTGTAGACGACCTAGACATCGACGAGTTTATGAAAGACGAAATCGATTTTACTAAAAAAGTGAAACGACATATTGAAGTTGAACAACTAAAAGATTACATCGAATTACCTCCACGACCTATTTTCGTCGATTACGTATTCATCGAAGAACCGATGAAACAAGAAACAGATCCAAAGAAATCAGGAGACAATCATGATAATGACATACCAGAAGAAATGGACAAAGACATAATGAAAACATCAGTAACAGGTCTGGTTATAGAAGATGATCTACCAAAAACTACAGTCAGTGAAGATCCAGCAGTTACAAAGAAGTACTACACAGTACAGCCAACAAAAGCCAAAGCCTCAAGACGATCAATTAATGAAGAAGTATACACCACAGAACTCTCTAAGCAAGAAGTAGAACATACTACCACAATAGAAGGATATTTAGTGGGAGATGAAGAGGAGATTGAAAGAGAAACAGAAGTACCAATAGTTATAACTACGAAAGCGAACGAAAACGAATTGTTTGATGATGAAGATGATACGGGACTTATGAAAGATTCGGTGGACGTCAGCAACCTTAGTACGAGGAGTCCAGATGATGTTGAAATGGTTACACGGAAACCTTGGAAGATGCAAATGCTGGTGAGTTGGATTTTTATGTATTTCGTAGTATTGTAAGTAGTTTGTTTTAATATTATATTTATAGTATATATTTATTGAAAATATGTATATGTATGTATAATATATGTATTATGTAGATAGTAGAATGTGAGTTTTACTCGGATATGTCCTAAAATTGTGATCAGCTTAGAGGACAGTAGCAATCTCTTATGTTGACTCATCATCAACATCATCAGCCTGTTCTCAATTCTCTTCTTCACTACCAGCCACTTTGTGGATATCGTCACTCCACCTAGCTGGAGGGCGCTCTACACTACGCTTGCCTAGACGCGGTCTCCACTCTAGAACACGTTTACCCCAACGGTCATCGGTTCTTCGACAAATGTGATTGGCCCACTGCAACTGCAGCTAGCTAGTCCTTCGAGCTACGTCAGTGACTTTAGTTCTTTGTCTAATCAACTCGTTACGGATCCCTAACTATTTTTTTTTTTTTTGTATATGTACGCATTTTAGTCGTTGATGATGTCTCTCTCTCTCTCTATTATTATTATTATTTATTTATTATCTTTTAACTAAACTGCTATCTCAAACCCTGTCAGGCGTAGAAGTAATGGTAGAACTACTTCTCTCACTGTAGAGAAAGCTCATGGTTCAGAAGGTTATTAAGAGATTAATAAGAGTCTGGTAGAGTTTGGTTTGTGGAAGCTGATCCTTTAGATTTTGTAACCAGTCGGTTTAAGAGGAATTTCCTCACACGGACGAGGCTCATGGTTCGAAAGTTATTAAGAGATTAAGATAAGAGTGTAGTAGAGTTTGGTTCGTGGAAGCTGATCTTTTAGACTATGTAACCAATCGGTTTAACAGTGTGCTTTCTTGCTACTGTCGTGGTGTAAAAAAACAAGTTGTAGATTTTTTTTTGGGACAAGCCCGCCACAACCTCCCATACCGCTGCAACTCCTGTAAGCCAGGATCTACAGTAGATACAAACATGTAAATACCGTAACACTGAAGTCCGGCGCGTCCCAGGGAAATGAATGACTGTCCCCGCAACGAAATAAATCAGAAAGAAAACGATAGTTTCCACTTCCCTCGGTGAATTTAATAGTAGTTGTAGTATGTACAATTCTCCTACTAACAACGCAAGATAAAACAGATTAATATGTAAATAAGAAATCAGTACAATTATAGAAATGACACATGAGATTGTACTGGAACAGATTGCGCGGAGAATAATAAGTAATATAATGATGATGACGGCTGCAACACATCGCAGTATGCTATCAGATAGCATTATAACATACTTGTGAACTACGAAGGATAGTATTGAGTTGTGATTCTTTATTCTTGGCTCTTTTGTAAGGGGGGAAGATTATCAAATGACTTCAGACTCTTAGAGTGCTTTTCAACCGTGCTACCTAGCTATGCTAGGAAGATGTAAAGCTAAACCATGAAACTATGTGACGGTCCCCATTAGATGAGACTTATAACACAAATCTTGAAAAGTGGTTGTACATTATACAGTGGCATTACGTGCCGTAATTGGTGATATTGCATACATTTAACCGACTTCCAAAAAGGAGGAGGCACTGACTTCTAACCTACCAGTAGTAATAATAGTTATATTTAGCTTTTGTCTTTTGTTTTGTTTTTAGATTTTGTATGAAATAAGTTTTGTTGCACGTGGAAGAAATATTTCGGGAAAATAATAAATATTTGGTCCAGACACAATAAGGAAAACCACAGCAGTCATCTTTGAAGTTTGGTAGTGTATTAGTTTATAGAGGTATTGTTTATTTATTTACAAGAAGTCTTAGACACGTGTTTGCTAAAATAGAAAGAAAACATTTTTGGTACATGTATTTGTATAATAACTTTCTTGAGACATACTAAATAGATCATTATATACTTGCGCGACATTTGCCGCTTTGTGTGTCACGTATTGACTGCTTATGAATATGAGTCCCTAGGTCAGCGTGAAACTAGTCGAGTTCCTGGTCAAATAGTGTCGTGAGTAAGCCGAAAAACATATTCAGTATTTTTGCTTTAGTAGAGAGCGATTTTGGGCTTTATGTAGAGGTCACTTTAAGCTCAATATATCTTTTAACTTTCATACTTTTGTTTTAAAAAATATCTAAAATAAGTCTTCAGGTAAAATGTCTTATAACATTTATGACAAGATAATGGAGATAATTTCAGCTTTTAAAATTGATAGATTTCACAGACATCAGATAGACACCAAACTCAAATACCACACTTACATAAAATAACCACAACACAGCCCAACAAAATATTTTTTACAATACAATAATAATCACAAATTACCTATAACTTGATGTACAATACCTACGGATCACAATAGCCAAGTAATTGACTAGCACAATTAAAATCTCTCAGTTCACGACTACGGTGTACCAAAGCTTTTATTTATAAGACCTTGTTTTTAGTAGAAAAACCTTCGATTGTGGTCAAATATTTTATTGTTTATTTTGTATATTATATCATATACATACATAATGTTTATAGTAATATGTTTTTTGTTTGGAGTTCGTGTTAAGTATACCTAATATGAGGTGTTAATGTTATGATTAGCGGGTTGCGATTTTAATGATTAAAATATTCTGCACACTGCTGACCAAAGGATTCTTCTCACACGGAGAAGGTTTGAGCATTAATCGCTACGCTTGCTGATTTCAAACTTATAATTAGAAATTATAAGCTCAGGTTTTCTCACGATGTTTTCTTTCACCGTTTGTCAGTGGTGTCTAAATAATCTTAGAAAGTACATATAACTCGGAAAAAGTCACATTGGTACTTCCCGTTGGTAGGTTTCGAAATCGCACTCACATGTATGAGAATCCACAGTTCAAAAATAATAAGGAAAAATACAATTTAATTCTAACAAGCAAAATTTAAAAGGCCATGAAATACTCTTAAGTTTTTACAGTCAAAGTCAAGTCTATTAGGTATATCAATTTGAAGAACAATTTACGATATCATGACAAACAGCTGTGACTACCACCTGTTTAAGAAATTGTATGCAACATCTTACTACATAATAATAACAAATATTATGAATTAAAAATATATAAACAATAATAAACACTCATACGACTGACTTCGAGGTGAGTAGAGCAGTGAAACGCAAACACTTTCATTCCTGGGCCAGAAAAGGTGTGTCGTGGACTTTTTGTAAGAGATATAATATTGTCATCAGTTTTTAAAGTACCTACTACAAGAAATCTTATAGTTTTCTGAATACCAAATAACAAGACAAACGAAAGTGTAATATGGATTTGATATTAACTTCAAAATGTTACATAAGACAGTGTAGCAGAATCCTAAAATCATAATTATAATAGAAATGAAGCCAGACAGAATTAATTGTCATTCGTCTGAGTACTAAGATCCGCTCTCCGCTCCTCCTATCACTAAGGTTCAAGCAAATCCTACTAATTATCGTGATCGTCCATCAAAGTCAACGAAGCCACGAAACTTCAAGGTGATTACACACTTCCAAAACAAAGTAAAATAAACCTTATGTTAAACAGCACAAAGTTGATAAAGAACGTGTAAACAATATTGTTATGTATAGTAAAACAATTCATAGTATGCATTTGTATCACATCTCATGTAGTGTGTTCACGTATATTTAGTAAATATGAAAGAAATAATAGCAATAGTACTATGTGCAGTGGTGCTGGAGACTGTTCAGAGTGAGTGCGAAGATAAATCGAAATGTGCAGTGAAAGTAGTCGATGATATACTCAAAGAAACTTCAATCATAGAAAACGTTGATATAAGGTTCGAAGTGCCAAAATTTGATCAGATCAAACATGTAGCGATAAACGATTTGAATCAAATCCTGTCCCACCTTACAAAATGGTTCGAAACGAAACTCAACGAGACTAGTTTCGTTTTCAAACACAAAAGCAACAAGACGAAAATCTACGTCAAAAGCTTCGATTTCAAAGTTGATTTTGAAAAAGGCAACGCTAACATCGACGTAGATTTGACAGAAGAATCAGAAGACAGACAATCAGAGACTATGTTTAAGAAGAAACCAGAAGTAACCACAACTACAGAGAGAGTTTACCAAGCTACTGTTCCTATGGATGTGCCAAAAACGACGAAAGCTATAAAAATTAGTAGGATAATGGATAGATTTGAAACAGATAAACAAAATGAAATATTTAAACTAGACGAATGGGATCCTTCGTATTATGATGTTGATGAGGACAATTCTACCGATTATCCTATTTTGGATTATATAGAAATGTATAAGGACACTACGAATGAAGAGAACACGTATATACCTACGGAGGTGCCCGATATGTTTACTGGTTTTGACGGAAAGGATGCTATGACGACTGTCAAGCCTACAGTTGATGTGAGTTTTAGAATTTATTTTATACTTATTGCTAGACTTTTTATGAGATAAACTGGTAAACGAGCAGACGGATCACCTGATGGTAAGCATTCGCCGCCGCCTATAGACACCTGAAACACCAGAGGCGTTACAAGTGCGTTGCCGGCCTTTTGGGAGGTTAAGAATTTGAGAATTGTTGGTGATTTGGGGATTGGGGAGATTGGAGGGAGGGGTAATTGAGTTTCCGGTAACCTAACTCATACGAGGAAACACAACCGTTTTTTTCACGTCAGTTTTCGTATGGAAGCGACAGTTAAAAATTTAAAACAGAATAAAAAACTCGTAATATCACATTATCAGAGACAGTAAACTGGTCAATATTTTAATGAGTCGTTTATTATAGAAATCACGTTCGTATGTTTGTTTAAAATGTCGTGGTGGTCCGGAGGCTTAAGACGCCCGCATCTTATACTTGAGGATGCGTGTTCAAAACCTACCAACGGCAAGTACCAATGTGACTTTTTCAGAGTTATATGTATTTTCTAAGATTATTTAGACACCACTGACAAATGGTGAAGTAAAACACCGTGAGGAAACCTGGGCTTATAATTTCTAATTATAAGTTTGAAATCGGTAACCTGCATTGAGCAAGCGTGGTGATTAATGCTGAAATCTTCTCCGTGTGAGAAGAGGCCTTTGGTCAGCAGTGGCCACTTATAGGTTGTTGATGATGATGTTTGTTTTTGTTATTGTTATTCAATCAATGTATAATATTAGTACACTATGCATCGCGTTTCAACGAATCATAGTTTCGATATAAAAATACTATACGTAAGTTTCATAATAAAAATATTTATACAACTCTTTTGCCAGCGTCGTCGTTGGTCGAGTGGTTGCAAGTGCGACTACTGGACAAGGGGTCTCGGGTTCGATTCCCGGGTCGGGCAAAGTATTACTGGGCTTTTTTATGATTTTTCGAAAATTTCTCAGTAGTAGCACGGAGTGTGAAATTGTGCCCGGTACTTAAAAGGCAATAGGCTCACCCCTATTACATGGGACTTACACTACAAATGGTGAAAAGTGGGTGTACCTTGTACAGTGGCATTACGTGCACCTCTGCTCACCCCTTTAGCAGAATAAAACGTGTTTTATTATGTTATTCTAAAACTGTAACTAGTAATTACAACGCGTACAGCCGGTCGTTAATTAAAATAACTGGTTTTAGCCCGCAGCATCGTGCTGTGTTTTGGCGAAATAATTACACTACACTATGTTGTTTGTCGAGTGGTTGCATGAGTGACAGTTGAGCGAGGGATTCTGGGTTCGACTTCTGGGTCCTATAATGAAAAAAATACACGAACACCTATAATTAAATTTTTGACACTTTTGTCTTGTTTCTTTTTATTCCTTAATAGGTAGGCCAGGTAATTCGATTCCTCGTTGGTCGGTTGGGGTTCTCGATTACCCGGTGGGGCAAAGTAATACTGGGCTTTTTTTGAAAACTTCTGAGTAGTAGTAGCACGGGATATAAACCCCCTATTACATGGGACTTATAACACGAATGGTGAAAAGTGTGTGTACATTGTAAGTATAAGACCGATTTTTGACATTACTTTTATAGAATTTCTATCCAAAATTTAAAAGTCAAAGCATAGCTTTCAATTAATATTTATTTAGGTACTTTTCGAACGTCAAAATCTAATTGTCTGTCAGTCTGTCTGTCAGGGAAGCTAGCATTAAGATATTAGTACATTATTTTGGTCATTACACATACTAGTTCTCTGGAGACTGGTAATCTCAAAACAATCGTTGTTATTCTCACTATCCAAGCATCTCTGCTTACCTGCTTTTGCATACAGCGACGAAGGAGTAGACGATATTAAACCAGAACCATCTATATTTATTAAAAAGCAGTTCCCCCCACCCCCAGCTATGAATGCAACGAGTAATGTTTTATGAGAATAGCTAACAATGGCTTCGGGAGTGTGACTTACACGCCGATATTTTGGCTGACTTGTTGGAGAAGGTTGAGTAGCACGGTTGGTGCGGTGGCTGGGCAACTGGCTGCTGCGCAACGGGTAGCGGGTTCGATTCCCGCACGCAGCAACTCTTTGTATGTTCCACAAATTGTTGTTTCGTGTCTGGGTGTCATGTGTATGTGAACTTGTATGTTTGTAAACGCACCCACGATACAGGAGAAAATCCTAATGTGGTGCAACGTTCTGGAACATATTTGTAATCAGAAAGAAAGAAAGAATCAGATTTAGTGTACTTTGCCATGAAAGATGTGCTATGCTATGTTGCTGTGGATGCGTTTGGCTTCCACCAATCATATTCATTAGTACACATAGCATAGCACTGGTGGTAACGGACTCAGCTAAGCTATGTTTTTTATATGGAAAGAGGCGTGCTATGGATGTGACATATGGATGGTTTCCCTACTTCGAGTACATCGCATTCGTCGCACAGCTACATAGCTTAGTATCAGTAGAAACGGCCACACATAGTTTCACAACTTAGCTATTACATCTTCGTAGCATAACTACATAGAACATCTCTGGTCTAAAAGCACCCTAATGCTGGTAGTTCTTAAAGTCAGTATGTATCAATCGCTCAGTCCAACAACGGCTCGAATCAATCATTCTGTAGCAAAAATACGCGGTGGCGAGCAAAAAAAAAAAAAAGAAAAAACGAAAAAAAATGGCGCATTTTTTTCGATTCGCGCGAAAAAACAATTTTCCATTGGCCTTTAGAGAAGAGTCGAGGGGTTTTTTTATTCGTCCACTTTTCTATGGTTTTGTCTCTTTGTGGTGACGCGATTTGAGGAGGATTGATAGTCTGTGTGGGACATGTACGTGTGGGATTTATGTGTTGGCCCACCAATACCAATACCATGGCTACCAATTTTGTATTTTGTCCCGTTTGGGGATCGATCAGAATGACTGTCCTTGCAAAGGCTGGTTCGAAAACGCATTTTTTTATACTTGCAATTGGTGTTTACATGTGGCCTTTTTCGATTACAATTATGCTGTCTATATTATATGCCAATTCTATATAATGCACTGTGTGACCCCTTATTAAACATTAAACAGTACTTTAAGTGTGGGAGAGCCATGCTTCGGCACGCATAGGCCGGCTCGACCGGAGTGATACCACGGCCCCACAGAATGTGTTGTGTATCGTTGTGTGAGTGAGACAATTACCACCCTTCACTTCTTTCCAATCCCTGATTCCCCAACAACCCTTAAATCCCTAACCTTCAAAAGGCCGGCAACGCACTTGTAACACCTCCGGTGTTTCCGATGTCCATACACGGCGGCGATTGTTTACCATCAGTAAACAATCGACTTATAAATACCTAAAAAAACTCAGAGCTTATCTGGTGAATACTGGGTGTTACATTGTATATGTGCAATATAATACCTACCTAATTTTAACACTTTAAACGCCTCGGTGGTCACCGGTGACCGACGTTAGCGGAGGATTTGCCTTCAACAGTTTTCTATTGGCAGTCAAAGACTTAAGAAACCTTTAGCTATCTTAGTTTAGAGAGAGACATTATGTCATGTTGATCAACCTATCTACAACTACACACTTACACAGCTAAAATATAAGAAAAATGTACGTACACCCTACACAGCGCCCTTATCTCCGAACTATTGAGGAGTGTACAATAATCCTTGCTGCATAGTTCGTCTGATAGCTGGTATCACGCGATGTGGACTCATCAATCACTCGCACAAAGGGAGTACTCGCGTTCTTCTTGCACAATGAGGATGGAAAATGTGGATACGGTATAATATAGGGCCTGTATTATAATTAAGTTTCTATTAGATAAATGTGTCAGATATTTCTATGTCAAAGTTAAAATCATTTATTTCAATTTCAATTAGACCAGAAAGGCACTTTTAAACGTTAAACAAAATATTAAAAATGTCAGTCTGACACGATGACGATAACGTTCATTATGAAGCGGTGACAAGTGAATTCAATGCAATGCGACGCGGCGGTTATGTCCTAAGTGCATGCGAATCGTTTCGTTTTGTTTCTGTTTCCGACATTGTAACCAAACAAAACGTGTTGTACCGCATCTAGTTCGTGTGAAAATATCAAGCCAATTGATCACTTCGCACCGCAACACACGTGCGTTCGGCCACGCAGGCCACTTCTATAGTTTTGGACAGTTCATTGTTTTCGCGCCACACCGCTTTGCATTCGCTTCTAGATCTCTCATGAAGGACGTCGAAATAAATCTGAACTTTTTAAATGACGATTTATCATCTGACTGCGAAGCACATACTCATTTATGGCAAACACTATGTAGAGGAGGCTCATAGTCTAGCAGAAATTATTATGAACTCTTAAGATGAACACAATATAATCCAAAACTAGACATCTTCACTTAAACTAATAACAAAAACAAACATAACACTACTTACTTACTTAAAAATTAATAACCGCAAAAACTAAAGCAAAATATTAAATTAAACACAATTTATTTACTCGTAGCTACTTAAAATACCGCATCGGACTTCCTTCATACGTCCAAGGTTGTAATTATGTTGAAAAAATACCGAGTTTTTTCCTCCATCGCCGCTCTACAGCATTTAGAACAAGATTATGTGTGAGGCGGCTCCACGCATTTCCTTGTTCGTTAGCACAAGTTTTCGGAAAGTTCTTAAGGAAAGGAAAGGAAAGGAAAGGAAAGGAAATTGTGATGGTATAATGGTTTATTTCCTTTCCTTTAGTTATAATAAGACGTGTTTATTTAATGTTTCCGATGAACGATTGGCGTTTGTTTTTGTATTATTATTATTTTCCGATTGATTGAGGAATAGTTCTGTTTTTGTTGGTTTTGTTATATAGTTTACTAGTTAATGCCCGCGGCTTTGCTTGCGTGGATTACAGAATTTTAATGAAATTTCTGTTCTTGTGATAAAACTAAAACTAATGAGTATACAAAAAAAGTTCCTTTAGAAAAGTTGTTAGTAATCATGAGTACAATCACGTGTTTAAATATCGTTCACTAATTACCAGACACCCTATATAAAATAACTAACATAAAGTATTTCAATTGTACCGTTGATATGTAGATAACATTTCCTCTTCAAAATCAGCAGCGCAGTCAGCATCATTAAATAAAATGTATAGCTGTCTCTGTCACTCCGTATGTATTAAGAAATTAGAAGCAATTGTATTAAGGGACTAAGGGACGTTTCATACAAAATTAATTATTATGTTATCGGCTTACTCACGTAACTGTTTGACGAGGAACTCGACTAGTTTCAAGTTATGTTTTTTTTTTGAGTGGGGAAAATCATCTAATGACTTCTCCCGCCTTGGGCGTGGCGAGAGGGAGTGTCAGACTTTTACTAACTAAAAACCACCCCGTTCCTACTCCTGCTTTTCGAGCTGGAGCCCCGGTAAACCCGCTAGGTAGTCCGCAGCTCCGGATCAGTTCAAGTTATGCTAGAGGCTCATATTCATGAGCAGCATTCCGCGACACACGACGCGGCGATTGTCAGTAGCGCACGCGGCATGAATACGAGCCTCTAGCATGGCTTGAAAGAAGTCGAGTTCCTCGTCAAACAGTCACGTGAGTAAGCCGATAACATAATAACTAATTTAGTATGACTCACAAAAGTTATAATAAAACTAGCTACTTCCGCGCAGTTTCACCCGCTCTGCTCGGCTCCTATTGGTCATAGCGTGATGTTTTATAGCTTATAGCCTTCCTCGATAAATTCACTATCCAACACAAAGAGAATTATTCAATTCGGACCAGTAGTTCCAGAGATTAGCGCGTTCAAACAAACAAACTCTTCAGCTTTATAATATTAGTATAGATTAAATGCAAAATTGTTTATTGAGAAAATAATGGTGGTTTTAATTTTCGCTTTTCATGTCACTTTGGACACATATCGACCAGATTGGCGATATATTAAAGAACGGCAAAATTAAAAGTACCCTTTACCGACAAGCACGCAAGAAAAGACTGATGACTGTTGATGAAGCGAAAGAGGTATGTAAGATTTGTTGCAATTGGCGTTCCATTGTCTCTGCCTACCCCCAAGGGAGACAGGCGTGACTTTTAGTTTAAAAAAATTAAGGAATTCATGTTTTTTTTAATGTAACCAACGTAATTAACAATAAGTTGTAATCAACTGCTTAAGGCTGATGTTGCATGAATAACACGAAAACGATTAAAGTTATAAAAAGATAAGTTTTTTTCGTGTTTTCCGAGAGCGTTTCGTTTATACCTGTATAAGGCAGTCACATATTATATTGATATGACTGCCTCGTTAGCCGAGTGGTTGCAAGTGCGACTGCCGGGCAAGGGGTCTCGGGTTCGATTACCGGGTCGGGCGAAGTATTACTGGGCTTTTACGGTTTTTAAAAATTTTCTCAGTGGTAGCACGGAGTTTGGACATGTGCCCGGTATATGGCAATAGACTCGAACCCCTATTACATGGGACTTACATCATAAAATCTGCCTACCCCTTCGGGGATTAAAGGCGTGACGTTATAAAAAAGAAATAAAAGTACATATATGTAAGATGTATGTTGTTCAAATACCATAACTAGAACACACACACACACATACATATTCTATTCTCCACCTAAACCAAGCGAAACATAACCTTACCTCACAAACTTCCTCAGTTTTAAAGTTAAAAACTTTTTTAATTTCAAATATTTTTGGATCTAAAAGTTTTGTATGAAAATAGCGAAGTTTATATCAATTTGAATGAAGGCGGTTTCCTTTATACGTATGTATATACCCACAGTACCCTTAGTATGAGTTTGCTTTACGTTTAAAGTAATCGAAACGAGATTGCGTTCGGCGCACTGATTGGTTGGCTCCAATAAACCAACCAGTCAAAGCGCCGAACGCGGTCACGTTTCGTTTTCGTAAAGCAAATTCGTACTAAAGGTTAACATCCACAGGCCCACATCGTACGCATCGCACGCATTCCGTATGACGTCATCAGTTCGCATCGCATGTAGGTATTGCCGATGATGCGGTCCGTACGACGCGGATCAGTGGACGCAGTTGTATGAGTTTCTATACAAGACAAACTAAAATCCGTTGCGTGCGATGCGTACGATGCGGGCCTGTGGATTCGTACCTTAAGGGTATGTACAGATATATATCTTTATCTCTGTATATGCCGGTGTAAATGTGAACCCATTAATTTTACGCACTGATTTAAGAAGTTTAAATCGATATCATTTGTTAAGGGAGACTCGAGTCGACTCGACTCGACTCGAGACGAGATGAGATGAGTCTTTTCTCGCAGATTGTAGATTGTTTTATTTAAATTATGAGGGTTTTTGTTTTGTTTGTTTTTGTTTATTATGTTTGTTTTTCTTGGCTTTTGAGTATATTATGAACCTACATACATAGGTATTCTCCGGCTTGTTTTTCGTGAGGCGTAGTCAGAGACTATGGATCGCCAATTGCTAAGTTTAAGTTTGAGTTAAGTTACTTATAGTGTGTTCCGTGTTCACCTACCACCATTTAACCATCTCTTAGCAAAGAGTTACTTAGCGTGACTTAGCACCTGAACTAACCTCTTAATTGTACTGTTAGGTGTCATTTATAAGTTGAGAAAACAAAAAATGCTTATGGGTTGCTTAAAATTAAGGAGAGGTTGGTAAAAACGGGTATTAGTCCCATTAATAAGTCAAAGTCAGCGATACCACGGCCTCACAGAAAACTGACGTGAAACAACACTTGCTGTATTTCGTCGTGTGAGTAAGGAGACCCATTTACCATCATTCCCAATCCTCAAATCCCCAACAAACCTTAAATTCCTAACCCCCAAAAGGCAACACACTTGTAACGCCTCTGGTGTTTCGGGTGTTTGCTTACCATCAGGTGATCCGTCTGCTCGTTTACCGACTTACACAATAAAAAAAATCAACTGTCATGCTTCAAAGCATTTGACCAAAGAGGTAGTAATTAAGAACCTAATAAATATAATTATTTATATAATTATTAACCTATTTTTATTCAAATTCCGAAAGTATGAAAGAGAGTCAATTGTTACATGGTAGTAGATCAACCTATACTAAACAAACACATTTACCTTTAGATTTCTAACCTTATACTATTGCAATAGAATCGAAAATCCATTGACAGATTAGAATAGGCCGGGCAAAGAATCTGACAAACATCTTCATGGAATTTTCAACCTTGTCTTTCAATCTAATAGAGATGATAATCCTTTGACACGTTAGTAGTAGGCTCTGCAAAGTTCTAAAGTGCAAAGCCATGTATTATGTCGTCTTGTAACAGAGTTCTCATAAAAAGCTTGACAGCAATTCGTGAGTTTTCAACAAAGATGCAACATTAAATTAATTAAGGAAGACTTAATTATTCATTAATGTTTTTTTATTTATTTATTTTATCTTTTGTTGGTGGGCTTGTGATTGTAAATCTCGAGGTCAGTTGGGTAAAGAATTATTACGTGTTTATTCTATTTACTACACTTTGATACCATGGGATATTTAAATAAATTTAAAATACGGTGAGCGATAAATCATGAATATGAGTCCCGGTATGATTTGAAATTAGTAGAGCTTCCCTCAAATAGCTAATGGGAGTAAGACTTTAAATAATTTATGACATAAAAATGTCAAAAACTGAAAATTTTATTCCATTGAACCGAAGACCGGCTCGACATTAGCTTATCTCACATCACATAATCATCATCAGCTTATAAGTGGCCATTCCTAACCATTGCTTCTCACACGGAGAAGGTTTGAGCTATAATAACCACCCTTGTTTCAAACTTATGTTAAGAAATGTCTTCACGATGTTTTCCTTCACCGTTTGGCAGTGGTGTCCAACCACTGCCAAAAAAATCTTAGAAAGTACATATAACTCGGAAAAAGTCACATTGGTACTTGCCGTTGGTAGGTTTCGAACCCTCATGCATGAGAAGTGAGCGTAAACCACTAGGCCATCACTTCTAGCTTAGCTTGCTTAGGCTAACTTAGCTTGTCTACCCAAACTAAAAAAAAAAACAAATAAAAAATATCTTCATAGAGTCATTAATCCGTCTGCTTTTTATAGGTCGTTAGACGTCCATAATCAACCATTATAAATTATTTAATGCCATAAACAACACACCACTCAACGAGGAAATTTGAATTTTTAATTTTTAATTTGAGATCCCACCGCGCAATGAATTATTATGGGGGCTTCGCGAAAAATGCTCGCAGACATCTCTTTTTTTTTAATTTTATGTGTTTTTTTTTTGTTGGGAAATAAAGGGACTTATTTTTATTATTATATTTTGGCTAATCGGTTTTTCTATGGAAGAATATGTGTATAGAGTTACAAAGTTAAGGTTAAAGGGTAAGCAGAGGTGCATTACAGCACGTTATGCCACTGTACAAAGTACATCTATTTTTCAGCGTTTGTGTTATAAGTCCCATGTAATTAGGGGTGAGCCTATTACCATTTACCGGGCACACTTCCAGACTTCGTGCTACTATTGAGAAATCGAAAACCGAAAAATGCCTAGCAATATTTTGCCCGACTCGGGAGTCTAACTCGAGACTTCTTGCCCGACGAGTATTAGTAAGTCATATTGTTGAGCAAAAAATGGAAATTCAGTAATTATGGAATTAATTAGTCAGTAAGAGTCTGACACTCCCGTCTCGCTTCGCCCAAAACGGGAGATGTCATTGGATGATTTTGCCCCCTTAAATAAAGTGTCTAATGTATGACCACTCATCATCTCATCTTACCCCTTCATCTTCCACAGCCGGACCCCATCTGCCACGGCGACTGGTCGTGCAAGGAGTTCACCAGGACGGTGTACCCGTGGGTGGTGTCCATCTTCATCACCAACGAGAGCGCTGACAGTCAGTTCAGCTACTACTGTGATGGCGCGCTGCTTACTGAGAAGGTTATTGTCACTGGTATGTATTATTCAGTAACACTATATTAAAAGTCAAAGAGCCATCAGAGCTCCACAGATGCTGCTCAGTAGGGCATCAGCCCTCGGTGGCATTAGGCATCAGGCACCTGCTTGATCCGGAGTTGCGGATTACTAATCAGGAGTAGGAACGGGGTGGTTTTTAGTCAGTAAGAGTCTGATACTCCCTTTTGCCTCGCCCAAAGCGGGAGAATTCATTGGATGAAAAAAGATTTTCCAGCTTAAAAAAACTGCTGTTGCAATGAACATTTGATGGTCTATAGGCGACGCTGATCCATGAAATGAACCTATTCATAGAACAGGAGTTTCAATTTGTGAACTATTGAACTAAAGAGTCAGTTCCTAGTATTCAAGCACTATCCACAAGGACCTTTAATGACGAAGAACTTGGAAATGTCATTAAGAGCCAAAGCCTGCTAAGCGGAAGGTGGTGTAATCAAATTAGTACCTCGCCTCGCCTCGCCTTGTCGGAGGCGAGGCAATGAGAAAAATACAAAATGGCGCGAGGTAGAAAGAGCGGGATTTTAATTTCGAGTCGTTTTTAATAAAACTTTTTATAAAAAGAAGTTCGTTTTGATCCGTCCTCATGTAATGTTAGTGGATTGCAATTTTGAATTGTATTTTTATGAGTATAGAAGCCAAAATTGTATAAAGAGGCCATTAAGCCTGATGCTACATTTTGGCGCGAGCTGACACGAGTTTGAGGTACATTGCGGTCTTATAATACGTGAAGGACTCAGCTCAAATCAACAGCTCAACAGCTCTTTTAGAATCACGAAAATATATCTCAGCCCAGTCTCAACTTGCACTAGAGTGTTAATGTAGCAAAAGAGCTCCATTTCCAGGTCTACATAGTTACAAAACCATTCTTTAGCAATACGAAACTCTTGATTTACATAATTTTATAAAAAATACTAGAGTTCATCAATCAGCTTAGCTATGTTTTTACATGGAAAGATGTGTGCTTTGGATATGTGCTATGGATGACTTCCCTATTATTATCAATACATTGCATACTTGAGCTGAGCTTTTTCCTCGCTCAGCTACTTTGCGTAGGCGCATCTTCATAGCACATCTTTCTCGCACAGCTACATGGCTTAGTAGCAATAGAAACGGTCACATTGTTTCACGTCTTCGTAGCATAGCTACATAAAACATCTCTGGTGGAAAAAATAAAAAGGCCCCCAAAGGCCGGCAACGCACCTGTGACTTCTCTGGTGTTGCTTGGGTGTCCATGGACGAAGTTGATTGCTTACCATCATGTGACTGGTTTTCTAGAATGACACCTATTTGGTAAAAACGGAACCTTACCACTTTATCCAATTTGACCTGTTTACGGATATTCATAACTAGCTACTTCTGCGCGGTTTTACCCGCTCTGCTCGGTTCCTATTGATCGTAGCGTGATGTTTTATAACCTATAACCTTCCTCGATAAATGCGCTATCCAACACAAAAAGAATTATTCAAATCGGACCAGTAGTTCCTGAGATTAGCGCGTTCAAACAAGTAAAGACCAAATTGACTGCTAAGTATTGTAATCGTCTTTTGTTCCAGGTGCTAGATGTATGTATGCCAACGACAGCGCGTGGGAAGCTGAGAACGTGCTGGTGTTCCTCGGGAAGGTCAACCTGCAGGCTTTCGGAGGCAAAGAGAAAGTACACAAGGTAGGAAGGAGATGGAAGATAATAATTCAGATCAATAAAGGCTCTTGTTTTATCAGGAAAGTTATTTGTCCCATATACATTCAAAGTCAAAGTTAAAATTATTTATTTCAAATAGACCAGGAAGGCACTTTTGAACGTTAAAGCAAATATAATAATATAAACAACGTCAGTCTGTTGGTCAGTTTTCTACTAGTGAAGCTATTTGCTCGTTCCAAAGAGTAGATTCCTATGGAGAAGAACGAGCAAGAAACTCCATTGGTTACTCTTTTTCAATCAGATTCACAATACAATTATTGGTTACCTACATTGTTTTTTGTCAGTTCGTTACTTGTCTGATTTTCGGTTGATCTTTGACTGCGTTATAGTAAAAACAGTCACCGATGTACTTTAAAGGAGCACCAGTTTATTTAAAGGGTTTAAGTGCGATGGCTGGGCAACTGGCTGCCGGGCAACGTGTGGTAGAATTGATTCCTGTACGGAACAACCTCTTTGTGTGAACCACAAAGTGTTGTTTCGAGTCTGGGTCATGTGTATGTGATTGTTTGTTTGTAAACGCACCCAAAACAGAAGACAATTCTAGTGTAATCACGTAAATTAATGGAGAAAAGCTCTACTAGTTTCGAGTCACAGAGGCTTTATCATGAGCAGTGTACGCAGACGCGCCGCCTACAACGGGAATAAACCGGGATTTTTAGTTAATTTACGGCGCATTCCAATAACCTATCTATCGGTAGATTTGCTTACCAGAGGTAGAATTTTGTATGGAGCTTATGTCAAAATACTATCTCTAGTAAGCAAATTTACCGACATATAGGTTATTGGAATTGGCCGTTAGTGTGTCTAACGATAGTTATTAATTCCAAGTCCAAATTCTATCCATAACTCAATCACACAAATAAATGTTCCAGGTAAAATCTATAATCCTGCACCCGAACTTCACGACTGGAGTGAGTGGGAGGGTGATGAACGACATAGCGCTGCTGGTGTTGGAGGTGCCCGTCGAGTTCAAGGACAACATACAGTCCGCTTGCATTCACCAGGAGAACAGCCTCCAGCATGCTGCCGTGAGTTCTACTCTATTGTTTGGGGATAAAGTTGAAAATCTTTTGAAGGGAGTCAGCTTGTATTAAGTACCCCCAGGCCCAATTACCCCCCTTTTCAATCTTCCCAATTCCAGATTCCCAAACAACCCTTGAATTCTTAAACCCCAAAATGCTGGCAACGCACTTGTAACGCCTCTGGTGTTTCGAGTGTCTATGGGCGGCGGCGATTGCTGGTGATTGGTCTGCTCGTTTACCGGCTTATACCATAAAAATTAAGATTATAATGAAAATGAAAAGTAGGTGTACATTGTGCAGTGGAATTACGTGCATATGTAGGTGCACCTCTGCCTACCCCTTAATAAAAGGCGTGACTATATAAAAGAGACTATCCTAGACGACCTACTTAAAGCACCTAATTCTCTAGATTAATTAAAACAATTCACAAAACGAAATTCCCATCAGAGTTACAATCAGGCGAATAAACCAAGATAAAACTACTTTATTATACCTCCGTGGTTACATTTAAACCATGGGTTACATTTAAGGGCTTATGCACACCACGTTTTTTAAACGCGCCGTCGACGCGCGTTTGTAGCGAAACAGACGCGCGTTTGTAGCGATGCAGATGCGATGCAAACGCACGTGTGTAGCGAAACAGACGCGCGTTTGTATAAACGACAACAAACTGCTTTGCAGGAGAAAAACGCGCCGTCGACGCGCGTTTGTATCGATGCAGACTCGATGCAAACGCGCGTGTGTAGCGATACAGACGCGCGTTTGAATCGATACAAACGTCAACAAACTGCTTTGCAGGATAAAAACGCATCGTCGACGCGCGTTTGTAGCGATACAGACGCGATGCACAAGCGCGTGTGTAGCGATACAGACGCGCGTGTGTAGCGATACAGACGCGCCGGTGCCGCGCGTTTGTATCGATACAAACGACAACAAACTGCTCTGCAGGAGAAAAACGCGCCGTCGGCACGCGCGTTTGCGAAACAGACGCAAAACCGCGTCGACGGCGCGTTTGTAAAACGTGGTGTGCATAGGCCCTAAACTGGGAGGCGGTCAAATAATTAATTTTATCGTACGCCGCAAGAATATCTAATGAGTCACCGAGTCACAGGGCCACAGTCACCGATCATACAATTCAATTTGGATATCAAAATGGCTACTGGCTTTGTTATAATTATATCTTCATCTAGCTTCTGCCAATGGCTTCACCCGCGTTTCTATGGGATAAAAAGTATCCCATTACTCAAGCCAGGTCATACCCTGTCTGTATACCAAATTTCATCAAAATCCGTTCTGTAGTTTCAGTGTGATTGATGGACAAAGATCCATAGAAACAAAATTTATTCATAGTACTTATATATCAATTTGAGATATCGCGTGACGTCACTTCTAGTTACGTTTTATACGCAGAAGTCATTTCTGCGTATTTTCTCTCGCTCCTAAACTTTGATTCCTTTTACTTCAGTACCGTATTGTTAACATACGTGTCTAATATTTTTTCATTACCTAACAGACGGACTAAATAGATTTTGAATTTTCATACCCCGTCATCATCCCTATTAAAGTCGTGACACGTATATCAACTTTTCTGACATCCATGTAGCCCATCATAAACAGCATTATAATAATTCCTTATGCTTGCAGGCCACAGCGTGGGGAGCGAATGGTCTGCTGATGCCAATCTTCTTCAACAACCAACGAGGAGACCACTGCTACGATATGGACGAAAATGTATTCTGTGTTACATATGGAAATGGTATGTTACACTTCATCTAAACTTCTAGACTAATCTAGTTTAGCCTGCTAGTTTTTTTTTGAGGTGGGAAAATTGTTCAATGACCCTGTTAAACTTTATCTAGTCTTCTAGACTAATCTATTTTAGTCTGTTTTTGTTTTGAGGGGGAAAATCATCCAATGACCTCTCCCGCCCTGGGCGAGGCGAGAGGGAGTGTCAGACTCTTACTGACTAAAAACCAACCCGTTCCTACTCCTGCTTGTCGAGCCGGAGCCCCGGTAACCCGTTAGCTAGTCCTCTAAGCTGGTTTAGAGTAATAAGTAAAATTAGTGTAGTTATCTGTTTGTGATATTGAAATTACCAATTTTTACAACATGCATATGAATATACATACGATAAATACACCAAAATATTTTTATGTTATAAGCCGATAAACTAGCAGATGGATCACCTGGTAAGCATGGTAAGCAATCACCGCCGTCCATGGACAGTTGAAACACCAGAGGCATTACAAGAGCGTTGCTGGTTTTTTGGGGTTTAAAATGAATCGGGGATCGGGAAGATTGGGAAGACGGTAATTGGGCCTCCGATAACCTCACTCACACAACGCAAGCGGTGTAACACATCGGTTTTCTGCTCGACCGTGGTATCACTCCGGTTGAGCCGGCCCATTCGTGCCGCATGGCTCTCCCACACTCTAATTCTAATAAATACTTCCCAAACTTATTAGTGTGATAGTGTTTTTTTAACTTAACTTAACAACATGTTTAACTGCCACACTCAGAGACATTTAATAATTACTTAAACTATTCCTTAGAAACGATTTTGTATCGAAAACAATTGCTAAGGACTGGGTTAAATAACTATTGACTATTAAATGACTCTGAGTGTGGCAGTAATTGATTTTGTCTGGACTTTAAAAGAGACTATGACCTCTGAGTTTGTTTCGGCATTTCTTCTCAGAGTAGTCGGATAGGAAATGCCGGCCTCATCTAGTTATTTAAGAGATCGACGTGTAAAAGTGTTATTTTATAACCTATTTGCAAAATAAATATCATTTATCATTTAACTATAACTGTATTTTTCCAGACGTAGCCCTATGTCCAAGTTTTGGCGGCGTGTTCGTATCGCAGCAGACTGAGCGCTGGTGTCTCACCGGCATACACTACGGGGACCCGGCAGAGAGGGGCATTTGTTTCAACAAGAACGTGTTCTACACCTCATTGTACAACCACCTCAAGTGGATCGACGACACTATTGGGATGATAAAAAAAACTTATCTGTAGATTTTGTGTTTTATTTTCTTTTATTTCCAGAAACAAATATGATACTAAGAGTTGTTTTCTACGTTATATAGCTTTATCAACAGAGATATGCTATGTAACTATGCTACGAAGATGTAATAGCAAAGTCGAAGTCAAATCATTTATTCCAATTAAACCATATACTTGATACTTTAACAAAGAAAGAAATAAACAATAGTCGGTCAGTCTGTCCGTTGTCCGCTTGTTCCAAAGTGTAGCTCATAATGGAGAAGTACGAGCAAGAAACTCCATTTAGCTAAGCTGTGAAACTATGTGACCGTTTCCACTGATACTAAGCTATGTAGGTAGCTGTTCGAGGAAGATGCTTAACTCGAGTTTGCGATGTATGAATAGTAGGGAAGCCATCCATAGCACGGATCTTTCTATATAAAAACATAACTTAGCTGAGTTCGTTTGTACCAGTACCTTTACAGACGTAGCCCTCTGTCCAAGTTTTGGCGGCGTGTTTGTATCGCAGCAGACTGAGCGCTGGTGTCTGACCGGCATACACTACGGGGACCCGGCAGAGAGGGGCATTTGTTTCAACAAGAACGTGTTCTACACCTCATTGTACAACCACCTCAAGTGGATCGACGACACTATTGGGATGATAAAAAACTTATCTGTAGATTTTGTGTTTTATTTATTTTTATTCCCAGAAAAAAATAATGTTCAATATTCAAACGCCACTCAATTTTAAGTCGCTCTCAAAACTAGTTCTGTCACTATAAACGCTTTATAAAATGACAGAGAAAACACATTTATATACAACTTAAAATTAAGTAGCGTTTCAGTATTCGAGGGTAAGAGTGTTTTTCGACCAGAGATGACTATGTAACTATGCTACGGAGTTGTAATAGCTCTAAGCTGTGAAACTGATACTGATACAGCAGTCTATCAGTATCGGTTGATGCGGTGGCTGGACAATCGGCTGCCGTGCAGGTTAGCGGGTTCGATTCCCGCACGAAGAAAATGCGCAGCTCAAGTATACAATCGATAGTATATATATATCGATAGCCGTCTATAGCACACATCTTTTCATATAAAAAACGTAGTTTAGCTGAGTCCGTTTCCACCAGTAGTAAAAAGCCCAGTAATACTTTGCACGACCCGGGAATCGAACCCGAAACCTCTTGTCCGGCAGTCGCACTTGTGACCACTCAACCAACGAGGCAGTCATTCACAACACTGAACATAAAACTCTTAACATTTATTTAAAATGAATTATAAGTTTATCGATGATTTATATAAATAAATCGATTAGTACTCAACGTACAGAGAATCGATTACTATGTTAATGCGAGTGACTCGATTGTTTCTTTATCGTAATGGTTTTGTTATACGACGGTAATGGACGCTGGGTTTTCCTTTAATAAAATTAACATGACATTGTGATGGGTACCTCTGTAGGGAAGTAATTGGTCACGATGATGACAATGATGATGATTGATCATGAATTATAACAACATTGAAATCAGGCGCAGGAATTTTACATAAATACATACATTAACAGCCTATACTTATATTATATAAGTGGTTACTGCTGACCAAAGGCACGGAGAAGGTTTGAGCGTTAATCACCACGCTTCCTCAATGCGGGCGATTTCACACTTATACAGAAATTGTAAGCCCTGGTGTCCTCACGATGTTTTCCTTCACAGTTGGTCAGTGGTGTCTAAATAATCTTACAAAGAATAATAAGATATAACACGGAAAAAGTCGCATTGGTACTTTGCAGTTGGTAGGATTTGAACCCGCAACCTCTTGCATGAGAAGCGGGCGTCTTAAATCAGACACGGTGAGAGTGATGGGTTCAATTCCCACATGAAATAATTCTTTGTATGATCCATAAAATTATTACAAGATGACATGTTAGTAAATGTACACTCAACACAGAAGAAAAAGAAAAAAAAACAATCATTAAAATCACCACTAAAAACATCACAATTTTTAAACGTCAAATCGAAATTTCCAAGATGGCGCCGACCACACGACGACTATATGACGCGGAACTCCTCAACTCGAACGAACAAAACGATCTTCCTGATACCCTTTCCCAGTTCCGCATAAACAAGAGCTCAGACTTTTATCAACAAGCCATTAATATGCATAGGGTGTAAGCAGACATGTTTGAAATATGGCCGACGGATGCATAGTGAATACAGATGGTGTAACCATGCTTCATTTATTCAGTACCCGATAATATTGAAGACGTCAATGGTTTTTGTAGACGGGCGATTTGTTTGTGCGACTTTTTTTGTACATAACCTAGTCATAGTCATAATCTAATCGTAGAATAGTAAGATGTGATATGAAAATGTTACACACAATTTTTGCCAGTTGCGTTTTTTTGATCGGTAAACAATCAGACGGATCACCTGATGGTAAGCAATAGCCGCCGCTTTTAGACACCCGACCACCAGTGTTACAACTGCGTTGCCGGCCTTTTAGGAGTTAGCAATTTGAGAATTGTTGGGGATTCGAGAATTGGATAGATTGGGAAAGGGAGGTTAACCTCACTCACACGTTATGAGTCCCATTAAATATTGTCATAATATAAGTTTTTAAACTGGTCACTAACACTATCATTAATTACTCCTTAGTTCATCCGTGATCATGGCGCTTGCAACAGTGCCGAAATATCAGCAACTCATAGATATAAATAAACATGGTACTTAAATATCCCGTTTCAGGTTCTAATGATATTGTCATAATATTCTATATCAGGCGTAATTTCAAACACCGTGGTATTGATATAATAAAAAAGAGAAAACCTAAAAGATATTAAAAGGTATTGTGTTTTTCTCGCCCTAGGTATACAGAATGGAATAATTAAGCCTGTAAGCACACCTGCGCCCTTGTTTATTTAACTTCTAAATTATTTACAATTGAATGTACAATTCTTTAATCTACTTTCAATAATATTGCTTATATTGAAAACCAAACAAATTACAAACTCTTCTCCTCAAAATGGAGTACAATGCAAAGAGATTATCTATTTGAATTACATAAACAATTAAAATATTTACACTACATAATAGTATACAATATGTACAGTTTACTATAACTAAACACACGTGCTTCTGCACGAATGGGCCGGCTCGACCGGAGTGATACCACGGCCACACAGAAAACCGACGTGAAACAACGCTTGCGTTGTGTGAGTGAGGTTACCAGAGACCCAATTCCCCCCTTCCCAATCTTCCCAATCCCCGATTCCTCAACAACCCTTTTAACCCCCAAAATGCCGGCAATGCATTTGTTACGTCTCTGGTGTTTCATGTGTTCATGGGGGCGGCGATTGCTTACCATCAGGTGATACGTCTGAACGTTACCGGCGTATTCCATGAAAAAAGAAGAAGAAGAAAAACTAAAATAATAAAAATCTCTCCCCTTAGGCATTGTAGGATCACTGTCACTGTTTCTTAAAATTAGTGGCTAATTTAATTAAGAATACACCATAGTACGAGTATTACAAATATTGTAGCGTATAAATAATCAAGATTAACTCGTTCCTAATACCGGGCAGAGGGCTTACTTCGCGAGGAGAGTCGGTAAATCTTTCAATTATATCTTACCACGAGATTTTCTTATTAATGTGTATTGTATTGGGTTTTCCTCGAATCGGATTAGTGGGAGGATTTACTAGGTTTAACGACTATATGATTTATTTAGTGTCGTGTGATTATTTATTTATAGTAAAAGGTATTATAAGTATTAATAACTGTGTAGATAAATTTGAAGTTAATGGTAGTTTCAATTTAGTAGAATTATCTGCTAATTACTAGTGAATTTTTTTAACGTTGGATTTTCTTCTATGTCATGGGTGCACAAACACATACAAGTTCACATACACATGACACCCAGACCCGAAACAACAATTTGTGGATCATACAAAGATTGCTCCGTGCGGGAATCGAAACCGGGACAATCGTACTGTATTCTAATAGTAAAGTGTTTATTTGTATGATGATATGGTAGTCGTACGACAGTTGCCGCAACGTGTGTCGCGCAATACTGCTCATAAATGAGACGCTCGCATGGCTTGAAAGTAGTTGAGTTCCTTGTCAAACAGTAACGTGAGTAAGCCGATAAATACAATAACAAATTTCTAGTCATTTTTCTTTGATTATTTTTTCAATATTGATACGCAAACGATGTGACGAAACTCACAATTCGAAAGTCATCACAAATCATAAGCTAATTTTCATTTTATTACGACAAAAAATACAGCAAAAAAGTCGCAACCAACCAAACAAAAGTCGCACGTCTGTACAACCAATACTCAATAAGGGGACAATCAGACGATTACGATTTTAAATGAACGCAATACTCAGTGCGCGCAAACCTTTGACACTAACCAGTACCATGTGGCTAAGATTCCTTACTTTCTGTGTTCTAGTGTCACTAGTCCTTATTGCAGTACTAAGCACCATTTATGGAAGACCGGTGATCAACATATTCTTCCGAAGATGCTGTACCGACGACATCGAAAATGATCAGACGATATTCGCCAATTTAAATGATAATTTTCTTAGAGAAAGACTGGTCAGTGATGGGATATTTAGTGATGGTGATTACGTAGAAGTGAGAGAAGTGAACGCTACTGAGGTTGGGGATATTGATCTGAATGGTGATGGTGATTTTGATACTGTTGGTGATAAGGATAATGAGACTATAGTGAATAGAACTACTGGTGAAGGTTAGAATGTGTTGTGACGTGAAGACTTTGTTGATTAAAATAGTGACATTATTTTGTCCTGGTGATTTGAACAAGATGAAGTTAATGTAGTATATGTGAATGAATTTAGAGATGATTTTAAAATCATGAATGTTATTCTTGTGGCACATAGACGATCGATGAACAAATCGACGGATGACGTCATAAAACGTACATACGAAGTGTACATGCGAATAAACATGGATAGAAAATCCTAATAAACAACGGTTGGGCAGAAAGCCCGTTACACACGATCACCTCGACTGTTCGGAGGATCCTCCTTTTCTTAGGGAATTTTACTCTCTGTTCCCTAAATTCTCACCGAAGATTAGTCATAGAAAATACTTATAAGATTATTATTTGTTATAAGTCAAAGGGTTGATGTAAATAAAATATATTTTACAAGTGATGTTCTGATAGTCAATGTAATTAAAAAAGTGATTACAGATAAAGGTCAAACTAACACTAAGGATAATAACAATGAAGCATCTATAATAATAGTGGCTACACTACATAATTATAAGACAATAGAATGGTATCTAGTAAATGATAAACTTGTTGTTTTACAAAGAGCTACTGTTTGTGATACGTGTTTGTTGTGAGATCTGGCTTTGTGTTAATAATTAATGGGTTTTTTTCTGATTTGATTTTATGGTATAGGCCGGTAGATTCGGATCACTTGATGGTAAGCAATCGCTGCCGCCTATGGACACACGAAACACCAGAGGCGTTACAAGTACGTTGCTGGCTTTTTGCCCTTTTTTGTTGAGGAGGGAAAGTTATCCAAAGACTTTTTCCGCCTTGGGCGAGGCGGGAGGGAGTGACAGACTCTGACTGACTAAAAACCATCCCATTTCTACTCCTGCTTTTCGAGTCGGAGCTCCGGTAAACCCGCTAGGTAGTCCGCAGCTCGGCCTAATAATGTTATTCAGATAGTATATTCTTGTTATTTTCCATAATTACCATTAAATATCTATATCTGAAAAGCACCAGAGTGATCACGCGAGTACGTCCGTTTTGAAGATTGACCCAAATATATGTATTTCAATTTCTTTGTTTGTGTCAAATTTAGTAATTGGCATTTAACCACCTTCCTGACGTCCGATCGATCTGATACTTGGTACACACTCTTAATCTTGATGACTATACAATATAAGCCCACTAAACTTGTTTAACATAAAATATATAGTTTTATGTTTTAATATTTTGTTATAAGGTACGATACGACTGAAGAGTTGGTACAATGCTCTCATAATAATTTATATGATTTTGTAAAGTGATATTTTCCAGTATTGTATGATAAATATAGGTTATTTATTATTAATTAGACATACAAAATAATTATTTATTATTTGAAAACGTAATAATAAAATTATATTTTTTTATTGTGTGTGTTTAATTCTCAATAGTTTTTATGATAATTATTAAATATCAGTTTTTTTAAACACATAGAAAACCAACAGCTGTACAATTTGATTAAATAATGTGGTATAATGTGACAAAAAGCCAATTATAGGTTTTCACGAATAGCAGTAGAAAATACAAAAACATGCCAACAGAACTATACAATATTAAAGTTACATAAATTATATTAGTTATGATAATTACACACTGCTGCACAAATTAATACATTAAGCACTGTATACGTTTGTGGGATAGAAAAGATATATAAGGAATAGGACAGGATTCTTGAATTTCCTATTATTTTTTTACTAGTGAATAATATCTACTTCAACATAATAAATTATAAAACAAAAGATTTCTATTAAAAATCCATTACAATACAAGTGATACACAACGCTGAGATTGTGAAATCTTGCATCCGTGTAATTGGTAACAAATTGTTAGTTAAGTACATGGGGGTACACCCCCTTCAGGGGTGGATCAGGGGGTGAGAGGGAGGAGTATGGGGTCTAAGGGAGGAGTAAGGGATGTAATCTCAATCAAGTGATGTCTGAGTGTTGAAGATTTAAATTAAAGGTTTTTGATCAATATTTTTTTATGTAATAGGGGCAAATGATGGTCTCCTGATGGTAAGCGATCATTGCCGCCCATGGACACCCGCAACACCAGAGGAGTCGCAAGTGCGTTGCCGGCTTTTAAAGAGAAATATGCTCTTTGAAGGTCGTATCGGTTCGGAAATACCGATGACGACAGCTCATTCCACAGTTTTGCTGTGTAAGGCAGAAAGTTTCGAGAAATATTTTTGGATGTAGGTCGTTTCCATAGGTTGATACCTATCTGGAAGACATTGGGGGAGGCCTATGTTCAGCAGTGGAGGTCTTATGGCTGATGATGATGATGACAATGAATAATATTTTAGACTTCAAAATTACTGAATGACTGCCTTGTAGAGTGAGAGAGTGATCGCAAGGATCAATGATAGATTCCCAGATTGAGGGAAGTATTATGAGGGCTTTTTATGTTGAAATCTCAGTAAGAAGTATACAACGACCTTTAAATTCTTTGCTAAGCTTGGAGACTGAGGTAAATCCCTCTTTTGTAGACGAGGCTAAGGGTGCTTTTCCTCCAGAGACGTGCTATACTATGTTGCTGTGGATGCGTTTGGCTTCCACCAATCATATTTATTGGTACACATAGCTTAGCACTGGTGGAAATGGACTCAGCTAAGCTATGGGTTTTTTATGGAAAGATACATGCTGTGGAAATGTGCTATGGACGGCTTCCCTACTATCGAAACATCGTATACTCGAGTTGCAATCCGGAGCTGCGGACTACCTAGCGGGTTTACCGGGGCTTAGCTTCGAAAAAATAGAGCTGCGCATCTTCCTCACACAGCATTCAATTGTTTCACAGCTTAGCTATTACATCTTCGTAGCATAGCTACATAGCACATCTCTGGTCTAAAACCACCCTAATGAGGCAGTCGTAGTATGTGACAAATATAACATTCACGAAAAATAAATAAAAAAAGTTTAATCACAAACTCTACATAGACTATCGAAAAAGAAAATTCGTTACGAAATCCAAGAGAAGTAAGCAAGCAAGAAAATTTGGTAAGTAAAGCGCCCGACGATACTCGTAACTCGATAAAGTTAAAACGAATTTGTGAAATAAGAGAAACGGTTTGTATTGAAATAGTTAATCTCATTCCGTTCAATACTAAACGTTTGCAGACGTAACGAGCTACGTTTAGGGAGTCTAAAGTTTAAAAGAGGCTGTGACCTCTCTGTTTTATTTCGTGTTTTTTCTCATGACTGTAAAGGGATTTGGTTTCAATTCCTGGGTCAAACAAACAAAGTATTCTCTTTTTTTCCGTACAAAGATTTTCTCCTGTGTCGTGGTTGCGTTTACAAATATACAAATTGACATACATATGACACCCAGGCCCGAAACAATAATCTAGACACCGAAGTTGCCACACCACACTGCGACTATGGCCTGGCTGGCGCTGAGTGAGTGAGACACCATACTGCTCTATTGTAATTAGTGGTGGCGGACACCAGGTGAGCAAATCTCTATAGCGCAATATTCATTTTGTTGGTAGCGGCGACTGGTTGCGCGGCCATGGTGTCCTTGTGAATAACGTCACGCCCTTTAATCCCCGAAGGGGTAGGCAGAGGTGCACATTATGGCATATAATGGCAATGTACACCCACATTTCATAATTTATATTGTAAGTCCCATGTAATAGGTGGGGAGGCTATTGCCATATACCGGGCACATTTCCAGGCTCCGTGCTACTACTGAAAAACCGAAAAAAGCTCAGCAATTCTTCACCCGACCCGGGAATCGAATGCAACCACACGGCCAACGAGGTAGTCAACGAGGTGTCCTTGTGAAATACCTTAGCAGTAGTAACAATTAAGCAGATTAGTCTGCTTCATTTTTTCAGGTATTAAAATAAATGTGTGAAAAATAATACATTTTTGCAGTTACATAAAATGGTATTTATTTATGAACACTATTTATTTCTACATACAATTTGTTTTAATTACAACTCTACATAGAACTAAACGTTAAGAAACTTTGGTCTTAGCAACTCCATTCTGATGTTGGACTCCTTTCTCACCACGACTTTTACTTGGCTGAGGTTCTTTTGACCTGTAAAAAAAAATAAGAAGACTAAATGTGGGACAGCCATGGTACGTATGGGCCGGCTTGTGAAAACCGACGTGAAACAGTGTTTGCATACAAATATTCTTATAAAATTTTAAAGATTTTTTTATGGTATAAGCCGGTAAACTAGCACACGGATCACCTGATGGTAAGCAATCGCTGCCGCCCATGACTACTTGAAACACCAAAGGTGTTGTAATTGCGTTGCCGGCCTTTTGGTAGTTAGGAATTTAAGGTTAGTTGGGGAATCGGGGATTGGGAAGGGCGGTAGTTGGGGAATCGAGGATTAGAAAGATTTGGAAGGGGGATAGTTAGGCCTCCGATAACCTCACTCACACAAAGAAACAAACCGCAAGCGTTGTTTCACATTGGTTTTCTGTGAGGCCGTGGTATCACTCCGGTTGAGTTGACTCATTCGTGTCGAAGCATGACTCTCCCACACTTATAAAAACCACCAACGTGGTGTGTTCCATAAAAAAAGTGTACAAAAAGGTAAGGATTTAATAGGGGTAACGTACCTATTGAAGAAGAGCTGGTTGGTGATGTTGATCAGCGGCGCCTCCACAAACAGCCACATCGCGTAACTAAGCCCTATTGATACCACCAATGTAGAAGTAGTATCTAAAACCTGGAAGGAAAATGGACTTTACTGCTAACAACATAAGATACAAAGTACTAATTCGTAAAGAGTGAAGGATTCTATTATTGTACAGAGACTAGAGAAATAGTAGCAGACCAGAAGTTTGGTGCAAATCCAGAGACGTATTCCATTTTCGACCTTATAAATCAGAGGGTTACTCTAAGAATAGATCTTGATACTTACCACGCCATAAGGGTCAAATTTGTGTGGCGCTCGCTGTGCAAACTTGTGCCTCTGTACGATGATGGGATGTATCATGTAAATGCCGTAGGAAAGTCGACTGAGAGGCGTGAACACCGACCAGCCCAGGATGCTGGAAATTATAGCTGCGAAACAAACAAAAAAGTTAAAGGTAATAATTAAATATGCCATTTAGCAGCCCATTTTGTATTTTGATATAAGCCGATAAACGAGCAGACGGATCACTTGATGGTAAGTAATTGCCGCCACCTATGGACACCCGAAACACCAGAGGCGTTACAAGTGCATTGCCGGCCTTTTGGGGGTTAGATATTTAAGGATTGTTGGGGAATCGGGGATTGGAAAGGGGGTAATTGGGCCTCCGGTACCTCACTCACACAACGAAATACAACGCTAGCGTTGTTTCACGTTAGTTTTCTGTGAGGCCGATCACATCACAAAATCACACCGGTCGAGCCGGGCCCATTCGTACAGAATCTTTTTGCACACTTGCATTTTAATAACTGCTATGAGCTAAATGGCATAAGTGTCGGTTTAGTTAAATATAATTCAGTGCAAGGGCTTGACTGTAACATTCAACAAGATCATGTGAAATTAATACATTTACTTTTCTATTTACTTGCAGTTTAAATGTTCCTGAAATACTTACGAACAGTTCCATATTCACACATCCCAATAATGCAGCAGATGGCAGCAGCCCACACGATCCTGTTGGTGCCTGCGAGGAAGGCAGCTTCCAGTGGGTAATACTCTCTGAATTTAGTGATATACCCGATAGACAACGTGGCTAGCATTGCGCCCAGACTTATCGCTGTACCAAGTATTGACCAGGTCTGGAAGGAAGATAGTACATACATACATAACGTCACGCCTTTAATCCCCGAAGGGGTAGGCAGAGGTGCACATTATGGCACGTAATGCCAATGTACACCCACATTTCACAATTTATGTTGTAAGTCCCATGTAATGGTGGTGAGCCTATTGCCATATACCGGGCACATTTCCAGACTCCGTGCTACCACTGAGAAATTTTCAAAAAACCGAAAAAAGCCCAGTAATACTTCACCCGACCCGGGAATTCGAGACCCTTGCCCGGCAGTCGCACTTGCGACCACTGAACCAACGAGGCAGGAAGACAGTTAAAGTGGTTAAATTTAAAGCCGCGGTAACGCACGTGTAACGCCTCTGGTGATTCAAGTATCCATGGGCAGCGGTGATAGCTTACCATTAGGCGATAGGTCTGCTCGTTTACCGGCTTAAAAAAAAAATTATATTCGCTCTTTAGAACTAAATGCATATTTTCACCACTCATTATCACTGGTCATGGCCAAAAAAGCGCTTACCATCATAAGTATGAGCACCTCAGATATCCTTTATCTATCGCTTGCTTAATCTTATGTCCATTGATTGGCGATGATGACGATTTGTACCCAAATATAGTCCCCATTTTATTAAATTATCTAATCCAATTACGATAAGAGCCAAGCCTCGTTGGTCGAGTGGTCGCAAGTGCGACTGCCAGGCAAGAGGTCTCAGGTTCGATTCCCTTGTCTGGCAAAGTATTACTGGCATTTTTTCACGCTGGGCATGTAGCACTGAGGCTAGGGTTATGCCCAGTATATGGCAATAGGCTTACCCCTATTACACGGGACTTATAACACTAGTAGTTAAATGTGGGTGTACATCGTATAACGACAATACATGCCGTAATGTGCACCTCTGCATACCCTTACGGGGATAAAGGCGTAACGTAAGAACTGAAAAAGTGCGGCCCCCGACATAAAAACTTAATTTCCCTTGAAATATCTCAGTAAAAAATAAAAAAGAAACTTAATCTTAAAGTACCTAAGAATGTTCTAATAATTCATAAAAAAAATACGTCGCGTTGGGGGACCGCTCCTAATTATTTCTTACTTATCTACAATTTGTTCATAAGTATCACATGCTTGGTGTTAACATTAAAGTAAATTGATGTTTAAGTACTTAACTATAAGGCAGAAATTAGAAATATAGCGGCGCGGGGGCGGCGGTGTACAGTCCGTATGAATGCGGTCCCCCAACGAGACGTATTTTATTTTTTTAGAATTATTAGTACATTCTTAGGTACTTTAAGATTAAGTTTCTTTTATTATTTTTTACTTTTTAAAGGGAAATTAAGTTTTTATGTCGGGGGTTTTTAAAATTTTTAATTTAATTTTTTATTTTATACTTTTTATAGGTAGGTTAGGTTAAGTTAGGCTTAGTATATTACATATACTTACTATAATTTCGATTCTTGTTAAAGTAAAGATTACATTCGAGGTCAATCTCGTTCGCTTTTATTTTATTTTTTTTGACTTATTAATTACTAGTTTTTGTTTCTGTATAAGTAGGCTAAAGATTACATTGGTGCAAGATTTTTTGTTTATATTTAATATTAAAAATTTTATATTTTTGTTATTAAATTTTTAATTATTATTTTTTTATTTAATTTTTTATTTTTGTTAATACGAAAAAATAATATCTTTCAATATCTTCTTTCAGTGCGGTTTAATTTGAGACCCCATTCCAGTATATTTGCAGACCTTCGGCTAATCTCCCCACTTTCACCGCCCATAACTTTAAAACGGCTCAACCGATTTTCATCAAACATGTCTAAGAACACTCGCAGATAAGTCCCCTTTCATACGAAAAAAACTAAATTGAAATCACTGCATCCGTTCGGGAGTTATGATGCCACAGACAGACAGACAGACAGACACGTCAAACTTATAACAGGGCCTCTTTTTGCGTCGGGGGTTAAAAATGAAAATATACTTAGAGCTTGAAGATTTCAAAGCGATAAAGACTTCTAAAACGCCAGTCAAACTCAAAATTTCCATGCAATTTAGAAACAAGCAAATCAAGAACTCTTACCATAGAAACAGACTTCCTATAATCAGCAGGCTTATAGATGGACATGAGGTATCCCATGGCAACGCCCACGAGGTACGCACTAGCGCGGCTGAAGGGACTCGTGTATGTATATGTGACCTCCCAAGTATCGCGGATTTCACGGATCATCTTACTGGAAAGAAAGATAAGTCAAAGTCAAAATTATTTATTTCAATTAGACCAGGGGCCTTGTCTGCTATTGCACTGCTCAGTGATCGACCATTCTGACACAATTGTAATAGCAGACTAAGGCCCCAGGAAGGCACTTTTGAACGTCAAAGCAAATATAATAATATTAATAACGTCTGTCTGTCGGTCAGTCCTCCAGTGAAGCTATTTCCTCGTTCCAAAGTGTAGATTCCTATGGAGAAGAATGAGCAAGAAACTCCATAGGTTACTCTTTTTCAATCAGATTCACAATACAATTCTTGGTTACATTGTTTCGATTGCTTCAACTATGTGAGAACAATGTAAAACTAATATTCAGTCAAAGAGATAGAAAAAGAAAATAACCCCGAGGACGAAGAAGAATGTAAATATACATTATAGAGAAGGCCTATAGGTCTGCAGTGGTTTGTCTTGGGCTATTGTAGTTGATGATGATACTAAAGCTGATTAACATTTTTGGAATAATCAATTTTCTTTGATTTCACCTACATTCGTTGCTCTTTAAAGTAACACCTCATCATCATCATCATCAGCCGAGAGACGTCCACTCCCCTTGGTCCTCCACGTAGAACAAGTAACACCTGCTTTTGGTCAATTATGTTATTAGCTCTTAGCCTATTTTCATCACGGGTAGCTGGCCGTCCGATCAGAACCGGATCCTTGCATATGGTCCATCGGGATCCGCGCACACCTCAAAGATCAACACAGATAAGGCTCAGTAGGGCTGATGCCCGTCCCGGAGCTGCGGACTACCGGGGCTCCGGCTCAAAGAGCAGGAGTAGGAACGGGGTGGATTTTAGTTAGTAAGAGTCTGACACTGCCTCTCGCCTCACCCTAGGCGGGAGAAGAAGTCTTTGGATGATTTCTCCCCCTCAAAAATGCTTATTCACATACACTGACTACAGTTTTAGCTTTCCTTCTGATATCGATATCGGATAACGTAATACAATGGTTACTCTGAAAATTCTTCCTACGTCTAAGATCTGTTGAAAGCAAAAGATTAAATACCATACCCAATATCCATGAAGTGAACAACAGGCAATCGGAACCAGTACGTCAATACTCCAGGAATGATCATGGAGAAGACTACAGCAGCTGCATAGGCTGTATAGCCAAGTCTCTTGTTCTTTTGATGGAAGTAAAACAGTAGAGTACCCAGGATTGCAAACTGATAGTCGCAGGGGACATACCACGTCACTGCATGACACTGGAACGAAGAAATGATACCTTATACTCTCCGAAGGTTGATGTCCACACTCATGCACACTCATGCACAAAAACACTCACTTGAACGCCTAAACATGCACATTCTAAAGAACTGGTTAGACGATATCGTGTATCGTGGGCGTGTTTACAAACATACAAGTTCACATGCACATGATACCCAGACTCGAAACAACAATTTGTGGATCACACAAACAGTTGCTTTGTGCAAGAACCCACCACATGTTGCGGGGCAGCTGGTTGCCTAGCCATCGCGCCAACCGTTAGTAAATAGCACCTCTGCCTAAGCCCCTTCAGGTGAGGAGGGCCAGGAGGCCCATGATACAAGGCTCTGACGATTCTTGTCTGCCTGAAGGTAATGATTGTATAAATAAAGGAGCAATAAATTAATTTCTTTTAAAAAAGAAACAAGGGCTCTCGGTTTCCATTTCCGAATCGGGCAAAGTATTGGAAAGAGATGAAATGTAATGGAATAAAATAAAATACAATGGAATGGCATGGATTGAAATGAAATGCACTGCTTCTCCTAATTGGACTGCAATATAAAGTTGAACTTACAATATCTTTGATATCCGTATTAATCATGAGTAAGCTCCTGAGCCAGGTTTGTTCGCAGACATTTGTCTCCTCCTGGATGCCGAGGTACCAACCAGGGCCACTACCAGTGTGCTTAGACACGGATATTAAGTAGAATATGAGCACTGCGAAGGGTCCTATTAACCTGTAACAAATACTTTTCTTTAATATAAGCCGGTAATCGAGCTGACGGATCACCTGATGGTAAGCAATCGTCGCCGCCCATGGCGTCAACACCAGAGGCGTTACAAGTGCGTTGCCGGCCTTTTGAGGGTTAGAAATGTAAGTGATGTTAAGGAATCGGGCTTTGGGAAGGGGGAAGTGGGGATAATTCGGCTTCCATAACCTCACTCACATAATGAAATACAACGCAAGCGTTGCTTCACGATGGTTTTCTATGAGGCCGTGGTATCACTCTGGTCAAGCCGGCCCAGCAGTGCCGAGGCATGGCTCTCCCACACTCTAGTTATGTAGAATAGGCTCATAGATCAGAAATGGAGTGTTAAAGACTGATGGAAACTAGTCACCATTGATTTCGCCGGGTTTGCTAGTTTAATATAATATATCGCCATCAATGATTTCGCCGGATTTGCTAGTACTTTATAAATATATAATTTGTTTACCTTATGTATCGTTTCAAGAGTACACTCAACAGATTCTGTCGTCTTCCCAGCAGACCTTTGATATGGAGTAGACCAGATATAGCGAAGAAAGTATCCACAATGATATCGATGTGAAGGAACAAACCGCCTTTACCTTCGATGGCCTGAAAACAACCAGGTATTTAGAACATAATAAAATTGGAACGTCCGTAAGGATTGAGGAGCCACATCAGATTTTTTAAATCTGATTTTACCATTATTTAGAAGCAACGTAGTTGATTTTGAAGCACGATTTCTAGATTTAGCAGCAAGTTATATAAAAAGATATATTAATGCAAAAGTGGCTCCAATCTAAACGTTTAATGTCAGTTTGCAACATTGAAATAACCATTTTTTGAGAGGAAAAATTTATCCTATGACTTTTCTCGCATTGGGCGAGGCGAGAGGGAGTGTCAGACTCTTACTGACTAAAAACCACCTCGTTCATACTCCTGCTTTTCGAGCCGGAGCCCCGGTAAGCTGCTAGGCAGTTTGCAGCTCCGGGAAATGCTTTTTCTACATGCATAATAAGGGCATACATACATTACATACACCTAAACTATTATTTTTACAATGTTTGTCTATCTGTCTGTCTGTTTGTTCTGGCTAATCTCTGAAATGACTGAACTGATTCTGACCTGCCTTTTACTAACAGGTAGCCAATGTACTAAGCAGTAACTTAGGCTAAATTTTAACCTACTTCCCAAAAACCAGGAGTCTCCAAGTTAAGTTTTGTAAAAAGGACTTTATACCAAGGAAATAAAGTAAATTTTCACTTACCTTATCATAATCTTGTGCGTTACTTATACCAGACAGTGCCATATAGAAGAGCACATGGACCGATATGACAGTGACTGCAGTCAGGAACTTGATGCCATTCATCACGCGAATCTCGTCCTTATTGTCTTTTAGTAAGTCTTCTCGATTCTTCACCATGCAGAACGATTTTGTTATAATTGTCACTGGAATATAAGGTTTATTTTAGATTGAAAACACCAAAACACTCTAGCTGTTATGTGACTGTATACCTAATTAAATGTGCGTTTACAATAATGAAAAATTAACTTTTTTGGAAAAAATAGAACCGCATTCAATTATCTTTACCACCTCTTTTTTTAAGTTAATATCCCTAAAATCTCCTAAATATGAATAATACCGTGCTGAAAACTACATCAAAATCGGTTTAACCAAATGCGAGATAATCGTGCACAAACATACATACATTCAGTTATACTCTCAGTTACTGTTCTCAGTTTAAAGTCAAACTAAGAATCTCCTTTTCTTTGGAGTCGGTTAAAAATTATATGTAAGTATTAAGGAAGCCTACAGAACGCCTACAACAAATTGAATAAACTTTTTTCTCTGTACTAAAAGAGGCTTCCGTACAAAAATACCATAAGTAGCGGTTTATTTAAGGAAATTTGCCCGAGTAGGAACAAATTAAAAATATGATAGAAATAGGAATATAATATAAAATATCTTACCTAAACTGTTCGATGACTGATCTTCAGATAATACATGCATCTGATAGTAAGTAGAAGCCACAGCTATTGCCGCCAATGTGAAAGTCATTGCTCTGAAATAAAATTAAGGCACTTTTAGACAATGAGCTATGATGTCACAGACAGACAGACAGACTCGTCAAACTTATAACACCCCTCTTTTTGCGTCGGGGTTAAAAACCAAATAAAGAGAATACATTTTGAAATCCTTTGGTTGTGGTTTCTTTCAAGAATTCTTCAGTGAATTAGCGGTCTCCACAACGCGACGTATTTTTTTAGATTTTTTAGTAGATTCTTAGGTACTACTTTAACATTGAGTTTCTTCTATTATTTTTTAACTTGTTATGACGGGGGCTTTTTAAATTTTTAATTTAATTTTTTTGAGGTGGAAAAATCATCCGATAACTTCTCCCGCCTTGGGCGAGGTGAAAGGAAGTGTCAGACTCTTACTGACTAAAAACCACCCCGTTCCTTCTTCTGCTTTGAGCCGGTGACCCGGTAACCCATTACGTTATCCACAGCTCCGGATCGGGCACCAGCCCTAATTGGCCCCATCTGTGGCTCCTTAAGGCACACGCGGAATGCGATGTATGCACAGGTTTGGTTCTGGTCGGGCGGCGAGCTACCCTTGCTCGCCGTCCGCAGACCCGCACTTACAGTGGCCAGTACATTTGTCCCTAGTGTATCCTTGGCCTTAGGTTTTACTGGTTAGAAGTCAATATAGTAATTGCTGTTTGCATTATAATGAGCGACACGTTTATGTGGTGAGGTCTACAGGTCATTGTTGATCTCAGATCATGAACTTGACAGTAATCAGTCTCAGATTAGCTGAGCTATTATCATTGTTATTATATTATAGTTTATACCGTATGGGGAAACCTCTTATAATTTAATTTCAACCACATATTTGTTATCATCTTGGCTGACAATATACGAAAAATGAGCGAAATAGGCCCAGTAGTTAAGCCAAAAAGTACATAATTCTCTTTGAGCTAATTTGAACACTCTTTACAAATACGGCATTATAATAGCCGCGCCGCATGTCCGTAACATTCGTAGACAACCTACAACATTACAGCTCTTCTGTGGCCAAGGAACATGAAGCTGATCTGAACAGAATCAATCTGAACAGAATATTATTTATTTTGTATGAAAATTTTTTTTTTAAATTTTCGGTTTTCGTTGAAATAATTATATAGATGTATTGCTTATGTGGGCGAGTACTATTTGAAGTTTCATTTAAACTATATAAGTGATCTCCATACTGTATATTTAATGATAGTTTTTTCTCAAAAACACGAGGTGTCAGGAGTCCAAGAGCAATGTTCATATGGTGAAGTAAATTCGCCAAACTGTAACATGTGTGGTGTTGTAAAAGACGCTTGTCACATTTGATATGAGTGTCTTCAGACGTGGCCACAAAGACGGACTACCTTTGGGGGTAATATTACAGACGTTGGCCTTTGTGATAGTGTCCTGTCTCGTCCAGTCAGATGAGGTTAGGATGGTAGTTCAAATTATTGTGTTAAGCTTGAGGTTGAGGTAGGGTAGATTTTTGTTAATTTTTTTTAATGTTTGTTGTCAATCAAGGGGGTGTTTTGTAGATCTAGTATTAATCTAGTAGTAGTCAAGGAAGGTGTTACTTTCTTCATTAAAAAACTCCTTTAAAAAAATAAAGATTAAAAGAAAGTCCGTGTGTCTTTTTTATTTTATCCGTCTGTGCCATAGGTATTGTTTGTTCGACTGCATTAATACTGCTGAAATCGCAATGCCAGTCGCAGAATTTAAGACTACCTAGCGGGTTAAGTGGGGCTCTGGGTAGAAAAGCAGAAGTAGGAACAGGGTGGTTTTTAGTCAGTAAGAGTCTGACACTTTCTCTCGCCTCACCCAAGGCGGGAGAAGTACACTGTGCTAGAAAAATGTATATTTAACATTTTTTGCTTTTAAGCTAAAAAAAAATCTCCTGTTTGTATCAGACTTACATGAAGATATAAAACCCAGTGGAGTAGGGCGGGCTCTCCCCAGCCTCCTGGCAGTGTTTCACCGTGACGTCAGACGCTATGCTGCTGAAGGTGGCTGCCTCGTACACCACCCTGCTCAGCTTGGACACTGCTGGAGATGAGCAGACTGCTGGTATACAGACACCCCACATGAAGTAGTTTACTGGCATTCCTGATGCAGTTGGCGACTGGAATGTGAGCGAAATATGTTAGGTTTTAGTTTGTGTACATCTTTGGCAATCTATTATATGTATAAAAATAAGTCGGGTTTTCCTTCCTGACGCTATAACTCCAGAACGCACGAACCGATTTCCATGGTTTTGCATTTTTTGGAAAGGTCTCGGGCTCCGTGCGGTTTATAGCAAAGAATATAAAAGAAAAAACAAAACAGGGTGGCAGCGAAATGAAGTTCGCCGGGTTTGCTAGTCTTCTCTTATCGGTATATATATCGGTATAAGATAAGAGAAGAGGGAAGAAAACCAACAGTTTAAACTGTCTTTTTTGTAACAGTAGAAAGTTGCTAAACTACTCTTCAAGCTCTGTGTGTTCAGGAGTGCTCAAATTCTTACTAAATAAAACCTATCCTATACTTCTGCTCCGTTCCTTTGTCTAACATATTACTATGTATGTAAAATTGTACAGTTTACAAATGTTGAGCAAATTAAGTTTTAAAACATTGAGGTGTAAAAGTGCTGCCCTTTTATTGTAAAATTTTAACCGAATTTTAAAATAGGAGGTTCTCAATTTGACCTGTAGTTATAGTTATGTTTACGTGCACAATTATCTCGCGTTTGGTTGAACCGGTTTTCATGTGGTTTTCAGCATAGTAGTTTTAACACTTAAGAGAAGTTTTTAGGAATATTACCTTGCTTAAAAAGATTGAGGCGATCAATCAAATTGAAGGCGGTTGCCTTTTTTAACTTTATTATTTCAAAACGTTAAAAGAAAAGAAAACATGAATGTGTTTTAATTATACCTAATTATAGTTATACCATTTTAAAGTTAAGATGTAATTACTTCACTGTAAACAATGCAATTACGGGTTAAATGCTAGCAAAGATCAATGGTTCAGTTTAATTAAGAAGTTTTACTGTTACTACGTGTTTGTGCAGATAAATGCTTAGCTTCAATTTCCTGTTCGCAATAAACTGATGTCACTATGCTTTTTTTGAGGGGGGAAAATGACGCAGTGACTTCCCCCGCCTTGGGCAAGGCGAGAGGGAGTGTAAGACTTTTATTGACTAAAAACCACCCCGTTCCTACTTCTGCTTTTCGGAGTCCCGGTAGCCAGGATGTTAACGAAAAAAAACTGCCTCGTTGATCGAGTGGCCGCAAGTGCGACTGCCGGACAAGGGGTTTCGGGTTCGATTCCCGGGTCGGGCAAAGCATTACTGGCCTTTTTTCGGTTTTTATACACTTTCTCAACAGTAGCACGGAGTCTGGAATTGTGTCTAGTACATGGCAATAGCTTCATCCCCTATTACATGGGACTTATAACACAAATATTGAAAAGTAAGTGTACATTATACCTATATAGCGGCACTACTACCTGTAATGTACACTTCTGCCTACCCCTTCGGGGATAAAAGGCTATACATAAGTACAAAAAAAAACTTACATCAATGAATTCCATAATAGACCCAAAGGGATCATAATCTGGCGTCTTCTTCATATTACTGATGTCAGAGAGCTGTACTTCGGTCATGCAGTACTTGGTGTTAAGTTCTGGATGGGTGTGCAGCCACGGAGGCTTCATGCATTGGTCGTAGCTCGCATAGTGTACATAGGAACCGTATAGGTTACCAGTGGGGAGCGCGTTGGCGTTCAAAACTAAAAAGAACAAACATTACTGTAATATAATATGTTTTATGTCTTTTTTTTAAAGGGGGAAATCATCCCATGGATTCTCCCGCCGTGGGCGAGGCGAGAAGGAGTGTTACTCTTACTGACTAAAAGCACACCGTTCCTATTTCTGCTTTTCGAGCCGGAGCCCTGGAAAACCCGCTAGGTAATCCGCAGTTCCGGATTAGGCGTCAGCCCTACTGGGCCCCATCTGTGGTGGTCTGATGGCTCTTTGAGGCGCGTGCAGAACGCGACGCACCGTTGGTACGCATAGGTAATAAAGTATAAAATAAATATAATATCTAGTGGGGCCACTGCTGGACTATTAACTTCGTTTTTTTATGGTATAAGTCGGTAAACGAGCAGGCGGATTACCTGATGGTAAGCAATCGCCGCCGCCCTAACACCCAAAACACTAGAGGCGTTACAAGTGCGTTGCCGGCCTTTTGGCGGTTAGGAATTTAAGGGTTGTTGGGGAATCGGGGACTATTAGTGTCAAGGGTAATTAGGCTTCCGATAACCCACCCTCTTACTTATTTACTTACACTACAACGAAACATAACGCAAGCGTTGTTTCATTCCGGAGCTGCGGACAACGTAAAAGGTTACCGGGGCTCCGGCTCAAAGCAGGAGAAGGAACGGGGTGGTTTTTAGTCAGTAAGAGTCTGACACTCCGTCCCGCCTCACCCAAGGCGGGAGAAGTCATTGGATGATTTTCCCTCCTCAAAAAAAAAGCGTTGTTTCATGTCGGTTTTTTGTGAGACTGTGGTATCACAATCCACAATTTCCTTAGTAATGCAAGAGACACATCTGTCCAAGCGAAATGGAACGATTACACGCTATCATGAGCAGGCGAATGCTGTGAGCTACTGGTGTGTTAGTCGGACTGTTGGACAAAATTAATGAAGCACACAAATCTGATGTAACTGTTTGGATATGCATAATAGGGAATTAGGGATGATGACTGGGTCAAAAATAAATTATTACAACTTTTCAATACAATAAAATATTCAAAAATAATCACACGCTGAATAATATTAATTTTGATCAACTACTAAATTTTCGATTTTTTCTAGCTAAATTTCTAGATATAAGTCTGCTGTTTGATGTCAAAATCTAATGACGTCATAATAGAGTATTTCATACAAAGTTCATAGAAAATATCGTTTTTGACGTTTCGAAAAAGTATTGAATTTGACTATAAAGGAAACATGCCTATTCTTTGACTAGTAAAGAGAAGTCAAAGTCAAATCATTTATTCCAATTAAACCATATACTTTTGAAACGTCAACAAAGAAAGAAATAAACAATAGTCTGTCATTTTGTCTCTGTGAGTTTAAGTCTCACTATAGTTATTATAAAAATATTCATTTTTATATTTTTGATATTTACCTTTTCCACATGCCGAGCAAAGTTTTTGTTTTAAAACAAATAAACAATACGAATTACCTAATTAGCTTAAGGATTTGCACAGAATAAGCGCATAATTATTATCTTTGAATTGAGGCTTTAATAACTAAAATTATAATTCAACTTACTCCACGTTGCCCACAAAGTATGATTCTTGACATTTTCAAAAATATTTAAAATGTTTTCCAAACACGGCACCTCGTCTCGCTCCCACGTCTCGAGTTTCAGTTTGTGTGCCAACGAGTCTAGGAATGTGTCTGCTTGTGGCTTGTGGGGGGCTAGGGGATATACTTGATCTGTAACAAAATAAAAAAAAAACTTCTGAAGTGGAAAACATATTTTTGATGTTTTACTGCCGCACTAAGGGACATTTAATGATTACTTAAACTATTAGTTAGTAACGATTTTGTTCCGAAAACAATTGCTAAGTACTGGGTTAAGTAACCATTAAATTACTCTGAGTACGGCGGTTAATGTCCAAGGTAAACTAAAAAAGAAACACTAATAAGACAATAACAAAATAAAAGTAGAAGAAATATCAGAATTGTATGTGTTTTTGCACTTGAAGATAAATATAATTCAATTTTGTTGTACAGAAAAATGCACATCAAAGTCTTATGTTCTTCGTTCGAATCTTTTTATTATGATTAGGTATTTTTTATTGTATAAACTGGCAAACGAGCAGACGGATCACCTGATTGTAAGCAACCGCCGTCGCCCATGGACACCCGAAACACCAGAGGCGTTACAAGTGCGTTGCCGGCCTTTTGGGGTTAGGAATTCAAGGGTTGTTGGGGAATTAGGGATTGGGAAGATTGGGAACTAGAGTAATTGGGCCTCCGGTAACCTCACTCACACAACGAAACACAACGCAAGCGTTGTTTCACGTCGGTTTTCTGTGAGGCCGTGGTATCACTCCGGTCGAGCCGGCCCATTCGTGCCGAAGCATGGCTCTCCCACACTTATAGGTGCTCAAACAAGTACGATAAAATGTGGAATCCATTATTTATTTGAAGTCAGTCAAAAACTTTAATCTTTAGAATTAGGTAGGTGGCTTATTTTGTCTTTAATAGATGGTCTATAGACCAAAAAAAAAATAATATTATGTGACGCACGCGTGCAACAGTGAAATGAAACTTTAAAATAAAAAATATTGCTATATACAGCGTGTAACAAAATACCCATATACATCAAGAAGCACTGAAGAATACAGGTTGAATAGAATCTCTACACGAAGTTTCAGTTTAAAATACGTTAAAAAAAATTAGTACCAAATACTTGGTATCGCATGGTTCTTGATTTCAAATCATACAAACGTGTCACAACACTACAGGGATCACTCGCTAATATTACGAAACATTTCTTCTGTCAATCTGATCGCCTAGTACCTGTCTACCTAATTTTGATTCGCGCGGCGGCGCGATTGCAAAAATTCATAACTTGGTACCATGGTACCATGAAAACATGAGTTTGTTTGTTTGATTTGAACGCGCTAAAAACCCTCTTTTTGTGTTGGATAGCCCGTATCGTTTGTTGCTATGTTATCTAGAAACTGTGCACTTGATATGTATACCCCTTTTTGTTACACGTTGTATATTGTATATATGTATAAAAATATCACTATCAGAATTTCCTTTTATTAGAAGTCGGTATAGAACTGGAAAAAAAATGAAAACTATAATATTCAGAATCTCGCGCAAAAGTGAAATGAAACTTAAAAAATATCACTGTATTTGAAGTCGGTTTAAAATATAGAACTGGACTTACCGGAGAATAAAATGAAAACTAATAAAAATGGGAGACACATTTTTTTTTTTATAATAAACAACTAAGAACTGTGTCGCATGGCGTTCGAGTATAGAATAAAGATTGAGTGCATCAGGACTAATTTAATATACTTACTTCTGAACCTAGGTGCAGTCTTTAAATAGAGTAAGGACGTGTTTACACTGGCGAGTGAAATAAGGCAAGAAGTGATTATTAAATATAAGCATTTTTTTTGGGACAAGCCCGCCGCAACCTCCCATACCGCTGCAACTCCTGTAAGCCAGGATCTACAGTAGATACAAACATGAAAACACCGGAACACTGAAGTCCGGCGCGTCCCAGGGAAATGAATGACTGTCTTGGATCCCGCAACGAAACAAATCAGAAGATGTTATTAGAGGAGAAGAAAAAGAAAACGATAGTTTCCACTTCCCTCGGTGAATTTAATGCAGGAGACAGAATGACTTAAGCCTTAAGGCACAATAGAGACTACACAACTGGGAGACGCCCAGTCGCCAAGCACCACGGAAATTTTACTTAAAACTAAAATACTAAATGGGTCCTATGCGTGAGCTGTAAATATAAGCTTATACCAATCATCCGCTTAGTTTTAAGTCAAAATTCCATTGTGCTTGGTGCTGTACACCCACTCTTCACCATTTGTATTATAACTCCCATGTAATAGGGGGTGAGCCTCTTGCCATATACTGGACACAATTTCAGACTCCGTGCTACTACTGCGAAATTTTTCGAAAATCCGAAAAAAGCTCAGTAATACTTAGCCCGACCCGGGAATCGACCCCAAGACCCCTTGTCCGGCAGTGCACATGCGACCACTAGACCAACGAGGCAGTCCACGATAAAGAATATGGATTTAATTTGTACAAGTTGATGCGCCGGTTTCACTCGCGTGGATTTTTTTTTTTGAGGGGGCAAAATCATCCAGTAACTTCTTCCGCCTTGGCAAAGCGAGAGAGAGTGTCAGACTCTTACGCGTTCCTATCTTCACCAGCGTAAAATTAATAATTTTAGCTTATTTTTGCCCAAGATTCAAGCGTAAAATTAATAATTTTAGCTTATTTTTATTCTAATTTTCTAACATAAAAATAGTCTAAGTTACGTAACTAAGAAGCATAGAAAAGATTTAAACACATTTATGATGTGTTACTGCTGCACTAAGGGACATTTAATGATTACTTAAACTATTAGTTAGACCCCGACGATTTTGTTCCGAAAACAATTGCTAAGTACTGGGTTAAGTAAGCATTAAATTACTTTGAGTACGGCGGTTAATGTCCAAGTTAACCTAAAAAAGAAACACTAATAAGACAGTAACAAAATAAGAGTAGAAGGAATATCAGAATTGAATGTGTTTTTGCACTTGAAGAAAAATATAATTTATATGTATTATAAATATATTTTATCGAGCCGGAGCCCCGGTAAACCCGCTAGGTAGTCCGCAGCTCCGGATTAACCACATAGCCCTACTGGGCTCTTCAAAAATGAGATGTGGTGGTCTGATGGCTCTCAAAAATCAACATAAGAGCGCGCGCGGAATTTAACGCGCCGCACTTACGGGTCTGGTTCTGGTCGGGCGGCGAGCTACAACCTTCCTCTATGCCGTCCGCAGACCAAGCACTTACGGTAAAAGGCCGGAGATCGTCATCGCGATCCCCGACGCCCGGAGTGTCTTTTATTCGGCTAAGGGCGTGAGGACTAGTTCGTATCAAACTCACGCGTTTAACCCCGCCTCCTCTTATTAGACAAATAGCACGAAACCTGAATTCGAAACAGAAGGAGGAGACGGCATCCCATCCTTTTTCCTTCGCTCCGCACCATGGTCTGAACCAAAGCCAGATGCGAGAGGTCGCCGTCTATTTCGATCACTTCCATCTGAGGGCACTTGGCGGTGCTTATACCACGCAGGGCAGACCGCATTATATTGTTTTTTCATACCGTGTCCTCCGGATGGTAAAACTTCGCAGTGATGACACCCGGGCGTTATCTATCCCGCCCAATCAAAAACAGGAACCTACCGAAACTTACATGTCCGTAAGCACCTGAACCGTCAGGCGGTAGGTGAGGACGATGGCGCCTATCTAGCCACTCCTCTAAAAGAGGGGACAAATTTTACCGTCAAATAGTTGCGGAGATTGCAATGACAGCATAGAGTTCAGCCTTCGGTTGCGACTTTTTTATTTCGTTGCTGCCAACCGCAATATATGAGCATCCAATCGCGCCGGAGATTCGTCCCGCCACGCACTAAACTGACAAACGACAAACGGCAGCAAAAAAAAAGTTTCGCCCCATAACAATAACGCGTGTCGGCGCAGCAGACTAAGATTTTATTATAGCATTTCGCCTCCTGGTTGTTTTTTTATTATGAATACACGGCGGTATATCCGGCAAGGAGGTTTCGCCGAGTCCCCGGAGATCGATTATTGCGATATCCACGGATCACTCGTTTTAAGATATGCTTCAGCTCGAATGGGCCGGCTCGACCGGAGTGATACCACCGGCCTTCCAAAAAACCGACGTGAAACAACACTTGCGATGTTTTTCGCTGTGTGAGTGAGGTTACCAGAGGCCCAATTACCCCCCTTCCCAATTTTTCCAATCACTGATTCCCCAACTACCCTTGAATTCCTAACCACCAAAAGGCCGGCAACGCACTTGTAACACCTCTGGTGTTTCGGGTGTCCATGTGCGGCGGTGATTGATTACCATCAGGTGATCCGTCCGCTCGTTTACTGGCTTATCCCATAAACAAAGACTGAGATTTAGTTGTTTAACTAGTTGACACTTACGAGTATTACAAGTGCGGTCATCACAGAGTCAATCGCCAATCCGCATTGAGTAAGCGTGGTGTTCAATGCTCAAACCTTCTCCGTGCGAGAAGAGGCCTTTGGTCAGCAGTGGCCACTTATAGGCTCTTGATGTATGATGTATGCTCATCACACGACTTCACTTTAAGATCAATAATGCACACACAAGATAAGACTAACTGCACGGTTAGCGCGGTGGCTGGGCAACTGGCTGCCGTGTAACGTGTAGCGGGTCCGATTCCTTCACGGAGCAACTCTTTGTATGATCTATAAACTGTTGTTTCGGGTGTCATGCGTAAGTGAAATGGTATGTTTGTAAACGCACCCAAGATACAGGAGAAAATCCTAGTGTGTGGCAACGTTGTTAAAGTATATAAAATACCCAACACAACCGCCCAAAAGATTTCACGAGAAAAATACATAACATTTGCAATTCGCGAGTGTAAAAATGGTTATAATTGGACAAAAGCCTCAGGCTATAGCCTGTTACTGCGATATCCAATTAATTGAGAAACGAGTGAAGCATGTAATCAACTCTTTGTTCTCTTGTCTCCATTTTTTTTACGAACACACGTGACGTCATGCGGAGAGTTTTTTTTTTATGAAATACGCGCCGGTGAACGAGCCGTCCTATCACCTGATGGTAAGCAATCGCCGCCGCCCATGGACACTTGAAACATCAAAGGCGTTACAAGTGCGTTGCCGGCTTTTTAGGGGTTAGGAATTTAAGGGTTGTTGTTCGGGAATCGGGGATTAGGAAGATTGGGAAGGGGGGAATTGGGCCTCCGGTAACCTCACATACACAACGAAACACAACGCAAGCGTTGTTTCACGTCGGTTTTCTGTGAGGCCGTGGTGTCACTCCGGTCGAGCCAGCCCATTCGTGACGAAGCATGGCTCTCCCAAACTTAAAATTGAATGGTTGATTGAATGGTAATATTGAAAATAGGTTTTTGAAGGAGTTTTGTCAAAATTGTGTGGTGAATCGAGATAGACTATCTCGATTCTATCTTGTTTTCTATCGGTTAAAGGTACGCGTCCACAGGCCCGCATCGTACGCATCGCACGCAACGGATTTTAGTGTACCTTGTATAGAACGTCGCATCGTACGGACCGCATCATCAGCAATGCCTACATGCGATGCGTACCAATGACGTCATACGGAATGCCGATGCCAAAAATCCGAGTGAAAGTGGCATCGGCTATCCGAACTATGCCGATACAGTGGACATAGTCTGAAAACTTGGATCGCACGCAGAACTCGACGCGCCGTACGCACCGGTCTGGTTCTGGACGGGCGGCGAGCTACCCTTGCTCGCCATCCCGCCGCACAAATTCTAACGACCTGGAAATCAAACTGAAGACCTCTTACCTAGTAACACTTTAAATTATTTAACAAACAAGCCACCACTTTTTAAAACTTTAACTCAATTTAAAACAAAACAGATCACAGTACTACAGTATCTTTTCCCACTACATTTTCAGTCAGAGGCATGCACCATGAAATTACATTTGATTCAAAAATTAAACGAAGCTGTTAACCGCTCGTCCACTGAATTAAGGTTCAAAATTAAACGACCTGCTTTGTGGTCCTATACCATTCTCATTGTCAACAGCATCGAGACTCAATGTTGTTGTAATTGCACAAATGACGTCACTATATGTCGGGAAAATGACGTCATAATAGGTTGTTTGTTTGCAATTAAGTTTTCTGGTTTATGGTTATATTTGTTCCACAACACAACGTCACGCCTTTTACCTCGAAGGTGTAGGCAGAGATGCACATTATGGCATGTAATGACAATGTATAATGTACACCCACTTTTCACAGTTTGTGTTGTAAGTCCCATGTAATAGGGGGTGCAAATCTATTGCCTTATACTGGGTACAATTCCAGACTCACTGCTGCTATTGAGAAATTTTCAAAAATCCCAGTAATACTTTGCCCGACCCGGGAATCGAACCCAAGACCCCTTGTCCGGCAGTCACACTTGCGACCACTCGACCAACAAGGCAGTTTACGAGAATGTTGTTGTAATTGTGCACAAATGACGTCACGATATGTCGGTATAATGACGTCATAATAGTTTGTTTGTTTGCAATTAAGTTTTCTGGTTTATGGTTATATTTGTTCCGTTCTGGATTATTGGGATACAATGTGTAAATGTGTTTCAGTTGCAGTGCTAAAAGGTAATAGAAATTTTATTGGGCAGAAGGTTTACATTTGAAATTAACCACTTGTATTATTGTACATCGTTTTGCATACACACATTGGGTTTGCGGACGGCGAGCAAGGGTAGCTCGCCGTTGGACCAGAACCGGAACTTGCGTACGTACACCACATAGAGCCATCAGACCACCACAGATGGGGCCCAGCAGGGCTGATGCTAATCCAAAGCTGCGGACTACCTAGCGGGTTTACCGGGGCTCCGGCTCGACAAGCAGGAGTAGGAACGGGGTGGTTTTTAGTCAGTAAGGGTCTGACACTCGATACAATTACGGATTTTACCAGTAAATAATATTTTTTTTTTTTTTAAATCGTTTATTCACATAATACATACATATAAAAATACATACAAAAATCGCCAAACTGTGAGTCAGTTTGTTGGCGATAATGGCGCTCTTTAATTTACAATTCTTATTCTTATATTATTATGTACTTATCTACTTTAATACTTTTTTTATATAAAACAAAAACTTATCACATACATATTATTATTAATCATATTTATCTTATATATATATCTCCATATCTATTTATTCTTAGGTACATTACATTTTTAGGGTTCCGTAGCCAAATGGCAAAAAACGGAACCCTTATAGATTCGTCATGTCTGTCCGTCTGTCCGTCCGTCCGTCCGTCCGTCCGTCCGTATGTCACAGCCATTTATTTCCGAAACTATTGGGCCTACATAGTTGAAACTTTGTAGGATGATGTATTTCGATAACCGCTATTCGAATTTTGAATAAAAATTAATAAATTTAAAAATTAAAGGGGGGCACTCCATACATGGAACTGGTTCAAAAAAAAATTTTTTTCAGCTAACATATCCGTGATTGGTGTCTATGGATAGGTCTTTAAAAAAGACATTAAGGTTCCTAAAACCACTTTTCGTCAAAATCAATCGTTTGAAAGTTAGACGCTTCCAAAGTGGAAAAACGAGTGTCCCCCCCCTCTAACTTTTAAAATAAGAGAGTGAGAAAACTGAAAAAAATATATGCTGTAGATTTTAATGGAAACTAACAACGAAAATTGGTTTGAACGAGATATCATTATTAGTTTTTGAGAAATAAAACATTTTCAAAAACCGCAAATATAACTTTGTCGTTCATACAAACACTATGTAAAACCAAGTTATTTTACAACTTTTATATTATGTCATCTACTTGCTGTTACGGAACCCTTCATGGGCGAGTCCGACTTGCACTTGGCCGGTTTTTTATATCCTTTAAGTAGTATTTCTTCAGTCTTTTTTTCAAACTACACATATTACTAATTTTGTTCGAGTCTCTTAAAATATCTATCTTATTAAATATTGTTGGTGTTAAATATTGCCTGGTTCTTTTTTACATGCGGTATTACAAGTTTTCGTTGAGTAGCATTCCTAGTTTTATATTTATGATTTACAGCTTCTTTGTATTTATCTATATGTATTGTATTGTTCTACAGCTATTAAATATTCTACTTTTTCATGCACTGGTATTATCTTTCGGAACTTTAGTAATTTGTCGTAATTCTGTTTATATTTTAATTTAACCTTTTTGCTAACAAGATGCTTACACAATCTAATCTGTAGTTGTTTAATTAAATCTAATTGTGTTTTAAATGTAAGCCCATAACTACTTAAGCCATAACTAATTAGTGAGTCGGCAAGTGCGAAATACAATACATACAGTACTTTTTTACTTACAAACTTACTGAGGTGAAAGAATTTACCCAGGATCGACTGTAGTTTGGAACACACATCATTGACTTGCAGCTTCCAATTTAAATTACAATCCACCTTTAAACCTAAATATTTATATTTATCTACTTTGTCTATATTAGTACATTGGCATCTATTTTTTTTATTGTGCAAGCATTCGTATGTATGACCTGTTAAGTGTATCTGTATTTGGTTCTTATAGCCACTATAGGGGGAATATATTAACATCAACTTAGTTTTAGCAAAATTTAGTATTATTCCGTTATCATGAGCCCACCTTATTATATTTTCAAAATCTGCCTGCATGTGGTGTTGCGCATCCGCCGCGCTAGTGGATGAGTATAACAGGCACATGTCGTCTGCGTACATATACGTGGTGCAGTGTTTTATCACGTTGATCACACTGTTCACGTGCATGATGTACCCTACCGGGCCGAAGACCGAGCCGGTCGGTACACCCAGGTTCACGTTTACCTCGTCCCCAACGGTGCCGTCTATGTACGTGCGAAGAGTTCTGTTCTCCAGGTAACTTTTAAACCAGCGGTTGATGGGTCCTCTTACACCACATTCATCCATAGTAGCACGCCATGCTCTAAAGTATCAAATGCTTTTTTATAGTCTATAAATAAAAAAGGTAATTTAAAAACTAAAAAACCCGACTGCGTTTACTAAATATGTAGTCAGGGCACATATGGCTGGCTTTCTAGAATGGGTCCTGACTGCTTCAATTTTACGATGACTTTCTTGTTTTGGGATTTTTTCATTTTCATATTAAAAAGAAACGCAGTCGGGTTTTATAGTTTTTTATTAAATTACCTTTTTTATTTTATTTTCTTTTAGTTTTATTATTTTTATATTTTGATTTATCTAGTGTCACTCTCACAGTAAATATGAATCAAACGACCCCTATCAAGCTGAAATCCATCGAGCCGTTCAGGCTACAGAGCGTGCCAAATAATTATACTTACATACATACATACTCTCGAAAAACATAACCCTCCTTCTGGCGCAGTCGGGTAACAATACTGTGACAAACTTACCCTGGTTCAGATTGTTGTTTACGTAGTCGGTGAACTCGGCAAGCGCGGTAGCAGTGCTGCGCCCGCGTCTGAACCCGTGCTGTGACTCTGATATTATATTATATTTTTCTAAATAGCTACTAACCTGATTAACTATTACTTTTTCTACTATTTTATTTATTACTGTTAATATTGCCACCGGCCTGTAGTTGCTATAATCCAAATGATTTCCTTGTTTATATATAGGTCTTATTATAGACTTTTTTTAAAAGAGTTTTGAGTACCATGGATAAAACGTGGGGGTAGGAGAGACATTGGAACGCCAATTGCTATGAATCTTACATACTTATTTCGGTTTCATGCTCATCGGTAAGGGTAGAGCAGCGGGTGCAGACGAAGCGACATCGCGCAGCCTACTAGTGAAGAGTCCCCTGTGACTCGAAACTATTAGAGCTGTTCTCTATTAATTTACGCGAGTAAACTGTGATTTTCCGCTAAACAAGACGCCACCGCGTCTCGCCGTTGTAAAAAAATTACAGCTTTAAAACTACGTGAAGTAAAAGAGAGTAATTCATCAGTCAGTTTAACAAACACCCTTTATAACCGTCATTAAGCTGCTCGCACCACGTTGGGCCACGAAACACGCGTTTTGACGCGACAACCGCTCACTCTCAACGCTGTTACATCGATATTCCGACTTCGGTAGCGATTTATGTTATAAGCTGTAGCGATTTTATTTAATTCAATAATTAAGATATTTTTATTAATTGGGTAGTTGAACTATTTTGTTTTTGATGTCAGTTATTATATTTTTTTTAATATACCGTATTGGGAAATCTCTTATGACTTAATTTAACCCACATATTTGTTATTATGTTGGCTGACAATATACGAAAAATAAGCAAAATAGGCCCAGTAGTTAAACCAAAAAGTGCATTATTCTCTTTGAGCTAATTTGAACACTTTTTACAAATACGGCATTATAACAGCCGCGCCGCGTGTCCGTAACATTCCTAGACAACCTACAACATTACAGCTCTTCTGTGGTCAAAAAACATGAAGCTGATCCCACAGAATTTGAAACTAATTGATTAATTTAATAATTTATTTTGTTTGAAAATCATCATATTAAAGAATTTATTTAGTTGTATTATTGTTCTGTATACCTATAAAAGATATCCTTCATTCGCTTCGCTGAACGGCAACGTGGCACTCACAAAAATCCGCTTTAAGTTCACAACTTACCCCACAACCCACAGCTATTAATATTCATAGTGTAATTAATTTCAGTACGCCACTGACACGGTATTTATTTGAACCCCATAATTACGGCCGCCGATTGGTCCTCGCTTTGTTCAACTAATTTATATTAATACTACTACGCTTATTTGTACACAGCACTGGTTTTAATCAGATGCATAGTTTCGGATTTTAGTGCTGTACATATTTTCACACTGATTTTTTAAACCTTGTACAATGTTTCATGGTAGTGGACATCCTTACTATTTAATATCATCATTCAAAGTTAAAGTCAAATCATTTATTCTAATTAAACCATATAAAGTAAGCTAAGGTACTTTTGAAACGTCAACAAAGAAAGAAATATGCAAAGATCTGTCAGTCTGTCCATCAGTAAAGCTAGGTGCATTGCAGAAGTGTGTGAGATAGAACACAGCCGCGGGTAAGACTGCTTTTCCACCAGAGATGTACTATGCTATGCTTTGGATACGTTTGGCTTCCACCAATCATATTCATTGGTACATAGATTAGCACTGGTGGACAAAGGTTCAATTGAACAAGAAACAGGTTCTATGCTGCTATGGATGTGTACAATAGATGGCTTCCCTACTATCGATACATCCCATACTCGAGCTGCGTATCTTCGTCGCACTGCTACTTTCACCTTCATAGCACATCTTACTCGTACACCTACATGCATAGCTTAGTATCAGTGAAAACAGTCACAGCTTAGCTATTACATCTTCGTAGCATAGCTACATAGCACATCTTTGGTAGAAAATCACCCTTATACACATAGGAAATTGAAAAAAAAAACATAACTACCTATATAAATAGAACATATTCTAAATTAATGGAAAATGTATTGGATCGGAGGACGCCATGACACCTACGTCACTGCGTTACATATCCGCACTCGTAAGGGGAACCGCCACAACGGCATCCCTTAAGGAAATCGACACGGAAACGTGAAGCAGGCAATTATATAAAGGAAGATGGTATTTAGCTTAAGATTGGATGTAGAGAATTGATTTCTTGTTGTTGCTATCGAGTTTAGAGTCCTGATTTCGGTAGATTTTTCCAATGATAATGTGGAGTTATTTTTTTTTTGCTTTGATAAGTCTGCCTTTGCGGGAGTATTTGTTCCGTCTAAAACTGACACCGTTTTCCAATCTAAAGCAGTTGGCTAAGAATTTATGATTCCATATTACTGAAGCACTATTCAGGATAATGTAAGGAAGACTACAAATGATAAAATAAAGATTTGTAACAAAAAGACTCAAAAGACTGGCACCGGTATACTTTTTTGTGCCTAACATTGTCACTGTAATTTAAAAAATGTAGGACCTAGATTTTTTTTTATATTTTTCTAATAACAGTTGGAACCTTGTCGATCATCTGGGTCACCCTGTATATATTCATATGCATGTAATAAAAAGCGGTTATTTCAATATTACAAACAGACACTCTAATTTTATTTACTAGATACTCTAGATTCTTGTCAGCTATAAAAAAAAAACAAAAGACTAGAGTATAAATACGTTTTTTATTCAAACACAAATATATAGAAAAACACCGAAGATATTTGCAGAACGTCTCCAGATATTACTACTAAGAAAATTCATTCGTATGTCTGTTCTTACGTACAATTGTGAAATTCCTTTTGCTATGCGTAAGACAGGGGTATATTAAATTCCTATACGACTAGCGTCTGGGTTCTGTACATAAAATGGGTCGCTGTGGATTTGATTGCTTTCTGCTCGAACCCTAATAATGCTGAATGTCTTTGCTGGTGATGTTATGTAGGTACCTAGTTTTTATTTTTGATTTATTTCTTTTGCTATGTTTTATTGGATTTTTTGTTCTGTTGTTAAAAGTAAAAAAATATTGACAAAAGTAACAGCCATGCTTCAGTACGAATGGGCCGGAGTGATACCACGGTCTCACAGAGACCAACATGAAACAACGCTTTGGTTGTGTTTCGTTGTGTGAGTGAGGTTACCGGAGGCCCAATTAAACCCCTTCCCAATCTTCCCAAACCCGATTCCCCAACAACTCTTAAATTCCTAACCCCCAAAAGGCTGGCAACTCACTTGTAACGCCTCTGGTGTTTCGGGCGGCGTCGATCGCTTACCATCAGGTGATCCGTCTGCTCGTTCACCAGCTTATATCAGAAAAAAGTATTTTAAAGTGTTTCTGAATATTTAGAATCAATCACACAAATGCTATGAAAGTGCGAGTTGGTTTGTTTGGATGTTTCTGCGTCAATCACGCTGAAACTGCTGAATGGATTTTGACGAAATAGGTATATAAACAGGGTATAAGCTGACTTGGGTGATAGGATACTTTTTATTCCACGGGAGCGCAGGCAAAGCCGCTGGCATAGTGTGTTTGTTTATACCCCATATTCAAGTGAGGGAGAGCCATGCTTCGGCACGAATGGGCCGGCTCGACCGGAGTGATACCACGGCCTCACAGAAAACCAACGTGAAACAACGCTTGCGTTGTGTTTCGTTGTGTGAGTGAGGTTATCGGACGCCCAATTACCCCCATCCCCAATCTTCCAATCCCCGATTCCCCAACAACCCTTAAATTCCTAACCCCCAAAAAGCCGGCAACGCACTTGTAACGCCTCTGGTGTTTCAAGTGTCCATTGGCGGCGGATTGCTTACCATCAGGTAATATGTCAGATCGATTACCGGCGTGTTCCATAAAAACAAAACCCAGTAATCTTCGGAATTACTAGTCCGATTTGAATAATTATTTTTGTGTTTTTATATTATTTGTAATATTAGTGTGATGTATAAGATAGGCATTAGTACCGTTAGTAGGGAACGGGACACGAGCGAAGCAGCCAGCAGAAGCTAGTAGCCCATACAACTCAGAATTCTATAACCCCACACTATAATGACCTAAAACCGTTTATAACATTCCAACTAAAAGGTTTGGCCCCTCAATAGGGGTTAGGAGTGACCCCAAATAGCGTTGCGTACGACCGCTGATGGCTCGAACCGGGGTCTAATTACGATTATGACGAAACAATCAATGTTATTGACAAATTTTGATTGGATTATATTGAAAGGGGTCTTATGTATGTGTGTATGTATGTAGCTATTATTTCTCGTGAAGTTCAGATGAGGTTTACTTGTAATGACTATTCAATTTTGGTATTTTTGGAGTCTAAGGACAAAATCATTTGTTGTATTTTATGTAATTGACTGCACGGTTGGCGTGGTAGTTGGGCTGCAGTGCAACACGTTTCAAATGCAACCAATTGCCCGATACAAAGTTAAAGTCATAAAATATTTATTTGCTAATGTACACAGTTATATAAAAGGTGTTACAAAATATCAATCATGTGTGATTGGGTTCGATTCCCGCACGGAGCAACTCTTTGTGTGATTCACAAATCGTTTGTTTTGGTTCTGGGTGTCATGTGCATGTGAAATTGTATGTTTGTAAACGCACCCACGACACAGGAGAAAATCCTAGTGTGAAATAGCCTATACCGTATAGGGTAAAATCCTTGGTGGTAAGGATATTTCTAATAAAAAAATCTACCAGACTAAGCCCTGAGCGACAAAACCGAAATCTTTCATAACCACTATCGATCAATAAAAAAGATTTATCTAATCTTTATTTTATACTAAACTCTCTTTCTTATCCAAACAAGACATCTCTTAAGAAGGTACTTACGTCTGTTTACTTCAAGAACAGTTGCACTACTTGAACCAATTAAAACTTCCTAGCAACTGGAACTTAGTACTTGAGTAGTAGGGACCTATGTTTTTCTTAGCCTCCATCCATTTTCATTATCGTCATATTAGTTTTCTTGTTATGGGCTAGATAGATTCTATCTAGATATATAGGTATTGTATTCTAGTTTATAACTGACTTCAAAAAACAGGACGTTCTTAGTTTGATTTGATTTTGATGCGTTATTCAGCATACCTAGTATTTTCCAGACTTAGGAGAAGGTTTTAGGTTACTCGACTTTAAAAAAAATAGATTCACAATATATTTTGTGAACTTTATCCTTTTTTTAAATTTTATTATTGATAGAAAATAAATAAAAGGAAAGGGATTCTCAAGAAACTCGAAACTGTTCAACGATACTTTACTCGACTTGGAACATACATAACATCACGCCTGTCTCCCACAGGGGTAGGCAGAGACAATGGAACGCTAATTGCTACGATTCTTACACCGACTTGGGATACAACCAAAAATGACTTTTCAGTAGTCGTGCTTACAACAACTAAGGCAAGTCTTACTCTCTTAAATTTTCGACCAAATTACAACAGGTTAGAGTTGAAAATCAATCAAATGCATTTAAGCCTTACTCAATGTACTGAGTGTACCATTTCGCATGCATTCTCTTAATGACGTTTGCGTTTCAAGTCGTTTGAGACAAAATGCTAAGCGCAGTACAAATTGAGGAACAGTCGTGTTCCCTAATTTAACATAACAAGACGTGTACTTGTAATTGGGGTTGAAGTCAATTGTAGGAAGGTTTTAGGAGCGTTTTCTTGGATTACCTACTCAATTTATTTTTCTTTACTGATGTTATAAATCTGTATGTGCGTATTAGTGCAGTACTTGGCTTTGGCCCATACTGACTCTCAAATCCAGCCCAAAAGAAAAAATAAAAGACAAATAAATGATAACAACAATAATTTATTTCAGACATGCCCATAACATTGAACTTAAAAACGAATGTTAGTAGATATTATCTGATAACAATACAAACACAAAACTGTAGAAACATTTTCAAATAATAACAATTAAAGCACTAAATCAGTCATTAAACAAGTAATGTAATTTAAATATGTGTGATATGTTAATAAATCAGTGTTCATAATATCTCATTTATTTGTTATTAAATCAGTATGTATAATCTATAATATGAAAATAAGTTGGGTTTTCCTTCCTGACGCTAACTCCAGAACGCACGAACCGATTTCCACATTTTGCATTTGTTGGAAAGGTCTTGGGCTCCGTGAGGTTTATAGCAAAGATAAAAAACATTTTTAACAAAAAAAAACCGACTTCAAAAAATAACTATTCCAAAATAAATTAATATGCACTAAAAAGTAAAAGAAATAATTGCGTATTTTTCAACAACTTAATAAATCAACTAACTTTACTAACTCATCACACACATTATAATGTAAGTAGGTACAATTATTGTTATTTTTGGAGTCGGTGTCAGCCAACTAAGATAGGTTTGTTATTTACCTATTATCACAACAAAACATTACAGTTTTACACCAGTTGTAAGTAGGTACTTAACCACCACTCCGCCCGTACCGTGCTAGTTGTTGGCGTTTCCTAGGCTGACACCGACTCCAAAAATAACAATAATTGTACCTACTTACATTATAATGTGTGTGATGAGTTAGTAAAGTTAGTTGATTTATTAAGTTGTTGAAAAATACGCAATTATTTCTTTTACTTTTTAGTGCATATTAATTTATTTTGGAATATTTATTTTTTGAAGTCGGTTTTTTTTTTGTTAAAAATGTTTTTTATTTCTTGATTTTTAGTGAATAACTTATTTGAGTATGGGTCGACCTATTAAACGCGCTGCTCATATGAGACAGCGCCGTTTAAATGAATAATATTAATATCTATCCATATTGACGCATAATTACATTATTTTCAAATGTATATTAACCTGATACCCTTACTTATGATCTGCTGAGCCGACAGCTGACAGTAACCTGTTCATAAGCTACATACATAGTCAGTTGTCAAACACACAAACAGATTAGATACCCACATAGGTATACAGTCATGTAACTCAGACAGCACATCAAGCTACTCATCATTCTATACCAGATATGCTACTATCCGTCCTGAATTGTATGGTTACTCATAAAGATAAGCTAATATACATCACTTAAACTCAAACGCAGAGCACATTCTGTTCATTTTTGAGGAGTTCCCTGGATTATCTTCTACATTTATGGTCAGACTTTAAAAAAAATATATGGGACCACACTGACATCGTACTCTTTCAAACACAAAAAGAATTTCTCAAATCGGTCTATAACTGCCGGAGATATCGATTAACATACATAAAAAAAAAAGTTTTTGTTAATTATCTCAAAAAGTGCTGAACCAATTTCGATAAAATTTTAATGGAACAACGTCTGATGTAAGACCTACGAAATACAACAATTATCATCCAAATCAGTTCATAAACGACACAGTTATTCGCGAACAGAAATAGTAAATGTTTGTATTGATATTTGTTTTTGTTAATTATCTCAAAAAGTGCTAAACCAATTTTGATAAAATTTTAATGGGACCACCTCTGGTATAAGACCTACCAAATACAAAAAGAATCATCAAAATCGGTTCATAAACGACAAAGTTATCCGCGAACAAACATAAAAAAAAGCATATATACGGTCGAATTGAGAACCTCCTCCTTTTTTTTGAAGTCGGTTAAAAATTCAGGAAAATTTCAGAAAAGGTTTGCTAGTATATAATAAATCACAATAATTATATTGAATTTAAATGATCTGCCTTTATGGTATTTATACATTAGACTATCTTTTTCAAACTCTAACACTTTTTAACTTACGAAGACTTGGTCTTAGTAATGCCATTCCTATGTTGGATTCCATTCGTACCAACAGCTTTCACTGGTCCATTTACCCTGTTAAATAAAAAAAATATATCACAATTTGATTCAGTAATAGGTACACACTTCATTTGCTGTTTACATTTAAAATCATTCTTATTAGGCCAATACCAATAGGCCTCATAAGAATGATGATGGGGATATGAAAATTAAAATGTACATAATTAGTCTGTCAGTTAGATAATGAACAATATTAGACACGAAATTCTATTTTGTTATATAAGATAACAATACTAAGATAAAACGAATCAAAGTTTAGGAGTGGGAGCAAATACGTCATTTCTACGTATAAAATGTACCTAGAAGTGACGTCACGCGATATTTCAAATCGATATATCTTCGAAAGTATTTGTTTCCGTAAGAAAATAAAAAATACGTGTCTAATATTTTAAAATAATCTACAAGACGGACATTTAAATAAATAGTTAAATAAAGTACTACAAAAAAGAGTTATCGTACCTATTGAAGAAGAGTTGGTTGGTGATGTTGATCAGCGGCGCCTCCACAAACAGCCACATCGCGTAACTGAGTCCTATTGATATCACCGTTGCCCCTACTGCGCTGAAAAGCTGAAAGAAGATTGCAAGGTCTTACAATGTTGATACAAAACTACAGGACTATACCATTGATCGAGAAATTGTTAGCCAATAAAAAACAATTTTAACAAAAAAAAACCGACTTCAAAAAACAAATATTCCAAAACAAATTAATATGCACTAAAAAGTAAAAGAAATAATTGCGTATTTTTCAACAACTTAATAGATCAACTAACTTTACTAACTCATCACACACATTATAATGTAAGTAGGTACAATTATTGTTATTTCTGGAGTCGGTGTCAGCCAACTAAGATAGGTTTGTTATTTACCTATTATCACAACAAAACATTACAGTTTTACACCAGTTGTAAGTAGGTACTCAACCACCACTCCGCCCGTGCCGTGCCCGTGCCGTGCTAGTTGTTGGCGTCTCCTAGGCTGACACCGACTCCAAAAATAACAATAATTGTACCTACTTACATTATAATGTGTGTGATGAGTTAGTAAAGTTAGTTGATCTATTAAGTTGTTGAAAAATACGCAATTATTTCTTTTACTTTTTAGTGCATATTAATTTGTTTTGGAATATTTGTTTTTTGAAGTCGGTTTTTTTTTTGTTAAAATTGTTTATTATTTCTTGATTTTTAGTGAATAACTTATTTGAGTATGGGTCGACCAATTAAACGCGCTGCTCATATGAGACAGCGCCGTTTAAATGAATAATATTAATATCTATTCATATTGACGCATAATTACATTATTTTCAAATGTATATTAACCTGATACCCTTACTTATGATCTGCTGAGCCGACAGCTGACAGTAACCTGTTCATAAGCTACATACATAGTCAGTTGTCAAAGACACAAACAGATTAGATACCCACATAGGTATACAGTCATGTAACTCAGACAGCACATCAAGCTACCCATCATTCTATACCAAATATGCTACTATCTGTCCTCAATTTTATGGCTACTGAGAAAGATAAGATGAATATTTCATTCTGTTCATTTTTGAGGAGTTCCCTGGATTATCTACCACATTTATGGTGGTCAGACTTTAAAAAAAATTATATGGGACCACACTGACATCGTATTCTTTCAAATACAAAAAGAATTTCTGAAATCGGACTATAACTGCCAGAGATATGCATTTGTCAAACACAAACAGATTACATAGGTACCAACATACACATGTAAATCAGACAGCACATCAAGCTACCCATCATTCTATACCAGATATGCTACTATCTGTCCTGAATTGTATGGTTACTCAGAAAGATAAGCTAATATACATCACTTAAACTCAAACGCAGAGCACATTCTGTTCATTTTTGAGGAGTTCCCTGGATTATCTTCCACATTTATGGTCAGACTTTAAAAAAAATTATATGGGACCACCCTGACATCGTACTCTTTCAAACACAAAAAGAATTTCTCAAATCGGTCTATAACTGCCGGAGATATCGATTAACATACATAAAAAAAAAAAAAAAAATACGGTCGAATTGAGAACCTCCTCCTTTTTTTGAAGTCGGTTAAAAATGAGGGTTCGGAACTGATTCTTGAGTTAGTTTAGTTAATACAGCGTGTATTTGACAGCTCTCCACAAAAAAACAGGGTCAATTCAGCTCCTGATTCTGAATCATATCCTACCAGTAATTTTCTCAGAAAATATGTTTTTGTTTGCTGAAATTCCTTTATTTCAATGTAAAATTACATCATCTGTATTTTTTTTTTTTTTTATTGGGACAAGCCCGCCACAACCTCCCATACCGCTGCAACTCCTGTAAGCCAGGATCTACAGTAGATACAAACATGAAAACACCGGAACACTGAAGTCCGGCGCGTCCCAGGGAAATGAATGACTGTCTTGGATCCCGCAACGAAACAAATCAGAAGATGTTATTAGAGGAGAAGAAAAGAAAACGATAGTTTCCACTTCCCTCGGTAAATTTAATGCAGGAGACAGGATGACTTAAGCCTTAAGGCACAAAAGAGACTGCACAACTGGGAGAAGCCCAGTCGCCAAGCACCACGGAAATTTTACTTAAAACTAAAATATTAAATGCTAATACTAAATGGGTCCTATGCGTGAGCTGTTATACTTGCTTCCAATAATAGGTATGGCAAAAACGCCTAAACGCACGGAAATTTGCTCGAGACTCCACAAGGTCCGTGTAATAAACTACACCTGATGAAACAATTAAATTATCCAACATAGTGTCACGCTCAGATTGCCAGAGACCACACTCCCAGAGTATGTGATGGGCGGATTGCTCATGTAATCATGTTGCAACTCCACTGTCGAACATTGGCACCATCTGTATGCAAAGAAAGCCCGATTTGTGTAAATAAAATAGCTGAATTAAAAAAACGGTAATGAATGTTGAAATACGCTAAATAAACGACGCTCCCTGGGTTGCTGTCCGCTATGTGCGCTCAACTTCCCATAATGTTCCTGAAAGAATGTCATGTACCGGTTTTTTTAACATGATGTACTGAAGCCACCTTATGAGTTTAAGGAGAGCTGTCAAAAACATGCTGTATTATCAATTTCAATCATTTCCTAATTCCGAACTTTCATCTACCATCAGGCGGGCATTAAAAAAATTAGAACTGATACTCACAATACAATAGAAATCGAAAAAGTGAGTCGATCGTTGCGAAAGTTGGAACTTTTGAATCACCAGCGGATGGATCATGTAAATGCCGTAGGACAGCCGACTTAGAGGTGTGAACGCAGACCAACTCAACATATTGGAGACTATAGCTAGAAAACAGACATAGAATATATCAAAATATAATTAGATCAAAAACTCAAAAACGAATAATACTTATACATAGTTACACTGTATTGGGATCGAACTATCATCACAGACAGGACAATTGTTGCTAAGAAACCTGACATTGTGCTGATAGATCGACCAAGCCGTCGCACAATGATAATTGATATAAAAATCCCGCATGACGAAAATCTTGTGAAAGCTGAAAAAGATAAAGCCAGTAAATATCTTGATTTAGCTCATGAGGTTGTCGACATGTGGGATGTAGATTCAGCAACCATTGTGCCGATAGTGTTATCTGCCAATGGCCTCACAGCCAAAAGCCTCGACCAACACCTGAGTAAGCTAGTGTCAGATGGTTGGGTCAAGGGCCTGATACAAAAAGAATGGACACAATGTATTATTTCTCTTGAGCCCTGACCGCCATTAGCTTGGATTTCTCCCGTTACTGCTTGGCTACTGCTTTTTATATTTTTAAATATTTTTTTAATAAGTAAAGAAAGAGATGTAGTTAACTAAATAAATATACAAATGACACTTACGAACAGTTCCATATTCACACATCCCTATAATGCAGCAGATGGCAGCAGACCAAAGGATCCTCTTCGTGCCTACGAAGATAGCTGCTTCCAGAGGATCATACCCTCGGCAAACGATTATATAAGCTATGGACATGGTGAACATCATGGCAAACACACCCACAGCCGTAGCAATGATGGACCAAGTCTGGAAGTAAGATATTATTATCATTAATTAAATTTACTACGGTCCCTTTTCTTTGTGCATTATCAAAATTTATATCATAATCAACTTTTCATTGCTCAGTAGCAGCGCCACAATCGCCGCGTCGTGTGTCGCGGAATGCTGCTCATGAATATGAGCCTCTAGCATGGCTTGAAACTAGTCGAGTTCCTCGTCAAACGGTTACGTGAGTAATCCGATAGCATAATAATTAATTTAGTAGTATGTTTCACGAAAGTTATAAGAAAAAAAAATCTATACATTTATCACTACATAGTATTTTTGAGGGAGAGAGCAGGTTTCTTCTTGTTGAAATAAAACTCTTGAAGTCGTTTTTCGGAATGATTTATTCGTCAAAGATCCCTACCAATATATACAGTTACCCTATCTCACTTACACACTAAGTACACACCGCAATGCTTTTTGCAACCGACCAATAGCAGCGCAGGACCGATCGCGCGTGTTTGACATCGCGGCCGCGAGAGGGCGCCGTCGCTCACTCGCGGTCGCGTGGCCGCGCCGCCGCTTTAAAAAGGCGCGCTCCCCGCGCCGCGTCCCTTTCGCTCCGGTGCCGTCGACGTGTGCAGACGTCTCTCCGCTCGTGCTATCTCGCTGATCGCCGTGTCTTCGTGACTCCGTTTTCTTCGTGCTCAGCTTCTGCTTGCTTGCTGCGTGTGTTGTGTGTTGCTTGTGCCATGCCGTGCTTCTGCATGTCTTGGTTCCAACAGCCGTCATTAGAAACTTATACAAACGTCTTTTTCAAGACGCGTTTCTGTACAGAAGTCAAAAACGTAAACAACCGTCTTTCTCAAGACGTGTTTCTGTGCAGTGGTCAAAAACGTGAACAACCGTCTTTCTCAAGACGTGTTTCTGTGCGGAAGTCAAAAACGTTAACAACCGTCTTTCTCAAGACGTGTTTCTGTGCAGAAGTCAAAAACGTTAACAACCGTCTTTTTCAAGACGTGTTTCTGTGCGGAAGTCAAAAACGTTAACAACCGTCTTTTTCAAGGCGACTTGCTTCCTGGTTTCTTGATAACAGAGAAAGTCAAAAACGCAACGAATCCAAACGTCTTTTTCAAGGCGACTTGCTTCACTGTTTCTTGATAACAGAGATAGTCAAAAACAATATCCAAACGTCTTTTTCAAGACGACTTGCTTCACTGTTTCTTGATAACAGAGATAGTCAAAAACACAATATCCAAACGTCTTTTTCAAGACGATTTGCTTCACTGTTTCTCGTTAACATAGAAAGTCAAAACAAAGGTAATTGTTTGGTTCTTCACTGAGGTATGGTAAAGGTAAACTGGTTTTGCACGGAGGTACGGTATTGGTAATCTGGTTTTGACGAAGGTAACTGGTAATGTATCATGTCACTATATCACTCCCCCCTAAGCGAAGCGTACATTTGGTTTCACTGTCCGGCCGGTGCGGGTGACGTAGGCTTCGCGCGGTGGGGCGGGGGCGGGTAGCGGCGTCCGCGCGTCGTTGCTTGTGTGTGTAGTTGAAGTACTTGTAGCGCTCGACGTATTTGATGAAGTTGAGGTTTTGTGTTCTTCTTCGTTGTGTAAGTATGCCAGTTTATCTTCGTTGAGTAAGTATGCCGGTTTTATTCTGTCTATTGAGACGACTGTAGTTCGATTAGGCATCTGTAGGGTAAAATTCTTCCCGTCGCGTTGAATCACCTTGTAGGGGCCATCGTAGGGAGGTACAAGCGGGCTGCGCACGGTGTCATTGCGCACAAAGACGTGTGTACACGTGGTTAGGTCCTTGTGTACGAATGTGCGTACGGTGTTTGAATGTGGTTTGCTGTTCGTGGCTAATGTTGACATTGTTTTGGTCAGCTGACGGACGAATTCGGCATCGTCAATGTTCTGCTGAGTAGGCACGAATAAATCCGATGGTACACGTAGCGTTGAGCCGTAGATCATTAGTGCGGCGCTGACTTCCTTGTCTTGTCGAAGTGCTGTACGTAATCCTAGTAACACCGTTGATAACTCGTCGCTCCAGTTTGTGCGCGCGCATCTCGCCATGAGTGCCGACTTCAAAGTGCGGTGCCAGCGCTCGACTTGTCCGTTGGCTTGAGGGTGGAAGGCTACTGCCTTCCACCCGCAAGCCAACGTACGTATTCTTTTTATGCCGCATTTCTTCATTAACGAATTGAACAGTGACGATTCGAACTGTCTGCCTTGGTCGGTCGTGATGCGAAGTGGGCAACCAAATCTTGATATCCACCCGTCGAAGATGGCTTTGGCGATCGTGTCCGCGGTGATGTCTCGGACTGGTATCGCCTCAGGCCATTTAGTGCAGCGGTCGATCATCGTCACTAGGTACCGGTAGTCATTCGAAGGCGGCAGCGGTCCCACGATGTCAACGTGTATGTGCTCGAAACGTTGTGATTTTTCGAACTCGCCGAGAGGACTGATAGTGTGCCGCTGTACTTTTCCACGCTGACAACCGATGCATGTTCTTGCCCATGTTCCGACTTCTTTGTTCATGTTCGACCAGAAGAACTTCGTTGACATTATCTTCCTCGTAGTACGTACGCCTGGGTGACTAAGATCGTGTTGCGCTTTGAATGCAGCAAAACGATATTTCGCGGGTAAATACGGACGTATGTTGCCTGTTGATGTTTCGCAGATAATCGGTCGTTGACCTCCGGGTAGTGAAATACTTGTGAACTGTAGGTTAGGTCTTGACATACACAATTGTAGCTCTGAGTCGTTTTCTTGGTCTATTGCGAGTTGATTGTAATCGATTGAAGTTTCTGTCAGGTTGATCTCTTCAATGCGTGATAAGGCGTCGGCCGCTTCGTTGTTATCACCGTGCACGTACTTTATGTTCGAACAAAACTGGCTGATGAAGTGAAGTTGGCGTTCTCTTCGTGATGTGTCGCTGGTACTAGGTGATCTTGTTAGTGCATAAGTAAGAGGTTTGTGGTCTGTGAATATTGTTAGGTCGTTGCCCTCTATTAGTCGACGGAGATGTTTGACGGCAGTGTACATTGCTAATAATTCGCGATCGTATACACTGTAACGTCGCTGTGTTTCACTCATTGTCTTCGAGAAAAATGCTAGAGGTTTCCACACGTTGTCCACTTGTTGTTGAAGTACGGCGCCGATGCTTGAGTTCGATGCGTCGGTATATAAGCGTAGCGGCGCGTTATGTATCGGGTGCGTGAGCGTCGTAGCGTCGAGAATGCTTTGTCGGCATTTCTCGAAGGCTTGTTCTGCTTCTGTGGTCCACGGTATCGGAGTCTTATCTTTCTTCTTAGTATTATGTAAATATTTGTTAAGTTCATGTTGATATTCGGCTTGATGGGGTAAGCAGCTGCGGTAAAAGTTAATCATACCGAGAAATCTTCTTAGGTCTTGAACTGTTTGTGGTTTTGGGTAGTTAACTATGGCTTGAATTCGTTCTTGAGTAGGTTTGATTCCTTCCGGTGACACTTCGTACCCGAGAAACTCGACGTTTTGTTTATCGAACTCGCACTTATCGATGTTTAGACTGACGCCGTAGGTATTTAGGCGTTCGAGTACTATTTCGATGTGACGTCGATGTTCGTCTTGATTCTTCGAATGCACAAGTAGATCGTCGATGTAACAAAACACGATGTCGTCGAGTCCTCGTAACACTTCGTGCATGAATCGTTGAAAAGTCTGTCCGGAGTTTCTTAGGCCGAATGTCATGCAGTTAAACTCGAAGAGACCAAATGGAGTGATTATTGCAGTTTTCTGTGCGTCTTCTTTAGCTATTGGTATCCAGAAGTATGCCATCTTGAGATCGAGTTTTGAAAATATCTTCTTGCCGTGGAGTTGGTAGGTAAAATCTTGGATACGTGGTATAGGGTATCTATCGGGTACTGTGACGGCGTTTAGTCTTCTGTAGTCGCCGCAGACTCGAAGTGAACCGTCTTTCTTCTTGACGACGTGCAGTGGACTCGCCCAAGGACTGTTTGAAGGCTTGCAAATACCCATCTCCATCATGTGTTCGAACTCGAGTTTCGCTGCTTTGTATCTGTCGGGCGGTAGAGGTCGCGCACGTGAGTATATAGGTGGTCCGGTTGTCTCGATGTGGTGCGTGACGTTATGTTTCACTGGAGTTTTCAAAGACATAGGTCGCAGAACGTCTGGATACTTCTTCAGTAGGTCGTGATAGGAGTGATCACGGTTGACTGTGTAGACTGTTTCTTGATCGGAGCTGTTGATCTTGATTGTGTTTACACTGAGTTCGGTGACGCGATCAATGAGTTTTCTTCGATGCAAGTCGACTAGTAGTTGGTGATGTACTAGGAAGTCTGCGCCCAGTATTGATGTGTTGACGTCGGCTACGACGAAAGTCCACCTAAATCGTCTTCGCAAACCTAGGTTGAGCTCGAGTGTGCGCTCTCCGTAGGTGCGAATTTCGGTGCCGTTGGCTGCAAATAGTTTGTATACTGTCTTCGCCGGCTTCAAATGTTTCTTATTTCTTGCTGATAGGACAGATATGTCGGCTCCCGTGTCGATAAGAAACTTCTCTCGTAAGTTAGTGTCGATAATACAGAGTCGGCGGCTTGTTTGGTTTACATCGACGCCCGCCAACCTACGTTGGCCCTAAGTGAATATACATCTATTAAATTCAAACGCAGAGCTCATTATGTTGATTTTTGAAGAGTTCCCTGGAATATCTTCCACATCTCATTTTTGAAGAGATCCCGCGAGATCGGGAACTGTGTGGTTAAAACCAAAAATTTGCCGGAAGTCACTATTCCACGCGAACGAAGTCGCGGGCAAAAGCTATGCAAAATATAAGCCTGTCGTCACGTGGGAAGGGTTAAGCACGCATTTTGATACGCGCGCTAACAACTGCATCGATTTACTACCCATGTGACACCAGTTCTGATCTCTGATTAAAATGTATGTAAAATGCATTAAGTTGTAAACTAAAAAGTACATCTACATGTACTTTTTAGTTTTCCCGCTTCTTTGCACACGGTGGTTCGCATTTACGTGCTTCGTCGCCGAATCGGTAGTGGTAGCGACACAACCAATTCGGGTCGCCAGGCTTGATGTTACTCTGCCCACGCTGTCTGGATCGTGATTGCGAGCGTGAGCGATTGCGATGTGGGAAGCGCGAGTAGCGGCGGTAGTTTCCCGCGCTTTGCTGATTCGTACGGAGTTCGGCGATTTCCAGGGAAAGTTTCTCTATTTGTTTCGATAGTAAGGCGAATTGTAAGTTTTCTTGACACGCTGTTGTGGTTGTTGAGACTGCGTTGATGGAAGTAGGCTCGAAGTGCTCCATCATTTTGTCAGCCATGGCGGCTAGCATTTCCAGTGACGACTCGGTGTTTACGGAGATTACGGCGCGTACTTGTGTAGGGAGTTGATTCAACCACATTACTTTGAGAGCTTCGTCGGACAGGAGTTTGCCGCTGAGGTCGCGCATCTTGCGGAGTAGTTGACTGGGCTTCTGGTCGCCGAGCTCGAGGCCACTGAGTAGCTTCTGTAGCTGGCGATGGTCGGATTCTTGATACGTGGAGATTAGCCGTTCTTTCAGACTGCTGTATTTGCCGGTAGCTGGGGGGTTCAAGATGATGTCGGCGATCTGTTCTAGGTCGCTGTTGCCGAGCAGTGGTACGACGAGGTTGAATTTCTGCTCTTCTCCTATCTTGCTGGCGGCGACGGCTGCCTCGAATTGCGCAAACCAGAGGCGGGGATTTTGCCGCCAAAATTGTGGCAATCTTGCGGGCAGGGATATCGTCGCCACGTCGCTCTTCACTGTGGTCACGCCGTGGGCGTCGCAGAATTCTTCGCTGGTAGCCATAATTTTCTTTCTTCAGACTGGCAGGGATTCGACGTCTTGATATTAATATTTTCCTTTTCCTGTGTTCTTTCTTCTCAGGAGGGTCACCAGTTTTGAGGGAGAGAGCAGGTTTCTTCTTCTTGAAATAAAACTCTTGAAGTCGTTTTTCGGAATGATTTATTCGACGACGGGGCCGTCTCTACGTCCCCGACTGGGGGCGTGAGGACGCGCGATCCAGGCCGAGGCCTGTTTCGGCGGTTTCTTATCGCTGCCCGCGACTGCGGGCGAGGGGTTGGAGTAGTCGGGCCCCTCGCGGGGCCCGATGCGATGTCAGTCCGTGTAGTCGCGCCGCTAGCGGCCGCGCTCAAGCCGGGCTGGCCCGGCGAGCAGCAGGCGGGTAGCGGCGCGTGGTCAAGTCCGGTGGGGGAGCCTCTACCGCCCCGCCCTAGCTAGGGCGGGCGGGAGGCTCATGTGGCTGCGTCAGGTGGGTCGGTCGGGGCGACCAGGTCTCGTGGCAGACCGTATCCGTCGGGGGGGCGCCGATGGTATGGCGCCAGCGCCCGAAGGTGGTCGTGCCGCGACTTGCTGGCGCGCTCAAACATATTTGTGCTCAGGCGCTGCACGAAGTCGTCGACGCTCTCTACGCCGAGGTCTCTCGTTATGGTCGCGTTCCGTACGAAGCGCGGGGCCTTGACTATAGTGCGCAGCGTTAGTGATTGCTGCGCACGGAGGCGTTTCTTGTTAGATTCGGACACGAGCGCGTACCAGGCCGGGGCGGCGTAGGTAAGCCGTGTCCGAATGTAGGCCTTGTAGATGCCGAGCTTCGCACGGAGCGGCAGCGACGAGTCGAGGACCGGGCGCAGGAGGTGACGGGCGGCGCGCGCCTGAGCAACAGCCTGCTGCACGTGGGGCGTCATGGACAGGGAGCGGTCGATGGTCACGCCGAGGTATTTAACTCTCGGCGCCCACCGTATTGGCTCACCCATCAGAGTCATAGGTTCCGGCTTCATGATCCCCACGGCGAGTGCTTGGGTCTTGGCCACGTTGACGGCCAACCTCCACTTCTCCAGCCAATCAGGGAGTGCATCTAGGGCGCGCTGTAGTTTTACTACTGCGTGCCGGGCGTTCAGCGACGTCGTGTAGAGCGCCGCGTCGTCCGCGTAGAGGGCGAGCTTGGCGCCGTCCACGACGGGGATGTCGTCCGTGTACACGCAGTAGCACACGGGTGAGATGCAGCTTCCCTGGGGCACGCCGGCTTGGATGCCGCGCTCAGTCGACAGAGAGCCTTCCACTGCCACTTGGAAGGTTCTGCCGTGCAGGAAGGTGGCCACGATCTTAACTAGTCGACGAGGAGTAGTAGATGTGGCCAGCTTGCTGAGCAGGCCGGCGTGCCAGACGCGGTCGAACGCCTTCTCCATGTCGAGGAATACTGCAGCGGCCCGCTCGCGCTTGTTACGCGCGGCGGCCAGGTCGTGCAGTACCCTCGCGACTTGCTGGGTCGTGGAGTGTTCGGCCCTAAAGCCGAACTGTTCGCCGCGTGGCTGGAGGTGTGGGCGCAGGTGCAACAGCAGCAGCTTCTCGAAGAGCTTCGAGACGGTATCGAGGAGCGTGATGGGGCGATAGCTCCCCGGCAGCAGCGTGTTCTTCCCCTGTTTGGGCAGCATAATTACTCTGCCGAGCTTCCACCTAGCCGGGAAGTGTCCGGTGCGGAGGATCCCGTTGAACAGTCGGGTCAGCGTCGCGATTCCTCGCGGCGGCAGGCGGCGAAGGGCCTCATTGGGGATGCCGTCCGGACCGGGTGCCTTGCGTAGTGGGGCTCGGAGAGCCATACGCCGCACCAGGCCAGGGGAGAACACGATGGGGTCTTCCTCGGGGGGGATCGGCTGCTCCAGGTACCGTTCGACCTGTTCCTCGATAGCTGCTGTGTGTTGCACGTTGCGGGCTGGGTTGGGCTGGAATGTAGCCTCCAGGGAGTCGGCGAAGAGCTCCGCGCGGTCCTCGGCACGGTAACGGGGGGTTCCGTCGCCGGCCAGTAGGGGCCTAATCGGAGCCGGCTTCCCTGCGAGGCTGCGGCACAATCGGTGAATGCCCGACCAATCGTCTGTCGCTCGCTCGATGGCGCGTTGCCACGACTCGCCCGCGTGGTTTGCCACAGCGGACGAGATCTTCGCAGCCAGAGCGTTGAGCGAACTCTTCATGGTCGGGCAGCGGGTCCTTTGCCACGACCTGCGAAGTCTCCTCTTCCTCTCGATCATGGCGAGTATGGAGGCCGGGAGTGGTGTCGGCCTCCTAGGCGTCGCGGTGCTCGCCGTCTGGGCCTCGTCGAGTGCGGCCTGTGTGGCCGCGGCGAAGTCGTCGGCGAGGCGGTCCACGTCCGCGGGCGTGTCGACGCGGTAGGACGGCGAGTTCCGCGCCATGTGCGCGGCGAATGAGCGCCAGTCCCGCCGTGGGCGAGGAGGAAGAGGTCGCAGGTGCTGCGGGATGTCCTCGAGAGTCAGACACACCGGTTGGTGGTCTGACAGGAGATGGTCGTCCAGGACGTCACAGTTGACCGTCGCGGTGATGCCGCGCATGACGGCCAGGTCTATGACGTCAGGTAGCTGCAGCCGGTTGCCTGGGTAGTGGGTGGGGGCCTCTGGGCCCAGTACCACGTAGCCGTGGAGCTCTGCATCATCGAGGAGACGAGTTCCCTCACTGGTGTTGGTGTTCGCGTTCCACGCGGTGTGCTTCAAGTTGAAGTCGCCGGCCACCACTGTAGGCAGCGGCGAGTCCAGGAGGACGCGGACGTCAGCCACTGCGAGGCGAAGTTGTGGTGGCCTGTAGAACGCGAACACTCGGGTCGGCTGGTGGTTGATGCAGATCTCCACGCCCAGCGCGTAGGCAGCAGACAGTGTGGGCACCGGCAACAGCTGGTGGACGATTCTTCTCCTGACCAGGATTGCCAATCCCCTGTAGGCAATCCCTGATGGCGAGACGTGGTCCTCCCGGTAGACGTGGTAGCCGCTGAGTTTCAGCTTGTCCACCGGTCTGAGGTGCGTCTCGTTGATCAGGGCTATGTCAGCTTGCCGCTGGTCTAGCAGCAGCTTCAATAGCCTGGTCTTCTCGGGGGACATCCCGTTGGCGTTCCAGAACACGAGTCTAAGGTGCCGCTGGTCCATCGCAAACCAGGGACTTGATTGCGTCTAGGAGCAGCGGCACTGGATCGCTCCGCTGTGTGACGAGCGCCGTCACGATCTCTTGCAGGATCCGGACGACGTCGTTTACTGTGAGTGTGCGGGCGGGCTGCGCGGGGGTCGGCTGTGTTGCCGGCCGTGGCGCAGCCGTGCGCCTCGCCGGGCGCGCAGCGGTGGCAGCGGAGGTGGCAATGGTGGTGGTGGCAGCGGGGGCGCGGGGGGCGCCGGTGGGAGCAGTAGCGAGGGCGGCAGCGGGGGCGCGGGGGGCGCCGGCGGGGGCAGCAGCGGGCTTGGGGGCGGCGGCGGTTGGCGGGGGCGCTTTCTTGCGCCTGCGCCTTTTGCGTCGCTCGCCGCCCGGCTCGTTTGCCGCGGCCATTAGTGAGCCAGGGGCGTTGTTTTCGCCCCTTGGCTGTGCGGCTGCTGGTTTGGCGGTGGGGGCGGCGGCTGTGCGCGCCACAGTGCCTGCCCTCGGGTTGCGCGTCTCGCGGCGGAACACAGGACACGACGTGTTGTTCGCCGTGTGTGCGCCGCCGCAATTCGCGCAGGTGGGCGGCTCCTCCTTGGGGCGGGGGCACTCGCGGGCCGGGTGGTCCTCGCCGCACCGCACACAGGCCATTGGCCGGTGGCAATTGTGCGACGAGTGCCTAAATTGTTGGCAGCGGTGGCACTGCGCGGGGCCCTTTTTCCCGCGCCATGCTTCAATCTTGATCCCGGGCATACAGAGTAGCTCTGTTACCCCGTATATGCCCGGGATGGTGTTGTCCGCGCGCGCTACCTGGGCGTAATATAAACACCCAGGTCGTCCCTGGCGCGCGCGGATGGGGCGGACGTATTCCGCGCCGTAGCCGGCGTCTCGTAGCGCCTCCATGATGTCCTCAGTCGGGGTGTCCACCGGTAGCCCTCTGATGGCCACCTTGACACTCCGCTCCGCGGGGAGGGAGTAGGAGAACCAGGCAACTCCCTGGCTCTTCTCCAAGTCCGCCAGGTATGCCTGGATTGCCCGGTACTCCTCGTCGGAGCGGGGCGTGAAGCGCACCCCCTTCCCGAAGGGGCGCGCGTTGGGCGCGTGTCCGAGCCGCCGCTTCAGGGCCGTGAAGTGCTCGACCCAGTTGGGGAGCTTCTCCACTATGAGCGGCGGGTAACGCGTCTTCTTGGGCGGGGGGGCGCACGGTGTCGTGGGTGAGCGCGGCTTCGGCGACGGGGGCGCGGCTGGGGCGGGCGTTCCGGTGGTGGTAGCGGCGGCGGCGGCTGCGTACGTGGCTGCGGGCGCAGCGCCGTGCAGCGGCAGAATGAACGGCGGCAGGATGGGCGGTGGGCGGAAGGGCGGTGTGGTGAAAACCGCCTTTCGCTTGTCCGCCGGCATCTGTGGCGGTGAGGGGAAGCGCCCCGGCGCTATATTGTCCGGGGGCGCGCGGTATGCAGGCGTGGCGCGTGGGGGCGCGGCGCTAGGGGGCGCTGTGCGCATGGGCGCAGCCGGCGCCACCGCAGTCGGCTTCTTGAGAGGCCGTTGGGGGCGCGGCGGGGCCGCGGCGGGCTGCGGCTTCCTCGGCTTTTGTCCCGCAGCTGGTACGGGGGCGGGGGCGCGAGGAGCGGGGGCGCGAGGAGCGGGGGCGCGAGGAGCGGGGGCGCGTGGAGCGGCGGCTGCGGTGGCGACAGGTTGCGCAGGTTCAGGTTGCGGCCGCGGGGTCGGCCGCGGAATTGCAGACGGCGGGTGTGTCGGACCGGCGTCACGTTCGGCGTTGCCCGGGTATAAGGTACCCGCGTCCGGAGTGGCGGTGGTCGGCACCACGTCCATCGGTTCTGGCGTCGCGGTCGGCCACGCAGGCGGGGCCGTGCGCAGCGGAGGCGAGGGCGACGCCGGGGTGTCGGGGATGGAGGGGGGCGGGGGGAAGAATTCCTCCCCCGCACCTCCGGTGGCTGATGGGGTCGGCGTGGCACTGGCGACGAACCCTTGAATCGCCACGTGCAGCGTCCTGGTTTCGGTGGGGCGCAGGCGAGAGTTCTTAAAAACCCTCCCCCGCCCCGCCGGGCCGAGCTTGGAGGAGCGCGGCGACTGCTCGCGGCCTCCGTGCGGCATCTTCTTGCCGCGGGTAGATGAATAAAATAAAAAAATTAACTTCGTCGGGTAGAAGCAGAAATTGTGCTCCGGGCGGCTGGTGGCGACACGTCAGTCGCTGACCCGCGCGGGGGACCCGCCGAACCGGTACCCGGGGCTTGCCGCTGGTGGCAGACCGGGCACCGGACACGACGGAGGGCCTCGCGTGATCGGGCCAACGGCTGGGCGCGCTGGGTGGTCAAGCCGACCGCGACCGAGCAACGAGTTTTCTTGAGTTTTATTGCGGTCCGAGCGGTGAGTGTAGGCAGGTAGGTCTTCACTCGACGGCTGCTGGCGAATCCAATGATTTATTCGTCAAATATCCCTACCAATATATACAGCTACCCTATCTCACTTACACACTAAGTAATGATTTTCGAAACCGACCAATAGCAGCGCAGGGCCGATCGCGCGTGTTTGACATCGCGGCCGCGAGAGGGCGCCGTCGCTCGCTCGCGGTCGCGTGGCCGCGCCGCCGCTTTAAAAAGGCGCGCTCCCCGCGCCGCGTCCCTTTCGCTCCGGTGCCGTCGACGTGTGCAGACGTCTCTCCGCTCGTGCTATCTCGCTGATCGCCGTGTCTTCGTGACTCCGTTTTCTTCGTGCTCAGCTTCTGCTTGCTTGCTGCGTGTGTTGTGTGTTGCTTGTGCCATGCCGTGCTTCTGCATGTCTTGGTTCCAACAGCCGTCAATAGAAACTTATACAAACGTCTTTTTCAAGACGCGTTTCTGTACAGAAGTCAAAAACGTAAACAACCGAGAAGTCAAAAACGTTAACAACCGTCTTTCTCAAGACGTGTTTCTGTGCGGAAGTCAAAAACGTTAACAACCGTCTTTCTCAAGACGTGTTTCTGTACAGAAGTCAAAAACGTGAACAACCGTCTTTCTCAAGACGTGTTTCTGTGCGGAAGTCAAAAACGTTAACAACCGTCTTTCTCAAGACGTGTTTCTGTGCAGAAGTCAAAAACGTAAACAAACGTCTTTTTCAAGGCGACTTGCTTCCTGGTTTCTTGATAACAGAGAAAGTCAAAAACGCAACGAATCCAAACGTCTTTTTCAAGGCGACTTGCTTCACTGTTTCTTGATAACAGAGATAGTCAAAAACAATATCCAAACGTCTTTTTCAAGACGACTTGCTTCACTGTTTCTTGATAACAGAGATAGTCAAAAACACAATATCCAAACGTCTTTTTCAAGACGATTTGCTTCACTGTTTCTCGTTAACATAGAAAGTCAAAACAAAGGTAATTGTTTGGTTCTTCACTGAGGTATGGTAAAGGTAAACTGGTTTTGCACGGAGGTACGGTATTGGTAATCTGGTTTTGACGAAGGTAACTGGTAATGTATCATGTCACTATAGTATAAAACAAAGTGGCTTTCTCTGTCCCTATGTCCCTTTGTACGCTTAAATCTTTAAAACGCACGCAACGGATTATGATGCGGTTTTTTTTATAGATAGAGTGATTCAAGAGGAAGGTTTTCATGTTTAATACATGCATAAGATATCACCATTGCACCCATGCGAAGCTGGGGTGGGTCGTTTATAAATAGTTGTTTATAAATACTTGGACGTTTTTAACCAAGTTCATCCTGATACTATAAATTCAAGACATACGCTTTTCTCAACTCTGACTAACTACACATATAGAAAAGTCCTCAAGAAGACTTACTTTAGGTACACATTTCCTGTAGTCAGCAGGTTTGTAGATGGTTGTGAGGTACCCCATGGCGATGCCCACGAGGTACGGACTGCCGCGGCTGTAGAACGGAGTGTAGATGTAGTTGAACTGCCAAGTGTCACGGTAGTTCATAATGTGCTTGCTAAAAGAGAAATTACAACGTCAGCGTCACGCCTTTTATCCCCGAAGAGATAGGCATAAGTGCACGTTACGGCACGTAATGCCGCTATACAATGTACAACTACTTTTTACAATTTATGTTATAAGTCCCATGTAATAGGGGTGAGCCTATTGCCATACACCAGGCACATGTCCAGACTCCGTGCTACTACTGAGATATTGTCAAAAAACCGAAAAAAGCCCATTAATACTTTAATCAACCCTGGAATCGAACCCGAAACCCCTTGTACGGTAGTTGTACCTGTGTCCCCTCGACCAACAAGGCAGTTTAATTATTCGGGGGCGGGGCTTATAATTTGTAATTATAATTTTGAAAACGTGGTGATTAATGCTCAAACCTTCTCCGTGTGAGAAGAGGCCTTTGGTCAGCAGTGGCCACTTACAGGCTGTTGGATAATTTTATACAGGCTTGAAATAAAATATAGACGAAAAAAGTAAAAACATAATATCTTACCCAAAATCCAATAAAATCACAGCCTGGAAATTAAGCCAGTACGTCAATACTGCAGGAATGATCATGGACAGGAGTAGCACAGCTACAAACACTGTATAGCCAAGCTTCCTCTTCTTCTGATAGAAGTAGAAGATGAGAGTGCCCAGGATTGTGAGGTGATAGTCACAGGGCACGTACCAAGTGATTGCTTGACACTGCAAAGAATATAGGGTATTTTATTGAAGAACATGAATATAAAAATCTCATACACTTTAAAAATTTCTGGAACTCATATCAAAGTAAAAGTAAGAGTGAGAGTGAGAGTGAGAATGAGAGTGAGAGTGAGAATGAGAGCGAGAGCGAGAGTGAGAGTTAGAGTGAGCGTGAGATTGAGATTGAGATTGAGAGTGAGAGGGAGAGGGAGAGTGAGAGTGAGAGTGAGAGTGAGAGTGAGAGTGAGAGTGAGAGTGAGAGTGAGAGTGAGAGTGAGAGTGAGAGTGAGAGTGAGAGTGAGAGTGAGAGTGAGAGTGAGAGTGAGAGTGAGAGTGAGAGTGAGAGTGAGAGTGAGAGTGAGAGTGAGAGTGAGAGTGAGAGTGAGAGTGAGAGTGAGAGAGAGAGTGAGAGTGAGAGTGAGAGTGAGAGTGAGAGTGAGAGTGAGAGTGAGATTGAGAGTGAGAGTGAGAGTGAGAGTGAGAGTGAGAGTGAGAGTCAGAGTCAGAGTCAGAGTCAGAGTCAGAGTGAGAGTGAGAGTGAGAGTGTATTAATAACGTCTGTTTGTCGGTTAGTCCTTTAGTTGCTCTCCCTATGGAGAAGAACGAGCAAAAAATTCCGACACACGTGTGTTATACCCTGCATCGCACATGCACAGTTCTGTGGCCCTAGTGAAAAGGGGTATAAGTCCGATTTTGCCGAAAATGAGTTAAGTACACCAAAGTGTTCAGAAAAAAATGCTCTATCGATTGGTGAAAACGGATCTAACCTATCTCTAAAAATAAAGAAGTTACTGTGTGCAAAAGGGTTTAACTCAAACAAAAAAAAATGGAAAGTTCGGGTATAAGTATATTAAAATTTCTTTATACAGAACTATGACATCTTTACTTTGTGAGTAGGAATTTAACTAATTATAGATTTCCAGCGTTTCGTTTTATTTGGCGTAAAACGGCTTAAGTGTACTTGTTCTTTAAAAAATGTTTAGTGAATAATGGTTTTACTAGACATAAATCTCTTTTCACCTACATAAAACAGAAAAATTAAAAACAAGTCTGTTGACATCAGTTTTCACGTTTTTATTATTGAAATTAATCAATTTAAATCGATTTAACTGTATTTATATCCTACGAGTATGTTTCATTTTACGTGTAAAAAGTTACGAATGGACGATTCGGGGTACAGTGCGGGTGGGTGGGGAGCGCACTGCAACTCGATTTACTCGATGCTTTTTTTGCTAAACCAAAGCTGTTATTGTTTTTCCGTTTATTGATTATTATTTTTGAAAATCGATAATTACGCGAGTGAGTTGTATCCTTTTCCACTTATTTTAGTCGATTATTTCAATGTTATCATAAAATTGTATGGATTTTAGTCAACATGTACCCTTTTACACTGAGTTTCTAGTCTCTGTTCTAATAATATTTCCTACAATAATAAAATTAAATACGAATGATAAGTGTTTATTCCTGTAAAGAGTCGTAACTTGTTGACATAGGTTATTTTACTTATTACTCGGTGCTTTTTTTGTTATTCCGTTTATTAATTGTTACTATTTTATGTTTGTTCTTTTCCTATCTCGGGACCACAGGGTCCCGGACCTTTGGAAGGCATATGAGGAGCCGAAGCCAACTCGCGGAGGCCCGTTGAAATTTTTTAATCTAAATGTAACGGGACATCAACCGGCGATTATCCCTGTATGCACTATGGAAGTACACCAAAGGACAATCCCCGGTTGATGCAGAACTATTGTGAGATATGGTAAAAAGAAATGATAGGGATATGGGTGTGGGTGGCTGTGGAATAGTTAACCGGTTAACTATGGGGTACTATGGCCCCTGCCCCTGACCAATATTGATACATACGGATAAACAGGCAGGGGGTGACTCTCAAACTCAATTACTGGGCCCCCGAAAACGGCTAGCATGTAGCGACAAGGGGGCAATATACGTTGAGCTGCTTGAGGAAGGAGAGGCATCCCACGGCTATTAGAGCAATCCCGGAAGTATGGTCAAGACCCCTACCAGCATCTTACTGGGATACATCCTTCCCCGGGTTGGAGTTGAAGGCAACTCCACTCTTGCGAATTTCCACTCAAACCAGCCGGTTAAGGCAAGAATGAGGTAGGAGAGGCCTCTCCGGTTAGTCGCAGGTACTAACCGGAGTCGAAAAGTAGGGCCTCTCCCGGGAGTCAGGTCCGTGGGGTCGCCACTGCCCAACACAAGCTGCCTGTTCATCTACTCTGTGGACGTATAGAACGCATTGTTCCTAGTCGTCCGCACCCCATCATCTCACGTGTAGTCTAAGAGTTAATCAAGAAAATATGAAAATTTGTATAAATATACATTCATCTAATAAATCTAAAGATTTTTTTACGTATTTTATACCTACTAAATGTATAACATAAAAATATGTCACATTTTAATTTAACACTAGCGGTCGCCTAGTGGTCGAAATTCGACCATATATGATTTAATTTACAATACCACTTAACATACGTTCAAGGATAATTTGTATTTAACGAATTGCTATTAGTTTTGTAAAATTCAAATTAATATATTCCGGCGCATCATGAATAACCAAACCTCCTTCAATTAGAAACCTCTTTTCATATGAGACGTGAGAAAATACCATCGCAATGTCTATCGATTTTGACGTTTTGTCAAATACGATCAGATACTATGCATGTGTGTGTAATGTTTTATTTATTGATTTAATGTACTTTATAAGCATTATTTTTGAAAAATATTAACGTTCCGCAATTCTCCTACACATAAACTATAAGTGTACCAAATTTTATGCTCCAACGTCCGCGCAATTTTCGTAAAAACTGTTACAAAGTTTTTGCTTCACGTATTAATATATAGATTTTTTATTATAAATAATAGTATATCCAGGAGATTGTATCTTTTAAAACTTTTTACATATTAATTGTATTTAAATTCATATTGATACAATACTCAGTGTGTAAAATTAAAATGTGAAACATTTTATGCTATAAATTTAGTATAAAATACGCAAAAAATAGTTTAGAATTAGTAAGTATGTACTTTTAAAGTAATTTTCATATTTTCTTTATTAACTCTTAGACTAGACGTGTGGTGACAGGGTGTGGACGAGCGGGAATGACTCAGTATTAGTTGTATAAGTAGACCAATTTTCCGATCTTATATGGGTATTTTTTTAAAGTAAATAATATTTCGTTTTTGAATGGCTGGTCGCTATAAAGTAATTTATTAGTTTTACTTGTGTTAAAAAAACACTATAAAGTATTTTTTTAGTTTTACTTGTGTTCAAAATTAGATATAAGTTACACAAAATGATTCATATAAGTCTTTATGTCCCCCTTAACTTGTCTATAATCAATGTGAAAAAGGGAATAAGTAACTATTTTTCATATTTTTTAAATTTTAATCATGTTGATGGTAAGTTTATAACAAATACACGTGTTTCTGATAGTTAATCACTTATTATTCCATTGAATTACTTAGTTATCATAAAAAATATTCCAAATGCGTATCCTTTTTCACTTGTGTAAATAAACTTTTGATTTAAATGTAAAGGGGTATAACTTATTTTATACCCTTTAGGCTTTCATTTTGTGGTTGGTATAAGTCACTATTTCGGAAACTATTAAGTTTACATAAAAAATAACTCCATAATAGCAAAGAGCATAAAAAGTTTACCTATAAAACACATCACATGTATTTAATTCGGCAGCAGTTTGACCGCTATAAATACCGAAACATCGCGCGGAGCGTTTTTTGCGTCTCCTGTAAAGTTGCATTTTTAGACTTACATCCCTTTTCACTAGAGCCACAGAGTTTACATGCGAATAAACATGGATAGAAAATTGCAACGAACAACAGTTGGGCAGAAAGCCCGTCAGGCATGATCACCTCGCCTGGTCGGATGATCCTCCTTTTCTTAGGGAACTTTACTCTCTGTTCCCTGGTCGGAGGATCCTCCTTTTCTTAGAGAACTTTAATTACTGATCCACTTTAATAAAACTGTACTTACACTGAGTTTAATATCGAAATTCACCATGAGCAAGTTCCTCAGCCAGTATTTCTCGCAAACTTCTGTCTCCTCTAAGTTATACCAGCCTGGCCCGGAGTTCCAGTGTTTGGATACAAATGTTAAGTAGAACACAACAACGGCGAAGGGACCTATTAACCTGAAACAAAAATATATTATCTTTCAGGTTAAATACCTCATTTTTCAAACATCAAGTTATTTTTATGTAATAAGCTGGTAAACGAGCAGACGGTTCACCTGATGGTAAACAATAGCCGCCGCCCATGGATGCTTGAAACACCAGAGGCGTTACAAGTGCGTTGCCGGCCTTTTGGGGGTTATTAAATTAAGGTTGTATTTCTTGGTTTAGTTTTTCTTTTGGGTTAAGTACTTTAGAGTATATTTGTTAACCTTTTTTTTAAGGGGGAAAAATCATTCAATGACTCATATTCTTACTTACTAAAAACCACCCCGTTTCTACTCATGCTTTTCGAGCCGGAGCCCCGGTAAACCCGCTAGGTAGTCCGCAGCTCCGGATCATTTATTTCATTTACCTTATGTATCGTTTCCAGAGTACGCCAAACAAATTCTGTTGTCTTCCCATCAGTCCTCTCATATGCAGTAGACCAGACATAGTAAAGAACGTGTCCACAATGATATCAACATGAAGATATGACACACCGATGCCTTCAAATTGCTGGAAATTATAAGCTTCTTAATTTTCCATAGTTTTGTTAAATTAGGTTGGCCCGCATCGTACGCATCGCACGCATTTCGTATGACGTCATCAGTACGTATCGCATGTAGGTATTGCTGATGCGTACGATGCGGATGATGCGGACATGTGGACGCTTACCTTTAAGGATAGGGATTTCCCTCATTTCATACTTATTCAGCTTTATACAAGGAAATTCTTTAGTGTTTCCAAAGAAAATGCCAACAGCTAAGCATCCACAGGCCCGTATCGTACGCATCGCACACATTCGTATCACGTCACCAGTACGCATCGCATGTAGATATTGCTGATGATGCGGTCCGTACGATGCGGATCAGTGGACGCAGTTGTATGAGTTCTATACAAGACAAAATAAAGTCCGTTGCGTGCGATGCGTACGATGCAGGCATGTGGACGCTTACCTTACTACCAACCTTACTAAAAGTCATTTTAATTTGGAGTATTGTTAGTTAGTCACTTAAACCTTAAACAAAAAATCTATCAAAGGAAAAAAATGTAATTTAATTTAAGGACCTACCTTTTCAAAATCGGCAAAATTATTTATACCAGATAACATTATATAGAAAACCACATGCACTATGACGATAAGGGCTGCAGTCAGGAATCTGATACCGTTCATCGAGCGAATCTCACCCTTATTGACCTTCACTAAATCTTCTTGGTTCTTGATGATACAGAATGATTTTGTTATTATCGTTTCTGGAATATAAGGTTTACGGAGTTAAATAATGAGTGAATGGAAAGCTTGAAGAAACAGATTTTTTTTTAAGGGGGGATAATTAAGCAATGACTTTTCTCGTCTTGGGCGAGGCGAGAGGGAGTGTCAGACTCTTACTGACTAAAAACCACCCCGTTCCTACTCCTGCTTTTCGAGCCGGAGCCCCGGTAAACCCGCTAGGTAGTGCAGCTCCGAATGAAGAAACAAATGTGATTAAAATTTTTGGCTAGCCTATTGGTTGCAACCTATTGGTTTTAAATTAGAATACATTTAAAAGTGGTTATGAATATGTTTTTATTACGGAGTTAAAATTAGTCTGAGGTAAAGGGCGACTGCTGGACATGAGGTTTCCGGTTCTAGGGTCGTGCAAAGAATTATTGGACTTTATTTGGTTTTTCGAAAACTCAGTAATAGCACGGAGTCTGGAATCGAACCTGAGACGCCTTGCCTTGCAGTGGCAATTGCGATCACTCGACCAACGAGGCAGCCAAGCATTGTAAATAAAAAGCATTATTATGTTATTTCTTACTTAAACTGTTTGGCGACTCCTCTCCAGATGATACATACGTCCGATAGCAGGTCGACGCCACGGCTGTTGTTATCAGCGACAGTATTAGAGCTCTGGAGAGAAATAACACATTCTAACACAATTTACATGCACTTACCACCTAAAAAAATATCATGGACTTCATGTCAATGATATTTGCAGATACAAAGAGATGTCATAACTGGATTTCCCTTCAACATAATGCGTGAGATTTTACGGCGAGTGTGGGTTTTTAAACCACACCCCTTTCTATTTTCCATCATGCACTCTTATACTATAAACACGTTGTCAATTGTCCACATTATGCCACAATGTGCCATTACCGGAGGCCCAATTACCCCCTTCCCAATCCCCGATTCCCCAACAACCCTTAATTCCTAACCCCCAAAAGGCAGGCAACGCACTTGTAACGTCTCTGGTGTTTCAAGTGTCCATGGGTGGTGGCGATTGCTTACCATCAGGTGATCCGTCTGCTCGTTTGACAGTCTAAGACTTAAAAAGAAGTAACTTACATGAAGATATAAAACCCAGTAGAGTATGGTGTTCTCTCCCCAGCCTCCTGGCAGTGTTTCACCGTGACGTCAGACGCTATGCTGCCGAATGTAGCTGCCTCATATAACACCTTGGCCAGTTTCGAGACCGCTGTAGGTGAGCAGATCGCTGGGATACAGAGACCCCATATGATTTGGTTCAAGGGCAAAGATGATGGTGTTTGTGACTGAAACGAGAATAATATTGAAATGTATTTTTTTAAACTTCGTTTTTTCGACTGCCTCGTTGGTCGAGTGGTCGCAATTACGACTGCCGGGCAAAAGGCCTCGGGTTCGATTCCCAGGTCGGGCAAAGAATCACAAGGCTTTTTTGACTGCCGGGCAAAAGGCCTCGGCTTCGATTTCCAGGTCAGGCAAAGAATCACTGGGTTTTCTTCGGATTTTCGAAAAAAATCTCATTGGTAGCACGCAGTCTGGAATTGTTCCCAGTATATGACAAAAGATTACATGGGACTTAACAAAAATGGTGAAAAGTACATTGTATAGCGGCATTACGTACCGTAATGTGTACCTCTGCCTACCCCTTCGGGGATAAAAGGCGTGACGTATCATTTCTTAATAAGCATGTGTTATACTTACATTAACATAATTCAAAGTTGATCCAAAAGGATCATAGTCTACATGTTGTTTGACATCACTGTGTTTGGAAAGTTGGAAGTCAGCGAAGCAGTACTTGGTCTTCAATTGTGGATGGGTGTGCAGCCATGGAGGGTTCAGGCACTGGTCGTAACTCCCGTAGTGTCTGAACGAGCCGTACAAATTGCCCGTAGGTAGTGCGTTGGCGTTCCACACTGTAATAAGAATAATTATTATTAACATGTTTTTTTAAGGGGGGAAACATCCAATCACTTCTCCCGCCTTGAGCGGGGCAAGAGACTTTTACTGACTAAAAAACACCTCGTTCCTACTTCTGCTTTTCGAACCGGAGCCCCGGTAAACCCGCTAGGTAGTCCGCAGCTCCGGATCAGGAGGCGCACGCGGAACGCGATGCGCCGTACGCACGGGTAATTATAAACATGTATCAATCCCAAGGAAAATGCAGAGACTAACTGCCGTACTCACATGAAATTAAATGGTTACTTAAACTATTCCTTAGCAACGATTTTGCTTCGAAAACAATTGCTAAGGGCTGGGTTTAGGAACCATTAAATAAATCTGAGTACGGCAGTTAAAGATATTTTTTTATACGTTTGAACATTTGCTTGTTAATTTGGTTTTGGTTACCAAGTCAAGGGCAAAATCCTATGATCCAGAGCTGCGGACTATTTAACGGGTTTACCGGGGCTCCGGCTCGAAAAGCAGGACTAGGAACGGGGTGGTTTTTAGTCAGTAAGAGTCTGACACTTCCTCTCGTCTCGCCCAAGACGGGTAAAGTCATCGGATGGTTTTAACCGCTCAAAAAAAAGGGCGAAACCTATGACAAATACAAGTCTTAAGCTAAAAACTATAATTAAAATTATAATTGAACTTACTCCACGTGGCCCACAAAGTATGATTCTTGACATTTTCAAAAATATTTAAAATGTTTTCCAAACACGGCACCTCGTCTCGCTCCCACGTCTCGAGTTTCAGTTTGTGTGCCAACGAGTCTAGGAATGTGTCTGCTTGTGGCTTGTTTATACCTAGTGGATGCACTTGTCCTGTAAGACAGTAATTAAAAAGTTACACAATAGTAGTTGTAACATGCGACGACTTTATAAAATCTAATTATTCTTACAACTTGAGACGGGATATTTACCATGTTTATTTATAAAAAACAACGTCACGACTTTTATCCTCAAAGGGGTAGGCAGAGGTGCACATTACGGCACGTAACGCCACTGTACAATGTACATCCACTTTTCACCATTTGTGTTATAAGTCCCATGTAAAAGGGGGTGAGCCTATTGTCATATACCGGGTACAATTCTAAAATCCGTGTTACTACTGAGAAATTTTCGAAAAAAATTCAGTAATACTTTTGCCCGACCCGGAAATCGAACGCGAGACCAAGTGTCCGGCAGTCGCACTTGCAACCACTGGACCAATGAGGCAGTCATAGTCATGTTTATTTTTCTATGAGTTTCCGATATTTCGGCACTGTTGCAAGCGCCATGATCACGGATGAACTGGAGTATATGCGGGTAGATGTTTATGAGCAGACAAATCGGTCTACCCTCTTTCTAGTTTGTTTTTTGCCAACACCGCTACCACTGCCACTTATATTCGTTGCAACTTGGTAAATATCCCGTCTCAAGTTCTAATGATAGTGTTAGTGACCATGTTAGTTTGAAAACTTAAATCTAATTATTGTTTATTTTTAGTAAGCACAGTTATTTACTATGCAGGTGAAACAACCGACTTGAAACAACGCTTGCGTCGTGTTTCGTTGTGTGAGTGAGGTTACCGGAGGCCCAATTCCCCCCTTCCCAATTTCCCAATCCCCGATTCCCCAACAACCCTTAAATTCCTAACCCAAAAAGGCCGGCAACGCATTTATAACGCCTCTGGTGTTTCAAGTGTCCATAGGCGGCGGCGATTGCTTACCATCAAGTGATCCGTCTGCTCGTTTACCGGCTTATACCATAAAAAAGAAACAAAATAAACTTACCAGGAAATAAAATGAAAACTATAATTGATACAAGGAATAACATTTTTGATAACAATTACTGCAGAATACAGAGTTTTTTCTATTCCGTGACAATTAGAACGAAGAACTGTGTTGCGTGACGTTCCGTTACGAAATAAATAAATAAATAAAAAACGTGTGTGTTATGTTACAGCGGTCTAACATCTGCATTGCTTGGCCCTCATTTTCATCTTAAAGGGCACAAATTATTTAAGTACATATCAAAATGAAACTGGTTTACATTTGAATATAAACAAACTATAATAACACAACTAGTTTAACTGAACTGTTAATTTTATTTTAAGTGTGGGTAAGCCATTCTTCGGCACGAATGGGTCGCTTCGACCGGAGTGATACCACGGCCGAGCAGAAAACCGACGTGAAACAACGGCCTCACAGAAAATCGACGTAAAACAACGCTTGCAAGTCGTTTTAATAACGATAATTTTATCGTTATATTATTAAATAATAATAGAAAAATAACTAAATCGAAATGTGGTGTAACTTTTTAGTTGCGATACTCTATCGCAACTTTGAAAATCCGAATTTTGAAATAACAAAGAATTTTGAAAATCCGTCGACAATTGACGGAGTATTCGATGAACAAACATACAAAAAAAAAAACATCCAAACAGCCGAACATAGTACCTCTTCCTTTTTGTGACGTCGCGTCGGTAATAAAATATACTTAATCTGTTGTGCGACTATTTCAATACAAAAGGGGCTGGAAGCCAGAAGCTTTGAAATGAAATTTATGTTTTTATTGTATTTTTACCGACTTCACAAAAAGGAGGAGGTACTATGTTCGGCTGTTTGTATGTTTTTTTTTTTTTTTTTTGTATGTTTGTTCATCGAATACTCCGTCAATTGTCGACGGATTTTAAAAATTATTTTTTTGTTCGAAAGTAGATAGTTCTGAGGTGGTCCCATTGTCACCAAGTTAGGATCTGATGATGGGATCTTAGAGAAATCGAGGGAACTCCTCAAATATTATAGGGAACTATATAGTGATTTTGGTATATTCATCTAGAATTGAAGCATTTACAGTCAAAAAGTAACCTTTGAAGAGGTGGAACTGATGAAGAAGACCAGAAATGGCCAATGGAACGTCATACTCACAAGAAATCACAATAAAGTTATACTCCGTCAATTGTCGACGGATTTTCAAAATTCTTTTTTTGTTCGAAAGTAGATAGTTCTGATGTGGTCCCATTGTCACCAAGTTAGGATCTGATGATGGGATCTTAGAGAAATCGAGGGAACTCCTCAAATATTATAGGGAACTATATAGTGATTTTGGTATATTTATCTAGAATTGAAGCATTTACAGTCAAAAAGTAACCTTTGAAGAGGTGGAACTGATGAAGAAGACCAGAAATGGCCAATGGAACTTCATACTCACAAGAAATCACAATAAAGTTATACTCCGTCAATTGTCGACGGATTTTCAAAATTCTTTTTTTGTTCGAAAGTAGATAGTTCTGATGTGGTCCCATTGTCACCAAGTTAGGATCTGATGATGGGATCTTAGAGAAATCGAGGGAACTCCTCAAATATTATAGGGAACTATATAGTGATTTTGGTATATTTATCTAGAATTGAAGCATTTACAGTCAAAAAGTAACCTTTGAAGAGGTGGAACTGATGAAGAAGACCAGAAATGGCCAATGGAACTTCATACTCACATAGAAATCACAATAAAGTTAATTAAGTGACTGTGACAATACAAATAAATAAAGTAGTTATTGAGATAGAGAATTTTAACCGACTTTTTTAGTTGCGATACTGAGTATCGCAACTAAAAAGTGTGAAATAAAATACTTTTTACAAAAAATAAACCGACTTCACTAAAAAAGTTAAAAATAACTTTAATTTCGGAAGTCGGTGTAACAAACAAATAATACCGAGAAACACCGACTTCCGAAATTAAAGTTATTTTTAACTTTTTTAGTGAAGTCGGTTTTTTTTTATAATAAGAACAAGGCGTTAAACGAGCAGACGGATCGTCTGATGGTAAGCAATCGCCGCCGCCCATGGACACCCTTTTGGGGGTTAGGAATTTAAGGGTTGTTGGGGAATCAAGAATTGGGAAGATTGGGAAGGGAGGTAATTAGGCCTCCGGTAACCTCACACACACAACGCAAGCGTTGTTTCACGTCGGTTTTCAGCGGTTCCGTAGTATCACTCCAGTCGAGCCGGCCCATTCGTGCCGAAGCATGGCTCTCCCACAGTTACCTATTTATTAATTAATTACATTATTATTTAATGACAAACACGTGTAATTGAGTTTACACGTGTCATTCTTAATTTAAGTAGGAAGATAGTCACACGTTTGTCTACTTTAACTTGCTAACCTTGTCCGGCAGTTGCCCTTGTACCTAAGCCCTTAACAGTTACTTAGTTGATACTCTGTGATATTAAATTTTTGTGACATTTAAATTTTTATCCATGACAAATGACAATCAAATCTATCAAAATTTTTGTGGGTGCGTTTATAAACATACATATGCACATGACATTCAGACCAGAAACAGTAATTTGTGGATCACACAAAGAAGGATTACGTGCGGGAATCGAACCCGTTACACATTGCACGGTAGCCAGTTGCCCAGTCACTGCGCTAACCATTCAGTCTAAATTAGACTTGCCCGTGCGGGAATCGAACCCGCTACACGTTGCACGGCAGGCAGTTGCCCAGCCGCCGAGCCAACCGTGCAGTCTAAATTAGACTTGCCCGTGCGGAATCGAACCCACAACACGATTCACGGTAACCAGTTGCCCAGCCACCGCACCAACCATGCATTCGATATTACATATTCCACAGTTTCTACCTACCTACAAGACCCAAAGCACCCATGTATCAAAATACTCACCCTATCCTTTTCACACCTACGAAATAAGTAAGGGACAGCGAAAAACTATTAAAAAATAATTATGCATCCCTATCTAAGTCACGTTCACCCAGTGATGGAGATATTAGGATGCCGTCACCGTTTGAGGGGATCGCTTGCTATTTTTAATCTAAATGCTAAACCCCACCCCCCTAGATTTGCTATGGAGAAACCATGAGTTGTTCGGTAAGGAATAGGGATGGGATTTTGTATAAAAGATGTTAGATTTTAAGCAGTAGTGGCAGATGGTTTTGTTTTAAGTATAAGTAACGTCACGTCTTTTATTCTCGAAGGGGTAGGCAGAGGTGCACATTACAAATAAATGGAGGCTTAGGGTGTTTTTTTACTGAGATGTACTATGTAGCTTAAGCTGTGACACTATGTGTTTTCACTGATACTAAGCTATGTAGCTGTGCAAGAAAGATAGATGCGCAGCTCGAGTAAGCCATGTATTGATAGTAAGAAAGCCATCCATAGCACGTATCCATAGTACGCATCATTTAAAATAAAAAAACATAGCTTAGCTGAGTCCATTACCACTAGTGTACCAATGAATATGATTAGTACAAGTAGTTGCAATTGCACATTGTAGTAGTACAACAACGTAGCATAGCACATCTCTGGTATCCCTGGTATAACCTAATCGATCGACATTATACCAACTGTAGGATTGCTATCATCTATTACTACTAGTTTTAAAGTTTAAAAAGCAACGTCATTTATCCCCGAAGGGGTAGGCAGAGGTGTTCATTTCGGCACGTAATGCCACTATACAATGTACACCCACTTTTCACCATTTGTGTTATAAATCCCATGTAATAGGGGGTGAGCCTATTGCCATATACTGGACACAATTCAAGACTCCGTGCTATTTATTACTGACAAATTTTTCGAAAAACCGAAAATACCCCAGTAATACTTTGCCCGACCCGGGAATCCATCCCTTGTTCAGCAGTCGTACTTGCGACCACTCGACCAACGAGGCAGTCAGTAGTTTTAAAGTTCTATCCAGTATATTCCCTTTCTACATTTAAAAAACTGCCTTTATTTGCCATTCCTATACTTCAGCTCGAAGAGTCCATTTCCCGGTTTTAAAGCATTCCTATTGCACATTAGAACACTAGAGTAGTAGGGGGGACCCGTCTCTTTTAACGTCCCTTATTGGAGGGGCAAGACCATAAGCTATTACTTATAATTGTATGTGCAGTTTTATTATACAATCTTGATCAAAATGAGAAAATATTATAATAAACTATTATTACTCCACGAACTTTGCTTCTTATGTAAGAGCCTTCTTCTAAGAATAATAAAACCAAACAAAAATCGAAATTGGTTCAGCTATTCTCGAGATTAATTTATTCTTTTTTAATGATTAAATTTTATATGATATTTGTAACATACAAATAAAGTCAGATTCAACAATAAATGGTTTTTATTGATTTAAACAAGAGCAAAGTGAAACAGGAAACGATAATTTTGCTCAAAAAATGCCATTATCACTTATTGTCCGGTGCGGCAATCGAATCCGCGACACGTTGCATAGCTGCCGGTTACCCAGCCACCGCACCAATAGTGTAGTCTGATAGTAAGTAGGTAAAAATAAAAAAAAAGTATATCAGCATATTATACTCTAGCACTTGAAGCGCCTTCCCCGAAGCTGAAAGCGCAATAAGCCATTTCTGAGCGCGCCTGCATTACGTGTCATAGCAATTGGTATATTGTAATTCATTTGATTCATTTTTTTTTCTAATATACAATGTGATAGGGGCGAGACTTCTAACCCGTTAAGGCTGAGTTCTACACCTAATTTTATCGACAAAAGTCGGGAGTCGAAGTGGTCGAATCCCCTAAAAGTTATGGCTATTTTAATATTTTTTTTACTTTTTTTGATATCAAAGGTTGTATGCGTCGTAGAAACAAAAAAAAACGACAAACGGTAGCTAATAACCTTGGCTAACTAATTCATTACTTTTTTCATATGTTTGATAATGTTTTGTGAGAAAAAAAAATCTGAATTCTTGTTACCGAAAAAATCACAATTTTTCAATATTTTCAATTGGGGGTTCAACCCCCCATATTATTATTTTTGTCGATAAAATTAGATGTAGTACTCAGCCTTAACGGGTTAGAAGTTCCACGCCTATCACATTGTATAAACGTTTACTTATGTTTCAAAATACTAGCTTCTGCCAGCGGCTTCGCCCGCGTTCCAGTAGGATAAAAAGTAGCCTATGTGTAGCCCCACACCATCATCTATCCCTGTTCCAAATTTCATCTTGCTCACTTGATTACAATGACTTCAGTTTTGATGTAGATTCAAACGCCTACAATTAATACAATAGCAATTGTGCTCGACGTACACATCTTGCATCATTTTTTGTAATAGGCGCTTAAAAATAAACTTTCTAAGTAAAAATTTGGCAATGAATAGTTTCCTTGGGAAAGTTATCTGTAATCATGAGTACCTACAATCACGTGTTTAAATATCATTCACTAATTAATTACCATTCACCTTATATATGTATTATGTATTTTTTTAAGGGGAAAATCATCGAAGAATGTCGAACTCTTACTGATTGAAAACCGCTTTATTCCTTCTCCTGTTTCGAGCAGGAACCGGTAACCTGTGACGTTGTCCGCAGCTCCGGAATTATGCATAGCAACCAAATCTCTATGAGACGTAATAGATCAAAAAATGTAAGTAGCTCGAAGCTTAAAAATTCAGAATCCATCAGTCGGCTAATTACTGCGCAGCGTTTCTTGGAAATCGCTAAGTAAGTAAGCATCTAGGTATTTAAGACTAGGTCTCTGTAAGCTGAGCTGCATATACCTAACTAAATAACAGACACCATTATTCCATTATTAAGTAATTAGACTTTACTAACGAATCTAATGCAAATTTTATCATACTAATATCATAAATCTATAATGCAAAAATATGTCGGATTTTCCTTCCTGACGCTATAACTCCAGAATGCAGGAACCGATTTAAACGATTTTGCATTCGTTGGAGGTCTCGGGCTCGTGAGGTTTATAGCAAAGAAAATTCAGGAAAAGTTTCAAGAGAAAAACAGCTAGTAAAAACATTAAAAAAATTACTGAAATTAGATTAGCAGTTCCGGAGATTAATCGGTATAAACAAACACACACTGTCAGCGGCTTCGCTCGCGTTCTATTCAGCTTACCAAATTGCATCAAAATCCGTTCAATAGTTTCAGCGTGATTGACAGACAAACATCTAAACAAACAAACCTTTTTTTTTTGTATTATTTTGATACAAAATAAAATACATTTTAATACATAATACACATTTTTACTTTACATTATAAGTTATAAGTTACCGTACAGTTTCCGTGGATGTCGCCAGAACATTTAAGCGGGTCGTTAAGCAACCAATGGACCGTAGAGGGCGCCACTAGACCGAAACTAGGGAACCAGTTTGATTCCACTAATTGTTTCGGTTAGGCAACCCCCGAATTCCGACCGTCTGGGGTCTTTCCTAAATTTTGTTAAAGAGAGCTTTATTTTGTAATTTATTGTTTTAAACTACTAGGTACTATATAAATTTTACCTTTATTAAAGGGTACTTATACTACCTACTACTGAAACTTCTAAAGGTTTATTTGTCTTTTGTTCCAATAATTGAATAATTATTATTCTTGATATCTTGAGATTGGTCATCAATCATCATTGTCTAATCTCATGTGCGTTGCAAGCAGTGGGCATACCGCCCTCACCTCTTTCACCATCTAAGTAGCGGCCAACTAAATATAATTGTATATACCTAAATACATTGAACAATTATAATGATTGCACGGTTGGCGCGGTGGCTGGGCAACCGGCTGCCTTGCAATGTGTAGCGGGTTGAAATTCTCGCATGGAGCAGCTCTTTGTGTGACTCACAAAATGTTGTTGGTGTCATGTGTATGTGAACTTGTATGTTTGTTAACGTACCTACAACACAGGAGAAAATCCTAATGTTAGACAACGTTTTTATAACAACTGAAGATAAGACAAAAAAAAACACTTCACAACAAACAGTTATAATTATTTATTTATAAAATAACCTAAACTGTTATTAGTGTCAATTATATTAATTTATTATCATATATTTTGCTACAATATATCACATTTTAGAATTACAATTACAATTTCAGAATTAAATGTTATAAAATTTTGCTTTTAGTTACTCCATTCTGATGTTGGATTCCATTCTCGTAATTACCTTCATCCAGTTTCATTTTGTTGAACCTGTTTGGAAAAAAAGTTAAATTAGTTAAATGATATTTATTTTTGCAAATAGGTTACAAGGTCTTTTACACATCAATCTCTTAAATAACATTTCCTATCCGACTACTCTGAGAAGAAATGCCGAAACAAACTACGAGGTCATAGTCTCTTTTAAAGTCCAGACAAAATCAATTAAAGATGTCGGAGAGCTGTGCAAGTTGATTCTGTAGTGGTCTTTTGAGGAAAGTTTAAATTAGTAACATATTAAGAGGGTAAGAGACCAACTTTTGTTTTTTTTCGTAAATTTCAGAGATTTCTTTAAAATCAAGTGTGTGGGAATATGGCACGATTAGGCCGACCCGACTAGAGTGCCTCACAGAAAACCGAAGTGAAACAAAGCTTGCGTTATGGGCGGCGGCGATTGCTTACCATCAGGTAACCCGTCTGCTCTTACACCATATAAAACGAATTTATAAATCAAGATTTCTTTTACTCACGAAACGTTATTCTTAGTTACTCCATTCTGATGTTGGATTCCATTCTCATCACGGGTTTTATTTGGTTCTTTTTCATTTGACCTGTATAAAACAGTAAATAAATCAATAAGTTAAAGGCCTCACAGAAAACCGACGTGAAACAACGCTTGCGTTATGTTTCGTTGTATGAATGAGGTTACCGGAGAAACAATTATTTTATTAATTCCCTATCTTCCCAATCCCAGATTCCCCAAGAACCCTTAAATTTCTAACCCCTAAAAGGCTAGCAACGCACTAGTAACGCCTCTGGTGTTTTGGTGTTTCCATGGGCGGCGACGATTGCTTACTATCAGGTGATCCGTCTCCTCGGTTACCGGCTTATATCATAAAAAAGGTTTATTTAGGGTGTGTAGAGCAATACTAATGGCAGCCACACACGTCCAAGCTTGCGCAAATATACTGTATCGTGTGTGGCTGCCATTAGACTAAAACAAGCAACAAAAAAACGTATCCTAGTAACATATATAACTTAGATCTGTAACATACTTGTTGAAGAAGAGTTGGTTGGTGATGTTGATCAGCGGCGCCTCCACAAACAGCCACATCGCGTAACTGAGTCCTATTGACATCGTCAGGATTGCAAAACCGTCGTAAACCTGGAAGACAACAAATAAAAAATAAAGTAATTAACTTTTAAGAGATAACTAGCTTCCGCCCGCGACTTCGTCCGCGCGGATGTCGGTCTCGCGTGGATGTTTTATTTCTCCATTTTGAGTAACTCTGACAATGACATCTTATAAATATCTATTGGACCCAAATACGGATCCACTGCGGGTAACGCAACGTGTGTTCGCGGTTCTACAGAACAACGTCTATGGATAAAACTGAAAAAAAAATAATCTATTTTTCCAGGATAAAAAGTATCCTATTTTTTGCTCAGGATAATAAGGTATATTTATACCAAGTTTCATCAAGTTAGTTTTCACGTGATGCCTGAACATACATACAGAAAGACAGACATACAGACAAAACAATTATTAATTACATATTTGGGTTTACACCAAACCCAAATATGTGATTAACTAGATCGCCAGTGACACAAAATAAATAGCGATTTATATTTTCAATATTTTCAATGTACAGAATTGACTCTTCTACAGATTTATTATATGTATAGATAAGAGATTCTAAATCTAAATTATTAATATTTGAAATGAGGTCGATCGCGGTGCGCCATGTCATAGGTTGTGAGAATAATCTAGACCAATGACGGGCGAGAATGCGATCGATTGAGATAAGGTAGAACTCGTATGAGTAAATTAAGTTAGGAAAGGTATATACGCAATTGGGACTTACCATGCAAAAGGTGTCGAAGGTATGAGGCGATCTTTGTGCCAGCTTGTGCCTCTGTACGATGATGGGATGGATCATGTAAATGCCGTAGGAAAGTCGACTGAGAGGCGTGAACACCGGCCAGTTCAGGATCTCGGAGACTATAGCTGGAAAACAAATACAATTACATTTTGTTATTTGAATTTATTTAAAACTTTATTGGCTCTTAACTTTATTGGCAATGATCTTTACTGCCGCACTCAGAGACATTTAGTGATCTATTCCTTAGTAACCATTTTGTTGCTACAATTGCTAAGGACTGGGTTAAGTAACAATTAAATGACCCTGAGTATGACAGTCAGCCTTAAATTTTTTTTTATTGTAAATACTAAAGGTTACGTATGTAGTCATACAAATCGAAACCGAGACCCCATGCCATTGATAGGAGTACCTATAGATGGCAAGGGGTCTCGGGTTCGATTTCAAGTTTGGAAAATGTACTTATTGCTTTGCTTTTATTAGCTATTCGAAAATTTCTCAGTCATAGCACGGAGTCTGGAATTGTGGCCAGTAAAGGGCAATAGGCTCACCCCTACTAGGTATAGGAAACGCAGAAAACGGTGAAAAGTAGGTGTACATTACGTGCCGTAATGTCCACCTCTGCCTACACCTTCGGGAATAAAAGGCGTGAAGAAACACACACTATATACTTATATAATACCACAAAATACTTACGAACAGTTCCATATTCACACATGCCTATAATGCAGCAGATGGCAGCAGCCCAGAAGATCCTGTTGGTAGCTGCGATGACGACAGCTTCTACTGGGTCATACTGTCTTTGTTTGAAGACATAACCGAGCGACATCGTGGCTGCCATTGTGATGAAACTCAGAGCTACACCAATTATGGACCATTTCTGGAAGAAAGAATGAAATACTAAAGTCAATTCCATTTTTACAGTCGTCTCCGTACACTGTCGTTTTCTTTTTCTTCTCCTCTTATAATAATATCTTCCGATTTTTTTCGTTGCGGGATCCAAGACAGTCATTTAAGTCCCTGGGATGCGGTTGTCGTGGTTGTATCTACTGTAAATCCTGGTTTACAGGAGTTGCAGCGGTTTTGGGAAGGTTGTGACGGGCTTGTCTCATAAAGAGTCTTTTTCATTCACATATTATTACATCAACAGCCTGTAAGTGGCCTATGGTGACTAAAGGCCTCTTCTTACACGGAAAAGGTTTTTCAGCGTTAATCACCACGCACGCAAATTTTTGAATAACCGAAAACAGCCCAGCTGTACTATACCCAACCCATTAAACCCAAAACCCATTGCAGCAATCACATTTGTAACCACTCCGCCAATAAAACGAGATCTTTTTTAAAAAGTTGCAAGATATCTAATGATTTGAAGCAGATAAAGAGACTGCCTCGTTGGTCGAGTGGTCGCAAATGCGACTGCCGAACAAGGGGTCTCGGGTTTGATTCCCGGGTCGGGCAAAGTATTACTGGGTTTTTTCGGATTTTCGAAAATTTCTCAGTGGTAGCACGGAGTCTGGAATTGTGTCCAGGATATGGCAATAGGCTCACCCCCTATTACATGGGACTTATAACACAAAAATTGTGAAAAGTGGGTGTACATTGTATAGCGGCATTACGTGCCGTAATGTGCATGTGCACCTTTGCCTACCCCTTCGGGGATAAAAGGCGTGACGTTGTGTGTGTGTAGATAAAGATATTCTCAGAAACACTTACTTTAGAAACAGATTTCCTATAATCACCAGGTTTGTAGATACACATGAAGTAGCCCATGGCGACGCCGACGAGGTAGGTGCTGGCTCGGCTGTAGAACGGTGTGTAGATTAAGCTGATCTCCCAAGTGTCGCGGTAGCGGATCACATACTTACTGAAATAAATGTAAGTCATTGTTACAAGATCATGATTTTTAACTTAAACCGTTCCTTAGTAACGATTATAATTATATTGCTAAGGACTGGATCAAGTAAACATTAGTGACTCTAAGTTTGACGGTAAAAGAATTGAAGATTAATAATATACTTCAAGTTCACAATCATGGTAAAGTTTTGGTTATAATCACTCAAAACTTACTTGATCGTTAAGGCAAGATCAAATATTTTGTTTTAGGGAGTTGATTATAACTTTCGTGAGACATACTAAATTAGTTATTATATTATCGGCTTACTCACGTAACTGTTTGACGAGGAACTCGACTAGTTTCAAGCCATGCTAAAGGCTCATATTAAACTAGTCGAGTTCCTCGTCAAACAGTTTCGTGAGTAAGCCGATAATATAATAATTAGTTTTAGGAATTATTTGGGACAACCCATTTTAAAAGTAAATACATTTAACATAGTTAATATATTACCCATATTCCGAGAAAAGCACTCCAGGAAACTGATACAAGTACGTCAATGTTCCAGGAATGACGATGGAGAAGGCAGCAACAATCGCATAAGAGACGAATCCAAAACTTCTGTTCCTCTGATAGAGGAAGAAGAGAAAAGTGCCCAGGATAGTCAGTTGATAGTCACAGGGCAAATACCACGTCACTGCATGACACTGGAAAGAATAGAACACTCTTTATTGTATTAGTGCACTGTGTATCGATACTTGACTGCACGGTTGGCGCGGTGGCTGGGCAACTGCCGTGCAACGTTTTGCGGGTTTAATTCGGAACGACTCTTTGTGTATTCCACAAATTGTTGTTTCGGATCTGGGCGTGATGTGTATGTAAACTTGTATGTTTGTAAACGCACCCACGATACAGGAGAAAATCCTAATGTGGGGCAACGTTTTACAAAAAAAAAAAAGGTATCGGTAGACGTTAGTCGGTTTGTGTGGTAGCTTTAATTGGTCGACGGATACCGGTCGACTAACCAATCGATCGATTACCAGTCGATGGCATTGATCGAGTAGAAACTATTAATCACCGTCTACCAATCCATTATACCATCGATCGATGGCATCAATCGACAATCAGTTGATTTGTGTGGTAACATCCTAAAAAATTCTAACCCTCAAAAGGTCTGCAAGGCACTTGTAACGCCTCTGGTGTTTCGGGTGTCCATGGGCGGCGGCGATTGCATACCATCAGGTGATCCATCTGCTCGTTTACCGGCTTATACCATAAAAGTAAGAATATAAAGATAACTTTACAAAAAACCAAGTTGTACTCACAATGTGCCTTACATCCGAATTCATCATGAGCAAACTCTTTACCCAATGTTTCTCGCAAATATCTGTCTCATCGACCCCAATCCAGGCAGGGCCAGGACTGTAGTGCTTGGAGACAGATATCAAATAGAAGACTATTAGCGCAAATGGTCCTATTAATCTGCAACAAAAGATTTACTTGACCATCTGATTTTCAAAGGCATCTTCGTGAATATGAGCCTCTAGCATGGCTTGAAACTAGGCCAGTTTCTCGTCAAACAGTTACGTGAGTAAGCCGATAATATAATTAATTTGGCATCTTTGAAAGTCTTAAAATCACGTTTAATACTATTATCTTCGAAGAATCTAGAACTTCAGAAGAAAAGTTGGTATTGGTAGTCAAATTAAGAGTGAACTAGCAAGTTTCCTTACGACCTTCACTCCTTCAAGAAAAGTGCGTACTCCTTTTTAAAAGGCCGGTAACGCACCTGTGACTCCTCTGGTGTTGCGGGTGTCTATGGGCGGCGCTGATCGCTTACCATCAGGTGACTAGTTTGCTTGTGTGTCCCCATTATTATTATTCCATAAAAATGTGGTCGTGGCCTATTGCTTACCTTATATAACGTTTCCAAAGTACACCTAAAAGACTCTGCCGTCTTTTCATGAGACCTTTGATATGAAGTAGACCAGACATAGTGAAGAACGTGTCCACGAAGAGATCAAAATGAAGAAGTAGCCCACCAGCGCCTTCTAAAAACTGGAAAATGCAAAAGGATTTTTATTAAGGCTAGAATCAGATCCTAGCATGTCTTAAAACAGCCGCTAATAGACGTACAGATGCATCCCTAAAGTTTTCGGTGGCCTTATTGGCGTCCCTAAGCTAAGCAAGCGAATACCAAATCCATCTCGTATAAGGGAAGTTTTTGTTAACACGACAGCACTTCCATCCCCATCATATAGATGGTTGGCAGGCCACAACTGTGCGTTTCTTACGAAACTTTCTGCCTCGCACAGCAAAACTGTGGAATGAGTTGTCGTCGGCGGTATTTCCGAACCGATACGACCATCAAACCTTCAAGAAAAGAGCGTATTCCTTTTTAAAAGGCCGGTAACGCACCTGTGACTCCTCTGGTGTTGCGGATGTCCGTGGGCGGCGCTGATCGCTTACCATCAGGTGACCCGTCGTTTGCCAACGATTCCATAAAAAAAACCCATCATAGTTGCAGAAAATCAAATTATAAATCCGTTCGATATAGCAGAAATCTTAGAGGTTTAAATATAAAGTTGGTAAAATTATTGAAAGTATATTTTCAAGGACTTACCTCATCAACATCCAATAAATTGCTTATACCAGCTACTGACATATAGAAGATCACATGCATAGATATGACAATAGCTGAAGTAAGGAACCTGATACCGTTCAACACGTGAATTTCATCCTTATTGACTTTTGTCAAATCTTCTTGATTGTTGTTCATGCAGAAGGATTTCGTTATGATCTTAACTGGAATAATATAAGGTTCATTTTTATTTAAATTGAAAACGTCCTTGTATATCTGAACAGGTCCGCTCATACTGTTGTGGTTTTTTCCTCTAAAGACCACTACAGAATCAACTTGCACGGTTCTCTCACATTATCCTCTATTTCATTGTCTAGACTTTAAAAGACTCTTAGTTTGTTTTGGCATTTCTTCTCAGAGTAGTTGGATAGAAAATGCCGACCTCATCTAGCTATTTGAAATATTGACGTGTAAAAGTGTTATTTTATAACCTACTTACAGAAATAAATATCATTTATACATGAGATTTGGTCCTCAGGTAAGACGATGGCTGTGGACAATCATGGTTATAGGAACTCCGGCTCAAAGCAGAAGGAACAGGGTGGTTTTTAGTCAGTAAGAGTCTGACACTCCCTCTCGCTTCGCCCAAGGCGGGAGAAGTTAGTGGATGATTTCCCCTCCTCAAAAGAAGTAAGACGATGTTGTTGGGTTTTTAGATTTCGAAATTCGCTGTAATTAAATGATATATGATAAATGATATTTATTTTTGCAAATAGGTTACAATGTAACTCTTTTACACGTCAATAAATTATGTATCATCTTGAATTGCTAAGCTGTCCTGATGGTAAAATGTTTTTAAAAGAAAATAAAATTACTCTTTATCATCTCTTCGTGCCTTATCCTCTCAAATAATCTCCTTTTAAAATTCGCATACATATAGTAGGTAGTACGGAGAAGAAAAGGCAAAAGCTAAAAATGTCTTACTTAAATAGTTCGTGGATTGTTCAGCAGCTGGTACATGCTTGCGATAGTATGTAGAACCAACAGCAGTTGCTATCAGCGACAATACTAATACCCTGTGAGAGGAAAAGAGATAGTATTATGGCATAGAAATAAAGAAAGAAGAAGAAAGAAAATCAGTTTATTTGCACCGTCACAAAAAACTAATAAAAAAATTCATCAAAACGGCGCAAATAGGTATGGCGTCCACAGGCCCGCATCGTAGGTAACAGATTTTAGTTTGTCTTGTATAGAAACTCATACAACTGCGTCCATTGATCCGCATCGTACGGACCGCATCATCAGCAATGCCTTTTTTTAAAGCAACGTTGCCCCACTTTACAATTTTCTCCTGTGTCGTGGGTGCGTTTACAAACATACAGTTTCACATGCATATGACAGTCTCGAAACAACAATTTGTAGATCACACAAAGAGTTGCTCCGTGCGGGAATCGAACCCGCTACACGTAGCACGGCAGTCAGTTGCCCAGCCACCGCGCCAACCGTGCAGTCGCATGCCTACATGCGATGCGTACTGATGACGTCATACGGAATGCGTGCGATGCAGGCCTTTTGGACGCTTACCTAAAAGGCCAGTGCTCAGCTTAAAATGCCCTGACATTACATCGTCATACAACTTACATGAAGGTATAAAACCCGGTGGAGTAGAGCGGGCTCTCCCCAGCCTCCTGGCAGTGTTTCACCGTGACGTCAGACGCTATGCTGCTCAATGTAGCTGACTCATACATCACTTTGGTCAGTTTAGAGACCGCTGTAGATGAGCATACTGCTGGTATACATATACCCCACATGATGTGGTTTACAGGCAAACCAGACGGAGATGGTGACTAAAACGTAAAATATACCATTACTAAGATGAAAAGTATAATAGGAGCCTTTTAAAAAAGGTTTAAGAGATCTTTTTGGTGATGACTGACAATGTGGTGATTTTAGTGATGTTGAAACCACACATTAAAGTGGTTTTCCACCAGAGATGTGCTACGTAGCTATGCTACGAAGATGTAATAGCTAAGCTGTAAGACTATGTGATCGTTTTCACTGATACGACAGCTATGTAGCTGTGCGAGGAAGAAGCGTAGCTCGAGTATGCGATGTATCATAAGCAATCCATAGCACATATCTTATAAAAACATAGCTTAGCTAAATCCGTTTCCACTGATGCTAAGCTTGAATATGATTGGTGGAAGCCAAACGCATCCACAGCAACGTAGCATAGCACATCACTTGTGAAAAAACACTATTCACACTCTTTGAAGATTTCTCCGGCAAAGGAACTTACATTAATAAATTGCATGGTTGGCCCCAAGGGGTCGTAATCTGCAACTGTTTTGACATCACTCTCGTCAGATAGGAGAAAGTCGGTGAAGCAGTACTTGGTCTTCATTTGTGGATGGGTGTGCAGCCATGGTGGCTTGAGACATTGGTCGTAGCTCGCGTAATGCCTGAAGGATCCGTATAGATTGCCTGTTGGTAGGGCATTGGAATTCCAAACTGGAAAAAAATGCACAACTTGAATAAGAATGCACGTAGCCACATTGCGCGTAGAAACCCCGACAATTTGGAGAGGCTGGTGGTTGCTGGTCAGGCTAACGGGGAAAGATCTTGCGGTAGTTCACCAACCCGTTGGCTAAAAGCTACAAAAAACCTCACCGACCTGACAGTTCCACAATGCTATAAAGACCGTAGACGACAGGGGCGCTTGGAGGAGGGTCATACATCAAATGACGCGTGCATCAGATTAGAAACGACCTCCAGTAATGAAGAGAACGATTGAGAAGAATGAGAATGAGATATGGAAATATATCTTTCGGTTAGTGTGGTGGTCTCCGGTAACCTCACTCACTTTACGATATTGTATTACGTGTGCATACGTTCCATGTCCCTGTTTTAGTTAGAACGTACGTTGTACGGAACTATTTGAATAGTACTAAACAGATGACATCGTTTGTTACTTTTTTCGCGTTAATATCGTTAACCGAGTCGACCGTTCACGATTGGGCATTCTGGACCACTTGAGTGGTGGAAAAGTGGTCCAGAATGCCCAATCATATACTACTGACACCCATAACACCAGAGGCGTTACCATTACATTACCGGCCTTTTGGGGGTTGGGAAATAAATGGCCTTCGGAAACCTCATTCACGCAACGCAAGCATTGTTTCACGTCGGTTTTTTATGAGGCCGTTGTATCACTCCGGTCAAACCGGCTCATTCGTGCCGAAGCATGACTCTCCCACCCTTATACGGGAAATATGTAGGATACAGCTCATGATGATAAATATTTTGTTGGTGCAGCAGCATAAAGAAGCATTGATGGTAAGTTAAGGAACCAGTAATCCGTATGAATATTTCTTCTTGACGTTCTTCCATAAAGTATTTAAAACTTGGACGTATCAGGAATCCACTGCTTATAAAGAATCTGGAAATTTCTGAATCTCGTAAACTTGTTATCTGACACAAACGCGAATAAAAAGTAGTTTAAAACACAATTGAAAAAGACAATCCCATCAAAAACATCCTGTAAAAAACCCAAGTCTCGCAGCTCAGTCTTTCTACCGTCAAAAGTTGTGAGATCCATGTAATACCAAGTCGGTTAATCTATTTAGTGTCTACTTGAAGGACCTTCTGTCTTAAGTTATTACATAAGTTATTATCATGCCAATATTAAAAATATTTAACGTTTTAAACAAATAGATCGACTTGGACATCGCTTGATTTGATTATTAGTATGTATCACACTACACAGCACGACGGGCCAGCGACCAACAGGAACGAGAGTTTCAATCGCGTGAGGCGCGAGAGACTAAAGAATCTAATATAATATTGTAATATTCATTTTGTTTTCATGCGATGTCCAAGTCGATCTATTTGTTTAAAACGTTAAATATTTTTAATATTGGCATGATAATAACTTATGTAATAACTTAAGACAGAAGGTCCTTCAAGTAGACACTAAATAGATTAACCGACTTGGTATTACATGGATCTCACAACTTTTGACGGTAGAAAGACTGAGCTGCGAGACTTGGGTTTTTTACAGGATGTTTTTGATGGGATCTCACTTCTTTTTGTAGAGCCTTTCTTTTTGATACCATCTACTTCTAACGAATTTTGTTAAAGGTCTTATGATATTTTCTTATTTTTATATGTAGTCTTCCTCTTTTCAACTGCATAAATAACTTTGTAATCCCATATATTTATATGGGATTACAAAGTTATTGATGCAGTTGGTGTATTTGGAAAACTGGACCGAAATTACAAAATATTTAAGTTTTCCCATGATTAAGACACTAAACTCTATATGTATTCCAAATATGAAGCTTCTAAGTCTGCTAGAAGTGCCTTGGACTTTTGATGATCGGTGAGTCAGTGAGTGACAAAATTTAGAAACTTTAACAAGTTGTCATTCTTAAACTACTGGTTCAAATTGACTGAAATTTTAAATATTCCGTGTTTATACAATGCCGGATTAGTTACTGAAGATTCAGGTTTCTTGCTTTATCCACAACCGAATTATAGGGGGTCGAAAAAGGCCCGAATTGCTTCGAGAAAAGGATGGTACGGCCGTGCCGCTTTTTTTTTTGCTCGACTTGGCGGGGGCACTGCCGTGCCCCCAGATACGTTCCCACTCCTCTGTGCCTCGTAAAATAATCTAATTATAATAATTAATTAACTCATTTGTAATTTTTGTTATTCATATATTCAATACGTAATAATACAATTAATTATTTATTTAATTTATTTAATACTTTAGCACATAAAATAGTTCAAGGCGGAGTGTCTGTAGACACTGCCTATAGGGTATTCTTCCCCAGTCTATCTTAGGTTGGTACAATGTTAGTAGGATTTTGAAGTATGGTTACTTGGTATACATATTATCTACTTATTATTAACTAGCATCCGCCCGCGACTCCGTCCGCGCGGATGTCGGTCTTCGCGTGGATGTTTTATTTCTCCATTTTGAGTAACTCTGACAATGATATCTTATAAATATCTATTGGACCCAAATATGGCTAGGCCCATAATAATTAAGGAGATCCTTCTATTGAGCTGTTAAGCTCGCGTTCTGTGGTATAAAACTGAAAAATTAAGTTTTTTTTTCTACGTATTTTTCCAGGATAAAAAGTATCCTATTTTATGCCCAGGATAATAAGGTATAATTATACCAAGTTTCATCGAAATCGAACCGTTAGTTTTCACGTGATGTCTGAACATACAGACAGACAGACAAAAAAAAATGCTATTTATTTTTTCAATATTTTCAATAAAACTATAGTCTATAAATAAAAGAGGTTAAGGTTTAAGCATTAATCACCACAATTGATCAATGCAGGTTGGCGATTTCAAACTTATAATTAGACATTATAAGCCCAGGTTTTGAGAGACGGACGTCTGGAGCCTTAACCATTGGTGGTTTAGATTCTACTCATTACCAGCATACTGGTTTTTATATATTTTATTTTATAGAAAGATTCTACTCACTCCAATCTGCCCACAAAGTATGATTCTTCACGTTTTCCAAAACATTTAAAACACTTTCCAAACACGGCACCTCGTCTCGCTCCCACGTCTCGAGTTTCAGTTTGTGTGCCAACGAGTCTAGGAATGTGTCTGCTTGTGGCTTGTGAGGGGCTAGGGGATATACCTGACCTGTAACAAAATAGAATAAAACTAATAACTTCTTATACACCTATGAAAGAGAATTCGTGAATCGGATATCTACTGAGAAAGACGTTTTAGTACCATACGTACTTATGTACCTCTCATAGGAAATTCAAGACCAAAGCTGCAGGCGAAACTAGTTGTATGTATATAAATTAAAAATTTAAAAAACCCCCGACAAAAAACTTAATTTCCCTTTAAAAAGTAAAAAATAATAAAAGAAACTTAATCTTAAAGTACCTAAGAATGTACTAATAATTCTAAAAAAATACGTCGCGTTGGGGGACCGCTCCTAATTATTTCTTACTTATCTACGATTTGTTCATAAGCATCACATGCTTGGTGTTAACATTAAAGTAAATTGATGTTTAAGTACCGTACTGAGAGAGAGAATAACCAGATAATAATTTATTTACATAACGGTTATACTGTAACAATTATTAATCTAAACTAACACATTATTTACAACTTAAAAATACCAAAAAAATAAGGAATAAAAACTAACTTAAAACTAAAATAAAGGCAATAGGCGTGGTTAGGTGTGGTTAGGCGTCGAAGTACTCGTCCGCATCGCTGTCATTGGGGAACGTTCCCAGAAGACTTAGTACCGTACTTAACTATAACGCAGAAAATAGAAATATAGCGGCGCGGGCGGCGGTGTGCAGTCCGTATTCATGCGGTCCCCCAACGAGACGTATTTTTTTTAGAATTATTAGTACATTCTTAGGTACTTTAAGATTAAGTTTCTTTTATTATTTTTTACTTTTTAAAGGGAAATTAAGTTTTTTGTCGGGGGTTTTTTAAATTTTTAATTTAATTTTTTATTTTATACTTTTTATAGGTAGGTTAGGTTAAGTTAGGCTTAGTATATTACATATAATTACTATAATTTCGATTTTTGTTAAGGTAAAGAAAGATTAAATCTAAGGTCAAGCTTGTTCGCTTTAATTTTTTTTTTTACTTATTAATTAATAGTTTTTGTTTCTATAAGTAGGCTAAAGATTACATTGGTGCCAAATTTTTTTTTATATAATAAAACGTTAAATTAAAAATTTTATATTTTCGTTATGAAATTTTTAATTTAATTTTTAAGCCCCGACGCAAAAAGAGGGGTGTTATAAGTTTGACGTGTCTGTCTGTCTGTCTGTCTGTCTGTCTGTCTGTCTGTGGCATCATAACTCCCGAACGGATGCAGTGATTTCAATTTAGTTTTTTTCGTATTAAAGGAGACTTATGTGCGAGTGTTCTTAGACATGTTTGATGAAAATCGGTTGAGCCGTTTTAAAGTTATGGGCGGTGAAAGTAACGTAAGCGGGAGATTAACCGAAGGTCTGCAATTTGAAAATGTTTTATTTCTTAAAAACTAATAATGATATCTCGTTCAAACCAATTTTCGTTGTTAGTTTTCATTGAAATCTACAGCATATATTTTTTTCAGTTTTCTCACTCTCTTATTTTAAAAGTTAGAGGGGAGGGATACACATTTTTCCACTTTGGAAGCGTCTAACTTTCAAACGATTGATTTTGACGAAAAGTGGTTATAGGAACCTTAATGTCTTTTTTAAAGACCTATCCATAGACACCCATCACGGATATGTAAGCTGAAAAAAAATATTTCTTACCTACCTATAAAAAGTATAAAATAAAAAATTAAATTAAAAATTTAAAAAACCCCCGACACAAAAACTTAATTTCCCTTTAATAAAAGAAACCTAATCTTAAAAAATACGTCGCGTTGGGGGACCGCATGAATACGGACCGCACACCGCCGCCCGCGCCGCTATATTTCTATTTTCTGCGTTATAGTTAAGTACTTAAACATCAATTTACTTTAATGTTAGAAGTAAGAAATAATTAGGAGCGACGTATTTTTTAAGATTAGGTTTCTTTTATTATTTTTTACTTTTTAAAGGGAAATTAAGTTTTTGTGTCGGGGTTTTTTATCATTTTTAATTTAATTTTTTATTATTTATTTTTTATTTTTGTTAATACGAAAAAATAATATCTTTAAATATATTACTTCAGTGCGGTTTAATTTGAGACCCCATCCCAGTATATTTGCAGACCTTCGGCTAATCTCCCCACTTTCACCGCCCATAACTTTAAAACGGCTCAATCGATTTTCATCAAACATGTCTAAGAACACTCGCACATAAGTCCCCTTTCATACGAAAAAAACTAAATTGAAATCACTGCATCCGTTCGGGAGTTATGATGCCACAGACAGACAGACAGACAGACAGACAGACAGACAGACACGTCAAACTTATAACACCCCTCTTTTTGCGTCGGGGGTTAAAAATAGAATTTCTGTTCGTTAGTCTCGCTTAAAAACGGCTAGAGAAGCAATGGGAGTCCGTTTCTATCAGTGCTAAGCTATGTGTACCAATGAATATGATTGGTGGAAGCCAAAAGCATCCACAGCAACATAGCATAGCACATCTTATAGTAGGAAAAACACCCTGATTTTCGCAAAAAATGTATTTATTATTACTATGAAATCAATTTATTTGTTTAAAGATACACCAACGACTTTGACACATTACATTTTTACACCAATTTGCTGTGAATTTGTTACTTATAGGTGTTTAACGTGTATCAATAATTAGGAGCACATAAAACAAAACAAAACGCAGTTTCTCTTATATAAGTTTTTAAACTGACATAGTCACTAACACTATCATTAGAACTTGGATTGGATGTATGAACTGTTCATCCGTAATCATGGCGCTTGCAACAGTGCCGAAATATCGAAAACTCATAGACATAAATAAACATGGTAAATATCCCGTCTCAAGTTCTAATGATACAGATTCTCTTAATTCATTTATTGACATAAATAAGTGTTTTACACTTACCGTAAAATAAAAATAACACAAACAAAATGTACGACATGTCAACAGCTTTAGTTGGCTCAGTTAAACTAAGAACAATAGTAACTGATGTCCAACTTGCGAATAAAGACTAAATAACTTCAATTAACATTCATACAGGTACATAATTTTTTTTTAAACTGAAGATAACAGTATGTAGTGTCTGTGTGAGAACAAAAATAACTAATAAAAAACGCTAAGTAAATAACTAAGGGATTGTTTACATTAAACAAAATAAGAGGTACATACATATACATATGTTATACCCCTGGATTCTATTTTGTTTTTGTACCGAAGTGAAATGGTTTTTGTCTCGGTAATACAACATTGACAAAGAAAAAAGCAACGTTACGCCTTTTATCCCGAAAGGATAGGCAGAGGTGCATAGTTTTCACCATTTGTTTTTTTTTTAATGTTAAATGGGCCGACGTTTGGCCGCTATCTCGCCTGATGGTAAGTGATGATGCGGCCTACGGTGGAGCACGTCTGCCCATAAGCAACCTATTCACTCGGGCTTTGAAGACACCCAGGTTATACCCATCAGGAAACACAGACTCCGGCAAGGAGTTCCACTCCCTAGCAGTTCGCACAAGGAAGCTTGAAGCGAAGCGCTTCGTGCGTGTGGGTGTTTATTTGTGTTATAAATTCCGTGAAATAAGGGGTGAGCCTATTGCTATAATATACTGGACACAATTCCAGACTCCGTGCTACCACTGAGAAATTTTCGAAAAACCGAAAACATCCCAGTAATACTTTGCCCGACCTGGGAATCGAACTCGAGACCCCTTGTTCGGCAGTCGCACTTGCGACTACTCGACCAACGAGGCAGTCAGTTTGAAACTAAAAAGGAAAATATAACTATTATATGAATGAATGTTTTTTTTTTATATATTTTCAATGTACAGAATTACCACATCTACAGTTTTATTATATGTATAGATATAGATACAAAATAACTCAACTATGACAGCAAAAATAAAACAAAAAAGTACCAAATTCACATACTAACACGTAGATTAAAAATATAAATATAAGATCCAAATCTAATTTTGGAATTCCCGATAATTTAACTGACGTCACAAAAGGGGGAATTTAACAAATTATTACTTTTCTATCAAAGTCATTTCAGATATTAAAAAACTGGCCAAGTGTGAGTCGGCCTCGCCCATAAAGGGTTCCGTAACAGCAAGTAGATGACATAATATAAAAGTTGTAAAATAACTTGGTTCATATAATAAGTTATATTTGCGGTTTTTGAAAATGTTTTATTTCTTAAAAACTAATAATGATATCTGGTTCAAACCAATTTTCGTTGTTAGTTTCTATTGAAATCTACAGCATATATATTTTTTTAGTTTTCTTACTCTCTTATTTTAAAAGTTAGAGGGGGGGGGGGACACTCATTTTTCCACTTTGGAAGCGTCTAACGTTCAAACGGTTGATTTTGACGTAAAATGGTTTTAGGAACCTTAATGTTTTTTTAAGACCTATCCATAGACACCCATTACGGATATGTTAGCTGAAAAAAATTTTTTTTAATCAGTTCCATGTATGGAGTGCCCCCCTTTAAATATTAAATTTATTAATTTTTATTCAAAATTCGAATAGCGGTTACCGAAATACATCAACCTACAAAGTTTCAACTATGTAGGCCCAACAGTTTCGGAAATAAATGGCTGTGACATACGGACGGACGGACGGACAGACAGACAGACAGACATGACGAATCTATAAGGGTTCCGTTTTTTGCCATTTGGCTACGGAACCCTAGGAGTCCCTCTGTGACTCGAAACTAGTAGAACTAGTTTATTAAAAAAATACCGTTCACCTCAGTTTTGTCCCCACTAACTAGCTCACCTACTCTGCTCTGCTCGGCTCCTTTTGATCATAGCGTGATGTTTTCTAGCCTATAACCTTCCTCAATAAACAAACAAACTCTTTAGCTTTATATATTAGTGTAGATAAAAATGAATAAATATAGTATAGTAAGAATGAAATATGTATAAGTATGAAATATGTGTTGTGATTACGATCTTAAAAAATAACACAATTAGCGACGTAAGCGTAGAATTTATACCGAACTTTATTTTTTATTATTATTCCATACATTTATTATAAAAAAAAACATTTCACATCACAACAATAAACACAACACAAGTAAAATTACGTTTTTAAATAATATTTACAAAATACAACATATATTATATTATACAACATATATAATATATTTAACAAAATAAAAATAGGAGCCGACCGGTTTTTTTTATAGTATAAGCCAACAAACGAGCAGTCGGATTACCTGATGGTAAGCCATCGCCGCCGCCCATGGACGCTTGTAACACCAGAGTCATTACAAGAGCTTTGCCGGCCTTTTGGGGGTCAGGAATGCAAGGGTTTTTGGGGAATCGGGGATTGGGAAAATTCGGAAGGGGGTAATTGGGCCTCCGGTAACCTCATTCACACAAGGCAAGCGTTGTTTCATGTCGGCTTTTCTGTGAGGCCGTGGTATCACTCCGGTCGAACCGGCCCATTCGTGCCGAAGCATGGCTCTCCCACACTTAGAAGTTGGCATTGGTACCACAAGTCCAACCTAAGTAAACATACCTACTGACTTATTTAAATAATTTTAAATATTTAATTAGCCCTTAATAGGTACCCATTATGAAGTAATTTACAATAATTAGCATTCAATTGTTTTATAATACTGCTCGTTGGTCGAGTGTTTGGAAGTGCGACTGCCGGGAAAGGTGTCTCGGGTTCGATTGCCGGTAGGGCAAAATGCTGGGCTTTTTTCGGTTTTGCGAAAATTTTCGAAAATTTGCACAGTGTATGGTAATAGGCTCATCCTTCCTATTATACGGGACTTCCTATAATACAAATGGTGAAAAGTGGGCCCTCTGCCTACTGCTTTACCTTTAGGGATAAAAGGCGTGACGATACCTACATATGTTTTATAATAGGCTGAGAGCGTTTTTTGCTGGAAAACTAATATTTATCTAAATATTTTTGTGGTTTATTTATGGTTTGATTTTTTTACATTTAATGGGTCGACGTTTTTTTTATCTCACCTGACTTAAGGCTCTGGTTTTAGGTTTGCGCTCTGTGTCCATCAACAGATGACGCTGCCCATTTTTTTTAATGACGGTGGGAAACCTTCAGAATGCGCCTAGCTGTTTAGGGAGAAAGACTAGGGAATGTGGGATTTTACTTCACTAAAACCACCCCGGTGGCCATCCACAGTACTGATAAGGGGCACCGAGTCCTCTAATTAGACCAAATCCGGAGCCGCTACGGTGCAACGCCTGTTACGGCACAGTACGCCTTAGTGCTGACGCCCGGTCTGTAGCTGCGGACAACGTAAAAGGTTACCGGGGCTCCGCCTCAAAGCAGAAGAAGAAATGGGGTGGTTTTTACCCGTCTGCGCCAGAAGGAAGGTTATGTTTTTCGAGAGTATGTATGAATAATTGTTTGGCACGCTCTGCAGCCTGAAGGACTCGATGGATTTCAGCTTGATAGGGGCGTTTAATTCGTATTTACTGTGAGAGTGACACTAGATAAATAAAATAATTCTAGAAAGCCAGCCGTATGTGCCCTCACTAAGTCTTCATATTTAGAATGGGTCCCGACTGCTTCAATTTTACAATGACTTTCTTGTTTTAGGGTTTTTTCATTTTCATATTATAAAGAAACTCAGTCGGATTTTTTAGTTTTTTGGATTACCTTTTTTTAGTCAGTACCAGTCTGATATTTCCTCTCGCCTAACCCAAGGCAGGAGAGGTTATTGGATGATTTTACCCCTCAAATAAAAGGGCGTAAATTATGTATAAGTTACCTATACTATTGACATATTGACGTCACTGCTAGCAAAACATAAGTGTTTTTTTCTATACAATTGTGTTGAAAATCGTCCACATGCATCGCTTCACGCACCGGTCAGCTACAGTGCATTATGCTTCTTATTAGGTCTATACATACAGTTACTTGTGCAGTACCTACAAGCATACAAGGTCAAATTTGTACCTTTACCACTTATTATTTTAATTTACTCTTCATTTGAAAGTCCGATGTGAACCGATACAGTTCTGCTTACGCACAGTTTATATGGAAAAGATGTTGTTTTTATTTTTATTTCTTGTGTCGTTGTGTGGTGAGTGTTTTATATTTATATAATTATATTGCAATCTTTTATTATGGCCACCTTGTTGGGTAAGTGATCTTAAGTGAAACATTTTTGGGCTCTTGCTCAAAGCAAGGTAAAAATGTGGTGTTAAATATTTTTGGGTTTTCGGTCATTTACCAGTAATAGCACAGAGTCTATTTATAATTGTGTTTTATTTATGGTTAACGAGCAGACGGATCACCTGATGGTGGGCAACCTTCGCCGCCTATGGACACCCGAAACACCAGAGGTGTGCGTTGCCGTACCTTTTGGGGGTTAAGAATTTAAGGGTTGTTGGGGAATCAGGTATTGGGATGACCGTAATTGGACCTTCGGTAACCTTACACAACGCAAGCGTTATTTCACGTCGGTGTACTGTGAGGCCGTGGTAATCGGTCGAGCCGGCCCTTTCTCCGGCTGCGTTGTGTTTCGTAAGATTACAGGAGGCCCAATTCCCTTCTTCCCAATCCCCGATTCCCCAACAACCATTAAATTCCTAACCCCCAAAAGGCCAGCAACGCACTTGTAACGCCTCTGGTGTTTTAAGTGTCCATGGGCGGTGGCGATTGCATACCATCAGGTGATATATCTGCTCGTTTGGCAGCGTGTGCCATAAAAAAAAACATTGTTTCGTTATTTAAATTATTTAAGAATAATGTAATACCAATATTTAGCCAATGGGATCGAAAAAGACAAGCATAGATCAAAGAATAGGTCGGACATGCAGCCCTTAGTACCGGAATTGTTGTGGTTAACGAAATATTTCGTGTCAGCAGTTTTGTAGTTGCGTCTAATCACGTTCTGACATCGACTGACTGCTGACAGTGTATCAGAATCAAGGTCACGGACGCTCGCTTGGTGATGAGGCGATTTTTTGACCTACTGCTATTATACACGGTGTAACAAAAAGGGGGTATACATATCAAGTGCACGGTTTCTAGACAACATAACAAACGATACGGGAAGGGTTTTTTAAACTCATGTTTTCATGGAATGAAGTTATGAATTTTCCAATACATAAAATTCTAGAAACCGAACATCAAAATTAGGTAGATACAGGTACTAGGCGATCAGATTTACAGAAGAAATGTTTCGTAATTAGCGAGTGACCCCTGTAGTGTTGTGATACGTTTGTATGATTTAAAATCAAGAACCATGCGACACCAAGTATTTGGTACCAATTTTTTTTAAACGTATTTTGAGCTGAAACTTTGTGTAGAGATTATATTCAACCTGTATTCTTCAGTGCTTCTTGATGTATATGGGTATTTTGTTACACGCTGTATAGTTTCTGTAACATATTTATTTAAGTCTTTGACTGCCAATAGAAAACTGTTGAAGGCAAATCCTCCGCTAACGTCGGTCACCGGTGACCACCACGGCGTTCAATGTGTTAATTGTTTGTTTTGATATTTTGACTGCCTCGTTGGCCAAGTGGCCGTAAGTGTGACTGCCGGACAAGGGGTCTCGGGTTCGATTCCCGGGTCGGGCAAAGTATTGTTGGGCTTTTTTCGGTTTTCCGAAAATTACTCAGTAGTAGCACGGAATCTGGAATTGTGCCCAGTATATCGCAATAGGCTCACCCCCTATTACATGGGACTTATAACACAAATGGTGAAAAGTGGGTGTACGTTGTATAGCGGCATTACGTGTCGTAATGTGCACCTCTGCTTACCCTTTCGGGGATAAAAGGCGTGACGTTGCATATACATATATAACTTGCTAATGACTTTTGTACTTTGGTCGATCCAAAATGCCTTCCTTGACATTATCACCAACCAGGCTTAAATCAGATTCTTAACAATCACTGAAGTATTTATTTTTTTATTTAATAATTTATAGGCCAAATATAAAACATGTTATGTTGACGTAATCCATACATACATACATACATACATTCGACTCTTGCGCATGTCGTTCTAGTAAAATATCTTTGATAACCAAAGACTTAAGTTTCAATTTTGCATGGCAATGATGGACCGATGAGGTTTTATTCAGGTATATCATCTTCGACTCTTGCGCATGTATTTTTGGTAAATTTCTGGTAAAATATCTTTTATATCCAAAGTTTTAAGTCTCAATTTTGCATGGCAATGATGTTCCAATGAGTTTTTATTCAGTATAAAGAATCATATGAATTTATTTATTTCAAATAGGCAGTGCATTATTTCGAAGCCAGTCGCCATATACCACAGTTGTTAGTGAGTGTAATTAAAAAAAAAATGTTATTTTTATTTTCCGTGTTTTTATTATTATTTTGCAGTAAGTATTTTGTTTTATTTTTTGTTTCTGGTGGAATGATAATATATAGTATATGCATACATTTTCACTACATAGTATAAAACAAAGTCGCTTTCTCTGTCCCTATGTCCCTTTGTACGCTTAAATCTTTAAAACTACGCAACGGATTTTGATGCGGTTTTTTAATAGATAGTGATTCAAGAGGAAAGGTTATATGTATAACTAACGACCCGTCCCAGCTTCGCATGGGTTCAATGGTGATATATTATTCATGTATTATACATATAAACATTCCTCTTGAATCACTCTATCTATTAAAAAAAATATATTAAAATCCGTTGCGTAGTTTTAAAGATTTAAGCATACAAAGGGAAATAGGGACAGAAAAAGCGACTTTGTTTTATACTATGTAGTGATACATGCATAATATATCACCATTGCACTCATGCGAAGCTGGGGCGGGTCGCTAGTGGTTAATATAATATAGATTCCTCACGTCACGTTTTATTCTATATTATTGTTTTTAATTCAATTATATTTTTTAAATTCTTCACATTATTTCGCTAAAACAATATATATTATATTGGCTTGATTGAGAAATGCAAAATATACATAAGTAGGTATAGAATGCGAAACAGTGCAGAACAATATACCCATATTTATAAACAAACAAATTATTGCATTACCTTCATTGACTAATTTATTAGATCTGCATTATACAGGCTGCCTTGTAATTCGACGTATTCCTCTCGGGAGGTGACAATACAACTAATTTCCTACAAAACTGCTTCGTTGATCGAATGGTCGCAATTGTGACTGCCGGACAAAGGATCTCGGGTTCGATTTCGGGGTCAGGCAAAGTATTACTGGACTTTTTCGGCTTTTCGAAAATTTCTTAGTGGTAGCACGGAGTCTGGAATTGTGCCCAGTATATGGCAATAGGTTCACCCCCTATTACATGGAACTTATTTTTTTTTTTTTTTTGTAACGCGATGGAAATCCTCATGGACTTCCCACGTCGTGGGGACGACGGGGCGTGCCGGACTCTTACCGGCTAAAACCACCGCGGTGTTCCTCCACTGCCTGTGGCCGTGATCCGGGCTGCCCTCGCGGATTCACCGCACCCGGCAGGCTTCGACCTACCGCTACTTTTGCGGCAGGTCCCGCACATGGAACTTATAACACAAATGGTGAAAAGTATGTAGTATAGTGTGTAGTACATTGTATAGTGGCATTACGTGCCGTAAAGTGCACCTCATTTTTTTTTTTTTTTTTTTGACGGGGGGAAAATCATCCTATTACTTTTCTCGCCTTGAGCGAGGCGAGAGGGAGTGTCAGACTCTTACTGACTAAAAACCACCCCGTTCCTTCTCCTGCTTTTCGAGCCGGAGCCCCGGTAAACCCGCTAGGTAGTCCGCAGCTCCGGATAACGCTTCGGTTGTGTTGTTTCTTAAAAATTAGCCCAGAGGTCTGGTCCGAAAGTTTCTGTTGTATTTTAAAACGAATGGTATTTCTGCTTTCTAATTAATAATGTTTATTGATGCATCGGCAACTGATAAATACTAACACAACTTAAATCAGTAGTTTTATATTATTACACACAATCAATTTACTTTGGGTAGATGAGGGTAATCTTAAAAATATTGGGTCGAGGACATCAAGTATTATGTTTCTACTAATAAGAATTTGAATTAGAAATGGTCTTATTACGTATTGAAAATTCTAAACGAATCAGATTGGTATCACAGATGTGCAATAATAATTCTATTATGAATTACTTATTATATTATTAACGCTGTGCCTTTCATTTCATTGCGTTTTGGCATAAAGTGGTCAAGTTATTATTATTTATAAAATAATAATTAGGAAATGTCAATATTTTATGTATGTGAATGTAATGTATGCAAGGAGTATTGTTATTTTTTTTTATTTATAGTATAGTATATGTATATATTATGTATGTTTTTATTTGTTATATAAATTATATGGTTTATAAAGATTATGAAAGTGTGGGAGAGCCATGCTTCGGCTCGACAGGTGTGATACTAAGGCTTCACAGAAACCCGACGTGAAACAACGCTTGCGTTGTGTTTTGTTGTGTGAGTGAGGTTACCGGAGACCCGAATTACTTTCAGGTGAAAGTTAAATTGCTTTTGCTTTCTTTGTAAAGTTGCCTTGCCCAATTTTCCCAATCCCCGATTCCCCAACAACCCTTAAATTCCTAACCCCCAAAAGGCCGGCAACGCACTTGTAATGCCTCTGGTGTTTCGGGTGTCCATGGGCGGTGGTGATTGCTTACCATCAGGTGATCCGTCTGCTCGTTTACCGGCTTATATCTACCATACTATTTTGTTTGCATTATCATAAAAATATTTCAGTAAGTACGTTAAAAATAAATGCAATGGTGTTAAGTTAGGTACGTGAGTTACATATTATGCCGTCTTGTCAACTTATCATACAAATATTTAACTTCTAATTAGGGTAGGTAAAGTAATGATCTAGAATTAGCATACCTATACGTATAAGCTAATAATCTAAGGCAGGGGTTCCCAACATTTTTAACCGACTTCAAAAAAAAGGAGGTTCTCAATTTGATCTGTATGTATGTATGTTTGTGCGCGATTATCTCGCGTTAGGCTGAACCGATTTTGACGCGGTTTTCAGCGTAGTACTTTTCAGTTTTAGGAGAAAGAAAAATTGAAGGCGGTTTTCTTATTTTTTTAAGGTTTAACTTGTTCTTTTTTCATGTGTTCCCACGTAAGATGTTTGTTTACAGGTTCATTTTCATAAAATAGTGACGTATTGATTATTAAAATCAATTGATCCTCACAGTTGTGACATATAATTTATTTAAAACTTTTACCGTGGTAAGTAGTTATATTAGATGCTGTCTTCTGTATTTTTCTTATTTTGCGGATCACCGGTTGGGAACCACTGGTCTACCCGAAAATTGCTACTAATTTTTAAATTGTACTTATCGTGCTATCTCTGTCTTTTTATGAAGAATTGGTCGAGACAGAACTATTTCTGTTCGAGAGCGTCTTAAAATTTTTGACAAATAGTTTTTTTTTGAAGTACGCATATTTACATATAATAGTGACGTGACGATCGATTTATCTTCATTTTAATTTATTGTCACTTTAAAATATTTTGTTGTGTTTGACAAATTGTTGTTCCGGGTCTAAGTGTGACGTGTATGCAAAATTATAATTGAACCTATGTTGTTTATTTATAAGTACACGATTTTTGAGACAGGAAAACACCTATGTACATAATTTTACATGTAAAATTGGTGTTACTTTTAACATATACCCGTTAATATTAATTATTATGTTATCGGCTTACTCACGTACTGTTTTGACGAGGAACTCGACTAGTTTCAAGCCATGCTAGAGGCTCATATTCATGAGCAGCATTCCGCGACACACGACGCGGCGATTGTCGCGCTGCTACTCGACTAGTTTCAGTCGTGTGTCGCGGAATGCTGCTAATGAATATGAGCCCTTAGCATGGCTTGAAACTAGTCGAGTTCCTCGTCAAACAGTTACGTGAGTAAGCCGATAATATAATAATTAATTTAGTATGTCTCACGAAAGTTACAATAAAATTATAGTCAAAAGAAATATTACAATATTAAAAAAAAACACACTGCCTCATTGGTTGAGCAATCGGTAGCCGCGCAACCTATATCGGGTTCGATTGCCGCACGGAGCAACTCTTTGTGTGATCCACAAATAGTTGTTTCGGGTCTGGGTGTAATGTGTATGTGAACTTGTATGTTTGTAAACGCACCCGTCCACGACACAGGAAAATACTAAGGCGAAGCAACGTTAAAAAAAAGTTGAGATACGGGTCGCGACTTCAATAGGGATGATGACGGGTTATGAAATTTTCAAAATCTATTTTGTCTGTCAATTAGGTAATGAAAAAATATTAGACACGCATTTTTTTGTCATGTAAGTTAACAATACTTAGATTAAACGGATCAATCTTTAGGAATGGGAGCAAATACGCCATTTCAACATATAAAATGTAATGTAGAAGTGACGTCACGCTATATTTTAAATCGATGTCTTCGAAAGCAATCAATCTTCGAGACAATCCTAGTGTGGGGCAACGTAAAAAAAATAATTGTAGGTAAGTAAAAGAAAAGTTGATAATGAATTTATTCTCTTTTGTTACAGGTCCCGTATATCCCCTAGCCCCCCACAAGCCACAAGCAGACACATTCCTAGACTCGTTGGCACACAAACTGAAACTCGAGACGTGGGAGCGAGACGAGGTGCCGTGTTTGGAAAGTGTTTTAAATGTTTTGGAAAACGTGAAGAATCATACTTTGTGGGCGACATGGAGTAAGTTCCATATTTCCATCTTATCTTACTAATATTATAAATGCGAAAGTTTGTGAGTTTGTTACTCAATTGTGTCAAAACGGCTGAAGGGATTGGGATGAGATTTGGAACAGTGGTAGTTCATGGTTTGGAAAAACACAGACTACTTTTTAACCGACCAGAATGCGATCGAAACCGCTGGCAAAAGCTAGCTAGTCATAAAATGTATTTCAGTACCATTAGTACGAGTTTTCTTTAAGTTTTAAGCAATCGAAACGAGAGCGCGTTCGGCACTCTGATTGGTTAGTTTATTCGAGTCGGCCAATCAGAGCGTCGAACGTACTCTCGTTTCTGCTCTCTTCCTCGCACAGCTACATAGCTTATTATCCGTGGAAACGGTCATATAGTTTCAAAGCTTAGCTCAGCTTAGCTTAGCTACATATTTTCACATTTCTGATGGAAAAGCACCCAAATATCTCGAGTTATTTGACCTTTGTTTTCTAATATTAAGGTAATATTTTTTCAGTTTGGAACGCGAATTCATTGCCATCTGGTAATTACTACGGATCCTTTAAACATCACGCGAGCTATGACCAGTGTCTGAAGCCACCATGGCTGCACACCCATCCACAACTGAAGACCAAGTACTGCTTCGCGGACTTCCTACTTTCTGATGACAATCAGCATGTTAAAAGATTAGCTGATCATGACCCTTATGGGTCTACCTCGGAGTATATTAACGTGAGTACCTTCAACCATACATACATAACCTCACGCCTGTCTCCCATGGGGGTAGGCAGAGACAATGGAACGCCAATTGCCACGGTTCTTACACACTTATTTCGCTTCATCAACAGTCATCAGTCTTTTCATGCATGCTCGTCGGTTAAAGGTACTTTTAATTTGGCCCTTACCTTTAACCGGTTCTTTGAATAATTAGTTATTTGTAACTAGCTGATTCGGCAAACTTCGTTCCGCCTTAAACATTTTTTTGTCACATTTTCAACCTTCAAATTGTTGTTTCGGGTTTGGGTGTCATGTGTATGTACGTGGATTTGTACGTTTGTAAATGCACCCACACAGGAGAAAATGCTAATTTAGGACAAAGTTTAAAAGAAGTATGAACGCCCAGTATATATTTTTGATAGATATAATACATACATACATACATATCGTCACGCCTTTAATCCCCGAAGGGGTAGGCAGAGGTGCACATTATGGCACTTAATGCCACTGTGTACACCCACTTTTCACAATTTATGTTGTTAGTCCCATGTAATAGGTGGTGAGCCTATTGCCATATACCGGGCACATTTCCAGACTCCGTGCTACTACTGAGAAATTTTCGAAAAAAGCCCAGTAATATTTTGCCCGACCCGGGAATCGAACCCGAGACCCCTTGCCCGGTAGTCGCATTTGCTACCATTTGGCTAACGAGGCAGTCGTTTGTAAACTCTAGTGAAAATGCTAGTTTATGGCAAAGTTTAAAAGAAGTATGAACGCCCAATACATATATCTGATATACTAAGTATTTAAAAAAAATGGGCATAGCAGGTTCCCACTATTATATTATAGTAATCAAAAAGTACCTACGTATCTAAATGGTGACAAATAGATGTTACATTTTACATACTTAACATCATTGCTGATCCTTTGATCGATTAAAAGTCGTAACAATATGGTATGAGTCTCAATAATTTTGTCTCGTTCAACTAAGTAACAGTTAAGGGCTTAGGTACAAGGGCAACTACCGGACAAGGTTAACAAGTTAAAGTAGACAAACATGTGTGTATTTAAATTAAGAAAAATACGTGCGAACTTTAATATTAATTAATTAAAAAAGAAACAAAAAAAAACCGCTTCCTTGGTCGAGTGGTCAGAAGTGCGACTGTTGGTCTAGAGGTCTCGGGTTAGATTTCCGGGCCGGGTACAGTACTACTGGACTTTTTTCGGTTTTTCGAAAATTTCTCAGTAGTAGCACGGAGTCTGGAATTATGCCCAGTATATGGCAATAGGCTCACCACGTAATGCATATAATAAAACACTTGTCTTATAATACAAATGGTGAAAAGTAGGTGTACACTGTACACTGTACAGTGGCATTACGTGCTATAATGTGCACCTCTGCCTACCCCTTCGGGGATAAAAGGCGTGACGTTGCATGTGTAATAAAAGAAACAAGTGCATACTCATAGAATATATTAATTCTAGAAAAAAAAATTAAACTTAAATATTTTCATATTGTTTTCAGTCAGTGACACCATCAGGTATGCCCGTCAACCACATCATGTGGGGTGTCTGTATACCAGCATCCTGCACATCTCCAGCAGTGTCCAAGCTGAGCAGGGTGGTGTACGAGGCAGCCACCTTCAGCAGCATAGCGTCTGACGTCACGGTGAAACACTGCCAGGAGGCCGGGGAGAGCCCGCCCTACTCCACCGGGTTTTATATCTTCATGTAAGTCAGATATCTTTATATAAGAGCCATGCTTCGGCACGAATGGGTCGGCTCGACCGAAGTGATACCACGGCCTCACAGAAAACCGCCGTGAAACAACGGTTGTGTCAGTGAGGTTGCCTTTTTACCGGAGGCCCAATTACCCCCCTTCCCAATCTTCCCAATCCCCGATTCCCCAACAACCCTTATATTCCTAACCTAAAAGGCCAGCAACGCACTTGTAACGCCTCTGGTGTTTCAAGTGTCCATGGGCGGCGGCGATTGCTTACCATCAGGTGATCCGTCTGCTCATTTATCACCTTATAACATAAAAAACATAGTGTAATTAAGTATGGTTTATATTTAACATCTCACACTATAAAGGGTGAGTATATAGCTGACAAACTGCTGAATAGAATTCCTCGCCTTTAGTAGTTTAAAAACAGAATAAATATAAATCACATTCACACGTACTGTACGTGAGTAGTTCATCCAATTGAGGAAAAAACAGCGTTACATAAGCAATTATAATTATAACAGTTTTTAATTACATCCTCGTTCAAAATTGACCTCTATAGCCTTTAACATTGAGATCATAATAAATGCCACTTCAATTAAATAAACAAAGTTACCTACATTGTTTTCTGTTGTGTAATAAATAAATGTAGCATCTCATTTTATTACCCAGTTATGATTACACACACAACGTCACGCCTTTTATCCCCGAAGGGGTAGGCAGAGGTGCACATGCACATTACGGCACGTAATGTCGCTATACATTGTACACCCACTTTTCACCATTTTGTGTTATAAGTCCAATGTAATAGGGGGTGAGCCTATTGCCATATCCTGGACACAAATCCAGACTCCGTGCTATTACCGAGAAATTTTCGATAATCCGAAAATAGCCCAGTTATGATTAATACTTGTATTTTAAGACTCCATGTTCTACAAAATGAAAATACAAGTTGCTTTGTTCGGGAGACCAGATATGGTGGCTAAAGGCTATCATTTAGTTAAAAAAAAACCTACATAAAGATGTGCTATGTAGCTATGCTACGAAGATGTAGTAGCTAAGCTGTAAAACTATGTGACCGTTTCCACTGATACTAAGTTATGTAGCTGTGCGAGTAACATGTGCTATCAAGATGCGCCGCCGCAAAGTAGCCGTGGGAGGAATGCGCCATCGAGTAAGCAATGTATCGATAGCAGGGAAGCTATCGAATTCGTTTCCACCAGTGTTAAGCTATGTGTACCAATGAATATGATTAACAGAAGCCAAACACATCCACAGCAAAGTGGCATAGCACATCACTGGTGGAAAATAATCCTAATAGATGGCCTATTGTGTTTTTAGGACCTAGGCAGTAAAGAAGATATATACATGTAACCATCGGGGCAGACTTTAGTAATAGTGTTATAAATTATTATCTTTTCAGAGCATTGATAGTGTCACTGGTGGTAACCGCTGCAGCTTCTACTTACTATCGAATGCATGTGTCATCTGAAGAGGAGTCTTCGAACAGTTTAAGTAAGAGATTTTTAATAAGTTCCTGCTATTTTCAAAAAATCTTTGTCTGGTACCCTTAGTACGAGTTTGTTTTACGTTTAAAGTAATAGAAACCACTAGAGGCTACTCTAATTTAACGAAAAACGAAGTTTCGTCAGAAACTTCGCAGAATTCGTACTACAATTCCATTTATTGCGAACTTTTGTGAACAAAAATGAACGAATGAAATGAAGATAAAAAAATAACGTTATTTTAAGTAATTTCATTAGTAAATCACTAATCACATACGGTCGAATATTAAACGAAACTTCACATTTGAGAACCGGAGTAGCCCTACAGAGCGCATTTGGTTCTCTGATTCTGAATCAACCAATGAGAACGCCGAACGCGCTTTTGTTTCGATTACTTTAAACGCAAAGCAAACTCATACTAAGGGTACTGATCACCAGTCACCAATAAGAATACTATTACCAGTAAAGGCTACGACTCTATTAACCAAAATAAACCTTATATTCCAGTGACAATCATAACAAAATCCTTTAACATCTTCAAGAATCAAGAAGATTTAGTGAAAGTCAATAAGGATGAGATTCGCGTGATGAATGGCATGAGATTCCTAACTGCAGCCATTATTGTAGAAATACATGTGGTGTTCTACATGTCCATATCTGGTATAGGCAATTTAATGGACATTGATGCGGTAAGTCCTTTAAAATGTACTTTATTTACTTTATAAATAGGTTTGCTTTTTGTCTGTACTTGAAAATTTGATGATTGAAAGGTTACATTTTTTGCGATATTAATTTATATCTACTTCCTTGTTGGTCGAGTGGTCGCAAGTGCGGCTGCCGGACAAGGGGTCTCGGGTTCAATTTCCGGGTCGGGCAAAATATTATTAGGCTTTTTTCGGTTTTTCGAAAATTTCTCAGTAGTAGCACGGAGTCTGGAACTGTATCAAGTATAAGGCAATATATTCACTCCCTATTACATGGGACTAAAATAAAAATGGTGAAAGTGAGTGTGTATTATATAGCGGCATTTCTACCGTAATCTACACCTCTGCTTACCCCTTAGAGGTTAAAAGGTGTGACGTTGCGACTGATGTATATAACTCAATATCACAAAAAAAATTAGATCGATATTAGCCTCTCAACCGTCATATGTATATTATTTCCTAGCTTCACTGACAAACAGATTAACAGACAATTCAATTTGACTTTTCAAAAATACCTAATTAAAGAATAATTAAAATGCTTTGACTTTGACTTCCAGTTTTTGGAAAGCGTTGGTGGGTTACTACTGCATTTTGATCTCTTCGTTGACACGTTCTTCACCATGTCTGGTCTACTCCATATCAAAGGACTGATGGGGAAACGGCAGAATCTACTCAATGTGCTCTGGAAACGGTACATAAGGTAAGCGTTACGTCATAAAAATGATGACTCTTTATTAAATCACACACATACGACATAGCGGCCTAACGACAACCCATCAAATGTAAAAAAAATACACTATGCTCTCTCAAAAAAATCTCCTAACCATCGAAAACAAGAAAAAAAACTTATAAATTCCATCGAAAATCTGATGAACAGTACCCTTAGTACGAGTTTGCTTTACGTTTAAAGTAATCGAAACGAGAGCGCGTCTGGCGCTCTGATTGGTTGGTTTATTCGATCCCACCAATCAGATCGCCGTACACGCTCTCGTTCTGTTTTCATTAAATGCAAAGCAAACTTGTACTAAGGGTACAGTTCTAACTATGAGCCAAATAGCACAAACAGCTGTTTAATCGTATGATTAGAAAAGCAATCGTGTACATTAACTTTTCTACTCACTCCAATTGACTAGCATTTATTACAATTTTGTCTAGAATAGTAGTATTCTAGATAAAATTGTAGACAAAACTTATGTGGAGAAGTAATCAAAATCACCTAAATTATCAAATTAATTTTAAGACTTGTTGCAGATTAATAGGACCATTCGCGCTGATCGTGTTATACTTAATATCCGTCTCCAAGCACCTGAACCCTGGTCCAGCCTTATTAGGATTGGAGGAGACAGAAGTATGTGAACAGTACTGGCTGAAGAGTTTGCTCCTAATGAACTCAGATGTGCGACACATTGTGAGTATAACCGATTGAAAAGACCGTGGTCTTTTGGAGCCATTTCGGAAAGACTCAATAACTCCTGTAATAAAGGGTCTTTTGTTCTTTGCAGTGTCATGATGTGACTTGGTATCTGGCCTGTGATTATCAGCTAGCAATCCTGGGCACTCTTCTCTTTTACTTCTATCAGAAGAACAGGGGTTTTGGATTCGTCACTTATGCTATTGTTGCAGTCTTCTCGATGATCATTCCTGGGGTGTTGACGTATCTGTTCAACTTACCTGGTGTTCTATTTACGGATTATGGGTAAGGTATTAGCAATGTTTATTTTTTAAGCGACTTGAAACAAAGCTGACTCACAGTTTGACCTGTATGTATGTATGTTTGTGCGCGATTATCTCGCGTTTGGCTAAATCAATTTTGATGCGGTTTTCAACATAGTATTTTTCAGACTTCGGAAAAGGTTTTAGGGATATTACCTGACTTAAAAATGGAAGGCGGTTCCCATGTTTTTTAAGTAGTTTTTCATATAGACCTCCATCATTATTTTCATTAAAATAATTGTACTTTTTAGTCAAATAGGTAATTAATTTGAAGTATTTTATATCACTTTAAGTGAATAATGCTTAGATGGCTAAAGGCTCAGATGCAAAATTATGCATGTTTATTTACTAGTAAATAAATAACTGTTAACGAGCGTGGCGTTAGGCTCGATTAGTATCTGTTAAGGAATTTAAAGATCTAGCCTCATAATTTATACTTCTTTCAGCAAGTATGTGATCCACTACCGCGAGGCTTGGCAGCACAGCTTACTGTACACACCGTCCTACAGCCGCGCCAGTCCGTACATTGTGGGCGTTGCCATGGGATACATCATGTCTATCTACAAACCTGCTGATTATAGGAAGTCTATTTCTAAAGTAAGTACTTCTTACTTTATTAGTTTTATTTGTAAGAATAACTTAGTCCAATATTTTTTATGGTAAAGTAATTTTGAGATTTTTCGTTGCAATTTCATAAAAAAATCCCTAGTCTTTTTATTAACAATCATCCCTAGATGATGCCGTCATCATCTGTTCGGGGTATGAATATTAAAAATCTATTTAGTCCGTCAGTTAGGTAATGATACAGTTTTAGACAAGTATTTTCTATATTGCAAAGTTAAGAAGTGAGAGCAAATACGTCATTTCTACATATAAAATGAACATAGAAGCAAGGCTCGGATACCGGTTAAATTTTCAAACCGTTATTATGTACTTGTACGCAAAACCTTTACATTGGGTTTCGTTCGCGAAACCGGTTTTTTTAAACCGGTATTTGGAACAGTATTTTCATAAAGGTTTTTTCGGATTAAACGGTTTAGAGCAATAAAAACCGGTTAATACGACGCACATCAAAGAAACGCCGCGCGCTGTTCAATAATAATATTTGAACGCGTGTACCGACATGCCCCTCGTCGAATAAACCGGTTAATTTAGGTTAAATAAAGTTCTTTAAATGTTCACGTTCTTAAGAAAAGTTCGGAGGAAAACCGATATAAACCGGTATTAACCGGTATTTTTTAAACCGGTTCCGAGCCTTGCATAGAAGTGACGTCACGCGATATTTCAAATCGACAAAATTATCTTCAAAGTATTTGTTTGGATAAGATAATAAAAAATATGTGTCTAATATTTTAACATAATCAACAAGACGGAGGTTAAAATAAAAATTAGTAATTTTTCCTATTCCTAACCCCTAAAAGGTATCACACTTATAACACCTCTGGTATATCCAATACTATTTCTACATTTCAAATCTTCAGTGAAGTAGACATTTTAAAACTCCTGTCTTACTTTACTTATTTCATGATTACTTTCAGAAATGGTCCATAGTTGGTGTGGCAGTGAGTTTCATCGCATTTCTAGTGACGTTGGCCCTCGGTTACATACTAAGACTTCGAGAGCACGATCCCATAGACGCTGTGGTCGTCGCAGCCACCAGCAGGATCTTCTGGGCTGCTGCCATCTGCTGCATTATAGGAATGTGTGAATATGGAACTGTTCGTAAGTATATCCGTGCAATATCTCCAAAGGAGTAGGCAGAGATGCATCTGAACATTATACCACGTAATGCCACTGTACAATATACGCTCGCTATTCACCATTTTTGTTATAAGTCCCATGTTATAGGAGGTAGTCGTTAGTGGGTATATATAAAGTGTTTTAGGGAACAGAGAATAAAGTCCCAAAGCGAGGTGATTGTGCCTGGCGGGCTTTCTGCCCAACTGTTGTTCGTTGGGATTTTCTATCCATGTGTATTCGCATTTAAACTACACATGTCCGTCCATGTAGGATTTATGACGTCATCCGTTAATTTGCTTGTCGATAGTGCTATTAATAAATATACAATAAATGACCCACATTCATAAATGATTAAGTGTCTAAAATTGGACCCAGTTTGTAGCCATTCGTTACCCTCTCAATGATTTCGTTGAGTCGAGATTCGGGAGAACCCATTGTATGATTTTCCCCCTCAAAAAAAAGGTGCCAAAAATGAGGTACGAAGAAAATTATTGATGCTCAGTCAATAATTATTTCGAAAACCAAATGGTCTTTCTGGTCAATAATAGTCCGTGTATTTTTGTTTGTTTTCCAGCTATAGTCTCCCATATCCTGGGCTGGTCGGTGTTCACGCCTCTCAGTCGACTTTCCTACGGCATTTACATGATCCATCCGCTGATCATACAGAGGCACAAGCTTGTACAAAGATCGGCTCATCTCTTCGACTCGTTTTGCTTGGTAAGTATCTTCAATTAAGTAAATGTTTCAAAAATCTACAGTTTCTCTGTTTATGATATGTTTTTGTCTTACTGTGCTTAACATCAAATATTAACAATTCGTCAGCATCATATTGGCCCTATTGCATAGGAATAGACGATAACATTCTTGCCGATAAAACAGTTTCCATGTTCTTCAAGAATGAAATACAATAGTATCTGGAATACCAAAAGGTAGCTTTTGGTGTACTTGATCATCAAAGAGTTCATAAGGCTTGTTGAATGCTTTCTTTATAAAACTATAATTTCTTTCAGATTTACGACGCTGTAGGAACCGTGGGGTTATCAATAGGGCTCGGTTACGCGATGTGGCTGTTTGTGGAGGCGCCGCTGATCAACATCACCAACCAGCTCTTGTTCAACAAGTACGATAACCTTTTTCTTTACTTCTTTACCTTTTGTCCTCAACTTCGTTTCTTTAGCGTTATGTGAGTGAGTATACTAGAGGCCCAACTACCCTCCTTCCCAATCTTCCCAATCCCGGATTTCCAAACAAACCTTACATTCCTAACTCCCAAAAGACAACGCACTTGTATCGCCTCTGGCGATTCAGGTGTCCATAGGCTTACCATTGCTTACCATCAGATGATTTGTTTGCTCGGCTCGGGTTATATCATAAAAAAGATATTTTTTTTACAGATCGAAGGACACTCAACCAGATAAAAGTCGTGGTGAGAATGGAATCCAACATCAGAATGGAGTTGCGAAGACCAAAGTTTTGTAAGTTAAAAAGTTTTTTTTTGACCTGATGGTAAGCTGCCCATGGATTTTTTATGCAATAAGCCAGTAAATGAGCAGACGGATCACTTGATGGTAAGCAATCGCCGCCGCCCATGGACAACCAAAACACCAGAGGCGTTACAAGAGCATTGCCGGCGTTTTGGGGTTTAGGAATTTAAGGGTTGTTGGGGAATCGAAGATTGGGAAGATTAGATGTAAGACTTCTTTTGCGTGTGTCGCAATTTTTCTACTCAAGCAATAAGTTAGCAATTTGTAACTCATGATATTGTTATTTTTATCCAAACAGGTTAAATGGAACAGAATCAGATAAAAATCGCGGTGAGAATGGAATCAAACACCAGAATGGAAATGCTAAAACCAAAGTTTCATAACATTAAGTTTTTTTATAAGTACCTAAGTTAATAATAAAATTGTAATTAGTATTGTAAAGCTGTTAATAGATACACCTAGTAGAAAATAATTATATTTAATAGATAAATGTAAATAATTAAAAATATATTTTGGGATTACCTAATTATTTTACTGTCGACACTTTTTCTACATTTTGCACACATGTCGGGGGAGGGGCGGGGGGGAACATCCAATGATTTCTACCGCATTGGACGAGGGGGAATGTCAGACTCTTACTGATTAAAAAGAAAAAACATTTTAAGTTTATGTTATCCACAGGTTGTTGTTTCGGGCTTGGGTATCATGTATATGTGAACTTGTATATTTGTAAACGCACCCACGACACAGGAGAAAATCCTAGTGTGGCACAACGTTTATTTGAAAAAGAAAAAAAGACAAAAGGCTTAAAAAAATACCACCCCATTGTTACTCCTGCTTTTCGAATAGAAGCCCCGGCAACAAGCAGCTACAGGAAGACTTTTTTATAATTCTATATGAGTAAATATACATGAATGACTCGTAGGTATATACAGTGTAGGTACCTACACAATTAGTTACCTAATAGGTACATAATCATCATAATTTAAATACATTAATAATTCAAGTTCCTCAAACAAGCGACCTTGCAGTTCATCGCACTGTTACTACCTATTGATCGAGAGAGTTCAAGGGCAATGGTTCCTAACAGCTGATTGGTACTTGTACTTTATAAGTACCTACAACATCTATATTTCATCATCAATCTATGCTAATATTATAAAGCTGAAGAGTTTGTTTGATTGTTTGTTTGTTTGTTTGGTTGTTAGAACGCGCTAATCCCCGGAAGTACTGATCCGATTTGAATAATAATTTTTGTATTGAATAGTGCATTTATCGAGGCAGGCTATAGGCTATAAAACATCACGCTATGGCCCATAGCAGCCAAGCATTGCGGGTGAAACCGCGCGGAAGTAGCTAGTATCCTATAAAGGTAAGCGTCCTAAGGCCCGCATCGTACGCATCGCACGCATTCCGTATGACGTCATCAGTACGCATCGCACGCATTCCGTATGACGTCATCAGTACGCATCGCATGTAAGCATTGCTGATGATGCGGTCCGTACGATGCGGATCAGTGGACGCAGTTGTATGAGTTTCTATACAAGACAAACTAAAATCCGTTGCGTGTGATGCGTACAATGCGGGTCTGTGGACGCTTACCTTAAGCAGTTTCTACTGACCAAAGGCCTCTTCTCGCACGGAGGTTTGAGCATTAATCACCACATTATAATTATAATTAGAAATTATAAGCCTAGGTTTCTTTACGATTCAAAGAGCCATTAGACCACCACAGATGGGGCCCAGTAGGGCTGATGCCTGATCCGGAGCTGCGGACTAGCTAGCGGGTTTACCGGGGCTCCGGCTCGAAAAGCAGGAGTAGGAACGGGGTGGTTTTTAGTCAGTAAGAGTCTGACACTCCTCTCGCCTCGCCCAAGGCGAGAGAAGGCATTGGATGATTTTCCCCCATCAAAAAAAAAAGGTTTCTTTACGATGTTTTCCTTCACCGTTTGTCAGTGGTGTCTAAATAATCTTAGAAAGTACATATAACTTGGACTTGCCATTGGTAATGGATCTTCTTAACTTACCAATCATGTATGAGGAGCCTTAAACCTCTGGGCCACAAAGACATGTTCATCTATAGTAACTTTTGACCCGGGAACCAGGAACTTCTTTTTTCTTATAAAACTTTGCCCCACACTAGGATTTTCTCCTGTGTCGTGGGTGCGTTTACAAACATACAAGTTCACATACACATGACACTCAGACCCGGAACAACAATCTGTGAATCACACAAAGAGTTGTTCCGTGCAGGAATCGAACCGCGACACGTTACACGGCAGCCAGTTGTCCAGCCACCGCGCCAAATGTGCAGTCGGCACTAAACTTAAACTAAAATAAGATCAAATATCCAATAAATGATTGCTTTAGGCTACCATTTGTATTTTTATTTTTTGTAAAAACATCATAAATGTCATGTAAAAAAATATTGATATTATGTAAGTTAAAAAGCTAATTGGATAAATTGGTTTTCCATTGTCTATGTTTGTCCTCAGGCGTACATTACATTCCATTAAAAATAGATGAATTTATAAAATTAATAACATGGCCGCCTAATCACTTAACGAATGCAATATAAATTATTTATACATATTGCTATCAAAATTTTGGCAGGCGTTATTTTGATTTAATAAGAATTTAATAAAAATAGGCTGATATTAACTAGATATTATTTTAATTTTATGTTCATTATATAGTAATGTTTTAAAGCGGTAATTAATATTTAGCTACAATACTTAAATCTACCGTAAAGTAAACAAACTTTAAACTTTTGTCAATGTAGATTAATAGGATAAAAAAAAACTATAAAACATTCGTATTTTAAGCAGTAAACGTTTCATTAATTATCTTAGTAACAATTATTTCCTTCTTAATACAAAATACATTTTAATATGTCACAGAGTAACAATATTCGCTCCGCAAAATGACTGTTAATATGAAATCGCCGCGTTGCCGTATTGACATTAGCGAGCTGGCAACAGCGCGGCGACCGCCCGTGGCACTGCAAACGTACTTTTAGTCGCGCCGCGGCTTGCCGTACATCACGCAGTGTTATTCTCCCATTATTTCATGATTTTTTAACAGTTTTAAGTGAAATTCTTGTGATATATAGGTTTTAGATTAAAGTTCTAAGGTTATTAAGTCATGTTGGACCCTCAATTGGCTCAGATTGATACAGATTTGTTGATTAAAACTGTAAAAGAGCGCCCTTGTTTGTATGCGCGCGACTCGTCAAAGTATGGCGATGCGAGCTACAAAAAGGTTATGTGGGAAGAGGTTGCAAGTATTTTGTTCTCTGATGTCTGGGAGAAATATAATGACGATGAAAAAGCCGAGAAAGGTAAGTTAATGTTTGTTTTATTTATTTATTTATAAACAATAATTTATTTTGTTTGTTTTTATAATCGTTTGACAGATGTAAAAGATGACAGTTGTGTTTTGTATAAAAGGTTTGTTTGTTATTGTTTTTTTATAAGGTAACCATTAAAAAGTATTAGATTTCATTGATATTTTATGGAAACAAATAATGTTTATTGTTGTCTAACTTGCTTTAAATTTTGCGTCGATAGCAAACAGACGCGCAGTAAAAAGTTTGAACCAACGCCATCTATTGGCTGGATTTGTAAACCAAGAGCGTAGTTGTTCACGTAGAACGTTTTTACAAATATTAGGTATAATAGGGTTTATGTAGGACAATTCCAATTCCGATAGATCTACATTGATATTGTGAAATTTCGTACTCTTGAGTAGTAACACTGAGTATTGAGTTAGGCTTTATATTCCCTTACTCTAAATACTATTTTGACACCTACAACTGGGGTTGTATAGTTTTGACATTGAATATTGAGATTTTATCGTCGAGTGGTCGCAAGTGCGACTGCCGATTTAATAATAATAATAATAAGTCCGCAAGGCAGCTTGTGGCGAGCTGTTGGGCAGTGGCGACCCCACGGACCTGACTCCCGGGAGAGGCCCTACTTTTTAACTCCGGTTAGTACTCGTGACTATCCGGAGTGGCCTCTCCTACCTCACTCTTGCCTTAATCGGCTGGTTTGAGTGGAGATTCGCAAGAGTGGAGTTGCCCTGTGCTCCACTTGGGGGAAGGATGTATCCCAGTAAGATGCTGGTAGGGGTCTTGACCGTACTTCCGGGATTGCTCTGATAGCCGTGGGATGCCCCCCTTCCTCAAGCAGCTCTGTTGCTTCCCTTGTTGCTACATGCTAGCGGCCGTTTCCGGGGCCCACTATTGAGTTTGCGAGTCACCCCCTGCCTGTTTATCCGTATTTTTCAATATTGGTCAGGGGCAGGGGCCATAGTCCCCATAGTTAACCGGTTAACTATTCCACAGCCACCCACACCCATATCCCTATCATTTCCTTTTACCATATCTCACAATAGTCCTGCATCAACCGGGGATTGTCCTTTGGTGTACTTCCATAGTGCATACAGGGATAATCGCCGGCTGATGTCCCATTACATTTAGATTAAAATTGTTCAACGGGCCTCTGCGAGTTGGCTTCGGCCCCTCGTACGCCTTCCAAAGGTCCGGGACCCTGTGGTCCCGTGATTATGTAAAGAACATACATAATAATAATAATAATAAGCCCCCTAAAATCTAACCACACGTCCCGATCGAACACCAGATCACGTGGGGGGCGGGCAACGCACAAATAATATTACTGGGCGGCTAACGTGGCAATAGTAACCCATCGACGAAATGGAGACGAGAGCAAAGAAGAAATTACGTATAGGATCGCTTCCCGGGGGCGATCGCCGGGGCACGCCTGGAGCCGATGCTGGGCGTTCCAGCATACGAACCATCGGTGGTAGTGAGTTGAGTCCGCGGGCTCCTACCGGGTCACCCGAACAATGCGACAGCAGACCATCCTCATCAACTTCCCTGTTTCCCTCACTTCCTTCTTCTCCCCTTTCTTGTTTAAACTATAACACTGACTCTTCCTCTATTCCCTCACCCATATCTATCAACTCAGCAACCGTGGATGTTGTGCAGGAGGCAGAAGCCATCAATCCTGCACCCACCACTGGCCAAGTTCGCGCGCGATTGAGATGGACAAGAGAAATGAATGAGTTCATCTGGCGCACCTACCTTTATGTTACACATTTAGATACCAAAGTCCGGGGCTATTTAGATCCACTGTATTCCAAATTCAGCGAAAAATTTCCAGAAATAAAAATATCTAAACAAAGACTAGGAGACCAGAAACGAGCAATTTTAAGAAACAAATTACTCCCGGAATGCTTATTAGAGTCTATAAAAAGTGAGGTCCGTTCTGATCTTCAGAACAGTAATAACACTCAGGATACATTAGGTTTTTCACAAACTTTTATAACTGAAACACACGCGCACACCTCCGTAAACTCAAATACTCGCTTAAGGTGGACTGACGATATAAACGAAGCAATCATAAGAGAATATTTTAGAATAACACACATAGAAACCAATAGAACTGCTTACCGCAAACCACTACACACCATTATAACACAGAAATTCCCTAATATCGCACATGTCTCTGAACAACGTATTGCCGATCAACGTAGAGTAATTATTAACAATAGACTAATTTCAGACGATAGGTTAGAAGAAATTAAACGAGAAGTAAGAGACTATCTGAACTTACAGACAATAGAAAACACACAATACGATACACCACATACTTACACAATTGAAGACTCCAACAACCAACAATCTAGTAGCGAACTAAATGAAACAATTCCAGATACTCAGGATAACACACAAATAGGTAACGCTATATTGCAGGATGAAACAACAAATACAGTCTTTGCTGACGAAACACTTGACACAAAAATTACAAAAACTTTCGAAGACACATACAATAAATATTTACACACCGATCCCACAAAACGACCTTATATCCCTAAACAAAAAACCTCCAAAAAGCTGGCTTATATAATTGCCTACTTAAATAACACAGTTTTACCCAAATATGGGTCAGTCGAAGATGACTTCTTAAAAACACACGCCCTTGTATATTGTGCTGCTCACACAGCCGCTGTCTGCAACGGGTCTAAAATTAAAGAACACAACCCAACAATTACCTCAACACAACAACAAAACTCACCATTAGACAAAAGACCAAACTGGTTGAAACGGCTAGACAGAAAGATACATATTATTCGCAAAGAGATAGGTATAATGACACAATACATTAATGGAAATAGAAATCTAAACCTAATCACACATATCGAAAGAATAAAACATAAATACAGTAAACACTCTAGCTACGAGGAACCCAATACAACAGACGAACAATTTATGGACAGTTTAAAACAAAAACTAACAGCTGTAACTAGCCGACGCCGTAGATATTATGATTGCACTCAACGTAAAAACCAAAACTCACAATTTACTAATAGTGAAAGACAGTTTTACAGAACCTTAGCTACTGATACAACAAACACACAAAGTCGACAAACATCAGATAATCTCAGTCCGAACCCTGAACAGTTTCATACATACTGGTCTAAAATTTGGTCAAATGCATCAGAACACAATCACGCTGCTGCGTGGATTGACAATGACAAACAAAAGCTACAAAATTTACCAGATATGTTATTAGATACAATCCCATTAGAAGTGTTTGTCAGCGTTATTACAAAAGCGCATAACTGGAAGGCCCCTGGTAGCGACAATATTCATAACTACTTTTACAAGAAATTTACTTATTTACATCCATCAATCTACAATCATATCAATAATTTCATTAAAAACCCTCAATCAATACCAGAATTCATTACACAAGGTTTAACTTACATGATCCCCAAAGACTCCGACCGCATGAATCCAGCTAAATACAGGCCAATAACCTGTCTTCAAACCATATACAAATTAATTACCGGCTGTATCTCAGAAATAATATATAAACACATTACAGAGAATAACATTCTTTCGGAGGAACAGAAAGGATGTCGCAAACATAGTCAGGGGTGTAAAGAGCAGTTAATAATAGATTCCGTAGCCATGAAACACAGCGTTAAACTTAAAAACGATATCTGCACTATGTACGTCGACTATCAAAAGGCATTTGACTCAGTCCCACACAGTTGGCTAGTCTACATTTTACAACATTATAAAATCCATCCATCCATCATACAGTTCTTGACAGAGTCCATGAAACACTGGAACACCAAAATAAAATTAGGAAAACTAGTAGAGACCGATCCTATACCCATTAGACGAGGAATTTTCCAAGGAGATGCCCTTAGTCCTCTTTGGTTCTGCCTTGCGTTAAATCCTCTGTCAAATCTTTTAAACTCTTCTAAAGCCGGCCTTACAATACAGGGTAATGACTTCCCAGATTTCGAACTAACTCATTTAATGTTTATGGACGACATCAAACTCTACAGCAATAGTACACCTGGACTCCACATTCTTGCAGATCTCACACAGACTTTTTCGGACGACATATGCATGACATTTGGCATTGACAAATGTAAAACCTTTTCCCTTCGTAAAGGGCAGCTTATCGAGCCCAACCCATACATACTAGATTCAGGAATGACAATAGAACCAATGACACAAGATTGTACGTACAAATATTTAGGCTTCGAACAAACTTACCAAATTGATCAAAAACACACTAAAAATAAATTAATCGCTAAATACAAGCACAGGTTAAACATGTTGATAAGATCGCAGTTAACATCCCGTAATTTAATTAAGTCCATCAATTCCTTCGCCATCCCCGTACTCACCTATTCTTTCGGAATCATAAACTGGTCAAAAACCGATCTTACTAAGTTACAACGGCTAATAAATACATCTTTGACCAAGAACAGAAAACACCACCCAAGATCTTGTGTGCAAAGAATTACATTACCGAGAGATGAAGGCGGACGGGGTCTCATAGACATACAAAATCTACACAATCAGCAGATTACTAATTTAAGAAACTTTTTCATGCTCAAGTCCCAAAATAGTACTTTTCATAAAGCAATTTCCCAGATAGATAGAAAATATACTCCACTTAATCTACATTCTACTGACCGTCAACGTAATGAACACATAACTAGCAAATCAGATAAAATAGCAGCCTGGGCACATAAATCTCTCCACGGAAGACATCGCCTCGACCTGCAGCAACCTCATGTCGATATGAAAGCATCGAACGCGTGGCTGCGGCGAGGCGAACTCTTCCCTGAAACGGAGGGATTTATGATTGCCATACAGGACCAGGTTATCGACACAGCTAATTACCAAAAATACATCATCCGTAGACCCAATTACAACGACTCCTGTAGACGATGCCATGGTGCGTCAGAAACCATACAGCACATCACAGGAGCATGCCGAGCCATAGCCCAGACTGATTACAAACACCGCCATGATCAAGTTGCCGCAATAATTCACCAGTCGCTAGCCATACAAACCAAATCAGTCTCCGACAAGGTACCCTACTACAAATACAAACCACAAGCAGTATTAGAAAACGAACATTTTAAATTATATTGGGACAGGACTATCATCACAGACAAAACAATCTACAACAATAGACCTGACATAACTATGCTCGATAAACAGAAAAAGTTAGTTTACATAATAGATATAGCCATTTGCAACACCCATAATCTCACTAACACACACTCAGAAAAAATTGCAAAATATACAGATTTATCAATAGAAATTAAAACTCAGTGGAAGATTACTCACACCAAAACTGTCCCAATCATTCTATCAACCACGGGAGTAATCCCAAAAACCCTTCATCATAGTCTTAAGGAATTAAATATTAGCCCATCAACTTACCTTCTTCTTCAAAAAGCAGTCATATTAAACACTTGTCGCCTAACCAGAAAATTTTTAAATTCATAGATTACCTATACTAAATTGACCGCACTTGGCTTCGGCCCGTGCTTTCTAAGAACCCCACTAAGATGGGAGAAACACTTAGTGTTCGAGGAATAATAATAATAAACTTTATTGTACACCTTTTACAATTCAGACAAATAAATATAAGTAGCGCTAAGTGGTTTACTAGGGTCTTGGGTTCGATTCCCGACTCCGGAAGGCTTTTTTCGTTTTTTTTTAATTTCTCAGTACTAGTACGGAGTCTGGATTTGTGACCAGCAATAGGCTCACCTCCTATTATGTGGGACTTATAGTTAGGTATAACACAATGGTGAAAAGTGGGTATACATTTTCACAATGGCATTACGTCCCGTAATGTGCACCTCTGCCTAGCTCTTCGGAGGTAAAAGGCGTGACGTTGCATACATATTACAATACATAGAACATTATCATCGGGAATGTTTATATGACGACGCTAAAACCAGAGTGATCTAAGTGACATTTTTACCAAAAATGAATATACAGCTCATACGTTTCCAACAATAACGCTTAACGCATTTCCTCAATTTTCTCAGAAACATATTTTTGTGCCCTAGATCACTCTGGTTTTAGCATCGTCAAATAAAGTCCGTAATCATAGTTACTTTAATAAAGTCTAACTAGTACCTCTCTCGAATTGTTGACCTCATACTCACACAGATGCATACAATTCCATCTACTGAGCTGGCGGGGCGGGAAATTGCACAATTTGCACATTAATATTAGCATTCCATCAACATTTTTATTTCATAGCCGACGCCTGGCGGTTCAATATTATTTTTGTACTTTTCTGCAATTCTACAAAACATTGCTCTTGTAGTTTTGTTAGGCGTTTTTATTGGTAGAATTTTTAATTTACTGGTGTTATGTATTTTAGTATGTGATGAAGATAATAAAATATAGGTAATGACTAAGGTTGCTAACAAAGCGTTAAGTTTGTTGTGAACGAATATTAACCCTATTCTATTTATATTGGTTCTCTAATTGGTTATCTAGTTTAGTATTAACCCTATGGCATTGTCCTTAAAGCTGATATTACGAAACAACCAATCAATAGATTGAGCACCATACCATTAGCAATAATGAAGTCGGACTTGATAAACCAAACACTTGAACGAATTCCAGTTATGCATTAACTATCTTAATTTTGTTTACAGCGGAACTCGCACAAAGACGGTGGAGGAACCTGCGAGCATGCTTCCGCAGAGAACTAAACCGACAAATGGACCCAAAATGGATATACGGAGTTTCATATAAGAGACGTAAATACATATACTACAATGACCTTCTCTTCCTTCGATCAGAAGTAGACATCGGCGATGATGACACCTCACAAGACAAAGACATAGACCTACCAGTCAAGACAGATGAAGATACCACAACAGTGACAGTCGATACAAATATAGAAGAAATCCCCATTTCAGAAACCAGACCTGTTCTAAAGACTAAAACAGAAAAAGTAGAAGTTGTAACACCAGAACCTATAGAAATTAGTACGAAAAGTGAACCAGACAGCACTAATTTCGCTTTATCGCTAGTCCCTATGTTAAACATGTTGCCTGTCTACAAAAGAATTGACGCTCAAATATCTATATTGACAGTTTTAAAGAAGTTTCTACAGAATGAAGGAGAGGATGATTTGGAGAAAGAAGTAGAAGTTAGGAAGGAAAAAAAGAAGAATGATTATAGTAGGAAACGTAAAGTTAATGAGACGACTGTTTGTGTTGAAATTAAGAGTGAGGCTGGAAGTGATGTGGATGATGTTTTAAATTATCTTTAGTGTAGTTTACTTAGTAAGTATGAAATATATTTTGTTCTGGTTGAAGTGATGTATTTTTTAGAAACTAGATGCTTCCGCGCAATTTTACCCGTTCTGTTAATAATCGTGGCTTGATGTTACATAGCCTAATAACCTTTCTTTATAAATGGAGTATACAACACAAAAATAATAAAATAAAATAATTATTGAAATCGATACAGTGATTTAGGTATATAAAGGGCTTTCGTATCTATATTATAGTTTTTCACCTATAGCTCGGCTCCTATTTGTCATACTATGATGTTCTATAGCCTTCCTCGATAAATGCACCGAGAAGATTAGCGCGTTCAAACAACCAAACAAACTCTTCAGCTTTATATAACATTCAGTATAGATTAGCTACAAGAGCTGTTTTTTTGAAACATAGACACAAACACAATCTTTCTCATTTAAAATATGAATAAAATTTAGTAGGATAATATGAAGTTAACATAAGCTACCCAACTATTATGGCTTCAAATTAATTATACCAATAAATTCTCACACATTTATAACTCTAAACATTTTACTATTTTTAAAGTTGGCCAATTGTAATGGCCATTCGAGGTAGTCGTACAAGATAGCCGTTGGGAATTTATGACCCAATTCATTTAGTACTCTATTGTACATTGTACACTTTTAAGTTTAACATTTTTGAGCTGGTGTTAGTGAAGAGATTTGCTGAATTAATCTTTGTTTATAATGGGATAAGGTGTATGTTCCTTTACAAAAGAAGGGGTTCATCTTCACGCCTGACCAGCTTCTTGGAGATCGCAGTTTGAAAATTTCAGGTTAATCAGTGAGCGCTGTTGCGGTCTCTCAAATCAAGTCAAGTTAAAATCATTTATCTTTTTTTTTATACGAGCAGACGGATCACCCGATGGTAAGCAATCGCCGCAATTACAAGTGCATTTTGGGGGTTTTGGGGCCGGCCTTTTGGGAGTTAGGAATTTAAGCGATAATTGAGCCTTCGATAACCTCACTCACACAACAAAACACAACGCAAGCGTTGTTTCACGTCGGTTTTCCGAGAAATAGTTATGACGTCACATTTCATTTCTTTTTAAAAAGTTTAACTGTTACACGAGTACCGGTTAGTTTCCCCGGTTAAAGTTTACCGTGAGATGACACATGGTGTCCCGAGTACTTGGTACAAATGGAACCGATCCATCATCTCTTATAGTTTTAGTTTTGAAGAACTTTATACTGTAACTTGTAATACCGCATTTATTTTTTGAGGAAACCTTTAACACCGGCTATAAAGGACTATTGTAGATGCATTTGTTTTCAAAATTATCAGAGTTGTTCGTGATATTTGGCAAAAAGGTCAATATTAAAATTCTGTGACAATCCACTCCTGAACTATGGTCCTTCTCGATATATTTTTTTATGTTATAAGCCGTTAAACGGGCACACATATCGCCTGATGGTAAGCAATTACCGTCGCCCATTGACATCCGAAACACCAGAGGCGTTACAAGTGTATTACCAGCCTTTTGGGGGGTTAGGAACTTAAGGGTTGTTGGAGGATTAGGGATTGGAAAGATTGGGAAGGAGGTACCTGGGCCTCCGGTAACCTCACCGACACAACGAAAACTTACCTATTTAATAAGTTTAACATTTTGTATTACATCAACAGCCTATAAGTGACCACTGCTGACAAAAGTCCTCTTCTCGCATAGAGAAGGATGAAGAATGAGAAATGGCAATTTCAAACTTTTAATCAGAAATTATAAGCCCAGATTTCCTCACGATGTAGTCCTTCACTGTTAGTCAGTGGTGTCTAAATAATCTTAGAAAGTACGTATAACTCGGAAAACTAACACTGATACTTGTCTTTGATAGGTCCCACACCCTCCTACATGAGAGTTGGACGCCTTAAACCTCTGGACTTCAAGTTTTTTCCATAGATTAGGTAGATAACTAGACATCCTAAATCCCTAACTCCAGTTCACAAATAAACTGACGCAATACTAGCAAACGGTGCACAGTCAAGTGATACGCCGGCAACGCGTGTTTAAATCATGGCCGCCACCGGAAGCGGAAGTGGTTCGCTAATAAATATGGCGCTCGTTCGGCCGCGAATTCCTCGGTAAATATTACTTGGTTATCTCTGGGTAGTGGATTCCGGTCCGTGTTATGTATATGACACTCGGATGTATAAAGAATCTTTCTGTTGAGCAGTTTATTCTTTCAGTACTGAAACGTATTGTGTATAGTGGGTTTGCATTTTCTTCTCCTCTAATAATATCTTCTTACTAATTTCGTTGCGGATTACAAGAAATTCTTTAATGTCCCTGAGACGCGCCGGACTTCAATGTTTCGGTGTTTTCATGGTTGTATCTACTGTAGATCCTGGCTTATAGGAGAAAATGGGTCCATAAAAAATGGGTTTGCTTAGTATAAGAAATAAATAATTAAAGTGATTAAAAACGTACATATAACGTACTAGCTTTTGCCCGCGTCTTCGCTCGCGTTAAGAAGTATAATATTAATGGAATTTATCTATTCTTCGTACGTTTCGTCCGGAACTTCGCAAATTTCGTACTACAATTCCATTTATTGCGAATTTTCGTGAACAAAAATGAACGAATGAAATTAGATAAATAAATAGGTTTTGATATGAAATTAAAAATAAAACGTTATTTTTAGTAATTCTATTAGTAAATCAATAAAACCTACGGCTGAAGATTAAACGAAACTTCGCATTCGAGAACCGGAGTAGCCCTACTAATGCGGCGGCCAGTTCAGTCTCTGTCTTGTTGCAATTTTATTTCTGCTTATAGGTAGACTAAGTGTGGGAGAGCCATGTTTCAGCCATGGGCCGGCTCGACCGGAGAGATACCACGGCCTCACAGAAAATCGACGTGAAACAACGCTTGCGTTGTGTTTCGTTGTGTGAGTGAGGTTACCGGAGGCCCAATTCCCCCCTTCCCAATCTTCCCCATCCCCGATTCCCGAACAACAACCCTTAAATTCGTAACTCCCAAAAAGCCGGCAACGCACTTGTAACGCCTCTGGTGTTTCAAGTGTCCATGGGCGGCGGCGATTGCTTACCATCAGGTGATACGTCTGCTCGATTACCGGCTTGTTTCATAAAAAAAGATTAGATTTAAATAATCCAAATATGCATATTCAATACTACACTTATCACTAACAGTAAACCCGCTGATTTAGGCAAACGAAATTAATTTTAAACAAGTAAATACACAACGGGAATCGAATTCATTGTCTGAACCCGTTCATTAACATAATTTGATTTATATTTAGTTACGGATTTTGTATGCATTGTATAATTTATCTAGCTGTGAATAGAGTGTCATGTGGATAAGGTAAATAATAGGTACATTTATTACTAACACTACTCTTTATTTATTTATTTATTTATTTATTTATTTATACTTCATCACAAAAAAACAGTGAATGGCGGACTTAATGCCTTAAGGCATTCTCTAACAGTCAACCATAGGGTAGTGCAGAGAAATGAAGCGGATTGATGCGAAGCCAAAACATGGTACAAAAGAATAAATATAAGAATACAATATACAATATATACAATACATATACATATATAATACATATTATATACATATACATACACATAATACAATATATATCTAATGCTAAACGACTACATATACTGCATAAATAAAAATACACATAATGAAGAAATAAGTTTCCTCAATTGTTTTGCGACTGCCAATCCTTAAATATATGCTCGCGGATTTTAAATTTAAAGGAACTGCGATTTTTTGCCACTCTGATCTCCTTGGGGAGCGCATTCCACAGAAGAACAGCTTGAATGAAAAAAGAAGAGTGAAGGAAGTCAGTGCGATGAGAGACACACTGGAGGTGTCGATTTTGAGACGAACGAAGAAATTTAGTGTGGTTAGCGCAAGAATATTGGAAGTAAGAAGCAAGGTAATTAGGCGAAGAAGGAGAGTCAAGGTAAGAGAATAAAGTGGTCAATGCCCTCTGCTGCCTGCGCAAGCGTATGGGCAGCCACTTTAGTTGCAGTCTATGTGCAGAAACATGATCATATTTACGTAAGTTGAAAACGAATCGAATGCAGTTATTTAGAAGTCGGTCCAGTTTGTTGAGCAGATCTGCATTCAGGTCGTAATAACAGACATCAGCGTAATCAATAATGGGGAAAATCAAGCTCTGCACCAGCTGTGCCTTTACGGAGGATGGAAGGAAATTCCTCAAACGGTACAGCGCCCTCAATGACCCAGTAACTTTCTGGCAAACACTAGTAACCTGTGCACGCCAGCTCAATGTGCTATCAATAATTAAGCCCAAGTCCTTGACGTCCTGACTGTATGGGATAGTCACACCATTATAGGAGATGGGAGGCAGTGTCGCACCGTCAATCGATCTGAGGCTCCAAGAGCTTCCTATAATTATGGCTTGGCACTTGTTTGGATTGACAGCTATGCCGAACCTGTTTGACCAACTTCGAACAGCTGCCAAGTCACCATTAAGTCTGCTGATAGCATCAGGTAGCTCGTCCACCCCAGATTGACGGTACAACTGCAAGTCGTCCGCATACAAATGGTACGCACACTGAAGTTCAGGAGTAATGAGGTTAATAAAAATGGAGAAAAGAAGTGGAGAAAGAATGCCGCCCTGAGGAACGCCTGCCGTCAGATCACACCAGCCAGAGAAATTATCATCATGCTGGACTGACTGCTGACGCCCCCGAAGATATGAAGAGAACCATTCCAATGAATCGCCGGAGATCGCAAGATGGGACAGGATTGCCGAAAGGATATCGTGACTGACCATATTAAAAGCGTTGGAAAAATCTACCAATACCAAGACTGTCACTTTGGTATCCTCCATGCCAGCCCTAACATCGCCAGTCACTTTAAGGAGGGAGGTTACAGTGCTGTGGCCCGGTCGAAAACCAGATTGCAACGGGCTTATTAGACTGTGCTTGTAAACAAAATGGGATAATTGTTTATGGACACAGGCCTCCAGCACCTTGGACAGGAAGGGAAGGATTGAGATAGGACGGAAATGGGTTGGTAGGGTGGGATTACTAACCTTAGGTAGCGGTCGGACAAAGGCCCTGCGCCACACTGCTGGAAATACACCGGAGAACAAGGAGAAGTTCATTATGTGGGTAATCGGTGATAGGATGTGGTCAAGGATATTTAGGATCATATCTCGGGATATAGAGTCGCAACCCACAGCCCTTGATTTAATGGAAAGGATGATCTTACGAATCTCCGTCTCATCAACTGGAATGAAACAGAAATTATTTATATTAGGACGCGTCAGACCATTGATAAACGACAAGGTGTTTTGTTTGGTAAGATGATCTAGGGTTGTAACAGTGGAGAAATGTTGGTTAAGGTCATCTAAACCAATTGAGATAGGAAGGTCTGAATTTTGCTGTTTACCAATACCTAGAGACCGGAAGAATTTCCAGATATTGGCAGAAGAAGAACAAGAAATATTATTGAGAATATGACGGCGCTTAGCGTTGCGCACCAGTTGATTGCATCTGTTTCTCGCAGTTTTAAAAGCATCCCAATTCTCCTCAGTGCGGTTCCGCTTATGCCTGCGAAATGCACGGTCCCTTCGACGCATCGCCATCTGCACCCCCCTGGTCATCCAAGGCGCCGGCGGACGCCGAACTTTGATCCTTCTGATGGGTGCATGGCGGTCATACAGACCAATGATGGATGCATTAAAGATCGCTACCTTATCATCCACCGTATCTGCCTCCATAAGCGGCCCCCAATCAAGCATCGCCGCATCATCCCTGAGCTTATCCCCATCCATCCCCGCAAAACAGCGCCTATGCAAAACCTTAGGTTTCTCCTTGGGTGGTTTGAGGGCATATGATAGGTAGATGAGGTCGTGATGGGAAAAACCGGGAGCGTCATGCTGACCATGGAAGGGAACCAAGGAAGGATTTGAGGTAAGAATGAGATCGAGCCAGGAGTCATCAGCAACAGAGTTGTGATGAGTGGCATTCAATGGTAAGATGTGAAGACTCGCTGACTCGATCACATGAAGGAGCTTTTGGATCGTGAGGAGTTGGGAAGAAGGAGATCTGTATTAAAATCCCCCATGATCACGTAATGTTCGTACTCAGAACCCACGGATTCTAGAACTGATTCGAATTCAGTGAAGTAATCATTAGTTGGAGGGCAATAAATAACTCCTAGGACCATTTTAACCCCCCGGACACAAACCTCTAGAAATAAATATTCAGCAGAAGAATTTGGAGAGGAAGTCAAGAGTATTTTATGAGGAAAATTACTGCGAAGGTATATAGCTACACCACCACCCCGTCTTACAATCCGGTCATTGCGAAGAAGAACATAACCAGTAAGGGGGTAAGTGGTGGACAGAAGTTGAGGTTTGAGCCAGGTTTCGGAAATCAGAATGGCATGAACATTACCGTTATTAAAAGCGTCAAAGAGTTCAGAGTAATGACTGGGAACACTCTGTGCGTTTATGTGGCAAACATTGAAAAATCCACAGTTCCTATTAGAAAATGAGCGATCTATAAAGGTTGCAAGGGTATCACCCAGCGAGCAAAAACTATCACTGCTAGAGGCATCATCACTAGCGGAAACAAAAAAATCAGTGTCTGACATAAATAAAAAATATATGTATAAATACAAGAATATGCTAATATAAAAATTATACAATACTTTAAATATTAAATATAAATAGAATAATATTAATAATAATTTAAATGCTGCTCAAATTATCCGCTGCAACTGGTGACCCTGCACCACCCGCCAGCCAACAACAACAGAGTAAAACAAAAGAAAACAGAAACAATAAAAACAAAACGAAAAGAAACATCCACTAATCAACAAATAAGTAGTTCTAAAAGAGAAACAATTTGTAAGCAAAGCCGCAACAAATCACACATTTTATACAATAAAAAAAAAATAGAGTATTGAAAAAACAACAAAAATCATAATATACATAACAAAACGCAAGTAACTAGGCAAGGCATTAAAGCTACAAAAACGTCATCCGTCAAATGTCATCCATCAAATTAATGTCACCCGCTGACCTGTCACTGGGCTCATAAAACAAACATGATATGTTATCTTACATTAACGATTATAAAATTGAAATTTAAACATGATTAGTATAATATTTCATAGTGAGGGTAAAACAAGAACAAAAAAAAAAAAAAATGTAACAAAATTATTAATCGAGTGAACAAAGAGATTATGGATATCATTAACAAAAAGTGGCGGTATACTCTTAATGTGGATGTAGTTTTTTTAAGGCGGAAAATCATCTAATGTCTTCTCCCGCCTTGGGCGAGGCGAGAGGGAGTGTCAGACTTCTACTGACTAAAAACCACCCCGTTCCTACTCCTGCCTTCCACTAGATAGTCCGTAGTCCCGGCATCAATATAACTAAACGCGACGCGCCGACAGGACAAATACTTAACTCTAAACTTAAGACTTCGCTGAGAGAGACCAGTACCGTAAATGTTAGGTTTGGCGAAATTTAGTTCTGTAAGTGAGAGGCCTTGTAAAATTTTCCATAGAAAGGAATACTTAAGCTATTATGAAGTCCCAGACTTAAAATTGAATCATCATTAACCCTACGTCCAACACAGAAATTGAACCTGAAACCCTAAGCTAATCATGGCACCACCACAATAAACCATTACTCATGAAACAGGCTGCAGTCTCAAGAGTATGGCAATAAACAATAACAATAAATTTATGAGACGATGGCAATACTCATGTTTAAAGTTATAGCTCGACAATAAAAATCTACAACACTATATGCACACTATATCTCTCCCAGCTATTTATTGCTTCGGATCCTTTGTTTTTGATCTATGGCATTATTGTGATAGGACTATAGGAGTGATCTACTATCTTCTGTCTTCTGTTTTGCTTCTGCAAGCGGCTTTGCCCGCGTTTCCGTGGGATAAAAAGTATCCTATTACCCAAGTCAGCTCATACCCTGTCTTTATTTTTGACAGGGAAAAATCATCCATTGACTTCTACCGCCTTGGGCGAGGCGAGAGGGAGTGTCAGACTCTTAATGAATAAAATACCACTCCGTTTCTACTCTTGCTTTTAAAACCGGACCTCCCGGTAAACTGCTAGGTAGTCCGCAGCTCTGGTTCAGCCATCAGCCCTACTGGGCCTCATCCGTGAGGGTCTGATGGCTTATTGAGGCGCTCGGAACGCGAAGCACTGTACGCACGGTCTGATTCTGATCGGGTGGCGAGCTACCCTTGCTTGTCGTCCGCAGACCCGCACTTACAGTGAATAATTTTGTGTTGTATATTTAATTTATGAAGGAAGACTACGTTCTAAAACCATACTCTATGATCAAGTCGAGAGATTGAGTTTATCGCGTTCACACAGACAGATGAAAAAGGGGAGTTGAATAATGATAAATTTTCGAAAAACTGAAAAATCTCCAATATTTTTTCCCAGTTCTAGAATTAGAACCCATCTCAGTGTAACTAACCCTTTGCTCGATACCGCAAAAACTTTATAAACGAATGATCCCAAAAACTAAAAGGAACAAAAAAAAAGTATTATAAAGCACTAGAGATATTTGCATTCCCAAAAGATTTAAAAAGAAGTCGGAACGTTTGACTTAGGGGGATAGGTCGTCCCATCTGCTAGACGCGGTGGAGCGAGGCGACCGAAAAAGGGGACAGGAAAAAGGGATATTGAGGTGTGGTGCCAATTGCAGCGAGTATTGAGTACTTTTTATTTTAACTCTTTGACTGCCAATAGTTGAAGGCAAATCCTCCGCTAACGTCGGTCACCGGTGACCACCACGGCGTTCAATGTGTTAAGGGCGGAAAATAATCCAATCACTTCTACCGCCTTGGGTGAGGCAAGAGGGAGTGTCAATGAAGACACTTTTAGTTAGAAAAAATCTATAAGAACTGTAGGAGCCGCCGAGTCATCAACTCCTAAAGATGCTCCCTGGAGAAGCGAAACTTATATCAAGTGTTTTGTTACGTATCGTGTGTGTGTTTTTGTGTTGCACCTCTACTGCGTGAGCATTTAATTGCGGGAGGGAGGCTGGTGCTGCACACCGCATGCTAAACACACATCTACAAGCAGAATAAAAACTTAAATTGTATTGTATTGTTAATATATGTTCTGTTTGTAATGTGTTCTAATTTGTTGCCACCGAACAACGTCGCTTTTAAGGGGGGAAAATCATCCAATGACTTCTCTCACCAAGGCGAGGCGAGAGTGTCAGACTCTTACTGACTAAAAACCACGCCGTTCCTACTCCTGCTTTTCAAGCCGGAGCCCCGGTAACCCGCTAGGTAGTCCGCAGCTCCGGATATGGCTACGCTGCAAAGATGTAATAGCCAAGCTGTGAAACTATGTGACCGTTTCCACTACCTACTAAGTCGCTGTCAATGGGACCCCACTTGCGGGCAAAAGAGGAACAATTGAGCTGCGTTCGTTATTCGAGATGGCGCAGTCACCTGATTACGCGCTCCGGTGGGCAATAGGGATGGGCGTTGTCGATAAATTGTTTTATCGATGTTTTTAAAGTCATGGTATGTAATGGTAAAATGGACATAATTCTCAGTTTAACAAAGGTCATACCTAATTATTTAGTAATCTGAATTAACATTAAAATTAACTAGTATTGATTTCAGAAACGTGTCTTATGTTGAAGTTTAGTTTTTTTTGTTAAAATATTAATGGATATTATAACCTACCTGGCAATAAATGATGCTCATTCTGTTGGTCAATTGATGCATTTTCATTTATACAACAATAATGCATACTTTTATGTTGAACTAGCTTCTGTCAACGGCTTCGTCTGCGTTCTCGTGGCATAAAAAGTAGACTATGTGTTATTCCAGCCCATAATCTATTCCTATTGCAAGCTTCATCCTGATTCTTTTAGCCGTGATTGAGTAACAAAAACACAAAGTTTCGCATTTATAATATTAGTAAATTAATATTTTTTTTCGATTGGAACCAAGAGCTTTAAAGAAAATCGATTTAATTAGTTTAATGCTCTGTAAATACAAAATTTCTATCGACTAATGACTATCGATATAGCAATCGGTAAAATAATTTAACATCGACATTTTGACATCGACTTTATCGACACGTAGCACATCCCTACAAGCTTTCTGGCAGCTTTAAGTGAACATTTGGTCCAGTGCCGACCCTCTTACATCTGCTACTGGGATGTATGAATAAACATATTGTTATAAAATGTAGCCAAGTTCCATATTGACATGTCATTCTTAGAATAGTACAGAATATTATCTGATCTGCCGCTATACAATGTACACCCACTTTTCACCATTTGTGTTATAAGTCCCATATAATAGGGGTGAGCCTATTGCCATATACTGGGCACAATTCCAGACTCCGTGCTACTACTGAGAAATTTAGTTGACGCGAGAGGGAGTGTCAGACTCTTACTGACTAAAAACCTGTTCCTACTCCTGCTCTACGAACCGGAGCTCCGGTAACCCGCTAAGCAGTCCGTAACTCCGAGAGGCGTTCACGCATAGAATCTTACTTCTCTAAATTAACTCAAACTTACAAAATAATAATATTACTACTTTTATGTTACTGTTGACTGCCTCGTTGGTCGAGTGGTAGTAAGTGCGACTCTCGGACAATGAGTTTCGGGTTCGATTCAAGGCAATATACTCACATGGGACTTATAAAACAAATGGTGAAAAGTGGGTGTACATTGTATAGCGGTATTACGTGCCGTAATGTGCATCTCTGCCTACCCTTTCGGGGATAAAAGGCGTGACGTTGACGTACTTCGACTTTTATGTTATTTTTTTCCAAATAATTCACAAAAGTTTTCATTAGTTACGTTCAAATTGATTCATTGGCCTTTCAAATTGTGAATTTTCCAAAATATACGCGAATTTCGAACCTCAAACGTGTACAGAATCTTAATGCGACTTTTGAGAGTAAAATAAAATAAAAAAATATCATAAATTGGGCATCCATCTTTGATTTATTATTTCTTTTTCTGATTTGCGATTCAAAGGGAGCGTCTAATGCAATGTGATTAGATTATTTTGGGATTTTTTTTTGTTTTAAGACGTGTTATACTAGGTTCGTTCTTTGGTTTTGTTCGATATAAAAATACCCCTGACAGTGTACAACCTACTGCAAAGACTTGTTTCATAGACTCCCATTTACTAAAGTCTCTAAAGGTAAGCGTCCACAGGCCCGTATTGTACGCATCGCACGCATTGCGTATGATGTCATCAGTACGCATCGCATGCGGATTAATGGACGCAGTTGTATGAGTTTCGTGTGAAGCCTTAATGCGGGCCTGTGGACGCGTACGGTACCTACCATAATACAACAAAACAAATGACTACCGTCTGAAGACCTAAATGTCTCAAAGCATTAAGTGACTGTATGTCTAGGAATCCTTCAGAGATGCTAGTTTAATTGAACCCGCTATACGTACCACGGCAGCCAGTTGACTAGCCACCGTGCCAACCATACTGTTGGCGCTTAACTGCAGTCAAACACTGGTGTAAACGGGTTCAATTAACATATGTTTTTTTTTATATGGAAAAATGCGTACTATGGATGCGTGCTATGGATAGTTTCCCTACTATCGATACATCGCATACTCGAGTTGCGCATCTTACTCGCATAGCTACATAGCTTAGTATCAGTGGAAACGGTCACATAGTTTCGCAGCTTAGCTATTACATCTTCTTAGCCTCATCCGGAGCTGCGGACTGCCTAGCAGGTTTCCGGGGCTCGGGCTCGAAAAGCAGGAGTAGGAACAGGATGGTTTTTAGTTAGTAAGAACCTGACACTCCTCGCCTCGTCGAAGGTGGGAGAAGTCATTGGATGGTTTTGCCCCCTCAAAAAACCATAGTTAAAGCACCCTAATATATAAAAATCTGTTTAGTAGGGCGTTGTGATGTAATGAGATTAGGTTGAATGGTTGCCATGGAAACGGCAAATAATTTTAGAGGGTGCTACAGAGTATTGTGTGCAAGTCATATCCTTATTCCTTATTAGATCGGATTATTAACGTGTGGATTATATTTGGTAAGTTGGTACTGCTGACTATGATTTTGAAATTCGATTGAGACCATCGGGATTTTTAGATAGGTATACATATATGTATTTGAAATTGTAGATTGAATGAAAATACTGTCTCGTTGGTCGACTGTCGGGTAAGGGTCCCGGGATTGATTCCCGGGTCGGCGGGTAAAGTACGTACTGCTGGGGGATTTTGAGTATTTCGAAAAATTTTCAGTAGAAACATGCAGTCTAGAAATGTCTCCGGTATATTGTTGTAGGCTCACTGGGACTCTGTCACTCCCCCTATTACATGGGACTTATAATGCAAAATGGCGAAAAGTGGGTGTATATTGTACAGATAGCATTACGTGCCGTAATGTGCACCTCTGCCAACCTACCTAAAAATGTACCTAGTAGTGATGTCACGAGATATTTCAAAGCGATAAATCTTCGAAAGTATTTGTTTCCTTAAAAAAATAAAATAAAAAATACGTGTCTAATATTTTAAAATAATTTACAAGACGGACATCAAAATAAAAATGAGTCCTCTACCCTATTATTCTATTCCAATAACACATGACCAAACTATGGAAGCTAGTATATGTTCCTCCTATACAAGTTAGAAACTCCCTTTGACAAGCCAGGCTTATAATCAAAGGTAAAACAATATCACACAAGAAAATTTAATCTCCTCAACTCTATCACATGCCTATGAAATACCTGTGCGATAGTGCCACCGGTAGTTCCACTGATACTGAGCCAATTTCGGCTAAAATTGCATTCACCGTAGGCCGCACGATCTTGATAAATGGGTGAGTATTTGGGTAAGGGATGTGCTTTGCAAATTGAGTATTATGCTGTGTGGTTATAGGGTTCGTTATATTTTGGTGTAGTTATGTTAAAGATACTTTTTTAAATCTTTTTAAGGAACAGAGAGTAAAGTTCTCTAAGAAAAGGAGGATCCTCCGACCAGGCGAGATGATCGTGCCTGGCAGGCTTCTTTGGCCCAACTGTTTTTCGTTGGGATTTTCTATCCATGTTTATTCGCATGTAAACTTCACATGTGTGATGTAGGATTTTTATGACATTATCCCATTGATTTGCTTGTTTTGTATGTTAGTTGTAAGTATGTTCGACTTCTGTTATCTGACACTTGTCATGTGTCGCTACGTAGTTATGCTAAAGATGCTTGTGGTGATAGCAGAAAGGAGATGTCAACACCGTTTCTCTTGCTGTGGGTGATTTTTTATTTGTTAGCGTTTTTGGACACGGTGCTGCTGTCGCGCTACTGCCACCACCCTTATTCTCTCTGTTGTACTGGCCGGTAATTACAGGCCAGTAGCCTATATATACTATATATAGCCAATATAAGTCACATTTTGTAAATTCCATCATCATCCATCATTAGCCACTTAACTTATAATTAGAAATTATAAACGCAGGTTTCCTCACGATGTTTTCCTACACCGTTTACCAGTTCTTCATCGTTTGTCTAAACAATCTTATAAAGTACATCAACTCGGAAAAAGTCACATTGGTACTTGCCGTTGGTAGGTTTCGAAACCGCACCCTCATGCATGAGAAGCAGGCGTCTTAAACCTCCGGGCCACCACGACGACGCCACGATTTTTTAATTAAATTATCAAAAAAACAACTTTCGTCGTCAAAGCTGACCTTCGTTCAGGAGCGGACGTCTTCCGACTGAAGATGGTGATATCAAATTATCAACTAATCCCAAAAACACGACCGAAGTTGCATGACCACCTACCGACAACTGAACCACAACATTAAAAGCAAAAACCTCTTCAGCATCCAAGCTATGTCTCATATCCCTCACAAAATTGTATCCCGACATTCCTTCAGAAACTATGTTGTCCCTTGAAAACCTTGAACTGTATAAAGTTTAGAAACTAGTTTGCATATTAAGATGTTACTACTAAGTTACTTTGAGCTCGTATCATTAATCTTCATCTTGAGGAATGCGTGTCATGTTCTTTTCAAATGTAAAGCTGTGTTATGATTGAGGTGTTTTGTGTGGAGGTTTTATGGGATAGGTGTTGTTAAATGAAAATAAAGGTTTATTCACGAAAATGTTTTGAGAAAATCTCTAGTAGTTTTGAGTCACACAGGAACTCTTCATTGTTAGCAGACGCGGCGACGTCACGCAGCCTATTGGTACTACATTCTGATTTGATTAGTCATTTTCGCAGAATTAAATAACAAACAATATTATATTTTTTCGTGTTTTTCTTTTTATATTGTTATAGAGACTGTCAATATTTTTCGGTTATGTAAGTTGGACTTATTTGGCATTTACTGCCTCGTTCGTCAAGTAGTCGGTGGCGCGACTGTTATTTAAAAGGTTTTATATTCAATTCACTGTACGGTTGACGCGGTGGCTGGCTACCGTGCAACGGCTAGCGGGTTACCGCACGGAGGTACTCTTTGTGTGATCAAGAAGTTGTTGTTTCAGATCTGGGTATCATGTGTATGTGAACTTGTACTTATATTTGTAAACGCACCCACCATACAGGAGAAAAACTAAGTGTGGGGCAACGTTTAAAAAAAAAAACGTGTGTGTTTCATCCTTCTTCAATTACTTATTACACAGTTTTTCCATTTTCCTTTAACTTTTTAAAACTTTGTACACGCCAACTTTAAAATAATGCTCACCCAAAGACGTTCGACTAGATTCGATCGAGTCACTTCGCTCGTTTATTACCTTTCAGCTCAGAAATTGAGGTGTAAGCCTTTGAATAAGTAGATTCATTACTCTTTGAAATATTAGCTTTTTAACTGACAAGACTTCGGTTAGAGCAGTGTTGGAAAATAGTTATTGGGTGTCCCTTTGTGACTAACGGTGAAGAAAAACATCGTGAGGAAACCTGGGCTTATAATTTCTAATTATAAGTTTAAAATCGCCAACCCGCATTGAGTAAACGTGAAACAAATGTTCATCACGCTGAAATTACTGAACGGATTTTGATACAATTTGGTATACAGAAACGGTAGAAGTTGACTTGAATGATGTGATACTTTCACCCACGGAAACGTGGGTAAAACAGGAGACAGAAACTAGTCTTTAATATTTCGCAATAATGAAGAAAGATAGACTTCATAACAATAAATAAATCGAACTAGTGTCATTAGGTGACCTATAGACTAACTTTAATTGTACTTTTGACTTTCAATAGTTATTGTATCGTATTAATTGAAGTATTTGGAGTATGTCCTTTAATTGGATTTAGGTCTTTAAAGGACACGTTCGCTTTGTATGTTGTTTAGAACTGTCTACGAGATATAGGGTGCTTTTCTTATAGAGATGTGCTATGTTGCTATGTTACGAAGATGTTATAGCTTAGTTGTGAAACTATGTGACCATTTAAACTGATATTTAACCATGTAGCTGTAGCCATGTAGCAAGTATGTAGCAATGCGAGGGAGATGGTGTAGCTCGAGTATGCGATGTATTAATAGTAGGGAAGCTATCCATAGCACGCATCTTTCCATATAATAAAAATAATAGACGTTACTGACGTTACCAATAGTTTTAAAATTGTGCCTGGTATAAGGCAACAAGTCTATCTCCTATTACATGGGCGAACATTACAACATAACTATTGAACAACGGGTGTTACATTGTACATATATGATTTACGCGCCTCTGCCTACCCCTTCAAGGATAAAATTCTATTACATTATTCCTTCCAATTTTGAGGAAAAACAACAGAGAATGGTGTTATACAAATATAAATAAATCAAATAGTCCCATCGTGACGTAATGATATATGGGGCAAAGGTCTCGACTCGACAAGGAGGATCTACTCCGATACTACTCGTATAATTAATTGTTTTTAGTTCGCTACTCAAGTTCATATCAAGTTATACAGAACCAGTTTATCTTGGTCCCTCTATGTATGGTCTTTCTACGCGTTTAAAGTATCAGTTTATATTGGTTCTGTGCAGCTTGACGTGTAGTTGTGTACACAAATGTAAAAGTGACGGTATGAAACTGATAAATGATAGATAAATATATATTTTTTTGTGAATGGATTTTGTGTCTTATAGCTTTTTTATAGAGTTGAAATTGTATTGTAAGATATTTTTGTAGTTTATGAGGTGTGTGTGGAGTGTTAGACTCTTACTGACTACTTAAATATTATTCTTCCTACTCCTGTATTTCGAGCCGGAGCCCCGGTAACTCACTAAGCAGTTCGCATCCGGGTCGGCATCAACCCTACTGGGTCCCAACTGTGGTAGTCTGATGGCTCTTTGAGGCGTGCGCGAAACGCGACGCGCCGTACTCACGTTTGTTTCTGGTCGGGCAGCGAGTTATCCTTGCTAGCCATCCGAAGACCCGCACTTACGGTGCTCTGAGATCGTCGCGCAATCCCCGACTCCCGGAGTATCTCTTACGACGGCTGAGGCAAGAGGAAAGGCTTGTTCCCACACGGCCCGTCTCCTCCTTAGCTATTATGACTGCTTCGCAGAAGAAAGAGACGGCATCCCAAGATCCGTAGTCAAGCAGTACACCGGTCACGTGAAACGCGAGCAAACCCAGGACCAAAACCTAACTCCCCACAGTGACATAACCGAACCCATCCTTTTTGTTTGTCGAGTAAATATTATTAAGACAGAATAAATTGTAACCAACTGCCATATTTCATTCTGGCACCCTACCGCGTGCGTTTTAATAAACCTGTGAACGAAAACCTATTTATTTACGGGATATTAAGGAATGGTTAGGTCGTGTTCATAATACATAGTAATATTGAGGAGGGTACCGAAACCTTGTAGGTATCTTATATGACTTTTTGAGGTTTCTGATAGTAATTTTCGCCTGTGGTTTTAGAATAAAAATGGCCTTTATTTTTATTTTTTTCTATATATTTACTAAATAATTGATCTCGGGATTGATTTCAAGACCGGGTCCAGTATTGTTATTCATTATTTAATTTCGGATAAATAGGTTTTAGGGTCGGTAAAGCGCATGTAATACCCCAGGTGTTGCAAGCGTTTATAGGCCACAGTAACCACTTACCATCGGATGGACCGTGTGCTTTCTTGCCACCGTAGTGGTGTAAAAAAAACATCAGTAGCAATAGTCTGTAATGTTAAAGTGTAGGAGAGTCATGCTTCGGCACAAATGCGCCGCCTCGACGCGAGTGATACCACAACCTCACAGAAAACTGACGTGAAACAACACTTGCGTTGAGTTTGTTGTGTGAGTTAGGTTACCAGAGGCCCAATTACACACCCCCCTTCCCAATCTTCTCAATCCTCAATTCCCCAACAACCCTTAAATTCCTAACCCCTAAAAGGTCGGCAACGCACTTGTAACGCCTCTGGTGTTTCGGGTGTCCATAGTCGGCGGTGATTGCTTACCATCAGGTAATATGTCAATTCGTTTACCGGCTTATACCCTATAAAAATCACACACATCTCCATATTTTTGAAGTAGGTTAAAAATAGACGATTAATCGGACCTTTATATTATTATATCGTTCAACTCCACATCATGAACGGCACTTTACCACAAATTATAACAAAGTAACGAAATATGGGTCCCACTATTATCCTTTTGTAAGACACCCGATTCAATTACATTTACGCCTACTCTCAGATGGGGTAAGCAGAGATCTAAGTGGATTTCTACACGTCAAGTTATACAGAACCAGTATAACCTGACCGGTGGACGTGTAACAAAAATACCCATATACATCAAGAAGCACTGAAGAATACAGGTTGAATAGAATCTCTACACAAAGTTTTCAGCTCAAAATACGTTTAAAAAAAATGGTACCAAATACTTGGTGTCGCATGGTTCTTGATTTTATTAATCATACAAACGTGTCACAACACTACAGGGGTCACTCGCTAATTACGAAACATTTCTTCTGTAAATCTGATCGCCTAGTACCTATCTACCTAATTTTAATTCGCATGAAAAATAAAAATAAAATATTGGAAAAATTCATAACTTCGTGCCATGAAAACATGAGTTTAAAAAACCCTTCCCGTATCGTTTGTTATGTTATCTAGAAACCGCGCACTAGATATGTATACCCCTGTGGCGACACATTGACAAGTGACAAGTGACAGATGACAAAAGTCGCACATAGACTATCGACGAGCAAATCAACGGATGACGTCACAAATATCCTGCATCGCACATGTGAAGTTTACATGCGAATTAACACGGATAGAAAATCCCAACGAACAACAGTTGGGCAGAAAGCCCGCCAGGCTGATCACCTCGCCTGGTCGGAGGATCCTCCTTTTCTTAGGGAACTTTACTCTCTGTTCCCTAAACCCCCTTTTTGTTACACCGTGTATAAAGCGAGACCAATGTAAACTGGTTATGTATCGTTGTGTCCTATGTAGGTACAAGTAAATCGACTTAGATCCTATTTTCGTCTAGAAAATGGCCTGACCTTTATGAAAGAGGTGGGTTTTATAGGTCATATTGTGATATAGGTACATGATATTAAGGTTTAATTTTCGAAAAAAGGTGGGTAGAGAGGTTTTTTTGTAATAACTATTGTGAGATATACTAAATTAACTAAAAATAACGGTTTAGTCACGTATATTAATGGAGAAAAGCGTTACTAGTTTCGAGTCACAAAGGGACTCTTCATCATGAGCAGCGTGCATCATAAGCAGATAGCAGCATTTTTTTTTTTAGTTAATTCACTCCTTTTTGTCCCCGAAGTAGACCGCTCATCGGCAATGCCTACATGCGATGCGTACCGATGACGTCATACGGAATGCCGATGCCAAAAATCCGAGTGAAAGTGGCATCGGCAATCCGAACGCTGCCGATACAGTGGACGCAGTCTGAAAAATTAATCCGTTTGATGCGATCCGTCCGATGCGTGCGATGCGTACGATGCGGGCCTGTAGACGCTTACCTTAAGATGTATAGATTTCCGGAGCTGCGGACTGCATAGCGAGTTTACCGGATCTCCGAATCGACAAGCAGGAGTAGGAACGGGGTGGTTATTCGTCAGTAAGAGACTAACACTCCCTCTTGCCTTGCCCAAGGCGGGAGAAGTCATTGGATGATTTTCCCCCTTAAAAAAGATGTATACTTACTATTAGTTGTGAAATCACTTTTATTACTATAGTGACAGGATGACATCTGACATTGAACAATGGACCTTATCACATGGTAACAAGTATAAAGTTACATGTATACGAAAATTTAGTTCAAAATATATTCTCCTTATTTCCTTACTTATCTCGTCACGACACGTGCTACTGGTCTAGTAATTAGTACACCTCTGCTATCGTCTTAATCTAGAACACGCTAAAAACCAACTTCCTATTTGCATTCGATCAACTACTAAAATCAACTCTATTCCTTCCACATACGGACTATCAAAACCGCAAACATAACTTTGCACGGACGATTCATCTCAGTTTCCTACAAAGTTATCTTTAACACTCTTTTAAGGTAAAATAGTCTTTATTACATCGTGTTAAAGTGGTATTTAAGTGTGTAAGTTAAGTGGTGTTTTCTACAAAGGGATATACAGACGTCTTGTAATGAAAGTTTTCTCAAAGAAAATGCTTTTTCTTGCAAACGGTTGTGTGTTGGGACGTTCTTTGTGTAAACTGTTCCTTATGTGATTACTGGGTTCTTGCTACAATAGTTTGAGTTCGATACTTTTTTTGAGGGGAAGAGTCATCCAATGATTTCTCCCGCCTTGGGTGTGGCGAGAGGGAGTGTCAGACTCTTACTGACTATAAACCACCCCGTTCCTACTCCTGGTTTTCAGCCCCGAATCAAGAAGTCTATAGTTAGTAGTCTATAATTCAACGAAAAACGAAGTTTCGTCGGAAACTTCGAAGATTTCGTACTACAATTCCATTTATTGCGAACTTTCGTCAGCAAAAATGACCAAATGAAATGAAGATAAATAAAAAAGTTTTGATTTGAAATTAAAAATAAAATGTTATTTTAAGTAATAAATCAATAAAACCTACAGCCGAAGATTAAACGAAACTTCGCATTCGAGAACCGGAGTAGCCCTACAGGCATCAACCCTACTGGGTGCCATATGTAGTGGATGCATAAAACTACTATAACGTAGGCATCTCCTAAGAAAGGATTTTGACAAATTAAACACGAGTGAAGCCACGGGTCAAAACTAGTCTTATAAATATAAATAGATCTTGTCTACCGAAAAGTACCTAGTATATACTTCTATACTACACAAATCAACCCAAAGAAAAACCTTTCAACGAACATAAAGAGCTTTAGAAAACAAAGCGCAATAAATCTTCTGTTGCCTTCCTTTCTACAAACATAATGGCCCACTTAAATAGTAGCAGTCTAATTGAATAATTCGGTACATCCTTCGGGTAGCCAATAAATTTCATGTGAGAGAAGTACCAACCGCGGATTAGTGTACCCGCTAAAACTTAGATTAATTGGTGGGTTGTTACACCGTACTGTAATTTTGATTAAGTAATTTAGCAAAAATGTCCAATGGATGATTGCTTTTTGAGGGGTAAAATGGTCCAATGACTTCTCTCGTCGAGGCGAGGTGAGAGAGAGTGTCAGACTCTTTCTGACTAAAAACCACCCCGTTCCTACTTCTGCTTTTCGACCCGGATCCCCGGTGTCTTCTTGATGTGCTGTGCGTTGAGAATCAAATTACGTACGTATGAGGGCGCGTGTTTGAAACCTACCAACGCCAAAGTACCAATGTGACTTTTTCCGAGTTATATGTACCGTACTGTCTAAGATTATTATGATTACTTTACCATAATTTATATGACAGGGTTTAATGGCTGGCCTCATAAAGCCAGTATTTTCAACTGTGATCCGGAGCTGCGGACTACCCAGCGGCTATACCGGGGCTCCAGCTCGAAAAGCAGGAGTAGGAACGAGTTGGTTTTTAGTCAGTAAGAGTCTTCTGACACTCCCTCTCGCCTCACCCAAGACGGGAGAAGTCATTGGATGATTATCTGTTCATCGTCACATTTCAACTGTGTGACAGACAATTCTGTTGTCTGTGAAAGCTTGAATGACTCAAGCTATCTGAATAAAAAGTGTAACTAGTATAGTTACGCTTCGGTGTAACAGTGAGTCACATGAGCTTAACCGGCGTTTAACCACTTGAGTTATTGAAGCCTAAACAGGTAACGCAATGTACCGGAACGCTACAGTTTGTCTGTTCACCTATTTATTCTCGTAAACTGTCTAATATATCGCGCCGAGTTCCTCATTTTAAAGGGACTTAACTGTATTACAGGGATTCAGGTGAAAGGAATAAGATTTGTTTTGTTTATTTATAGGGCATAGGCTGTAGATTGACTAACGGGTTATCGGGGCTCCGGCTCGAAAAGTAGGAGTAGGAACGGGGTGGTTTTCAGTCAGTAAGAGTCTGATCTCTCTCTCCCTCTTGCTTTTCCCAAGACAGGAGATGTCATTGGATGATTTTCCCCTATAAAAACAGACATTGTTTCGTTAAATCATAAATTATTATCATAGATGAATGTGAAAGAATAAACATGTGAGATTTTTTTCTATTTGAGTTATTTGGTTAAACGAAAAATTGGATACATACATACATCCACTTGATCGACTGTTAAACCGTTAGACTACAAGTGCGACTGCCGGGTCTTGGGTACGATTCCCGGTTTGGGCAAGGTTTTACTAGACTTTCCGAAAATTTCTAAGTAGTAGCTTGGAGCCTGGATATGTGTCCGGTACATGGCAATAGGCTCACCACCTCATGGAACTTAGAACATAATTATATTGTGAAAAGTGGGTGTACATTGTACACTGGCATAATGTGTACCTCTGCCTACTTTTTGAAGAATAAAAGGCGTGACAATATTCATTTATTATTTTACTACTAAGCCCATTTTAAAATAAGCCCCCAATTATTATAAAAACTAAAACACACCTAATTTAAAACCGGGACGTGAACAACAAATTTAAAAATAACACTTTTACTTGATAAAAGAGTGTAACGTTTAAAAATTACGAAAAAGGTTAGCCAGTGGGGTACTTTCAGGGTTGCCGGGCTTACTAAACCTGGAGGGGGGAGAGCCGTGCGGAAAAATACCACGGTACTTTTAAACTGTAAGTATTATAGTATTTTGCACGTTGCCTGCCCTGCTTTAGGGGTGGGAGATGGTCGATGTTGTGTTGTCGATACTGTTTTTTTTCCATGATCGACATTATGAATAGATTGTTATAATAATTTTTGTTAATCTGAATTAAAAAAAAACTAGTGAAATGTGTGTGTCTTATTCAAAACTATATTTTGTGTACTTTCAGTAGGCATGATCATTAAAAAGATTGGAAAACCTAAAGTTTAACTAATTTTGTAGATGTGGAGGAATTTTTAAAAATGTTCTTGATGCATAGTATTTTATTAAATTTTTCTTTTAACAAATGTAGTTTGTGTCAAATTGGGGTATTAAAATTAAACATCTATTTAGTCCGCCAGTTAGGTAATAAAAATAGCAGACAATTGTTTTATTTTGTCATATAAGATAACAAGTTTAATGAAAAAATCAAATACCAAAATGACGTCACGAAATATTTAAATGATATACTTCAAAAGTATTGGTTTCCGTAAGGAACAACACATAATTGTCTAATGATTTAAAATAACGTTACTAGACGGACATTAAAATTAAAATTAAATCTACTCTGAATTTGCGGCAGTTTATTAAAAAAGTATACCATAAATATTAAAAATAACGTTTTAAAAGAAATGAACTAAAATTCATTTATTCAGAAGTAACCATGAACCACAAAACGCAAAAAAAAAAACGGAAAGGAATATTAAAGAAAAGTTTTATCGATATTTGACGATCACATCCCTAAACGGTGCAGGAGGATATCCCTTAAAGCCCCTAGGGGTCTGATAAATTGTGTTCCGCTTGCTCAGTGTGGATATTAATAATATTTTAGTATACCATTAACATTTTGAATAATTTTAATAAACTTCCCCCCTATAATAATAAAATTTAATATTTTAATAACTACCGGCCGTTGAGTTTCATGAAAGTAATGGTGTATAAATAACTACATGCGATAAAGAGTAATAATACAATGACTTTTAATAATATTTTATTTATATTTTTAATTAGTACTGAAAAAAAACAGCCACACTCAGAGACGTTTAATGTTTATTTAAACTGTTCCTTAGTAACGATTTTGTTCCAAAAACAATTGCTAAGGATTGGGTTAAGTAATCATTAATTGACTCTGAGTACGACGGTTAGAGGATTTTTAAATAAATATAATTATGTAAAAACTGTTACTTATGTAGTTTAACAATTTTAATACTTATTTATACTAATATATAAAGCTGAAGAGTTTGGTTGTTTGTTTTGACCCGCTAATTTTCGGAACTACTGTTCAACAACGCTTGCGTTGTGCCTTAATCTCCAACAAATCTCAAACTAATTATTAGATATGTTTTTCGGCTAGTTTCAAGCCACGCTAGTTCTAGTGTTTGCATGGCTTAAAGCTAGTGGAGTTCCTTGTCAAATAGTTACGTGAATAAGTTGAAAAACATAATAATTAATTTAGAATGCTTCACTAAAGTTATAATATAAACAAACCTCAAATTCTAACGCCCCCAAAAGGCATCAACACAATTGTAACGCCTCTGGTATTCCAGTTATCGGTGATTACTTACTATCAGTTAATCCGTCTGCTCGTTTACCGCCTTATCCCAATAAAAAAAAAACTAAGACAAACAAACAAAGTCATAAACTAACCACACCTGATCTCCTATCGCAAGCCAACTATTATATATTACAGATGGGTATATTTTTTTGAATATTTGTCAACTAGTGACCTAGTTTTTTGACATTTGTACTGGGAAAACTAAGGCGAGGGAAAAACGTATGTTTGTTGGTCCCGTGAAATATTGTGGACATCTCCGACATCGTTTTACTTGATGGCTCTGGAAGAGAAAAAGTAATTTCCATAAACCACGCTTGTTGCGAGAGTCCGAAGGGATGGGTAGAAGAAATAGTATTTGTTGCTGTTGCTTGTCTTTGTAGCTAGTTTTCTTAACCAAGTATATTTATAAATAAAAGAGTATATTAGCAGCATGCTTAATTTGCTGGTTTTCCTAATATATATGTATCCCCGAAGTGGTGGGCAGAGGCGCACATTACGGCACGTAATGCCACTGTACAATGTACCCACTTCTTACCATTTCTGTTATAAGTCCTATGTAATAGAGGGTGAGTTTGTTGCCATATACTGAAATTAAATTACTCGTAAAGTCGAAAAAGCCGCATAATAACATTGCTTAGCTGAAGCCGTTTTTAACAGTGCTAAGTTATGTGTACTAATAAATATGGTTGGAACTTAGAAGCCAAACGCATCCACGGCAACGTAGTGGAAAAGCACTTTTAATGGTTACTTAACTCAGCCTTAGCAATTGATTTGATACAAAACTGTTACTGTGGCGACCAGGTGTCGGACGATGCGACAGATGACAGAAGTCGCACATAGACTATCGACGTGCAAAATCAACGGATGGCTGTCTCGTAGCCTACATCACACATATGAAGTTTACATGCGATTTAACACGGATAGAAAATCCCAACGAACAACAGTGGGGCAGAAAGCCTATAAACATGATCACCTCACCTGGTCGGAGGATCCTCCTTTTCTTAGCCAACTTTATTACTGTACTAAGGAATAGTTTAAGGTAATTAAAAGTCTTGAGTTGGCAGAAAGACTATTTTTATCCAGAACATCAGAGTCTCACTTACGATCAATACAGCAGTCACAGTGTTCCGGATTTATACAATTTAAAACGAAACGTTTATTAATTCATAGCTCCGAAACGGTAATTAATTGAGTTTACTACACAAGTCTGACTTAATTACCTTTTATTGATTCTCTTAAACTAATTTCAGTATGATATGATTTTGCTATAAATATCATTTTGCTATAAATAAAGAGCTACTTTATTCAATGTGTTGCCGGTTGAGAGCAGCATTGAGGCTTGGTTTTGGGTTTTATCCGGGTCGGGTAAAGACCGTTGAGTTTAAAATATTGAAAAATTATACATAATAACCTCACGTCTAGTCTGCCATGGGGGTAGGCAAACTTAATGGACCGCAAATTGCTACAAAAAATTTGCCTTATATTAATCTTGAAATATACACAATAAACAGATTAGCGATATATTAAAGAAGAGCCAAATTAAGTACCCTTTACCGTAAGCTCGCATGAAAAGACTGATACTGTCGATACGAACCAGGTAAGTAATATTCGTACAATTTGCGTTTCAAAGTCCTGCTTGTCCCATGGGGACAGGCGTGAGGTTATATATATATGTGTATGTAGTACTACATACAAAACTTGGACCTCCTCCGTCGCTTTTTTGAACGGTTAAAATTACTTCAGAATGTCACTATATCTAACACGCTCATTGTACAGCTATATTCCACTGGCGAAAAAATGGGTGTTACATTTTGAAATCTTGATATTATCATAACTATCTATATTTTATTAAAACAACTGTTATTTACACTCTTTCTCCCATAACCAGATCAATTTTTTATACCCGGAATGACCCGGCTAACGTAACACTTCTTTTCGATCCGGTCAGCGAAAAAGGTCAACGATACGGATAAACGGTTGAATCTATACGATCAGGGGAGAATGATAAAATGTAGTTATTGATACAGATATATTTATTTATATGTTTATTTTGGATAGTTTGATTTTGACTTTGACTTTGAAGCGATTTTTGACTAGGTTATGCTAGTAGACCAATTAAAGTTTAGTTTTTGTTGCTCAATATCTCCATTTTCTAATTTATTTTGATGATTAACTCGGTAAAAGTGCAGACGGATCACCTGATGGTAAGCAATCGCTGCCGCAAGAATCCCTCAAAACACCAGAGGCGTTACAAGTGCGTTGCCGGCCTTTTGAGGGTTAGAATTTAAGGGTTGTTGGGGAATCGGGGATTGAGAAGATTGGGAAAGGGGTAATTGGGCCTCATTCACATAACGCAAGCGTTGTTTCACGTCGGTTTTCTGCGAGGCCATGGTATCTTCGGTCGTGCCGAAGCATGGTTCTCCCACACTTACTTAATCTATACATATAATAAAATCGTAGTCAAGTGCTGTCCACATTTATAAATTTAAAAAAAATAGCAAGGGTTATTATGTCGATGTCGAACCCAAAAATGTAATTAATTTTTTTGTCTGTTTGTCTGTTTGTCTGTTTATCTGTTCGTCTTGCGCGCTAATCTCAGATGACGGCTGATCCGAGTTGGATGCGGTTTTCACGAATATATTGTGGGATGCTTAAAGCTACATTTAGTCAATGTTTCATGCAATCGGTTCATAAATAAAAAAGCATGTCAAATTGAATCACGTCGAACATTCTATGCTTATACCATTAATCTCCGCAACTATGACGGGTGGTTAAATTTGGTACAGATATAGTTTAGAACCTTAGAAAGGACATAGATAAACAAAAATCAAAAAATAAAAATAAGAAATAGCATTTTTATAAATAATTCTATGTCGATCGCCACGACTTCGGTTCATGTTATTGTTTTAATTCATCGTAAGCCAGTAAATAAATAGTAAAAAGGTATGAAAAAAATAATATCAATAAATAAAACATTTAGTACAAAGAAAATGCTCTAACGGAGTATAGATAATTCTTGTCGATCGTTACACGACTTCGGTTCATGTTATTATTTTAATTCATCCAAAAATAGTAAATAAATAGTAAAAATTATGAAAAAAATAATATCAATATAATAAACTTTTAGTACAAAGAAAATGCCCGAACGGAGTATATAAATAATCAAGTTGTCTTTATCCTCGATCAGATGGCGTTGGGATCGAAATAGATCGCCTATGGTTTCGTTACATTCACTTTTGGGTATCGGCCAGCGCTTCGGTACTATCGTAGAAAAAGTGTCTAATCTATGATTATTTGTCTGTAGTGGTCCTGCTGTTTCGTATATTCAAATTGGTTTCGTTGTATTTGTCAATTAATAAGTTTATTTATTGGGTTTTCCTGGTTGGATGGTTAAACTATTTAACGTAGGTTTAGTTTGATATCGATTATTAGTAGTTACTGTAGTAGTTTTTTTAATAAAATTGTAAGTCTAATTTATAAATATTCCAATTTTTAAGTCGTTTCTTTTAAATTATTTAGGTAAGCTTGGTTATTATAGCATAGAGGATAGGTTGTAATATAGTTTCACCAATTGTTATAAATTCGTAATTCGTAGCTTTCTTGAGTTTTAAGGAAGTTTAAGTCCGTTTTTAAACTATTTTTTCAAGCCCTAAGTGGTATACATCTATTAAATTCAAACGCAGACTCATTATGTTGATTTTTCAGAGTTCTGGAATATCTTCCACATCTCATTTTTGAAGAGCCGCGAGATCGGGAACTGTGGTTAAAACCAAAAATTCGTGCCGGAAGTCACTATTCCACGCGAACGAAGTCGCGGGCAAAAGCTAGTATTATTATAAAATAAAAATTTTCAAAAGCCACATTTCGTAGTTTTAAAGAACTAAGCTATTTAGTGATGTAGCTCTACACTAAATCATGGGTGCAGCTACTACTCTTGATAATAAATACTATGTATGTGATAAAAACGTCACATATATTTGGAGTAAACTCTACGCCATTTGTTATGGGACCCACTTCAAGACTGCAGTGGACAAAACTGGGTCAAAATAGACAAAGGAATTTCTTGATTTTTCCACTTAAACACTATATACATTTTGTGGTCGAAAAGAGAAAAAAATATAAATAGATATCAAACTTATTTATTTAACAGTTTTTATTCTGACAAAATTATTTAAGCTATCATTGCGTTCATTTCAATTTATGCGGATGATGCCAGGTGGCAAAAATCTTCTCTATTGAACTTATGTCGAAAAATCGATTTATACGATCGGTTACTCTAAGGTTATTGTTTTGGTCGATTAGTACTGGGCCGATACAGACGAAAGATTCTTTTTTATGGTGGGATCCAATGACTTCTCCCGCCTTGGGCAAAGCGAGAGTCATGTCAGCCTAAAAACCACCCTGTTCCTACTTCTGCTTTTCGAGCAGGTCCTGCCTGGTGGTCTGACTAGCTGTAACTTTAATCTTGGTATAGCCAAATATTGGCTTTTAGATCAGTGTAAATTGCGAAAATTTACTCATGCTTGTCTTTACAAAATATTTCTCTTTTTCTGTTACGAGACAGGTCATCACAATTGTTAAAGAAATAAAGTACGATAATAGGGTAGATGACTAATTTTTATTTTAATGTCCGTCTTGTAGATTATTTAAAAAAATAAGACACGTATTTTTTATTGTCTTACGGAAACAAATACTTTCGAAATATATCAATTTTCCACAGTTTTACTGTGCGAGCCCGAAAGTTTCGTAAGAAACGCACAGTTGTGACCTGCCAACCATCTATATGATGGGGATGGAAGTGTTGTCGTGTAGGTCGATGGCGGAAAGTATTGGGAAATACTGCATCACCCTTTGAACATTTTAAATAGCCTTACATTAGAATTCAGCCTGAACGAACTCATTCTTCCAATTGCAAGATGTCATTCCCAAAATACAGCCGAACCACTACAAACTCAACTCTATGACCTTCATCTTAAGAACTTTTTCAACTGCAAAATGAATTGTTGTAAAATTTTCTACCACAAATAACTAAAATAAGATTGCTTTCTTAGTCTGTATTTCCTTCTCGTCTCGAACTTAAAACAGAGAAGTTTTAATTAATGTAGACAAATTGTGTTCTAGTGTTTTCTTTACGAAATTGTTCGTAGTGATTAAATTTTGTTCGAGACCCTAACAATTTTATTCTAGAACTTTCTTCACAGAACTAAAAGGCGAAAGTCAACCCAATTGTTATAAGGGATAGGGTTCGAAATTGATGTAAGACTTTTTGTTTTTGTATAAACGTTAACTAAGGTTTACATTGGGCTGTTTTTGCTAGTTATCTTTAAGTTAAAAGTAGTTGGAAACTCAAGAAATATGTTAGGAAAATATTTACAAGGGATCTGGCAATTAAGTCCCCTGTCAGGCAGTAGTATCTAGTACCTCAATCACGGGTGACTGTTTATGAAGCAAAAGAGGTATGTATCGTTCCATCATCTCTGCCTACCCCCATGGGAGACAGGCGTGAGGTAGGAATGAATTGACTGATTCTGGATCTTTCAGTAAGTGCCAGAATACCTGAGAAATATCCTAAGGGATTTATTATTACTGTATTATTTTCGATCATTTTCCTAATGTTGCCCCACATTAGGATTTTCTCCAGTGTCGTGGGTGACAAATATACAATTTTGCATACACATAACACCCAGACCCGGAACAAGAATTAGAAGATCACATAAAGAGTTGTTCCGTGCGGGAATCTAAACCGCGACTCGTTGCACAGGAGTCGGTTGCCCAGCCACCGTGCCAACTGCGCAGTCATACTGTTTGATAGTCTTCACTTCTTTTCTCTCCTCTGCTAAGCATAGACCTTTCCAATAGTAGGTATGCCACTGAACTCGAAGTAGTTTTAGTCTAATTTGCAAATATCACAACATCATATGTCCAATATATTTCAACCTACAACCCCATTTCCATTCCAATTTCCCAAAAAAAACCGCACAAAAAATGACCCCAACAAAAATAACCCCAAACAAAATCCCACTATAAAACGTTAGGAAAACCTTTCAGAAACCTATCTTAACACTTTCTAATAGCCTATAAGCCGCAATAAAGATGGCATCGGACAATTTCGAACCTCAAAAGAAACTTTGGTAGTCGGTTAGCCGTAAGGGTCGGCGGAAGTAGGTAGCATGACGTCACTTCCCGTGATTAACGACGGTAACCCAATTTCCTTTAAACTTGGAAGAAAATATTCGGTTGGTACAAGTTGTGGGAGATAGCGGGAGTATAATAACATAATTAAAAAAAAAAAATGCCACGAATGCACCGTAGACCGTAGTGATACCATGGCCTCACAGAAGGCTTAGTATGAATTTGCTTTACTTTCATCGAAATCAAATCAAAAGTTTGTTCAATCGAACCGGTTTAGCATAGAACGCATTCTCATTCCAACCACTCCACTTTTATCCACGAACTGGGGGCGAGAAAGAAGTTTGTGCACATTCCGACACGTAATACCGTTATACAATGTACACCCACTTTTCACCGTTCTTTTATAAGTCCCATGTAATAGAATCCATGCTTCTACTGAGAAATTTTCGAAAAACCGAAAAGAGGCCAGTACTACTTTACCCTACCCGGAAATCGAACTCGAGATACTTTGATCACTTCACATAATCAGACTATATTAATGTGGGAGAGCTATGCTTCGACACAAATGGGCCGGCTCGACCGGAGTGATACCACGGCCTCATCGAAAACCGACGTGAAACAACACTGGCGTTGTGTTTCGTTGTGTGAGTGAGGTTACCGGAGGCCCAATTCCCCCCTTTCCAATCTTCCCAATCCTCGATTCCCCAACAACCCTTAAATCCCTAACCCCACCCTCTGGTGTTTTAAGTGTCCTTGGGCGGTGACGGTGGCTTTCCATCAGGTGATACGCCAGCTAGATTACCAACGTGTTCCATAAAAAAATCCGCTATCCGCTCCTATCTTGTAGAACCCCCATGAATCAGTATCTCATGTACTTTCTATAGATAATGATTTATATCTACCATCTGCCGATGATTCGACGGAGATATTCAAGTTCTTGCGTTATTTGGCACCGTCTCCGATATCCTAGGCGAGTTATCTATTTTGTGTTAAAGAAAATATGGTTGTTGGAACTAGGATTCCTTTTTTTTTTTGATAAATGATTGGCATAGTGTTTGTGTTTGGTATGGTATAAAGGGGTAAATAGAGGATGACCTAAGTTCTTCTATGTTATATGTTGCATGTTGCTCATAAGTCGTCTGCAGTTGGATATAGATATCTTTAAATAATTTCCCGATCGGTTGATTGGAAGCTACCTGTCACTAAGCCACTGCCTAGTAAATCTTTAAGTTCCTTAGTTATCTCATGCTTCGGCACGAATGGGCCAGCTCGACTGGATTGATACCACAGCTTCACAGAAAACCGATGTGAAACAACGTTTGCATTGTGTTTCGTTGTGTAAGTGAGGTTACTGGAGGGCTAATTACCCCCTTCCCAATCTTTCCAATCCGAAAAGGCCAGCAATGCACTTGTAACGCCCCTGGTGTTTCGGATGTCCATGGACGATGCCGATTGCTGATCATCAGATAATCCGTCTGTTGGTTTACTGGCTTATACCTCAAAAAATCTCTTCAGTTTTGTGGGTGTCCATGGACGGAGCTCTGGCTATTTACTATCAGGTGATAAGGATGCTCGTTTGTTTTTTAAGGGATAAGGATAAGATAACCTGATGGTAAGCAATCGCCGCGCCGCCTTTTGTGGGTTAGGGATTTAAGGGTTAAAATAAAATACACGCTTTTATTGACGTTAAAAAAAAACTGTCAAAATGTTGGCGTTCTATTTAATAATTGTCAACAACAAATAATAAAACATAATGTTACTACATTACACAAACATTATTACAATAACAACAATGAAATAGAAATTGACAAACATAAAATAAATAATACCTACGTTCAAGAAAAAAAAAAAAACGTAACATACATATATAATAAATACATTTTCGTTTTCTATCAAGAAAGCCAAATAAAAAAAACGTACACAATGTAATAAAATCAATTATTTCCCGACGTTTGAGTACTTATACGGAGAGTATTTACTCTCGAGATACGTTTGACAGACAGACTTTTCATTATACTGTACAATCTATTTAGATACGGTATGAAAAACGAGGAGTTTTGCTACTTATGTATAGCACTAGCTGATGGCTGTGGCTTCGCTCGCATGGGTTATAGACTTTGACTAAATGTAGTCTTCTTTTCTTCGAAGGGGGAATATCACTATCATTAGCATTTGAGGCAGGATATTTACCATGTTTAATTATGACTATGAGTTTCTGATATTTTGGCTCTGTTGCAAGCGCCGTGATCACGGATGAACGGGGAAAATCATCCAATGACTTTTCCCGCCTTGAGCGAGGTGAGCGGGTGTGTCAGACTCTTACTAAAAACTTAGAGCCGAAGCCCGATAAACCAATAAAAATCCCGTCAAAATCGTACCAGCTATTTCAGAAATTAGCCAGAACAAACAGGTAGATAGACAGACAGACAACAATTTAAAAGAATATTATTTTGGCGTGTGTATCATATGTAGCAAAAAGTAATTATTTCAATAAAACATATTTACTGGAGACTTGATACGGAAGGTATCAGGTCTCCAGTAAATCTCCCCAATCTCCCAAATCCCCAAATATCCAATCATCAAATCCCCAAAGGCCCGCAACACACTTGTAACTTCTTCAACGTTGCAATGTCCATAGGCGGCATCATTTGCTCACTACCAAGAGATCCGTCAGCTCACTTTGATAATAAAAAAAAAATAACCTGACAATAAACCACCAAAACCCGCCTGAATCTGACAACACTCAAAACAAACATGGTTGCCGTACACACGTACACAGACCGCATATTTATAGAAAACAATTTCGACGGTTAGAAGGAAATAGGGTATAAGCATGTGTAAACATTTACCACTAATAAATTTTAAACTTTTGGATCCGACAGACAAACTACATATATAGTTTTGTCGGACTATGTACTAGTTTATAAGTTCATAACATGTACCTTTTAATAAAATAAATAATAATAATAATAATAATAAGCGACATTTTGGTCAAAAATGAGTTTATTATGCTATCCTACGTAAATTTTTCCGCTCTTTCGAATGCGCTTATTCTCATGGCTCTACGATGACATTTTTGGCGTTTATACCTTAGCAAAAAAACACATTTTCCTAGTATTCTTTCGACGATCGACAAGTTTAAACGGCTCTCCTGAACATTTCATTTTTTGTCGCTTATACCCTATTTCCTTTTAACCGTCGATTTATTTTCAAGTACTAGTGATGGACAGGTTTTCATTAAGGGTTAAACAATTTATCAGGGTAGACGGAAAGACAATGAAATGTTCTAATGTTGATTTTCTATTATGATTTTAGTGTTTGTTTAAGAGGATGGGGGAAGGGGTAATGAACTTGGTGAATAGATTGATAGTTTAAGACTTTGGTGTACCTACTTAATTCATTTAAGGTTCTTATTACTGCTACTAGGGCTAGGTATGAGACGTGGTGCCCGGAGGTCTAAGACTCGCTTCTCATGTATGAGGTCGCGGGTTCGAAACCTACCAAGGGCAAGTACCAATGAGACCGAGATTATAAGTGCCAGGGTTTAACCTACCGTACCCTAAGGGTATTTTTCTACCAGAGCTGTGCTAAGCAGCTATGCTACGAAGATGTGAAATGATGTGACCGTTTCCGCTGATACTAACCTATGTAGCGGTGCAAGGAAGATGCGTAGCTCTAGTATACAACGTATTGATAGCAGGAAAGCCATCACACTTCCATAGCACACCTATTTTCATATAAAAAACATAGCTTAACTGAGTCCGTTCCCGTATTGAATATGATTAGTGTAAGCCAAACGCATCCACAACGTAGCATAGCACATCTCTGTTGGCAAACCAACACTTTTTTTAAGGGGGGACAATAAAATTATTCAATGACTTCTCTCGCCTTAGGCGAGGCGAGGCGAAAGGGAGTGTCAGATTCTTACTGACTAAAAACCACCCCGTTCCTACTCCTGCTTTTCAAGCCGAAGCCCCGATAAACCCGCTAGGTAGTCCGCAGCTCAGTCAACTCTTACGTTACCCACAGGACAAAATGGTGACAAATGTATGCCTCTTTGTAGTCTCAGTTTATCCATACTTAACCAACCCTATAAAAGGTCTTTCAACCGACTACCACCCACACACAGTCCCGTTTCCCGGTACAAAAGTTAATAATCACCGCTCATTATTTTCCTCCCGTACAATTTCACGCCGGTTTGCGTTCACCAACAACTTTGTAACCTTACTAACCAAAAAGTATATTAATCACGTTAAACAAAAGAAGATTTATCGTTTTTGATCCTTTTGCCGTGTTTTGACTGGTTCGGTTTGATTCTCGAGTTGGGTTTAGAAGCCATAGGGTCTTTGAACATTCATGGTGTCTGTAATTGTGTACTATTATATCGGTTTCATTACAAAAAAAAAAGTATTTGCCTCTTAAGGTATGCATAAACCCACCCAAAACATAAATGTGAAAGACTGCCAAGTTAAAAATGATATAACAAGTTGGCAAGTTTTCACACACTTTGTTATAAACCTACTAAACGCAATGAGTCAAGTATATAATTTTCTATTAAAACTTGCCAAGTTATATCATTTTTAACTGAGGTCTATGTATGGAACTTGGTACTTATTTAGATCTCACTTCTTTTATAGGCGAAGCATTCCAATATTATCGAACTTGGCAGTCTTTCACATTTATGTTTTGGGTGGGATTTCATTTATTTTTGTAAGGTTTATTTTCTTTTTTTCTTATTTTACTTTACTTTGACTAAATACAAACCTTCGTAACGAATTTTAGGTCGGTACGACCATTGGAAGATATAGATAATTTTTTTGTTTTAGTTCCTTAGGGGTATGAATTTACACCTTCATTATTTTTAAAACCGACTCACACTTGGCCATTTTCAGATTTTTTCCTTTACCTTGACCTAAAGACCTACCTCCATGCCAAATTTCAAGTCAATACGACCATTGGAAGTGGTCTAGGTTTTTGATGAGTGAGTGAGTCAGTCAGTCAGTCAGTGAGTGTATAGTAAAAATAGCGATTTTCTGACGTCAATATCTCAAGATCTACAATAGGTACATTAATGAAATTTTAGATAAGTAAATAGATCTCGACAGATACTAGAAATTTCATATGCGTAGATAAAATAGATTTTGAGTTATAGGTGGGTCGAACTTGGCCCGAAATGGTTCGTGTAATATAACCCACGGCCGGTGTGTCGGTTTTTTTGCTCGAACTTGGCGGACACACTGCCGTGTGTCTAGATACATAAAATCACGTCTGTCTCCCATAGAGGTAGGCAAAGATGGAACGCCAATTGCTACGAATCTTACATACCTCTTTCGCTTCATAAAAAATCATCAGTTGCTTGGTAGTCTACAAATTGTAGACTCCGAGATAATACGGAGAATTTCGAAACCCAATCTTCCCCTTTTTTGCTAGAACAAATATTAAAATTTCTTCACTTGCTAGTGTTGTTTGCAATTGCAACTACTTCTCACATCAAGCATTCCAATTACTATTAGAATGAAATAATAATAGGCTCACCCCCTATAAAACAAATGCCCTGGGACGCGCCGGACTTCAGTGTTCCAGTATTTCCATAGTTATATCTACTGCAGATCCTAGCTTACAGGAGTTGCAGCGGTATGCCTTCTCCCATTTGAAAAAAAAAACCAGTAAAACTCAAAATAAGTCATTCATATCAGGAAAATCGCTAATAACCTCCCAGAAAATGAGAGAACCCTAATTTTTATAACAAATACGAGTAGGTACGAACAGTCTCTGCCTACCCTTTTCTAAATTAAGGCGTTATTCACAAGTTTTAATGTGGATTTAAGGCCGTTCCCAGAGGGAGGTCCACATTAATTCTCTTGATATACTTTTCGTTATAATTTGATATTTCTGTTTTTGAAGTACAGCTCGCAGTTATTTATGTTGAGACTAGCTGATGCCCGCGGCTTCGGTCGTGTGGATTGCGGACTTTGTGACAAATAAGTAGCCTAAGTTACTCTAATAAAAGTCCCGTCAAAATCGGAAGATTACCTCAACAAATAGACAGATAGACAGACTGATAAAAATTGTAAACAATATTATATTGATGTAGGTATGTATCGTATGTATATTTAAACGCATCTAGTAAAATGCAGTTATTTCAATATTACAAACAGATGTTTGTTAAAGTCTGTATGTAAACAGGAGTAGGAACGGGGTGGTTTTTAGTCAGTAAGAGTCTGAGACTCTCTCTCACCTCGCCCAAGGCGGAAGAAGCCATTGGAAAATTTTCCCTCCTTCCCAAAAAACCCTCTTACAATTTTAGAGGAGGCTTATATAGTCCACTTGTTACAGTTGATGAAATGTGCTACCTACATAATTTAATTAGTAGCACTTTTAGGAAATAAGTTAAAGTGATATTTTAGCCTCTCAACTTACGCTACAAGTATTGTGCGGAAGTCCAATTTTCCAATGAAAACATAAATCCCTTATATTGTTTAGTATGAAACTTCTGCGTACAATTAAAGCGGAGTGTTCAATAAATTGAATATTCCGAAATTTCCCTTTAATTCATCTTGGCTAATCGGATTTCGTGAAAATTGGAACACTTGGAACATTGCGAGTATAGTGATTGAAGGAGCTGTTTGTGGTCATAGACGTGAGCGTGAGCGATTTACGCAGTATCTTAGGAGTTCGACTATCGGACAGAATAAGAAGCACAGCGGCTTCACGACTAAAAATCATCGACGTTGGTCATAAAGCCGCAAGCTTGAAGAGGAACCGGGCTGGTCACGACTGCCGCATGTCGGACGAGCGGTGGGCAAAACTCACTACTGAGTGGAGCCCTCCTAACGTCCACAGATTTTGCGCTAGGGCCAAAAGGAGATGGTAGAACAAACTCGAGATCTATAACAAGAATTGGCCGCAAACGGCTTGAAACAGAGAGGAGTGGAAGGAAGGTAGGTATTTGCCCTGCAGTGGGGGATCATGGCTCAAATCTAATCTAAATCTAAATCTAAACATAATTTTCGTTACCTTACAGTCATCGGTGATCTATCGCTGAACTTTAATGGTCGTATCACATTTAACTGTACAGCGTTGTTTCAAATTTTGGCTACTGCTAGCCGCCAGTGAGCTTACAGCAGCGGGCCGAAAATATATCGTACGACAACTTTTTTTTTTGTTTTTTTTTACTCGAGTAGTTTCAAGCCATGCTAAAGGCTCATATTCCTGAGCAGCATTCTGCGACACACGACGCGGCGATTGTCGCTCTGCTACTCGAGTTTCGCGCCCATCACACTCTCTGCCTGGAATCACTATCCGGCGCGCGCGACGATGTTTACTCGTTAGACTCGTTTGGCGGCTGCGTAGGTATTGAGTTCGATTCTTGGGTCGACGCAAATATGGTGTTACATACTGTGTCACACTCCAGATCCGCAAAAACGGCTTCGTGAGTAAGCCGGTAACAAAAATTAAAAATGTATTGTATTTTTGGTGTTATCTTTTCTTTACTTTTCATTTCTGTTAATCTTTTCAAGGAAAAAGACTGTAAAGGCATCTCCAATAATAATATTTTAACCTTTGGCCCATTTTCCTTCAAAACACCATTGAAAGTGACAATGTATACTGAAAGCTTACAGGGATTTTAATACGAGGATAATCTATGAGTTTAATGCCATCGGAGTAACGATGGATTCCCATGGAGGTCGCGAGAGATGGTTTCTATTAAAGGAGGATTGTGTCTGATATTGTCATGGCGTATTTTTAGGTATTTGATAAATTTAATACCAATAAAGGATAAATTTATAAATAATACATTATTTATTTCTATATGCTTTATTGTACATGTACACATATAAGTAGCCTAGGTTACATAATTTTTTAGTAGTATGCGTACAATAGGAAACTTAGTTTTAGTTAATACCAATAATCTGGATATATTAATACCAACAAACAACCGCTCGCTAGATAGTACTGATAGCGCTTACAACCACTGCACTAACACGATAGGCAAAGAAAATAAATGCACTATTTATTTATCGCTACTATCTACCGAGCGGTTTCGACTTCAATTGCCGTATAGGGCAAATTATTATTGGTTTTTTTTTGAAGATCTCGGTGTTTGGAATGGTGTCCAGTCTAAACGGTAATGTTATTGGTAAAGGAAGATTATTGCCATAGATTGGACCATAATAAAATGAATAAAATGGTACTCGTCACGTAACCGGTGAAAAGCTTTTTTTTACTCCGGTAACCTCACTCACACAGCAAAATACAACGCAAGCGTTGTTTTACGTCGGTTTTCTGTGAGGCCGTGGTATCACTCCGGTCGAGCCGGCCCATTCGTGCCAAAATATGGCTCTCCCACACTTAAAAACTATTTAATAACTTGCGTTTAATATAAGCATGACTGCCTTTTGAAGATAATAGGCAAGACGTTATCATTATCTATAACAGCACAGCATCAAAACTTTCAATCAACACAAGTATCTCAGAAACTCGACACAAAATACAAAAGCTATCATATATCGGGGATTTCACGAAATGGTATATTAATGAGGCGAGTAAACCCCCGCGATATATTTAGCTAACGCTCTTACATTGACGTCGAGTTCGTGTTCGACTGGTAACCGAATAATAACAGTTATTAACTGGTATTAAGCTGTTACGTTATTGCTTTGTTTCGTTGCTGTTATTTTTTTTTGTCGTTGTGTTGACGAGTTTTAGAAGGTTAAGTTTGTGTAATGTGTGATATTTTATTTTTTGAAATTATATCGTCAATCTTTTTATTTCCTGAAAGAGCTATCAGACCACCACAGAGGGGGCCCAGTAAGACTGATGCTTAATCCGAAGCTGCGGACTACCTAGCGAGTTTACCGGGGATCCGACTCGAAGGGCAGGAATAGGAACGGGGTGGTTTTTAGTCAGTAAGAGTCTGACACTCCCTCCCGCCTTGGGTAAGGCGGGAGAAGTCATTGGATGATTATCCCCCCTCAAAAAAAAAAAAAACGTTTCTTTACGATGTTTTCCTTCACCAGTGGTGTCTAAATAATCTTAGAAAATACATATAATTCAGAATTCGTATAATCCCGATATAAAACTTCTAAAAAATTATTATGAAACTTCTGAATTACAGTTCCAGTGGCCAGTTTTTTCCGCAACTAATATATGGTACAAAAGTGAAACATGATGTATAATTTTAATGGTGGCAAATGAGTGTTCACAAAGTAATTTGCATGTCCGGTCATGAGGGAAAAACATAGTGTAGAGCTAATTTATTCACATAAACACAAAGGTTTATGTTAGAGCCGTTAAAAGAAAATTGTGATTTAAATAATCGCTTTTCTTTTTTAACCGACTTTAATAAAAAGAGATTTTGTATTGGACTGGTATGTGTGTTTGTTTGTGAGCGATTATCTCGCGTTTAGCTGAAGTGATTTTGATGCGGCTTTTGGCAAAGTATTTATTAGACGCAGGAGAAGGGTTAGGGGGTATTACTAAGGCCATCAAAAATATTTAAAGACTATTTAGGGATTTAAAAAATGGAGGCGGTTAAGAAAATTGAAGGCGGTTCCATTTATTTGAAAATAATATTTTTTAGTTGTTTTGTTGTTTATGATAATTATTTTTTTAAGGGCTGAAAATCGTCCATTGTCTTTTCCCGACTTGGGCGAGGCGAGAGGCAGTTTCAGACGCTTACTGACTAAAAACCACTCTGTTCCTAATCCAGCATTTCGACACGGAACCCCGGTAATCCACTAGGCAGTCCGCAGCATTGAGTGTTCATGACATTTATGTATATGAGTAAAAAGAACTAGATTTATTTGACGTCACTCGTGTTGAAAAATGTAGGTAGTATTTTCTAAAACAAAAATTGTTTTGTTCGTTGGTAGATACAGTTTTATATTTTAAGAGCTAGAAATGTTTTATACTCAAAATAGACAAAAGATTTTCATCTTTTCTTGCTTAAAAAGATAGCCAAAAATATCTAGTTTTGCTATTTAGTTGGTTGCATTGTAAATTGTGTTTTGTTCTCCTAGTTATAAGTTCTATTATTAGAAGACCGAGTCTTTTGTGGAATACTTAGGTATATTATAAGGAATAAAAAATATTACTTACAATTTCTATATTAGATATTTGTACTGGCTACTCTCGCGATAGCTTGATATTTTACATATAGCCTATAGCCTTTCTAGATATAAAAATCCCATCAAAAACATCCTGTAAAAAACCCAAGTCTCGCAGCTCAGTCTTTCTACCGTCAAAAGTTGTGAGATCCATGTAATACCAAGTCGGTTAATCTATTTAGTGTCTACTTGAAGGACCTTCTGTCTTAAGTTATTACATAAGTTATTATCATGCCAATATTAAAAATATTTAACGTTTTAAACAAATAGATCGACTTGGACATCGCTTGATTTGATTATTAGTATGTATCACACTACACAGCACGACGGGCCAGCGACCAACAGGAACGAGAGTTTCAATCGCGTGAGGCGCGAGAGACTAAAGAATCTAATATAATATTGTAATATTCATTTTGTTTTCATGCGATGTCCAAGTCGATCTATTTGTTTAAAACGTTAAATATTTTTAATATTGGCATGATAATAACTTATGTAATAACTTAAGACAGAAGGTCCTTCAAGTAGACACTAAATAGATTAACCGACTTGGTATTACATGGATCTCACAACTTTTGACGGTAGAAAGACTGAGCTGCGAGACTTGGGTTTTTTACAGGATGTTTTTGATGGGATCTCACTTCTTTTTGTAGAGCCTTTCTTTTTGATACCATCTACTTCTAACGAATTTTGTTAAAGGTCTTATGATATTTTCTTATTTTTATATGTAGTCTTCCTCTTTTTCTTTTCCGGTACTACCCCACCCTATACCCCCTCCCTTGCCTCATATGGTAGGTACCTATCTACACCTATTAAATTTATAACCACCACCAACCACCAACTGCATAAATAACTTTGTAATCCCATATATTTATATCGGATTACAAAGTTATTGATGCAGTTGGTGTATTTGGAAAACTGGACCGAAATTACAAAATATTTAAGTTTTCCCATGATTAAGACACTAAACTCTATATGTATTCCAAATATGAAGCTTCTAAGTCTGCTAGAAGTGCCTTGGACTTTTGATGATCGGTGAGTCAGTGAGTGACAAAATTTAGAAACTTTAACAAGTTGTCATTCTTAAACTACTGGTTCAAATTGACTGAAATTTTTAATATTCCGTGTTTATACAATGCCGGATTAGTTACTGAAGATTCAGGTTTCTTGCTTTATCCACAACCGAATTATAGGGGGTCGAAAAAGGCCCGAATTGCTTCGAGAAAAGGATGGTACGGCCGTGCCGCTTATTTACTCAACTTGGCGGGGTCACTGCCGTGCCCCCAGATCATACGGCACGCTTTTTATGAGTTTGTTTTAACTTTAAAATAATCGAAACGAGAGTGCGTTCGGCGCTCTGATTGGCCGGTTCGAATAAATGTAGAACGCGCTCTTATTTCGATTACCTCAACATAAGGTAAACTCATACTAAGGATACAGATCAGTTAAACCAACATCTACTATTACCACATTACTTGACTAACAACAAATATCACTAATGACATCACGAAGCGTAACCTAAAGCTACGCATCAACGCTGGAGTTATCTAAACGATTGCCTAATTCACACATAAACACTTGCACCGGGCTTATCTTAAACCGCTTAGCTTATGGTATAAGCAGTAATGTCTATATATACATCTAGATTATTGGCAAATAGTGTTGTAAGTAAGGCTAGATAGTATTGAGTTGTTATCTGCGAATATCAATGTGTGGAACTAAGTACATTATTGTGAAGCAGGGTATAGTCTTGATTAGGTGGTAATGTGTTATCGGCTTACTCACGTAACTGTTTGACGAGGAACTCGACTAGTTTCAAGCCATGCTTTTTTTTGAGGGGGCAAAATCATCCAATGGCTTCTCTCGCCTTGGGCGAGGCGAGATGGAGTGTCAGACTCTTACTGACTAAAAACCACCCCGTTCCTACTCCTGCTTCTCGAGTCGGAGCCCCGGTAAACCCGCTAGGTAGTCCGCAGCTCTGGTTCAAGCCATGCTAGAGGCTCATATTTATGAGCAGCATTCTGCGACACACGACGCGGCGATTGTCGCGCTGCTACTCCGATGCTGCTAAGCCGATAATATGTATATTAATTAATTTAGTATGTCTCACGAAAGTTATAATAACATTATAGGTGGTAATGATTTGTCTGTACCTACCTATACATAGGTATAGACAATATAGTATTATAGTAAACCGGAATAGCTAATAAAATATGTACATTCTGTTATATTTTTTGAGATAATAATTATAATAATATTCCGTTCGGCTGCTATTTAACATTAAGAACTAGTTATTCATTGCCAAATTTTTACTTAAAAAGTGTATATTTAAGCGCCTGTTGCCAAAATTAATGCAAGATGTGTGCCTCAAGCACAATTGCTATTGTATTTATTGTAGGCGTCTGTATCTACATTAAAACTGAAGTCATTGTAATCAAGTGACTGTCGACCCATTAAATGTAAAAAATAAAAGGAGGAGATTATATATTCAATATCACACCTTTTATCTCCGAAGGGATAGGCAGAGGTGCACATTATAGCATGTAATGCCGTTATGTGATGTACACCCACTTTACACCATTTGTGTTATAAGTCCCATGTAATAGGGGGTGAGCCTATTGCCATATTATATTGACCACAATTCCAGACTCCGTGCTAACACTGAGAAATTTTCGAAAAACGGAAAAAAGCCCAGCAATGCTTTGCCCGACCCGGAAATCGAACCCGAGACCCTTTGTCCGGCAGTCGTACTTGCGACCACTTGACTAATGAAGGTAGATTATAGTCTAGAATAATACATTGGCTATTGTTTATCCTACAGGAACACGGCCGAAACCGCTGACAGAAGCTAGTATTTTGATACAAAAGCAAAAGTTTATATATTAGCAAGTAACTAACAATCTACCAATTGCTATGACACGTAATGCAGGCGCGCTCAGAAATGGCTTATTGCGCTTTCAGCTTCGGGGAAGGCGCTTCAAGTGCTAGAGTATAATATGCTGATATACTTTTTTTATTTTTACCTACTTACTATCAGGCTACACGGTTGGTGCAGTGGTTGGGTGACTGACAGCTATGCAACGTGTCGCGGATTTGATTCTCGCACCGGCCAATATGTGATAATGACATTTTTTGAATTATCGTTATTAGCCCGAGTTCGGGGGTGTTTCATCTTTTTGTACACGAGGGTGAAACACGACGAACAAGGTCAAATCCTGATTAAAATTAATAAAAACCATTTATTGATAAATCTGGCTTTATTTTTAACATTGCCTATCATATAAAATTTTACCATTAAAAGTGTTGCTAAGCAAAAATCTCGAGAATAACTGAACCTGAACCAATTTTGATTTTTGTTGGGTTTATCATTCTTAGAAGAAGGCTACGAAAAAAAATTTCAAAGCGAAACTACATAAGAAAAAAAAAATTAAAAGTGAAGCAAAGTTCGCGGGCGCCACTATTTTATTATAATATTTTCTCATTTTGAACAAGATTGTATAATAAAACTTCACATACATATAGGTAATAGCTAATGGTCTTGCCCCACCAATAAGGGACGCTAAAAGAGTCGGGTCCCCCCACTTCTCTAGTGTTCTAATGTGCAATAGGAATGCTTTAAAACCGGGAAATGGACTCTTCGAGCTGAAGTATAGGAATGGCAAATAAAGGCAGTTTTTAAATGTTGAAAGGGAATATACTGGATAGAACTTTAAAACTACTGACTGCCTCGTTGGTCGAGTGGTCGCAAGTGCGACTGCTGAACAAGGGGTCTCGGGTTTGATTCCCGGGTCGGGCAAAGTATTACTGGGATTTTTTGGATTTTCTGAAATTTGTCAGTAGTAGCACGGAGTCTGCAATTGTGTCTAGTATATGGCAATAGGCTCACCCCCTATTACATGGGACTTAAAAACACAAATGGTGAAAAGTGGGTGTACATTGTATAGCGACATTACGTGCCGAAATGAACACCTCTGCCTACCCCTTCGGGGATTAAAGGCGTGACAATATGTATGTATGTATGAATAGGACTTTAAACTAGTAGTAATAGATGATAGCAAACCTATAGTTGGTATAATGTCGATCGATTAGGTTAGGGTGCTATTCCAGGGATGTGCTATGTTACGTTGCTGTAGATGCGTTTGGTTTCCACCAATCATATTCATCGGTACACTGGTGGAAACGGACTCAGCTAAACTATGTATTTTAAATGCGTGCTATGGATGTGTGACTTCCCTACTATCGATACCTACATGGCTTACTCTAGCAGCGCATCTATCTTTCTTGCACAGCTACATAGATTAGTAACAGTGGAAACATAGTTTCACAGCTTAGCTACATAACGGATTTCTGGTAGTAAAATCACCCTATGCACCCCGTTATTACCCTTTCTGACTACGAAAAAGGTGACGATACTTACACTTAAAACAAAACCATCTGCCACTACTGTTTAAAATCTAACATCTTTTATACAAAATCTCATCCCTATTCCTTACCGAACAACTCATGGTTTCTCCATAGCAAATCTAGGGGGGGTGGGGTTTAGCATTTAGATTAAAAATAGCAAGCGAACCCCTCCCCCCTCAAACGGTGACGGCATCCTAATATCTCCATCATTGGGAGAACGTGACTTAGATAGGGATGCATAATTATTTTTTAATAGTTTATCGTTGTCCCTTACTTATTTCGTAGGTGTGAAAAGGATAGGATGAGTGTTTTGATACATGCGTGCTTTGGGTCTTGTAGGTAGTCAGAAAGTATGGAATATTGAAAGCATGATTGGTGCGGTGGCTGGGCAACTGGTTACCATGAAACGTGTTGCGGGTTTGATTCCCGAATGGGCAAGTCTAATTTAGACTGCACGGTTGGTGCGGTGACTGGGCAACTGGTTGCCGTGCAACGTGTAGCGTGTCCAATTCCCGCACGGAACAACTCTTTGTGTGATAATGAGTGACACAAATTATTGTTTCTGATCTGGGTGTCATGTGTATGTGAATTTGTATGTTTGTAAACGCACCCACGAAAATATTGATTTTGATGTCGTGGATAAAAATTAAAATGTGACAAAAATTTAACATCACGGATTATCAACTAAGTAACAGTTAAGGGCTTAGGTACAAGGGCAACTACTGAGCAAGGTTAACAAGTTAAAGTAGATAAACGTGTGAGTACTTAAATTATTTATTATTATTTACACGTGTATTTCTACACACGTGTAAACGTTAATATTAACTAACTAGCTGACCCGACAGACTTCGTCCTGTCAAAAAGATTTGTAATATAACAGTTTTTTGTTCGTATCTATTTGTGTAGATGGGAATCTTCTGCCAAGGGCCACCGCCACCTTTATCAGTTTTTCCCATCCGTGCATGAGCGACTGGAGAGGACTGGTTGGAGGTGAATCAATGTGCTGCACAATTTCTTACTGGCCATGGCAACTTTAAAAGCAAATTGTTCTCATTTAAACTCGTTGATTCACCATGGTGCCAATGTTCGACAGCGGAGTTGCAACATGAGCAATCCGCCCATCACATACTCTGGGAGTGTGGTCTCTGGCAATCTGAGCGTAACACTATGTTAGATAATTTAATTGTTTCATCAGGTGTAGTTTATTACACGGACCTTGTGGAGTCTCGAGCAAATTTCCGTGCGCTTAGGCGTTTTTGCCATACCTATTATTGGAAGCAAGTATAACAGCTCACGCATAGTATTTAGTTTTAAGTAAAATTTCCATTGTGCTTGGCGACTGGGCTTCTCCCAGTTGTGCAGTCTCTTTTGTGCCTTAAGGCTTAAGTCATTCTGTCTCCTGCATTAAATTCACCGAGGGTAGTGGAAACTATCGTTTTCTTTTTCTTCTCCTCTAATAACATCTTCTGATTTGTTTCGTTGCGGGATCCAAGACAGTCATTCATTTCCCTGGGACGCGCCGGACTTCAGTGTTCTGGTGTTTTCATGGTTGTATGTACTGTAGATCCTGGCTTACAGGATTTGCAGCGGTACAGGAGGTTGTGGCGGGCCTGTCCCGAAAAAAATTCCTTATTAACAAAAATCAGTTATATTTTCATTGTAGTGCTTTATGATATACGATATTTTTTGTTTGATTCCCTGGCGCATAGACAAATAAATCTGATGGTTTTCCAACACGGGAACAGGCAACATACAATTGACCATGGGAGAAACATGGGTTTTCCAGATTAATACCACAAACACTCAATGATTGCCCCTGGGACTTGTTTATGGTCATAGCAAAAGCAAGCCGCACCGGAAACTGTAGTCTTTTAAATTCAAATGGCACATCAGTCGGAATCATTGGGATGCGCGGTATGAGAACATCTTCCCCTTTATACTTTCCTTTCAGTATAGTAGCTTCTATCACGTTGTTTAATAATTTTTTTATCACTAACCGTGTGCCGTTGCAAAGACGCGGTTGGTTGATATTTCGCAACAATATTACTACCGATCCAACCTTTAGTTGAAGATTGTGAGGTGGCAATCCTGGCAAATCCAGCGAGTTTAAAAATTCCGGTGGATAGTTGACTACATCGTCTTGGTTAGTAGCCGAATCAACTGATTTATATATCCTCGTTTCGCCTGAAATTTGTTCTAGAATTTTGAAATTTAATGCATTCACATCTATGTTTTTTGCAGCCAATATAATTTTGGGAAACCTCTGGAAACACCTTCTGAATTAGTTCATCTTTTGATTGAGTGAACTGACAAAAACTTTGGGGAAAGTTAATGCAGCCAGTCAAGATGTCAACAGGAACTTCGCCATTACCAATGTTAATTAGTTGTTTGGAGAATATGTTTCCTGATTGGTCGTTTTGCAACTCGACACGCATATTCTTACTTAAATGACGAACTTTGACATGTTTCCACAAATTTGACTTTAGACATGCAGCGAGTTCATCAGCTGGCGTTGACCGTGGAATCACTGGCAATGTTTGACGGAAATCTCCTGCTAGTAAAATCATTGCACCACCAAATCGGTTATCATTGCTCCTTAGATCTTTTAAGGTTCTGTCTAAAGCCTCCAAAGATTTTTTATGTGCCATCGTGCATTCATCCCAAACAATCAATTGACATTGTTGCAAAACCTTTGCCATTGCAGAGTTTTTAGAAATGTTGCAGGTTGGAGATTCATTGCTTTGCATGTTTAATGGCAATTTTAGAGCTGAATGGGCTGTTCGGCCAGCTTCAAGCAAAGTTGCTGCGATTCCCGACGAAGCGAGTGCAAGTGCAATTTTATTTTGTGAGCGGATTGTTGCTAATATTAATGAAATCAAAAAAGTTTTTCCCGTACCACCAGGTGCATCTAAGAAGTAAATCTCTCCAGTTTCATAATTTGTTACTTTCATAAGAGTATCAAATACATACTTTTGTTGTTCATTCAATAGTGGAAGATTTATTTGAATTAATTGTTTTAAAGTGTTGAGATCATACAGTTTTTCTCGGTTCAACTCTTGGTTAAAAGCATCATGCATTGGACGATTGGGCGCGGCCAGGCCTAATTGAATCAATAGTTTATTTGACATCATCAAGCACATATCTTCAATTGAAATCAATGTTTCGTTGTAAATTTCTTCACTGATTTGTATATTTGGATTTCCCATTCTATTGCATATTTGATACAAAATATCATCACACATATAATCTTTGTACTTGTTCCACAAATCAGTTGGGTTTGATGGGAAGCATGTTGATATGATTATTGAAAATAATGTTCGTATTTGATGAGCGTGTGATGATATTACAGCATCATTGAGAGTTTGATCCCAATGAGCGTCATTTTCCAACAATTGTAAACGTTGGCAGGCTTCTCTGTAAGATCCACACAATTCATCATCGACAGTTCGTAATTGCTGGAAAGATGTTGGGCCACGCACATTGACTAATAGCAGTCGTAAATAAAAACATTCATCATTGCTTGGATGTACTGAATAAATTCGACCAATCGCATCGGTGGAATAAGAACCAATAGCAACACATTGGTAGTTACTGTAGTCAATTGAGACATCGTAACTGAAAGCAGCTCGATGCAAACTTGCCGTGCCATTATTAGTTGAATGTCTCGCTTGCGCTTCACGCGTTTGTGATATCCGAATTCTTTTACGTTCATTTCGCTCGTCACGTTCTTGTGCAGTAATATTAGATCGGTAATTAGCTTGGTTTGTAGCATTTCGGGTTCTTCTACCTAAATTTCCTCATCTTACAGGAGGCATATCTATATTATTAATTATTATGCTACATGCAATAATTAGTGATCATAGGTTACTAAACACTGCACAAAATACGATATACGAATTTGTTACGTTTTTTTGACAAAATCAAACTTCAAATGGACAACTATTTTCTTTTAAATTGTTTTTTTTTTAATAAATTATTTTACCGGCCATGGCTACTAAAAAAAACTCTTTAATTTGATATGACTTTGATGTTAGAAAACACCTACATTGCTTAGACAACAGTGAACTTTATCCAATAGCAATAAAGCTCAAATTGACTCTACGTATTAGTTAGAAAACGTTTGTATGGGATAAAGAAAAGGGCTGTTTTTAGGGCTTTCCCGTCAATTATTTGATATTTTCTCGCCGTAAAAACCATCCTTGAACTTCGACGAATATTACAAAAAAAGAATTGGCCAAATTGGTCCACGCGTTCTCGAGTTATGCGCTTACCAACGATTTCAGCGATTCATTTTTATATATAAGAAGATAGAAGAACGTCAAGAAGAAATATTCATACGGATTACTGGTTCCTTAACTTACCATCAATGCTTCTTTATGCTGCTGTACCAACAAAATATTTATCATCATGAGCTGTATACTAAATATTTCCTGTATAAGTGTGGGTAAGTCATGCTTCGGCACGACCACTGACTCACAGAAAACCGACGTGAAACAACGCTTGCATTGTGTTTCGTTGTGTGGGTGAGGTTACCGGAGGCCCAATTACCCCCTTCCCAATCTTCCCAATCACCGTCAGGTCGGTGAGGTTTTTTACAGCTTTTAACCAACGGGTTGGTGAACGATCACAAGATCTGACCAGCAACCACCAGCCTTTCCAAATTGTCGGGGTTTCTACTTGCAATGTGGCTATGTGCATTCATATTCAAGTTGTGCATTTTTTTTTCAGTTTGGAATGCCAACGCCCTTCCAACGGGCAATCTATATGGTTCCTTCAGACATTACGCGAGCTACGACCAGTGTCTGAAGCCACCATGGCTGCACACCCATCCACAAATGAAGACCAAGTACTGCTTCACCGACTTTCTCCTATCTGACGAGACTGATGTCAAAACAGTTGCAGATTACGACCCCTTGGGGCCAACCATGGAATTTATTAATGTAAGTTCTTTTGCGGGAGAAATAAAAGAGGACCTAAGGTGTTTTTCCAATAGATATGTGCTATGCTACGTTGCTGTGGATGCGTTTAACTTCCACCAATCATATTCAAGCTTAGCATCAATGGAAACGGATTCAGCTAAGCTATGTTTTTATAAGATGTGTGCAATGGATGGCTTCCCTACTATCGATACATCGCATACTCGAGCTACGCTTCTTCCTCGCACAGCTACATAGCTGTCGTATCAGTGGAAACGGTCACATAGTTTTACAGCTTAGCTAATTACATTTTCGTAGCATAGCTACGTAGCACATCTCTGGTAGAAAAGCACCCTAATGTGAGGATTCAACATCACTAAAATCACCACATTGTCAGTCATCACCAAAAATATCTCTTAAACCTTTTTTAAAGGATCCTATGATACTTTTGATCCTAAAAATAACATATTTTATGTTCTAGTCACCATCTCCGTCTGGTTTGCCTGTGAACCACATCATGTGGGGTATATGTATACCAGCAGTCTGCTCATCCAATGCGGTCTCTAAACTGACCAAAGTGATGTATGAGGCAGCTACATTGAGCAGCTTAGCGTCTGACGTCACGGTGAAACACTGCCAGGAGGCTGGGGAGAGAACACCATACTCTACTGGGTTTTATATCTTCATGTAAGTTACTTTTTTATATAATAAACCGGCAAACGAGCAGACGGATCACCTGATGGTAAGCAATCGCCGCTGCCTATGGACACTTGAAACACCAAAGTTATAAGTGCCTTGCCGGCCTTTTAAGTATTAGGAATTTTAGGGTTGTTGGGGAATCAGGGACTGAGAAGATTGGGAAGGGGGTTATTGGGGCTCCGGTGATGGCACAATTGGTAACGTGTTTGTAGTATGAGACTGAATGATGAAAAATAGAGAGGGGCGTGGTTTAAAATCCCGCGCTTGCGGTAAAGTCTTACGCATTATGTTGAAGGGAAATCCAGTTATGACATCTCTTTGTATTTGCTTCATGTCAATGATATATTTTTAAGGAATCTTAATTCTTAGGTGGATATAAGTTGTGTTAGAATATTTTATTTCTCTTCAGAGCACTGATACTAATGCTGATAACAACGGCTGTGGCGTCGACCTGCTATCGGATGTATGTATCGTCAGGAGACGAGTCACCAAACAGTTTAAGTAAGAAATAACATTTTTGATTTTTGCTGACAATGCTTGGCTGCCTCGTGTTTTCAATTTCAGACTCCCTGTTACTACCAGAAAAGCCCAGTAATACTGTGCCCGACCCAGGAATCAAACCCGAGACCCCTTGTCCAGCAGTCGCACTTGCGACCAGTCGATCAATAAGGCAGCCAGATTTATTTTAACACCATAATAAAAACATATTCCACTTTTAGGCAGTTGTCCCACCAAAGGCGAGTGAACGACTAACTATCGGCTATTTTCTCGCTCAAGAAACGTACAATAGATATACTTTCCGTGTAAACAAAAGAGATGCATATACAAATAGTTGATCGCTGACTGTTCACACTGCCGGCGAGTGCTCGCTTCACTAGTTTGTCGCTGAGCGACAAGAGCTATGAAAGATAACACTCGCTCGGCGACACTCGCCAAGCGATTAAAACAAACGCCGAGCGAGCAACCAGTGGTCATTTCTCTACAGTGCGTATCGTAGTGCGAGTAGTCGCCCGCCTCACTCGCACACTCGCTTATAGCCGAGCTACACAAATATCAGAACTACACACTCGCTCGCCACGTCTCGCTTAACTCGTTGCTAGTTCTAGCTCTACTCGTTACTCGTTCATCGTTGCCGGTGGGACAACTGCCTTAAATGTATTCTAATTCACAAGACGACGAGTAACAACCAATCGACTAGTCAATAATTTAAATCAAATGTGTTTCTTCATCCGGAGTTGCGGACTACCTAGCAGGTTTACTGGGACTTTGACTTGAAAAGCAGGAGAAAGAACGGGGTGGTTTTTAGTCAGTAAGAGTCTGGCACTCCCTCTCGTCACGCCCAAGGCGGGGGAAGTCATTGCTTGATTTTCACCAATAAAAAAATGTGTTTTTGAAGAAACACATTTTTTTCCTTCCATTCACTTTTTTATTTAACTTCGTGAACCTTATTTTCAGAAACGATAATAACAAAATCATTCTGTATCATCAAGAACCAAGAAGATTTAGTGAAGATCAATAAGGGTGAGATTCGCTCGATGAACGGCATCAGATTCCTGACTGCAGCCCTTATCATCATAGTGCATGTGGTGTTCTATATGTTATTATCTGGTATCAAAAATTTCGCAGATTTTGAAAAGGTAAGCCCTTAAACGTAATTTTATTTTTCGTGAGACATATTAAATAAACACGCTAACAATTTCCAGTTTTTCGAAGGCATCGGTGTGTCATATCTTCATGTTGACATCATTGTGGACACGTTCTTCACCATGTCTGGTCTACTGCATATGAAAGGACTGATGGGAAGACAACAGAATTTGTTAGGCGTACTCTGGAAACGATACATAAGGTAAGTACATCCAGTAGGGCAGATGCCTGATCCGGAACTGCGGACTACCTAGCGGGTTTACCGGGGCACGGGCTCGAAAAGCAGGAACAGGGTGGTTTTTAGTCAGTAAGAGTCTGATACTCCCTTTCGCCTCGCTCAAGGCGGGAAAAATCATTAGATGATATTCCGATGTCGAGCAAAGTATTACTGGGCTTTGTTTGGTTTTTCAGTAGTAGCACAGAGTCTGGGATTGTGCCCAGTTTAAGGCAATAGGCTCAACCCCTATTACATGGGACTTATAACACAAATGGTGAAAAGTCGGTGTACATTGTATACCGGCATTAAGTGCAGTAATGAGCACCTCTACACCTTCGGGGATAAAAGGCGTGACGTTGTACCAAAAGAGAAACACTGACCCAAGAATTAAAACTTCTTATTTAGAAGATGAAGTAGTCAATTAGAATGATAATATATTTTTGTTTCAGGTTAATAGGTCCCTTCAGCATTGTTGTGTTCTACTTAACATTTGTATCCAAACACTGGAACTCCGGGCCAGGCTGGTATAACTTGGAGGAGACAGAAGTTTGCGAGAAATACTGGCTCAGGAACTTGCTCATGGTGAATTTCGACATAAAACACAGTGTAAGTACAGTAAATGGAATAATCACACGAAGCGCTTCGCTTCAAGCTTCCTTGTGCGAACTGCTAGGGAGTGGAACTCCTTGCCGGAGTCTGTGTTTTCTGATGGGTATAACCTGGGTGTCTTCAAAGCCCGAGTGAATAGGTTGCTTATGGGCAGACGTGCTCCATGGTAGGCTGCATCATCACTTACCATCAGGTGAGATAGCGGCCAAACGTCGACCCATCAAATGTAAAAAAAAAATAGATTAAAGTGTACATGTGTTATGTCTGGTGTTTCTTGCTCGTTCCTCTCCTTTATTTATGTAAGAAGCCGATTAACGAGCAGACGGATCACCTGATGATAAACAATCGCCGCCGGCCCATGGACACTCAAAACACCAGAGGCGTTACAAGTACGTTGCCGGCCTTTTGGGGGTTAGGAATTTGAGGGTTGTTGGAGAATCGGGGATTGGGAAGAATGGGAAGGGGGGTAATTGGGATTCTCTGTAGGAATCTACACTTTGAAATGAGCAAATAGCTTCACTAGAGGACTGACCGACAGACAGACGTTGTTAATATTATTATATTTGCTTTGACGTTCAAAAGTGCCTTCCTGGTCTAAAATAAATTATTTTGACCTTACTTTTGACTTTGACTCTTACTCGCCTCGTAGTCGAGGCAGTCCAGTCAGTATGGTGGTCGCAAGTGCTGGGCTTTTTTCGGATTTTCGAAAAATTTCCCAGTAGTAATTGTAGGAATTGTGTCCAGGATATGGCAATAGGCTCACCCCTATTACATGAGACTTATAAAAATGGTAAAAAGTGAGTATACAATGTACACCCACTTTTCACCATTTTTGTATTTGTGTTGTTATATGTTTGCATAGCGGCATTACGTGTCATAATGTGCACCTCTGCCTACCCCTTCGGGGATAAAAGGCGTGAAGTTGTGTGTGTGTGTGTCTTACTCTTACTCTTACTTACTCTTCTCTCTTTCTCTTACTTACTATCTTACTCTTACTCTCACTCTCGCTCTCGCTCGCGCTCTCACTCTTACTCTAACTCTCACTCTCACTCTCGCTCTCACTCTAACTCTCACTCTCACTCTCATTCTCACTCTCGCTCTCACTCTTACTCTCACTCTCACTCTTACTTTGACTTTCACATGAGTTCCAGAAAATTGTATATACGAGAATTTTATAGTCATGTTATGCAATAAAGTACCTTGTGTTCTTTGCAGTGTCAAGCAATCACTTGGTACGTGCCCTGTGACTATCACCTCACAATCCTGGGCACTCTCATCTTCTTCTTCTATCAGAAGAAAAGGAAGCTTGGCTATACAGTGTTTGTAGCTGTGCTACTCCTGTCCATGATCGTTCCTGGAGTATTGACGTACTGGCTTAATTTCCAGGCTGTGATTTTATTGGAGTTTGGGTAAGATATTATTTTTTCACCTTTTATGTCTATATTTTATTTCATAGACTGTGTAAAATTGTCCACATCAACAGTCTGTATGTACACTTACAGACTGTTTGTTTTGACGATTCCCGGGTCGAGCAAAGTATTACTGGGCATTTTTCGGCAAGGAGTCTGGAATTGTGCATTGTATATGGCAATAGGATCACCCCCTCTTACATGAGACTTACAACATAAGTAGTAAAAAGTGGCAAGGCATGACGTTGACGTTGTAATATTTCTTTCAGCAAGCACATAATGAACTACCGTGACACTTGGCAGTTCAACTACATCTACACTCCGTTCTACAGCCGCGGCAGTCCGTACCTCGTGGGCATCGCCATGGGGTACCTCACAACCATCTACAAACCTGCTGACTACAGGAAATGTGTTCCTAAAGTAGGTCTTCTTCAGGACTTTTCTATCTGTCTAGTAAGAGTTGAGCCCCGCTTCTGTCTAATTATAGTATCTGTTAGAGTTTTTAACATTTTAAGAATTAACTTTGTTAAAAACGTCCAAGTATTTATAAACAGCGACAGCGACCCGCCCCAGCTTCGCATGCGTGCAATGGTGATTATTATGCATGTATTATACATATAAAACTTCCTCTTGAATCACTCTATGTATTAAAAAAACCGTATCAAAATCTGTTGCGTGCGTTTTAAAGATTTAAGCGTACAAAGGGACAGAGAAAGCGACTTTGTTTTATACTATGTAGATTTTTTTTATTGTAACTTTCGTGAGACGTACTAAATTAATTATTATGTTATCGGCTTACTCACGTAACTGTTTGACGAGGAACTCGACTAGTTTCAAGCCATACTAGAGGCTCACATTCATGAGCAGGATTCCGCAACACACGACGCGGCGACTGTCGAGCTGCTACTGATTATGATATAAAAAAAATGAAAAATTGATTATGAAAAAACATTTGATAATGTACAAAAAAAATCTACCACATATAATTCACGATAATAACATCTTACTTCCAGACTTGGTCTATAATCGCTACGGCTGTGAGTGTGTGTGCCATGCTGTTCACCATGTCCATAGCTTATATAATCGTTTGCCGAGGGTATGACACTCTGGAGGCTGCTATCTTCGTAGGCACGAAGAGGATCCTTTGGTCTGCTGCCATCTGCTGCATTATAGGGATGTGTGAATATGGAACTGTTCGTAAGTATTAATTGCATATTTAGTTGACTACAATAGGGTAGATGACATTTTTTTTATTAAATGTCCGTCTTGTAGATTATTTTAAAACATTACACACTATTTTTTATTTTCTTACGGAAACAAATACTTTCGAAGATATATCGATTTGAAATATCGCGTGACGTCACTTCTAGTTATATTTTATACGTAAAAAAGTATCGTATTCGCTCCCACTCCTAAATTTTGATATGTTTTATCTAAGTATTGTTACGAGTATTTTAAATGACAAAATAAAAAATAAGTCGTCATTATCCCTATTATTATTGTTTTTGTTTGATGTAATTGTATTTTTATATAATATTCTATGTCTGTTTTCCAGCTATAGTCTCCAATATGCTGAGTTGGTCCGCGTTCACACCTCTAAGTCGGCTGTCCTACGGCATTTACATGGTCCACCCGCTAGTGATACAGAAGTTCCAACTCTCTCAACGGTCGACTCACTTTTTCGATTTCTATTGTATTGTAAGCACCAGTGCAATATTTTTTATAACTTATTTTCGGTATAACCGGTAAACGAGCGGTCGAATCACCTGATGGTAAGCAATCGTCGCCAACCATGGACACTTGAAACACTAAAGGCGTTACAAATGCGTTGCCGGCCTTTTGGGGTAAGGAATTTTAGGAAATGATTCAAATTGATAATATTAACTAAATTAACCCAAAATCAGTACCCTTAGTATGAGTTTACTTTACGTTTAAAGTAATCGAAACAAGAGTGCATTCGACGCTGTGATTGGTTGGTTTATTCGAGTTGACCAATCAGAGCGCCTAACTTGCTCACGTTTCGATTACTTTAAACGTAAATCAAACTCATACTAAGGGTTACTGTTCCGAACTCGTTCCATTTTGGCAAACAATTTCTCGATCAATAGGATAGTCCTGTAGTTTCGTAACGTATATTTTTGTAAGACCGTGTAATTTCCTTCCAGTTTTTCAGCGCAGTAGGAGCATCGGTTATATCAATAGGGCTCAGTTACGCGATGTGGCTGTTTGTGGAGGCGCCACTGATCAACATCACCAACCAGCTCTTGTTCAACAAGTACGATAACTATTTTTATAGTACTTTAACTATATTTTTCAATGTCCGTCTTGTACAGTATTTAAAAATTTTAGACACGGTATTTTTCTTTTTCTTACGGAAACAAATACTATCGAAGATATATCCATTTCAAATATCATCACGTAACTTCTAGGTACGTTTTATATTAATTTACGAAATTACGCTTTTTTTCCACTCCTAAACTTAAATTCTTTTTATCTTAGTATTGTTATGATAACCAAATAGAAATACGTGTCTAATATTTTTCATTTTCTAACTGACAGACAAATTACATTTTTATTTTCATATCCCATCATCATTCTTATTAGGCCAATACTTTAAATGTAAACAGCAAATGAAGTATGTACCTATTACTGAATCAAATTGTGTTTTTTTTTTATTTAACAGACTAAATGGAGCAGTTGGAGCTACTGCTACGAATGGAACCCAACATAGAAATGGCGATACTAAGACCAAATCTTCGTAAGACAAAAAAATGTTTCAGTTTGAAATAGATAGCCTAATGTATAAATACCATAAAGGCAGATCATATAAATTCAATGTTATTATTGTAATATGTTATGCTGGTTACCGGAGGCCCAATCATCCCCTTTCCCAATCCCCGATTCCCTAACAACCCTTAAATTCCTAACTCCCAAAAGGCCGGCAACGCACTTGTAACGCCTCTGGTGTTTCAAGTGTCCATGGGCGGCGGCGATCGCTTACCATCAGGTGATGCGTCTGCTCGTTTACCGGCTTATATAATAAAAAAATATTGACAAATAAATGACATTTACATCTAATAATGATTTGGGTAGTTCTTCAGAGACAAAATTTTCGATGTCTATGGGAATATTTTTGAAACCAACTAACAAAACGGCATGTACCTAATATTTTTTTAGTATAGTTTAGCTGTATCAGTTACTAGGACAAATAATATTTTTTTAATAATTGCAGTCTAAGTACAATATATTATTTTGGAAGCTTGTTCTTCTGATTCATATGACGCGTCCGTTTGCCATTTTCCGGAACAAAGTACTTAGTCGATTTCGCATTTTCCTTTTGATACTTCAATATAAATTATAATTACATCGAAAGGAGATGAGTTGTCCTCTTAAAAAAAAATGTATTCGTTATAACTATGTTAGTATGATTATTGATAATTAAATAAGAAGTGTCCGGCGTATAATACTGATTAATGTGGCGTAAGTTGCGCATGACCATACTTGGTCGGGTATCTGGGGGCACGGGAGTGCCCCGCCAAGACGAGCCAAGCGAAGCGCAAGGGCACTACCTACCTTTTCTCGAAGTCTAAGCGGTTCGTCGTATTTTTGAACCTCCATAACTTGAGTTTGGGTTATACCAGATAAACAAAATTTTCAGGATGTGATGTCAGTGGGTCTACCACTGACATCACATCCTGAAAATTTTGTTTCACAGATCTAGTGTGGAGCCAAGTTTGTAGGCATGCAAACCGTGGATGTAACTGGCGAGTCGGCTGCACGGACTTTTTGCTATTCGTCATATGGGCTTGAGTTTAAAAGTCTATTCAATCTTCCAAACTCTTTCCGTGCTACAAACTTGGCTCCACACTAGATATGATTACTTTTTGACAGTGAGAGCTATATGGTCTCGTTTTGGCAACATTTAACATGAAATGTTTTTGTGGGATTAATAATGAGAGTCTGGCTTCCCGCGCGGGGCGAAACCAGGCATGCAACGGGCAAGCTAGGAGGCGGACGTGCGGCTGGTTGGCTTAAATCCAGGTGTTACTGAGGTAAATATCTGATTCATCTGTGTTTGGTTTACATGGCATCCTGATTACAATGCCTACTTTATATTTACTTTACAGTTTTTAAAATGACAAGAATGAAGTCTGTATATATGATGAGTTATGCATGATTGTAAGCAAAATTCTGATTCATCTGTGCCTGATTCGTGTGGTCAAAACTGCATATGAATCATAAAATAAATTATTGATTCTTCTGTACAGCACGGAAGGACTGTTCTTGTTGCGTTTTCCATTTTTTTACTAGTCTTATTTTTAAATTTACTTAGCTATAAAGGTTATAGCTAAGCTATAAATTTGTGCGAATAATTTAAAAACTTTTTTTTGAGGAATGTAATTAATATGAGTCTGAAATTGCTAATCCGCCCTGAGCAAGCGTGATGATGAATGCTCGTGACTTCTCTGTGGGAGAAGAGGTATTTGCCCTGCAGTGGGACAAATATTGGCTAGATTTATTCTTATTTATATTTAACAATTATTAAAGCCTATTTATTCATGTCGAAAGTTTCTATCTAATTTCTGTTATTTTAATATTGCAGTAAACAACAATGCCACTTAGTGAAGACCAAAAAAAGGAGAAAAAGAAACTTGCGGAACGTAAAAGGATGGCAAACATTAGAAAAGATCCAGGCAATTATGCCCAGTGGAAATTGAAAATAAAAGAAACATATTTGAAAAGAAAAAAGAAGGCAAAATCACGTCTGTTCAGAATTTGACACCCAAACAACAAAAAATAACTAAGAAAAACAAGCAGAGAAAGTATTCGAAGATGGTATGCTAAAAAGAAATTAAAAGAACGTGATATTGTATTAAGCTGATATTGTATAAGTAATTAAGGAAGATAATTGTTAAATGCGTCATTTAATTAAAATTGATCTCGATTTTGTTACTTTATTGTTAGTAATAAATACACTAATGTGATTAGTAATACCATTAATAAATTATTAAGACTGCTTAAATAAGACTGATGTTAAAAGTGCCATTATTAGAATAAGATTGTACTTCTAGCTGTGATTATTTACTTATGAAAGGTTAGTAGTAGTTAATAGTATAATAAATATTACTAGTAAGTTGTTCACGGAAACAAACAGAATATAATATAATATAATCTATACATATAATAAAATCGTAGAAAAGTGCTGTCTGTACATTGAAAATAAAAATAAAAAAAATAGCAGGGGTTATTGTTATGTCGATGTCGAACCCAAAAATGTAATTAACTTTTTTTTTGTCTGTTTGTCTGTTTGTCTGTTCGTCTGTGCGCGCTAATCTCAGAAACGGCTGATCCGAGTTGGATGCGGTTTTCACGAATATATTGTGGGATGCTTAAATTTACATTTAGTGTTTGTTTCATGTCAATCGGTTCATAAATAAAAAAGTTATGTCAAATTAAAGAATCACGTCGAACATTCTATGCTTATACCATTAATCTCCGCAACTATTTGACGGATTTGGTTGAAATTTGGTACAGATATAGTTTAGAACCTTAGAAAGGACATAGATATATTTTTATTTCAAAAATCAAAAAATAAAAATAAGAAATAAATTATTTATAAATAATTCTATGTCGATCGTTACACGACTTCGGTTCATGTTATTGTTTTAATTTATCGAAAAAAGTAAATAAATAGTAAAAAGGTATGAAAAAAATAATATCAATATAATAAAACATTTAGTACAAAGAAAATGCTCTAACGGAGTATAGATAATTCTATGTCGATCGTTACACGACTTCGGTTCATGTTATTGTTTTAATTCATCGAAAAAAGTAAATAAATAGTAAAAAGGTTTGAAAAAAATAATATCAATATAATTAAACTTTTAGTACAAAGAAAATGCCCGAACGGAGTATAAATAAATAATCCAAGTTGTCTTTATCCTCGATCGATGGCGTTGGGATCGAAATAGATCGCGCTATGGTTTCGTTACATTCATTTGGTTGGGTATCGGCCGAGCGCTTCGGTACTATCGTAGAAAAAGTGTATTATCAGTCGTATGATTATTTGTCTGTAGTGGTCCTGCTGTTTCGTATATTCTAAATTGGTTTCGTTGTATTTGTCAATTAATAAGTTTATTTGTTGGGTTTTCCTGGGTTTTTGGTTAAACTATTTAACGTAGGTTTAGTTTGATATCGATTATTAGTAGTTACTGTAGTTAGTTTTTTTAATAAAATTGTAAGTCTAATTTTTTTTTTAATTAGATTAGATTTAAGTCGTTTCTTTTAAATTATTTAGTTTAAGCTTGGTTATTATAGCATAGAGGATAGGTTGTAATATAGTTTCTTTTTTAATTGTTATAAATTCGTAATTCGTAGCTTTCTTTAGTTTTAAGTTAGTTTAAGTCCGTTTTTAAACTATTTTTTCAATGCCCTAAGTGAGTATACATCTATTAAATTCAAACGCAGAGCTCATTATGTTGATTTTTGAAGAGTTCCCTGGAATATCTTCCACATCTCATTTTTGAAGAGATCCCGCGAGATCGGGAACTATGTGGTTAAAACCAAAAATTTGCCGGAAGTCACTATTCCACGCGAACGAAGTCGCGGGCAAAAGCTAGTGTAATAATATAATAATGTGTAGTATTAAACAGAATTCCTTGTATATTAGCAATAGTTAAAATTCTTGTGATATAACATCTTTCTCGCTTTCCCTTAAAATATAAGTATATACTGTATTGCAAAAATGTAAAAAAGAACTTGAATCCATCAGATTTTTTCCATGACATGATCACTTATAATTCTTTTCATTATTGTTGTTGTTAAAATATGATTATTTTTTAAATACAGAGCTCTTTTACATAAAGCTTTTCGTTTTAATTTTGATTTCTGATTCATCTGTAACAATTTCTGATTCATCTGGGCAGAAAATAAAAACGAGTCCCTCATTCAAATATACGTTATTTGGTATACCTATTTTCATATGAACACGTGTTACAGATCTTAAAGTGAAATTAAATGTTGGCCATATGAATCGGTCGAAGAATCAAATTTCGAAGAACTACCCATTTACTACTTTAATTTATTATTTGAATTTTTTGTACTGTTCTGTGTTTGTATTGTTATCACATAACATTGGTTTTTAAGTGCAATATTACTAACAAAATTATGGGCATGTCTGAAATAAATTATTTTTATTCTTTGTCCTTTCCTTGCACGGGACCACAGGGTCCACTGACAGACGTTTTTAAGTGTGGGAGAGCCATGCTTCGGCACGAATGGGCCTGCTCGACCGGAGTAATACCACGGCCTCACAGAAAACCGACGTGAAACAACGCTTGCGTTGTGTTTCGTTGTGTGAGTGAGGTGACCGGAGGCCCAATTCCTCCCTTCCCAATCTTCCCCATCCCCATTCCCGAACAACAACCCTTAAATTCCTAACTCCCAAAAAGTTTTCACACACTTTGTTATAAACCTACTAAACGCAATGAGTCAAGTATATAATTTTCTATTAAAACTTGCCAAGTTATATCATTTTTAACTGAGGTCTGTGTATGGAACTTGGTACTTATTTAGATCTCACTTCTTTTATAGGCGAAGCATTCCAATATTATCGAACTTGGCAGCCTTTCACATTTATGTTTTGGGTGGGATTTCATTTATTTTTGTAAGGTTTATTTTCTTTTTTTCTTATTTTACTTTACTTTGACTAAATACAAACCTTCGTAACGAATTTTAGGTCGGTACGACCATTGGAAGATATAGATAATTTTTTTGTTTTAGTTCCTTAGGGGTATGAATTTACACCTTCATTATTTTTAAAACCGACTCACACTTGGCCATTTTCAGATTTTTTCCTTTACCTTGACCTAAAGACCTACCTCCATGCCAAATTTCAAGTCAATACGACCATTGGAAGTGGTCTAGATTTTTGATGAGTGAGTGAGTCAGTCAGTGAGTGTATAGTAAAAATAGCGATTTTCTGACGTCAATATCTCAAGACCTACAATAGGTACATTAATGAAATTTTGTATTTTAGATAAGTAAGTAGATCTCGACAGATACTAGAAATTTCATATGCGTAGATAAAATAGATTTTGAGTTATAGGTGGGTCGAACTTGGCCCGAAATGGTTCGTGTAATATAACCCACGGCCGGTGTGTCGGTTTATTTGCTCGAACTTGGCGGACACACTGCCGTGTGTCTAGATTGTAGTATACAATCACCGCAATTTCGGCCGATACTTCGTTTTTCGTTGAATTGGAGTAGGTAGATTTAAATATAAGTAGATCTTATTATTAACATACGAGTATTTTAATCTATGTATTAGTCGTATTTTTTCTTATGCGACAAGCCCGCCACAACCTCCCATACCGCTGCAACTCCTGTAAGCCAGGATCTACAGTAGATACAAACATGAAAACACCGGAACACTGAAGTGCGGCGCGTCCCAGGGAAATGAATGGCTGTCTTGGATCCCGCAACGAAACAAATCAGAAGATGTTATTAAAGGAGAAGAAAAAGGAAACGATAGGTTTCACTTCCCTTGGTGAATTTAATGCGGAAGACAGAATGACTTAAGCCTAAAGGCACAAAAGAGACTGCACTACTGGGAGAGAAGCCCAGTCGTCAAGCACCACGGAAATTTTACTTAAAACTAAAAAACTAAATGGGTCTTATGTGTGAGCTGTTATAGTTGCTTCCAAAAATTGTGTGACAAAAATGACCTCAATGAAAGTTAAATTAATTTGAATGGGATATTTTGTATCTACAATTAGCCTGTTATTAATCTGCATTTTTGAAAAGTTTCAGTCACCCTCAGTTTTCTTGCAACTACAATACACTTTTTTTAAGTAAATATGGTTGAAAATTGAATTTAATCAAGAAAAACAACTAACATTTGACTTTTATTCAGGATTTTCGGGAATATTTAGCGTCAGGTACATCTCTTTTGAGTGTCCAACAGTAATCAGCCAACATGTTCGGACTCCACTTGCCTTGGTACCGTTTTTCCATGTTGGATATATCCTGATGGAATCGCTCGCCGTGTTCATCACTAACGGCTCCCAAATTTTGAGGAAAAAAATCCAAATGAGAGTGTAAGAAGTGTATCTTGAGCGACATATTGCATCCCATATTCTTGTAAGCTGATAAGAGGTTGAAGGAATCAGAATTCTCAGATACATTTTCTTCATCAATCACGTCATCCGTGTTTACTGGAGGCTGAGGAACAGGCAGATCATCACTATGTGGGATAAGTCTTTGAGCAGATTGTTGAATTCGGATAGTTCACGGTGTGTCTAGATTTGTTATTAATACCTTTGATAGAAGTTTGGCAGAAATAATAATCTGATACATGGTCTTTCTGTTCAGACCATATCATTGGAACTGCAAACGGCATATGACGAGATCCTTTAGCCCATGATGTTAATAAACTAACACATTGTGCACAACAAACACTAGGAGTCCAGGTTTTGTCCAAATTTCGCACCGGAAAGCCAAAATAATTAAAATAACAGTTTTTAACTAATGGTGTCAAATTACGACGTTGACTTTTAATAGTAAGTTGACCGCAAATGTAACAAAAGTTATCAGGATGGTTTACACACACTCTGGGCATCTTATTACGATGTACAGAAACGACAATCACAAAAAAAAACCGTTTTAATTTCAATAATTCAATATTAATTTATTGGGAACATAAGTCGGTAAGCAAAATTCGCGTAATCAATTTAGTTTATATTTAACTGAAACTGAGGGTGATCGAAAAAAACTAAATATGAGGTTTATATGCGGGTAGGTAGTAGTGTTTAAAAACCGACTCGATTTTGTTTAACAAAAATACTGTTTACCAGTGAAATAGGTATAAAAAAAAACGCCTAAACGCACGGAAATTTGTTCTAGACTCCACAAGGTCCGTGTAATTAGTATTAGTAGTATGTGAATTTGGTACCCTTTGTTTTAAAACTGCTGTCATAATTGAGTTATTTTTTGGGTTCCGTAGCCAAATAGCAAAAAACGGAACCCTTTTAGATTCGTTACGTCTGTCTGTCTGTCTGTCCGTCCGTATGTCACAGCCATTTATTTCCGAAACTGTTGGGCCTACATAGTTGAAACTTTGTAGGACGATGTATTTTAGTAACCGCTAATCGAATTTTGAATAAAAATTAATAAATTTAAAAATTAAAGGGGGAGTAGATTTATTTATTTAAAATAAATAAATAAAATCCAGTATGCTAGTAATTAGAAGAATCTAAACCACTAATGGTCAGGGCTGCAGACGTCCGTCTCTCAAAACCTGGACTAATAATGCCTAATTATAAGTTTGAAATCGCCAACCTTTTTTTTGAGGGGGGAAAATCATCCAATGGCTTTTCCCGTCTTAGGCGAGGCGAGAGGGAGTGTCAAACTCTTACTGACTAAAAACCACCCCGTTCCTACTCCTGCTTTTCGAGCCGGACCCCGGTAAACCCGCAGGTAGTCCGCAGCTTCGGATCAGGCATCTCCCAGTAGGGCCGGTACTGGACCCATCTGTGGTGGTCTGATACCTCTTTGAGGTGCGCGCGGAACGCGACGCTCGGAGTGGCTCTCGTGACGGCTGGGGCTTGAGGAGGTTTGTTCTCTCACGCACCCTGCCTCCTCCTTAGCTAGCATGACTACTTCACAGAAGGAGGAGACGGCATCCCAGTCTCCCTCGCTCCGCACCATGGCTTGTACCAATGGTGGACGCGAGAGGTCGCCGTCGCCGATCAGATCCGTGAGGACAAGGCGGTGCTCAGCCCACGTAGGGTAGACCGCAACCGTATGTTCTCCGGGCGGTCTTCGCAGTGATGACACCAGGGCGTTTCCTCCCGCTCGGTCAGAAACAGTGAAATCGCCAACCTGCATTGATCAATTGTGGTGATTAATACTTAAACCTTAACCTCTTTTATTTATAGACTATAGTTTTATTTATTAATATGTATACCATGTACTTAACCATATTTCAAAATCCTGCTAGCATTGTACCACCCTAAGATAGGCTGGGGAAGAATTGAACTATTTTATGTGCTAAAGTATTAAATAAATAATTTTATAGTTAAGTATTGGGCATCCATCGTATAACAAACAAGTTGAATATATGAATAACAAAAATTACAAATGAGTTAATTAATTATTGTAATTAATTAACTATTGTAATTTGTATTTTGTAATATGTAAAAAATATTAATTATTGTAAATAATTAACTCATATTTTGTAATTTTTGTTATTCATAATCAGTTTTTACGCGTCACTCACTGACGTAGAGGAGTGGGAACGTATTGTTTTTTTTTTCAATTGTGTTTTAAATTACTTTTTATACGCGTTTACGTTTGGTCAGATAATGAGTTACGTGTTTCAGAAATTTCCAGATTCTTTATATAAGCAGTGGATTTCTGATAGATCCAAGTTTAAAATATATGTATTATAGAAGAACGTCAAGAAGAAATATTCATACGGATTACTGGTTCCTTAACTTACCAATCAATGCTTCTTTATGCTGCTGTACCAACAAAATATTTATCATCATGAGCTGTATACTAAATATTTCCTGTATAAGTGTGGGTAAGTCATGCTTCGGCACGACCACTGACTCACAGAAAACCGACGTGAAACAACGCTTGCATTGTGTTTCGTTGTGTGAGTGAGGTTACCGGATGCCCAATTACCCCCCTTTCCAATCTTCCCAATCACCGTCAGGCCAATGAGGTTTTTTACTGGATTTAGCCAACAGGTTGGTGAACGACCGCAAGATGTTTTCCCGTTAGCCTGACCAGCAACCACCAGCCTCTCCAGATTGTCGGGGTTTCTACGTGTAATGTGGCTATGTGCATTCTCATTTAAGTTGTGCATTTTTTTTCAGTTTGGAATTCCAACGCACTTCCAACAGGCAATCTATATGGATCCTTCAGGCATTACGCGAGCTACGACCAATGTCTAAAGCCACCATGGCTGCACACCCATCCACAAATGAAGACCAAGTACTGCTTCACCGACTTTCTGCTTTCTGACGAGAGTGATGTCAAAACAGTTGCAGATTACGACCCCTTGGGGCCAACCATGGAATTCATTAATGTAAGTTCTTTTGCGAGAGAAATAAAAGAGGACCTAAGGTGTTTTTCCAGTAGATATGTGCTATGCTATGTTGCTGTGGATGTGTTTGGTTTCCACCAATCATATTCAAGCTTAGCATCAGTGGAAACGGATTCAGCTATGATTTATAAGATGTGTGCTATGAATTGCTTCCCTACTATCGATACATCGCATACTCGAGCTACGCTTCTTCCTCGCACAGCTACATAGCTGTCGTATCAGTGGAAACGGTCACATAGTTTTACAGCTTAGCTAATTACATTTTCGTAGCATAGCTACGTAGCACATCTCTGGTAGAAAAGCACCCTAATGTGAGGATTTTACATCAATAAAATCACCACCTTGTCAGTCATCACCAAAAATATCTCTTAAACCTTTTTTTAAAGGATCCTATGATACTTTTGATCCTAAAAATAACATATTTTATGTTCTAGTCACCATCTCCGTCTGGTTTGCCTGTGAACCACATCATGTGGGGTATATGTATACCAGCAGTCTGCTCATCCAATGCGGTCTCTAAACTGACTAAAGTGATGTATGAGTCAGCTACACTGAGCAGCATAGCGTCTGACGTCACGGTGAAACACTGCCAGGAGGCTGGGGAGAGAGCACCATACTCTACTGGGTATTATATCTTCATGTAAGTTACTTTTTTATATAATAAACCGGCAAACGAGCAGTTGGATCATCTGATGTTAAGCAATTGCCGACATGGACACTTGAAACACCAAAGGCGTTACAAGTTCGTTGCCTGCCTTTCGAGTGTTAGGAGTTGAAGGGGTGTTGGGGAATCGGGGATTGGGATGGGGGGTAATTGGTAATAGCACATTAAAATGTGGAAAATAGAGATGGGCGTGGTTTGAAATCCTGCGCTTGCCGTAAAGTCTCACGCATTATGTTAAAGGGAAATCCAGTTATGACATCTCTTTGTATTTGCTTCATGTCAATAATACATTTTTAGGGAACCCTAGTTCTTAACTGGATATAAATTGTGTTAGAATGTGTTATTTCTCTCCAGAGCCTTGATACTATCGCTGATAACAACGGCTGTGGCGTCGACCTGCTATCGGATGTATGTATCATCTGGAGAGGAGTCGCCAAACAGTTTAAGTAAGAAATAACATAATAATACTTTTTTTATACATAATCATGTATTATAATTATACTGGTCCATTGATTCCACCCGTGCGTGCGGCGCGTCGCGTTCCGCGCGCCCTTCAGTAAGCCATCAGACCACCATAGTTGGGGCCTAGTAGGGCTGATGCCTGATCCGAAGCTGCAGACTACCTAGCGGGTTTACCGGGCTCCGGCTTGAAAAGTAGGAGTAGGAACGGGGTGGTTTTTAGTCAGTAAGAGTCTGACACTGACGCTCGCCTCGCCCAAGGCGGGAGAAGTAATTGGGTGATTTTAAGCCCTAAATTTACTTTTTTATGTAACTCAGTGAACATTATATTCCAGAAACCATAATAACAAAATCATTCTGTATCATCAAGAACCAAGAAGATTTAGTGAAGGTCAATAAGGGTGAGATTCGCTCGATGAACGGTATCAGATTCCTGACTGCAACCCTTATCGTCATAGTGCATGTGGTGCTCTATATAGTGTTATCTGGTATCAATAATTTTGCAGATTTTGAAAAGGTAGGTCCTTGAACGAAATTATATTTTTTCATTATAACTTTCGTGAAACATACTAATTATAATGTCATTTTAGTCATTTCTTATGGAACACATTTAAAAAAATCATCCAAGTTGTTCAGAAATTATATGTATACGTACTTACATTTTGGCAAGTCATTTTTATTTATACATATAGATATCTTGACTACCAATGTGAAACCACTAAATAATTTTCTTGTATAAAGCTGAATAAGTATGATTTTTTTTTAACGTCGATATGTCTGCGTTTGGCCACCAACCCGCTTACTGCCAGGACGGCGAAGCGAAGATGTGGCTGAAGATGGAGCACACAGACTTAGAATAGGTTGTATTTCTCAGAAAAGTTAAAAGAAATGAGTGAAATCCTTATCCTTAAATAAACACTATGGAAAATAATACGTTTATAATTTCCAGCAATTTGAAGGCATCGGTGTGTCATATCTCCATGGTGACATCATTGTGGACACGTTCTTCACTATGTCTGGTCTCCTGCATATGAGAGGACTGATGGGAAGACAACAGAATTTGTTTGGCGTACTCTGGAAACGGTACATAAGGTAAGTAAATCCAGTAGGGCTGATGCCTGATCCGAAGCTGCGGACTACCTAGCGGGTTTACGGAGCTCGGCTCGAAAAGCAGAAGTAGGAACGGGGTGGTTTTTATTCGGTAAGAGTCTGATACTCCCTCTCGCCTCGCTCAAGGCGGGAGAAGTCATTCGATGATTTTCCCCTCATAAAAAAATTAGAGTGTCGCTTAATCGCTTTTTACCACATGCATATGTATATATGTATATGCGATGCATAAACCAAAATAACATTTTTTACAAATTTGGTCTGTCTGTCTGCAATCGCACTTGCGATCACTCGGCCAACGAGGTAGTAAACCAGAATGATAATACATTTTTGTTTCAGGTTAATAGGTCCCTTCGCCATTGTTGTGTTCTACTTAACATTTGTATCCAAACACTGGAACTCCGGGCCAGGCTGGTATAACTTGGAAGAGACAGATGTTTGCGAGAAATACTGGCTGAGAAACTTGCTCTTGGTGAATTTCGATATAAAACTCAGCGTAAGTACAGTAAATTGATTAAAGCGTACCTTCGCTTCGTATTTTCGGGGGAATTGCACAACTTGATTCCCCTAGTCCTTTCCATCATCGAACCACAAGACAATCGGCGAGGCGTCACCGTTTCATGGTAGATATCCCACCCACTCACTCTCGCTCTCACTCTCACTCTCACTCTCACTCTCGCCCTCACTCTCACTCTCACTCTCACTCTCACTCTCACTCTCACTCTCACTCTCACTCTCACTCTCGCCCTCACTCTCACTCTCACTCTCACTCTCACTCTCACCCCCTTACTTTTACTTTTACTTTTGACTTTGACATGAGTTCCAGATTTTTTTAAAGTCATGTACGAGATCTTTATAGTGTTGTTGTTGTACAATAAAGTACCCTGTGTTCTTCTCAGTGTCAAGCAACCACTTGGTACCTGCCCTGTGATTATCACCTCGCAATCCTGGGCACTCTCATCTTCTACTTCTATCAGAAGAAAAGGCAGCTTGGCTATACAGTGTTTGTAGCTGTGTTACTCCTGTCCATGATCATTCCTGCAGTATTGACGTACTGGCTTAATTTCCAAGCTGTGATCTTATTGGATTTTGGGTAAGTTATTGCTTTTTTTTCACCTTTTACGTTATAGAAAAAAAAAGATTGACAAAAAATATAAAATTGTCCATATAAGATCATCGTCACGCCTTTTATACCTGCGGGGGTAGGCAGAGAAGCACATTGCGCCAAGTAATGCCACTGTACAATGTACATTCACTTTTCACCATTTGTGTTATAAGTCCCTTGTAATATTTGCCCGTGAACCTATTGCCATATACTGGGCATAATTCCAGACTCCGTGCTACTACTGAGAAATAGTCGAATAGCCGAAAAAAAATCAGTAGTACTTGACCCGGGAATCGAACTCGGTTGAGTGATCGCAAGTACGACTGCTGGGCAACGGTTCTCGGGTACTGAAACTTCTCGGGCACTGTGTAAAATAGTGAATACTTCGGAGATAAAAGGCGTGACGTTGACGTTGTAATTATTCTTTCAGCAAGCACATTATGAACTACCGCGACACTTGGCAGTTCAACTACATCTACACGCCGTTCTACAGCCGCGGCAGTCCGTACCTCGTGGGCATCGCCATGGGGTACCTCACAACCATCTACAAACCTGGTGTCTACAGGAAATGTGTTCCTAAAGTAGGTCTTCTTGAGGACTTTCCTATCTGTATAGTAAGAGTTGAGCCCCGCTTCTGTCTAATTATAGTATCTGTTAGAGTTTTTAACATTTTAAGAATTAACTTTGTTAAAAACGTCCAAGTATTTATAAACAGCGACAGCGACCCGCCCCAGCTTCGCATGCGTGCAATGGTGATTATTATGCATGTATTATACATATAAAACTTCCTCTTGAATCACTCTATGTATTAAAAAAACCCGTATCAAAATCTGTTGCGTGCGTTTTAAAGATTTAAGCGTACAAAGGGAACAGAGAAAGCGACTTTGTTTTATACTATGTAGATTTTTTTTATTGTAACTTTCGTGAGACGTACTAAATTAATTATTATGTTATCGGCTTACTCACGTAACTGTTTGACGAGGAACTCGACTAGTTTCAAGCCATACTAGAGGCTCACATTCATGAGCAGGATTCCGCAACACAGGACGCGGCGACTGTCGAGCTGCTACTGATTATGATATAAAAAAAATGAAAAATTGATTATGAAAAAACATTTGATAATGCACAAAGAAAAGGGATCGTAGTAAATTTAATTCATGATAATAACATCTTACTTCCAGACTTGGTCTATAATCGCTACGGCTGTGGGTGTGTGTGCCATGCTGTTCACCTTGTCCATAGCTTATATAATCGTTTGCCGAGGATATGACCCTCTGGAGGCTGCTGTCTTCGTAGGCACGAAGAGGATCCTTTGGTCTGCTGCCATCTGCTGCATTATAGGGATGTGTGAATATGGAACTGTTCGTAAGTATTAATTGCATATTTAGTTGACTACAATAGGGTAGATGACATTTTTTTTATTAAATGTCCGTCTTGTAGATTATTTTAAAACATTACACACTATTTTTTATTTTTTTACTTATTAAAACTTTCGAAAACAAATACTTTCGAAGAAATATCGATTTGAAATATCGTGTGACGTCACTTCTAGTTATATTTTATACGTAAAAAAGTATCGTATTCGCTCCCACTCCTAAATTTTGATATGTTTTATCTAAGTATTGTTACGAGTATTTTAAATGACAAAATAAAAAATAAGTGTCCAATATTTTTATTTTCATTACTTAACTGACGGACTAAATAGATTTTTAATTTTCATACCGCATCATCATCCCTATTATTACCGTTTTTGGGTTTTTGATCTACTTAATTATATTTTGATATTTAAAATATATGTTTGTTTTCCAGCTATAGTCTCCAATATGCTGAGTTGGTCCGCGTTCACACCTCTAAGTCGCCTGTCCTACGGCATTTACATGGTCCACCCGCTGGTGATTCAGAAGTTCCAACTTTCTCAACGATCGACTCACTTTTTCGATTTCTATTGTATAGTGAGTACCAGTGCAATATTTTTTATAACTTATTTTCGGAATAGCCGGTAAACGAGCAGTCGAATCACCTGATGGTAAGCAAGCGTCGCCAACCATGGACACTTGAAACGCTAAAGGCGTTACAAGAGCGTTGCCGGCCTTTTGGGGTAAGGAATTTAAGGGTTGTTGGGGAATGGGGGATTGGGAAGATCGGGTTGAGCCTCCGGTAACCTCACTCACACAACGAAATACAACGCAAGTGTTGTTTCACGTCGGTTTTCGGTGAAGCCGTGGTATCACTCCGGTCAAGCCAGCCCATCCGTGCCGAAGCATGGCTCTCGCACACTTGATGCATGCACATACGTAATGCTCATACTTATATCATCAAGTTTCGAAATTAGGAACTGATTGAAATTGATAATATTAACTAAATTAACCCAAAGATCATCCTTAGTATGAGTTTGCTTTACGTTTAAAGTAATCGAAACAAGAGTACATTCGACACTCTGATTGGATGGTTTATTCGAGCTGACCAATCAGAGTGCCTAATTTGGTCACGTTTCGATTACATACTTTAAACGTAAATCAAACTCATACTAAGGGTTACTGTTCCGAACCCGTTCCATTTTGGCTAACAATTTCTCGATCAATAGGAGTAGTCCTGTAGTTTCGTAACAAATATTTTTGTAAGACCTTGTAATTTCCTTCCAGCTTTACAGCACAGTAGGAGCATCGGTTATATCAATAGGGCTCAGTTACGCGATGTGGCTGTTTGTGGAGGCGCCACTGATCAACATCACCAACCAGCTCTTGTTCAACAAGTACGATAACTATTTTTATAGTACTTTAACTATATTTTTCAATATCCGTCCGCCAATACTTTAAATGTAAACAGCAAATGAAGTATGAACCTATTATTGAATCAAATTGTGTTTTTTTTATTTAACAGACTAAATGGACCAGTTGGAGCTACTGCTACGAATGGAACCCAACATAGAAATGGCGTTACTAAGACCAAATCTTCGTAAGACAAAAAAAAAATTCAGTTCGAAATAGATAGTCTAATGTATAAATACCATAAAGGCAGATCATTTAAATTCAATGTTATTATTGTAATTTGTTATGCTGGTTACCGGAGGCCTAATTCCCCCCTTCCCAATCCCCGATTCCCTAACAAACCTTAAATTCCTAACCCCCAAAAGGCCGGCAACGCACTTGTAACACCGAAATACCAGAGGTATTTCAAGTGTCCATGGGCGGCGGCGATCGCTTACCTCAGATGATACGTCAGCTTGTTTACCGGCTTATCTAATAAAAAAATATTGACAAATAAATGACATTTACATCTAATTTAATGACTGATTTACTGCTTTAATTTTTATTATTTGATTTTTTCTTTTCTGTGTTTGTATTGTTATCACTAACATTAGTTTTTAAGTTCAATATTACTAACAAAATTGTGGGCATGTCTGAAATAAATTATTGTTATTTATTATTTGTCTTTTCATTTTTCTTTTGAGCCGGATTTGAGAGTCAGTACGGGCCAAAGCCAAGTGCTAACTCACGTGGATGTATCAATTTTTAAATGTGTGAGGGGGGGGGGCGAAACATTGTCTGTTTTAGCTTAGAAACTTTCTGACTGTATGGCATGTGTTTAAAAGTAGCAGCATTCTATAGGTACATACCAAAGTGTGTGTAGGACGAAAGGTCCAGGGATTTTATTGAGTGTTGAAGTTGCTTAGACATAGCACCTGCTTTTGATAGTACTATAGGGTACGGTGACATTGGCGGATTGCCACTAAATCACCATTCCAAAATAAAGTAAAAGAAAAAATTTGATAAGTAATCCAAGAAAATGCTCCTAAAACCTTTCTACAATTGACTTCCACCCCAAATTAATAATATTATAGGTGTTAATGATTTGTCTGTACCTATACATAGGTATAGACAATATAGTATTGTAGTAAACTGGAGTACCTAATAAAATATGTATACATATTATACTAGCTACTTCGGAGTGGTTTCGCCCGCTCTGCTAAGCGCCTATTGATCTTATAACATCAAGCTACGATTAATAGGATCCGAGCAGAGTGCATTCATTCATTCATTTTTGTTCACAAAAGTTCGCAATAAATGAAATTGTAGTACGAAATCTACGAAGTTTCGGACGAAACTTCGTTTTTCGTTGAATTAGAGTAGACCTCCTGGTATTTAAAACATTGATAAAGACTCACGATAAAGACGACAATCTTTCAAAAAAAAAACACACTCCTCTCAATAAGCAATAAAGAAAACTCAACACAATAACTTGAAAAAACTCAACAACGCTTTTAACAACGACGCTACTAAATAACCGTTTTCAATACAACGAAAAGACGTCTTTTGTAAACGGTTTTTATTGTTGCTAGTTCTATTTATAACGTTTCATTCCGTTATTCAGTTTAGGGTGGCTCTTATCTTGTTGACTGGTATAGAGTTGACAGTTTTGTCCAGTACAAGCTATTGTCTACATTGTGTCAGGTGACATAAGGGGTAGGTTACACTGTAGGTAATTTGGAGTTGGAGCTGCAGACTGCTTAGTTTACCGGGGCTCTGGTTTAAAGTAGGAGTAGGAACGGGGTGGTTTTTAGTGAGAAAGAGTCTGACACTCCCTCTGGCCTCGCAAACAAAAGGTTGTATTTTTACCAGAGATGTGCTATGCTACGTTGCTGTGGATGTGTTTGGTGGTGGAAACGGACTCAGCTAAGCTATGTTTTTATATGGAAAGATGCGTGCTACGGATGGCTTCCTTAATATTTTCCTCGCACAGCTACATAGCTTAGTGTCAGTGGAAACGGTCACATAGTTTCACAGTTTAGCTATTACATTTTCGTAGCATAGCTACAATACCATAACTCTTTAACACAGCTGTACAACCCACGGTTGTCCGTTGCTCCGCACCCTAACATCTTATTATACCTATGACGGTAACAACAAACTATCTGATCATAAACACTCATCGTAACCTTTACACAGAACTCATGACCATGACACAAATTATGTCACAAGTCCCCCCCCTCCCACTACTTTATGAAACTGACCACACTTTCCTCTCGTTCTCTCAATAAGGGCTATTACACAACAGCGCAGCCTCCGTCACTTCATTTACATTTGAATTCAACCCTCTATTGTTTATTCACCCTATACATTTTCTTGTACACCCTGTATATAACTGTTTTGTACCATTGGCAAGTGTGTTTCTTGGCCTAGTTTGACCTTGAGTTGTTTAAGACCGTCGAAATAACATAAAGTTGCAAGCCACACTTTTTCCCGCAACACTAGAGGAGCTATTTTTTTATTTTTTTCAGGCTTCATATGCCCATATCAAATACTAGATATAAACTAAAACATTAAAATTTATAAATACTATACATAAATTACAAACAATATTACAATTAGGTGCTTAATAATTAATAATAACTATAAGTGCGTTGCCGGCCTTACGGTTACCAGGAATTTGAGGATTTTTGGGGAATCGGGGATTGGGATATGGGGGTAATTGGGCATCTGGTAACCTCATTCACACAACAAAACACAACGCAACGTTGTTTCACATCGGTTTTTTGTGAGGCCGTGGTATCACTTCAGCCGAGCCGACCGATTCCTGCCGAAGCATGACTCTCTCACACTAGTACTACTAATATCAATGGTCGTTGTTTAAAAACAAAAAAAATAAACCATTACTCAGTATTCTAAGTTGATAAAAGGTTGAAAACCTAATTGATCTTCTTACCATTTTCTATATTAAAACCAAAGAGTATAAATGATTCTCGGTAATTTAAAAAATAACGTGTCCGCCTAATAAACAGCGGAATTTTCTGTGTAATTTTCCAAATAAAAATAGCAAGTCTTTTCCATTGAAATAAAGTAATGTTAAGGTAAATATCTATTTGATTCTACTTAATCGTCTGTATAAAAATAAGCTTAAGTAATATTAAGTACTGCCGACTGCCTAGCGGGTTACCGGGGATGCTTTTCGAAAAGCAGAAGTAGAAACAGGGTCGTTTTTAGTCAGTAAGAGTCTGACACTCCCTCTCGCCTCGCCCAAGGCGGGAGAAGTCAATGGATGAATTTCCCCCCTCAAAAAAAGATAAGTATTATTAAGTGGGTCATCATGTAAATTAGGCGATAGTACAATTTGACGTATGTAAGGTATAGCCGTTAATTTGCATATTTTCTGTGTCGTAAAGGACCAGCTAGCTATATTTTAAATCTGATAAAGTTACACTTTATAATGCCTATAATATTCTGACAAAAGGATGGGGAACAAAGGATGTTATTCGTATAATTTTGAACTTTATTATAATTTTTATAGAGGTGAGAATTTGTTGTGTTTTGGATGTTAATTAGTTATTTTATTATACTTATCTACTTATATGGTAAAGGTTATTACTATGTACTTTTTGTATACAACGTAAAATACGAAATGAAACTACGCTTCTCTCCTGTACCAAAAATCTCTGTGTGTTTATTTCTTTGGAATATTCCAGTAAACGAATTTTAGCATTAATATTTAGCTTTTAAAGTTTAAAATATAAATATGAAATAGTGTAGATGACAAATATTTATTTTAATGACCGTCTTGTATATCATTTTAATATATTAGACATGTATTTTTTATTTTACTACGAAAACAAATACTTTTGATTACATATCGATTTTAAATATCGCGTAACGTCACACCTAGGTCTATTTTATACGTAGAAATGACATATTTGCTCCCACTCCTAAATCCTAAACTTTGAATCGTTCCATCTAAGTCATTGATTTCTTATTCGATACAGGTATTTGAGATATGTCTATTACCGTGTTTTGTTATGGAATAGTTGGCAAACTAAGCTGACGAGTCACTTATTAGATTTTTAATTTTCATACCCCGTCATCATACCTATTCGATACAGGTATTAGAGTAGCTACCTATACCTATTTGATTCAAAATCGAATGAAATGATTGTTTCTTACACCCATAATATCTATGCACAAATTTCATTAGAATTTACTAATTCCTATGTAATATACACCTATTTTCGATATAGATACGATATTTCAGTAAAGTGCTATAGAAATATTATACTATGAAATTTTCAAAACGATTTCTTCGAAGGATATTTGAAGGCCAGTGCAAGTGGTATTGGGTATAACATTTTACGATGAACTGTTACGTATGAGCGCAGTTTGGTTCTGAGAGAAATTTCCTCCATTTTGAAAATGATGTATGAAAGTAGTTTAATTTTAGTGTGGGAGAGCCATGCTTCGGCACGTATGGTCCGGCTCGACCGGAGTGATACCACGGCCTCACAGAAAACCGACGTGAAACTACGCTTGCGTTGTGTTTCGTTGTGTAAGTGAGATTATCGGAAACCCGGGTAATTGGGTGAAATAAAATAAAAGTGCATTGCCGGCATTTTGGGGATTAAGAATTTAAGAGTTGTTGGGGAATCGGGGATTAGGAAGATTGGGAAGAGGAGTAATTGGGCCTACGGTAACCTCACTCATACAACGAAATTGATAAATTACACAACGAAACACAACACATAGTAATACTAATAGACAATATTTTGTTATAATATTAACAAAAATGAGAATGTAAGTGGAAAATATTAAATATAATTAAATATTAATATATTATTATTTATTTAATTTATTAATTATAATGTAATTTACTCAGTGTATTTAAATATTAATCCAACAATGTAAGCGTTGTTTCACGTCGGTTTACTGCTCGGTCGTGGTATCACTCCGGTCGAGCCGGCCCATTCGTGCCGAGGCATGGCTCTTCCACACTTCTAAGTCTGTCTAAACCAATCAAAAGAGTGACATTATGGCGGAGGAAAAACGTAGCAAAATTTTATTATTTACCACTGACAATCTTAAAGTAAATTACCTGTCAGCGACATGGAACAACGTGTTTGGCTCCAATTAATATCCGCTGCCTCTTGAAGATAGCTGACGGATCTGTCATCTGGTTGTACCGCAATTGATGGACTCGAAATTAAAGGTTTGGACACGGATGAGTGAACAAATGGAGGGATTGCGAGTGCGTGGTAGTTGTGAGAGTTAATGGATATGGGATTATTGTTGGGGTGTGTGTTTTATGTTGTTGCTTTTTCTGTTTTTATTTTTATGGGCAAAAGAGTGGACAGAATCATCTGATGGTATGTGATTAGCGTCGCCTATGGACATAATAGTAAAAGAAGTAACAAATATGTTGTTAGTTAGAAAATATGATTTATGGGTAATTTTTTATTGGTTGCCTCGTTAGTCGAGTGCGTCTGTCGGGCAAGGGGTCTCGGGTTCGATGCTTGGGTTGGGGAAAAATGTTACTGGATATTTTTCAGCTTTTTCTAAATTTATCATTAGTAACACGGAGTCTGGAATAGTGTCCAGTATATGGCAATAGACTCCCAATTACATGGGACTTATAACACAAATGGTGAAAAGTGGGTGTATATTGTATAGTGGCATCACGTGCCGAAATATGCACATCTGCTTAACCCGTTCGCGGATAAAAGGCCAGACAATAAAAAAGTTATTACCGTATCTATTCAGTTTTAAATTACTTTTTGAGTCATATTTATTTTTACATGAAATTTTATTCGTATCAGTTTAAATCAAAAGCCTGCTATCATAAATGTAAATGAATTCATATGATTTCATAATTTAAAACTCGTTTCCCTGTAATATAATAAATCCAAGTATATTTGTATAATCCATACTTTTAAAATAAAGGCTTCAATTAATAAAATATCAAATATTATGTTACCTTAATAATATATTCATTGATTTTAAGTCATCTATGTCAAAATTTAATCTGTTTTAGAACATTTTTTGCGGTTAATTTAACAATACGGTAGTTTTTAACTAGTCAAAAACGATATTTTCTTGTGTATTTTGTAAGAGATCGCTACTTATGACGTTATCAAATTTTTTTTTCAAAATTGGTTCGTATAGTCTTATTTCTCAAAAAATATCTAGAAAAAATCTCAGAATAGGTACATTTTTTTGAGGAGGGATAATCATCCAATGATGAAATGATAATGAACCTCAGCCTTGGGCGATTGAAAAAGAGGGACCTTTGAGGAGTGTCCGACTCTTATGACTAAAAACCATCTCGTTCCTACTTCTGCTTATTTCAAGATATTTTATATATTGATAAGTCAAAATAATTAAGTTTTAACCTACCTAGGAAACTATCCAATTAATTTGTTTTTACAAAATTATAAAAAAGATGTTTATTATTTTGAATACTCCATTTTCCTCATTCACATTAATCCATGTTCCTCAAAAAGGACTGAGGTATCGTTTCTGTGTAGTAATGCTACCATTATAGTGTACTGTACTTGAAAGGGATTGGCAGGTTGTAATAGTTTGTAATATTAGTTAATTTACTAAGGAAAGATAGTCCTGTTCGGTTAAAGAAAATAAAGTTAAAATACACATGAAAAAAGTTTTATATAAACACTGACTCGAAGCAGGAGTAGGAACGGGGTGGTTTTTAGTCAGTACTTTTAGAGTCTGACAGGCTTACCTCGCATTAAAAGAATATACTCAGAGACAATGGAACACCAAATGCTACGAACCTTATGTAGGTAGGTAAGTAAAGACAGAGAGATTTTGCTTCATCAACAGTCATCAGTCTTTTCAATTCTGCCTGCGTAGCGGGTTACCGGGGCTCCGGCTCGAAAAGCAGGAGAAGGAACCGGGTAGTTTTTAGTCAGTAAGAGTCTGACACTCCTTCTCGCCTCGCTCAAGACGAGAGAAGTAATTGGATGATTTTCCCCCCTCAAAAAAAAGTACAACTTCACTATAATATCACACAAAACCTCCATACATTACATACTAACCTCTTTTATTAAAAAACCTTTACCACATTTCTATCCCAAAACTAACCCATAGTGATGTGACACGGGAACACTTGTGACGTCACAAAATGGCCGCTCGACACAAATCTGATACCTTTTGTGGAATTAATGAATGTTTGTGTCTAAGAGAAAAAACAGTAGCTACGTTGTACGTTGGCTAATGTAATTTGACCTCTGCGGTTCTAATGTAATGTGTGCTAAAGGTATCTTGTTGATAGGATGGGCAGAAGAGTGGCTGCGACTGCTTAGCATGAAGATGAGAGTTCGACATTTCAAATTTCAATTTTTATTAAATTTTTAGTTTTAGTAAGTGTGGGAGAGCCATGCTTCGGCACGAATGGGTTGGCTCAACCGGAGTGATACCACGACGTCACAGAAAACCGACGTGAAACAACGCTTGCGTTGTGTTTCGTCCCAATTACCCCTTCTCAATGTTCCCCATTTCCGATTTCCCAACAATCTTACATTTGTAACTACCAAAAGGCCGGCAATGCACTGGTTACGCCTCCGGTATTTCGGTTGTCCAATGTCCATGGGCGGCAGTGATTGCTTACCATCAGGTGATCCGTCAGCTCGTTTACTGGGTTATACGATAGTTATACCAAGTATTATAACCTTATAATTATGACAAAATAAAAAAGACGTGTCTAATATTTTTAACTATCTAACTGACGGACTAAATAGATTTTTTCATACACTGTCTACTGTAAACCCTATTCTTAAAAAAAGACAAGGAAGCTATCATCAAGTTTTCTTTTCGCCTTAACCTTATTGTAGCACGTCTCAAGTAACACTGGTAGCTCACAGTTTACGGTAACAGGTAGTGCTGTGAACGCCCGGGAACTTTATGTCTTTAGTTAGACAGTCCCGGGATTTTATAAGATAGTTTGGATAGAAATGTATGCGTATTATTTTTGTTAATATTGTCTTACTTCACTATGAATTGTAGAATAAATTGAATGTTTGTTTGTTTGGTTGAAATAAACTCAAAACTACTATATGAATTTTCATGTATATTTCCAGAGTTTTCAATTGCTGTTAGTTAGTCTCGCTTAAACTCGAGAAGGGCTAGGCCGATTTGAGAAATTTTGTAAAAATGTATAAAAGTAGATTTGACAGTCTTATGGATAAATGGGTTTTGGTTAAAAACAAATTAGTTTAGTAAGTAAATAGCATTTTACCTTTAATAATTCACTAAACTAAGCAAATTTTTTTTAATACTATGCTTCTCATAAAATAAACCCACTATCTCAAAATTATGACTCAACAATCATCCCGGGATTTTATTTGCAACGGCCTTTTACGTTCCCGGGATTTTAGTTCCGTTTCATTCCCGGCGTACCCCAACACTAGTCCCAAAAATCCCTCATCACTATAACAAGTGTTGCCACCTGTTAGGAAACCTTTTCTACAAGTATTTTGTTTCTGACATTTCTTGTTTGGCGACATTAATATTTTATCCTTAATGATACTTTTTTCATGTCATGCCTGCCTACCTTTCATCTGGTGAGATTTGCTTGGGTTATAACGTTTTGTTCAGAATTGTGAATTATCCTGTATGAGTAGATACGTACATATGTAATTGTAGATATTTATTATTATTCCAGACTTTATGACTGTTAGAATAGTGGTTTCAAGTTCGGTTCAGGTTCAGTAAAATATTAATGTAGTATTGATTAATATATTATATTGTTTTTTATGGTATAAACCGGTAAACGAACAGACAGATCACCTGATTGTAAGCAATCGCTACTGCCTATGGTCACCTGAAACACCAGAGGCGTTACAAAAGCGTTGTCGGTTATTTAGGGGTTAGGAATTTAAGAGTTGTTGGTGAGTCAGACAATGGGAAAAGGGGTATTTGGGCCTACGGTAACCTCGCTCACACAACAAAACATAACGCAAGCGTTGTTTCACGTCGGTTTTCTGTGAGGCCGTGGTACCAATCCGGTCGAGCTGGCCCATTCGTGCCGAAGCATGGCTCTCCCACACTTTTTTTAACTCTTTTATAATTATGTTTAATCACTCAAACAAATTTAATAATAACCTGGATTGTATTTGGAAAAAAGGTTTGTAAAACCGAACAGATGCATTTCCCACAACTATTTATTTATTCAAAAACAGAAAAATAATTCTATAAGAAGCATTTCAAGAAACTTCCATGAAAATTATTCTTTAAGAAAAATGTGCACACAAATGTTTTGTAAGAATACTTTGTAGTTCGTACACATAGCAGGGCAAGTTTTGCAGAAATATTGATTACACGCCACGTTAGCTGTTCATGAAGTTGTGTGGTTGACTGTATTTTGCGTTTCAATGGTATCTCGCTTTCAGGATAGTTTTATGCAGTTCCGTTTAAATAGGTATACAAATAATATGTTTTTGTTTATCTAAGACATTTTTTTGAGGGGGAAAATCATCCTATGACTTCTCCCACTTTGAACGAGGTGAGAGGGAGTGTCATACTCCAACTGACCAACATCGATACATCACATATGCGAGCTTCGTCGCACAGCTACTTTGCAGCGGCACATCTTCATACTGCATCTGCGAGTAAAATGATACATAGTTTAGTATCAGTGGAAACGGTCACATAGTTTCACAGCTTACTGCCGCACTTAGTGTCATTTAATGATTACTTAAACTGTTCCTCAGAAACGATTTTATATTGAAAACAATTGCTATAAGGACCGAGTTAAGTAACCATTAAATAACTTTGACTACGGCGGTTAGCTATTAAATCTTCGTAGTTTAGCTAAGTCAAAGTCAAAATTATTTATTTCAAATAGACCAGGAATGCACTTTTGAACGTCAAGCACATCTCTCGTGGCTACATAGCACATCTCTCGTGGAAAAGCAAGGGTGCTTTTAACTAATGTTCCCTACTAGGGAGTGGGGAACATTTTTAACATGTTTCAAACACAAGATTTTAATTTTATAAATCTCTACAATTCTATAAAAATATCAACAACCAATATGACATGATATTACCACAAATACACGTCACATGTAAATACCAATATACAAAATATTATTTATTTCTTTCAACAATGCCCGATACCAATGTTTCGACGTTAAGCCTTCCATACATACAGGCACTCGCGTACATATTTTATCCGCTGCAGTGATTTTATTGTGCCCGGTGCAATTGTTATGAACGGGCAAAAACAAGTGAATCGTTTGGCAAGTCGGATAATTTATGCAGGTTTTTTTGGATTAATAATATTGTTGTTTGTTTTTTTGTGATTTAATAATAATATGATGTGTCATGGCTTTTGATCCTAGTGTTCAGCAGTTGTGTTGCTGTGTAATGAAAGTGAACTTACTACAGTCAAACTTCAGACTTCGTTATTGCTGAGATATTATGCTAAAACGAAAAAACAATATATGTATTTAGTTTTATTATAATTTTTGCCAGACACACCTACCAAATTAATTATAATGTTATCGGCTTAATTGCGCGTGTGTTGCGGAATGCTACTCATGAATAGGATCCTCTAACATGGCTTGAAACTAGTCGAGTTCCTCTACAAATAGGATAAAGGGTCTTAGGTGCGATTCCCGGGTCGAGCAGAGTGTTACTAGACTCTTGTCGGATTTTCGAAAATTTCTCAGTAGTAGCACGGTGTCTGCACAGTATATGGCAATAGGCTCACCCCTTAATACACGAGACTTATAGTAAAAACTGGTTGTTAATTGCATAGCAGCATTACGTGCCATAATATACACCTCTGCCAACCTCCTCAAGAAAAAAACGCTTTAATATCTTATATATAAAATTCTCGTGTCACAAAGTTAGTCTCCAAACTCCTCCGAAACGGCTCGACCGATTCCTCTGAAATTTGGTAAGCATATTGAGTAGGTCTGAGAATCGGCTAACATCTATTTTTCACACCCCTAAATAATAAGGGTGGTCCACCCCTCAAATTTTTTTTTTCATTTTTTCGACAAAATTTTTTTTATTTATTTTTTTATGATAAGATATTCAAAAATACATACAACCCTAAGTTTTTGCCCTTCTATCACCAACCCCTATTTTTTATTAATCATTTTAGTAATTTAATTAATTTTTAAAATTTTCTGCGCTTTTACTCTGGATACTCATTGGCCAGACTATATCGGTGTAACTACCCAGTGAATAACGCGGAGTGGGGATGAGACCGAAGCCGGTCTCCTGTTTCTCTCACTCCCTCCACAGTTGTCGGCCATCATTAATGTTTATGTGTGTTTATGCATCAAACTTAGTAGTGACGTTTACTGTCAGTGTATCTCTCATTATTAATCTTCTTTATATATAAAAATGAATCGCTAAAAGTGTTGGTAAGCGCATAACTCGAGAACGCCTGGACCAATTTGGCCAATTCTTTTTTTGTAATATTCGTCGAAGTTCAAGGATGGTTTTTACGGCGAGAAAATATCAAATAATTGTCGGAAAAACCCTAAAAATTGCCCTTTTCTTTATCCATACAAACGTTTTCTAACTAATACGTAGAGTCAATTTGAACTTTATTGCTATTGGATAAAGTTCATACTGGATAAATGCTATTGAATACTAAAAAACAAATGCTATTGGATAAGTGTGCGTTGGAACACAGAATCCCTACTAATATTATAAATGCGAAAGTAACTCTGTCTGTCTGTAATTACGCTTTCACACCTAAACCAGTAAACCGATTTTGATGAAATTTGGTACTGACATAGAATAGATCTTACTTGATACATTTTATTGCAAAAAAATAGCGGAGAATGGGTAAAAATAGGGGATAAATGGTCATATGGAAATTCGTCATTTTAAAAGCTGTAACAGTAAAACTTTGTATTTAGATACTCAATGAGGAACGAAAGAACATAGGCTACTTTTTATTGCAAAAAAATAGGGGTGAATGGGTAAAAATAGAGGATGAATGGTCATATAGAAATTCGTCATTTTTAAAGCTGTAACAGTGAAATTTTGTATTTAGACACTTAATGAGGAGCGAAAGAACATAGGCTACTTTTTAATAAAAAGGGTAGAAGGCGTAGAATGGTTGATAGAGGAGATTAATGTTTGCTTGAAAATTCGTCATTTTCGTTAATACGTTGCCTGTGGCTTCACTCGCGTTCTATTCTTATTTAAATACACATATACTTATTTAAATCGCCAATATCCCTACTACCATACTAATGTTATGAATGCGAAAGTAACCCTGTTTGTGTTGAGGTTACGCTTGCACGAATGTTTTTTTTGGAATATAACAACGAAACAATGTATTTTTTTATTGATAGGCAATATATAGGAAATTAAAGGATAATAATATAGATAACCTTGGCTACTTTTCATCATGATTATAAAATGATGAATCGGCGGTCGTGGTTTCTTTGGAATACATATCTTTAAAAATGCTAACAGTAACATATTCTCAAGTAATTCACATTTTAGATGACATACGGCAGCATTTTGACCACTAACACCACTACGCGGACGAAGTCGCGGGCAAAAGCTAGATTCAATAAATTTTCATTTGTACATGTCAAATATTTGTTGTTTCTAAATTCAAATTCTGTAAATAATGATTGACATTTATGCATAAACTATGAAAAGGGTGAATAAACAATTGTCTGTATTTTTTTTAATCTATTGAAAATGTTGAAAAGTGCATTAAGCATTAATAGAAATTCCTCAAATATTTATGCGTGCGTTCAGAAATAATAACAAATTATCAACAGTTACGCGTGTGTTCAGAAATTTATTTTGTGTAAATTAAAATTTCTATTCACGTTTTCGAACAAACGATGCTCTTTCAATATAGTCTATTGGTGTGAATGACATTGACATTCGTATTGCGCGTTTTTTAAAATATGCAAAATTAAATGTATATTTTTCAATATTTATTTTCTGAGAGATTATCTTAATATTTCTTCGAGTTTTAAAGACTAAGAAGATTTTTATTTGCTAATAAGTGTTTGTTAATCAAGGTAAGTTCACGTCTTCATATTGATTTTTAGTAACTTTTGGTGACTACACAATACTACAATTTGGTGTACATGGTTATGCAGAAAATGTATAAGAGCTTTTTATTTTCAGTTGGAATTTTTTTTTAACAATGCTACCAACCAGACGTACAAGCTTAGGCCGCAGAACTCGAAATACGGCAAGTCAAAGAAATATAAGAGCAAATCAAACTGATGAGCAACGCGAAGCGCGAAATGAACTTGAACTGAATCGATATCAAGATAGAAATGTTGTGTTTAATCCCCACAAAGCTGCATTCAGTTATAATGTTTCAATTGATTACAGTTCAGAGCAAATTGTTGCTATTGGACTAATGAACATTGTGTGTCCACATTAGGATTGAAATTCAAAAATGCAGCCTCTGGATTGTGTTGCGCCAGCGGCCAAGTCAAATTGACGCCATTGGTACCGCCACCAGAGCCACTACATTCATTGGTTCATTTTTTGACTCATATCCAACAGTACAATAATTGCTTTCAAATGACATCATTTGGGGCAACAAAAGTTATACGAGACAATTTTTTGCCTACTTTTAGCAAGTAAGTATAATGGCAAACGTTTTTTTAGTTTTAAAACCATGTAGCTGGTGCAAAATATGTCGAGTAAACAATAAATCAAATACATAATAATAGGCTATAATCCGAAGACTTAATCAGCAACATTTTATAACATGTTGTATTTTATAGTGCCATCTTGCACCTAAAGCTGCCGTGGAAGGCTGTTTAATGTCGAGGTTAAAAGTAGTTTTAATTTGAAATGATGTAAAGTATTGTGGCAGTATTTTGCGACCCACATGGTGGTACAATTTGCTATACAATTGCCTGTATACATATTTATATTCTTGCAGATTCAGGGATTCAAATATATCATCAAACAGGTTCCTTATTGCCAGTGCCTGTTGAAGACTATACATTTTTGCAAATATATTTCATGGACAATTCAGCAAGAGAAGTTGATCAGCGTTGCGCACACAACAACTCAGTAAAGATATCCATTGTGATGAACAACTTCAAACATTTTTCCTTCAACACAATGAATTAGTTGCATTAGACCGATGCATTAGACATTCACAAATGCATTAGACCGCATGCCATCAGATAATCACAAAATTGTCATCAGAGCCGATAAGGCGCCTGCAGGACAGTGAAATTATTGAATCCTATGAAATAAACACTATTATGAAAATATATTTTGTTTTTTTTTTTAATTAGTAAAGTCCTTTTCAGGTATAGTGAGATCAGGAAATTATGCATTCATTTTTATATGGAGGATATTTATAGATTCCAATTCAAATTGAATAGGGACTCATACATAACTCAGCTATACAAAATAAAATAGAGCATCATTGCTACGCGAAAGCGGTACGAAGTTCGCTGGGTCAGCTAGTTACAGTATAATATTCACATCCAACAAAAAAAAAAACCTACTCGTTAACATCTCCCACACGGTCTCAGCAGTCTCAGTGTCAACGCAACCCTTTGTGTCACTAACCAGCATTATTATTTTATTTCCAGGCTGTCGTTGTAAAAATCAAACGGCACAAGTGTTCGGCCCACAAAGCCGAGTGATCGTTAGCCGCCGCGATTGTCAGACACTACTTCAGCTAATTTCTCAGTAGTAACACGGTGTCTGGAATTGTGCCCAGTATATAGCAATAGACTTACCTCCTATTACATGGGACTTTTGGTGAAAAGCGGGTATACATTGAATAGCAGCATTACGTGCCAAAATATGCACCTCTGCCGACCTCTTCAAGAAAAAAACGCTTTAACACTACATTATAATATTCACATCCAACACAAAAAACTTACTCGTTAACATCACCCACTCACACGGTCGCAGCAGTCTCAGTGTCAACGCAACCCTTTGTGTCACTAACCAGCATTATTATTTTATTTCCAGGCTGTCGTTGTAAAAATCAAACGGCACAAGTGTTCGGCCCACAAAGCCGAGTGATCGTTAGCCGCCGCGATTGTCAGACGGCACTTCAAAACAAACTCACTACTAAGGGTCTTACTCACTTTCTGAGATTCTTTATTCGTGTTTTGGACATTTTTTTTTGGCTTGAGTGTCCTGTTGAGGTGTATAGTGTGTTGGAGTTGTTAAGGTGGATTTTTTGCGGTGGTTTGTTGTAATGGTTTTGATTGGTTGATTGTACTTTGTTCTATTATGACGTGTGTACAGAGAGTCATTAGATCAGCACAAATAGGGCCTAGGAGGGCTGATGCCTGATCCGAAGCTGCGGACTACCTAGCGGATTTATCGGGGCTCCGGCTTGAAAAGCAGGAGTAGGATCGGGATGGTTTTTAGTCAGTAAGAGTCTGACACTCCATCTCACCTCGCCTAATGCGGGAGAAGACATTCCAAGATTATTTTTGCCAGACAGATTCTGTAACCATTTCCATAACCAGACGTTATTTTTTTTGGGCCAACTCGCCACCACCTCTGCTGCAACTCCTATAAGCCAGGATCTACAATAGATACAACTATAAAAACACCGGAACATTGAAGTCCAGCACGTCCCAGGGACATGAATAACTGTCTTGGATCCCGCAACGAAATAAATCAGAAGATATTATTAGAGGAGAAGAAAAAGAAAATAGTTTCCACTTCCCTCGATGAATTTAATGCAGGAGACAGAATGACTTAAGCCTAAAGGCATGAAAGAGACTGGACTTTAACTAGACAATAACCAGACTCTAAACTATAGGAAACTCGAACCTAAATACCCAATTTTAAACTTTATCACTTTAAAACAACAGTGAGTTTGCAACCACTAGTAGTCAGCCAGACCGTCCTATCTCGTTACGCTAAAGGAACAGAAAAGACTTGAACCATTGTGCTGTGCCCTCAACAGTTTATTACTCGTACAACGACCAGTCTGTGTGTTTGTCTATTACTTTATTTGTATTATAAAGATTACTGTTAGACTAAGATCTTATTGGAGAATTCAATAGAATCTGTTGATAGACGGATTGTGAACACTCGTAGGATATTCATGTAGGTATGTTGTATACCCAAGTTCTTGTACCCTTTAGTGTCAAATGTGTGTAATATATGCATGAGCATTAATCACCGTGCTTGCTCAAAACGGGTTAGCGATTTCAAACTTACAATTATAAGTTATATTTGCTCACGATGTTTTCTTTCACCGCTTGTCAGTGGTGTCTAAATAGTCTTAGAAAGTATATATTGCTGTTGGTAAAAGCCAAAGTTATTAATCTCAAATAGACCAGGAAGGTACTTTTGAACGTCAAAGTAAATATATTAAAAATGTCTGTCTGCCAGTCAGTCTTTAAATGAAGCTATTTGCTCGTTCCAAAGTGTAGATTCCCATGGAGAAGAACGAGCAAGAAACTCTATAGGTCACTCTTTTTCAATCAGGTTCACAATACAATTCTTGGTCACATTCTTTCGATTACTTCAACTATGTGTGTGACAGTTTCCGAACCCTCAGAACTTAAAGTGTGTCATAACTCCTGGCTATTTACCTCAAGTGCACTCTACATACAAATATACATACAACATACATAGCACTCAGGGCGTTAAGGAAAACCATGTGAAAAAATTCCAAAGAAATTCTTCATAAGACCAAAACAAAGGGAGGTATCTCACGTAACTGAATGATTTACGGATGAAATCTTGAATATGTAAGTGTTTCCTGGCTAATATGGAACCTTTTTGTCCGTCTGTAGGTATGTGAGTTCGTGGAAATGAGAGGCCCTTGAAGAAATTGTTTTCATCTGTACTGGTTGTCTTTGAAGTGTTTACCTTGTGGTATAAGCCGGTAAACGAGCTGACGGATCATCTGATGGTAAGCAATGGCCATCGCTCAGATACCCGAAACACCAGAGACGTTAGAAGTGCATTGCCGGCCTTTTGGGGTTTAGAAATTTAAGGATTTTAAGGAAATTGGGGATTAGGAAGGTGGGTAATTGGGCTTACGGGAACCTCACTCACACAACGCAAGCATTGTTTGACATCATTTATTTGTGAGGCCTTGGTATCACTCCGGTCGAGCCGGCCTATTCATGCCGAAGCATATAGCTCTTCCATACTTGAAAGTCTAAAAAGTGTGTACTGAAATGAACAAAAACACTTGCATGATCGGTATGGTAGGTAGGCGTTACAAGTGCCCACTTGTAACGCCTTTGGTATTGATATTGGGTGTTCATGTGCCGCGGATTATTTACCATCAAATGGTGATATGTCTGATTTTTTACCAGTTTATACCACAAAAAACAAAAGGTTACTCTATAGCCTTAACCCGTTGTATACCGGGACCGCAGATCTGCGCGAGACACAATTTATTTCCTATTTTATCTCATACACCAATAGACGAGACGCTAATATGGTCCTTATTGAGAATTTTGACAAAGACTTTCATAAACACTTTGGATGATTCAAGAGATTTCGTCGTTCGTCGACCGAGCACTCGATTATTATAATCGCAATCAGCAGTCACAGACAGATATCTAAACTAGTGAATAAATCTCCTCACAATACAATTTCCCTCGATTACTTCAAGCGAAGGTTCTCCCAAATATCTGTAATTGAATAAGAATAAAGCAGATGAATGATGAGTGAACGAGTGAACGAGAGTGAATGAAAGATTTCTATGCTGATTTTGTTATAGACAGACAAGAGTGCGATATCTTCACGATTTTCGATGGGAAAGGGAGGTGAAATGTTTTTCGACAGATAAAGTAAGAGTGTAGACTTTATTCTATTAACTTTTGAATCAGAGAAGACTACTACTAAAACGCATAGATAATTTTAACTGTGGTATTTAGACATGTGTGTAACTATGAAGTTCTCGATGTAACGAATTGATCTTAGGTGTCCTAGGACTCATTTAAGGAACTACACTTTTGACAGAGATCAGAAAGCAGCGCTCTTTAATAAACCAGTAGCTTTCAAACTGCGAGCAGCAACTTGGAAGCAAAGGAAACGCAGCCATTAGCCATATTTCTCAAGAAAGGAAAAATAAAAAACGCTAGTTAAAATTTGCTCTCAAGAGTATACAGTTTATAGCAAATCCCTTACCTAAATACCGATTCTGTGGTCAATTTGTAGTCCTTACCTTGTCATCAACTTTTGGTTGTAACATAACCAAAGAACACCTGATTCATTGTATTTCAATACATAATAATATAAACGAAAACAAATATTAATGAGTAATGTATTTGTGATTGGATATTCATACACACTCTACCAAATCTACCCACTGTCCATTTGTATGTAAATTAGAACATTAGTGTTGAATACTTGACTAAACAGATTTACAAAATAGTTTATTTTGTTAAGTGAACTACGTATTGTTGTGTTTGGGTTTAGAAATTAATATACTTAAGTAAATACCATAAGGTTGAATTTGGATAAACATAACTTTATGACGGGGCGGCATAGATACAGTCGAAAGTCAAAGTTAAAGCATATATTCAGCATAAAGCGGGTTCCATTCCCGCACAGAGCAACTCTTTGTGTGATCCACAAATTGTTGTTTCGTCTGGGTGTCATGTGCATGTGAAATTGTATATTTGTAAACGCACCCACGATACAAGAGAAAATCCTAGTGTGGGGCAACGTTTTATAAAAATCAATTAATCTTTAGCGTGCTTTTCCACCAAAGATGTTCTATTTAGATATGCTACGAAGATGTATTAGCTAAGCTGTGAAGCGATGCAATAATGCAGTTGTGCACTGTGACATAAAAAGTCGGTCCTGCCCGATGATATTATAAGTAACAAGGTCTAGATATAAACGGTCAGAAAGTGGTACATTAAAATGTGGACAGCTGTTGTTTTTGAAATATGGGACCGCTTTGTTTTTGAGGACAGAAAATCATATAATGACTTCTCCCGCCTTGGATGAGGCGAGTATGGGATTGCTAGATGGAAAATAAAGAATGGCGTAGATTGTAACGTCTCGTGCTCACCGTAAAGTGTCACGCATTATGTTAGAGGAAAATGTAGTTGTGACATCTCTTTGTATTTCCTAAAATTCATAGCCTACTGCGTTGCAATACCTACCTAGCCTACACACCCATAAAACACACACTCGCTAACCCCCAAAAACAAAAAGAACCATCAACTTGATTATTACTTTTCATCCCACACACTCTTTCATTAATCTGCTCACAACTTTTTTAACTCCCTTAATCAAAAGAGTTTGTATTTGGCTTCGGCTCACATGTTAATATTACATTGTCTGCTTATACCCTAGCTAAGCTTCGGAGTTCGATATAATTTGTTGCCTACTTCCTGGTTACTGTTTGCATACTTACTTTGAGCTTACAGTTATTGGTCAGTGTAAAATGGATTGGCAGAAGTGTTACTTAGCTTTGTGTTTGTGTTTGGAGTCATTTGCACGAGTAAAAGGTTCGTTATCATTATCATTCTGTGTTTCAAACTAAAAGATTACTAACTTCAGCCTGCGGCATCGCCCTCGTTCTCGTAAGATAAAAGTATCCAGTACCCTTACTATGAGTTTGTTGTACGTTTAAAGTAATCGAAACGAGAGCGCGTTCGGCGCTCTGATTGTTACTAAGGGTACAGTATACAGGTGGTATTCGGCACAAATGAGCCGACTTGACCGGAGCGACACCGCGGTCTCACAGAAAACCGACGTGAAACAACGCTTGCGTTGTATGAGTAATTTAGTTTACTTTTTTACTTATTTTTAGTTTACTGGAAGCCTAATTAACCCCCTTCCCAATCCCCGATTTTTAATTTCCTAACCCCAGCAATGCACTTGTAACGCCTCTGGTGTTTCAAATGTCCATGGGCGGCGGCGATTGCTTACTATCAGATGATCCGTCTGCTCGTTTAACAGCTTACAATCTTTCTCATTTATAATATAAGTAAGTTAAGATATTTATAACAGAAAACAAACCGAACCTTCTGTTCATCCCACTACAATCTCATTTCAAAACTCGGACCGGCTTATCCTCGATACTTGTTTACTGGCCAGCTTACAGGCCCCATAAGTTAACTTTACGAGTATTAGAGAAAAGAAAAATATGTTTTGAAGGACATTGGACCTATTTGGAGAATCCCCCATTACTACAGAGCTTAGGTTTTAAGCCTAGGTTTTAGGATATTGTATATTTCAGAACTAAGTCAGCTTATTGGATATTTCGGGGAAGAGATTGTCAACGTTTCGGTGGAATTTGTACTGTTGGTGGTATTAAATTTTATTACAAGGTAGTTACCTTGTAATAAAATTGGGACCCGCTACAACCTCCCATACCTGCTGCAACTTCTGTAAGCCAGGATCTACAGTAGATATAACCATGAAAGCACCGGAACACTGAAGTCCAGCGCATCTCAGGGACATAAAAAACACAAAACGCGCCTACGCAGCAGTTGCAGCCACCAACAAGCCCGCTGTGACGCAAACAAAGCGGATGAAAGCGAAAGCACTACAATCTCATTTCAAAACTCGGGGTCAACAAACTCGTGGCAAACCACAGCCACCGACTAGTCCGAAGAAGGACACGTGCGACAAGGATGGCTTCGTAAAGGTAGAAAGGAGAAAAAGAAGCCACCTTGTAGGAATCAGTGCGGTACCGCACAAACTGGACCCAACATCCTGCTGCGTCCTGCAGTACCAACGACGCAGCTGTACGTGTCCCGTCTACATCACACCACGACGGTGGAGCAGATCGTGGAGTATGTCCGGTCCAAGACCAACTGGACCTTGAGGGTGGAGAAATTGGAGTCGCGCCACAACACGAACTTCAAGTCGTTCATGGTGCGAGTTCCAACTCATCACTTCGAGACCTTCCTCAAGGAAGAGTTTTGGCCGAAGGGTGTCGTCTATCGGAGATTCCGAGGAAGGCTACGCGACACCACGCAGCGTAACACGACGCCGACGCTTCGTGTGCATTAGTTTTTAAATTATTAATCATTAATATAAGAATTATGTATTTATAGTATTTTATGTTTTAGTATAGTATTATTGTATTAATATGGGCCTTCGTTGCCTGATGTAAATCAATAAATAAATAAAAAAAAAAAAAAAAAATAAATGACTGTAAGTCAATGACAAAATCAGAAGATATTATTAGAGGAGAAGAAAAAGAATATCTTTATTGACTGTCTTGGGTTCGATTTCCAGATCACAATGACTGACCTGATTGGGAACAAGTTAAACCACTTCACACATCACATTCCGACCACAAATCTTGGTCTTCAGTTCCTAAGGTCAAACAAACAGGCAATGTGCTAAACACTTAGTACACGTGTTAGACTCATAACCGAAGTAGTGAAAAGAAGGTGAAATACATTGTATATGCTAATTTTTTTAAACGTTGTCTCACACTGGGATTTTTTTTCTGTGTTACCCAGACCCGAAACAACAATTTATGGTATTTCTAGTTTAGAATTTTTCCTAGGAAATTTTAATAAATTTCCAAATTAGTTAATAACTAACGGTTCTTGTTATTTTCCGGTGATATATAAATGCTCTTTTCTATTCTGTACTTTTATTTACTTAACCCTTTAGGAACTAAGACGCCGTGATACATATTTAGATTTTTAACATGAATTTCACAGTTAATATCAAGCATTGTCTAACGGTTAACCTCTTGACCAAAACCCAAGCCAAAGGTTCGCATCCCCTGTTCAAGTGCGTAACTTAGATAAGTTATTTAAGTAATTTTCTGTGTTGCTCTAACTTGTACAAGTTTTCTAGTTGCAAGTTCAACTTAGTTCTCAAGTTATCTTACTGCCCCCTTGGGAGAGGAAACTGAATTACGTTGTTACCTATTTATAGGTGAGTGTATTTTTCTTCAATAACATTTTAAGGTTTTTGTTGATATTAATATTTTTTTTTGAAAATTAGGTATATTGAGTCTCATGTTATTGAGGTGGAGTCTATAGTAGAGTATAAGGCAAAATTCCAGACACCGTGCTACTACTGAGAAATTATCGATAAACCGAAAAAAAAACTCAGTAATACTTTGCCCGACCCGGGAATCGAACCCGAGAACCCTTATCCGCAGTCGCACTTAGGACCATTCGACCAATAAGGCAGTCAGTGTACAGAGAGAAATTTTAAAACCACAATAAAATTTGCCCAAGCTAAGAATCGAACCTGAAACTTCATGTTACAACCAATCGACCAACGATGCCGTAAGGGATAATTACCGTCATAAAAAGTATTCAGTCATCTTTTCATACATTTCTGCTTACCCCGTTAAAGAAAACCGCCACGAATGATAGCATGCCATACAGAAAAAGCATCTGTCAATACGAAAAGAAAAAACTACAGGCCACAGGGGGACCACAAATAAAATAACCACGCTAGTTCAATTTTGAACCACAATACCCTGAATAGAAAAGCCAATTTTAAACGCAACGGCAATATCGAAACCAATATGGCGGCTTAACCCGAAAAAAGAAACGTCACAACATTACATCAAGCGTTTTGTTGTACGAAGGGGTAGGCAGAGATATATAAAATGTAATAATATACACTTTTTGTTAGGAAAGGTGCTTTTCCATCAGCGTTGACTATGCTACGTTGCTGTGGATGCGTTTGGCTATCACCAATAGCTTAGCACTGGCTTGTTTAATCTAATAAAAAAAATCATTCAGTTAATTTAACAAATATACAATTATAGGAAATATCTAAGCTATGTTTTGATGTGTGCTAGGGATAGTAAAGTCAATTTTTTTTTCAAATAGATTGGGAAGGCATTTTTGAACGTTAAAGCAAACATTTTAATATTAAAAAAATCTGTCTATCGGGTAGTCCTATAATGAAGCTATTTGCTAAACTTATCTTAAGCACTATAAAAGTTCTGAAGCTGCGGATTAGGAACGGGGTGGTTTTTAATCAGTAAGAGTCTGACACTCCTTTTCGTCCCAAGGCGAGGCTGGGAAAATCATCCAATGACTTCTGTCATTGGATGATTTTCCCAGCTCAAAAAAGTCAAAATATTTATCACATCATGTATATAGTTTCTAAAGGGTTAAGTAAATAAAAGTGCAGAGTAGAAAGGAGCATTTATATGTCGAGGTAAAATTACAAGAACCTTAAGTTTAAAAATGGTGTTTAATACCCATTACCTGAATCGAATATTAATCAATCATTCATTACTTAGCCCAATCTAAATATTACGGAGTCTTCAACAAAAATATCGTCGTAGGTGTGTTTTTTCAAAACAAGGAGGTTCATCGCTCGCTGCGGAGATTAAGCTGGGAACAGATAGAAACTTGCTCATTTCCGAAAGCGAAAGTTTGCTGTTACGATGCTACAAATACTTGTGTATTTATTACGATGAAGATAAAGTTACAGAAGTATAACATTTACAGGCAAACACAGCTACAATGTCTTTTGTAGTTGGAAAATGTACATTCAGAAAATAAATATTTAATCAGTACAGAGACTGGAGCTATTATTATACAAATTGTGTAGTATTTAACACCAGTGCCATACCTGTGCCATACTTATGTGTGGAAGAGCCATGCTTCAGCATGAATAGGCCGGCTCGACTGTAGTGATACCACGGCCTCAAAGAAAACCGTCGTGAAATAACGCTTGCGTTTTGTTTCGTCGTGTAAGTGAGATTACCGGAGGCTCAACTTCCTCTCTTCTCAATCATCCTAATCCCGATTCCTCAACAACCCTTAAATTCTTAACCCCCAAACACCGGCAACGCACTTGTAACGCTTCTGGTGTTTTAAGTGTCTATGGGCGGCGGCGATTGCTTACCATCAGGTGATCCGTCTGCTCGTTTACCAACTTGACCAAAGCAAATACTAAAAACTATTATAGTACTATCTAGTACAATTAATTACCCATTCATTCCTGTGGTAACTGGATTTTCTGCGCTAATCCCCTTCATCGTAGCTGGTCACAGTAAGTTTTAATTCTGTTGCAAACAATAGTATCTTATTTGTGAACAAACTTCCCACTTCTACTCCGGATAAAATAGGACCGGAGTTATCTTAGTTAACGCAGGTGTTGTGAAGTGTTGCATTTATTATTTTTCTGTTATTTATAATGGAATACCTATTAATCTATACTAATATCGACGCTGGAAAGGCAAAATGTATTAAGCGCCACTTTGGTCGAAAATGAGTTATATATACCGTTGGAATCGCCTGATTTTTCTCTTTCGAATGGTCTATGTCTCGCCTTAATTTGAGCACTTTGATGGCGGTTAATACACCGGTGATTTTAGACTTTTTCGTATATTTTTTTGTTTTAAATCCATTCATTTTTTTACTTTGGCTCATAAAGCGTACATGATAGTAACAAACTATTGATAAGTCATTTATACCTGCTTAAGTTTACAACTAGATTGGTTTTAAATCTCTTTACCTTTCCATTTTTCTAAAAAGTAACGCAATAAAACATTTTACAGATTGGCAATTATTATAAAATCTAAATATAAGTCAATTTACTTGTAAATAAAATATATGTTTTTTGCATTTAAAACATTTTACTTTTCTGCATGTTACAATTATTTGGACGTTAAAACAATTTTATCCAAAACATTTTATTACTAAAATGGTTGATAATACAATTTTACCTGAAGCTATTCTAATGTGTTTGTAGCACTTAAATTAATTTACCTAATGTAAAATTAATTGCATTTGTGAGTTAACCCTCCCAAAAAAGATTGATAAATACCAAACTATGGTGGTTAGACGGTAGTTCAAGACTGTAATTCACCGAGACCGCGGCTGTTAATCAGGGCCGAGAGCGTTGCGCGGGCGCTTCAGTCACCCATGCGCTGTCGACGAGGGAGTTCACGCTCGCTGTCGCAATACACTGTTCGTAAATATGAGGAGTACCTTAGTTTGCAAACGTGTAATGCCAAAAAGAATTTACCAGATACTGATATAGAAGATGTTGATATAGAAGAAGATTTTTAATTTTCCAAAATGTGATTATTTTTTATTATTATATCGTCACGCTCTTTATCCCCGAAGGGATAGGCAGCGGTGCACATTATGCCTCGTAACGCCACTGTATAATGTACACCCACTTTTCACAATTTATGTTGTAAGTCCCATGTAATAGGTGAGCCTATTGCCATACATCGGACACATTTCTAGATTCCATGCTATTACTGAGAAATTTTCGAAAAACCGAAAAAAGCCCAGCAATAATTCGCCCAACCCGGGTATTGCCCTTGCCCAGTAATCGCACTTGCAACCACTCGGCCAAGGAGGCAGTCATTATTTCAATATAAGATTAAGTGAGATTATATTTTACACTTATAAGATTAATACTGATACAAAAGATGTTGATGAAGTTTCATGTTATCTATGTCTTGAATATGTTTCCAAAGTCTGATTGTTTTTCATTTTGTATTTGATTAGTATAAGTCTAAGTTCAAGTGTACCTATTAACTTGTGATATCTGATCTCTACTAGGTATACTTAAAAGTATTGCCTTTCCATGTTCCGCACCAAAATGGCAAAACTGTTGGGCCTACATAGTTGAAACTTTGTAGGTTGATGTATTCTGGTAACCGCTATTTGGATTTCGAATAACAATTAATAAATTAAAAGGGGCACCCCATACATGGAACTGATTCAAAAAGTTTTAACCTATTCGTGATGGGTGTCTATCGATAATACTTTAAAAAAGACATTAAGGTTCCTAAAACCAATTTTCGTTAAAATCAATTGTTTGAAAGATAGACGTTTCCAAAGTAGAAAAATGAGTGTCCCCCTCTCTAACATTTAAAATATGGGAGGGACAAAACTAAAAAAAAAAAAATATATGCTGTAAATTTCATTTGAAACTTTCAAAGAAAATTGGTTTGAACGAGATATCATTATTACTTTTTCAGAAATAATACTAATAGAACTCGTCCGTGAACGGTGGCGGTGTGTCCTGTATGGGCTGAGCACCGCCAAGTCCTCAGGGATGTGGTCGGCGACGGTGACCTCTCGCGCCCGTCACTGGTTCAGGCCATGGTGCGGAGCGAGGGGGACTGGGATGCCGTCTCCACCTTTTGCGAAGCAGTCATGCTAGCTACGGAGAAGGCGGGGCGCGTGAGAGAACAAACCTCCTCACGTCCCAGCCGTCGCGTGAGACACTCCGGGCGTCGGGGATCGCAGGACGATCTCCGGCCACCGTAAGTGCGGGTCTGCGGACGGCGAGCAAGGGTAGCTCGCCGCCCGACCAGAACCAGACCCGTGCGTGCGGATCGGATCATCTTGAGCTTCTGGGCGTAACTTTATCGCTTACACTAAACTTCGGCTCTTATATAGAGTCGAAGGCGCATCTGGCTGGTAGAAAGTTGGGTATCCTCTGGTGGGTGAGACGGTACTTCACACCGAAACAACTGCTGAGCCTGTACCAAGCGCAGGTTCGGTCATGTATGGATTACTGTTCTCACCTTTGGGACGGCTCGGCTAAATGCCAGATCAAAGCGCTAGAAAACATCGAAAAGCGTGCCAAGAAGCTCATCAATGATGATGCGCTTGTAGAGGCCCGGCTTCAAAGCCTTGAACACAGGCGCAAGGTTGCAAGCCTTTCCGTTTTTTACCAGATACATTTCGGAGAGTGTGTGGGGAATTGCACAACTTGATTCCCCCGAGTCCTTTCCATTACCGAACCACAAGACAATCGGCGAGGCGTCACCGTTTCATGGTAGATATCCCACCCACTCGCACGAAGCGCTTCACTCCAAGCTTCCATGTGCGAACTGTTAGAGAGTGGGATTCTTTGCCGGAGTCTGTGTTTCCTGATGGGTATAACCTGGGTGTTTTCAAGGCCCGAGTGAATAGGTTGGTTATGGGCAGACGTGCTCCATCGTAGGCCGCGTCATCACTTACCACCAGGCAAGATAGCGGCTAAACGTCGACCCATCAAACGTAATAAAAAAGTGCATTTTCAAAAAACGCAAATATAACTTTGTCATTCATACAAACACTATGTATAACGAAGTTATTTTATAACTTTTATATTATGCCATCTACTTGCTGCTACGGAACCCCTCATGGGCGAGTCTGACTCCCACTTGGCCGGTTTTTTTAAGACTGATTGATCTCAGAAGTAAGTGGTTTATATTTTTTCTTCATTTTGCGATGAAAAGTCCTTTTAAAAATTTTTTTGCGTTATTTAGTTTTACCCGTAACTTCCATTATTCATTAATATTGTGACATAATACTTAAAGCCCAGCGAAAACTTTAGCTTAATGCAAGATAAGACATTTTAGTTTTCATGGTCTGACTTGACCGGGCCTGATAAAACATTTTACTTAGACGTGTTAGTATGCTGTACAGAATATAACACATTTTATCTAGCTCATTTATGCAGCTTTTTGTTCGTTAAAACATGTTTTACCTGGACACGGTGAGTACGGTCAACTGACTTAAGTCAATTTTACCTAACCAAGATTATGGCCTGCATTGTATTAACTCCAAAATCTTGGACACGAAGACACTTACATTATTTTCTATTATTACATTTCATAGTAAACGTTATTCGTAATAACTATTTTGAGTTTCAATGAAAAAGCTCCAGTAATTAATTAGTTATGATTTTTTTTGCAAAATTTGAAACTTCAAATCGCTCTACTGAACAATTCACATAATGGCGGTTAATACATTTTGCCTTTCCAGCGTCGATATTATAAAGCTGAAGAGTTTGTTTGTTTGTTTGAACGCGCTAATCTCCGGAACTACTGATCCGAATTGAATAATTCTTTTTGTGTTGGATAGTGCATTTATCGAGGAAGGCTATAGGCCATAAAACATCACGCTATGACCGATAGGAGCCGAGCAGAGCGGGTGAAACCGCGCGGAAGTAGCTAGTAATTAATAAACCAGATACTGAGATAGGTATATTTAGCATAATATTATATCACTACATCTTTAGATATAGATGTCCATAACACGTGCCGATGATCACATACTATCTGGTGGTCTATTTTAACCCTTATAGGATCTATCAAGTGTGGGAGAGCCATGCTTTGACATGACTGGGCCGGCGCGACCGGAGTGATACCAGGGCCGAGCAGAAAACCGAGGTGAAACAAATCTTGCGTTGTGTAAGTAAGGTTACTCCAGTAACCTCCCTTCCCAATCCCCAATTCCCAAACAACCCTTAAATTCCTAACTCCCAAAAAGGCCGGCAACGCAGTTGTAACGCCTCTGGTGTTTCGGGGGTCCATGGGCAGCGACAATTGCTTACCATCAGGTGTTTCGACATTTTGTTTACCTGCATATACCATAAAAAAAGATGATGTTCACGATTACAATCGAATTCATGTTAACTTGATAATAATTATAACGTCACACCTACATATTTGTACACGAAGGAACAATAAAGAGCCAATAACAATACCCTCAAACTCCACCAATTACGTCATTACAAACAAAACACATTACACTCGAAACTTTGAAAACATTTATTCCTTCTCAAACCATTGGAACAAACTTGAACAAAATGTCTTAAACCCATAACATAACCTCACTTCCTCCATTAGAAAGCGACACATATTATACCAATAATTTTTAACAAAATTGACATAAATATCACCACAAGTTCGCTGGTTTGTCCCACTATTTTGTACTATTGACGAAATTGATTGGTGTTTAGGTGAAATAGAGTAATATTTGTGTGATATCAATGCTTTGTGTTATCCACAAATTGTTGTTTTGGGTCTGGGTGTCATGTGTATGTGAACTTGTATGTTTGTAAACACAACCACGATATAGGAGCCTACCTTTAAAAAAATGCATGAATGTAGGTAATAAAATAGATTTTAAAATGTTGACGTGTAGAAGTGCTGTTTGAAAAAATATTTACGAAAATAACTTTCATGGATGTGGTCGATTTTTTAACATAAATATAACTTAAGTAAATGAAAATTATCAAAATACTTCTCCTGCCTAGAGCGAGGCACCTCTTGCCTCGCTCTGTCAGACTTTTACTAACTAAAAACTACCCCGTTCCTACTCCGGCTTTTCGAACTGTACTGTACTTTAGGGATAAGCCTTTATATATTTGCTTTGAATTAAAATGTCTATATTGCTAAATACCATATACAAGTTAAAACTCGATTTTCGCCCAAACCGTTACTAAATAACATACTTTATACTCAAATGATTACAAAATCATAACATTAACTGATCAATCGCAATTATTGACAATAAAAACTATATTTAAGCTTCGCTTCAAGCTTCCTTGTGCGAACTGCTAGGGAGTGGAACTCCTTGCCGGAGCCTGTGTTTCCTGATGCCTTCAAAGCCCGAGTGAATAGGTTGCTTATTGGCAGACGTGCTCCACCGTAGGCCGCATCATCACTTACCATCAGGCGAGATAGCGGCCAAAAGTCGGCCCATTTAACACAAATAAAAAAAAATTCTATGAACCGGTACACCAGAAATTTACTCGACAGTACCAGCATATAACGAACACGCATCACGTTCTCCTCCTAGAGCGCCGAGTATTGAATTTTGGTCACGTAAAATCTTTGTATTTTCTCCTTGTGTCTCTTGTCTCGGGTTCCGTAAGTTTCGACTAAAGATACTGAGGTCAATGTGTGGATTTAAAATTACAATATCCAAACTTAATGCTGAACAAATATAATCATTTATACAATAAGCCTTATTGACGGGGTATGAAATTTAAAAATCTATTTAGTCCATCAGTTAGGTAATGATAAAATATTAGGCACGTATTTTTTTTATCTTGTAGTACTTATAAGGTAACAACACTATCATCAGCTCCCCCAGCGCGTTGGTGGACTGACTTGACAGAGCCGTCGGTAAATTGAATTTAGTATTTTTGTAACAATAATAATTATAGTTAGTAGTTACATAGGCACTATGAATATAAAATCATAAAAAAATGTATGACAAGGGCACAGACCAAGAGTCCGTGGAGAACAAATATAAAGAAGAAAAAAGTACTAGTCTTGAATCATTATGTTTGTATTTATGAACAGTGCGTTAAAATTCTTTAATATTTTTTCTTCTATCTGAGTCTTTGGTTCAAAACTCACGATAATACGAAGTTATGTTACAAATATCAGTTTATAATTTTATAAAATAAAGCAAAATAATCTACAGAACCAACCAAGCAAATATCTATTCGGTCTTATCCACCCGTTCACTTATCATAGTTAGTAGTTTCAAGGGTCGCCGTAATAGAGATCCCAAAACGAAATTAGGTACAGAAAAACCTTTGGCCATATACATACATAGTCATACATATGATTAGAAATAAGTAATATAATACAAATAGGATTTTTCACACAGATGGGATATAATGAGATACAAAATAAATAATATATGCTTCATTTAATCCTCAAAAAGGAAAAACAGTATACTTAATATTAAATTATTATTAACCGACTTCAAAAAAAGGAGGTTTTCAGTTATATCAAGTATAAAATTTTATGTGAACAGTTCCATGTACCTTGATCACAGAAGAGCTGTAATGTTATAGGTTGTCTAGAAATGTTACGGACATGCGACGCTGCTGTTATAATGCTGTATTTGTAAAGAATTTTCAAATTAGCTCATACAGAATAATGCACTTTTTGGCTTATCTACTGGTCTTCTTATGCTCATTTATTGTATATATCTCTTCAGCCAAGATGATAACAAATGTGTGGTTTAAATCAAGTCATAAAAAGTCTTTTTTAAAGCGTTGCCCCAGCATAGCATTTTCTCCTGTATCTTGGGTGTGTTTACAAACATACAAGTTCACTTACATACACATGACACCTAGATCACACAAAGAGTTGCTCCGTGCCGTGTGGGAATCGAACGCGCAACACCAGTTGCCTAGCCACCACGCCAACCGTACAGGTCTCCCTATACGATATAATATACACCTTCAAATTTCACACAACATAAGGCCTTATATATCACATAGCAGATACCAGCAGCAACATATACCGATACATTACAACCGCAGTTCGACTCGACGCATTCAAACGTAAACTCATTACCTCGCTTTCCATCAATCGGCTCAAAAGACCTGCTATACATTGCACCACATGCACTCGTGCACCGTGCTCTCGTATCGGGGAAGTTCTCATTTATTTCGTGTTGTATTCGTTTCAGCTTTATTCGAAGCGGTCAAGCGAATATGTTCTGGAGTTTGGGGTAAGGTATTTTTGATGGAATAGCGAGGTAAACTAGCAGACGGATTATCTGATGGTAGGCGATATACACCCGCAATACCAGAGGAGTTATAGATGCGTTACAGATGCGTTCCCTGGCTTTTATGAAGGAATACGATCTTTTCTTGAAGGTTTGGTAGTCGTATTGGACCATGACAAACAGACTGGGGCCTTAGTCTGCTATTACAATTGTGTCAGAATGGTCGATCATTGATCAGTGCAAGAGGGACGGAGCATACAACCTACATAGCTCCGTCCCTCTCGCACACATCGACAACTTGGGTTGTCGATTCTATTTATTTCAAACTAGCAACTTGCACGCAGTTTCACTCACTCTAATCTGCCTCAGTAAATAGACTCTCGAACACAAAAATAATGATTATGTTCGGACAAACCGAATCCAGTTAGCTGCTCATGAAATACGAAAAAAAAAACACCAAAAATCATTACTCAATAATTTACTTGACCTAAGAATCGAATCCAACACTCTTCGTTCAGCACTCCACCTAGCAACAACTGAACCAAAACAATAAAACGTGAAGAGATACTTCAAAAATCAAGTTTTAATTTAGCAGACAGCTCAATTAATTTATCAAAGCGGATTCATGATTAAATGAATAAAACTAATTGGATCGAGGCTCCTCAAGGATTCTTATTAGTGTGTTATTACGAACGTATTTAGTAGAAAATGTCTTAAACTCTTAATATTTATATATATAGGGTATGTCTTAATTTGAAATTTTAAGATAGACGACTAGATAGAGGAACAAACAGACAGATAAAAGTTATTATGGGCGAGCTATGCTTCGGCACGAATGGGCCGGCTCTACCGGAGTGATACCACGGCCTCACAGAAAACCGACGTGAAACAACGCTTGCGTTTTATTTCGTTCGTTGTGTAATTGAGGTTACCGGAGGTCAATTACCCCCGTCCCAATCTTTTCAATCCCCAATTCCCCAACAACCTTTAAATTCCTAACCCCCGAAAGGCCGGCAACGCACTTGTAACGATAGGTTACCATCAGGTGATCCGTCGGCTCGTTTACCGGCTTATACAATAAAAAAATATTAAGTAAAAAGCGATTATTTCAACATTACAAACAGAGACATAGGACAGAGTAGGATTTAATAGTCTTATGATAATAATAGCTCACAAAAATAAACAAAAAGATCAAATAATATAACAGTTTACGCAAACGAAACAAGATCCCGACTAGTTTACGACGCCGCACAAAAATAGCAAGCAAGCTTTTCTAAAACCCCACAAAACCGAAAATAAAAGACGTGTCACCAGCAACAAGCGACCGTCTTCATGTCCACGCAAAATTAAGCCTTACTGACATGATAACAAGACATAATAATCCTTTTCCTTTTCATCCCCCCACAACTTGTCAGGAGTAATAAAAAGTTGGGTTTATTTCACCAGAGGTTTCGATTTCAAATTCCATATACGAGTTATTTGACTTTACAGAGGTCGTGTGGACTTGACATTTGATTATTGTTTCCATGATTTTATGTGGATTCATGGTATTTGGGGTGTCGTATTTTTGTGGTTTGTAAAAAGACAAGATAGGTATTGTATTTTTTGAGGATTGTAGTTATTGAAGACTAGTTTGTCTTTGTGATTGTAATTTTTCGAGTTGGTTGTAAGTATGATAAGCTCAAATTTTTGAATTAAATTTAAAACGCAAAGTTCAGTTTTCGTAGCAGAGTATTTGTACTCAGTAAGTGGTTTTTAATGGTATGAGCCGGTAAATGTGTGGCCGATGGACACCCTAAATACCAGAGGCGTTACAAGTGCGTTGCCGGCATTTTTCTAATACTCTGTTGCCTCGCCTAAGACGGGAGAAGTATTGAATGATTTTCACCACTCAAAAAAAAAAAAAACGGCTTAAAATTATATCATGTACCCATCGTTAAGCCATTTCTACGAAACTTAATTTTTCGAACAATAACAAACTTGATTTACTTTGACATTAAAAACAAAATAACAATTACAACGAAACAAACATGTCACTCAAAAAGAAAACAAACATTTTCTAATAATAACAAATTAACAACACCGAAATGAAATATAAAAAAAAACTCATACCAAAAAATATTTTTATTAATATCCAAGTTTAACACAAACAAAAGCACAAACCACCATATTTTACGCCAACAATAACCAATTTGTCCTTGACCCATTGGAAAACCAAGGTCACCCAACGACAATCCGAAGGTCATTTTACCAAAAAAATATTTTCTACCCACAATGGCGAAAGATTGATCGATCCAAGGTCATTGGTGTACAAAAACAAAATATATGATGAATTTCCCGTGTTTTTGAAAGCTGACAGTCAGGTTTTTTATTGGCCTTTTGTTTGGTAAAGGCTTAGAAAAATATGACAAATATGACAAAATACCTTTCTATAAATACCCCGGGACTGTTTGCGGTCGATTTCCTTTTGATTCTTTGCTCATTGGAGGGTGGGTTTAAATGGGGTTCGTGATATTTTGATGGTAGTAAAGGTATCATACTATTTTTGTCTTTGTAATATATATTTTTATGTAATTAATACGTTTTTTTAAATCGTAGAGGTATTAATTTGAGCTATGATAACTAGATGTACTGACACAGTCGACTAGACAGACGTATGTATAATATATTTATATCAGAAAGATTGGAAGTGGTAATTGTACCTCTGGTAAACTCACTCACACAACGCAAGCGTTGTTTCACGTCGGCTTTCTGTGAGGCCGTGGTATCACCCCAATCGAGCCGGCCCATTCGTGTCGAAGCATGGCTCTCTATAGTAAGTCTGCATTATGTGTTTGACACAAATTACACTATCTATGTAAAGGGGACCGATCTTGTGTACTAATGCGAATTAATACCTACACTACGCTCAGGCTAATCTCAATGACATGTGACATGTTGGTAATCTAGAACTTGGTCTATTGTCAATGTCGTTATTGGCCCGTTTCTGTGTAGTGTCGAATGCCTGACATGATATTGTAATACTGTAATGATATTGTAGACATTAGTAATTCACTTTTAAGCTATATTAATTGTAGATTAAGTATTACGAATACCTAGCACCTAGCTAGGTGCAAGTGAAGCTTCACTGACGGACAGACTGATAGACTATTGTTTATTTCTTTCTTTGTTGACGTTTCAAAAGTACCTAAGTATAATATGGTTTAATTGGAATAAATGATTTGACTTTGACTTTGAATGAGACATACAAAATCTAAACATTTTGATTATAATTTTGTTATGGAATAAGCCTGTAAACGAGCAGACAGAGCACCTGATGTTAAGCAATCGCCGCCGCCCAAGGACACCTGAAACACCAGAGGCGTTACAAGTGCGTTGCCGGCCTTTTGAGGGGTAGGAATTTAAGGGTTGCTGGGGAATCGGGGATTGGGAAGGGGGGAATTGGGTCCCAGTCATACTAGTCATAAGTCATAGCTCGCAAATGGTGGCACTAAATTATACAGGTTGTCCCAAAACTTAACGATGTGATTTAACACTATGATAGGCCTTCTCATGACGGCTCTGTAAAACACAGGTTAGGTTATAATACAAAAATATCTTGTTTTTTTTTTTAACGTTGCTCCGTGCGGGAGTCGAACCCGCTCCCTTATGCGCGACAGCCAGTTGCCCAGTCACTGCACCAACCGTGCAATCAATATAAATGTAATATTATTAAAAAACAGCTTAATTTTGAGCACATATCCATGAGGATATGTGCTATGGAAATAAGCTATGAAGCTTATTTTACACCTACATAGCTTAGTATCAGTGGAAACGGTTACATAGTTTCACAGCTTAACTATTACATCTTCGTAGCATAGCTACATAGCTTAGTTTCAGTGGAAACGGTCACGTTTCAAAACTTAGCTTTGGTGCAAAAGCAGCCTTAATCTTGAATTAAAGTCGTCTATTTCACCTCTGCTTACCCCAAGGACTATCGTTGTTTGCTATTCATTTACTGACACACCACCTTCACTGAAATTAAGGTACTTCTATAAACCCCCGGGATTTCTAGTCCAGTTTCCAAAGTTTTGTGACATAGAACAGATATTTACAGAAGATCAATACTATTGAGTCGCCGACATAGCACTGTCCACTGTCACTTCAGCTAAAGTGACAGTAGTACATAGCGCGGAGAACTGATGGCCACTGGGGCAGAAAGGTTCTCTAGGGGAGAACGCTTATTGGTAAGCGCAGCGTAGGATGTCCACCCATAAGGTGGACAGATGACCTGATTAAAGTTGCAGAGAGGCGATGGATGCAGATCACTGCCAACTGGCCTATCTGGAAGTCATTAGGGGATGTCCCCCGTGGGTTGCGTTGTTTACAACGCAACGCAACGTCACCTTTTAACACCGAAGGGGTAGGCAGAGATGCACATTACGGTAATGCCGCTATACAATGGACACCCACTTTTCACCATTTGTGTTATAAGTCCTGGACACAATTCCAGACTCCGTGTTACTATCGAGAAATTTTTGAAAATCCGAAAATTAAGCCCAGTAATACTTTGTTCGGCTGTCGCACTTGTGATCACTCGACCAACGAGGCAGTCATCATAAAAACATTAGAAGATAAAGTCTAGGTTTACCCCACAAGAAAGAACCATGCCCATTTTTGCCCCAGAAACGCCCAGATAAAGTAAATTACAAGATTGAGGTAATAAATAAAAATTTGAATTAAATTGTTAATTTTAAGTCCTAAGAAGCACTGGATAAAAAATAAAAAAAATACGACTTTTTGTTGACCACCGATCGGGGCTTTTGACAGAATAATGTTTCATTCATGCTTTTTGCGGTTTGGAATCATGTCTTTTGGCCGGTTTATTCACTCGTTGTGTTTTTACAAATTATTTTGAATAATGATAAACTAGTATTATAGTGTTGCTGTTTTATTTGTATATTAATGATACTATCGGTAAGATTAACTTCATAATAAGTAACCGCATGTAAATTATCTTACTAGTAAAAAATATGAAACGTTAATTTTTTTAACATCTTTTAAGACTGGCAACACTGATTCATTCATTCACTCTGCGTCTGCTGCTGTGTTTACGTTTACTCCGATTGTGCTTTTCAGTTCAATTTAAAATCTACTTCGGCTACGTTTTATGGATATTGATAGTGTCGTTTTATTCAGTGACTTCGGCTTTTCTTATACGGACTTCGTTGTGTTTTGTGATTTGGACTTTTCGTTTGTGACACAAAATGTTGCGTTGCTTGAACTGTGGGTTACGCGTTCAACGCATACAGAGGCATGTTGTTACAACTTTGCCTCAAGAGTTGCTAATTATCTTGTCTATTTGGCTGAGAATTGAATATGTAAGTATCATTATTATATACATTCAGAATCTGCAGGACGGTTATACACGGTGTAGTTTTGAAACTACAATATATCAGAAGATTGTAATAAAACTCATAAATAATTATGTAAAAATACGATACTTCGTCAAAAATCAATAATACTTTATAATACTTGTTATTTTATTTTTCTAATTTTAACTGATTTTCAGAATAACTAACATAATTACCTTCTGAAATATCGTGCAACTTCAAAACTACACCTAGTATAGAGTATGCATGCACGATAACTTGAAACGTGACTGCGAGAAAAATATATTACTTAATACAGTCGAACTTCAACTCTTATCGTGGACGTGTAAAATATTTTTTTTTGTTTTCTTAGTTAATCATTTCTTATGGTATGTGAGACCTAAGACCCACTGTTAGACTAACACCCACTGTTTTGTTTTCAGCTCCCTATGGAAGATGTAATATGTCATGCATGTTATGTATTCTTACAAAATGCTGATGTAAACACACCTAGAATATTAGGTCATACTAATATCTGTGCTGGCTGTGGCTGTTCTTTGAATGAAGCTAGACTTCATTCTCTCGAAGAAAATGGACCATTATATGAATTTTTTCCATGGATTAGATCAGTACAGGTATTTATCTAAATCCTTAAACACCTATTAAGTACTACTTACATTGAATATGATTAATGGTAATGACACATAATTATAACAATTTGGAAAATAATCCTTATAACTATATCAGTGGTAATAGTTTTTACAATGACAATCATTTTATGCATTTTTTTAATATATTTAAGTATGATAAATGTCAGAGCTCTCTTAATTTGCATTATATTGTTTATTCAACTTAGTAAATCAAGAGATTGTGTATTTTATATTTTTTAACACTGCTTTATTTTTAACAATCATAAATATTTTCAGAATGGAAGAGATAGCTATGCTGTTTGTCATAGTTGTTGGCGGCGAGCTAGCCGACAATTTGAACAAGATTCTCAACGAGAAATGGCTATACCACAATTGCCACCTGTACCTGCTCCTGCTCCAGCACCTGCCCCTGCTCCGGCACCTGCCCCTGTCCCGGCACCTGCACCTGCTTCTGCCTCTCAGCTGGGCCAGAGATCAGTTGGAATGGTCAATTTACCTCATTACAAGAGAGCTGCTAGTACATCAAGACACTGCATTTATTCCGACTGCGGTTATGTACCTATGCATTTAATACCAACATTTATTAAAAATATGTTAATTGTAGATTACAACTATTATGTGCCCCGGTATTCACGTGTTTGCCATCACCATTTGTATTCTAATACTTGGCGTGAATTACCAGAACAATCATCTTCAATATCAAGTTTTAGTATAAATCAAATAGAAGATTTAGTTAATATGGCAAAACAAAAAACTGTCACATTTAATTTTGAATGTGTTGAAGAAATGCCCAACCACATATGCCATTATTGGACTGGACTGGAAGTGTCTGAATTCATTATTTTATTTAATGAGTTACCTTTAGCTAATCAGGTACCATCACCAAAATCTGCTTTGGCTATCTTTTTAATTAAAATGAGGACAGGGGACAGTAACAAGAGATTGTCTTCATTATTTAATATACCTCGATCAACTATGGAGAGGCACATGAACATTGTACGCTTATGTTTTATGGAACATTTTGTACCATTACATATTGGATTGCAGCATCTTAATAGAGAAGATGTCATAAGAAGAAATCTGAGTATTCCAAATGCTTTGTTTGGCAATCCAAATGGCTCTGATCAAACCAGACCTGCAATCACAATATGTGATGGCACTTACATATATATTGAAAAGAGTTCCAATTATTTCTATCAAAAGGAAACTTATAGTTTACACAAATATGTGAACCTCGTTAAACCATTTCTTTGTGTGTGTACAGACGGGCACATTATTGATGTGATCGGCCCTTATGCTGCCACTCAAACCGATGCAGAAATAATGAAAGATTTATTTACTGATGAATCTGGACCCATGCGATCATTTTACAGAGAGGGAGATGTATTTATACTCGACCGAGGATTCAGAGATGCGATCCCAGTGTTGGAGGCCTGTAATTATAATGTGCAGAAGCCTGAGTCGTTAAATGAGGGAAAACGACAACTAACAACTATTCAGGCAAACAAAAGTCGATTAGTGACATTATGTCGATGGGTAGTGGAAGTAGTCAACGGACGATTTAAAAGGGACTTTAAATTATTTCGCCAGGATTTTTTTAATAGAGCTCATGCACATTTAATGAGTGATTTTAAAATTGCAGCTTCATTAATTAACAGATTTCACCCGACGCTTCAAGATCGGCCAGATGCTTCTCTTATTATAGAAAGAGCCTTGAGGTATCAACATACTCCTAATTACTTAGCAGAATTTGTAACAAATTATAATTTAAACAGGCGATCGGTTATGTTTAGACGCATAGACGGCAGGTTTCCTCAATTAAATATATTTCCCGTATTTAGTTACTCAGAACTGATTATTTTCGCATTGGGCCCATATCAGGTAAAACAAGCACGATCATATTATGGCGAACATGTTCGACAAAATGGCTTGTATGAAATTGAAATATGTCCTGAGCTGGAACACTCTGAAGAAATGGTTGCGGCCGTTGGAGGAAATAGACCTTATTTATTAAGGGGTCGAATCCAGTCGCGCCATGTTGGTCGGCGTAAATATTTTACGTATATTTTAATTGACACTCAGCCCTCGAGTAGTAATTGCTTAGATGCAATATTAGGTTACTGTTGCAACTGTCTCGTGGGTAACAGAACAGTGGGATGCTGTTGCCACGTTATGGCCATAATATGGTATTTGGGTTGGGCTAGACACCAAGACAATATATCGCCGCCAGCATCATTCTTAGACAATATATTACTTGTAATTGAAGAATAAAACATTTAACACTTATACTGCTTTTTTATTTTATTCGAAACTTGTACTCAATCGCCACAAACCTTGAATGCAGCAATAGATCAGTATTTTATCAGTCAGAGAACATTATTTTACCCCATTTAATTGAAACAACCTAAGTATTAGATCTGTTAATAAAATAGTTATTGTAAATGCTTACAGATCAGACAGTACCTACCTAATACAAATGTTGGTATTTTTATTTGCCTTTAAGTCAAGCAGTTAATTGATGTCAAATATAAAAATATAGTTTAATACAACCCGTTCTATTTTATCACAATATGCTTTTATAATCTCATCAAAAATACCCATTTGTTGTGAGTCATTAGTCTCTTTCCATATTGAGTTCTGTTTACTCGAGTACAAGTTTTGCATCGAACCTAATCGTTTTCACATTTATATTGACACTATACTATGGAAACAAGACTAGTAGGTAGACGTAGGCCAGATCAGTGTCCTTTTATACTTAAATATAAGTGATGATCATGAAGTTCCTAATAAAAAACTAATAGCATTGCTGTCCGTAAACGATACAATGCATATAAAATATCAGTAGTAAGTTATCATGTTTAATATAAAATTACTTGTGAATCGGTGCTTTAAATGACATAAAATCTAGATATTATAAAAATACTATTAAAAGGCTATCATATGACATAGGGCTGCAATTTGGGCATCGCATGACAATGCTGACTTTTAGCTCCATACTAATATGGGCATGGTCCTTTGTTCCCTCAAAATTCTTATGTATGTTCATCGCAACATGAAGCAGAACTTCTGCCAATATCTCTGTTCAATTATCCGAGGTCACTGTGGACTTAGTTTGACTAAACATAGTTAAAACTAAGTGAATGGCCAGAATTTGCGTTTCAAGTTTATCAATAATTTCTTAGTCAATACTGAACTTACTTGATTTTAGCACTTGAATGGACCCAATAAACTAGTAGAACATGGCTACTTGCGTCAAGTTTTGTTTTAATTCATTTAAGGACTGTGGTCACTGTTCGGTTAGTGTGGTTAATTTGTCGTCGTCGTATCGTCACGCCTTTTATCTCCGAAGGGGTAGGCAGAGATGCACATTACGGCACGTAATGGCGCTGTACAATGTACACTCACTTTTTACCATTTGTGTTATAAGTCTAATGTAATAGGGAGTGAGCCTATTGCCATACACTGGGCACAGTTCCAGACTCCGTGCTACTACTGAGGAATTTTAGAAAGACCGAAGAAAGCCCGGAAATACTTTGTCCGACTTGATAATCGAACCAAATACTAACGAATGTGATTGGTGGAAGCCAAACGCATCCACAGCAACATAGCTTAACACATCTTTGGTGGAAAAGCACCCTTTAGTGAATGATCGAAACCGTTCGAGTATGAATGAAAACGAGCTATTCCTTTTAAATTCCTATAAACTAAAATAGAACAAAGCAGTACATAAAATGCTTAGTACTAGTACATTTTTAGTTTCAAATCTAGTGCATTGGTTTCAAAGACCAAATGAATAAAATATATTGAGGAGCATCCCTAGACAGATCTCTGCCGATCATATGCTCGAGCGGCTCGCTTTGCACGGACCGTGCAACTAGTGATGTGATAATGTAATTACGTAATAATATATCGATTATGAACTTATTTTGTAATAATCGATATTAGTTATCTAATACTGATTGAGTTATTGGTAAAGCAGACGTAACTAACATGTCGTATGCGGATCTGTTTTGATGACAATCAAGTATATTTTATTAATATCTTTTACAGGTTCCAAACCATATTATGTTTTTGTATATGTAAAGGTGAATCTTTATTTTTCCGTTTAAGTACTTGTTATTTGACAACATTTGCTGTAATGTCGTTGAATATAAATTGAGAGTTTATTTATTACTATGCTTTAATATAATAATAAAAACTAAGACTAAAATAAGTACTTATCGAAGAAATTAACTAAACAGTAAAGCTAAATAATTGTCATTGAAAGTTTAATTTTATTTATCCCAACATAAAATGCGAACAAGAAGAATTTAAGAAAAAAAATTTATCAAAATGGTTTTCATCGTTCGATAAAAAATATTCAACCATCAACTATCGATACCAAACACCGATACACTCCACATCACTAGTGAACCGAAGCGCGTATACAGCACTCTTTGGTACTTTCGCGATAAAGGGCAGCGAAACGCAAACGCTTACGTGCCGATGTCGATAACATGTCGTCAGGACATCGTACGACATATCAAGATATATGTCGCATATATTAACATACTATACATATATATGTATGTGTTCTATCGAACCTTTTTTCTGTCTATGTTGGAATAGAAAAGTAAATATAGAAAGAAATGGTGTAAGATTTTTTGTTGTATGTATGGAGGTAGGAAGGTTTGGTTTTTGAATTTTGAATGTATTTTAGGTGGGTTTAAAAGTACTTAACTTCTTCCTTGACTGTTGTCTTCGTGTCACATAGATTTTGGTGAAACCCGTAGCTGATGGGCTTATCAAAATTTAAGTGAGGTTAGTTGAAGCAGACATCCTTCTCACACAGGACACCCGAAACACCAGAGGCGTTACAAGTGCGTTGCCGGCCTTTTGGGGGTTAGGAATTTAAGGGTTATTAGGCAATCGGGGATTGGGACGAGGGGGTTAATTTGGCCACTGATAATCCCATGCACACAACAAAACGTTGTTTCACGTCGGTTTTATGTGAGGCCACTCTGGTGTTTCGGTATCCAGGGGCGGTGGCGATTGCGTACCATCAGGTGATCCGTCTGCTCGTTTACCGGTTTATACGGTCTTAATTTGGCTTATTATGAGGGAATTTTTAGGTTTCATAATGTATTACGGAATCTAGAGTCATGCTCACTAAGCTAATACATTTTCGCGTAACATTTCAAGGAAATGCAAATTTCATTGAGACCTTCTTGGAGTACAAACCAAATTTAATGAAAATTTCCCGTGAAAAATCAGTGTATCAACACACACCAAAAAAAAAATCACCCTGAAACAACCATCCTGATGAGAAAATCAGCTGAAATTTTAACTGAAAACCTAAACATACGTAAGTGAACATTACACAAAAATCAAGTTTCACATCAAAGAGAGGGTAAACGCGTCAACATGTAAGGTGAGAGTGAAGGTAACGAGACGGGCACGTAACGTTATCAAAGTGATTTCAGCCGAAGCCGGAAGGCGGGGCTAGGGGGTGACATAGAGGCTGTTTTACATAAAGCTGTGTCTTTTACTCCCTGGAGCGATAGGCTTGAGGTGCTTGTGTTAAATGGTTTCGTAAGTGTCGCTTTTGTTTGGTAATTTTTAGTTGTTTTTAATTTCAAGTGGCCCGGTGGTTTGAGACACCCGCTTCTTAAGTGTGAGAGTGCGGGTTTGATCATCAGATTTTAAGACGTTAAAATAGCAGACTAATTTCTAGAAAATTTGTTAGAAAAATTAAGTAGTTCATCAAATCTATGAATGAAAGTGTGATTATTTTTTGAATATTTTATTATATTGAAAAGTCGAAAGAAATTATTTTTAGACTGAGGTAACTATCCAATTCTGCCGAGTACACGTACAGTTATACGTCCTATTAATGGGTGTACATTGTACAATGGCATTACGTGCCGTAATGTGCACCTCTGCCTACCCCTTACGCGATAAAAAGGCGTGACGAAACGATACGACCTCGAAAAGAGAACCTTTCCCACCCATTACAACCTATCATTACCTAAAATAATGGTTTCATTTTCAAAACCTAAGCTCTAAAACCTAATTTACTTTGTTTCCTAACTCTAAGCACCTATAAGACCTAATAGTGACGGATTGCAGACCTTTTTAAGCCTCATTAAGTCACCCTTACCCCCCTTTAGGGTAGCGGGGGTAAGAAAGGGTAAATAAGGGTAAACAGCGTTCGTTTATGTACTTAATCAGTTCTGGGTTATTGGCTACAATGGGTTTTCGGAAAAGTTGTAACTTTTTGTTTTGTACGTAGGTAGAAAGAGTTTCTTTGTATCTGTTATATTGAGTGTGTGTGCTTAAGTATATTTATTAGGACTTAATGCTTCGCTTAACTAGAATGTCGTGGTGGCCCGGAGGTCTAAGACGTCCGGTTCTCATGCATGAGGATGCAAAGTCAAAGTCAAAGTCAAAGCATTTATTTCAATTAATCCTAAATTAGGCACTTTTGAAACGTCAAATTGAATTGTCCGTCAGTCTGTCTGTCAGTGAAGCTAGGCGCTCGTTCCAAAGTGTTGCTTCGAATGGAGAAGAACGAGCAAGAAACTCCATCGTTACTCTTTTCAAAAAATGTTTTTTACAATATCTCTGATACATTATTTGATCATTTACCTATTGTATATATATGTAGGAACAATGTAACGACAATACGACGTCAAAACTATGGGACAATAAAACCAATTTGTAAAGAATATAAATCAAAAAAGCGGGTTGTTTCAAACATAGTGCCCACATATGTACACTTACAATTTTGAAATAATGCTTCTATACAAATAAAAAATAATCTTTAATTTAATTTTTCAAATAAAAAATAAATAAATAACTGCTTGATGCCACAGGATCCCTAGACTACATTGGAATAAATTAGTACTTTAATTTAACGTGTAACTAGTGATCGTATTAGAGCATTGTCTAGTGTGAGCGAGTGTCCAGTGGAGCCGGACCAACATGCTGCCACACATTTTTATCTTCAATATAATCTGACAGTTTATAATATGCCTGTTTACACAGTTCACGCTTTATACAAGATTTAAATTTTTTCTCGTTCAGATTCAGTATGGTGGTTGGTAGTTTATTGTAACACTTAACACAAAATCCCATGAAGGATTTCTGCACTTTGGACAATCGGAATTGCGGTATAGCTAACTTATTTTTACCTCTCGTATTAAAATTGTGTCTGTCGCTTCTTTTTTCAAACAATTGTTGATTTTTTCTCACGTACATAATATTTTCGTAAATGAATTGAGAAGGCACTGTAAGAATGTTTATAGTTTTAAATAGTTCTCTCAAAGATTCGCGACGGGGCAAGTTATATATTGCTCGAATAGCTCGCTTTTGCAAAATAAAAATTGATTCTACATCCGCAGCTCGCCCCCACAGCAAAATGCCGTAAGACATTATGCTGTGAAAATAACTAAAATAAACAAGCCTTGCCGTACCTACGTCCGTTAGCTGCCTAATCTGTCTAACTGCATAAGCAGCTGAGCTTAGTCTCCCCGAAAGTGCTTTTATATGGGGCCCCCATTGTAATCTGTCATCTAATGTGATACCCAAAAATACAGTCTCCTTAACAAATTCTAACTTTTGTCCGTTCAAAGCAACATAACATTCGTTATTTTGTACGTTTGGCAAGCAAAATTTAATACATTTGGTTTTTTTCTCATTAAGCGCCAAGTTATTAATAGTAAACCACTCATAGACTCGAAGAATGGAGCTGTTCACGTCGTCAAAATTATTCGTACGTCGACCTATTTTAAAAATCAGTGATGTATCATCTGCAAACAGAACCATTTTTGGTTCATTTTCGAATATGAGTGGCAAATCGTTTATGTACACTAAAAAGAGGAAAGGACCCAATATTGAACCTTGAGGAACGCCCATTTTTATCTCAGACCCTTGTGAATTAACACCGTTAATATGAACTTTTAGCTGCCTATCTCCTAGATATGATTTCAATAGACGGAGCGCAGTGTTTCTAATCCCGTAATGATTTAATTTCAGCAAAAGTGTCTCGTGGTCAACGCAATCAAATGCTTTTGAGAGGTCACAAAAAACACCTATGGCATCCTGTGCTTCCTCCCAGGCACCAAATATTTCTTTCATTAAAGTAACACCGGCGTCAGTTGTACAACGACCTTTAGTGAAACCATACTGCTGATGGTGGAAGATGGAGTTTTTATTAAAATGATGAAGCATCTGAGACAGTATCAACTTTTCAAACACTTTGCTAAGGACCGGCAAAATAGATACAGGCCTATAATTATTAGGTTCTGTGGTTTCGCCGCTTTTAAATAGTGGGATAACCTTGCTATATTTCATAAGGTCAGGAAAAACACCGTCATCTATACTTTTATTAAAAATCATAGCCAGACAGGGCGCTATAGTTTGAATAATTGTTTTGCAGACTTTCACTGATAGTCCCCAAAGATCTTCAGTTGATTTTATTTTAATTTCTTTAAAGACCTTTACGATCTCTAGAGGATTCGTATATTGAAAAATAAAGTCATGTTGACATGATTTTACATTTTTTTTAAGCAAACTAGCTGAGAGTGTAGCTGAAGAATTTAAATCTCTAGTTATTTTAATAGGAATATTAGTAAAAAAATTTTCAAACTCCTGTGCTACATCACATTTTGAAGAAATTTGTCCAATTTCAGATCTTAATTTAATTTCTGAATTATGTTGTTTTTTCCTACCAGTCTCGTTTTGTATAATTTTCCAAGTTGTCTTTATTTTGTCATCAGCTGATTTTATTTTATTGCTGATATAAAGACGTTTTGCGGCTTTGCACACTAATCTAAAAGTCTTTGAGTACGATGTTACATATTGTTGAAAATGGGGGTCGTTATTATATGGTTTCATGCCATAAAGATCAAAAAGTTTATTTCTACTCTTTCGAATACCTACAGTAGCCCAATCGCTAAATACAAATTTGGTATGAATATCTTTATTTTTGAGTGGCAAAATATTGTTAAATTCCTTGTTTAATAATTCAAAGAAATCGTTGTACAACTTATTCACATTACTAATATCAAATGTTTTTATACTTAATTTACTAGCTAAAGAATTGTTTAATTTCTCCAAATTTCTAAGTGTAGTTTGTCTAAATCTTATTTGAGTTTTTAGCAAAGGTAAATAAGAGCTATACGCAACCATCAGTCCACAGTGGTCGGATGGCAAGCTATTTATAATATGTTTTTCTTTGTAATCACAATTACAAAAAACATTATCAATGCAGGTGGCAGTCGAGGATGTTATTCTAGTTGGTTCTAAAAAAACATTTTTTAAATTAAATGATCCAAACAAATTTAACAATTCCATACTGCTTGTACTATTTTCTAATAAATTAATATTGAAATCGCCACAAACAATTATTGACTTGTGACTAGTAGAAACCTTTCTTAAAACATCCTCCATGACAGAATCAAATAAAGGAAGATTCTGATAATTAGGTGGTCTATAAACACAAACTACAACATGTCTATCCAGCTCAACACAGGACAACTCAATGGTGTGTTCAACTGACAGTGCTACAATGTCTTTCCTTTCTTTAGATTTAATACTATTTTTAACTAATATTAGGGACCCATGCATGCAGGGCCGAAACCTACCAATGGTTCTTCTCGTAACACATTGAACGCCATAGTGGTTTTCTGTTGGCAGTCAAAGACTTAAAAATCAAAAGTAAATAACAAACACTTTTCTTCATAATATTATGAACAAAAATCCCACTGAGGGTGTTTTTCCACCAGAAATGTTCTATGCTACGTTGCTGTCGATGCGTTTGGCTTCCACCAATCATATTCATTGGTACACATAGCTTAGTACTGGTGGAAACGGACTCAGCTAAGCTATGTTTTTATATGGAAAAATACTTGCTATGGATGTGTGCTATAGATGACTACTACCATCGATACATCACATTTTCGAGCTGCGCATCTTCTTTACACAGCTACTTTGCGGCGACGCATCTTCATAGCACGTCTTATTCGCACAGCTACACAGCTTAATATCAGTGGAAACGGCCACACAATTTCACAGCTTAGCTATTACATCCTCACAGCATAGCTACATAGCACATCTCTGGTCGAAAAACACCATAACCCACAACCACGTCATATTTCACCTCCTTGCAAAACAACGTCTGTTCTGTTTTCAACAAACCTTTCAATTTCTTTCGTAAGTCGTAAATAATCGGAATATAACATGCCAATCAGAAAATGGACAGCTTGCATTCGAAATGGAATATTAAGTCATAAATACGTGTCGAACTTCCAAGGCTTGGTGGCGGGTGAAAAAATGAATCCTGTCCATCAAATACTTACTTTATTTATAGGTGTGTATGGTATTATATACTTTGGCAGCGTTGGTAGATTGGATATACATACATACGAGTATATACTACTGAGACTACAGACTGTCTCTTACGATGTTCAGTTTAATTTACAGTTTGTTAAGGTCAATGACCTTGACCATTTTTCATTAGACTTTAATTATGAAAGTCAAACATACAAATAAATAATTCAAAGTAAAAGTACGAGTGTATGTATACGTACTTCAGTTACGTCGAATCATTAAAACTTTAGACACCTCATTTAAAGCAGAACACAGGCCATCCTTTTTCGTTTTTAACGGGAGAAAAACATCCAATCAGTTCTCTCGCCTTACCCAAGGCGAGGGAGTGCCAGACTTACTGACTAAAAACCTCCTCGTTCCTATTCCTGCTCTACGAGCCGGAGCTTCCAGTAACCAGCTACGTGGTCCGTTGCTCCGAGTCTTGCGATCTTGCGACGCCTCCGATTGCTCACTAAACTAGATAAGCTGACTGGAAGGTCTTTGCGTCTACGGGCTTCCAACTAGACATCACTCATGATCTGCACAAAATTGTTAGGTACTTTACTATTTAATTGATATAGGTACAGTTCATTTTAGTTAAGGCTCAACACTGACTTCAATCTTTGTTATGAATGAAACGATCAAGTGTAAGAAGAGAACATGTTCTTCATTCACACAGAAAATCAATATAGTGAAACTTATAAACACCATTTCGTGGGTGTATGGCAAATTTTATTCTACTAGGCTACGATGAAAAATGCTTCGCTCCACTTGGTGGAATTCCTTGCATTGCTACGAGAGACTTATTCATAGTGTTGACGCGTGCTTTTTTGTTTACAATGTATTTTGTTTTATTAATTTTGTTAAGAAATATTCTTAACAAAATTAACATTAGAATAAAATTTATTTACTTGTACCCCGTGAGAAGGCGTGGTTAATATTTTGTTTGTTTGTTTTCATAAAGCAAATTATTAATTAAGGAATGGGACCTTTTGGAACTAGCAAATAGCTAATACTAGAGAGAACAGACGGACATTTTTTTAATATTGTAATATTTGCTTTGACGTTCAAAAGACCGGAACGGCGGTCTATTTGAAACAAATAATTTCGACTTTGAATTGCAATAAAATTGAAATTGGTATTTTTTAAAGTGAATAAATACGTAAAAATATTTTGATTGATTAAACAAAAATCTAAATAAGTATTTCAAATTGATAAATCAAACATCACAGTTAAACAGAAAACCTTTTTAAACATCCCACTACATGTCAAATTATCAAAACATCAACCACCTTTTAATATAAAAGAAACAAAAAAAAAATACCACATAAAATATCCAGCCTATGAATGTGACTCGAGACAAACCTAGCTACGGTTTGGTATGTAATAAGAGGACTGTTCTTTATAAACATTGAACAATATTACCATATACATAGCATTAGCTGCACAGTGTATTGTGTGGGTCACACTTTATATTGGACTAGCTGATGCCCGCGACTTCACTCGAGTGAATTATGGACTTTTTTATGAAACACGCCGTTAAACGAGCAGACGTATCACCTGATGGTAAGCAATCGCCGCCGCCCATGGACACTTGAAACACCAGAGGCGTTACAAGTGCGTTGCCAGCTTTTTGGGGGTTAGGAATTTAAGGGTTGTTGTTCGGAAATCGGGGATTGGGAAGATTGGGAAGAGGGGAATTGGGCCTCCGGTAACCTCACTCACACAACGAAACACAACGCAAGCGTTGTTTCACGTCAGTTTTCTGTGAGACCGTGGTATCACTCCGGTCGAGCCGGCCCGTTCGTGCCGAAGCATGGCTCTCCCACACTTCACTTTGTGACTATAAAAGTATAAGTTTTTAAACTGACATGGTCACTAACACTAACATTAAAACTTAAGACGGGATATTTACCATGTTTATTTATGTCTATGAGTTTCCGATATTTCGACACTGTTGCAAGCGCCATGATCATAATAGACAGCTTACTCTTTTGCAGGATATGTATGTATGTATCGTCACGCCTTTCACCTCCGAAGGGGTAGGCAGAGGTTCACATTATAGCACCGTACAATGTACACCCACTTTTCACAATGCTACTATTGAGAAAATTTCGAAAAACCTAAAAATAGCCCAGCATTTCTTTGCCCGACCCGGGAATCGAACCCGACACCCCTTGCCCGGCAGTCGCACTTACGACCACTCGACCAACGTGGCAGTATAATGACTGGTAATTAGTATAAAATAGAGTGTACCCACAAAAACTATTTGCTCTCATTACCGAGTTTGCTAATTGCTACAATAACACTGAACGCTGTATTGTGCTAAGTTTCTAGCTTAGGTAATACTAGGTTTTGTTTAAACGTTTTGTTTGAGGTGATTATACTCTTGTGTACAAACTTGTGTTTATAATTGTTTTATTATGTAAGTTGTTCTAAAATTATCTGTCACGGCTTTAATGGGAGGTAGTGTTGTGTTTGCGGATTACAATTGTGACGAAATTTCGTAACCCAGATCAGTTAATTCAATTTAAGAATATAAAGATGTTAAATAAATAAAAGAAATTAAATAAACATTGACTCTAGTATGTATAAAGCGGTTCACAAATACGCACTACGCCTCGATCAATGAAAATAATTGCTAACAATTAATAGCAATTGTTTTTATTGACGAAGCGACAGAGACAGTGAAAGTGAAAGGGATAGCTCTTTCATATCCAACTTATACCTAGATTTATTTTTGTATAAAAAAAATATATATTTACTATTGTAATCTTCAAACACAACACTACCTCCCATTGAAGCCGTGGCAGATACTTTTAGAACACCTCATATTGGTTTTCAACAAACACCATAAAACCTAAAACGTATGATATCATCGACATACAAACATCAGCTTTATGTACCATTATCATCAAGAATGAACACATAACCAGGCAAACAATAATCAAACTTCCCTAACCCTTAACACATAAAATCCTATGAAACCAATAAAACTCACGCCCAAACTTTATTCATGAAACGTGACTAAACTTCAGGCAATTATACACCTTATGGTACTGAGAATTTGAAGTACAAGGCGAAGTAATCAAGGGATTTAATTAAGACCATAGTCAACTAAATATAAAGTTTAGTTTCAAATATTTGACTTGACAAATTACGTATGAGGTTTATAGTACTTGGAGTTGAGTTATGGGGTTGTTCTGTTTTGAGGTGTTTGAGTGATATTGAACCTTATGGCTGGGGATGTAAGGTCGTATTTTGTTAGATTGGGGTTTTGAAGGGAAGAAAAATACTTATTTTTTATTTGATATTTAGTTATTTTGTTGAGGACTATATAAATATATATATATTATTAATTCTGTTTAATAAAAAGAAGCTGAGTTATTAGCTTGATTTCAAACACTTAGGCTCAAAAGGGTAAACTCTCCGGTAAACAAGCAGACATATCACCTGATGGTAAGCAATCGCCGCCGCCCATGGACACTTGAAACACCAGAGGCGTTACAAGTGCGTTGCCGGTCTTTTGGAGGTTTGGAATTTAAAGGTTGTTGGGGAATTGGGGATTGGGAAGATTGTGAATCGTTAGGTATTTCAAAAGAAAGGTATTTCACTCCGGTCAAGCCGGCCCATTCGTGCCGAAGCATGGCTCTCCCACACTTTCTTTTGAAATAGCGATTTAAATGTAAATTCTTTCAATCAAACTATTTACTTGGTCGTTCCCCTACAGTTTCGCTATAAATCATGAATGTTAATTCCCATACAAACACCATCGCTCGTCTGCATTCTCATACTTTATTCAAATCACATGAATACTTGAGTGACACGTAAGATGTTAGATCTTTGTACCTAACTTCACTGACAGACAGACTGACGGACAATTCAATTTGACGTTTCAAAAGTGCCTAATTTAGGATTAATTGAAATAAATGCTTTGACTTTTTTTATACTTTTTTTTTAATTCTTTGCAGTATATTTTCTACGAAATCACTGAAAATTTTACATGTGGAAGTTGATTTGTTTGGATGTTTGTCCGTCAATAGCACTAAAACTAAACGGATTTTTCTGAAACGTATACAGACAGTATTTGAGCTAACTTGAGTGATAGGATTAATATTTTTATCTATTCTCAATATTCATATATTAAATTTTCGTGAAAAGAGTTTTTATGTCGCATATTAAATATAGTATACATAGTTAAATGAATTATGGAATGGAAGGAATTTGGTTACACCGAAGCACCCGCAATCCGCAGTAATGTCCAAGGGACATAACTACAGTAGTGGCGTAGCAAACATTGCTACGACGCCGTAGTAACCGCTACGCCGTAGTACATTTGCTACGATTTGTTGTAGTAAATACAGGGTATTTCAACAAGAACTTTGTTTTTTAAAACAAAATAAAATAAAGAATTTGGTGGAAAATGAATAAAATTTTTATTGTATTAATAAGAGAAAAGTTTGGCAATTATGAATAAACATAATGATATCTGACAAATATCCACCACGACCACGCTGACAGATGTTGATTCTTTCATCCAAATTTTTTATCACTTTCCTAACAATCACACCTCCAGACCACATAGCACACCACACAGGGACACGTTGAGCATGCAAAGGCTTTTCAATAATTGCTTTAGGATTTTCAGAAGCCCAAATGCGGCAATTTTGCTTATTGACATACCCTGACAAATGAAAATGTGCTTCGTCTGAAAAAATGATTTTTTGAGAAAAACCAGCAGGTTGTTCTGAGCAAATCTACGACGATTTGAATTGTCGGTCAGCTTCAATTCCTGCACCAGTTGAATCTTGTAAGGCTTCAAAGCCAAATCCTTTCGCAAAATTCGCCATGTTGTGCTTTTGGATAACCCCAATTGTTGAGAACGTCGTGAAATTGATAACTTTTGGTCTTCTTCAACACTGTGGCTCACGGCAGCGATGTTTTCTGTTGAACGACCCGGTCGAACACGTGTTGGTGTTGGCACATTTTGTACCGAGCCTGTCGACTCAAATTTCGCGACCAAATTCTTGATAGCGATCTCAGAAGGACGATTATGTTGCCCGAAAATATCACGAATTTTACGAAATGTAACTTTAACAAAACGACCATTTTCATAGTGAATTTGAATTATTTTAATGCAATTTTTGAGCGAAATTGAATTCATTGTAGCAATTGCCAAAGCACCTACTACGAATACCACCAAAAATTAAATGCCAAAACCTGCCACGTTCTTGGTGTTGTTCTAATTAAAAACAAAGTTCTTGTTGAAACACCCTTTATTATAGTGATTGTATTCTACTTACTAAGTCATTCCATATAAACTAGACTACACTGGAAACCTCAAAAACCAAAAGAAAACTAAAAATTATTTGATTAATGTGTAAATGAACATATTTTTTCCTAATGAAGTAATTTACTGTCTTAAAAAAAATACTTTTGTAAATAAAGAAAATGTAAGACGTCTGGTGTAATAGCTCCTAGCCATTTGTTTCAGACGAGACGAAATACGAGCAGAAAGACGGTAATCACACAGTAAATGAAATCACGCAATGTCATTACGTACATCTCTGTAGACTGTAAGAAAAACAACGTTCTTTTGTAGTGTATGAACTGAAAGTCTGAAACGCTAAGTGGGGGAATTGAAAATGACTATAAATCTGTCTGTATTTGCTTTGGAAATTTAGTACTGGGAAGCGGTATACTTTAGTTTTTCATTTGATTAAAAAAAGCTTTATTTTTAATCAAATCTTGATCTTGATCATCTCCTGTGTCGTGAGTGCCTTTAAAAACATACACGTTCACATACACATGACACCCAGACCCGGGACAAATATTCGTGGATCACATAAAGAGTTGCTCTGTGCGAGAATCGGACCCGTGACACGTTGCGCGGTAGCCAACTTTTTTAGTGCTGTCTAGATTATGAGGCTTTTATTTTTGAAACTATCAGCAACAACTTATATAACGTTTTTTATGGATTTAAATAAGTATTTTAGTAATTTAATGGTTAAAATAACTAAAATTTACGAAAAATTAAATAATTGAAGGACCCAATAAATAATCTAACACGAAATGCCCTTTTCTTACTTCACCAACAAGACAGTAATCTTGCTTCTTTTTTGTCAAAAAAATCGATGTCGATTACAGGTTTTTCCGTCATTATCGAGATATCTGCAACTGGATTAGGATTACTTTACTCGAGGATCGCGTCTAATCTCCATCGACGAAGCAATCAAGTCAAGGTTACTTTATTTAGTCCACATCTGTTTTTGTAACCAGTTGAAATTACTTCCTTATTACATTATTTACTTTCTGTAACAAACTATTATGCTGAGTGATTGATTCGATGTTGATATTTTTTATGGTATAAGCCGGTAAACGGGCAGACGGATCACCTGATGGTAAGCAAGCGTTTCAGGTGTCTATATACCCGAAACACCAGAGGGGTTACAAGTGCGCTGCCAGCCTTTTGGGGGATATGAATTTAAGGGTTGTTGGGGAATCGGGGATTGAGAAGATTGGGAAGAAGAGTAATTGAGCCTCCGGTAACCTCACTCATACAATGCAAGCGTTGTTTCACGTCAATTTTCTGTGAGGCCGTAGTATCACTCCGGTCGAATCGGCCCATTCATGCTGAAGCATATTTCTCCCACACTTATATCCTACAACCTCTCACATTCATCAACACACAAAACAACACGACCTCACACTTCACAAACAAAACAAAGAAAGTCCACAAAGGCTCGAATAATAATTCACACTCAGCGCTAATCTCGAATTGTGAGCTTAAGAAAATCTCAGGACGGTTTCACGTGTCAACGCTTCGGGAGTTTTGTTGTAATGATAAATGAGCCTATGATGGACGAGTGACCTTTTTTGCCTCTTACAACTGAATCTGTGAGCCTTAGACGGTCAATTAGTTCGTATTCTTTCAGTGTGTTTCAGATTTCACTCGGATTTGGTGGGAGGTTTTCGATTTAGTTGGAGTTTCGTTTTTTTGTTGGACCGAAAGAAGTTTGGCGAGGATTTGTAACATAATATATTATGGATAGTTTTAAAATGAACCGAATATCTTTTTTATTCTCGGCATCATTCGGCCTCATCTAGTTATTTAAGAGATTGACGTGTAAAAGAGTTACATTGTATTATTTTTGTATAACCTATTTGCAAAATAAATATCATTTATCATTAGTTTACGTACGGTAATTTTGTAGTTAATGTCAAATTGTCGATTATGGTTCTGATGTATTAAATATATATGATTATGAATGCATACATGCATGATAATAAAAACTTTTATATCCGACTCCGGTCGAACCGGCACATTCATGCCACGAAGCGTGGAAATAACATATTAAAGATAATAAGAAATAGTATATTGTAACGATCACTCCTTCCCAGGTTCCTGAGAATTCTAGCTTGTAGAACAACAGGTCCTTTAGCTTGCGAAACTGCTGCCAATCGTTATTCAGGTCATGCGAACCATTTTTATTTTTCTATTGCTTTCTATTGTTTGTGTAATTAATTGAACAAGTTTAGTATGTAATCGTGATTTCTATTATAAAATGTTATGTAAAAATGTTACTCTGTTTTAAATATAAAACTGTTGTAAACCATCTTGTCTTTTTAGGGTTCCGTAGCCAAATGGCAAAAAACGGAACCCTTATAGATTCATCATGTCTATTAAATAATTCTCTGTCCGTATGTCACAGCCATTTATTTAATACATTTGGGCCATAATTCCTAAAAATATAATAAAGATCATTAAACCTATTAATTAACACACAATTATCACCTCTCTAAAATATCTTCAATCAATTATTCCGCGACAATTTCCTCCATTCAAGCCTCACTCAAACACAATCCCCACTCACACTAATCACCATTCCGAGTCCAAACATTATTTAACAACTTCAAAAAGAACAAAATTAATGACCTTTTGAGAGGCTTCAGGCTTCAAAACTGAAGTTGAAAATGAAAACGTCAGGCTCTTTATTCGTAATAAAGGAAATAAGGCATTTGAAAAAGGAACGCCATGGATGTATTATGTTATTTAGTGTTTCCGTTTCCTGTTTTGCGTGTTCTCTTTTTTTTTCTATTTTAAATTTTTGAATGGAGAATTTCTTTTTTTCATGTTTGTTTGGTGTTTTTGTTTGTTTGTTTGTCAAATTGTTTGAAGGGCATGTTTTGGCTGCTTAATGTTTATTGCTTTCTTTAAAAATAAATTGAATGGATTATTTATATTATTGTGAGTTTTTCCTTAAATCTGTATTGCGTCGTAGTATATTTATAAAAATCGTTTATTCCTCTGAAAAATTATGGTCAGTATAGAGATTTAATTATATCCAGTTAAATATCCAGAACTATTTCAAATTTAATTATGGACATTTTTGTTTTAATAAATGTTAAGTGTGGGAGTGCCATGCTTCGGCACGAATGGACTGGCTCGACCGGAGTGATACCACGGCCTCACAAAAAACCAATGTAAAACAACACTTGCGTTATGTTCTTTCCCGATTTCTGTTTCTCGCAACAACCCTTAAATTCCTAACTCCCAAAAGGCCGGCAACGCACTAGTATTACCTCTGACTGAAATCATATTCTTACTGACTAAAAAACCGTTCCTACTCCTACTTATCCAACCGGAATCCCGGTAAACCTAGGTATACCGCAGCTCAGAAGACAACTAACCCTAATCTCCTCTACACACACAAAAATAATCAGCAAATCACAACTATCTAAATACATAAACTATCATCTAACAAATTACAGTTACATAATAAATACTCTCACAAAAAGCCCCATCCAGCATTATACACAGAGGTAGATCTATGTCCATCATCCGTTTCATCTGCATTAGTCGTCGACGCCTCGAGGCTCCACTTAATAGATTTCCGGACCCTGTCTGTTATACTAAGGTCACGGAAACCTTTCTAGTAGCTATATCTCTTTGTTAAAGAGTAACGAGTGGACTGAAGTTTGTCGGGTATAATAGTTAGGTTAAATTTGTTGGTAAATGTAATTTTAAAATGGGATTCTGGTAATTTTGTTGTGTGATTTCGTTGGTTGTTTTTAATGTTAAATGGTGGTGTATGGTGTATTTGTGATTTATAAGTTAAGGAAAATTGTTATATAGCCATATTGAAAACGATTAATACCAAGTCGTAATTTTTTTATTTCAAATACGTTCTGTCCGTATGTAGTAGGGTATATGACTATTTTTTAAAATTTTAATGTCCTGTAGATTTATTTAAAACATTAGACATGTATTTTTTTGTTACGGGAACAAATACTTTCAAAAACTCAACGTATACTGAAATAACTTCATACGGAGCATAAATACATGGCATTAGACCTAGAACTTAGATGAAGTACTGGAGCGTTATATACGCTTACCACAAAGTGATTCATGTACTCGTTTACCATCTATCCCACAAAAATACAATAATTTTACGCCCCTTTTAATCTAATACAACACTTCTTGACAGTTCCAATTGCAAATTCCCAGATAGTCTATAAGACTTTTCCTTTTACAATACTCTTGAATACTGGCACCCAACTTAACATAGGCGTCTCTAACCAATTGACAACGAAGAAAAAGAATTTAATAATCCAACGCATTCCTATACAGGCAAATAGCGAGCCGTAGCACAGTTTCACAAGCGTAATTTGGCACACACGAGTAAGCGTGTTGGGGTAAACTGGACAGGAGCAGTTCTGGATACAAGATCAGGGGTTCCGTTTAAAGCTCTGATGGTTCTTTAGTGATAGGTACCGCGTTTGACTGTCTTGATGATTTTTTTGCAATTTTGGCTCTAAGATCAAAAGATTTTTACGAACGCTAGACAGGTTTGATAGGTATGTTAAGATTCACATCTACAGTCTATAACTGGCCACTACTGACCAAAGGCCTCTATTTGTACGGAGAAGTTTTGAGTATTAATAACCACGCTTGCTCAATGCGGGTTGGGGATTTCAAACTTATAATTTGTAATTATAAGCCCAGGCTCACGATATCTTCTTTCACCGTATGTCAGTGGTGTCTAAAAAGTACATATAAATCGGAAAAGTCATATTGGTACTTTGCCGCTGGTACGATCCGAACCTGCACTCTCATGCATGAGAACTGAACGTTTTAAACCTCCGGGTCACCTTTATGATTGTCTCGACGATTTAGTGGATAATGCTATTTTTGGAACATCAAGCTTAAATAAGAAATAGTGTAAAATCTAATAGTTGTGGTTACTGCTTAGTACAAAATTGTTACCTAAATCAGTTTTGTGAAAGTCTTTACTTTATTTTAAGCATTTTGTTTCATCACCTTTTTTTAAATTGTTTAGACGACTATACTTTTTATTATTTTAACACTAAGTATTATTTTAAACATATTTATGTTAAACAGACGAACAACAATAATCTTCCACTAAACCTAAAGGCCCCTAAAAAGGGGGTGAAATAGGGTAACAGAGATAGTATTGGATAATATTGACACGAATTTACTTAGTGAAGCGAGGCTTATCTTAATGCCAAGCGTGACCTTGAGGCTGTGGGAATGTTTTGGGAAAAACATGGCGTAGTTTGCCCCTCTTTTATCTTGCCTTAAATTTTTTCTCCATATATGTATGACGTTTTATGACAATGCATGGAAGTTTTATGGTGAAACGTATATTGCTTAGCTGTTGTTCCCTCGTGGTCTTTTTATTTATTTTATAGCAGATTCTGTCAGTGGCTTGGCCCGTGTTCCTGTGGGTAAAAGTATCTTATCACCCAAATCATCTCATACCCTGTCTGGATACAAAATTTCATCAAAATCCGTTGTGTAGTTTCAGCGTGATTAACGAAAAAACATCCAAACAAACAAACTTTCACAATAATACTATTTACTCGTATTAGTGTGATACGCTTTATTTTTTGTTAATTATAATTGTGTACAAATACTTGTCGATCTAAAAGTCTTTGGGGGAGTTCTCTATGTTGCTATATATTATATTATGTCCTTTTTATCGACTTAAAAAAAGTAGGAGGTTAGTTTTTTTTATTTTCCAAAAGTAGGAACCTATTCTATATCTACCTTGACTTAACTGAACTACGTTTGAAGAATTTTGAAAAATCTCAAGTTCCACTTATTCCTCTTTCGAACCCGTCACTCTAGCGAGCAACAAAACCCATGGGACCTTCGATACATGAAATTTTATAACCAATAAACGTCTTCTGAAGGCTGAACAAAATATGTGTAAAATGTTTCACTAAGGCTGTATGAGGCTTTCAATACGCTTCCTGATTTCAGTAAATTTTACTAAGGAAATGACTTTCAGATGGGGTGTCGTAAATGTTGGCAATTGATATTTTTTTTATATGTTATGGGAGAAGTGCCGAGAGAGGCATGCTTCGGCACGAAGGGGCCGGCTCGACAGGAGTGATATCACGGCCTCATAGAAAAACTACGTGAAACAAACTTGCGTTTTATGAGTGAGGTTACCGGAGACCCAATAAATGCCCAATCTTCCCAATCCCCGATTCCCCAACAACAACCTTTAAATTCCTAACCCTCAAAAGGCCGGCAACGCTTCTGGTGTTTCGGGTGTCCATGGGGGGCGGTGATTGTTACCCATCAGGTGATCTGTTTGTCCGTTTATCGGCTTATATTTTTCATAGTCAAAGCATTTTGTTAATAATGCCGTAATGTAAACCTCTGCCTACTCCTTCGGGGATAAAAAGGCGTGACGATATAATACTTTTAAACAACATCTTTTCTATTTCTACCATCTTTTCTATTTCTGATTGCTCCCCCACAATCAATCAAAGGTCGCTTTGAAACCATGAAAACAGCGTAAAAAGTCTTTCTATTAGACGTTTTTCTTTTTTGTAATTTCATTGGCAAAGACAACTTGCGGTACAGCCAAGAGAAAACCTTTTTACGCACGGAGAGATAACAAAAGATAAAAAAAAGTTGAAACTATGTTGCCATTGAGTTTTATTGGTTTCTTTTTTAATCCAAGTAATGAAAGCGTGGTTCAAGGAGTTTGGTTGCGACGGTGACGCGTGGGTAGATGGGTTGCTAGTTTTAATGCCAAGATTTGTTTATTGAATAAGATTTTGTAATGAAACAAAGAATACAGCCAAGGGAAATAAAAACTCAAAGTCAAAGTCAAATTATTTATTCCAATTAAACTATATACTTAGGTACTTTTGAAACGACAAGAAAGAAAGAAATAAACTATAGTCTGTCAGTCTGTCCATCAGTGAAACCATTAATAATGTATCTTGTTTATGTCTTTTGAAATACTGAAATACCAGACAATGAATGATTTAGAATTTTGTGATAGATAATATCTAATGCCTCGTTGGTCGAGTGGTCACAAGTGCGACTGTCGGGCAAGGAGGTCCTTGTCAAGTAAATTATTTCTGAGAGTTTTTCAATAATAGCCCAGTAATACTTAGTAGGTCGGCTCGAATCTACCAATCAGAGCGCCGAACACAGAGCGCATTCGTATTTCGATTACATTTATATCATTAAACAAACTCGTACTAAGGGTACTGATATTGCCTTGAATTTGATTGAGTTTTTGTTGTTTGTTAAAATCTCATTAAAAACGATAGTCTTCTTATAACTCAATTTACGTTATACATTTAATCGCTACATAGTATAAAACAAAGTCGCTATTTTTGTCTGTTTGTCCGTATGCTTAAATCTTTAAAATTACGCAACGGATTTCGATGCGGTTTTTTGTAATAGTTAAAGTGATTCAAGAGGAAGGTTTAAGTATATGTATAATACAGGCATAATATATCACCATTGCACCCATGCGAAGCTGGGGCGGGTCGCTAGTTTCATATAAAATACATTGTTGTATGACAATCCAGGCCCTTCTTAGCGTGATATCAAGTTGCCAAGCTTAAAAAAATCAGTTCTTTGAAATAACTACGCAAGAAAATAATGTGTACTGACGATAACTAAGTAATAATACATGAGATTGCAAAAACTTGACTTACGTTATTGTACAGGGCCGTACTTAAATCTGTACAAAAAAATATTAATATCTTACCGACGCAAAGGATATTTTGGAAAAACAAAATATAATGTTTCATTTTATTTTTATTGTGAAATAGTTTCCAATACCAAATTACGTGAGCAGTATAACATTCGCAATACTAGGTAAAAGTACATTCAATTCCCATGACGGGTAAAATGACGACCATTACGGCATTTTGAGTTTTTTCTGAAAGTTTTTTGGACTAACGAAAAAAAGTGTTACGTAAAAATATACAAAAAATTTAGAAAGCAATGAATATATAAAAAATATGAATCTTCAACTAAGGTTCTATGTATACTTAATTATCTAGGATCCTACAAATTTAGTGCCATATTAACTATTCCAAAAGGCCAGTTCTATATGTACTATGTTTTTGGTTGGCTAGCACTTTAAAAAAAGGCTCAAAATAATCTTTTTTTGCGCAAAAATTATTGTAAGATTGTGATTTACAGTACCGTTTCACCAATGGCGTGGTTAAATCTTTATAATTTTTACATCATACGTTTAAAAGGGGTAAAATATTTTGTAAAGAAAAGAAACTGCATCTTTTTCAAAGTAATTGTTGGATCATTCCCTTCAAATCCCACTCTTCTTATTATTTTTCTAATATGCTCCTCCAAGCCTACCCCCAACTCCGGGCCTGCCAACTTACCTATCTTACGATTTTATTTTCTTTGATTTATGATGTTGAAACTTCGACATGTTGTTAGAAGCGAGATCAACTTTTTTGTTATAATACGTGCCGTCAAAAAAATATCTGGAACATTTATTTAGCTTGTATCGGATGTCGACGTGAACGAAATGGGTTGCGTTGCTCTACTCGTGGGCGTTGTAAATTAATTTTAGGTAGGTCAAGTTACCGGGTTAATTTGATGCTTGGTTTTCGCGGAAGGGATGATAAAAGTAGCTAAAATTTATAATATTTTTAATGCATTAATAAAATGGAATTTATTTGTCATCTTTTGGTGGAATGTGTCCGGAATGAACAAGAAAGCAATTGTTTATTTAGTGAAGTTAGAATGAATAAGTTAGATGTGGTGTGATTAGATGTGATGATGTTGTTAAAACCGATGTCTCATCTCATTGGTTACTTTGCAAGTTTGATAAAATAAGATAAGGTCATGATAAGATTGTCCCATGTAATTGGGGGTGAGCCTATTGAGACTTACCCCCTATTACATAGCCCAATCTATGGCAATCCATATACTGAACACAATTCCAGACTCCGTGCTATTACTGAGACATAACCCGAGACCCCTTATCCGGCATTTGAGCAACGAGACAGTCAATAACAAACCTACAGCACAAAAATCATCTAACCAATCCAATAATAAATTAGTTCTAAATGCCCTTCCCTAGGAGGGATCCTACGAATTTTATATTTTGCTGTGCCCGACAGGGTCCATAATTGTGACTAAATGCTGTATTTTTCAACACCTATTATGGATGCAATAAATACTTGAATACTTGAATCCACCATCCACACAACTCAAATACCCCAATAACACCATGTCCTCCATATATCTCAACATTAATCAACGCCAGCGATTTTTTATTGCTTTTACACCATCTCCCAAGTGATAAGATCTCCCGACACCCAATAAATTTAAAAGCGTTATATTACGACTGCGATGCACGGATGATGGCAAATTGTGTCACATATGTGCCATTTGGAGTTACATTTTTTGCTTTCCCAACCTTTGGTCGCTTTAACAAGTGAGATTTGACCTTTTGGGGATTAGGGATTTGACGGTTCGGGGATTTACGGGTTGGGGATTTTGAATTAAGAGACGTTTTAATTTTATGTTGATAAAGTCTAGCTAACAATGTCGTGGTGACTCATGCATGCGGGTTCGAAACCTACTAATGGCAAGTACTAATGTGACTAGTTGCGAGTTATAGTACTTTCTAAGTTTATTACTTTCTAAGGTCCAGATATATATACTAAAGGAAAACATCGTGAAGAAACCTGGGCTTATAATTTCTAATTATAAGTTTGAAATCGCCAACCCGCATTGAGCAAGCGTTGCGATTAATGCTCAAACCCTCTCTGTGTGAGAAAAGACCTTAGGTTAGCAATGGCCACTTATAGGCTGTTGTTGTGTAAATAGATGGTCGAAAAAGAAATGCCTTTAATAACTTTTCTTCACTGATTAATCGGTTCTACAACAAAACAAACTATAAACAAAAATGACTATACAAGAAAAATACCTCTGCTTACCCTTCAAAATCACAAGAAGCGTAATATAACAAAATTAAAACAATAAGCTACATTGTTCAAGCTTCAATGGAACTTACAAAGTCAGTCACTTAAACCACAATTACACTTTATAACCTAATAAAAATTACCGTAAAACGGAACGACACTGCTTATTTATGGTCTTGGAGTAATCGCGAAACAAAATGGCGCCGTTAATAATTATCAGAATTTTTATTATTAGTGTTATGGTGATTCGCATACTTACTTTTTTTTGAGAGTACGGACAAAGTGCGAGATCCACTGATACTGACGATTAGCAAAAAAACAACTGTTTTTATAACTATAGCTATCCTTTTTAGGATAGCCCAAAAAGGATAGCTGTTGATTTCAATGAGACAATATCACTGGTTGAAACATACGCTGTACATATGAAAGGTTCAAACTTCCATCCCAAAAAATGAATTTCGTCATTTAACACATCACACACGAAAAAGTCGAAATCCGAAAATCCGTAAAAAGAGTCGCAAAAAAGTCGGATGTTAACAACAATTTGGTAACAACGTGGTCCTGAAACTTCAGTTTTTCACTTCGGGCCTCGGGTGGACCACTGAAATATTTTTCGGCGTTAAAAACCGTCCGATGGAAGCTAAAAGTTTTAATTGCTCCTCAAATTAATGCCCAACGGTGTAGTTAGTTGGGAAGATAAGGGATGCTGTTTCGGACGGGACTGCTACGATTGACATTGTTTTATGAAATAACTGAGAAATTTTCGAAAAACCGAAAATAGCCCAGTAATACTTTGCCCGACCTGGGAATCGAACCCGAGACCTCTTGTCCGGCAGTCGCACTTGAGACCACTCGACCAACGAGGTAGAAATTTAACGGCGGAGACAGAAGATTGAAGCTTAAAAGCACAAAAAGAGATTGCATAGATGGGAGAAGCCCTTAAGCACCATGGAAATTTGAATTAAAACTAAATAGGTCTTATGTGTCAGCTGTTGTATTTACTTCCAATCCAATTCCAATCGGCCATACCTATATATTGTAAGGCCGAAACGCCTAAATGCACGGAAATTTGTTCTAGATTCCACAAAGTCTGTATAATAAACTACACCTGATGAGACAATTAAATTATCTAACATAGTAGTACGTTCACATTGCCAGAGACCACACTCCCAAAATATATGATGGGTAGACTGCTTGTATTTATGGCATGGCAAAACCGCCTTGTAGTAAGTTGAATGCTTTTAGACTGTGAGGTACTTACTCACTTCGCGCCTACCGTTCCTTTCCCAATTTAATGCCCGTGTGTTTTGTTAATAATTTTTATCTGTGAAGCTGTTTGAGGCATCTCGTCAGCTGCCATTATTTAGTATTAAGCTGTTTTTATCAAGTACTACTTCGTTCGTAGTGGAAAGCGTACAATTCTCGCCTTTAGTTGGTGAGCGAATTTTATGTAGTCTAGTAACTAAAAAAAGGTTTTTTATTAGATCCCAGGGAGACTAACAAAGGTTGTTAGAATGTGACTAAAATCTCATGTTATGAGAGTGATTAGTACTGAGTTATGGTATATCGACTATAGTTTTTTCAACCACACTATAACTTATCAATGACTACTAAATGACTACTATTTAATTACTACTACTAACCACATTGTATTTAAAATTTCGTCGTTTTGTCCTTCATTGGCATCCTAGCAATGTTCATAACTGGTCCCGTTTTAACTCCATTAGGGCCAAGCCTATTTGTCCGTTGCGTCGTGTCATCGTAACAGAACACTAGTCATGCGTGCGGCGCATTGCATTCCAACTCAAGAAACCATCAGACCACCACATATGGAACTCAGTAGGGCTGATGCCTGATCCGGAGCTGCGGACTACCTAGCGGGTTTACCGGGGATCCGGCTAGAAAAGCAGGGCACTCGAGAAACAAGAAACATCAAGCTCGAGAATGAGAAAATTACCATGAAACGTGACGCGCGACTACGCAACGGTGTAATGTAGCATGTCATACAAAATATAGAAAAACGATGCTGCGACGATACAACGCAGCACCACGGCTAATTTTATTGATGCCTCGTTCTTAGGGCTTAGGAGCGAGGCTTAAGGTCATACCTAAGTAAGTTTTATCGGTTAACTTATGAAAATTAAGTATAAAAAGTACTTAAGTGGTATACCATAAAACATTCATTCTAAAGTGCATTATTACTTATTACGATATAACAAACATATGACCTCTTTAAAGAGTCCACTACTACTCCAAAATGATGTTTACCCATTAGCCAAACAAAAAAATTTACGCATTACCCATTAATTTAACTAAAACTAAATAAACCACTCAAAAACCTAACTTAATACCACTTTAAAAAAGTCGCTTTTTAGAAAAACGTTCAACTTAAACCCGTTTAATCTCGTCACCAAACAAAAAGCAAACAAATTTATTAAAAAGTTAAAAATCTAAAAGCGAAAAATGTCGCAAAAAATTGTCTCAAAGTTTTAACCCTGCACACTTAGATGCGGGGTAGAAAAAGCCCCGAACACTTTGTACACAGTTAATTTAAGCAAAAAGTTAATTCAAAAAGTTAATAACATAATGGCTGTTGTTTTGAACTCAAAACGGATATGGTTAATGGAGCATGCACGTGAGGGGTTGAAGGGTTAGGCTTTGTAGTTCCGCGGCTAAAAAAAAACGTGAATTTAATACAGTCCTGAATATAATTCCCAGAAGAGAATTTAACTGGAGTGATACCACGGGCTCACAGAAAACTGACGTGAAACAACGCTTGCGTTATGTTTCGTTGTGTGAGTGAGGTTACCGGAGGCCCAATTCCCCCCTTCCTAATCGTCCCAATCCCCGATTCCCCAACAACCCTTACATTCCTAACCCCCAAAAGGCGGGCAACGCACTTGTAACGCCTCTGCTGTTTCAAGTGTCCGTGGGTGGCGGCGATTGCTTACCATCAGGTGATCCGTCTGCTCGTTTACCGGCTTGTTCCATAAAAAAAGAGGTTGAAGTGTAATTACTATTGTTATAATATTAGCTTTTCCTAGTAGCTTTACCCGGGGGCAACAACTTTGCACTTTCCTACGAATGTAAAATAGGGATGATGACGGGCTATGAAATTTAAAAATCTATTTAGTCTGTCAGTTACGTAATGAAAAGATATTTGACAAGTATTTTTTTTTGTCATATTAGATAACAATACTTACATAAAACGAATTAAAAATTTTAGGATACCTAGAAGTGACGTCACGTCTAATCTCATACAGGCTGATGTCTGGGATATCCTCAGTGTAGTGTAGTGTCAGTTTAGCTCTTGGGACCCGAGCTGCACCGAGTTGGTTTCCCAAATTAAACAGAAAAAAAACTCTAAAAAACAACTAGATTCCCTAGACTAAAACAGCTATGCAAAGCCCAATTTACCTACACAGAGATCTAGCAACAACCGTTCAACAAACGACCTAAACCCAATCACCACTTAACTAGAACACCTCCAATCTAAAGACACGTGTGACGTCACATAGCCCATCTTAAATCGCTCTTCGTAACTCACACGTGTGACGTCACACTGACCATCTTAAGTCTGCTTCCAGTGACAGGGACGTAGCGTGCCTTGGCCCCCTTATAAAAAATTGTTTTGGGCCCTTTTTTATTTGTAGTGGGAAGAAAATCATCCAATGACTTTATCCGCCCCTTGGATTAGACAAGAGAGATTATCAGATTCTTACTGACTAACAGGTACCTTCTTTTTTTTTGAGGGGAGAAAATCATCCAATGTCTTCTCCCGCCCTGGGTGAGGCGGGAGGGAGTGTCAGGCTCTTACTGGCTAAAAACCACCCCGTTCCTTCTCGTGCTTAGAGCCGGAGCCCCGGTAACCTTTTACGTTGTCCGCAGCTCCGGATCGGGCATCAGCCCTGCTGGGCCCCATCTGTGGTGGTCGGGCTCTATGAGGCGCGCGCGGAACGCGACGCGCCGTACGCACGGGTCTGGTTCTGGTCGGGCGGTGAGCTACCCTTGCTCGCCGTCCGCAGACCCGACTAACAGGTACCTACCGAAACTTCCGTGACTGGTAAGCACCTGTGTCATGAGGTAGGCAAGGTCTCTCGAGCCACTCAAAGAGTGGATTTACTACTGCTACAGCAGCCCATGTTTGGGGCCCCCCGTGGCCCTGGGGCCCCGTATAATTGATACGGCAGATACGGCGCTAGCTACGCCCCTGTCTGCCTCAGATAGTCACACGTGAAACGTTACAGTGGCCATCTTAAATCGGTCTTAGAAACTCATTGGAGCGATTGATTGGCCAGGTCAAGCTATCTTCAATGCCTGAAGGTTTATAATAACGGTTGGATACATTGAAGTGGACACAAAGGGTGGATGGACATGCTCATGTAGATATCGGTTGGAAGCCAGCCAATTGAGCTGGTCTGGTGAATTTGGATTGAGGATTTGTTAGTCATTTGTGTGTTGTGGTGGGGTTCTTGATTTTTGTGTTGTTGTGGACAAAACATTAAGTAGTGTAATGCATGGATAGCTTCAGAAAATCCTTCATCAACTTTTTTATGTCACGCCTTTTATACCTGAATGGGTAGGTAGAGATGCACATTACGGCACGTAAGTACAATGTACACCCACTTTTCACCGTTTGTGTTATAAGTCCCATGTAATAGGGAGTGAGCCTATTACCATATACTGGGCACAATTCCAGAATCATGTTACCACTGAAAAATTTACGCAAAATCTTTAAATAAGCCCAGTAATACTTTGCCCGATATAATAATAGTTTATGCACTCGATGATCAGGTTGAAAACCAATCCCCAAGCAGCATTTTGAACATTTTAAACTCCAAAATTCCCGTTAAAATTCATCACAAATATACCTTACACAATCCACACCCATATCACGGATCCCCAAACACACATTAGTCAAATACGTACAAATGTTCGATTTTGTAACCAAATAAAATAAGAGAAATTTCCCCACAATCCGTAAAGGTGGAAAGTCGACAGAAATGGTGGAAAAAATTGTCTTATCAGCATATACTTTGTTCTTGACACGTTACAGATGCGACCATGTACTTTAAGTATCTAAGGGTGAAGGGATGGGGGTGGGCTGTCGATAAAACGAATTTTTGATTGTCGATGTTCAATCCTTATGGCGATTTGATTGGCTTGTGTGTTATGTGCTCAGTGTAGACGGTGTCCATAGGTGTGTTTGTTTGGGATGAGAATTCAAAGTTTTGAAGGTTAAAATTTTATGTGACAATGTGATTATTTATAACTTTGTTATGAAAACTAAAAATTATCTTGTTTACAATAGTAAAAAGTGTTTTTATGATAACTATTATGAGACATACTAGGTTAACTAATAAAAATCACGATTTACTCACGTAAATTAATGGACAAAAGCTTTACTACTTTCGAGTCACAGACTTTTCATCGTGAGCTGCGTGCGTAGACGCGAAAAAATGTACTCGGACTTCTTAAAACTCAATCTTTCTAAAATAGATTCTGATCTTAGCGTATATCAAGTTCAACATTTTTAAATAAAATTTACATTTCATTATTTAACCCTTGATGGTAAATTCCGACCAAAGGCGTCATTTACCGTGTAAATAAAATATATTCATAACTTTAGTAGCATCCTCAGTCACAATAATTTTCAGTAAACTACGTTTAAAAAAACCGACTTCAATATCCTCTTTTTGAAGTCGGCTAACATACTAAAACCTGCTCCTAAGTGTAACAAACACTTTTCTGAAAATCGGTGCAGCTAATTGTGAGATAAAGTCAAACAGAGAACCTCCTTCTTTTTTCAAATCGGTTAAACATTACTCGACTAAAAACACCCGACACGGCCCTACACCTAAAACAACCGACGTTACATAACAGTTTTATCGACACTTCCCCATCCGTATAAAAGCGGGCAGGCCACCTGTCACGCCCGTATCGTTTACATTACGCCGACTTTGTTTCCCGCAAAATGGGGATTAATCTTTCAAGATACTGATAATAGGCAAAGGGTTTTGTACGGGAACTTTTAACTTTTTCCTCCATTTTTTTTTTTTGTTAAAAAGATGAGATTTCTTTAATTGTTTTGTTGTAAACGAGTTGTTGAGTTGAGGTTTTGATATGCAATTTTACTTTCCTTTTAAAACTCTACGATATGTGGAGACAGTTCTGAGAATCGTCAGTTTGCAGCACAAATATTTAAGAATAATATTTTTCTTACTTGAGTACTTTTCGATCTTTACCGTAAAATGGAATGAAAAGATACAGGAATGGGGTGAATATTTTTTTTATGGAATAGGGGGCAAAGCTAAAATCTTAATAAATCTTTTTGTTTTTAGACTCATATATTTTATTGCTCACTGTACCCTTAGTACGAGTTTGCCTTACATTGAATGAACCAACCAATCATAGCGTCGAACGCAATCTTGTTTCGTTTTTCCAACGTAAAGCAAACTCATACTAAGGGTACTAAGCACCAATCGAAACACCTTATTAGGTACAACATTTTTTTTTAAACCAGAAGAATCTTGATACGAGTCACCTGATGTTAAGCGATCAGCACCGCCCATGGACACCTACAACACCTGAGGAGTTCTTTTCTTGAACGTTAAATGATGGGAAAGTGTAGTAACATCAATTCACTCCGTTTTACCCGTACATGGGAAGTATAGAATGGAAACTAATTCTATGTATACGTAAAAGCGTGGGCATATCAATTTACAAAAACTTAGCAATCATACTAAACTCTACAAAACAAATACATAATGGAAGCAAAATCCATTTTTCATTCAATATAAATTTAATTAAATGGTGGAAAAATTTATCCTTTATATTCTTACGTATCATCTAAAGCAACCTGCCATAAAGATTATTATTAATTAATAACTCCTTACATCCAAAGAGATTACTCATACAGGATTAAAAAGCGGTAATCAATAATATTTTAAACCCATACATTGCCTAATGAGTTACGTTCGAACTAGGGATGTTACGTAACTCCGTAACTGTAACCGTATAAAATATAATTATTTCGGATATGGGTGAAGTTAAATAGAGGTAACAAGTTTTTGATTAAAATACCTTTTTTTGAGGGAAAAGAACATCCAATGACTTCTTCCTTTGCCGAGGCGAGAGGGAGAGACTCTTACTGACTAAAACCCCCACCGTTCCAGCTTTCATCGAGCTGGAGCCCCGGTAATCCGCTAGTCAGTCCGCAGCTCCGGTGATTAAAATACTAATTTAAGTATTTTTAGTATAAAGATGATCTATAATAATTCTGAATGCATTATACAAATCAAATCAGAGAGATATTCTTATTATTAATGTTGTTATAGAATCGACGACCATTGGGGCAGGCATACCTATACCTATTATGTAGTAGACGAACATGACATACGACTGGCCCTTGAATGAAAACATCCAATAATACTTTCGTCCTTGAGTGGAATGACGATAACCGCAAAGTGACCGTTAGTGGCCAAGTGCAATAAACTGAAGATTGATCACAATGATACCTTATTTATTAGAGAAGTAACAGGTGGGAGTGTCAAATGTCCGTCACATCTAAAGCCTATGACGATTCAATGTTCTACTATGAACTTACTCGATATGAGAAAGGAAATCCATCAGTGGAAGCAAACGGGTGATGATGTTGAAGATGATCTATAAACCAATATGCAATGTGTGCAATTCAATTCAATGTTGTGTTGGACAAGGGGACTCGGGTACGATTCCCAGGTCGAGCAAACTGGCTTTACATTACAGGTCGGCTTTTCGAAAAAATATCTGTAGTAGCACGTAGTCTGGAATTTTGCCCAGTATAATATGGTAATAGGCATGGGACATACATATGATACAAATGGTGAAAAGTAGGTGTACATTATACAGCTGCATTACGTGCCGTAATGTGCACCTCTGCCTATCCATTCAAGGACAAAAGGCGTGAAATTGCATTGCATCTCTTGTATACTTAGAAATTATTTCTATAACCGTATCCAGATCCGAAACGTAACACATCACTATTTTAAACTAATCCATCATAGCGTCTTGTCGGCAACAAAATGTGAATTTTACTCGCACCATCATTAAGGGAGAGTCTGGAACAAAGTTTCTGATATTTTCACCAACATTGTTCGTTTAAAGGCTTGTTTTAATTTATGAAAGAACTTGATTGTAATGTTAGTGCTGCGTTGTGCTATAATGGAGTGTCATGCTTCTATTGTGTAGGAGACCGTACATAGGTGCTTAGGAAGTAATTTTCCCTTCTTGTGTTAGCGTAGAAGCATTAGTATTGTTATTGTAAACTCAATGTCATATTATAAGTATTTAGTATGATTTTATCGTCACGCCTTTTATCCCCAAAGAGGTAAGCAGAGGTTTAAATTATGGCACGTAATGCCACTGTACAATGTACACCCACTTTTCACAATTTTTGTGGTAAGTCCCATGTAATAGGTGGTGAGCCTATTGCAAACTACCAAACGGATTTTGATGCAATTTGATATACAGAGAGATTATGAGCTGACTTGCGCGATAGGATACTTTTTATCCCACGGAAACGCAAGCGAACCCGCTGGCAGAAGTTAGTTTAAAATAAAAGTGCCCGAATTAGACCGTGACGAATACAATTAACCTAAAAACTGGAATAAGGTCAATCTATAAAAAAAATTACAATAAATCAACAGAATATATATTATATAAGAATATTTTACCCCGAGACCTGATAATTCCCTGGAACTCCATAATAGCTAATTACTTTTACTTTTTATCTTAAACTCGTAAATTGTCGGAATAAATTAGTGCTACGTGCTGACATTTTTTTTTCAGAATATAGAATCCAATATCGAAATCTCACTATAGAGTTGAGTTGATTAGAGAATAGAATTAACAATGATTACATTAGAAGAGTTTAGTTTCATTCTACTGCCTGACTGCCTCGTTGGTCGAGTGGTCGTTAGTGCGACTGCCGGACAAAAGGTCGTGGGATCGATTCCCGGGTCGGGTCGGGTTCGATTACTTGTTTTTTTTCGGTCTTTCGAAAATTTCTCAGTAGTAGCACGGAATCAGGAATTTTGTCCAGTATAGGCTCACCCTCTATTACATGGGACTTATAACAAATTAAAAGTGTCGTAATGTGCAACTCTGCCTACCCTTTCAGGGATAAAAGGCGTGACGTTGCATATACAGAATAGAAGAATTTACTTATTCTAAGTACTTCACTTCACTGGAAGGACCCTTCCAGTGAAAATTAACTATAGTAAATGAGCATTAAGTTGAACTCAAGTCCTGCTTACTCTTGAATCCAATTCCGATCGTTCGACATTGATATTTATTGTGAAATTTCGCACTCTTGAGTTGCAACACTAGCGTCCATTGCATCCGTATTGCGTGGATATTGAATGAACTAAATGGTATTGAGTTTGGCTTTATATTCCGTACTCTGAATGCTATTTTAACAGTTACGATTGGGGTTGTATAGTTTTGACATTGAATAATTATTGAGATTTTATTGGATTGAAATTGCATTGACATTGAAATTGGTTTCAAGAGTAAGCGCCCTGATTGAGTTAGCCAAGAATTATTCGAATAATGCTTGAGATAAGAGAATTTTTAAATCAAAACTTCTAAAGATTTGATATCAGATTGCACGGTTGGTGCGGTGGCTGGGCATCCGGCTGCCGGGCAATATGTAGCGGGACCGATTCCCGCACGGAGCAATTCTTTGCGTGATCCACAAATTGTTGTTTCAGGTCTGGGTGTCATGTGTATGTGAACTTGTATGTTTGTAAACGCACCCACGACACTGGAGAAGATCCTAGTGTGGTGCAATGTTTTTAAACTTAAGAAAATAAACCTTGTTCACATCAAAAACCGTCATACAACGAACCACTTACTTACTTCATTAAATCTCAAAGCGTAGAAATCCCAAGCTAAAACCGCTGAAGGAAATTAGAAAATGACTGCGGAAAGAGTTGAAAAAAAAATACAAAGAACTAAAATCCTGGTTCAGAAGTGTCTAGAATTAAATCCTTTGGCTTGAGGCACCCATTCACGACCGCTTCAAAGTTGAAGAAACGTAATATAAGGAAAACGTTCACTAACCTACTCGTACCCGGTGTAAATGGTTTAAATGTACCGCAAACTTCTACTTAATAGTGTAGACGGATTAAAACTATTATGGATAGCTCGTTTACGTAGGAATTTCGCTTTATGTAGTTCTGTATTTGGTCAAATAATGAAGGATTTAAGAAATTCTGGGCTGGGCTTTATTCGGTTTTTCGATTTCTCAGTAGCAGCACGGAGTTTGGATTTGTGTCCGTTATCATACTAATTATTAGGCCTGTTCAGCAGTGGACGGCTCTCGGCTGATAATAATGATGATGAACATACTAATATTATAAATGCGAAAGTTCGTGAGTTTATGTATGTGTGTGTATGTTTGTTACTTAATCCCATTAATTTTAGTGGCGGCCATTAATTTTAATTTATCGAAATTCATCAAAATTGCGATAGTAATTTATGATTAAAAATTTATATCTGGTAAAGGCCAATCTATAAAAACAATAACAAGAAACTCGAGCTGTATCGGGTACCTTATAACCGCCTTTTCAAATGCGAAACATACAATTTGAATGTCATAAAACAGATAAAAATTTCGTCAACTAAGTTGACTTGAACTAGATTTTACACATCTATTTCACGTTTAATTAGTCATGTGTAGACTAATTAAATGAATAAAACAACACAAATTACCAACTTAACCATCCACTACACAAATACCCAACAACACAACACATCCAACACCCAAACAACTGCCAATTACTTCCCCCCACAATATTAATGTCGCAGCCAATAAAAAACAGTCCTTATTCCCTTTTTAATAAAACCACCATTAAAAGGAAACAAAACACCGTTTTATTATTCGTCGGACAGCCCCTAAATTCGGCAGCGGGCGTAATTAAGCTCATCGGGTGTCGGAATAAATCTGTCAGGCCCGATTGGAACGACACTTTTCATTCGATATAAAATTGCTAATGATCGGATAGGGCTGCATCCACTGAGATGGAATAATTGCGTGGTAAACGTTTGTTGGATGTGTGATTGGGTGTATTTTTTTTATTTAATGTGCTGTTGTTTTATAGGTAGTTATGTTTTGAAGTTTATTTTAAGAGTTTTTGGGTTTTTGTTTAAAGTAAGATATAGACAGATAGAGGTTTTATTAAAAGAAAACCTATTTTTTTTAGGAGGAAAATCATCCAACAACTTCTCCCGTCGTGGGTGAGTTGAAGGGAGTCTCAGACTTGACTAAAAACCACCCCGTTCCTTCTAATGCTTTCAGCCGGAGCCCCAGTAACCTTTTACGTTGTCCGCAGCTAAGAAAACCTCTAACGTTCCTTTTATGTTGCGTTACAAGTTCACACACATATGTGACACCAGATCCAGAATAATCATTAATGGATCACACAAAGTAATGTTCCGTGCGGGAATCGAGCCCGCTGCACGTTGCGTCGCGGCCGATTGCCCAGCCGCTGCGTCAACAGTGTAATCATTTTATTGTATACCATCCATTATTACGTACAGAAAGAAAGCAGATAACATAAAATAATTGGCACAAAGGCAGCCTTATCACTGATACATTAGACTAATGAATTCAATACATTTAGATAATGAATTAACTGAGTAAAAAATATCTTTTAGCTACCATTTTTTTATTATCTCAGAATACATTGTTTGCTATTCTGACTTTAATATGTAAGTTACCTATTTATATTATGGTAATAACAATGGTAAGTTTTTACGAATAACAATTAAATAAAAATGAAAATACAGGGCGTCCCGTAAGTCGACGTCCAAATTGCATCAGATGATCGGCAAAGTTCCGACTGTTATCAGAAAAATATAAAAATAATCGAAATTCTATAATTTTTTAATTACAATCATACCATGATTTGTTTAATTTTTGAAATTTAGACAAACTAAGGTTGCTATATCAAGCATCGAAAATGTAGTTTCGGCTTTGAGGTTAGAACCAAAAGCAAAACGAAATTCTATTTCTAAATAGGTAAAGCACAGAATACTATAATTCGAAATTCTCAGTTGCATAGTTTCTAGAAATGTGTTCCATAAACAATTTTGGTTTTGGATTTCAATTAGTTGTTTGAATTTCAGATAATCCGTTGCATTTATTAACAGTAGTAAGCTAAATATTGATTTTGCTTTTAACCATTTTTTTTTTTCGTAATAATTATCGTGTAATATACTAAATTAATAAATAAAACGGCTTACTCGGGTAAATATATTGAGAAAAGTTCTACTAGTTTCGGAATTACCGGAGGCCCAATTCCCCCCTTCCCAATCTTCCCAATCGGGGATTGGGAAGATTCCCCAAACAACCCTTAAATTCCTAACCCCTAAAAGGCCGGCGACGCACTTGTAATGCCTCTGGTGTTTCGAATATCCATGAGCGGCTTCGATTGCTTTAAAAAAGCACACACACACACAACTTCACGCCTTTTATCCCTGAAGGGGTAGGCAGAGGTGCACATTACGGCACGTAATACCCATATAAGATGTGCTATAAAAAGCATTATAAACATAAAGAGCCCTATATCCACCACTAGATGGAAGCGAGCTAATTATGATCATAAAACTCCCATATCAAACGCAACACTCGGTACTCGATACTCAAACTAGTAAACACTCGACTTGTTAGTAGAGTCTACCACGGAAGACAAATGAACGTTATCAATCTACATAACAGATGAAGGCAGTAGCGTTGTGCAAGACTACTTGTTAACTAATAGTTCTATTGCTTATCAAATGGCTACTCGTAGTTCGTGTTTGAGGAAAAATTCCCGCGATGCTGATTGGATCGGGCCATGAAGTCTGTGGGTATTGTTTTTGTCAGTATATAAATAATATTGGGTTTGTTTGGTTTGATGCGAATTTGCGAATTGAATGCGCTTTGTCTCTGGAACTACTGGTCTGAATTGAATAATTCTTTTTGTGTTGGATTTTGCATTTATTGAGGAAGGTTATAGGCTAGAAAACATCACGCAACGACTAATGGAAGCCGAACTGAATTTGCGAAAACCGCGCGGAAATAGGCTAGAGCCTTCCTCAATATATGCACTATCCAACACAAAAATATTTATTAAAATCGGATCAGTAATACCGGAGATTAGATAAACAAACAAACTGCATAGACATATAAGTTTTTAAACTGACATCACTGACATCGATGAGTGTCCGATATTTCGGCACTGTTGCAAGCGCCATGATCACGCCATGACACTCTATATAATATTAGTATAGACTAGCTACTTCCGTGCGGTTTCACCCGCTCTACTTGGCTCCTATTGGTTACAGCGTGATGTTTTTTACCCTATAGCCTTTCTGGATAAATTCACTATACAACACAAAAATAATAATTCAAATCGGGACTAGTAATTCCGTAGATTAACGCGGATTAGATAGACAAACAAACTCTTCAGCTTTCTATTAGTATAGATTACTCATAAACACAGTATAGTTAACGCACATGACATATGATAGCAACAATTGTTCTGACCCCACGACCTCGATCACTGGCGTAATTAGTGCTAACCGGGTAACCGCTAGTCATTAATTAATTTTCATATAAAAGCACGCGATTGCAGTTTTGATAACATTTTGTATTATAGTACTACACTCCTGTAGAGAGAGGGTTTAGAGAAAGTTCTCTCTCTCCCTCTGATCATTCCCGTGGCCAGCATCAGGGTAGCATCTGTAGATTATATAAACATTAAGTGTCCTTTAATATTGAAATAATATGCGTCATTGATTATAGGTTTCGCCTTACCCACGTAACTGTTTGACGAGGAACTCGACTAGTTTTGAGCCATGTTAGAGGCTTATATTTATAGAGTAGTAGCGCGACAGTCACCGCGTGTCGCGGAATGCGACTCATGAATATGAGCCTTTAACATGGCTCGAAACTGGTTGTCTTTGTTGTTGTTGGTTATGTGTGTCTCACGACAGTTGTAATACAATATCATGCGTCATTGTATAGCATTTTCGCCTATATTAATGTAATACACTTAAAGCTGATAATCCCATGCAAGTATGCAATAACACGCACATAGTGTAATCAATGCATATTTTATACAAATTAGACAAAATGTACCGATATGATGTGTGTGTTTTTAATCAAACTGTTTGTTCATATTTAATCATCATCTGTTCCTATGTTTAACAAGCACTTTTCTGAAAACCCCATTAAAATCAGTTCAGCCAATCGTGAGGTTATTGCACACAAACATACATATACAATGATGTAGTTATGAAATTTGTTTAGGTTTATGTATTATGTGTTTAGAACACAATTCAATTTGACGTTTCAAAAGACCCTAATTAGGGATGAATTGCAATAAATGACTTTGAGAATACAATTATTATTATTAACTTCCATCTCTATAAAACACCATAAAAACATCAATAATATTAAAAAAAAACAATCACCGAATAAACCAAACATCCCCATAAAGAACCCATTAAAAAGGGGGTGTAAACAAAAACACCCCTATACTTTCAATACTCACGCCTAGAGGCCCCAAAAAATAGGGGTCAATTTAATTAAATCGTTCAAACGAACCGCTTTTGGGGGTCTAAATAAATCATGGCAGGCTTTATCAGTGGCCAGTTGGGCTTCTATTAATGAGACCTCCTTGGGATTCTCTGGTGCAAGATTTTAACGCCATTCGACATCTTAAGTCCAATTCAACCCCTTAATGAATGCTGTTTTGCGTTTGATTTGGTAAAAGCGGGATAAAAATTGGTTTTTAAATGCTGGGGTGAGTTTTTTGTTGCTGTGATTGGGAGAGAGACTGCTCAGATGATGAACTGGATTTGCTTCTGTTTGGTAAACTGCATATTCTCTTTTTCCTGGAAAAATCTTTTTTGTTGGATAGCTCATTTATCGAGGAAGGTTATAGGCTATAAAACTTCACTGTGCGACCCATAGGAGCAGAGCAATGAATGATAAATTATATAAATACAAAAGTAGGACTAACTGATAGATTAAAAGTCGGTGCCATAAGCTCATATCAAAATAATATTACTTAACGCAATGTCACGCCTTTTATCCCCGAAGGGGTAGGCAGAGGTGTTCATTACGACACGTTATGCCGCTATACAATGTACACACACTTTTCACCATTTGTGTTAGAAGTCCCAAGTAATAGGGGGTGAGAATCTAACTTAATGCACACGAAATTGTAAACAGCTTAGCTTACATATAAGGTTTAAATGAATAATTTTGTTTAGTACTTCTGGCACCGACCTGTCAGTTAGTACTTATAATAGTCATTTTATGCTTTTGAGTTTTAAACTTTTTGTTTTAGGTTCTGGTTTTTTGAAGTCAGTTTTTTTTTCTAAACAAATAGGCAAATAAATATGCCATAAGCGTTCTATATTAAGCAAAGACAAAACAACATATTGGGACCAAATAACCAACCCATACCCTTTCCACTCTATTATCCCCATCTGTCGCAAAAATACCCCATTTAAGCAAAAAATTTGACCCAAATTTCTTGAAAGCATTAATTCGCGAAATACAGCGCAGTATCTCGGTAAAATAAACCATAGCTTTCACAGTCAAGGAAGTGATTAAATGTGACTCGTAAATCAAGTGGGGCCCAAAAATAGACTTACAATCCATTTAGATTTGTTACTGTCATCCAATTTGTGGTTCCCTCATTGGTCGATCGATTTTGCTCTTGTTAAATTATATGGGTGAAATGCTCTTGGGGTTTTTTTCGGGCTGTTTCTGTTTGTATAATATGTGTATGTGTGTACGTGTCGTAAAATCGGACGTTTGTGGGGAGTTTGGTGATTTTAATTCTTTTTTTTATAGACTAAAATTGATTGTTAAATTGCCATAAATTATTACGGCAGTAGGTGTACAAAGGTGAGTGACCTTGAAAAGGAGATGTTTTTTAAAATATTACAGATTCCGTAATAAGTACCAATTAAGTATATTTATTTCCATATATGTATACATGTCACTTGTTTACTTAGTGTATTTTATTATTACTATTCTCCCCTTTTCCACTGGAGTTGCACACCCGATTAAATGACTAAACATTGATAGAGATAAATCTATGCACCATTTTTTGAGGGGAGAATAGAGAGAGAAGAGATATAGTGTCTTCCAGGTGAGGGAAAAGAGAGTGTCAGACTCTTACTGTCTAAAAACCACCTCGTTCCTACTCACAGTTATCCAGTAGTGGGCTATCACTATTGTTGATGATAATTACAAAAAAATGATTTAAATCGGGAGTTCAATAGACCTTTTTGCGACCAACCAAGATAGCAAAAATAAATAAAATTTCTTCATAAAATTAAGAAAAAAAGTGCTTTAAAATAAAAGGCTGAAAGTTTCTGACTGCAATATCTTAAAACCTCGACTTAACTTAATTCATCGAGGCAATCTTTGAATTACATCGAAATACGTGTTCAATTTATTTATCTGATTGGCATTAAGGGTTTTTAATGAAGAATCTTAATCACCAGTATTAATTAAGAGGTTTTTCTTAATATTTTAAATGCAAATTGCACGCTTAATTTGAAAAGAAAAGTTTTGTCATGCCTTTTATCCCCGAAGGAGTAGGCACAGGTGCACCATGCTTTACTGACGGACAAACTGACGGATTATTATTTATCTATTTCTTTGTTGGCGTTTATAAAGTACCTAAGTATTTATGGTTTAATTGAAATAAATGATTTGACTTTGACTTTCACACATCACAACACGTAATACCTCTGCACAATGTACACCCACTTTTCACCATTTGTGTTAAAGGTCCCATGCAATTCCAGATTCCGTGCTACTACTGAAAACTACTACTACTACATGCACACCAACATACTGGGTATCAAAACCCGAGTGAATAGGTTGCTTATGGGCAGACGTGCTCTATCGTAGGCCGCATCATCACTTACCATCAGGCGAGATAGCGGCCAAACGTCGACCCATTAAATGTAAAAAAAGATATCCAAAAACTTGTAGTGTACTAGAAATTAATGCTTAGACTTTGACTTTTACAATTACTATAAAACATTACATACATGGCCACAAAAAAAATCACAAATAATTTGAAAGAAAAAAAAAACTTAAGCCCAACATCGACTCCACACAGTCCGTGTCCGTCGTTTCAATAATTACTGCAGCGGCTCCACGGCTGCGCTGTTAAGACCAAGAACTACACAGTAGACACAGCGACGGAGTGACACTTAAACATGTAGTATATATAGTACCAGTACATTATGGACGGTATTGGGGACAGTGAGTATCATTAGGTACAAGAGTTTTAATAGTAGAATTAATTACCTATACTTAGTACTTATAACAATTATAGTAGAACGGGCTTATTCCCTAAAAACTCGAAACTAGTAGAGCTTTTATCCATTAATAATACGTGACTTAACCGTGATTTTTTGTTAAACAAAGATTTATTATGTGTGGTACGAACCCGCGATGCCCTGCATAGAAGCAGGTTACCGAGTCACTGCTCTAGCCTTAAAACTACATGCCATCTTAATAATACTAAAAATACGAAAGTTTGTGTGTGTGTTTACGTTTGTTACAAAATCACGTCCAAACAGTTGAAGATCCGGATCCGAATAGATTGTTGACTAAAAATCTCTATTTACTCACGTAGATTAATGGAGTAAAGCTCTATTAGTTTCGAGTCACAGAGGGACTCTTCATCATGAGCAGTGTAGGAAGACGTGCTGACGTCGCGCGCCTACTCTGTGACTAGAAACTAGTAGAATTTTTCTCCCTTAGTATACGTGAGAAAACCGAGATTTTTAGTTAATTTAGTATATCTCACGATATTACGTCATTATAAAAATATAGGAATATATTATTTTTAGTGATAACTAGAACACACATGGGCTATTTTTTATACCACAGAAACACGGGCGAAGCTATGGGCAGAAGTTAATTTGTCAAAACGCCATTCTCTTGCTGAAGATCTCACCCATTGCTATTATCGTGAACTTTTTACTATAATGCAAATATGTCTATCAATAGATTGTATCTAATGGTGCTCCCACACAGCAGTTATATAACGTTATACAACATTGTGTAACATTTATAACAGCATGTAACATACTCTACAACCACTGTTATAATTTGTTTATACACAAATGTTATTGTTACACATTGTTGTATAACGTTATATAACCGCTGTGTGGGAGCACCATAAGACACATACGTTCGACGTTTAGACAGGTCTAGCTGTTGAAATGAAAACCCAAAGATAGGTTTAAATAAATTAAATATTTATTCTAAGTTAGGAGAAATAAAAATACGTGGCAGACATTTTGAAGGGTAAAACAACCAGAGATAAAAATTTAAAAACAATAATTGACATAGACAAGTGTTGACATTTTTTCAGTTGCGTTCATAACTTCCAACATTCTCTCCTGGACGCAAACCCATAGCTTTCATGAATACTTCATGTTTTGGCCGATGAAGTCCTTTGGTCAAGACATCGGCCACCATTTGATCAGTCCCTTTGTATTTGACTTTGACTTGATTGTATGCAACCTTCTCTCTGATGAAATGGTATCGGACGTCGATATGTTTACTTCTTGCGTGATAACTTTCGTTACCTGAAAGACTAATGCAACTTTGATTATCACAATACATTAATAAGGGCCTGCTTTTAAGTTCAGGCCAAAACTCTTCTTGTAATTGTTTCAGCCATAATGCCTCTTGTATAGATGCTGATAGAGACATATATTCAGCCTCTGTGCTGGATAATGCCACTGTTTGTTGTCGTTTAGAACACCAGCTGATAGAGGCACCCTGAAAAATAAAAACATATCCTGTGCAAGATTTTCTGTCTTCAGATTGACTTGCCCAGTCAGCGTCGCAATATCCAACAATTTCACTGTCATCTTTCTCAAATGTTAATTTATAATTAACTGTAGCTTTTAAATATCTTAAAATTCTTTTCAATGCACTCCAGTGTTCTGCAGTTGGCTTATTATTGTATTTACTTAAAGAGTTTACAATGAAAGTTATGTCTGGTCTTGTTCCTTGAGACAAGTATAGCAAACATCCAATAGCTTCATGGTATGGTATGGTAGTAAGTATTTCACTCTCATGTTCAGCTTTCTTTAACTGAATATTTGCTTCACACGGTGTCCAAACAGGTTTACAATCAGACATGTTGAAACGTTTTAAAATTTTCTCTATATAAATTGATTGATCTAATGAAATTGTATTCTGCTCTTGTGTGATTCTAAAACCAACGCACTGCTTGACTCTTCCCAGGTCCTTCATGTGAAATGTTTCCAGTAATTTATTTTTAATATTCTTCATTGTATTTTCATCATTGAAAAAACAAATCAAATCATCTACATATACACTTATAAATAATATATCTTGCATGTTAATTAATCTGTAATATATACAAGGATCAATCTTTGATCTTTGTAAGCCAATGTCCAATAAAGCAGTGTTTAATTTCTTGTTCCACTGTCTACTGGCTTGTTTCAAACCATATATAGCTTTGTTTAGGCGACAGACTTTCTCTCCTTGCTCAAAAGATGGTGGTGGAGTCATGTAAATCTCTTCATCAATGTCTCCTTGTAAAAATGCTGTAACAGCATCCATCTGGTGTATTTGTAGACTATATTTAGCAGCTATTCCCACAAGATATCTTATTGAAGAATATCGGACAACAGGTGAGTATACTTCATGATAATCTATTCCTTTTTCTGGTGAAAACCTTTAATAACTAATCTTGCCTTGTGACGTATTATATTTCCATTTTCATCTGTTTTTGATTTAAATACCCATTTACATGGAATAATTTTCTTACTAATTGGTTTATCTACAAGTGACCAAGTATTATTTTGAATCAAAAACTTATATTCCTCATTCATTGCATGTTTCCACAGATCAGCTTTATCACTCTTCAGTGCTTCTTCCAAACTTTGTGGGTCACTGTTCAGTAGACTCATTGTGGACTCAACATTCATACAAAGGTAAGACGTTGAACTATCATGCATTTCCATTCTTCGATGAGATCTTGTCTGCATCCTAGACGTCTCAGGCTCCTCAACAGTTTCATCTGGTAAGTATGTGTCATCATTAGGATCATCATAGATTGACCCTGAGTGTACACTAGAAGTATCAGATATATTAATATTATCTTCAATTTCAGGTTCTTCACATTGCTGTTCAGATAAAGGTAAGTATAATTTATTCTTCTTTTCACTTATTTTTGAATTAGTTTCATGACATACTTTTTCCTTTTCATTTTCATTAATATTTTCTACTTTTCTTTCAGATGTAGAGGCTGGGACTATATTTCTTTTAATATTATCTTCCAGAAACACAACATCTCTACTTATGATAACTTTTCTTGTTTCAGGATCTACAAATCTGTATCCTTTAGTAGTATCGCTGTAGCCAACAAATATTAATTTACGTGACTTCACATCAAGCTTAGATCTGTTTTCTTTAGGAATAAGCACCATTGCAGGACATCCAAAAATTCTCATGTGACTCAGGTCAGGCTTCTTTCCGGTCCATACTTCATGTGGCGTGGCATCAGATAAGGTGCAGGTGGGAGAGCGGTTCACAATGTATGCAGCTGTAGCTACCGCTTCTGCCCAGAATGTGACCTTGCCCCTCCTATAGAAGTATGTTGCATAGGTCCACATACATCACTGTGAATGACTTCTAGCAAGCTGGTTGCACGGGAGCCTTCTTTGGGGAATGGTTTTCTCATTTGCTTACCTTCAAGACAGGTTACACAAACTGGATTTTCGGTTCTCTGAGACAGCTAACCTGTTGAAATGAAAGCCCAATTGTCTCGACCCGTTAACTTCTCAATAGACATCAATGAGTTATGACCAGCCATATTTAATAAATATTATTTGTATATTTACTATTCAATCTGAAAATAGCTGAAAAAGAAAAAACAAAACACTCGCGAGCGCGGTATCTATACGTGAAGCTATACTCGCGATTTTACTTTTTCTATTTACTGTTCGAAACGCAAAACTAACTTTGAACGGCAGTATTTACGCGTTCTGGGCCCATAACCTGTTGAAATGAAAACCCAAAGATAGGTTTAAATAAATTAAATATTTATTCTAAGTTAGGAGAAATAAAAATACGTGGCAGACATTTTGAAGGGTAAAACAACCAGAGATAAAAATTTAAAAACAATAATTGACATAGACAAGTGTTGACATTTTTTCAGTTGCGTTCATAACTTCCAACACTAGCCACCTCCCTGAGGTACCATAAGCAGTTCACTGTCTGAACCGAATTGAAACGGCCATTGACTCTTTGTCTATTGTGATAACTGACAAGTGATGGGTAAATGCATTTTTCTAACATCAGTGTGGTTTGGTAAGTTTTTTTATAGTATAAGCCGGTATACGAGCAGACGGATCACCTAATGGTAAGCAATCGCCGCCTATGGACACCCGAATCACCAGAGGTGTTACAAGTGCGTTGCAGGTATTTTGGGGGTTAGGTATTTAAGTGTTGTTGTTGTTTTTTTTTAACTCTGCTCCACACTAGCATTTTCTCCTGTATCGTGATTGTTTTTATAAACATACAAGTTCACATACACATGACACCCAGACCCGATACAACAATTTGTGAATCACACAAAGAGTTGCTTCGTGTAGGAATCGAACCCGCTACACCTTGCGTGTCAATACAACTCAACACTGTATTTTCTACGTTAATAATTAATTTAACAGATTTGTGAGTTAAGTTAATAAAGGCTTAATTCTTTCAATCTCCACCATATCCCAAATGCCTAACCTCCATTGGATCAAAAATAAAAACACAAAATATTATAGTAGCAAACATTTATCATTCGATTCCACAGTTTTCCCTGTTCATGTTTGTGCACTGACGAAGTTGTTAGCGGGCGGCGCAGTGATCATTTCGTCTCCGGTTCTGGGTCCCTTTCTTTCCCATTATCTCCGCGTCTTTTGTCTCACTCTCTCATTTCCGTTCCTTCCCTTTTGTATTTGTCTATACTAAACAATATTATAATTTTCGCAGTGTAAGTGAGAATTTGTAGTTCGTTGTTTATGTATTTTTTGAAGGGCTTTGTTGGTATGGGTAGCTAATGTAAATGAATTAATTAATCTCATTTGTCTTATTTTGGGAATATCTGTAATACTAATTACTAATGATCCAATCCCCCCTTCCCAATCTTCTCCGATTCCCCAACAACGTTATTAAATACCTAACTCTAACAGAAATCAAACCCGAGACCCATAGTCCGGCAGTCGCACTTGCGACCACTCAACCAACGAGGCAGTCTAAGTGGCTACTGCTGACCAAAGCCCCCTTCTTACATGGAAAAGGTTTGAGCATTAATCACCACGCTTGCTCAATGCGGGTTGGTGATTTTACATTTAAAATTAAAAGGTTTCTTCACGATGTTTTCCTTCACCGTTTCTAAGTGGTGTCTAAATACTCTTAGAAAGTACGTATAGCTTGAAAAAAGTCACATTAGTACTTGCAGTTGGTAGGTTTCGAACCAACACTCTCATGCATGAGAAACGGGCGCCTTAAACTACCGGGCCACTACCACGAAAATCTTGATTTGAAACGCACAACACGCGAATTTAATCAAAATTCATAAGATGCTATAAATCCAAGGGGTGTCGCTATCCCATAATGAAATTCCATAAAGTGGACCTTTTTGAACCTTTCAGATGGATTAGGGATCTGGGTTTATCAGTCTATTTAAGGGTTTAGTAGGTAGTGGGGTTATGAATCAACGGGTGATTTAGGTTTGAAGGTATCTCATCTCTTTTGGGGTTTTTGAAGGTGGTTCGTGTTGGGTTAAAAGAATATGTGGTCTTTTGGAGAAGTGGTATGTAATGGTGTGTCGTTGTTGATTTGAGTTTCATGTTAAGTAATTGATGATTTTGGATTTGTACGTTTTTGTAAGAATTTCAAAAATTTAAATTATAAGTAGTTGATATTATATATTAAGTATATGGATATGATATATGGTCAAACGTTAAGCATTGCCAATCAATGTGACAATGCTGCCAATCTTTTCGGCATCCTACCTCACTACTCTGATGAGAGGATTATTTTTTCGACGCGTTAAGTTAGGCTTTTTTTTGTTTTCGAGTTGTAAATAATTTTAGTCATAGTTATTATTTATTATTTAGTATTTACCTAGTCTAGTAATTAAGTACATTATAATATTCTTGAGTAATAAAATCATACATTTGATTTTTGAGTCAGGAAAAAACTGGTTTTATTTTAACTTTCGTGAGATATACTAAATAAAATATTATGTTATCGGCTTACTCACGTAACTGTTTGACGAGTAACTGCTGCTACGGCCAGCTCTAGTAGCAGCGGCGACTACTAAAGCTGCGAGTAGCAGATCGACAATCACAGCGACGTGAGTCGCGAAATGCTGTTCATATGTCTTCTAAAGCATAAGCGAAAAAATCCAGCAATCCAACAGATTCAAAACCGAGACACCGATTATATCCCAGCTCCATTGCACAAAGCAAGAATGGATACATTAAAAACTAATACATCTTATCTTGCAAACCAAAGAGAATGCATTTAGCTCTCATCTTTGATGATACCTTGAAGATAAAAGCTTAAAGACGACGCATTTCTTTGTCATACCCACCGCACATCAAAATACGCACAACCAATATACGTTGAACTCTGTATCTAAAAAGAGATATTTGAAAGAGGGTTCAGCTTATACTGGTAGTTCTTACCAGTGTAAGATGAACTCTGATTCTGTAGGAAGTAATTCTGGGGAGGGTTCATGTTATATTGGAAGTTTAGTTCCATGTGCTGTTAGCAGTACTATTGTTACGTTATTGATGACTGACTATTGTCTGAAGCTAATTATTATGGGAAATGGGGGAAGAAAATTGTCTATTGTACTTTTAGGGGGTTTTGAGTGGGAATCCGTGTTTTTGACTTGATAGGACTTGTTTGGACTTGTTAATTTAGTGATTTCAAATGTTATGAAGTTGTTCTACAAATAAAAAAAGTTAAAGAAAAGCGAATTCCTTCTTTAAGGCCTGCAACACACCTGTAACTCCTATGGTGTTGCGGGTCCATGGGCGGCGCTGATCGCTTACCATTAGGTGACACGTCTGCTCATTTGTCCCCTATTTTATTGTGTATATATATAGTTACTTCCGCGCGGTTTCACCCGCTCTGCTCGGCTCTTATTGATCGTAGCGTAATGTTTTATATACATAGCCTATAGCCTATGTCGATAAATAGACTATCCAACACAATAAGAGTTATTCAAATCGGTACAGTACAGTACCCTTTCCAATCTACCCCATCCCCGATTCCCGAACAACAACCCTTAAATTCCTGACTCCCAAAAAGCCGGCAACGCACTTGTAACGCCTCTGGTGTTTCAAGTGTCCATGGGCGGCGGCGATTGCTTACCATCAGGTAATACGTCTGCTCGATTATGTCGGGTTGCATAAAAAAAAACACAAAAATAATTATTCAAATCAGACAAGAATCAGACCAACAGTTCCGGAGATTACCGAATTAAAACAAACACACAAATTCTACAGCTTTATACACACATTGGTATTATAGATTTCGACACACATTTCCCCCACTCCAGTAGTTTCCCAGTTTAGTTTCCGAACATAGACTTACTACGAACTGTAATACATGCAAATATCTGCATTGAGCACGGTGCCGACGCTCAGCCTTTGTTATGGCACCGAAACATTACGTTAGGCTGCCTAGTGCCTATAGTCGGGTTAGACTATATTTTATGTTGTATTGGTATCTTTGGTAAACGTGTATGAGTGTGTATGCCTTTTGATAGCGATGTGTATATATATATCTTTATAGTTGATAGCAAAAGTCTAGGAAAAACTAAAATAAAATCAGAAAGATTTCCAAAAAAATACATATCTATTCAACAGGGTAGATGACTAGTTTATTATTTTAATGTCCGTCTTGTAGATTATTTTAAAATATTAGACACGTATTTTTTATTTTCTTACGGAAGCAAATACTTTCGAAATATCGCTTGACGTCACTTCTAGGTACGTTTTATACGTAGAAATGACGTATTTGCTCCCATTCCTAAACTATTATTAAAGTATATGTTAAAATAAAATTACGCGCCTAATATTTTTTTATTACCAAACTGATAGATTAAGAAGATTTTTATTTTTCATACCCCGTCATCTTCCCTATTAGCGATAATTTTTAAGACGTTTTTGATTTACTTACACTACCTACTCCAATTTCTCCAATATTTTACAAACAAGAGAAAAGTCACTATAAAACATTTACCAACAAAAAGACAATAAAAAATATTTAACTAATAAATAACTGGCTTACAAACCCGAAGCTTCATAAACCACTCAAGCCAGAATAGTTAGGTTAAACCAACTTAAAATATAACTAGTTTATTAACACGATCATGTCAGTATATTAAATCAGACCGTAACTGAACCCTCCCAAGAGCGCAATTGAACCTCTCCGCTTACTTCACGGGATCGCGCTAGTGATGTACCCTTGCGGTCCCGGATTTTGGGATTCCAATTCCCGGGAATGAAGTTTTTGAATTTGATTCTTGCCTTTTATTACGTCATAATATTACACTAGGGAGTGTGTGAAAAATAATATAATACTTACTCAATTTTCACGATTTATATTATGAGATTTATAAAAAAGATGGTAAAAATAATATTGTCATTCAACCGTATTTTCTATGTATATACAATATAGGGTGACTGGTAATTAGTGAACGATATTTAAACACGTGATTGTACTCATGATTACAAACAACATCTTGCTAAAGAAACTTTATTGTATACTCATTAGTTTTATTATTGTCATAATAACAAAATAACAAAACTTCGTTAACACTTAACTTCCAAAATACCTACTAGTCTTCCTATTTTGCGGGTGCGGATGCCTCAATGCTAACTGTTGATCATCCAAAAACACGCGCTGGCGATATTTTGTTGTTTTATTATTGTGATAAAAATAAAACTAATGAGTATACAAAAAAGTTTATTTTGGGAAAGTTGTTTGTAATCATGAATACAATCACGTGTTGAAATATCGTTCACTAATTACCAGTCATCCTATATATAATTACATACCTAATTTGCGTACAAAATACTGAACTAAGTAATAATTCCTGGGTTTTGTTTACGGCCACACATTGTATCTAATTAATACGTGTTTACAAATAACAAATACATTGTATTTGAATTTAAATTAATTAGCAACTAGTCTATGTAATTTGTGTTCACATAAATATAATGCATGAAGTTTATTGTTTGCGTTCGGGCTATAATTATTACATTTTAGGGAACAGAGAGTAAAGTTCCCTAAGTAAAGGAGGATCCTCCGACCAGGCGAGGTGATCGTGGCTGGCGAGCTTTCTATCTTTATTAGAGACTTAAGACAGGTGCAACGCCTTTTATCCCTGGTTAGGCAGAGGTGCACATTACGGCACGTGATGCCACTATACAATGTAACCCCACTTTTCACAATTTGTGTTATAAGTCCCATTTAATAGAGGGTGAGTCTATTGCTATATACTGGGTACAATTACAGATTCCGTGCTCATTACTGAGAAATTTTCGAAACACTGAAAAAAGCCAAGCAATACTTTGACCCGACCCGGGAATCGAACCCGAGACCCCTTATCCAGGAGTTGCACCTGCGACCACTTGACCAACGTAGCAATCACTTTTGAACCAAAGTTCTCTTATTGTCAAACGATTGCATTCTACACGACCAATCCGAACATCAACATAAAAAAAAAAACATCCCGTACACCAAAAAAAAATTCAACAAAAATCCCGGGACACAAAACCCATTTCCCATCACTACGTCGACGTAGCAAGTTCGAACTTCGTACTTAATGGTGCGACCGCACTGCGTTTGACGGAGCACAATACACTGATTGCCGCTAAATAACGAGTTCACCTTAGTTTCTAGCTTAGGGACTAGTAGGGCTTAAAGTCTTGAGAAACCTTAGGAACGCTCGGAGTTGTACAAGTTAGGGTTTTGTGTGTGCCTGTGTTTGTGTCTTGAAAGGGATAAAAGTGTGTGGTGTTTGTTTTAAGTACCTATGTATGTATGTGTGTTAGGAAGCCATTTCTATGCGAATTTTATGTATAATCAGACCAAGTCTGTCGGATGCATATATTTTTTTAAACGTTGAGCGATCTAGAAGCGAACGCGAAAACAACAAATTTTTAAAATCTATTGACGTGGCCTACGGTACCAACCGCACGTGAGATGCGGTGAGAGATCAATTGGCTTGGTTACACCGCATTGCGTTGAAATCGCGTGTCACTGCACCGCTTCGCGTTCACTTCTAGATTACTCACCCAAGATGTTGCGTTCGGCGCGTCACGTTCCGCGCGCGCCTCCACCACAGATGCGGCCCAGTAGGGCTGATGCTTGATCTGGAGTTGCAGATTACCTAGCGGGTTTATCGGGGCTCCGGCTCGAAAAGCAGGAGTAGGAACAGAGTGGTTTTTAGTCAGTAATAGTCTGACACTCATTTTTGCCGGGAGAAGTCATTGCATGATTTTCTCGTCTCAAAAAAAAGCAATAAAATGTATACTTTCAAAACAAAAATTTAACTGAAAACTATACAAAATCAGATCAAAACACCTTAACATAAACCATCAAAATCTTCCACATACACAACCCTCTAACAACACACACGACTCGGACCCGACCTGACCCCTTTTTGCAGCCCTAAGATAAGAACGAGCACCGTGGCATTTCTTATTCAAACTATTAAAGTATCGTTCATACCTCGTCCTAATATTTAAGGTGGGGCCTAAAGTATATTATGTAAGATTAAACTGTCAGGGGGTAACCCTTGACTCACCTTGGGACATTCTTAGAGACTGCGAAGGGATTCAGTTTGGAGCAGCATTAGAATTTGTAATTTTGAGTGTGTTGGTTGTGAGTGAGAATGGTTATTTGAGCTGTTTGGCTTGTTTTTTTATGGTATAAGGTGGTCGACGTATATGGTATAAGACGTTATATAAGACACCTTGTTAGTCGAGTGACTGCCGGACAAGGGGTCTCGGGTTCGATTCCCGAGTCGGATTTTTTTCGGTTTTTCGAAAATGTCTCAATGGTAACACGGAGTCTAGAATTGTGCCCAGTATATGGCAATAGAGCCCTCTATTACATGGGACTTAAAACACAAATGGTGAAAAGTGAGTGTACATTGTATAGCGGCATTAGTGCAATAATGTGCACCTCTGCCTACCCCTTCGGGGTAAAAAGGCGTGACGTTGTTATGAGTTGAGTGTCACGTATATGTGAACTTATATGATTGTAAACGCGTCCACGACTCAGAACAAAAGCTAATGGGTTTTAAAAATAAAATCTTATGCGTTCTTTTTTTAATAATTATAAACTGTACCTAATTTCTATATTAAAGAAAGTATTTAATTAGTCTACCATTCGCCCTTTGACCTAACACAAAGGTCAGAAACCAAATAATTGTTCTCAAATTTAAACAGCTATGAATCCTAAAATGAAATCTCTCAATATTGACTTTTTTGGGGTACAATTTCACTCTGAATTAATTAATAGAAGACCTACGAGTTTAATAAAATACAACCGCTCTTTATAAAGAAGATAACTTTATGTCTGATATTGTGAGAAGGAAGACAGGCTTAATTACCTATAGTATTTTACTTTAGCTTACCGAATCTTTTTTATGATATAAATGGTATAAACGAGCAGACGGTTCACCTAGTGGTAAGCAACTGTCGCTGCATATGGTTACCCGAAACACCAGAGACGTTCCAACTGCGTTTCTTTTGGAGGTTAAGAATTTAAGGGTTGTTGGGGAATCGGGGATTGGGAAGATTAGGGGGAATTGGAACTCCGGTAACCTCACTCACACAACGCAAAAAAGCGATTCCAGCATTAATCACCACACCTGCTCAATGCGTATGAAAAGTGCATCCATGAAAAACAATAGAGAGACAAATGACTAATAACTTAAGTTATACAACATCTACGCCAATAGACTCAACGTCTAAAATTACACAATTTATCTACATTTTACGAAAATCATGTATCTACTTACACTGTGTATCAACACCTATTACATGGGACTTACAACACAAATTGTGAAAAGTGTGTGTACACAGTGGCATTACGTACCATAATGTGCATGCCTACTTCGGGGACTAAAGGCGTGACGATATGTATGTATGTATGTATGTACTTACACTGTGTTACATATTTTTTAAATCGAATCACGTCCCACTCGTCCCTTTGAAGACATTTAACTAAAATGTCTACCGAATATCAAGTGTATAAGGATTTACAATGCGATATTATAAAAATGTTTTACTATTGTATAAAATGTTATACAATTCGTATAATGTTGTGTGTTTTATGCGTGTAACATGTGTTCGAGGTTACTCGAAGATTCTCGAAGATATTTCCTTTTGTTTTATTTACTTGAAAGATTGTTCTTTTGTTTTTGATTTTGTTACATGCAATGTAAGACGCCCGCTTCTAATACATGAGAGTGCGGGTTTGAAATGTACCGAAGGCAAGTATCAATGTGTCATTTTCCGAGTTATATGTACTTTCTTAGATTATTTAGACACCACTGACAAACGGTGAAGGAAAACATCGTTAGGAAACCTGGACTTATAATTTCTGATAAGTTAGAAATCGCCAACCCGCATTGAGCAAGCGTGGTGGTGGTTAATGCTCAAACCTGTTCCATGTGAGAAGCGGCATTTGTTCAACAGTGGCCACTTATAGGCTGTATTTTGGTATTTCGACTGCATTTTGGTTCTCAGATAATGATTTTAAAATAATAAATAGATGAAATTCCCTTTGTCTATTCTTCGGCAAATAATTAATAGTGATATTATATTCGTGTAATTTAGTTAAAGTATTAAACCACCAACCGTTGAGTAAAATATCCATTCATTTTTATTTTTAAAAGTATTATTTTATACATATGATATTCCTCTCTGTTCATATCAAAACGAAACGGAATATTAATGATTCTTCATCCGATATCATCTGTACTTATAATATTACCCACAAAAAGGAAATAGACGAAAACAAATAAAGAAAAAAAAAAACACATCAAATCCCCTAAACGTTTAAGTACCCGGATAAATGATAGAAATACCCGGATGTGCCCGGTTTACGCATCACCGATACATAATACTCGGATATACCTGCTCGAACAGGATTTCCAATTACTTAAACTCGTAACCGGTCCACATATGTTTGTACCGGAATATAATATTCGATATTACCCACAATCCGGATGTGTTTAACCGGGTGCCGTAGTCAACGGATACCTTTATGTGATTTTAATATAATAGCTAATGTTTTATTTCTTTTGTAAGAGTTCTTTTTTCATATTTGAAGATGAAAGCTTGAGGAATATTTTGTAGCATAAAGGGTCGTGGCTTTTTGGTAGTTCTTTGTAGAAAAGAGCAATTTAGTAGAGAGCATAATATCTAGATAGAAGAATTTGTAATATGAAAAACGTGGTGTAGTTATTTAGTTAATAATACTATGGGTAAGAAACTAATGAAATTGTTTCTATTTTTAGGGTACAAACCAAATTGAAATCATTTATGGTGACCGTTAATAGTCAATAGAGATAGTTTTTGCAAAACAGAAATCAAGAAGAAAACAGAAGAACTGTAATTTTGTAGATTGTCTAGGAATACACAAGGATTATTCATATTGGTGCAAACAGAAAAATTGCGCTTTCTGGCTTGAGTACTATGATTGACAATATTTCGCTAATTTTTCATTTGTGTGTTTATGTGTGGTTTAAATTAAGTCCTATGAGTTTTCTCAATACGTATAATCGATTATACACCAAAATGCTTCAGTCACATTACAAGAAATATTTTACTCTTCTCAACCGGAATACCCACTCAAAATAAAAGTCTCAAATTCCGCCCTCACACTTGAATCACAGAATGAACGAGACAATCTAAAAAAACCTACAGAAATAAGAAACTTTTTCACGAGTCCATTAAAGAAGATCCTACAATGAAAACCGGCTTCGGTGAAACGAAAAAAAAATAAACACTTCACGGAGTTATGAACAGCAAAAACTACGAGAAAACTTATGATACACGCGTTAAAGTTACAAAAAAATATCCGTATCGTATACATTTTTTCACGAACTACATACGATGGAGATGGAATGAAATTCATCATTATTCCGACCCTCAGGCTTTGGAAGTGGGCGAAAAATACTCAGAGAGAAAAAAAAACGCGAACATAGTCATGTTTTGTATTGTCAGTGTAAATCAAAATAACGAGGATTCCTAACAAACAAACATATGTTAAGGTTGTTGAACACTAGAGAGACCGGATAAAAATGTGGTTTATCCGGTTTTTGTAATAGTTCGTTGGTTGCAGTGTAATATAATAAACTGCTACTTCCGCGCGGTTTCACCCGCTCTACTTGGCTGCCATTGGTCATAGCGTGATTTTTATTGAATTCAATCTTGCAAAGATAGACAGATTTCGTTTGCATTTTTATTGGTAAATATATAAAAAGGCATTTTAAATAAAATCCAAGTCAATATAACATGAATATGTCTAGAGAGCTGACCAACAGACAGACATTGTGTTTTTTTTTTTATATTGTAATATTTGCTTTGACGTTCAAAAGTCTATTTGAAATAAATAATTTTGACTTTGACTTATGTATAAAGAAAAATATGCTCAAAATTAAAGAAATACGGTACATTAAGAGAAGGAATCGCTTAAGCACTCCTCCATTTTTATGGAGAGGACATTTCTCCGTATATATTTTTAATTAATTGGCCAGCTCCCAACCTCAATTATGTTGGGTGGATACGATACTGACCACAAGTGCTCTGTTCAATATCTTGATATAGGACTGTTGCTTATGTTTTTTTCTTAATTAAAGCGATTAAGTGTTTGCAATTATTATTGTTATTTGATTTACTTTTAGTTGCTAATTTAATGTTATAACGTGTCGTATACATCAATTGACGGAAAGGTTGGTGCGGTGACTGAGCAACCAGCTGCCGCGAAGCGTGTAGCGGGTTTAGTTCCGGCACGGAGCAACTCTTTGTGTGATCTACAAATTGTTGTTTCGGGTCTGGGTGTCATGTGCATGTGAAATTGTATGTTTGTTAACACACCCACGATAAAGGAGAAAATCAGTGTGAGGCAAAATATTACTTAAGGATATAAATGTAAAAAAAAATCCTGTAAAGTTATGTACCTAGTATTCATTTTTACACCTGGGTATGATTCCAATAAGTAGAATTACCTACTGGGCTAGACAAAATATTTCAAAACCTTCCAGGTCTGTATTTGTCTCAGCTTTTACTGCACAACGACGAAAACGTAATGCACTCCAATATTACTTCTGCTTTAAATTTCACAATCAGCTTTGACCGGGAATCACAGCAAATATTTCTGTAATATTGAATTCTTATCCGGACCGAACTAGTGAACGAGGGGCACAAAGGTAAATTTTACCCGGATTTTCGGGTTTGTAAAGGTTAGAGATCAAGAGTTTGCTTGCTCCTGGAAATTTTATATGTACCAGATGTACCTGTTATTTATAATGACAGAGTGAAATAGTTGTCTAGGACTTTTTATATGAGGTCTTCTATCTGTACCCTTAGTATGAGTTTGTTTTACGTTTGACAAGATCAAAACGAAATTGCGTTCGGCGGTTTTATTGGTTGGTTAGTTAGAGCCGGCCAATTAAAGCTCCGAACGCGATCTCATTCATTTCGATCTCGTATTAAGCCTTTTAGTAGGTGTAGCGTAGAGTTTAGGATTTTTGCCTCACTAAAACCATATTGGTGGCCACCGTCAGCGCCTGTAAGGTATGTGTGTGTCCTGTCCTGTGTCCCCTAAGTAGAATGCTTCGGAGCCCCCACGGTACAACACCTGTTAGAACTCATCCCTAGACGTATGTACATGGCTAGTCTCCTACTATTGACCGTCATGACAGAATCGATACGGTTCTTCATTATTTGCATATTTCTACAATAAGATACTCGTTACCCTTGAAAGGTCCTACCAATGTTGAAAGATAAAATTAAATAATACTTTAAGTAGCAGTACGTATTCCATTTTAATTAACATTTTCAAATATTCATAACAGAAGTTCTGTTAAGGCGAAACGTTTTGTGTAAACTTTTAATGGACGGCTCTACGAGCGTTATTGTGAACTTTTTATTTATTTAATTCAAAAAGAATATTTTATGATACCGTACTTAGTAAGTACGGTAGTAGTAGTAAAAGTGTTGACCAAGATTAGGGTCAAGAAAATTAGAACTGACAAAGAAACTTTTTTGTTATTGGTATAGGCCGGTAAACGAGCAGACGTGACCGGATGATAAGCAATCGCCGCTGCCCTTGGACACCTGAAACACCAAAGCCGTTACATGTGTGTTACCTCCAAAGGCCGCCAACGCACTTGAAACGTCTCTGGTGTTTCGGATGTCCATACCTTCAGGTGATCCGTCTGCTCGTTCACCAGCTTATACCTTAAAAAAAAAAAACAACTTAGGTAGGCAAAAAAACTACTTTTAACCGCAGACTAATCTTACACAAGTTATAAAAAAAAACCCCTTGACGCAACACAGCGATTTTAGCGAGCAACAATCTTCTCTCAAGAGTAAAAGTAAGAGTTATTCACACTTGAATAATACGACGTTGTGGCGTTTTATCGTACAGAGAGTGGTTATCGTACATCGCTATTAGGCGCTAGGGTTTGGCCACGGAACTAGCGTAAGACCGCAGATTGTTACAAATGATTCTTTGTAATTTGTTGAACATAAATAGTGGGCAGGTCGCGTTATATTTTACGAATAGTTATGGTTCAGGGTTGCGTGAGGTGACAAGGAAATGGGACCTTTTTATTATGTTACGTAGGTAGGTATTACAATAGACTGCCTTGTTGGTCGAGTAGTCGCAAGGGCGACTGCCGGACAAGGGGTCTTGGGTTCAATTCCTGGGTCAGGCAAAGTTTTTCGGTTTTTTGAAAATTTCTCAGTAGTAGCACCGAGTCTAGAATTGTGCCTAGTATATGGTAATAGACTCACCCCATTACATGGGACTATTATATTACATGGGACTTATAACACAAATGGTGAAAAATGGGTTTACATTATTGAATAGCGGCATCACGTGCCGTAATGTGCACCTTTGCCTACCCCTTCGGGGATAAAAGGTGTGACGTTGTTGTAGTATATTGGAAAAGGTACCTACCCTTATAGAATTATTTTGTTCCTGAATAGTCTGCCTTTGTTAGTCGAGTAGTTGTAGGTAAGTTGAGTGTGGGAAAACCATGCTTTGGCACAAATGGGCTGGCTTGATCGGAGTGATACCACGGCTTCACGGAAAAACGACGTGAAACAACGCTTGCCTTGTGTTTCGTTGCGTGAGTGAGGGTACTGGAGGCCCAATTACCCCTCTTCCTTGTTTTCCCAATCCCCGATTCCCCAACAACCCTTAAATTCCTAACCCCCAAAAGGCCGGCAACGCACTTGTAGCCCTTCTGGTATTTCGGGTGTTTATGGACGGCGGCGATTGCTTACCATCTGGTGATACGTCTGCTTCCTTACCGGCTTATACCATAAAAAAAGCTATCCAAGTTTTTTATGTAGAGAACCATGTTTCAATATTAGCACAAACCATATTTATATAGACTAGATGTGTTAGCCAGTCTTATATTGTTAGTGTCAACAACAAACGAGTGAGTCTAATGGCTGTCGCGTAGTCGGACGTTTCAAGGAAAAGATTATAAATTATCTGGCTCTGGCTAGCTAGACGATATTTTTGTCTTGGGATTTTATAAGTGGCGTAGCGTGTCTTAGCCTCGTATATATAAACATTTGTTTGGGTGGCCTTTTTTTTGAGGGTGAAAATAATCATCCAATGTCATGTGTTCTAGCCCTGTTTCTCAAGCCTTGAAGAGTTGGCTTACCGATGCTCTAACAGCGAGTCCATGTTTAGGGGCCCTTATGATGACGTTAATTAACACCTTGTATGCAAATATATTGGCAAATTCATACGATGTACTCATACTGACAGAAACTTGGCTCATTTCTGATATACATGACGGCGAATTCATTGATGACCGCTATCTAGTATTTAGATGTGACCGTGACAGACTGGCTACGAAGAAGTGCGATGGAGGCGGTGTATTGGTGGCTGTTCGCCGCGAGTTACATCCGTCTCAGGTAACAACGCAATTTAATGCCGCCTACTTTGAACACGTTCTGATACGTTTACCTGCTTCTCAATCCAATAAGCAACATATTATCAGCGCCGTATATTTTCCACCAAACACTCCTGACCATATTTACAACGAGCACTACGATATGTTGCAGGACACTATTAGTAATTCTGGGGTCGACTCATTTTTTATTGTCGGTGATTTTAATTTACCTCACATTAACTGGCTAGACAAGGGCGATCACGCTGACCCATGCTTAAATTCTACTTTATTCAATTCAACCAACAGGCTCTTGCTTAATTTTTTATCCGTATGTAATGGCACTCAATATAACACACTTAAAAATACCTTAGGTCGCACACTTGACTTGTTTATCTCGAATGTCGAGTCCGAGCTAGTAGCGGAGGGTGCGTTATTAAACTCGGACCCTCACCATCCCCCTTTTTCTGTTATAACTACCCTCAACACACAATTTATACCCATGAAACGTCATTCAAAAGTCGGTTTCAATTACCGTAAAGCCAACTATGACGACATTAATAACGAACTTGGCAAAATCGACTGGTGTAAGGCACTCTCTCACCTACCTTCTGAACTGGCCGTTAATGTTTTCTATGATATATTATACGGCGTCATAAAATCGCATGCTCCCTTAACTTGTCAGAGAAGTACACGATTTCCCTTATGGTTCTCACCTAATTTAATACGCATTTTTAAAAATAAAGAGCGTGCTTGGCACAAGTGGCGTACCTATAGAAATTACTCTGATTACGAACACTTTTCTAGATACCGCAAGTTGTTACATAGGGAGATGGCCGCATGCTTCCGCAGTTACATTAACTTGGTGGAGGATAGTATTCCTAAAAATATTAAATACTTTTGGTCTTACGTGTCGAGCCGTAAAACCTCTTCTAATTACCCAAGCCAAATGTATTATAAAGATAGTTCATCTGAAAACCCCACGGTGATAAGTAACTTATTCTCTGATTTTTTCTGCTCTGTGTTTGAACCTTCTAGTCATAATCCACAATCATGGCAACCCACAAATCAGTACTCGGATCATCCGAACTGCATATCCGATCTTTACCTTTCGGATGATTCTATTCATAAAGCCCTTAAATCATTAGATACCTCGAAGGGAGCGGGTCCGGACGGCATACCACCTTACTTTTTTGTAAATACAGCCAAGTCGTTACATACTGCATTATATATTTTGTTTAATAAGTGTCTACAGGAGTGTGTTTTTCCATCGGAATGGAAAAAAGCTTTTATTACACCCATTTATAAGCATGGAGATAAAAACAATATTGAAAACTACCGTCCCATCTCGATCCTATCTACCTTGTCGAAGTTATTTGAACGACTTGTGCACGGCACACTTTACAGTCACTTCCATCAGATTATTATACCCGAACAACATGGCTTTGTGAAAAAACGGTCCACCAACACCAATCTTATAATTTTCGTTGACCATTTGTTCAAGAACATGGATCAAAGGGTGCAAGTGGATACAGTGTACACCGATTTTCAAAAGGCCTTTGACAAGGTTGACCACGCGCTTTTATTGGACAAAATTGCCTTCAATGGTATACGCGGTAACTTGCTACGGTGGTTTGCATCCTATATTTTCAATAGGACTCAACGAGTGGTTATTAATGGTTTTCAGTCGAACTCTATCGTGGTCAGCTCAGGGGTGCCACAAGGATCTATACTGGGGCCACTTCTGTTTATCATATACATCAATGACATAAAAATTTGCTTCAAAAACACAAACTTTTTACTGTACGCAGATGATTTAAAAATTTATAAAACTTGCAGAAGTATTCATGACTGCCATCTCTTACAGGAAGATCTCGACAGGTTCTACGCTTACTGCATACAAAATAAATTGTTTATAAGCTTCCCCAAATGTCATACAGTATCATTCACAAAAAACAGATACAAAGTTAGCTTCAATTACTCAATTAATGGGACTACACTTAAAAAAGTTGGCGTAACTCGTGATCTAGGTGTGATATTGGACTCCTGTTTACACTTTGACCAACACGTAGACAGTATAATTAACAAGGCCTACAAAATGTATGGTTTTGTACTCAGAGCGTCACGTGACTTTGTGCGACCTACCACTTACCTGCTTTTATATAAGACTTTAGTACGGTCACAATTGGAATATGCTGTCCCGGTTTGGAATCCTATTTATGCCAAATATGTTTATATGCTGGAGATTGTTCAAAAGAAATTTCTGCGGTCAGTAAATTATAAATGCAACAAGCCGCGTGCCACCTACGAGCAGTTGTTGAAACAATTCAACATGATTAGTTTAGAGTCACGCCGTTTGTTGCTTGAAGTCATGACACTTCACGGTTTGTGTAACAATAAGTTTGATTGCCCAAGTCTAACGAATCAACTATGTTATGTTGTACCTAGAACTGTCTGTAGGCGAGAGGTGCGGTTACCCCGTCTGTTTCACACTGGAACCTCCAGAACCAACGCTGGGATACGTGCACCTCTTCGGCGTCTCGTGGATACTTATAATTCCCATTTCATGGACATTGACATATTTGCTCTTTCTAATATGCAATTTAAAAGGCAAGTTGTTAAGTCACTAACTGAAACTGTGTAATCTACGTATTAACAACAATCGTACAAATCTTACATCCATGTCCTACATCTGACCGAATTTTAATTTAAATTTTTAATAGTTAATCCGCGAACAATGGTGTGGATCATATGTTTGTTAAGTGTTATTTATTACTTTTACTGTACTAATGTAACATATGATTGTTAATTGTTCCTAAATAAATAAATAAATAAATAAATAAATAATTTTCCTAAAATTGCCGTCAACTTTGGAGCACATGATTTACCCAATGTCAAATTGTTACTGACCAAAAGCCACCCCGTTTCTACTCCTGCTTTTTGAGCCAGTGCTCCAGTAGCCCGTATTCTTCCGTGGCTTCTAATTGAAGAGCACTGATGCCCGATATCAGCTAAATGCGCAATGCCTCAGTTTACCCTTACGACGATACCTACGGTACGGGTAGCGGTGTTGTTGTCTACTTACCTACGTAGGTACATACATAAAAATATATACTTTCCTGCGTATCTAGTTATTTACCTAATACTTACTTTTTGATTACTTATTACAAAATACCTACTCAATATAACAAAAAAAAAAAAACGCTAACCATTTCAAAGCTGCAATAAAACACCAACCAATCACAATTAAGCACAAGAGAACACAAAGTCTTTTCAAAAACAATGTTCGCTTATTTCGCGGCCTACATATTTTGAAGCATTCCTTTGCCACCCCGTGGTACGCTTTAATGTAAACACTATTAAGACTTATTTAGGCCACAAATAAGATGAAAGACGTCGTGGAAGTTTACGACTGTGTTACGCACATCTATTATGTGTTAATTTGTAAGGGATTTTATAGCTTTACTCTGGAGGGTGGCTAAATAGCTACTGCGAACGATATTGCTTGTCGTGTTCGAAAAATAATATCTACTTAAGTGTATCTAATACCTACCTAAATTATGAAACGTAAGTCAAGTTAAGCAGTTTCAAGTTTCAGGAGAAACAGTTTTACAAGAAATAACAATTGTGTGCATTTTCAACTTTGAAACAAAATAAAGCGTAAGAAATTGGTGAGTCAGAAGAACGAACGCTTTGAGAAAACAACCAAAAATTGTCTACTTATTAAGAACTTTTAACATCAAAAAATCTTTAATTTTAACCTCAATTGAATAAACATTAATATTATTCTATATTTAAAATATTAAAAACTAGAGTCAATATATTTTTCGTAAATGTATTTAGTTTTGTAGACATGAACTCTGCGTGGAACGAAACGCGTCGCCGCAGAGCTGTCAAAATGCTGGCTTGAAATTATTGTCAAATGTCAAAACAAACAAGAGTCCTAGACGGATTATTTTCTTGAAAAATACTACAAAACGATAGTTATATAATGGATAAATACGAAAATATGTTCAATACTATATGTAGACTGTGTTTAAGCCAGAATAGTGATAGTAAAATGGTGTCTTTAATTGATAATTCGAGTGAAGATGGACTCAGTTGTTTCGGCAAATCTGTTTCGATAGTGACCAATGTTTTGTTGCAAAAGGACGATAAACTACCTACAATGATGTGCCAAAAGTGTGCTTATCTACTAAAACAAACTATTTACTTCAAATTGAAGTGTGAATCGACGGATAAACAGTTGAAACGACTCGTCAAGAAGAGCGTAAATAGTGACTCTTCAGATCCAAATTACAAGGAAATTGTGTGCGAATACGTGATGTTTAATCAATATTTTCCATCTGAAATTAGTACTAAACGTACCAAACAGAATAGCAAACCTAATCGAAAATTAAAAACGAATAATTTCAAACACAAAAGCCTTCATCAAAATTCCATTGAAAAATCCCAATTAGACAACAATTATGCTGACAATGTGTACGATTTTGACGATTTTATTGACAATGAAGACAATAAAAACAATTTTGGTGACCAACAAGATGAATACTCAAAAGAAATCAACAATATTTTGGACTCAATAGAAATTTTAACAAAGTCGGACACCACTATGCCTACTACACAGCGCTCAAAACGTAAATTGAAAAGAGAACAAAGATTCAAATCTGTACGGAAAATGGAACGTAACTTAATGTGTAAGCTATGTCATAAGATCCTGGCAAACCGAATGACATATGACCATCATATGCAAAGACATAATAACTGTCGATTAATCTGTGAGCAATGTGGTAAAGGATTTCCTATCCTCACCGAGCTACACATGCATCAAGTAGCCCGTCACGGCGTTGGCCCGTACCTAGAATGCGACCACTGTCAGTACAAAGCTCCTAGAAAACTAGACTTAATAGAACATTTACGAATTCATACCGGAGAACGACCGTTTACATGTGACACGTGCGGATTAACGTTCCGTCGAAAAGCTATATGGAGGAATCATTTAATCTGTCATATGGAAAAGCAGGTCCAATGTACGTACTGTCCGAGGAAGTTTTACCGCCATGCGTCAATGTTGGCACACTGTAATAACGTACATGAACGGGTGTACATGTATATCTGTAGTGTTTGCGGTGTGACTTATACGAAAACAGAGACAGTGAAACGCCATATGCTTGTCAAACACGGTATTCCTAGGGAAAAGCAAGGTAAAATACCGAGGATTATAAGTGGTATGAATACCACCCAGTTTCCTAGTAAAGCAGTTTAAATGATATGTAGAGAAAATTGATATTAAGTTACATCAACTGTTTTGTTGAAATACAATCTTTATGATGTTGAAATTAAGTTTCAATTTTGGTTTACACAGATAGTTACTGTAAATGATAATTTTGTATTATTATACCAAGATTTATTGGGTTGTTTTCTTTTTTTATTTTATAAATTAAATGATACTCACCTAGACTGATAGTAGTTAAGTTACATAAGCTCTTTTGTTGAAATCCATACTCTGTGGTGTTAAATTTAAGTGTGGGAGAGCCATGCTTCGGCACGAATGGGCCGGCTCGACCGGAGTGATACCACGGCCTCACAGAAAACCGACGTGAAACAACGCTTGCGTTGTGTTTGGTTGTGTGAGTGAGGTTACCGGAGGCCCAATTCCCCCTTCCCAATCTTCCCCATCCCCGATTCCCGAACATAAATTCCTAACTCCCAAAAAGCCGGCAACGCACTTGTAACGCCTTTGGTGTTTCAAGTGTCCATGGGCGGCGGCGATTGCTTACCATCAGGTAATACGTCTGCTCGATTGCCGGCTTGTTCCATAAAAAAAAAAAAAAAAAAAAAAAAAAAAAAAAAAAATGAAGATTCAATTTTGATTTAACTACACAAATGCTGTAAAAATACATAACATTTTTTTTTTATTAAACCTTGAAAAGTGATTGGGCTTTTTACTTCTTCTTGAGATTAATGTGTTTTACTTACTAGTTTCTTGCGAAATCAGTTGATTGATACCATTTCTATGTAATTTCATAATGAAGTACAGTAGGAGTAAGAATGGGGTGGTTTTTAGTCAGTAAGAGTCTGACACTCTCTCTCGCCTCGCCTCAGGCGGGAGAAGACATTCGATGATTTTCCCCTCTCAATAAAAAACTACTGAATGCGATTTGTATACCGCAAATACAAATCATCGCGTCTTTTACATTATAATTAACAACATTATTTCTAAATAGGGTTGCCAACTACTAAAGTATATCTAGGTCGGAGAAGGAAAATAAACAGTAGGTATAGACATGTGCTACTGGCTAAGCTCGATAAACCTCACAATCAAAATTGTTATTTAAATAAATATGGACCTCAATTTTTATTTAATTAATTAAAGCTCTATTTCTGTCTTCCCGCCACTTTGCATTCATTATTGAGAAACAATTCATTCTTAATGTTCATCCGACATTATTATACTGAAAAAAGTATTTTGTATAACTATTTTATTTTTTGAACAGTAAAAAGTATAAAGTTTTTAACAGTATACTTGACAACCCTACTTCTAAATGACATTCACATTTGAAACATTCAAGTATCTAGGTAGATATGCACCTCTGCTACACTCCTTTGAACATAGAACCATCCCACATCGCTTCCTGGAAAAGCAAGCGCCGTTTTAAAATAAACACCGATCCAGCAAAACGGCTTGCAATCACAAGAAATTCGAATTCATCTCATTTACATAACTACACACACAGACACACACATAAGTAAAACTTCGTACACCACAAACGAGTAAATTCGTTTCCCTAACACTTTGTACGACTATGAACCGACTAAACTTAATCTAGTTGACTAAACTATGTAATGCTCTTGTGTGTTCTGTTCAAAGCGTTTTTGAGCTATTACTAAGCTATAAAGCTGGTACTAAGGCTTTTGAGTTGCATATGTATGTAATGTAGATACCTCGTACTCATCTTAATAAAGTTATTCTTTGCGTAAATTGTAGAAAAGATTGTAGTTTTGGTGTAAGGACAGTCAGTGCAGGTATTTACTGCACAGATAAGAAAATAGGAATTGATTTAGTAGGTACAGAGATAGTAGCTATTATTATGATTTTTTTATAGTATAAATGGGTAAACGAGCATACGGATCACCTGATGGTAAGCAATAGCCGCCACCCGTGGACACCCGTAATACCAGAGGCGTTGCAAGTGCGTTACTGGCCTTTTGGGGGTCAGATATTTAAAGGTTTTTGGGGAATCGGGGATTGGGATTGCTGGAGGTCGCAAACCTCCACGTTTCACCCAAATATCATGGAGGGATTAAAAAAAATCACGGTAAATATCGAGTACCTACCTAATCTCCTTCTCCTAAGGTCCTTTTGCGCTCAACGGTGCGCTTGCTACTTTATCTATCAACTTTCCGGAGCTGCGGGCTACCTAGCAAGTTATCAGGTCTCCGGCTAGAAAAACAAGAGTAAGGACAGGGTGGTTTTTAGTCAGTAAGAGTTTGACACACTTGCCGCACCCGAAGCGGAAGAAGTAATAAGGATTATTTACCCCCTCTCAAAAAAATAAATAAAAATTCAATAAACTCTAAAACGTCTACTCCTATTCTTAGACCAACATATTATATTTCTGTCCTTGACCAAACATATCTTTACATACTATAAACTAGAGCAACACCCCATTACGATAGAGTTGAGCCTTCAACCAGAACTTCGTTATTTACTTAGGTCGAAAGCCTTCTGAATATTTGGCCGATAAATAATGTAAATTACATTATTTTGTTTTGAAAGGCCATTCTGCAGGTCAAATGGTGGTGATCAAGGGCATTTTATGTTTTAAATAGTTTACTTATACTATGTGTATTGTGTACAAACAATATACGGGACTATAGATATAAATTTTTGTCACTTTTTTGGTTATTTGGTGATACGTTAGTTTGAGGAATACCGGAGGCCCAATTCCCCTCTTCCCAATCTTCCCCATCCCCATTCCCGAACCCTTAAATTCCTAACTCCCAAAACGCCGGCAACGCACTTGTAACGCCTCTGGTGTTTCAAGTGTCCATGGGCGGCGGCGATTGCTTACCATCAGGTAATACGTCTGCTCGATTACTATGATTTTGTGTGTTGTGTTGTGTTTCATAAAAAAAAAGGAATGGGTGTCTTTTATGTGTGGTTTCTGGGTTGGTCTGGAATTCAGTACCCTTAGTACGAATTTGACGTTGTTTTTTAATGTTGAAAAGTCTGCGTTAAGCCACCAACCCGCTTACTGCCAGAACGGCAAAGCGAATTATCTTTACATTTAAAGTAATCGAAACAAGTACGCGTTCGGCGGTCCGATTGGCCGGCTCGAATAAACCAACCAATCAGAGCGTACAGACGAGTAACGATGCATATTTTGCATGAAGAGTTTAATTCGATCCGTGACCTAGAGTGAACTATCGATTTTGAAATTATCAATTTTATTTATACCACGACGGTGCCAAGGAATCACACAGCCCACCTGATGGTGAGTGGTTATCGTTGCCTATGAACAGTCAGAAGCACACAATTATATAGGGCGCGAGCGAAATGTTGTTTTGTTATTGTGATAAAAATAAAACTAATGAGTATACAAAAAAAGTTTCTTAGGGAAAGTTATTTGCAATCGTGAGTACAATCACGTGTTTAAATATCGTTCACTAATTACCAGTCACCCTATATAGTATGTCATAAAGTCATGAAATTATTCTGAACCAGAAAAACTCACGCCGACGATCAGTAGGTACCTATGTATAATTATAATCTAGTTAGTCGAACGAAGCGTTAATTTCTAAGTAAGTATGAGTTATAAGAAAATGACCTATTACCCATTACCTCTTTGAAGAAATGAAAGACCTAATAAATATTTTGTCAACTTCCCCAACACAGTTGACCATTAAATTAAACCGTCAATAATGATGACCAAATAATTATTATTCTAAAGGGCTAACCTAATTAATAGAGAATTTAGTGACTGGCGATCGAAGGGTCAGGCTACAAATTAAAGTTACGTGACCGTATTGAACTGAGGGACATTCTTGGAAAACTATGCGGCTTAATTAGTGAGGTCTGACTGTTATAATCATATCATATTATCACGTGTCTTTTTCCCCAACTACCCTTAAAATCTTTTTTTTAACGTTGCCCCACACTATGATTTTCTCCTGTTAGTGCGTCTTACAAACATACAAGTTCACATACACGTGACACCCAGACCCGAAACAACAATTTGTGGATCACACAAAGAGTTGCTCCGTGCGAGAATCGAACCCGCTACACGTTGCGTGGCAGCCGGTTACGCAGCCACCGCGCCAACCGTGCAAATCCTAACCTCCAAAAGGTCGGCAACGCATTTGTAACGCCTCTGGTGTTTCGGGTGTCCATAGGCGCTGGCAATTTGCTTGCCAGGCTTGCTGCTTATACCATAAAAAAATAATGGGGTAGGTAGAATGAGGTAGGCTCTAGCTTTAGTATAAACCTCTCGTTCTTCGTCCAATAGGAAATTAATTAGCGCCACACTACACATCTTCGTAACATAGCTACATAACAACCTATTTACATACTAGGTACCGCTTTGGTTCTTTACACGTGTTGTATATGAGACCATCTAAAAACAAAATTGTACCTAGATTATTTGGTACTAAAGTATATTTAATTAAATTCTCTAAACGGGCAATAGATATATCATTTTCCAATAAGCCTAGGCATTAAATACTTGCCAATCCTAGGTCTTTGTGAGACCCTTGTCAAGTAAGACATTTTTATTTAAATGCCAACTCCTACACACTGATGTAGGAACAACTATATCTTCAGTTAGGTACATAGTTAAATTAAATCTATTTATAAAACTAGCCTTTTGCCAAGGGATCGTCATTGTGGAATTTAGAAGATTTTTGCTTGTAACTATGTTCACTTTTTGTTTTAGTTAATATCGGGTTTTCAGCACTATGTATCCTGTCCACTGCTACTTCAGCTTGCTTATGCTGCTGGGCTATGTCGGCTACTTTTCTTTTTTGCGGATGTCCTCGTTTTAAGGTTAACACGACCTGATTATGGTCGCAGGGTGCCGTTGGATGCAGGTCGCTTCCAACCGATGCGAATCTATAAAAAGTAAGCTTTACGGTAATGGAAGATTTCTACAAACTGGTCCAGTAGTTTCAGGACCTATTCAATTAAAAAAAATCTCTGTAACTGCTACCTCTTGAGGAAAGTCTTCTCCAGCCTTGGGTGAGGCAAAAGGGAGTGTCCCCCGTTTCTTCTCCTGCCTTTCAAGCCGGACCCCGGTAACCCACTAGGCAGTCTGCAGCTTCGGATCTACTACCAACTATTCCTACTCTACCCGTCTCTTACGTGGCTACTCAACAGACTAACCAAAACTGAACGCTCAGATGACAAACCTGGGTATTTGAACCTGTTTTCATACTTCACAGAAAAAAATATCAAATAGACAGCCAAATCTTAGTAACATTTTTTTGCCAAAAATACTCGAAAATAGCGACAAAAAAGAAATTAAGTTCTCTTTTTAAACATTACGCTCAGTCTGTTTATAATTGTACATAATAATTTTGATAAACATCTTGTAATGAGCGAGTCAATTAACCTTTTCATTGCCAACGGACCTAATTTAAGTTATTTTTTCCGTTTCAAACGTTAAAAAGAAACGTGGGCACAGAATTTGAGAGGTTTAAATTTAATATTAGGACGACATTTTGTCCCGGACGGAATTAGGAGTGGTCCTAACTTTTTGTGGCCTTCCCTATGATAATTAGGCCTGTTTTGTATTCCAAGTAGTCTACTTACCTGTTTATTAGTTGGCTGTGATTTATTTATATGAATGATATTGCATTTCTTTTTTCATTAGTAATTAGTAATTGTGAAGTTGAGATGTTTTTGCTTAGTAACAACAAACTAGCACTTATGAAAGTGAACCACAGTTTTACTTATAGAGCAGGTACATAAGCATAATTATGGGATTTGCTTAAAGCACGTACCATTTTTTTTGTTTTTTTTTTTAAACGTTAACCCAAACTAGGATTTTCTCCTGCGTCTTGTGTGCGTTTACAAACTTACAAGTTGACATACACAGTGAAACCCAGACCCGAAGCAACAATTTTAGGATCACACAAAGAGTTGCACCGTGTGGGAATCAAATCCGCTACATGATGCACGGTCAGCCAGTTGCCTAGCCAACGCGCCAACCATGCGGTCAAATTATGTAGTACATAACTGGGTCATACAATTAGACCATTGCATAAAGTACAAAATAAAACTCAAAATAATGCAGCTCTAAAACTAAACTTCTAAGCACATCATGGATACACGTAATCTGCAAGAGTCCGAAATCTCATTTGGCCATTAACCCCATAATATCAGTTGCAACCCCTCACGAAAAAAGCTTAAATCACACACTTAACTTTCCTTTGAAACCGGTCTAAATGTCCCTAATTACGGGCTGGAGCAAGTAAACAGGGCGAAAAACATTCCAACTGGTCCCGATGTCAAAGGCGATACGGTTAACCGTATTTCACCCGGGCAAAAGTAACATGGGATCTAAATGACCAAGGTCCCTTCAGGTAAACGACACGCCGCCCGTGGGACCTAGTAGCCTGCTATCGTTCAAAGTTGATTGGAGGGTTGAGTTGTGATCGGAAAGCGGTTTGTATGTACCGCGGCAAATGTAGTGGAGATTATAGTACTGATGAACTTAGTTCGAGTTCTTTTATCAAGATAGAAGATCATAAGAAAAAATAGGGAAAATAATAATTAATTAAATTTATCACTACCTGAATTATTCCCGTGGGCGTTATAGGAAAGCCAACAAGGTATATTTTGACAGAGACTCGTCAACAGTGATCTCTTATAAATCTGAACCCTTCTAACTGTAACTCCGTTAGGATGATTGTCCATGGACAGCTGGATGATTGCTTAGGTAGGTGTAGTTTTCGCCCGTTGTTTGTTAATAATACGGTACGGTACTTACTTACGTAATATGTTCATCACGTCCATCACGTTCAAATGTGGGAGAGCCATGCTTCAGCACGAATGGGCCGGCTCGACCGGAGTGATACTTACAGAAAACCGTCGTGAAACAACGCTTGCATTGTGTGAATATGGTTACTGGAGATCTAATTACTCCTTGTAACAAACACTTCTGGTCTTTCAGGTGTCCATGGGCGGCGGTGATTGCTTACCATCAGTTGATTCGCTTGCTCATTTACCGGCTTATTCCGTAAAAAATGTGTCTGCGTTTAAAAATCGCTTTCGCCCACAACTTGTATCAATCGCAAATAACAGATGCTGGAAGTCAAGGGAAAATAATTTAGACGTACCTACCTACTTGCAGTTAGACAGATTTTTCCTTTTTACCGCTATAAAACGTGATAGTTCGGAGCGAGACGAGTTTCCAGGGAGCTGAATATATACGCTAAGTAATTAGGATTTTATAGTCTTTTGTATTGCGTGGCATTCATATTGCGGTGTGCTTCGAGTACGGTAATATACTCACGGTAAATTGTCTTATTTCATTAAGGGGTTAAAGGAGTATGTCAATATTCTATTTAATTTCTTACATGGCAGAGTTACTTTTTTTTTTGATGACGGATGGAAACCTTCAAAAGGCGCCTCGCTTTTTGGGGATAAAAGACTAAAAAGTGTGGGATTTTTACCTCACTAGAACCATCCCGATGGCCACCCTCAACACCTGTAAGGGGCACCGAGCCCTCTTAATAGAACTGCTCCGGAGCCCCCAAGATGCATCCCTAAGTAGACATGTGTCTCTTATGAGCCTAGCTGTGCAAGTTACACGGCAGCACGTGACTATTGTGCCACCGTCTTACCTGAGGTCACTGGGTGAGCGCCTAGAGGCCCCATGAGAGAGTTACCTATGCTTCGAATAAGTCAATTCGAACGGAGTGATACCAAGACCTTATAGAAAACCGACCTGAAAGAACTCTTAAGCGTTGCAAGTCTCAAAGACCCATCAGACCACCACAAATAAGGCCCAATAGGGCTGATGCCTGATCCATAATAGCTGCGGACTACCGAGGTTTACCGAGGGTCCAGTTCGAAAAGCAGGAGTTGAAAAGGGAAGGTTTATAGTCATTAAGGGTCTGACATCCCCTCTTGCCTCGGCCAAGGCGGGAGAAGAAATAAGATGATTTTGCCACTTAAAAAAACTAACACCAGAAATGACGTTAATCTACAAAATATGAATACTCACATTCACTACAGTAAGGATCTCTGGATTCGCTTTAAACATATGGAATAGGTAGGGTAGATGACAAATTTTTATTTGAATGTCCGTCTTGTAGATTATTTTTAAATATTAGACACGTATTTTTTATTTTTTTACGGAAACAAATACTTTCGACAATATGTCGATTTGAAATATCGCATGATGTCACTTTTGAGTACGTTTTATAACTAATAGTGACGTTCTCAAAAGTTAATGTGTTAGCTCCCACTCCAAAACTTTGACACGTTTTATGTAAGCATTGTTATCTTATCTGACAAAATAAAAAAAATATACGTCCCTAATATTTTTTAATTACCTAACTGACGGACTAAATAGATTTTTAAATTTCAAACCCTGTCACATCATCCCTTTTATATAATAAAAGGTTACTAATACTTCTTGCACTGCACAATGCTCTTTGTGGCAGCAACGTGCAAACTAATTACCAAATGTGATCCGCTCCTATTCACCTCCTCGTAAGCTATTGGTGACGTTAATCCATTTAGTCACCTTGACAACGTCCGAGCTATTGTGCCATTAGGTGACCTAGTTTTCCTAAAGACTAGATCTAATTTCAAAGGTGTACTGATTCACTGACTGTTTGTGACTTACTTCATCATTGAGCGAGCCAGTACTTTTTGAAAATATCTAAATATTGGCACGTTGTTTGCAAAAGCCTCTCCACTCCCCTCTTCCAAGAATCCAAAGGATATAAAATAATATTTGGGTTTAGTCGGCTTGAAATAATTTCCATCAATCTATCTGAAGGGCCAATAACTGGCCAAAATCTATACTATACTAATATTATAAAGCTGAAGAGTTTGTTTGTTTGTTTGTTTGAACGCGCTAATCTCCGGAACTACTGGTCCGATTTCAATAATTATTTTTGTGTTGGATAGTCCATTTATCGACGAAGGCTATAGGCTATACAAATCACGTTATGTCCAATAGGAGCCAAGCAGAGCGGGTGAAACCGCGCGGAAGTAGCTAGTAGATAATAATTAGCAACATTTTATTAAATTATCTAGTTATTTGATTTTGGAATGGTGCAGATGAGCTAAAAGCTCTTACACATGAGCGTCATGTTACCAACGGCAGAGACAGCGGCAGCCGTCGACGCCATCCGTTGACGCGTCGACAGCAGCATAAAGCATTACAACTTTCAGATAGAAGACGGTTGCCGCTGTAGTGAGCCTATTACCATATGCTGGGCACAATTCCAGAATCCATGCTACTGCGATTTTTTTTAAAACCGAAATATACAACCAGCTATATTTTGGAACACAAAAGACGTACTTGTGACCACACGACCAACGAGGCAGTCCATAATATTTATTTATTTATTTATTCTTCATCACAAAAACAGTGAATGGCGGACTTAATGCCTTAAGGCATTCTCTAACAGTCAACCATAGGGTAGTGCAGAGAAATGAAGCGGATTGATGCGAAGCCAAAACTAATATATGTCTTCAATAATTCAATATCAACGAAAAATCTTCAGCAAAAACCCCTTTTAGCAGCTAATTACGAACATAACAAGCACTTTATTTAACAGTAACACAAAGCGTCTAGAACTCTCAAGATATGGCTGGTATTTTCGCGGCGTTTCCTACAAATAGTTGTGAAGTTTGCCAAAGACAGCGAACTCATTATTAACTGCAGTCTACCTGAACGTCGACTCACTTGAGGTTTATTAAAATGCTTGGATAAATTGATGTCACTTTAGTTTTTTAGCGATATAATCCGGTATTTTTTTTTAATTGCATATATTATTTATCCTTTAAAACTTGCATCATACTAGGATTTTCTCCTGTGTCGTGGGTGCGTTTAAAACATACAGATTCACATACATATGACCCCCAGTCCTAAAACAAAAATTTGTGGGTCAACCAAATAGTTGCTCCGTTTGGGAATCGAACTCGCTGTACGTTGCGCGGTCGCCCAGCCACCGCACTAACCGTGCAGTTAAAATTGAAAAAAAATCTATTGTGATATCTTGTGCAATGATTGTTTCTTTCTGTTGTCAATTTAATGCTTTGTACTTGTTGGTTAGGTTTTCAAGACGCGTCCACTTTTGTTTAACACTGAGAGTAAAAGTTTTCGTCAGTTGTAGTTCACAATGTAGGTACATAATACAGTTGTTATAAATTTTTTTTGAGTTCAGCTGTGTCCTAACCAATAGTAGGCTTAGGACATTTAAAAAAAAGTCATAACTTGTGGTCAGTATCAGTCAGCCAAGCGCGGAAACAATGGAAATCTCTGAAAGAAGATAGTCCATAATAATATTTTATATTGATAGCATAGTCCAGTGGATTGCTACCGGCGTCGAGGATCGCGCTACGATCTCCGGCCACCGTAAGTACGGGCCTAGGACATTTAAAATAAACGTCATTACCCGCCTGTCAGGCAGAAATTATGGCAAACTCTTTTTATCGAAATCCATGGCACAATCCAGTGGATTCCTACCGGGTTTTAGTGATGATGAAAAATGTTTTTCTAGTAAAATTATCTGACTTGGGAACCAAACAAGCTATACCTTATTCTACCAAGAAGCCAGACACAAAATAACAAGATTCCCGAAGTACGCATTCAGCTGGCCAATCAGAAAGTTTCTCTCATTAGTCGATATCTTTTTAGCGTTAATTAGTTAAGTCAACAGTTGTCGGCAGTCGGTTCCCTTCCTGTGCAGCAACTTGTTACAAACGAGCCTTATTGTGTTCTGGACTTCAGTTCTTTGGAAAAAAGGGAATTAAGAAGTTGAAGTCGGTATGTTGTTAGAGTGTTGTTAATTTTTTTTAATAAGATTTTTGATGGAAATATGCTTTCTTATTTGACTGTCAACCCGCTTTGAGTAAGCGTGGTGATTAATGCTCAAACCTTTTCCGTGTGAGATGTTTTTGGTCAGCAGTGGCCACTTATAGGCTGATGACAGTGAAATACAGATTTCACTATCCCCTCAGTCCAGTTTTTTAATACCGATACGATTTTTTTTACAAATCCCGATAAGTTTTTCTCTAACCCAGAAATAGAACTCAGACCACTGAAACAATGAGGCAGAATTTTTTATTTATCTTTTACTATACTTAAATTCTAAATTATAAAACACTAGGGCTTCGGGGCAGCCTGTAGCCAGTTATATACATTTAAAACATCCCCTACCACAGAAAGACTAACAGAACAGTCTCTGCCTACCCCTTTATGTATTTATTTAACTCACAACTTGGACGGATGTAATTAAAAATTTTCAACCTACGCCCTTTTTGCCCAACTGCGCCAAAAAGAGGGTTATGTTTTTCAACCTTATTTCGTTCAGCCATGTTTGCTCTACAATGTTAAATAATTAAAGTTTTTTATACTCGCAATTTTTAATTAAATGTTAATTTTTAACAATTTAAAAAATAATTAAACTTGTAGGTACTTAGCAGTGAGAATTGGAGATCGCAGTTTAAAAGGTTCAAAGTTATTAAAGAGTGCTGTTGTTCGGTCGCTCGCTACTAATGTAAAATCTTTTGCAAGAAGGAGATGGTGACAAATGGGATAGGCCGGCTAACAAGCAGACGGATCACCTGATAGTAAGGCATCGACGTCGGCGATGGACACTCGGGCGGAGGAGTAAAAAATGCATTGGCCTTTGGAAGATCTAAGTGTGGGAGAACCATACTTCGGCACGAATGGTTCAGTTTAACCGGAGTGATATCACGGCCTACCAGAAAACCGGGACGAGAAACGATGATTTTCGTTGTATAAGTGATGGACCGAAGGCCCAATTACCCCCCTTTCCAATCTTCCCGATCCCTGATTCTCCAACAAACCTTAAATTTCTAAGCCCCAAAAGGTGTGATCCGTATGGTCGTTTACAGGCTTATACCACAAAAAATATAAGGAATTTAAAGATTGAGGATTTACTTATATCAAAGTGAAATTGGACACTGATCTAGGAAAGCATACCAAAATTGTGACTATACACAGTTTTGTATAGTTCTGGAAAGCTTAGCCGAACAAACAAGCGTTTGTATTAAAAATAATTACGTCCCAAATATCAAAGTAGGCAAAGAGCCGGCTGTTCAAACGTAATTTGGAAAGACCCGAGGATTGTCATAAGCCGAGTTAATTGAACAATTAACAGCTAGTATTATGACTATACTAATATCACACAAAAGAAAAAGGTTCACAATTATTTCATACAGAGGTTATATGTTTATTTACATTTGTTCTCCACGGACTCTTGGTCCGTGCCCTTGTCATACAATTTGTTTTTCTTTTTACAATAAATTTTATCAATATGGTATCTACCTTACACACTACAATTAACCACAACTATTAAATTATAACTACAAAAATACTTACGCATTAACATATTTGGGTTTTTTTGTCCACTAAATTAAATTTACCGGCGGCTCTGCCAAGTCAGTCCACCGGCGCACTGGGAGAGCCGACCTGCCCCAGCAGAAGGCACTCGTTCACGAGTATGACGTGTGTGTCAGCAATTGATCCGGTCAACCATTTTGTTGGGAACGGAACAACCCAACACACAGCGCCACCGACTGTAGGACATTTATGTGTGCATGACGCCTCAAACCCTGTCGGGTGGGCTGACTTCAACAGAGCTTACAGAAGTCAAAGAGTTAACAATTATATAATTATGTATATAGCAGTTATGTACTTATTTACGCTTTCCGCATACACATTACCCCCGCTATATAATTTTTTATTTTAGTCCAAGGAACATTTCTCACCCAAAAGCGCCCCCACAACTGCCGCGTCTCTGTGTTTGATGGCCATTTTCAGGTTGTAGTCCATAATCCCATGGTCGCTCTCTTCAGCAGCCCTTCTGATCAATTTACTTATCGCGTCATCACAGTTGTCCGTGTAGTAGATGCAACTATGTGTGTGACGCGATATTGCAACTACTGCATGTGGTACGCTATCATGAATTTTCTGCCTCTTTGTTGCTGTGTTCACAACTACCACCTTCGCGGACGAAAGTCCCTGAGCCTCGTGTATAGTGAGGATGCGTGATCCCTCGCCCGACCCGTATCCCTGGTTCTTAAGGGATTCCTTTTCTGCCTGGGTGTGTACCAGGTATAAGGTGTCGGGGAGTGATTTTGGGATCATCGCTCCCGAGAATCTTTTTGTCTCGAGGGATCTCACGCCCGACCTGGACGAGTATATGCCACTGTAAACTGTGTTGAGAGCATAGGCCACGTCCATTGGATTCCTGTGGGTACACAGCAACTCCTGACTTATGGGTGTGATATGTGTAGGGCGGCCGTAGTGGAGAGGGAAGAGGTTGTCACGATCAATGAACGGAAGCTGATTTATGTCACCAATTAGCAGGACCTCCTTGGCTAAAGTTATTCGGGCGGCCATCACCACGGCTCCAAAGTGGTTCATAAGAGCCTCGTCTACCATTAGTCGAGTGCAGCTCTCTCGCCCCTTCAAGCCGTTTACTAAGATGGACGCCATTGTTCGAACCCTAGATTTGGCTAGTAGTCCCCCAAATCGGCAAGATAGTTTGCCTCTGAGGTCATTTGCTGCTTCAGTTGTTGTGGTGACAATTAAATCTTTGTCCGCATCAAACTGATCCACTATCCAAGTCGTTTTACCGCATCCAGGGACCCCGTTCGTCCAGTGAAATCTCGGAGTGCACCAGCTCTCAAAGGTTATGCCGTCCGGTCCGGATTCCGATATGGATTTTGCCATTTCTAATATCCCATCGTCTAGCATAATCCTGGTACACTTGGCAACCACCACTAGGGAATCGTTGGGGGGAGTTTTAAACTTCACTACTCCGCATCGATTTGATTCCTTCTCGTCCAGAGACACAAATCCTGCAGTGGCGTTGTAAGCTGCCATACTACGACTTATAGAGGTTCCTCTCAGCACTCTCGATGTATTATTGTCGTATATGACTGCTTCTGCTGCTTCGAGTCTATCGTCCAGTATCAGCTCGTTACCTTGCAGATAAGTCTGCAGGATGGCTTCGCAATTCCGCAAGTTAACCTGCTTAGTTGCTTCTATTACTGCGACAAACTCGAGAAAAGCGTTTATGAGATGGTCTCTGGGAGTGGCGGCTTGTCGAAGCTTCGGTGGACAAACGTGGCCCATAGCTGCTCTTGTTGGGGATGACCTAGAATGAGCAGACTGTATTTGAGTGGGACAGCTCTCCGATCCTTGAGTGGACTTGGATGCATTTTTCCTGAAAGGTGACGCAATGAGTCCGGTTACTGAGCATATGGCTGTTGTTATTGCCCACATTCTGCCTCGGGACTGTAGTTTTTTATTTTCCCTTTCGGTGGCCCGCTGTTGTTGTTGCAGAGCGCTCTGTTGCAAATATTGTTGCTGTAAACGCTCTGAGCCGCTTGGAGAATCCACCCTTGGCTGGCGCGGAACTGACCTCTTGAGGAAGCTTAAATCTTCCCCCCTGTCCTCGTACACGATGACCTCATGATGTTCCGAGGCCCTAATACAGCCCATAAGGTCTGCCGTTTTCCCTTTCTCATAAGCCACCACTGCAGCGTCTACGCTAATTATTCTGGAGTGTATGCCTTCTACGTCTCCCCACTCACCCACGCCTGACAGCACCTCACATGCTTGTGCAAAACAAGTTATAGAGTCGACGCTGGAAAACATTGCGATTGTTTTATTGCGTGTTCGCAACAATCGACAGCTTCGACCCAACAGTTTCATGTCTGGTAGTGCGTCATAGACTTTACGTCGCATGCTTGTTCTGGATGTGCTGCCATTGATCAGGGAGGCTAGGCCCGGTGAAATAGTGAGCCATTTGCTATTCCTTTTTTCGCAGAAGGCTATCCCTAGTCTTTCGCTGCTGGTGTTCATGAATAGGGCTACACCTCGCAACCGTATTCCTTTGGTGCCGCGTTCTCCATGTAGGAGTATTTGCCTCTCATTGATTATGAGCGGCTCATTAGTACGAGGGGTCTCGGGTACTGCCGTGGCAGTTGTTAGTTGATTCTCCAAGGTGGCTATTTGGTGTCTATTGTTTAATGTGCTGTTTCTTTCAGCTGCCCTGCTAAAGATAGTGTCTATGTAGCTCAGGAAGTGCGGTCTTTTGACTTTATCAGCTAGAATGGTACTCAGATTGGAGGTATCCAGATTTGTATCTATTTGAGTTTCCAAGCTGGATCTGGCGGCCAGAAAACGGGGACAGTCGAGAATAATGTGCCATACTGACTCACTGATGGTTAAGTCGCATTCGCAACCTGCATTTTCTTTTAATTTGAATCGATGCAGGTACTCAGCGATCCCTCCATGTCCAGTCAACGCTTGTACTTGGGCAGGTGTTAACTTTGTCGATCTCACTAAACGATATGCCTCATTGACATCCGGGAGAAACGTCTTAGTGACCTGCCCAGTAGTGGAGGTGGTATACCTGTCCTGCCACTTTCGGATGGTTTCGTCTCTGATTTTCTTTTTGACGTAGGACATGGGTACCATACAGTAGTCTGCCGTGGTGTTATTTTTCTTTTTGGCAGCAATTTTAGCTAATTCGTCTGCCCTCTCATTCCCGGCCGTTCCAACATGGGCCCTCAGCCAGTAGAACCGGATTTCTCTTCCCTGTTCCTCCACGGTCTCCACACACTGCTTTATTTCTTTGGCCAAACGATGGGTAACTTTGGGGTTCTTTAAGATGTCGAGTGATGACCTAGAGTCACTCATGATGTTTACTCTAGTTGCCCTGCTGTCAAGAACCATTTTGGCAGCTCTGTTCAAAGCGTATAGTTCGGATTGGAAAACCGTGCAGGAAGGGTCCAGGCTAAAAGTGGAGAACACCGACTCACGACCGTCCTCCCACCAGGTCAAGGCAGAACCGACGCCTCCCTCAATTCTGCTTCCATCTGTGTATATCTGAGGGCCGGTAATTCCTTGGACGAGAGGAGTTCCAGAGTCATCGCTCTCCAGAAGCTCATAGTTGATAGATATTAGTTTTGAGGGATGTGGCTGATCTAGGTAGTTAACCTGCCTTTCGAGCTCCTTTTGAGGTGGTAAATAGTCCAGAGATAATCCTCTTTTAGTTAGATACAAACTGGCACACTCCTGGACTCTCAAGTCGAGTGGGAGAGTACCCGACAAGACTGTTGCTGATGTGAGCGACACTGTACGATACGCTCTGCAGATTTTTTGTGCAAATCCCCTTTGAAGAGCATTTAACTGTTTTTTAATCAACTGTAGCTCCGTCACTGGGGCCCACACGTTTGCGGCGTAAAGTACAATCGGCTCAATGACCGCTACGTAGATTGTTCTCGTTATCTCGCCATTAAGACCCCATGTCACTTTTGCTGCGCGTGCCAGCTGTTTGTAAATATCCGCAGCTTTTTTACACGTTGCGGATATGTGTGACCTGAAGGTGAGTTTTCTGTCTATGGTGAGGCCCAAGAGCTTTACCTCATCTACGAGGTTTATTCTGGTGCCTGTCATGAACAGTTCTGGGGGCTCAAAAACAAGCCTTTTTGTCAGCAGCATAGCGTTGGTTTTGCTTGCCCCGAACCTAAGCTTGTTGCTGACCCCCCATGCTGCAACTATTTCCAAGGCACCATTTACCGATTGCTCCAGTGCGCTCACCCTATGGTTCGAGAATAAGAGAACGACGTCGTCCGCAAATGCCTGGCAATAAACTCCTTCACCTGTTAGTCTGTGTAGCAACGAATCGAGGATAAGGTTCCAAAAAGTGGGTCCACCTACGGACCCTTGAACACAGCCCTTATTTGTCCCCTTTTCGCTGCTGGCTCCGGCGAAGTTGACTTTGACTCTCCGTTCGCTGAGGTAGGAGTTTACCATGGCATACAGGTTTTTCGGACACTTCCTGGCTATAAGTTGATGTTTCAGGGCCGGCCACCAGGCGTTGTCAAAGGCGCCCTCTATGTCTAGTGACACCAGAACGACTATCTTTTTTTCATCCATCTCTGTTTTTATGCGGTTGACCAGATCATACAGTGCGTCTTCCGTTCCGCGTTGAGGCAGAAATCCATACTGGTTTTTGTGAAGAGTTGGAAGGATGTGCCATTGGATTCTGCCTATCATCAGTTTCTCAACTATTTTTCCAAACACAGACAGAAGTCCAATTGGTCTGTAGGACTTTGGATTAGTGTAATCATCTTTGCCTGGTTTTCGGAGAACTATAACATGCGCAGATTTCCATTGCTTTGGGAAGTATGCCCGCTCTAAGCATGAGTTCGCTATGGCAAGAAACACCTCCCGTCGACAATAAATAGCTTCTGCGCAGATATCAGCTGTCAGACCGTCGGCGCCGGGGGCTTTTTTAGGATTGATCTCATTGAGAATCAAATCCAGTTCTGCCTGTGTAAAGTAAGGGTCGCTTTCCGACAGCTCCTCCATCTCACCTAGACATCTTCCATCCGTTAGTGCACGAAGGTCAGCATGGCCGGGATCATCCGTGGTGGTAGTGTCATCAGGGTAAAAAGTTTTAGCCAACAATTCCGCTGACTTGTCCGGGTTCAGTGTTTGACCCTCAGAATTTCTAAGCAGGGTGTTTTCTCTACATTTTGTTGTTTTCCTGATGACCCTGTATATCCCGTCCCACATGCTTTCCCTCTTTTGAGTCGAGCAGAACTCCTTCCAACTCTTCGTTTGTTCTTCATCGGCTTTTGACGTGTATGTTTCTTTTGCCCGCAAGTATTCCTCAATGACGAACTGTTTGCGAGAGGGAGCTGCGTTCCTTATCCTCCTTTTTCTTCGAAGCACGTCAGTTTTGAGATCCTCTAAAGAGCTCGTCCACCACGGGGGTTTTGATTTCCCTTTCCTCGGCTTATTTTTGGGTAGGGTGGCATCGCATACCTCCGTGATAGCATTTATGTAGGTCGTAATCACGGTTTCCAGCTCTTCAGATGACTGAACACTCATGATACTTTCTGGAGTTATTTGTTTCTTCTCTAGAGAATCTCGCAGGTGTGATCTAAATTTTGTCCAGTTTGCGTTTTTGGTGTTGTAGACTCTTGTTGTTATGGGCTTTGGGGGTTCCAATGCCTTTTCCAGCTGCAAGTCAAACGTTATGGCATTGTGGTCAGAGGTTGTGAGGCCTCTATCTACCATCCAGTTCTGAACTTTTGCTAGCAAAGATGTACTGCAGGCTGTAACGTCCACTATGCTTGTGAAAAGTCGGTCCCCTCTGAGTGCTTCGAAAGTTGGCGTGTCCCCTGTGTTGAGGATGTGGAGGTCCATTTCGTTTAGGAACGAATTATAATCTGCTCCCCTCTGGTTCTCCGAGGCGCTGCCCCACCACGGGCTCCAGGCGTTCACGTCTCCAGCTACGATGATATTTTTTGTGGTCAGTTTAGGTATGGACTCCTTTAAGCGGATTAAATTGAGATGTATGTCTTGGTCCCCCTCAAGGTAAACCGATATCACTCCAAGCCGCAGGCTACCTGAGACCAACAGTATTGCTACTTCAGTTTCTGTTACAAGCTGAGGATCATGTATAGTCCTCAACTGGTCTGAGAAGACGATTACGGCCGCTTTTACTGGCTTTTGTCGATTTATAGTACACTGAATTATTCTTGTGCCAGGGTATTCTTGCATTTCACCAGTGTTCCCTACGTAAGGTTCCTGAACCAGTGCTACAGATATACCTTTTTTCTCCGCAACTTGTAGCAATTCTATGGTGGCTAGCCTGGAGCGATGCAGGTTTGCTTGGATGATACGCATTCTGCCGTTGTTCACCTTTGAGGGGGTTGCGTCCTGATTCGTCTGGTCAACTTTAGCAATATGATATGCGGGAGCGTGCTATAGCATCCCATTTTTGACGTTCTCGACAGACTTCGCTGAAGGCATTATGCGTTGTCTCCGGCCCAACTCCCTGCGCCCTCAAGCAATTCCTGCACGTCGGCGGTTTGTTCGAAAGCCTATTTGGGCATTTCTCCCAAGTATGTGGGTCTCCACAGTGGCTACAGAGATGTTCTTTAGCCTGGCAAACGGCTTTTGTGTGACCGTATTCTAGGCATTTGTTGCATTGGACCAGTGGGGATTGGTCGAACACTGGTCTCCTCTGCAATCCCACATAAATTTTACCGGCCTCCAGGAATCGCTTGTGAGTACCCGGTGACAATTCCAATACAGGGTGACACTCATGTGGGTTTCGTGCCTTTTTTCTGTACTTCACCCTTATGATGTTGTCTTGCATACTGACGTCACCCAGAAGATGTTTGTTTTGGGCAAGTATGAGTTCTACTAGCTCTGCGTCAGTATGGTAGGACAGCACATCCGCTATTCTGAGCAGTGGGTTACTTGCTTTGGCAACTTCCACTTTGAGGTCGTCCTTTTTTTGGACCTGGCTTTGGACCAACTTCATGTCTTCTTTGGTGCTACAGCTGATAACTATCTTTTGGTTCTTAGCCTTTCTCACCTTTTCCACTTTTGCTCCGGTTTTTTTACAGTCCAGAGCAACCCTTATCTTTTCAATTACATTGTCCCCTGTGTTTTTGGGGTCGGTTGAACTGATTATAAGGGTGTGGTTTGGTCTGTGGACAGGTGGTTTGGATGCCACCTGCGCATACGTAGGTTGACGGATTTGTTTGACAATGTCTGCCAATGCCATTTCCGTACATACGCTGTGTGCAGGTGGGGGAGGCGTTCGCTCTTTGAGCTGCCTCATTGTCCGCAGTTCTGACGATACTGCATCCAGGCGCTCGGTGATAGGCTGAAGATTTTGTTCTAATTGAGGAGCTTGTGCCGATAGTGTGGGGGCGTCCTTAATGTGTTCCGCTATGATGTTCATAGTTTTTTTAAGTTCGACTATGTCTTCCTCAATTTTTTGCTGGCTTTGGTTTGTTATTTCTGCTGGAACATTTTGCTCACGAGAACCTAACTTATCATTAATCTCTTGGCTTACTATCTGGAGGGTGGTGGTATTTTCTATGGCCTTGTGTTGCCATCTGCGCAGTTCGTCTAGTTGCTGTGACAATGTTTGTACTGTCGTGAGCAACTTAGCCTGTTTTTCTTCAAGAGATTTGAGGTCTGATTGAGATTTCTGTGGCGATTTGTGACTTAGGTTTAGTTTCGTCACAGTTGCATTAATCTCTTTTGTTGTTCTTTCGATGTCTTCTATCCTCTTGTACGGTTCCATTGTCTCATAGCCCAGCCAAGCACGGATAGCCTTTATTTCTTTGAGGCTCACTGTTAAATCGTTTCGGGCCAATGCTATTTCTGAGGTCAGTTCTTTTGTTACCTCAGCAATTTTTTTGTTGTGGGCCCTCTCGATTGCAATAATTTCCCGTGCATGACGAGACCTTTCCTTCTCCAGGTTTAGCATGTGTCGTGACCTGGAATCTGAAAGAGCGAGACAAGTTTCGTAAAGGGACTGAAGACACTCTATTGCCGTTACTTTAAATTCTCGCTTCATGTTCCCGGCAGATTCCAGCGCTGTTTTGCCCCGCTGCAGCTGTTCGTTGGCATATTTGTTAGCCAGGTCCATGGTAATGCCCGAGCGTTGTCTGCCTGTGGTTAGCATGCTCTTTCTTCCTTGCAAGTCTGACGCATCCTGAGATCCGATTTCCCAGGCTTCGTCGTCTGATAGGATGTCTGCCTGTTCCCAGATTTCTACCTTTTTTATTGCTTCTGCAGCTTGGCTGGAAGGTGAGCGAGTCGTAGATCCGTCGTTCATGGATGACGTCCCTGCCATGGCCATCAAATGGTTTGGCGTACGCGTCAGTGACGCACACCCGGACCGCGGAATGCTCGTCACTGTTTTTTTTACAGGAGATGGTGATGTGATTGTGATGGCGGCTGAGCGCTTACCGCGTGTGCTGCTAGTGGTAGACATTTTTAGTCTTTGTGTAAAACACAAAAAAAAAAGAGGGGGAAATGTGTATGCAGTCTAGTCTAACAGAATGTTTGCTTTGTTACAGTGTTGTATAATATTAGTATTTTATAGATTATGTTAGTTTATTTTCTAGGGATTATTGTTAGTATTGTTAATCTATGAAGTATGATACTATCCGACTGGTCCGCTGATGTCCTGCAGTGGTCGGTGTGTGGTGATGTAGCGCGCACGGCCCGACGTGTGTAGAACCACTGGTGTGATTGGTCCTGATGTTTCGTTCGTTGAGTGTGAAGTCCGCTCCTCCTCGCACGGGGCCAAACAGATGTTGCCTTTCCCAATTGTTGACGACCAGTTTTTACGGTCTATGTCAATGGGTCGGATATTTAGCCCTTAGCACCGCAATTCTTGTGTGCAACGGAATTTGTTGTGTCAGCAGTTTTGCAGTAGTCAGTTGTTATCGCCTTTGATTAATATGTTGATATATACGAACGTGCTGACGGCGCGTGCCTGAATGAAGGTCACGTTCGTGCGTTTGGTGATGCGGCGATTTGTAATTGTTGATATTGTTACCGAAACATATGGTATTATTGTTTTGATGTTTGTTTAGGGACAGAGAGTCTCTTTGCCCTTAGTAGTGCCTGCAGGTTGTGATGCGGCTATACCAATGTTCAGTTTCGCCGGAACGAGGTGATTACACTGACCTTTCTGGGTTTTATTGCTGAGTACCAGGAGTCTGGCTCTTTATTCCTGATCCTGTTGAGTTCCAGATTTGCCCACACGGTCGCTGATGCGTTGAGTATTTAACTTACACTTTTTAACGATCACACGCGATTAGCTCAAAAATATACTATTTATAGCAATTTTTACGCGGAGCTAGATGTTTCTTGTTCAAGAGTCGTACGTGTTCTCTTAGGAAGTAGCTTCATACAGAGGTTATGTAACTGTAATTCATACAGAGGTTATGTAACTGTAATTACTGAAGCATGTAGCCGTATGACTGCAGAGTAGAATAAAATTTGCCACCTCTAGTCTTCTCACGGGCGTTCTGGATCCGATTAAGAGATTATTCTTTTGAATGGAAATCTCAAGCCGTGTGGTAGTGGAGTGGCAGAATAGAATTCTTTAGTCATAACCCTTCTTCGCGTTGGGTATCGTGAGACCCAATCAAGGATCACCTTCAACCAAGAAGCAAATACAAAGAGGAGATGTCATAACTGGATTTCCCTTTAACATAATGCATGACATTTTACGGTGAGCGCGAGAAGTCACAAACGCCCCTCTTTATTTTCCATCTAGCGGTTCCATACTACAAAAACGTTGTCAATTGTTCTTATTTTAATGTGCCATTTTTTGAGCGCTTATAACCTATCTACACCACAAATATATCAATCAGTTTATTTGCACCGTTGCATTGTAAGATATTGCAGGAAAACAAGAAAATATTATACATAAAAAAATTGTAGCCCGAGTATGATGGCTCGAGTCACGGCGCTGATTTTAAGCATTAGCCAGTATGCAAAGGAAGACCATAGTCCATTAACAGACTGTCACAAGCTATTGATGTATGAATACGGAAATACCATTTATAATGATGATATTATCAGATTTTATATACTTTGCCAAAGAATCTTTAAGTATATTTTGGAAGTGAGTTTAGGGGAAAATGGATGAGTAATTAGTTAACAAACTCCATTGGATATTACGGTAGAGTTTAGAAAGATGAGCGATAAATAATGTTACGTGGTGTCGGGCGGTAATGTGTAAAAATAGTATGTTATTAATAACTTTTGTTAAGATTCAATAGAAGTTTTATTATAACTTTCGTGAGACGTACTAAATAAATTATTTTTATGTTATTGGCTTACTCACGTAACTGTTTGACGAGCAGGTTTACAAACATATAAGTTCACATACACATGATACCCAGACCAGAAACAACAATTTGTGGATCACACAAAGAGTTGTACCGTGTGGGAATCGGAACCGCTACCCGTTGTACGGCAGCCAGTTGTTTAGCAACCGCGTTAACTGTAAAACCACAACTACACACGTATACATATATCATCTAATTATAACTTCCACGCACAAATGTATCAAAATACATAATCCTCACAAAACTAAAATCAGATTAACGGTGCATTTCCACCAGATATGTGCTATGCTACGTTGCTGTGGATGCGTTTGGGTTCCACCACTCAAATTCATTGGTGCACATAGCTTAGCACTGGTGGGAACTGACTCAACTAAGCTATGATTTCTTTATATGGAAAATGGCTCGCCATGGATGTGTGCTACGGATGGCTTTCCTACTATCGAAACATAGCATACTTATGCTGCGGATCATCTTCGCACATCTAAATAGCTTAGTATCAGTGGAAACGGTCACATAGTTTCACAGTTTAGCTAGGAGTTGTGGACTGCCTATAGCGGGCTACCGGGGCTTTGGCTCGAAAATCAGGATCGGAAAGGGGTGGGTTTTAGTCAGTAAGAGTCTGACACTTCCTGTCGCCTCGTTCAAGGCGGGAGAAGACATTGGATGATCCCCCCCTCCTTAAAGAAAGACAAAAAAGCTATTACATTTTCCTAGCATACCTACATAGCACATCTCTGGTGGAAAATCACCCACAAACAAAACATTACCGTCGCCTAGCAATTAACTATTCATTCCAGCTCGCTCAATTACACTCACAATACCGTCCTATCATATCGTATTATATCATACAGTATACAGTTGCAAATAATTAGTGTCAGTTTGGATAATAAACAGAAATATACATTAATATTAACGGTACCTTTTTTTAAAGGGGAACATCATCCAATGACTTCTCCCGCCTTGGGCGAGGCGAAAGGGAGTTTTAGTGACTCTTACTGACTAAAAACCACCCCGTTCCTACTCCTGTAAATATCCTAGGTTGTCCGTAGCTCCGGATCAGGTATCCGGATAGCCCTACTGGGTCTGATTTTTGTATATCTGTGGGTTGCATGAAATTTAAGTACATCTTAGTATGTGGTCGTTAGTAAGTAAATCTAACTCCTTTTCTATGCCCCGGTCACGGTATATGGCAAGCTTTGCCCGATAGGTCCGTACTAGCCTGACATTAATGTTTTATTGATAAAACGACCTCTGAGTTTCTTTCGGCAATTCTTCTCAGAGTAGTCCGTTTCGGAAATGCCGAACTCATCCAGATATTGTTTATAATAATTTTGATATTTCCTAGGTTCTTTGTAGCCTATTTGCAATATACATATATTAATTTAATTTCATTTAAATATAAAAAGCCACTCAAAGTAGACACTTAGGTAATTCTACTTGGCAATCAAATCACCCACTTGATCAATAAAGCAGTAGATATATTCAATCAAAGCGTCATCATTATGGTCACAGCCAAACCACCAATGGCATGCAAGCTCACTAACTATCTGCCGCTGACTATACCAACAATTCGTGTTTAGTATCAAACCGCAGCCAAGCCAACTGACAGTTATTGCGAACGTATGACGTGAAACTTCATGGCAATAATACCCACCTTTTACTGCAGTATTAAAATGTTATAGTTGCCGGAATTAATTCGTCGAATGCACTTTGATTAAAGTCGTTTTTATTTATACAACGTGTAACAAAAAGGGGGTATACATATCAAGTACACGGCTTCTAGATAACATAACAAACGATACGGTAAGGGTTTTTTAAACTAATTTTTTCATGGTACCAAGTTATGAATTTTTCAAATCGTGCCGCCGCGTTATTCAAAATTAAGTAGACAGGTACTAGGCGCTCAGATTGACAGAATAAATGTTTCGTAATATTAGCGAGTGACCCCTGTAGTGTTGTGACATGTTTGTATGATTTAAAATCAAGAACCATGCGATACCAAGTATTTGGTACCAATTTTTTTTAAACGTATTTTAAGCTGAAACTTCGTGTAGAGACTCTATTCAACCTGTATTCATCAGGGCTTCTTGATGTATATGGGTATTTTGTTACACGTTGTATAAGTAAATTGTATTGATGTGACTGTTTTTGTTGTTGTGTTACTTTATTATAACTACATAATTATTTGGTGAATCGATGTTTGGCTATTATCTAGCCTGGTGGGAAGCGATTATGCGGCTTACGATGGAGCACGTCTGCCCATAAGCAATCTATTTATTTGGGCCTTGAAGACACCTAGGTTGTACTCTTTAGGAAATACAGACTCCGGCTAAGAATTCCACTCCTTAGCAGTTCGCACAAGGAAGCTTGAAGCCAAGCGCTTCGAGCGTCATGAAAATCACGGTTTACTCACGTAAATTAATGGAGAAAAGCGCGGCAACGTCGCGTAGTCTACAGGCGTCTCCTCGTCTGCGTACACTGCTCATGATGAACAGCTCTGTGACTCGAAACTAGTAGAGCTTTTCTCCATTAATGTATGTGAGTAAACCGTGATTTTTAGTTAATTTAGTATGTCTCTCGATAGTTATTATAAAGACATAAATTATTCTTTTATTAAACATACAACGGTTATAAAAGTAAGCAAAGAAATAAACAAAAACAAAGCAAGTTATACTATTGAAAATGAAAAAAATAAATACAGTCATTATCTACCTCAACTTCTTATTCCTACCCAAACAAACAAAATCCTGAACTAAGAACACGCCGTATTGTCAACAGACAGACAGCTATTACACACGCGCACCCTTTTATTATACCGAAACTATTAATCAAATGCTATTTTGTGCTCTTCTATTTTATTAGCAGACGTCTTCACCCGACGGCGTCTGGGTAACGTCTGACATTATTAAGATAAGTTGGTACTTGAAAATGCTTGGAGAAAATTAAGACGGATCTTGATTTTGCTGATGGATTTTACTTTGTTCCTGCTTCGTTTTGGTTGGTTAGTCACTGGTACGGTTGCCGACGAAAGGGTCTGGGGTTTGATTCTCGGGTCTAGTGAAATATTATTTCGGCAATCGTACAGATTCTAGATTTATACCGAATATTGTTGTTATAGGCTCATCCAGTAGGAAATGGGATTTATAACACAACTGGGTGTTACTTTGTGAATGTGCATCTATTCATCTCACAATATTAACAGCCTATAAGTGTCTACTGTTTACCCAAGGTCTCTTCTCACACGTAAAAGATTTGAGTATTAATTACCACGCTTGCTCAATGCAGGTTGGCGATTTCAAACGTCTAATTAGAAATAATAACCCCAGGTTTTCTCACGTTGTTTTCCTCCACCGTTTATCAGTGGTGTCTAAATAATCTTAGAAAGTACATATAACTCGGAAAAAGTCACACATTAGTACTTGCTGTTAATAAGTATCTCCCCGCCCTCTTATCCATGAGAAGCGTGCATCTTAAGCCTGCGAGCCACCACGACATTCAACGACATCTCTATATACGTATTTATTCTTAAAATAAAACTAAATTAAAGTTACTCATGTCCTTTGAGAAAACTCCTTTAATATGATTAGAGGAGGTCAGTGCACTCTGCTCTCTGATTGTAAAGATTTAAAATTTAATGTAAACAGAGGATTAACGAATTCAATTAAAACTATGTTTTCGTAACTAACGTGATAATCCCAGGATTAAAAAAAACATGTGTACTTGTCTACATAATACCAATTTTGTTTATGTTTTTAAAACATTGTTTTATCAACGTTAAATGCTAAGCAACTTATATTTAATTTCTATATGTTTTTATACTTAATAGGATTTTTTTAAGGGAGGATTATCATCTAATGGCGAAAGGGAGTGTCAGACTCCTACTGACTAAAAACCAACCGTTCCTACTACCGGTAAATCCGCTAGGTAGTTCGAAGCATCGGATCAGACATCAGCCCTACTGGGCTCCATCTGTGGTGGACTGGCGGCTCTTTGAAACACTCGGAACGCGACGCGCCGCCCACACGGATCTGGTTCTGGTCAGGCGGCGAGCTACTCTTGCTCACTACCTATGAGCAAGCTGTTGACTAGGGGCTTGAAGACACTGTTTAATATAAAACTTTAATAGGTATTTATCAACCAGGTTATGGAAATAATATCATTGGTTCTACGCATTAATACATGGCTTAACTTGGAAATCGGACCCAATGCCTTTTGAATTGCAAAAGAGAGCAATAACATTTTTTTTGCATCACGTTCCGACCATCGCCCATTTAGGAAATTTAATCAAAACTAAATATTGCAATTACTATGTCTAGTTCGGGCAATTAACTTAGGACACGTGCACCCATCAAAGACATTTCATTTCGAGAACAAAGCGATACATAATATTTCAGTTCAAACTTCATCAAAGCCGTTTCAGTATAATGAAAACTGAATGAACCCGAAGGCTCTTTCGCTGTAACTGAAATTACAGTTTCAGTCTAAACTACTAGATGAAAAGGCTCTATGTTTTATTGACTTTTTTATGCTGAACTACTGAAAATGCGGCGTTTCTTTTGTAAGGAGACAAATGAAAGTTTCAGCGTTTGAAGCAAATGAGATGAGATGAGATGAGATGGTGCGTTTTTAAATTATTGTTTTTTTTTTGCTTTTTAGAAATATATTTTGTGATTGTTTTTTTGAATGTGTCTGTAGATTGACTGACTTATGCGAGTAGCGCTTACTTTTAAATAACTTTTTTTTTTTTTAATCTGAAATCACACACCGTCTCGTTAGTCTGGTTGCAAATGCGACTGCCGGGCAAAGTTTTACGGGGATTTTTTCGACTTTCGAAAATTCTTCAGTAGTAGCACGGAGTCTGGAATTGTGCCCAGTATAAGGCAATAGCCTCACCCCTTATTACATGGGACTTATAACACAAATGGTGAATAGTGGGTGTACATTATATAGCTGCATTACGTACCGTAATGTGCACCTCTATCTACCCCTTCGGGTATAAAAGGCGTGTCGTTGCAAAAATGCAAAAATATTATGTGTTGTTATTTCAATATTTAACTTACTAAATCTAGAACGTAAAGTACCTCCAAAGTCTGTTAGAACCCATCATTTCACTTTTGACTAGCAGTATTATAACTAAACTGCATGTTCACCAAACTTCGATAATTTAATCTTCGATGCGGCTACATGCGATTAACTATCATCAAAGTCTATTAATACATAAGGTGTTCTAATATTATCAAGCCACGGTTTTAATGGGAGATAGTGTTGTGTTCGAAGATACAAAAGTGAAGAAATTTCGTACCTCGTTAATTCAATTTGAGAACATAAAGAAGTTAAGACATAGTAAGAGGCCCAATTCCTCCCTTCCCAATCTTCCCAATCCCCGATTCCCGAACAACAACCCTTAAATTCCTAACCCCCAAAAAGCCGGCAACGCACTTGTAACGCTTCTGGTGTTTCAAGTGTCCATGGGCGGCGGCGATTGCTTACCATCAGGATTACCCGGCGTGTTACATAAAAAAAAGAAGAGCGAGAGGGATTGAAGGATAGGTAGAGGTGCAGGAATTAAGTAATTACTAGCTTCTGCCAGCGACTTTGCCTGTTTAATCAGATGCAGATATTATAAGTTTGAAATCGGATTGAACAAGCGTGGTGATTAATGCTCAAATCTTTTCCGTGTGAGAAGATACCTTTGGTCAGCAATGGCCGCTTATAGGCTGATGATGTATGTATTTTAGTATGGGTAGGAAAATAAAACACATATAAAAATGAACAATTATTTTATATAATACGCGGCTCGACTTACATTTAGTACATAATGTGGTAGTATTTACAATTTTACAGACATTTTAATATGAGCGTTATCACATTTACACTAAGTTTTATTTACAGTTTTATTTATTTATATAATGTCTAGTATATAATATAATAGAGTTTAAAACCATATTATACATTTTAGACTAGGAATTTATTCACAGAGGATTTTATGATAGCGTACAAAAGGTTTGACTATCAGTACCCTTTTTTTTCAGGGGGGAAAATTATCCAATGACTTCTCTCGCCAGGGCAAAGTGAGAGTGTCAAACTCTTACTGACTAAAAACCACCCCGTTCCTACTCCTGCTTGTCGAGCCGGAGCCCCGGTAAACCCGCTAGGTAGTTCGCAGCTCCGGATTAAATTATCAGTACCCTTAGTATGAGTTTGCTTTACGTTAAACGTAATGGAAACGAGAGCGCTTTCGGCGCTTTGATTGGTTGTTTTATTCGAGCCGGTCAATCAGAACGCCTATCGCGCACTACTGAGGGTACTGACTTGTTTTAGTAAACGATTATATTGAGTGTTTCAGTTTTTTTAATTTTCTGTGATTTTACGAAGTTATTTTATTTTTTAACGACTTCAAATAAAGAAAGATGTTCTTTTATTGACCTGGGTGTATGTATGTACGTTTGTGCGCAATTATCTTACAATTTGCCGAACCAATTTTGAAACGGTTTTCAAAAAAGTGTTTGTTACACTTGGGACCAGATTTTGGTATATTAACCTACTTCAAAAAGACAGTAAAGTCAGTTTTTTCAACCATAGTTTACTGAAAAATATTAAACATAAAAAATAGGTGTATATATTATACAGATTTTTAAAACCTCAAGACTATGATTGATCCTTTAATTTTTATAACTTAAATACTAATCACCTCTGTCAATAAATTAAACTCCAATTTTAGAAATAGTTATACAAAACATAACGTATTCAAGGAGTAAAAATGTACACAAATTCAATATAAACAATATTGGATAACAATTACAATTGTACATACATATATACACATACTATTTACTAAGATAGTGATCTAATATACTACATAGATGGCTTATGTAAGTGTGAGAGAGATGGTAAGAAATTTTATTATAACTTTCGTGAGACATACTAAATTGATTATTATGTTAGCGGCTTACTCACGTAACTGTTTGACGAGGAGCTCGACTAGTTTAATAGCAGTATGACAGTCAACGCGTCGTGTTTCCCGGAATGATCCTCATGAATATGAGCCTTTAGCATTTTTGTTATGGATAAGGGGACAAACGAGCATTCCTGTCACCTGATGGTAAGCGATCAGCGCCGCCCATGGACAACCGCAACACCAGAGGAGTCACAGTTACTTTGGCAGTCTTTTAAAAAGAAGTATGCTCTATTCTGGAAAGTTTGAAGGTCGTATCGGTTTGGAAGTGCCGCCGACGATAGCTTATTCTGTGGAATGAGCGTGGCTTGAAACTTGTCGAATTCCTCATCAAACAGTTACGTGAGTAAGCCGATAACATAATATTGATGGTAAGAAATTTTTGATGGTATCTAAGTCTCTTGATTACAAAATAAATGGCTTTTTTAAGAATTTACGTGCTTGTTACATACTTATGTATACATTTTTGAAGTTTGTTAATGTGGATGCCTTTGGCTTCCACCATTCATATTCATTGGTACATATAGCTTAGCACCGGTGAAAACGGACTCAGCTAAGCTATGTTTTTTATATGGAAAGATGTGTGCTATAGATGGTTTTCTTTATTTATACATTGTATACCAGAGTTGCGCATCTTCCTCGCACAGCTACATAGCTGAGTATTAGTGGAAACGGTCACATAGTTTCACAGCTTAGCTATTACATCTTTGTAGCATAACTACAAAACACATTTCTGGTAGAAAAACATCCCAAGAATGTTAATCGTTAATAGACAGTAGAGACGATGAATGCGTATGAAAATTAAAAACCTATTTAGTCTGATATATCGATGACTGATAAAGTCGATCAAATTTCTCGATACAAAGTCCAACTTGCAACCATTTGATGAACGAGGTATGAACTAAGGTTAGTTAACTTTTAACTTATTATTAATACAAATTCATTCATCATCTTCATACATTTAATTATAATACATTAGTTTTAAAAACGTGTTTTTTTACATAAATAATTTGCGTGGAGTGAAATTTTCAAGGTTACCTTTTACCGTATATTTGAAATTTGGCCTGGTCATGTGCTGATGATAAAGTAGTATACATGAACCACTGCAATTCTTCCCTCGGGAATCGAATGAGTTGATTAAGAAACTTTACATGCAATGCTTTCTGATAAACCTGTACAGTTTTTTTTTATAAAATATGCCCGTAAACGAGCCGTTTATAAACTTGCCATTTAAATTTGAACATTAAATCTTATGTCATAAGATATATTTTGTAATGTCAATACAAAAAGCTGTAAGTGTGCCGGCCGCGAGTTGGCAGCGCACTTGCAGCTTTTTGTATTGTTTTCAATGCAAAAACGCCTTGACGGAGCCATGCCGTTTATGTGTGCGGTGACTTTATCATCTACCATTTTTTCAGTACCTAAACAAGAAGCTTGATATAAAGCTATCATTGTAACAAATTCTAAGAAAGTTAGTTTCAACCATATTGATTTCATTTTACATTGTACAACGCTGACCGCACGTCAAGTTTACAAGCAAAAAACACCTTTATTGCAACGTAATACAGTCGCTGTCAATAACAAGCATGTCACTGTCAAAGAGCGGTGTATTGATATGATTAAAAATTTTATTCGGTTTTTGATGAATTCAGAATTTTTTGTTCCCTACTCAGGCTGGGCAAAAATAATAATAGTTTGCCTGACACGAGAATGTATGGCTTTTTCATCAATACAACAGTATTGAAGGTAAAAAGTGGGACTTTGACTTTGACTGACGTCGAAGACAAAGCATTTATTACCATTAATCCTCAATTCCTCAATACTTTTGAAACGTCAAATTAAATTGTCCGTCAGTCAGTCTGTCAGTGAAGCTAAATGCTGTTCCAAAGTAAAGCTTCGAATGGCGAAGAACGAGCAAAGAAACTCCAACGTTAGGCCGCGAACGCACAGGCAGGTGGCTTGCTTAGCGCCTAGTGTCTAGCGCGTCACCTAGCGAGTAGCCCAGTAAAACGAACGTTCTAAAATGAACATGGATGCACGCCAAGCGACTAGCTAGGCGCTAAGCGCGCAGTGCAGCCGGTCGCGTTCATTTTAGAACGTTCGTTTTACTGGGCTACTCGTTAGGTGACGCGCTTGACACTAGGCGCTAAGCAAGCCACCTGCCTGTGCGTTCGCGGCCTTACTCTTTTCAAAAAAGTATAATAACTGTATAACTTTAACCCCTTTAGAACAAAGTCATCCAGAGCTGCGGGCTTCCTAGTAGATCACCGGGGCTCCAGTTTGAAAAGCAAGAGTAGGAACGGTGTGGCTTTTAGTCAGTAAGAGTCTGACACTCCCTTTCGCCTCGCCCAAGGTGAGAGAAGTCATTGGATAACCCCCCCTCAAAAAAATACCATTAAACGTATAATAGAAATTCATGTAAACTATCTCCATACAAAACGTATAAATTGCACCAATTTGCAAAATGAATCAACCGTAGTTACCAGTAATTTATTTGTGTCTCCAAAATTGTCGGGTCATCGTTTCGTACGAAGAAATTGTATTCTAATGGAAAACACATTAGCCAAATTGGATTTCACAACTACATTTTACATGTTATGCTATATTATGTATCTACATTAGGGGTAGGCAGAGGTGTACATTACGGCAACTATTGCCGCTATACAATGTACACCCACTTTTCACCATTTGTGTTATAAGTTCCTGCAGTGTGACGTCATTTGTTTTCTGGTTAATGCGTAGGTGTTTAATTTTTTTTTTTTAAAAAAACGTTAAGAGAAACTCCTAATGTGGGGCACATTAGGAGTTTCTCCTGTGTCGTGGGTGCGTTTACAAACATACAATTTCACATGCACATGATACCCAGACCGGGAACAACAATTTGTGGATCACTGCACGGCAGCCAGTTGCCCAGCCACCACGCCAACCGTGCAGTCAAATTTTTAAATGGCAAATTGAAGCAATTGACATTTGGACCAACGGCTTAACGTACTTTGCGAGGCATGGTGTACATTGTATAGCGGCATTACGTGCCGTAATGTGCACCTGCAGTTTGCACAGTTGACGCGGTGGCTGGGCAAGCGGCTGCCACGCAACGTGCAGCGGGTTCGATTCCCGCACGGAGCAACTCTTTGTGTGATCCACAAATTGTTGTTTCGGGTCGGGGTGTCATGTGTATGTGAACTTGTATGTTTGTAAACGCACCCACGACACTGGAGAAAATCATAGTGTGGGACAAGGTATAAAAAAATACCTCTGCCTAACCCTTCGGGGATAAAAGGCGTGACGATACACAGTTTCTGATATTTCATCCTTCCATCTTGAATGTACACTTACGGTATACCTTTTACTCGACTTTTCAATAAAAATGGGTCATGCTTTCACCACGATACATCGAGAAAGCGACAAATCCAATTCACTTCGTCAATTTTGAAACCTTTCTCGTTTTAAAAAGAACCTACACTCTTCATTTCTACTGCCTTGTTACGAAGTTTCCTTGTTTCAATTCCCAGTTGAGGTAAAGAATTATTAGGTTGTGTGTCGTCGAAATTTTTAATGCTAAGTGTAGTTTGGAATTGTGCCTAAAACTTGAGAATGTATGTGTTAGGTATAGTGTATTTTCTTTATAATTTCTTTATAATTTCTTTTATATTTTTTTTTCGATAAACGATACAATCTAAAACAAGAGAAGCCCAGTCGTCAAACACCAAGGAAATTGTACCAAAACTAAAGGCGTCCTATGTGTGAAGCAAGTATAACTGCTTTCAATAATAAGTACGACAAAGAAGACTGAACGCTTGGAAATGATATCTCAAAACTCTCAACAAAGAAATAATATCATCACCTCTACTTTAAATGAAAGTCACCTTAAACCATTAACCAATAGCAACAACCATATAACTCTCCAAGCCATAACCACAGTATAACTTTCAAAGAATAAAACTGCAAGTACGGATAGCCGACCCCTTTTTCTTCAAGGTAAAAAGGCGAAATCTTTAAATTCTCAAGGAAACTCTCAATCCATAAAACTTTATAGCTACAGCAACGGAGACCATTAAAACGAAAGGGTCCAACAATCCATTGAGAAGCGAGAGGTCGCTACTGCAAACAATTGTAATCATTACGATTTTATAAAGGCATTGCTTAAAAGTGCTATTAAAATTAGCTATACGACGCATAATGGGCGGCGCTTTAAAAGGTTATTGAATAATAGATTTGTTGAGTACAAAAAGTCTGGGTGTTTTTTGTGGTATAAGCCGGTAAATGAGTAGACGGATTACGTGATGGTAAGCAATCGTCGTCGCCCGCGTCGGACATTCGAAACACCAGAGCAGTTACAAATATGTTGTCGGACTTTTGGGGGTTCAGAATTTTTAGAGTTGTTGGTGAATCAGGGGTTGGAAACATTGGGAAGGGGGGTAATTGGGCTTACGATAACCTCACTCACACAACGAAACACAACGCAAGCGTTGTTTTATGAAATTTACTGAAAGGAATTTGATGAAATTTGTTATACATGATAGGGGTGATATAATAATTTTTATCCCAAGAGAACGCGGGTGAAACCGCTGACCGAAACTAGTTTTTAATAAACTGTAACTGCAGTTCCAGCTAATAAGTCAATTTAAAACCAATATAACACTTTCATTTCATTTTAAACTCCATTTCTTCTTCAAAGCGTAAAATTTTAACCGTCCAAACGTTACATTAACGGGCTCTCAAATTGATTCAAAATATCAAAACGTCAGACGCAATGCACTGAAACCCTTTAATGTCATAATTAAGACTTGGCTACATGCCTTCCATTAAAACCGTTTAAACTTGAGACACTCCCTTTCTAATTTTAGATAAATTTATTTTCATTGGCCATTGTTCTAAAGTGTAGAGCTTGATCAATAAATATTTGTAAATGATAAAATGATATTTATTTTTGCAAATAGGTTACAATGTAACTCTTTTACACGTCAATCTCTCAAATAACTAGATGAGGCTGGCATTTCCCATCGGACTACTCTGAGAAGAAATGACGAAACAAAATCAAAGGGCATAGTCTGTTTTAAAGTCCAGACAAAAATCAATTAAAGATGTCGGAGAATTTCTAGTATTTGAGTTGCACAGAGTCTGGAATTCTGCCCAGTGCATAGCAATAAACTCACCCTTTATTACATGGGACTTAATAACATAAATGGTGAAAAGTGAGTGTACATTCTATAGCGGCATTACGTGCCGTAATGCATCTCTGCCTAGTTGTTGAATAGTTGTTATTGACAGAATTATTTTTGAAAGCGTCTTAATTACAGTGACCTTTGAGTATAATGAATGACCACCAATGATCAAATCCGGATTAACAGTTATACCTCGCTACGAACCAATCTACTCACAGAACCAGATAAGTACGTATATAAGTGGCGATCTCTTGACCCACATCGATGGGAAGGCTCACTGATTGCATCGGAGGTCTCTAATGAGAGGAACGAGGATAAAATTTCCATTTACAAATAAGACTAATAACCGTAGCGTAAGATAGCAAGGTTCTCTTGAAAGTGGGTAAAAAAATATTGATGGTTTTGTGTTAAGAATTTTATTTTTCAATAAAAGCTTTAGATGGTACAGCTATAGGTTTTTAATTTTCCGGAGCTGCGAACTACCTAGCGGGTTTACCGGAGCTCCAGCTTGAAAAGCAGGAGTAGGAATGGGGTGGTTTTTATGCAGTAAGAGTCTAACTCTCCCTCTCGCCTCGCGTAAGGCGAGAGAAGTCATTGGATGATTTTCCCGAAAAAAAGGGTTCCGTAGCCAAATAGCAAAAACCGGAACCCTTATAGATTCATCATGTCTGTCTGTCCGTTTGTCCGTCCGTATGTCACAGCCATTTATTACCGAAACTGTTGGGCCTACATAGTTAAAATTTTGTTTTATTATATGACTGAATAAAAAAATACTTGTCAAATATTTTTCTATTACCTAACCGAGGAACTAAGTAGATTTTGATTTTTTATTCCCCGTCATTATACCTATTCGCAAGAAAAGCCGTGGAATAGCATCAGTGCTAAACTAGGATGCGCTTCTAGTATGATATTAATAGTGTAATATTTTAAACTGTAATCAAATAAAGACTAAATACCATTACTCATAGATACGAAAATCGATAAACAAAAGAGTTCACGTGACGCTTTAAAAACAATGAATAACTGAAAGTTTCTACGAAAAATTATTCCAGATGAAAACATTCAGCCAAACAAATATCACCTTTAACAAGATAAAAATAGATGATAAATTCGATCAGCCTGATATTTTTACCTTGTAAGCAACAAACAATTCTGAAAACGAGGCTCTAAATAAAGTAAAACCAGCCAAAGTAAAAACACATGTACACTCAACGCTCTCGTTACTCCTAATAACCCTTCAAATTTATACGTCAAATTTCACTCCACGCAAAAATAAACCATTTCTCTATTACATATAGGGTACATTTTCAGTTGATGAGCTAGTGAAATTGTCACCGTATCAGATTATAACTGATGAGGGTTGGTAATAAGATATTATGTAGACGGTTGATGAAACTAGGCGAAGAAGACTGCATAGCGGCGGGGTTTTCACCTGCGAAAGAAAAAGATAGATTAATAAATGTCTGTAATATAAGTCTTGTGTTATATTTTTTTGGTTTTTGGACGGTAAACAAATCTTTTTTGGTCTTTTTTTTAAAAAACGTTGTCCCACATTAGGATTTTCTCCTGTGTCGTGGGTGCGTTTACAAACATACAAGTTCACATGCACATGACACCCAAACCCGACACAAGAATTTGTGCCTCACACAAAGAGTTGCTCCGTGCGGGAATCGAACCCGCTACCCGTTGCGCGGTACCCAGTTGCCCAGCCACCGCACTAACCGTGCAGTCATTAGACAGCAAGTAGACAGAAACAAACGAAACGAGAGTGCGTTTGGCGCTCTTATTGGTTGGTACATTCGTACGGGCCAATCAGAGCGTCGAACGCGCACTCGTTTCAATTACTTTAAACGTAAAGCAAACTCGTACTAATGCTAAATTAATTATGTTTGTAACTTAATAACGTAATTCGTCCAGTTTAAAAAACGAGGCTAGGGCTCATATTCACCATTAATGATAGGGCCCAGAAGGGCTGATGTCTGATCCGGAGCTGCGGACTACCTAGCAGCTTTACCTTTTTAAGCAGGAGTAGGAACGGGGTAGTTTTTAGTCAGTAAGAGCCTGATACTCCCTCTCGCCTCGCCAAAGGCGGGAGAAGTCATTGGATGATTTTCCACCCTTAAAAAAGGGGCTCATATTCAAATATGAATGATTTAGCTGCTATACTTTTGCGTGATCGCGTGTCGCAGTGCTGCTTATATTCTTACTAGTCGGGTTACCTCGAACCAAGCCTTGAAACACAATGAATATAATAAATGCTATTAACGTTTTCTTAAACTTAGACAAGGATAGACAGATATTTATGACGGTACGCTTTTAATTTAATGCTAGACTGGATTCTGCTAACGACGCCTTGACTCGCGGTGAGCGTCGTCGTTTGAATTCAAATCAGTCTGACTCTGTTCTAGTGAAGTCAGTTGAGTAGAAATGGACATAAATATTAATTTTGTTACTAATAATTGTATTATTGGGGAAATTTAATATTTTCGAGGTTGAGGTTTGATCTATTGATTGGATTGTTAGTCTAACTGTGTATTGGTTATTTATGATGTCCAGTTTTGGATTAGCAAAAAGTATTATTCAGTCTGCCTCGTTGGTCGAGTGCTCGCAAGTACGACAAACCCGTGCATGCTTAAAGAGCCATCAGACCACCGCAGATGGGGTCTGATGCCTGATCCGGAGCTGCATACTACCTAGCAGGTTTACCGGGGCTCCGGCTCGAAAAGCAGGTGTAGAAATGGTATGGTTTTTAGTCAGTAAGATTCTGACACTCCCTCTCGCCTCGCCCACGGTGGAAGAAGTCATTGGATGATTTTTCCCCCTTCAAAAAAACCCAAAACTTTACTAACACTCATCTCAACGTAAGAATAAAACTTAAAACCTTAACAGTCTTACATCATTTCAATTCATTCTTTTCTATCAAAACAGTAACTAGAAACATAACCGCAACACTAACGACAAAAATAAAAACATTAAAAAACAGCGAACAAAGACTTCAGAAAGCTATTTTTATTTCCTTTCAAAGAAAATATCTTTAAAAGACACCAAACGACTTCATATTAGACTACTGCTATCGATGAAGACATTTTCATAGTATAAGAGCTGCTGAAGCGTCCAAATAAAGTATGTCCTGTAAGGCCAATTTTTGCCGATGCTAATGAACCATCCAATCAAAGCACCGAACGCGGTCTCTTTTCGATCTCGTCAAACGTAAAACAAATTCGTACTAAGCCCACAGATTCGTGGCTTAATTGTTTATAATACGCTAAGGGCAATAATTACAATATGGTGTACAGCCAACTCAGTACATTCAGGTTTGGATTTGTTATGTACCAATATAAGCTGACCGTTAAATGTGTAGAAAGAACATAATAATATAAAGCCAGACTGTGATAAACTGGATTTTTAAAAAGAAGATGATGTGCTGTGCTGTTTACTGCCAGGTTATAACAGTGATTAGTGTCCTTAGCGTGTAATAAATAATCATCCTACAAGCTTAAGTGTGGGAGAGCCATGCTTCGGCACGAATGGGCCGGCACGACCGGAGTGATACTACAGCCACACAGGAAACGTTGTGAAACACCGACGCTTGTGTTGTGTAAGTAAGGTTACTGGAGGCCACTTACCATCAGGTGATCCTACTTGTTTACCATATACCATAAAAAAATTATTAACTTTGCAGGATGAACTTTAATCGACATGTTCATAGCTCTTACACTATCTGAGGAAACCGCTTCGGTAACAATGAAATTAAAATTTACGGTTCGAATTGTGTAGAGTATCGAGATTCTGGTGGTACAGTTATTGACTTTGTAATGTTGGGTGGTTTTGTTTCAATGTGAGAGATATGTGTGTTAAGTTGGTTGTATTTATGACTATGGATGACGAGGACTTATCGCCGTAGTCGGTCATTTAATTGTTTTTGCAACAAAATTGTTCCTTAAGAATAGTGAAAGTCTTTGACTGCCAATAGAAAACTGTTGAAAGCAAATCCTCCGCTAACGTCGGTCACCGGTGACCACCACGGCGTTCAATGTGTTAAGTAATCATTAAATGTCTCTCATTAGCAGTTAATCAAGTAAGTTGAAAATAATGTACCTATGGATTTTATCATCTGATTAGAATTATGTACTTTCAATCCAGTTAAAAATGATTTGAAAATAGGGTAGATTACTGATTTTTATTTTAATGTCCATCTTGTACATTATACGTAGAAATGATATATTTGCTCCTACTTTAATTTGTTTTAATCTAAGTATTGTTATCTTTATCACTAATATTTTTCATGTTTAATATGTTTTCATTACCTAACTGACGGCCTAAATACATTTTTAATTTTCATACCCCGTCATGATCCTTATTATCGAATCTAAAACTATTTGCTTCAACCAGAATCTTTTATTATTGAATCTAAGTTTATTTTTCTCAACACTTCCTCAGCATCAAACTCTATGAATAATAAAAAGAAAAAAGTAAAAAGCGAACGGAAGAAAAACGCTAAGAACCTGAGGCATAGTATCTGCAGTATTTTAAAAAATAAGGTTAGAAGTCAATCAATAAATTCATAATAAATTATGCAAGGTTGTAAGTGAATTGCTGTCGTAAAATTCATTCATGTGGAGAAAAATATCTCGATGGCATATCGGAATACTAAATTATTTGGATGAGGTGCCTACGCACTCGGTGCGAAATACGCTGGGAAGGTGATGTTACTTTCCATTTTGAGCGGTGCGTTGCACAACAATATTTTTTCTGACATTTTATTAGAAATTCTTTTTTTATGGAATAGGTGACAAACGAGCAGAGTTCTGATGGCAAGCAATCAGCACCGCCCATGGACACCTGCAATACCAGAGGAGTCACAGGTGCGTTGTCGGCCTTTAATTCTAACTAAGAAGTTTTCCCCATGGATGCAAGATGAGTCTAATCAGTCGATCGGGTGATTATTTGGGATTAGGGATGCCTATATCCAGCAGTAGACGTCTTACTACTGATATATACATACATACAAAAAAAAAACTTTGCCCCACAATAGGATTTTCTCCTGTGTCGTGGATGCGTTTACAAACATACAAGTTCACATACACATGACACCCAGACTCGAAACAACAATATGGATCACACAAAGAGTTGCATCGTGCTAACCTTGCCAAACTAAGAGATGAGGATAATGAATCGAATCTTAATTAGGGACTTAACCATATTTTACGAATAATTCTGTTAGAAATGATACTTCTGTATAAATATGTACAGTACTATGTACACATAAATTGACTCACCACGATACAACAGATCATTTTTGTTTTTCAGAGGGGATTGTTGAGAGATATACGGAAGAGAGAGATCAAAGAAAAACTGGATATATATATACGTACGGGAAACAACATCAAGGAAAGGAGGCTGTAATAAAATGATCTTTGAACAAGATGAAGCTTGACTTTCTATTTTTGGAAATGAAAACTGGAAGATAGGAAGAGATTGTTTAAATGTAAACAAGACAAGGCTCAAAAAACAAGGAACAGCTTTAACTGTTGCACTTAAAGACATTTAATGATTACTTAAACTATTCCTTAGTAATGCTTTTGTTCTGAAAACAATTGCTAAGGACTGGGTTAAGCAACCATTAAATGACTCGGAGTACGGCGGCAAATAACATTTTTATAATAACTATCGTGAGACATACTAAATTAACTAAAAATCATGGTTTTACTCACGTACATTAATGGAGAAAAGCTCTACTAGTTTCGTTGAGTTTGCTATGATATCCTCGCTTGGTAGGCGGATTAGAAATAATAGTCTGACTATAACATGCTAAGTTTTTCATGCATTTCGCATAATAGGGTAGATGATTAATTTTTATTTTAATGTCCGTTCATAGATTATTTTTAAATATAAGACATGTATTTTTTATTTTCTTACGGAAACAAATACTTTCGAACATAATATTTAAAATATCCCGAGACGTCACTTCTAAGTACATTATTTATACGTAGAAATGACGTATTTGCTCTCACTTCTAAACTTTGATTCATTTTAACTAAGTATTGTTATTACATATTAATTTTTTTCATTACCTAACTGACGGACTACAAAGAGATGAGTGGAAAGAAGGCAGAAACGCCTTTGGCCTGGGGACCACCATGGCTGAAAATAAAATAATAAAATAACTGAAGAACTAAATAGATTTAAAATTTTCATACCCCGTCATCATCTCAATACCCAAAAGAAGAAAATACCTTAAAGCTCTTTACAATACTCATACTCAATTTCCTAGTACTTTGGGAGTCGAAACATGATTTTGATGGACATGAATTTATCCGCCACGATTCCGAAGCTTAGTGCGTAAACCCTGTGAGATGTTTGAAATATTCACGGCCCGATGAGCATGTGATTGACTCGATTCCTTCACCCAACTCTTAGATAGCCGGTTTTGACTCGCTCAACCAATTCTCGCGATCTAAATTGAATAGTTAGAGCTTTGATGGGGGTATTGAAGTTTGGTTATCTATGTTTGGGTCTCGGGTTCGATTCCCGGGTCGGGCAAGATATTTTTTTTCGGGTTTTTGAAATTTTCTCAGTAGTAGCACGGAGTCTGGTACTGGAAATTCTGACAATCGTCCAAATGATTGGAATAAAAAAATTAAAGTACACAAAAAAGTAATGCCGCCGGCGGCGATTGCTTACTATCAGGTGATCCCTCTACTTGTTTACGGCTTTTTCCACAAAAAAACATTCCCTTTCTATGTTTTAGGGATTTTTTTTCAATATTCTCAATTATATTAGGAATTTAAAAAATCAAAAATCTATCCATTTTATTGCAATAATAAGGACCAAGCTTAGTACTTACGTTTCAGTAAACTTTTATTCGACGATTAAGCCGAAAAGCAGCCTGAATTCTGTTATAAGTGTAGTAAATACAGCAATTTGATGGATGGCATAATAGTCCATTTATAATGTTCCCTAATATTTCATCTTCCGATATTTTTCCTTTGAATTCTTGATTCTAGTGTTAAAAGGCCTTTTTGTTGGGTGAGTAGGGGTGGACTGGCCTAGGCTTAGACTGATGGGCACCTATTGTCTTCGATTTACGTATTATATTAAGTTAAAATGTAGTGATCAATCAACGTATTGGCTATGTTAGGACTTACTAGCTTTTTTTTTAGTATAAAAGTGTTTTCTTGTTAAATTAAAAGTAGTCTTAACCGACGAGTATGCATGAAAAGACTGATGACTGTTGATGAAGTGAAAGTGGTATGGAAATATCGTGGTAATTGGCGCTCCATTGGGTCTGCCTACCACCATGGGAGACAGGCGTAAGGTTATATATGTATGTTTAAGTAGTAGTGTTACAAGTACGGTGCCGTTTTGGGGGTTAAGAATTTAAGGTTTGTTGGATTATATGTGATTGGGAAGACGGGTAATAAACCTCACTCACACAACGAAACACTCCGCAAGCGTTGTTTCACGTCGATTTTCTGTAAGGACGTGGTATCACTCCGATCGAGCCGGCCTATTCGTGCCGAAACATGACTCTTCTATCCTTATTTGAACTGTTAGACCAACGAAATAAGTTCCATGGTAAAATATAATTTTGCAGCTATATAAAAATATGTACGACACAAAACAGTATCACCCAATTTGAAGATAATCTTCGCTAACATATTATTATTACGGGTGTATTATACGGCAAAATTATGTCGACCCAATTTCATAGCGTATAATGTGACAAAATTAAATTGTACCCTAATAATAACGGGCTCAAATACTTCCCTATATTAGGAAATTGTAATCTAGACTAATAAATAAAATTGGATTGTCTTTTTTTAATATTGATAAAATATATTTTTATTACGTGTATATGAATACATATACTAAAATAAGTAGCCTAAGTTACTCTTAGCTACCTGCCATTAAAAGAGCCGTCAAAAATTGGTCCAGCCATTTCAGAGATTAGTGGGAAAAATAGACAAATGGACAGACAAAAATTGTAAAAAATGTGATTTGGATGTATGTATCGTTTGGTATGTAGTAAAAATTTGTATTTTGTATGGTATAAGCCTGTAAATAAGCAGATGGATCACCTAATGGTAAGCAGTTATTTTGCTCATGGATATCCGAGGCGTTACAAGTGTGTTGCCGGCCTTATGGGGTTTAGGAATTTAAAGGTTGTTGGGGAATTTGGAAGATTCGGAAAGGGGCTCCGGTAATAATTTAACTCACACAAAAAAAAAACCCAAGCGTTGTATCACGTCGTTTTTCTGTGAGGTCGTGGTACCACTCCCGTCGAGCGTGCCCATTCGTGCCGAAACATTGTTCTTCCACACTTAGCATGACTCTCCACGGTTATTTTAATATTACAAACAGACACTCCAATTTAATTCAGTAGTCTAGATCCTTCACACATTCTGTGTTCACATGTTTTTTTCTCATCTAGTAAGTAATCTTGTAAATCCCGAAAAGACCAATAAATGCCATACACAATACTAATCTCCAAAATCACAAAATTTAATATCACTTTTTTCAACTCAGTGATCAAAGTAGAGACTCTCAGCATTTGACCTTGGCTCCAATGAAGCAGGCACAAAATATTTGACCTTTCTAATGTAATATATAATATCATACTATATTTTGGCGACCCTACTCAAATTAGTCGGCGAGTATTACAATTTATTCGCGAAGCTTATTTTTATAGGCGACGAAACGGTCCCTTGGATTTTTTCACCTTATTTCGTTCGTTCGTTGGATCGTGTCGACGTTACCCGTGTGTAATGAGAATTTTCGACGATCCGTTTTATTTTGTTTCGAGTTTGTCTTTCGAGATATTTTTACTTTTATGTCACAGGAAATTCGTGTATAAGTTAATTATGGTATGAGTGGTTATGTGAATGACGAAATAATCTGCGTATTTGATGGTTTTTTTTTAAATTCATTGAAAAATATAGCAGTTTGGATGTGTGATGATGCCTAAATGGAAAGAATGTTAGAAGAAGATTACATCATCTTCTATGTCAATCTATGTAATGGGCTTTTCCACCAGAGATGTGCTATGCTACGTTGCTGTGGATGCGTTTGGCTTCTACCAGTCATATTTATTGGTAAACATAACTTAGGACTGGTGAAAACGGACACAGCTAAGGTACCTATGTTTTTTTTTATATGGAAAGATACGTGCTATGGATGGCTTCCCTACTATCGATATTTCGCATACTTCAGCTGCGTATCTTCCTCGCACAGATTAGGATCGATTTCTAGAACATAGTACTCGCATAGCATCGCATAGCATAGTTTTGTATCAGTGAAAACAGTCAAATAGTTTTACAGCTTAGCTATTACATCTTCATAGTATAACTACATAGGACATCTCTGGTAGAAGAGCACCATATAGGGACAGCAACTGCACCACTATAAACTATCACTGGGAATTCCAAAATCCGAAAGAATAAGTTTTGGTGGTTCTTCTTTGAGAAGTGGGATAAGAATGGTCTCTCCATTCAAAAATAATTTGATTTCAATAAACTTACCAACTCAATATTAACCCCAATCGAGAAATTAAACCATTTTTTACTCTGAAATAAAATATTTACCAATTCTCTCTCCACTAAAGTTTATCGGGTCAGCTAGTAATAAATACAGCGAAAAATATTAGCCCAGTCTGTTTAATATAACGCTCGTAAGTAAGGAACGCTGAGAGCCAATAAAGCAATATTTGAGGAGATGAAAAAAGAGCAAAAATGGTAAAAACTCAAGCAAACTTGGCTTTAGGCCAGGGAGTATAAAAAGAAATTGCAAGTATACTGTCCTTCTGAATCAAGCATCTAGATTGTTTGGGAAACTGGTATGGTTGTAAATTAATGAGGCGTGGACTGAATGAGTCGATGCTATAAGATTCTTCCGTTTACAGTAATTGACAAAGGGACAACTGCCAAAATTAGTGTTTTACATAGTATAGAATAGAAGAGTCGACGAACGGCGATGGCGACGACGAACGGACTGCGATCGATCATATAAGTGATGATTACATCTAGACATCCGCAATACCAGAGTTATTTGTTTTCTGAAGGGAACCTGGATGTCTTCAAGGCCCAATTGAATATGTTGCTTATGGAAAGACGTGTTTCATCGTAGGCCGTATCGTTGCTTACCATCAAGCGACATAGTGGCCAAACGTCGACTTATCAAATATAAGAGGGAGAGAGAGAATATAATGTTGTACGGGGGGTAATTTATCCAATGACTTCTTTTGCCTCGGGCGAGGCATAAGGGAGTGTCAGACTCTTACTGACTAATAACCACTCCGTTCCTACTCCTGCTTTTCGAACCGGAGCCCCGGTAAAACTGCTAGGTAGTCTACAGCTTCGAATCAGGCATCAGCCTTACTGGGCCCCACACTGTGATGGTCTGATGGCTTTTTGAGGCGCGTGCCTAACGTTACGCGCTGTACACACGATAATCTTTTAGATATGTGTACCATAATATGACGAAATACAATGCCAATTGATTTTTACCAAATTATGTGCGAATATAAAGTAGAAATTAATAGATAATAGACATAATATAAATAGAAAGCAATACGAGACTTATAGTAAAGATTTCACAAATCAAAACACCCAATACCAATAGCATTTAGAAACCAGAACAATCGGATTACTAAGGTCTTAGTCTTGATTGCCTGGGAAAGTGATATTACATTTTCAGTACGGTACCCATAATACGAGTTTGCTTTACGTTGAACGAAAACGAAATGAGAGCGCGTTCAGCGCTGTGATTGTTTTTTTTTAAGGGCGAAAAATCATCCAGTGATTTTCGCGCTTTGGGCGAGGCGAAAGAGTGTGTCAGACTCTTACTGACTAAAAACCACCCCGTTGCTACTCCTGCTTTTCAAGCCGGGGCCCCGGTAAACCCGCTAGGTAGTCCGCAGCTCCGGAGGTAGTCCACAGTTCCGGATTTGACTGGTGCGAATAAATCAGTGCTGATCGCGCTCTTGTTTCGACGTAAAACCAACTTGTACTAAGGCTTCTAATTTACAAATTCTCTTCTACTGAGTCTACGTATGTAGTGAAGAATAACAAGCCCCATGTTATGTATGTCCAACATATGTTTGTTAGTTAAAGTGATATAACATTTTCAGTACTACGAGTATGCTTTACGTTGAACAGCGCCGTGATTGGCTAGCGCGAATAAACCAACCAATCAGAGTGCAGAACGCGCTCTTGTTTCGACGTAAAACCAACTTGTACTAAGGCCTCTGATTTACAAATTCTCTTCTACTGAGTCTATGTATGTGGTGGAGAATAACAAGCCTCATGTTATGTATGTCCAACATATGTTTGTTTGTTTACAACGGTCCGGGACGAGTTTTCTAGGTCACCGATATTGTGTTTGTTACAACAAAGTGCGTCACTTCAAACATATCCAACTTCTTGATTGTTTTGACATGGTTTCATACATGGATAAAAGAAAGAGACTGGATTGGCCTTGTGGGCGGGCCACGCGTGCCGAGGGTGCGAACGAACGTGCATACCGTTGTCATAACGCTCAAATGTTCATACTTACCGGCTAGCAATCGCTGTCATGTTTTGACAGCGTACGTATCTCCGCAAAAATATTATATTATGCCGTCTTGCGCTATTATAACGTGTCGGAAAAGAAACCAGGTGTGTAGCATAGCACGAGAAGGAATTTCTTTTCACCGGTAAGTCCAAAAACATAAAAATACGTGTGATATTTGTAATTATAACATTAGTATTATGAAATTTATAGACAAAAACGATATAATCGCAAGCAGACTAATAGTAATACATTGCTTGCGATAGATGAGTACAATCTTGCACTACGTGAGCAATCGCGCAATGTATGACGTCCATTGCGAGAGTCCCGAGTACCGAAACAAAAGCTCATTTCCACAAAATCTATGACATCGATAGTGTTGGGCAAATTTGTAATCAATGTCGATTGTTACTATGATACAGTCTATTATAATCAATAGCACACTTTATAATTTAAATAATAAGTATTATTTATTACGACTAATTAGTAATATAGATTTTGAGTGAGTTTTATGTTTTTATTTTTTTATAGAATGTGACATATGATTTATTTTAATATTATGTTTTAGGTTTCCAACAGATCCAGGTGTAACAAAATTGTGGATTGACACAACTGGTAGAATTTTTTTTTTTTCAAGTTCCACCACACAGATTAGAAACTGCGTATATTTTTATCTCCACCATATTTATACAGACATTGGTCTTAAAAACTAAGCTTATATAATAATTAATAGTATAATAAATTATGTAGCAAGTTACACGACCAGGTTTAAAACAATTGAAATGACAAGTGGTGGGATTCAGGAACCCAAACTAGGAAAACCTGTACTATGGGCTCCTGGATTACTACTAAATGTAGCATATTTCGTTCGCAACATTTCGATGTTGATAATTACATAATAACAAAGTCAGGGAAAAGAAACTTAAAATTAGGCGTTTATCCGCACAATATCGCAATGTGTAATTCAGTAAGTAAACTGATTTTATTTTAGAAAATTTTAAATTAGTCTCTTTAAATCAGTTTTTTTGTCTAAAAATGGCGATATTTAAAATATCATCTTTCGTAAATTTAAAAAATGAAATAATATAACCATGTTATTTCAATGTGTTCTGTACTTTATACAGATTATTGTAAATGTGAGAGCCCTGTAATTAGCTAAATTAGACTAGTAGAATGCATTTGTGTCAGCTTAGAGTTGTCATGCTCACTCAAAGGTCTCACTGGCGGTGGCACGGGCATTGGATCGTTCGATTCCCTGCAACATGGTTGAGTTGGACGGTGCTGGTGTACGTGTCATGTTGGTGAACGAGCGCTGTCAACTGGGACTGGTCAGCTCCAGACTGTATTAATTTTGTTGTTCTTAAGGTTTTTTTCTATCGCTTTGACTGAATATTAGTTTTACATTGTTCTCACATAGTTCAAGCAATCGATGCAAAGAAAAGCAATGTTATCAAGAATTGTATTGTGAATCTAATTGAAAAAGATCGAAGAACAGATCTTCGATCTTCTCCATAGGAATCTACACTTTGGAACGAGCAAATAGCTTCACTAGAGGGCTGACCGACAGACAGACGTTATTAATATTATTATATTTGCTTTGACGTTCAAAAGTGCCTATGATTTATTTATTTTTTACTGATTTTTAACTTATTGAGTATTAAAATTGGTTTTAAAATTCAGTTGTGTATTTTTTATTTATTTTACTTTTATTACTTGGTTTCTATTTCGCATGAATACAATTTCACAATATTCAACAATACTTGTAAAACAAAAACAAGATTACTTAAATTTTATCGATATCAACAATCGACCTTTGTCTCGCCCTAGTATACATGAGTTTTTATGCGTGTTAGAGTGTACGTCAAATGCAGTCATTGCGTTTGTGTGACAACCAATAGCAAATTCGAGATTTAAATGTGTGTTATTTATTTGTGGGGGTAATCCGCTCAGACATTGGTCTCTTGCTTGTAGTGAAATTAAAGGGTGGGAGAAACGGCGACACGCGTTCTGATACAAATCAGGAACTATTTCATTTCTACTCTCTTTATATGTTCTGTGGTTTCATAACATGATGTTATGTTATTTTGTGACATCATTTTGTGTTATGTTAGGTACATTTTTATCTTAGTCAAGAGCCTTGCTGCTATAAGATACCGTTATATTTTGGTGTTACTGGATTTTGTCTTAGAAGTGAGATAGATGACACAATACAAAATGACTGCACTGTTGGCGCGATTGGCTGGGTAACTGGTTGCCGTGCAACGAGTAGCGGTTTCAATTCCCGCACGGAGCAACACTTTGTGTGATCCACAAATTGTTTAATTTCACTAGGATTTTCTCTTGAATCCTGGGTGCGTTTACAAACATACAAGTTCACATGCACATTACATCAAGACCCGTAATGACAATTTGTTGTTCGCACGGTTGCTCCGAGCGGGAATCGAACCCGCGACACGTTGCACGGAAGCCAGTTGCCCAGCCAACCGTGCCATGCCATTTTGTGTTGTGGCATGACAAAATCCAGTAACACCAGGATAGGCAGTAATCGAACCCGCTACACTTTGAACGGCAGCCAGTTGCCTAGCCACCGCGCCAATTGTGTAGTCAGTCAGTGGTCAAACGCATTCTGTATTAATAATTTTATTATAACTTTCGTGAGACATACTAAATTAATTATTATGTTATCGGCTTACTCACGTAATTATTTGACGAAGAACTCGACTAGTTTCAAGCCATGCTAGAGGCTCATATTCATGAGCAGCATTCCGCGACACACGACTCGTTACCGTTAACGAGTCAACATCGTCGTGCGCCGAATAGTGCGCGTGATTCCAGGCAGAGGGCGCGATGGGCGCGAAATTCGAGTCGCCAGTAGCAGCGTGACAATCGCATTCTGTATTCTAAGAATATGTTTTAGATAACTTACCATTAAAAATATGGACGTATATACTAGCAGGAACAGCGTTGTTCGGCACACAGGTGTAGTTGCCCGCATGCGAGACGCTTGCTGCGGGTATCAGCAGATCGGATAGTCTCTGTACAGGATCCGTGGTGACGTTGATACCTCGTTCCACGTCGTAGTTTATCATTCTGCTGTTGTGGTACCTGAGGACAATAGAGAAGGATTTTTAGTTATATTTTTTTTAAGAAGCAACGTCTCGCCTTTTATCCCTGATGAGATAGGTACGAGTACACAATACGGCACGTAATGCCGCTGTACCATTGTACAGCGGCATTACAATGTGTTTACATTTAAACACATTACACGAAAACCAATAATAATTTGCCCGACTCGGGAATCCAACCCGAGTCTTCTTGTGTGGCAGTCGCATTTGCGTCCACTCGACCAACGAGGCACTCATCATTTTTTACCGGGCTTATAGTGACCAGATTGGCGATATCTATACATAGTATAAAACAAAGTCGCCCATTTTGTCTGTAGTCCCTTCGTATGCATAAAACTTTAAAACTACGCAACGGATTTTGATGCGGTTTTCACTAATAGAAAGAGTATTTTCTCCGACAGGTTTTTATATATAATTGAAATACATTGAAACTATATTAGCTGAGTTATAGCGATTTATGTCCAAGAAGTCAGAAAAAAAATCTAATTGAAGATTGTATTTGTGCGTGCGCCGCTTATACCGTTGGATACAAGTAAGAACAATGTATAGCAAAAACATTGGTCTTTATTAGTTCTACAAAAAAGTCCGCGATGACATATATCCAGCTTTTTTATTTAAGTCACAAAAACTACTTTTCTGTATTAAAAAAACATTTAATTCGTTGGGTGATGTTTAACTGGTGATATAACCAATAATACATATATCCTTATCATAATAAGTAAGTTCATCATCACGAGCATTTAATTTAGATTATTTTTGCAGTTTACAGTGTGTTATTTAGACATATAGTTTAGGAGATATCACGATATTAGTATTGCGGCACGGTACGGGCCGGCCGCGGCGGCGGGGGCAGCGTCCCTATAAATAGCGCGTCGGCGGCAGCGGCTCCCCATTAGCACTTTGAAATTGAAAAAAAAACAAAAAATATAAAAAACGGTACATAAAAAATAAATAATATTAAAAAGTAGGTACTACGACTTTGATCTATACATATAAGACAAAAAAAAATCTGTACATTACTTAAATATTTTTTCCAAAAACTGATAGGGGGGGCGATCAAAGAAGAGTCACAGAAACCAAAAAACATTTTAATATTTTAAACGCGGTTAAGGGAAAGAGAAGTTATTGTGAATTGAAAATTAGTATCCAATATGTGTTGGTGCGTTGACTGTATTTGTCGAAGTAGCGGGATACACGCAAACGAAGTTGCGCGGGTCAGCTAGTATTAAGGCGCTGTGCATAGTCAAAATAGGATTGATTCAACAGTTTTTTTGCCCAATGTTTACATGTTAGAGCAACAAAAAAAATATATGTTAATCTTGATCATTTTTATGAATGGACCACCTTCTCCAAAACACGATTTCTATTAATTTTCTCGATAGAAAAAAATCATAAACTAACCATTTAAATTGAAATTCTAGCCATTGTAACTATATTATTTATGAACATATCTTAATAAAATTAATAACAGTGACGTAATTTAAAATAATAAAGGGATCTGCCTTATTTATTTGTCGATTGAAATGAGATATTTGTAAGAATTAATATAATTCATGATAAATAACTCAGAACGAATCGAACAAAACGTCGTCCGATCATGACATCTATTCGTTTCTCTTTCATTCCTACGCGGACCGGCAGTGACCGCTGAGGCGCGCTGCTTGGTGGACCTATGTCAGTTTGTGTCAATCGCCGCTCAGAAAATAATCATTCACTAACATATATTTTTGCTGTTTGTAATATTTTATTTTGTAATTAGCTTTTTCTAAGTTGGGTTGTCAGTATATTTTTTTGTACGAAATCGATTTGAATTATAAGTTGTGTAAATACAATTAATTTTTTCATATACTACATATTACCGCGTAGCATGGTGCAGATGACACATTCAGTAACGTTCCGTACCATTCTTGAAAGGAGAAGGGGACTTTTGGGTCCAGCAGTTAACTAGTTGAAATGTATATTAAAAAAACCGTAATTTTTTTCTAAGGGAAATCACAAAATATGGTACCTTGTTTCTATCTGGGAAGCGAGAAAACTTAAATTAAGTTATCAAACATTTATGATTATTTAATCATTTATGTATAACGTACTCTGTGATTTAAACTTCTTACAACACTCCTGTCTGATATCAGTCATATACCGATTGACAGATGACACTCGTTCATTGTGTTTCGTTCTGAGTGCGCACGTATTTTCCATGTTTTATTGTTTAACCCCACGACCTCGGCTTTATAAAGGACTTTTGACGGATCTTGCATTTCTAAATTACCTGACTCTCTATTTTGGACAACTGTTTAAGCCTATCAATTGGATATTGACGACATGGATCGCTGTGTAAATTGTACAATTGCGACTGGTCGCAGTAACTCTATTGGCAGAAGAGTCTTGGAATTATTAGTTATTCGTCAGTGGCGTGCATCTCAGCCTGTATAATATGGTATCTCAGTTGGGAAAGATACCAAGAAAATATACCCCGACCCCCTACCCAATTCTTAGATGACATTCTCCTAATTATTGAAGATGAATAATACATATTTTATACTAATATTGGTGTTTTATTTATATATCCTCCTGTCCCTTTTTTAGTTTTTAAAAGATTAGTGCCTACTGCGTCTGAGGGCCTATGCACACCACGTTTTTTAAAAGCGCCGTCGACGCGCGTTTGTAGCGACACAGACGCGATACGTAACACCATAGACGTGTTTAGTGATGAGATGTACTGCTATGATGGATATGGATAGGAAGTCGATGATTTTTTTAATAGAAAACAAATATTGTGCGTAGTTCAATTTTTATTTTTAAAAAACCCTTAATTATGTTGATGAAACAACGGAACATTATAAGATGGGTTAAAAAGTTGCTAAGAAAAATTATTTACTTTTTATTCGTCCAAACTCATATTATTATCTGAGTCAGGATCATCTGAATCTGTATCTGTATATTGACATTATATACACGCAGATAAACTGCACAACTAAACAACACACTTTAATAACAAAATTAAAGAGAATTCAATGTATGCTGCGAGTATCGATAGCGATAAAAAAAATCTTTCTAATGTCCATCCCTAATCATGTGGTACTGAGAGACGTCAACGACATACAGGCAACTGTCACTAGCGCAAAAACTATAGTAGTAGTAAGTTTGTGTAAATTATTGTTCGATTTCGGTTTTAGTCATAAATAAACTAATAAAAAAAATAAATAAAAATAAAATAAAAATGTATACAACATAATATCGAAAAAATAAGAAAACAAAAACTAATACGAGTAATGAGATTCGATCTTAAGGATCACGGAACGCGAATCTAGACAGCAACGCACTGGGCCACTCGTCCATGAAACTATAGTAGCGAAATTACGCACCTAAATAAAATGGAATACGCGTATCAATGACATTTGCACGGTGCACCCCTCAGTACACGAGACCCACTTCACCTGCTTCACCCCCTCAAATACATAAAAGTTGTCTATTCACCGCGCCTTAAATAAGGGCCAAATTAAAAATACCCTTAACCGACGAGCATGTATGATAAGACTGATGACTGTTGATGAAGCAAAAGAGGTGTGTAAGATTCGTAGTAATTGACGTTCCATTGTCTCTGCCTGCCACGGTACTATTATTATTAACACAAAATGATTATTATTTACTAGATAATTCCATAATTGTATCGCCTTCAGTTTGTTTATATTCACTGTTAGATTTTCAACCTTTTGTAAATGTCGTCACTCTACTTAGCTAGTACGATCAAACGCAACCTTATATTCTGTAGCCAATTTTTTGTATCAATCAATCAAAAAATACTCCAATTATATTTATCCCCGGTAAACATAGATCCAAAATAATAGCAACTACTTTCCTTTCAAACAATAAAAGGCAGAAAGGCGAAAAAAGTCACAAGGTACTTTGTTCCTTAACTGCCATATCACGCGTGGAAAAAACATACCTTTAACAATCATCATTTTCTTTGAATACCTATACCGAGACTATAAGGAAAACATAATACAGTTATTTAACGAAAACAATACGCCTCGAGCCATTCTATAAACCATTTTAATTAATAAAAGATGAAAATCAAAATGGCCCCTTTGAAATCAAGCTGACAACAGACTAAACAAACAATGTTAGAACAAAAACAGAAGTCGATTCTACTAAAACATTTTATTAGAGAAGTAAACAACTCGCTACAAATAGGCGATCCATCTTAGTTCTGTTGATTTTATTAAAAAATAAACGTATTGACAATCTGCTGTGATTGGTATTGAAATACTGGGTGGCTAATAAACAATGCTTTTGTATTTATTGGATTTGTTTTCGCCTCAAGGTTAAAGTGAAAGTTTCTTCATTACTGAATCAATAACATGGTACCTATTTATAGACCTTCTGAAGAAATTGTCTTTATTCTAAACGGGGAAAAAACATTCAATGGCTTTTCCCGTCTTGGGCGAGGCAAGAGGGAGTGTTAGACTCTTACTGACTAAAAACCACCCCGTTCCTACTCCTGCTTTCGCGACGGAGCCTTGCTAACCCACTAGGCAGTCCACAACTCCAGCTAAGACGTGCTTATCATCTGCGTACATGATAATTATAGAATTTTCTACTAATGTCAATTTAGTCCCATTCTAGTACGGGTTTTGTATATTGATTATTCTCTAGTATGTTTTAACCCCTTTAAGCATGGTAGAGGGTGACATTATTGATAATCGTTGACTCGATTATAGACGATTAATACGAGAATACCCAAAAATATTTTGTATGGTAGAGGGCGACACCATCGTTAATTGCCGACTCCATTATACACGATCAACGAAAACCCTCGAGCAATTGAACTGGAAAGCTCTTACTGCAGTCAAACTATGTCTCGTACTACAACAATTGATTAAACAAATAAAACCCTAACATATTCTCTCAACAAAAACTAGACCTAACACAACAAACGCTAAAGAAATACATAAATCGTGAATCATTACCAGTCTAAGAGAAAATGTGCCTACCAGCCAATTGGGCCATTTGTCTAGCTATGTAAGAAACTGTTAGATTCAAGCCTAACTGTTGCCAAGTCTTACTGCCAAACTGTATTTGCTGAACAAATTAAATTGATGGAGATGTCTTCGTTTGAGCTTGAGCTTCAGTCGCGTTTGCGTTACAAGAAATATTGTAGTTTGTATTTTTGGTTGTCTGTGTGAACTTATGTTTTAGAATTATTTGGGGGTATACTTTCTAAATATAAATATATAAAAATCAATTGCTGTTCATTAGAACGATTGGACCCACAGTTGGACCGAATTAGCACGTGTAGGTGCACATGGAAGTCCAGAGAAGGTTTAAGCGGTGAGAAAAATTATAAGTATATGAGGTGGTACGTAGTTTGCCGAGCCAGTTATCAGTTCCGAAATATTGTACCTGATTCAAAAACCCATGCTATATGTTTTGTTCAGAATTAAGTACATTGTTTTTATGGGATAACAGGCAAAGGAACATGCGAATCACCTAATGGTAAACGTTAAGCGCCGCCCATGAACACCTGAAACATTAGAGGAGTTTCGGGGTAGGCAGAGGTGCACATTACGGCATGCAATGCCGCTATACAATGTACACCCGCTTTCCACCATTTTTGACATTAGTCCCATGTAAAAGGGGTGAACCCATCGCCATATACCTGGCACAATTCTAGACTCCATGCTACTAAAGAGAAATTTTCGAAAAACCGAATAAGTACTATAATACATTGCTCGACCCGGGTATCAAAACCTAAGAAAGTATTTAACTTCTACTAAAAACTACAGTGAGAAAAATAAACGAGAGACTAAAAAAAAAAACATAAAACATCTCATCCAAAGATGTGTGTCAGAAAGGTTGCAGCTTGACACATTTTTAAAAACTGGACCAGTTTTAAAAGAACAAGTTTTTAAAAGCAATTGGACCGAGTAGTGGGTCGTTGGAGACTGGCCAAAATTTTACCTCGATTTGATTTACTGGAGTTTGAATCAAAATTGTTTGCTTAAAAGTCCATCTTTTAAATCTTGTTATTAAAGTCAAATATCTGCATACTTATTTGTACTTATTTTAAAGTCAAAGTCAAATCATTTATTCCAATTAAACCATATACTTAGGTACTTTTGAAACGTCAACAAATGAAGAAATAAATAATAGTCTGTCAGTTTGTCCGTCAGTGAAGTTAGGTGCTCGTTCCTTATACCTAAAAACGATCAATATTAGCACTTCATAGAAAGCACTGTTTAAAATTTCGTATTATTGCGGAGAATGACAAAATGAGAAAAACTCAATAAGTGTTTCCGAGCACTAGTAATGCATGCACTGAATCAACGGATTTAGAGAAAACATTTGCCTTTTTAATGGGGGCAAACGAACAGACGTGTCATCTGATGGTAATGATTCAACGCTGCCCATGGACATCCGCAACGCCAGACGAGTCACAGGTGCGTTACCGGTCTTCTAAAAATGAATACGCTTGATGAGCCATTGCGAATATCAGGCAAATGTTTTCTCTAGTATTTTACAAAATGTTGTATTTGTGCATCTCATAGTATATACCCTTTCAAGAAATAAAAGGTGAGAATTTATACCATATACATAAACATAGAACCAAGAACCACAACCGTAAGAGCAACTTAATCACAGATATACGTAGAGAAATTCAACATAAAAAAGTATATATACATAGGGAAAATATCCTGAAAACTGCTATACGGAAATCCGTCTTAAAGTCTAAGGAATAGAATGCACATCTGAATAAACATCTCATACAGATGGTCGGCAATAAATCGTTGAAAGAGGTGAGTACTGGTTTCTGTAAAAGAAAGCGTACTTGTGGTACCTTTGTTGGGTTTTTTATGGAGCCTTTAGTGATCAGGCGAAAGAATTTTTATTGCGAAACTGGATACTGTTAGGATCTAGGTCTCGGGTTGAGTGAATGTTTTATGAATTAGAAGTAGACTGCGATTGGATTAGAATATTCCTTTTTTTCTCTCTCATGTCGTACCTTCATTTGTTTGAGTGTATTTTTCTTGGTAAAAAGGTAGAGGCTTATGAAAAGCCAATTTTTCGAGTAATGGTATGATATATGTGTGAATGAGATTACCGGAGGCCCAATCCCTGATTCCCCACAACACTTTCCTAACCCCTAAAAGGCCAGCAACGCACTTGTAATGCCTTTAGTGTTTCAGGTGTCTATGAGCGGCGGCGATTGCTTACCATCAGGTGATCCGTCTGCTCGTTTACCGGCTTATACCATAAAAAGTAAGTTTAAATGCAACACCAATGATAAAATATTCAATCTTTGATCCAGTTCTCATCAAAAGGAACAGAGCAAAAACAAAAAACGAACGAAGAAGTCGTCCTCGATTCAAATGCCTCGCGACAGGCAGTCAGCAAAATTTTTTGATGAGACCTCCAATTGAATTTGCACCCAATTCTCAACCAATCACGGTATAAAATCTATTTTGTGTAGTTCCGTCGGCTGGCTTTTTGTTCTGCCATTTTATTAAACATGTTTATTTCAATAGAAATGGAAATGTAATGTGAAATGATTTCTATTCGAACGACTTATTGTTTATTTTTGTTTGTCTTCAGCGAAGTACGTATACGGTTGATACGTTTGTTTTGATCTTTTTATTAAAGAAGTCGATTGAAAGAAGTGTGCGGTTGATGTGGAATATATTTGTATTAGTTTCTTTTTGTTTATTTAATTTCATTATGTTTGTTTTATTGAGTAGAACTATATATACAATGTGATAGGGGTGAGACTTCTAACCCGTTAAGGCTGAGTACTAAATCTAATTTTATCGACAAAAGTCGATCCCCCTAAAAATTATGGCTATTTTAATATTTTTTCTACTTTTTTTGATTTCAAAGGTTGTATGCGTCGTAGAAACAAAAAAAAAAAAACGACAAAGGGTAGCTAATAACCTTGGCTAACTAATTCATTACCTTTTTCATATGTTTGATAATGTTTTGATGAGAAAAAAAAATCATTTGTGTTGAATGTTGAAAAAATCACTATTTTTCAATATTTTCAATTAGGGGTTCAACACCCCATATTATTTTTTTTGTCGATAAAATTAGATGTAGTACTCAGCCTTAACGGGTTAGAAGTCCCGCCCCTATCACATTGTATAATAATATGTATAATAGTCTTTTTTCGAGAGAGGGTTAGACGATTTTTAAATTTTTCATAAGAAAAAGATCTTTAACACATTACACTCCTTAGGGGGCAAATGATTTATGAACTAACACTGCATTTGCATTAAAAATAAGCATTTTTTTTACAACAATAATGGTCTAAAGGGTACTTTCGCAAATTTTTGCTTTTGCCCCCCAAGGAGTGTATTTGTGTGACGCCTTCACGCAAAAACGGCTTAAACGATCGAGATGAAATTTACAATCATCAAGGGTAGATTATGGTCTGGAATAATATATAGACTACTTTTTATCCCTTAGAAACGCAGGCGAAACCGCTGGAAGAAGCAATTTTTTTAAACGTTGCTCCAATTTAGGATTTTTTCTTGTGTCGTGGGTATGTTTACAAATATACAGGTTCACGTACACATCACACTTAGACCCGAAACAACAATTTGTCGGCCACACAAAGAGTTGCTCCGTGCTTGCTCCGTGCGGGAATCGAACCCGCAACACGTTGCGAGGCAGCCAGTTACCCAGCCGTCGCACCAACCGTGCAGTCTTGAATAAAATATTTTCAAAATATTTAATTTTGCTTCGCTCCGAGAAATTCGCATTCATTTACATTTCCTCCTCACTCTCCAAGAAATCTTCCATAATAATAATAATTTCAAATATTCTCATACGATTAAACAAAGTTAAAACCATGATCAGACTGCGGTTTGACCCAAATACTCGACGGAGAAACCTCAGCACTCCGACCGAATCTTGGAACCTTGGCAATAGCACCACATCTTAAACAGCAGTATATGTCAGTATATGTCAGTATATGTCAGTATATGTAGTACTAGCGACCCGCCCCAGCTTCGCATGGGTGCAATGGTGATTTATTATGCATGTATTATACATATAAACCTTCCTCTCGAATTACTCTATCTATTAAAAAACGCATCAAAATCCGTTGCGTAGTTTTAAATATTTAAGCGTACAAAGGGACATAGGGACAGAGAAAGCAACTTTGTTTTATAATATGTAGTGATGACGCACTACACTTTAAGACGAGTAACTTGCTTCACTGACGGACAGACTGACAGACTTCTATTTGTTGACATTTCAAAGTACCTTTTTATGGTTTAATGGGAATTTAGGGAACAGCGAGTAAAGTTCCCTAAGAAAAGGAGGATCCTCCGACCAGGCGAGGTGATCAGCCTGGCGGGCTTACTGCCCAACTGTTGTTCGTTGGGATTTTCTATCCGTCTTAATTCGCATGTAAACTTCATATGTGCGATGCAGGATATTTGTGACGTCATCCGTTGATTTGCTCGTCGATAGTCTATGTGCGACTTCTGTCATCTGTCACTTGTCAATGCGTCGCTACAGGAATAAAATATGACTTTAACTTTTTTATCTTCGATAGTATTTATTTTCATATGAAAATTGAAATTCCATAAGAAAATACGTGTCTCATATTTAAAAATAATCTACAAGACGGACAATAAAATATTGTTATACCTCTGAGTTTGTTTCGGCATTTCTTCTCAGAGTAGTCGGATAGGAAATGCCGGCCTCATCTAGCTATTTGAAATATTTACGTGTAAAAGTTTTATTTTATGACCTATTTACAGAAATAAATATCATTTATCATTTATAAATTAGTCACCTACCCAATTATAGGAAGATTATGTATGTTACCTATAATAAAACTGACTCACCAGAATACAAAAGCCGGTGCCTCTGTAGTTTGTACCACGGAGCACTGGAGTCGTAACGTTGATCCAGGCTTCAGGTACTTCTCCGTAGGCCCTGAGATCTGGGCTCGCGCCTCTGTGGACAAAGAATATATAAAGTATTAGCGAAGGATTTATTTAGTAGTCGTATATGCATGGATCACATTAAGTCACAGGACGATTTTCTCCCGCAAAAAAAACGGTGTTAAACTATGTATGTGTCCGTTGATATTAAGCTATGTAGCAGTGCGAGGAAGATGTATCGTTCGAGTATGCGATGTATCGTTAGTAGGGAAACCATCCGTAGCATGCTTTCATAGCAACTTTCCATAGCACGCATCTTTCCACATAAAAAAAAAACATCGCTCAGTCCATTTCCACCAGTTCTAAGCTATGTGTACCAATGAATATGATTGGTGGAAGCCAAACGCTATCCACAGCAACGTAGCATAGCACATCTCTGGTGGAAAAGCACCCGTAGACTTTATAAAAAACCAGACAGAATCTCAGTGTCTCAATCAACGATCCAACCTAAAATAACATAACCTATGACATTCGTTGACATTGCTGAATTAAATTCTGTTTTCATTCCATCGTTTGGCTGTTGTTTTAGTATGTTATCAAAACTATTACTGTATAGATGTTGTGTTAACATTGAGTTGATAAAAATACTTCTTATTCAATCATAATGTTGTTTATGAAAGTAACTTTAGCTTTTTGTTTGGTTATTCTCTATAAATAACTTGATAATTTTTAGTCATTTTGTAGTTTCTTTTAGTTGATTGAAGTAAAATTTTGGCTTTGAAATCAGTACCTACTAGATAACATTTAATTCTTATCGGTTAGGTACATTATTATTATTAGAGGTCAAGTAAATCTAACATTTTTTGTATTGAAATTTAATTCCATAAATAATAATTAATTAATAATTCGAAACTATATTTATGATGTTACTAGCGAAAGAGGTATGTGAAAATCGTAGCAATTGGCGTTCCATAGTCATTTCCTACCTCCACGGGAGACAGGCGTGAGGTTATGTATGTATGTATGTATGTATGAGATTACTGAGAATCATAAAATCTTAAGTATCATACTTTGGCTACCGACCCAAATTAAAACAAATGAATTAATGACTCGATTGATTGAGCAGTCTTAGGACTTGTTTCACAATATCTAGTTTCTGTATTCCGTATTCTGGATAGCCTCTATGTATCAGATAACTTTCAATTAAGAATGTAATTTGTATGATGGTGAAATAGGCGCTTAGAACCATTTCTATGCGCCAAATTCTAAACCCAGTTTTTACTACACAGTTGCCAAACCACAGAATTTGCACGCGCTGTAGTAAGCTCAACTGAGCTGGTTCACACAACAGCTAACTGTTATGACAGTCGATAACTAAGCCTGCATACTCGATGGTCTCGACATTTCACCTTAAATCTCTTGTGGTAGCTTGAACGTGCGATATATCGATGTTTCGGTAAATCGAGCGAGTTCATTCGAGTAGACTAGTAATATTTCTAGGCTATTGTGGTATATTGTTGTAGTGCCTAGTCGAACAACTATCAACTATGAAGGATGAATCAATAATTCTTGCATGATTCGTCTGTCTCAGTTTGTGATTTTTAACCCTATTAATTGATTAATGGCTGTTTTTACCGACGTCTTGTCTTTTTTTATATGGTGTAAGGCGGTAAACGAGCAGACGCAAAACGTGATGGTAAGCAATCGCTGTCACCCATAGACACCCATAGACACCCAAAATACCAGAGGTTGTTCGGGAATCGGGGATGGGGAAGATTGGGAAAATTGGGCCTCCGATAACCTCACTCACACAACGAAACACATCGCAAGCGATGTTTCACGTCGGTAATCTGTGAGGCCGTGGTATCACTGCGGTCGAGCCGGCCCATTCGTGCCGATAGCATGGCTCTCCCACACTTAATCTTATTATTTACACACACATTATATTTTAAAATATCTTGTGATTTTGTGATATCCTAACTATGTTAACATCAATAATTATTTTCTATGACACACATAATCACATTATGTTTAGTTACTTGACTGAACAGTTGTCGTGGTGACTGAGCAACTGGCTACGGTGCAACGTGTAGCGAGTTCGATTCCTGCATGGAGCAACTCTTTGTGTGATCCACAAATTGTTGTTCCGGATATGTGAAATTGTATGTTTCTAACGCACCCACAACATAGGAGAAAACTCTAATACTACAACTTTAATAACCTAACTCAGTCAACACAAAGTAAAATCTTCCTCCGCTGACAATCGCAGAGAGTGCCCCGAAATAGGGTCAATAAGGAGATTTATATAAAATATGTTTCACAAAATGTTGTCCCTCCAATTTCTAGAGTAATTCGTTCGCGTTACTATGGACATTACTTTCGCATGACATCACTGGGTCCAACACGAAATTTCATTCCTTTACGCGGCTCGCGATGGATATTAGTCCGTCAGGTCCATATTAAGCCGACATTTTTGCACACGACAGAAAGAATTTAAAATATTACGTTTAAAAGAGGAATATATTATGTTTTAAAAATATTTTACGCGATAAAAATTAAAGAGAGGAATTTCTTGTCAGGAAATTAAAATTAAAAATTGTGATGGGATGTGGCGGTTTTTTTTTACTGGTAGGTAATGGAATAATAAATTAATCGTAGCGAGCTGATGAAGTGGTTTTACTGTAACGAAATTTACTGAATTTTCTTGTTTAATAAATTTCGTGTTAAAATTAACAATATTTCGTCTCTTTTATATCATGTGATTCACCATATGATATAATTTTGTTTTCAAGTGTGGCAGAGCCATGCTTCGGCACGAATGGGCCGGCTCGACCGGAGTGATATCACGGCCACGGCACAAAAAACCGACGTGAAACAACGCTTGCGTTGTGTTTCGTTGTATGAGTGAGGTTACCGGAGACCCATTTACCCCCTTTCCAATCCCTGATTCCCCAATAACCCTTAAATTCCTAACTCCCAAAAGGATGGCAACGGCGTTTCGGGTGTCTATAGGCGGCGGGGATTGCTTACCGTCTGTTTACCGTCTTATACCATAAAAAAACACAATGACACGGACACGGAAAGAGTTTAGAAGATTGAATAGATTTTTAAGCTCAAGCCCATATGACGAATATCAAAAAGTCCGTGCGGCCGACTCGCCGGTTCAAAAGTATAGGGTTAGAAACTTGGCTCTACACGGGATCTGATTACTTTTTGACAGTGCGAGCTATATGGTCTCGTATTGGCAACATTTAACATGAAATGTTTTTGTGGGATGCTCTTTAATGATGATAGGAGCGTTATCAAAACGCGCGCTTAACGCTTGCCATGTAAACATCCTCACGCGAACCCTCACAGCCATATATAAAAGTTAGCATGACATATAATTATATAGTATAGATACATATATATAGTATAGAAATATTTGTCGTCATAACACTTCAGAAATTACATCACTATACACAATACAATTGAAATGTTATGTCACTATTAAATCCATTGAATACAACAAACACTGTCTGGTTGACACTATTACAAAGTGGGACAAATAGTGTTGTAATTGTTTCTGTCATTGTGAGCTTCCAAGAAACATAAATTAGTTTGTAGGAACAGAATGTATTGAATTAAACATTAATCTAACATTATGGGTTTGATTCGTTGAAGAGGTGCTGAGAGGTCTATAATAGGGTAGATGACTAATCTTTATTTTAACGTTACGTAACGATTATTTTAAAATATTAGACACATGTTTTCTTGCGGAAACTAATACTTTCGAAAATACATCGATTTGAAATATCGCGTGACATAGACGTAGTTTTATACGTAGAAATTACGTTTTTGCTCCCACTCCTAAACTTTGATTCGTTTTATCTAAGTATTGTTATCTTAGTGGACCGGCTGGGCGGGAGTGATACACGACCTCACAGAAAACCGACGTGAAACTACGCTTGTGTTGTATTTCGTTGTGTGGGTGAGATTACCGAAGGCACAAGTACCACTCTTACCAAACTTCCCAATCCCCGATTCCCCAAATTCCTAACCCCCAAAAGGCCGGTAACGCCTCCGGTGTTTCAAGTGTCCATGGGCGGTGGCGATTGCTTACCATCAGGTCATGCGCCTGCTTGTTTACTGGCTTATTCCATAAAAAAAATACAGGTCAAACTAAGAACCTCCACTTTGTTGAAGTTGGCTAAAAAGTTATATAAGAAAAAACTAGAGTAAATCTTTATCTTTATAACACAATATAGTAGTAATAACCTTGAACTTATTTACTGAGAGACTTCTATTATTACATAAAATATTCAACCTACATGATATGCTAATATCGCCCTTATTCCACGCATTTCGCATTTTATGTTTCATGAATATCTAATACATAATACTATGCTTATATCATAGTAGCTTGTCGCCTGTGACTTCGCTTACGAAGCTTCGCTCTTTAGATGGTTGTATTGATTGGCGGTTGTCTGTTAGTTGTTGCCTTTAGAACTAGATGGCGTTAGTGGGCTAAGGTATCTATTTAGATTAAAATAGTCTTGATTGTATCATACAATTATTACTATTACTGGGCACATGCTGATTTTGAGATTATTTTTTACATAGGACCGAATTTTAGAAATATTGGGATAATAATTTAGACTAAGGCATACTCTTATATTTAATTAAGTAGTAGTTTATTTCCACATTCCACGGAACGGATTGACTTAGAAGAGAAACAAAATAGTATGACATAATCAATTAAGTAAATAAGTACTGTACATTCTTTTTATCTTTCATCATTTTCGAGCCGGAACGGGTACTTCTACTTATTAGAATAGGGGTGTTTTTTTGTCAATAATACATAGTTTGACACTTCTTCTCGCCTCGCCCAAGGCGGGAGAACTCATTGGATGATTTTTCCCCCTCAAAAAAAGTAGTGAAATTCTTCGAGTAATTTTAGAACTTATTTTAAACCAACGAACAAACATAAATAATGTTCCTCTTTTACAATATATATACATATACGTACTCATATACTTTTATGTAAGCGTAGAAAAATTCATCTGCGTCAGGGATGAATTCGTTTTAATTTTATTCGGAGCTTCAAGTTCTGAAGCTATGGCATATTATTAATTTATATTTACGTCCTTTGGTAATAAGATCCTGTCAGTATCTAGTGGTAGGTATTGTCGAGATGTATAAAATTAAATATATAATTATTTCTTTTATAGAATAGAGTCATACGTTATTTTGCGGAAATCCATGCTACAATTTATTATAGTTTTTTATTCCGCTTTGTGCCCAATTCCAGACTCCGTGCTACTAAGCTATGCAAGATGCAAGTATTTGTCATTTATAGTTCGCCTTTTCTCATTTGTAGATTTTTTATGGAATAAGCTGATAAACGAACAGACTGATCACCTGATGGTAAGCAATCGCCGCCGCCCATGGACACTTGAAACACCAGAGGCGTTACAAATGTGTTGCCGGCCTTTGGGGGTTAGGAATTTAAGAGTTGTTGGGGAATCGAGGATTGGGAAGATTGGGAAGGGGGGTAATTGGGCCTCCGGTAACCTCACTCACACAACTAAACACAACGTAAGCGTTGTTTCACGTCGGTTTTCTGTGAGGCTGTGGTATCACTCCGGCCGTGTCAGTCCATTCGTGCCATGGCTCTCCCACACTAAAAATTGATATATTTGTATAATTAATTTCCTCTGAGGCCATTACGTTTTAAACTCAGACTAAACCCAGACACCAAAATGAGTAGTTCAAGTCAACGACTCTCAAAACAAAAGCTAGACTCATAAAAAAACAAAATATTTCGAAACAAATTAAAACGCTCACGTCGCTCCTAAAATTAACAAGTAACTGAGTTTCGCAGACTCATCTCATAATCCTAGCTATCATGTTAACATTAAAAAAATAAACAAACAAAAAAAAACCTTTTATTTCTACCAAAAAAATTATCCACACATATTTTTTTAAACACCATACAGATTTGGCGACGAAATGAAGCCGTATCCCAGTGTTGCCGCAGTAAAATTTAAAACATTTTAATTATTTTCACGGGTAACCCTGCCCTTTCTAATATGGCGGGTGGGCATTGCGTTTAAGGCCCTGTTATTTACATATTAATACTGGCTCGGGTCGAGAAGTACTGACATTCGGTGCTTAGTCATATTATAAATGAGTATATCGAGTATTTCATTGTTTAGGCTAAAGTATTAGATTGGAAATTGAGTAGAATGTTAAAGCGATGATGGAAATAATTATGTTCTCTAAAGCCTGTCGTTTTTCAAATTCTTATCACTTTTAAGGGGGAAAATCATACATTGACTTCTCTCGCCTTAGGTGAGGTCAGAAGTAGTTTCAGACACTTAATGACTAAAAACCACCCGGTTCCTACACCTGCTCTTTGAGTTGGAGCCTACCGCTTACCGCTTCATGGTAGATATCCCACCAACTCGCACGAAGCGCTTCGCTTCAAGCTTCCTTGTGCGAACTGCTAGGGAGTGGAACTCCTTGCCGGAGTCTGTGTTTCCTGATGGGTATAACCTGGGTGTCTTCAAGGCCCGAGTGAATAGGTTGCTTATGGGCAGACGTGCTCCACCGTAGGCCGCATAAACTTGCTAGGTAGTCCGCAGCTCTACTTAAAGAGCGGAAATGCCTACTTGAAACGCCTCTGCTGTTTCGGGTGTCCATCAGGTGATCCTTCGGCTCGTTTACTGACATAATCTGCTACATGTTTTTGCAATTATTGAAATGCAAATTTATGTTTAATCCAACAATTTAACTGTCGAAAGCAACATGAATAAACAATTGTATTTAGCAACGCATAAAGTAACGTTCTCTTTAAGATTGAACAAAAAAAAAACTGCCAAGATTATAAAGACAAATCCCACAACCCCGATCAACAACCTCACCCCAAAGCCAGACATAATAAAATCCAATAACCCTGAACGACTCACATTCGCTAATTAGCAAGTTTAACGAGATACAGTATAACTTTAATAAGGACTCCATAAAACGTAGCCATTATATTCATGTGACAACGTTACAAGCTACGTAATGCGTCTCCAAGGCAAAATTCTGTGAAACAGGTGTGCTCACTTTACACTTGAAATAAGAAAAATGGACCAAGTGCGAGTCGGACTCACGCATGGAGCTCTGCATTGTATATTCATTTCATATTTTGAGCAATAAATAGTATTTAAAATAACTTTTAGGGGATTACTTTGTACGTATGATATAGGATGAAGGAAATCCGGAGCAAAAGTAAAAATACATCATCTTTCCTTTCAAATAAAAGTATTATAATCTTTTTGTTTTTCAACTGTCTAAGGGTGTTTTTTTCACCAGACAAATATGCTATGTAGTTGTGCTACGAAGATGTAATAGTTAAGTTGTGAAACTATGTGACAGTTTTCACTGATACTAAGCTAAAATACGCCGCAGCAAGCAGCAAAGTAGCTTTTTACTCTTGATACATCATTTGTCCAAGTTTTAACTGGCTAGCTATCACGGTTCCTTTAATACAGGCAGACAGTCACACAGTAAAGCAAAGTCTTAGCAATAGGGTTCCCGTTTTTATCCTTTACTTATGGAACCCTAAAAACTTTCAAGCCTATTACTCTTCTGAAAGCTTAAACTTAAACTGAATTGCTTAAGGCAGTTTAAGTCTAGAATTTTTGCTTATTTGCGACTATTATTGTGCTGAGGTTTTAAAAGAAAATCTTGTTTTTGCAATAAACGTGTGTAAGGTAATGAGTTTTAGGTGCTTTATTCTTTAAAGAAACAAGTTTTAAATGGAACTTTGTCTCACTCTACGAAGTTTGTATTAGACTAAATAGCTGATAATTTCAACAATTTAGGCCTACTGTATTTTGTCTAGGCGGGTTTAATGTTGTCTTTTTGTGGACAGTTTCCATTATTTCTAAGTAAGACGCAAGCATTTGTCATTTGTAGATCGTCTATTGTTGATCTGGAGATGTGGACAACGTAACGGTTACCAGCTCAAAGCAGGAGTTGGACCGGGGAGATTTTCAGTCAGTAAGAGTCTGACACTTCCTCTCACCTTGCCTAAAGTGGGAGAAGTCGATTAATGATTTTCCCCCTCAAAAAAAATGCCATCTATGTTTACGAAAACATATATTCGTTAAATGACGTAATGTGGCAAATTACCTTTATAGAAAATTTTACGCCAGACTGCAAATAAAATTCAAACAAAATTCATCTCTATTTAACATATTGAACGCCGTGGTGGTCACCGGTGACCGACGTTAGCGGAGGATTTGCCTTCAACAGTTTTCTATTGGCAGTCAAAGACTTGTGTAGGAGAGCCATGCTTCGGCACGATTGGGCCGGCTCGACCGGAGTGATACCACGGCCTCACAGAAAACCGACGTGAAACAATGCTTGCGTTGTGTTTCGTTGTGTACTTGTACCGGAGCCTCTGGTGTTTCAAGTGTCCATAGGCGGCGGCGATTGCTTACCATCAGGTAATACGTCTGCTCGATTACCGGCATGTCTCATAAAAAAAAAAAAAAACACAGTATTGATATAAAAATATTGTGTAAACACTCACCGACGACGTCAAGTCTTAGAAAGATGCTCGTGGGAGGGTGGGAGGAGACTTGGCACTCGTAGATGCCAGCGTCCCTCTTCTGTACAAATCTTACTTTCAGCGTCCAGTCCTGGAAATTAAGAAAATATTTTAGAATACTACGAGTATCAGTATATACGTTGGCAAAACTACGAAATGGTTTTTCAAAAAAATCTTATATGGTTTCCTAGGAAATTTTTGGATTTTTGACTAAGAATTGTTAATTAATTGCAAAAAGTACCCCTCTTCCCAATCTCCCAAATTCCCCAACGATCCTTAAATTCCTAACCCACCAAAAGCTAGTAACGCACTTGTAACGCCTTTGGTGTTTCGGATGGCCATGGAAAGCAGCGATTACTTATCAGATGATCCGTCTGCTCATTTACCGGCTTATACCATAAAAATCCACATAATCAGATACACGTATTAATATACATACATATTAATGCCAAGAACGAATTCAGAGTTTATTTACATAAAACATAATAAAATATTTGAAAAAGTAACGAATCTAAACACTAATTGGCTGCAAGGAGAAACTTCAAAAGCACGAGAATCCTTTTACGTAGAATAAAATTAAAAAATAGAAACTTCAAGCTGTTGCTATTTTATTTCCCGTATTACATTAAAAATAAACCATGGTTCCATAATATTAGAAAAGTTTTAAATGATATATCAAGTTTTATTTCGACCTTATTTAGGTCTATAATAATTATGGCTACCGTACTCAGAGTAACTTAGTAATGACTTAATTGACTCCTTAGTAACGATTTAGTTCAGAAAATAATTGCTAATCGGATTAAGTAACCATGAAATGTCTCCGAATAAGACTTGTTTTTTTCGCTAATTCTTTACTTAGGGAGCCATTCGTGACCTTTTGGACATACATATAACATTAAAAAACGAGAGTTTCTCTGTCAGAAAAAAATGTAGAAAATTTGCGTTTCTTTTTAAAAACTCGTAGGTATGTTACCTACCTACGAAACAGAAAATATTTTTTGACAAACCTCACTAAAAGGTTACCTAAATATTTGTGAGAAAAAAACTTGAATGTGGATATAAAAAGACTGCTGTAATTTCATGAGTACTGAAGGGTTACACCACAGAATTTGTGCGGTTCCCAAAATAGGTACGTTTGAACTTTACATGGTACACTGCGCAATAAAATTTGCGTGTTCTTTTCAAATGTTTCTTTGGTATTTTAAGTAAATAAGAACTTGAATATTATTTGTCTGTCAAAAAAGTGAAATTGTCGTGGTGACCCGGAGGTTTAAGACGCCAGCTACTCATTCATGAAGGCGCGAAACCTACCAACGGCAACTATTAGGGTGACTTTTTCCGAGTTATATGTACTATAGACACCACTGACAAATGGTGAAGGAAGATATTGTGAGGAAACCTGCACATTTAATTCTCTTTCATTACAAAAAAAAACAATTTTAACAGTTTTGGGAGCATTTGAAAATTTCTTTACATAAGTTTTCACGCAAAAATGAACCTAAAATAGATATTATACGCAAAGACTACAATTCCTATAGACGCAAACGTGATACTCAATCAATCCAAGCAGAATTAATTAAACTACACTCTCATATTATATTTCCCGAAATTGCCCGAGCATTGCCGAAGACACCCGAAGCAAAATGATTGTACAGTTAAGACGCCGAAGACTTGAGGGTTTAATATCTTAGCCTAGCGCTCACCACAAGCGCTGTTAAGGGCCTAGAATGACACCAAATTAATTAGTACGCTTATTCACTTTACCTACCATCTGTATAAGAGGCGATGGAAGGTATTATAGTCCTTTTATACTTATTCGTTAGAGTGTAATTTTGTTTGGCTTTGTTAAATGTGAGTATAGAGGTTCTTGCTTATTATTCTCTATAGGAATTCCTAGTTTGGAACGAGCTACTAGGTTCATTTTGCCAGACAAGGGCACCAACAATTTTGTTGTAATGCCGACATATTTATGATGTTTTCAGAGCATTATAATAAATATTTTAAACAAATATCAGAATATTTATTTATTTACAGGTAACCGCGCAAGGTAGTCCGCAGCTCCGGATATTTTTGATAGATGGAACCTCAAAAATTAAACTTTGGAGAGGCGGGTAACAGGCTCAAACCCATAAAAGGCCAGCAATGCACTTGTAATGCCTCTTGTGTTTCGAATATCCGTCTGCTCGTTCACCGGCTTATACCATAAAAAATGTTTCCAAAAATTCAGCCATCACTTCAAAATCCACTCCAAAAAGACACATCAGTGACATTATACTAAGAGATCAATAAGTAATCCCTTGGAACCCATTCTATTTAGTTTCTCAAGATATGTGACCCAAAACCGAGAGGAATTAACATGCGTCCCCAAGATTATTGGTTTTCCCAAAGTGTAGTACCTTTGAAGAAACTTCCTAAATCTAAGTTTAGCTAACTCTATCTCCGGAACAAAAGGGGTGAATGATATTATTTTGTAAACGTAATAATATCTCGTTCTTGTATGCAAATTGTTTCTATTTATGGGTTATGGAGGTTGTGTTTTAAGTGCCTGTTAGGATGTTTTAAAGTCAAAGTCGAAGTTATTTATTTCAAATAGACCGGGATGATACTTTTGAATGTCAAAGCAAATAGTACAATATTACAATAAAATGCCTGTCATTACGTGCCGTGATGTGCACTTCTGCCTACCCTTTCGGGGATAAAAGGTGTGTCGTTGCTTGAGATATATTCCTGGGACCTAATTGCGGAATGATTCTCAATTGATTATTTGGTTTTATTTATTTATTTAAGGTCGGCTAACAATTGTTAACACTTTACATTTTTAAAAATACATAACACAACACTACATTCGTGAGTGTGTAACAATCACTTAAAAGCCAACACCACATGCCCTAAATGAGGCTACACATAACTTTTTAGGTTCTATTCCAAAGCCTGTATCGTTTTTTAAACCCTCCATTACGATTACTGGTAACTCTAATGACGTCATAAATAGAGGTTTGTATCTTACTCGCCTGAAAAGCACTGTTGCTAAAATAAGAATAATAATTAAAAATGTAAGTAGCCTAATTACTAGCCTAAGTACTAAGTACACTTAGGGCATCACTATTTAATCTTGTTAGGAGCTATTAACGAGACCTTATAGCCTAAAAATCTTTGCTCTACACTTTCTTAGGCGAAGGGACTTCGTGAAAGTATTCTGGTCTATATTAGTAGCTTAATTTTATTAATGGTATAAACACGAGTTAAGTAATATAGGAAACCTAATGTGTGGCAGTGACCAAGATATCCCAGTCCTTTTCATGAATTTTTGATTCTACCTTTTTTGCTTAGCATTTTAAAATTACCATTAGGGTCCTTTTTTACCTTTTTTAGGCAAAGACTATGTAAAGCCAATTGCTACGATTCATACCTCTTTTTCGTTCACTCGTCAAATACACTTATAGGAAAAAAAATGTAGGAAAGTATACTTGCCTCTGAATGCTGTAAGTGAATAGCCTGAAACCTTTGGTCCGAACTGTATGTGGTCAGGCCAACTGTTAGCAGGTGGTAGTCTTTTCTTCTTATCCATGATACCTGGAACAAAGGAAATTATGGTTAGATGGCTAATGGAAGTGAACAGTTCTGTTGTTTCATTTTTATTTTTATTTAAATAGGATGGCGTTTGGCCACCACCTCATAAGAGTTAGCTGTTCAGTTGGGACTTGAAGACACCCGAATAGTATTTTTCAGTAAACAGACTCCAGCAAGAAATTCCACTCCTAAGTCGTCTATTATTTTTTAATCTTGTATTATTTAGTCATATTTTTTCAGAAACAATCTAAACTTTGATCAAATAGAGCTAAAAAGCTAGCCTTTGTGTTATTCCACAATATAATCTACCCCTATTTCAAATTTCATCCCGATCTCTTAAGTAATTTTTACTCAAAAGACTAACAAACATCCACACTCACAAAATTTCGCATTTATAATATTAGGTAGTCAAACTATGCAACATAAAATAAATTCTCCTAAACGTGTAACTTTTAAAATCTCTTAACTATAGTTAACGGGAGCTTGTAACTCCAGACCTGGGTGTTTGCCAATGTGTTTAAGTAACACTGAGAGCGATTTATCGGAGGCTGCAATGTTGCAAAATGGCGGATTTTACACCGATACGTTAGCTCGTTTTGTTGAGGTTGATATTTAATACTGTGTTACGGTGTGAATTGTGGTTTTGTAGTGAAGTGACTGAAGATATTTATTTGAAGTTTTTTTTTTTTTATATTACGCAGTTGTGGAGCTATGGTGAATTAATAGAATAAATAGTTGCTACTAACTACTAGCTTCTGTCAGTAGTTTCGCCTGCATTTTCGTATGATAAAAGTATCCTATTACCCAAGTCAGCTTATACTTTGTCTGTATACAAAATTTCATAAACATTCGCGTGATTAGTTTCAGTGTGATTGACTCTTAATTTTTTTAATGGAGATAATCATCCAATAGCTTCGCCTGTATTGGGCGAGGCGAGAGAGAGTGTCAGACTTTTACTGACTAAAAACCATCCCGTTCCTACTTCTGCTTTCCGAGCTGGAGCCCCGGTAAACCCGCTAGATAGTCCGCAGCTCCGAATTAACTCTTACTTAAGAGTATATTGGTAAGAGATGATGAAAATGGTCATAGGATTATCAATAGCTGCATTCATAGTATTGAAATAAATCGCTTTTGAAAATACTATTTTTAAGTCTTTGACTGCCAATAGAAAACTCATCATGTCATCGGTGACCACCACGGCGTTTAAAACTTGATTTTAATCTCCAGTTCAACTTCACAGTTCATAGCACAATATAAATAAATAATAATAATAAAAAAACAGTAAATTACACACATAAATCGAGCTTCAAACTTTAATACAACCAAACCGCAAGCAAGGCTCTGATGGTAAAAGAAAATCAATCATTCCGGTGTGTGACTACAACTATTTTTCACACTTAAAACGGTTCAGCGGGCCTGAAAATACAGCTCGCTTGAAATCTAGCTCTGAAAATAAATTGCAGTACCAATTAATTTAATAGGCTAGACCAGGCTTAAATATATTGAGGTACAGTCAGCCATGTTATTTGGTAAGCAGGTGAGAAAATAAAGATTGATTTAGAATAGAGACAGTAACTATTGGTGTCAACCAATAGTTACTAGAAAGTGTGCCCTCACTAAGTCTTCATATTTAGAATGGGTCCCGACTGCTTCAATTTTACGATGACTTTCTTGTTTTAGGGTTTTTGCATTTTCATATTATGAAGAAACGTAGTCGGGTTTTTTAGTTTTTTAATATATTATGTCATCTACTTGCTGTTACGGAACCCTTCATGGGCGAGTCCGACTCGCACTTGGCCGGTTTTTTTTTTATTGATAGTGGCACGGTTGACTGAGCAACTGGCTGCCGTGTAACGTGTAGCAGGCTCGATTCCCGCACGGATCAACTCTTTGTGTAATCCACAAATTGTTGTTTTGGTTCTGGGTGGGTAAACGACGATGGAGAAAATTATGGTGTGGGGCAACGTTGATTTTTTTAATTTGTGAATAGTCTACGTTTAGCTACTATCTCGCCTGGTGAGTAAGCGATAACGCGGCTTAAGATGCAGCACGCTTGCCTAGAAGCAACCTATGTACTCAGCTTTTGAAGATACCCAGGTAATATCCTTCAGGAACACAGACTCTGGCAAAGAAATCCATTCCTTAGCAGTTTACACTTGAAGTAATGGATTCTCCTTAGAAGACACTTGAAGTGATGTGCTTAGTGCGAGTGCGAGTATCTTTGCCGATTGTCTTGGGTAAAGGACGTATATTGAGCATCAATCCGCATTGAGCAAGCGTGGTGATTAATGCTCAAACCTTCGCTGTGTGAGAAGAGGCCTTGGGTCAGCAGTGGCCACTTATAGGCTATTGATTTGAGATGTAAAGGACAAGGAAAAATCAACTTGTACAATTATTCCATACATTTACCTAAATATCTTATTATCTCTTAGCTTCAAAATAACAATACCTTCTTCTTCTCATTTTGAAACCTTCGATAGTCACTGAAGCTGAAAATACGATCTGACTTAAAACTTAGGTCCATCTGCTTGGCTACACAATTTTAGACTTAATAGTTGAAGACGTAGAGATTAGGATTGTATTGAAATTGTGGCTTTGTAGTATTGATTAAGTAATTTTCGTTGAAGGATTTAGATGTTTGTTTCTTATTATATAGCTAGCTTCTGCTCGTGGCTTCGCCTGTATTTTCGTGGAATAAAAAATAGCTTATGTGTTATTATAGACCATAATCTACCCCTGATGCATGACTGCTTCGTTGATCAAGGGGTCGGAAGTGCGACTGCCAGACAATGGGTCTCGGGTTCGATTCCCGTGTCGGGCAAAGTATAACTGGGTATTGATGTCTAATTTTTGTTTTAAATTCCATTTGATATATTATTTAAAAATATTAGACACGTAATTTTTATTTTCTTACGCAAACAAATACTTTCGAAGATAATTATATTGATTTAAAATATCGCGTGCCTTCTAGGTACGTTTTATACGTAGAAATTACTCATTTTCCCACTCCTAAACTTTGATTAGTTTTATCTAAGTATTTTTTTTTCTTATAATATGACAAAATAAAAAAAATGTGTTTAATATTTTTTCGTTATCGAACTGACGGACTAAATAGATTTTTAATTTTCATACCCCGTCATCATCCCTATTATAATAACTTAAATCAATAACTTTATAGGTATGCAATCATTGTATTAATTCCATTATTATAATTTTAATAACTATTTAATTAAAATTCCTGCAATTAAAATAAATATTTTTCGAAATCATACAGAAATATAAATTAAATTTATTGAAGCTTTATACTGGCAGGATTAAGTACAGTTCAAAGAATTACATTATTTTGTATTAAGAACTCGAATTTATTTGATTCGATTCAATCAATTATTCGGTATCGAAATCATGCAAGACTAATCGATTAATTATTGTGAAGCAAGATTGTTTCATTTATACGTGTCAGTATCGAATATTTATCAATGCTATTTATTAACATTAATTAAGTATGGGTTTAACAATATCACATCGATAGAAATTCACGCTTGTCAATTTTCATATAATTAACTATACCGTACCAAAAACCTTTTGCTTTTTCTAAAAAAATACGTTGCCCCACTTTAGTATTTTCTCCTGTGTCGGGGGTGCATTTACAAACTTACAATTTCTTATACACCCAGACCCGAAACAATTTAAGTTTTTACTCTGACATGGTCACAAACACTAGAATTGGAACAACAGTGCCGAAATATCGGAAACTTATAGAAATAGAAAAACATGGTAAATATCCCATTTCAAGTTCCAATTCTATCGAAACAATTTGTAGATCACACAAACAGTTGCTCCGTGCCCGAATTGAACCCGCTACACGTTGCGCGGCAGCCAAGTTACCCAGCCACCGTACCAACCGTGCAGTTTGCTCAACTCAGGCACCGTACCCAAAACCTCGCGTGCTAACCACAAGCACCGAAACGAACACACAACATATTAATCTTCATTAATTCCACACTAACGAAGAAATTAACCGGTTCAAGCCGGAACTAACCGGATAACGCCATGTGAACGGTAATTACGGATCGCGATTAATGTTACTTAATTAAGTTAAATTATTATTGTATTTGTAGATTGTTTATATGTTACATAGATGGTGTAATGTGTTTTATTCCTCAGAGGTAAGCAGAGGTGTCTAGTCTATTTAGACTAATGAATAAAATGACTATATATACAATACGGAAGTTGTCATATTGGTACTTGCCGTTGGTAGGATTCGATGTCGCACTCTTGTGCATAAAAAGGGGGCGTTTTAAACCTCCGAGCTACCACGACTCCAAATATAAATTAAAAAAAAAACAAAAATAGCTATATGTATGACTAACCATAAAATCGAGTGTATAACTCCACACTGACTAAATAATATTTTGCTCAACTCATAAATTTTTTTCTTGCATTACTTTTAAAATACGCCAAAGTTTTCAGTCTCCTACCAATGTAACCAATCTATAAATTCTTACTTCTATCGATTCCAAAACCCACCATTTGTTTTAGTTTACACCTGAGTATAAATTCGACCAGTTTAATGAACAGTTTACACCGGCAGTTACCTACTAATGGACTCGAAAACCTGTTGTCCATTAAAAAAGACTTAAAAATACTCTATATAGTGACCATTTTTTATTCTAAAAAGCAACTAGTTGTTGGTACACTGCTACTTAACATTAAACATATTCTTGTAAGGAGATTAATCCTGACCCATTTTCATTCTTCTTGTGTTATATCTATGCTTCGAAATGAATGAAGTCGAAAGTCAAAAATATTTATGTTAAATAGAACCAGAGAGGTACTTTTGAAAGTCAAAACAAAAATAAATTTTAAAATGTCTGTCTGTCGATCAGTCCTCTAGTGAAACTATTGGCTCGTTCCAAAGTGTAGATTCTTATGGAGAACAACAAGCAAGGAACTCTGTAGGTTACTTCGGCACTGTTGAGCTTATTTGGACTTATACCACGGCTTTAACCTGTTTGAGCTAATTGCCATATACTGAGAACTCCTGAGAATTTCAGACTCCGTGCTACTACTGAAAAAAATTCGAAATAATCGAAAAATACCCAGTAGTACTTTGCCCAACCCGGGAATCGAACCCGAGACTTCTTAATCGGCAGTCGGACTTGAAACCACTCGACCAACGAGGCAGTCATAACACTCTGCCTCACAAATATTTTATCTACAATATATGATAGTACCTATCATCGATAATATAATAATTTATTATATATACCTGAAATTATGCAATCATGTGACATCCAACCCCATTTCTGTCGGACAATAAATAACATAATTGACCGTTCCAATTAAGCCTATATTAATTTTGCTAAATTGGTTGCAGTCTGATTGGTAGTCTACCAACACATAGTATGTAGACATACTAATGTATCAATCGTATTTTAACAAGAAATACATTACGTTATTAATAGTAGAAAGGGTGTGACAATTAAAAATGAAATTAGTCCGTCAGCAAAATATAAAAAATATATTAGACACGTATTTTTGTCATATAAGGTTACAATTACTTAGACAAATCGAGGTTTAGGAGTGGGAGGTCGTCACGTAACGTTGCCCTATAAAATGTAGTCAATCGTGACATCACACGGTTTGAAATAACTATTGAACACAAGTCAACAGCCGGACAAGGGGTCTCGGGTCCGATTCCTGGGTAGGGCAAAGAATTACTGGACTTTTTTTGGTTTTTCGAAAATTTTCAGCAGTAGCACGGAGTCTGGAATTGTGCCCAGTATATAGCATTGGCATATTACATTGAATAGGGGGTAAGCCTATGACTTATAACACAAATGGTGAAAAGTGGGTGTACATTGTATAGCGGCATTACGAGCCGTAATATGCACTTCGGCCCACACCTTCGGGGATAAAAGGCATGGCGTTGCATTTCATTAATCAATCATCGAGCTGTAGAAAACACGGTAGTAATTAAGACGGTAGGGAATTGATTAGGGAGTGTAAAGAGCGCTTATTTAAGACTTTCCTCACACCACTACCACATTTACGCTAATAGACATAACAACGATTTTTCTGTGCATACAAAGTCACAAGCTAAACCTAACTCAACCGAAAACACACCCACTTAACACAAAATCATGACACGGAAAATTGTCCTACTTCCCCTTACATTAAACGACACATTAAGTCGTTTCTTGCTTGCACTACATTTAGCAAGCAAGCATATTTGTGACAACAATAAATTATAATGCGCTTTGTAAGATGTTCGGTTAAATTTGGACAATGTACTCAAGACTAACACATCAAGCTATACAGGACCAGTATAAATTGACCCTTTAACATACGGGGAGATGAAACAAAGCGAGGTCATGATAAACTGGTTTTATTGTACATGTTGATGTGCTCAGTACATTGATTCTTGCTAGCAGTGTGACATTGTTTCCTTCGTCTCAGTTGTCTTGTTGCTAAGCGAGTGTAGTCTTTAATGCTTTAATTGTCTTGCTTTTGAGCGGAGACGTGTTCTTTAAGTAGGTGGATGTTTAGAAGAGTAGGAGAGGGATTTGGTAAATAAAAATCTATTTATAGTAATGGATTTTAATTGATTGTTTAGTGTAGGAGAGCAATTCTTCGGCACAAATGGGTCGGCTCGAACGATGTGCTACCATGGCTTCATAGAAAACCGGCGTGATGCTAGCGTTGTGTTTCGTTTCTTTCCTAAACCCCGAGTCCTCAACAATCCTTAAATTTCTAATCCCCAAAAGCCAGCAACGCACTTGTAACGCCTTTAGTGTTTCGAGTGACCATCAAAAAAATTTGACTTTGGAATTCTGGTTACTAAATTGTACAGAGCCCAGAACCCAGGTTAATTCTAATTTCGATTGACATTGATAATGTGAAATTTAATTTTCATGCCCTTAAGTTGCAACACTAGCGCCCATTATATCAGTATTGGGTGGATGTTGAATGAACTACATTGTATAAAGTTTGGCTTTATATTCCGTACTCTGAATGCTATTTTAACAGCTATAATTGGGGTTGTATAGTTTTGACATTGAATAATTATTGAGATTGTATTAGATTGAAATTGCATTGACATTTAGATTGGTTTCAATATTAAGGGCGATTTTTCACCAAATTGGATGCTTCCACTAATCATATTCATTGGTACACCTAGCTTAGCACTGGTGGAAAGGGACTCAGCTAAGCTATGTTTTTTATATGCATGCTACAGATGTGTGCTTTGAATGAGAGTTATGGATGGCTTCCCTATTATCGATACATTGTATACGCGAGCTGCGCATCTTTGTAGCATATCTTACTCGCACAGCTTAGTACCAGTGAAAATGGTCACATAGTTCCACAGCTTAGCTACATCTTCGTAGCATAGCTACATAGCACATCTCTGGTGCAAAAGCACCCAAAGGGCCCTGAAATGTATACGGTGATAATAATGTTAACCGATCGGTTTGTATCATTTTAAGCCTTATTTATCTTACATTACCGATAAGAATTGCTTATACCATATTACACTTTAATTTGTCTTTTAACACAAACTCACACATTTGTCAAATACATTTTTAATGAAATTTTGCTATCCAATTTTCAGTTCTTCTACTATTGTTTTAGATTATCTTTTTCAGTAACCACTTAATTCTACTTGTACTTATGTCTTACAAAATAAAAATAATAGTCATGTCGTACATTCTGACAGCGCTATTAATTTAATTCTGACAATATTATTAAAAGTAGATGTAATTCTTCTTGCTTAGGTCTTATATGATTTATAGACATACACATTGTAAGGCTTGCGCCGACTTTTCTTGAATACTGAACACATTTTATTACATTTCTCGATAACTTATTATTTTCACTTTGGAATATAATGTACTGTCATTTATTTTAATAATATATTTGTGAGAACTTTATTATTTAAGTAGCTTTGGTAAGAAATGTGTCAGCTGTGTGTGATGTGAGTCCATTAATGGAATTAAGACACTAATGCCCATTTTTGATCGTTTAAGTGGCCACTGCTGACTAAAGGCCTCTTCTCACATGGAGAAGGTTTGAGCATTAATTACACCGCTTGCTCAATGCGGGTTGACGATTTCAAACTTCTAATTAGAAATTATAAGCCTAGGTTTCCTCACGATGTTTTCCTTCATCATTAGTAAATAATCTTAGAGAGTACATATGACTTGGAAAGACTCACATTTGTACTTACCACCGACACTCTTATGCATGAGAAGTGAGCGTCTTAAACCTCCAGGCCACCACGACATCACGACGACGTATATGCGATACATACACCTAGATCCCATTTCTAAAATTTGTGTCTGTCTGTCTGTTTGTTCTGGCTAATCTCTGTAATGACTGGACTGATTTTGACGGAACTTTTATAGGTACTAAGGAGTAACGTAGGCTACTTTTATAACAGAAAAATGATTTAAAATACAACAAAATAAAAATCCTAAACTCAGTCAGAAATCATTATTCTACGCAGACGAAGTCGCGGATAACAGCTAGTCTATAATAAAATTAGCTTGTTTCTTAATACCCTAAGTCAATTAGTAACCAAACCTATATTAATTTCATCTCAATAAATTACTTTAAGTGAGCCTGTTATAAAATTAAGTATCGAAAAAAGAAAATATTTTTCTTTACAATCATTTAAGATCATAGAAAAATAATTAATTGAGTCTCTTATAAGCTAATTGGCTGTGATTATGAACTATCTGACCTTTTTATTTGAATATTTAGAGCTTTTTTTAGCGATATTTAAATTGTAAAGTCATTTAAAAGGTAAATAGATTATGGTATGTTCACGATTCTTGGTCCTAGATGCCATAGCCGTGTACTGTGGTGGGTTCGATTCCCAGGGTGAGCGAAGTATTATTGGGCTTTTTTCGGTTTTTCGAAAATTTCTCAGTAGTAGCATGGAGTCTGGAATTATACCCTGTATATGCTCACACGCTGTTACGTGGACCTTATGAAACAAATGATGAAAAGTGGGTGCACCTATGCCTACCCCTTCGGGGATAAAAGGCATGACATTGCATTATTACCTAAAGAAGCATTCTACAGTCAGCATTAAGTAGTTTGGAATATTTATCGAGAAGTTTAAAACTCTATCCTTATTTATGTAGTCAATCAGACGCATTTTTTCAACGTTTTACTCTCTACTACTACTACTCTTTACTACGTAAACTCACACTTATACTAAAGTCAAATCAAAACCCATTTTTTACTTGGCTTCCGAAAAAAATATCGAATAAATCTACGCGGCGAGGGTCGTGCTTCGAAAGTTTGACAGTTTCCATTCTGGCTCCTGACCGAAATATTTCAATTCTTACCAACATCAGCACCTGAGACGTCGTACATCTTTTGAAAATCCGTTAGGCTGTGGTCTTATTGATGGGAGGATAGCGTTTTTGATAGGAGAAGCGGTTTTATATACATACTAGCTTTCCGCCCGCGGCTTCGCCCACGTGTAATTCGGTTATATATAGCGTTTTTTAATGATCTCAACAGGGCTTTTTCTTCCACAGGCTGAAATCTTGTTACAACTGGAATTAAATATAGCCTGTGTTACTCAGGGATGCATTTGTGCATACCGATTACGTCGAGATTTATGAACTGATTTACGTGATTCTTTTTTTGTTCGACTAGAAGAAAATACATACTATTAAACAAAGTTTCCCGTAATGTTACCTAGCCAGAAAAGTTAAAATCACATCGAAAATACAGGTGTATGCCATGGGGGTAGACAGAGACAATGGAACACCAATTGCTACGATTCTTACAAACCTTTCGCTTCATTAAAAGTCATCAGTCTTTTATTACATGCTTGTCTGTTAAGGGTATTTTTAATTTGGCCCTTTTTTAATGTTATCATAAGATGGTACATTATACAATTACTACTACAACTTCAATTAATTACCCTACAATTTTCATACTACTGATAGTCTCCACAACTACCTATGCATGTACAATATACATTATACCTGGTGTTAACAAGATTATCCACTCGCTGAGCCGACCTGACAACTCCTGGCGCGTGTGAACGCATCGCTTCTCATTATAGGTACATAGCGCTATGCAAACCAGTATAAACTTACCCCCAAATGTGTGGAAAGATTATACGAAGCTTGGCCATGATAAACTGGTTTTGTGTAGCTTGATATAGTCGTGTGTATGTATATCGACTGGACCACATGGTCCATGTATGTACCGCATGTTTAATCATTGATAATCAATTTTAGTACTTATTACTTATTTAAAAGGATTCATATTAGGTTACTAGCTTTTGCCCGCGACTTCGTTCGCGTGGAATAGTGACTTCCGGCAAATTTTTGGTTTTAACCACATAGTTCCCGATCTCGCGGGATCTCTTCAAAAATGAGATGTGGAAGATATTCCAGGGAACTCTTCAAAAATCAACATAATGAGCTCTGCGTTTGCACTTAGGGCATTGAAAAAATAGTTTAAAAACGGACTTAAACTAACTTAAAACTAAAGAAAGCTACGAATTACGAATTTATAACAATTAAAAAAGAAACTATATTACAACCTATCCTCTATGCTATAATAACCAAGCTTAAACTAAATAATTTAAAAGAAACGACTTAAATCTAATCTAATTAAAAAAAAAATTAGACTTACAATTTTATTAAAAAAACTAACTACAGTAACTACTAATAATCGATATCAAACTAAACCTACGTTAAATAGTTTAACCAAAAAACCAGGAAAACCCAACAAATAAACTTATTAATTGACAAATACAACGAAACCAATTTAGAATATACGAAACAGCAGGACCACTACAGACAAATAATCATACGACTGATAATACACTTTTTCTACGATAGTACCGAAGCGCTCGGCCGATACCATCTATCGAGGATAAAGACAACTTGGATTATTTATTTATACTCCGTTCGGGCATTTTCTTTGTACTAAAAGTTTAATTATATTGATATTATTTTTTTCATACCTTTTTACTATTTATTTACTTTTTTTCGATGAATTAAAACAATAGCATGAACCGAAGTCGTGTAACGATCGACATAATCTATACTCCGTTAGAGCATTTTCTTTGTACTAAATGTTTTATTATATTGATATTATTTTTTTCATACCTTTTTACTATTTATTTACTTTTTTTCGATAAATTAAAACAATAACATGAACCGAAGTCGTGTAACGATCGACATAGAATTATTTATAAATAATTTATTTCTTATTTTTATTTTTTGATTTTTGAAATAAAAATATATCTATGTCCTTTCTAAGGTTCTAAACTATATCTGTACCAAATTTCAACCAAATCCGTCAAATAGTTGCGGAGATTAATGGTATAAGCATAGAATGTTCGACGTGATTCTTTAATTTGACATAACTTTTTTATTTATGAACCGATTGACATGAAACAAACACTAAATGTAAATTTAAGCATCCCACAATATATTCGTGAAAACCGCATCCAACTCGGATCAGCCGTTTCTGAGATTAGCGCGCACAGACGAACAGACAAACAGACAAACAGACAAACAGATAAAAAAAAAGTTAATTACATTTTTGGGTTCGACATCGACATAACAATAACCCCTGCTATTTTTTTTATTTTTATTTTCAATGTACAGACAGCACTTTTCTACGATTTTATTATATGTATAGATATGGTTAAAAGGATGTGTGATTAGAATTGGTTTTCTGTACCTGTAGGGGCATTTCTAAACTTTACATACAGATCACATTTAGAGCCGGTTGGCTATTGGCTACCTGGTGGTCGGCAACCCAACTACTAGGTAACTAGCAACTTCGTACAGTTTTCACCTGATGGTAAGCAATCGCTTGCGCTCATGGACATCCGAAACACCAAAGGCGTTACAAGTACGTTGCCGGCCTTTAAGGGGTTAGGTATTTAAGTGTCTCTGGTACTCATACAACGAAACACAACGCAACCTTTGCGTGCCGTGGTATCAATCAAGAAAATCAATCTTTTACACATACAATTTTGTCAAGTCTACTGATAGATTATTGAAAGTAACCGTAAATCGATTCTTAATTCAATGTCAAACATTTTCTTTTAAAAACGTTATCGTTTTTAAATAAATAAAAAAATGGAGACTAAAATTGCTATCATTTGTTAAAATCTGACTCGTATCGCCTGACACGTCTCAAAGGAATTTGTAACTTAAAACAAAGATGAAAGAATTTCTTTTACAATGATTAATGTCTAGTTTTTATAATTAAAATTGATTGAGCAGTCAAATAGTATCGCTTTGCAATTTCGATTTGGTTTGATAAGAAAAAATAAATTGAAAAATAATGATTGCTTTATTTTGCTAACGATTGCTCAGAAAGTTCAATAATTTATATTATTTTTTTATAATGATTTAAACACATTTATTATATTTGATTTATGGTATAAGTCGGTAAACAAGCAGACGTATCACCTGATGAAAAGCAATCGCCACAGCCCATGGACACCCGAAACACCAGAGACGTTACAGGTGCGTTGCCGGCCCTTTGGGGACTAGTAATTTAAGGGTTGTTGGGAAAATTGGTGAGGGGGATAATATTGAGCCTCCAGTAACCTCATTCACACAACGGAATACAACGCAAGCTTTGTTTCACGTCGGTTTTCAGTAAGGCCGTGGTATCACTCCGGTCGAGCCGGCCTATTCGTGCCGAAGCATCACTCTCCCACACTTATCTTACTAAATTCGAACCAAATACTAATATCTCAATTAGCTAATTAATGATTATGAGGAACTAATAAACATATCCGTAGCTTAATCTAGTTTTAGAGGTGATAATAGTTTGTATTAGTAGCTCATTCAAAGTAAATATTGAATTTTGATTTAAGCGGGTTCTAAATGCGGGCTTTCGGGTTCAATAAATGACCAATTATACTGAATTATTCACTAATTCGGTAGTATACTTCAAATCACATCAACATCAACAGCCTATAAGTGGCCACTGCTGACCAAAGGCCTCTTTTCGCATTTTATATAATGGTATGCTTAATTTATGAATACGAATGGCAATGCTGCCAGTCTTTTGGGCACCCTACCTCACGACTCCGATGCGGATAATCTTTTTGATGATTTAAGTTAGTTTTTATTTGATTTCTTAAATAATTTTAAGTTGTAAATATTTCGTATTATTTTCAAAGCAGATAAGGCCGTGCCGTTTGTGTCTCATTTCCCGACAAACGAGAAATTTCATACTCGATTTTTAAGTGTACTTGTCAATAGTCTTAATTATTAAGATGAAAGTGTTTTCAAAATATTATAACTAAATAGTATTTTCTACTAGTCAAACTCAATATTGTTTTCGAAACGTCAAGAACGTTTACTATGAATTTTGCATAAAATAGCGTGTTGTGACGTCAAGAGATTTTTCTGTTTATTATTCCTAGAAAATTACCTAGAAAAAATCCAATGATCTAATCTAAGAATGGACGTGTAATTATTTTTTCAATATTTTATTGTATCTATTGAAAAGTCGAAATAATTTATTTTTGACAAAGAAAAGTACCTAATTATCGTTTCTCATACCCATCCCGCTACCACTTCAAACAAGCACCATACCAGAATAACCATTTTAAGTAACTCTTTAGGAAAATTTTGGAATGTAAAACGGAGAAAATTTATGAGATTTAAACTAAGCTTGGTTCACTGGTTAAATATAGCCAACTCATTAGTTTAGCTTGTAATAAGCCCGCTGCGGGCCAGATAAGTGTGATTAAGTTCCTAGAATGAAAATAAAAATGTTCATTTCCCAAAACTTGGAACTGGTTTCTCTTGATCAATCGTCTTAGTTAATTGGTTTTTTTTAAAGACTAGTTTTTTGTAATTGTAATTGCTTCAGTAGTGGATTTTAGAGAATTTAGTGCTGTTTTTGACTATGAAGATTGATCGTTGTTTGAGAGACAAGAAATTATGAAGATGTCTTGAAAAGACTTGGGTTTTTGTAACTGTCTGCCGTCTAGAAGTTGGGTAATTTATCAACATGTTGTTTACTGACACTAAATCTGTTGATTAAATTAAATTAAAATAATACAATTTTATAAATCTTGTAGGTTATTTTTTTATGGGTGGGGGTGAATTATCCAAGGACTCTCCTATCTATCTATCTACTATCTATCTTCCGCCTTGGACGAGGCGAGAGGGTGTGTCAGATTCAGTCAGATCGACTGCACGGTTGGCGCGGTGGCTGGGCAACTGGTTGCCGTGCAATGTAGCAGGTTCGGTTCCCGCTTGGAGCAACTCTGTGTGATCCACAAATTGTTGTTTCGGGTCTGAGCGTGATGTGTTTGTGTAATTGTATGTTTGTAAACGCACCCATGACGCAGGACGAAATCCTAATGCAGGGCAACGTTTAAAAAATATATATTAAAAAGAAATCATGGGTGCAATATAAAGAATAATCTACTTACAATGCCATCCCCAATATTCCTGATGACACACGGCAATAAAGCAGTGGACCCCGTCTGTGAGGTCACCACGGTATTGTTCTCAGTTCCGAAGTGCTTCTCAGGAGTGTTGCTGTATAGATCATCGAGCGGAGGGAAGGTGACTGTCAGCTCGTTCTGGTCCGGCTTCACTGATGATGAGGAGGAGGTCGGTATTGATGATGATGGACCTGTGAACAATGATTTGGAGGTTAGCAAAGACATTTTTTTGGGACAAGACAGCTACCACTTTCCTAAACCACTGCAGCTCCTGTAAACTAAAATCTACAGTAGGTACCACCATGAAAACACCGGAATAGTAAAGTCATTGTTGTCAGAGACATGAAAACTATCTTGGGTTCCGCAACGAAATAAAACAGAAGATAATACAGACGGCTGCTTAGGCCTCGGTTTGGGCGATGCGTCTGAGCACGCTGCTCATAATGAAGAGTCCCTCTATGACTCGAAACTAGTGGAGCTTTTCTCCATTAATTTACGTGAGTAAACCGTGATATTTAGTTTATCAAGTATTGAAAAGGTGACTTTGAATTAAGCAGTTGTACTCTCCACCAACAGACCAGCATTCAAGCCATTATAACCTTTAATAACGTTGAACCTTTTAATTATTACATAATTAATGCTGTAGATACGAGTACATTGGAATTTAGGAAGACTATAATTAAATTTTGAGCAGCCAAGTGTTTGGGAAACGCTTAAAGCCGGCCAGGTGGAGTTAATGGAAATCTCTTGTATTGTAAGGCAGTTCTGTTGTTGTTTTATTGCAGTCCAAGTATAAATAGTCTTGATTCTGAGCCCTGAGATTGTTTCATAGTATTTTATATTGGAATGATACGAATGACTAATATTTATGACTGCCTCGTTGGTCGAGTGGTCGCAAGCCCCGGTAAACCCGCTAGGTAGTCTTCAGCTCCGGAGAAATTTAAATTATTATTAAAATTTAAAAAAATTAAAAAATGCGTCTGCGTTTGGCTACCAACCCGCTTACTGCCAGGACGGCACAAAAACTCTTTTTTCAAACAATAACAAACCCAACAAAAAAAAAATACCGAAATCAATTCAGCTGTTCTTAAAATTTACGCATAGCAAGAACACGTTAACCAATCCATAGATCACTTACGCATAGCGACAACACATAAACCGATCCATAGATAACTTCCTACCAAAACGACAACCACACACAAACACACAAAAAAATACATCCAAACTTTCAAAGCACAACCACTTCAAATAAAAACCAACAATAATTCCCCAACATTACAACACAAACACACTAAAAGTCCACTTCACTTAGAAGAGCCCTATACAGTACTAGACTCATATAATATATCGTCTAATTAATTTTATTAGGGCCAACTCCAAGACCAAGTTCTCTAGAGACGTCCAGACTTAATTACTAAAGACCATCAATAACCATGTAAAAGGTTCTATTTTTTTTATGAAACAAGCCGGTAATCGAGCAGACGTATTACCTGATGGTAAGCAATCGCCGCCGCCCTTGGACACTTGAAACACCAGAGGCTTTACAAGTGCGTTACCGGCTTTTTGGGAGTTAGGAAATTAAGGGTTGTTGTTCGGGAATGGGGATTGGGAAGATTGGGAAGGGGGAATTGGGCCTCCGGTAACCTCACTTACACAACGAAACACAACGCAAGCGTTGTTTCACGTCGGTTTTCTGTGAGGCCGTGGTATCACTCCGGTCGAGCCGGCCCATTCGTGCTGAAGCATGGCTCTCCCACACTTTCGTTCGTTTCAATTAATTTTATTAGGGCCCAACTCCAAGACTAAGTTCTCTGGAGACGTCCAGACTTAATTACTAAAGACCATCAATAACCCTGTAAAAGGTTCTATTTACAATGGTAACGATAAAATAGGAACGGGTCCGTTGTACCAACGTGTACAATGGTTGGTAATTATCTTTCTATCTCGAAATGGATGAAAGAAAATTGTGGTAAGATTTGAAAGAGTGTTTCGTGAAAATGTTTCCTTTAATAATGTTAATTAGTGATTGGAAAAATGTATTAGAGAAATTTTACAATTTCCTTAATACATTTGTTTGTTAAAAGAGTTACGAATGGAGTTTCTTGCGTGTTCTTCTCCATTCGAAGCTTTCTTTTTTTGAGGGGGGAAAATCATCCTATGTCTTCTCTCGCCTTGGGCGAGGTGAGAGGGAGTGTCAGACTTACTGACTAAAAACCACCCTGTTTCTACTCCTGCTTTTCGAGTAGGAGCCCCGATAACCCGCTGGGCTCATTTGAAGCTACCTTTTGGAACGAGCACCTAGCTTCACGGACGGACAGACTGACATATTGTCATTAAATTTATTTCTTTATTTGTTAACATTTCAAGAGTACCCATTTCTGGTTTAATTGGAATAAAGGATTTGACTTTGACTATTATATTAACTTATGTACCTAATTAAAATTAATTTATTTTATCGTTTTGTTGACTGCAAGAGACTGGACCTCATAATACCTGATTATTCATACAGCATTAGACAGTTTAGAAACTACTGCAATCCAAATACCTACCCACACTTTTTAGACCCAACGATAACCGAGCACCACAACCCCAAATTGCCAATTATGGTCACAACGACCAGGTCATGCGATATTGTATGAAAAAGTCATTGTATACGGCCGACTAATGAAAAGACCTTTGAGGCCCCAATCTGTTTCACTCAGTCAGAGCTACAAAGGATCCAGACCCTAATTTAAAAATTCACACGTGACCTCTTTAAATTAAAATCGTTTCACTATAATATTTATGTCATGTGGTAGGCCTACCGTGAATTTTTAACAGAGGCAAAATGTTTGTGAATGGTGAGGGTTTGTGATCTCTTTATTGTGTTATTATATGACTCTGTGATAGGGAGGATGTTAAGGTTAAGCTGTTGGTTTTCTGGATTTGGTGTTTCGCTGGTTTTCGTAGATTAATATTCTAAAGTTAGTATTAATGAAATTTGGTGTTTGATATAAATATCTAATATTATAAAGACATGTAATTATCACAAATGGTCGATTCGATTGGAGCGATACCACGGCTTCACAGAAAACCGATGTGATAAATGCTTGCGTTTTGTAAGTGTGGTTACCGGTGGCCCAATTACTTCCCTTCTCAATTTTTTTCAATCCCCGATTACAACAACCCTTATATTGCTAACCCCCAAAATGTCGGCAATGCACTTGTAACTTGTCTTTGGGCTTGTCCTTGGGCGGCGGCGATTGATTACCATCATCTGTCTGCTCGTTTACCGGCTTATAACATAACTTAAGACGCATCGTTTCTAACCCACTCGTGTTAGATGGAAAATTTTCGATAATTTAACCATTTCAAAAACCAAAATGCTTCACAAACATCATTCTCAAAACGAACTCCACAACAATCTTCACATTATTATTCCCTATTAACGTATTTAGCTTTAAACCCATTCCTTCCTTATGGTAGGTGCTTAATTATCTGTGGCGTGGTAAGGCGTGACGTCATCTGTCACTTGTTTATAACGAGACGGCGCTCAATTATATGCCTTTTGCTTCGTAAAGGAAATTTAAATGGATGTCATCAGCTAAATAAAGTACTGCTCACATTGGATGCTACGGAAGGAGATTTATGGGAAAAAAGAAATTAATTTACATAAAACGCTTTGGTTACTGGGTGTGTTGGAGGGATGGGAGGCTTTTTTTAAGGGGGAAAAATCATCCAATAGCTTAGACGAGGCAAGAGAGAGAGTTTGAGGCTCTTACTGACTAAAAACCACCAGTTCCTACTCCTACTTTTAAAGCCGGAGCCACGGTAAGCCCGCTAGGTAGTCTGCAGCTCCGGATCAGAGTGTCAGATTCTTACTGACTAAAAACCACCCCGTTCCTACTCCTGTTTTTCGAGTCGGAGCCCCGGTAAACCCGCTAGGTAGTCCGCAGCTCTGGGGGATTGGGAGGCTTACGAGCAGGATTACCTAAAAATTGATATGAAAATAATCGAGATTTTTAATCGATTACTAAGCAATCCTTTCTGATTGCAAGTCCCAACAATGCTGTTAAATCCTAGACACGATACGGCAGCCTTTAAATGTAATTAAAAGATAAATTGCAGAAGAAATTTCATCAAAGCTTAATCATTGAAACCTCAACTCTATTACTTCCAATTTAAATCACACATTTAATCGTCAAATAAAAATTCCCACGTCTTTATAGATATCATTGAAATTTCAACCCTATAATCACATTTCTTGGGTTGCATTTCCCTTCTTCTATAAAAATCTCTCAGCATACTCAAGCTGAGCTTCTTTGTTGGTGTTATTTAACGCATATTCCCAAGAATTCAGTTTGAAATGCCATAGCCATGGGGAAAGACATTTCTGCATTTTTGGAATGTAATTTAAAGCAATTCACGAGATTAGAATTGGATTTTACACATTCTTGTTGCTAAGATTCAAATCGTTTCGTCTCAGGATTGTATGGGCTATTTATTCCGTTTTAGAATTTACGGGAGTGTATTATTTTGGTGTGATTTTTTAAGGAAATGTGGGGATTTTAAGGGATGTATAAAAGTTGAATGGTTACCCGTTTGTCTCTGTTATTGCATTAGGTAAATCAGCGTTTCATATTTTTATTTAGAAATTAAATAATGCTAAGGCAAAACCAAACTTAAGAATTAACTAAGTTGTTGATCCTCCAGAGTTCTAAGTCAAAGTCAAAACCAAATCATTGAAAAAAATAACGCCTCTATTTTTTTTAAGTCAGGTAAGTAATATCCCAAAAACCTTATGTCTGTCAGTAAAATACTACGCTAAAAACCACATCAAAATCGGAACCGAACATCAGGTATATTAAGGTATACAAACAGGTCAAACTGTGAGCACTCCTTTTTAATAACTCGATTAAAAAACTAAAATAAAATAATAACAATACATACACATAAATATAACAAAACCAAGAAAAAAAAAACAAATTAAATTCAAATAAGTAGCATAAAAAATTGCACTACAGAAGTTTTTATGAAACAATTGCCACAAAAATTCTCTTATACGGTCTCAAAATGGCCGCAATTTTACTAAAATTTTTAGTCAACGTACTTTTTTAGCATCGTAGCCATTTTAAAACGTGTATCATCTAATTTAGTCGAGCTAAAAGGTAACCTAAATTGCCTTTTTCAGTCTCAAATCGAGCTAATTTACTGGAACTATGTCTGAATAGCAAACGACGTGAATACTAATATAACTAGTCACTTTTAATCTTGAATTTCTATTTTAAAAGTAGTTTATATACAGTTCGTTTAGTTTGTTCTAAGATAAAACATTTAACAGTAAAGTTACTGCTGAATTTCACACATCAACAGCCTATAAGTGGCCACTACTGACCAAAAGCTTCTTCTCACACGGAGAAGGTTTGAGTATTAATCACCACGCTTGCTTAATGCGGGTTGGCGATTTCAAACTTATATTTATAAGTATGGGAAAGCCATGCTTCGACACGAATGGGCCAGCTCGACCGAAGTGACACCACGGCCTCACAGAAAACCGACGTGAATCAACACTTGCGTTGTGTGAGTGAGGTTACCGGAGGCCTAATTACCCCCTTCCCAATCTTTCCAATCCCTGATTCCCCAACAACCCTTAAATTCCTAACCCCCAAAAGGCCAGCAACGCACTTATATCGCCTCTGGTGTTTCAGGTGTCCATGGGCGGCGGCGATTGCTTACCATCAGGTGTTCTGTCAGGTCGTTTACCGGCTTATACTATAAAAATTATAAACCCAGGTTTCCTCACAATGTTTTCCTTCACCGTTTGTCAGTGTTGTCTAAATAATCTTAGAAAGTACGTATAACTCGGCGAAAGTCGCATTGGTTATTGGATTAATTATTATTGATCTCCTTGAATAAGATTATTTACGATATTTACGGTTATAATTCGTGGAGAGAAGGAAGTTTTGTCTATTAAACCACTCGTGCCTACATTTTGATCAATGGCTTTAGTTAATTTGTAAATTGAATTTGTTTCAACGTACCGAATGAAAATAGACCCTAATTCCAAAGTTTAAAGTTAAATTAATGTTTTCTGCGAATGATTTTTGAGTTAAATGTTTACTACAGGATTTAGTTCAACGAGAATTACTTTAGTTTCCATTAATAGTTTTGTTTTAGTTCTTTTTGTATAGGGTTTAAATAGTGAAATAGTTTAAATTTTGATCTGTTTACAGTCTATTCAATTTTCGGTACTAAGAAATGTTTCTGAATTCAATTGATTTTGTTTTTAGTTTTGACCTGATTTTAATTATAAGATTTGGTTCATTGAAATTGATGATTGGACAAAAACGTTAATCAATAAGTTTCATACTAAATTAACTAAAAATCACGTGGACACACAGTCTACAATCGCACAGCCTATTGTAGGCGTGTGTACTTCGGGTGCATGACGTCTTCCCGTCTTCGCACGCTGCTCATGATGAAGAGTCCGTCTGTAACTCAAAAATAGTGGAGCTATTCTCTATTTATATAACTATACATAATTAACTATTTATTTTAGTTTTAACTTAGTTTTTTTTCCTTTTTTTGGTATTTTTAAGTTGTAAATAATGTGTAAGTAATCATAATAATTTACTTCGAATAAAAACTTTTTACACATTAAACTATCAAATTAATGTACTATTTCGAACTCAAGACCGTATCGTACTATGGATATACATATCGCATGGAACTTAGCAAATAAGTAATATGTATTAGATAAATCTAAAGACTGGTTTATGTAACACAAAAGCGAATACCCAAGGTCAGTACACGAAAATCCCTATAAAGACCTAAATAAAACCTAGTTTTTACTAAAAATGATTTATGATATTTCATAATATTGTTTAGTTTGGGCTTTATTTTGTTTAGTTTTAAAAATCCCTGTCACGTCTTGTTTGTTGATAGATAAGGCCGTTGGTATATATATTTTTTTTAATATTAGTAATAACTATAAAGATAGTTAAAGGCCTTTGATAAGAAAAATGTTTGTTCAAAATTTTTGTGTTGTTTTAAGCCACAACTTAGCAGAGAATTAGTTTTTATATTTAAAGCAAAATGTTTAATAGGTAATAGGTATGTACTAGCCATAACTTTAATATCACAATTATTTTTGTTTAAAGGGAAACTGAACAATGTACCTATGGATTTTTTATGATATTTATGATTTAGGTGAGGCTAGGAGTGTCGTGTCGGACTCTTACTGACTAAAAACCATCCCATTCCTACTCTCCATTTTCGAACCGATCACCCGATATGTAGTCCGCAACTCCGGGTTGGGCATCAACCCTATAGGTTCATTGCAGTATTACTTTCTCTATTACTTTAAGATCATTATCATCATATCAGCCACAAGACATCCACTACTGAACATAAACCTCCCTCAATGACATCCAGATAGGCCGGTTGGAAGCGATAAAAGTTACTTTAAGATAAAACCTAATTATTTAGTACGAGTATAACGCGTAGACAAGTTAATACAATGTATATGGGTTAACATTCTAACCTTATCTTACCATTGACATAAGATCACTCAATACAAAAAAGCAACTTAAACTCGAAACCCCACAAATCAATTCCACAAAAAAGGACCCGAAACAAATAAATAACGCAAACCCGTCTCTAAGGACCAGAAAATTAATCCTTTTTGGTCCTTAAGGAATTTAGCAATAAGTCTTGAAAACTACAAGTAACAAGCACTTTTGTTACTACGCACACATCAAGTTATACAATACCAGTATAAATTGACCGGTGAATGTATGGAAAGATCATATAAAGCGGGATCATGATAAAGTGGTTCAGTAAAGGTTGATGTGAAGCAATGTGTCTTAAAAGACGACGGTCCTTTGTTGACTTATACAATGAAAAAGCATTTGAACTTAACAACATGAACTCAGGTTACTGTTCACAAAAGCCGGAAAATACGGAATGAATGACCGAAAAAAAGGAATTGGATAAATAGAAATCGGTAAGGAACGGGATTTTCGGTGAATTTTTTCTTGTTTTCTAAGTTTGATTCGGTGAGAAGTTTGGGTTATTGTTGTTGTTGAAAATGAAATGAAATTTTGTAGCGACGAAAAAAATTGTTTTATCGGTTTTATGGGAAAGTTGAGTAATGTCGACCAAAGTTATGTTGGCAGGAGTTTTAAAAATGTTTTTTGTTTTTTTTTTCCCGAAGATTTTTTAAGAAATATTTTTCTAATGTTTTCAAGTGTTTTATTGGGTTTTGTGATGTTCGAATTTTGTTCTGTATAGTAATGAGCTTCAAATATTCGTTTTGTAAATTAACCAATAAGACAAGCTATATATGTATAAGGTATTAAAAAAATATCTGCTTCGGGTTTAATGGGAAGTAGTATTGTGTTTGAAGATTACAATACTGAAGAAACGTACCCCGGACCAGGTCATTCAAATTGAGAACATAAAGAAGTTAAATAAACATTGACTCTACTCTGCATAAAGTGGTTCATAAATACGTACGATGCGTCGCTTCGTCAATAAAAACAATTGATAACAATTGCTTTAATTGACGAAGCGATAGAGACAGTGAAAGAGATAGCTCTTTCATAACAAACTTATAAGTAGATTTCTTTTTGTAAAAAAAATATTCATAATCTTCAAACACAACACTACCTCCCATTAAAGCCGTAGCAGACACTTTTAAAGCTCCTTACATAATTTGATTACAAACATAAAGTCACAAAAAATTTATTCAACTAAAAAAAAAAAACATTTCCAAACCACGTAGATACTGTCTCCAAAAAAAAAAGAAAAAAAAATACATCAGACAGACATTTAGATTCGTATTCAAAAAAGTTTGAAGACATCAAATGGGCGTTTGTTAAAATAATGTCATTTAAAAGCAAAGCTTGAAAGTTCAAAAATTGCTCAATGTACGTTTTTCATTGGGCCTGAAATCCCTGTGAGTTAGCCCTTAAGGGTCTCTGAAAGTAAGTCTAAGGCTTTAGTATCGTTTCACTGAACTCATTTCAGCAAATGACTGTGCCATCTGGATTCTCTGTGAACTAATGAAATCTGTGGAAATACCACAGAGTAAGGAATGTTAAGACAGAACGTGAATGTGTGTTTGTGAAATTGTTAGTGTGTGTGTGTATGTGTGTGTAAAAGATAATGGAACGTCATGAATTGCTTAAGGCAAAGTTTTGTTTTGATATAAGAATTGTTTGTTTCATAAACTAAGAAAGAATGATGTTTTTAATTTATCCTTCTAATATTATAAAGGCGAAAGTTTGTGTGTTTAGTTGTTACGTCACGTCAAAACGGTTAAAGAGATCGAGATGAAATTTAAAAAAGGCGTAGATTATAGTGTGAAATAACACATAAGCCTTTTTAGCTCGCGGGAATGTGGTCAAAACCGCTGATAGAAGCTAGATGAAAATAAAAATCAATAAAAGAAAATAAATTCATCAGAGGCGATGTAACATGAATACTGAACCACTTATTTTTCACTTGCTGATGACTTTCTTTCTAGCATTAACAAAATATACGTTGCACAATCTACCATTCTGTTAAATCCCTTCCAAAAATGCTCTCACATAATAGGAATAATGACGGGGTATAAAATTTAAAAATCTGTTTAGTCTGTCAGTTAGGTTACGAAAAAAATATTAGATACGTATTTTTTTTGGTCATATAACATAACAATAATATATGTAGATAAAATTAATAAAAGTTTAGGAATGACAGCTAATACGTCATTTCTACGTACTTACAAAATGTTCCTAGAAGTGACATCACGCTATATTTCAAATCCATATATCTTCGAAAGTATATATTCCCGTAATAAAATAAAAAATCCGTGTCTAATATTTTAAAATAATCTACAAAACGAACATTAAACTAAAAACTAGTCATCTACCCTATTCAATTATCTAAAAGATAACTATTAAAAAGTTTCGTCTAGTTACTTCTACGATTAAAAGTACTACCAAAAAGCAAAAGTTCCCTTAAAATTACTAAGATTTTGCTCAAATGGCCTTTTTAAAGATTAAATCAGATTATCTCGATATAAAAAACGACTCGCCTACATTTTGAAGGACTTTGAATTATTTAACAAGGTTTTTAAGTAATCGGAGCGTTTAGTTAAAATATTTATCTTTATTATTTATTACTATTACAGCTGTTAGGTACTGTTTAATTTGTGAAAATAATTAATTAATTTGGGTTTAGTAGATAAGTGTCAGAAAGAAATATATGACATCGTATTTCTTTTAAAGAATAGGCAGAGGTGTTTTGTTTTTAAGGAAGGGAATTCATCCTTGTTTTAAGTGTGTGAGAGCCATGCTTCGGCACGAATGGGCCGGCTCGACAGGAGTGATACCACAGCCTCACAAAAAACCGACGTGAAACAACGCTTGCGTTGTGTTTCGTTGTGTGAGTGAGGTTGACGGAGGCCCAATTACCCCAATTCCTAATCTTTACAATCCCCGATTTCCTAAGAACCCTTAAATTCTTAACCCCCAAAAGAATTTCTTGTGTCATGGATGAGATTTATAACCAATTATTATGTTATCGGCTTACTCACGTAAATGTTTGACGAGGAACTCGACTAGTTTCCTTTTGAGATTTAAAACATACAAATTCACATACAGTTGTACCACAAAAGCCAGTAGCCCATTGACTCAACACTTCAATACTAATAGACTCTACCGAACTAATCCACCGAATAATTTGCTTCCTAGTTCCTACTACAGAACAATAGAGTATGTTTACTCCTCAAGCCAATCCTGCGGTCTCATCACCGGTCTGAGAAAAGCACACAACAATACTATGACAAAGTACACACATGCTCACCACAAAGTAAATTGTGCAGAAGTATTAGTTTAATGACTGCCTCGTTTGTCAAGTGACAGGTGCGACTGCCGAACAAGGGGTCTCGGGTTCGATTCTTGGGTCGGGCAAAGTATTGCTAGGCTTTTTTTCGGATTTTCGAAAATTTCTCAGTAGTAACATGGGGTCTGAAATTGTGCCCTGTATTTGGCAATATTCTCACCCCCTATTACATGGGACTGTACATTGTATAGCGGCATTGTGCCGTAATGTGCACCTCTGCGTACCCCTTCGGGGATAAAAGGTGTAACGTTGGACGTATAAGTGTAATGTAAGTTTATAGTATTGTATAAAGTCAGACTTTACTTTGTAAAGATTCATGTTAAATTAACAATACAATTAATTTTTAGTTTTCATTCCGCTTGACGACTTTTATCAGTCGTAAGACGTCCACTGCTGAACATAGGCCTTCACCAATGACTTCCAGATAGGCAAGCTTCCAACGTTACCAAATTTAAAATAATAAACTGAACCTTCTGCTCTTATTTCCATTATGTTCTGTATTCAGTGCAAAATCCACATTAATTTTGATCCCCTAACTCCTCCCTCGGAGAGTAGGCTCTCAGTTTAATCATGATAGGTTAGGCCTGGTTTCTGGTCCTTTGTTCCCAATCCCATTGTAATATATATCTTAAATTGTTTTGTTTTAGAAAACAATATCGCTTGGCTAGCTCGCTTTGATTTAAAGGGTGTAGTGTAATTGAGGTTTGGTTTAAAGGGTTTGATTTTTAATCTGTTTAGAAATGTTTGTCTTTATCTTTAAAGAGGTTTCTTTTACCAATTAATATACAGTATGGAGAAATTACAAGTAGTACGCATCTAAAGAACCTTTAGTAATTTAAGGGTTGTTTGGGAATCGGGAATTGGGAAGATTGGGAAGGGGGCTAATTTTGCCTTCGGTAACCTCACTCACACAACGCAAGCGTTGTTTCACGTCGGTTTTCTGTGAGGCCGTGGTATCACTCCGGTCGAGCCATTCGTGCCGAAGCATGGCTCTCCCACACTCGGGCAAAATTACTCGTGCAAAAAGATGAGTCCTTCAATCCTTCATTGGTCGGTCGTATCATCAAGTACAACTAATGCTGCATACAAAACCTCGAACATGTGATTTAATTCCCAAGTCAGGCATTTTATTGGATTACACCGCTTCTTAAGGCCAGACTTAGGCACAAAGTTGGTTAGTAGTCTAGCCATTTGTAATAGGATTAATTACACAGCTAACAAATACATTACTACTAGAATCTTCATATACAAATAATATACTAAACTGGAAAGAAGTGGTTATATATTAAGTTATGTGTTTTTTTTTTATTTAAAAGTGTTTATATAGTAAGTATCTTCGGGATGAGAATAATTGTGGTATAAGGCTATGGGCTCACCCTCTTTATGTATTTACTAGTTTCTGCTAGCGATTTGGCATTTAGTGTATGGGATAAAAAGTATCCTATGATATACCCAAGTGATGAAGATGCCGTGATGGCCCGGAGGTTTAAGACGCCCGCTTCTCATTCATGTGAGCGATTTTGAAACCTACCAATGGCAAGTATCAATGTGACTTTTTCCGAGTTATATGTACTTTCTAAAGAGTGTTTAAACCTCACTGATAAACGGCGAAAGAATACAACGTGAGGAAACGTGGGTTTATAATTTCTAACTAGAAGTTTAAAATCGCCAACCCGCATTGAGCAAGCGTGGTGATTAATGCTCAAACCTTCTCCGTGTGAGAAGAGGCCTTTGGTCAGCAGTGGCCACTTATAGGCTGATTTTGTATCACGCAAGTCACTAATATTATAAATGTAAAAGTTTGTCTGTGTCGATGTTTGTTCGTCAATCATGCTGAAACTTCTGAACGGATTTTGATCGCATTTGGAACACAGTCAGGGTATGAGCTGACTTGAGTGACAGGACGTTTACTAGGTACCTTTTATCGCACAAGAACGCAAGAGAAGTCATTGGCAGAAGCTAGTTTTAAGCAAATATCACCCAACTTAAATCAATTACAAACAATCACCACTAACAAATCAACAAAATCGACACTTACGTACATACATAAACAAAAATGATTTATTCACACAAAATTAAACTATCACTCACAGTCGGCAAAAACATTTAGCTCGCCGTTTAAACCTCAGAGGCGTTATTTATTCAGTTACTTTTTTTTGTTGTCGGTACACTAACAACTAACTTTCGTTCTGTGGACTTTTATGTGGCTTGTACTATGTTTTTTTTTATTTTTTTTTTATATGAAGCCGGATAGTTCGGCCTTTTCGTGTACCAGTCTAGGTTTTTAAATAGAGTTTCTAGAACATTATTCACTCCATAAAGTCGAGTTTTTAGTTTTTAGACTTGATTTTTTAGTTTTAGTTTTGTTTAAATATTTTAGTTTATTCAATTTAAGTGGCGTTAAATGTGAACAGTTAGGTTTTATGGAGTAAATATTGCTGTTTATGAATGGGATTTTACTTTTTTTCAAATTCTGGCTTCTATCAAGTGTAAAATTATAATTATGTTTTTGTGCATGTAATATGTTTTGTCTGTTAAGTTGTTAGTCACATTGTAGGTAGCGGGTTACTGAGGTCCCAGTTCGAAGCAAAAGTAGGAACGGGGTGGTTTTTTGTCAGTAAGAGACTGTCAATACCTATAGCTTTAGCCAAGGCACGAGAAGTCATTGTGTGATTTTCCTCTCATAAAAAAGGTAGTAAGGATATTGCGGGTCTTCAAATTATGAGCACAAGTTCAAAAATATTCACTCTAAATTACACCTGTAAAATTATATGTTTCGTTGTGTGAGTCAGGTTACCAGAGGCCCAATTACCCCCCTTCCCAATTCACGATTCCCCAACAACCCTTAAATTCCTAACCCCTAAAATGCCGGAAACGCACTTGTAACGCTTCTGGTGTTTCGGGCGTCCATGGGCGGCGGCGATTGCCTACCATCAGATGATCCGTCTGCTCATTATTTATCGGTTTATATCATAAAAAAAATATTAAGCCCAGTAGGACTACAAAACTAAAGATATTTCAGTCATAATCTTTATACTCGACCACCGAGTCAATATAATAACTATTATACGAATTCTAAGATACTTTTGTTTCTCTTTGTCTTCAGAAATCCGTACCAAAAGATATTGGAATCCAACTTTATCCAGGTCCTTATTACACACTTAGGTCCTTAAGGAATCCCCCTATAATTGGCAAATTGATAGCTCCATTCTCAACCATAAACCTAAAGGTATAAAGTTGACTTTAGCACGTTACTCGAGATAATGCGTTACCTCTTAGGACTAGAAACTAATTATTGGAATTTCTTTTTGTTTTCAGATAAAAGAGGTTCTTACGTTAACGAGATATAAGTACGTACCTATGTATATACATTTGTAGTTGTAGGTCTTTTTTGATTATATCATCTTATGAAACAAAAGTACTTTTGTTCAATTATCTTAATGATGTAACGCAACGTTACGCCTTTTTATCCCCGAAGGGGTAGGCAGAGGTGCACATTAGGGCACGTAATGCCGCTATACAATGTATACCCACTTTTCACCATTTGTCTTAGTCCCATGTAATAGGGGGCAATGGCGACTGCCGGACAAGAGGTCTCGGGTCGGACAAAGTAAAACTGATTTTTTTCGGTTTTTATTATTTTTATTTTTCAGTGGTAGCACGGTGTCTGGAACTATGGCCAGTATATAGCAATAGGCTCACCCCCTATTACATGGGACTTATAACACAAACGGTGAAAAGTGACATTATGTGCCGTAATATGCCTACCTCTTCAGGGATAAAAAGGGTTGACGTTGTGTCGTTGTCTTCTTATAAAACAAAAATGCTTTTGTTCAATTATTTTGGTGATGTAATTGTTGTTTTTTTATTATTTGAGACCTTTAAATACTAGCATTGTTCATGGCTTTATGTTCTATTTGAATTGAAAGACAGAATAAATGATTATTTACAGTTTTTCAACTGGGTTTTGAATGTGTTGGTATAAAAATATTGTTTGAGTAAAAAAAAAGTTTTGCGAAAAAATCTATTATTCTTATTCACAGTCCTCTGGAATTCTCTTGAGAATTATATAAGAGTGGTATTTTTATCGGTTTCTCATCAATTAGCATACAATTTTAAGGATATAATGCATAATAAAATCCTTTAAAAAAATCCTCTTCTTTAATTTCAGCATTCGTCTTGAGTGTGCATTGAAATTATAGCAAAATCAATTATACGAAAATGTATTATTTGAAAAAATATTAGAAGAAATAGAAAAGACAATGCAAGAAAATCACACACCTGGTACCGAATAAACTTAATATCTTTATATATTTTATCTTATTTTTAAGGTAACAAAATTACTTGAGCAAATACATTAATTAAGTAGATACGAGTAAGTAATTTTCTTAATAATTAACTTGTTTTCCAAATAAACTAATTGTTTTTCCAGTAAACATGACTGAAAAAATGGAATAAAAGCAATGAAAATATGGAACAATTTCCAAAATGAATGACATAAATTACAATTAATATAGACGTTCAATTACTGTCTCGTTGGTCGAGTGATCGCAAGTGCAACTGCTGGACAAGGGGTCACGGGTTCGATTCCGAGGCGGAGTTTAGATTTACCAAGTATATGGCAATAGGCTCACCCCCTATTATATGGGACTTATAACATAAATGGTGAAAGGTTATTTTGCACAGCGGCATTACGTCCCGTCTGCAAAAAATATTATTTGACAAAATCACGTACATTGTTCTTGGTGCCAAATAAATTTAATTTTCTTAATAATAAACTTATTTTTCAATTAAACTAGTTGTTTTTTCATCTTCCAAAATGAATGACATAAATTAAAATTAATGTAATATAATATGTATAGACGTATAATTACCTTCTCCAGCGCCCGTGACTGTGTGTATGAGCAGCACTACAACACACAGGCATCGTTGGCCCTCCACCGACATTGCTGTCGTGGGATCCACACCTGCAACAAAATAAAGATTTTGCGTTATTATATGCTGCTGGAATAATATCTGGAAGTTTATCTAAGGTAGCTTTGAACTGTTAATGTCAATTTTACACCATATGTAATCTTGTGTTGGAGATCAACAAGCACTTTTGATTGCTAAGCTACAGAGTACCGGAGCTGCGGACTACCTAGCGGGTTTACCGGGGCTCCGGCTAGAAAAGCAGGAGCAGGAACGGGGTGGTTTTTAGTCAGTAGGTCAGTCTTCTGATACCCTCTCGCCTCGATCAAGGCGGGAAAAATATAGGAAGATTTTCCTCCTAAAAAAAGCCACAGAGTACTAGGTAATTTGACTTTACCCATGACTCATGGGAGACCCACGTCTCCCTAGAGATGTACCGTAAAAGGCTTTGCACCATATGATAGCGGCTCTAAAGCAAGCCTATTAATTACACAATTGACGAAGGCACGATAGTAACTCATTTTTACACATTGAACGCCGTGGTGGTCACCGGTGACCGACGCGACGTCAGCGGAGGTTTTGCCTTCAACAGTTTTCTATTAGCAGTCAAAGACTTAATAAACCTGAACCTCTCAAACTACAATCTTCACCCATCCATAATCTTATCCAATACCAAAATATACGTCAAAAGACAACATTTTTCAATTTATGTGTTGTATTACATAACAAAGAAGAAAGAGAAAAAAAAAACAAAAAGAATTGGATCCATTACGGCAGTTGAGAGCTCTTTCGTGTCAGCTACGCATCTGATATAAATGGAGTCGAGAGGAAACGTAAAAGATTAATTATTATAAAGAATAAAACAATTCTGTATACAATGTTCTTGTTATCTTTCTACTTCATTGAACTGTGTTATAAATTTTTTTGAGTTAGTACTTTGTGAATATTGTTACATTTCTTTTTGTTCTATGACATTTTTATTCCGGAGCTACGGAATGCCTACCGGGTTACCGGGGTTTCGGCTCGAAAAGTAGGAGTAGAAACGGGGTGGTTTGGTATAAGAGTCTGACACTTCCACTCGCTTCGGATGAATTTCCCCCATTAAAAAGAAAGCACTGGTGGAAATTTAACGGACTCAACTAAGCTATGTATTTTATATGGAAATATGCGTGGTATGGATGGTTTCCCTACTATTGATACATCGCATACTCGTAGGCTCATCTTCCTCGCACAGCAACATAGCTTAATATCAGTGAAAACGGTCACGTAGTTTCACAACTTAGCCATTGTATCTTGGTATTTCATATCTGGTGAAAAATCACCTGGTTATACTACAACATAATTCTTAAAATAGGTCTTAACAAACATGACCTAAGTCTCAAAATCCCACGACACAATACCACTTCACATTTAAATGAACGTGAATTTTTTTGGACAAGCTTACTTAAAGAACTAACACACGCTCTGGGACTGTTTGTCGACATGTCTAGTGGATTGCCATCGTTCTCAGAAACACGCGTTAAATTTTATTACCGACTCTTTCCTCTGACATTGGGAGGTCACCGCGGAGAGTATTTGTATTTGGCAAAGGAATATGAATGTATGTATATAGAGGAGCATTCTGGGAAAAAAATCTTGTAGTGATGTTGTATAGGTACTGTACTATATAGTTATGAGAAGGTTCGAAAATTTTATTAGAAATTGAAAGATTCCTAGGATTTTAGATTTGGAAATCCAATCCAATTTTGTTTATTTTAGCATTACAATTATTGCACTGAATCTGGAATTATGGTGCTTTTCCACTAGAGATGTGCTATGCTACGTTGCTGTGGATGCGTTTGGATTTCACCAATCATATTTATTGTTATACCTAGCTTAGCACTGGTGGCGGTAACAGACTCGGTCTAGCTATGGTTTTTATATGGAATAATGTGTGCTACTGATAGCTTCCCTACCATCGACAAACCGCATATTCGAGCTGCGCATGTTTCTCACACAGCTACATCATAGCAAATCTTACTCGCATAGTTACATGGCACATCTCTTGTAGAAACCCTTATATTTGGTAAATAGCAATGGGTTTTCCAATAGCTATTATTTTAGACACCTTATTACATTCACTTTATCATAGAATTTACTAACTGGAGACAAATTAGTGCTATGTTTGATAATGTGATTTTATATTAAAGTTTAAACTACTAAAATACCTGGCAAAACTCGCCAAACTCGAGCTCCAACGACAAAATTACGCCCCAGGGCTCCCATTCACAATGCCAGAAACAGAAGGAAATATCAATGGTCACCAATTCGAAGATAATACAGAAATATACTGAACTATTCCACCAAATCTGCGTTTAAGCACAAACAATAGGTATTCTTAATAATGGATTATTCAAGACTAATAGTTTCTTGTGTCTATAATTTGATTTGCCGACAATGGCTGACACCAGACCGATCCTATTGTCTTAAAACCTCTAAAGCAATATATTTAAATAAATTAATAGCTATTAATTGCAATAGTTGTTGGTTTTGAAGAGGTCTTAAGTTTAAGAGTTGGTTGAATGAATTTATTTTCTATTTTTGGAAGCTTTGTTTAAATTAAAGTACTTGACGTGGCTTGGATGTTTAAGGCGCCCGCTTCTTATTCGGGCTCGAAACCTACCAACGGTAAGTACCAATGTGATTTTTTCCGAGTTATATGTACTTTCTAAGATTATTTAGATACGACTGACAAACGATGGAGTAAAACATCGTGAGGGATGGTACCTGGGCTTGTGATTTCTAATTGTAAGTTTGTATAAAATCGCGAACGTGCATTGAGCAAACGTGGTGATTAATGCTCAAATTGTTCTCCATATGAAAAGAGGTCTTTGGCCAGCAGTGGACACTTATAGGTTGACGATGATTACGTTGTCAACCTATGAAATTACACTACTATGAAATTACCCACACATGTATATTGTATAACGATAATAATAATTGTGCCGATGTGTTACCTGTATACCAGATAATGTTGCTTTGTGTACATCAAAACATGTACACACATAGCTGAAGTGAACATCGAAACACATCGAAACTATTTCTATCGAAAATTCACTTCACATACCAATCAAACTACCGATTATTGCCACAAAACGTAATCCTAACGCAAAGCATTAATTACACCGAACATCATCAGCTACAACGACGTTCATCCAAATTCTAGACCGAATACCTCACCTGTTAAGCCTATAATTACGTCAAAAACAAACTACTCATACCATATCGGCCCCCAACTCCACCCCAATCGGCCCCCAAACCCCATTTTCAACCCCTTATTACGAAAACATTACATTTAGACAGACAACTTCCACGGGGTGAGATGCTCTTAATAGGCTTCAGCTGTCAATTACTCTACCATATATGTACCTTAATTAGTAATCTGTTAGTTGAGCCCCTTCATTATAGATCGTGACTGTTTCAGGTTGTGAGGGGGGGGGGGTGTTGGGTGGTTGTTCAAGAACATTTGTACTAAATTTATTATGGATAATTACGTCTTTTGTACGACAAAGGTGGGAACTTTGTAATAGGTGTTGAGTTTGAATAATTTAATTCCGTTTCCTACATGTAGTAGGTAGCTGTTTGGGAGTTTGTGATTAATTTGTTAATTCTGTTTGGTTAATAGGATTTTTTTGGCACTCGTGATCTTGTAAGATGTGTCGTATTGTCGCGACTTTTGTCCCCGAAGGGGTAGGTAGAGGTGTACATTACGGCATCTAAAGACTCTGTATAATGAACATTCACTTTTCAGCATTTGTGTTATAAGTCCCATTTAATAGAGGATGAGTCTATTGCCATATTGTGAGCACAATTTCAAACACCGTATAATTGTAGCGTAGCGTGGTAGCCCATAACCTTCCTCAACAAATGGACTATCCAACATAAACAAGATTAATCCAATCGGTAGATTGTAGTCGGTTGTAATCGGTAGATTGGATTAGGCGTAAAGAAGAGACAAAGACGTTAGTGACTTTCATATTTATAATTTGGCACCTACTGCTAGCCTCCTATTGTTTTTGTGTGGTGTTTTATAGCTTATAGCCTTTCCTCAATTAATGCACTGTTCAACACGAAAAGATTTATTAATACAATCTCTTTAACTTTTTATATTAGTACAGATATATATTCATTTTGCATAATAATGTCCCATGCAGGCAATAACAAAAACCACAATAGCCAATCCAACTGTAAAATTAGATTTTAATCCCTCAAAATCAAATATCGAGAGAAAACTAATAACTAATAGCCAAATTGTTCATGTTCATTATATCGATAATTATCATTTATCGAAACCAATTACTGCCACTCCATCTATTAGCAATGTACCTAAATTAGTCACTAATCACATTCCTGAATAATATACTAATGAACTTTGAACATAAGTACATTAGGGCGCTTTTCCAATAGTACTATGTGTAATAGGTAAGCTGTGAAACTATGTGACTGTTTCCACTGATACTAAGCTATGTAGCTGTACTATGAAGATGCTCAGCTCGAATATGTGATGTATCGAAAGTAGTAGACATCCATAGCACGCAACCATAGCACGCATATTTCCGTATAAAAAACATAGCTTATTTTTTTTAAATAAAATTAACAAATAGTAACCAAAAAACCACTAAGGTTTACAACCGTGCTATGGAATCTGCCTTAAATGTTATAATATGGAGGTAGGTACAATAATCATGCTTAAATAGTACTTAGGTAATATTTCTTAAGTTTACATTTGATATTTTTAGGTGTGAGACATTTTTTATCTGAGTCCGGTTCCACCAGTGCTATGTATACCAATGAGTAAATTATGGATTGATTGGAAGCCAAACGCATCCTTAGTAACGTAGCCATAGCACCTCTCTGGTGGAAAAGCCCTCTTAATATCGAGTGCTGAATACATAATATTGAGTACTAAGATTACATTAGATTATCTTGATCATTAGCATGTCATACTCCAAATGGCACGTGTATTAGATTCTAAGAGATTTATTAATGTATGTAAGGTTCAGCTACATTAATTTTGGTTAAACCGACAAGACCTTCAAACCTGTTCTTTATGTAATAAGCCGGTAAACGACCAGAAAAATCACCTGGTAGTAAGCAATCGTCGCTGTCCATGGATACTTGAAACACCAGAGGCGTTACAATTGCGTTGCTGGCCTTATGAGGGTTAGGAATTTAAGGGTTATTGGAGAATCGTGGATTGAGAAGATTGGGAAGGTGGATAATTGGGCCTCTAGTAACCTCACTCACACAACGCAAGCGTTGTTTCATGTCGGTTTTCAATGAGGCTGTGGTATTACTTCGATCGAGCCAACCCATTCGTGCCGAAGCATGACTCTCTTACTCTGCACAACTTGATTCCCCCTAGTCCTTTCCATCAACGAACCACAAGACAATCGGCGAGGCGTCACCGTTTCATGGTGGATATCCCACCCACTCGCACGAAACGCTTCGCTTCAAGCTTCTTTGTGCGAACTGCTAGGGAGTGGAACTCCTTGCCGGAGTCTGTGTTTCCTGATGGGTACAACCTGGGTGTCTTCAAAGCCCGAGTGAATAGGTTGCTTATGGGCAGACGTGCTCCACCGTAGGCCGCATCATCACTTACCATCAGGCGAGATAGCGGCCAAACGTCGGCCCATTCAATATAAAAAAAAAAAAAAAAAAAAAAAAACTTAAACCTTAACCTTCAAGACACGAGTTAAAAGGCCTGCAAGCCTGTGGCTTCTTTAGTATTGCCATGGGCGGCGGCGATTGCTTACTATCCGATGATTTGTCTGCTCGTTTCCCGGCTTATACAATAAAAAAGAAATTAGGAACAGCAGGAAGATGAATACAATGCTCCGAGCATGACTTGACTAAGACCTCTTCCTCATTCAGCATTATATTTAACCAGATAATCTCATTAAGAAGCCATGATTAAAACTCGGTCAGAAGGCCACGATACAATGGGCTAAAAATTCTATTTACGAACCGGGGTATACAAGCCGGTATCACGAATAAATTTCAACTGTACTAACAAAGGATTTATTTATAACAAAAGAGTTAACATTCATTTATTATCTCTCTCGGTAAAGAAGAATTATCTACATAATTATATTTAGTTAGAACATCGCTTGCGGCTTTGCTCCGGTTTTAATTTATAATTATTTCAAAATTAAAAGATCGTATAATGAAACGGCAGAGTAGAATGTATTTATTATAATCAGCCGTGCTGTTCTGGTGGGTCTTTTTATGGTAAAAGCCGGGAAACGAGCAGACGGATCATCTGATGGTAAGCAATTGCCGCCGCTCATGGACACCCGAAACACCAGAAGAGTTATAAGTGCGTTCGAATTTAAGGATTGTTGGGGAATCGGAGATTGGGAAGGGGTAACCTTACTTACCCTACGAAATACCACACAAGCGTTGTTTCACGTCGGTTTTCTGTGAGGCCGTGGTATCACTCCCATGGGGTTAGGCAGAGACAATGGAACGCCAATTGCTACGAATCTTACATACCTCTTTCGCTTCATCAACAGTCATCAGTCCTTCATTCATCCTCGTCTATTAAGGGTACTTTTTATTGTAATGTAGGGGTATAAACATTGTTCTCTAATGCCAAAACAGAACAACGACTAATTTTTTAAACTAGGTCAAAATTCAGGTAACCTTTACAAGCAATACGTATTACTAAGCAAGTTTAGATCCAATGGAAGCTGAATTAAACTTCGTGACGAGTTTAAACGCTTTGTTACGAAAAGGGACGATGAGTAAGCGATTACCGTACCTTCGCAGATTAAAAGATCTGGTTTGGATGAGATTTATAAAAAAAAAACGTGATATTGACGATGCCTTATTTTTTGTTTTGAAGGGAGTTTAAGCAACTCTTTGTGTGATCCATAAATTGTTGTTACTGGTCTAAGTGTCATTGTATATGAACTTTTATGACATACAAGTTCACATACACATGACACAATTCTATTGTAACACTTGTATGTCATAAAAGTTCATAACACATGACACATGAAATGCGTGACGAGCACCCACGCCACTAGAGAAAATTTTAGGGTGGGGCAGAGTTTAAAAAATAAAAATGTTGTAAATATTTTTTACTTTAACCGGACAGTCTCTACGACAGCAACATGTCGCGGATACGATCTTCACATGCAATAAAAATTATTTAATTTTATTTGATCCATTTATTGTAGTTCAGGGACTGAGAGTGATAATAATATTAAGCACGTGGAATTATGTGATCGTAAACGCATCCATCCACTGCAAGACATGAGCCTCTCCAATGGCCATTGAGCTCGATCTTCAGCTCTACGCATCCAACTACTACCAGCCACCTTGCGGATATCATCACTCCACTTAGCTGGAGGGCGCCCTATACTATACCTACGATACAAGAGTAAATCTTAGAGTGAGGCAACGTTTAAGAACACTAGGAAAATATTAGATAAAATAATAAAAAAAAAAAAACACTACAATTCTCTTCTAGAATAAGGTAATGCTACACGCTGTATCAACCGACGACAATGGTTTAAAGCAATTAGTATGATATGACACGTAGCTGCAACAATTAGAAGTTGTTACTGCACCTGTTACATGCAACTGTTACCGTAGCGTTTGTATGTGTAGTGATGTTTGTGTGTCGATATCGATATTTAAAACGTTTTATTTTACTCTACTTTCTATCTTTTAATGATAAATACATTACTATGAATTTTGGTTGTCTGACTGCCTCATTGGTCGTTGCAATTGCATTGGTATTTCCAATGCGGGATAACGGGACACAGGTTCGATTCTTGGGTCAGGCAAACAATTTTTCTCCGTCTGGAATTGCCCAGTACATGGCAATAGCAGTACCAACACCTTCTATTACATGGGATGTATAACACAAATAGTGAAAAAGTGGGTATACATTGTACAGTCACCGTATCATAAAGTGCAAGTGCACCACTGCCTACCCCTTAAGGGTTATAACGCGTAACGTTGCATATGAATTTCTATTTATTAACGTGACGACGTAAGACAAAAGCGATGATATTATATTACATTATTCCCTATTTCTTAACCAACGAACTAACTACCAAATATTTCTAGAGAGGAAAACAGAGGCAATTATGTAATACACGAAAACACGACTGTCGGGAACTATGAAGCGTAAAATTAAGTAAACAGTTTTCGGTTCACGGACAGACAAACAGGTGTAAAATGTTTTTGTAATTAAGGTTAAATGTAGCCATTGTTCATTCACCGTTGTAAACCAAATTAAAACACTTGTATAATTAAGAAAGTAAATGATCCTAAGATTATTACATACCATTTACCATGGACTTGAACAAAAAACGTCTTAACCACCAAAAATATTGATATACTATTTTCGACCTTATCTCGTTTAGTTTAGAGAGGAAAATTGCGAAATATGGGTGTTACTAATGATGTGTCTTAAACACCAAAAATATTGATATACAATTTTCGACCTAATCCCGTTTAGTTTAGAGAGCAAATTTGCGAAATACGGTGTCGCTTATGATGTTGTTCTGTTGTCTTTTATAGAAATCTCGCACTTCAAGCACCGCGTTAGAGCTCATATTTAATTAAAATAGATCTTAAACGTTTTGTTATCTACATAATGTGGGGCTTTTAGGTATTAAGCTTGAGTACCTATATACGCAATATAAGTACGTAAGTAATCTTAATATGTAAAATGCTTTAGTTAATTGAGACTTGTAATTTGGAAATAGTATACATAACAAACACTACACACGTTACGTCCTCTTATTAAAATAATAATATAGCCTATAGAATAATGAGAATTCGTTTTCAAACTTTAATTTTTAATAAAAAGTTAAAAGGGTATAAACATACAATTTCATATGCACATGATACTCAAACCCGAAACAATAATTTGTGGATCACATAAAGTTTTGCTCCGTGCGGGAATCAAACTCGCTACACGTTGCGCGGCAGGCTGTTGTCCAGCCACCGCGCCAACCATGCAGTTACATCATATTAGATAGAACGAGCCTATTGCCTTATACCTGCATAAATGCCTAAATGCATTTTTTTACTACTCTTATGTTTCCTACCAAGTGTCGTAAAAGTAAAAAATACGCAAAATAAACGAATAAACCTGATCCTGTTATTCTCTGTAGAATGCAAAAATTACTTTATCGAAATAAAACACACATTTTATTCACAACAAAAATATATCGACATCAAACTATTCACCAACACCCCTTCACTATAAGACAGCTGTTCTCAAACTTTCAAACAACTGGATTCGCGTTTGCTGTGTAATTTGATTGCTAACGACGCCACGTCCTATCAAAGGGAATTGTCAGGAAGTGGTTCCCAAAGTTTGTTGTTCTCTTTTCAATTGTTCTGATAAGGAAATGAGTTAAAAAGGCGATCGACTTAATATATTTTTGTCTTTTGATCTTCGAAGTTTAAGATGGAATATCGTTAAAGTCTGAATGTTTGGTGTTTCTCTTTGTTTAATTGAATTCTTATTTTATTTGTAGGGGAATAAGGTTTGTTTTTGTGTTTTCAATTTTTTGTACGCTTTAAGGAACAAAGCTAGTTCTATAGACGATAAGGGTCGCTTCATATGTGATGGATATTAGCGTCGCGTAGCGCCAGAACAGATACGGTAAATGTATAGAAAAACAATAGACCGTTTACATTCAATCGTTGATACTTTAGTGCAATTGATGATGCGCTCGACGTATTTCACATCAGATATATATATTTTTTTTAATTAAATATCGTCGTCCTTCTGCAGGGCAAAGGCCTCCCTATCCTCCTTCCACTCATCTCTTCGTAGACCTAAATTATAAACATAACCCAAAAATATGCTATTACAAATAATATTGTTTCATTATTTTAAACCAAACCAGATACTAGGCTCCAAGCTATTTAATAAATATATATATATATATACAACAACCAAAAGGATCTCCGAGCTACAACACGACAAGACAGCCCCAAACTACAACGAAATATAAACGAAGATCTTTTTCAACTCCCAACAACAGCACCCTTATTAAATCTAGTCTAGAATTTTCGACAATAATAGATGTTAAAACTTCCAGAGAAATGAGAAGGAACTCTTTAAATTTTACTCAGTTTGAACTCATTCTCCAAAGACCGTCTCGAAATTTTCCAGACAGACAAATGTTTAAGGACAAAAATAGAAGAGAAGTGTGTATTTTCGTCAGCAAATATTTACTGAGGCGGTGGCTCTCGAATTTGGATTCTTGGGTTAGGAATAACGTATAAATTCCCTAATCTTCGATTGTATGGATGATTTATATGCGAAGTATAGAAATGGGCTCGGTATTTCAAGTGACAAGTTTGTTTTGTAGGTTTAGTGGTTAGATATGGGTATTTCACCTTTACACCTTTGGTTGAGATAAAACGTATTTTTTTTTATTAGTAAACGGTTGTTAGTGTGGCCATGCTTCGGCACGGATGGTCCATCGTAGAAAACCGAAGTAAAACAAAGGTTGTGTTGTGTATCGCTATGTGTGTGAGGTAATCGGAGGCTACCCCCCTTTCCAATCTTCTCCATCCCCGATTCCTCAACAACCCTTAATTTCCCAACCCCCCAAAGCCCGGTAACGCACTTATGACACTTCTGGTATTTAGTTTTCCATACATGGCAATTGCTTACCATCAGGTGGTTTCGCGTCGGTTTTCTGTGAGGCCATGGTATCACTCCGATCGTGCCGGCCCAGTCGTACCTAAACATGATTCTCCCATAAAATATGGAATATATACTATATTCCCTACGATTTATAATCACAAGACATCAATAAAAGTATCCACACCAATACCCATGACAAAACAACCACAATAATTTATGCACATATCTGAAAAAAAAGGACAAACAAAAATCGCCCTTAAAACCAAACAACTAACGGTCATTATCATACACAAACAGTTTTAATGCTAAAGTTTTACGAGTATTCATAAGCGAGCTGACGTCTGACCGACGGGTTGACGTTACAAGATCGATATGTCAAGTTGCTCAGCCAAGATATGCCAATTACGTCATAATATAGTTTTGTACTGCGTTCCAGCTAGGGATGATTTAGTCGCATCAACAATTTTGGGTTTTATCTCGATGGAAGAAGGGCGAAGTTGTATTGGCATTTTAAACACATATAAAAAAATAATATGTCTCACGAAAGTTATAATACAAAAATGTCGTTGATTATAAATTATCTTTGCATTGCAATTTTTGACTCTACTGTTATGGAAATAAAAACTGTTTCCATTCAAACAAAATATTCTTTAATGCAACTCCAAAACTGCTCGACAATACCACTTACAAAAACAATCACCAAATAAGTCAAATACTACAAAAAAACTAATCCGAACCATTCACTCCACTTCACAACCTTTCAAGTAAAAAAAAAATCAAGGAAAAAAAGAAAAGAAAATCCTTGCTTTATACACAGTACAATCTCAACCAAAATCCGGTTTTAAATAACCACAGAAACAGATACGGGGGAAATGTTTTAGCAAATTGAAAATCTGTTGCAGAGAAAGGACATTTGTCTAGACGAGTATCAAATTGACGAATGAAGTACTGGGGACTGATGGCTTTAGTTTTAGAGGGAGATCTGCGAGCTTCGTTGATGTAGATGAATGTGGAAGTTATTTTGTCAGTATTGGAGGAAGTAGGTTTATTTATGGATTTTTTTTTTTTAAGTGGGGAAAATCAACCAATGACTTCTCCCGCCTTGGGTGAGGCGAAACGGAGTGTCAAACTCTTACTGACTAAAAACCACCCTGTTCCTATTCCTGCTTTTCAAGCTGAAGCCCCGGTAACCCGCTAGGCAGTCCGCACCTTTTTTAAGGGTTAGCGGACAAACGAGGTGATAGGCCATGTGATGATAAATGATCAGCGATGACTAGGAAGCTGTTAAATAGCAGAGATGAGTTATTCATGGGTGCGTTACCGGCTTACTTATCCAAAAAATATGGAAAACAGCGATACTGTCGTACGAGTATAGAACTAACTGTAATCATCAAAATAATTCAGTTTGATTGTGTTAAGTCATGTGCGCAAACATTTCTTGTGAAAAAAAAAATATCTTATATAGAATGCACTAGTTTTATACATATAGTAAGGCAATAATCCAAATTTTCCTAGATTAAACTAATATTGTTAACACAAAATTATGTTCGCTTGTTTGTTAGGTGCGCTTAGTAGTTTTGAAGATTATTATAGGAATGTAAAGTCTTAAAGAAAATAAATATGCAAAGATTTTACAAAAATCTAAAAGTGTAGAAAAATTGTTTGAGATGAAGGTATACTACTCGACGAAATGGTGGAAAACTTACTACATAGCTATCGAAATAGCTGTAAAATTGATGCCCTATCGCCCCATCGAAGTTTCAAGTAAACACTAGTATAATATTAAACTAGTTAGTCTCACTCATGGTTTCATACGCTTTGCAGGGCTCCTATTGGTCTAATCGTGAAGTTTCATAGCTTTCTCGATAGATGGACTATCCAACATAAAATATTTTTTCTAATCGAACCAGTAGTTTCAGTGATTGGTCCATTCATATAAACAAACTCTTTAGCTTTACACATATAATACTCGCTACTTTCATGCAGTTTTAACCGCTTCGCTCGGCTGCTATTGATTGTAACGTAATGTTTGATATTTGTCCATAGCCTTTTTCGATAAATGCACTATACAGTACTTTAACATAATAATTCAAATCAGACCAGTAGTTGCGACGTTCAAACCAACAGATAAACAAAGAAACAAGCTTCAGTTTTATACATTGTAGTATACATAGATATAATACATTATACTTATATATTACTTATATACTTAGATTTACAAAACAAACAGTACTCTTAGCCAAATCTTAAGTACAATTGCTTTCATAGTGGTTGTACTGAAATTTAGTTTTTACTTTAAAACTTTGGCTCTCGTAAAGTCTCTGTCTGCAGACTAATGAATTCAGTTTAGGGTTGTCTGTAAACTATTTTTATAAAACATGACATCCCGTTTGGTTTTACGGTGCATGGAGAAAACTTATACTTGTTTAGTTTATGTATACTTTTCTGCAGTAGGTAATTTACATACAAAGATACATAAAAAAGTGGTTAGAAGAGACAATGGAATGCCAATTGCTACGAATCTTACATACCTCTTTCGCTTCATCAACAGTCATCAGTCTTTTGATACTCCAATATTATAGTATCTACAGTTGAATTAGGTAGTTATCGCAACAGCGTTAAAATAAAGTATGATTAAAGTTTATCAATTTATTAACTTTTAATTTGGCCCTTCTTTAATATATCGCCAATCTGGCCGATATGTGTTCGTTTAGGGCGCACTCTAGGTGATAATATATTTAATAAAACATAAAAAAAATCAATCGCCACCAATGATAGATGACGAAATGTGCTGCCACACATTACAGATTAGTTAATGGTAACTATTGTGATTTTTTACAAAGATTTTTAGAAGACAATGAAAAGAAGAAACAATACAATAGAGTCTAAAAAGAAACACAGATGACAATCTTAATTGAGTCCCAACCTAATTAGCTATCGATTTTCAATCCATGCTTCTTTGGCCGATTGGTCGCAATTTTCAGCCCGATTCGTCCGTTAGTATGGACTGTGCGTTGTAAGATCACAATGTCGACAATCAGTCACCTTTGAGTTATACATAATAATATATGTATATTTAGATTTCTACTAGATTTGCAACAAGTAAATCACACATTTACACCCAAAAACAAAATCACCTACCAAATTGCTCAAACATTCCACCAATCGTAGCCAAATCAAATTCGAATCTCATTTGCACGAAAAGAAGTCACCACATCAACAAATCCAAGTCGTTATGCCACTTGATTTTATAGAGAAGCTTAAATCCTTGGAATCACCATCAATCTTCTAAAACAGGGAGCCTTTGACAACCCTGGCAAACAGCCAAACAGCCAGGGTTGTCAGGGTACCAGATCACGATAGTTAATTGTTAAATCCACTCAGAATTAATTACCTCGGTACTGCTAGAAACATAAACATTGGCCTCATTTCGTCTTGTTGAATCTTCGGGTTAGTTTAAAAAGTTCTTAGGATTCTCGATCGTGATCCTTGGGGTTTGTGATTAAAGTTCAAAATTGAATAAGTGGTTTAGTATCCATAGTATTATATTGTGTAGGTTATACATCGAAAGATTGAGTGCAGAGGCTTTTTTATTTAAAATATGTTGCACGCTAAAAGTAATCTTAATAAATATTGAATAGGGATGATGACGGAGTTTGAAAATTAAAACTCTATTTAGTTTGTCAGTTAGGTAATGAAAAAATATTATATACGTATTTCTTTTTATTTTGTCATATAAAATAATAAATATTTAAATAAAACGAATCAAAGTTTAGGAGTGGAAAGTACGTTATCTCAACGTCTGTCTGTCGGGCAGTACTCTAGTTGCTCTATTTGCCCGTTCCAAAGTGTAGATTCCTATGGAGAAGAACGAGCAAGAAAGTCCATAGGTTACTCTTTTTCAATCAGATTCACAATACAATCCTTGGCTACATTGTTTTCAATATCAAAACAATGAAGTAGTCTAATTAAGTCTAATTATCAAACATCATACACAATTCCAGACTAGCAATGTAACTATCACTTCACTCCTATTTTTGGGCAGACAAAAGAAAATCTACGTTGAATGTTGAATGAAAATCACGAGTGCTTCGCTCAGCAAACACTTTTTAGGGATCCATAGCCAAATGGCAAAAAACGGAGCCCTTATAGATTCGTCGTGATGTGTGTCTAAGTCTATGGATAGGAATTTAAAAAAGACATTAATGTTTCTAAAACCATTTTACGTGAAATCAATCGTTTGAAAGTTAGACGCTTCCAAAGTGGAACAATAGTGTCCCCCCCCCCTCTTACTTTTAAAATAAGAGAGTGGGAAAGCTAAAAAAAAAAAATATATGCTGTAGATTTCAACAGAAACTTACAACGAAAATACGTTTGAATCAGATATCATTATTAGTTTAAAAAAAAACCGCAAACGTAACTTTGTCTTTCATACAAACATTATGTAAAACCAAGCTATTTCATAACTTTCATATTATGTCATATACTTGCTGCTACGGAACCCTTCGTGGGCGAGTCCGACTCGCACTTAGCAGGTTTTTTGCAAGCCAAGCGAAGCGACTACGAGTCGTGTTCACTTCGCTTAAAGCAAAGCAAAGTGGAGTGGAACACATTGTAAAATTAACCAAAAATTTTCTCGCTCCGTCAAGCGAGCGTAAAAATCGCTTAATTTAATTTATTTATTAAGAAAGTCTTGTCAAGTCTCTTGTGGATTATATTATTATTTTATAAGTACATTGTACGTTGATAGGGTTTAAGTAGGTATTGCTTATTCATACGTTATTGTTGAAAATAACTTGAATAAATTCAAAATTAAATTTTAAGGGATTGGAGAAGATTATGAATTGTAATAGATACTTCAAACACGAGTTTTCTTTTAACGTTGGGATTTTCACTTCAATTTTCTCTTGTGCCGTTGGTGTGTTTACAAACATACAATTTCATATACACATGACATCTAGACCTAAAACAAGTATTTTATGGCTCACATAAAGAGGGCCCTGTAGTTGGGACATATTACTGTGTAAAAATTGTAAATCACACTGTACACTATAGATTCATTAAAGTAATTTGATTTTATTTCTAAGTCTGAGAGAGCCATGCTTCGGCACGTATGAGCCGGCTTGACCGGAGTGATACCAGGGTCTCACAAAAAAAACGACGTGAAGTAACCGTAGGCCTAATTACCTCCATTCCTAATTTTCCCAATCCCCGATTGCCCAACAATCCTTAAATTCCCCAAAAGGCCGGCAACGCACTTGTAACGCCTGTGGTGTTTCGGGTGTCAATGGGCGGCAGCAATTGCTTACCATTAGATGATCTGTGTGCTCATTTACTGGCTTATAACATTAAAAAACATTACAAATTTTCGCTCAGGCCAATTGCGAAAAGTATGAAAAAAAAACGCCTCAACAAAACACCTAAACGTCCACTGATCCGTTTCTAATACTAGAAATGTAATTAGAAATTCTTCCGAAGTAATTTTGTCTGCTCAAGAACACTTCACACTTTCACGCGGAACTCGCTTAGCACTTAGCCACTCTTCAATGGGAAACTTGTTAAGAATCAGCGTTTAATCTCTTGTTAGTATTATGTTTATGTTTAACGTGTGAAATTATATATTTTTTAATCTGTTGCTTAGCAACTGGCTTGTGATTCAGTGTTGTGTATTTTTTGGATGTTTTTTACTTCATCTATAGATTAATAAACTTATTACACATCACATCAACAGCCTACAAGTGGCCATTACTGACCAAAGGCCTCTTTCTACATAGAGAAGGTTTGAGTATTATTCACCATGCTTGCTCAATGCGGGATGGCGATATCAAACTTATAATCAGTTTTTTTTCCTTTACCGTTAGTCAGTGATGTCTAAATAACCTTAGAAAGTAAATTTAACTTAAAAAAAATAGTTTTGCCTTTGGTAGGTTTACAACCCGCACTCTCATGCATTACCACCACGACTTCTAATAAACTTTACCTGACATACCAATTTTACAGGTATTCTTAGCTTCTTATTTCCTACTTTTATGTGTTCCTTCAGTAGACAACACTTACACGAAATAAAAGAAAAAATAATAAATATCGTCTAGACCCACTTGTTCCACACACCAGTTTCCGACTGAACGCGTTCGAGACAGCTACTCCTAAAGATGGCTATTGATAATGTCAGACTTGACAGTTGATGAGATCTGATTCTGTCTGCTAGTCAGTCAAATGAAACCCTTCTTTTGTCACGTTAAAAAATAAGTAAATGTGATTTTAGGTTATGTTTTTGATCGGGAATTGTTTTGAAAATTATTTTTATAATTTATTAATTTATTAATTTAATAAGGTTAGTGATCGAATAAAAAATGTTGTTTATATAAGAATATTAATTTTAGGATATAACATTTTTTTGTCAACAAAACAAAAAAAAAATTAGCCTACGTTACTCCTTAGTACATCGGCTACCTGCCAATAAAAGTCCCATCATCAACGGTCAAGACATTTCAGAGATTAGCAAACACAAACAGACAAACAGACAAAAATTGTAAAAAAAACTTATGATACATGTATCATAAGTTTTTATGTTTTTGTTTAATACAAATTAAAACGAAGACAATACATGCATGTATCAAAGTAAAGAAACAAAAAATAAAACCCACAACTAAAAAATAGAAAAGAAATTATCACACAAGTCTGTGAAGAGAACCCAAACACAAGTTAACTTGCTGAACACTTGAAAAGTCACTGAAAGTCAGTTCAAAAATAAAAGTTTATTTTTAGTAAACATAGTTCGCCAGTTCACTCGGTGAAAAACTGAGATAGGTATTTGAAAATATCGACAGCTGTTGGAGTGTTTGAATGCATAATGCATAATGTATAAGGTCCAATATGCAATGTGACAATGTTGATATAATGGGTCGCTCCAACCCAATGTTTTCGTCGAAAGGATTTTCCGAATTATTCCGCTTGAATCGTGATTCGGGATCGCTTAAATTTTTTATGTTCTTTTTATGTCGGATTTTTTTTTGTTGGAGGATATTTTTAGGCTGGGTTATTTTTATGTGGTTGATGGTTCTATGAGTTTGCTTTTTGGGTTGTGCAAAATGATTTAATTATCATTAAAAGTACTTTACTAAGAGCGTAGTATTTTTCAGACCAAGGATTTTTTTGTAAGCAATCTCCGCCGCCCATGGGCTATTGAAACACCAGAGGCGTTACAAGTGCGTTGCCGGCCTTTTAGGGATTAAGAATTTAAGGATTGTTGGGAAAACGGGGATTGAGAAGATTGTTAATGGGGGAATCGGACCTCCGGTAACCTCAGTCACACAACGAAATACAACGCGAGGGTTGTTTCACGTCAATTTTTGGTGAGGTTGTGGTATCACTCCGGTCGAACCGGCCCATTCGTGCCGAAGCATGGCTCTCCCACACTTAAATAAAACTATAACAAGACATAGCATAATAAACTTTCACAGTAAAATTATAACTTTGTATCACCATTCATTCTTTTGCTCTGAACAGCTACAATATACGAGTTTAAAACAAAAATAAATGACCGAACAGCTCAAAGCTGTCGGCGAAATAATTCTGAAAAATTCTTTCATAAATAATCGTATTTTCAAGTTTCGGAGTGCCCACTTTTCAATGGCTACTCTTGTCGCAACATACAGAGGGCCAATCCACTCAATTTCAACTTTTAAAAGTACTGAAATTTATGTTTTATAACACTTTATTTTAGTTCCAAAATAAGTTGTCAGTTTGTGAAAGAAAATGTTTTCATTCATTCATTTCAATTGGATATTTGTAATATGTATTTTGTTTCGTTAAATTGTTTTCTGTTTTTGGAAAGAGTGACAGGTGTTGAGTATTGAAAACTTGTCACATTTAATTTTATTTTATTATTAAACTATTTTTTGTACTACGCAATGCCCGTGGCTAGGCTCGTATGGATTACGGACTTAAATAATATTTATATAAAATAATTCCAAAATAAAATAATGCAATTTTTTGCGCAGTTTCGTCAGCTTAGATTTTTTTTATGGAATAGGTGGCAAATAAGCAGACGTGTCACCTGATGATAAGCGAACAGCGCCGCCTATGGGCACCCGCAACACCAGAGGAATCACATGTGCGTTAATGGCCTTTTAAAAAGGAGTACACTCATTTCTTGAAGCTTTTTATGAACATGAATTTTAAGATATAGCACAATTTTCAAAAACAAAAGTAGCCTAAGTTACTCCTTAGTACATCAGCTACTTGCCAATAAAAGTCCCGTCATCATTGGTCCAGACATTTCAGAGATTAGCAAACACAAAGAGACAGACCGACAAAAATTGTAAACCAATATTATTTTAATTTATGTTTTGTATGTATATTCATTTATGCATGTAGTAAAAAGCTGTTATTTCAATATTACAAACAGACACTCCGGTTTTATTTACGAGTCTAGATTAAAAGCGCTGCCGACGCAAATAGCAACGGGGGCGATTGTTCGTATATATTTTATTACTTGTTTGTGAATAAATAATATTTAACCTGCATATATTTACATTCTATTGAATTTTACAAATTCATTATTGAATAGTGAAATATGATAAGTAAAATTCCCGTGCGATGTAGTTAAAGGATCAGAATAACAATTATGTACTTTTTATTCAAAGTATTTTGTTTTATATTAAAACATGTCATAAATATATATTATTTGTTACGCTATAAATTATTATAGGTATGCTATGTAATAACAGAATTATAGAATAAATTAACCATTCTGAGGGTGTTTTTCCAACAGCTAAGCTGTGAAACTATGTGACCAGTACCACTGATACTAAGCTATGAAGCTGTGCAAGTAAAATATGCTATGAAGATGCGTCCCCGCAAAGTGGAAAATGCACGCATCCATAGCACTCATCTTTTCATATAAAAAACACATTATCTTAGTTGAATCCGTTTCCACCAGTGCTAAGCTGGGTATACGATTAGTGGAAGCCAAACACACTCACAGTTCTTTCTCTTACCTTGAGTAAAGCGACAGGGAGTGTCAGACTCTTACTGAGTCAAAGCCACACCGTTTATACTCCTGCTTTTGGAGCCGGAGCCCTTATAAGTCCCCTAGGTAGAAGTTCAATGTTGTGTTCATAAATAACATGAGCAATAAGAAAATCCAAGAATTTCGTTTAAAAATATCAGTTTAACACTCAAAAAACTTCCAACAATGGAGCTAAAATTAAATAACTCACCTTAGTAACACTAAATAAAAATATCAGTAGAAAAAATATTCAATGAAAATATCTTTTTGATACACTGACTGAGTTTCGAAGCGTTTCAATACAATGTTTTCTCACGTGAATGAGCAATCTCTTCTCATAGAAACAACACGATTATACACTTCCTAGCAAAAATATAAACAAAAAATTGCCTCTATATTTCTGGAACCAAAGTTTTTTGAGTTAATCGACCTTTTGCGCAGTTTGTTTGTGTTCTTCTTGTTAATAAGGTTGAAAATACACTGAAAAGTGGGGCGTTTGGCATTGAACCCTTTTTTATATTAAGTTTAGGTAACCAGTCTCATTTAATAGGTTAAAGATTGACATAATAATATGTCAATCTTGACCAATGTAAATGTATTTTTTTATGTAATAAGCCGGTAAATAAGCAGACAGATCACCTGATGATAAGCAATCGCCGCCGCCCATGGACACCCATAACACCAGGGGCGTTACAATTACATTACCGGCTTTTTGAGGGTTAGAAAATTAAGGATTATTGGAGCCTCCGGTATCCTCACTCACACAGCAAAACACAACGTTAGCGTTGTTTCACGTCAGCTTTTTGTGACGCCGTGGTATCACTCCGATCGAATCGGGCATTCGTGCCGAAGCATGGCTCTCCCACACTTAAAATGTATTACTTTGTAACCCGTTTGGGGAAATATATGATTTATCATTTAACGTAAGGGCTCATTATTATTTGTCATTTAATCCCTGATGGCGTAGGCGTATGATATTTATGTGATGTAATAATGGGTTTACGCCAATTATGTTATGAGATCTATGTAATAGACGGTGTGTCTATTGTCATATACAAAGCCCAGTTCCATACTCCATACGATTATGTACTAACATTTTCATAACACCAAGAGAAATCTCAATTTGCATAATGACTGAATCGATACCAGTACTTATTCTTTGTACCCACTACTTAATTAACGAGGCACCAAAATCGAGCCTGATACTTCAGCTCTTTAGTCACATTTGCAGTTCGATCAGTCGGTATTTTGAAATTTTCTCAGAAGTAGCACAAAGTCTAGAATAATTTAACCAGTCAGATCACCCTAACTTCATCAACACCCCTATTAAAACACATAATGTGTGGGAAAGCCATGCTTCGGCACGAATGAGCCGGCTAGACCGGAGTGATTTTTTTTTTTTTTTCAGCGGGGAAAATCATCCAATGACTTCTCTCGCCAGGGCAAAGCGAGAGGGAGTGTCAGACTCTTACTGACTAAAAACCACCCCGTTCCTTCTCCTGCTTGTCAAGCCGGAGCCCCGGTAAACCCGCTAGGTAGTCCGCAGCTCCGGATTAAGCATCAGCCCTATTGGGCCCCATCTGTGGTGGTCTGATGGCTCTTTGAGGCGCGCGCGGAACGCGACGCGCCGCACACGGGTCTGGTTCTGGTCGGGCGGCGAGCTACCCTTGCTCACCGTCCGCAGGCCCGCACTTACGGTGGCCGGAGATCGTCTCGCGATCCCCGACGCCCGGAGTGTCTCTCGCGACGTCTGGGGCGTGAAGAGGTTCGTTCTCTCACGCGCCCCGCCTCCTCCTTAGCTAGCATGACTGCTTCGCAGAAGGAGGAGACGGCATCCCAGTCCCCCTCGCTCCGCACCATGGTCTGAACCAATGCCGGACGCGAGAGGTCGCCGTCGCCGACCACATCCCTGAGGACACGGCGGTGCTCAGCCCATGCAGGGCACACCGCCACCGTATGCTCCACCGTATCCTCCGGGCGGTCCGCACAGTGATGACACCCGGGCGTTTCCTCCCGCCCAATCAGAAACAGGAACCTACCGAAACTTCCATGTCCGGTAAGCACCTGCGTCAGGCGGTAGGTGAGGACGCCGTGGCGCCTCTCTAGCCACTCCTCAAAGAGGGGACTTACCGCTGCAATGACAGCGAGCCCAAGACCGGAGTGATAGCACGGCCTCACAGAAAACCGACGTGAAACAACGCTTGCGTTCTGTGTCGTCTTTGAGTAAGATTACCGAAGGCCCAATTACCCTCAATCACCGAATGTCCAAAAGTCATCAAATTCCTAACTCCTATAAAGCCGGGAATGCACGAGTAACACCTCTGGTGTTTCAGGTATCCATTGGCCACGGCGATAGCTTACCATCAAGCGATCCATCAGCTCGTTGACCGGCTTATACCATAAAAAACCCATTCTCCAGCACCACACGACACGAACCATGTAAATCCCCACAATTATGTATAAAATATATTTGTATGAGAAAGCGAATTGGAGCACTCCTGTCGAACGCACGATAAGCTTAGCTTCATACATTATGTATGGGAGGGGACGTCCGTGTTTTTGTATGTAGTTAGAGAAACTATTGGGGTTTGTACGTTTGGGGGAAATTTTATGTAAGCGGCTACTGAAGGGATGCAGGAGTTTTAGGATATTTTCATAATTGTAATTGTAATGAGCGGGTATAAGGAAGCTTTTGGTTTGCATTCATTTGTGTTTGTACGTTTTTGTGGTTTTGTCATCGAGTGGTGGAGATTGAGAGATTTTGGCTTTTGTTTACAAGTTGGTTGGATGTGTGGGGTAAAAAATTGTGTTTACAGCAAGATACAAATTTGAGCTGTATCTTGGTGCAATAATAAACAAGATACTATGCTAGTGGTCATAAATAGTCGTATGCTTGCTTCCAAATAATGTCCTCCACAAAAAAAAAAAAACGTGTGCACTAACCGCCACTTAAATCTAGGGGTGAACTAAGTTAGGTGAGACTTAACAATACATGATTTTGATTTTCATCAACCTTTGAAAGGGATTGCTTTAGGTGTTCCTTCATCCTAAATAACTCTTACTTATGATTTTGATTCTAATAATTTTAAAAATCATATTTACATATTTTTCTAAACTAAGATCGTTAGTAAACTAAAAAAATATAACTTCTAAACGGCGAATGACAAAAAATTCAATAAATAAAAAAAAAGCGTTTAAATAAAGTTTCAATGACTTTATTACACTACGCATATCCCTGAAGAATAACTTTCAGCATTTAAAATATTTTTTATCACTCTTGAAGAAGAATTACGAGCAAAACTTTACGTCATTATCATTATGATGATAAAAATACAAATATTTTTAAAGATAAATCGCGAAAATTACTCGTCTTTTTATTTTTTAAAGACGTTTAAAAAGTCAAAGTCAAAGTTAAAGTCAAATCAATTATTCCAATCGTTTAATTGAAACAGTACTTTTAAAACGTCAACAAAGAAATAAACAATAGTCTGTCCGTCTGTCCGTCAGTGAAGTTAGATGCTCGTTCTAAAGTGTACCTTCGAATGGAGAACAGATGCATTGATAAGCAATCTGTTGGTATGTGTATCAAAATACTTAAAACTGTTGTGTATTAATTTAGTTACTTTAATATTTATCTATGAATAGGTTGTAGCAACACTTATTATGTGAACTATATACATATATTCTATTTGGTTTAAAAAATTAATACAGTCTGTTGTGAAAATCTAACGACTTTCAATTCAAATCTATTTCGACCAAGAGCTGCGGACTGCCTAGCGGGTTATCGAGGCTCCGGCTCCTAAGTTGGAGAAATCAAAGGACGATGTAAAAAAATAATATCAATCTATTTGGTAGCGACGAGAGCAGAATACATTTGTGACCCCTGTTCATCATGCGGGTGTATGAAACCCGACTAACGAACTACACAACCATGTTAATCATCAAACTTAATGTTTTTTATTTTTATGGAATTGGAAGCAAACGAGTGGAGCGGTCACCTGATGGTAAGCATTCGGCGCCGTCTATAAATAAAACAATTACAGATTCTTTTTTTCCTTAAATAGTTTTTTTTTTCAAATAAAGTCAACAGCTCAACCTCGCCAATTGACTTGAAGAAATCCATTCGTAACCGACCTTCACAGTTACATAAAGAGTGTAGGGTGCCCCCAAGTTGATCAGTAATCCGTACATTACCGCAGAATATATTGGTAGGGTGTGCTCACTGCTATCGATTACTCCGGAGACGTGAAGATGCGCTGAACTCCGCTTTATTAGTTACACTAGAGGCGTTATGTGGAAGGGAAGCAGGCAGGAATTTAATTATTATAGTATTAAACGATAGTTTCGTGTATAAGTTGAATGGAATAGTGATGAAAATTGTGTTTGTTATAACACTTTATGCAATCTGTACAATGGCGGACTTAATGCCAGATGGCATTTTCTATCAGCCAACCGTTTGCTTTAAATTCACCGAGGGAAGTGGAAACTAACGTTTTCTTTTTCTTCTCCTTTAATAATATCTTCTGATTAATTTCGTTGCGGTATCCAAGACTTAGATCATTCATGTCCTTGGGACGCGCCGGATTTCAGTTTTCCGGTGTTTTCATGACTGTATCTACTGTAGATCCTGGCTTACAGGAGTTGTAGCGGTCTTGGGAGGTTGTGGCGGACTTGTCCCTTAAAAAAGTGCCAACCAAGCCCAGGTTTCCTGACTATGTTTTCCTTCACCGTTTCTCGATGGTGTCTAAATAATCTTATTCCATCCTCAGACTATCCTCCTTCAGTATTCGCCCTAAGTATGTATTGTATACCTTTTTCTTTTCAATACACCCATTATGGTAGAAAACCTTTCTACCTCCATAACTGTCGACACATAGTCGTGCCTAACTGCCAACGCGACGACAATATCTGCCTATTAAGGACATTCGCTTTTATTACTATTCCTAGCTTCTAGCTAGAGTGAGACCATGTAATATGGCGTCAACTATACAATATTCATGTCAATTATGTACAAGTATATTGCTTTTATGTATGTACTAAGTGATGTGAATCAGTTGCTTGTTATATTTAATTTTCGATGTAGGCATTTTGGAGTTGAGAGCGAAACCAAAATTATATACTAAATGTTTATTGCCCTACTCATACATATATTAGAAGAAATAATTAAGTACATATATACAATACACAATATAGTTTAGTGCGATGTCCTGCGTAAGCGATTTATAAGCGAAATGAACGCAATACGGTGCGACGCGGCGGCTATGTCCGACGTGTATGCGAATCTTTTCGTTTTTTGTCTGTTTTCGACATTAAAAACAAAAACGTGACGCCACGTTGGCCACCTCAATAGGTTTTGACAGTTTGTGGTTTTAGATCGCTCACATAGAACGTCGCGTCAGCTTGAATATGTACCGATGTTAATAATCGAATATTATATGAAGAGATTAGGTCTAACTAACGATATTTTTCGCGAAAATTCATAGAACACTATTTTAAATGTATTTCTTTTTTGTCTTAAAGTATGTATATTCGTTTGAAGTTAATATTAGTTCAGTCAAATATAGTCCAGACACCAATACATCAAACTAGATAGTATACTCAATGCCAAGCACTGTAGAAACAACAGTATAGTAACAAATAATAGAATTCTACGTTATTGTATTTGAAAAGTTCGAGCGTAAATTTAATACTTATGCTAACCGATTAGATCTAGAAATAGACAGGTCTAATAATGTGATGACCTATCTCAAAATAGCCGATCGATAGACTTGAACGAATTGCTTTTAAACAGACATGGTCATGTTGCAGACTGATTTTTTTATGGAATAGAGGGCAAACGAGCAGACGGGTCACCTGATTGTAGGCGATCAGCGTCGCCTATGGACACCCTCAAGTCCAAAGAATTCACAGGTGTGTTGTCAGCACTGATCACCTACCATCAAGTGACCCGTTTGCTCGTTAGCTCGTTATTCCATAAAAAAGAGACGGACCAATCAAATTCTCTGTTATCCATACGTTCAGCATAGCACCATCCATTTCTTGGTAATAATAAAGAAGGGGCCCATTCCGAGTTAGATTTATATGGCAGCGCCTTTTTGTAGGCCACGTTTGTTATCCAATAAGAGGAAAAGTCCTGCTAAGTATTGATCGTTTGCTAGATAGTTAGTAGTTCTGATTTTTTTGGCGATGAGATTTACCATTATAGTCCTTTTGGTTAAGATTTTATAGTTCAAAAATATTTGGTTACTGAATGCATTAGTTGCAAATACTTAGTTACCGTGTCTAACAGTTACCTTTGTCCAGCCGTAGTTAATTTTTTTATGTAATAATTCGGTAAACAAGCAGACGGATCATCTAGTGGTAAGCTATCGCCGCCGCCCATGGACACTCGTAACACCAGATACGTTATAAGTGCGTTGCCGTTGTTTAGAGGTTAGAAATTTTACGTCTCACTTCCACAACAAAACATAACGAAAACTTTGTTTCACGTCGGTTTTCTGTGAGGCCGTAGTACCACTCCGATCGAACCGGTCCATTCGTGCCGAAGCATGACTCTCCCACACTTAAATGCAGCTAGAAACGGGGTATTGGACCAATTTTCAAAAATAGCATGTTTAAACTTTTCACTTAGTAGTATTTTCACTTAGTTGTAGTTAGTAACTTAATAGCTGAACACCTAAGTTATAATTATGTAGTCACTTACTTTTATTTATTTATCTTTCTTTTATGCTAAAAAAGCACTCAATACTAAGACTTTTGTCTCCGTCATCGATTCGTCCACAAATACTAATTCCACATACACATCACGGCCAGACATGGAGAGAGCAAATATTGGCCGATGATACGAATATATTTGTTCCGTTCCCACAATCCGACAATATGTACTGCTTTGTCTACAATCTGCAGACTATGCAGCAATACAATTGAATGGCATAATAACTTAATGTAACCTTTCCTTGTATGACTTTATATTTTGCTTGAAAGTGTATGTATACTGACGTTGTAATGAGATAGTGTAATTAAATAAGAATGTTTTTTTTTTTGTAATTGTCTGGTTAGCCGAGTGCTTGCAAGTGCGACTGCCGGGCAGGTCTCAGGTTTCACAGGTCGAGCAAAATGTAACTGGGGTTATTATTTAATATTTTTTTTTGTAAATCAAAGACAAAGTCAAAGTCTGTCGTGCAACGGGTAGCGGGTTAGATTTTCCCACAGACAACAAATTGTTGTTTCGGTTCTGTGTATCACTTGTATGTAAACGCATCAACGACACAGGAGAAAGTCTAGTGTGATACAACGTATATAAAAAGAATTATAACGACCAAAGTCGGTTAAAAACAGTGACGACATCGTTATATCTACAAAATTACAACGATCCTCTCAGTAACCAGACCACACTTTGTAAATGAACTTCAAATAGATTCATAATTCTAATTCCCTGACCTTTACATAGTAATAAGAAAAGATAAAAGATTATTATTATTATTTAATAATACATTTGAACATTTAAATATTCCTTTAAAAGGTTTAATGTAGCACAAATTCGGAATATTGCCTCCAGCCATTTTAATTGTACAAGTATTACAATTTCGGAGCTATCTCCGACTTCTATAAGTAAACGTATGTTTTATATATGATTTTCTATTATTATTTCAAGATATATCTTATCTTACTAATATTATAAATGTGAAAATTTGTGTGGTTGTTTGTGTGTTGGTTACTAAGTCTCGTCAAAACGGCTGAAGGATAAGAATAGAATAGGGAAGAAGAGATAGAAATAGTATACCGCTTGTGTTAGTATCAGAACCAGCGTGGCAAGTTTTCTCTGTTCTGTGGATGAAGGGATAGAGATGAAAATTGAGCAGGCAATGATTGAACAGGGGTAGAAACCCTGTTCCAATAATATAATCGTGTAATCAAACAAAAAAAATTATGTTTTGACTATATTATGTACTAGGTTCAGAAAGTGGCTTCACTCGCGTTTCCATGGGATAAAAATTATCTTATAACCCAAGTCAGCTTGTACTCTGTCGGTATGCCAAATTTCAACAAAATCTGTTCAGTAGTTTCAGCATGATTGAGGAACAAACTTTCAGATTTGTAATTTTGTATTAAAATATTAAAACCTATACCTAATAATAACAAGCGATCTGTCTCAGCTTTGCCCCGGTGCAATCTTCTGTCTTCTTATTATTTTTTTGTTCTTCTTAAGCCCCTTCTGAGATAATAAACAATGAGAATAAAAGGAAATAGCGAAGTTTGAAATAACAATGTAACTCAAACTTGACTATTAAATTTTTATTGATTTTATATCAATTTTAATAATGAAATTAAAATCAAGAGTCAGTTAATGTTCGATATTTAATAGTTTAAAATTTGCTTCAAAATGAGCTGCAAAATGCTAAATAATTATTTGCTCCAATTAAGATTTTTAATGAGCTCATTTATTAATCAAAATGAAACTTATATTTTTAAACAAAATAATAAATTACACAACGTCACGCCTTTTTATTCCCAAAGGGGCAGACAACACAAATGGTGAAAAGATACATAATTTTCACCATTTGTGTTATAAGTCCCATGTAACAGGAGGTACTCGTATTATCATATACTGAGCACAATTTCAATCTCTGTGCTACTACTGAGAAATTTTCGAAAAACTGACAAACGCCCAGTAATACTTTTATCGACCCGGGAGTCGAACCCGAAACCTCTTGTCTGGCAGTCGTATTTCGACAATTCGACCAAACGAGGCAAAATAATATGTACAATGTACATTGCACAAATTTTGGCAAAGTTATTGATCGTTTAAAATATTAAATATACGTAGGTATATTTATATCATTTTAATTAAATAATTTTCATACACAAAGCTTATGTATTATATAGTGAACATAATAACTAAAACGAGTTATTTATTGTTTTTCATTACTTCCCATTTTAATTTTGTCGAATTTTCTAATCATGTGGAACTCCACACAGTCTCGAAATAGATAATAGAAACGTCTCAAGAATAATACGACACCTATACTCAAGTAGGTGACTTTCTTAGAAATTGTATACAGTTGAGTATTAAATTAACCTTTCAATTATCCAAAATGTTTGTAATCAAGAAACAAAATGATTAATGAGATAAGCGCTTATGAATTTTAATTCAAGTAGTGTGCAACGAATTCAAAGACGTAGGCGTTACGCTACGAGCGTAGGCGATATGCTACGCGTTGCTACGCGCGTAGGCGATATGCTAGAAGCGTAGGCGATATGTGTACGTCAATTTCTTAACACAAAATTAAAGTAAGTAAAATATATTTCGGTAAGCATTTTTTGAGGAGGCAAAATCATCCAATGTGTTGTTTCGCCTTGGGCGAGGTGACTGGGAGTGTAAGTGTCAGACTAAAAATAACCACGTTCCTACTCTTGCTTTTGGAGCCGGAGCCCTGGTAACCCGCTAAATAGTCCAGCATATATCGCCACGCCTTTGATCCCCGAAAGGTTAGGCAGAGGTGCCATAATGGCACGTAATGCCTCTGTACAATGTACACCAACTTTTCACAATTATTTATGTTGTAAGTCCCATGTAATAGGTGGTCAGCCTATTACCATATATCGGACACATTTCCAGACTATCGCGGTAAGCTAATGACTTATTTGAGAATATACATATTATAGAGTTATTTTCGAAAAGAACAAAAATGTACTAGAAAAGTAAAAAAACGGTTTTGATATACCACAAAAACTGTCAAAACAGATTTCGAGGAACTATATTTCAGACTAGATTAGTTCCCGTTGTCACCCAGTGTATTGGAAAAAGTTAGGCTTGCTACGGACAGCTTTTGACAAAAAATGTTTCGTCCAAAATGACTTGTTTGATTCCCCGAAGGGATACATACTGTCATACGTGGTCCAAAAAATACTGACGGTAAATGAAAACATCGTGAGGAGACCTGGGCTTATAGTTTCTGATTATACGTTTGAAATCGCCAACCCGCATTGAGCAAGCGTGGTGATTTATGCTCAAACAATCTCCGTGCGTTAAGAGAGAGGCCTTTGGTCAGCAGTGACCATATAGGCTGTTGATCTAATGTATGTGTGATTTTAAACCATATTTAGTTATTAAAGACTAATAACTTCAACAATTCATGAGAGAGTTCATTACTGGACTGTAATGGGCCTTTTTTACATAACATGGTGTATCATAATATAGCATAGTAGGCGAATTATACGTTGCAGTTTAAAAGACTCAGGATTATCTATACTATAATTGTATATATACTACTTTTACTACCTACACACATATAATAATAATATGAAGAAGTTAATTTGTTTGAACGTGCTAATCTACTAGTTCAAATTGATTAATTATTTTTGTTTTGGATTGTCAATTTATCGAGGAAAGTTGTAACTTTCCTACAGTCTGTAGACTGTAAAACATCACGCTGCAATCAACAGGAGCTGAGCAAAGCGGGTAAAACCGCGTGGGAGTATCTAGTATATACAATATACATATAACTAAAAACATGACTGGTGTGAAGTGGATGAACATTGTATTTGCATCTCTGTATACTCCTTTTTATAAAGGACGCTTCTGTCTAGTCTCCTTCCTGTCTATATCCATGAGAAGTATAGAGGTGGCAATCAAATGACTCTACCCCCAACAAGCAAAGTAATCCTATAAGGAAATATTATAAGTCTGTCACTACTAATAACGCTCTTGTAAAGGCATTGCGATAGACTTTTTAACTTATAATAGCATTTGCCAAGCCTTAACATACTCAAGTGCATTTGTTTTTATATCTCGGTCTTGTAGTTCGCTACAAGACTGATCTCTAAAACATTTATAGGACATTTTTACTAGTAATAGCATTTCACAAGCATACATATACTCAAGAGTAATAGCCTTTATAACTCAGTCTTTTAGTTAACTATAAGATTATCTTTTAGGACACTTTAAGGAATAAGTCTCCTATAATTGTTTGAAGTAAGACTAAATAATCCTGAATAATATTTTGATCCTATAGTAGCATTTTGTGAGAGAAAATGATATTATAACATACTTAGCTGAAACGATTACAAGTTTGTGCCATCATAGTCTTGCTCGAGACTCTTTTAAATCTAATAGTACTTAAAAAGAGAGCTATAAGATCAAAAAGGTTTATAAGATAGTAGATCAATCACTTTACTAGTAAACAACAGGATCGGGATATAAATCAAGCGCGTCAAGTGCAAACACAGGTGAAGTAATTGAGGGTTCCGCGATCAATAATATTTTTTCACCCTTTTCCCACTACTCAGAAAGTAAAGAAGTTGAAAATTGGGAAGAAGAATACGATTTAAATAACGCAGAGACCACTGACTATAAAAAAATAACAAATGTCAAAAAAAATATTATCCGATAAAATTATTTTAACATTAAAAAATTAAGTACTTATGGGTGTGTTTAAAAAATATGTGGATACAAAATCAGTAACAAATTGTGCATTCATCCTCGATGTAATGGTCATATATACTGTACTGGGAGCAAATCGGGAACCAAAAAAGATTTGATGCAATAAAACTATTATGTTTTCTTGACTACAAACGAAATGAGTAGGTCTATACATATTGTTTATATAAACTGGAAATCCACACCCATTGCAGCTTTCGGATAACACAAAATGTGTATTTGTCCAAGGCCATCTTATATTTGTAAGTAAAATCAAAGAAGATTTTGTCAAAAAACAGTCGACATCAGAGATGGTCGTATCAGAAATACGACCATTTTGTTAATTAAATCCTAAAAAAGGAAAATCGATCATTAACAGGCAGACTTCAAGGGAACCCTAATTTGTTTTAAAATGGAGGAGAGTTATCTGGACAGAAACTGTTACAAATACTAATTTACCTATAATGATTCTATAAAGTACTTAACGAAGAGCAATTTTAAAACATGGCGGATATTCATGACATTGTTGAAATAATTAATTTACAATAATATACTAATGTGCTATTTTTCGGAGGGCATTGTGAAATTAACTAAATTTTGGTACACATTTACAGTAAATATGACTTTCCCACGGGTTCACACCCTATATTTTAAATGTATTATTAGTTATATTTTACAATAACACAAAATAATAGTTACGTTTTTATTAAAAATAAATGACTACAGAACAACCGGCACCACGACCCGAAGCAACAACAAAAATAACCTCTTAAAATATACTTATAACTAATAACTAAGTACATTACTAGTGCCATATAAACAAGATTGCTTTAGTAAGATACTTATGTCAGATACTAACAAGAGCGTTTGTACTTGTAATTGTGTAGTCTCATAACATTATAGAAGCTATTGCGCTTAGTCAAGTATATTATAGGGCTTAGTAACATTTTATAAGTTGATTATAAGATAGATATAGAAATAACTGATCTTATAACTGCGCCCAAATCCAGCTTTGTAGAATGCTACAAGTTTCTTATAAGTGAAAATAAAAGTAGTCTTGAGATCGTTTTAAGTACTGATTTTGCTAGTTGGGCCGTCACCTCGAATATTAAGTAAAGTTCAGATAGTAAAGAAAATACCTACTAATATATTACCTAACTAATCCAGTCTCTCATCCTCATCATAACTTAGTCGCAATTTATTGTCCAAATACACAGAAAAACAATAGAATAAGGGTGATTTTCCAACAGAAATGGGCTATGCTACGTTGCTGTGGATGCGTTTGACATTCACCGTAATTTTTCGTAGAAAAATGCGTGCTATGGATGTGTGCTATGGATGTGTGCTATGGATGTGTGCTATGGATGTGTGCTAAGGATGTGTGCTATGGATGTGTGCTATGGATGTGTGCTATGAAAGTGTGCTATGGATGCGTGCTATGGATTTGTGCTATGGATGCGTACTATGAATGTATGCTATGAATGTATGCTATGGATGTGTGCTATGGATGCATGCTATGGATGTATTCTAAAGATGATCGTGAGTCAGCAGTTCCTTTGCAATAGCGCATTTTCATAGCATCTTACTCGCACAGCAACATAGCTTAGTATCAATGAAAAGGGTCACATAGTTTCACAGCATTAGCTATTACATCCTCACAGCATAGCATCACACATAGCAAATCTCTGATGGAAAAGCACCCTGATATTTTTACCCGACTGCGCCAATAAAACACGTTATGTATTTTTCCTCACAGAATTCATATGGGTCGTAAACATAATCAGATAAGCGAGTATTTTTCTTACATTCGCTCCTAGCAATCAATTTTCCAGCTTTGCGTAATAAAAACAGTTGTTAATGGTATTACATTGTTTGTTTTTACCCGACTGCTTCGGAAAGGGGAGTTGTGTTTTTGATGCGAATATGATTGATTGGTTTTTTCTTATTCTTCGTCTGAGTCATTTCTTATTACAATATTTGATTCTTATATTCTCAGTTTATATCAAGAAGCAAGTATAAAGAGGAGATGTCATAATGTGATTGTGAACTTTGACACAAAAAGAAAGTAGTCCTGCCTAAGAAATAAGGTGTAGATAGGTTATAAGCGCTCAGAAAGTGGCACATTAAAAATAATGTGGACAAAAAAACTTAGGGTGCTTTTTCACCAGAGCTGTGAAATGTAGCTATGCTACGAAGATGTAATAGTTAAAGCTGTAAAACTATGTTACCTTTTCTACTGATTATAAGCTATGTAGCTAAGCGAGAAAGATGCGCAGCTCGAGTATGAGATGTAGTGATATGAAAAATATGAGAGTAGGGAAGCCATAGCACGCATCAATAGCACACTTATTTCCAAATTAAAAAAAATTGCTCAGCTAAGTCGGTTCCTACAAGTGCTAAGCTATTTGTATCAATAAATATAATTGGTGGAAGCCTAACGCATCCACAGTAATGTAGCAGAGCACATCTCTGGTGAAAAATCACGCTAAAGGTACACCCAACACGTCACTTGGAATTTTCTATAATAAACAAAAATCTGGATTTAGGTATGTCTAGAGTCTGACTATAAGTTTTTATTACACAGAATTTATAAAAGTGATGAATAGTGGTTATGTTTTAATTTAATATCTGAACATTAGCTTATAAAAGGCGTGATCTTATGTCATGAATATTAAAATACGGTCCATTTGAAAAATTAATAAAATACAAGCAAGATGAAAATATTTCATAATGTTCGAACATTAGAGCTGTCTGATAAAATGACGATGCAAATTAAACCCTCTCTGTATGCATACAAGGTGTAGTTTAATTTATTAATTAAAATGCTTCACATATTTTGCAGTTCAAATAGATTAATTGGTGCTGGACAATATTGCATTTTTTCTTTGCAATTTTATCACCACGTCATATTCTTTACTATGGCATTGGTATTCTTCTGGACAATTTTTTATGTGTATGAGTTTAGAACTTAATATAAATGTAGTACTTTTTTCTAAAAAAATATCAGATTGTAATAAGGTACGGTACCTACTTCAAGAGAATATCTTCTAAAGTAAATATGTATTAAAACTTTTTGTACTGTCTCTTTTATTGTTAGTTAATAAAAAAAATATGGCAAATCAGTAACATCTAATTTCTTTTTATTTCTACTGAACTGTAATAAGCAATTTCTTTTTATTTTCACCTAACGAGATCTTTCTAAGCATGGAAAATCCTGCAATGAATTCTCACGCCTTGGGCGAGGCGAGAGGGAGTGTCAGACAGACAGCCAGAGCTCTGGTAAACCAGCTAGGTAGTCTACAGCTCCGGGTTGGGCATCAGCCCTACTGGGCTCTATCTATAGTAGTATGATGGTTTTTTGAAACTCGCGCGGAAGGCGACGCGTCAAACGTACGGATCTCGTTCTGATCGGGCGGCATACACACCTAACTAGACCTTGCTTCATAGCACATGTAAATACAAACTAATTGAATATTCAATACACAGACAGATTTCAGATCATTACAGATAGTAGTATTAGATAATAATAGTTACATCAGTCCCGTGTTGTTGTATGTCACGTATATGTTAAATGTGACCAACGTGTGTTTGTGTATCATGATAAGGTAATAGAGACTATCATAGGTGAATACTAGAGTACTGGCTTTAGTAAAAAGTAAGCTATAAGGCTTCGCATTTGTTTTAATGAGACTAGTATTTTTTTTATAATAGCTAACGTGAGACATGTTAAATTAACGTAAATTAATGTAGTAGTATTAATGTGTGTGTGGGCAGGGCGTGTGTGTGTGTGTGTGTGTGTGTGTGTGTGTGGGCGACGAGTGTCTGCGCACACTGCTCATGACAGAGAGTCCCTCTGTGACTCGAAACTAGAAGAGTTTTTCTCAATTAATTTACGTGAGTAAACCATGATTTTTAATTAGCTATTAAAAATAACAGCAATGAACCTGTTATTTTCGTCAATTTGTAGTTGGTGGCAAAACGATGACGTGTTTTTTTTTTGTGATAATGCCGCTTAGCGAGCAATTAGATTACTTGATTGTAAGGAACAGCGTCGTCCATGGAGACTTGTATCACCAGAAGAGCATTGCCCGCATTTTAGGCTTAGGGATATGAGTATCGGGATATTTGAGAAAGCAAATGATTGAGCCATACTTTAAAACTGATACAAATACTACTAGTTGTACTGTAGTAGATATTTTTACGTATGGCTTGAGAAATTAATAATTAACACAAAATAATTTAACGGACAAAATCAGAGGTTAAAAAAGAACTCTTAATAGAGAAAAAGAGTGCTTGAAGGTCATATCGGTACGGAAATATTGCAGACGGTATTTTAATCTACAGTTTTTATATTTTAATCTACAGTTTTCATATTAGAGCAGACATTTTCATAAAAACCTTAGCAAAAGATCTTTATTACAGAACCCAGTATAAATAAAAATTCTCAAAATGAATTAATATTATAATACTAATAGCATTAGCAGTTAAAACTGAGAATGTAGCTTATATTCTGCTATAAAATTATACCTTTTAATAAAACCTCATATTACTTTTCAACGCAAGAGATATTATATGAGTATTAACTCTAAAGAATAAATAAAAGGAAGAGAAACTATTATATCTCTAGTATCTCTACCTCATTTTAATTAACTTTAATCTTTAAAGCATTATTTTCTATACGCAAAGTATACTTGGAAATTTCATTTATGAAGTGGGTAAAGTGGTATTTTGTCATTGCAATTTTATTTCAATCTTTATTTTCCTCAGCTGGGAATGGAATTCGAAATCTCGCCCATCACACTTAAGACGACTATTTAAATCGTAACGACCACTCTACCTATCTTTGTTTAAGTTTGAATTTCTGAAACCTACTAATTACTATCATATCACACATCAACAGCATACAAGTGGCCACTGCTGACCAAAGGCCTCTTCTCGCACGGCGAAGATTTGAGTAATAATCACCACGCTTGCTCAATGCGAGGTGTCTTTTTCAAACTCATAATTAGAAGCTTTTCTAAAAAAAATCCTTCGTCGTTTATCAGTGTTGCCGAAATAATCTTAATGAAAATGTAACCAGAAAAAGTATATCTTTATTTATTTGTCCAAGGAAATTCAAATAATCTTTCAATACAGTCGCAAAACGACTGAGATCACAATGCCTTCCATCCTGTGTCAGCTATTGCATTGTACGGCAGTAGCATCCTAGCAATTTGCATATACTTCGCATCCGGTGTCTATCTAGCATACTGAATGTACAATTTATAGATACAGTTGGGAGCAAAGAAACGGAGCCACTATAATAGCAATTTTTGTATGTATAGGTATGTGTTTGTGTGCGATTATCTCGCGTTTGTTGGAACCGATTTTAATGTGGTTTTCAGCAAAGTATTTTTCAGACTTAGCAGAAGGTATAAAAGTATATTACCTGACACAAAAAAATTAACGGTAAAAAAATATGTGGACTATATATGTTTTCCATCTAAAAAAGCACGCCCGAAGCCGCAGACGGAAAGCTAGACTTCGAATAAATTTCGTTAATATTTAAACTCTATACTTGCTCTAAAATAACCTTAATACATAATAAACTTATTACTTAACTTAAATCTAAGCCCTTCTCTTTAAAACTCCCACAAACAACCCCTAAACCTTAACCGTCACTTATCTAACAAGCAAAACCTAATAATAACTCGTAAACACTTTTAAACATAAAAATTAAGGCAAAAGAATAACTTTTTATAACTAAAGTAATTCCGTTGGGAGGCTCAAAAAATGAGCTATATAGTTTAATCGGCGTCCATCGCTCGCTTTTATTACAGCCCTTTACGATGCTACCCTTATAATATCTTAATAAAGGAGGATACAACCTAAAATATTAGGGAGAAACCTAGCCTTTTTGGGGATGGACATGTAATTTGGAGAGTTGCTCGAAATGTGATTTGGTGGCTCGATTTTTGGGACTAAAACTTGCCTGAGTTGCGTGCTTATAGTAAAATATTCTTTTTTATGCTACGTTTATTTTATAGTTTGCTGTTTAGGGTTATAATTTTCAGTGTGTGTGGCCAGTTTCTTGTGTGATTTGGACCTTGGGTCGGGTTAATTGTTTGGGTGTTCGATTAGCATATTTTTCCGTGATAAATGGAGTTAAAATTTGAGTAGATATTTATGTTTAGTCATCCATTATAAAGTTATTAATTAGTAACAAAAACTGCGGTACAGACAAATGTAAAGCGAAGCGCCACCGCTTCATGGTAGATGTTCCACCCACTTGTACGAAGCGCTTCGCTTCAAGCTTCCTTGTGCGAACTGCTAAGAAGTGGAATTCTTTGCCAGAGTCTGTGTTTCCTGATGGGTATAACCTGGATATCTTCAAGACCCGACTGAACAGGTTGCTTATGGGCAGACGTGCTCCATCGTAGGCCACATCATCACTTACCACCAGGCGAGATAGCGGCCAAACGTCAACCCATTAAATATAACAAAATATACTTATATTTTAAAAAACACAAAACGCCATCTTGCAATAACGACAAAAAAGCCTATTCTCCATTCCACGCACAAAGACTTGACCAGAATCTTGAAAAAAATAAAAATAATAAAATAAAATCTAAACATTCTTTCGGCCCTCTAAGATTCTCGAACATATTCATTTTATGTTTAAGCATTCCAGCCTACCCGTTTATGCCATTTGCACCGTTTACACGTTAACTGAAAAACGGACGAGAACGGAATCCAAGATGGCGCAGAATATTTTTTGTTGTGAGACACGGAGTATGAAGATAAGGAGTGCTAATGTTAACACTGAAAAAAATGGCATTCGAAAAATATATTGTATGCTACCTGAGTATTATCCACATTAAAAATATTTATAGAAATGTAGTGGGAATATTTTATTTAATGTATTTCATATTTATGTAATATGTTTTTATAATAACTAAATTATACTATACTAAGAGTTTTTCTCCATTAATGTACGTGAGTAAACTATTATTTTTAGTTAATTATTTGCGTACTTTCAACTTTTTAATAACATTTGTTCCTAACAAAATACCTATTTTGATTTACATAGAAATAATAATTGGCACATAGTACTACTCATACTATTTTAAAATTACAGTCAATGATGTAAATTAAATTTAACAAATATTTTCCATTAGAATTTCACTCTGATATACTTTGATAATAAACACTATCTCATATACAAAGACTCCAAACCTCTATAATCTACGTTGCGAACCTTTTTACTCAAAACATAGGTTAACACCTGTTTCCTATTTTGAATGTATTTATTTAGAAGACCCTTGTTGGTGAGCGTGTATAATTTTACCAAACTATTTTTGGTTTACCGAGATTATCTCGTATTTATTTTGCAAATGCAATTGTTGACCGAATATGAAAACAAGCTATTTCTTTCTTTTTTAGAGAATAGATACAAATATAAAATTGTGGGTTATTTAATCAATATAAATAGAAATGAATCGACGTATGTATGTCCAAAATGTATCTACGCGTATAACTTCTGAACGACTGCACCAAATGGGATGATTATTTTAATGTCGTCCTTATTGTCAAGAGGTTTGTATAAAAATACGTTATAGAACAGACTTGCTGTTCGTTAATCTCTCTAAAACTCGAGAACTGCTGGACTGATTTGACAGATTTTGGTCTTGTTTTTAAAAATACGACAAACGCAACATACGGCAGATGGGACCACATTATGGGACAGAGAGACACGATCACCTCGCCTGATCAGAGGATCCTCCTTTTCTTAAAGAACTTTATTCTCTACTAGCTTTTGCCCGCGACTTCGTTCGCGTGGAATAGTGACTTCCGGCAAATTTTTGGTTTTAACCACATAGTTCCCGATCTCGCGGGATCTCTTCAAAAATGAGATGTGGAAGATATTCCAGGGAACTCTTCAAAAATCAACATAATGAGCTCTGCGTTTGAATTTAATAGATGTATACTCACTTAGGGCATTGAAAAAATAGTTTAAAAACGGACTTAAACTAACTTAAAACTAAAGAAAGCTACGAATTACGAATTTATAACAATTAAAAAAGAAACTATATTACAACCTATCCTCTATGCTATAATAACCAAGCTTAAACTAAATAATTTAAAAGAAACAACTTAAATCTAATCTAATTAAAAAAAAATTAGACTTACAATTTTATTAAAAAAACTAACTACAGTAACTACTAATAATCGATATCAAACTAAACCTACGTTAAATAGTTTAACCAAAAAACCAGGAAAACCCAACAAATAAACTTATTAATTGACAAATACAACGAAACCAATTTAGAATATACGAAACAGCAGGACCACTACAGACAAATAATCATACGACTGATAATACACTTTTTCTACGATAGTACCGAAGCGCTCGGCCGATACCCAACCAAATGAATGTAACGAAACCATAGCGCGATCTATTTCGATCCCAACGCCATCTATCGAGGATAAAGACAACTTGGATTATTTATTTATACTCCGTTCGGGCATTTTCTTTGTACTAAAAGTTTAATTATATTGATATTATTTTTTTCTTACCGTTTTACTATTTATTTACTTTTTTTCGATGAATTAAAACAATAACATGAACCGAAGTCGTGTAACGATCGACATAGAATTATCTATACTCCGTTAGAGCATTTTCTTTGTACTAAATGTTTTATTATATTGATATTATTTTTTCATACCTTTTTACTATTTATTTACTTTTTTTCGATAAATTAAAACAATAACATGAACCGAAGTCGTGTAACGATCGACATAGAATTATTTATAAATAATTTATTTCTTATTTTTATTTTTTGATTTTTGAAATAAAAATATATCTATGTCCTTTCTAAGGTTCTAAACTATATCTGTACCAAATTTCAACCAAATCCGTCAAATAGTTGCGGAGATTAATGGTATAAGCATAGAATGTTCGACGTGATTCTTTAATTTGACATAACTTTTTTATTTATGAACCGATTGACATGAAACAAACACTAAATGTAAATTTAAGCATCCCACAATATATTCGTGAAAACCGCATCCAACTCGGATCAGCCGTTTCTGAGATTAGCGCGCACAGACGAACAGACAAACAGACAAACAGACAAACAGACAAACAGACAAACAGACAAAAAAAAAGTTAATTACATTTTTGGGTTCGACATCGACATAACAATAACCCCTGCTATTTTTTTTATTTTTATTTTCAATGTACAGACAGCACTTTTCTACGATTTTATTATATGTATAGATTCCCTAAATAATTGAACAAAAAACTAAGCTAGATAGACGGCGTTATAAAATTATAAAATGCATGGTTGGTGCAGTGGAGGACAACGAAATACATAAATCGGTGAATGTTAAAAAAGTTTTTAAACCAAAAGAGAGTTTTTTAACCTAAAAATATAAGAACAACGCAACGGGAAAGTTTAATCAAAACCAAACAGAATTTTTACTTTTCAATACCTCTTCCTCTACCTATGAAAAACTTGGTTTAACTCAATTTTTATTATGAAATAGGAGGCAAACGAGCAGTCGGATCACCTGATGGTAAGCAATCAGCGCTGCTCGTGGACACCCGCAGCACTAGAGGATTAACGAATTATTCTTCTGACTAATTTAATCAAGATTAAACTTATTCACTGTAATAGTTACGGTACATACACAAAAAAAAACTTAAAACTGTTTGAGAACCGCTTTCAAGAGTTAAATTGTGGACTTAATTTTTTTTATGTCGGCTAATGTACCTAAATCCTTTTCCTAAGTCTGAATAATACTATGCTGAAAACCGTAACCAATCGGAAAAAGTGGGTGTACATTGTACAATGGCATTAAGTGCCGCAATGTGCACCTCTGCCTATATCTTCGGGCATATAAGGCGTGACAATACTGTAAACCGAATCAAACTCGGTTCAGCCAAACGGATGATAATTGCACACAGATATACATACACGTCAAACTGAGAACCTCCTCTTTTTGGAAGTAGGTTAAATAATAAAACAACATAACGGGGAAGCGATACAAGCGAAAACGGAATCCACGTAAAAATACAACATGCGACACTTTTATCTGAATCTGGATTGGCGATACATCGAATCTCATTTTACAAGCTTGCGATTCAATTTTCTTTAGCCGTGACAGAATTCTGTTTTGGTAATCAATGTTTATAAACAAACAAACACATATCATATCACACCACACATAATGAATAGCTCTATATTTTAGGCCCCCACCACATCTCATCACATCAAGAACTTATATAAGTGGCTACTGCTGACCAAAGGCCTCTTAATACACTGGGAAGGTTTGAGTATTAACACACTATTCACCACGCTTGCTCAATTAGATTGGCGATTTCAAACTTATAATTAGCAATTTTAAAGTCCAGGTTTCGTAACGATGTTTTCCTTTACCGTTTGTCTGTGGTGTCTAAATAATCTTAGAACGTACATATGACTCGGAAAAAGTCACATAGGTACATGCCGTTGGTAGGTTTCGACCGCACTCTCATGCATCAGAAGCAAGCGTCTTAAACCACCAAGCTACTACGACATCAACAAACAAAACATTCACGTTTAATTTTATTATTAGCAAAAATTTCCTGAACAAGTTTAAAGTTTAAAGTCCGTCCAAACTCCTGCGTCCACTGATTCTTCGAGACTGCGCTGAAAACGGTTGCAACTCTGAAAAATGTTTACTTTAGTTACAGTTTGTCATTCTATTCGTTACGTGAAGTGCTGAATAGGGATTCTATTCTGTTCAAGTTTTGCAGAATTGTTGAATGCATTCTCTTATTTATTTCGTTGCTTGAAACGAAACTTGGCACTGAAATATGGTAGCTAGTGTTGCAAAGTGTATAAAAAATTAAAATGAAGTTAAAAATATCGTTGAATAAGTATCATAATAACATTATTTCTTTTAAGGTTTGATAGTCATAGCTCTATCTTATTTTAGATTGACAAAATTCGTGTCATTACTGAAAATCCCAATATATCAAACTAAGCTACACCTAGCGGACGACGAGTTCGATTTCCGGGCCAGGCAAAGTATTACTGGGCCTTTTTCGGTTTTTCAGAAAATTTCCCAGTGGTAGCACGGAGTCTGGAATTGTGTCCAGTACATGGCAATTCGTTCAACCCCTATAACATGGGACTTACACAATATTTGTGTACAGGTACATTGTACATTGTACAGTGGCATTGCATGACGTAACGTGCATGACGTTTCGAAAAAAAGAGTATAACTAAACTAAACTTGAATCTCCATCCACACCCAAAACTAAAAACCTCCAATGAAACAAATATCAACCCAATACCCAAACACTTTCAGTCAATGAATCTCCAAAATACAAATTGATAGTTCATTTGATCACAAAGTTTCATGCAAGTTTCAGTCTTACAGTTTGCGCGCAAACATTTCAGTTGGGGGCTCATGTTTATTCAATAGTTTACACTGTAAACAGGGCCCATAAGTTTTCCTACTGTATGTGGCGCTAGTGGCTTATTAATGGAGGTCTGGCTATATGTTAGGGGTTATTTTTGTATATTCGTTCTATGCTTTTTTAATGTATGTGTTGTGATGATGATCAGTTGTTTTTATTTTTTGCATGGGATGACATTTGAGCTGATTGGTTTTGGTAACTATTGTCATTTGCATCTCGTCTGTTTCGCTACACAAGCGCGTCAGGTGTGCAAAGGTCTACAGGCTGCGTCTAACTTGCGTGCGTATCGCGTCTGTATCGCTACAAACGCGCGTCGACGGCGCGTTTAAAAAACGTGGTGTGCATAGGCCCTATAGTTTGTAATTTTTATTGATCACGCATTACACAAATTTGTAAATAAATAAATAAATAAATTACTTACGTCATCATCATTATCAACTGCTGGACTTAGGCCCTCTCTAATAGCACGCAATTATCCCCTCTTTGAGGAGTCAGACTTGGGAGGCGCAACGGCATCCTCACCTACCGACTGACGCGCGTGCACTTTAAGTACGGGCGGCGAGCGTTCCGCGCGCGCCTCAAAGAGCCATCAGACCACCACAGATGGGGTCTAGGTAGGGCTGATGTCTGATTCAGAACTGCGGACTGGGTGATTCTTCAAAAAACTTTAACTTTTATTTAACAAATCATTATTCTCCCGCGTTATTAAGCATCATGGTATTTGATTGGTTGAGAGCAGTGTCACAACTTAATTTATTGAAACCAAATTTTGTGTTTCAATCGCCAGAATTGTTAACTTTTGAGTGAGGATAATGACGCCGTTAACTTTTTGTGACTTTTTTTGAAGAATCACCCGACTACCTAGCGTATTTATCGGGGCTCCGGCTCAAAAAGCAGGAGTAGGCACGGGATAGTTTTTAGTCAGTAAGAGTCTGACACTCCCTCTCGCTTCGCCCAAGGCGGGAGAAGCCGTTGGATAACTTTCTCCCCTCAAAAAAGGCGGTATTATTATTTCAGCCTATTGATGTGGCAAAAAAATGTGCGAGTTTAAAACCCAATACACTGACAATTTTCATAAACAACTTCAGATAAAAATATATATTTAAACTCCCCAAGTAAAGCACAAAGTATTGCAGAGAAATAAACAGAAAGATAATGGTTTTATAAAAGGAAAAATGTACTTTATTTCATTATTTTCCCGATAACAAAGCAATAGTCGGTGCAATCAACCTCCCCGTCTTTACCAATCCCTCCTTTTATCAATTAGCTGAAGTCATTCGATTCCCTTTTATTAATCAACCACAGTCAATTAAAATGGAAAAGAAAGAAATATATCTTTTTTCCATCAACAGCAATCTTTACCTTTTTTTTATCTTTTTTCCGTTATGCAAATATGCTGAGCGCGGTATTCTCGTAATTTCAAATGATAATTTTATGACGTTCGATTCTAACTCGATTTGAAAAAGGAATTATATATTTCTTTATTTTTCTCTGTTGGTGTATTTTATTCTTTTATCGGGTAGTATCGTGTTTCATATATTTATCTGAAGTTGTTTTTCATATGATTACAACTTGTTCATGAGCAAATAACTAACTAAGTGTGGGGGAGCCATGCTTCGGCATGAATGGGCCGGCTCGACCGGAGTGATACCACGGCCTCACAAAAAACCGACGTGAAACAACGCTTGCGTTGTGTTTCGTAGTGTGAGTGAGGTTACCGGAGGCCTAATTCCTCTCTTCCCAATCCCCGATTCCCAACAACCCTTAATTTCCTAACCCCCAAAAAGCTGGCAACATATATGTAACGCCTCTGGTGTTTCAAGTGTCCATGGGCGGCGGCGATTGCTTACCATTCAGGTGTTACGCCTGCTCGTTTGCCGGTGTTTCAAAAATAAAAAATGGCTTCATATATGAAAATGGCAAATATGATTTTACCTACAACTCGGTAGACAAAACCGTCTCGCAATTGACCTATTTTATACACACATACATAATACGCGTATAAATATAATTATTTCTACGAATAGCTTATTATTTTCCGGTTAGTGAAACAAAACAAAAAGTTATGGGGAGATATATAAGGCAGGGAAATTTCCCCTTGAATTAAAATTAAACGCTTCTACCTATATATACATATACATGATATAATGTATTTTTAGTGGTTGGGTATAAAATTTGATATATCATTTTCTCATTTGATAAAAATAGGAGGCTTATGGTATCAGCTGATGGTATATTTGTAGTCTTTTTATGGTGTAGACAGAAACGAGTAGACGGATCACCTGATGGGAAGTGATCAGCGTCCAAAACATCTCGTAATACTAGAATTTTGCTAGTTTTATATAAAAAAATATGTTTTCGTTGTAGATATGATTTGAATATTAGGCTATTAAAAGCAATAGACACAAAAACCTCCAAAAAGAGGCGAATGGAAGGAGAGCCTTAATTTCCCTGCAGTGGGACGACCATGACTGAATTAGTAATTAGGTTATAGACTCATTATTTCACAGAATTAAAATACGTTTAAGTTAAACACCTCAATCTAAGCCCTAATCCTTTTACAACACTAAATGAAGCACCGTATAAACACTAAAACATACATCCCTTAAACCAAAAAAACAAAAAAAAAAACAGAAGTGTATATTTGACAAACAACCGTACTCGCAGTTTTTCTCTTTGTGACGGGTTAACAACAAGAGTCTTAGAGAAAAACAACGTGTTTGAGCCCGAGTTTAAATGTTACCATTCGCCACACATTGCCATCCCTTTGGGCACTATTACGTCCTATAAACAGCCCGTGTTAGTGCTGTGTGTGTTTATTTATCACAGGTATAAGTAACAGGTATTGTAGAGATAACAGTTGTTCTTGGGGATATATTATTATAACAGGTGTTGGAGTTGTTATATCTAAAACAGGTCTAGATTTGATCGTTTCGTGGTTTTTATGGTAGAATAATTTACTGTAGATCCTGGTTTAAAGTAGTTGCAGTGGTTTTAAGGGATTGATATATTACTACTATAATAATAAAAAAACAAATAACAGTGTTTTTTTCTTGGGTATTCTGATAAAAGATATTATTGCAAAGTAAATCACAATCACAATTTAAATAACGACTAAATAGTAACTCATTACCTGTTAACGGAATGAACAGGTCTACCTCTGTTACTGAAAATCTATGCTCGTTATATTATAACAGGTATTATAACGTTATATAGGTATTTTTTACGGAACAGTAACAGGAATAACAGGTATTATGTTTAACCTGTTACAACTCATATCCACGTTGTATTCCCCAACACAAGTTTAATTTTTCACCAAGAGTATGTAGGTTAAAAATAGGCTGGAGGGACGTAAATATTGTGGTTATAGCTCCCCGTAGGGCGTGAATGAAGAGGAAATTTCATGTCAATTATGTTTCTATAAGGAAAACTGGTAAAATTACATCTTTGGGGTAAACCAATAGTTTCAATAGTAATATATACAATATTACAATATCTATGTAATATGTTTTGCAACAGTGAGTACGAACAAAGCACATTTTTGACTAAATCTTAATGTATTCAGTACGTGTTTCAGTACAGGAGATACACCATAATATTATAAAGAACATTAAAATTATTACTTTTCTCACAAATTTCATGGGGCCAGATTAATTGACGCTCATCAGCAGCTCTCTCTGATAAATCTAAAACTTTTTAACAACAATCTCAAGATAGAGGATACTTCGACACGCATTCATAGCACACATCTTTCCATATAAAACAAAGCTTAGCTAAGTCCGTTTACATCAGTGCAAAGCTGTGTGTTCCAATGAACATGATTGGTAGAAACCAAACGCATTCACAATAACGTAGCGTAGCACATCTCTGGTAAAAATGCACCTAAATGCATTTCATCACATAGAGGAATCCCATGATCTACCAATGAAGTTGGATGATGTTTTTAAACTACTTTTAAAACAACCATTTCTACATTATTTTGCTTTTTTATACGAGCGAAAACCACCATCAAAAAAACAAGTTAATAAAATAAACATGGTGAGAAGTACGTGTGGCATTCGGAAGAAATAAAAAAGGCATAATCATATTATGTTACGTTTTTATGTTATCCCACACCATAGCACTCCCATGGGTAAGATAGCGTGTGTAGATAGATGAACAATTCTTTTACCAATAGCTTGGCAGGTGATATAAATTAATATTATATTTTGAGAGATAAAATAATATGGTTGTATTGAGCTATTTCGTTGGTAAAGTGGTCACAAGAGACACAGTAAGAAGTTTAAGGATATCAATTTTAGGCAAAGCATGGAGTTCGTAAATGGAGACCCACCTTTACCTTTAAATTCCTAATCTTCAATAGGCTGGCAACACACGTGTAACGTCACTGGTGTTTCGAAGGGCGGCGGTGATCCGTAATAATTTTGGACTATTTAAACTTGCTACTAATGAACATTTGAATGCACATTTGACGTGATGTCTGGGTAACTGTCGGCCGTGCAACGTGTAGCGGGTTCGATTTCCGCATGGAACAACTCTTTGTGTCTGGATGTCATATGTATGTAACTTATTTGTAAGCACACTCACTAACCGGAGAAAATACTAGTGTAGGGCAGTATTTAAATAAGAATTGAAATAGAGAAACACTTTTGTATTTAACCATCAACCACCCCAACCCTCCAATAAGTAGCGCTACTTACCCCCTACTACACAAACACGATAATGTGACATAACATAATTACATGCATAATAAAAGAGCCACGCATGCTACCGGCTGTTGATCAATATGTGGTTTAATCACAGCACAGCACTATGGTAACTTTTGTTAAGCTCATCACTTTTACCGCAACCACACATGTGTTTTTTAAATTTAAACACGTTTTATGCAAGCATAGTACGAGTATCATGCTAGAAAAAAATTTAAGGTATATTCACAATCACGAAATTACACCACGTAACTCAACTAGTTTCAAGCGCTACTAGGGACCCATAAAATCTTGTATGAATTAGTTCATTAGTTCCCTTTAATTTCGTCGAACAGTTATGTGATCAAACTCTATTTAGTCAATTCAATTATCATCTAAAACGTTTCTAGTTATATTATGGGATTAATTGACTGCTCGTTTAGCGCAGTGACTAGGCAATTGGCTGCCGCGCAACGTGTAGCGGGTTCGATTCTCGCACGGAGCAACTCTTTGTGTGATCCACAAATCGATGTTTCGGGTCTGGGTGTCATGTGCATGTGAAACTGTATGTTTATAAACCCACAACGCAGTTCTTTTTTACCATCACCTGTTCGCAACGTTCGGGAGCGTATCGTGCAATGTGATGTGTGTCTAAAAACAGGGAGATATTTGTTACTAAAGCTCATTCTAAAACAAAAGTTTCAATCAACTCCTTCTCTCACTAAATACTGCACAAACACGAATCAATTAATTTGAAGTTACGTACAAATTGAATGCACAGAGGACATGTTTGAACTCGTCTGAACAGGCCCGGACATGGTCTTGAGTAGTTTTATGCAAATACTCTCGTCCATTCAATTCTAATCTTTGGTTCCATGTTTGTTGAGTTTACTTTTGAATTGTTTTTATAATGGATTTTAACAATAGGCTAATTTTAATGTCCGTTTTGTTGATTATTTTGAAATATTAGACACGTATTTTTTATTTTCTTACGAAAACAAATACTTTCGAATATAAATATATTGATTTAAAATATCGTATGACAGGTACGTTTTTTTATATATATTTTTTATATATACGCATCTAGGTACAATTTTTATACGTGGAATTGACGCATTTGCTCCCACTCCTAAGCTTTGATTTATTTTATTTAAGTACTAGCTTCCGCCCGCGACTCCGTCCGCGCGGATGTCGGTCTTCGCGTGGTTGTTTTATTTCTCCGTTTTGAGTAACTCTGACAATGACATCTTTAAATATCTATTGGATCCAAATACGTCGAGGTCCATAATAATTAAGTAGATCCCTCTATTGAGCTACTGCTGTTGAGCTCGCGTTCTGTAGTATAAAACTGAAAAATTAAGTTTTTTTTCTACGTATTTTTCCAGGATAAAAAGTATTCTATTTTATTCCCAGGATAATAATGTATAATTATACCAAGCCTCATCGAATGAATGAATGTGTTATAAACGTAAGAGTAGAGAAATATAATCAGAAAGCTCCGAACTGCTAAGCTATCGGGAGTTATACGTGTTATTGTGAGTCAACCATAAGAGATAGACATTTGCTGTCGTGGAATATTTTTTAAACAATTTTATGGAGAACATTTCCGTCATACATATTTTCTATGTAGCTATAACCATTAAGGCTGCACACGCGACGGAAGCTTAAAAAATGTAGTAATTTCTCCTGTTTTCCCAACATTTTCCTTCACTGCTCTGCTCCTATTGATCATAGCGTGATGAAAAGTATACAATAACCTGCCCAGGAGTATGAAGAACAATTGTACCAAGTTTCGTTGAAATCTGTCGAGTGGTTTTTATTTCTATAAAGAACATACAGACAGACAGACAGACAGACAGACAGACAGACAGACAGACAGACAGACAGACAGACAGACAAAAAATTTTCTGATTGCATTTTTGGCGTCAGTATCGATCACTAATCACCCGCTGATAGTTATTTTGGAAATATATTTCATGTACAGAATTGACCTCTCTACAGATTTATTATAAGTATATAGATATAGATTTCAATAGTATTTACCAAGAATAAAAATAAAAAATCTAAATGTACATGAATGTAATCCCAAACCTACTCACCACCTTCAAAACAAAACAAAAGCCTTTCAAAAATAAACCTCTTGTCATTGAGAATACGAATTAGAATTGAATGCAGTCTATTTGCGTTAGTACTAAAAGGTTATATTCTGAGACAGGTTCAAACATGTCGGAGTCCTGTCTTCAATTAATTCGACACCAGCAATTTATACTACGCTAACTCAAAAAAGCGTACTTTACAGTAGAGGCGTTTAAAGGGAAAAACGTGATAACTTTTACATTAATTAAGATACTTTTTTGAAATTTGGTATGCTTAATATTTAATTTATTCATTGTAATATCTCATATTTATATTTCCTTAATTATTTCTATTTTTTGATTTAGCGCAAGTTAGCCGTATATAAACGTAATTCATCAAAAAAATGTTACATCGTATACACGTCTAACTAATGATAGCGTAATGTAGTACGGGTGGTCGTAGTGCATGATCAATCATCTGATGCATATTTCAATATTTTTATAAAGAACATGTACTTACTTACAAAAAGAATAGTCAACGTACCATTAATAAACTAATTAATACGTTAACACATAAGTATTTACTATATAAAAGTCGCCAAGTAGTTCATTTTACAAACGAACAAGTATACACACGAACGCACTAAGCTACGCTAACTATGAGTTAGCGCAGTGTTGCACAGATTTTGACCAAAGTGATCCCCGCGCACACTCCGCTAATAATAGTTGGCGTAATATAAATCGAGTGATTTCAAAAAGTACCTTTACTTAGCGTTTTATAAGATTTGTAACTTTCTTATTTTTGCATATTTCTTCTCAATTTTTTTATGACGTATGTAAAAACACATTTTAAGCAACTTGGCATAAAAAAACGTTTTTACCAAATTACGAGTTAGCGTAGTATAAATTGCTGGTGTCGAATTGTTCAGTACTAGTGCAAGCTATAGTTCTGCCAATGTTCTATTAGTGAACAAATAGATCTTTTGTTAACAATTTAGCTTGAATTTCGTGATATTAGCTGCGTTTAAATTGGTATATGTATATCTTGGAGTTTGATAGATATTTACATGCTATGTTAACGATTAAAACTTTACAAGCGTATTGTAAATTGTTCCTACAAACCTATATCAAAGTCAAAGTCTTTACTTTTGAAATGTCATCAAATAAAGAAATAAATAATAGTCTGTCCGTCAGTGAAGTTAGATGCTCATTCCTAAGTGTTGCTAGATCAACGGGTACACCGCATCATTCTCGTCCACTGCTGGACATAGGCCTGTCCCATGGCACGCTCTTTTTTTTGAGGGAAGAAAATCATCCAATGACTTCTCCCGCTTTTCGAGTCGGAGCCCCGGTAAACCCGCTAAGGGTAGTCCGCAGCTTCGGAGCCCAATGGCACGCTACTGATCGATCTTCAGCTCTCCGCATCCAACTACCACCTGGTTAATCACCTGGTGCCGCCCATGAACCAGTAACACCAAAGACGCGTTACCGGATTTTTGGAGATTGATGACACAAGTGTTATTATTTATACAATATTATTATTTATTTATTATCAATTGGTGTACTATTTTAATTATTATGTTATTGTTTTGACGAAGAACTCGACTAGTTTCAAGTCATGCTAGAGGCTCATATGCGCATTCCGCGACACACGACGCGGCGATTGTCGCGCTGCTACTGAGTACGTACGCGCTGCTACTGAGTGTGTACGTGAGTAAGCCGACAACATAATAATTAATTTAGTATGTCTCACGAAAGTTACAATAAAATAATGGTGTACTATTATCTATAAGTACAATCTCTTTAGACTTCATGCGATTTCTGACTAAGACTCCTATCTTAATAGTCGCATTAGTGATCACTTGACTAACAGGTCAGCGACCTATTAATCAGAGGCTGTCAAAAGGCCTCAGAGTGCCATAGGAAAAAACACAGAAAAAATAATAATATTCTCCATAATATCTTTTTCCATCATAAAAGCTCGTCATGTATTTGTAGTGGACGATCGATCGTGTAATCTAGATGTAAATATCATTGAACTTGAGTGAACATGTCTCAAAGAGGCTCAGACGAGCCTAAGTATTTCTACTACCCTTGAATACTAAGATCTTGCGTATAATATTGAAGTTTCTTGATGCTTTTCTTCTTTCGTTATAATATTTCGATGATGATATAAGTTTTGTTATTTGTTTGTTTCTTTTTTTTTTGTTTATATTATAATGTTATGTAGACGTCTATGTTTTTGTTTAGTAAGTATCGATATGTTGTTTGTGTTTGAGATCGAAAAATATATAGAGTTGTTGTTGGGTAAAAATATGATGATTTTATTATGGCTGTTTTCATTAATCACCCCTAAACAGTCACTTAGCGTGACGTAACACCTAAACTAACCACTTACTTGTATAATTAGCTGTCACTTACAGGTTGTTGACAACAAAAAATACATTAAGTGTCATCTATCTGAGCTAAGGACATCCTAGCGGGTTACCGTGGCTCCTGCTCGAAGAGCAAGAGTAGGAACGGAATGGTTTTTAATTAGTAAGAGTCTGACACGCGTTCTTGCAAAGACGGGAACGTCACCCTAGACGGAAGAAGTCATTAGACGATTTTCTCCCCTCAAATAAGGAGGTTTCTTTAAATAAAGGGGAGTTGTGTGTGTGTGAGTAAATGCATGATGTTAAATATTCCTTAATGATATTCAACATAAAACACAATTCATTTTTAACCAATTATATCACTAATTAATATTCCTGGTAATACAACTATACCGATATATAATTATTATATTACAAGTCTCTTGGGGGTGATTTTCAAACCATTAGCGAGGTACAAACCGCAACCCCAAGTAATAAGGTATTAAGAATTTCATAATTGATCAACTCGATTACATTTTCTAAGAACCGGAGATTCGAGTCTGTGTATTTGAACTTGCTTTGTTAAATAGGCTATGTAGTATTTATTGATTTAAGTAAATTATATATTATAATGGTCTGGTCTTATTGAAAGAATCGATGTTTAAGTTCAGCGGTTAGTACCAATGTGAATTTTTCCGAGTTTAGAGTAGGTTCTATGATTATTTAGACACTATTGAAAAACGGTGAATAAAAACATCCCGGGTTGGTAATATCAAACTTATAATTAGAAATTGCGCAACCGCATTAAGCAACTGTAGTGATTACTGCTCAAATCTTCTTCATACGATTAGAGACATTTGGTCAACAGTGATGTTAAGAAATCGAAAGGGAAGTATCCAGTAAGCATGTTTAGAGCCCAAGTTAAGAGGCTCTTTAGATATTAAAAAAAAAACTCTTAATAATACTTAAAAGTTAGAGCTTTAAACTTCAACTATTATGTTTATAAAACTATAATCCCTATACCAAAAACAGGACCTAAGTACAATACAAAATAATTTTATAAGTAAGTATAAACAATTATCGTAAAGTTCACTTTAATATAAAGGAAAATTACAAAATTACTGAACAATTACATAAGCCTTATCATAGTAAAGCCGCAGAAATAACCCAGTATATTACTTTGAGCACTAAAGGGGCGCAAGCCACCCCAATGTACAGCTATCGCTATTATTGCTTTAGTTTTGAAGATAATAATATAACTTAAATGTTTGTGTATAGTTTGGATCGCTTTCAAAGAATGTTGAGCAAGTAAGCTGAATAAAATGCTTTGTAAGCTGAATAAAATGTTGCATTGTTTAATCTCTATAAAGTGGTAGATAGACCTAAATGTATTTTTTCTTTATGGTATATGTATCATTGTATATGTGATGAAGGTAGGGCTGATACCTGATGCGGAGCTGCGGACTACCCGTTATGTTACTAAAGAGTCTCGGTTTTTGGAATTTCTCAGTAGTAGCACAGGGTCTGAAAATGACAAAAGCCACAATAAAACTTTGTCCAAACTGAGAATCAAACCCAAATATTATAAAGCCAGAAGTGATGAAAGCAATCCTACTTAAAATTATAAATGCGAAAGCTTTTCATTTATATGTATGTTTGTTACACAATCACGTCAAAACGACTGAAGGGATTGGGATGAAATTTGGAATAGGGATAGATCATAGTCTTTAATGACATATTAATATAGGCTTTTTATCTCACAGGAGCGCGAGCGAAACAGCAGACAGAAACTAGTGTAAATAGTACAAATTAGATCTCTTTCAAAGAATCTCATACAAATTAACAGACGTAAAAATTTAATTCATTAATTTTCCTTCAGATCTTCAAATGTCAATAGAGTAAAAGGTTAAGAGGGATTAAAAAAAATGGCGTACTGTGTTTTTTTTAAAGTCGTTAAGTCGTTCTACCCTTATTTTACTACAGACAAAGATACGCAGGCTCCTTTGTGATGTCCATTATGTAATTTTTATTAAAATTTCTTTAACACTTTTCCTCTTTTTAGCAGATCCATTAAATTATTAGGTTATGCTGTTTCACGGTAATTGCTGGAAGGATAAGCAGAGTTTGTGTTAAAAGTTATAATAGCTCCAAAATATAAGAGTTCTTCCTCTTCACAGAGATGTGCTATGCTACGTTGCTGTGAATGCGTTTGGCTTCCATCAATCATATTCATTGGTACACATAGCATAGCACTGGTAGAAATGGACTCAGCTAAGCTATGTTTTTTTATGGAAACTGCGTTCTGCGAATGCGTGTTATGGATGCGTGCTATTGATGCTTACTATAGATGTGTGCTTTGCATAGGTTTCCTACTATCGACCTACATCACATATTCGAGCTGCGCCTCTTCCTCACACAACTACTTTACGGCGACGCATCTTCATAGTAGAGCTACATAGCTTACTATCAGTGGAAACAGTCACATAGTTTCACAGCTTAACTATTACATTTTCGTAGCATAGCTACATAGCACATCTCTTGTAGAAAATCACTCTTAATTTGAGGTGTGATGAAAATCATGAATACGAAAATCTTTATAAAATTGCAACTTTGAACAATTTCAATGAAAATATATTTCACCAAGTTTCAAGCACTTTACTGATTAGACTGACAGAAGATAGAAAGATAGACTGAATGTCAGTGTTTCACGACTGACACAAATGTAGATCAATCTATCTCACTCACACTCGAATGAATTTTAAATAGAAAAAGAATTGCATTACATTTCAATATTAAAGAATAGAAATGTAAAACTTTATTCACATTTTATTTTCATTTGAAAAATAGTACGATTATACTTATCATTTTATTCGTGGTAAATGTATTCATTATGTCGCAGATCGTGTGTTAATTTAGACATTTTATATTAAGCTGTCTTGTATATTATAGATACACTTGAAATAAACTTAGATCATCATGGTTTATGTAATAGAATGTTGTGATAGTAACCTTTCTGCTCCCACAGACCAACAAGAAAAATGAAATCAAACTAGTGCACATAAATATCAATGTAAGTTGTTTTTAAGTGTGGGAGAGCCGTGCTATGGCACGAATGGGCCGGCCGCACAGAAAATCGACGTGAAACAATGCTTGCGTTGTGTTTCGTTGTGTGAGCGAGGTTACTGGAATCCCAATCAATTACTTCTCTAATCTTCTAAGTCCCCGATTCCCCAACAACCATTAAATTCCTAACCCCCAAAAAGCCAGCAACGCACTTGTAACACCTCTGGTCTTTGGGATATTCATGGGCGGCGACGATTGCTTACCATCAGATAATCCATCAATCTGATCATCATTCTTCTTTGAATTCTTAAAGAAAAACTTTCGCATTTATTATATTAAAATAGAGCCTAATTTAGACACAAAATCGATATAAACAATTTAGTGTTACTAACGGTGTAATGTGGCGGGTTTTAGTCAGCCTAATTTCACAACGGCGGCCGTTCGCGATACGCCTCGCCAGTTTCCGATTTGCTTAATTTAACGCTCGTGCTACTACACAATCTGAAATGTTGAAGCCGTGACTATATTTTCAACGTATTATTACTTAAGTAAAACTGAAAGAACATTACTTACATCATTATTTCGTCAGAACTGATTATGTTCTCCAAAGCAACATTAATATTTGTGAAAAAAAAAACACACACACAACGTCAGGCCTTTTATTCCCTAAGGCGTAGGCAGAGGTGCACATTATGGCACGTAATGCCGCTATACAATGTACACCCACTTTTCACCATTTGTGATATAAGTCCCATGTAATAGGGGATGAGCCTATTGCCATACACTGGACACAATTCCAGACTCCGTACTACTACCGAGAAATTTTCGGAAAATCCGAAAAAAGCCCAGTATTTGGCCGACCCGGGAATCGAACCTAAGACCCCTCGCTCGGTAGTCGCATTTGCGACCACTCGACCAACGAGGCATTAGAAATGTTGAAGCCTTTAAACTTAAATATCGTAACTTACATCATAATTTCGTCAGAACTGATAAAGTTTTCTAAGCCAACATAAATATTTGTGAAAAAAAAGTTCTAACTATTTGCTGTGACTATTGACTATCAGAGAATTAAATACGCCGTTATTTGTACGAAAAATATTTAAAATAAATAAATTTGCAAAGCATTGCTTATATTTACGAATAACGTATAGTTCTTTTGAATTATGTAGGTAATGAGACAAAATACAAAATTCAAGTAATGAGATGCAAACACGAAATTAAACTGGAAAATATCAAATATTTTTTCGGGCAATAAAATATCAGATGAGTATAATTATTACGCATTAGTTATAAAATACCAGGGTTTTTTCACACAGGTTATCTATAAGACCGTGGTATCACTCCGGTACAGTCGTACCAAATGTACCAATTAGTAGGCTTTTTAACACGCTCAAACACAAGTAAGTTGGCTTTATATAATTGCCATAAGTTGGGTTATTTTTTCCTCTTGATCTGTTTGTTTGTTTGGATCTAGTCTAGTAATTGTAGAGATATTTCTGTCTCTTCCTGACGACAGATTAATCTGATGTTTTTATTTCTGTGAGCACTTGGTATCACTCCGGTCGATTCGTGCTGAAGCGTGGCTCTATACTTGGTGGAATGAGTGTGTATATGTATGTATATTTGGTACACACTATTATTCTTGATGACCAATACACATTAAAAATCGTTTATCATAAAAATGATTATGTTTATGTCTTACTTCTATACAATGTCGTGACGTACTTATATATTGTATGTTAGGCACATACGACTGAAAGCATAGAATTTATGTCAAATATCTAGACTGTAGTTTATTTTTATAGAAGTACCTACTTTTTATAGACCTAATGGACTTTTCAAATAAGCACTAAACGCCTATTCGAAGCCTAAGTAAAGTGTTATAGGCTTAATCGTAAAAATATATTACGTAAATAGTTCTAAAACTATAGTTTGTGTATTCAATAATGGTTCTTATTACAATATACTTAAGTGCCTAGTATCGGAATTTTAGTCGATTGTTTTCGCAATAGAAATACTATAAACACAACATGTAGTAAGATATTATAAATGTTTGTTATGTAACTAGCACTCAAGTCAAGTTAACGGGGCTCCGGCTTGAAGAGCAGGAGTAGGAACGGGGTGGTTTTTAGTCAGTAAGAAAATGACACTATCTCTCGCCTCACCTAGGGCGAGAGAAGTCATTGGGTGATTTTCCACCCTCAAAAAGAGCACTCAAGTCACATAGTAAAGGTGAAGTAGAAATTCATTTGTGACCATCTCCAGTCTTCTCGTGGGTATTTTTTATACTTAAAAGGAAGGCGTTTCTTCAACATCTCGCCTGGTGAAATGAATGAAAAGAATGAGCTATAGCTTCGAGTACTATTTTTATAAATCTTATAAAGCACATGGTGTTTTACGACTAAACAAGGCATTTACGAGTACGTATTGTACAAATCTAATATTAGATATTTTTATAAATATATATAAAAACAAGACTCTATATTATAATTAGTACAAGCAAAAAGGAAAATCAGTCGTCAAAAATGGAAATGTATACAAAAATAGTAACTTTTTTACATTGTCTACCCATTGTATACGCTTCGGGCTACATGCTGTAGACATATACATATATAAATATAAATATACAAGTAGGATATAAATATTTTACGTCGCAAATTGACGATAAGAATAAAGATGGATTTGATAGTTTACGTTCAATGTTCGTGTCTGGTAATAATATTGGGAATTTATTGACGAATCCTCTTTTACTTGAGTTTTATATTCAACTAGGTCTGTACTTGCGAATTTGTGTAGAATCCGTCATGGATTCTTTGGCTGTTTAGAAACCGAATATTTGTTCTTAAGGGATAGTATAGTAAAGTAAAGTATCCTGTGTTTTATTCCAAACCATAAGGATATAGCCAATTTGGAACAGTGGTAGGACAAATTTTGTCTTGATATCTTCAGCCATTGTGACATAATTGAGTAACAAATATACATAAAAACTTATAAACATTTGCATTTATACAATTAGTTAGCAAGACTATCCATTTCTAATCAATGTCATCAACATCTGTATCTTAAGAGTTAACCAAAGAAATATTACATTTAAAAGAGATCATATAGCAGCGCTCTCGAATTCTCTAAGTCTTACCAAATATTTATAATTTCAAAAGGAATATTGTTTTTTAAATCTTTATATTTAATACGAATGTTTTTTCAATAGACTATTTATCATCCGCATGATTGAATACAATGCGTTATTTTTTGCCTTTTTACGCATAAACTGCTGGACCAATCTCCATCGAATTTCGGACAAATACAGTTGGAAACACGAAGAAGATCTCTTATGGAAAATTTACGCAAAACCTTATAATAAATAATAGTTTAGATTGAACATTATTAAGTGTTGTGGGAGTAAGCTGACACGTTCAGTCGTCTGTCGTCTGCCACATAGGATCGATACGGTATGGTAAGCATGATAGCTAGGTATTAGTCCTGTGGTGTGAATGTATTGAGGCGTATTAATTGATGGAGAATTGTATACAAAGTATACATAATGTATTTTTGTTTGTTACTACCTGTATTTATTTTAGTAGAAACTCATATTTTGTTTTTATTTTAGATCATCAGCCAATCAGTGGTTATTTCTGACCAAAGGTCTCTTCTCACACGGGTAAGGTTTAAGCATGTATGTATGTATGTGTCCTTTATCCACAATTATAAGTGAGGACCAATAATAATTAAAGACATAATTTATAAGTGAGAACAAAGTATGAAAAGTAACTTAGCGGAGAAAGGATTTTGAACCTAAATCTGTTTACTAGGAAACTTGTAAAAGATCGCAATAAATTAGAGAAGATTGACCTAATTCCAGTTATAGCCAATTAGGTTCATATTCCAAAAAAATCACGCCTTTGATTACTGAACAGAAAACTTTTCAAGACAAATCTTTCGCTAACGCCCGGCCACCGGCTACGCGGCGGTTAACGTGTTAAATAGAGCCATGAATAGTAGTAATTATTCTTAATTACTATTTTTTGGATTATATGGAATGTTAAACATTGTTATAATCTTTTGCCTGCGCGATTGATATGATGGCTGGATAAATGGCTGCCACGCAACGTGTAGCGGGTTCGTTTCCCGCATGGAGCAACTCTTTGTGTGATCCATAAATTGTTGTTCCGGGTCTGGGTGTCATGTGTATGTGAACTTGTATGTTTGTAAACGCACCCACGATACAATCCTAGTCTGGGGCAACGTTTTATTTCAAAGAAATAAAAACATTGTATTTCTCATGGAAAATACAAGTCACATAAGTCATGTCTATCCATCAACAGTTCCTCAACCCTTTTTAATGCAAAACTCATGGGAGTTAAAAAGAAAAACATTTTCCAACCAATTCATTCGAAAAACAAAACAACGAGTCCTTTGTAAATAAATACCATAATCCCTTGTCTTCCGATAAAAATAAGTCATCATTTCCTTTTCATTTTTACATTTGTTTGAAAACCATTTTGGCCCTTAGAGACATGATGTAAAATCCCAAAGGTCTCCGAAATCAGTTGAAATCCCTTTGTATCCTACATATGATACTTTTAATATTTGTATACATTTGGTAACAAAATAATGGACTGTATTTTTGCTACTCATTGTATTCTTCTTCGTAAATGTTTTCCACTTTAGAATTCTCTGTTGTAGCTTAGAGTTGGGAATTGTGGTCGGAGTATGATAATAAGCTCGTCCCTTATTACATGGAACTTATAAATGTGGAAAAAGGAGACCTAACTATATTATATACATTTTGGATTATACGTTTAGGGAACGTACTCGTTTACGCGTAACGTTACGCATTGTAAGTATTAAGTTTTAATTTATCATTCATATCTAAAAGTCTTACACTAAGTACATTTGTGTTACATTTGACTGCACAGTTAGTGCGGTGACTGGGCAACCGGCTGCCGTGCAAAATATTGCTAGGCTTTTTATTATTAAACCCGAGACCCCTTGTCGCACTTACGACCACTCGACCAACGAGGCAGCAAATATATTCAACTCTACCATCAAAGACACAATGACATTTATATTAACAACGTCACATACAAAGGGATATACAGTCGCAATCGTGTCATATTATAACAGAGTACCTACCCTGCAATATGACATAATAATGTAACTAGATTTGCAAACTAAGTCGTATTAGGATTGCAGAGCTCCAATCCAATTATTGTATAGTTGTCACTCTCGCAACGTGTTACGGTTACAGTTGCACGTCTAACGTTACATGATACTATGTTACAAGCTATTTGCTATTACTTTGTATGTGTGCTATGTAAGTAAGCGATTTCATTAGGTAATGTAATTTAACGTGGTATAAAATATCGCAACTTTGTGTAGACATTGAAAAGTGGTTTGACATTGTCATGACTGACAATATCATCAGATATCGTAGAAAGTCATTGCATGCATCATCAGCCTATAAGTGGCCACTGCTGACCAAAGACTCTTTTCACATGGACAAGGTTTGAGTGACTACGCTTACTCAATGCGGTTTGGCGATTTCAAAGTTATAATTAGAAATTATAAGCTCAGGTTTCCTCACGATTTTTTCCTTTACAGTTTTTCAGTGCTGTCTAGTTTTAAATACTTATGTTAAAAAGTACATATAATTCGGAAAAAGTCACATTGGTACAAGTACCAATACGGCAAGCCGTTGGTAACTTTTGAACCCGCATTTTCATGCATGAGAATCGGGCGTCTTAAACCTCCGGGCCACCACGACATCAAAGTCATTGGATTCAAGTCAAGTCGTTGGATGCAAATAACGATTATTATTTGACAAGGCAAAGTATTAAGTAACATTTGTTCATCTCTATGTAATTGGTGAAGAAGATGATAATGTTTCGAAATATAAGGTTAAAATGTAACGCTAACACCGAGTCAAATTCCATAATGTTAGATAAATCTAGTGCTGAATTTAGACTCTCCAACATTCTACAATTTTAGTTTCATGTCTTTATATTTGTCTATAGTCAGACACAATAACATGACTAACAAAAAGAAAATAGTTTTTCATCAATATAATTTTCAATAACTACTCATGTATTTTTTTCTATTACTGAGCTTAAAATAAAATAAAAAAATCTATACTGCCCGAAAACTCTTTATAAGTCCTGAGCCAATGTAAATGTATCCATTCGAAAATAAACATTAATATTAAAATAATGAGGTACTTTTTCGAATACGAGTAAAATGGGTGGGCATAAATGGCAATACTTTAATGTATTTGCGGCTGTGAGCTGTCATCGCTTGTCAATTTGGAGAACGGCCGATATTTTTACCACGAACCATCGTAGGCAGGAACTACTTTTGTAACATTTCCTTTCACTATATTTAATATTGTATAAAATATATTGTGTATTGTATAAAATTATATAATATTTTGTACAATATTTCTCACAATATACATTTTTGTGTGAAAAAATGTATAAATAGAATACGCTTATCAAATTGTGGCGTGTCAAATTACATTTGAATATTATCTACATATTCAAGTTCTGTATGAAGATAATCTATTTTCGAAACGTTTACGCTGACGTACGGCTATATATTTTTGTAGAATTGTGAAGAGTAGATATTTATGAGAGAAAAAATTATATTGAAAGCCCGCCGGGGGCAAGAAAGAGTAGTTTTTTATGCGTGACCCGGACGAGCGGACCACGATAGGAAATACTCAGCGATTTCCTAATATACCTCGTTCATTTTTACCAAATAAATAAATCATCTATGAATTTTGTACATTGATTGTAACCGACTTTAAAAAAATGGAGGTTCTCAGTTTAACTTGTATGTATGTATGTTTGTACGTGATTATCTAACGTTTGGCTGAACTGATTTTGATGTTGTTGACAGCATAGTATTTTTCAGATGGCAGTAAGCCGAATTTAGAAAAAAATAATGATTACTTAAATTATTCCGTAGTAACGAAAACAATTACTAAGGACTAGGTTTAGTAATCATTAAATGTCTCTGAGTATGACAGTTAGGAGATATTACAAGTATATTTACCCAACTTAAAAAAAAAAATGAAGGCCGTAAGGAATATTGAAAGCGGTTCCCTAAAATAAAATATATATTTATATTAAATTTCTACGAAAACCAATTATTAAAAGTCCTACTACGCCTCAACAACACTCGACAGTTATTAAAAATCGCCCACTATCATTAATTGGTTGAACCTAACGTATTTAACTTCAAACATTATTTATTAAAACAAGTCAAAGCCAAAGTCAAATCATTAATTCCAATTAAACCATAAATACTTTTGAAAAATTAAAATATAAAGAAATAAATAATAGTCTGTCCGCTAGGTGCTCGTTTCATAGTAGCTTTATACCAATTGGTAAAACAATTTCATCAATTTCGAATATCATTTTAAAATATGAAACCTAAATAACTAAATATTCAACAATAATCACCAAATACTCGTATAATTAAACAACTCACATCACATTAATCGTTAACATGAAACACCTACATATAAAATTAAGATATAAAATAAATATACACCTAAAAGACTAACTTGTAACCAGCCCGCACTATAAAACGAACACATATAAAATATACTCGCACTATAAACCGCACACACTCATGTCCTCAAGAGAATACAAGCATAATAATTAAAGTTTATTTATGTGTTTATTTTCCGTAATATACTACCTTTGGGGTTGAAATTACGCAACAACCATGAGCTCTCAAGGGTAAAATAAAATAATATTACGCATAATAAAATAAATCTATAAAATTACCTGTTACGTTACGCTATTTTATTTTTGAGTAATTTGTAAAATAATGATTAGTTTATTCAACCTGTTACTCGGTAATTAGACTTGAACAGTTACGGATAGTTTCAAAACTTTGCTCGCTTTAATGGTTATGTAACGTAAAAATTAATCTGTTTATAATGTTGCAATTTCCACACAAAAATAATCAATGTTTTTGTAAATAAATAACACATTATATTAAATTAATAATTCTGTAATTCTATACATATAATACTAGTTACTTATTACTCACCGAAAATCACTTAACACATCACTAAAAAATCACTCGTTTTTTTTTTCAAAATTTTACCACACTCACTTTGAATAAACACATATTTTTTTCCAACTTTTACAAATGTCACTTCACTGCATTTTTTACACTGCGCGCGAATCGTAATTCGGTCGAAAAGGCGTGCAAACCCTCCCGTTACGCGAACCGGTCTACCCCCACCCTTAGAGGCTATGCATTGAACAGAACGCATGCGTCGTGAAAATATCTTTCAGATCATCCAAGCCTCTGGATTTACGTTTTAGTTTTCTTCTGTAAAAAAGCTATGCGTATTCTAATCACATTTAAATTATATATATAAGAAAATAAAGATTAAAATGTATTTAACATAAATTATAAATTTTTTAAATGTATTTTTAAATTAAAAATACAATTCAAATTTTGACCATTAAATGTATTTTTTTTTGTATTGTATTCTAAACGTGAAAATGAAAAAAAGGTTTTCGCATTTCCCGATGATGGAAAGTCGTTTCCAGACTTCGAAATTATAGACGACCTTGAATTCAAGCGCCACGGTCAGCATTGAGTGGTTTAATCGAGTATTTTATTTTTAAAGCTACAAAAGCGCTTAGCGGTTTGTTGTACTGAATGAAAAGTGTGAAAATGGACTTATTTTTTTTATTATTTTAATCTTGTTATTGGTGCAAACGGTGAGTAATTGAATCGATTAAGGTTTTATTGAGTTTTTGTGTGCGGTTATTTCTCTTTCGGTTTTCAATTTTATTTGTATTTTATTCACAGAATATTACGCTTGCTTTTTGTTATAGATACGGATAGGAAAGTCTCCGTGGTGTTACTGGAAATATTCGTAAATGATTCTGGATTAGAATTTTGGATGCTGAGGTCCAGAAGTGATAATTACACTCATTTATGTAATTTAACAGGTGGTGTAATGTCGTCGTCGCTCTTCATGCATGAGGGTGCTGGTTCGAAACCTACCAACGGCAAGTACCAATCTGACTTTTTCCAAGTCATATGTACTTTCTAAGATTATTTAGACACTACTGACAAACGGTGAAGGAAAACATAGTGAAGAAACCTGGGCTTATAATTTCTGATTATAAGTTTAAAATCGCCAACCTGCATTGAGCAAGCGTGGTGATTAATGCTCAATTCTTCTCCGTGTGCGAAAAGGCCTTTGGTCAGCAGTGACCACTTATTATAAGTAGGCTGTTGATGTGATGATGTGAACTCTTAACCGTATAATGCAACATTTCAAAATTTAAGCTCGATTCGCAATTCGCAATTGGAAAACAATTTACAAAAACAAAACACATTATTTACAAATTTCTCTCAACCGGAGGACACGACAACAAATAACAAATAAAAAAAAATGCCAGTTGTCCTTTTAAGGAAACGCATGACCCTCTTTAGCGTTGCTGTAGGTTAAAGAAAGAACTCCAGCCGTGATATATGGAGCAGTTTATCACTCGAGCATGTTGGTAGGAAATGCTGCTCTTAAATTATGAGCATAAGTCTGCTTTTACATATTATTATAAGCAGGACCTCCTTGCGGTACTTTTCGGTCGGTTTGTTTTGGTATAATTTATTATGAATTTACTGAGTTTGTTAGTTGCATTGGCTGCGTAATGTGTTAGGTGAGACATGGCTGGTAGACTAGATTGACGGACTTTTATTTATTTCTTTCTATGTTGACGTTTCAAAAGTACTTAAGTGTACGGTTTAATTGGAATAAATGATTTGATAGATCTTTGGTTTTAATAGTGCAGTGACAAGGTAGATGTCATTATTATTAAGACTAGAAGTGCGTTGTTACAATAAAAATAGATGGTGTTACAACGTATGCAAGCAACAGAACTGTTGGCTTAATCCAAGTAAAGAGAATCATTATGAAATAAAATATTTAATTAAAATTTGCTTACACTAATTAATTTTACTCTATTGATCGTAACTTGATGTTTTATAGCCTATAATCTTCCTAGATAAATGGACTATTAAACTACAGAAATAATGATTGAATTAAATTCGGACCAGTAATTCCTGATATTAGCGTGTCAAAACCAACAAACAAACTCTTCAGCATTATTAAGGATAAACGATATTTATTAATAAAAACTGGTTACAAGATAACACGTCTACACTCTGTGCATCACTGCATATCCCATCGGAAATAAAAAGCGTGACGCCACTAAAAAAAAACTAGTCTATAAAAATACGCTTTAACTTTAAATCAGAAAACCATTTTAAAAGATTATCCCCAACCAAAACTAACATCCACACATACAAACTAACATACTACATAGAACAAATGACAAAAACCCACTTCAAATGTAATAATTAAGGCGCGTCTACACCGGCGGTGTCCTATCACTGTCCGTTGTAAGCCGGGTATTCATCAGTGTAGCCGAGACTTATATTTTATGATCGCGTCAAATGCTTTGTCATTTTCACCGCTACGGTACTGGTGGGCACACAAGCGATTGTGTTTTGTTTTTTATTTGAGTGTTTGTGTATGGAATTTAATGTTTTTGTTTTTGAAATAGAATGTTGAGCTATCAGATCAGCACAATTGGGGCCCAGCAGGGCTGGTGTTGACCCGGAGAGGTTGCGGACTGCTAGGGTTACCAGGGTTCAAGCTCGAAAATCATTAGTAGGAACGGGTTTGGTTTTTAATCAGTAAGAGTTTGACACTCGCTCTCCCCCGCACAAGAAGGGAGACATTAAATAACTTCCCCCTAAAAAAATTGGATTGCTTCGTTGGTAGAATGGTTGTAAGTGTAACTACTAAGCAATGGGTATCAGGTTTGATACCTTTTGTTTCATGAGGGGGGAAAATGATCCAATGACTTTTCGCGCCTTGATTGAGGTAAGAGTGAGTCAGACTCTTACTGACTAAAAGCCATCCTCCATACTCCTGCTTGAGCCGAAGCCCCGGTAGCCCGTTAGGTTAGGTTCAATATCTAAATCAAGTTAGTTATTTATAGAAATTCGATTTTCTTGATACCTAATTTCTCAATTCCAGCACAGATGTTAGAATTTCTTTTCACGTGTTAGATTCTTGAACAATTCCGGGTGTATGGCAATAATCGCATTCCTTATTACCAGGAAAGGAATGGGAAAACGGATCATAAATTGGATTGTACACCTCTCCCTACCCCTAAACCCCGCCTCCCTAGGATTTAAAGGAGTAACACTATGTAAGGCTAAGTGTTTTAAGAATTATATGGTTAAATTTATGGAAATTATTTTTTTATATTTTATTTTTTTTAATGTTAAATGAGCCGACGTTTGGCCGCTATCTCGCCTGATAGTAAGTGATGATGCGGCCTACATGGAGCACGTCTGCCCATAAGCAACCTATTCACTCGGGCTTTGAAGACACCCAGATTATACCCACCAGGAAACACAGACTCCGGCAAGGAGTTCCACTCCCTAGCAGTTCGCACAAAGAAGCTTGAAGCGAAGCGTTTCGTGTGAGTGGGTGGGATATCCACCATGAAACGGTGACGCCTCGCCGATTGTCTTGTGGTTCGATGATGGAAAGGACTAGGAGGAATCAAGTTGTGCAGTTGCATTCAGGACAATCAAGCAAAACTCAATAGTCGATATTCAAGTTAAAAATAACTCCTAACACTTTTGCCACCGACGATACATCTTGACGCGCCCATGACGGACTGTAACGAGATTTACGCTTTAAAAGGATAATAACTAAAGTGAAAACGTTACGTAATCGGTTTATAAATATACTAGCTTTATCCCCTGGGTGCGGTTGCTTTTCATGTACTAATATTTTAGTGAAGGAAAATTATGATTGTGTAGATTTGTAGGAAGGAGATGAGAAGACACGTAAGGAGCTGCGGACTACCTAGCGGGTTTACCGGGGCTCCGGCTCGACAAGCAGGAGTAGGAACTGTGTGGTTTTTAGCCAATAAGAGTCAGACACTCCCTCTCGCCTCGTCCAAGGCAACAAAAGTCATTGGATGATTTTTCCCTTTAAAAAAAGGTCATACCGCATGGAGAAACTCATATGACTTAATTACAAGAAAAAGGAGCGAAATAGGACCAGTAGTTAAACCTAAAAGTGCATTACGCTCTTTGAGCTATTTTGAACACTCTTTACAAATACGGCATTATAACAGCCGCGCCGCATGTCCGTAACATTCTTAGACAACCTAGAACATTACAGTTCTTCTGTGGTCACGAAACATGAAGCTGATCCCACAGAATTTAATACTTGATAAAAAAATTTGGTAGGTAAGAATTTAATACTTGATTAATTTAGTTTGTAAATTTCTGTTTTTTTTAATTTTCTGTTTTTGTTAAAATATTGAGTTGTATTATGCATATCCACAGAAGTGGAAGAGTACTACTTGTAGTTTCATTTTAATCATATGAGCGATCTCCATACTGTATATAAATATTATATAATAATATACATATTAATTAAACCCAACCAAAACCTGAATATTATACAATAATATACATTTAATTTTATAAACATTAGAAGATCTCGAGGATCATATTGCTATCAAAACTTTATCCCGCTTAGATTTATTTATGAAAGTTGCCACTAATTGGTAACATATTTTAGATTAATTACCAACTTAATGTACAAAGTTTGCAGCACTTTTAATCTTGCTCAGTTTTATGACTCCCAGCGTCCTTCTGGACACTGGGTTGTTTTTTTTTTTGTATTATGTAATTCTTTTTGCATATTCTGTCCTTTTGGGAGGTATATCAACCCTAAGGTTGACTGGTAAAGAATACTATATGGCATTAAGTTCGCCTTATGTACACTATTTAAGTCTTTGACTGCCAATAGAAAACTGTTGAAGGCAAATGCTCCGCTAACATCGGTCACCGGTGACCACCACGGCGTCAATGTGTTAATTGTATTGTGTACATTAAAGATTAAATAAATAAATGTGCACTTAAAATGAACTTTAGTTTTATTGTACGGCTGGTGCATTGACCGGTTGACGCATATGATGCTGTGCATTTATGCAATGTGAATTGGGTTCGATTCCCACACGAATACTTCTTAGTGTGATCAGTAAATTCTTGTTCCGGGTCTTGTTTTTTTTTGAGGGGGGGGGGGGATTATCAAATGTCTCCTCCCTCCAGGGCGAGGCCAGACTCTTACTGACTGAAAACCACCACGTTTCTACTCCTGCTTTTCGAAGTGGAACCTCGGTACCTCGATGTTCTGAGTCTGAATGTAGTTGTTTGTATGAAATTATATTATAGTAAAAACAATAAAAAAAAGAGATAGCAATAATAAACCATCTAACATAATTGCTCTGCATTATTATGGAAAATTTTAAAAGAAAAATAATAATGAACCACCTACAAAGAACCCAACCCAATGAACGCAATATAACAAAATTAAATTACCTTATTCATTTATTTGCACATTAAAAACACAGATAGCAGATAAAATATAGCCCAGTTAAATAGGCCATCATTAACAAATTAACCTACTTTATTACAAGACTTCTCAACTTTACAGCATTATAACTTAACAAGAAAATATCTTGAAAAGTTTTGCAGCAAAATCGTTGGGAATTTACAGCGGTCATTTTTATTAGTATAGTAATGTTATTAAAATAGTTTTGTCGGAAATGCTGTTAGGTTGCTTCTAGGAATGCTGGAGATAGCTTACTTTGTACTTTTAGCTGGTATTTGGAACGTTTCCAAATTAGGATATATTTATTTGTATGTGACGGTTTTCCAGGAAATGTTTCTCTTTATCAGTTTATCTTTCTAGCTGAACCGTCAAACTTCGTTATGCCCCCAACATTTTGTTCTTACTTATAATATCTAATTTAAAAAGAAGGCTGAAATAACAGCGGTATTGGAATTATATTTATCATTTGTTTTGTGCTATGGTGTGTGAGTGAAGATTAGCTCTAGGTAAGAGTGCTTTTGCACCACAGATATGCTATAGCAAAGTTACTAAGATGTAATAGCTAAGTTGTAAAACTATGTGATAGAGCTCAGTGGCGTGCCATTGGAGAGGTCTATGTCCAGCAGTGGACGAGAATAGGATAATGATGATGATGATGTGACGGTTTCCACTGATACTAAGCTATGAAGCTGTGCGAGTAAGATGTGCTATGAAGATAGCCACCGCAAAGTAGCTGTGCGAGGAAGATACGCAGCTTGTATCGATAGTAGGGAAGCCATTCATAGCCCACATCCATAGCACGCATCTTTCCATATTAAAGCATAGCTTAGCTGAGTCCTTGATTTCAGTATCTATGTAAACAATGAACCACACAATCGTTTTAATCCACCAAAACATTTCCGATCTATCTGTCCTTGTCTATCATGCAGCTGTTTCATTCTAACTCGTTACCTAATGAGCTCCATTCATAATGCTGGACTGTAGCGTCAGCGCTAGCCGATGGAAATTCGGCCAAGCGTGACGCAAATATTTGATCTGGAAATAAATTATTATAGCTAAAAGGTTGTGTGCCTACTGATACATTTTTAAAACACTGGTAAAGCACAGTAGCATGTATAATGTATATTATATAGCGGCATTACGTGCCATAATGTGTACCTCTGCCTACCCTTTCGGGGATAAAAGGCGTGACGTTACGTTGGTGAGGCACAGTTAGTCCTTTTTTTAAGGGGGAATATCATCCAATGACTTTTCCCGCCTTGGGCAATGCGAGAGGGAGTGTCAGACTCTTACTGACTAAAAACCACCCTTTTCCTACTCCTAGTAGGTAGTCACAGTGAGTCCTATCGTGTTATTAACACTCCATCGTTGTTCGGGATGTGCTAAATGCTTACCATTAAGTAATTTGTCTACTTATTTGTCATTTATTGCTATGAAATTATCCAGTAGATTAAGTGCGGGAGAGCCTTGCTTTGGCTTGGAGTGATACCACGGTAGAAAACCGACGTGAAACAACGCTTGCGTTGTCGGAGGCCCAATTACCCCCCTTCTCATTCATCCCAAACCCTGATTCCCCAACAATCCTTAAATTTTAAACCACTAAAGGCCAGCAACGCATTTGTAGCGCCACTGGTGTTTCATGTGTCCATACGCGGCGGCGATTGCTTACCATCAGGTGATCCTTATACTCGTTTACCGACTTATACCATAAAAAAACCTATCTAGAAATACAATCTAGTAACAAGAACCAGTAATTGATTCCATAAGGTTGTCCCCATTGTCGTTCGTTAGTGGGATAATTTCTTCAGTTACGTAGTCCGAAGTGTTGAGTGTCCGCTAATAGGTGTAGGGTAACCATAATACCGGCTAATGTTAGGATTTTTCCTTCAATCTTCGGATATAGGATGTATGCTTCCTTATCTTAATGTAGCTAATCGTCTGTGTTAATTTTTGCGTGTTGAAGTGTGGGGTTTAATTAGGTGAAAGATAGTTACTATAGATTCTCACAGATAGCAATGTATAGGATTAAACTTTTTCATAGCAGTTTCTTTTAATACTCTACTATTGGAAAAATGTATCAGAGAAACTGTTGAATAAATATAAATACATGTTTACATGTATTTTTAAAAGAGTAACGAATAGAGTTTTAGCTCGTTCGTCTCCATTCGAAGCTACACTTTGGAACGAGCACCTAGCTTCACTGATGGATAGACTGACAGATTATTATTTATTAAATGAAATTTCAAAAGTACCTATTTATGGTTAAATTGGACTAACTGATTTGACTTTGACTCTATTTCACAATAGATTGACAATATCACAGTTTACCTCCAAATGTTGTAGGTGCCTGTAAATTTATGTCACAATGTCAATCAGGACAATATAATCCGATGAAGGTCCCGATGATATTCCTTTGATAAAAAATTTAATATTTTTTACCACGATGTCCGTAATATCGCTAGAATCATACACACATCAATAAAATAGGATCTCTTCATTAGCTACAAAGACTGCCCTAAAAAATATCCCGTTACAATACACGTAACTCGAATACTTTGCTCAAGGTATAACACACAATTGCGATATATATTTTTTGTTGATAAGGCTTTTTATGAGAAAATTTCGTCTTAAATTTTGGAAAAGGAAACCTTATCTTTTTTGTACAGATTATCAGAAAAGACATACGTATGGTAAAAAACTATTATTAGTTGCCATTTTTCCAAGAAAACGGTGGCGCAAGTGTCACAAAATATATTTTTTAAGTGTTATTATGTATATTTTCCCCTACAGAGCACACACAAAAATTTACAAAATATGCCGACTAAAATCACTGGACTATTGAGCTATGTTTGAGACTAGATAAAAAATAAGACTGACGAGCATGTCACTGATAACAGCGTTTAACTTATCGTAACTGTAAACCAACTCTTATGACCAATATAAATACATACAAACATAAATAAGTATATTATACAATCATCATGTAATTAAAACGACATAAAATGTTCTCATTACCTCGCTATCTCGTTAAAATATGTGTTTGTAAGGAGATACTGGGTACGATCCCCTAAATTTTGGTTTCAAGGATAATTTTCCCAGACTCAGGGTGCCTAGATAATTATATTTTGTCTGCTATTTCACCTAATATCTTGTTAGTCTAGACTAAACTTCATAAACGAGTGTAAATTATTGCAATAGGGGCAGTAAGATCAAGGTTCATGCTTTTTTTAGAGGTTGTTTTGTAAAACAACTTTTATCTCTGTTAGGATTATATGGATATGATTAGGATTAAACGAAGTGGTACTATTAGTACAGTCATCAGAATCATCAGCCAATTCCCGCCTTCCCAATCTTCCCAATCCCCGATTCCCGAACAACAACCCTTAAATTCCTAACCCCCAAAAAGCCGGCAACGCACTTGTAACGCCTCTGGTGTTTCAAGTGTCCATGGGCGGCAGCGATTGCTTACCATCAAGTGATACGTCTGCTCGTTTACCGGCGTGTTTCATAAAAAAAAGCCGGAAGACGAGCAATACTGAATAAAGGCCTTCCCCTTAGTCTCCCACGTAGAACGACAAGCCGCCTGCATCCACTGGCTCCTTGCGACTCCAACGATGTCGACGTTTCACCTAGTGGGAACCTGTCTGCCCACGTTACGTCTTTCTGCCCTCGTTCGCCACTCGATCACTTTCTTGGCCCAGCGGCCATCAGTCCTTCAAGGGACGTGGCCTCCCCATTGCCACTTCAGCCTGCATTATTACAGTATCTAACAATTATGTTTCTAATCTTCGTTTAACTACTGTTTGATTATTTTGTATGGGCTTCCTCTAGCTAAAAATGATTGCCATAATCTCACTAGGTATGTCGTGGGTAAATTAAAGGGAAGATTGCAGTTTTATTTAGAAAACTAACAACTTTACATATTTATAATTTACAATAGGTTATGTGAATTACAGAGATTACGGCTAATAAGAGGTTTCCCTTTTTACTAGAATTTGTGTACATACGAACGGACTTAACGCAGTTTAAAATGTTTGGGCATATTAGAGAGAACTGCTACTTAGTTTTAAAATGTGTAAGTTTTATAGTTGGCTCTTATGATACCCCCGAGAAAAATAGGAAACGTGAGCAGCTTATCGATACTAGCAATCACGTAACAAAACAGACTTTATATCCCCGTATTAAAGTCTCTTTTGCCAAAAAATGTAAAAACAATCAAGGAATGAAATTAAATTTGGCTGAAAAAAAAACCTACTTTTAGTTAATTTTAAGATGGATTCGATTGCGAGGTTATCTATTGCACTTAATACCAATTTCGTCCAGTGGTTCAAGTGTAATTGGGGCACATTTTTCGAAAATTATTTCCCATAGCCGGCATCGGGATTGCATTAGAGATAGCTATCTCCGATTGGGTAACGTTTTTCTTTTGCTAAAATTGCTTGTAGCAAAGGTTTCATTATCTAAAAAGGTTTTGATTTGTATGTGTGTTTGTGATAAAGTTAATGGGGAGTATTAGAGTATTTTGTTGGTCGAGTTATGAGATGTTTTACCGGTATTTTTATCGATAAATATGGAGTTATTTTTTTAGATTTTTTGCTTAATGCTTGTGTTGTTATTCGCAAGAAATTACACTAATGTTAAAAATGTGAAAGTTTGCTTGAATGTTTACATGTCAATCACGTTGAAACTACTGAACGGATTTTGATGAAGTTAGGTATACAGACAGGGTATGAGCTGACTTAGTAGATAGGATACTTTTTGTCGAAGCCGCTAACAAAGGCTGGTAAATAAAACAACATAGCTTTGTTTTTATACATAATGAATTGACATGTCCTGGTGACCGGGAGGTTTAAGACACCCGCTTCTCTTGCATGAGAATGCGGGTTCGAAACCTACCAACGGCAAGTATCAATAACAAGTACAAAGGTTGGCAGATAACTTGGCAAGATTTTGTTATCATTTTTTTTAGGAAAATTACTTTATTAACTAAAAATACGCGGACGCGGACGTTCTATAGTCAGCGCAACGTCGCCGCGTCTGCGCACGATGCTTGTGAGGACCAATCCCTGAGCGATTGGCGGAACTTTCTTATTATTAAAAAAAAAATTGCCAAGTTACGTGCCGAAGACTATAGCATAGACGCAATATATGAAAGTCTTGGATGGAAGTTCAAAAGCAAACAATTGAATTCCTGTAATTTCAAACGTAATTAAAGTCAACATTTTCAAACTAAATTACTCAATACTCAGAAGACAAATAGAGAAACAGACTCAAGGACAAAAGTATTTTTAAAAGACCAGACATTTAGAAAATATAGTAGAAGAAGTAAGTAGGTCGTTCCAGTTAAACATAATGTTTTATGACCTAGTGTATAAATTCTAATAATTCGCACTTTATCAAAAAAGCAATTATATTATATTTTCAAAAGAATCTTTTAGAGATCCTTATCATTTTGTTTTATGGAGAAAATTAATTGAAATCGAGTTATTATAATATGTTCACAATGTCTCTTGGTGTGATCATGAGTGCATCTTCACTATCTCAGGCTTTTAATATTATACATATTAAGTGTGGGAAATCCATGCTTCAGGACGAATGGCTCGGCTTGATTGGAGTAATAATAATAAGGCTTCACAGAAAACTAACGTGACACAACGCTTGCGTTGTGTTACGTTGCACAAGTGAGTTTAACGGAGGCCCAATTACTCCCCTTCCCAAACTTCCTAATCCTCGATACCCCAACAACCCTTTAATTCTGTTATGCCTCTGGTGTTTCGGTTGTCCATGAGCGGTGGCAATTGCTTACTATCAGGTGATCCGCCTGCTCGTATACCGGCTTATACCAGTCTCGCCTCGCCCAAGGCGGGAGAAGTCATTGAATATACACTCACCCCTTCAAAAATATTATACATTACCTTGTTAGTTATTATTGTCTCGTTTAGTAAATACATAAGAAACGAAAAACATATAGTTACATGTAAAATCGTCTTGAAACGCTTCTATGATAGTAGGAACAAACAATTTAACAATCAATTTAAGACAAGCAACTTGCATTTCGTAAGCAATTTACTTTAAGTACACAATTATTTTGCTTTGACTATGCAGTTCTCAAAATTTTATCTTGTAGAAGCACCTATTATAGTCTTAAACTTGAATATGAACCAGCATAAGATGACCTCATGTTTGATAGTCGTTTCATATAATGAGAGTTCCTAAAATAATGTGTGATATTTATTTTTATATTTGAAAAGCGTGGCATGGTTTTATTTTTGTGTTAGTGAAGACGCATTTTGAACCACGAAATAACGATTGCATGAACACATATAACGGGTATTATATATTTTAGTGTATATAAGTATTTACTTCAGAAAATTCAGGTCATAAATGTGATAAAATTAAAACTAATGAGTACAAAAAAGTCTCTTTTTTATGGTATAGCCCGGTAAACAAGCAGACGGAACACCTGATGGCAAGCAATCGCCGCCGCCCATGGACACTTGAATCACCAGACCCGTTGCAAGTGCGTGGCCAGTCTTTTGTGGATTAGGAATTTAAGGGTTGTAAGGAAATCGAGTTTTGGGAGGATTGGGAAAGGGGGAATTGGGCCTCCGGTAATCTCACTTACACAACGAAACACAACGCAACTGTTATTTCACGTCAGTTTTCTGCGAGGCTGTGGTATCACTCCGGTCGAGCCGGCCCATTCGTGCCGAAGTATGACTCTCCCACACTTACTTTGGGAAAGTTGTTTATATTCATGAGTATAATCACGTGTTTAAATATCGTTCACTAATTACCAGTCACCCTATATATCCGTTTGTAACATATACCATACACATAGCATACATAGCCTTATGGGTATATAAGGACGGCAGAATGTATCCTTGAAAGATATTTGGTAAGAGGAGCACGCCTCAATATCGATGGTGCCAAATGCACTCAGAATTGGGAGGGAGCCCTACTATCGGTTTGGTCTGGGTATTATAAGTAGTATTATTTTGTGAAATGTGTTTATGAAATGTGCCTACAGCATGTCAGTATTGTATTTGTCGTCATATTAAACATCTATCCTACGGACTGCCTAGCACACGCGTCTATATAAGCACAGAAATATTTTTTTTTTAATTCATTTAATCTTTTAATACAATTGAATAGTGGTACATAAAGCGAACTTAATGCCGTATGGCATTCTCTACCAGTCAAACTTAGGGTTAGATTATCTGTCGACATTAAATTTCATCTCACTAATGATTTATCACTCGAGAATGTTCGACTAATTTCGAGCCACACCGGGGCTCATAATCATGATCACATACGTGTAAGCCATGGATAAAATATTTTTTCATCACTTTCAAGATTTTTCATGCAATAAAATAACCTTCTAAAAAAAGCTAGAACCACACACACACTTGTAATTTTATATGAACAATATAACTAACTCAAAAATGATGACGTCACACAACAGTAACTCATGACAAACGAGCCATTGGTAGTTACAATCTAGTTTGAACCGGTATGCACTAGTATATTTATCACAGCATACGAGGTTGTGAAGTGAAACGAGAAAATATGGCGGTTTAGAATATAAAATTCAAATATTTGATGGGAAATGTTGAACATTTTATATTGTTGTCCTTTTTTAACGTTGTTTTAAGGTTTAGTGAGCGTGTAGGGAATATAGACAGTTTATGTATGGTAGTATCATAAAAACCTGGAGCTGCGGAAGATTTTACAATGCTTTGGCTTAAAGTAGGAGTAGGAACAGGATGGTTTTTATTAAGTCTGAGACTCTGTATTGCCTGACCCAAGGCGGGAAAAGATATTGAATGATTTTCTTCCTTAAAAAAAGTATAATGAGAACTATCTAATTTTATTAGTTAATACGTTATTATATAGTAACTACAATATATTATGCAGGGCAATATGTATACCTGCTCGTATTCTGAAACTGGATATTGCATCTTAATGGGATTCTTAGAAACAGCCCACATGAGGATGAAATTACACTCGGGTTGAAAATCATCCAATGACTTCTCTCTCCCTCCCATAGGATGAATCATTTGATGATTTTTAGTGAGGAAAATTATCTTTTTCTTTCTCCTACCTTGGGTGAGGCGAGAGAGAGAGCCAGACTCTTACTAACTAAAAACCACCCCGTTCCTACCATCTTCCGTGCCAGGTATTTTCTTATGCAAATTATAAACAAAATGCTAATGCAATAGATAAAGCACCTTAAATCCTCATTACAAAAACCCATTTCAGAATAATGTACTCTTTATTCTATAATACTATGTATGAAACTAACTTTTTAATACATTTTCTACGGCGTGTGAGCTCTAATGAGTAGTGATAACGTAAGCACTATCGATAATGTTACGGTATAAAACTTAAGCGTTCTTGATAGCTATGATTAGGGAACATAGTTTCAATCTATTTAGTCTTGAAATACCTTAAAAACTTCAGTAATATAACATGAACATGCTTGTTATTTTTTTATACTTGATGGGTCGATGTTTGGCGGCTAACTTGCTTGGTGGTAAACGATGGTGTGGCCTACGATGGAGCACGTCTGCTCGTAAGCAACGTATTCACTCGGATCTTGATGACACCCAGGTTATACCCATCAGGAAAAATAATCTCCAACAAAAAAATCCACTCTCTAGCAGTTCGCATGAGGAAGCTTGAAGCGAACGGCTTGTTATGATTTGAAGAGAGAGAGAGTAAGGATGGCGCAGTTAAGCAGTATATAGTGACGAAATCATCATTATCATCTACAGCCTGTGGCAATCCTTCAACGGGTCAGATTTTGAGTCTTCTATTCCTTCTACTCTACTTCTACAAGAGAGTTTGTTATATGAAAATCACCACGCTTGGCAAACTGGATTGGAGATCAATAAATCATGTTCATTAGTCAACGCAATGCATAACACTAGGATTGCGTTGACTAACCTTTGCTCATTTAAATAAGAAGGCTTTTATTCAACAGTTTGTTGTCCTCAAGGTTATTTTCTTTTTCTATCTCTTTGACTGAATATTGGTGTCACATTGTTCTCGCATAGTTGAATCAGTCGAACCAATGTAACCAAAATTGCATTGTGAACCTGATTGAAAAAGAGTAACCTAAGGAGTTTCTTGCTCGTTCTTCTCCATAGGAATCTGCAATTTAGAACAAGCAAAGAGCTTCACTAGAGAACTGACCGACAGACAGTCAATTATTATTATTTTCATAATATTTGATTTGACGTTCCAAAGTGCCTTCCTGGTCTATTTGAAGTAAATTATTTTGACTTTGTATTTCAACCAGCAGATGGCAAAACAAAAACCTAATATTATGTTATTTTCTACCCCCATGAACCTTGAAACTGAAACAACACTCATATATACGGAAACACTCTTATATCCGTGTTACCACGAACCTCGTTTAGCCAACAAGGAACAAAACGGTCCCAAAACAACTGCGAACAACTAAAACTTCGTACCACGTCTCCCAATGCCCGTATTCCGAAATCCCCTAAAAAACTTTCGGCAAATATACCTATATATGGGGAATATATAAAAAGCCATGTAATTATGTGGGTGGCACCTACCTTATACTCGTAACAGACGTGACTTCGGTGGGAAAATTGTTTGGATTTCTCTGAAAAATATTGTCGTGTAGAAAAAGAATAGAAATAAAAGCGTTTTTTGTATTGGAATTTGACGATTGGCGCAGTGACTGGGCAACTGGCTGCCGTGGAACTTGTAGCGGGTTCGATTCCCACACGGAGCAATTCTCGGTGTGATCCACAAATTGTTGGAACGGGTCTGGGGGGGTCATGTGCATGTTAACTTGTATGTTTGTAAACGCACCCACGACATAGGCGAAAATCCTAGTGTTGAGCAACGATTAAAAAAACCTAAATAAACTTCCTCATAATAAACAAGGTGCGTAAAATTTAAACAACCATCGACCTTCAAATATGAGATCGAGGGATGGAAAAATTAGATCAATTAGCACCGGCATCCGGGTGTATCGGTGTTTTTTTAAACGAACAACATAATTGCTTTAACCGGGAAACCGGGTCCTGAAAAGGTAAATTAAAAATTAAACGATCACCTGTCAGAACATCTAATTTTGTGATGATTATGATGTTTGTCAAGTTGAGAGGGTTTGATGTGTCGTATTAGTATCAGAGTTTTTTTTTCGGTGGCCGGAGATCGTCCCGCGATCCCCGACGCCCGGAGTGTCTCTCGGGACGGCTGAGGCGTGATGTTCTCTCACGCGCCCCGCCCTCTCCTTGTAAATCTCAAAATCGGCATGTTTTTCGCACCATGGCCTTATTCGCCGTAATTATTTGAACTTGTAAAAGAACTCGACGTAATTATTTGACGAAGAACTCGACTTGTTTTAAGCTATACTAGAGGCTCATATTACACACTATGCGACCACTGTCGCGTTGCTACTGAAGAAGTAAGTCGAAAAACATATGTAATAATAATTCATTTAGTATGTCTCAAGAAAATTATCAAGACCAAAATCAATGCGTATGACCATAAACTTACATAGATAGCCTTTACTAAACGATTTAATTTATAATTGGAAGTAACTCTACACCACCCTGCTCACAACCACGACAAAAAAAAAATCGTATCAAAAATTCTCATCTCAACCCCACCACCTTGCAACATTCTTCCGCACGAACTACCCCACAAACATAGCCTGTATCTATACACCAAGAAAAAAACGAAAGCAATCATTTATCATTTGCGAAAAAAACAAGTCGATTGTAAAGAAATACTTATAACAAGAAAGATAAGAATAAAATAACCCCATTTTTCACGTCGCCACGTCAATGGCTCGTCGGCGTTCCGTCCGCGTGGAAAATGACGTGATATCGCTACCGAGAGACATTGTCGAGCTACGAAGGACATTGATTTGACGTTTCCAACATCGTAAGCTGCAGACGAGAAAATAATCGCTAGATTTAGATAGAGAACCCATTTGATGGGCTGTTGTTTCTTTTTGCTTGGTGATGATGGGATTTTGATTGGGGCTTGTGTTAGTTTCTGGTGGAGTGGATTTGTTATTTGTGGTGTGGAGATGTATCTTGAAATGCTTACTTGTATGTGTGTGTATTTGTAAGGAGCTGCTGGATACAGACTGCCTCGTTGGTCGAGTGGTCGCAGGTGGGACTGCCGGATAAGAGGTCTCGGGTTCGATTCCCGGGTCGGACAAAGAATTACTGGGCTCTTTTCGGTTTTTTGATAGTATGTAGTAATTTCTCAGTAGTAGCACGGATTCTGGAAATTGGTATACAGACAGTGTATGAGCTGACTTGGGTGATAGGATGACGTGATATCGCCACCGAGAGACATTGTCGAGCATCGAAGGACATTGATTTGACGTTTCCAACATCGTAAGCTGCAGACGAGAAAATAATCGCTAGATTTAGATAGAGAACCCATTTGATGGGCTGTTGTTTCTTTTTGCTTGGTGATGATGGGATTTTGATTGGGGCTTGTGTTAGTTTCTGGTGGAGTGGATTTGTTACTTGTGGCGTGAAGATGTGTCTTGAGATTGTGTGTGTGTGTGCAAGCAAGATACAGACTGCCTTGTTGGTCGAGTGGTCGCAAGTGGGACTGCTGGACAAGAGGTCTTGGGTTCGATTCCCGGGTTGAATAAAGCATTACTGGGCTCTTTTCGGGTTTTTCGATAGTAGTGATTTCTCAGTAGTAGCACGGATTCTCGAAATTGGTATACAGACAGTGTGTGAGCTGACTTGGGTGATAGAGTGACGTGATATCGCCACCGAGAGACATTGTCGAGCATCGAAGGACATTGATTTGACGTTTCCAACATCGTAAGCTGCAGACGAGAAAATAATCGCTAGATTTAGATAGAGAACCCATTTGATGGGCTGTTGTTTCTTTTTGGTCTTGATGATGGGATTTTGATTGGGTCTTGTGTTAGTTTCTGGTGGAGTGGATTTGTTACTTGTGGCGTGAAGATGTATCTTGAGATTGTGTGTGTGTGTGCAGCAAGATACAGACTGCCTCGTTAGTCGAGTGGTCACAGGTGGGACTGCTGGAAAAGAGGTCTCGGGTTCGATTCCCGGGTCAGGCAAAGCATTTCTGGGCTATTTTCGGATTTTCGAAAGTGTCTCAGTAGTAGCACGGATTCTGGAAATTGGTATACAGGCAGTATACGAGCTGATTTGGGTGATAGGGTGACGTGATATCGCCACCGAGAGACATTGTCGAGCATCGAAGGACATTGATTTGACGTTTCCAACATCGTAAGCTGCAGACGAGAAAATAATCGCTAGATTTAGATAGAGAACCCATTTGATGGGCTGTTGTTTCTTTTTGCTTGGTGATGATGGGATTTTGATTGGGGCTTGTGTTAGTTTTTGGTGGAGTGGATTTGTTTCTTGTGGCGTGAAGATGTAACTTGAGATACTTGAACTTGTTTGAAAAAGAGTAACTATGGAGTTTCTTGCTCGTCCTTCTCCATAGGAATCTATACTTTGTAACGAGCAAATAGCTGCAGGTTTATGTTGACCAGTGGCCGCTACATAATTTACTTATGTCATGGTGATTACAAACACCAGTTTTTGTTGGTGAATCAACCGTATAATCATACTTATTACGCTCACGTTAATATTATGAATGTAAGTTTGTTTGTACGTTTGTCCATCAATCACGCTGACAGAAGGTAGTAAGTAGTCAATAATTTACTATTATTTTCAATCTAGTAATATTTTAGTACTGAAAACATTAAAACATAAAACGTAAGTAGCACTGATTTTCCCCACATTCAGGTATTTGACTTTTAGCTTATGTCAAAAAATACTTTGAGAAAGAATCAATAGGTACAATATATTTTTGTTTTTATCCTTTTGTAGATGTATTTTCAGCATGTAGTGTGTAGCACCACCCTGACACCCGCAATGAAATGTCCACGCAGCAGAGGTGCAACATTAAAACACACAAACGAAACACAATAAAACACTTGACATTTGGCCCCTCCACGGAGCATCTTCTGGACCCGCCGAGGAAAAAAAATGTATTGTTAGTGTAACATGGATTTCCGCAAAGTAACGCTTGATTCTATTCTATACACCTACTCTGAGAAAGTTAAACACATTTCTTTATAGTATAGGATCCCGTCATACAACGACCTTCACCGAGCTGGTTAATGGATGAAAGATATTATTTATCAAATAAAATAAGTCAATAAATATATTGCGAATGGGTTGTCTAAAAAATTTCAGTCCAGAATATGATTACTTAACAATTTTTTTTCCACCACCAACCAGCTCAGTGAAGGTCATTGTATGGCGGGATCTTAGCCTATTATAGTCTCAAAAGAACAATCCAACAAGGAACTAGGCCAATGGGCATCGCTTCACCTAACGCGAAGAGCACTTCACTTCCGAACAAAATTAATAATATTATTAGCCAACAAACACAAAAGCAGGGTTAAACTCGATTGCTGCGATAAGCTCAGTTAAAAACTCCAATGGCTTCAATCCAACCGAAATATTATATTTTAAGTACCATAATTAAAACTTTCACAAATTAATTCTAAGTACCAAAGTTTGGTTTCCAAATATTTTTCTTGGAAATCTGTAATGTTTTACGTGTAAAAGGTAAATATGTAGTAGAGGTACCTTTCAAATAATATGTTATGAGGAATTTTTAGATTCTTGTTTTATACGTAATGGATTTTCATAGAATAATACAAAAGATAGGTCTTGCTGATATTAAAATTAATTTATAATTTAAATTTAAGGTACTACTACCGAGTACCTACCGTGTTTACCGAGGCTCCGGTTTCAAAAAAGGGGTGGTTTTTAGTCAGTAAGAGTCTGACACTCCCTCTTACTTTATTTATATAAAAATACTAGCGGACCCGACAGACGTTGTCCTGTCTACACGTCTTTAATTTGAAAATTTTAAACTTTTTTTAATAAGCTAAAACATTCTGGACCTTTTTGATGAAAATTGTTATTCAAATGTTATGACAATATCTAACGTCATTAATATTTGACACTGCGATAGTAGCGCCGTCTGTCGGATCCAATGTAAAACATTCCAAAATCAACAACTACTAATAAATTAAAAACTAATTAAAAAACTTTGTCCAGCGGACAAAATTGTGAATCTAAACCATTCTCAGATCCTCTTGAACACACACAAAAAGTTTCATCAAAATCCGTCTAGTCGTTTAAGAGGAGTTCAGTGACATACACACGTACAGAAGAATTATATATATAAAGATTGATTTTACTAAATGAACAACAAGCAAAGTATATGCCTGATTATTTACCAAGTGAACAAGCAAATATATTCACTGTTTCGTTTTTTAAAAAGAAACGGAGAAGTACCAATACCATAGGATTCTATTGTATTTTTTTCACAATTACCGATAAATGTCTGTTGGACTAATGGATCTCCTCTAAACATAATGTAAGAGAATTAGCCATAATTATCACACTCAGCAAAATAAGTTGGAGATCGCAGTTTAAAACATTCAGATTTACCAAAGAGCGCTGTAGTCGGGTCTCCAGTCAAATGTCTTAGGGTGCGTTTCTACCAGAGATACGTTGCTGGGGATGCGTTTGGCTTCTACCAATTATATTCATTGGTACTGGTGGAAACAGACTCAGCTGAGTTATGTTTTTAAATGGAAAGATGCGTCCTATGGATGGCTTCCCCACTGTCGATACATTGCAAACTCCAGCTGGAAACGGTCACATAATTTCACAGCTTACCTATGTCATCTTTGCTACATGATATGTCTTAAGACATTTACGGTAAAAATTGTGGTAGTTTCCAACATACTCTGCGCGCAACAGATAAATGACAAAAGCAGTTAGGCAGAAAACTATATAGGGATCCAAAAAATATAATCTATGTTCAATAAACAAGAAGGTCATATAAATTGCCCAAATGTCCTGAGGCGATGTCTACCGTCCAGTGAAAGGTACGCCCACGCACAAATAGAAAGGATTTGTTTATACTTTTATAAGTATAAACAGTTTCATGTACCTACTTACCTACTTGTGTTCATTTTAATTGCTTTGCAATATTGTTTTGAAAATTATTTGTTTGTTAAATGGTCAGAAAAGTGTTTTCATTCTTATTTTTTATAGAATAAGCACCGGCTTACGAGCAGGTGGATCACCTATTGATAAGCAATCGCCACCGCACATGGCCACCTGAAACAGCAGAGGTGTTAAAAGTGCGTTGCCGCCCTTTTGGGGATTAGAAATTTAAGGGTTGTTTGAGAATCGGGGATTGGGAAGATTGAAAACTGGGGAATTGGATCACCGATAACCTCACTTACACAACGACAAACAACGTTTCACTCCGGTAGAGCCGACCCATTCGTGCGAAGCGTGGCTCTTCTGCCACACTTAGATAATCTCCTACATAATAATTAATCGTCAATAACTCAAACAAACCCATAGCTACCAAGCAGTATTTTAATAATTTAAAAGCCCAGTAAGAAACATGAAACCCTTTTTCTAAATTAGACCTTAGTACAACAGCACTTTCTCCACATCTTTTCAAACGGTCAAAGACCTTCACTCTCGGTTCTATTTCCAAAAGGGATTATAAGGTATCTTTATCAAATTAATCTAATATAAACAATTAACTCTATACCAAAAGTTATAAGGTTTATAATTGAATGGGTATTGCTTGTAGCTAAAATAATATTTATTTAGTCAATAGTTTTTGTTTCATTTTAACATTTTCTGAAGTGATCCTTGAAATTTACTTTATTAACTGGGCTTGAAATTAGTACCTGGGGTCTTAGTACGAGTTTACTTTACAAAACGAGATTGAAACGAGAGCGCGTGCGGTGTTGTGTTTGATTGGTTTATTGTAATCTGCCAATCACAGCGCCGAACGCGGTCTCGTTCCGATTACGTTAAACGTAAAGCAAATTCGTACTAAGGCCATAGTAGACTATTTCTTTGAACAAGTAGATCTCTTAATATTTTGATTACTATGCGGATTCTATTTTTGTATTGTTATAAATCAGAAAATCAAACTCGGAATTTATTGTTTTAATAAAATCTCAATGTCAGTGCCATATTTTCAGTCCAATAAAATCTCAATAATTATTTATTGTTTATGCATCGTTGGCCGAGTGGTTGCCAGTGTGACTGCCAGACAAGGGGTCTCGGGTTCGATTCCCGGTTCGGACGAAGTATTACTAAGTTTTTTTTTCTATTCAATAACCACCAAAAAAAAATTATAACTTTCGCGAGACATACTAAATTAATTATTATGTTTTTTGGCTTGCTATCGCGCTGCTACACAATTAAAAATAAAAGCAACAGCGCGACACTCGCCACGTCGTGTGTCGCGGAATGCTGCTAATGAATATGAGTCTCTAGCATGGCTTGAAACTAGTCGAGTTCCTCATCAAACAGTTACGTTAGCCAAAAAACAATAACATTCTAAAATTTTGTAAAAGATACACTTAACAACCATCCCTCAATTTATACCAAATCCACTTCATCACAATTACAACAGCAATTTTCCTACAATAGCGTTACAAGACACACACAAACAGACACGTATGCACCAACCCACACATAGAACTACCAAGCAGATCCAACTAATCAATTGAATAGTAGTTACTGATGAGCTTCCAAACTGTCGTTTACCTGAGCCACGTCTCTGATTGCAGTAATTGGTGGTCTGCTGCCACTGAGTACGGAGTTTCAAACATTTTCAAACATTTCACTGCAGTTTGGCAATTTTAGCAGATTAGCCTCGTAGGTATGTAGGTATGTGTGTAGGGTGATTTATTTGCAAAGTTCAATTCGTTGGTTTTGTTCGAAGATTTGTTTAATGTATGTATGTATGTAAGTGCTTGTGTTTGCAATGTTTGTTTAGTTTTTGGTTTAATTTAGTTTTTGGGAGATGGGGATGTGATAGTAGGAGCTACTGTTAAATCATCAGGTTTGTTGCAGCATTTTCTTGTAATGATTACTATAGGTAAAGATTGAGGTGCTTTTTATGGAATATGAAACAAGTCAGCAACACATCAATAGCCTATTTATTAGTGGCCACTGACAATCAAAGCCTCTTCTGCTATGAAGAAGATTTGAGCATTAATCACCACGCTTACTCAATGCGAGATGGCGATTTCATACTTATAATAAAAAAGAAATTATAAGCCCAGGTTTCCTCAGAATGTTTTCTTTTACCGTTTGTTAGTTGTGTTTAAATTTTATTTAATCTAATTTTATAAATAATTTTATCTAATTTTAGATATTACATGATATAACTCGGAAGGAGTTCCATTACACTATCTCGCCTGGTGGTAAGCGATGATGCGGCCTACGATGGAGCACGTCTGACCAAACTTATTCACTCAAACCTTGAAGACACCCAAGATATATCTATCAAGAAATAAAGACTCAGGCAAAGAATTCCACTCTTTAGTAGTTCGTACAACGAAGCTTGAAGCAAAGCGCTTCATGTGAGTATGGTTTTGTCAACCATTGTATCATCATCATCATCATCATCAGCCTGTTCTCGTCCACTGCTAGGCATAGGCCTCTCCAATGGCACGCCAATGAGCTCACTAAACACATTGATACTAAAGCACATTATAGTTTGTTTAACAGCGTAAACGTCAAATTCTATCGAACAAACACCTTTTCATCATGATTCCGTACCTGCCATTAAAATACCTTAACCGTATATCAGAACCAATATCGATAGTTCGGTTGCAAGCTTGAAATGAGCCGACGTAAATTAGACTCTATGCATTCAGCAAACAGTAGCTAATGAAAAACAAACAATTTCTGGGAACTGAGCAATTTTGTGAGAACTTGGAGTATGTAATAATTCCATCATATATTTGTGCATACTTTGTATTTGGTAGAGTTTGATGCAAGTATTACATAGGTGTTAAAATTTTGTACAATAATTTTGACTAATGCATATTATTTTCAGGGATATCGTCAAACAATCTCATGAATCATTTGATAGTTTTTAGGGAGGAAAATTATACTATGTCTTTTATTGCCTTGAGTGACCCGAGAGGGAGTTTTTTTTTATGGAACACGTCGATAATCTAGCTGACATATCACCTGATGGTAAGCAATCGCCGCCGCCCATGGATACCCGAAACACCAGAGACGTTACCATTATGTGGGCGGCTTTTTAGGGGTTAGGATTTTAAGGGTTGTTGGGGAATTGGGGATTGGGAAGTTTGGGAAAAGAGGTTATTGGGCCTTCGGTAACCATCACTCGCACAACGCAAGCATTGTATCACGTCGGTTTTCTGTAAGGACATGGTACCACTCCGGTCGAGCTGGCCCATTCGTGCCGAAGCATGGCTCTCCCACACTTATAGTTCATCTGAAATAGAGAAGTAATGCTCAATAGTAAATAACTCAAAATATTGTAGCATTTTTCGTAATAGAAAAAAGCAATATCCTTACTCCAGAAGAGAATTTTTACTACAGAATAATCTAACTGGAAATAAGGTATACAATAATGAATTGTATTCAATAAGGGTGCTTTTCTACCGGAAATGTGCTATGCTATATTGCTGTGGATGCGTTTGACTTCCACCAATCATATTCATTGGTACACATAGCATAGCAATGGTGGAAATGGACTCAGTTCAGCTATGTTTTTATATGGAAAGATGCATGCTATGGATTGCTTCCCTACTATCGATACATCACGTACTCAAGCTGCGCATCTTCCTCGCACAGCTATTTTACAGCGTCGCATCTTCATAGCACTTCTCACTCGCACAGCTTCATAGCTTAGTACGAGAATCGGTGGAAACGGTCACATAGTTCCACAGCTTAGCTTCGTAACTAAGCTATAATATATCTCTGTTGGAAAAGCAGCCTAATGCTTCTTTAATTTCTCAGCCTACCTATTCAGGGAAAACGAGGCGTGAAAGAGTGTGTAATATCAAACCTATATCTAATTCTAATAATAAATTGTGGCACAACGATGCTGCCTAATATCTATAGTACTAATACTGTAGATGAGAAAGTAATTTGTGTGTTCGTTTGTATGTATGTTTATTTTTTTTTCTCAGGGAGTCTGAGCATAGTACCCTCAGGGGACCGTTTGCGATGACCATACTCTTTCGCCTTCCAGTCCCGGTCACACTAGACATCGGGTTGTATTTTGTCAAATCAACACAGAAAATATTGGGATTGATCATAGCAAACTAATGCACTACACAAAGCATACATAAACAATACTCTACACAATGCATAGTGTATTTTTATCGTGACACATACTTAAATTACCTAAAAATCACGGTTTACTCACGTATAATTAATACTATTACGCTTACTACTATGCATGTAGGCTGCGCGACATCTGGACTTTTTTTCATTTTCGAAAAAAATTCAGTAGTTGCGCTAAGTGTCGAAATGGGCTTGGTATAAAGCAATAGGGTCTAGCTATACATGGGACTAACAACATAAATTGTAAAAAGTGGGTGTACAGTAGTATTACGTGTATAATATATAGGTAGGCAAAGAAGCATATTACGTGTATATGCATCTTTGCCTACCCCTTCGTGGAAAAGCGTGACGATATAAAAAGAAAAACTATCCAGACAAAGTCACAGAAAATACTAGTCCCTAATATGTCAAAGTAATGTGAAGAAGTCTGGTTTTTATATTGGTGTGTTCTAATAAAAGCCTCGGTTATGAAAAGACTTTTTACGTCGGTTTTAGGGTTTTCCTCTCAAGAAACTCTTCAATGTTTGATGAAATGCGTGGTTCTGCATGATTTCAACTCTCTCCGTGTTTTATTTGGGTGCGAGGTTTTCGCAATAAATTTCCTTAGCCGTTTGGGTTTATTTTTATCTTCCGCAAATGATATTTTGATTAAGTTCGCCTTAAGTCTCAAGTAGTTGGGTTTGGAATTATTTAGTGTGGTTATAGGTTTATTTGTATGTTAATGAGATGATATCGTTTTTATAATTTGTGTTTCAACACCCTGTGTTCCTTAGTTACCAACATCAAATCTGTTTTGTAGATGGTTAGAATTACAATTACTTACTGACACATATTTCATCAATATTATATTATCGCATTGTGGCAGGGAGTCCTATGTTTTCGGTTTTTCGGAAATTTCACGGAGTCTGCAAATTGTGCCCAGTATATGGCAATACTCTCACTATTACATGGGACTTATAACAGACGGTGAAAAGTAGGTGTACATTATACAGTGACATTACGTGCCGCAATGTACCTAACCCTTTAAGGGATAAAAGGCGTGAAAATACGATATGGCTGGTATGATGATAATGACAGTAATTGTGCAAGCACATGGACAAATACTGATTTTGATTTTCAATTACCTTTGAACACTAAAATTCTTATACCTATTTTACCCAACCCATATATCGAACTGAAATCCGAATCAACAGCTGCTTTTACGACCAAGACAATAAACTGAAAATAATTTCACAGTAAATCGAGTCCAGATAACGTAAGTTAGGATTGGTGCGACCACAGTGACATCTAGCGAGTTTGAAAACAAACTATTGCGAGCAGGTGAAAATTACTCGGCGTGGGTTAAGTGAGAATAAGTTGAGTGAGTTAGTTCTGAGTTAGAATAGAATTGATATATTAAAGTGTATTTTATTTTATTTCGGTTTAAAGTTTAGTTTTAAATGAATATGTGATTTTTATTATAGTTGTGTAATTTTTGTTATTTATAAAATAAAAAAGTGTTTATTCATTTTTATGTACTTACAGCATCATGAATCTTATATTAAGTTAGCCTACGTATAGGCTAAAATAATGGCTAATGGTCATCACACGACACGGCTCCGGCACAGCGATTTTTGCTTTGAAAACAATACAAAAATGTTTTACGCGCGCTGTCAATGCACGGACCGCGCGCTTACAGCTATCTTATATTAACGTTATGAAATATATCATACGACATACGATTTAAGGTTCAAATTTAAATGACAAGTTGATTGATGGGTTCGAGCCGTGCGTGTTATTTGTGTTAATATTATTGTGTTTTAAACTTTCTTTCTAATAATAAGACATGATAGATATGCAACTATTTTATATTTCCTTTTATAAAGTGGTACAAATTCTCACCTTAAATTACACTTCAATCCACAAATACCTGCCCCACTACTCGTCCAATCTGCATCATTCATACGACACTAATTACCCGTCCTTTGTCCAAAATATTGTTCGAAATTTCATCCAAAACAACGAACCACAAGTTTGGGAAACACTGTAGTACAGTGGCGTGCATAACAAAGGTATTACCGGAGATGCATTGAAACTAGTAGAGTATTACGTAATTAATTTGGCTAGAAGTGTGTGTAGGTATTTCAGTCAATGGATGAGTGTTTAGACTGTTTGAAGCTGTGACGTGTTTGTGATTTAGTGTATTGTGATGTCATAGTTGTGAGGCTGGTTGAAGAAATGGAGTGAAGTGTAATATACAAAAATATTTTTATCAAAACTATCGTGAGACATAACTAAACACCACGGTTTACACACGTAATAAATAATAAAAGTTCCACTAGTTTGGAGCCATAAAGGAATACTCTATGCCACTCGAAACTAGTAGGGTTTTTCTCTATTAATATATTACGTGAGTCATATATGCAATAACATATAGCCCATAAGTACAACTCGTGGTCCAAAGATCTGTTGAAGGGTAGACCGCAATTAAAATGGAAATATGACATTAAAGAGATAGTCGAAAAAAAGCTCAATATAGGACGAAATGGAAAGAAATGAAATTAACCTACACCAAATTGGTTAAAAAATATGATAATATGATATCATAACAAAGCTTAACAAAACCATAACAATAAATTTTAATTTTAATAAAAACACCTTTTTAAAATAAAAACAATCCCTTACTATGAAAACACTAAACATTGCCGCGTGACTAAGCCGAATGTTTTTAATCCCCCATCAAAAACGAGCAAGCGAAAACCTAATTTGAATTTCAGAACAACTGTCGGTACACGTTCGGCCAAACAAAAGGCAACAGCGAACATTACTCGGTGTTCAACGTAAAAGTTGATGTGTTGTGTGAAAAAGTTAGGTGTACCAATTAATTTGGCTTAAAGTGTACGAAACGACAATAGGAAGTTTACTTTTTCATTTAATCTCTGTGTAGCTATTTATTATTTAGATGTGTATCGTGTTAATAGCTGAAGTTTTCTTATTGGGTATTCTGATTGAGTGTGTAGATATTTTTTTAAAGGGGAAAATAATCCAATGACTTCTCTCGCCTTGGGCGAGGTGAGAGGAAGTGTCAGACTCTTACTGACTAAAAACCACGTCGTTTCTACTTCTGCTTTTCGAGCCGAAGCCCCGGTAAACCCGCAAGGTAGTCCGGATCAGGCGTCAGCCCTGCTAGGCCCCATCTGTGCTGGTCTGATTGAGTATGAAGATAAGATAATCTTTTATGGGATACGACGGCAAACAAGCATACTGATCACTTTATCATCATCGACAGCCACTACTGATCAAATGCCTCTTCTCGCACTAAAAATGTTTAGGCATTAATTACCATGCTTGCTCAATATGGTTTCAAACTTATAGTTAAAAATATAAGCCCAGGTTTCCTCACGATATTTTCCTGCACCTTTTGTCAGTGATGTCCAAATAGTCCAAAATTTACAAAGTTTATGATCTACGCGAGTGAAACTGCGGGCATCAGCTAATAAACAAAAAAAAATATAATTAAAAAAAAAACAATATGACAACAACAAGATTCCAAACAAATAATTATATACAATAAATAATTCAAGTTTTAACAAATGATTTTATTATTTGATTCGGACGACCGCACAAAACAGTTACGACATTAAGAAGATTAGTGGGCGAGGCGTAAAATAATAATGAACGAAATTAATTATTATATAATTTATCAACAGCTCAAATGGTCAAGGAAAATCTTGGTGGGAAATCTTCAGTTCATTTATATAGAAGAAGACAGTATAATTTATTACCACATTAATCCGAGACTTATAAGAAACAAAGAGTTGCCCAAATAATATTATTCGCTTCTTCATTCATGGGGTTTGTATTGTTTAAGTGTGAGAGCCATGTTCGGTACGAATGGGCCGGCTCGACTGGAATGATACCACGGCCGAACAGAAAATCGACGTGAAACAACGATTGCGTTGTGTGGGGGACCGGAGGCCCAATTACCACCTTCCCAATCTTCCCAATCCCCCATTCCAATAAATATTTTTTTAACAATTCTTAAAGTCCTAACCCCCTAAAGGCCGGCAACGCACTTGACTCCTAGGCAGGGGGTCTCGGGTTCGATTCCTAGGTCGATCAGACTATTGCTGGGCTTTTTCGGATTACCGAAAATTTCTCAGTAGTAGCACGGAGTCTAGAATTGTGCACATTACATGACAATAGTGAAAAGTGGGTGTACATTGTACACCGGCATTACGTGCCGTAATGTGCACCTCTGTTTACCAATTCGGGGATAAAAGGCGTGACGATACTTCTTATGTATAAATAATTACATTATTTTTTATAATTATTATGATGAATCATGAATAAACAAAATATGTATAATATATCTTATATTTAAATATATAAACCGTGTTGAAAATGTCACTTTAAAAAATTCCTCGGCTTCCGACTGAGATGACGTAATCAGGGATATGACGGTAACCAGTCCTAAGGGACGTCAATATTTTTCACTCAGCGTGTTATCCACGCTTTGAGTATTAATAAGACAAGGTATATGAGCTGCGGAAAACGTAAATGGTTACCGGGGCTCCGGCTCAAAGCAGGAGAAGGAACAGGGTGGTTTTTAGTCAGTAAGAGTTCGACACTCCCTTCGGCGTCACCCAAGACGGAAGATGTCATTTAATGATTTTCCCTCCTCAAAAAAAAAAAGGTATATGTAATTTTAGAATTTTAAATGAAGATTACAGTTATGCGATGTCCTGTATTCGCATTCGCTTTTAGATCGCTTGATCGCGAATGCGTAGCAGTAGAAAACAGCAAACTGTCGAAATCTATTGAAGTGGCCTGCGTGGCCAAAAGCACGTGGAATGCGGTTCGAAGCGAACGCGATCAATTATTGGCATGATAATTTTGTGTGAACTGGATGCAGTCATCACTTTATACTGAATCAACCGTATAGTCAAATTCTCACCTTTGCTTATTTCTTCGGACATTAGAAGACATTATGTAGCTATAGTACTAGTTTATGTTAAAGATAATGTCCGAATACCTACATTTGATTCGAACCGAGTGACGTTACCGTAGGGCCAATTACACTCCTTCTCAATCCCCGATTCCCCAACAACCCTTAAATTCCTAACCTCTAAAAGGCCGGCAACGCACTTGTAACGCCTCCGGTGTTTCAGGTGTCTATGGGCGATGGCAATTGCTTACCACCAGGTGATCCGTTGACTCGTGTACCGGCTTATACCATAAAAAAATATGAAAAGATAAACATTGTCTCATTTCTACTCCATGTATCTGAAAAGTTTTTGCTAAAGACTTTTTCGGGTATAATATTGCCGTCGGAGCCCAACAGGGGCGAAATTTTTCATTTGTACACGTCAATCGTGACAGACAGACATACCGATAGACAAGTAATCCTATCTGTGTTTGTGTAGTCTCTTGATAAAACGGATTCTAAGAAAGTTTTTCATTTGTTGTATTTTTTCATGTTTACTTTGTATTTTTTCATGTTTAGTGTGTATTTTCGGTCATTCGGCTGTTGTAGTATAAGATTAAAATAGGGGTTTATTACTCAAGGGTCTTGATATAAAGTATTTAATGAAAATTATATTTATATTGGTCTTGACTTCACTTGACTTCATATTATAAATGTGAATGTTTGTTTGTTTGGATGTTTGTGCGTCAATCACCCTTAACATGCTGAACGGATTTTGATGAAATTTAGTTTACAGATTGATTTGCGTGATAAGATACTTTTTATCCCACGGGATTGCAGGCGAAGCTGCTGACAGAAGCTTTACGATAATGTTTATCGATTTCGAATCGATTTTGACACAAGAGAGCCATAATTTGCCACGAATGATATTTACAGAAATACTTCTGTGGAATCATTCTGTGGGTCATTGTCCTGGTCATATTCCTAGGACAATGACCTGTATGTCTGTTTGTTCCAACTAATTTCAGAAATGGCTGGACCGATTTTGACCGTGAATTTTATTGACCGAGTAGCTGATATACTAAGGAGTAACTTAGGCTACTTTTATTTTAGAAAATGTTTTTATTTTAGAAATTAGGTTACAAAATCCGTAATCCACGCAAGTGAAGCTGCGGGCATCAGTTGTAGATATGATAAAAATATACTTATGAGTTTATTGTCTAGTAGTTTATGCTTCATACAATTTCATACATGTTACAATACAATTCATTTTACTGCAGCCGTAAAATAGAAATCACATACTCGTATCTACAATAGTCGCACCAATTGCGTATTAAATGGAATTTTGAACCTAAATTGCCATACATTGCATAACAAAACGTGCCTATTTTCCTATGAAAATATGTTCGTTACGAACATAACTGCACATTTTGATTGGAAAGCAATGTGGTGTTATTGCAAAAGTAATTCTATGTGACGTGGTATATGATTGAATTTTGAAACTGTTGAATGGATCATTATTTTATCAGTTTTAAATTGCAATCTAGTGAGTTATTATTATATTAGCTTCTTTAAAAGAGCAAGCAGAGACGATTCCTTAGTTTTTTTTTTGTCAGCTATAAATAAATGATAAATGTTTTTATTTTTGGCAATTGGTAAGAATTTAACACTTTTACACTTCAATCTCTTAAATAACTAGATGAAGCCGGCATTTTCTATCGAACTACTCTGAGAAGAAATGCCGAAACAAACTCAGAGATCATAGTTTCTTTTGAAGTCCAGACAATCAAATAAAAAATGATGTGAGAGAAACGTCCAAGTTTATTCTGTAGTGGTCTTTTGATGAAAGAACCGCAGCAGTTTCGGCTCGAAAAGCAGGAGTAGGTACGGGGTGGTTTTTAGTCAGTAAGTGTCTGACAATCATTCTCTCCTCGCCTTGGCGAGAGAAGTCATTGGATGATTCACCCTTAAAAAAGCGTAAAGATTATTGCGAATCTTCTTATAGAGTAGAGAAGGCTCATAATCCAAAGGACTATTACGGACTGATAGCAATAGACCGAGATAGTTTAAAATAAGACAAAATGTACATACAATTATTTACCAACCAAACTTTCTAAATAAAAAAAGTAACAATCCTCTCAAACAGCCGAATAAAACTGCATACTCGTAGCATTCACTCACGAATTTTATATAAATTCATATTCCATAATAAACATAAATCCTAATATCGGGATATGTTATTTAATAGATACTTACATATATCCCATAGTCGGAACGACATAAAATTTTATTTCTATAGGTTACCCTTTTATGGAGGTATGAGGGTAAGAGGGCTTTACAATAATATTCGTAAATATAAGATTTTAGTGTACTTAGAGATTTTATGGTATGGATGGGACGAGATGAAACAGAAATGTGAACTGAAGGCCTTTTGAAGACATAAGTTTTAATGATGTCTAGTATAGGACTATTGTTTTTGGTTTGGGAGCAAATATTCTTGAAGAAAATAAAGATAAAGGGTTGGTTTGCATGTATAAAGGCTGATAAACTGCTTTGATGGTTGAGTGATTGCTAGTGCGTCTGCCGAGTGAGATATTTAAGGTCCATTTCTGGGTATTTTCAGAAAAGTCTTTTATACGATTTATCGAGTTTTCGAAATTGTCTTGGTAACACTCTGCCTCTGTAGAGTAATCTTAAATCTCATAAGCACCCTTCTCTCCAATCACCCATATACGCTCCCCCCCTCCCCCTCCCGCAACGCTTCCAACGCACTTGTAAAGCCCTTGGTGTTATGGATGTCTATGAGAGGGCGTCGATTGCTTACCATCAGGTGCTGATACCTCATACAAACATATTTATGGTTTAATTGGAATAAATAATTTATTTATTTATATATTGCACAATATACAAACTTATACGACTAGTACATAACCCTGTTAGGCCATTGCAATTTTATTATATTACAGTAATATAGTAATTTGAGTTTGACTTAAACCACCACGACATTCTCACCCGGGCCACCGTCATATTCATAATCACTGAAAATCAATAACTCACCTTATGTTATACTTATACATATTTATATTCAAATACCAATTATTTATTCTTGTTTTATTTTAATTATTATGTTATCATCTTACTCACGTACTGTTTTGACGAGGAACTCGACTAGTTTCAAGCCATGCTAGAGGCTCATATTCATGAGCAGCATTTCGCGACACACGACGCGGCGATTGTCACGCTGCTACTGGCGATTCGAGCTACGCGCCCATCGCGCCCTCTACCTTATTGGTTTGGTTATTGCCTTGTTTTATTTTAATCGCATCGAACCCACGAATGCATATTATTAAATCTAAAAAGAATTTTAAAACATCGATAAAAGATAAAACGTATTTTAATAAAATACCTTATTGTACAGCACACAAAAACGAAAAGAGGATTTAGCACCCACATATACTTAGATACATACATATGTATAATGCACCATATGCTTCAGCTTTAGAGCTCATTTCTTAATGAAATTGCTCAAGGACGTCCAGATTTAAAAGATAGCACTTTCTTTTAGTGCTTTGTTTGAACACTAGACAGTGTCTAGATACTAGATAGATATTGGGTTGTCTAGATCTTAAAGTTGAAAGTTTTTGTTAAAGTTTCTAGTACTTATTGTGGGTGAAATAAATAAGAACTTTTAGACAATACAGTTTGGTATGTATTATGTAATGTCTGTATTGAATGAGTGGTTGGGTAAGAGCTCTTATGTTTAATTCCTGCTTTTTGTAGATAGTAATGTAAGTGTAGATAAGTGTGGGAGAGTCATGCTCCGGCACGAACGGGACGGTTTGACGGGTGTGATACCACGGCCTCACAGAAAATTGACGTGAAATAACGCTTGCGTTGTGTGGCCGGAGGCCCCATTACCCTTTCAAAACTTCTTTATGCCCGATTCCCTAGCATCACTTAAATTCTTAATCCCCAAAAGGCCTTATAAGCAGGTGGTCCGTCTGCTCGTTCACCGGCTTATACCATAAAAAAGCACCCAGTACCTATAATACAAAGAAATAATCTACTAAGGTAGGCATCACACACAATAAAACCCACAAACACGTTTTCAAAACATTCACTCGAAAAACCGCTAACAAAAAAAATAAAATAAAACAAAATTGCGTAAACCTGTAAAACGCCACATAGCACCACACAGCCACAGAACCACAATCCCAAATTAAAACACAAGTAACCCATCCAATCCCGCACAAAGCGAAAGTAATCATTTTAAAAAAGAAATTTACTCTTTTAAAACATGCAAAGCGTCCCGCTATCCCGCCATCCCGCTATATTCCCGTATCCCCCCTACATTTTTGCTGTGTTGCCCAAAATTGTATTTGGCAGCAAAAATGCAATGCCGCTCGGACGAATAGTAATGCGATGCAGTTCCCGGACTCCGGGATATAAATCCCGGGATCCGTCGACGGGTTTGACGTGACTAGAATGAGCATGAAACTTGAAAGGACTAAATTAAGTCAATATAAGCCATACGGTAATAATGTTTCGGTGTTTGTGGCGTAAAGAACGATTTACGTATGTTTTAAATGGTAAAAGAGTTGATGTGGGGAAAAAATTGTATTGGTTAAGTAGTCGTAAGGATGACTGAGCTGTGTAAGAAGCCCTATTTTGGATGAATGCTTGTTGGTCAACCAGTATTGGAAATTTTCCACACAGCTGAATTGAATATTAGAATGTAGTTTAATCCCCTGAGGTAGGCTTTAACGATGCACAAATACATTGTAATACCCATTTTTCACATCGCATCAACGGTCTATAAATAGGACAGGCAAAAGACCTCTTCTCACATGGATAAAGTTTGAGCATTAATCACCACGCTTGCTCAATGTGGGTTGGCATTTCAAACTATAATTAGAAATTATAAGCCAGGTTTAATCATGATGATTTCTTTCACCGTTTGTCAGTGGTGTCTAAATAATCTTAGGAAGTACATAATATGACTCGGAAAAAGTCACATTGGTACTTGCCGTTGGTAGGTTTCAAACACTCTCATACATGTGCAATGACGAGGCTTCGAGAGCAAATAAAGAGACGTGTTGTTCTTACAATTACCTTTAATTAACTCTCTTATAAAACTAACTTACGCTACTTATATTTATAGTATTTTGTGTTTTAGTATAGTATTATTGTATTGATATGGGCCTTCGTTGCCTGATATGAATAAATAAATAAAAAATAAGGGCGAGGTGACACACACACTACACATAAGAAGCCTCTTAGGACTTAAACCTGGGCCACTACCACACTCATTTTTCACCTGTATTTTTATGAGTCTCATTTAATATAAGATACGCTGAATACATCTCGAGTTCAAGATGTTACTGAGAAATTAAAAAGAAAATAATAATAGTCCAAAGTCACTTTCTCCGACCTTGTTTATTGATAGCACTTGTGATCACTAATTAGTTAGCTAGTAAAATGAAAATCTTACTTGTCTATATCTTCTATACTTATAATAAATCTGTAGAGAGGTCAATTCTGTACATGAAATATATTTCCAAAATAACTATCAGCGGGTGATTAGTGATCGATACTGACGCCAAAAATGCAATCAGAAAAATTTTTGTCTGTCTGTCTGTCTGTCTGTCTGTCTGTCTGTCTGTCTGTCTGTCTGTCTGTATGTTCTTTATAGAAACAAAAACCACTCGACAGATTTCAACGAAACTTGGTACAATTGTTCTTCATACTCCTGGGCAGGTTATAGTATACTTTTCATTACGCTACGATCAATAGGAGCAGAGCAGTGAAGGGAAATGTTGGGAAAACAGGAGAACTTATTCCATTTTTTAAGCTTCCGTCGCGTGTGCAGCCTTAATGGTTAAAGCTACACAGAAATGATGTATGACGGAAATGTTCTCCTTAAAATTGTTTAAAAAATATTCCACGACAGCAAATGTCTATCTTTTATGGTTGACTTACAATAACACGTATAACTCCCGATAACTTAGCAGTTCGGAGCTTTCTGATTATATTTGTCTACTCTTACGTTTATAACACTCTCATTCAACCCTTGGGCATAAAATAGGATACTTATGGAAAAATATGTAAAATGAAATCTTAATTTTTCAGTTTTATACTACACAATGCGAGCTCAACAGCAGTAGCAAAATAGAGGGATCTCTTTAATTATTATGGGCCTAGCCGTATTTGGGTCCAATAGATATTAATAAGATGTCATTGTCAGAGTACCTAAGAACTCAAAATGGAGAAATAAAATATCCACGCGAAGACCGACATTCGCGCGGACGGAGTCGCAGGCGGAAGCTAGTATTTAATATTTATTTACTAGCTAATAAAATATTACGAATGCGAAAGTTTGTGTATTTGTTTATTTGTTACTCAATTGCGTCAAAATGGCTGAAGGCAAATGAAATTTGTAACAGGATCAATTATGGTGTGGAATAACATATAGGCTACTTTTATTCCACGGAACGCGGTCATTGCCGCTGACGAAGCTGCTAGTCTCCAATAAACAAAGTATGATTAACATTTTAAAACCTAATTACGTAACTGTTTGACGAGGAACTTGACTAGTGTCAAGGCATGCTAATGTACGAGTGCGACAATCGCCGTGTCGTGTTTAGCGTAATGCTTCTCAGGAATATGAGTCTCTAGCATGGCTTAAAACTAGTCGACCTCGTCGTCAAACAGTTACGTGAGTAAACCGATAACATAATAATTAATTTTGTATGTCTCACGAAAGTGCAAATTTAACTGCACGGTTACCGCGGTGGCTGGGCAACTGGCTGTCGTGCAATGTGTAGCGGGTTCGATTCTTTGTGTGATCCACAAATTATCATTTCGGGTCTGGGTGTCATGTATTTGTGAACTTGTATGTTTGTGAACGCATCCACAACACAGGAGAAAATCTTAATGTGGGGCATTTAAAAAAAGTTATAATAAAATTTTAAAACCTAATTGCACAAAGAAATACAATTTGCCTTAACCAATATGATCGTTTCTTCGAGGCAAGTTAGCCACAGAATCGGTGCAAACATCTTCTGACGATTGGATTGGAATGTAAATTGATACGCGAAGTTTGAAGTCGAATTGACAAAATAGGAACGATTCATTTTCCTTTCCCATTATTTGTTTTTCAACGTCTATTTATATTTTATTGATTGGGTTTGGCTTGATTTGATTGTTGAGGTTTGAAAGTACTGTTACTTTTTTATGGGTAAAGGAAGTAAAGGAGCTAAGGAATCACCTGATGGTAGGTGATCAAGTTTTTTTTGGATTTCAATTGGTGAAAACGAAATGATATACCTTATGGGAAAACCTCCTGTGATATAATTTAAACCACATATTTGTTATCATCTTGGCTGACAATATACAAAGAATGAGCGTAATTAGATAAACCAAAAAGTGAAATTTTCGCTTTGAACTAATTTTAACACTCTTTACAAATACGGCATTGCAACTGCCGGTCCATATGTCCGTAACATTCCTAGATAACCCACAACATTATAGCTCTTCTGTGATCGAGAAATATGGAGCTGTTCAGACAGAACTTAATACTTCACTAATAATTTAATTATTTATTTTGTATGTTTTTTTTTCCAGTTTTCGTTGAAATATTTGGTTATATTTTGCTTCTGTAGACTAGTGATACTTGTAGTTTCATTTAATTCATATGAGTAATCTCCATACTGTATAAACATTTTCAATGACGTTTTAAGTTTTAAACCTCAATTAAAATTCATGCAATAAATTAATGCTGATATGATTTACGTCTACTTTAATATAATTTGCTTTTAAATTAACAAAAAAATATGAACACTCAAAAACTCATAGAAAAACCACTTTCATTTAAACAAAAACTTCATAAAAAAAAGCTGCATAAACCAGAGACAGAGCCACAAAGCGAATGTTTTGTTATACTTTTAATAAGACGAGATATTTAACAAAAGGCCACGGACAGAAGTTAACCCGTAAATCTCTCCAGAACTGAAAGATAACGCCAACTTTCAAACTATGGACATTTGCATCACTAGGGTTGAGTGGCGGTGATAGCGAAATAAGAACAGACTTTTTAAAAAGAAAAATTGGTTTAAAATATAAATATATAGGTGATATTAAAATGTTCTTTAAATTTCAGAGAGTCTTTGAAGGGTGTATATTTTTATTAAACAGAGACTAGATTTTTCTCCATCAGCATCATCAAGTAGTTGATCCGAGTTTGTGTTTCCTGATGGGTATAACCTGAGTGTCTTCAAAGCCCGAGTAAATAGGTTGCTTATGGGCAGACGTGCTCCATCGTAGGCCGCATCATCATTTACCATCAGGCGAGATAGCAGCCAACCGTCGACCCATTAAATATAAAAAAGATCCCGTTACGTTAAACCTACAAAAGACGATATGCCAAAATTCTGACACTTAGTAGAGCATTTTTTGATAATTATCCAATCACTTCTCTCGCCTAAGGTGATACGAGAGGGAATTTCAGACTCTTACTAACTAAAAACCAACCCCGTTCCTACTCCTGCTCTTTAAGTCCTAGCCCCGATTACCTGCTAAGCTAAGTAGGCCGCAGAACTTAGTAGAACGTGAGAGATAATCAATTTTCAGGTTAACGATTATTCCGGAGCGGCGGACTAGCTAGCGGGTTTATCGGGGCACCTGGCTCGAAAACAGGAGAAGGAACGCGGTGGTTTTTAGTCAGTAAGAGTCTGACACTTCCTCTCGCCTCGCCCAAGGCGGGAGAAGTCATTGGATGACTTTCCCTCCTCAAAAAAAAAGGTTAACGATTATCCGACAAACTGACTCTGTCAAATGTGGAGGTAGTCCTTTGGAAGGACTAAGATTTAGGTTACGGGTGGTATCAAATGTGCCTATTCTATTCTGCCGTCACTAATGGTGTATCCTGATTCAGATTTATCTAAATAAAAGCAAAATTTCTCCAGTATATGTATATGCATTTATGTATGTTTTGTGCCACAATCGATTACACTATTACTTGGTTCTGCTACTGTTGCACATCTCTGCTTCACCCAAGGGTTGACTGTAAGAGAATGCCACCCAGCATTAAGTCCACCATCGTATGTTGTATACAGAAGTGTAAATAAATACAATAAAATTATAGGTTCTCTCCTAAATTAACTAAAAATAACGGTTTACTCGTATAAATTAAAGGAGAAAGGCTCTACTACGCGTTGACGTTTCTCATGTCTGCGGACGCTGCTCATGATAAAGAGTCCCTCTGTGACTCGAAACTACAGTGTGTCTCACAATAGTTATAAAAAAAAGTTCTCATCTCCTCTCCAGCAGAATCCCGCTCCCACTGCCACCGCACCTCACTATTTGATACGATCACGCGTCCGGGATAAAGTGTCCGCTTTACATCACAACACTAGCGCAGTGTGCCGCGATACACTTGTCTTGTGTACTGGACACATGTTTTATATTTTATAGACGTTTTACCATCAGTGTGCCTGCATTGTCAAGTAGGGAGCGGATTTTTATATAAAAATAGTTTTAGTATTCATTTCATAAGGAAATGGTAGTTGTATAAAGATTTATACAATAGGAATGATGACGGGGTATTAAAATTAAAAATCTAATTAGTTCGTCAGTTAAGTAATGAAAATAACATTAGACATATATTTTTTTATTTTGTCATATAAGATTGTAACAATACTTATAAAATACGTGATTTCTATGTATATACCTAGATGGGACATTAATAATTCTTCTAAAGTATTTGTTTTGGCAAGAAAATATAAAACACGTGTCTAATATTTTAAAATAATCTACAAGATGGACATTATTCAAATAAAAATTAGTTAACTACCCTATTATTAGAACTATGTAGGACTGGATAAGGTTACTTATGGGTAGATGTACTTCATTGTAGGCCATATCATCGTTTACCTCCATAAGCGACAGTAAACAAACGCAGACATTTTTTAAACATAAAACAGATTTGGTTCAAAAGTTAGGCATGTTCAAAATTAAGTTTTTTAACAAGTCTGTAAAACTGAGATCCTATTTGAACCACAAAATATCAAAATAAATAGTTCTAAAAGAGCTAAAACATTTTCGAATATCACTATCATAGAGAAAACATCGTCAAACCAGCAAAAGATATCTTAAACGGTCATAAAGTGTCTCAAAAAATCCCTTTTGGATAAGGAAAACATTATAACAAACTTATTTGCGTCCCACAAACATCGAATCAGACAAATCTCAACCGTACTGCTATAGGAATAAAAGCCATTTGTATTTTAAAGAACTGTTTTAAAAGAGATGCACGATATAATCTTAAATCGATGGCATTTTGTTATGTTGTGTATGAAGATAGAAGATGTTTTCTTGCAAAGAATCAACAATACGTGTTTCTATTAAAGGATATAGATTATAGTATATTTTGGTTGCTCAGGGGGATTTTAGTTAAACGAAGCAAGTCATGGGATTTATGGTTTCGGCACGTCGCGTTCCGGACACGCCTCAAAGAGCCATCAGACAACTATAGATGGGGCCTTGTAGGGCTGATGCCAACCCGGATCTGTGGACAGCCTAGCGGGTTACCGGGATTCTGGCTCGAAAAGCAGGAGTACGAACGGGGTGGTTTTTAGTCAGTAAGAGTTTGAATCTCCCTCTCGCCTCGCCCAAGTCAAGAGGAGGAAACTTTTGAGATGACTGTTGATGAAGCGAAAGAAGTATGTAAGAATAGTAGCAAACGCGGCAGCAGCAATCCATTGTCTCTGTCTACCATTATGAGAGACAGGCATTTTCCGATTTAGATTCAGTTAACGTGTCACCACGTACGTCATTGGTAATCAGAGTTAGCGGAGGATTTGCCTTCAGTAGTTTTCTGATGCCAATCAATGGTTTAAAGACTTAACTTCAACGGTAAAAGTGCTAATGATGAGTATGCAATTAAAGTATAAAAGTCGTAAAAATGTTTGAAAGTCAAGACATGTTTGTAATATTTCTTTAAATATTGAGTAAAATCTTCTTAAATTATTACAGGACTTAAGGTAATTCGAATCCTACTAGACTTTACAAGGTTATTACTGATATTACCATGGGACAAAATTGCCCCATAAAAAGTTCAGTGACCTTAGTCCAAAACTGCCATAGTAAAATTTCTTCTGGAAATCAAATATATTACTATGAATATATAAATGTACTCTAACTCCTTTTCTACTAGCTTTTCCTAGGAATAACTTACATAAACTGCTCCCCAATTATCAGTTCAAGGTCATAGCATACTTAACCATAATGTCTCCATAAGTACCAGTAATTGAGGATGATAGCAGCTATTTGTTCCAGTTACCACATTATCTTTGACTTATGTAGTTTCAAGAATATCCATTACCAACTAATAGTTTTTTAGAAGTCTTTTTCTGTGGCTATAGGGCTTACTGTCATAATTGCTTTGTTGGTTGAATACAAGTGTGGTCAGCTCGACCGGAGTGGTACCACCGCCTCACAGAAAACTGACGTGAAACAACGCTTGCGTTGTGTTTCACTGTGTGAGTGAGGTTAGTAGGTCCAATTGCATCCCTTCCCAATCTTCTCAATTCCCGATTCCTCAACAACCCTGTTTAACCGCATAGCAACTAATCTGTCAAAACCCGCGATTCAGTCAAAACATAGTTCCAAATTTAGCTAATAGATGGAGCTTTTTATTTGAGTCCGTTTTCTGAATCGCGGTGTTAAGATTCTCAGGCTATAGTATAAGTATCCTGAGAATCTATGGGAATGTTGGTATCAGGTATCACATCAACTGTCAGTACTATATCATTAGGTTGGTATAGTAATTCGGAATTAAAAAGAGTTTGGTAATCACTATCTACCTCCTTTTATTTCAAATCAAACCCCAGCTTAACCCTCAAGATACCCAGGGTTAAACATGGTCCTTCGAGCCGGATGCTCTTAGAGTTTTTGGGGTATCTGCAGCACGGACAACAGTGGTGGGTTGCCACTGAAGTGCTCCCAGTGTCGCCGACAGAGGGCGCCACTGCAGTACAAGCAAGTACTGCAGCCGGAGCTGAACATCATCGGAAGAGGTATCCCAGGAGCTGAGCTGAGCATCGAAGCGGCGCTACTACTCATCAGCAGCAGCAAGCAAGCTGCAGACGACGACGTCGTAAGGAAAGGAAGTGAGTGATAGTGCGCGAAAAACGTAAGTAATTTGTGAATTTATTCAAGCAAAAGTGAACTTTAAAAACTAGAAGAATTTAACTTTGAAAAAATCTTGGACTTGTAGAATTTCAAGAAATCTTGGACTTAGAATAATTTAGGTAATTTTAGATGTAGACTTAGGTAGATTTAAGCAAAATTCTGTTCAGACGGGGAACCTATGCCCGATTTTTAGTAGATTCCCCAAAATTCCAAACACTTGTAAAAATTTCATCTCTTCTCAAACACTTAGAAAATTTTGTTTACTATACTTTTTCGGAAACATTTCAACCTCTTTAGTTACAGAATTTTTCTTAAAAAATGTCTTTGGAATCGCATGTCAAACTTCAAGATGACATTCATGTCAGATTGTCAAGAGCAAAAATTAATTTTAAAAAATCACCCAAAGATAGGATTTCTGTACAATATTTAGAAACTAGATTAGAAATGATTGAAGATTTATGGGCACAATTCACTTTAACACATTCACAAATTATTAAAGATTTTGATTATAAAGAGTTAACATCTTCACCATACACTGTAAACGAGGTCTATTTTAACACAGAAGAAATATATTTAGATTTAAAATGCGAGTTAAAATCCGCATTATGTAGATTACAAAAAAGCGATGTCTTTCCAGCTATGGGGTCTTCAAATAATAGTTCACCTGGTAAAAGCATGACTATTAAGTTACCCAGAATAACGATTCCCACTTTTTCCGGGAAATACACTGAATGGCCTACCTTTCGCGACTTGTTTGTGTCCGCAATTCACAAAAATAGTAGTATAGATAATGTACAAAAATTGCATTATTTAAAAAGTTATTTGTCTGGGGAAGCCGAGCAGCTCCTCCGTCATATACCAATTTCTGAAGCTAACTATGAAAGATCCTGGGCTCAGTTGGAGACTAGGTATAACAATAGAAAATATTTGTCACATTGCATTTTAGTAAGATTGCTTAGTCAGAAAAATATTGTACAAGAGTCGGCTAGTGCTTTAAAGGAATTATTGGATACTACATCTGATTGTTTAAATGCGTTAACGAATTTGGATATTGATGTAACTTCATGGGATATCATAATAGTTCACATAGTAACATCGAAGCTAGATCCTGATAGCAGAAAGGATTGGGAACTAAAGGTCACTAGTAATATAGATTCAGACGAGTTGCCTACATTTGGACAGCTTAAAGAATTTTTAACAGCACGTTATAGGGCACTTGAATTCTTAGGTGCTAAGTATACTAAAAACATTGTTTGTAAGGAAAGGGTATTCCACACAGCAGCCAGTACATCCAAGTTATGTCCGGTTTGTAACAGTAGCGAGCACAAAATAAGGAATTGTAAACAATTTGTTAATAAAGATGTGGATGTACGGCGTAAGTTTGTGCAGGATCATAACTTATGTTTTAATTGTTTGGGATTCAAACACTCTGCTAGGTTGTGTAAATGTACAGCCTCGTGTCAAATATGTAAGCGTAGACACCATTCTTTGCTGCACCCTAAAGGTGAACGGGAGTCTGGTGTCAAGGGAGATTCATCAACGCGAGCATGTTCAACTACAGTCGGGGTGGAATCTCAAAACAATATAGCAACTTGTTTCTCAAAGGGTGGACTGGATAGTCAAGTCTTGCTACCAACAGCGCTAGTGAGGGCTGTATCCAAAAACGGAGGTATGTATATGATCAGAGCACTATTAGATCAAGGCTCACAAGCGTCTTTTATTACGGAGCGTACTGTGCAGAGTTTAGGGTTACGTAAACAAGCAATAAAGGGTTCAGTTACTGGCATAAATGGTCATACTAAATTAGTCTTTAATTCAGTTGTTGAGGTCAAAATTCAATCTAGGATAGATCCGTCATTTGAACTTGTAGTCAAAGCATACGTTCTCAAATCTATAACGTCTTATACACCGGGTAGAGAAACGTCATATTTAGATTGGGCTCAAGTCAGGGACATCGAACTAGCGGATCCTAGATATCACAAACCTGATAAAGTAGATATGTTGTTAGGGGCAGAGATTTATAGTCAGATTTTACAGAACGGGTTCAAAAAGGCATCAGCTGGCAGCACAGTAGCTCAAGCTACCACATTAGGGTGGATTATATCGGGTACAGTAGCTTCTGCTTCTCAGAATATATCAGATATTACTGTGATGCATACTCACCTCAGTGAGAGCGAAATCCTGAAGAAGAATCTAGGAAAAGAACATACGAGGGAAAAGCAAAACTATAATCATATGAACGAGTTACTAGCAAAGACAGGATTCACTGTACAAAACGGGTTAAGCAACAGCAGTGAATTACTAGGGAAAATTATCGGGAAAACACACTCGTTCAAGGGACTAGATGAGATAGGAAAAGAAATAAATAAGCAAGCAAGCAATAAAATAAAGCAAAAGGGACTTACCTGGAACAGAACCTGCGACATCTTCCAGTATTCTGTTCAGTTACCTGTGCGGGAAAAATTTAAAACTAATAGAAAAGAGGAGCTTACCTTACCTTGATTCTGTTTATATTGTCAGGGTGGGCGGTAGACAGCAGCATTCTAATCTTGTAATTAACGAAGATAATAATTTACCTACCTGTCGGTGACTTCTTAGCAGACTGGTTGAAAAGCATTCGGGGTTAGACAATCTTACATGGGTAGTTACAATTCGCAGTAATGGTTCTATGTTCAAAGGTCAACATCCAAGCTGTGTGTATTACCTATTACCTAGGGATATTCATAAGTTAGGATAGTTTTAAGTACTGTTGTAGAATTGTAATTTTGGTTTTTTTATCATTGTAAGCATTGTTAAGTTTAGTTCGGGTTTTTTATCATTGTAAGCATTTTTATGTTAAGTTCGGTTTCTATCATTATAAGTTAGATTTAAGTCATTTTGTAAGGGTTTTTCATCTGTATTTTGGTATTTTAACTTTAGAAGGACATATTGTTTCACAAAATGTCCTTGGTGGGCGGAATGTTTAACCGCATAGCAACTAATCTGTCAAAACCCGCGATTCAGTCAAAACATAGTTCCAAATTTAGCTAATAGATGGAGCTTTTTATTTGAGTCCGTTTTCTGAATCGCGGTGTTAAGATTCTCAGGCTATAGTATAAGTATCCTGAGAATCTATGGGAATGTTGGTATCAGGTATCACATCAACTGTCAGTACTATATCATTAGGTTGGTATAGTAATTCGGAATTAAAAAGAGTTTGGTAATCACTATCTACCTCCTTTTATTTCAAATCAAACCCCAGCTTAACCCTCAAGATACCCAGGGTTAAACAACCCTTAAATTCCTAACCCCCAAAAAGCCGGCAACGCACTTGTAACGCCTCTGGTGTTTTGGGTGTCTATGGTCGGCGGCGATTGCTTACCATCAGGTAGAGTTACTGTCCATTCCAAAATAATAGGATACGCTATCACCTACGATATTTTCGAACCGATATGACCTTTAATTTCAATTTAAGTTCCTACTTCTTTCGTGAGGCCCATAAAATATTTGTCAGCTCTGGTATTGCGAATGTCCATAGCAAGCATTGATTACTTATGTTGAGGTAACCCGCCTGCTCATTTACCCTTATAAAATATATTCCTACCACTATTGACAACTTATAACAAGGCCTTATTACAATCAAATTAAAGTACTGAATCGTCTATCAAATCAAAGCTTCCTAGTCGATTAAATTCTTTGAAGTAGATCGATTTAATGCGCTTAATAATGGGAAAAGACCACATGTAGCGGTCAACGGGTTCTAAGAAAGTTTATAGTAAGTGTGTCAGTCAGTGGAACAATCTATAATAATCAGTTGTGCCATGATTGGAGTTGTTATCGAGTTATAGCTTTGATGGCAGTTAGGTTCGTTATTTATTACATAGGAGTTACAATATAATAGGGATGATGACGGGGTATGAAAATTAAATTAGTTTGAAAATAAATAAAATTAAATTAGTCTAAAAATCTAATTAGTCTGTCTTTAGGGCTATGTTCAGCAGTAGACGTTTGGTGGCTGATATTATGATGATGGTGATACCATATTTGGTAGAAAGAGAGTGAAACCTAGGATGCCATGCTGTGGGATAAGTTGACCGGTTTGAATGAAGTTATGCTCATACTTATATCTACGTTTTAATTCGCCGTGCAAGTAAAGTTACTGGAGGCTCAACTCCTCATTCCTAATTCTTTAAACTCTATAAGACCAGCAATACACTTCTAACTCCTCATGGTTCTCCTAGTGTGACAGATATCATATTATTATCATGAGTTAATTGGCGTGACTTCCAGATATGCAGATTAAAAGCAATCTGCATCCAACGGGTCCTTTTTATAGGGGAAAATCATCTAATGACTCTCTAATAGCTTGCTTGCCGTCCGCACTTATGGTGGCCAGAGATCGTCGCGCGATCCCTGACACCCGGAGGGATCAGCGGAAGTCATTGTGGGAGGCCTATTGTCAGTAGTGGAGTCTTATGGCTGATATGATGATGATGATGATAAATTGTTCAGTTCAAAAACCCAAATACACGTATAACTAGAATTAAATTTCAAACTTTATAGACAGTTAAGAGGCGATCAACTAACGCACTGTGAGATTAAATAATAAAATTTCAAACTACTTCATATAGCTCATTATGTTAAGTTACTGTGCAAACTCCAAGTTAAAGAGAACTGGGTGAGTCTTCGCTGCTCCATACTTAAGTCAGTATTTAAGTTTCAAACTTATAAGTAAGTTGACATGCTTCTTGAAGTGGGTCGTTGTGTATTGTCAGGTTTTATTGAGCTTACAGAAAAAATATGTGGTGGCTTGGAGGTTTATGATGCTCGCTTTTCATGTATGAGGGTGCCTGTTCGAAATTTTACAACGGCATGTACCAATGTGCCTTCCGAGTTATAATATACCACTTACTAACGGTAAACGACAACATCATGAGGAAATCTTGATTTATAATGTCTAATTATAAATTTAAAATTGCTAACTCGCATAAATGATAAATTATATTTATTTTTGCAAATAGGTTGTAATGTAACTCTTTTACACGTCAATCTTTTAAATAACTAGATAAGGCCGGCATTTCCTATCGGACTACTCTGAGATAAAATGCCGAAACAAACTCAAAGGTGCAGTGAGCAAGTGTGGTGATTAGTGTTTAAACCTTCTTTATGTAAGAAGAGGCATTTGGTTAATGGAGGAGCGGACCCTATTGGTGGGTGCCATTAGTAAAAGGTTCTGAATCAGTGAGCCTATTACCATATACCAGACACAATTGCAGAGCCTGTAGATAATTTTCAAATAATGACAAATTTTCGAAAAACCAAATATATCCCTGTAATACATGGTACGACCACTTCGTTCCTCGTCGGGCAAAGTTTGTTAACCCCACCAACGCAATCACAAAAACGTAATTATTTAAAAACCCCACTTTAAATAATTACAAAATGCACATTTAATGAAAAACGTTGATTGGATGTAATTAATTAATAAATCTTTCAGAATAATTCATGCTGAAACATTTCATTGCAGATTTCAGTGAGCCCATTTCAGTAGGGACGGCTCTATGAAATATGAAGTGATGTTTTCAGTTTTCGTGATGAGTTAAGTCTGTTTAGTAAGTAGCAACCCTTAAGGGCAAGACATATAACACGCACCGCTCCGACATTTCATTTAAAATTGAACTTTAAATAGTATGGCGTATGATATATTTCATAACGTCAATACAAAAAAGCTGATGGTATAAGTGGCCAGTGCACGGTCGTTTTGAGTTGTAGTTGAGGCGCTCGGGCGCTTTCCGTATATGGACCGCTCGCTGCAAGCATTCTTGCAGGCAGGCTACGTGCTTACTACTCGCCGACAGCCAGCTGGATGTCCGCAACCCGCCTGGCAGGCGTAAGCGAAACAACATCGCATCGCTCGACGTCGGCGCGACGACTGCGAGCTTACACCTCGCGGGCGACTCAACACAAGTACGTTCTCATCTAACAGTAGCCATAAGTTGTGCCGAAGCCAAGTCGGACCCGAATCAGAACCGTCAGTGTTAAATCTGCTTTGACCTTTATTATAACTACGTAGGAACTTTCCCTATTTCTGTAGAACTTTAATAAGGTCAGACAAGCGTTATTATTTAGTTGATTGATTCTTAGAACAGGTTCAATTGAAAATGAAAATTCTCATTAACATTTGAGCATCAGAAAACGAAACTATCTTAATATTATATTAGCATCCTATAAATGAACTACTGTTGATCAAAGGCCTCTTTTTACACGTAGAAGGTTTGAGAGCATTAACCACCATGCTTACTCAATGCGCTTTGGCAATTTCAAACTAATAATTAGAAATTATAAGCCCAGGTTTCCTCACGATGTTTTCAATCACCGCTTGTCAGTGGTGTCTAAATAATCTTAGAATGTACATATAACTCGGAAAAAGTCACATTGGTAGTAGGTTTTGAACCATCGCCCTCACGCATGAGATGCGAAGCGATCTTAAACCTCTGGACAACCACAATATAACGTCTTTATATATGTGAAACAAATCACTATCAAATATCTAACCCTGATTTATAGCGACCAATTAGCAAAGCAATTAGATGGTGAATTAACACGATTGGTCAGATTACACGAGATGAACTATTACACGTCTCTGATTGGTACAATATTGTGTTGGTATAGAATAGTAGTTTCCGTATTAGGGAACTGGTATTGTGTTTTGTTAATTAAAAGATTCTTAGTGTACGATGAGCGAAGTGTTGCGTTTGATTTCTGGGTAATTTGTATTTTTGGTTTTTCGGTTTTCAAAAGAGTTTAGTGTATAATTTGTTATGATGTTTAGTTAAAAACATCCATATAGGGATATTTTTCTTAAACATAATTTGATACTTTTTTTACATAAAACTCAGACCCGCAACTTTAATTTGTAAATCATACAAAAAGTAGTTTCATATAGCTATTAAGTAACGCAAAAAAGCGACGCCACGCCTTTTATCCCGAAGGGGAGAGCAGAGGTGCACATTACGCCACGTATTACTAAAATATTACTAAAATACACGATTTACACCCACTTTTTACCATTTGTGTTTTTTTTTTTCTATTGGATCTATTTTTATATTAGAATTTACCACGTTGCATAACAGCCACGCAAAGAAATAAAAGTATTTATGTGCTAGTTTTCAAACTAAAATAAAAATAATTTTATTTTTAAAACTAGCACATAATTTATAATAGTTTAAATTATTAAATTTAAACTGTGTACCAAATTCATACAAAAGTCTAACCTTTAATATCACAAATCTAAATGCTTATTCACAAGCCAAGATTTTCGAAAAATACCTCTTTCAATACAGACACAATAAAACTATCGCAAAAGAGAAAATGGTTACCTTTGAGACTAGCCCTCTTTATTCCCTCCCGATGCTCTCCCGAAGAGAATTAACTTCACTCAGAGGTTATTAAGATATCCTCTCTTACTGAAAGTAAATTACATTTCATATATCATCATAATTAGGTGAGACTTGGTCATGTAATTACTTCTTGTTGTATGATTTTTGTGTGAGAACAAAAAATGATTTTCTTGTTTCGTAATTTGCCGTGAAAATAGGGATGTTGACGGGGTATAAAAATTTAATATCTATTTAGTCCGTCGTCGGTTAGGTAAAGATAAAATATTTGACCCGTATTTTTTTATTTTGTCATTATATTTATAAGATAACAATTCTTAGCTAAAAGGAATCAAAGTTTAGGAATGGGAGCAAATACGTAATTTCTATGTGTAAATCGTAGATAGAAGTGACGTCATGGGATATTTCAAATCAATATAATTATCTTCGAAAGTATTTATTTCCGTAAGAAAAAAAAAATACGTGTCCCATATTTTAAAATAATCTACAAGAAGGACATTAAATTAAAAATTAGTCATGTACCCTATTTCACATCAACCATAAAACTACGAGTATTTCAGTATTTTTAAGCTAAAAATACATTAAATAGAGAAAACTAATCCAACTTCCACCAAACACTAAATACAAGCAAAAAATATTAAATATCAAACCCCTGTTAGTGTTTAAAAAGTGCATGCGAATATAAAACTGAACTCCTTTTATTTACGTCTGCAATAAAAACTAGTTTTGTGTGCAGTTTACTGGGTCAAATAAATGGATACTGCGCTCTATGTAAAACTGTTAACTTGTTTGGAAACAATTATTACAAGCGAATTTTATATATTACGGTTAAAAGGATTATATAGATTTATTAAATTGATTTAAAAATTAAACTAGAATATTTCCATATATTTACCTTACTTGTTGATTACATTAAAATATTTAATTAGAAAAAAAAAACGTTTAAAAATATAAAAACAAATTATAAACTAGATTAATTATTATTATGTCATCTACTGCTCACGGAACTGTTTGACGAGGAACTTGACTAGTTTCAAGCCACACTAGAAGCTCATATTCATGAGCAGCATTCTGCGTCACACGACGCGGCGATTGTCGCGCATTAATGACATAGAAGATCCCATTTAGTTTTTTTAATTCCATCCTAGTTGAAACGTTATCCATAATATAAAAATAAGTCGGGTTTTCCTTCCTGACGCTATAACTCCAGAACGCACGAACCGAATTCCACGGTTTTGCATTCGTTGGAAAAGTCTTAGGCTCTATGAGATTTACAGCAAAGAAAATTCAGAAAAAAAATCAAGAGAAAAGCAGTAAAAACAGGGTGAATAATTGGTGACGAAACGGAGTTCGCCGGGTTTGCTAGAAATTTCTAAATGTTGAAAATAATCTTAGTAAATAGATCTAAAAAATCACCAAAACACTCTTCTAATTAAGACATTGAACGCGGTGGTGGTCACCGGTGACCGACGTTAGCGAAGGATTTGCCTTCAACAATTTTCTATTGGCAGTCAAAGACTTAAAGTGAAAAATCACATTAACTAACACAATTGATTAATCACAAAATAAAAGGACATGAGCTATACTAAAAAAGGGACAAAACTAACTTGAATAAGTTAGCTCCAAACTCAAGGTCGCGGATAGGTCACTGGGGAGTGATCCGCATAGTTCCCACCCAATAATACGTCTAGTGAGGAGAGTTTGAAAAGTTGGATGGGAAAATAATGACATAAGGATGGTAGTTTATCTTCTGGGTCTAGTTCGAACAATTTATTTGACCGTAGTTTTATTTGGGAGATGGGGACGCGTGAAGGAATGGGATTTTTGATATAGAAAGCACGGAAGGTTTTTAAAAATGTTGGTTATATGTGATTACAAATATTGTAATTGGAGTTGATTTCAATTGTATACTAAAAATATATTGAAATCTTCAATTAGTTTGCAGAATAGAATCAAGCGTTACTTTGACTATACTACACTGAGACTGCATAAAATAATTAGTTTTTATTCCACTGTAGAAGTGTATTTCGAACGGGATGGTTTTCGGTCAGTAAGAATCTGACACTCCCTCTCACCTCACCCAAGGTGGAGAAGTCATTGGATGATTTTCTCCCGTCAAAAAGAGGCCTATATAGGTATTTAGCTGTTTTTGTGTTGTTGATAATCATAAATAAGTCTTTATTTATTTAAAAATGTGGTGATGAATGTTGGACATCAATTATTATATTGACGTAATAGTGAAAATTGAAATGGAATTATATAAAATTGAATTTGAAATTTAATATAAAGTCAGTACAATTTGTAGGTAATTTATGTGGTTGAGTTTAATCAGCAAATAATAGCGGTGTCCCACAAAATTATTATATTTTATGCAAGAATAAAAATCAAACCTCGACCGCATACATAATTATATTAATTAACATTTCGAAATTAGTTTTAATCATGTATTTAATCAAACGGCGCAAGTATAATAACGTTGTTGGTTATTATATTTTTGAGCCGTTTGGGGTTGTCACTTTTGGTCCATCGTTGGTTTTGGAGCTGCGGACAACGTAACAGGTTACCGGGGCTCTAGCTGAAAGCAGCAGTAGGGACGGGGTAGTTTTTAGTCAGTCAAAGTCTGACACTTCCCCCGCCTCGCCCAGAGTGGGAGAAGTCATTGAATTATTTTCCTGTATCTCGTGATTGGAGGGTTGATCTGTTACTTAGTCAGAGGATATAGCAGATACCATACATACGTGGCAATAGCTGCGAAAACGTTAAAAAATACATAAACAAGACCATTATCATACTTAATATCATGGATGAGAAAGTTTGTTGGTTTGGATGTTAGAATGTTTGGTTATTTTGATGTTTGTCCGTCAATTACGCTGAAACTACTGAACGGATTTTGATGAAATTTGGTACACACACAGGGTATAAGCTAACTTTTTACCCACGGGAACGCGGGTAAAACCGCTGCCAGAAACTAGTATTATTATAAATAACACCATAATTTCCTATAAATTTGGACTTGTGTAACAGATAAGCCACAATACGGACTCTATTACAGCCAATAGCTTATTATTATAGTTCCTCACATGAGCATTGTACACATCAAGCTACACACGACCAGTATAAGCTGACCTTCAAATGAGTGGAAAAACCATACAAAGCGAGACTATGATACACTGGCTGATACGAACACAATGCGTTGAATGGGCGCTGTGTTCAGGAGATAAAAACTGTCCCATTGACGTAAGCTACTAGCTTTTGCGCCTCGTATTCACCTGTATTCAATACGATTTTGTTTTGTGACTATAAAATCCATTTTGTGGATTACTGTTTTGGTGTAATGGATTTTTTTTGAACGCAGTTATTGATGGGAAAGCGCTTAAAGTTCAATAGTTAGTTTTTATTTGATGAAAACTTGTTTAGTTGTACGTTTATGCTTTTTGTCTGTTTCATATATTATATAGTCACTTTTACTGCGAGTAGATGATCTCTGTTATGTTTCTTGAGTCGTTCGCTTTTAACCTAACCTACAAACATATCTTAAACTTTTTTTTTTTTTTTGAGGCAGGCAAATTATGAAAGCTTGGGAGAAGCATGAGAAGGGGTGCCAGACTCTTATTGACTAAAAACCAACCTGTTTCTACTCCTACTTTTCGGGCCGGAGCTTCACATCAGAATCAGGCATTAGCCCTACTAGGCCCCATCTGTGCTGGCTTGATGGTTAGCTGATGTACTAAGGAGTAACATAAGCTAATTGTATTTTACAGAAAATGCAAACCCCAAATTCTGTCGTTTGTCATTATTCTACTCAATACTTTGCATACTTACACACCAGGCTCTTAGACTCTGGCTGGTCGCGCAACGATCTTCGGCCACCGTAAGTGCGGGTCTGCGGACGGCGGGCGAGAGTAGCTCGCAGCGCGACCAGAACCAAACCCATGCGTGCGGCACGTCGCGTTCCGCGCGCACCTTAAAGAGCCATCAGACCACCACAGATAGGGCCCAGTAGGGCTGATGCCTAATCTGGAGCTGCGGACTACCTAGCGGGTTTACCGGGGCTGCGGCTCGATAAGCAGGAGTAGGAACAGGGTGGTTATTAGTCAGTAAGAGTCTGACACTCCCTCTCGCCTTGCCTTAGCGAGAGAAGTCATTGGATGATTTACCCCCCTTAAAAAAAGACTGGCTGGTAATAATTTTTTTATTTATCGTCATCAACAAATAAATTACAACGTTCAAACGAACAATGACACAACTATAACTAACCACTCCTAGTATCGCTTGTTATGGCACATTTAACTGAACAAAACCACAACTAGTTGGACAAATCAGTTTAACTGCCAACTTGAGTAGAACGAAACTTATAATTGGATGAACGGGGGATTTTAGAATAAATTGTTATCGTCGTATATTTTGGCTGGTATGCTTGAAATTGGTTGGTTTTCGGTTAGATCTTCTAAGTATTTACATTGGGTATTTTTCTTGGAAAGAGCTTACTTAGGTACTTACTTCTAGTAGACTTACTACTAGACTTAGTTAATAATAATTTATCTGATGTCGAGTGGTTGCAACTAAAACTAGATTTTATTACGTAAAGCGTAAAGGCTAATTTTTTTTTTTAATTTCTCAGTAGCTGCTTTAACCTAAGTTGCTATTACTTGTGACGTGATCTCCCGGAGATTTAAGACGCCCGCTTCTCATGCTTTCGAAACCTACCAACGGCAAATACAGATGTGACTTTTTCTGAGTCATATGTTCTTTCTAAGATTATTTAGACACCACTGACAAAAACATTGTGAGGAAACCTGGGCTTATCATTACTAATTATAAGTTTGAAATGCAACCTGCATTGAGCAAGCGTGGTAATGAATGTTCAAACCTTCTCCGTGTAAGAAGAGGCGTTTGGTTAACAGTGGCCACTTATAGATTGTTATGATTTGCTATTATATGGGACTCATAAAATGGGTATTACATTGAACATAAGCACCTTTGAAAGCAATAAAATCACCTTCCTTAATTATGTTTTTTTTAACATCCAGGAACAACTCTCAAGACCAGAAACTATCCATTAAGAGATCAATCTCAGTATCCTTTCATACTACTAAAACCTCATCCACAACCTTTTTCTTCTTAACTCACTTAATTACTATAAAAAAGTAAAAAACTCCCACGACTTCTGACTCGATGAAATCTCGAACAAGTAAATCCTCTCGGCCATTTAAGTCTCGAACATACCGACCGCAAGTTGAACTATACCAATCTTTATACACCTCTAAACAAATTTCAACTCAATTCCTATGAAACTAGGGTTGGTAATGGTTTGAAGATGTCTCTCAGATTGGTGTATTTTGATGTGCTGGTGTAGTACTACGAATTAGTAACTTGAGCCGAGGTATTAGCAAATTAAGACGTCGAAATGTTTCAAGTAATCTATGGACGGGTGGAACAATCTTTCGGAATCTTTGCTTGATTTAAACTTAGCGGTTTATGCTTGTACTTAAGCGTGTTTTAGTTTCAAGTTATTTGACTTTAGTTTGGATTGGTGATTTGATGTTAAATGGAGCGTTTCGGTGCAGTTTGTGTTAGTTTAAAGTTTTAAGTCGTTGTTTGTTATTGATAATGTGTTGATGTGAAGTTTGTTAATTGAGGGTGGTGATTATTGTCGTTTCATTAGCTGTACTGGGGTTTTTGATGGTCGTGGCTTTTCCATCGCTGATCACTGAGTTTTTAGTCATGCAATTTAGATTTCTCGACAAATTTTAGAGACTAGCTTAAATTCTAGTTTAAATTGAGATTTATCGCCTGATATTCGTACATCACTCACAAACACTCACATGACCTCACGACTGTCTTCCATCAGCATAGGCAGAGAAAATGGAACGCCATTTGCTACAAAACTTACATACGTTTTTAATTTATCAAAAGTCATTAGTCTTTTCATGTAATAAACCTATTTAGTTTGTAATCGATCTTACACTAGGGTCAATAATTAACGAGACAACACAATTAAAGAGAGCAAAAGGACAAACAATTAACTCATATCATACTGTACTGTGTACTAAATTATTTCATCAAAAAAATAAAATAAACGACGTAATAATATTCAGTAAACTATGTTTTAAAAAACCGACTTCATCCTTCTCTTTTTGAAGTTGGTTACTATAATATAACCTGGTTGGCTGGCTGTTGTTGTTTAGCAAAAACTTTTCTAAAAACAGCATCAACATCTTTTCGGCCAATCGTGAACCTTCTTTTTTGAAGTCGGTTAAAAAATAAACCATTTTCATCTTCACCAGACTGTCGCTGTTCCAATTAAAGTTTTCGTTGATTGCTCATCGGCGGTAGTGTGGAATTAATTAAAGCACTGGAACGATTCCAATTCCCAAGCATTTTGTCTGCACTCGCTGCGCTTAGTAGATGCATGGTTTTGGAGACAGATTGCACAAGTAAGGTTTGGATGTACTTTTGTAGGGATGGTGAATTTCGTTCATTTAATTTAGGTTTAAAGTAGAGTGAAGGGTTTGTGGTCTTTTTCACTAACCATCTACCTTAGGAGTAGATTTTTTAATTCGATTTGTCTGTTCGTAAACATCCACCCGCAATTACTCCAGTTTATCCGTGATCATGGCACTTGCAACAGTGCCGAAATATCTGAAACTCATAAAAATTTAAAAACATATTAAATATCCCGTTTTAAGTTCCAATTCTAGATTTTTTAAGGAAAAGTTACTTAGTGTGAGAGAGCGCTTATACCAACCCTTTTTTATGGAGGAATATCATCCAATGACTTCTCCCGCCTTAGGCAAGGCGAGAGGGAGCGTCAGACTCTTACTGACTAAAAACCACCCCGTTCTTACTCCTGCTTTCAGCCCAGAGCCCCGATAACCCGGTGGCGCATCTTCATAGCACATCTTACACCTACAGCTACAGAGCTTAGTATCGCTGGCGACGGTCGGATAGTCTCCCAGCTTAGCTTCTTTGAAGCATAACTACATAGCACATCTCTGGTGGAAAATCAACATAATCTTTGGGTGAATATGGCAAATTCTATAGACTGCGTTTCAATAAGCTGCTATTATTTTCCACACATTATTAAGTCAGCCTTTATTCAAATAGCATCGCGGTATGAGAAGCAATCAGTCTAATTGCTTCTCATAGTTTTTTGTCCTATTATAATTTATTTTTTGTTCTGCCGTAATGAAGGATAGAAAATATTAATTAATAAGCCAACAGCTTTCCTTCCTTGTTTTAATTGATATCTTCTTTATTTCTAGAATTTGCAGGCTCATTAGTTATTGGTGATGTTTAAAATAAGTTAGCTATTGGTTTTGGTTTTATAATATGTAGTATTCTGTTTCGTTTTAAATGGACTAATTAGGGACTTTAAAGAGCTTATGGCTAGTTTAACCAATCTCCTAAGTGTTGGAGAGCTATGCTTCGGCACGAATGGGGCAAATCGGCCGGAGTGATACCACGGCCTCTCAGAAACCCGACGTGAAAAACGCTTGCGTTGTGTTTCGTTGTGTAAGTGAGGTTACCAGAGGCCCAATCATCCCCTTACCAATTTTCCCAATGAGGAATCGGTCCTCAATAACCCTTAAATCACTTACCCTCAAAAAACCGGCAACGCATCTAGTGTAACGCCTCTGGTGATTCGTAAGCAATCGTCGCCGCATATGGACATGAACGGCGACGATTGCTTACTATCAGGTGGTCTGTCAAGTGGTTTACCGGCTTATACCATATTTTTTATCTGTGATATCGCTCCTGCCGAGCCAGCCCATTCATGCCAAAGCATGACTCTCCCACACTTGATATGATTCGACATGTGTCAGCGTTTGAGCACATAAGTACTTATAAGAAAAAATAATTTTGACTTGCTTAATTTCATCAAACCATAACATGTATGACGAGTTCTAATATTTCATGCGCGCGCAGATATTTCATAAAAACTTTATGTGGTCATAAATCTTTAAGGCCAAAATCAAAGGGCGTGTCTGTGAAAGAATTTATTTCAAACGATTCACAAAGTTATTGGTATTTCATTGGCCTTTTGTTATTTTTTCATGAATAGTGAACTCTGTGAAATTACTATGACTATAACTCTCATGGAAAAAGTAATCTTATATGTTAACTAAAGTCTGCAAGCGGCTTCGCTTGCGTTTGCGTGGGATAAAAAGTGCAATCCTATCACCCAAGTCAGCTGATACAATGTCTGTATAGCAAATTTCATCAAAATCCATTCAGTATCCAACATAAAATCCAACCAATCCAACATAAAATTGTGAAATGTGAGTGTATATTGTCATTATATGCCATAATGTGCACCTCTGCCTAGCCCTTCGGGGATTAAAGGCGTGACGTTATAAAAAAAAAAAAAATTCTCGAGTGGTGTGATTGGGGGTTCGATTCCCATTCTCGGGTCGGGCAAAGTGATGTCAGATTTTTTCCATTTTTCAAAAATTTCTCAGTAGTAGCAGGAGTAAATTGTTTCTAGTATATGGCAAGAGGCTCACCCTCTATTACATGGGAATTATAACACAAATGGTGAAAAGTGGGTGTACATCGTACAGCGGCATTAAGTGCCGTAATGTGCACCTCTGCCTACTCCTTCGGGAATAAAAGGCGTCACGTTGCGTTGCGCACGTATACCTATTAATATCTTGCCTCAAAACGACATGACATAACCACACAAGTTAATCAAACACCAATTACACCAGTATTTCTATACGGAATAATAAAAAAAGAACGAATTAAAATATCACACAATTCATATTCGTAACACAATATTGTTCATGATGGGAATGCTTAAATATATTAATCCCTCCGCCCTCCCGATATGAATTTTTATGGCCAACAAACAGTAATTATAATAAAAATGAAGGATTGAAGTGCCATTAATTTGTTTTTATATTCGCTCGGCGTGTGTGGGAAATGTTATAGTAATTAGTCGATGTAATGTCAGATTATGTTTTTTCAGGATATATATTATACATAGACTAACTTTTGCCAGCGGCGTCACCCGCTTAGGCGTCGCCCCCTTAAATGTAACCTATCACCCAACCCAGCTCATACCCTGTCTGTATACCAAATTTCATCAAAATCCGTTCTGTAGTTTCAGGATAAACGGACAAACATCCAAACTAACGAAGTTTCACATTTTGAAATATTAAGTATGACTATGTTTGTGATTCATCTTTAGTACATTTTAACAATTACTTCTAACGTTGTATGAGTGAGGTCGCCAGAGGCCCAATCCCTGATTCTCCAACGACCCTCAAATTCCTAACCCCCAAAAGGTCGGCAACGCACTTGTCACGCCTCTGGTGTTTCAAGTGTTCATGGGCATCCATCAGGTGATACATCTGCTCCAGCACCAACGTGTTCCATAAAAAAAGGTATAAAATATACATTACACAAAACACACCTTCTATAGGAATAATAAAATTTTAATACGTAAAATGTTCTCCTTTATAAATATGCTGGTAAATACCGAAACCGTTTCCATGTTCCGACCGTTTCCTGGAAGCAAAACCATTCGGGAAACTCATCACAATAATTTGTTTTATGAAATATTGTACGGAGCCTGTTATTTAATGCGTCATAAAATTATTTATTGTTTATATTATTCGAATATATAATATAATATTCGTAACAATAGTGTTGTGTTGAAAATCTATTTAATTTTATATGTATTTATTTGTTTTTGGGTAATTCAATAGTTCGTCAAATATTGGGTTTTCAAAGCAAAGAAAATAATGTTATCTATCTCATTGATTTAATGTTCGCTAGTGTGACTGCCGAACAAGAGGCCTCGGGTTCGATTTTCGTAATACCGATGACTTTTCGAGTTTTCAAGAAACACGGAGTCGGAAATTGTGCATAAGCAAGCCTGGTGATTAATGCTCAAACGTTCTCCGTGTGAGAAGAGGCCTTTTGTCAGCAGTGGTCATTTATAGGCTGTTGATGACAATGTTTATCATGATGATGATGATGTTTATCATAATGAGCAATTAAACAACTACCTCTTCGGGGATAAAATAAAAACTAATATTGCAATATTGCAGTTTTATAAATCGACAAACAATACTTCATTTATACATAGCTATGCTATGCTGGTTATTTATATGCCCCTAATAGTTAACACTACGTAATAGTGAGCGTACTATCTAGTACTATAAATTAATTCAATAATAAATTATTTACTACTGTTAAAATAATTGTAGTATGTATTTGAATAGTTTTGAACAAATTTAATTAAATTTATGCAAACATGAAGTTTGTGTTGTATTCTAAAATAATTTTGTATACATATTATAAATTTTGTTATTCAAAAAGTTACACTGATTGCTTTTAATGCAAAATTACCATTACTGCGTTTAATTTACTTTTTTCTATATTTTTTCTTTTGTGGAATAAGTCGCTAAACGAGCAGACGGATCGCCTGATGGTAAGCAATCGCCGCCGCCCATGGACACTTGAAACACCAGAGGCGTTACAAGTGCGTTGCCGGCCATTTGAGGGTTAGGAATTAAGAGGTTGTTAAGAATTCGGGGATTGGAAAGATTGGGAAAGACGTGAGCTTAGGCATACTTAAGTATCTCATAATAATTTTATTCTTATACAGCCGAAACTAACTTTAATTTTTAATCAAGCAGCCAAAAAACAACACAACATTACATTAACTACAAAACCTAGTTTTCTGCACAAACAAATAATAATGAATTTTACGAAACACTCCGTATATATAATTATGTGCTCGTATCTCTCGTATTACAAGAGGAATGCTCTAATTACGCATTATTTCATTTGGGACTGGCTTAGCAGCGTGTAGTAACTATACGCTCCCTTCAAGATCTGAAAACCATACAAAATAATATTATTTTAAGCTAGAAATACATATTTAAAAATTCATAATGTGTATCTGTACATTGAAATGAAAATAGAGAGATTAGGTAATAATTGCATAAGCCACACTCTAATTTTTTTATGGTATAAGCCGGTGAATACACAGAAGGATCGACTATCTAAGCTATCTAAGCTATCGCCGCCGTCCATGGACCCCCAAAACACTAGATCGGTTACAAGTGCGTTGCCGGCCTTTTGGGGGTTATGAAGTTAGGGTAATCAGGGACAGAAAAGATAATTCGGCCTCCGGTAGCCTCACTCACACAACGAAATGCAACGCATGCGTTGTTTCACGTCTGTTTTCTGTGAGGCCGTGGTATCACTCCGGTCGAGACGGCCCATTCGTGTGAAAGCATAGGTCTCCCATACTCATGATGCTAATTTAATTATATTTTTTCTTGCTAAGTTTATAAGACAGGTGAAAATAATAGAGTATGATTTGTTTTGGAAATTGTAAAAATACACAATCTGCCTAAGCTCATTATTTTACGCGACCGAAGTCGCGGGCAAAAGCTAGTACAATAATATTATTTCGAGCTAGAAATCATAAATGGTTGGAATAAAATAATAATCTTGAATTCAGTAACTCGAGCAAAAATGTACACTCTACTTAGAGTCTAGTATAAATTGACCCCGTGTAGCAAACATTACGTATTGAGTGAGAGACCATTATAATCGGTTGTATATACACAAAGGGCGTACGTACTTATTAATTTTTCGTGGAATTTTAGTAATTTCTTTATCTTATTTTACTTCAAACATTTATTTCTAATATAATATTGAGTATGTTAAAACGATTGAGATTTATATTACATATGCAGATATTTAATTATTCTGTTTCTATAAAAAATATAATGAGGATAGGAGTAATCCAATTAACTATACGGTATTATAGTGAGTTGACATTTATAGTAAATTTTAAGTGTGAATGAGCCAACTCCACCGGAGTGATACCTTGGCCTCACAGAAAACCGATGTGAAACATCGCATGCGTTGCGTTTTGTTATGTGAGTGAGGTTGCTGAGGACCTAATTACCACCACCTAATCTTCTTAATCCCCGATTCCCTAACAACCCTTAAATTTCTAACCCCCAAAAGTCCGGCAACGCACTTGTAACGCCTCTGGTGTTTCGGATGTCCATGTGCAGCGGCGATTGCTTGCCATCAGGTGATCTGTCTGCTCGTTTACCGGCTTTTACCATAAAACAAAACTTAACCTTAACTCAAACAGCAAATAATAAAGAAACTACATCAAAATAATCAACTCACACTAATAAAAGTAGCTACAGTCAGCTTCGAGAAGGGTCCGGCTGAGAACACAATGCTCTTGTTGAACTGCGCGACCAACAGATACAAGTCCTTGCGATACTGCACGCTCCTGGACCACCAAGTACTCTCATATGGACCGAGCATTAAGTCTGCACTCTGAAATAGTTTTATTATAACTTTCGACTTTTAGACTGTTTCGTTGGTCGAGTCGCAAGTGCGACTGCCGAACAATCTCGGGTTCGATTCCCGGGTCGGGCAAAGTATTACTGGGCTTTTTCGGATTTTTGAAAAATTTCTCGGTAATAGCACGGATATGGCAATAGGTTCACCCCCTATTACATGGGACTATAACACAAAATGGTGAAAAGTGGGTGTACATTGTATAGCGGCATTACGTGCCGTAATGTGCCCCTCTGCCTACCCCTTCGGGGATAAAAGGCGTGACGTTGTGTGTGTGTGTATAACTTTCGTAAGACATACCTACCAAATTAATTATTATGTTATCGGCTTAATCGCGTAACTGTTTGACAAGAAACTCGACTAGTTTCAAGCCATGCTAGAGGCTCATATTCATGAGCAGCATTCCGTGACACACGACGCGGCGATTGTCGCGCTGCTACTGTTACAATCACCGCGTCGTGTGTCGCGGAATGCTGCTCATAAATATGAGCCTCTAGCAGGTTTGAAACTAGTCAAGTTTCTCGTCAAACAGTTACGTGAGTAAGCCGATAACATAATAATTAATGTGAAAAAGTTATTAAGTGACTGTTAGAAGATTGACTGCACGGTTAGTGAGGTGGCTGGGCAATTGGCTGCCGCGCAACGTGTAATGGGTACGATATCCTCACGGAGCAACTCTTTGTGTGATCCACAAATTGTTGTTTGTAAACGGACATATACAAATCAGATTGGCGATATATTAAAGAAGGGCCAAATCAAAAGTACCCTTAACCGATGAGCATACGTCAAAAGACTGATGACTGTTGATGAAGCGAAAGAGATGTGTAAGAATCGTAGCAATTGGCGTTCCATAATCTCTGCCTGCCTCCATGGGAGACACGCGTGAGGTTATGTATGTATGTATGTTATATTTGTCGGTACTTACAGCGTACAAGACGTCATTGCTATGCCAGCAGTATATAAATAGTTGTGCGATGCCAAAAACAAGGTATTCCGTCGTTAAGAATCTTTGCATTGGACTAGTTTCAATCTGAAACGTAAATTATATTAGTATTTTAGTTGACAAGTTATACACATAAGTGCGTTTTGTTGATGTTATAAGGATAGTGAAAGTATGAAAATCTATTAATGTATCAACGGTCCCACAGAAATCTGACGTGAAACAACACACTTGCGTCAAGTTTCATTGTGTGAGTGTGGTTACCGGGTGCCCATTACCCCCATCTCAATTTTCCCAGTTCCGAATTCCCCAACAACCCATAAATTCATAACTCCCAAAAAGCCAGAACTCACTTGTAACGCCTCTGATGTTGCAGGTGTCCATGGGCGGCGGTGATCGCTAACCATCAGGTGACCCTGTAAAAAGGCTAAACCAAGGCACATGACATTTATAATACTTACAGTTATTTGATAAGCAGTGACACACAACATTACCGAACAGACGAACATGTAGAGTAACATTATTGGCGACAAACAGGAGTCGAAGAGACGAGCATATCTGTGAAATTAAGAAACATTTGAGAACCATGCTTCAATATAAACAGGCTTGACTAGACTAATACCACAGATTTACAGAAAATCAACGTAAATGTGCTTTTGCACCAGAGATGCTATGCTACATATGTTACTGTGGATGCGTTTGGCTTTCCCCAATTATATTCATCGGTACACATAGCTTTGCACTAGTGGAAACGGGTTCAAATAAGATATGTTTTCTATATGGTAAGATGCGAGCTATGTTGTATGTCTTATGGCAATAGGCTCATTTTCTATTACATGGCTCTCTTAACTGGTTATAAAAGGTGATTAAAAATCGTATATTTGCTTTAAGTTAGATTGTATAAAGTAAAATATTATATACTAAAAATAATAATGTAATTTAAGCTCACAATCAAAGATGAAACAAAATAAATAGAATGTTACTGCAAACCAAATTGTTAGTAAACCTACCCACGTTTGTATGAAACTAGATTTTCACCCGTGGCTTTGCACGCGCCTTTGCCAAAAAAATAAATCACGATTTTTCTGTTACTCACAAATTAATAGTCTTGTTTTTTGAGGGAGAAAATTATCCAATAACTGCTCCCGCTTTAGGAAAGGTATCAGAATTTTACTAACTAAAAACCACCTCGTTCCTTCTCTTGCTTTGAGCCCGAACCCCGGTAACTATTACGTTGTCCGCAGCTCAATAACTCACAAATAGTAAACCTTCCAATTTTTAGCTTTCTACCTTTAAAATTATGGAATGTTCCACACAAAGTTCCACATCCTCTTCTTGGAAAATGAAGGGTTAGAAATAGACAAAATGTATCCTATGTTAATCCCCAGTCCCTAAACTAACTTCACAAATAAAATCATGTCATAAACAATCGCCGATTCCCCAACAACCCTTAAATTCTTAAACCCCCAAAATGCCGACAACGCGCTTGTAACGCCTCTGGTGTTTCCAGTGTCCATGGGCGGCGGCGATTGCTTACCATCAGATGATACGTCTGCTCGTTTACTTATGTTCCATAAAAAAAACTCACTCCATTGCGACGCGAAGAAAGGACAAACAAACAAACACACTTTTCCATTTATAATATATGAGTAAAGATTCTATCATTTGGTAAAAATGTTCTATATTAAAGATACTGAACAACTACACAAAGTAATATTATTTAGTTATGAATACTGTAATGAAAAGAACTTCAAACATTATTCTCGTGAAAAAATGTTTTTGCTAGTCAAATATTAGGTACCGTACATAGAGAGTTAGTTTATTTAACATTTTTTTGCTCAGTAAACCATGTTATATGTAAATAATTACGTTTTTCATAAAATAAACTTTACTGTGGCTTTTGGTTGAGATCATTTCAGTCTGATGGTTTCGTTTTATTTAATTTTTTATCGCTTTTAGATTTCTGTCGATGTTTGAATTTCTGTTTTTTTATGGTATAAGCCGGTAAACAAGCAAATAGATGACCTGATGGTAACCGGCGATCGGTGCCACTCATGGACACCCGAAACACCAGAGGCGTTACAAGTGCGTTACCGGCCTTTTGGGGGATTCAGGTATTGGTGAAATTGGGTATTGACTGTACCTCATTCACAAGATGAAACATAATGCAAGCCAACGCTTGCATGAAACGTAAAACAACTTTCACGTCAGTTTCCTCTGAGGCCGTGATATCACTCCGGTCGAGCCAGCTCATACGTACCGAAGCACGGTTCTCCCAAACTTAAAACATTTAAGTTCACTTTAAATGTATGTAATTTTTTAAACCAGTCATAGTAACCAAAATTCACTCTCACATTCCTACTCAAGTGCCGTAATGTGCACCTCTGCCTACCCCCTCGGGGATAAAAGGCGTGACGTTGTTATTTACTTTATTCCTACTCACAAACCTACTCAAATAACTCTTTCATCAACCATTCGCGTCACCCAATCTCATTAAATTTTATCAACAAAATGCCAAAAACCACAACAAAGTAAGAATCTTCATCGTACCCACACACTCGTACATATTCGAAGTAATCCGAAACTGCTCGAGTTAATACGTTTACCAGTAAACAAAGTTACAAGAATTTATCGTTCACAATTTAACTGTGCAAGTTAGATTGACTGGGAGTAAGTTAATTTGGATTTTAAACTCGCATTTAACACTGCGGTCGGATTATTTTATGTTTTAACTGTTTGTGCTTCCTGTTTAGATTAGTTTTTGAAACTGTTTTTGGAAGAAACTTGTACTGTAGTAGAAATTATCAAGGGGAATTTTTATGATGGTTATCTACGTCATAGAACAGGACATGACACAAACTCCGTTACATCTACTCAATGTAACAAATATTTTATAAAAATTTTGATAATTTGTGTAGAAATACAGAAGGTGATATTGTAGTTCATCCGTGATCATGGCGCTTGCAACAGTGCCGAAATATCGAAAAGTCATAGAAATAGAAAAACATGGTAAATATCCCGTTTCAGATTCCAATTCAGGTGATATTTTGTTCAAGCCATTAGATTAATATAATTACTAAAAGATACACAACGACTTCATCATTCAATGCAAAGAATTTTAGTGGTCAAATGTCTAACAGATTTAAAAAAAAAAGATTAATAAAAGCTCATGTTATTTAACTTTACTCGTAACTTACTTGACCAACTCAACATGCCTCCTATGACAATCCTTCAACCTCTTCAACGCCACATCACGCTCTACAGGCACGGACTCCGACCCAAAAATATCCCTACAATCAATCCTCAACAACTCCAGTTCAGCTCTAAAGAACACCATGATCACCATTGCATTAGTATCAAAAGACGTGATCCAACCTCCACCGTAGATCGCAGCGTAGCTTTGATACACTGAAGCGGCTAAGTACCCAAGCATTGTGTTCTTATTAAATGGTACCCAAGAACTGACTACTTGTAAGTACGTCTCTGTACCATTTTTTACGTTCATTCTATACGTCTCAGAGGAAACGTATTTAAAGATCGGCTGTACCATCACTATGATCACGGTCGTATACATCAATGACCAATACAGATAAGTTATCTTTCTACAATATTTAGTAAATGCCTTCAACAGTTTCAGTTTTTTCTTATCTTCCGTTAAACGTTGATCCAAGTCCGCCCTTGTAACGTATTCTATGATACTGATCCAATATTTTTGCCAGCTCAAAAATGTCGATACTTTTATCACACTTATGGTAGCCAACATAGTGATTTTTAGATTGTTCAGCAATAAATTCAGGTCGGATTTTACGAACCATACATCTATGTATTCGGTCGCAGTGAATATTGTTACCAGTACATGCATTAGTAGGTAAAAATACTTCATGAATACATTTTTTGGTAACAACAGCCCCCAGAATTGCAAGGCTTTAACATTTGGCCCTAGTAACGGCCGCTTTGGGTTTTCCAATTTCTGGAGAATATTTTTTAACATCTTATCAGATTGACTTGATGGAACAGATTGGAATAATGATGCGATCCCTTATTACACGATTTCAAAGGCGAAGATAATTACGTGATTTCAAGGGCTAGGGATGGGAAAAGGTTTTTATGATTTATCGACTTTTGTGAATGGTATTCGTATGTTTTAATTGGGTCGTTTTTGTTTCTATTTAATATAGAAATATGTATGAAAAGACAAATTAACTAATTAAATAGATATGAATAAACTAGTTGACGAGTTATCATTGTAGCTTTTATCAACACGCAAAGCATTTAAAAACTTATCACACTAATATTGTAAAAGCGAAAGTTGGTTTTCTGATTGTCCGTTAATCACACTGAAACTACATAACGGATTTTGATTAAATTTGGTATATAGACAGGGTATGAGCTGACTTGGGTAATAGGATACTTTTTATTCCACGGAAATGTAGGCGAAGCCGCTGGCAGAAGCTATTGGTTGATAATATTATGAAACAACCGTTGTTCTCAATATAGTACTATATTACTTATTCTCAGAAGGGACCCCTAACGAACTCCTATTAATTATTATTAACACCCACTTCAATAGTCAACTATTGTACCCTATTACCACGTAAAGTCCAGACTTGATAATATTATTACTGGGAAGTTTCGAATTGAAAGACCAATAGTAATATAATTTCTTCAGAATTCTTAGGTAAAGAGAATATTAGCACATAGTAACAACTTGTCAAAATTTACAGTCAAATTATACATAGGTTTCTGACTTCTACGTCACACTATCACACTACCTATTACTATAAATGTGAAAGTATGATTTTTTGGGCGTTTGTCCCGTCATAGACGCTGGAAATACTAAATGCATTTGATGAAATCTTTTTTTGTGAGTTTATATTTATTTTGTGCGCATGTTTGTTACTCTATAACGTTAAAATGGCTGTAGGGATTGGGATAAAATTTGGAACACGGGTAGATTAGTGTCTAGAATAACACATAGGATACGTTTTATCTCACATTACCGCGGGAGAAGCCGATTCCAGAAGCTAGTTTGGTAAAGACATGATATTAGCTGACTTGGATGATAAGATACTTTTCATCCCACGGAAACATGGGAGACGAGCCACTGGGAGAAGCTAGTAAAATATAGGTTTTACCATAATATGGTTCACGCTTTGCAAGTGCAGTTAGAGCAGATAGTGCAGTTTAAAATGGTTCTGATTTAACAGAAAGCTGCCTGGTCTATGTCAGATGTATTGGACTCTTACAATACCCGCGGGAAGAGAGATGATGGTGACAAAAGCATTCTCTGGATGACATACGACATAAAACCAGTACGTTAACGAGTCAACAACGATATTTATTTTCAAGTAACACTGAATTTAATAACTCGCCAACGGCTTAACGTTTAAAAACAACATGGAAATAAGCGTTAAAATTGTCGAGTCCTTTGCGTTAAATAAATCAACACGATGGATTCGTAGTCAAAATTGTTTCGAATATTTTGAATTTTTAATTAAGCTGCAGGCCGATGTTTTTGTTCCGTACTGTGACAACGTGTCACGAGTCGGGAAACGTTGAAATTTTATGTCAAAAGTTTTTTTTTAACATTAATATTCTTGATGTTTACGGAAATCTTGATGAAATATGAAATATTACTGAGATGACTGTTTTAAGAAGATATCAAAGTAAGCTTAAGAATGTATGCTATAAGCCGGTAAACGAGCAGATGGTTTACGTGATGGTAAACAATCTCCGTCGACCATGGACACCCGCAACACTAGAGGCGTTACAAGCGCGTTGCCAATATTTTGGGGGTTAGGAATTTTAAGGGTTGTTGGGAAATCGGTGATTGGGAAGAGGGGTTGTTAGCTGCAGTAAACTCACTCATACAACGAAACACAACGTAAGCGTTGTTTCACGTCGTTTATAGAACTTTTTTGTGGTTTTTACGAGTTTTTTAATCCATTTGCTTTGGTTAAAGTTTTCATTGTAGATGAAACTTGTAACAACATGAGAAGTGATAAGATTTTTTCAAGTACAAAATTTACATATACAAAAATAATATGAAAATCAAATTATACATATACGACAAAATAAAAATATTTTGCCCATCCCAAGTATTTAAATCGTGACCTTGTTATGTCATATGAATTTAGATGACATTAAATTGATTAATAAATGTTGGACAGCCTTGAGACACTCGTTCTAGATGCATGGCCTGAATTTGTATGAAACTTGAATACTAAACTTTGTTTGTTTCCGAAATACGAATATATATTATATACAAATGTCAATGTTTGTGTGGGTTATACGAGCTCATGTATTCCATACAAATATAAGTAGGTTTTATGATGATAGGACTTGTTCAAAATACTGATATATCTACTTATTATCCAAAGAAATCTAGATTGGATTCAAGATTGGCTAGATTTTTTAGGAACGTACTTTATTACGTCAGTGACAAACTTTTTATACGTTCAAAAGCAATTTTTTGTGCAAACTCATGGTCAATAACTCAAACGACACTCAATTTTAAGAAGCTCTCACTAGAATTTCTGTCTATAGAAATTCTTTATAAATGATAGAGACAGAATGATATACTATAACGTATAAGTACAATTTAAAATGTCAACAGTCAAGCAGACCCTTCCATCCCGACGCAAAGTATTGCTCTCCCATACTTTTTGGGGAGTCTCACACACAGTATTCGGACGTTACTCCCACACCAGAAAATTGTGTCATTGGTGTCATTCGAAGTATGAATTCTACATACAAAATGTTTTATCAATCAATAGGCAAATCTTACATTTTGTGAATCAAACTATCAACTAATAATATATCAACATACCTAATTATAATAATAAAACCCAAGTTACACATAGCCACTGCTCTGAATCCTACAGATACATATATATTTTTTTTAAACTTAAATTGAACCCTAAAAAAGAAAGATACAGCTAAAAAGAAATATTGAAATAAAATAAAAAGGTACTTCAAAAATCTTAAACTTAAACACGGCCCTTAATCTAGACAAATACGTTGTCAGATTTAGCTTTCAAAAAATTATAATAAGTAGGTACGTAGGTACTAAGATTTTTTCTCTTCAAACAACGTTCAGAGGAAAGTATTCAAATCTCGAAGTTCCCGTTATCGCGGGTTATATCTGAGAATAATTTATAGCTTCAGTAATAAATCCTTACTTTTGCTCTGCTTAATTAAAATGTTTTACGAGGATCGCGAAAAAATATTTAAATTCTAAGCATTAGCCTTTATAGTTAATCTCTTTGATAGGGATAGTTTTTTTATGGAAATGTTTTATTGTAATTGGTTTGAGGTGATTGACCTTTTCTAAACGATACCCAGAGGTAATTCATTTTTAATACGGACCTGTGGACAATGTAAGAGGTTACTGAGGCTTTGTCTCAAAGCTGGAGTAGGAACGGGGAAGTCAATAAAAGTCTGACAATCCTTCTTTCCTCAGCCAAGGCAGGAGAAGTCATTTAAACAAAAAATAATGAAAGAATAACGATAGATTTTTTTGCTCGTTCTTTTCCATTCGAAGCTACACTTTGAAACGAGTACCTAACTCCTCTGACAGATAAACTGACAAGGGTCTACCTTTACTAGTAGAATTTTTTTGGTCATAATTTTATTTTGCATAACAACGCATGGCAGAAACTTCATTTCGTAGAAAATCATTTGGTATACCATCATTTGTAATAAATTAAAAACGTATAATTTTGTAAGTCAGAATCATCTTTAGGCATAAATTGATACGCATAATAATTAAAAGGTAGACCCATCATATTGCAGAATGTTCACTGTCAGAATCGTCTTTTGGCATAAATTTCATAACCATAATAATTAAAAAGTAGAACCATCATATCTCAGAATGTTCACAGTTAGAATCGTCTTTTGGCATACTTTTTATATCCATAATATTTGAAAGACTCATCTATCACGCAAGCATGCAGCATACAAGCAATCATGCAAGCAAGCAAACAAGCATGCAAGCATGCAAACAAGCATGCAAGCATGCAAACAAGCAAGCAAGCAAGTAGCATGCAAGCAAGCATGCAAGCATGCAAGCATGCAAGCATGCAAGCAAGCAAGCAAGCAGCATGCAAGCAAGCATGCAGCAAGCAAACAGCATGCAAGCAAGCATGGTTTCTGTCACGGCTCCGGCGCTGCGGGGCTCCGGCGGGCCCACGCGCGCTAATCGTCGCAGACGGCTTTCGCTCACCACCGCAACTTCGGCTTGTTGGCCGGCTTCGCCGGCCAGCCTCAGCTGCGGCGGCTCGCTCATAGCCACCTGCTCCTCAGCCCGCGGGCCGCCTTGCCCCTCCGCGCCTACGCGATTTTAAATTGCACTCTAGGGGTAGGACAAACAAGACTACGTGCAGTCGGTTTTGCAGCGATTTGGCCCTGCCACTTCACTAACTTTTATTCTACCATATTCTTAATATGCCAAGTGAAATTATGCCAAACAATCGTCGCTCTAAATAAACGTTATGTGAAACAAAATTATGCAAAATTAAGCTTTGCCAAACGTAATTATGCGAAATAAAATTCTACCATCTTAAAAGTATGCCTTTGTAAATTCGGACATATAAACATTCGACAAAACAATAATTATATTAAATGATTTTTATGCCATATGTTCGTTTAAAGAAGATTCTGCCAAGTGTGTTATGCCAAACAAATTTCGGAGCATTAAAATTCTGCCAGATAGAGGGAACCCAACTGACAATTCAATTTGACGTTTCAAAAGTGCCTACTTCAGGATTAATTAAAATAAATGCTTTGACTTTGACACTAACAATACAATAAAACAAAAAGTTTGAAAAATTGTTAGTTTTATCGATAAAATCAAAGCACGACATTCCCATCCCTATTAATTACGGTTAAATAACACGACTGTATTATCAGCTCCTACCTTACCGTTAATTGTGACACCTTCCATAGATTTTTCATTCGCTAATTATGTACTTGCCTCTGTCATTATATACAGAATTTCACGAAATTATTTCACTTGTAATAACTTAATTTTATAGCTCCGGATTGTAATTAAATCAATTTTCTATTTGATTTATTTGATTCGTTTTTGCACTTGCCTTTTGTCACGGGTTTGTGTGCTTTTTTTAAAACAATAATCATCTTATGTCTTCTGGAGCGACAGACTCTTACTGACTAAAAACCACCCCGTTCCTACTTCTACTTTTCGAGCTAGAGCCCCGGTAACACACTGGGTAGTCCGCAGCTCTGGGTCGGGCATCAGCCTTACTGGGCCCTATCTGTAATGGACTGATTGCTCTTTAAGGCATTCGCGGAACATGAAGCGCCGTAATACCCACGCATTTGGTTCTGGTCGAGAGACTACCATTGCTCTCCGTCTGCAGACCCGCGTTTTTATGGTTTATATATGGAAGTTTGTTTTATTAAGATTAAATTTGAGGTATTTCAAGAATTTAATCTACTAACAAGATGATATTTGGCGTTGGATGTGCGTATCCATGAAGTTTAGTCGAAACATATTTTTTTACTATTTTACACTCAACGAATTGAATTCCACAAAAGACCAACACATATACAAACAAAAACTATATCACAAAAGAATTTTACAAGTTTTTATTTTAGTTTTCAAATACCGTATAAATTCAATTACTATACTACGCTATTTTAGTCGTAGCGCTACGCCGTAGCAATCTCGTAGCAAAATGTAACTGACCGTAGCGTTGCGTTTGTTACAATATTTTCTCTCACTTTTAGGAAATAAAATGTAGGAACAAATATTAAATTGTTCTATACTATAACTATTGTAATTTGCAGTTATTACTTTTTTATGGTATACGTCGGTAAACGAGCAGACATATCCTGATGGTAAGCAATCACCGCCGCCTATGGACACCCGAAACATCTGAGCCGTTACAAGTGCGTTGTCGGCGTTTTAATGGTTAGAGATTTAACAAATTCAGGGATTGGGAAGATAAGGAATGGAAATTAGGCCTCCGGTAATCTTATTCAACGAACGTGTTATCACTCCGGTCAAGCTGACGCATTCATGACGAAGCATGGTTCTTCCATACTAGTGATACTAATACTAATATTATAAATGCAAAATTATATATGTTTGTTACTCACGTCAAAACAGCTGAATGGATTGGGACGACATTTATAACAGAGGTAGATTATGGTCTAGAATAACACATAGCTTTTTATTCCCACGAAAACACGGGCAAACCGCTGGCCGAAGCTAATAGAATTAAACGTATAACGTTCTTTGTATGTTCCCATTTTTCAGGCTCAACACGGTCTGGTATTAATAACTCAATGGTACAGACAGGCATATATCAAATTTTATTGATATCTATCCTTCATGCTCATCTAATGGACCGATGACCCAGTTTGCAAGCCGTCGGCTCGTACTAAGCCGATTGCGTACAAAATCACTTTTGATTCTCATTCCCTCTTCGCCTTTACTAGGTTAAGATTGATTGAGAAGTGAAATAATCTCGCAGATTGTTTGGTAGGCTGGTAAATGGGACTTTTTTTATGAATTTTGAAATCTTTTTAAAAACACGATTGATTTTACATAAACACGTTTTAATAGGGATGATGAAGGGGTATGAAAATTAAAAATGTATTTAGAGTTCGTCAGTTAGGTAATGAAGAAATCTTAGAGACGTATTTTTTGTTTTGTCGTATAAGATAACAATACTTAGATAAAACGAATCATAGTTTTGGTGACTAGAAAACCGGCTGTCACGCAACGTTTTTGTGATTCACGAATTTATTGTTTTGGGTTTGGATGTCATGTGTATGTGAAATTGTACATTTATGTTATAAATGCACCCACAAAAAAAGAAACTCCTAGTAACGCTTTACTCAATATACAAGAAATAAACAAATATCAAGTGTTTATTTTTTACCCGACTGCGCCAGAAGGAGGGTTATGTTTTTCGAGAGTATGTATGTATGTATGTATGTATGTATGTATGTATGTATGTATGTATGTATAATTGTTTGGCACGCCCTGCAGCCTAAACGGCTTGATGGATTTTGGCTTGAGAGGTGTCGTTGGATTCGTATTTACTGTGAGAGTGACACTGGATATATCAAAATAATAAAAAAACAAAATGGCGGATTTTTGGCGCCAAATTCGAATATTTCTCACTCTCTAGCCTGAACGGCTTGATGGATTTTGACTTGAGAGGTGTCGTTAGATTCGTATTTACTGTGAGAGTGACACTGGATATATCAAAATAATAAAAAAACAAAATGGCGGATTTTTTGGCGCCAAATTCGAATATTTCTCACTCTCTAGCCTGAACGACTTGATGGATTTCTGCTTAATAGGGGTCGTTTGATTCGTATTTACTGTGAGAGTGACACTAGATATATCAAAATATAAAAATAATAAAACTAAAATACCATAAAATAAAAAAGGTAATTTAAAAAACTAAAAAACCCGACTGCGTTTCTTTATAATATTTAAATGAAAAATCCCTAAAACAAGAAAGTCATCGTAAAATTGAAGCAGTCGGGACCCATTCTAAAAAGCCAGCCGTAAGTATGTGCCCTCACTAAGTTTTCATATTTAGAATGGGTCCCGACTGCTTCAATTTTACGATGACTTTCTTGTTTTAGGGATTTTTCATTTAAATATTATAAAGAAACGCAGTCGGGTTTTTTAGTTTTTTAAATTACCTTTTTTTTATTTGAGAGAATCTGTAAGAGAAGATAAAAGGTCATCTGACCAACAAACATTTTTTCCCAACACTAAAAAAGAAAAAACAAATAAACTACCAATTCAATTTCAAAAAACAAGCTTTTCCACTAAAAACTAAATTAAGAATGACTCTGTAAAAAAATAAAGGAGACAGAAGGAAAATCCGAAATCAAATTAGGCCCACTCTAAGAGGACTCCATCTATCAAAAAATCTCGTCTTCACAAACGGGAGTGTCCTGTAAAAAGGAGGTACAGTTACTAGCGATAAATATTGCACATCAATCTTTGAATAAAGGCAAGTAGCCATATTGTTATGTAGACCGATCGTGATTCAACATCAATAGCATTTTTTTTAAGGGGGGAAAATCATCCAATGACTTCTCCCGCCTTGGGTGAGGCGGGAGGGGGTATCAGACTCTTACTGACTAAAAACCACCAAGTGCTTGCTGGTAAACACAGCCTATTTATACACGGAGAAGGTTTTAGGTACTTATAACAGACTAAAACCTGCTAAAACTAGTCGAGTACTGTGATCGAAACTTAAAAAAAAAATGGAAAAGAAATAGAAAAATAAATGACTGTAACATCAGATTACATAGTATTGTTCAGGCTAAGAAAAAGATTTTAGGTATATTGCCCGGCTTAAAAAGTGGAGGTTCCCTCTTTAACACATGTTTAACCTGTTGTCAAAGGAGTCAAGCTTTTTAATCGTAGTTCTATTATTATTTCTTTATTTTTACAAAAGTCGATGTGCAATATTTATTGCCAGGTAGTGTAGTGTCCTTCTCAGCTACAATTAGTGTGTATTAGCGACAGGTAGGACAAAATGATTGCGTTCTTAAGAACGTTTAATGAGTAAGTCATTACCGGAGAGCGTGACCCGTTTCCGATTGAGAGTGGCCTACGTTTGGTAGGGATATCAGAAGGTCAAAATAAATATATTATGATGATAAACTAAAAGTTTTTTTAAAGACATAGAAATAAGGTTTAGTTTCAATTGGTGTAAAAGTGGACAAAAATTATGAATAAAGGTGTTGTCTCGTGTTTAAAGGAAAGTTGTATTTTTTTTTTTTTTTTTTTGAGGCAACGGGGAAGTAGTTTCATTGTGACACTATTCTAATAGCATATTACTAACCTTTTGTACGGTATGTATATAGTTTAATGTTACTGAATAGTTCAATGCTTATTTAAGTTGTATTGTTTATTAAAAAGTTAGTTCCTTTTCTTTAAAACCTTGCCCCACACTAAGGTTTTCTCCTGTGTCGTGGGTGCATTTACAACCATACAAGTTCACAGACACAATACATGACACCCAGTCCCGAAACAACAATTTGTGGATCACACAAAGAATTGCTCCATACGTGAATCGAACCCGCTACACGTTACACGACAGCCGGTTGCCCAGCCACCGCGGCAACCGTGCAGTCAAAAGAATCACAATAGAATTCTGATTCAAAACAATTTTGAGTCAATAAAGAATTAAGCGGACACTTATCATTTTCGATGTACAATGATTCGCTCCAATTTCAATGACGTCAGTCCACGAACAGCCTGGTCAAAGTCAAGTGTCCATATAAAGGATAGCTAAAGGGGTATAAGTTCCAATCATGGTTCACATTGCTCCCATTTCGAGTTTACACTCGATCGTCCTGCTGTGCTATTCTGAAAGTTCTTGTTGCAAAGTCACTTCTGAATCCTCGAAGGCATTAAAGTTTCATGTTCTCAAAATAAGTCAACACTAGTAAGTTAGACACTAGTGCCACTAGGTATTGACAGAATTGACAAGAAACTCAGTGACATTTTATGCCTTGGAATTTTGTCATTTAAACCACAGGCCCGCATCGTACGCTTCGCACGCAACAGATTTTAGTTTGTCGTGTATAGAAACTCATACAACTGCGTCCACTGATCCGCATCGTATGGACCGCATCATCATCATCATCATCAGAACTTTTTTTTTGAGGGGGGAAAATCATCCAATGACTTTAAAACCACCCCGTTCCCACTCCTGCTTTTCGAACCGGAACCCCGGTAAACCCGCTAGGTAGTCCGCAGCTCCGGAATCATCAGAACTTATAAATGCTGTTAATTCCTGTTTAATTATGTTTTAGTTATGTATGTAAGTTGCATTAATTGGTTGTCTATCGTTGTAACTTTTAAATTAAATAAATCAATCAGCAACGCCTACAAGCGATGCGTACTGATGTCGTCATATGAAATGCGTATGATCCGTGCGATGCGTACGATGTAGGCCTGTGGACGCTTACTTTTAATGGGCTTTTTAAAGCGTGACTTACAAAATGAATTGCGAAATGATCTTTGAGATGAATCGAAGGTTTGACCGTTTACAGAATAGCCGGCTAGCGAAGAATTCCCGCCGCAAAACCGCATGTTATCGGGATTCCGAATTGTGGTTACCACCGGTGTGAACTGGTTACCGGTTATCCTATATGGCGATGTAGGGGAATTTTAAATTTGAAACCGCAATGGTCAGCCCTGTTCTATCTAAGCTGAATAGATTTTACATCTTTGAAGGAACCCGTTTTTAAGTTCTGTTGATTTCACTATTACTGTAAAGTTTCGTTGCTGTGAATGCGTTTGGTTTCTACCAATCTTAATCATTAGTATACACATAGTTTAGCACTGGTGGAAACGGACACAGCTAAGCTACCTACCTACCTATATTTATTTATTAATTTTAAAAAGATGTAGCATACTATCGATATATCGCATACTCGAGCAGCGTATATTTTTCGTACAACTACATTGCTTAGTATCAGTAGTACCGGTCCCATTGATTCAAAGCTTAGCTATTATACATCTTCGGAGCAAAGCTACTATCTCTGGTGAAAAAGCACCCGAAGAGTCCCTGATTTTGCTTGAAACTAGTCGTATTAAATTGTAAAACAACGCTAATAGTTTTTTAATTCTTTTTAATTTACTGTAATTTCCCTGTCTAACGCCATTCACTAAGAGATACAAGGAACGACATTTATAGCTGTTTCATTGCTATTTTATTTATGTTATTAGGGTGCTTGACTTTTTTTAAACAGGACGGCAGACGCCTAAGTAGAATACTTAGTAACTTATCCGAATCTTAATTGTCGACTCCTGTTAGTACTTAGTCCTAATGTTTAACCTTTGAATAAGAATTTAAGAAGTCCATTAGTCCAATTTGTAGGAGACGCATTTGTAATTTGGCACTTATGTATGTATTTAGTTCGGAGGATTTTATTCTTCTTTTGGTAATTTGCGTTGAGGATATAATTATATATGTATAAGGTGTTCTTAAATTATCTTCTACGGCTTTGATGGAAGGTAGTATTGCGTTTGAAGATTACAATAATGAAGACATTTTGTACCCCGGATCAGTGAATTTAATTTGAGAACATAAGGAAGTTAAATAAACGTTTACTCTACTCGTCAACGTTTAGTATTATTAAATAGTTTTTAGATTTAAGAGAAGGTTGTAGATGTATTACTTAACCGTTAACCGGGGCTCCGGCTCGAAAAGCAGGAGTAGGATCGGTGTGGTTTTTAGTCAGTAAGAGCTTGACACTCCGTCTCGCCTCGCATAAGGGGGAGAAGTCATTGGATGATTTCCCCCCCTCAAGATGAGAAAATATTACCTGACTTAACAAAAAAATAAGGTTGTAAAGACAATTGTAGGTTCTCTTTTTTATTTAAAAATTAAAATATTATTATAAGTTTGACTACTTTGTCAAAGATTTCTTACAATTCTGGTACCTTAACAATTGAGTAACTGGAATTACTTGAAATTCCTCAGTCGCCCTGCTATATGAGTGCGGTAATCAAGTCGTTTGTGTAATAGACTGCTATCCTTGTGGAATGGATGCCGTTACACGATGCTGAGTCTGTTATTGTGTGAGGTGAGATGTAGATTTGTTAAGGAATGTGTTTTGTGTATAGTGATACTAGCTTCTGCCGGCGACTTCGCTCGCGTTTTCCTACAATAAAAAGTATCCGGTCAACAACCCTTAAATTCAGGCACTTATAACGCCTCTGGTGTTTCAAGTGTCCATGGGCGGCGGCGATTGCTTACCATCAGGTAATACAGCTGCTCGATTACCGGCTTGTTTCATAAAAAAAAACGTAAGTCAAGTAATACTCTGTGTGTATACCAAATTTTATTAAAATCCGTTCAGTAGTTTCAATGTGATTGACGGACAAACATTCAGACATCTAAACAAATGAGATTTTCGAAACACCGAAATAAGCTCAGCAATACTTCCCCTTGCCCCTCAGCTACTTAATATAATTATGTGATAAAACAATAATTACATACATACATACATACATACCGTCACGCCTTTAATCCCCGAAGGGGTAAGCAGAGGTGCTCACTATGGCACGTAATGCCACTGTACAATGCACACCCACTCTTCACAATTTATGTTGTAAGTCCCATATAATAGGTGGTGAGCTTATTGCTATATACCGGGCACATTTCCAGACACCGTGCTACTACTGAGAAATTTTCCCGGGAATCGAACCCGAGACTCCTTGCCCAGCAGTCGCACTTGCAACCACTCAGCCACTTTATATAATTATGTGATAAAATCATTATTATATCCACAAAACACCCTTTATTACACAAAAACTATCACCTGTCCACATTAAAATAATCCAACTACTAACATAGAGAAGAAGATCTCAGTATTCAGACGTTATCCTTTTTATCGTGGACCCAATTTCCCATGGGGAGTGTCCCATTGTGACGCGACAAGGACAATTACGTCCCACCTGCTATCTCTGAAAAGTGATATATGGTCGAACCCTGACAATTTATGTATAGTTTGTATAGATATATTGTATAGTTTAGTTTCGATTTACGTAGAAGAATAGAATTGGAAAGTAATAATGTCGTGGTGAACGAGAAGTTTACGACTTCTCATGTATGAGGTGTGGGTTCGGAACTTACCAACGGTAAGTACTAATGTGACTTTTTCCAAGTTATTTCTATTTTCTAAGATTACTTAAACACTAGACCAAAAAGGCAATCAGAAATAAATTATTCAAAGTATGTTTTAGCAATCACTAAAATCGATTTAATTCAAATATAATGTCATATTTTAATTCAAATATATACCAAATCCCTTATAATAAAACTTAACTGATAAGTCCATTCAATATTAACTTTTGATTGCACAGTTGGCGCGGTGGCTGGGCAACTGGCTGCCGTGCAACGTGTAGCGAGTTACATTCCCGCACAGAGCAACGCTTTGTACATACATAACTTCACACCTGTCTCCCATGGGGGTAGGCAGAGACAATGAATCGCAAATTGCTACGATTCTTACATAACTCTTTCGCTTCATCAACAGTCATCAGTCTTTAACAACTTGTATGATCCACAAATTGTTGTTTCTGGCCTGGGTGTGTATGTGAACTTGTATATTTGTAAACGCACCCACGACACACGAAAATACATAGTCTGGGACAAAATACATAAAAACAAAACACATTTCTCTTACAACTATGTACGAGTACATGTCTCATTACCTACTTGACCAAGTACGTAAGCCTATGTAACACGACCAGTAGACCGCTTTACTCCACCTCATACTCATCATATTTCAATTTATGTATAATATTATATCTAGCTTGCATCGTTCCATACGTTAAGTTATATCTACATGATACCATCATCTACCCGATATTCTATGACCATATACTACCCTATATGATACTCATAGTATATCTATGTGTATATGTATAAACATGGTCTTCTTACTAATGGGTTACCTTAGGTTGTTTATACCATATGGGGAAACCTCTTATGACTTAATTTAAACCACATATTTGTTATTATCATGGCTGACAATATACGAAAAATGAACGACATGACATAGGTCCAGTAGTTAAACTAAAAAGTGCATTATTCTCTTTGAGCTTATTTGGACACTGTTTACAATTACAGCATTATAACAGCCGCGCCACAAGTCCGTAACATTACTGGACAACCTACAATATTACAGCTGTTCGGTGTTCAAGGAACATGGAGCTGTTCAAACAGAATTTATTACTTGATTTATTTTGTTTGAAAATGTTAGTAACATCACGCCTTTTATCCCTGAAGTGGTTGGCAGAGGTGCATATTATGGCAGTAAAACCAATTTTTGGTTTTAAGTTGAAATAATTAGTTGTATTATGCTTCTGTGGACGAGTACTACTTGTAGTTTCATTTAAATCATATGACTAATCTCCATACTGTGTAATATTATATCTAGCTTCTATTATAACATACGTTCAGTTATATCTACGCGATACCATCATCTACCCGATATCTTATGACCATAATATACTACCCTATATGTTACTCATAGTATATGTATGTGGACAGTGCCCTACTAACTATGTACGGTACGATGACGCAGCAGAAATGTGGACTCCTTATTGACGGTTATCTTAGGTCATTTATAGGGACTCCAATAGGCTCACCCCCTATTACATGGGACTTATAACACAAAATGGTGAAAAGTGAATGTACATAGCGGCATTACGTGCTGTAATGTGCACCTCTGCCTACCCTTTTGGGGATAAAAGGCGTGACGTTGCGTTAATAAGCCTATCCTAGTTTGTCTAAAGAGATGCACTATCAGTATATTGCATTCGTTGCAGTACATTCCTATTATCATCCTATTATTTTTTAATGTTCGTTTGGTAGATTATGTTAAAACAATATACATGTATTTTTTCTATTACATACAATATTAAATACTTTAGTTAGACGATACATTGATTTGAAATATCGTGTGACGTCACCACTTATTACATTTTATAGGGTAGCGTGACATAACAACCTCCTGCTCCTAAACTGAACTGCGTTTCATTGAAGTATTTGTTTACTTGTATGAAAAAAAAGACCGAATCCGCACCCTCATGCATGGGAAGCGGGCGTCGTAAACCTCCGGGCAACCACGACAAAAACGTGCACATAGATAGAATGACATTCAAATTATAAATGCGTAAGTTTGTCAGTATGGATATTTGTTACTCTTTTACGCAAAAACTACTGAAGAGATGGTGATACAATTTGGAATAGGAACAGATTATGGTCTGGAATATTACATTGACTAATTATTATCCAACAGGAATGCGACCGAAGCCGCTGACAGTAGCTAGTATTATTACATTTTTATCGATAGACAAATTACATAGTAAGTCTAGCAGAAGTAGTAACGATTGATGTAGAGACCGTATTGTTTTCCTAATTCTTTTGGCTAACTAGATAACGATAGATAACGATTACTATAATTCTTCCCTGGTTTGTCTACCCTGGCATTACGCCAGACCTCTAGAGGTCAAGGCTTGGGTTACCACGTGCCAGCCCATTGATTTTTGTTATGTAAGGTCTTGGAATTAATGTCTTGTTCGGTTTAGGGTCCGTAGAATGACTGGTGAATGTAAGGTTTTTTTTTGGGTCATAACGTAATGGGTTCGATCGTGGTTCTGTAAAGGGGTTGGTATATCATGAAGACATAGGTTCCAGTATATTGTAATAGGCTCATACTCTGTTACATGGGACTCATAACACAAATTAATTGAAAAGTTGGTGTATATTGTATAGCAGCATTACGTGTCGTAATTAGCACCTCTGCCTACCCCTTCGGGGATAAAAAGGCGTGACGATGGCGATAGGTTAAGATAAAGGTACGCGTCTACAGGCCCGCATCGCACGCAACGGGTTTTAGTTTGTCTTGTATAGAAACTCATACAACTGTGTCCACTGATCCGCATCGTACGGACCGCAACATCAGCAATGCCTACATGCGATGCGTACTGATGACGTCATATGGAATGCGTACGATGCGCTCGATTTGGGCCTGTAGATGCTTGCCTTTAAGGATTATTAATAACAAGTCAATATGCAAAATACAAAATGAATGCGATTAACTTTTTATCAGCATAACTTGAAAAACTAAATATTCTTAAATCAAATTAACCAATTATAGTTATTCCAAGAAGCCTAGAAATATAAGTTTATTTAAAACCTTTATTTTATTAAATAAAAAAAGACTTAAATGCAAGTGTAATACAGAACATTATTCATTTGAACTGAAATAAAAATTCATTTAAAATTTTATTTTCGAACATTTAAATTGAATTAATCATTCACATTAATGGAGCCAAATTACTTCAATAACCAATTTTATTTTTCTGATGTAAAGAAAATAACCTTTGGTTATTTTGGTTGACTGTGCTTTAAAATTATTTTATTTCTTTTTAATTTGTCAGATTTATCAAAGTGAAATCAGGTGCTGACAGGGCTAAAATTGTTATTAAAAGTAAATTGACTGCACAGTTGTCACGATAGCTGGGTAACTGGCTGCGAAGGTGTACTGGGTTTGATTCCTGCATGAACCAACTCTCTGAGCGATTCATAAAGTTTTGTTTCGGGTCTGGGCATTATAATATAAATAATTATTATGTATGTGAACTTTTATGTAAACGCACCTACGACACAAGAGAAAATCCTAGTGTAGGTCTTTAATAGTGTTTCATATAGCGGCATTACATACCGTAATTTATACCTCTGCCTACCCCTTCGGGGATAAAAGGCGTGACGTTGCACATGCATGTTTTGTTATCAGTACAAATGATTGAATTTGGTTTTAATCGCATTGGTTTTCAATTATGAATAAGTTGGAATTAATTTTTCGAATAAATAATAGCAACATTTTTTTTATATTAAAATACCGCAATAAAATTATCATATTTTATAATATGTATTATTATAAATTATTGTATTTACATTTTAACACAAATAAAGGCTAAATATTCAAATTCATTGCGATTATTGAAATAAATAAACACATTAAGATGAAATGTTGTGCATAAGTAGATAAACAAATATTTGTTTAATCTAAAATTATTCTTGATAAAACATAAATGTAACCTATTAACCACGATTATAATTATTTATAAACATTTTCAATAATTAAAAAAAAAAATATATTTTTCTTGTAAAAGGTAAAGGGCTTACTGCTATATTACGCGCGGAACTTTTAAGTATATGATGGGTCAACGTTTGGCCTGTGGTTTGGCTTTTATCCCACTTGATGGTATAGTGATGATGCGGCCTACGATAGATCACGTTTGCCCATAAGTTACTAATTTACTCGGGCCTTGAAAAAATCCACGTATACCCTTCAGGAAATATAAACTCCGATAAAGGATTCAGTTTTTTAGCCGTTCACAAAGGAAGAAGGCAAACAATAAAATAAAAATAAAAAACTTACTAAACAGATATCTTCAAGCGTTTGAACTGAAATTTTGTATGCACGTTTCCATTGCATAACCATAAATGCGAAGCATAAAAAGCTTGTATATAAAAAGATTTAAATATAAAAAAAGATTCGTTTACTCCACCATTTGAATCAATCCTGCGAACATTATTCCAAACAGCCTCACACAAATAAAAATATTCATACACATACACAATGCAAAAATACATCACGAAACACAAATACCACATAAAACATTGTATCGTCAGCAACAAGAGTAATTTCCACAATTTCTGACTAATAACAATAATCCCTAAGTCCCCTTAGAAGTTTGTTCTTCAAGCCGGTATTAGGACTAAGCCCAATCAGACTTGGAACAGGACTTATAATACATAGACGAAAGAAAACCGTTTATTTCTTCAGTTTTTGCAAGTATTTATGTATTTTAGTGGAAGGAAATGTAAGGATTAACATAATTGTTTTGTGTTGACTTGGTTGTTAGAAGTGGTTGGAAACAGGACACTATGTGAGATCTTTTTTTGAAGAAGGAAAATCATCCAATGTCTTCTCCCGCCTTGGGCGAGGCGAGAGGGATTTTCAGGTTCCTACTGACTAAAAACCACCCCGTTCCTACTCCTGCCCGTCGAGCTGGAGCCCCGGTAAACCCGCTAGGTAGTCCGCAGGCAAACTTCACATCAGACATCAGCGCTTCTGGGACCCATCTGTGATGTTCTGATGACTCTTTTAAGCGCCCGCACGGTCTGGTTCTGCTAGCTACCCTTGCTCGTCGTCCGCAGACCCGCTTATATGAGGTCTGCAAATGTGTAATAGACTTGATCGTGCTTACACATGCAAAGAAGGAAATACTTTTGATAATTAAGTCACTAAACTTTCTCCCGGGGCTTCGTCTATGTAATGTTTTAGGATCTTATGACGATGCCAAATTTTTTATGGTTTCGGCCGGTAAACGAACATATCCAAGTAACAGTAGGACAGTATCTATCAGTCTGTGTTTGACTTATAGTCATCTTTACTCTCATACAAAACTTAAAAATACTTCAATTCATCACAAAACACGCTTATACATAAACAAAGTAACGAAAAAAGAATCGCTCAACCAACAAAAAGTATTGATGTGTAAATCCTTCTTTTACACGAAAAAATCCAAAACATTTAAGTACTTGCCTCATTACTGTTCTCAAGTCGAACTCAACAAGTTGGAAAAGTTTGTTCATAAGCCGATACTGCATTCAAAAACTAAGTTCCAAGAGATTATCCTTCGATATTGAAAAATCCCAATGTTAAAATATTAAGGTACTGCTACACACGCTCAATATAGTATACTAAAAAAGCGTTCTATTGAGTATGCTTAATATGAACATGCTTATGAGTTTATGAGCAGTTTACATTTCCAAGCAATAGGTTTATAGTTATATTATTCGGTCTACCCCCAATAGAGACATGCGTGAGCTTATGTATGTATTTTTTAAGAACTATTCCTAGACATATGCTACTAAGTAGCATATGCTCAATTGAAGCATGTTTTCGTGCTTGAATTTAGCACGTGTACCAGTCACTTTAAACGGTCGATCGAAAAAATATATTTTTTAAAATAAATCCATCTTTTTAAACTTTTCAATTAGAATCGATTTGAATGAAATCTTTTTGAATGAGAAATTGATATCAATAAATGTTATTGATACTTTTGAATTGAAAATTAGTAGATTTTGAATAATAATATCAGTGTCATAGACCTGTGTAAGTTATCTTTGGGAATTCAAAAGAAATTTGAATAAAAGTTTCGATTAATTTATTTGATTGGTTTTATTGATTGTAATAATAGTTTGAGAAGGTTATCTGAGGTGAAGAGAAATGGTAATTTTATTCATTTTATAACAAATTGTTATTAATATGAGGCCTCGTTTATCGATTGTCGTCAGTAAAATTGGCAGCTGTAGCCAAACTCATCAACAGCCTATAAGTGGCCACTGCTGAGCAAAGGCCTTTTCTCACATGGAGAAGTTTTGAGCTTTAATCACCACACTTGCTCAATGCGGGTTGGCAAATTCAAACTCATGACATAAAATCATAAGCCCAAGTTTCGTCACAATGTTTTCCTTCGCCGTTTGTCAGTGGTGTCTAAATAATCTAAGAAAGTACATATAACTCTGAAAACATCACATTGGTACTTGCCGTTGGTAGGTTTCGAATCCGGACTCTTATGCATGAGAAGCGACATCAGTTCAATGAAAACGAAGAGAACTGCCTTTTGCATCAGGCCCTTGATCCATCTACCCAACACCAGCCTCCTAAGATGGATGTCGAGGCTTTTAGGAATCAACCCATAGGCCAATAATTATTTATAAGACTCCTTTAAAACTAGACCTACTCATCCAACTAATAAGTACCAAACAAAGCTCAACTAGCAACAAGCCTCATCGATCTAAAACATTAATTTCAGGGTTGAAATATTTAAATTTAAATTTACTTAAACTTTAATCATTTCTTATCTGAAAAGCAATTTAAACTTGGAGCCAGTCTTCATAACGATCGCCGAAAACTGATAAAGCCGTGTATGCTTCGCGCTTGTTAATTTAAATGGGGTAAGCAGGGTTGTAGGTGTTTATTGTTATCATTTCTTGGTGTGATTACTAAGGTAGATTAAAGGTGTTCAAATCTCGAGTTGGTAAAAGTATTATTATGAGTGTCGGTTTTCGGTATGTTTTAAATAGTACTATGTGTGAAATAATATGTCTTGTTACAATATTAGGTTTCATAATTTACCTGTAATATTAGTAGGAAGATTTGAAATAAATAAATATATATATGGTAGACTACTTTTTTCATCCAATGACATCTCCCATGGTACAAATAATAGGCACTACTTTTTTCATCCAAATGACATCCAAGGAACGAGGCGATAGGGAGTCAAACTTAAACTGAGACTCAAACTTTTTTTAAAGGGGGTAAAATCATCCAATGACTTCTCTCGCCAGGGTGAGGCGAGAGGGAGTTTCAGACTCTTACTGACTAAAAACCACCCCGTTCCTACTCCTGCTTTTCGAGACGGAGTCCCGGTAAACCCGCTAGGTAGTCCGCAGCTCCGGCTAAATTTAAACTGATATCTAATATAAGTTAAACTTCAACTTACATTCAAATTAAAACCCAATCCTATAGTAATTACAGTTCGCAACGTATCGATATCATTGTAATTGGTTTTTAAGGTCGCGTGTCAATGGATCCGATGTAAAACATATTGGCACCGAACGAAATAGTTCGACGAACACTCGAAATAGTTTGGAAATTTACTCCGTGTGACACGTGTATGTGAGAAGTGTTTGTTGATGAATATTTATATAGGACGTTGTTATAATTTCTTGTGTCCATAAAAGGTTGGATAGATATCTACTAGAGTGTTCATGTTTTTATGGAATAGGGGGCAAACGAGCTGACGGGTCACCTGAAGGTAATCGATCAGCGCCGCCCATGGACACCAACAACACCAATAAATTAATTATTAAACTAGTCAAGTTCCTCGTCAAAACAGTACGTGAGTAAGCCGATAACATAATAATTAACACCAATAAACATATAAATATTATATATAATAAACATATAATTAGATTATGTATATTTTTTGTACTTTTTTTTCAGCATTATGTAACTTGACCCAAAAATTGAATGCTGTATCTCAACACAAAACCTTTTTGGTAAATTTTTTGAAGGGGTAAAATCATCCAATGACTTCTCGCGTCTTGGGTGTGGCGAGAGGAGTTTCAGACACTTACTGACTAAAAACCACACCATTCTTACTCCTGCTTTTTGAGCCAAAGCCCTGGTAGACCCACTAGGTAGTCTGCAGCTCTGGGCAATACATAAACTTATTTATTTATTTATTTTTACCCATGTTCGTCCCACTGCAGGGCAAAGGCCTCTCAACCCTCCTTCCACTCCTCTCTGCGGCTAATCCTTATAGTATTATACATAACATTATGTTGAAATAATAAGGAACTTAAAATAATTATCCGTACTTAACTACGAAAATTTCAGAATAAATCCTCGCACTGAAGCCTGAATTTTCATTATAATAATAAACAAATAATATTGCATTGAGTGCACAAGAATTTAATTTACAATTAAGCCATTATATGAACATTATTTTGTTAATAACGGTATTATTTCTGAAATACAGCTCTATAATTGAAATGTATTCAGATATATATCAACGCGAATTTCGATACGTAATAAGAATGAATTTATTGAAGCACTTCAATAGTAATACCACTACACTTCAATACAGTTCATTGAAGTTTATTCAGTAAATTGAGAAGAGAAAATATTATTTTTACACGCCGTAAACGAGCAGAAATATACCTGATGGTAAGCAATCACCGCCGCCCATGGATACGTGAAACACCAGAGGCCTTACAAGTGCGTTGCCGGTCTTTTGAGGGTTAGAAATTTTGGGGAATCGCAAAATTTGGGGATCCACAAATTGCTATCTCGGTTCTGGGTATCATGTGTATGTGGAACTGTCAGTTTGTAAACGTACCCACAACACAAGAGAAAACCCTAGTGTGGGGCAAAGAAAGAAATAGTTTTTCCATGCAACGTGTAGTGCCCGACCAACACGCTAATCGTGCAGTCGAGTCGTGCAACATTAAGCGTGTAGTATGTTCCCTAGGATTAAGAATATAGCGAGCCCAAAAAGGTGTGTCAAAAATAAATAATATATTACAGACAGAGGTATATTTAAGATCACAGAATCATTCATACATCTTCTGAGCTCAAAAATAGAAAACAATCGCGCATCAAAAAGCCGAATCAACCGGGTCGGATATCAAACGGTAAAGCGACCTTTATTCAATACGGATAACCGGGTTACATAGTAACCGAGTAACCGGAAAAGTTTTCACTAACCCGTTACGAATATTACGCAAACATACCAACCAGTTGGAACTAGTTTTGTGCAGATAAAAGCGGTTATATCGGGATGTAGTCAAATTTTGTCTCTTATACTTTTATTTGTTTTGAATTTGTTTGAATTTGTTTGTGTTATGTTTTGTTTTGTTCTTATATCTCGAGTGTATTGAGTGCTTCGTTTCTGTAGTTTGTTTTAAGAGTTTCTAGTTTACTCTTTTATAAGAGGAGTTTCCTGGTGGGATAGGGTATTTTAATAATATAATATGCTTTTTTTTACAAAAAGCGAAAGTAGAGTAATATGGTATCAACAAAAAGACAAGATAGACGGTTGGCGCGGTAGCTGAGCAACTGGCTGCATAGCGGTTTCGATTTCTGCATGAAACAACTCTTTGTGTGACTTACAAATTGTTGTTTCAAGTCTGAGTGTGAATTACTATTTACAATATCTCAAATTCAAAGTCAAAGCATTTATTTTAATTAATCCTAAATTAGGCACTTTTGAAACATCAAATTGAATTGTCCGTCAGTCTGTCTGTCGGTGAAGCTAGGTGCATCTCGGGATTGGTCATCAATTATTATTGTCTAATCTCATATGTGTTGCAAGCAGTAGGCAAACCGCCCCCTAACTCCTGTTCGCCACCTAAGGAGCGGCCAACTAGTTCCGTACGGATTACTAGGGGCTTATTTAGGCTTACTAAGGCATTAGTCGTTAACAATAAATGGGACAATATTTCAGACTACGTAAAACTAAACATAATAAGTAAGTTCTAAGTATTTTCTCTTGATCCGGAGCTGCGGACTACCTAGCGGGTTTACCGGGGCTCCAGCTCGAAAAGCAGGAAAAGGAACGGGATGGTTTTTAGTCAGTAAGAGTCTGACACTCCCTCTCGCCTCGCCCAAGGCGGGAGAAGTCATTGGATGATTTCGCCCCCCCCCCCCCCAAAAGTATTTTCTCTTCGAAATATAAAGAGCAGATGGCATTCTAAAAACTTAGCCCAAACTATTTAGTTATTTATCTAACTTCACAAAGACATGGACGAAAGTCTAGACACTGAAACATCAAACAATAACTTTAATTTTGAAACCTAAACCTTTATGTCCTTAAGTCGAGAATCCAGTGAAGACAATACTGCAGTCAACAGCAGGTCAAGCTATTCAAACCTGTCCAATTCAATTTCAAACTTTATCCTTTTGATATAAAGAACAAAATCTACTGTAGAAATTGATAGTTTGGAGTAGTTTGATCTGCTGTCGACTATATGTCGTTTTGTATTCAGGCTTCGTATACCTAGTGTCGATTGTACATTAGTAGTGACACATGGTACGTTTCTTCTAGTATTTTAGTACTACTAGTATGCTAATTTAAGCAATACTAGGTCATAGTGTTCCTCTTTGGCCTAAAAAGTCTAATGGATTTTTTCGTAAAGCGTTATTGAATGTTAAGTACGAGATGTGAAATTGAATGTAACGTACTTTGATAGTTATTCGATGCTGTAACTATGCTATTGACACTAGAAGAGCTCTGTTAATATTAGGTTAATTTTTTTTTTATTTTAGGTTGTAAGTGTAGAAGCAGGGACTAAATGATGTGACATGTAGCAGTTTAATTCCAAAACAAAAAATGTAAGTCAAAATCATTTATTCCAATTAGACCAGTAAACGATACTTAAATTGGACGAGAAACCATATTATCATAGTTTGTTCTGCAGTCTAATCAGAAATGAAATTATTTCTCTTTCTGGTTATAGCGTAATGCAACACTGCAACGTCACGCCATTTATCCCTCGAAGGGATAGGCAAAAGTGAACATTACGGCATGCCGCTGTACAACGTACTACCACTTTCACCATTTGTTGTTTATAGTCCCATGTAATAGAGCGTGAGCTTATTGCCATTGTACTGGGCACAATTCCAGACTCCTGCTACTACTGAGTGTAATCTATACCTATTATTATAAAATTCGTCTTTGAAAACACTTTCACTACACAAAAAACAACTAAGGGTAATAAAGTAAAGTCCCAAAAAAATCCCTTCTAACAAAACACTGCGGCAATTTCAAAAAACATCCAATTCATCAGCTACGAAAAGAAAGACCTTATTTCCCCTTCGAAAATAAATTAAAAATAAAAACAACCCGGCAACCACTTACCCGGAATAACTCACTTCACATGACCACTAAGACTCTTTCGAAAAAAAAAATCCTTAACACGGTCGAAATACCCGGATATATCGTCCGGTTATCGAGACTTGAAACTCCATTAACCGGCTCCTGGTATGTCTAGAATATTGAGTGAATGTGTCCAATTAACCCTCAACCGTTTCCACCCTTGACGGCGTAGAAAATCTAACCCTTGTTAGTGTCAACCCTTAAATTCGGATTATCCGGATATCGACAAGCGTTGAACCGGTTAAGATACCTTTGGACCGGGCAAAACGGCCGGATTATATTTTGTGTCGGTTTCTGTGAGGTTGCGTTTTTGACGGTCATTTCTTATCCGGTTGCTGTACGGGTATTATTGGAGTTGCAGTTTTGTGGATTCGCCTTTGGAAACTGGATTTCTAGAGGCGAGTGTTCAATAGAATATCGGAATGCGAATTAAAATGTATTATGAACATCGTACGTAGTAATAAAATAACTGCTATAAAATGAATGATATTTTAAAAGTGTTTAAATTCGACTCTGCTTACCTCCATAGAGAATAAAAGGCGAAATACTATGACGGTATCTCGTATACTAGTTATATAGGTATAAAGCTAAAGAGTTTGTTTGAACTCCGGAATTACTGGTCCGATTCGAAAAAAAATATTTTTGTGTTGGATAATCCATTTATTGAGGAACGTTATAAAACATCACTATAAAACATCATGCAACCGTTAAAAAGAGGCGCGCAGATATAAACAATATTTCATTATTATTTGTTGTTGATACTGTACGTCACGTCGTTTATCCCATTTATATATGAAGGGGTAGGCAGAGGTTCACACTACGGCACGTAATGCTGCTATACAATGTACTAATACTTTCCTATGCTCTATACAATGTACTTATACTTTCGTGTGCCTATTGCCATATGTATACTGTGTACAATTCTATACTCCGTGCTAATACTAAAAAGGTTGAAGAAAATCCAGTAATATTTTGCCTGACTGTCAGCAGTCGAACTTGCGACCACTCGACCAACGAGGCAGTCTAAAAAATTATTTATCTTTCCTAAATAGAAATGAGGCGTGATAACAATACCAAAATTACCGAAATACCGAAACCAGAAACTCTAAATAGAGACGGAAACATCTTCAGAAATTGTTTTTGACACTTTAGAAATATTACAAGAGAGAGCTCTGGTATCTGGGGGCACGGTAGTGCCCCCGCCAAGACGAGCCAAGCGAAGCGCAAGGGCACTACCTACCTTTTCTCGAAGCGCTTCGTCGTATTTTTGAACCTTCATAACTTGAGTTTGGGTTATACCAGATAAACAAAATTTTCAGGATATAATGTCAGTGGTAGACTTAATAAACCTCTAAAGTTTCAATTGCATAGCTCTTATACTTTAGATTTTATTGATATCTAAAATACCCCGATTTCGTCACTCACTCACTCACTCACTCACTGATGATCAACAAAATTCTTAAGGTACTTCCTGAAGTCCTAGAAAACTGAAATTTGGTATGTAAGCTAGTATTAGTACCCAAACAACAAAAAAATCCTAAAACTTGGAACTTTTACCCCCCAACCCCTTAAACTAGGGGGTGAAAGTTTGTTCGAGACTTCCGCAACTTTTGACGCTAGAGGTCTGAATGCGGCCGCGGAGGGGTAAAAATCTGAAATAGGGAAACTTAATTCCCTATTTCCTGCTTGAGATCTGAAAATTATACACAAGTACATACATAGAACACAAACTTTTCATCAAATCAAAACATTATCCTACCCATAAGTACTTAGATATGAATAATATTACTACACTTCACTTCGGTAAGTGTTTATTAATCAACCTATACTTTTGAACATAAGCATCGTAAGTATAGTATGCGCCAACGCCCGCCGCCTGCCCCCTCGTCCCCGCGCAGTAGCTAAAAATAATCGGCCCGTCAGCGAGCGCGGCACCCGAACGCGGGCAGACGCGCGAGGGCAGACGTCGTGGACGGTTGTCTCGTTGAATGAAAAGTTTTCGGAATATTTCGGTGATTTAAAAGTTTGCTATCGCGGAGAAAAAAACCATTTGCCTAATATTTAATTGTTAGTAGTTTAGTAGGTAAAGGTTTAGATACTAGTGTTTTAATTTTCATTGATAAAAAGTATTAGGATTACGTTTCCAATTTTCTTATAAATTTAGTAGTTTAGTAGGTGAATTTGTCGCTCATTTTATCTTTCTATCATAAGCAACCTACAAAAAGAAATGAAATCCCACAAAAACATTTCATGTTAAATGTTGCCAAGACGAGACCATATAGCTCGCACTGTCAAAAAGTAATCAGATCCCGTGTAGAGCCAAGTTTCTAACCCTATACTTTTGAACTGGCGAGTTGGCCGCACGGAAAGAGTTTAGAAGATTGAATAGATTTTTAAGCTCAAGCCCATATGACGAACAGCAAAAAGTCCGTGCGGCCGACTCGCCAGTTCAAAAGTATAGGGTTAGAAACTTGGCTCTACACGGGATCTGATTACTTTTTGACAGTGCGAGCTATATGGTCTCGTCTTGGCAACATTTAACATGAAATGTTTTTGTGGGATTTTATTATTCAGTAGCATTTTAAATGTGTAAGATGTACTGTTTCATGAATAATTAATTAATCTTGAGATTGCCTCATTAGTTCGGCTTGAACTGAGAGGGGATATTAGAGTGCTTTTCCACCAAAGATGTGCTATGTAGCTATGCTTCGAAGATGTACTACGATTTTAAGTGTGGGAGAGCCATGCTTCGGCACGAATGGGCCGGCTCGACCGGAGTGATACCACAGCCTCACAGAAAACCGACGTGAAACAACGCTTGCGTTGTGTTTCGTTGTGTGAGTGAGGTTACCGGAGGCCCAATTCCCCCTTCCCAATCTTCCCCATCCCCATTCCCGAACAACAACCCTTACATTCCTTGCCTCCAAAAGGCCGGCAACGCACTTATAATATCTCTGGTATTTCGGGTGCCTATAGGCGATTGCTTACCATCAGGTGATCCGTATGCTCGTTTACCGGCTTGTACAATAAAAAAATCTTGTTTAAATCTCATAATAATACCATAAGTCCCAATACGAAGTCTAGAATCATAATCATATCATACATTTTATTCAATAACACTAAGAACATCACTTAGTGCAAAGTACACCATAACTTAAATTACACCTCTACCTACCCTTTCAAAAACAAACAAGCGCAGACAACATTAATAGAATCTATAATTACCATCGTAATCTAAGTTACTCCCCAAGTATGTTCGAATCGCTTAAATTATTTGACATCGATGAACCGTCTTCTCTCCAAACTTTAAGGTCAATTAGACCTTTAATAAAGTTTGTGACATCAACCAATGAGCTGCGGTTTATGACGTCACACCTTGCTCCTATTGGCGGTAGCCTAGTAACTTTACTTCGGGTAAGTTAGGTTATCGAAGGTAAGATGTATTGTTGGAGTTCGCAGAATTTTGAAGCAAGTTCGCTATGGTTTGTAGATGATGTATTCCTAGAAAGGTTAGGTAGAAGATCACATATAATATAATTATTGTTATGCCCACTCGAAACTAGTTCTGTTACAAGTTCTAGGAATATTCTGACTTCCCTCGCCTCCGGTGAGGTTAGAGGCAGTGTCAGACTATTACTGATTAAAATCCACCCCGTTCCTACTTCTATTGGAGTTGGAGCCCCGGCAACCTACTAGGCAGTCCGCAGCTCCGTATTTTGATCTCGTCTATAACTGAACAGTGAGCATTATAAATGAAAGACAGACTTTTGTTCAATGCATCACATAGTTTACAAATTGTTGTTTAGATTCCACTTCAAGCTGGCGGCTTTATGACCAATGTCGATGATTTTAGTCATGGAGCGCAGCGTGGTGTTTCTTAGTCTATCCGACAGTCGAACTCCTTAGTGTGGGAGAACGTTTTTTAAATGGAGATCGTCATCTTCACATCAAACAAATGAGTGTCAAGTCACAGTCAAAATTCAAAGCATTTATTTTAACTAAACCATGAACCGTCAATAAATAATAATGATAATGGGGTATCCATAATCCTCATTGTTAAAAAGCAACTTGAGGATCGCAATCTGGCCACTGAACCTCAATAACTCAATAACTAGTCACAATTTTAAATCATATCAGCCTCAAAAAGTCTACTGCTGAACATAAGCTTCCCTCAATAACTGGCCTATCTTGAAATAGGCTACTGGCATCCATAAAATATTACCAACTACGAAGATAAGAATATAACTTTAAAATCGAAAAACCCAAATATTTGATGTACACAAACGTTATCGATCGATTGTACTTGTTGACTTGCGTAACTGTGCAAAGCACGGCTGAGGAATTCAAATGAAAGTCACAGCCTAATCCCGAACAATCCCAAGAAAAAAGGTAGGATTTGTCACGACAGGAAAAGAAAGTGTAACAAAAAGATTTTTTATCACGTAAATCTTTGAAATAATTTCTTCAAAAACTCTCGTTGGAATTAGGCCTGTCTTATTTATTAATTTAATCTTATTTTTATCACTCTCCGCGCGGATTAGTGGATAATCTCCTTCGCGTTGTCATCTGTGCAATAACTTTTAGATTTTATCAAAAGTTCCTTTTCGCTTTCTTGGAAATTAATCTTACGATGGAAGGTGAAATAAAAGTATTTCTTTTTGAGTACAGTTATTAAAGTTTTACAGAGGTGTTGAAGTATCGATATTATAAGTGTGGAAGAACCAGGCTTCAGCAGGAATGGGCCGGCTTGACTGGAGTGATATCATGGCCTCACAGAAAACCGACGTGAAACAACGTGAGGTTACCGGACACCCAATTACCCCCCTTCCAAATCTTTCCAATCCCTAATTCCCCAATATCCCATAAATTCCTAACTCTCAATAAGTCAGCAACGCACTTGTAATGTTTTGAGTGTCCATATGCGGCGGCAACTGCTTACATCAGGTGACCCGTCCGCTCGTTTACTGTCAAATACCAAAGAAAAAAGTATAGGTATAGTACAAGGAATAAATGCTAAATATACTAAATCTACTTCCAAAACAAATCGTTTGTCATTGTCATTGACATGAGTAAGACAAAATGCTGGCACTCGAGCCTTGTTAGTCAGTATTAGTGCCGGAGACATGATCTCAAGTTCACTTTCCTAGGCAAACTGCAACAAGGACTTACTGTCAAGAACTTAATCCGAAAATAGAAAGCTACAAGCAAGCAGTGTTTGGTGAAAGCATTACTCAGATTCGTTGTTCTACTACGTCGTAGCTCGACTACGGCGTAGCACTACTACGGCGTAGCTGTTGCTCATTGTGATATTATATTCGTGGCGTATTGTAATAAATTGTAACTACGCTAACGTTGCACTATGTTTTCTGCTACGCCGTAGCAAGGAGCTACATGAAAGAAAATTTGTAGGGCTTCGTAGTATTACAAGTTACAGCTCTTTATGCTAGAACGGTGTATTACTAAAGTGTAGACCAAAAAATTATTAAAAAATAAAATCATGAAAATGGAATCCATTTCACAAAATTATGTTTGGTAAGCTAAGCAAATAATTTGTTTATAACGTCGATCATATAAATGTAAATACAGACGTGTGTACATAAATAAATTAAAAATTACACATAAAATGTAATAAAATTATTATAGATCGATATAATGTATAATCTAACCTATGTTTTGAGCTGTTGGTCATTAGTTTGGTCTTTGACATGTTCATCTTCAGTCCAACCTAAAGACTCGCTCTGCTAAGTTCGTTCGTTGATCGTACTGCCTAGTTCTGATGCTGAAGAGGAGAAGAGCACTATGTCGTCGGCTGATCGACGTAAATAGACGTCGCGGCAGGCCTAGAACGAGAAGGCGGGATGAATTCGATGCCTATAAAAAATATTGGCCACAGAAAGTTCTAAAAAGAGACAAGTGGAAGGAGGATAGGGAGGCCTTTGCTCTACAGTGGGACGGCTATGGCTGAAAATAATAATAAATAAAAATATATAATACTCTTAGTGACGCTGACTCAGATAGTTATATAAATATTTCAATTAAAATTAAACTAAGCGCCAGAATTTTGATTTCGATACTCATTTAAAGTTTTCAGCGAAGACAAAACAAATTGTTCAATAGCCTATTGTTATTCCAATTAACTTTCATTTCATCAACCATCCATAACAGTCAAAGAAAATTTCACTAAAATAACAAAAACAGTGAAATGCCTCAGTATCCTCGCTCATACCAATTAATTGTTAATCCAATCCATTCATTAATTTCCACTCAACATCTTCTAATAACTAAGAAACTCAACATTTCCTGAAAGCAATTTCGGGCGTAAATTGCTAAATATCTGTTTAAGTAAATTGCTTTTTCAGCTTCTTGAAACTGTCACCAGTTATTATTTTATCGATAATCGTAAAGGAATTCTCGTTTCGGAACGGAAAATTGAAATTTCGATGTTTTCCAAACCATTTTCCTTCTTACTGTGTGGTTAGTTGGAAATTTGAAATTATTAAACCAGTGGGAAACCCAAATTGATGTATGATTTATTGACTGTTGTTTTCCCTTCTTACAAATACGCCTGTACTACTTGTAACTATTAGAATGATAGGTAAGGCCAGTCGATCATTATCCAAAATCTTTGGGTCGATCTTTATTTTTGACAGAACTAATATCTAAAAATTTTCCTGGAACTGCGGACTAGCGGGTTACCGCGGTTTTGGCTAGAAAAGCAGGAGTAGGAACGGGGTGGTTTTTAGTCAATAAGAGTTTGACAGTAGATATCGTCTCGCCCAAGGCGGGATAAGTCTTTGCACGATCCCTTCGCGCCCCCTTAATAAAAAAGATAGCAACATTTCAGTATAAACGTACCCACGACACAGGAGAAAATCTTAGTCTAGGGCAATGTTTTCAAAAATAAATAAATACTCATACTTAGTCATGCTATAAACATTACTACAAAAAACTACAAAAATATACCTACATTCACCCCATTCAAACTACATTAAACAAGTCTAACACTTCCATATATACACAAAAAACACGTCGAAACATGATCAATAGTAATCTCTTTACGACAAATTTATCAACAGCATCCAAGAAAGATTCAATATTGTAACAAAAAAGGGAATGAAACTCGTTTAACTTTGACGCAAATCAGACACTTGACGAAGCTCCGATGTTTCCCTTTCACCTACTTTTTGTGATACGTTTATTACTGTGGCAGGAGAATTTTATTTGGATTGTAAATTGTGTTTCAGGTGGCATGTCTTATAGTGTTTTTTTATTTTACTTCTGTATTATTTAATGATGTGTATTTTGTATTTAAAAGACAAGGTGAGAATTTTTCATAAATGCTATTAACAAATGTAATAGCGGCTACGCAAGTAAGATGTGTGAGCTTTATACATAGACCTACGATATTGCAGTTAAAACTGCACAGTTAAATTGTAAGTATGGATAATAGTTTATTAGTTAATAATAAGGATAAACAGATAATAATAATATCTTTTCTGCAGAAAATACTAAGGATATTTTTTTGAACTGATAAGGTTGTAGCGTCACTCTTTGTATTCTTCTAAAGTGTAATCAGAGATATGCATATTAATTAAAAAAGATATTATTATACTATACATGTCTATTGCAGATCACAAATAAGGATCTTTGCAATTTCCTCAGAATCTCTGTAATTTCTAAAATATTAGCAACAGATTCCTACGGCGGTAGCCTTGTTCGCGCATAAAATAATAAAATAAATAAATTTTGTAACAATATTTCGACACCAGCAATTTATACTACGCTAACTCCAAAAAGCGTACTTTACAGTAGAGGTGTTTAAAGGGAAAAACGTGATAACTTTTACATTAATTAAGATACTTTTTTGAAATTTGGTATGCTTAATATTTAATTTATTCATTGTAATATCTCATATTTATATTTCCTTAATTATTTCTATTTTTTGATTTAGCGCAAGTTAGCCGTATATAAACGTAATTCATCAAAATTTTTTTACATCTTATACACGTCTAACTTATGTTAGCGTAGTGTAGTACGGGAGGTCGTAGTGCATGATCAATCATCTGATGGATATTTCAATATTTTTATAAAGAACATGTACTTACTTACAAAAAGAATAGTCAACGTACCATTAATAAACTAATTAATACGTTAATACATAAGTATTTACTATGTAAAAGTCGCTAAGTCGTTCATTTTACAAACGAACAAGTATACACACGAACGCACTAAACTACGCTAACTATGAGTTAGTGCAGTGTTGCACGGACTTTGACCAAAGTGATCCTCGCGCACACTCCGCTAATAATAGTTGGCGTAATATAAATCGAGTGATTTCAAAAAGTACCTTTACTTAGCGTTTTATAAGATTTGTAACTTTCTTATTTTTGCATATTTCTTCTCAATTTTTTTATGACGTACGTATACACACATTTTAAGCAACTTGGCATAAAAAAACGTTTTTTCCAAATTTCGAGTTAGCGTAGTATAAATTGCTGGTGTCGATTTTATGTAGCCCGAGATTCTAGTAACAATAATAAAGATTCGTCCAATGTACATTTCACAAGAAGTCCTTGAGAAGAACATAAAAAATGTTATTGGCCATATTTTCCATCAAATATAGGTGACATACATTAGAACTCTGAAAACAAATAATAAAAATCTTTGTAAAGAATCCAATGTTTCCTCCACCTGTTTCAATATTGTTCGTATGGCTATTAAAGAATCGTAAAAAGGTCGCTATTTAGACTACCAATATTATATTTTTATATAGCACTAGTTATTTCCGCGTGGTTTCACTCGCTCTGCTCGGCTACTATTGATTGTGGTGTAATTATTTTATATATTAGCTAAAAAAATAGTTTTGTTCTAACTTTACCTAGCGAGCACCTATCTTCACTGATGGACAGATGGACAGAATATTGTTTATTTCTTTCTTTGTTAACTTTTCTTTTAAAAGTACCTAAGTATATGGTTTAATTGAAAAAAATGATTTGACATTGTCATTTTTTATTTATGTATTTATAAATATATATATATATAAATATTTAGCTGTGGTCGTCCCAATACAGGGCAAAAGCCTCCCTATCTTCCTTCCACTCCTCTCTGTGCAGAGATTTCTGCGACCAATCCTTCGTGAGACATACTAAATTAATAATTATCAGCGGGACAATCGCCGCGTCATGTGTCGCGGAATGCTGCTCATAAATATGAGTTTCTAGCATAGCTTGAAACTAGTCGAGTTCCTCTTCAAACAGTTACGAGAGTAGTGAGTAAGCCGATCACATAATAATAATAAAAAAAAATGTTCTTTGAGTCTTATAGCAACTTGACCAATATTTTTAGGTAAAATCGAACGCCAATCAAAAGATCTTACCTCAAGGAAAAATACCGTTTTCACAACGTACAAATATCGTTCCAAAAATTTTTTACTGTTCACAAGCGAGCATGAATTTTTACGATATCTGTCAGACCTCCATAAAATACGATAGGACTGTACATCTGCAAGGCACAGATGTCGTGACAAACAGACATGTTGATTTTATATATTAATTTATGTATCCGGAACTTCGGTAGTCGTAAAACCGTGGGAAAATCATGTTTGTTGAATGTAAAAGGAAATATTTTATATACATTGATCAAGTGGCGGAGAGGTGATTTATTTAAATTAATTTATTGAGAGTTCTGTGTATTTTTTTTGCGAGGTGATAATCAGAGGTGTATATCCTTTAAAAAATATGAGTAATCCAATCAACTATAGGGTATTATAGTAAGTTGACACTAAAAAGGTCAATTTTAAGTGTGGATGAGCCATGCTTCGGCAAGAATGGGCCGGCTTGAACGGAGTTATACCACGGCCTCACAAAAAACCGACGTGAAGCGACGCTTTCATTGTATTTTGTTATGAATTACATGACATAAACATGACGTCACGTATTTCAATCCTTTAAGGCGTAGAAAAGTACTTACATAAATAACTTTACGACTGTCTCCCATGGGACTAGACAGAGACTAAAGAACGCCAATTGCTCTTTCGCTTCATCACCAGTCTTCAGTCTTTTCATGCATGCTCGTCGGTTAAGAGAAAGATATCGGAACCGTCGGGTCGGTAGAGCGCATCCCAAACAGACTTTTTTTAAGGAGAGAAAATTATTCAATGAATTCTCCCGCCTTGGATTAGGCGAGAGGGAGTGTCAGACTCTTACTGACTAAAAACCACCCGTTCCTACTCCTGCTTTTCGAGCCGGAGTTCCGATTAAATCGCTTGGTAGTTCGCAACTTCTAGTGTGCATTAGCCCTACTAAGCTCCATTTGTGGAAAAAAACCTAGCTTAGTAACTAATACGAAGAAAATATTCTAACTTCATAATAAAATGTTAAATATTATTTCTAGGAACTTTGACTAAAGAAACTGAATACATGATCAAAAGACTATATATTTTCTTTTGAGAAACTCGCGTATATCATATAAAGAGAACTAATTGATAGCATACCACTATGTATGTAGAAATATACTGCGAGCAGTTGCTTCTGTAGTACATTAAATTGAAGAAAAAATGAAATAGAAGAAAATAGTACTTAGCCGATGGTGTATAAAGATGTGCATAAACATCATGTAACACCCACTGTTTGCTATCTCCGTTATTATTTTTAATTAAATAATTGGGAGAGAAATTATTATCTAAGATTGGCTTAAAACTAACCAACTCTATTTAAGGAATCAGGGTGCTTTACCACCAGGGATGTGCTACGTGACGTTACTGTCTATGCGTTTGGCTTCCACCAATCATATTCGTTGGTAAACATAAACTATGTGTAGCAAGCACTGGTTGACACGGACTCAGTTAAGCTATGTTTTTTTATACGGAAAGATGGGTGATGTAGATACGTTTCTATCAATACATCGTATACTCGAGCTGCGCATCTTCCTAAGTTTCATAGCTCAGTATCGGTGGAAACGGTTACATAATTTTACAGCTTAGCTAATACATGTTCATAGCATAGCTATATAGCACATCTCTGATGGTAAAGCACCCCTAGAGAAGTCGACTGCGTAATTCTTATTTAAAAACAGACAGATACACGCGTACGTAATATTTCTTTCAAACATTTCAAAAGCGCCCTTCGTAATTACGTCCGTTGAATAAATAATCCTCATGTGAGCAAAATACTAAACAACGTGCAAATCATTTACGTCGGCAACGGTTATACCAGTCATTTCCCAAGCACTTGAAAATTCTTACATTTTTAATACACGCACCTTGAAAATATATGAATGGGTTGAGCCTACTGACTTTTAATTGCTGAATCACAAACTGAGATCAACGAAACACTGGAATTTCCACCCTAACCTTGAGGAAATAGAGTTGAAAATATCTAAAGCAGGGATGAAATTTTTGGTCCTTCTGTCCGCAGTAGGCCTTTGGAACGCTGCCAGGGACTAAAATCTGTGACCGAGCTACGTTTTAATCTAAATTATTCCAGTCGAAAATAATTCTGGTCATAAACTTTATGATGTGGAAACTCTTCGTGAATTTCAAGTGGACAAAGTTTCCATACGAACTAAACATAGTTGTTTACTTTTTGTGAATAGTTTGACATCACATATACACGGTGTAACAAAAAGGGGTATACATATCAAGTGCACGGTTTCTAGACAACATAACAAACGATACGGGAATGGTTTTTTAAACTCATGTTTTCGTGGATCGAAGTTATTAATTTTTCTAATATTTTTTTTTTCATGCAAATCAAAATTTGGTATATAATGTACTAGGCGATTAGATTTACAGAAGAAATGTTTCGTAATTAGCGAAAGACCCCTGTAGTGTTGTGATACGTTTATATGATTTGAAATCAAGAACCATGCGACACCAAGTATTTGGTACCAATTTTTTTTACGTATTTTAAGCTGAAACTTCGTGTAGAGATTCTATTCAACCTGTATTCTTCAGTGCTTCTTGATGTATATGAGTATTTTGTTACACACTGTATACACGGAACATGATTTTGATGTAGTTCACACTCATTTTGTTCCCGTTAATAGTTTCATTGTTTGTTTGTGTTTGTTACTAAATGACAGTTCTGTGTGTTAGTTAAATTGTTTTGTGAACGTATAATTTTGTGACAGTATAATGTCATAGGATAATGGGGTTGGTCAAAGTATGTGTTGATGTTTGGTGTCGCGATTTGAAAGTTGTGTTATTGTTAATTTTATGTTTTGGAATAGTTTTTGGATATTTAGGTCGCCTATTTGAGAGGTTTGTTGGCCTAGAAGGTGGTTGTGGATTTAACTGAAACAAATACCATTGTAATTTTTTGCTGTAAGACTTTTTTTATGGGGACAAGCCCGCCTCAATCTCCCATACCACTGCAACTCCTGTAAGCCAGGATATACAGTAGATATAACCATACATCTGTTGTAAGACTGAGAAAACTCATAACTGTGAATGTAACAGGTAAAGACCGAAATGTATGTTAATACTGGCTTCTGTCCGCAGCTTCGCTTGCATTCCTCTAAGATAAAAAGTAGTGTATTTCAGACCAGAATCTCCCTATTCCATGATTGTATCTACTGTTGATCATTGCTTACAATACTATACACTGCAATAAATCTTCAAAGCATTGAAAAGTAGAGCAAACACTCGAAAGTACCAAAATCTAGGTCTAATCTAACATTAGTATTTCAAAAAACTCGTCCTATTTTCAATTTTTTATAAGTTTTTTTTTTATATGAAGTGGATGTATTGTGAGGTTTTAGGATTTTTATTTTTTGGTCGAAAAAAAGGCTTTGGTCCTATTTTACCAGACCTCAAGATAAACCGAAACTCTCAACGAATATAGGTTAACCTCTTTACGCTATCAATACGTCATAATCCATCATGGAGTGGGCAAATGATCCGGGTATCGAATTCCGGGGCTATGTACATAGGTGACACATAAAGCTACGCACAACTAGTGTAAACTGACCGTCGAATATAGCGATAGATTGTATAGAGAGAGACCAAGATATATTGGTATGGTTAACTTGATTTGAAACCGGGTGAACTTACTTTCTTAAATTGTTGGGTCAACAAAGGATTATGTTTTGGATGAGTATCAATTTTTTATAAGTTTTTTTTTTTTATATGGACTAGATGTATTGTGAGGTTTTAGGATTTTTATTTTGTGGTCTCAATTTTACTAGTTTCTCATCTCAAATTTTTCATCATCTACAGCCTTCTCACATGGAGAAGGTTTGAGCATAATCATCACGCTTGATCAATGCGGATTACTAATTTCAAACTTTTTGTCATCATGTATCGTCGTTTATCCCAGAAGAAGTAGGCAGAGATAGGCCACTACACAATGTATACCCGCTATTCACAATTTGTGTTATAAGCCACATGTAGAACAAACCTATTGCCATATACTGGGCACAATTTTAGACTATGTGCTACTAAAAATAATCGCAAAGCCCAGCAATGCTTTGCCCGACCTGGGAATCGAACACGAGACCCCATGTCCAGCAGTGGAACTCACGACCACTCGGCTAACGAGGCAGTTCAAACTACTCTCTCTTTCAAAATCTGTGCCATTAAATATAATTGTTTAGAAAAACGAATATTATTGTTCAACAATCATGACTCCCTAACAAAAAGACCAATAATAAAAAAAAAACACATCAATCCAATAAAAAACACGACTCAGCTCACAAACAATAAAAAAAGAAAACATCATTTAACGAAAATTTTCCTGTTTCGACACAAAATTAGCACTAAATTAAATTGCTACCAGCAAGTAACAAGGAAACAGCCGCTATTCATGAAACATTTTACTTTTTTTTACTCAAAGTAATAAATAATCATTAGCCAGAGTTGTTCATATTATCCTTTGATGTTTTCTCGTGTCCATAATATTTGAACTTTCCCTTCACATTTAGGTATCTGATTCGAAGAATTTCTTCTCTGAACATTAATCCAAAACATTATCTTTATGGCTTGGAGTTATATTATCTCATCTAAGGCTGGTTTTAAGATGGCGACTGAAATTTGTACGATTAGTGTTTTATGAGTCAATTGGTAGAATTGTATCGTTACGCCTTTTATCCCAGAAGGGCTAACCCTTCTGGAACCTCTGCCTAAGCAGAGGTGCACGTTACTGCAAGTAATGCCACTATACAATGTACTTCCTTTTCACTATTATTGTTATACGTTCCATGTACTAGGGGGAGGACTCCACGCTACTACTGAGAAAAAATTGATAAACCGAAAAAAGCCTAGCTATAAGTACTATGCTTGATCCGGGAATCGAACCAGGTATCCTTTGTCCGGCAGTCGCACTTGCTCGACCCGGGAATCAAACCACATAAACATCTACATCAGTCATTATGGCTAGTTAGAAGACTCGAAATATGACAATGCCTCTACCGCTTTCTCACATTTAGAAAATGTAATTTGCTGTTAACAAAATATATGTATGTCATCATCACACAAACATAATTAAGTCTCAGCGATGACCCTGAAACTAATTAATTGTGAGAAGACCTGGAGTCAGAAAGAGAAAGAAGATAGCTATAGATACGATTTGCTGCATACCTAAGCTGTCGCAGTTTCGATTCTCGCACGAAATAAATATTTGTTTGAGACGTGGATAGTGGTTTCGCTTCTGTATGTGATTGTGGAGGCTGAGTCACCCTCGTCCGTAGGAGAGCACCCTTAAAAAATGAACCCCTACACGTGGCCTCTGGGTGGTGCTAACCAGGTGACAATTTGGTGGTAGGCTTCGGCCGACGGCATTATGACCACCCACCGAGCAAAACCGTGTCGCCAAGCGGCCTAGCCGTGTTCCGCCACGATGCTCGGTGACGCCGTATGAGAGGATGGGTCGAAGTGTTTGTTCCACTATGGGTAGACCGATCTGGCGCGCGCTGGTGTGGCTGCATCGGGTGGCCAGTCGCGGAGGGTAGCGGGATCCGAGGCACGGTGCACCGCTGGCCGACCGCAGATAGTTGGGGGCCCAATTAGCGTGCTAGCCACACGTGAAAGGCTGCCCCGCCATCTAGCGAAAAATCCCATGAATACGCCATCGTGCCGGTTGGCGACCGGACGAGAGGGCCCGATGGATATTCATGGGGGGCTCGGGCGTCCCCGCAGTCTCCAGGCTGGCTTCCCAATGATGTAGCTAACTGCAGTGCGCGTCTGGGGTCGCCTGTGTGGAGGAACATTTCACTGCCATCCTCTCCGCAACCTTACACTCCTACCATGAGAACAAGAGAAAAGAAAAGGGTACAACAGCGGCTGCACTCCCTCTCCCTCAAAGTGCACCTCACGAATATTCGAGGCTTGCACTCAAATATCAATGCGGTCCATCACCATCTTGAGACCGAGTACCCTACACTCTTGTTTCTCTCGGAGACCCAGATCAGATGTCCGTCCGACGTTTCTTATCTCAACTACCCAGGTTTTACCCTGGAGCACAATTTTGTTGCCCGTGCAGGCGTTTGCCTGTACGTCCAGGACGGCGTCTGTTACCGGCGTCTCCGAGACTTTGAAGACCCCAATTACTCTACATTGTGGATACTGATGAGCACAGGTATGGAGAAAATTCTCTATGCCTGTGTCTATCGGTCGCACAGCGGAGATTTGGAGACGACCAGATTAGCGCAATACCTAGTGGAGGCGGCGGATGCAGCTCGGCAGAGGTACCCTTCGGCCCAGTTGGTGTTACTGGGGGACTTTAACGCCCATCACCAGGAGTGGCTGTTCCCATACCAGTGCACTGACCATGCTGGGAGGGAGATGCGTAAGCTTGCGCTGACGCTTGGCCTGACCCAGCTGGTCCATGAGGCCACAAGGGTGCCTGATGTCGATACACAAACTGCCAACTGCTTAGACCTTCTGCTGACAACAGATCCAGACAGCTACTCAGTGTCAGTTTCATCACCCCTGGGTAGTTCTGACCACTGTCTGGTGAAATCTGTATCCACACACTCGCCGCAGGATCGCAGTCCCAGGGGATCTCGGCGGATGTGGCGGTACAAGTCAGCAGATTGGGATGGGATGCGATCTTTCTTTGCATCCTATCCTTGGCGGCCTGTTTGCTTCTCATCCAGTGACCCGTCAGCTTGTGCGGATGCCGTAGCGGGGGTGCTGCGTCAGGGCATGGAATACTACATCCCATTCTCGGACGCAGCATCTTCCGGTGGCACTCGTCCATGGTTTGATGCCGACTGCGGACGTGCTGAGGCGCGAAAGCATGCGGCATACTTGGCATGGGCGGATGCCAGGCGCCGTAAGGCTGGCGACACTCCTCAGAAGAAGAGAGCCTTCAACCGGGCTGCCAAGTCATGCAAAAAGGCACTGCGGATGGCTCGGTTCAACCACATTGGCCGAATAGGGAACAAACTGGCTTCCTACCCAGCGGGGAGTAAAGCGTTCTGGTCCCTGGCCAGGGCGGTTGAATCGAACTTCTGCCGCCCCTCACTTCCGCCTCTCCTGGGGCCTGACGGGACGCTGGCTCACACCGCAGTAGAGAAAGCGAACTTGTTTGCTTCCCTATTTGCGGAGTCTTCACGTCTTGATACTGGTGGCGCTATGCCTCCTTCTCTACATAACGTTTGCGAGACAAAAATGTCGAAAATTCGCATCCGACAGAAGGAGGTATATAAGACGTTGCGTAATCTCGACGTGAATAAGGCCAGTGGACCCGACGGAATCCCAGCCGTGGTTTTAAAAACCTGTGCGCCTGAGTTGTCTCCAATCCTGACACGTCTGTTCCGCCTTTCCTTAGAGACGGGTCAAGTGCCGGTTGCATGGAAGCTGGCCAACGTGCAGCCTGTGCCCAAAAAAGGTAGTCGTGCCGACCCCAATAATTACCGACCTATCTCGGTCACGTCCATACTCTGCAAGAGTATGGAACGTGTGCTTAACAACAGGCTCATGGCATACCTTGAAGGTAACGACCTCCTCAGCGATCGGCAGTATGGGTTTCGCCGCAGCCGATCTACTGGGGACCTTCTTGCGTATGCCACTCACATTTGGAGCGAGGCCATCGAGAAGCACGGGGAAGCATTAGCTGTCTCGCTCGATATATCTAAGGCCTTTGACAGGGTATGGCACGACAGTCTTATCGGCAAGATTCCTGCGTATGGACTTCCCGCTGATCTGTGCAGATGGATTGCAGACTTCCTGACGGATCGGTCAATTCGAGTAGTCATCGATGGCTGCTCGTCTGACCAATTTGGCATCAACGCCGGAGTCCCTCAGGGGTCAGTACTTTCAGCAACGCTCTTTTTGCTGCACATCAACGACCTGCTTAAGCCCGGTATCTTTGGGTATGCGGATGACAGCACAGTTGTTGAAAGGTATGTGTCCGATGCGCGGACTAGCGGAACACAGATCCAGTCTCTAAGAGAATCAATGGTCGAACGGTTGAACTCGTCCTTGAAGGCGGTCTCCGATTGGGGTGACGCCAACTTGGTCAAGTTCAACGCTACCAAAACCCAGGCGTGTCTCTTCTCTGCCAAACGGAGTCAATTTCCACTGACTCCTACTTTCCGAAATGTATCCGTTCCAATATCGGATCATCTTGAGCTTCTGGGCGTAACTCTATCGCCAACGCTAAACTTCGGTTCTTATATAGAGTCGAAGGCGCATCTGGCTGGTAGGAAGTTGGGTATCCTCTCGAAGGTGAGACGGTACTTCACACCGAAACAACTACTGAGCCTGTACCAGGCGCAGGTTCGGTCATGTATGGAGTACTGTTCTCACCTTTGGGACGGCTCGGCTAGACACCAGTTGGATGCGCTCGAGCGCATTGAAAGGCGTGCCAAGAAGCTCATCAATGATGATGCGCTTGTGGAGGCCCGGCTTCAAAGCCTTGAACACAGGCGCAAGGTCACAAGCCTTTCCGTTTTTTACCGGATACATTTCGGAGAGTGTGCAGGGGAACTGCACAACTTGATTCCCCTAGTCCTTTCCATCAACGAACCACAAGACAATCGGCGAGGCGTCACCGTTTCATGGTGGATATCCCACCCACTCGCACGAAGCGCTTCGCTTCAAGCTTCTTTGTGCGAACTGCTAGGGAGTGGAACTCCTTGCCGGAGTCTGTGTTTCCTGATGGGTACAACCTGGGTGTCTTCAAAGCCCGAGTGAATAGGTTGCTTATGGGCAGACGTGCTCCACCGTAGGCCGCATCATCACTTACCATCAGGCGAGATAGCGGCCAAACGTCGGCCCATTCAATATAAAAAAAAAAAAAAAAAAAAAATGTGTATGAGGAATTTGTGTTTGTAAATATTATAACTTGAGAAACTTCTGGTTGAAGGAAATATTTTTGATAAGAAAACGTCATTTTGGCTGTTATTTCTCTTTGGCTTAGCTTAGGTTATTGGAAAATTGGGGATTTGGAAGGGGGGTAATTGGACCTCCGGTAACCCAACTCACATAAGGAAACACAATGCAAGAGTTATTTCACGTCAGTTTACTGTAGGGCCGTGGTATCACTCCGGTTGGGCCGGCCTATTCGTGCCGAAGCATAGGATAACCTAAAATAACCCTGAAATATATAACAATACAATAATAATTATTTCTATTCCTAAGCTATCCCCAAACTATCCTCTTATTACAATTAGTACCTCTAGTAAAGGCTAAATACTAAACGGTCCGGTTGAAGAGTTTTATCTTTGTTTTGAGTCGTCACTCCCTTCAGCTAATACCTTAAAAGCCTCGCAACAAACACGGCTTAGCAACGGGTCTGCGGGAAATTAGATAAAGAATCGCTCACAAGAATACGTTGTTTTGTTTGAAGGAGTGAACAAATTGCAAGTTGGTTTGTAGTTTTGAGTTCGAAAGAGTCGTTAGTACGACGATCAACGAAAACGATACGAGAGTGCGTTCGGCGCTCTGGTTGGCCGGCTCGAATGGACCAACCAATCAGGTCGAACGCGCTCTTGTTTGGTTTTCATTCAACGCAAAGCAAACTCGTATTAAGATTAATGTTATAGGATGTCGTATTATATTTTAGAAATTATGTATACCTTTAATCCCCGAAGGGGTAGGCAGAGGTGCACATTATGGCACGTATTGTCACTATACAATGCACACCCACTTTTCACAATTATTTATGTTGTAGGTGATGAATCTATTGCTACATACAGGGAACTTTACCTGACACGGAAACCGAATTCAAAATTCTTGCTCAATAGTTTCACTTGCGACCACTTAACCAAAAAGTCAATTAAATAGTTTAAACTAGTACAAACGAATTCACAATCAAAACACAACAATGCGACAAAAAAATCGCAAATCCACCAAAAGCCTTTCTCAAACCTTTCTCTCTGGATGATAAGTATAAAGGTTTGAGGAGAAAATAATTAATGGTTACTGTTAAAAACGTTACAAGGCCAGTTCTGTATATTTAACAGTATATTTTGTACTTTAACGCGTCTTTTAAGAAATGGAAGCCTAGCTTTCTAGACAGTCTTTGGGGAACAATTAACAATTTAGTTTTGTTTCGTTTCGGGATGTTTTTAAGAGTGAGATTGATATTAGTTTTCTGATTTGTTAGTTTTCAAACAATTTTTTGTTGTTTATTTATGCTTAAATAAAACTCATCAAAGTTTAAGAATGGGAGTAAATACGTCATTTCTACGTAGGTTAATACCTACATATTTTTTTTTTTTTTTTTTTTATTTAATATTTCATCTGCAATCAGTCCCAGGACTATAAGCAAATAGGTTGAGTGGTCTAGAACATTGCGAGGGGTCTCCCCATTGGGAGACACTCCTTTCCTTTTACCATCGGACATCTAGTCTCTGGATGTCGTAACGTTTGAGGCGTTTACTGTAGTTGATGTTCCTCAATTCGGCAGCTAGGTCATTCGGGTGGTTGTCGAGTCGGTTTCTATAGGTAATAGAAGTCTGTTGTATCTCTTCCTTTACTGTTTTGATATCCAGAGCTTCATGGATTTCTGAGTTAGTGAGGAATCATGGAGCATTTGACAAGGTACGCAGTATGCCATTTTGCAATCTTTGTATGATGGTTATACTGGAGTTACAAGCGCTACCCCATAGTTGTATTCCGTACATCCACACAGGTTTGAGGATCATTTTGTATATCAGGAGCTTGTTGTCCACTGAGAGTTTTGAGTTACGTGCCATCAGCCAGTACATGTTCCGGAACCGTATGTTTATTTCATCACGCTTGGTTTTAATGTGCTTTTTCCATGTCAATCTCCTGTCCAGGTGTATTCCGAGGTATTTGACTGAGTCACTTTGGGGAAGGGTGTTGTTTCCCAATTGCACGGGTGAACAGTTTCCTTTCTTGAGCGTGAAGGTTATGTGGATCGATTTAGATGCACTTGCTTTGATGCGCCATTTATTTAGCCAATCATCTACTTTATTTAGGCTGTCTTGCAGGATGTTTGAGGCAGTTTGTGGGTCCGTGCTACTTGCCAACAGTGCAGTGTCATCCGCAAATGTAGCATTCATTACTTGAGATGACTGGGGGAGGTCTGAAGTGTACAGGGTGTACAAAATTGGAGCGAGTACGGAGCCCTGGGGCACCCCTGCTAGGATCTTATTGATTTCTGATGTGTCTCCACTTTCTCGTACCTGGAACATGCGATCTGACAAGTAGGAAGACATCAAATTATAGTAAGTGTGTGGCAGCAAAATTTTTATTTTGGAGAGTAAGCCCTTATGCCATACTTTGTCGAACGCCTGCTGGATGTCAAGAAACACAGCAGAGCAGTACTCTTTAGCTTCGAGGGAATGCCGTATTTTGTCACAAACCCGATGGACTTGTTCGACGGTAGAGTGGTATTTCCGGAATCCAAATTGGTGTCTGGGAATGGCTTCATTTCCGTCTAGTAGCGGGAGTATCCTATTCAATAAAATTCTCTCGAATACTTTAGATAGGACAGGTAGAAGGCTTATCGGTCTGTATGACGTAACATGATCTGGAGGTTTTCCTGGCTTGTGTATCATGGAGATGATTGATACCTTCCATACACTTGGGAAATGTTGTACCCTGAGAATACCATTGAAGAGTGTAGTAATGAATACTAAAGCCTTTCTAGGAAGTTGTACAAGAACTTCTTTTGTGATTAGGTCGAAACCAGGGGCTTTGTTGTTTTTCATGCTTTTGATGACCCATTCAAGCTCACGCACTGTTACTGGTCTAGGTGGAAGTGAGAGTTGGAGGTCTTGCTGTAGATGGTCGTCTACTTCTTTCTCAAATTCTTCACACTCACTGTCGTTAGGTTTAAATACGTTAGCCAGGTGTTTTGCGAATGTTTCTGCCTTTTCTTTACCAGTTCTAGCCCAGCCGCCGCCATCTGTTCTTATTGCAGACTTAAACTGTTGCGGTCTGTTGAAATTTTTTGTGAATTTCCAGAGCGCATATTCAGAGGATGCGGTAGCGGTTAAATTTTGCAGTTTACTTTGTAGTGTTTTATTGTTTACAATACCTACATATAAGTAACAATAATGTACCTAGAAGTGAAGTCACGTGACATTTCAAATCAATCGAAAGAGCTTGTTTCCGCAAGAAAATAAAAAATACGTGTCTAATGTTTTAAAATGATCTACAAACCGGGCATTAAAATAAAAATTAGTCATCTACCTTATTACGCTACAAAAACTTTAATACCTGATAAACCCCTAGCCTCTATACCCAAAAATAAATATACTTATCAAGTATAATAATACATAAAATCTTTGCCAAATCGTTCACCACAATACTCCTTGAAACAACCAGCGTACGGCACACATACGCGACACAAAACAAAATGGTTGATGTCTACGATGCGTGCGTTCGCATCGCCCGGCGCGGAACTTGGAAAATTTGACGGTGAACGTCTGCAGAATACTAAGTTTTATTGGAGGACATCGTTGTGTGTTTGTTTGAAACTATGGCGGTGGTACGGCTTTGCTTGCATTTAGAAATGAATTGGTGATGGTTTGGAGGGTAAAAAAAGTTTTTTTTGTATGTGCCGTTGAATTGGTTAATGATGTAAATGTCAAGTTTATCTAGAATTTTAACCGATTAGCAATTTTATTCTAAGCAATTTGCGTCATCCGTTGACACCCGTAGCACTAGAGAAATTACAAACGCGTTACTATATTTTGAAAAAATGAACATACCGGCTGAATTGAGAACCTCCTCCATTTTGGGAAGTCGGCTAAAAAAGAGTGAGACACTTTCTCGATAATATAAAGGTCGTATAGATTCGGTAATGCTGCCTCCAATAAATTCAATCTACTTCCTTTTTGACGAGACTTAAATATTTATGATATTTATCTAGTCATGCGTGTATTTTACTGTGAAAAAGAATTCTTAAAACACAATAAACCTATACCAGAAACAATCCTACCTCTTGATCGGACAAATATTTGTTTCATTCCAACCACTGTTTGTTATGATGACTGGACAAACCAAATTTAGCTTTGAACGTCAATCGCGTGAATCATTGTTAGTAGAGAACGGTGTCCCATAAGATAACGCATTACTTTATCATGATAAAATGAAATGGATTGTATTTCTTTCTTCGTACGTTTTAAAATCAATTGCCAACGTTAGGGATATTTTTTTCTTCATGGTAAGATATGGATTATTATTTTTATTTTAATCGTATTTGATCTCATTTTCGATCCTTGAGTAACCTTAGTATCAGTTTGCTTTAGGTTTGAAGTATCTAATCGAACCGATAGCGCATTCGGCGCCTTGATTCACCGGCTCAAATAAACACAACTTAAGCGTTGTTTCACGTCGTTTTTCTGTGGAGCCGTTGTATCACTCCGGTCTAGCCGTGCCATTCGTGCCGAAGTATGGCTTTTCCACACTTAAAATCTCATTTAAACCCAGCTACTAAATCCGCTGATAAAAAATACCTAGGTATTACTTCTACATTTCCAGAATAGAAACACAATCTTACACAAAAAGGCATCTAGAACACACACACACACACACACTCTCATGCGAACAACTGTACATAGAATATTAACATATGTTTAAATCCGACACTTTATCGCATCTCGTGCCTCATTGACATATGTATGTACGATTGTATGTACATAAAGACTACATGTTAGCAGACATGTGGAATAAAATGTCTGACAGACATCAGACTCTGAAGATACGGGAAAAATAATAAGACGTTCTACGAAAGGAAGATAAAGTTATATAATGTGTTTTTTGTCTTCGTACGATGTGTGTTTGAGTGGTTTATTGGGCGGTAGTATTTTATGTGTGATTGATAAATAAGTTTTGAGTTTGACCTTAAAGTAAAAATTTCATATTGTCGGCTGTAATCGTAGTTTCTTGTTTAAAAGTGTTTTTTTTTAAACGCTAATTAGGTAAACTTCAAGTCAAGTCGAAGTCAAGTCAAAATTATTTATTTCAAATAGACCAGAAAGGCACTTTTAAATGTCAAAGCAAATATAATAATATTAAAAATGTCTGTCTGTTTATCGGTCAGTCCTCTAGTAAAGCTATTTGCTCGTCCCAAAGTTCAATACCTTGTGTGTTGTGTAGTTGTGCTCTCACAATATTATTTACTATCTACGGCGACTTTTTGCAGCGATGCAATAACGATGCTGTCACGCGTCAGTTAGGAAATGCACAACTCATACAACTTTGTCCACTGATCCGCATCGTACGCACCGCATAATCAGCAATGCGTACATGCGATGCATACTGATGACGTCATACGGAATGCGTACGATGCGTGCGATGCGTACAATGCGGGTCTGTGGACGCTTGCTTTTTCATGCGATAGTAGCTACGAAGACGAAAGGCCTTAAATGGTCACATTTTTTTTTTATTTTGATGCTCTCTTTATGATGGCTTAGATTCTAATAGATTCTGAACTTACACTTATTAATACATCTACAACGACAACGACTTACTCATAAAATATTTTCTACCCCTCTACTAACCCACCTTCTATACAATTCAACTACACTACGAAAATCCAATACAATCCAGGTCAACAAAGACCGAAGGAGCCGTTATTACGATATTAATACTATCCGGCATTACTTCCAGAACTTTCTATCTGCGATCTAAGATAAGCAGGAGCTCATGTGGAGTTCTTCAACTCGAATTAAGATAACATTTCTGTCTCGCTCCCGCCGTGTAGGGGTGTACGGAATTTGTTGTAGTAGGGTTGAACGGAGAGGTTGTGTGGTAGGTTATGTTTTGTTAGTTGTGATTTTGACTGCACGGTAGGCACGGTGGCTGGAAAACCGATTGCCGTACAACGTGTAGCGGGTTCGATTCCTGCACGGACAACTCTTTGTGTGAGTCACAATATGTTGTTTCGGGTCTGTCCTAGTGTGGGGCAACGCTTTAAAAAACAAAAAAAAAATGTTTTTCATGTTATATAAAATAGATAATTAACAAGGTTTTTTTGCTGTTGAAATTAAAAGTGTGACTACTATTTAATAAACAGAATTTTATTTCATACTACATAGTAATTATTTGATAACAGTGTATTCTTCTCTATCGCCATGACACAGCTTAAGACTTACCAAGACTAGAGAAATGTTCTTGATAATAAACTAATGAGGTAATTTAAAATGCCAGACAATGCTTGAAAGAACCGAAGACGCCAGTTCCACAATAAACTACAATTCATGATAAAAATAAGCAATAGAAGTGTGCATTCGAATGTATTTTCCTCATACAACCAAGGGAGTATACAACTATTCAACAATAATATGCAAATGATCATAGTACTCGTATGTGCTTCTATGAGCTACGGGGTGAAGGGTAGGAGTAGCAGGATAAGTTAAAATATTATGTTAAAGTTATATGGGAAAATTTAAATGACAAAATCGAATAATTAAGAAAATCTAATAATTCATTAAAAAAATGCTAAAAGGATACCGTACTTTACTACCTCTACTTCATTAGCATTATTTGCAATTCTTTTTCAAAAAAACACAGACCTGGAACAACAATCGGTGGATCACCCAAAGAGTTGTTCTTTGCGGGGATCCAACCCGCCACAAGTTGTACGGCAGCCAGTTGCCCAGACACCGCGCCAACTGTGTAAGTTAATATGGATATCCTCAAGGCATATAGGTATACAGACAGGGTATGAGCTGACTTAGGTGACAGGATACCTTTTATCCCATAGGAATGTGGGCAAAGCCGCTGGCCGAAACTAGTATAATAGTTAATGAACCCTAGTTAACAAAACACAATTTAAATCACAGGGTCTCAAAATGTCAAGAACGGTCACCGATCCAAAACCCGACCTCATATGTAACGGAACCTTCAATTTAAACTGTTCGCTTATAATTTAGCCACAAGCTACTCATTTGCTGAACAAGATTATAACTCATTAATAGTTCATGCTGAACGCTGAAAGGGTAGTCTACACGAATGAACATCCGACTCAAAGATGGGTTGGAACATGGTAAATACGATAGCTGTTATTCTTGATACTGTTATGTGAAAATAACAGTTGTAAATACCTGTTATTATATAGCTACCTGTTGTTTTATAGAAGTAATATTGATAACGTTAAATAACAATCTGTTAATGTGATTTGAGCTGTGATTTTGCAAGAATAACATTATATTGTTAAGTTGGAAGACAAATGCTGCGAGCGAAAACCGTGACGAAAATGGGTAGCGACAAGAATGATGTCAATGTTAAATACAATACTAGTTACTCTTAATACTATTATGTAAAAATAACTGTTGTAAATACCTGCTATTAAAGATCTGCCTGTTATACGTGTAGTAAAAATATCAACAAATAACAATCTGTCAATGTGATTTGATCTGTGATTTTGGTAAAAGAGCATTATTTAGTTAAATTGAGAGACAATCGTAACGAGGGTAAATTAATAGTGACAAGAATTATTTATCCCAATCTCAATAATAAATAGTTTAACTGTTAAAACAATTTGTAGTGAAAACCTCTGACATTACACTCTTAGGTCTACTCACGAGGAGCTGCGGACAACGTAAAAGGTTACCGGGGCTCCGGCTCAAAGCAGGAGAAGGAACGGGGTGGTTTTTAGTCAGTAAGAGTCTGATACTCCCTCCCGCCTCACCCAAGGCGGGAGAACACATTGGATGATTTTCGCCCCTCAAAAAAAAAAGGTCTACTCACGAGAATAACCAAACTGTTATTCGTTTTTTTCATGTTATAAGCCGGTAAACGAGCAGACGGGTCACTTGATGGTAAGCAATTGCCGCCGCCCATGGTCACCCGAAACACTAGCACATATGGCCATAATAATATGGGATGGAATTTAAAGGTTTTTGGGGAAACGAAGAATATTGGGAATGGTCCGGTAACCTTACTTACACAACGCAAGCGTTGTTTCACGTCAGTTTTCTGTGAGGCCGTGGTATCACTGCGGTCGAGCCGGCACATTCGTGCCGAAGCATAGCCCTCGTTATCTATATAACAGCTGTTACTTCCACCTAAGATGACAAATACCATCTCATACCTAATCAAACGAATGGATTTATATCCTCATTTCTCGCTACGCATACGAATAATTTCCCCTTTTATTATTAAAGTCCTCGCCTATTCCAACTCACACAAGACGGAATATTTATACAAATTGGACTTTCTGAATGTTCGCTCATAATATTTTTGAGAAGTATTTGGTCCTTAGAGGCGTGTTTTTATTTGCTGGTGTTTTCAGATTAAATGTTTGGTCTTTTGAGAATTTTATGCTTGAAATATGGGTCAGGTGAAAGTAATGGGTTGTGTTTTCTTTTTAACCGACTTTAAAAAAGGGGGAGGTATTCAATTCGGGTTTCTTTTTTTTTGGTATGACATCGACTTCTAACCTGTCAGTTAGTATTTAAAAGTCATTTATTCTTTTTAGTTTTTGATTTTTGAAGTCGGTTTTTTAAACGCAGTTCTTATTTTATTTTTAGCTTATAACAAATATTACTCGCCGTACTCTAAGTCATTTAATTGTCGCTTAACCCAATAGTTAAGTAACCACTTTTTATATGGATTAGGTGGCAAACGAATCGACAGACACCCTCAATACTAGAGGAGACACGGGTGCGTTGCTAGCATTTAACAAAAAAAGTACACACTTTTCTTGAAATGACTCTTGCTAAATAAAACTTGTACTTTAAGATTTGTGAATTCGTCCAATATTCAACCCTCGCTTACCTTTGAAAAATCAAGCTTGAGAACATAGCGGCAACTTAAAATACTTGTAAACTAAAGTTCAATTTCCTTTGAACATTCAAAAGAAATATAAAAGCAAAAGGTATGCAGGTCAAGCGATAAGGTAGCAAGCAAAAAGGTACTCTAAGTAGGTTTCGTATTGTTACTAGGGTTTTTATTTAGGATCGAGATATTACGGTCAAGAGGTTCAATGGATTGAGTGATGTATTTATATGGGACGAAGAAAGGTCATTTAGGGTATATACTTTCTACTATTTCGTAGATTGAATGTTAGATAGACTGAGTACAGACATATCCTAAATTTTTTCTTAAATGTAAAGCCTGTTTTTGCCAATCTCTCATCAATCAAGTGTGGGAGAGCCATGCTTTGGTACGCATGGGCCGGCTCGACCGGAGTGATACAACGGCCTCACAGAAAACCGACGTGAAACAACGCTTGCATTGTGTTTGGTTGTGTGAGTGAGGTTACTGGTGGAGCAATTACCATACTTCCCAATCTTTTCTCGATTCGTCAACAACCCTTAAATTCCTAACCTCCAAAAAAGCGTTGCCTGCCACAACGCATTTGTAACGCCTCTGGTGTTTCGGGTGTCCATGCGTGACGAATTGACGATTGCTTACTATTAGGTTATCCATCTGCTCATTTACCGCCTTATATTATAAAAGTTAAGTTGTTACAACTGAGGTTTTTAGTACGCACCTACTCGTAAAGAACTAAGAAGTTTTGAATTCTTACCTCACTAAACCCATCTCGATGGTCAATATTAGACTAGGGAGTGCTTTGTCCCCAGAATGGATCAGTTTCAGAAGCTCAACAGTTCTTAAGTTCAACTTGTATGTTGTAAGACAAAATGCATTCAATGATTTACTGTATAGAGTTTATAATTGCTCTTTAAGTTATTAACTTAAAAAAAATGTTTATCAAGGACCTCTACTTACCCTTTAGAGCCATAATAACTAACAAAACATAATGTTACCTCAGCACCTGCCTCCTGCCTCCAATTTCCACTACAAAAGAGGTAGCTCTTGTCTTAACTAATATTAAAAGTCGTCACGTACGCAAACCATGCTTCTGCATAATTAATCTAGAACCGCATATCAAGCTATACTGTCCAATATAAGTTGACCTCTGACACCTAATACCTTTCACTCAATGAAGGTTCAAGTTATGTTGGTTAATTACAACTGGATGTGCATTCGACTATTCACGTACCTATCTATGTACGTAGTAAGTTGCGTCTCCTGTTATACTTGTGTGGAGTTTTAATCTCGAGTCGGTTATAGTTTATTAGTAATGGAACTTAATTTATTTTATTTAGGCAAAGGTAATTAATTTTATTTAATATCTCATAAAAGAAAACAATATTATTTTTCTAAAGAAAATATGCGTAAGTATATAAATTGTAAGGACCGTAAATCACCTGGACACTGGCGACGTGGCCAGCGACGTCGCCAACTATTTCATATTGAGATTAATGACGGTTTGGTTACTTGGCGATCGACTGGCAACGTTGCTAAGTATACTATCTAGTTGGTGACGTCGCTGGCCACGTTGCCATGGTGTCCCGAAGAGTTATAGCTCTAATTGGGTATGTAAAAGATTTCCTAACCATGGATAGGGTAGATGACTTATTATAACGTCCATCTGGTAGATTATTTCAAAACATTAGACACGTATTTTTATTTTCTTACTGTAACAAATACTTTCGAAGAAATATTGATTTGAAATATCGCGTGACGTCACTTCAAGGCACATTGTATACGTAGAAATGACGTATTTGCTCACACTCCTAAACTTTAAGTTTTATTATCTTATATGACAAAATAAAAAAAAACGTGTCCAATATTTTTTCATTACCTAATTGACGGACTAAATAGATTTTTTATTATTATCATACCCCTTCATCATCCCTATTATTAAAATTCAAACCATTAATTACGAAGATTAGTGCGTTCAAATAAACAACCAAACAAGCAACCTCTTCAGCTGTATATAGTTATTAGTGTATATAGATTACATTAAGGGAAAAGGGCGTAAGCAGAAAGGGTGGTTATGATAAGTAATTGAATAACTGTCAGTATTGTGCAAGTTGGGCTTAAGTTAGTTACTTAATTTGTTCATTGGATTTGGTTCTGGTTTTGGGAGGGGAAAGGAAATTTCCGTGATTGTGTTTACGTTTAAGTTTTGGGAGTATGTAAATAGTGTTTACATTGTAAATCTTCATTACATAGATTTATTTATTTATTCAAAATTCTCTAAAATTACATTTTTTCATATGTACTACTTACAAAATACAAAAAAAATAATATTTAACAATATAACCTGTGTCGTGGGTGCATTTACAAACATAAAATTTCACACACGCGTTATTACGAGTTATGTATATTTTCTAAAATTATATTTAGACACCACTGACAAATGGTGAAGCAAAACATTCTGGGGAAACCTGGGTTTATAATTTCTAATAATATAAGTTTGAAATCCCCAACCCGCATTGAGCAAGCATGGTAATTCATACTCAAAACTTCTCCGTGCGAGAAGAAGCTTTGGTCAGCAGTGGTCACTTATAGGCTATAGGCTGTTAATATTGATGTTGATTATGTTATTGTGATAGTACGGAGTCTAGAAATCTTTACAATTTAAGTAATCCTTACTACGACAAAGTGTTTAAAATAAGTAAGCACTTTTGTTGAATACAAAAATAAAAATGAAACCAAGTTCCAAGTCACAGACAAAATTAAACATACAACTTTAAACTTTAGTACAAAAGCAACAGTAACTATTGTCATTTCCCACTCTTTATTGTGAACTTAATGCCGGTGTAAACTGAAACAATTCAAGTACATACAAGTGAGACGCTTCAGGTACGAGTTGTAAACAGTTTATGACTTAAACTTCTTGTCTGAATGATGTTAAGTTGGAAAACTTGGTTACATACAGCCTCTAAGATCTAGAAGAGCTAAGTTACGTCTAGAGCTGAGGTGGAGATTAAAATTTTCTCTGTACCTAAGCTAAGTTATAACTTTAGATAATGTTTGGAGAAAATATATGTATATGACATAATTTAAACCACATATTTGTTATCCTCTTGGTTGACTGGTATTTGAGCCAAAACTGTGTTTTTCTCGTTGAGCTGAGCAATAAGGGGTGAGCAATTTGCCATATTATACTGGGCACGATTCTAGACTCCGTGCTACTACTGAGATTTTTTTCAAATAACCGAAATATGCCCAGAATCCCTTTGCCCGACCCGAGAATGGAACCTGCGACCCTTTGCCAAGCAGTCGTACGTGCGACCATTCGATCAATGAGGTTGTCTTTAATCTATACATATAATAATTCGTTAATACTTTTTAATGGTAGGTAGGTATCATATACCAGATATACCACTTTCTTTTAAAGATCAAAATATGTTTTTGTAATATCGGTAATAACGAATTATGAAAATTAAAAATCTATTTAGTCCGTCAGTTAGGTAAGACACACTTTTTTTATTTTGCCATTTATAATCTACAATATGGACATTAAAATACAAATTAGTACTGTATCCTATTGTAAACACTTTCTTATTCACATTCGTACCAAACAACATCGTTTTCAAGTTACATGGGACAATGCTAGAAATTCAAAATGGACACCAGAAACTATGTAGTTGCAGTAGTTGCAGTGCGAAGTATAATTTCGCGAGACACGTCGAGTCATCTCGCAATAAGTTTCAATGTACCCAGGACGAGTTGAAACTGTCCAATACTGCGTTTTGCAATACAATACTGAGAAGTTGGAATGCTCAAAGAAAATAGTAAATTGTATTCTGTTTGTGTAGTTTAAAATACTTAATTTTATTCTGTTTGTCTAATTCACATACATACATACATACATATCGTCACGCCTTTTATCCCCGAAGGGGTAGGCAGAGGTGCACATTATGCCACTGTACAATATACACCGACTTTTCACAATTTATGTTGTAAGTTCCATGTAATAGGTGGTGAGCCTATTGCCATATACCGGGTACATTTCCAGACTCCGTGCTACCGCTGAAAAATTTTTGAAAAACCGAAAAAAGCACAGTAATACTTCGCCCGACCCGGGAATCGAACCCGAGACCCCTTGCCCGGCAGTCACTTGCAACCACTCGGCCAACGAGGCAGTCAGTTTGTTTCTCTAGTTTACAAATTTTACAAATACAACGTATGTATGTATGTATGTATGTTTTTGTTTGTCAAATATTTTCAGTTTGTTTTGTCTAGACGATGAATTGTTTTTCTAGTTCGTTGGAAAGGAAATTGAATTGAATTTTGGAAAAATATCTAAAAGGGTGTGTGTTTAAGATTTGTTAGGGGGTCCAATGTTCAGTACACTCTTGGTCAGTTTGCTTTAGCTTTACAGTAATTGAAATAAGAGCGCGTAGGACGCTGTAATTGGCCGGCTAGAATCACAGATCTTCATTAGTTATAGTTAAGTTTATAAAGTCGTGCGTTCGGCGCGTCGCGTTCCGCGCGCGCCTCAAAGAGATGGAGCCCAGTAAGGCTGATGCCTGATCCGGAGCTGCGGACTACCTAGCGGGTTTACCGGGGCTCCGGTTCGAAAAGCAGGAGTAAGAACGGGGTGGTTTTTAGTCAGTAAGAGTCTGACACTCACTCTCGCCTCACCTAAGGCGAGAGAACTCATTGGATAATTTACCCCCTCAAAAAAAAGGGTTTATAAAGTAGTCCTGATTCTATCAAAGTAGTACATACTTCATATTTCCCACATTATAATTATTTCTCAACTCCCCTACCCTAAAATAGACAGCTAAGCAGTAATAAATATCCAGAATGCTATATAATACGACCGCGGGACGTGATCTGGACTCTGTCCAAGTTTCAGAACAGTTTACTCTTATTTTGTGGGCGGCGCAAGTCAAGAGCTTCGGTGTGGTGAAACGGAAAAAGTGTGGCGTTTAGGAAAAAAGTGTCAACTCTTCTTTGGTGTCACACACTTGTCTTGGTATGTGTGTTAAATTTTCGTTGTTTATTTCAAATTGGATTAAAATGCATTTACAATTTTTAGGATTAAGAATGAGTATAATATTTTAGTGGACAAAATATTTGAAAGTTTGGTTTCATAATGTTTTCAAGAGATAAAAATTTATAATTTGTTATAACATTTGTGTCACATACTAAATTAATTAACGTACAAATATATAATATCTTCTGCCAGCCGCTTCGTACTCGGTCTTGTGGGATAAAATGTATTCTATGGGTTATTCCAGACCATAACGTACCCTTGTTCCAAGTTACATCCTGATCCCTTCAGCCATTTTGACGTGATTGAGTAACAAACATAGAAACTGACAAACACTCGTATTTATAATATTAGTAAGATGTTTCGTTCGAAAATGTTTTCAGTAGACATGTGTTAGGGTTTTAAAATGGTTAATTTTTATAAAGATTTTTATTTATAAAGATTTTATAAATATCAACCATTTTTGCCTTGCCTTGGGTGGGGCGAGAGTAAATTCTATCTTACTAACTAACTGTCTCTCACTGACTAAAACCACTTCTTTCCTTCTCCTGCTTTTCGAGCCGGAGCCCCGGTAAACCCACTAGGTAGTCCGCAGCTCTCTACTATGTTTCTTTCTAGATAAATTTTATTTTATCAATTGTAATAAAAACATATATTTACTTGTAGACAACCGATGAACAGAAGTCTGATTATTTTTACAGAGTAAAAGGATCAAAAGTCAGTAGAAAAATAGTTAATAATAAATCACAAAAACAAAATTGACAAAGGCACTCATACTAAAAACTAAAAAGTCCACTCTTTAGACCACTTATTCAAATTTCATCGAATGGACGAGTAAAAACTAAGAAACTTGATCGTTCCAAGTCAAACACGAACCAAATACAAAGGCAGGCTTTGACGATACAATACAAAGATTTCAGAGTATAAATGTGACAAGCTTATTGGACATAATCACCCTGAATATAATTAATATAATAATTGAGGCAAAGAATTGTTTTTACGTATAAGCCAGTAAACAAGCCGACGGATCACCTGACGGTAAGCAATCGCCGCCGCCTGTGAACACTCGAGATACCAGAGGCGTTCCAAGTGCATTGCCGGCCTTTTGGGTGTTAGGAATTTAAGAGTTGTTGGGGAATCGGAGATAGGGAAAGGGGGTAATTGGGTCTCCAGTAACCTCACTCACACAACGAAACACAACGCAAGCGTTGTTTCACGTCGGTTTTCTATAAGGCCGTGGTATCACTCCGGTCGAGCCGGCCCATTCGTGCCGAAGCATGACTCTCCCACACTTAAGCGTGTCACATTCATACTCCAAGTTCCCATTCGATAGCTGTGCAGTAATTAAATTTGTTCATAAAAGATAAGAAAGTTTTACTCTGAGCGTAATTACAGCGAGTCTTATAAGAGATCAGCGTCTCAGAACTAAACTTCTGATATGGGTAAGTAGGCTTGGTCTTGAGAAGAATACGTGCATTTTCTATCAAGACCACTTGTAGCTGGTAGGTAGGTAGCTTTTTTTAAGGGGGGAGATCCTTGGGCGATATGATAGGGAGTGTCAGACTCTTACTGACTCAAAACCATCCCCTTTCTACTCCTGCTTTTCAAGCCGGAGCCCCGGTAAACCCGCTAAGTAGTCCGCAGCTCCGGATCAGGCGTCAGCTCTTCTGGGTCCCATCTGTCACACTGTCCTGAACACATTTCTTGAATGGAAAATAGTGAAATTGCTCTATAAATAAAAAAAAACTATAATGCCTAACTTTTAATTATGTTTTCTAATGCCGTGGTAGCCCGGAGTTTGTAGATGTCCGCTTCTCAAACATGAGAAAGCTGGTTCAAAACCTAGCAACGGCCTATATCAATGTGACTTTTTCTGAATTATAATTATGTACTTTTTAAGAAATAAGGAAATCATAGAGTTAAACTTCATAAGGAAACCTAGGCTCATACGTTTTAATTATAAGCCTGAAATCAACAACCCGCATTAAGCAAGCTTGGAGATTAATGCTCAAAACATCTCCATGAGAGAAGATGCCTTTGGCCACTTAAAGGCTGTACACAACTGACTTTTCTAAACCTAAATTTCCTTTTATAAACCTCGCACAAGAATCTCTACAATCTTTTTCAATATTCATTCATTCACGCCAAGGAAAAAAACCCGTTGTTCCCCTATAATATAAATCTATACTGCCCCCATAAACTGCGATAAAAACAAACTGCACAGCACTGCTATAGTTACTGCTACGAAGTTCCCTACTTGTAACTAGTTGCTGGCGCACATCGTTACTTCACGGATAAAGAATTAAATAGTGAGTTGGAGCATACAGGTTCGTTACACAGGAGATTATAATGTATGCATGTAATAAATAAAATTATGGTGTTGTTGTTTTTTTAACAATTTTGCTTTGTATTTTTTTTATTGGGCTATGCCACAACCGCTGTAACAGTCGTAAGCCACGATCTACTCCGGAGCTGCAGACGGAAAGCAGGAGTAGAAACAGGGTGGTTTTTAGTCAGTAGGAGTCTGACGCTCCCTCTCGCCTCACCCAAGGCGGGAGAAGTCATTGGATGATTTTCCCCCCTCAAAAAAAAGCCAAAATCTACCGTAGATACTGCCATGAAAACACCGGAACATAGAAGTTCGGTGCATCATAGGGACATGAATGACTTTGTTGGATCCCGCAACAAAATAAATCAGAATATTTTCTAAATTAATATCTTATTGGAGGAAAAAATACTTTCGAAAATATATTGATTTGAAATATGAGCCATGATTTCACTTCTAGTAACAACAACGCATTTGCTCTCACTCCTAAACTTTGATTCGTTTTATCAATGAATTGTTGTCTTATATGACAAAATAAAAAATACGTCGTGTCTAATTTTCATGCCCAGTCATCATCCCTATGTTGTCACGGACTATTCATAATGAAGAAATACCTACTACAAAGTTTACAAGTACTTACTTGAACCTACAATCTTATACCCGAAGATAAGTAATACTCGACCATATTCATTTCTTATTACCATAAGACATTTTTCTCAGTAATCCTTAACGTGGTCCTTTGAGTCGTAAGCTCGTATCCTCATTCTCAAAAGAACAACAAACCGTCAGCTTAGCGTACTAAACCAGAAAACGATACAGATCTCATAATCTCATTACATAAGAAAATAGGATTATCAAACAAACGAGAACGAAGACATCACCTGATCCCTTCGAGAGTTACAAGGAGTAATTATTAATTAATCTTTGTCAAATTATATATAATCTTGTCTTTACGTTGTAATATAACTAGCTACTTTCACGCGGTTTCACCTGCTAATAGGATGCTTTGCCACTAGAGATTTGCTATGCAACTATGCTACGGAGAAGTAATAGGTAAGCTATGAAACTATGTGATCGTTTCCACTGATACTAAGCTATGTAGCTGTGCGAGAAACATGCGCAGCTCGAGAATGCAATGTATCGATAGTAGGGAAGCTATCCATAGCAATCATCTATAACACGCATTCATAGCACGCAATTTTCCACATAAAAACATAGCTTTAGCTATATGTACCAATTTTTATGATTGGTGGAAGCCAAACCCATCCACAGCAATGACGCATAGCAGATCTCTGGTGGAAAAGCACTCGAAAAGGTGGCTCTTATTAGTCGTAGCGTAATGTTTTAATGAAAAAAGTATTCAACGTTTTTTTGTTAGTCAGAAAACCGTATACCAATTTTTAACGTTCTAATATGAAAATTGCGGAATACTTGATACAATCTTTAACCCCGACCCCCCATTTTAGGGAAGAGGGGAGTATGTTAGAGACAAAAAGTAGCCTACGCCTAGCCTACTCTGTATCTCTTTATCTATCTACACTTTAAAAAGTCTTTATCAATTCGATGCCGTGGAAGACAGACAAATAAACAGACACTAACTTTCTTCACTTACACTTTCACATTGATAATATTATAATATTAGTATGGAAGTATGGATAATATAATTATGAGATGATTAACTTCGTTCAAAGTTACGAAGACGACAGATATTTTGGCGAAAGTTTGAAGATGTTGTCAGTGGAGCGTTGGTTTTATGTATTTATTAGTATAACTTTTTTACAATTGACATTGACATTTATAATTATGTGTAATTGACCTTGACATTGGTTTATATGAAGTAATTAATTTGTATATGTACTGCTTATAAATGATCTGCCACGGCTTTAATGGAAGGTAGATTTGTGTTTGAAGATTGCAATATTAAATAAAATTATGAATTTTATTTTCATTCAAAAACATCTACGTATATGTTTTCTACATATAAGATCTAAATCCATCGAGTTTATTAAATTTTTATATTAGAAAAGACTACTGTAATATTTTGTTTTTTTTTTTGTGGAGTAAGAGGCGAACGAGTCACCTAATGGTAAGCGATCAGCGCCGCCCATAGACACCCGCAACACCAGAAGAGTTACAGGTGCGTTGCCGGCCTTTAATCTATACTAATATTATAAAGCTGAAGAGTTTGTTTGTTTGTTTGAACGCGCTAAGCTCCAGAACTACTGGTCCGATTTGAATAATTCTTTTTGTGTTGAATAGTGCATTTATCGAGGAAGGCTATAGGCTATAAAACATTACGCTATGACCAATATGAGCAAAGCAGGGCGGGTGAAACCGCGCGGCAGCAGCTAGTATAATATAATTAAGATTTAATGATATATACACACCTAATACAATTTACATTGCTTTCCGTCTTTAATTTGGTACAATGAAAGATGAAATTCAAACATCAGTAAATTGATTATAGAAACAGAACACTCCCTATCAATTATCCCTTGTCTAGACAACCGACCTTCCTCGTAATAACTACTCTAAATTCAAGTGGAAACCAAAACTTTGCTTCAATTCAGGGACTAATCATTTCACGTGACTGCTTTACTATAAGCTGTTAATATAATACACAAAAAATATGGATTAAAACGGAATCGGTGAAGTAGCCGCAAGCGTGATTGCAATAGATTTAGTTCGATATATAATATCAGATCAGGGAATATCGGTAACTAATTATCATACATGTATTTTTCATAATACATAATTATCAATTTAATTTAGAAAAAAATATTTGGTAAATAATACTTGTGTCTGGTATGTGGTTTCCAATCAATCCGAGTTACTCACTAGACAATGTAAGACTCATAAATTGACTTTTGGGATGTTTTATGATATAAGCCGGTAAACAAGTAGACCTATCACGGAAATTCCTGACGGAGGCGATTCCTTCGCCCATGAACACCCGAAACACCAGAGGCGTTACAAGTGCATTACCTTTTAGGGCTGGGAATTGTTGGGAAATCGGAGAATGAGAAAATAAAATGGGGTAATTGGGCCTCCTCACTCACACAACGCAAGCGTCATTCCACGTCAGTTTCTGCATTAGCATCTGCGTTCCGCACCCTCGTGCATAAGAAGCAGGCATCCTAAACCTCCAGACAACACATATTGCGTACTCCTCAAGAAAAACAATACTAATCTTCTCAAACTCCAACGAAACTACAAACAATCATTATTACAAAGGGCCTCACTAATTGACATCACAAAACCCCATTTCTTCATTTCTCACAGACTTACCAACGTAAACGCTTCTCATAAAGACATCGTTGCTTGGCTTACATCTCAGTCGCCTGTAAACGGTAGCTTGAGAACAATCCCATTATAATAACTATCAAAGTAATGAACACTACCACAATACCATCCTTAGTATGTGCGTACAAATACGGGGATATTAGGATTTTGTACCAAAACTAGAATTCGGGAAGTTGGAATTAATTTAAGTGGTGTAATTTTCGTTTCTGTTGTATTAGTACTATGTATTTGGGTGTTTATGGATTAAGGGAATGGATTAGTTGTTTTTTGGGTGATGGGCTGAAGTTTATTCCATGTAAGATTAGTTGCATTTTTCAACCACACTGTTACAAAATTTTAATGTTGCAATATTTTTCGTCGTAAACAGAAACGTCGTGTTACTTGAAGTCTTCTAAGACAAAGTCAAAGCATTTATTTCAATGAATCCTTAATTCGTCACTTTTGAAACGTCAAATTGAATTGTTCATCAGCCTGTGTGTCAGTGAAGCTAGGTGCTCGTTCCAAAGTGTTTTTATAGGAAATTGAATCAGAAATGAGAAGATCCCTAAACAAAGAAACGTAGAAGACATAATCCAGCGGATTGGTTAATTGAAATAATATTGGGCACTATTAAATAAATACTACACTATAGGTAAACACCACATAAAATATAGGTAGTGCTCAGAATACACACTTGTGACCGTTCCATGAAAAACACAGCCAAGAATTCAATTATCTTTTCATTTTAATGTCCAATTTCATAAAATAATTTTATTAAAAACAATAATTTTTCTTCAAAACAAAAAATGACGTCTACTATTGGTTTATTTTAGGTTATCACTTTCAAAAAAGTTACACTTCAATCTGAAATTTTTCCTCGAAAACCTTCAAACCGTAATAGGAATGATTACGTAGTATCAAAATTAAAAATCTATTTAGTCTGACAGTTAAATAATGATAAATATCAGATACGTATTGTTTTATTTTGTCATAATTTATTGTATAACAATACTTAGATAAAACGTGTGGAAGCCAATACGTCATTTCTAAGTTTAAAATATACCTTTTTTTTTTGAGGGGGGAAAATCATCCAATGACTACTCCCGCTTTTGGCGAAGCGAGAAGGAGTGTCAGTCTCTTACTGACTAAAAACCACCCCGTTCCTTCTCCTGCTTTTCGAGCCGGAGCCCCGGTAAACCCGCTAGGTAGTCCGCAGCTCCGGATAGAAGTGACGTCAAGCGACATATCAAACTAATTTATATTTGAAAGTATTTGTTTCCGTAAAAAAATAAAAAATACATGTCTCAAAAAAGCACAACTTCAAAACCCAATCACGCCACTCACAATAATTGTTGTGTGCAGAACAATCACGTTGGAAATCCCATTGTTACGACGTATTAAAGTTCTCTTTGTAGACAAAGGAACCTGAATACTTCCACATCCCATTAACGTAGGCCCCATGGGTCTCCCTTAAACAATAACTATTAAGGTAATGCATTGACGTTGCGATGTTTACCCACAGTAACTATGGGGCTCTTTGATGAGGATAAATTCTTGCCATGATCGTTTCTCTTAGGGAATTGTGATGATGTGGGGTATTTGGTCAATGGAGGGATGTTACTGAAGATATATGGATTTGGATCATTTGGTTAGTATTACATTAATATTATTAATGTTAGAGTTTGTTTGTTTGTTTGGATGTTTGTGTGTTAATCATGCTGTAGCTACTGAACGGTTTTATATGAAATTTGGTATACAGATAGGATATGACCTGACTTGGATGATAAGATACTTTTTAGCCCACGTGAACGTGAGCGAACCCGTTGGCAGAAGTTTGTATTGTAAATGTGAAAGTTTGTTTGTCCGTCCAACACGCTGAAACTACTAAATGGCTTTTGATTTAATTTGGCATACAGACCGCCTCTGACTCAAAGAGCAGAAATAGGAACGGGGTGGTTTTTAGTCAGTAAGAGTCTGACACTCCCTCTCGTATCACCCAAGGCGGGAGAAGTCATTAGACAATATTCGCCACTCAAAAAAAAAAGACAAAGCACCTATTGCTTATGTCAAAAAAATAATAGTTATATTGAATAAAAATAGTTCACACCGAATAACAATACCTTTAAAAGCTACCAAGGGCAAGACGTTTTCTTTAAAAGAAAACTATCTTGACCTTGAGAATAGAATCTCTTAAAGAAAAATTCTATTCTAATACAATACGAAAATACTGAAAACATGGCGTTTATTTGAAATATTTTATTTTATTAAATACTGAGCCAGACAGTCGTACGCATAAACTGTAGAGATTATCCCCTAAAACCCACTTTTTAAAATGTATGGGTATGAAAAAAGAGAATTTGAATTGAAAAATAGTGAACCCATTGTTAAACTACTTTTGTTGAAATAATAGTTTTAAATTATAAAAGTTTACTTTTTAGAGTATAGGTTATAATATAAGGTGTTCTAAAAGTATATGTCACGGCTTTAATGGAAGGTAGTGTTGTGTTTAAAGATTACGGATATTTTTGACGATATTACAAAATTGTTTTTCATTATCTAATTTCATATGTGTTACAAGCTGTAGGCAAACCGGCATCTCTCCCCTGTAGACACTTAAGGAGCGACTGGTTCCTCGCGCAGTACAAAGATGTATTATTATACTCTGGAATACCTTCCTTGTGCGAACTGCTAAGAAGTAGAATTCTTTGCCGCAGTCTGTGTTCCTTGATGGCCCGAATGACTAGGGTGCTTATGGGCAGATGATCTCCATTGTATGTCACATCATCGCTTACCACTAGGCGAGATAGCGGCAAAACGTCGACCCACGAAAAATCCCAAGAATGCAAGCGAAACTGCTGGCAAAAATTAGTACTATATTTTTAATAGAACAGAAACAAGCAAAGATGCAAAATGATCACTAACTCTTCGATAATTTCTTTAGGTTTCATTGTAGACCAAAAATTTCATAACAAAGTCTTTTTACTCGGCCATTTTTTTTTTTCTTTTAAACGCTCTCTCGTCCGTATTCCGTTAATTTAGAATCAGGAGCTCTTTAAGGCATCATTATTTTTTTATTTCTTCCTTTCATGTCAGGATTTATTGCCGAATTGGGTCAAAATGAAATGGTTTTTAAGGATTGTAATAGTGTTTTTATGATGATACTTAGAATTGTGAGCTTTATTATGTTTATATTACGTTATCTTTTCGGTTATTGTGTTTCGGGATTTTGTGGTATGAAGGTTTATGGCGATTGGGTCTATTTTAAGATAAATGGTTTTCGTTTTCCTATAACGGTTGTTTAGACTCCATAGCTGACAGTGAGCCAAACAAATGTTTATTCTCTTGAGTAGTTATTGATCCTTAACTTTCTACACTGGTTGAGGTGTCGATGAGATGGCACGGAATTTAGAATTAGAGTGTTTTTCCACCAAAGATGTCCTGTATAGTTACGCCACGAAGATAAGCTGTGAAACTATGTGACCGCTTCCACCGAAACTAAACTAAGTAGCTGTGCGAGTAAAATGTGCTATAAAGATGCGCCTCCGCAAATAAGCTGTGCGAGGAAGATGCACAACTCGATTATGCGATGTATCGATAGTAGGGAAACCATCCATAGCACGCATTCATAGCACCAATGACTAGGATTGGTGAAAGCCAAACGGATTCACAGCAACGTAGCGTAGATCTCTTATTTCTGATTCTCTGGTGGAAAAGCACCTTTGAGCCTTGAGTATATGACAATATGCGTATTCCATTTCAGGTCAGTCTCATGACTTAACCGGGGAAACGTATTACACTGCGTATGTCCAATTCTACCAATGCCATGGCACACTGCGTATGTCCAATTCTACCAACGCAGTGTGTTTGGTTGGTTGACTACATTCTGTAGTCAACCAACCAAAAGCCGTCAACGTCAATAATATCACTTCCAATTGCCAATATTGAATGGATTTTATAAACACACGAATGATTCACAAAAGCTTCTGACCGATAGCATAAACGAGGAATTCTGAAACAAAAAATGTATGGCGAAAAATTCCATAGTACACATCAAGTTACTCAAACCAGTATAAACTGACCTTTGAATTAGACGAAGGTTCAAACATAGTGAGACCAGGATATACTGGTTTAATAGATTGATATGTGTGTGTATGTATAAAGAACTAACAATATGAATAGAATAGTTTTCATATAACATTCGAAAACAAAAATACATTCTTGTTTTATAGACATGTATTTGGATATTGGTTGCGCATTCTCCTGCACATCTATCATATTTTTGGACTATATAAATATTATTTCCTCTAATTCAGGTTGAATTTTAGGAACCTTTTTCTTTGAGGGGGAAAGCGACTACTCCGCCTTGAGTAAGGCAAGAGGGAGTAGTTGAAGTGAGAGGACTTGTAGTGTCTTCTTCTAAACGCAAATACCAAGCACGGCTTCGACACGCATTCCGATTTGAATAATTCTTTTTTAGGGGGAAAAATCATCTAATGAATTCTTCCGCCTTGGGCGAGGCGAGAGGGAGTGTCACAGTCTTACTGACTAAAAATCACCACGTTTTTACTCCTGCTTTTCGTTCCGGAGCCCCGGTAAATCCGCTAGGTAGTCCGCAGCTCCAGAAATTATGTTTGTGTTATATAGTCCAGTCTAATACATAGTATCAAGGAGAGGAATAGGCTATGTAACATCACGCTAAAATCAATAGAAGCTGAGCAGAAAGGATGGAAGTAGCTAATAATAATAATAAAACAGCTATCTTACCAATACTTTAATCATATTTCCAGAGACAGATTTCCAAGTAACCATTCAAAAGATAGGATAGTTGCAAAAGAAAACCGACCGATGAATAATGCAAGAGGGCAGCTCTTATAAAAGTTGGTGAGGTTCAACTTGTATCAAGTTATGAGAGCGAGGTGAATGTTAGCGAGGAAACTGTTTCACGTCAAGATATATTTTTAAGGGGAAAATATTATTTTTATCTTCCAAGGTGGCGATTGAGAGAGACGGGATATTTTTATTATTTTTGTGAATTTTTGTGTAGTTGGTGGTAAAAGTAAAAATATATCGGACAGTAGGATCACACAATTATAATAATCTGAATTAATTATTATGTTTATCGGCTTACACACCAAGTCATATAAATATTTCACGAGGATCTCGATTAGTTTCAACCTATGCTAGAGGCAAATATTTATAAGTAGCATTCAACAGGAACGCGACTTTCATCTGTGATGCGTCTTCAAACATTATTTTGTTTGTAAATGCACATTACATTCTTGAGAATACGTTCAATTACTTTTTTAACATTTATAAGGCCTTTTATCCCCAAAAAGGTAGACAGAGGTGTACATTACGGCACGTAATACCAATACAGTGTACCTAAACTGGGCCCAATTCCAGACCACGTGCTACTACTGACACATTTTTCGAATAGCCGAAAAAAGCCTAGTAATACTTTGCCCGACCCGAGAATCGAACTCGAGACCCCTTGCCTAGCAGTCGCACATGCAACCATTTGACTAACGAGGCAGTCAACATCTAAGATTTAAATAATTATGTAACAGATGAAAATGGACCTACAGCTCGATCAATCCCCTCGACAAATAACATCAGTATTTTTTAAGATTGGAAAATCATCCAATGACTTATTTCACCTTGGGCGTGGCGAGAGGAGTGTCATCACACTTGTCTTACTGACTAAAAACCACCCCGTTCCTACTCCTGCTTTTTGAGCCGGAACCCCAGTAAACCCGCTAGGTAGTCCGCAGCTCCGGATCAAGCGTAACATCGGTACTTAGTCTTACGTTAACCCAAAAAATAAGACCATCAATTTAACTCAGTAATAAGGATAAAGAGGTCACAAGCCAGCCATTCTGTTATAATTATAATACAAGGTCTAAATTCGACCCTAAAATAATTGGGAAAAAGGCTAGATTAAGTAATTTAGGCGCGTTTAAATTAACCGGGATTTTTTCCTTTTTCGTGTTTGAGTATTTTAGGTGGAGTAAGGATTAATAATGATATTATATCTTAGCTTTAATATTGTTATTAAAATGTAGAAGGGTAGAATACTTGTATTGGAATAATGGACCATTTTTTTAAGGGAAGGAAAGTCATTCAATGTCTTCTCCCGCTTTGGTTGAGTAGAGACGGAGTTTCTTTTTCACCGAAGCCGGAGCTCCGGTAACCCGCTAGGTAGTCCATAGCTCCGGGTAAGAATGGGAATCTGGATGTGTGAATGATTCATCATCATATGACTTATTAGTGACAATTAACAGTCACGATACGTCCACTTTTTATCTGTCTGTCTGTATGGCTGGCTAAACTCTGAAATAGTCAGACCGATTTTGAACGGACTTCTATTAGTCGGTAGCTGAGTTCTTAGGAATAACTTAGGCTGCTTTTATTGGTGACAAAGTCCGTAATCCATGCGAACCGGATATCAGGCTATCAGCGTTAGTTTTTTTTTTTATATTTCATAATTATGCACCTCTATCTACCTTTTCGGGATAAAAGAGTCACATTTCTTTAATGTTTCTAGGTACATCTATGCAAAAAAAAAAAACTATCCGAACCCTCATACAGGCGACACTTTAAGTATTTTTTTATTTTAATTGTGAAACGTCCAATTCTACCCGTTTTTGCATTTCACGATACGGGCAATTGTCGAGTTCTATCTAAATGTAAATTCTAATGACTAGACCAAAGTGGTCGACACCTCACTTTGTACGTTTGTGTCGCTACATTCTGTTGAATCTGTTTGTATGTCTAGCGTTAGCATAGCGCTGTATGTCTGGTTTAAAAGGAGATAAGTAAAACGTGTGCTGACTTTTCTTTTTAAATTTGTTAATTATTATGTTATCGGCTTACTCACGTAACTGTTTGACGAGTAATTAGACTAGTTTCAAGCCATGCTAGAGGCTCATATTTATAAGCAGCATTCCGCGACAATCGCCGCGTCGTGACAATCAATAGTTATGTACGTGAGTAAGTCGATAATATAATAATTAATTTAGTATGTCTCACGAAAGTTATGATAAAATTATAAATTTGTTGCCCAACCCTAGGATTTTCTTTTATGTTGTGTGTGCGGTTACAAACATAAAAATCACAAACACTACACACCTGGACCAGGAAAAACCAATATGTGGACACACAGTGTTATTCCGTGCGTGAATAAAACGCTACACGTTGCACAGCAGTCAGTTGTCCAGCCACTGTGCTAATCGCGCAGTACTTAGAACTTATTGTTATTGTGGTAGATGATCGACTTGTATAGAAAATGGTGTACATCAGTCATAGTCGCCTAGAAGTTTAAGACTCCATGCATGCTTTTCCTGCATGAGAGTGCAGTTTCACTGCATCAGTGTATTTGAACTATAAGTTTCATGTAATATGGGGTGACCGTATTGCCATAATATACTGTGCACAATTCCTCACTCTTTTAGAAAAACTGAAAACAGCCTATTTATACTTTGCCCGACTCGGAATCAAACCCGATACCCTTTGTCTGGTCGTCGCTCTTGCGACTTGACTAACGAGGCAGTTTGATTTAATACATACAAAGTAGAATGTAAAAATCCCGGAATAATATAAAGCCACTTAGCTCAAACTAAAAATAGACTAAAACACAACAACCAAAGCAGTATATTTTTAAAAACATTATAAAAATTACAAGGCATTCTCAACGAAGTAATTAAGGAACAAATTAATAAAGCAACAGACAGGCTGACTAACGTGATATCTGGGGGCACGGTAGTGCCTCCGCCAAGTCGAGCAAAAAAAGTGGCACGGCCGTACCATCCTTTTCTCAAAGCCATTCAGGCCAATTTTGACCGCCTCTAACTTCGTTATGGATAAAACAAGAAGCCTGAATTTTAAACAGATATTAAGACTGACTTGGCCATCACATGAAAACACATGTATACCCACTTTTGTTGACATTTCTCGTATTATTTCTTGTTTAGTCTATTTCATGATTACGAATTACGATGGTCTATTGCATGATTATGAGCGATGTCCAAGTCTATTTATTCTATTTTAAACGTAAAATAAATGTAACATTGATATGATAACAATGTACACAATAACTTAAGACAGAAGGTCCCTTAAGTAGGGACTAAATAAGATAACCAACTTGGTATTACATAGATCTCACAACTTTTTACCGTAGAAAAACTGATAAGGTGCGAGACTTGGGCTTTTTTACAGGATGTTTTTGATAGTATTTTGTAATTTTTAATAGCAACAAGAAACGGTATAATGTAGTTTTATTTAGAAAACTAATTATAAGAGTGTAGTCTAGTAGATATAAAACTTCCTGAAGTAACGTTGGAATTTTAATATGGTAAGTTTTATACTATGAGCGAAGTTGCTTTCATGTTATGAACTTGACAAGTCGTGTTCATTTAAATAGAATGATAAGGAGAGACCAGAGATGTGCTGTGCTAAGTTGTTGTGGATGCGTTTGGCTTCAACAAATCATATTAATTGGTACACAATAGTACACATAGCTTAGCATTGGTGGAAATGGTTTTAGCTAAGCTATGTTTTTATATGGAAAGATGCGTGTTATAAATGTGTTTTAAGGATTACTCTACACTATCGATACATCGCATACGTGTGCTGCGCATCTTTCGCAGAATCGCAAAGCTACATAACTTAGTGGAAATAGTCAGATAGTTTCATAGCTTAATTATTACATCTACGTAGTATAGCTACATAGCACATCTTTTGTGGAAAAGCACTCCTTTAACTTAATTGGCAAAGTACAAGTTGGTTTCTTATAAAGTAAGTCAATTTCAAATGACTGGTAAAAACTAATATAATAACAATCCGAAGTCAATTTAATCTTCCAGTCAAACGAAGTATCATTAAATATTATTATTTGAAAATCTCCATAAAATAGTACTTAAATCTACAATCAAAAGAACAAATAAAAAGGTTCTTGACCTTATCAATACTAAGTTTAAATACATTGGCATTTGAGATTTAATTTTAACGTCATAATAAAACAGAAATCATAGAAATGTTGCCGTAGGATTAGTCTAGACAAAATTTTATTACGCTTTCCTAGAAACAGTAAATTGTCGAGGACGAAAATGTACTAAATATTTTTTTATAGTATAAGTCAGTAAACGAGCAGACGGATTACCTGATGGTAAGCAATCGCCGCTGCGACCAAACAGATCACCTGATGATAAGCAATCGTCACCGCCCATGGACACTCGAAACACCAAAGGCGTTACAAGTGCGTTACCGGCCTTTTGGAGGTTAGGAATTTAAAGACAAAATTACGCTTTCCTAGAAACAGTAAATTGTTGAGGACGAAAATGTACTAAACATTTTGTATGGTATAAGCAGTTAAACGAGCAGACGTATCACCTGATGGTAAACAATCGCCGCTGCCCATGGACACTTGAAACACCAGAGGCGTTACAAGTACGCTGCCGTTTTTTGGTGGTCAGGAATTTAAGGGTTGTTGGGGAATCGCGGATTAGAAAGATCGGGAAGGGCGTTATTGGGTCTCCAGTAACCTCACTCACATAACTGAGCGGGCGGGTCACCTGATGGTAAGCAATAGCCGCCGTCCATAGACACTCAAAACACCAGAGGTGTTATATGTGCGTTGCCCTTTGGGGGTTGGGGAATCGGTGACTGAGAAGATTGGAAAAGGGGGTAATGAAGCCTCATGTAACTTCACTCATACAACGAAACACAAAGCAAGCGTTATTTCACGTATTGTCACGTTTTCCGTGAGGCCCTGGTATAACTCCAGTCGTGCCGGCCCATTCGTACCGAAGCAAGGCTCTCCCACACTTAAAATAGAATTAAATCATGAACGGGTAAAACAAAGACAAGCAAAAGGGTGTCCAAAAATTTTAATTCCAAATTATTTACATATTAAAATTCATCTTAATCAAAATCCAAAACTGGGACCATTAAAATTATGTTTTACTTTCATCAAGGGACGTGAAAATACAATGTTTTTCTTTTATTATGTACTTATTTTGGCTACATTGAAATAGAACCGTTCTTATAAAACAAACATTGGGTAATCTGAAGCCGGCTCATAAAAACGGGAGGTAGATCCTAGTTAAATGTGAAAGTGTGTGTCTGTTTGTCACGGCGAAATAGAGCGACGAATTGACGTGATTTTTCAAGTGAAGATAGTTTAAGGGATGGAGAATGATTTAGATTACTTTTTGTCTCATTGCAACCCCCATTTTCCATAGGAGGAAGATTGTATGAAGCATTTTGCCATTTTAAGCTGAAAAATTGATGTACGGACTATTTATAAAAATTGTCCAACATTAATTTATGAAAATTTGTAAGTCTTAAATACTAATATTGGAACTGGGGTAAATTATGGTCTGGTATAGCTAATCGATAGGCATTTTTTTAAATATTTTTTTATTTACAGGGATTTTTTAAGAAATTCATAGGCTACTTTCTATCCCATAGAAATGCAGGCAAACCCGCTGGTAGAAGTTAGTAATACAATAAAGAATCGGAGCATGTGTTATGTCGTCCAGATAACTTTGTATCGGCGATACGTTAAAATAAACAGATGAGGCTGCCGTTATCGGGTTTAGGGTACGGCTTTGAAACTTTAGTTTCTGAAGTACTATGTTATGTGGAAGTTTATTCTTTAGCGAAATTTTTGCTCTTTTTTCTGGGTCTTTGAATAATATTTTTGGTATTATGTCGGTGTAAACTTTTGCTATGATTATATTAGTTTTGTTATTATTAACTGAACCAACGGAACAATGTAACCGATACTTGTATTGTAAACCTGATTAAAAAGAGTAACGTATAGAGTTTCTTGCTCGTTCTTCTGCATAGGTTTGGAACGAGCAAATAGCTTCATTAGATGACTGACGACGACAGGCAGGCATTTTGCTTTTTGGAATGTAATATTTGCTTTGACGTTCAAAAGTTTTCACGATTTGTGTTATAAGTCCCATGTAATGAGGAGTGAGCCTATTGACATACTGGACACAATTCCAAACTCTGTGCTACTAATGAGAAATTTTCGAAAAACTAAAAAGATCTTCTTTGCCCGACTTGCAAACACTCGACCAAAAAGGTGGATGTAAATCTTATTACCTACGTTTAAAATAAACCACTCATACAACAACCTAACACCACCCATATTTTATAATACCTCTCCTCAACACCCATTATTCAACAAGAACGTGATTACCATAATTTTGTTTCCAAGACTTTCCTAAACAACCAACAAATTGTACTACTTAGGTTTTATCGCCTACAATAATAATTGTAAAGTACCTACGTCTTTATTAAAAAGCTTACAACTAACTGAGCAAATAGTCTAGTTATTTTTATGGTATAAGCCGGTAAATAAACATACGGATCAACTGACGGTAAGCAATCGCCGCCGCCCAACGCTGAAACACAAGAGGCGTTACAAGTGCGTTGCCAGCCTTTTGGGGGCAATGCACTTGGAATTAAAGGGTTATTGGGGGATTGGGAAGATTGGAAAGGGGTACCCCCTTTTACATTAGGCCTCCGGTAATCTCCAATTCCCGATACTCCAACAACCCTTTCCTTACCCCCAAAATGCCGACTACGCACTTGTGTTGCTTTGGATGTCCATGGGCGATAGTGATTTTTTACCATCAAGTGATCGGTCAGCTCGTATACCGGCTTATAACATTAAAGAAAGATGATGTTAAATGCGGAACTGCATACTCAGTAGCACAATCAGTAGTCAAACTCTGGTCTGGGTCTGTCATATGCATGTGACTTGTATGTTTGTAAACGCACCCACGACACAGGAGAAAATCCCAATGTGGGGCAACGCTTAAAAAAAAACTAGGACTTCAGACCAAATACAAAAAAAATAATATAAACATAGCTAGAAAACATTAGTCTAAAGTCCCCCCCCTCTCCCTACCTTACCGCGAACTCTCAGCCTAACTGTCATAACTTCTGACCCTCATATTTTAAGTTTCCTTCAACAGCTGTAAATTTTTCATTTGTTTTGTCTATCCTTCCTCTTTTATTTTGTATTTTTTTTTTCAGGTTTTAGTTTGTTAAGAAATCTTACATTTTAGTATATCAAGTAATATTATTGACATGTCTGTTTTAGGTTTTACTTCATAATTACCATGAGCAACGTCACACGTTTTATCCCCGAAGGATTAAGGCATATTAAGGCATAATTTCCATGATTCATTAAAATAAGCTAAGTTTGTTTATAGAAACATTTTTAGAGCTAGCTAGATAAATTAATACCCAGGCAATTAAAACAAGTTTATTAGCTCACGTAAGTTACGTTAGTACAAAAAAAATATGAAAAGTAAGTATAACTTTTTCAATTTTCAGCTCATCTGATTGCCATGATGTAAACTGCTACACCTAGACTAGTAAATAAAATTGGACTGTCTGTTTGTAATTTATTACAGACTAGTTATGCCAGCGAATTCACTCACGTTAAGAATGATTATTATTAATGAAATTAATCCAAATCCTTTCTTAGGGAATGCCTACGTCATAGTACCTTTATTCATGCAGTCTCAGCCCGATCGGTTTAAAATTGATAAAGTTTCATAAAAAATTTCATTGCCTATTTTATTCTCTTGGGGGGAAGAATTGAACTAAATTTTTCTTCGTGGGTGCGTGCGTTACATATGTATGCAAAATTTCAGCCCTATTCGTCTAATTGTTTATAGACTGTATATTGATAGACACTATGTCAGTCAGTCACCTTTGATTTGATATATATTTAGACGTACGCATCATCATAATAAACAAATTATGCAAATCTGACATCACACAAGTCTGTCAACGAAAATAGTCACTCAAAATCTAATCACACATCATTACAGATATCCCCACTAATAAACAAATTTAAAGCCATAAGCAAACACCAAACATTATTGTATAATATAAAACAACACGAGAAGAAAGACATCTCAACTTAGTGATTGATGTGCCAAAGTTTCGTACAGGTAAACTGGATGTAGATACTCCAATTAAAGTTTCAATTGCTTCTAAACTGCTTGGATATCAACCTGAAGTTTCTAGCAAACCAACTAGAAATTGTCTGCGAGGATTAAGAAATTAGGGGCTGTAACAAGTCTGTACTGGTAGGAAAATCTGTACGGTATAATCTGGACTAATAAATAAAATTGGAGTGTCTGTTTGTAATATTGGAATAACCGCTTTTTACTACATGCATGTGAATACTCATAATTATGTAAATTACACCAAAATATAGTTTTTTTTACATTTTTTTAAGGGAGGAAAATCATCCGATGATTTCTTCCGCCTTGGGCGAGACAAAAGGGACTGCTGACAGACTCATACTGCTTATAAACCATCTCGTTCCTACTCTTGGTTTCCGAGCCCACCCAGTAAACCCGCTAGATAGTCTACCCAGGCCATCTATGGTAGTCTAATGGCTTTCTTATCGACGTATCATCCATACGGGTCTGGTTCTGGTCGGGCTGCGAGTTACCTTTGCTCGCCGTCCACAGAGCCGCACTTTCGGTAGTCTGTCTAGCTGTCTGTGTGTTCTGGCAAATTTTTGTAATGTCTGAACCAATTTTGACGGTACTTTTATTGGTAGGTAGCTGATGTACGAAGGAGTAACTTAGGCTACTTTTATTATTCACAAAGTATGTAATGCCTATGTGCTATATGTATACTATTAAATGGAGCCGCGGGCAACAGTTGGTATTGCAATATAATTATAAAGAAGCAGGTGTCCACCGTGTCGATTATAGATCTATTACAGATATTATATTTAAATATGAACCCTGTGCCGATCAGTACCGACGTATACAGTTTTATCTGCCCGTACAAACCTGTTTCCTTATATAAGCACCCTTATCCCAGCCTTAGGTTTAGACAAACGAAGATAAATGTGACAGATATACCTAATTACGTTAAGATTTCAAAACGAGAATAAAGTTCTCCAATTTGTTTGTTTATCCGAATTAAAATTATAAATTAGTTTCGCAAAATTGTAATGTTTTGTTTGTAGTCAAATTCATAAAGTTTTGTAATTAGTTGCTCTAGTTTTTGACTGTTAATTATGAAACTTGATAGATCTTGATATTCGTTTGGTTGGTTTTAACTGGATTATGGGGTTGTGTTGTATATTATTATTTAGTTATACTATCATATCTGGAGAGACAGAAACATAACAAATAGAACCAAAGTACACCTCGTTCGCACTCTTGTCTTTCCCATTGCCCTCTCGAGACGTGGACAATCAAGGCGGCTGACAGAAAGAGAATCGACGCCTTTGAAATGTGGTGTTGGCGCCGCATGCTGAGAATACCATGGACAGCTCACAGCAAACCAACATGAAACAACGCTTGCGTTGTTTTTAGTTGTGTGAGTGAGGTTACTGGAGGCCCAAATTACTAATCTTCCCGATCTATGATTCGCCAACAACCCTTAATTTCCGAACCCCCAAAAGGCCGGTAACGTACTTCTAACGCCATTAGTATTTCAGGTGTCCATGTGCAATCGCGTCACTGTTGTATGCATTAAGGCTTTATTCTCGAAATCGCAACATAATTCAATAAACACTATAAAATATTTTTAGTTTTCAACTGCCTGGTCTCATAGATATATGGGTAACCAATGGCGGGTTAAAAAGTTTCTATCTTTTCCTCACATACTCTTTTTTTTTGAGGGGGGAAAATCAGACTCTTACTGACTAAAAACCACCCCGTTCCTTCTCCTGCTTTGAGCCGGAGCCCCGGTAACCTTTTACGTTGTCCGCAGCTCCGGATTCCCCACATACTCTAAAATGAAAACTATACACAACTCTGTACATACTGTTCATCGGTCCACACAAATCCAGTTTCCACACTCTCACAATAATTCCAAAACCGCAATAATTGGCAGTGCCCCTAATCCAACAGTTCCATAAAATATCTTTGCAAACACAACATCGATTGTGAATATGTGAGTATCGAGTATTTTGGCACACCCCAATTCCCAGTTTCGATCCCTCAAGTCGTTTAGAGGTGACCACTGTTTGTCATAGAAACATTGCCTTTGCCATGAGTACGAGTGGACTGAAGTTTGTTGGGTTTAAATAATAGTATTAAACGATATGTAATATTGCTGATGTTTTTATTTTGTATGCCAAACCTTACAGCGCCTCCAGTGATCATTTACGGAACTAAAAATTTTCTTACAAAAATATTACGTCGTCACTATCGAGTATCAACAAATACTATTGCTTTAGACTCGGACAATGTACCCAGTACTTGTATGTATTCGAATATGATGTTCAGGACAAGTGATAGAAGTTTGTAGGGGCAGAGTAGTGAGACAACTGGACTCATCTAGCAGTTTGAAATTTTGTAAACCTTATTTTAAAAATATACTATAAATATTTAAATAGATAGTAGACATTTCCTGTAAGTAAAATTTGTTACCTCGGGAATTTAACTCTTTAGAAGTGCTTATAAAGAAGCTCATAGCGAAACATTTCATATGAATGGTCAAAATATCTTAATCATGTGAGTATTCCTATATTGGCACACAAGACATGCACTGTTGAACACATCCTCTCAAGATATACGTTTAGTAAAGACCAATATAAATTTATTCATAGAAACATAGAAACCAATTTCAATGGAAAAGTTAGCTAAAACTATTTAAATACTTGGCTAAAGTCAACGGACATTTAGTAAATTTAGCCCACGTATACATAACTTTACTTTAGTCTCTAACGGATTAACGTATAGAATTTATCGCAAAACTTTTGCTGAACCAAACTGATTAAGAAAATCAGTGAAAAGTGTAAGTGTAGTGTAAAGACGTAAACATTTTACATCTTAATATACCTATAAATGTAATTAAATAATAATAAACAGTATTTATAAATAATATAATCATCAATATAATCATCATCAATCATCAATATAATAAACAGTATTTTTATGGTATAAGCCTACCGGCTTATACCATAAAAATACTGTTATTTATCATTTATTAATTTACCAATTAGCATACGGGTCACCTGGTGGTAAGCAATCGCCGCCGTCCATGGACAAGCGGAATACCAGAGTCGTTACAAGTGTGTTGCTGGCAGTTTTGGGGGTTAGGAATTAAAAGTTTGTTGGTGAGTCGGGGATTGAGAAGATTAGGAATTAATTGGGCCTCCGGTAATCTCATCAACTGGTAACGAAACACAACGCAAACGTGGTTCATGTCGGTTTTCTGTGAGGCCGAATTATCACTCCGGTCGAGCCGTCCGAAGCATAGCTCTCCCACATTTAGCAAGTACGACTAACGAAAGGTTTTGGCTTTTTTTCTTGTTTGTTGGTACGTATAAAACGATCCTATTTGGTTGGCAGCATTGATAGCCTGTACATGGACTAATCTTTACAGAATCCTTTTAAAGAAGCTAAAATTTACTAGAAGACAATTTCCCAAATTCATCCACACAATCCTGACAAAAAAATACAAACCACCGCATTCAACCAAATAAAAAAAATACTTTTCGTTAACTTTGAGTGAAAGAAAAAAATAAGAGAAAAAAATGTTTTTTTTTTTCTCTTCGACATAGAAAATTTATTGCTATACCTCATTTCGTGAAATATATCATTTCGATCTCCATTTACTGTGTAAGGGTAAATCGTAATTGATTCAGCTAGCAGAGGCTGCAGAATTCAATTTCGAGAGTGGTCCCAACAACCTCCGGTCACTATTACCAAATGAAATTTTGATTGGGAAAAAACATCACTATTGACAGGTCCATATAGATACTGGGTATCCAGTGTTTAGCTATTTGTTTTTAAAGTCCATTTTACAGCAGCAAATCTGATGAACGAATCTGATTTGGATTGATTGAGCTATTATTATCAATTTATTTTATTTCTTATTCAAATTGCGGTGCAGTGAATAACATTGTCGTTTGTTTTGGTCGGAGTTCTGGATTTGTGCCCAATTCTGAGCAATATGTCCGTCTTTCATGGCAAGGTTTTCATGAAAAGGAACGTGACTAGCGGAAATAATTTCCATAATACATTATAGGAATTTTACTTAAAAATACTTGAGTATTTTACATATATAAATTGTATTATAAATTTCATGAGACATACTAAATTAATTATTGTGTTATTGGTTTACTCACGTAAGGAACTTGACTAATTTCAAGCCGCACTAAAGGCTCATTCATGAGCAGCATTCTGCAACACACGACTCGGCGATTATTGCGCTGCAACTGAGGTGCAGATTTTTAGTTAATCTAATATAAATTTGATTAGTACTTTTAGCACCGACTTCTAAACTAGCAGTGGGTAGACACAGCCTAAAATGAATAACAGTTTATTTTTCGTATTTAGTTTAGGTTTTTTTCTACTACAAGATTAAAATTGAACTCAACACAACCTCCCCAAAAATTTGACCAATATACATTCATTTGAAATGGACAGCTGGCTATACTTACATCCACTCCAAGCCTCAATTATTGATAAGGGTCGTAGCAGACTTTCTAGGAGGCGACGTGAGGGTCCAATTTATGGTTTCTAGTGCACAGACTCAGATTACACTTGGTACATTATAATGATTGCTTGTCAAGGTCACTGGGGGAATATTGGAAGACATAATATAGTATGTTTGCTTTGATGTAGCCATGTTACCATTTTTGTTATCAATATAAGTGTAGTTTCTCTTAGCATATTAACACGTTAAGCGCCACGTTGGACACTGGTGAAAGACGCTTAGCTGAGGTTTTGCCTTTAACAGTTTTCTTCTGTATTGGAGACTCGGTTGCTTTTCAAGAGAGAGAAAATATCTGTTTTCTTTCGGTTGTTAATGCTTTAAACACCATGGGGGTAAAAGTGACCAGCGCTAGCAGAGGATTTGCCTTTAACAGATCTTTGTTGGCAATCGAAGTCTCTCTTAACTAAGTCATAAAGAAAAGTCAGAAAGAGAAAAATACACATTATTTGACTAGAATGGACTAACCACGATAAAATCGTTGAATACCAGATTTATCACAAACTAGCTACTTTCAAATAGACCAGAAAGGCACTTTTGAACGTCAAAAATATAATAATATTAATAACGTCTGTCTGTCGGTCAGTCCTCTAGTGAAGCTATTTGCTCGTTCCAAAGTGTAGATTCCTATGGAGAAGAATAAATAGAAATATATTTACCCTGTCACTTAATCAGCTATCTCTCGAAAACAATGGGTCTAAAACATCTGAACAACCTCCCAAACCAAAAGTCAAGTCAATAGGAAATGTTTTAAGAAAATTGATTCCACAGAAATGATAAAATACAATCTCGCATCACATCTTATTTGGTTTGGGCAGACTGTGGTTTTATTTAAATTAGTAGTTTATGAAATATCTAAGGATACTGTGCGAACATCTGTGAACGATTGATAAGCAAATTGTAAATGCCAATCAAAATGCGAGAACGGTAAATTGATAGCGATTTGATTGACGTTGGTTTTAGCAAAAATGTTGAATTATTTTCGTGCTTGTAACTAATTAGATTTTTAATAAGAACTTGGATAGGATCGGGCTACGCTTTTGGGATAATCTTTCTAAGAGTGTTTTGCCACAAGAGGTGTATCTATGCTACGAATATTGTAATAGCTAAGCTGTGAAACTAGGTGACCATTTCCACTGATACTAAGCTATGTACCTGTGTGAATAAGGTGTGCTACAAATATGCAACGCCGCAACGTAGCTATGCAACAAGATGCGCAGCTCGAGTATGCGATGTATCGATAATAGGGAAGCCATCTATAACACGCATCTTTCCATATAAAAAAAAAAACATAGAACATGTGTCCGTTTCCAACAATGCTAAGCTATGTTTACGATAGCAACGTAGCACATCTCTAGTGAAAATTACCCTAAGATAATTTAAATACCACTGACAGACGGCGAAGGAAAACATCGAGGTGAGTAAGCGGGGTGGTCAAACCTTCCCCATTTCAGAAGAGGTTTTTACTCTGCTATGGGCACTTATAGGCTCTTGATGATGATTCTCAATTCTCAATTCTTTATTGATGATGGTTATGAAGCTGGATATTGTGTCAAAGCAATCAGAAGCAGCAACTGTTGATAAAGTTTATCTACATAGTTTTTTTTAGAATAACAGGCATGTCCGTGTCCATCAATGCCTCGCACCATTTAAAATTTCATTCAATTTTGTGTGGGTACATATGGGATCGGTGAAACATAAATGGAATCTGTATAGAGATTCGTTACGCTATGTCTATAGTACAAACACACTTTGGATTTAATTATATAACTGTCACGTGACTTAAAAAAAAGAGATGGATTATTATGTTATCGGTTTACTCACGTAATTGTTTGTCAGCACCAACGCGACAATCGCCGTCGTATGTCGCGGAATGCTGCTCATGAATATGCCTCTAGCATGGCTTGAAACATTTCGAGTTGTTCGTCAAACAATTACGTGAGTAAGCCGATAACATATTAATTAATTTATACTAGCGACTCACCCCAGTTTTACAATGTATGGGTACAATGGTGATACATTATGCATAACATATAAACCTCCCAAGATGAAGGTTTAGGGTTTAATTAATTAAAAAAAAACCGCATCAAAATCAGTTGCGTAGTTTTAAAGATTTAAGCATACAAAGGGACATAGGGACAAATAAAGCGACTTTGTTTTATACTATGTAGTGAAAAGATATTTTGTAAACTGCGCTAAAGGACTGACTGCACTATTGTAGCAGTGGTTGGAAATTATGTCAACGTGTCGTACGTTTATTTCGTCCACGGAGCAACTCTTTGTGCAATCAACAAATTGTTGTTTCAGGTCTGAGCGTGATAGCTGTGTAAATGAATGTCGTGGGTGTATTTATTTTTTATTTAACTTTACCTTGCTATGTAGGTATGTTTGTTTGTGTGAATTGTAATCTTGAAAGTAAATTTTGAAGCAAATAATTTCTACTTATTGAGCTGAAATTTTGTAATACATGTTTAATTTGCATGACCACAAATGCGTAAAAGCTTGGTTTAAAGACATTTTTATTTAAGTAAAATGTACCAAAACTTAAGCCGTTCCGGAGCTGCGGACTACCCGAAGCTGCGGACTGCCTCGGAGCTGCGGACTGCCCTGGAGCTGCGGACTACTCCGGAGCTGCGGGCCGCTCTGGAGCTGCGGACTACCTAGCGGGATACCGGGGCTTCGGATCGGCTCAAAAGCAGGCGTAGGCACGGGATGTTTTTAGTCAATAAGAGTCTGTCACTCCCTCTCTCAGGGCAAGAAAAGTCTTTGGATGATTGCTCCCTTTAAAAAAAAATCCATTACTAAACACTAACTTACGACCCGCAATATACCGTTAAAACTAAATATGAAAACTACCTCTGTTGCGGCCAGCAAGCGCAACAATTGAACAAACCTAAGCGCAAAGATGTCTCAACCTACAACATTAGCTGAATCGGAACGTTCCTGCATCTACAGCCCTACCAACCGTATTCCCCCACTCTAAAATTCAACCGATCTCTAAGACGGACATTAATTATTATTCGTAGATTCAAACTGCAACTGTAAAAAGCGCAACCTTTTAATTATAATATTATCTAAATTGGAGTCAGATATTTCATTTAAATACAACCCACAACAACCTCTATATTGATTATTACATCAACAAACTGCATAAGTTCGACGCAAACTTCAAGTGACAGGAATAAATTGATTTATTAGAGGGAAGCTGGGAAGATACAAAGTCGTGTTATTTAGCAGGGCATTAAAATGCAACCGACGAAGTTCGCAGCAACTGCGGGTTGAGGTGCTAAGAGTTATAGTTGCTGAAAGTGTTTGAAATTGTGGGGGAGATCTGTGGAATGGAGAGAGATAGCGAGAGGTCGATTGGTGGTTATAGTTGAAAGTTTGTTTCAATTTTAAATCGTAGTAGGATGATAGATTTTTTATTTAATACGCGCGTCTCATGCATACTTGAGGCCGACCGCGACGACTCGAAGCCTATCAATGGCAAGTATCAATATGACTCTTTCCGAATTATATGTACTTTCTGAGATTCCTTAAATACCATCGACAAACGGTGAAGGGAAATATCGTATGGAAATATGGGCTTATAATTTCTAATTATAAGGTGATTAATGCTCAAACCTTCGCCGTGTGAGACGAGGCTCTTGGTCGGCAGGAGCCATTTATGGGCTGTAAATGTAAATAATAGATTTTTATAATAACTATCGTGATGATAGAGTTCAGTTTATCTTATTGATGACTTGTTAGTAGTGAAATATTCTTCATATAATATAATTAACTTACTACATTTTGTCTTTTAAATTTCAATATAGGGATCACCTGAATTTACCACTCAATATGATAAATAAAAAACAGTAAAACACCCCAGATTATTCCAGAAAACTACACCCAAAAGACATATTGTCCAGTTCAATATATTAATATGAGCATTGTAATGATTCAATAGTCGCAAATAAATCATCATCAAGTGAAGACGTTTGTTATTTTTTCTAAAACACCTAAATAGTGCAAACAAACTGAACCTTAATACAATAAACATATGGTCCATAACGAGCCGAACAATTAGTGAATGTTACCTGCGCTGTGTGTGGTCTCGGACTCGGTGCGCGAATACAATAGCCGCCGCATTCCTTAGATAAGGATTCAACTTGTTTACGAGTAAATTAGTGAATGAAGAAAAATTATAGAAATCTAACAAATTGCAACATATCAAACTTTTGTACGAAGTGTTTTACGTGAACTATTACGTATTTAATTGTGGAAAATGACGTCACCAACTCAAGAACAATCCAAATATTTATCTACGTTAGAAGATGTGGCTAATATGATACGGAAAGCGCAAATTAACATGAAAAAGTGTCCTAAACAGCGATTGACAGCAGGTTATGTTAAAGCGAGAATAAAAGCCATAGAAGAAGATTGGGATGTTTTCAAACAAACGCATAGCAGCCTTATGAAGTGTACACCACGAGAACAGCGGGGCATATTGCCTTACTTTCTTAATGAAGAATATTTTACGTACGAAGAAATGTACCTCTGTTTACATGCGGATTTATCCGATCTCCTAACCAATTTGGAAGCACAACAGAGATCATTAGAATCGTCCAACATGTCTGCTTCATCACACGAAGGTCAGCTACCGTTTGCTAAGCTACCGAGAATACAGTTGCCTACCTTTACAGGCCGATATGAAGAATGGCCTACGTATAAGGATATATTTACAGCGCTCGTACATAACACTTCAATTAGCGATGTTCGTAAGTTGCATTATTTGAAGACTAGCGTTGCCGGAGAGGCTGAGACTTTATTACGTAATATCCAAATTACGGAAAGTAATTATGCAATGGCATGGGAACTACTTGAACGTCGTTTTGGTAACAAGAAAATGATTGTGTCGTCAGTTTTGAAGAAATTTTGCTGCCAGAAAAAGATAACCAATCCGTCAGCTACACAAATTAAAGCGTTGCTCGATAATTCCGTTGAATGTATCAATAGTCTGAATAACATGAACATAAACACCGCCACTTGGGACCCCATTATAGTGTTTCTAGTGGCGCAGAAATTAGATTCAGATACGTTAAGATGTTGGGAAGAGGAAGCTTACAAGGAGAACAGCGACGAGTTGTCTACGTGGGTGGCGTTGAAAAGGTTTCTCGAGTCTAAGTTTCGTACGCTCGAGTTAATAGCACCTACCACTTCTACAGTAGCAAAAGAGAAGACACAAGGTCACAAGACGTATCATGTCGTAGCAAAGGACGCTGAGAACGCTAAGGGTGACTCTGCGTTCACCAATAGTAGTTCATCACCTAGTTGTGTGTATTGCAAGGGTAACCATTACATTTATAATTGTAAAGAGTTCGCAAAACAAACTGTACTACAACGACGTGATTTTGCGAAAACCAAAAACCTTTGCTTCAACTGCTTAGTCCCAAACCACACAGTCTTTAAATGTAAACAAAATAAGAAATGCCGAGTCTGCGGAAGAAAACATCACTCTCTCTTGCATGAAGCAAAAGAAACAACACAAGAGAGTGACAAGGAAGAAAATAACAAACAGGAAAGTAACAAACAAGAACAACCAACAGAACGGGTCACAAGCGCCCACTTCTCCAAGGATCAATCTGGTCGACGAGTGCTATTGGCAACAGCACAAGTACATGTTACATCAAGCGACGGCGAAACACATGTCTTGCGAGCATTGATCGACCAGGGCTCAGAGGCTTCACTTATATCTTCAAGAGTAGTCGAGCTCTTGAGATTGAAGAAGACAACTATCAAAGGTGTAGTCTCAGGTGTAGGAGAAGGAAACTTAGTTCCATTAAAGCATGTAGTGGACCTGTCAGTTACATCGCGATATGATAGAATGAATGTTATTCAAGTAAAGGCATATGTCTTGAAATCACTATCTGCGAAATTACCTTCAAAACAAATCACGATGGACTGGCCAGCCCTCCAAAACCTATTATTGGCTGACCCTACGTATAACACACCGGGCAAGATTGATATACTACTCGGTGCAGACGTCTTTTGCAAAATCATAGAAGATGGTTTAGTAAGATGTTCTGATGGCATAGTGGCTCAGAAAACTACTTTGGGGTGGATACTTTCAGGTCAAAGCGAGGACAAATCAATTAGCGACGAACACAAAATAACAACATTACATGTGACAAGTATGGTATCAGAAGACAATGATCTATTGAAAAGTTTCTGGGAAATTGAAACAGCTTTATACAAGAAAAGACAACTATTTACAAGGGAAGAAGAGATGTGCGAAGAAATTTACAAGAAGACAACTAAAAGAATAAACGGTAAATACACAGTGCACTTACCTTTGCGACAAGGAATAGAAGAGACACTAAAATTATGTGGAGACACGAAACAACAAGCCGTTTATAGATTCAAACAACTGGAGAAGAAGTTTCAAAGGTCTCAGAGTTTTAAGTCAGATTATTCTAAGGTAATTCAGGAGTATATTGAAATGGGTCATTTGAAAAGATCTAATTCTAATGATGACAACAAATCAGTCTACCTCCCTCATCATGCGGTAATACGCGAAGACAAGGACACAACAAAGGTTCGAGTAGTTTACGACGCGTCAGCAAAGGGTTCTAATGGACATTCTTTGAACGACACCATGATGATCGGACCTGTATTACAACCAGACTTACGAAGCTTAATTATAACATGGCGAACACATCGGATATGTGTTGTGGGAGACATAATCAAGATGTACCGAATGATTGACATGACACCAGAGCACACAAATTTACAACGAATAGTCTGGCGAAATAATCCAGAAGACCAACTAGAAAGCTACAACTTGATGACCGTAACCTTCGGTACAGCTGCAGCCCCCTATCTAGCTGTACGAACGTTACTACAACTCGCCGAAGATGAAGCACTTGAATTTCCAAATACAGCACCTGTAATAAAGAATTCGTTTTTTATGGATGATTTGATGACAGGAAATGACACTGAAGAAAAGGTAATGAAAATGTGTGAGGAAATAAAGGTGATACTAAGTAGAGGGAATTTTAAAATGCAAAAGTGGTCTAGCAACTCAGAAAGGGTATTAAAGGGATTACAGGAAGGAAATAATGCAAATAGTACTACGAAGGATGGAATAGAGATAAAACTAGACAAAGTTTTAAAAATTCTAGGATTAACTTGGGATAGGAAGGATGACACGTTCAAATTCACAATTAACTTACCTGAAGCGCGATGTCCCGTAACGAAGAGAGCTATTCTATCTGATGTAGCAAGGCTATTTGACCCATTTGGATGGCTGTCTCCTGTGATTGTTGACGCTAAAGTTTTTATACAAAAACTGTGGCTGTGCAACATGGGATGGGATGACGAGCTGCCATCACAGTTAATAGACGAATGGATGACATATAGAAGGGAATTAATACATCTGCAAAACATCGCAATACCACGCTGGTTTAAAACTACACCGATTAATTATGAAAACATTGAATTGCATGGTTTTGCAGATGCATCTATGAAAGCATATGCTGCCGTAACTTACCTGAAGGTTATTGAAGGGAACACAGTGCATATCACAATCATCGCGTCTCGTACCAAGGTTGCGCCGTTGAAGCAATTATCAATTCCAAAACTGGAATTATGCGCCGCAGCATTGTTAGCAGAATTAATTAATGACCTGAAAGACCTGTTGAAAATACCTAAAAACAAAATCTTCGCGTGGACTGATTCAATGGTGGTTATGTCTTGGTTGCAATCTCAACCTAGTCGTTGGCGAACATTTGTCGCAAACCGAGTAGCAGACATAACAAGAATTCTAGATAATGACCGATGGAGATTTGTTCAATCCACCGATAATCCAGCCGATATCGCTACAAGAGGCGTGAAAGCAAGCGACCTGGCTTCCTTTGATTTATGGTGGTCTGGACCTGAATGGTTAAAACACAAAAATGTCGATACACATACCTATGAAATTCCACAAACTGAATTAGAATTGAAAGCATCATCGTTTCACACAAATGTAGAAGACAAACCAATCTGGGAATATTTTTCTTCAATTTCTAGAATGAAAAGAATACTGGCTTACTGCCGAAGATTTAGAAAACAAGAAGGAGAAACAAGAGAAAAATATTTAACAGTAAATGAGCTAGACAAGGTATTGGAATTATGTATAAAATATTATCAAGGCTTAGTTTATCAGAAGGATATTGAAGATTTACAGACTGATGGAAACGTAAAGAAAAGGAGTTCTCTTATCTCACTTGCTCCGTTTTTGGATAAAAACGGTATTATAAGAGTGGGAGGAAGGTTAGAAAACGCCGAGATAGCTGATATTACAAAACACCCGATTGTAATACCATGTAACCAGCATCTAACTAAGTTAATAGTCCAAGAAGCTCACCTTAGAACACTACATGGAGGGATACAAGCGATGATGGCTTATGTGAGAACGAGATACTGGGTGATAGGTTTGAAGTCTGTGGTCAGGAAATGTATTCACAACTGTAAGACGTGCATTTTGGATAAAGCGAAGGTGAAATTTCAATTCATGGGACAACTGCCAGCTGTTAGAGTCAATCAATATCGGCCATTTATGAATAGTGGAGTTGATTACGCTGGACCAGTTTTAATGAGAACCTCGAAGGGTCGCGGACACCACGCCACAAAGGGCTATATTTGTTTGTTTGTGTGCATGGCCACTCGCGCAATCCATTTAGAAGCTGTCACAGACCTAACAACACAAGCCTTTATAGCCGCATTTAGGAGATTTGTTGCGCGCCGAGGTCATTGCTCGAACTTGTGGAGCGACAACGGCACAAATTTCGTTGGCGCTGCGAAGGAATTGAAAGAAATGTTCCGGAAGGGCAAGAATAATATCGCGAAAGAAGCGGCTGAACTTCTAGCTAATGATAACACAACATGGCACTTCATACCACCAAGGATGCCCACATGTGGAGGGCTATGGGAAGCGGGAGTTCAGTCTGCTAAAAGACACCTCTTTAGGATAAACAAGGACATGAAGCTGACCTATGAAGAAATTTCTACGCTCTTAGCACAAATCGAGGCATGTCTTAATTCGCGCCCTCTTTATCAAATGGACAACACTATAATGCCACTTACTCCAGGGCATTTTTTAGTTGGTGAACCCTTGATTTCGGTTCCTGATACAAATTATGAATGCCAACCTGTCAGTCTTTTGACTAGGTGGCAAGTTATACAGAAAATGACTCAAGATTTCTGGCATCGATGGCGTTCAGAATATCTTAACACACTCCAACAAAGATACAAGTGGCAAGTGAAGGTTCCGGAGCCTGCTATTGGAGATGTCGTTATCATTAAAGAGGATAACTTGCCGCCTACGAAATGGTTGTTGGGACGAGTGAAACAAATACATCCTGGAAAGGACAATCTCGTAAGAGTAGTAACAGTTCAGACAGCAGGCAACAACGAGTTGAAAAGGCCTCTATACAAATTGATACCGCTTCCTAAAGAACCTAAAGTTTAGTAAGCTATGGTGGGCGGTTCAATTAAGAAGTGATTATGTATTGTTCAAGTATAAATTAAAATTAAATAGTTACAGTCCATTAATTGTTAGATTTGCATGTTATTAAGTGTATTTCATGAAAGATTGAAAACTTATGTTTTGGTGGGCGGTATGTCCAGTTCAATATATTAATATGAGCATTGTAATGATTCAATAGTCGCAAATAAATCATCATCAAGTGAAGACGTTTGTTATTTTTTCTAAAACACCTAAATAGTGCAAACAAACTGAACCTTAATACAATAAACACATATCTAGCAGAACTTTAGCTCAACACCAAAGTACTTTGAAGATGTAGGTTCAAGTTGGTGAATTTGAAGTTACGGAACTGTGGTTTGCACTTCGACATGCACTGGGATATACAGCCAGCTTCGCAGACGTTATTTGTTTAGACATCCTCTGTTATGAATATAAAATTATAGCGGGTCATGTGTGTCCATGAGTTTTCTTAACACATTGAACGCCGTGGCGGTCACCGGTGACCGACGTTAGCGGAGGATTTGTTTTCAACGGTTTTTATTGGCAGTCAAAGACTTAAGAATATTTGTTGTTTTTTTTTTTTTGTTTTGTAGCTAGCAAGCGAGGTAAAGTAAACAAGTGGGAGGATTTCGAAGTTGTTTGAATATATTTTATAAGGAGGGTCTCAGTTTGACCTGTATGTACGGTTGTGTGCAAGTATCTCGTGTTTACCAGAACCGATGTTGATGTGGTTTTCAGACTTTACTTTTTTTGACCATTGCAAACTGTGTTGCTTAGAGGAGTTTTAAATACTAAGAATTTAATATATTTCTAGTTTTTATTCCATTATAGATGTATTTTACAGCATGCGGTGGCGGTGCTGCACACCACCCGCAATTCAATACTCATGCAGCAGAGGTGCAACATAAAACACACATAACATGCAATATACCACTCGACATAATATGTTTCGCTCCTCCACGGAGCATCCTCAGGAGGTGTTGACTCGGCGGCTCCCGCAGCTCGAGTTGTACATAGCCCAGCGATCTGTCTGACTGTCACAAGCCACAAGCTGTTAATTATAATAAGGACAATCTCCGCACAAAACAACAGTTACAATTACATAAATCATCACTACCAACAAGTGCTAAAAACTACCAACCTACAAATTACTAACTAGAAAATAATCTTCAAACGAAAATATGTACTAGTAAAATGGCAATTAGTCTTAATTTACTTCGTTCGCAAATTAACTCCACATTATAATAAACTCCATCCATTAAGGTTTTGTTGCTTGCTACAATATCTTTTATAACATTGAGCACATTCATCTTCACTGTCTGAGAATTCCAACGGAGATATTTTTCTTTGAGAGCCATCAAAGTTTTTGAGAAGAAATCTTGTGTTCAGTATATTTTTTTATGATAAAAATGGTTCCGTAGTGTCCTTGTCGAACTGTGGTTTGGTTTCTAGTTGTTTGGGTGTTTTCCCACCAGAGATGTGCTATGCTACATTGCTGTGGATGCGTTTGCGAATTGCGATGCGATACACATAAATATCTTGGCACTGGTGAAAACGGACTCAGTTAAGCTATGTTTTTTTTTTCATTAATTTGTAGCTAAAATATCTGTCGACACATATAAAAAATTAATAGCTTCAGCTAGCGTCTTACGCGTATTCTTTTAATCCCACATTAAAAGAATCCTATCACCCAAGCCAGCTTACTTGAATTTAAAATTTGTTCAAAATCCGTTTAGTACTTTCGGCGTGATTGACGGACAAGCATCCAAACAAACAAACTTTCACATTTATAATAGTAATGTGATTAATCCTACAAGGATAATACTCTCATTACACCAAACTACCAAAGGAACCCTGAAGAATCTATATTGTAACGAGCTCTCGGCGGCACTCCTCAACTTCCTCCCGACTGTCTGCGTCCGGGAGGTATTGTCCTCCGAACAAACTTTGGTGTCTGCCCTCAGCCTTGTTAGCCTCTCAAGTGCGACCAGAGTTTCATATTTCCGGCTTGTCATTAAAAAGTGCTGCATTTTCATATTTTAATGTTAATTTTGTTATTGTCATTGTTGTTCAAATATTTTATGAAATTAATTATATTCATATTATTCACGTAATGTTTCGTATTTTAATAGTCCGCTTCTTAAGCGAGGGTAGCTAGCAATGCACATAATATTATAATGTAATGTAAAGAACATAACAAACTTAGTACGTACCGCTGCAACCCAGCAATTAATTTGACCTTTAAATCGTATGTCATAAGATATATTTCATAACGTCATTACCATTAAAAGCCGACAGCGGATGACCAGCGCGCGGTCCTCTTGCCAACAGATAGCCAAGCGGCGGCGAGACAACGGCAGGCGCAAGTGCGCCCCTGTGTGGGCGCCGAACGTGATGCGGCGGCCAGCTCGGGCGCTGCTCACATCTCAGAGGGTCATGGCCATCCGGGTGATCCGTGGATATCGCACGATCTCCGGGGAGGCGGCGAACCTCCTTGCCGGATTACCGTCGTGGGATTTGGAAGCGAAGGTGCTCGCGCACGTGTCGCAACGACTGTCGCAACCGAGGGCTGGGCTCGCTGTCATCGCAGCGGTAAGTCCCCTCTTTGAAGAGTGGCTAGAGAGGCGCCACGGCGTCCTCACCTACCGCCTGACGCAGGTGCTTACCGGACATGGGAGTTTCGGTAGGTTCCTGTTCCTTATTGGGCGGGAGGAAACGCCCGGGTGTCATCACTGCGAGGACCGCCCGGAGGACACGGTAGAACATACGGTGGCGGTGTGCCCTGCGTGGGCTGAGCACCGCCAAGTCCTCAGGGATGTGGTCGGCGACGGCGACCTCTCGCGCCCGGCACTGGTTCAGGCCATGGTGCGGAGCGAGAGGGACTGGGATGCCGTCTCCTCTTTCTGCGAAACAGTCATGCTAGCTAAGGAGGAGGCGGGGCGCGTGAGAGAACAAACCTCCTCACGCTCCAGCCGTCGCGAGAGACACTCCGGGCGTCGGGGATCGCGAGACGATCTCCGGCCACCGTAAGTGCGGGCCTGCGGGCGGCGAGTAAGGGTAGCTCACCGCCCGAACAGAACCAGAGCCGTGCGTACGGCGCGTAGCGTTCCGCGCGCGCCTCAAAGAGCCATCAGACCACCACAGATGGGGCCCAGTAGGGCTGATGCCTGATCCGGAGCTGCGGACTACCTAGCGGGTTTACCGGGGCTCCGGCTCGAAAAGCAGGAGAAGGAACGGGGTGGTTTTTAGTCAGTAAGAGTCTGACACTCCCTCTCGCCTCGCCCAAGGTGGGAGAAGTCATTGGATGATTTTTCCCCCTGAAAAAAAAAAAAGGCGCAAGTGAAACAACGTCGCATCGCGCGCTTGCACCGTGTGGGCGACGTGTCGTAGGCACGCTGACACCCACCTTTTATCAGTTATGTTTTTTTTTCTTTCTTGTATGGGAATCAGTTATTATTGTTATTATTCTCATGTAATAAATAGTACACGTGAGCTAATCGTCATGACAACACAAACAACTTAAATAATACCTATTTTTTCTTTTATTTTTTCTACCCTTCATTACAAGGAAATTTCCACATCCACAGCTACTATTCTGCAAGTTATTCTAAAGACAGACCATTAGTAGACCGCAAGATGAAAGAGACAAATTGTAACAACCACAAATACGTGATTCCATTCTCGTTTACTTTAAACTTACATAACGCACATTTAAAGAAAAAGAAATAAAATGTGTCTTTATATTCTTGGGATAATTCTTAAGATCTGCAGATATATACAATTGTACATTGAAGAAGCCAGGCAAGTCATTTACTATGCAAATAATAAAGTAAAGGTTAATTTGATGTCTATTTAAATGCATGTTTGACACCTATTGTATATTTTTAAGGAGGGAAAATCATGCAATGACTTCTCCCGCTTTGGCCGAGACGAGAGAGTGTCAGAGACTCTTACTAACTAAAAACCACACTGTACCTACTCCTGCTTTTCGAGTTAAAGCCCCGGTAACTCGCTAGGCAGTTCGCAGCTCCGAGTCGATATCAGCCATACTGGGCCCCGTCTATGGTGTTCTGATGGCGTTATGAGGCGCGCGCGGAACGTGACGCACCTTTCATAAGAGTCTGGTTCTAGTCGGCTAGCGAGCTAGACTTGCTCAATGTCTGCAGATCCGCACTTACGGTGGTCAGCGATCGTCACACGACACTTTTTGTGATAAAGGACAAACATCACAGCATATATTACTGAACGATTAACACAACTCCTAAATTTTTCATGTCATTATGTTTCTCAGTGGCATCAAATTCAAAGTTCCTCACAATGATATGCACCGAAAATCTCCTTAACACCAAGACATTTACCAATCCACCACTCGGTTGCAGATTCATTACATTAAACACTCGTAAGACGACTCGTCTCAAAACAAAATGTAATTAGCATACATTATGATAATTTCCATTTCCATTCTCAAAAATTACCCCCCTCCCCCCATTTCCATTCTCGCCAGTGTTCACGCATCCATTCTCATCGGCACGTTGGGTACAAACACGAAAGCTTCACAAACTGTTGGTAGCTACGTCTTGAACTGTTAATTTGTCTTTGTCATCGCTTTAATTTCAGTGTAGATTCGGTTGTGGCGCGACTGTTAGCTGAGCGATTTTGTGGCCATACCTCATTTTGATGGAACTTTGTTATTTTAGAGAGATTGAGAATACGTTATAATCTCTTTTTTATGCGAATGGCCATCAACCATCCCCATTACCTTAAAGGATAATGTCTGAGATTCGATTATTGGGTTTTTTATAGAATAGATGGCAAACGAGTAGACACGTCACCTGATGGTAAGCGATCAGCGCCGTCCATGGACACCCAGCAGCTCCAAAGGAGTCACAGGTTGAGCAAATATAGTATTAGATTTTTTACCGAATTCTAAAGTACATTTGCTACAACAACAATTATGTCTTATCAATAGACATACTTAGTTCATAAACAATACGTTGTTCATTAACAATCGGCTCGTTTAAACGCAAGCAAGTAGACTTGGCCTTGCTTTTTCTGGTATATATTTTCTATGTACACTTACTCCATTCAAAAAATAACCATAATAATTCTGTCAATTTCGAAATGCTTTCCTTAATAATACTAATTTACCTTTAAAACCATTATATTCCTTCTCATTCTTCTCCATATACAGTTATATTTTCTCAATAAAACAAATTATAAATAAACAAAACCTTTAAAACGTCTCAGGCTTCCTTCATTCAATAGACTGTATTATGTAAATGGTAAGTTTTCACAAACTACTTTAGGTTAACACTTGAACTGTTAATTTGTCATTGTCATCACTTTAATTTCAACGTGGATTTGTGTTTGGTCTCAGTGATAGCGATTTAGTATATCTTGGTGTTGCTATAGTAATTTCGTGATACTAATCTTAGTTATATACTTAATTTTAATGGCTTTACATATGGTAAGCCATATTAATGATTGCAAATAGTTAGATAACCAAAACATCTATTGCGTTAAGCCTTAATTGCATGCATTAAGAGAAAAATGTTCACAAGATACTTGACGTCTTTAGCAAGGTGCTAGGTTTCAGTTAACTTTTTGAACTTTTTTTTTTCTCGGAATAGTAGAAATGGTCCGAAGTTGACCTTGAAACAAACAAAAGTTAATGCCATAAAATTTACCATGATGTTGTTCTTCAAGATATAGACGTAATAATGTACTTTCATAACTATGTTTTACTAGCTGACCCAAAATTAAAAAAATAAGTTCAGTCCTCTTTGATTTTTAGCGAGACTATCGAACAGCAATTACTTTTTTTTACTTATAAACGATATTTCACCAAGCGATTATATTTCAACATTTCAAAAATCGCTATCACTCCCACCACCCCCCTTGGCGGCGACTTTAATAGCTTCTGCGGTAACTTGTGAGTCACGCTCCATTTAAATATGTACGAGGATAAAAGTTGCGTAGGCGTTCCATAGCAGCTTACCTCGGCTTAGAATTATAACATTTTTATCACAGTACTAGCTGTTTAGCTGTTTGCATCCGACTTTGGTATTTTGGTTGAAGGAAAATCCTTCTGCGATGTGTTGTGTGAATTTTCTTTATGAAGATTTTATTTTTTATGTTGAAAACTATGTAGGTAGTTTATTTGGAAAGGTGAAAAATAATATGTATTGGGAATTAAAATTATTAAAGTTGAAGCATTTTTGTGTAGCTGTGTTGTATGATGTTTCTTTGTGAAGATTTTATTTTCTATGTTTAAAACTATGTAGTTTTTTTTGAAAGGTGAAAAATAATATTATGTATGGAGAATTTAAATTACTAAAGTTGAAGCATTCTGTGTTGTGTGAATTTTCTTTGTGAAGATTAGTTTCTATGTTGAAAAGTATGTAGGTAGTTTTTTTAAAGGTGAACAATAATATGTATCTTGTATTACGTACACTTCTTATAAAAGTTGGTTAAAAATAAAAACTATTTCTATAATATATCTATTCAATCTCTCATCAAATTGCTCGTGTACAGAAAACTGCAGCCAAATTGAGAACAGGTATCTTTATTATATGTGACTTTTAAGACCAACTACGGTGAATTTACAATTGAATACATTACTATCTCGTATTTTCCAATCAAGCTACAAAATTTGAAATCCACAAATCATTTTATTAATTAATTTATTATGCTAACAGTTATTTACTCTTGTATATTTCTCACATCGAACAATACTTTGGTGAGTATAACAACTATTTACTGGCTAACATAGCATGCACATAAAAAAGTTAGCAGCTATTATTAAACATAAAAAAATATTACATTTTACACATGATTAACTGAATAAACATTCCAATCCATATTATAAAAAATCAAAATAAATTGGACATCAATTATGAACGTTGAATAGCCATCTTCGAATCAATCACGTTAACAATGTTAACTTCCAACCCTCTTTAATCATCTCCTGATCCAATAAAACCACAACGTTCTCCCCAAAACATTTCAGCAACAATATCTTTTAAGACCATTCTCAAATTCTCTATAAATCCGCCAGTTCAAAAGCGCATTCTATTCAGAAATTGCTTTCAATAAATCTCTTATAGAGTCGGCGAGGTGATTTAAGTAAAAGATGTTGATGTTCCCGACAGCAGCATTGATGGCGTCCCGTGACAAATTACTCTCAGCCGAACACAGGTGAATGGATCATTAGATTGAAATTTTCAAGAATAACTTATTATGCTACCGTGCGGTTGAGGTTTTTTGTTCCGAGTTTGTATTGGAAAGGTGAATATGACCAAGGGATGTTAATATGGGTCTTTTGGCATGTCTGATAGACATTCTAAAGTAGTTGATTCTCCCCTTGACCTTTCCTTCATCGTACGATAAGACAATTCGCGAAGCATCACCGCTTCATGGTAAATATCTCACCTACCCGCACGTAGCGTATCGCTTCAGGCTTTATTGTACGAAATTCTAAAGAATATGTTCTTTGCCGGAGTCTGTGTTCCAAAAACATCTACCCAGATTGCTTATGAGCAGTCATGCTCCATCGCTTACCATCAGGCAAGGTAATAGCCAAACGTCGGTTCATCAAATAAAAAAAAAATGGGCATATTGTTGAACCACTTGATGCAGAGTAGAGTCAATTTAACTTCTTTATGTATCTCAAATTTAATTAACTGTTTCACTATTGTAATCTGCAAACACAACACTACCTTCCATTAAAGCCGTGGCAGATACTTTTAGAACACCTTATATGTATACAGTCAAACAGAATAATTGTTATAACACACTAACTTTTAACCATTAAGATAAAGAAGCTATCAGAACCAAACATTCAATGTTTATTAACAGAAAACTCAATAACACTTACGTCATATTTATGGACCAGTTTCATACGAACAGCATCGCAGTAAGAGTCTATTTCCAAAGCATTGTGTGAACTATCAAAGAATTATAAAATTGAACGGTAGCTTTAACTTACAGGGAGAAGAGATATCGATTCTCATTCGTGGAAATCACCTCCTATTTTATACGTAAGACAGGTTTAATTTTAACGGGAAGTAGTTTTCGAATTGGTATTAATATAATAAAGCTGATTGCAGCGTTGTTTGTTTCAACAGACTAATTAAGTGTAACGGGAATTGTTAGTTACATTTTAGTATGTATAGGGAACAGAGAGTAATTTTTTCTAAGAAAAGGAGGATCTTAGGAAACTTTACTCTCTGTTTTAGAACTTAAACTAAAAACCAAAAAAAGTGTTGTTGTACTGCCTGTGTCTACTCAATGATAGTTTAGAAGTCGGTGCCACAACCTCATAACAAAATATAAGTTACCGATACCTACATTGTACCTTTGTAAATTTGTTTAGAAAATGAAAAGCATGCATGAAAAGACTGATGACTGTTAATGAAGCGAAAGAAGTGTGTAAGAACCGTGGCAATTGGCGTTCGACTGTCTCTGCCTACCCCCATGGGAAAAAGGCGTGAGGTATGTATGTATGTATGTAATTTCGTTTAGTACTTGTGGCATCGATTTCTAGCAATAGGTAGACACAGGCAGGACAATGATAGTTATGTTTTGGTTTTTAGTTGGAAGTCGGTTTTTATAAACGTAGTTTTAATTTTATTGCTTCAATATTATTATGAAAACACTTTTCTAAGTTCTGGCGTATTGAAGTGAGAATTTCCCCAAAATTCTACATCAACGTAAAACATCAAGATTTCCATACGCTCACAATTCACGAGAAAAAGTTAGTTTAAAATAATAAAATTATGCTGGCATCATAAACATCTTAAAAACTTTAAAGTGTTGTACCCAACCCCACTCAATTTTAATCTTTAAGAGCATAGGAGTAAGAGCTATTAATCTTTCACACTATCTTTGGAGTTGATCTCTTACAAAAGTAATTAGAAATTTGAAAGTCATGTGTGAAAGGACTTTTAAATTACATTTCGTTTAAAACTCATTTACTGAGCTTTCTGGGAGTTAGGGACGAAATGACGGGTCCTTGACAATTTTGTAATAATATATTTTTCTACCGGAGTCTTTAATGACTGTATTGTATATTTCCAAAAATTATATTTGTGAAATGAAATATAATCATTTCAAGTGACATCTAAAGGGGATGATAAAAAAAAAATGTTTTAACTTTTTTTTGTATTTTTTTTTTTAAGTGATGAAAATCATGCAATGTATTTTCCCTCCTTGGGCGAGGCAAGAGGGAGTCTCAGACTGACTTACTGACTAAAAAAACCCCGTTCCTACTTCTGGTTTTCGGGCCGGTGGTGCCCCGGTAGCCCGCTAGGCAATCTGCAGCTACAGAATAGTTTGAAGTCCAGAGATCAATGTAAAGGATGATTGCTAGCTGCGACAAAAAAAATATGTGTCTAATTTTTTTCACTATCTAACAGCCGTACTAAATATTTTTTAATTTTTTATTCCCCTGTCTTCTCGGGTAAATACGAAGCTATAATGAGACAACCCTGACAAAAATGAATAAGGCAATAATATTATTCAGAATTGAGAACTGAAAGTCAACTTTTCAAAAATGTTTTATTAAGTCTGGATGACTTTTAAAATGTAGTAGATATTACGAAAACGAAAATCGACTTCGCGAAGTAACGTACGCTACTCGACATAATTGCAAACATGACTCCGCTAAACTTGGTGTGAGATAAAAACTTATTTTGTTTTGTAACTTTTGAATACTCGACAAACGGGTGTACTAGTTCTGTCATGTGGGTGCACCTGTGTACAATGGATATTATGGTATATGGTATAAATGAGCAAACGGATTACTTGATGTTAAGCAATTGCTGTCGCCCATGGACACCCGAAACAGCAGAGGTGCTACAAATACATTACTGGCGTTTTGACGGTTAAAGGGTTTTTGGGGAATTAGAAATTGAAAAATTAAGAAGTAGGGTAATTTAGTCTCCAGTAACCTCACTCACACAACGAAAGAGTTATTTCATTTCGTCGGTTTTCTGTAAGGCCGTAGTATCACTCCGGTCGAACCGACCCATTCGTGCTACAGCATAGCTCTCCCACTTTCAAACATAATACCATGCTATTTAGGTATAATATTATATAACACTCAAAATAAACAAAAGCATTCGTTCCCCAATGGGCTTGAAGGCACTTAAAATGTCCTTCCGTACAATAATGTCAAGTCACTATAACACTTTTCAACCCAAATTAGGAAAGAAAAGCGAACTTCTGAATTACCCCGAAGTAGGCTGCATTTGTAAAGGGAACTGGCCCAGTGACCTTCCTATACTACAAAGGAAAAGTTTAAATTAGCTCTACGTTAATTTTTTTTTTTTCAAGAAAATACCCCTTCAAAATTTTCCGAGTTGATTTTTTAATTTTATTCGCAGCAGCACGAACAAAGAAGATTTTCTTTTGGAATTTAAGTGGTTGAATTAATGTGTTAATGTTGTTCGGTAATTTATATGGCTTTGGGCTTTTCTGACCATGCTACTGAAATAATTCATATTTTGAACTGATGTTAAAATTATATATATTCTTCTTACCCTGATGGGTAAGGAGAATCTTAGCTCGCCCGACCAGATCCAGACACATGCGTACGGCACATCGCGTTCCGCCCGCGCCTCAAAGAGCCATCAGCCCACCACAGACGGGGCCCAGCAGGGCTGATACCTCATCCGAAGCTGCGGACTTCCTAGCGGGTTTATCGGGGCTCCGGCTCGAAAAGCAGAAGTAGGAACGCGGTGGTTTTTAGTCAGTAAAAGTCGGATACTTCCTCTCGCCTCGCCCAAGGCGAGAGAAGTCATATGATGATTTTCTTTAAGAAGATCATTTTTGAGAAATAAAAAGACAATATTCAGGGTGGAATAAGCTAAAGAAGAAAAAACCACGGTAGGTACCAGTCTGTACTTTATTAACACCATCTTTGGACAAAACCATAACTTAAACATAATATACGACAAAAAAAAAACCGAACGAGAAAATCGAAATTTCAGAAGAAAATTTTCTCCCTAAAACCTACTTAGAATTTTCATCGAATAATTCAAAGGAGAAAAGCGTAAAATACGAACATATCGACGGATAGATTTTGTACTCGTATATTCACACCGATTTTCCAATTTTGGGACTTGTCCGGATCGAGGTGCAAAAAGATCTGTTGTCAGGTGCCAGATCGAAGAGTAATGTCTTGGAGTATGAATTAGATCAGCTTTAAGAAATAATGTATAAACTTTAATCGTGTATTGTGATTTCTATCGACTACTTTTTTGTTTTCTCGGTTGCAAAAACTTATCCACAGTTTAATAATACGTTGGCTTCTGTGTGGCATTACGCGTTGCAACGTGACAATTCAGACATCAGTAATATTACAAAAAGCGCCTATTATTTTTTATTTCTTCAAATTAAGACGGTTAATAAAGTTAAGAGCAGTAAACAATGGATTAATTATTTTTTTTCTACATCTAGACGAAGGTGGAACATGTCAAACCTAACTGCTTCTTTTTTTATAAAAGCTATCGTAAGACATAATAAATTATTTAAAAATCACAGTTTACTAACGTAAACTACTAGAAACTAGTTTAGTTTTTTTAGTTTAGTCGAAACTCGAGTTTTTCTCTTCGAAACTGTGATTTTTAGTGAACTTAAAATGTCAATAAAATTAAAAAAAAAATGTTTGTTAAACAACTTCAGAAAAGTGGCAAACTAATTGTTTTTATGTATTTTAAAAGAAATAAAAAAGAAAAATACTTTATACAAGAAGTTGCTAGCTGTGTTGCTAATTAACAATGTAACTTTAGAACTCAGTGAAGCAATCATATTTTAACATCTGCACCGTATTTTTATTGTTCAACGAAGCGTTGTAAAAAGCACTGAACCTACTTTTGTATAAAGTATATTTTTACTTGAATATGACAATTTTCCTATTAAATTTTAATTGTAAGTTGCACTTAAAGTATACACTACATCATGAAAATACTTCTTATTTTAAGTTTATATTAAATAATTATAATTATTTTAAAGAATTTATAAAATTCTTAGTGTTCTACTCTTTTATGGCATAAGCTGGTAAACGAGCAGACGAATCACCTGATGGTAAGCAATCGCCGCCGCCCATGGACACCCTAAACACCAGAGGCGTTACAATTGTGTTGCCGGCCTTTTGGGGGTTAGGAATTAAAGGGGGAATCGGGGATTGGGAAGATTGAAAAGGGGGTTGATTGGGCCTCCGCTAACTTCACTCACATAAAGAAACACAACGCAAGCGTTGTTTCACGTCGGTTTTCTGTGAAGCCGTGGTATCACTCCTGTCGAGCCGGCCCAGTCGTGCCGAAGCATGGCTTTCCCACATTTATTCTGACCATCATTATATCATACATAATCATGACCTCCACTACAAGAAAACACACAACTTCACGCCTTTTATCCCCGAAGGGGAAGGCAGAGGTGCACATTACGACACGTAATGCCGCTATACAATTTACACCCACTTTTCACCATTTTTGTTATAATTCCCATGAAATAGGGGGTGAGCCTATTGCCATATCCTGGACACAATTCCTACAAAACAAAGGCCTTCTTTATGGCCCAGACCTTATAGTTCTCCCATTTCCACTATTTACTCAATGTAACCCTAATCGTACCTTTACGCTCTACATCTTCTTAATACTCAGTAACACCGATCGTTATTTGATTTTCAGATTTTATGTTTTCCATAGTTTTTTTGCGAAGATGCGCGGCATTTGGCACCGGAATGTGACGAAAGTCGTGGGGGCTCGTTACCCAACTTTGACGGGTTCAGATCTGCTGAAAAATTGTCTATTTTGTAGATTTTTCTTTGATAGACGAATGTCAAAGTTTGGAAAACGGGGAATTTGTGATATTTTTATTTGTTTAAAAGACTATGCACTATTGATTTCTAAGATGATCGCCAAACAACAGCTCAGTCTATTTTGTATAAAAAACTACCTACTGTAACTGTAAGTTGTTAATGAAACAACATTTTTTTCCTGTAAAATAATTTTAATCATATTTTTAACTAGCTATTTCCGCGCGGTTTCACCCGCTCTGCTTGGCTTAATACACATTCCCAAAACCACCTCGTTCCTACTCCTGCTCGTTGCGTCGGAGCCCTGGTAAATTCGCTAGGTAGTCCGCAGATCTGGAAACTTAGGGTATACTTGGGTTATGGTTTGAATGAAATTTGTATGACTTTTCAGAATGTGGTGACATAAAAACTTTCAGGGACAAATTAAATTTTTCCTTGCCTTCTTCTCCCGATTACAAATTCGGAGGAAGATGCAACGATCCCATTTTCTCTATTCGGTAAAAAACACGCGGAAAAAGCAGGAATGAACCAAATTGACGCGCAAATCCCACAATTCAAATTTCCGCGTCATATTTCGACATTAGGCCCACAATAAAAACTGAAAAGTTGTTTGTTTAAACTGCCGTTAATATGTATACATATACGGTATTATGTAAATGGGAGCCGTGATTTGAATGTGGAATTGTTTATTTTTAGGGTTACGCGCCTAAAGGGGCCGTTATTGATAGGTACCTGTTTGCTAAACGCGGCATCATGTTTTTGTTTGCTCGAGATTTTTCCGGGGTTATGTGTGTGATACCGTTTTTTTTATTGAAAATAGACAGAATAAAACAAACATTTTTGAAATCAATGTTTTTTTTTTTTTGTTTTTTTTAAACGTTGCCCCACACTAGGATTTTTTTACTGTGTCGTGGGTTCGTTCGCATTGAATTGACATATCATTTCATTAACATTGGTAATGTATAAATTACCACTTACCATTTATAATGCACCATAGTACACTAAATGATTTTGATTCATAACAAATTTGATCCTACTCTGTTGTGTGTATATATTTGTTACATACGTTACAGAGTAGCACATTTTTTTTATATTTGTTGCGTCCACGTTTGGCCGCAATCTCGCTTGGTGGTAAGCGATGATGCGTCCTACGATGGAGCATGTCTGCCCGTGAGCCACCACTCGGGCTTTAAAGACACCCAGATTACACCCATCAGGAAATACAAACTCTGGTTAAGAATTCCATACACATGCCTTTTTATACAGAGTATTTGTTGTAACAAATACTATATTTTTATTTACTCTATTTTGTATAGAGTGTAACCTACACAGAGTTAGAGTAACATTTGAGAATCACATACACGATAATTAAAGCGAGACGCCCGCCCAGTTTTGCAGGAACCCGCCGTACAAAATACAAATTCAAACTTACCTCTTTTCTCGCCATATCTATTGCTGTTGCTTACAAATAGGTTTTATTTTTTATTGTTTCAAATGAAGTATAAAAAGCTGTCACATTATGTGTTTGAGCTGAGCTATTCCGAAATATTTTAAAGAGGGAAAGAGATAGCTACATACGACTCGTATAGTTGTCTCGTTCTGCAAAGAGGGAAAATAATTTCTGAGTGTGAATATTTTTTTTAAAAAGTCAGAGTTGCATTATATGGTTTTTTGTCGACATTTTTACACCTTTGGTAAAACATTATTATATTAGAAATGTTGTGTAGAAATGACCTAATGAAAGTTGATTTGTTTTCTAAATAAAATAGGAAATGACCATAAAGTTCTACAATACTATCACCTATTTACTTATGTGTATGTGAGATTTGAATAGAAAAATGCAAATAAGAAGATATTTTTTTCCAATCCTCGCATGAGCCTTGTTGAATATAACCAATGCTATTTATTAATTACCCCCCTTCCCATCTTCCCAATCTCCGATTCCCCTACAACCTATAAATTCCTAACCTCAAAAAAGGCAGAAAGCGCAATTGTAACGCTTTTGGTGTACATGGGCAGTGGCGATTGCTTGCATTCAGGTGATCCGTCTGCTCGTTTACCGGCTTATTCCATGAAATGAAAAGTAGCCTTAAATCTGACGCAACTGCTTAACCAAAATAATAAAATAACAATATCAAATAAAATAAAATTATACCCAAAACTCATAATTTTCAACCTCACTCAACTAACGACCTAGACAATACAAATAAAAAACTTGATCAACCAAAATAAAACAGAAACTGAGCATCCATTACAGGCACAATGAAACAAAATAATAAGAATAAGAATAAGAATAAATTTATTAACGAACTTCACAATCATTATGGTCTTATAATATATCACAATAATTTGTTTAATTTTGGTGTTGTCATCAAGTGTATCGGTAGCCCCCAAACTAGGATAATCCTGTATCTTGGGGACTTGAGTTGAGACATCTTGAGTACATTATTAGGTAGGACTATTGAGTGAATCTAAATAATAGCAAAATTGATAGATATTAAAAGATAAACTAAGTTGAGTTGTACAGCAATATGTAGCATACTATAAGTAATAGCCTGAAAATTAAATAGTACATGGTACAAAGTTCTTGAATCACAGAAAAAAAAATGTTAAAATTTTCCAAATCTTAAAGTAAGAGAAAATCACAAAATAAGGTATGGCAAGGACTATATGTATAAGTGATTGAATCACATAGTTAGCTTTAACAGTTTTGAGCCATAGCATAAAGTTTAATTCTTATATCATTAAACAATTACTCAGTCTTATAATATTATAATAGAATAATAAAATTTTAAATTCAAAACAAAAACAATGAATTCTAAGGTAAGTACAAAAATAATTAAAATTGTGTGTGTGTGTGTGTGTGTGTGTGCGTGCGTGCGTGTGTGTGTGTGTGTGTGTGTGTGTGTGTGTGTGTGTGTGTGTGTGTGTTTGTGTGTATGTGTGTGTATGTGTGTGTGTGTGCATACGTGTTGCAATAGTCTTAGTAGTCTAGTAGTGTTTCAATATTTCCTCGGTCTCTTCATATGTCAATTCACTTAGCCACTGTGTAATCTTTTTCTTACAGGATATTTTATTCAAATTTTTAACGTCGCAACTTTTGTTGATTGTGTTGTACACCTTGATGTGTGAATACAATGGACATCTTCTGGCGAGAAGGTTATTCGCGTCCGGTAATGGAATATGGAGCACGCGCTTGTTGATAATTTCTTTGTAATCAGGCCTACTTTTTAGGGATTTATGTACGTTTAGAGTCGCACATAGTATGAATAGGTGACGCACTCTCAATACCTCGAAATCTTTGTAAATCAAATCAGTGGGATAGCGGAAAGGCTTCCGTAAGGCTACTTTTATTACGGCTCGTTGAGCTCTTTCTACTTCTATTAGTGTGCTTTTTGCAGCAGCACCCCAGATTGCAATCCCATATTGTAGAACTGACTGGCACAGGCCTAGATAGATGATGCGTAAGGTTTTTGTTGGTGTACAGTCACGGAGTTTTTTCATTATGAATATTAGTTTGCGAGCCTTGCTGGAGAGTGATTGTATGTGTGCTTTAAATGATAGGTTTTCGTCTAGCGTGATGCCGAGATATTGGATAGTAGGTGTGTGTTCTATTGTAGTACAGTTGCAGTGTGAAGGAGGTGGTTGAAGGGGTGTGTAGCAGGTGTGGTATTTTATTGCTAGTTGTCTTGGGGGTCGGGAAGCCACTGTTTTGTAGAAGGTGACGTATTTGGTCTTTTTTATGTTTAGTGTCAAGAGATTTGTGTCTAGGGCTTCGGAAATTATTAGTAAACCTTCTTCTGCTAGTTGGTATACTTTCTCCCAAGATTTGTCGTGAAACAGTATAACAGTGTCATCGGCATATGATATAATTATGGAGTTAGGTATATGTGTGTTTAAAATATCGTTCATATAGAAACTAAATAAGGTTGGGCCTAGTATGCTACCCTGTGGGATACCGAAGCTAATGGGAAGCAATTCGCTTGAGTATTCACCTACTGTTACCATTTGCTTGCGGTTCGTTAGGTAGTTGGTAAACCAGTCTAGTGCAACACCTCGTATGCCCACACATTCCAACTTTTTCAGGAGGAGGTTAATTGAGATGGTGTCGAAGGCCTTTGCCAGGTCTAAGAATAGCCCTAGAGTTTGGTCTCCAGCTTGAGTGAAAGAGGCTACTGAATTTGTTAGAAGTGTGGCTGCGTCTACTGTTGATTTCCCTCGCCGAAAACCAAATTGCCGATCTGAGTTTAAGTTGTGTTTTTCAAAGTAGTTCACTAGGCGGTTGTTTACTATTTTTTCAAGAATTTTAGACATTATGGGTAAGAGAGCAATGGGGCGATAGTTTTCGGGAGTATCTTCTGGTCCGTTTTTGTGTATTGGTCTGACAGATGCAATTTTCCAGCACTCCGGAAAAGTCCCAGTCTGCAGACTAAGATTAAAGATATGAGTGAGTGGAGTGAGGATTGAATTCTTGTGTTTAAGGAGGAACTTTGTAGTTATACCATCTATACCTGGTGCACTGTCAATTTTAAGTTGGTACATGAATTTAAACACTTCTTCTTCGTCTGTTGGATGGAGGAAAAAAGAGTTTTGAGAGAGAGAGTATGAGTGTGACGTTTTATATTTTCTGGCTAGAGATTCTTGGGTTTCAGAGATACGTGTTAGTATGCTGTCGGATAGTTTTGTTCCTACGTTAGTGAAGTAAGCGTTACAGTTATTAAGTGAGCGGACAGGATCCGTCGCGTTTAGAATTAATTGATCACCAGTTTTTGTTTTATTTTTATCAGGGCTATAAATTGATTTCAAAGTGTTCCATAATTTTTTCGGGTCTTTTTGGTTTTTGTTTATCAGTTGACTATTGTATTCAGTTTTTAATTTGTGTAAGAGACCGTTGCAAAAGTTTCTGTATCGGGTATAAATTAGTTTTTTTAAGTCGTCTTCTGGGTCTGACTTCATGATTTGGTGAAGTTTGTCACGATGTTTTATACACCGTAGAAGTCCTGGTGTGACCCACGGTTTGAGTGTAAATCGGCTTTTGCTTACTTTAACTTTGTGTGTGTGTTTATTTATTATGCTAGTGATGATAGTAGTGAGCGTATTTGCAGCTTTGTTAGGACAGTCTGATTTAAGTATGTCACACCAATCCGTTTTTGACAATTCTTCCTTGATCGCGTTATCGTCTGTTTTGTTAACTAATCTGTGTTTCGTGTATAGGTTTCTGTCTCTATTTGCTTGTGAGAGGACTGCCAAAGCAATATCGTGGTCTGTAATTGAGCATTTTGCGACTATCCCCAAGGAGTTATTTTTAGATTTTATGAATATGTGATCGAGGCAAGTGTCTGTTCTTGTTTGAGCTGTTATTGCAGGTAGAAGAGAGTGTGAGGCCATTAAACAGAGGTATTCTGAGCTATTTTGACTGGTTGCATTTATTATGTCTATATTTAAATCTCCAGCAAGTGTAATTGTTTGGTATTGTTTTAGTTGTGACAAAGTGGAGTCTAGTGATGTTAAGAAGTTAGTTACATTTGGAGTAGATGGAGATCTATATATTCCTATGACGGCTATTTTGTTGTCCAAGATGACTATTATGCTGTCCGATTCTAGGATCACTGAGTCAAATACTTTTACGTTTCTATTTGTCTTAGTATAGATTATGACGCCTCCGTTTTTGTTTAGTTGCGAGTGAGAGCGATACATGGCGTAGCCCGGCAGTGGTTCTAATATTGAACCTTCCCTAAGCCAACATTCCGTCAGAACAATGACATCTATGTCAGAGTCAAGTCGATTTAAAGCTAAACAAAATTCATCAAAGTTGCGATTATAACTCCTTATATTGAATGTTAGTATTTTGATAATAAAACTCAATATTATGAAAACAGTAATTTGATATACAAAAACTATTAACCAATAAAACTTTTGTTGAAATCTGTTTGCTGGGCTAATAGCCTGTGATGAACCATTGGGTAGAGAGATCAGAAGGTGAATTACTTTTTGTATGAGACTGGCTAACCCGGCAAACTTCGTGCAACCACACCTTTTTTCATTTCTTTTCTTTTACCCTAGACTTTTATAAATAAAATTAGCGAAATCGATCTAACCTTTATAGGGTTTTAGCGAGACTAATGAACATCAATTAATTTTAATGTATAAGAAGATGTGTTGCAAATGATCAAACAGATCACTTAATGGTTAGTACTTACACGTCACGCATGGACACTAGTAAGACCAAAATTAAGTAGTTTTTAAGGAATGGGTGAATCACCGTCAACCACCTATCAGTCAGACTCTTACTGAATAAAAGCCACTCCGTTCCTACTTCTGCTTTTCCAGCCGAAGCCCGGTAAATCTGTTAGGCAATCCGCAACTCTGGGAAATTATATGGAAAGATGTGTGCTATGGATAGCTTCCCTACTTTCAATACATACATACATCGTATACTTGCGCTGCGCCACTTACTCGCATAGCTACATGGCTTAGTATCAGTGGTAACCGTCACATAGTTCCACAGCTTAGCTAATAAATCTTCGTAGCATAGTTACATAGCACATATCTGGTGCAACAGCACCCTAAGATGCATTCAAGCGATATACTGCCTACCTATCATCATTACAGAGATAAATAATTATCTAGAGTAGACATTCTGCATCTATATTACAATGTGACCTCGAATATAAGGTACTCTGGCCGCTCCACGCAACAATCTTCAAGAGTAGGCTTTCATTCAAACTTTGGCAATTTTGCTTGTGATGATTTCAACCGCCTTCGAAGGGATGGTATTATATTTTACCTACAATAATTTTGTCTGAGAGAACAGTATAAAGAAAATGTATATCATAATTCTTTGATATAAATTATTGTATTTTTTTTTTTGTTGAAAAACGTGGTCCCAAACTAGGATTTGTAGGTACGTAGCGTAGGTACGTTTCATCGTCATCATCATCATCAGCCGAGAAACGTCCACTGCTGAACAAAGGCCTCCCCCTTACTCCTCCACGTAGGTACGTTTTTTTTTTTTTTTTTTGAGGGGGGAAAATCATCCTATTACTTGTCCCGCCTTGCCACATATATGAAGATACACAATACGTCATTTCTACGTGTATAAACCTTCTTCGAAGTGATGTCACGCAATATTTCAAATCCATATATCTTTAAAAGTATTTGTTTCCTTAAGAAAATAAAAAATACGTGTCTAATGTTTTAAAATTTTCTACAAGACGGACATTAAAATAAAAATTAGTCATGTACCCTATTATGTATACTTTTCTGTTCTGCTAAAACTAGTAATAGAGAAAAATCTAGACACACGGCAGTGTGTCCGCCAAGTTCGAGCAAAAAAACCGACACACCGGCCGTGGGTTATATTACACGAACCATTTCGGGCCAAGTTCGACCCACCTATAACTCAAAATCTATTTTATCTACGCATATGAAATTTCTAGTATCTGTCGAGATCTACTTACTTATCTAAAATACAAAATTTCATTAATGTACCTATTGTAGGTCTTGAGATATTGACGTCAGAAAATCGCTAATTTTACTATACACTCACTGACTGACTGACTGACTGACTGACTCACTCACTCATCAAAAACCTAGACCACTTCCAATGGTCGTATTGACTTGAAATTTGGCATGGAGGTAGGTCTTTAGGTCAAGGTAAAGGAAAAAATCTGAAAATGGCCAAGTGTGAGTCGGTTTTAAAAATAATGAAGGTGTAAATTCATACCCCTAAGGAACTAAAACAAAAAATTTATCTATATCTTCCAATGGTCGTACCGACCTAAAATTCGTTACGAAGGTTTGTATTTAGTCAAAGTAAAGTAAAATAAGAAAAAAAGAAAATAAACCTTACAAAAATAAATGAAATCCCACCCAAAACATAAATGTGAAAGGCTGCCAAGTTCGATAATATTGGAATGCTTCGCCTATAAAAGAAGTGAGATCTAAATAAGTACCAAGTTCCATACACAGACCTCAGTTAAAAATGATATAACTTGGCAAGTTTTAATAGAAAATTATATACTTGACGTTTAATAGAGGTTTATAACAAAGTGTTATGAAAACTTGCCAACTTGTTATATCATTTTTAACTGAGGTCTGTGTATGGAACTTGGTACTTATTTAGATCTCACTTCTTTTATAGGCGAAGCATTCCAATATTATCGAACTTGGCAGCCTTTCATATTTATGTTTTGGGTGGGTAAACTAATCTACAAGACTAGTTTATTTTTCTACCATATTACTCACACTTAGTTATCCTTAAGCTTAAACTGGTTTAACGGTACATTTATTTGTACATTTCATAGTCAGTTAAAAATCTCAGTGGAAAGTTGAAAACGGAGATCGGTTTCCCAATAAATGAAATCGATATTGCTAGAACATTGCTGCCCTCAGGCTAAAAACCTGCGCTGTTTGGACTTTCAAAATCCAATACGGTGGCACTGTGAGAATTTTCAAGTAAAGTATCCGTTTTATTTTTTGAAAAAGTTCTATAGTGTTCTATAGTGTTGAAATGTGCATATTTTCTATTTAATTAAATGAAGATTAGTGCATCATCGTGTGTTTCGTCACGTCTTTTATCCCCGAAGGTGTGGACAGAGGTGTAGATTTGGGCACAGTACAATGTACGCTCACTTTTTAGGGTTCCGTAGCCAAATGGCAAAAAACGGAACCCTTATAGATTCGTCATGTCTGTCTGTCTGTCTGTCTGTCCGTCTGTCCGTCCGTCCGTATGTCACAGCCATTTATTTCCGAAACTATTGGGCCTACATAGTTGAAACTTTGTAGGATGATGTATTTCGATAACCGCTATTCGAATTTTGAATAAAAATTAATAAATTTAAAAATTAAAGGGGGCACTCCATACATGGAACTGGTTCAAAAAAAATTTTTTTTCAGCTAACATATCCGTGATTGGTGTCTATGGATAGGTCTTTAAAAAAGACATTAAGGTTCCTAAAACCACTTTTCGTCAAAATCAATCGTTTGAAAGTTAGACGCTTCCAAAGTGGAAAAATGAGTGTCCCCCCCCCTCTAACTTTTAAAATAAAAGAGTGAAAAAACTGAAAAAAATATATGCTGTAGATTTTAATGGAAACTAACAACGAAAATTGGTTTGAACGAGATATCATTATTAGTTTTTGAGAAATAAAACATTTTCAAAAACCGCAAATATAACTTTGTCGTTCATACAAACACTATGTAAAACCAAGTTATTTTACAACTTTTATATTATGTCATCTACTTGCTGTTACGGAACCCTTCATGGGCGAGTCCGACTCGCACTTGGCCGGTTTTTACTATTTGTGTTATAAATCTCTTGTAATAGTGGGTGAGACTATTGCCATAATATACTAGGCAAAATTCCAGACACCGCGCTACTACTGAGAAATTTTCGTTAAGTCGAAAATTGCCCAGCAATATTTTGCCCGACCCAGGAATTGTCATACGACTTCTTGATCATCAACAAGACTCTTGAAAATACCCACTGCTGAAATATATCTCCTGACATGAAAAGATTTGAGCATCAATCACCAAGCTTGTTTATTGGCAGATTGGCCAATTAAAACTTATAATTAGAAATTATTAGCCCAGGTTTCCACGCGATATGTTTTCACTCAACTTATGTTTCTGCTCATGTCTTTGGTGTCTGAATAATTTTAGAAAGAAGTACTTACTGATACCTCGAAAATGTCACACTGGAACATACTTCAAACCTTCAAGAAAAGAGCATATTCCTTTTTAAAAGGCCGGCAACGCACTTGTGACTCTGATGTTGCGGGTGTTTATGGTCTGCTATCTGCTCTTTTGCTCACTATTTCATAAAAAAAGTATACTTGGCAAGTTTCAAACCTCATATATCAGTATGAGAAGAGGACAAAAAAAAATACACCCCTTGCTACTACTAACCGAGTAATATTACAAAGCTACTGATCTCATTTCTCCCGACCAAGTTTTCATAGCAGAATCGATATACCACAATCGAGTTAATGATAAAGACATTCCCATACGCACTCAGATATCCAATACACAAACTGCTATTTCGTGAACTACGAGTTTTAATCTCACAAATTCGTCCGTTTCAGTTTATTATGTGTGTGGGCCAAGGAATAAAATATAGCGTTTTTATAGTTGCTATCTATTTATATCTATTTATTACTGATTGAGATTTAATTTGCTTGGTCATAATTTTAATAACACAATTTTAAAGGCCTTATTGGACTTATTGGCCATTCTTGTGGGAAAGCCATGCTTCGGCATTATTAGGCCGGCTCGACCGGGGTGATACCACGGCCTCCTAGAAAACTGACGTGAAACAACGCTTGCGTTGTTTCGTTGTGTGAGTGAGATTACCGGAGGCCCAATTACCCCCTTCTCAATCTTCCCAATTCCTGATTCCCCAACAACTTAATCCTAATTCCCAAAAGGCCGGCAACGCACTTGAAACGCCTCTGGTGTTGCGGGTGCCATGGTCGGCGGCGATTGTATTCCATCAAGTGATCCATCTGTTTGTTTACCGACTTATACCATAAAAAAGTATATACAACGTGTAACAAAAAGGGGGTATACATATCAATTGCACGGTTTCTAGACAACATAACAAACGATACGGGAAGGGTTTTTTAAACTCATATTTTCATGGTACCAAGTTATGAATTTTTACTATTGCGCCTTTGCGCGAATCAAAATTAGGTAGACAGGTACTAGGCGATCAGATTGACAGAAGAAATGTTTCGTAATATTAGCGAGTGATCCCTGTAGTGTTGTGACACGTTTGTATGATCCGAAATCAAGAATTTGGTACTATTTTTTTAAACGTATTTTAAGCTGAAACTTTGTTTAGAGATTCTATTCAACCTGTATTCATCAGGGCTTCTTGATGTATATGGGTATTTTGTTACACGTTGTATATCACTAAAACTCAACCACACAACAATCCTTCTCCAAAGATATGATCCTTATAAATTCTATACTTACAATCTTCCTAAATGACCCAACCGCTTTTCTTGCACACTAGCGCCACCACACAAGTGAAGGTGGAGGCTTGGTCGGGCGTGGTCCCCACATAACAATCGTAGCTATTTGACATTAACGAGCGAAGTTCCACCATTAAATGAGATTACTCTGCCAGTTAAAATACTTAGGGAGTAGAGTAAAGGATTTTTCGGAGGTATAAAAATTGGAGAGTATAAATTTTCGGAGTGCAATTCTGTTGGTGGGTCATTGTGTTTTAAATGGTCTTTTTGGGGTTTTGAAAGTGATGAATTTGAGTGTTTTAAAGGGAATATTTAATGAGTTCTTTTTGGACTTTTGTCTTGGTTTGATGTTTCAATTTTATAGAGGTATTGCTTGAATTTTAATTATACTGTAAGATGAGTAAAACACTCGCGGGAAGAGTTAGGGTGATAAGCTATAATAAATACATGTGTAAACATGAAACACTTTGATTGCCTCGTTGGGCGAAGGGTCGCAAGTGCTACTACCGGACACGGGGTCTCGAGTTCGACTCCCGGGTCGGGAAAAGTAGTACTGGACATTTTTCAGATTTTTGAAAATATCTCAGTAGTAGCACGGATTCTGGAATTGTACCCAGTATATGGCAATAGGTTCACCCCCTATTATATAGAACTACATATGGTGAAAAATAGGTATTTGTATAGCGGCATTACGTGTCGTAATGTACACCCCGAAGGAGCCTTCGGGAATAAAAGGCGTGACGTTGCATTGAAACACTTTATAAAGAAGTACTTAAACTAGTCTATAATTCCCAACTACCTTTGTAAAGAAATTAGTCGCAATCATCTTCCCTACATACCTTAACAATACTCTTATTACTTCAAGCATTATACCCCAAATTACTCCCATTAAAATAAATCTTCAAAGATAGACAAAACACTAGCCCAATTTATTTTAATCTTCGCCACTAATTTTCGCTTACGAATGCTATTAGAGGAACAATTAGAGACTACTAAAGAATTCAAGAGCAATGTTAATAGTTGTATTATGTTTCCAGTGGGTCCAAATAGTGTAGTACCCTTAGTACGAGTTTGCTTTACGTTGAACGAAAACGACTACTCTCAGAACGCGTTCTCTTTTAATTTTCAACAACAACGTCACGTCTTTAATCCCCGAAAGGTAGCAAGAGGTGCACATTACGGCACGTAATGCCACTGTACAATGTACCCTTTTTTCACCATTTGTGTTATAAATCCCATGTAATAGGGGGTGATCCTGTTGCCATATACCGGTAACAATTCCAAAGTCCGTGCTGCTACTGAGAAACCCAGTAATACTTTTGCCGGGAATCGAACCAGCGACTCCTTGACCGGCAGTCACACTTGCGACCGCTCGACCAACGATACGACAACGCAATAGCACGGAGTCTGGAATTGTGCCCAGTACCTATATGGCAATTGGCTCACCCCTTATTACATGGGACTTATAACACAAATCTTGAAAAGTGGATGTAAATTGTATAGTGGCATTACATACCGTAATATGCACCTCTGCCTACCCCTTCTGGGATACAAAGCGAGACGTTATCTCACATAAAGAAATACTCGTCATATTATTACACTATTCGAATATTACATAGCTAGGTAATAATGTAATAATCTTTGAGGAAATAATTAACTTATCCGGCTTCCCGCCACATCGGCGAACTTGTTAACTTTCTAAGCAAGAGGAAGTAATCAATTATGATATGTTACAACTTCGGCTCACTACCTAATGAGCGGTGTATTAGTTGCCATCAAGTCAATGTTATTAAGAATAGTTTTTCTACAGTTCACTTTTGATTCGGTTGAGTAAAGTTCTATTGGGATGTTTCATTAGTTTTCTGTTTTGACAATACGGTAGTTTCCTACTATAATCAAATTCAATACTTTTATCGAAATGTCAAAAACGTTACTTTTCTATGAATTTTGTTTCGAGATCGAAACTTATAACGTCATATTTTTTACGTCAAATGAAATACTTACTTCTCTAAAATTAGCTAGATAAATTGAATAAATAAGTACCGTAGATCGTCAAATTAAATAATAATTTATTTTTGACCTAGAAAACTACCCAATTCTGGTTATCGGCCTACTCGCGTAACTGTTTAATGAGGAACTCGACTAATTTCAAGCCATGTTTTTTTATGGTATAAGCCGGTAAACGAGCCGAAGGATCATCCGATGGTCAGCAATCGCAGCCAATAAATGAGATTGTCGATATATGAGATATAAATTCAGCAATCATTGTGCCGATAATCGTATCTGCCAATGGTTTCAGAACCAAAAGCCTCAACAAACACCTGAGTAGGCTAGCGATTAGATGGTTGGGTCAAGCGCCTGATGCAGAAGGCAGTACTTCTGGGCATGGTGTGTATTGTCCGGAGATTCCTCTCTCTTGAGCCCTCCTCGCCGGTAGCTAGAATTTTACCGTTATCGGTGAGGTACTGAGGTTTGTACGTTATTATCGTTATCAAATATTGAAAATAAATAAATAAAGAAAATAATAATTCACTTAAGTCCTTTAACTATTACAGTAATTGAAACAAATATTCAAGTTTACCAGTCTTACTACACAAAAACCAATGTTCATGTTAGCTGTTGTTTATAATTAATGAATCTACAATATGATAGAAAACAAGGCCCTGTAGGTATGTTTACTTGCGCTAAACACGGAAACAGCGCGGCATCAATTTGCACTCAATTAAGTTACCCAAGCACTCAAATTAATGATTTCAAAACAATACTATCGTGCAGATTTCAAGTGAGGGAGCGAGAGGGGAGTATGTTCTGTCCCGTTTTTGCTTTGGAAAGATAATGGGGTCCAGAGATTGTTCAGTGTTCAATGATTATTTTTCTTTTCGTGTAGACAGAGTATGATTTATTTAATGATTAAATGGATTAGACGGATTAATTTGATTCGTCAGTTAAGAAATTGAAAAGCATTTTATTTTTAAAATAAAACAGCTCTGAGATAAAAGTATTTTTTTATGGTATAAGCCGGTAAACGAGCAGACGGATCACCTGATGGTAAGCAATCGCCGCCGTACATAGACACCCGAAACTCCAGAGGCGTTACAAGTGCGTTGCCGGCCTTATAAACCACGGCTACGGATTTTGTGCGTATAGATTTTTAAAGTATAGCTTCTTTTTCCTATATCGGACAAAGCAATACTGGGCGTCAATCGGCTTTTCAGAAAAATTTCGTTAGTAGCACGGAGTCTGGAATGTTTTTTTTTTTTTGTTAAAAGGACGTGTAATATGCCAAATCACTACTCCATATTTAACGAACTCACAACCAAAAACTAGCTTCAAAAAAACAAAACAATAGAATTTCAACGTCAAAAATCTGACAGATAGCTAAACAAATAAAATATTGGGTGCGAAAATAAAAAACAAAGCCTGGACAGTGAGTCAATAAAGAATGATTGATTATTTGCCGTTCAAATAGTGGAATTTAAAACAATATGGCCGCCATCGTATTAAGTTTGTATATCGATTCCTTATTTGTTTTAATTTTGCTTTAGTTTTTTTCCGTACCACGCTTTGATGTTGATTGATTCGTAATTATTTTTTGTGTCCGGGAGATATTTGTATAATTGCTATGTAAACTAAGTGGTGAACTTATTGCCTTACACTGGGAAAATGAAGTTCCAAATGTCGTACTATTACTTTTTTTGTTGACACTGAAAGAATTCTGAAGACATACTTTAGCTAACCATATACCAAGGCAGTCTAGTTCTGGTTCTGATTGGACGGCGAGAAACACCCGAGTGACAGGTTTCCCTGCATGGCTTGATCACCGCTGTGCCGTCAGGGATGTGATCAGTGACCTCTCGCATTCGTATCTGGTTCGACACGAGGGACACTTATGCCGCCTCCTCCTTCTAAGAAACAGTCATGCTATATAGTCAGCTAAGGAGGAAGCGAAGCGCGTAAGGGAACGATCCTCCTCAAGAACAGTCGTCGCGAGATACACTCCGGGTGTCGGGGATCGTGCAACAATCTCCAGCCACCGTGAGACCTGCACTTATTGTGGCCTTACAGTGGATAGAGAGCACGGGCAGTTCGCCGCCCAAAACTAAACCCTTAAAGAGCCATATAAGACTACAGACGGGACCCAGTAGGGCTGATGCCCGACCCGAAACTGCGGACATTAAACCAGTGACCTAACGTGTTACCAGGGCTCCGGCACGAAGAGTTTTTGAATCCTTTTCAAGCTCATAAACAACAAAATTTTGTTACAATATTTACAAAATACCAACTGACCACCAAAACCCTCCATCCAAAATACATACACAAAATCAAAGTAAAATCAGAACACAATAATAATATAATTTTCCTTACAAAACGAATCCTTTGCTAAACATGGCCCTATTGACCCAATTAGCAATATTTGTTTAGGGTCCCACAATAAATTATGGAAAGCCTAAACAAACGTCAAATTATTGGATTATGACAATACAATCAATTTGGTCATGAAATTATTAATCAAGAGGGACTTAGTAGGTTTAACATCGTCATCAAAAGTAAGAGGCTTGCGGAGCCACCCCTGTGGCTGATGCCTGACCCGGAGCTGCAGACGAACTTACGGGTTACCATGACTTCGGCTCAAAGCAGTCGTAGGATCGGGCAGGTTTTTAGTCTGACGCCTTCTCGCCTCGCCCAGGGCGGGAGAGTCTCTTACAGTCTCTTACTGACACATTCATAACTAGATAATTTTCCGCCCCTAAATAAAAGAAAACAAAGACCACTGTTATAACAAATAACAGCTTCATCAGTACATTGCTGAATTATAGACCTCCTCTTAGTATAAAGGTTTATAATGAAGAAATGCTTCAGGTTCACCAGAAAGCGCTGCTGCCTTGCCTCAGCTGAATCTTTTTGGGCGACTTTTATGACAGAGTAAAAGCGGTGACAAAATGAATAAACTACTCTTCCATCATCCAAATAATAGAGGAATCCGGAGCAGCGAGAAAAGTAAAAGGTTACCGGCTCAAAGCAGGAGAAGAAACGGGGTGGTTTTTAGTCAGTAAGAGTCTGACACCTCTTGCCTCACCCAAGGCGTGAGAAGTCATAAGATGATTTTCCGCCCTAAAAAATTAAAAAAGGAATATAGGAAGAGGTTATTTCTACGTTCATATTTCGAGGAATAAATTATTTTAATTATTATGTTATCGGCTTACTCACGTACTGTTTTGACGAGGAACTCGACTAGTTTCAAGCCATGCTATGCTATGCTATAAATGATTTTAATCATTTATTCCTCGGAATATACTATATACGTATAATATAATATACGGAATAATTTATTTTGTGCTTTGTGCTTTGTCGTGAATTCTCAAAATATAAACGTAGATTTTATTTAGCATCTACACAATACACATCATTCTAAAAGATTAGAAATACGAAGAAATATTATTAAATGTCCTTCCTTTCATGAAATCGATTTTTCAGTAGAAATGTTCATGCACTACGAATGCAAACGGTGTACGGTAGTACACTACATTATTGCTTACGGGTTCCTGAAATTCAGCATCTTTTATCGACTGAAAACATTTCAGCGAACTCAATATAGTTCTCTCTATATGTGAAGATGGATGAGTTTATGTGTGTCTATTTTGTTAAATTTCTAAGGAATTATATGCAAGTGAGTTGCAAGTTTACTGGTGTTTGTGTTTCTATAGACTTACAGACTCTAAAGTTTTGGGTTTTGGAGGTATATTATAGTTAAGTTTGGGCTGATGCCTGATTCGGAGCTGCGGACTACCTAGCTGGTTTACCGGGGCTCCGGCTCGAAAAGCAGGAGAAGGAATAGGGCGATTTTCAGTCAGTAAGAGTCTGACACTACCCTGATAACAAGTATTTTCGCCCAAGGCGGGAGAAGACATTGGATGATCGGACATAGAAATTCTACGACAAACAATGTATTAAGTATATTTTTTATTCTAATCAATTACATGAAAATCTTCATACCTACAAAAAAATCTTTTATAAATTCAGTTTATCCATTCATAAACGCCGAAGCAGATCCGAGTGTCGAAGACTACTCTCAAATAAACTTGCATGTCAAATAAAACGATGCGTTTCGTTTCTCAAATATTCCAATATAAAGTATATTGCATTCTACCGGCGACATATTGACAATATTATTTAAGTAATTATCAATTTATTCGGTTTGAAAGTGAAATTAAATTTAATGTCCATTTTTTAGCATAACGTCTTGCCTTTTACTATTTATATAAGTATTTTTTTAAACTTTCTTGCTCTCTTTTGTATCTGATCACTACATAGTATAAAACACAGTCGCTTTCTCTGTTCCTATGTCCCTTTATATGCTTAAATCTTTAAAACTACGCAATGGATTTTGATGCGAATTTTTTTAAAGGTACAGTGACTTAAGAGGAATGTTCAATTCTGTATAATATGTACATGTAGAATATATGCACCTATGCGAAGCTGGGTGGGTCGCTAGAGTTGAAGCCGGTAAACGAGCAGACTCACAGATCACCTGATGGTAAGCTATCGCCGCCGCTCATGGACACCCGAAACACCAGAGGCGTTACAAGTGCGTTGGCAGCTTTTAAAAAGGCGCACCCTCTTTTCTTGAAGTTTTGAAGGTCGTAACTGCGGTTTGGGTACCATCAGGTGACAAGTCTGCTTATTTACCTCCTATTCCATAAAACACGATAAACATAATTTAATTATTATGAAAACCTTAGAGGAAGCTCATGGTCTAGCAGTGGATCTCGTCCACCTTCACATTAGACTTCATAGCGTAAAATAAATGCCATAAGGTTGTATTTTGCTTAACCCTTGGACTCACAGAACTAAGAAATATTATACATTTCAACATCCAAGTAACACTAGTTACGTAAGAAAAATACAGAAACTAAAATTGCCCCCAGTCTGTTTCAGTAACAAAATTGTTGAAAATGCATTCCCTAGTTTTCCAAATAGCTCGAAATCTAAGCAATCCTTGTGTAAGGTGAAAGCACCTGTTATTGGCCACTCAAAAGAATATTTTCTTCATATTTTTAAAGTAAAAGAGAGAATTTTTCAAAGCTGTTTTATTGAATGTTGTCGAGTTTATTATTATTTTTGTTTTACGATACTGTTTTTAAAAATATTTTCGCGTTAAATTTCTATTCGTACATAACGGTGTTTGATCATTAAAGAAACTAACTTTACCCGGGTATTATTCGTTGACTTTCCTGGAAAATCTATTATTTTTTTTTATTTCACAAAACCTTTGAAATTCTCAAGACTAATTTAATAGTCGTAAGATAGTGTTTTTCTTTTAGTGATCTTACAAGTACCAAAATAGAGGCCTTGGTATAAGTTCGCTTTACGTTTAACAAGATCGAAACAAGAGCGCATTGGGCGACCTAATTGATTGCAGCTGGCCAATCATCGCGACGAATGTATTCCCTGAACGTAGACCTCAGTAGTCATAAATTTAATTAAATTAAAAAATCCACTTTTACAAGGCTGCGCTGTAATGCAACTTACAAATTAAATAAGTAAACCCCAATGGTTCATTGTAAAATTATTTAATTAAACCGAATCAAATTGATTAATTTGTGTCTGGTTTCAATCTGATTACTGAGCCAATTATTTATTTAATCTTATTTTGTGAATGATATCTTTAAATTTACATAAACAATAACAGAACGTTACACCCCTTAATCCTTGAAGGGGTATACAGACCAAGAGGGAGTGTCAGACTCTTACTGACTAAAAACCACCCCATTCCTACTTCTGCTTTTCGAACCGGAGCCCCGGTAACCCCGCTAGGTAGTCCGCTGTTCCGGGTGATAGACAGAGCTGCAAATGCTAAACGGAACTCCTGCTTTTCATCAGTTGAGTTAATGACTTCCGTATAATAACACAATTTCAAAGTTTTAGTTTTCAGAAAATTCCATAGTAATGAATTTTACTAAAAAACTTTGACAACTCCGCAATCGAACTCAAGACATCATTTTCAGTAGTTACACTTAGCACCACTCGATCTAAAAGGCATTCAACAACAGTACATACATAACTTCACGCCTTTAATCCCCGAAGGGGTAGGCAGAGGTGCACGTTATGGCACATAATGCCAATGTACACCCACATTTCACAGTTCAACAACAGTAACATCACATTTTAAACAAGAACAAAAAAAGAGAAACGTTGCCAGTAAATGGTGCATTTACCTTACCCTTCCATATCCTAGTGTAATATGCAGAAACAAGCCTGATCCTCTACTGAAAGAGACGGTTCTTATCTCATACTTTAAGGATTGAGCATTCTCATTCGTTTTGCAGTAGCTCAACAGTAACTAAAATAATACAATGTTAAGTTTATTATACTGTGTTGCTTTTTAAACTCATTGTATTCTTATTTAGTGGGCACGACGTACTAATTAGCACACAAAATGGGCTGCTAAAGCCGACAGAGATGTGATTACGCTACATTGCTGTAGATGCGTTTGCCTTTCACCAATCATATTCATTTGCACACATTGCTTAGCACTGGTGGCAACGGACTAAACTAAGGTATGTTTTTTAGCTACATAGCTTACTTAGTATCAGTGGAAACGACTACTGACTACAAATTTTCGAGAAGCCGAAAAATGCTCAGCAATCTTTGCCCAACTCGAGAATCGAACCGAGACCATGCTCGGCAGTCCGGCCCGACGCACTTGCGACCACTCGGCCAACGAGACAGTTTTCATTTTTTTCTTGTGAGAAAAATTATCCAATGACTTCTCCCGCCTTGGGTTAAGCTGAGGCCTTATTATAAACCACCCCGTTCCTACTCCTCCTTCGAGCCAGGGCCCCGGTAACCTGTTAAGTCGTCCACAAAACTGGGTTTATTGTTATTCCTAAAACTTTTATAATATTTTTGGGTAATCAAGTAATCATGATGATTTTAATGACTCCTAATCACAAGACTCACGATTGTTATATAAAAATAAACAGAATAAAAGACATGTCGCCATTTTCATCCATTCATCCAAGCTACATACATCAACATACAGGCTTCAGGGAGTTGGTAACAGGAAACGGAAGTCGGCTTATCTCTTGTCTCCCTCTGTCACTTGTGTAAAGTGTAAGTGAGAGCGGGATGGCAGATTTGTATTTTGAGTAAAATATAATTTTCTGAAACTAAAATGGTAATTGTTTAAAGATTTGAAGTATGAAGTTTGATTGTTTAGTTGACATACATATCACACCCGTCTCCCATGGGGATAGGCAGAGACTATGGAATGCCAATTGCTACGATTCTTACATACCTCTTTCGCTTCATCAACAGTCATCAGACTTTTCATGCATGCTCGTCGGTTTAGAGTTTACGATGCCTTGGTTGAGTAAATCATAAATATTTGTTGACACGGAATCAGAAATCTTGCTTCATTTTTGTTTTTATAAAGATGGGGTTACGGATAATATAAATATAGTAAACGATCAAGACCACTCCTGTATATCCCCATCTACCTGCCTTTCCAATCCAATGAAATCCAATTACTTCTCGAGCCTTGAGTGAGGCGGCAGGGAGTGTCAGATTCTTACTGGCTAAAAACCACCCCGTTCCTTCTCCTGCTTTGAGCCGGAGCCCCGGTAACCTGTTACGTTGTCCGCAGCTCCGGAGTAAAAAGCACTCCTCCATTGTAACTATTATGATTGGCAAAATGAACCCACTTTTACATCTATCCAGAACACCAAACCTCACAATATACTGTCCATCTCTGCCTACCCCCTTAGCTTACAACTTAGACCACCTCCATATCAGAATACAATGTTCGTTTCAACTGTACTAACGACTTTATGACGTAATTATTAACTCACAAGTAGCTTCGAGTGAAGAGCTTAAAAGTTTCCAAGGAGGTTTTAAAAGCCCCTTCATATTTCAAGTGTTTTATTATTATGATGGATTCAAATAGGTATTTCTGGGATTTTATGTTTATTTTTTATTCTATGTCTATTGTTTATACATTGTCTTATTTAAGATAAAAACATCACACATCAACAGACTGCTGAACAAAGGCCTCATCTCGAATGGAGAAGGTTTGAGCTTTAATCACCACGATTGCTCTGCTCAATGCGGGTTCGTGCTCATTTTTATGTAAAGACATATTTAATACTTTGACTGCCAACAAAAATCTGTTGATGGCAAATCCTTTCCGGGTCATTTTTTCCCAACATGGCGGTTAAGTCTTTGACTGCCAATAGAAAACTGTTGAAGGCAAATCCTCCGCTAACGTCGGTCACTGGTGACCCCCGTGGCGTTTAAAGTGTTAATGTGTTAATTATCTTCTTACATATAAAAATTAATTGATGTTAATTTGGTCAAGTATTATTTATAGAAGTCTAGGGAAGGTTTGAAAGGTGACAAACATTATTATGTTTGGGGCGGCACGAAGTTTGCCCGATCAGCTAGTATTTCATATAAGTTTATCACTAAGTGTTGGAGAGCCATATATGCTTTAGCATGGATAGGCCAGGTCGACCGGAGTGATACCACGGCCTCACAGAAAACCGACGTGACGGTTGTATGACGTAACGTGCGTTGTGTGAGTGAGGTTACCGGAAGCCCAATTACCCTTCTTTCTAATCTTCCCAATCCCCGATTCCCCAACAACCCTTAAATTCCTAACCTTAAAAGGCCACAAGTTCGTTACACACTTGTAATACCTCTGGTGTTTCAAGTGTCTATGGGCGGCGATGATTGCTTACCATCAGGTGATACGTCTACTGGTTTTTTTTCATATTCCATAAAAAATAATACCATCATTGTTATCAAAGTAACACCACTCCTTTTGCAACCAAATAAAAAATATATAATATAAGTACAGAAAGAAGGAAATTCGTCAATAGGACTCCCAATTACTGTCGCTACGCCTTTCGCAACCATTATACGATTGAATGGACAAATTAACCATTCGATACTAACAAACAGTTACTCGGTACACAATAAAGATGTTTTACTCTAACTAGGGACCTGTTTTGACTCATCTTATTCCTTACAAATGATTCTCGCCCTTATAACGTAAGCCTTAGGGGATTGTTTCCTGTAAATAATTAATTTCGAAAGAAAATCTTGATGTATTTCCCTTGAGTGAGTGGATGTTTTGTTAGGATTGGTTGCTTGTTTTTCTGTGAGGATTTAGTTTTAAATACTAGGTAGAAGAATTTAATTTAGTACACTTTAAAGATTTTCTTTCCTTTATTCACAAATATACAGTCTATTGCTCTTCCACTACGTTACATAATGACTGACAAAGTAAGGTATAAGTATATACATAAGTACTATGCAACAGTCACTTTAAGTACTATATAATATAACAGTCATTTTTGAAAAGCTAAAGTCTATAATATGAGTATATAAAGATGAAGAGTTAGGTTTTTTGGTTGATCATGCTAATCTTAGGAACTACTAGTCCGATTTGATTTTATTTTTTTTGTGTTGTATAGTGCATTTATCGTAGAAGGCTACAGGTTACACAACACGCCGTGATGGGGGATATAACAGTTACTTTAAAAAAATATGTAGTTTAAGTATGTATAAAGAGTGGAACACTTTGCCAGAGTCTGTGTTTCCTAATGGGTATAACGTGTATTCAAGACCCGGGTGAGAATATGTTGCTTATGGGCAGACGTGCTCCATCGAAGGCTGCATTGTCGCTTACTATCGGGCGAGATATGGGTGAAGCGCATACCTTTTACCAATATAAATAAAATCACATGTAGGTATATACATAGGGGGTTAAACTATTGTTATATTAAGGGCACAATTCCAAACACTGTGATAGATACCGAGTAATTTTTCGAAACACTCGATAAAATTAACCGATTCATCACTTTTTGCTCTAAAATCGCACTTCAAAGCCAAAAGTTCGCACTTGCAAATTCAAAGTCAAAGTCAAAGTTATTCAATAATAATCTGAACTTCATCTACGATAAATGAATGAGATAAAAACTGCAGTCAAAAGAGCATACTATCTCCTCGCAACCGATAGCTTCGCCAGCGAATATACATAAAGAAAGCTCTTTTAGCTCAAACCATCTAGATCCCAATCAGCCACTGGCAAGTATTGAAAACTTTTCTAACACCTACCTTCAAAGGATTTTTCAACTCATTCTCATTGCGTCCCGGAGTTCGAAAAGTTTTTTTTTTTATCGACTCTCTAATAAAAGTTTCGACAGACCAGTAGGGCCTTTCGATTTATATGCTAATTTATTCTTTCCAGCTACTTGTGGGGCGTTATAGTGTGTTTTAGGTAGACAGGTAATGAAAAGAAAGGTTATTTTAATATTTTATGCTAGCGCCTGATGCAACTGTGAGGCAACGTGTTGTAGGTTTGAGAATAGGTATTGATTATTGCGTCAGGCGCTTTGTACAGTTAGAAGTTTTAGGAAATGTAATATTACTTTTACAGGCACTGTGTATAAGATTAAAATAGTGTTTTGTTTGTAAGTGTGGGAGAGTGGCATGCTTGTAGGCCGACTCAACGGTGTGATACCAGGACTTTACCGAAAATGGACGTGAAACAACGTTTGCGTTGTGTTTCGTTGTATATTGTGTTTGTATACCAGTCTTCTCAGTCTCCGATCCCCCAACAACGCTTAAATTCCTAACGCCTCTGGTACTTCGGGCGTCTATGGGTGGCGGCGATTGCTTACCATAAGATAATCCGTCTGCTCATTTACATAGAAAGCAGTTACTTCAATATTACAAACGACACTCCAATTTAATTCATCAATCATCAGTCTAGACCAGACTACATAAAATTACCTTCAAAACTGACATATACCGCAACAAACACAATTGCACATGTACCCCCTTTAGGGACTATCATCTCACCCAATCGAATCTAAAAAACAGTTCCAAACTTAACAAAGACTATCAAAATCGAGGATCCTGGAGGTGCAATTAGAAATTTAACACAAAACGGTTGACCTCTCGGTTTCGACCAATATAACGGTGCCTGAGGGAAATCAATGTACACTTTATTGCTAGCACGCTACGATCCACATTTTTTAAGTATAGGAAATGAAACAAACGGAGATTTTAATGGATTTCGAGTTTGAGTGCCGTGTTTCTGTTTTAGACTACTGCTATATTAGGTTGGCTGGTATAGGTTTGGCTGGTAGAAAATGCCTACATCATTAAGCCCACCTTGTACACATTGATGTGCATAAAGAGTAATAAATAAATAAAATAAATAGTATTGTATTTGAAACTTTCCGTCAATCTTAAATGAATCTATACCCAGACTGAGATTTGTGTATGTGTTTGAGTCTGTGTGTGTGAGTGCATGTGTGTGTGTGTGTGTGTGTCTTGTGTGCCTATGTATGTGTGTGAGTATGTTTAAGTCTGTGTGTGTGTATTTATGTATGTGTATATAACTGTGTGTCGAGCAAAATAATCATTATATTAATGGAAACTCTACCTTGCGTATTGCTATGAATTTCTCAAACACTATTTAAAAATAAGCCCAGAAAATATCATAAGATTTTTTTACACAAAACTACAAAATTTTACCTCGAAAATTCCCTTTTCTTGCACCAACACTTTCTATTACATGTTGGCAATAAATCCTCTCACTTAATCGGCTCTTATACTTTATTTCCTGTTAGTTTCGTTAAATTCTTAGAGGCTTTCACACATTACACGGTTTCAGTGAAAATGTTCTGCTCTGTTTAATAATGTATAGTGAGAAAACCTTTTAAAAAAAGTCTTAAGTATTTTTTTCTTGTATTATTTCCTGTATGAAAGTGCGACCTCGTTACCGTGAATCCGATTAAGGGATTGTGGGTTCAATGTTTAAGTTGGGTAAGGTATTATTGGAGACTAGTTTCTGCCAGCCGCTTCGCCTGTTCCTGTGGAACAAAAGTATCCTATTAACCAAGTCAGCTTATACTCTGCATGCATTCAACCATCCAATGCGATGTTTGTCCGTCAAACACGCTGAAATTACTAAACGAATTTTGGTGAAATTTGGTATACAGATAAGGTATGAACTGACTTGGGTGATAGGAATTCGTTTTGTATAATTACCCCCTATTGACTTTTTTTAAATGAATTATTTATTATACGGTACATTCGAATCAATAGCGCGTTCGGCGCTCTTATTGCTTGGTTCATTCGAGCCGGCCAATCAGAGCGCCCAACGCGCTCTCGTTTCGATTACTTTAAACGTAAAGCAAACTTGTACTAATGGTACTGCTGGTTTTAGAATCGCTAGAATTATTAGGAATGCTAGAATTGCTGGGATTACTGGGATTTTGGTTCCTCCAAAAAACTTAACCTTGCCAAAAGCCTCTTGACATACCTAAACCAAAAAACTGTACGTAACAACCCTGTTACCATATTTATATTTTTCATACTACAACAGAACTTAGTATGAAATTCCTAAAAGTTGAATGAAGTAGGAACTTCATTCAGCTCCAAATCAATCACATATGAATTACCAAAAGCGAAATTAAACAAACATCACCATAATTTAAACAAACGTATCGAATGAACACTCTTGAATCGATTATGTAAACTAAATTAGTCGATTGTGATAATCAAAACGGGTTCAATTAGTGAAATCGATTGTCCTCTGTCTGTCTGTTTGTCTGTAAACAGTATAGTCATTCAATCAACTTGATTTGATGACACTACTGGACTGTTGTTGTGAATACTGTGAAATTGAAGTTAGCAAATATTGTTGTATTGGGTGTATTTTTAGATCTATTGTAGGTAGTTGTTTGAAGTTGTGCAGTATTCAATTTCGTTTTTTTATGGTATAAGCCGGTAAACGACACCTGATGGTAAGCAATCGCCGCCGCCCATGGACACCCGAAACACCAGAGGCGTCACAAGTGCGTTGCCGGCCTTTTAGGGGTTAGGAATTTAAGGGTTGTTGAGGAATCGACAGTATGTATGAATTTAAGGGTTGTTGGGGAATCGGGGATTAGGAAGATGGATTTGGAAAGGGGTAATTAAGCCTCCGGTAAAAAGACTTATAATAAAAAATTAAATCATTATTTCACAAATCTCAGTTACCTGTAATCACGAGTTAATTACACCAATTACCTCAGCACCGATTGTGTTCACAAGCATACTTGATTGATTTCATATTATTATGGCATTGTTCGCGATGATGTTCATTCGCTAAAGGTATAATCGAATAATATGATAATTGGGTTTGATAATTGAGATGCTTTTTTTTACTTTTTCAATAGAAACTAAAGAGTAGTATGTTCGTGTCAAATAGTATTTATTAATACCCCTACGGGCGTTTTTCCATCAGAGCATATTACCAAGATGTAATAGCTAAGCTTGCGTTGTGTGAGTGAGGTTACCGGAGGCCCAATTACCCCTCTTTCCAATCTTCCCAATCCCCGATTTCCCCAACAACCCTTAAATTCCAAAAAGCCAGTCACATACTTGTAACACTTCTGGTGTATCAGGTGTCCATTGGTGACGGCGATCGCTTACCATCAGGTGATCCGTCTGCTCGTTTATCGGCTTATACCATAAGAAAAAAATAAGTTCACCCTTTCATGAATACGAATTAAATTAACCACCAAACCATCCTCAATAAAATCACCTCCATTTTGAAATTCAAAGGTCACATATCTAAATATAGTCATTCTTTGGAGTTTCTTCCCCTAATATCCATTCGAGTCACGTACTAACCCACATGAAATAAAAAATGCTTGAAATTCCAACCCTTAGCTAATTTACATAGAGCACTTAATGCCCTAGCAAGTTGTGAGATAGCGAGCTACTAACGGCTTATGTTAGTGGACTCTTGGTCTTAGAGTGGGGGCTTAGTGAGAGCGATTTGTAAATGTAGAAGTCGTATCTGAATGTAAGTGTCACGATAAATAACTACCTATACTTTCAATCTAATCAGCTTGGGTAGGTGTTGTGCAGTGTTCTTTTTCTATGGAGAGAAGTTTCTAAGTCATATATAGGTACGAATTATGAGTAATGCGACATCCCGCGTGAGCGATCTAGACGCGAAGACGATGCGAAAAAACGGTCAAAATCTATTGACGTGGCCTATGTGACCAACTGCACGTTGGACACGGTGAGCGATCAATTAATTGACTTGATATTTTCGCGCGAAATAGTCGTGCTACTCGTGGTGCGGTCACCTTTTTGTTTGTAATGTCGGAAACAGAAACCAAACAAAACCGTTTCGCTTCGCGTTCGCTTCTAGATCGCTCACGCGGGACGTCGCGGAACATAGCTCACAACTAATTTGCGTTTTGGTTTGAAGGTCGTATTGGTTTAGATACATTGCTTTCTCTGTATTTCTTTTGATCATCTAATAGATCTTCCTCATAAACTTTTCAAAATATACTTTCAGAGATTATCAACTCAAACCAACAACCAAACATCTTCCCACATTACATGAATGTGTATAAAGAAAAATCGCTGTAACTAGCACCACGCCTCACTCGGCGGATTAAGACAGGACCGAACTTAACATTGTTACGCAGTTACCAGATAAGAGGAACTGTACGTACTAGTAGAAAAACTCTGAATTAAAAACTTTATCCTGTAGTTACCTCTACCATGAGTTTGAAGCAATAGTAATTGTCGTGATCTTTACTATAAGTAGTATGTATGTATTATATGTAGATAGTATATGTAATGTTATTATGTAGGTACATATATTATATTATGTAGGTACATATATATATTTGTGTAAGTATATTGTATTTTTTTTTTCACTTGAGCTTTCTTGATTTGCTTGCTCCGTGCACCTACCACTGGTTTCTCATTGCATCACCTGAAGGTTTGGCTGGTAGAAAATGCCTAAGGCATTAAGCCCACCTAATGTACAAATGTAATTCATGTGCATAAAGAATAAATAAATAAAATAAAATAAATAATTGTAGATAGTTGCTAGCGACGATGCAAATTGTTTGTATGTCAAATTTTATTTCCATAGGTGACCGGTAAAGGCAAGCAACGTCACGCCTTTTATCCCCGATGGGGTAGGCAGAGGTGCACATTGCAACACGTAATGCCTCAATACAATGTACACTAAATTTTCACCATTTGTGTTATAAGTGCTATGTAATAGGGGTGAGCCTATTGCCATATACTGGACACAATTCCAGACTCCGTGCTACTACTGAGAAATTTTTCGGAAAACCGAAAAAACCCCAGTAATACTTTGCCCGACCCGGAAATCGAACCCGAGACCCCTTGTCCGGCAGTCGCACTTGCGACCAATCAACCAACGAGGCACCGGTAGAGGCGTTGTATAATTTGACATACAACATATTTACGTCGTCGCTAACGACTATCGACAAATACTATTGCTTCAAACTTATGGTAGAGTTCCTGAACGCTACCGTGATCTTAAGCTAACTGAACGAGTTATTTCTAGGAAGAAATTATGTATGTGTGTGATAATCTATTAACATCAACAGCCTAAAAGTGGCCACTGCTGACCAAAGGCTTCTTCTCGTACGGAGAAAATTTGAGCATCAATCACCACGATTGCTCAATGCAGGTTGGCGAATTAAAACATGCTACGAAGATGTAATAGCTAAGCTGTGAATCTATGTGACTGTTTCCACTGATAGTATCAGCTATGTAGTTTTGCGAGGAAGATGCGCAACTTGAGTATCCAATGAATCGATTGTACACTCGATCTGCGCATCTGATTTCTAGAATTTAGTTGGTAATGATTTCTAGAATTTCTTAAATGAGCTAAACCTGTTAGCTATCTGTTTATTAGCCAACCAGCAAGGCCACATACAAATATTGGCTACCTAAGTATGGTTGACCAAGGCTTCTACTACCTAATACTTATAAATAAAATTGGAGTGTCTGTTTGTGATAATGAAATAACCGTTTGTGAATTATGAATACACAGTTTATACGATATTATAAACCAAAAAATATTTTTTTAACAATTCTTGTCTATCTGTTTTGTTTTTTGTATAAGCCGGTAAACGAGCACATTGATCACCTGATGGTAAACAATCGCTGCCGCTCATGGACAGCCGAAACACTAGAGACGTTACAAGTGTGTTATTTATGGGGGTTAGGAATTTAAGTGTTGTTGGGAATTTGGGGTTTGACATGGTTAGGAATTGGGCCTGTCTGTTTGTTCACGGTTTTTGTAGCTGATGTCCAAAGGACTTACTAAACCTATTTTTATTAGTCACAAATTCCGTAATCACGGAAGCGAAGCCGCAGGCATGAGCTAGTAGATTTTTAATATAAAAAGAATAACTTTCAAACACTTGGCGAACTTTAACCAAGTTTCGCCAGTGACCGTACGAACGGGCCACTGGTGATAACAAGTTTAGTCGAAAAAGTTTTTACTCAAAACTGTTTGAAAGAAAAACTCCTTTGCCTCAGGCCTTTTTTGGGAGACTGTACTTAGCTGATCAGATGGGGAGTTATGATTGTGGAGATTTTTTCTTTTTAAGAGATAATAATGGAATGAAATTATGCGTTGTTTGTAGTCAAGAAAGTTGGTCGAGTGGTCGCAAGTGCGACTGCCGGACAAGGGGTCTCAGGTCGGGCAAAGTACGACTGGGCTTTTTTCAGCTTTTCAAAAATTTCTCAGTAGTAGCACGGAGTCTTTTTTTTTTTTTTTTCAGGGGGGAAAATCATCCAATGACTTCTCTCGCCAGGGCAAAGCGAGAGGGAGTGTCAGACTCTTACTGACTAAAAACCACCCCGTTCCTACTCCTGCTTGTCGAGCCGGAGCCCCGGTAAACCCGCTAGGTTGTCCGCAGCTCCGGATTAAGCATCAGCCCTACTGGGCTCCATCTGTGGTGGTCTGATGGCTCTTTGAGGCGCGCGCGGAACGCAACGCGCCGCACGCACGGGTCTGGTTCTGGTCGGGCGGCGAGCTACCCTTGCTCGTCGTCCGCAGACCCGCACTTACGGTGGCCGGAGATCGTCACGCGATCCCCGACGCCCGGAGTGTCTTTCGCGTCGGCTGGGGCGTGAGGAAGTTCGTTCCCTCACGCGTCCCGCCTCCTCCTTAACTAGCATAACTGCTTCGCAGAAGGAGGAGACGGCGTCCCAGTCCCCCTCGCTCCGCACCATGGCCTGAACCAAAGCCGGACGCGAGAGGTCGCCGTCGCCGATCACTTCCCTGAGGGCACGGCGGTGTTCAGCCCACGCAGGGCAGACCGCAACCGTGTGTTCCACCGTGTCCTCCGGGCGGTCTTCGCAGTGATGACACCCGGGCGTTTCCTCCCGCCCAATCAAAAACAGGAACCTACCGAAACTCCCATGTCCGGTAAGCACCTGCGTCAGGCGGTAGGTGAGGACGCCATGGCGCCTCTCTAGCCACTCCTCAAAGAGGGGACTTACCGCTGCAATGACAGCGAGCCCAGCCCTCGGTTGCGACAGTCGTTGCTGCCAATCCGCCATGAGATCGCGCCGGAGCTCGTCCCGCCACGCACTAATCTGGCGCGGCAGCGGAGTTTCGCCCCGGCGACGCGCGTCGGCGCGCAGACTATAGACGCGCGCGAGCACTTTCGCCTCCAAATCCCACGGCGGTAATCCGGCAAGGAGGTTCGCCGCCTCCCCGGAGATCGTGCGATATCCACGGATCACCCGGATGGCCATGACCCTCTGGGACGTGAGCAGCGTCCGAGTTGGCCGCCGCATCAAGTTCGGCGCCCACACTGGGGCGCCGTAGAGGGCCATGGACCGCACGATCCCCGCATACAACCTCCGGCAGGAGGCATTTGGCCCCCGAGGTTGGGCAGGAGCCGCTTAAGCGCAGCCCCCGTCCGTTCCAACTTAGGAGCCAAACGTCGGAAGTAGTCTAGAATTGTGCCCAGTATATGGCAACAGGGTCACCCTCTATTAAATGGGACTCAACCCCTGTTACATGGGACTTAAAACAAAAATGGTGAAAATTGGGTAGCGGCATTACGTGCCGTAATGAGCAAGGAAGGGGTAGGCAGAGGTGCCTACCCTTTCGAGGATAATCTTCATTGAACAATATTGTAGTGCATCCGCAAACGTATCAAATAAAGAAAAAAGTTTGAAATGTTGGGGGTTCAAGTTCTACTTATAGGGGCGAGGTGTCACACACACTAAAAGTTACTTTATGTATTCATTAGCCGATTTTTAAAGTAAAAATCTTAAAACGCAGTGCGTATAGGATAGAAGGACCGGCTTTATGTTATCAATAGTGAGTTGAGCATTTTCATAATGTAAGAAAAAGAGTTTAAATCTTTCTGTATTTAGTGATTTAGCAAATTATGACGTAATATTAACTAATGTTGTGAGCACGGAAAAACAGTTATTAGCTTGTAGGTCTAACAGAACTCTGCTTTGCTATGCTACGCAATGCTATGCTATGCTATGCTATGATATATGCTATACTATATGCTATATGCTGCGTGCTATATGCTGTATGCTACATGCTGCATGCTGCATGTTGTATGCTGTATGTTGTATGCTATGCATATAGCATGGGACTTAAAACAAACAGCATTGTATGGTGTATGCTATATGCTGTATGCTGCATGCTGTGCTACCCTATGATTTATACTGTATGCTATGCTACGCTGTGCTGTGCTATGCTAGGGTATGCTTTGCTACACTACGCTATGCCACGCTATGCTATGCTACGCTATGCTATGCTATGCTATGCTATGCTATGCTATGCTACGCTATGCTATGCTATGCTATGCTATGCTATGCTATGCTATGCTATGCTATGCCATGCCATGCTATGCTATGCTATGCTATGCTATGCTATGCTATGCTATGCTATGCTATGCTTTGCTATGCTATGCTATGCTATGCTATGCTAAGCTATGCTATGCTATGCTATGCCATGCTATGCTATGCTGTGCTATGCTATGCTATGCTATGCTATGCCATGCTATGCTATGCTATGCTATGCTATGCAATTGTGAGAAAACTGCAAAAATCTTCATAGCACTAGCAGTCAGATGCGTACGATGCGGGCCTGTGGACACGTACCTTATGTGGCCACTGCTGACTAAAGGCTCTCTCGCACAGAGAAGGTTTGACCGATTTGAAATGTTTGGCGATTTCAAATTTATAATTAAAAAGCCCAGGTTTCTTTACGAAGTTTACCTTCACTGTTTGTTAGTAATTGAGAAACTGAGAAAGTACATACATATAACTCGGAAAATGTCACATTGGTTGCACAATTATTATAGAATCAAATAACAAACATAAAACTAAAAACACCAGAGACACACAAACAAGCTAACCAACCAAAAGCAAAGCACAATTCTGAGATCAAAAACAAAACGCTAATTATTTATTATAAAAGGACTAAATAACCTTTCCTTGAAAACACTGCCAAGAAAGCACAACATTTGATTGTCCAATCAAAACAACAAAATAATACCACAATTTACTGGTTTTCGGATTGACAATAGATGAAAATTGCGAAGCGGTTTCTAAAAGGTGATCTGGTAGATATCAGAATCTATAGGTACAAATGTTATAATAACAAAGAGGAAATATTCGGTTGTTTGTTTGCATTATATGTACTTTGAAGTGACTGAGCGTTTTGGGAATTAATTTCACTAGCAGGAGAAACATAAGACATATCCGTGGTGGACAATTTCAAACATATTATAATTAAAAATTATAAGTACAGGTTTCCTCACGATGTTTTCCTTCACCGTTGGTCAGTGGAATCTGACTAATCTTTGAAAGTATACGTAACTCGGAAAAAGTCATAACGGTACTTGCCATTATTAGGTTTCAAACTCATGCATGAGCGCCAAGACTAAGCCACCATCACATAATATAATATTATTGAAGGAAAATCTTTGAAACTCTCGAGTGAAGCTATAGGTGGCAAGCCAGTGGTAAATAAATCAATCTTACTGTCCTTTGAGAGACGACAAAGGGCCGTCGAATTGTAAGCGTCACTTCAATTTAATATATCGAGGTATTTGAAATAACGACAGGCTTGTCAGTAATCGCTTCAGAGTCAACAACAACCTTTTATATTTAGATGAATTGTGTTCATTTCTATACGTTGTATATTAATTTAATGATATTAACATATTAACTATGTTATGCTATTCTCACATTTCACATTTGTTTTTGTCAATACCATTTTTGTTGGCTCTTTGTCTTCGAAGCCTCATCTAGTTATTTAAGAGATTGACGTGTCAAAATATTATCTTGTTACCTATTTCAAATAAATATCATTTATCATTTATCATGAAGCAATAATTAACTGCGCCATACAGGTTATATTAAAAGTGTAAATAAATTTTCGCAACTTTCTCAATATGACTATGCTATGCTATGCCATGCTATGCTACACTACGCTACGCTACACTACACTACGCTATGCTACGCAATGCTATGCTGTGCTGTGCTATGCTATGCTATGCTAGGTTATGCTATGCTATGCTATGCTACGCTATGCTACGCTATGCTACGCTATGCTACGCTATGCTACGCTATGCTACGCTATGCTACGCTATGCTACGCTATGCTACGCTATGCTACGCTATGCTACGCTATGCTATGCTATGCTATGCTATGCTATGCTATGCTATGCTATGCTATGCTATGCTATGCTATGCCATGCTATGCTATGCTATGCTATGCTATGCTATGCTATGCTATGCTATGCTATGCTATGCTATGCTATGCTATGCTATGCTATGCTATGCTATTCTACGCTACGCTACGCTGTGCTATGCTATGCTATGCTATGCTATGCTATGCTATGCTATGCCATGCTATGATGTGCTGTGTTGTGCTGCGCTGTGCAGTGTTGTGCTGTGCTGTGCTATGCTATGCCTTGCTATGCTATGCTATGCCATGCTTGGCATGGCTTGGCATGGCTTGGCATGGCTTGGCATGGCTTGGCATGGCTTGGCATGGCTTGGCATGGCTTGGCATGGCTTGGCATGGCTTGGCATGGCTTGGCATGGCTTGGCATGGCTTGGCATGGCATTGAATTAATATTCAATGCCATGTCAAGCCATGCCAAGCCATGCCAGGCATTGAATTAATATTCAATGCCATGTCAAGCCATGCCAAGCCATTCAATGCTCATTAGAGCATGCCATGTAATATAAATGTACTGCTATGCTAAGCCATATCTTTTAGCGTGCAATTACTGCTAAGATCTACAAATGTGACTGTGTCTTCGGCATAGTTGATTGGAAGACCTGTGAGGTTTTTATTTTGGTTCGACCATTGAGTTGGAGAAAATCCTTTTCGCGTGAAGTACACATATTTTTTTATAGTATAAGCCGGTAAACGAGCATACGGATTACCTGTTCGCCGCCAATCATCGACACCCGTTTCGGGTGTGGATGAGTTGGTGTTTCACCAAAGGCGTTACAAGTGCGTTGCCGGCCTTTTGGGATCTAGGAACATAAATACTCTTACAACTAAAAGTTATTCAAAAGTATGAAACACATAAAACATTTAGTAATCCCATCCTTAAAATCCGCTTTTAAACAGTTTAACACGAAATTAAGCTAAAATGAAGCCACAACCGCTAATGTCAACAGCGCATTGCAATAGCAGACTCGTTTATATACACAGAGTACATAAAGACTACTATGTACATAATAATATGTGAGAGAGTACATAACACATCATAAGTATGTTAATTCCACAGGTCATTGTCATATCAATATTTATTTTGTCAATTTAACGCAAGAACTCGCTGTTTTATGACGTCAGAGTGGAATGCCTACATTTAATTTTGTCATAGAAGTTTTTATTCTTTCTACTAGTGTTGTAACAACTGTGAAGCAAACACAAAGAGATGTCATAACGTTTTTTGAGGGTGGAAAATCATCCAATGTCTTCTCCCGCCTTAGGTGAATTTAGATGAAGTGACTAAAAACCATCCCGTTCCTTCTTCTGCTTTACGAGTCCGAGGCATGGTAACCCGCTAGGCACACCGCAGCTCCGGAGTTGTCATAACTGGATTTCCCCTGCCCCTCTGTCTTTTTCATGCTGTCCCATACTAAAAAAAGGTTTCCAATTGACTACATTTCAGTGTGCTAATTTTAGAGCACTTATAACCTATCTACACTTATTTACTTGTGTAGGAGCAGGAGTAGGAACAGAATGGTTTTTAGTCAGTAAGAGCCTGGCACTTCCTCTCGCCTCGCTTAAGGCAGGAGAAGTCTTTGAATGATATTTCCTAGAAAGTGCCTTAAAAAAGAAAAAGAGCCTTTCGTAAAAGAGACTTACAGTCAGCAGTGGACTGTCATGGACTGATGTTAATGATGGTGATGATGATGAATACAAGAACCAGCTTCTCACTATAACTATACTCTGGTAAAGTTAATGAAAGTATTGTACACTCTTACTCAAAAACTACTGAATTAATTTATATCAATTTTGTTGGTCGAGTCAGCAAGGAATATTATTCTCTTTGAGCGTAATATTAGGAACACTTATTGCTTAACATCGAACATCTATAAACCTGCGTATGTATAGGTATATTTCATTCTGGTAATAAATGTAAATTGAGGCGTCAATTTCATAATTTTAGCCTGTGTATATTTTTGGCCTCAAATCGTTGAACACTTGATTACAAAAATAGCTACAAGCTGAAAATCAATAAAGAAAGCGACTTAATTAATAAACATACAATAATTCAATTACTTGAACCGCAAAGTGTCTTGTTGCCGTCTCGCTCTAATAACACTTTCTAATTTTCTGTTTCGCTCGCGCACGACCTTCGCGGAAATGTGAGCCATTTGGTGTTTGGTGCAAGTTGTAAGATGAAGGTGGAAATGTTAATTTATTTATTTTTAAGGAGTAAGTAAATTAAGTCGTGCTTTTAAACAGAAACATTATTCACATCGTAATAATAATAATGGATTCCCTAGCATAGATTTATTTTCTTCTTTTTTTCTTGTACTAATTCAATAAATTGTTTAATCCGTGATTACTTATTAATAAATGAAGATGCATATATGTTAAATATTTTATGCAGAAGATTTTTAACTTTGTATCATGTACCTTGATTGGAAAATATAAAAATAAATAAGTTATAAAAATATAAATAAGTAAATATAAAATAAAAAATAGATGATTTTCTTTTTTTCTTCTTCTTATTATTTTCAAAATGTTCTTTTTAGTTATGTTTGGCTAGATACCCATGGTATCACCATCACCCTTTATTTTATAGCAGAGTTTAATGCAAATAATATTTGAAGTATTTGTGTAGGCGTAGGTGTTTTCCTAATCTATCTCCATCTTTATCCAAATAAAAAAATAAATTAAATCTCGCTTAAAAAATCAAACTCTTTCTGCTCTGCTTTTCTCTCTGCTTTGACACAACATGATATACATTAAACTTTTTTTATTTTTATATATAGTACGTTGAGTATATTGACATTATTTATTTAACGATAGTTTTACAACACCAATGTTTAATATTCCTCCAAACGATTACAATCGCTTGTAACTCACACCACACCCCAAAGACAATAAGCGGAGATCGCGTCGCGATTACATACCACTTCGCGTAAGATATTCGGTCAAGTTTAATATAGGAGCAAGCGCGCTGTACTTTAAATGTATTGTTTATTTTCTCGACTCGACTCGTTGAGAAATTGTCACGTACTCGCCGAGACTAAATAATGTGGAAGATCACATTTGGTTTTATTTAGAAGACTTCAGAGTTAATATTTTGGTGAAATAGTGCTGAAAAAATTGATTAAAATACCTAGTACATACATACATAACCTCACGCCTGTCTCCTATGGGAGTAGGCAGAGACAATGAAACGCCAATAGGGCTGATGATGGCAGTTAGGTAATGAAAAAAAAATTAGACACGTATTTTTTTATTTTGTCATATATAAGATAACAATGCTTACATAAAACGTGTCAAAGTTTAGGAGTGGAAGCTAACTACGTCACTATTGAGTATAAAACATACGATATTTCAAATCGATATATCTTCGAAAGTATTTGTTTCCGTAAAAAAATAAAAATTTTAAAATAATCTACAAGACGGACAATAAAATAAAAATTTGTCATCTACTCTATTGCTACAAATCTAACATAACTCTTTCGTTTCATCAGTAGTCATCAGTCTTATCATACAAGCTCGTCGGTTAATTTGGTTCTTCTTAAAATAGTTCCTACTTCTGCCCAATACTTAATAATACTTACTACGAGAGATGTGTAAAACCAACCAATATTACCCATTTAAGGTAAAGACCACTGAAATGCCAGAAGCAATGTTTGTTACGCAAAATTTACTTAGGATGTAGCAATGTTCCGGTTGGCGCGCACTCTATCAGCGAACGATTCATTTACGCAAGTCTATAGCGAAGTACGCAGATTTATTTATTGGGTATTGAGTCTATTTTTAGAATAATCACCTACTTTAAAATATGTTTTATTTGCTTGTTTTCGACTCCAGAAATAACAATAATTGTACCTACTTACATTATAATGTGTGTGATGAGTTAGTAAAGTTAGTTGATCTATTAAGTTGTTGAAAAATACGCAATTATTTCTTTTACTTTTTAGTGCATATTAATTTGTTTTGGAATATTTATTTTTTGAAGTCGGTTTCTTTTTTTGTTAAAATTGTTTTTTAGTATAAGTATTTTTAATCATAGATGTTTGTAATGTAACAGTACCTTTTTTGTAAAATCAAATAAATATATATTTTTAAGTCAACTCACAATACAAGTGATTTTTTATGGAATAAGCCGGTACATAAGCTGACGGATCACCTGATGGTAAGCAATTGCCGCCATCCATGGACACTCGACCTCCAGAAGCGTTGCAAGTGCGTTGCCTGCCTTTTGAGGTTAGAAATTTAAGGATTGTTGGGGAATCGAGGATTGGGAAGATTGGGAAGGGGAGCATTGGGCCTCCGGTAACCTCACACACACAACCAAACACAACGCAAGCGTTGTTTCACGTCGGCTTTCTGTAAGGCCGTGGCTATCCCACATCTAAACACAATGATGAAACTGATGTAATTAATGTAGATAACTATACGAATTGCCTTTATGCATTGTTATTTTATTAAACAATCTATAATAATAATCTATTTGGCATTGAAAAGGTAAAGGGCTACTATAGTAGGTACTGCATAAATTGAATCACGTCTTAATAACGAGTACGAAATTTCATTTTGTTTAATGGAGCAATGACCTTAACCTGACTTGATCAACTAGACCAGGGGCCTTAGTCTGCTATTACAATTGTGTCAGAATGGTCGATCATTGAGCAGTGCAAGAGGGATGGAGCTATACAACCTACATAGCTCCGTCTCTCTTGCACTGCCTAGTGATCGACCATTCTGACACAATTGTAATAACAGACTAAGGCCCCAGGGTCGATGACTGACACTTCTGGTGTTGCCTGTATAGGCTTTTTTGAGTGGATCAAATCTTGCTTTTCACTATGAGAGAGGCATGAGTGAATGAAGCCTTGTATTCATGGTAAACATTTTGTGTTTAGCAACATGTTGCGGGCAACAATCGTGTTGCGGAGTTGATCGCGCCATGCTGCAGAGTTGACGCCCGGCGAGCGAAATTTTATATATATATTTTTTTTGTTTATTAGTTTAAACAAAGTTTTCCAGCAGCATTCTCGCTATTCATCAACAACGTTGATCAACTGTTATGCTAAGCAAAATGTTTACCATGAATACGAGGCTTAACTCTTACTGACTAAAAACCATTCCCAAATTAACTAAAAATCACGGTTTACTCGCGCGCAGACTACTCTACCTACATCGCCGCGTCTGCGCACGCTGCTCATGATAATGAGATCCTCTGTGACCCGTTGATTTTTAGTTAAAAATCATTCTGTTCCTTTTCCGGCTCTAAGCTGCTGCAATTACTTAAAGTAAATCTCCTCATTTTTAATTCGACTGTCGCGACACACGACAAGTGACAGATGACAAAAGTCGCACATAGACGATCGACGAACAAATCAACGGATGACGTCATAAATCCTACATCACACACGTGACGCTTACATGCGAATTAACATGGATGGAAAATCCCAACAAACAACTTTTTGAGAAAGCCCGCCTGGCACGATCAGCTCGCCTGGTCTCTTTTTTAGGGAACTTTACTCCTTAAACGACGTATCAAAACGAAATTTTTTTGTGATATGTGGAAATGTCGTGGTGGCCCGGAGGTTTAAGACGCCCGCTTCTCATGCATGAGGGGGTGCGGGTTTGAAACCTACCAACGGCAAAGTACAATTTAGTATCTTTTATATGTACTTTCTTAGCATATTTAGACACCACTGACAACATCGTGAGGAAACTTGGGCTTATAATTTCTAATTATAAGTTTGAAATCGTCAACCCGCATTGAACAAGCGTGGTGATTAATGCTCAAACCTTATCCGTGTAAGAAGAGGCCTTTGGTCAGCAGTGGCCACTTATAGGCTGCTGATGTGATGTGTGAATTGATTGTAGGAAATATGAATGCACTTTTAACATACCTCTGCTAGTTTTCAAAGATAAATGTGTGATATTAGTGTTGTTTATGATTATGATAAATGGTAATAATAATATCGTATAAATTAAATGTGTTACAAGGATATTATAGTTTTATAGTTACCCATAAAATATTGATGATACCTGATGATGATCCTTTGACCAATTAGTAGCTATCAACGTAATGATGACAGGAGACTCATTATGTCAATTTATAGTATAGTATCGATAAATTGTCTTGTAACTATATAGAGAATTCATTTTTTGGGATTTTGGAGTCAATTTATGAAAATATAAGTAATTTTTTGGTGTGTTCCTTTAATTTCCCCACTCCTAAAACGTATTTGTAGCTCCTCTGGTATACAGGAAATGAGATTTCATTTTATATTGCAGATTTATACACACTTCATCTTGGCCAAGCATGGTGATTAACGCTCAAACCTCCTACGTATAAGAAGAGGTCTTTATCACCAGTGGGCACCTATAGGCTGTTGATAATGAAGAAGATTATAATTTACATCTGTCATTATCACATCACTCAATTTACAAAGCTATACCATTAACCATATAGCACAAATTCTTTTAATTCCCCAACGCGCTACATAGCTCTAAGTATCCGAGATGCAACTAACCGGAACGTTGCAATACGTTGGCGCCGTTTTGCAACTACAAGCCCTGTAATAGAAACTAGAGAAGTAGAGGCTGGTTGGTTGGGTTTGTTAAAGTTAATGTTTCTTGTTAATAGTTAAGAATCACACTAATCTTGTAATCTTAGCGCATTCTGTGTTGTCCTATAAGTGAAGGAGTACACCTACAAAATACCCTGTATACTTTATTGGTGTATAATGAACTGTGTATCTCTTTTGTTGGACATCTTAAATAAATAAATAAAGATTATTACAATAGTACGCATCACCTGGTGGTAAGGAATCGCCGCCGCCCATAGACACATGAAACACCAGAAGCGTTACAAGTACGTTGTTGCCTTTTTGTAGGTTAGAAATTTATGGGTTGTTGAGGAATCGGGGATTGGGAAGGGGAGTAAATGGGCTTCCAGTAACCTTTCTCACGCAACGCAAGTTTTGTTTCACGTCGGTTTTCTGTGAGGCTGTAGTATTACTCCGGTCGAGCCGGCCCATTCGTGCCGAAGCATGGCTCTCCCACACTTAATTTTTGTTAATAGCGATGTCTATTATAAGTCCTATATTCTTATTATTATTTTAATTCCTCATAAAATCATGGTTCTCCCGCACGTAACTCTTCTTCACTGACCAAATAATTTCCTTTCAAATATTTTCCTCAATCCATCTAAATACCTGACTAAAAACCACCCCGTTCCTTCTCCTGCTTTGAGCCGGAGCCCCGGTAATCTTTTACGTTGTCCGCAGCTCCGGATCCATCTAAGTACCTAATATGAAAATATGACCTCTCAATGACAATCATATTTGCCTTGCAATTTGATTTGTATGCCACAGGCAAACACACAATGGAAGGCAGATTACTCAATACCTATATTTTATTTCGGGATTTTTTATTTCAAAATTCTAGTTAACAGCTCATAGTCTTGAGTATATATGTAAATTGTGTGTATGTATATTATAATCGCTCTCATGGACATCCTGACAATGTCATCATAGACTCTGTCTATACATATATGAGGTGATTCGCTTAAAAATTCCAATCAAACATGCATTATTATTTGCATACTAGCTGATGCCTGCGGTGGTTTAAGACAGCTTCTTATGCATGAGAGTGTGAGTTCGGAACCAATCAACGGCAAGTACCAATGTGACTTTTCGGAGTTATATTTACTTTCTAAGATTATTTAGGCATAGGTGAAGGAAAATATCGAGAGGAAACCTGGGCTTATAATTTCTAATTATAAGTTTAAAATCGCTAATCTGCTTTGAGCAAGCGTGGTGATTAATGCTCAAACCTTCTCCGTGTGAGAAGATACCTTTAGTTTCACCATTTGTGTTATAAGTTCCATATAATAGGAGGTTAGCGTTTTGCCATATAATGGGCACAATTCTAGTTTTCATGCTACCACTGAGAAATTTTCGAAACATCAAAAAAGCCGAATAACACTTTTCCCGACTCGGGAACCGAACTCCAGAACCTTTCCGGCAGTCGCACTTGCGACCACTCGACCAACGAGGCAGTTAAAACCAAAAAATCACAATAAATACTTAATCAGATCCGAAAATACCTTACCTACTTCATAATATTCATATTTCATATTAATTTTATTTGCTTTCCGCTATGTACATACATTACTACTAGACGTTTTAGACTTACAGGTAAATAAAAAAATGTTGTTTGGGCACAGCTATTTTTAAGCTAAGATAAGATAATAGCAAACTGAGGCTTAAAACTAAATATAACATTAGCTAAAAATATCTCACGAATCTCACGATAGTTATTATAAAAATATAACATTATTTAAAACATTTATTACTTATGTTAGTTTATTTTTATACGTAATTATTTATAATTATTGAGATCTTAAAATAGTAGTAGGTTATTATTATCTAAGATATTCAAAAACGTGTGCCTGTATTATATAATAAAACAAAATAGGTACATTGTTTTATTACATTACATAATATTTATTTATAGTTTGTCAGTTAAATATTATTTTAACTATTTTAGCTATACTGTATTAACGAACATTCTTTATTTCATCATGTAATTTATTGTATGGTTTTATTAACATAACAGGTCTAATTACTCTCTTTTCCAATGTTCCTAATTTCCTATTCCCCTTTAATTCCTAACTCTCAAAAGGCCTGCAACGCACTTGTAACGCCTCTAGTGTTTCGGTTATCCAAGGGCGACGGCGATTGCTTACCATCAAAAATAATGTAATACCGAAAACCTCAGCATAGCTGCGGACTACCTAGCGGGTTACCGGGGCTCCGGCTCGAAAAGCAGGAGTAAGAACGGGGTGGTGTTTAGTTAGTAAGAGTCTGACACTGCCCCTCGCCTCGCCCAAAGAGGGAGAAGTTATTGGATGACTTTCCCTCCTAAAAAAATGTCACTTACATAACTTTGTCGACTCAACAAACCCCTTACTATGATATTTTTTCTCACAACCACCAACCAAAGAGCCACTTAAATTATTTAAATGCAACGTAAACTTCGTATTCATAGTTTGGCAACCTACTTTGGCAATCAAAGTAAATAATTCCATTATTTATTATTCTAATACCCTATGGATGACAACAGTTTCTATGTTCATAATATTTACCAAGAACAGTTTGACTAGCCAAGCGGTTGGTTTCATAATTGGTTAAGTACCTAAATAGCACTAAAATGCATTTATCGTTTTACATCACTTGGCTACGTAGCACTAGGTGTAATTATGACATCCTTCCTTGCTGTGCCTGGTCATGCACGGATCCTGTGTAGCCATATACGTATTAGCCAGTATTTACAAGATAACTTAGTTATTCAGCACTGTACATTATTCGTTGAGTGCTAGTGAGGGTACCATTGAGGTCTCAATCATACCGATGTGTACCTAATCCCCGTAATCCCTGATTTTGGTCAAAGAATATAACAAGGTAGTGGACAGAGTATGAACATTAAAAATCTCATAGTCGAATTTATATTGAAGAATCCTTCGGTAATTACGTTTCCAATGTTTTATTTTTTATGATATAAGCTGATAAACGAGCAGACGTATCATCTGATGGTAAGCAATGGCCGCCACCCATGGACACCCGAAACACTAGAGGCGTTACAAGTGTGTTCCCGGCCTTTTGGGGGTTAGGAATTGAAGGGTTGTTGGGGAATCGAGATTCGAAAATATTCTCACTCACACAACGAAAATCTATACAAATATATAAAACTGAAGAGTTTGATTGTTTGTTTGAACACACTAATCTGCGGAACAACTATGTATAATATGATGAAAAACTAATTATCTTATAAATATCGTTTATCGTATATCTAATGAAAACTTCAATGTTAAGGTACTTAGGAAAGGGCCATAATAAAAGAAAAAGGTAATGTAACAACCAAGGTCCTAAGTGTATAAGGTACTTAACCAATTATGAAACCAACCGCTTGGCTAGTCAAACTGTTCTTGGTAAATTTTATGTACAGCGAAACTGTTGTCATCATAGGGTATTAGAATAATAAATAATGGAATTATTTACTTTGATTGCCAAAGTAGGTTGCCAAACTATGAATACGATGTTTACGTTGCATTTAAATAATTTTAGTGTCTCCTTGGTTAGTGGTTGTGAGAAAAAATATCGTAGTAAGGGTTTGTTGAGTTGAGTTTTATTTTCCAAGTTATATGGACTTTCTAAGATTATTTAGATATCACTGAATAACAGTGAAGGAAAACATGCATCGTGAGAAAACCTGTATTGAGTGGTGATTAATTCTCTCCATGTGAGAAGAGGCTTTTGGTCAACAGTGGCCACTTATAAGCTATTGATGATGATTATGATGATGTAAAGTGCACTTTTAAGTGTGTTGAAGTACTTTTGGAGTAGATTTGAGTGATTGCCTTATTGGTTAAGCTATCTTGAGTGCGACTGTTGAAAAAGAGATTTCGAGTTTTATTTCTGGGTAGAGAACTATTTATTTGCATATCTGCCAATCCTGGAACCCAGATCACCAGATTGCCTAGTGGCGGGGGTTCCGGTTCGAATAGCAGTAATCCTAGGACGGAGTAGTTTTTAGTCAGCAAAAGTCTGGCAATCTCTCTCGCCTCACCCTGGAGATTAAAAGACCAGACGTTAATTGTTGTTTCTTTTTTTAATTGACTTTTTATTATTACATACTTAATTATATACTAGTTCGACAAATTTTATTATTTATATGAAATATCTATTATACAAAAATAAATAGCTAAATGTGTTGCTAAGCGCAAATCTTGAGAACAGCTGAACCGATTTCGTTAGTACTTTTTTTGGTAGATTTGTCATAGTTAAGAGAAGGTTCTTACATAAGAAAAACAAGAATTGCATAGAACATTTTTCAGTACGAAACAAAGTTCAGTGCTGCGAAGACTGCGACCGCTTATAAATATTTCTATAGATTTGTCTCCATTTTAATAAGTAACAATTTAGAACCTATTGCAAAACTTACACCCATAAATTTATGACAATTTTGACTACACCGGCTCGATGTCTGGGCAACCGACTGCCGCGTAACGTGTAGCAGGTTTGATTCCCGCACGGAGCAACTTGAACTTGTGATCCACAAATTGTTGTTTCTAGTCTAAGTGTCATGTGTATGTAAACTTGTATGTTTGTAAACGCACCCACGACACAGGAGAAAATCCTAGTGTGAGGCAAAGTTTAAAAATATCTCAAATATAATTTACATCATCAAAAGTAAACACGAATATTAATAAGCTATAGCTAAATAACTAAACTTTGCACGATAAATCCCTTCCCGCGGAGTAATTGCAAAATATTAGGAGCGTTGGGCTCGAGTACGTCTCGCGACAGTCGGTGCAAGTGCTAACGATGCGGTGGTTCGTGTTGTGCTGTCTTGCTGTCAGTGTTGTTGGACAAAATGTCACTGAGAAAGGTGAGTCTTATTTATATCACTAATATATAAAATTCTCGTGTCACAGTTTTCGTTGCCATACTCCTCCGAAACGGCTTGAGCGATTTTGATAAATTTTTTATGCTTATCCGGTATCTATGAGAATCGGCCAACATCTATTTTTCATCCCCCTAATTTTTTTTAATTTTCCGCGGACGAAGTCGCGGGCAGAAGCTAGTTTAGTATAAGTTTTTTATTACGTCACGCCTTTAATTCCCGAAGGGGTAGGCAGAGGTGCACATTATGCCAATGTACAGGAACATTTCACAATTTATATTGTAAGTCCCATGTGCATGTGGTGAGCCTATTGTCATATACCGGTCACATTTCTAAAATTATTTAGACACCATTAGAATACGTGTCTAATATTTTTTCATTACTTATCTGACGGACTAAATAGATTTGTTTTTCTCACATTTTAAACCTTCCCTGGAATTTTAGTCTTGAATTTGCAAAATCAGTGCAACCCTTTTCAAGTTTTAGCAAGACTAAAGAATTAATTGATTTTTATACACCTATATTTTTTATATTTTTCATGTTTGTACTCTATTATTATGTTTGTTTGTATTTTTAGTGCGTACCCATGCCGAATAAGTTATTTTTCTTTCTTGCTTTCTGATTAATGGTTATTAGAACTATTTAAGTAAATATTTCAATGAGAGTTATAATATGGAAAAAATACATTTTCGGTGGTCAATAAGTTGTTAGTTTATACAGAATGTTCCAGTGTCTGTGCGAAGATTTTTAATATATTTTTTTACGAAAACCAAATTATATAAACATGCATAATAATTTTGGTGATTTCGCTGTTATAATAATATTATTCTTAAGAAAACATAAAAGAAAAAATAGTGTTTGCAATAGATCTGAAATGCAATAACTACGGTAAAAATAATTTTCAAGGTCAATAAGAGTGATTTTCATTTTAGCAATGCATTGCAATGCTATAATGTTTAGGCGTTTACTTTTTTCAGGCGATGTACTTATAATGAATGTTATACTGTGATGTTGGTTTAAAAACAGTAATTTAATTAATTTAAGGGTCACTGTACATACAATCGGTACATCACAGTGCTGATTTAAATAATTATTCTTGTGTAAAGAACAGACTGACGATTGTTCACCCACTGCTTTATTGCTAATGCCTATTAGTCATAGCGTGATGCTTTATAGCCTATTGTAACCTTGTGCCTTTGTCAATAAATGCACTATCCAAACAATAATTATTATTCAAATCGGATCTGTAGTTCCAGAGATTATCACGCTCTAAGAAACTAACAAACTCTTTAGACATATTATAGACATAGATTTGATATATATAGACGTGATAGATTTTAATTACACCTATATTAGGTGTAATTAAAATTGAATCAGTAACATTATATAAATAATTTTAAAACGTTTGCTATATATATTATTATTGGAGAAAAGTTGTTGTACTAATTTCGAGTCACGGACGAGTCTATATTCTCCATTAATGTACGTCAGTAAACTGTAATTTTTAGTTAATTTAATATGTCTTACGATAGTTCTTATAAAAAGAACTCAGTTGAATACGGATTAACAAAAGAAAAAAAGCAACGTCACGCCTTTTATCCCCGAAGGGGTAGGCAGAGGTGCTCATTACGACACGTAATGCCGCTATACAATGTACACCCACTTTTCACCATTTGTGTTATAAGTTCCATGTAATAGGGGGTGAGCTTATTGCCATATACTGGGCACAATTCCAGACTCCGTGCTACTACTGAGAAATTTTCGAAAAACCGAACTCGAGACACCTTGCTCTGCAGTCGCACTTGCGACCACTCGACCAACGAAGCAGTCAGACGTTAACAAAAAGACGTTATGTTAATTATATAACAAGTGTGTACTAGTTTGCATATTTTAACATTCGCAGCTCATTTTGCGAATTCACACATAAATGTTAGATAATTTTTGTTGTTGTGTTTTTTATTACAATCGCGATTGCTGAATATGAGGATCTCGTTTAAAAGTAATAAAGTTACTGCCTCGTTAGTCAAGTGCAACTGCCGGGCAAAGGGTTTCGGGTCGATACCCGGGTCGGACAAAGTGTTTCTGTGCTGTTTTTGCTACTACTGAAACTTTCTCAGTAGTAGCACGGAGCCTAGAGTTGTTCCCAGTATATGGCAATAGACTCACCCCCTATTACATCGGACTTTCAACACAAATGGCAAAAATTGGATACACATTGTACAGTGGCATTACGTGTAATAATGTCTATCAGGAGAAAAACGAGAGACGATTTTTTTATTTCGAGAACATTCAAGAATAGATTTACTTGCGAGTTTATTAATTCATAAGCTTTATACTAATTAGTAACTAATGTTTTTCTAGTCGTTCATTTTCTCGTACGAATTTTAAACCACATTTTAGCATCGTAAATTCAAAATTAAACATGACTTTTAATTTTGAATTTGTAATTACCTAATTGACAAAAAAAGGACAATAGTTTTAATTAATTAAAACTAATTCATCAGCCATCCATCTTCTTACAAAATCTTAAGCATTCACAACATACAACCTCCCATCTCGCTGCGAACAAATTAAGTTTTGTCTCATCATTAACTATTTAATTAAGTGTGGGAGAGACATGCTTCGGCACGAATGGGCCGGCTCGACCGGAGTGATACCACGGCCTCACCGAAATCCGACGTGAAACAACGCTTGCGTTGTGTTTCGTTGTGTGAGTGAGGTTACCGGAGGCCCAATTCAATCTTTCCCAATCTTCCCATTCCCCGATTCCCCAACAACCCTTAAATTCCTAACCCCAAAAGCCCACTTGTAATGCCTCTGGTGTTTCAAGTGTCCATGGACAGCGGCGATTGCTTACCATTAGGTACTTCGTACCAACGAAGGGGATAATTGGGCCTCCGGTAACCTCACTCACACAACGAAACATACAGCAAGCGTTGTTTCACGTCGTCGGTTTTCTGTGAGGCCGTGGTATTACTCCGGTCGAGCCGGCCCATTCGTGCCGAGGCATGGCTCGCTCACACTATTGTATTAATAATTAAGTGTAATATTAAATTAAGGTAAAAAGAAAAGCGAAAGTCCAATCAAACCAAATTCTTAGAACTTGAAACCACGCAATACGTTACCTACATAATAACTAACAAAGCAAATAGCTGTTGAACAATATTAAATTGCAAATGGCGGCTCGGCCATTTTTTTTTTTCAATTACTATCGCCGCCGTCAGTAGCTTTTGTTTTTCTTTTTTTTCTGTCTACACCTTAGTGTAATGACCTAATTTTGAAATAGTTGAGGCTGAAATTGTAACAATCTGTGTTGTACAAATCATCTGTAATGCTTACGTGTAGGGTTGCCAAGCATACTGTCAAAAATAGTATAATAGATACTGTTTCAGTACATTATACTTTTTACAGCAAGTAGGTACTTTTGAATTTCATTTCCGTCTTGTAGATTATTTTAAAATATTAGACACGTATTTTTAGGGTTCCGTAGCCAAATGGCAAAAAACGGAACCCTTATAGATTCGTCATGTCTGTCTGTCCGTCCGTCCGTGCGTATTTCACAGTCATTTATTTCCGAAACTGTAGATTTCAATAGAAACTTACAACGAAAATTGGTTAGAATGAGATGTCATTTTTAATTTTTTTAAAATAATACATTAAAAAAAACAATTAGAAGTTTGTCGTTCATTCAAATACTATGGAAAACCGAGTTATTTTATAACTTTTATATGTCATATACTTGCTGCTACGGAACCTTTCATGGGCAAGTCCGACTCGCACTTGGCCGGTTTTAGCTTATATTATTTGTTCACCGCTTAGTCCGCCAGTTGTGAACCGATTTTCATAATTATTTTTATTGTTTAAAAGGTTATATACCCGAGAGGGTTCCATTTACACCAGGTCAGGATCTGATGATGATAGTTAAGTTATATTTTGTATATATCTTATGGCACCGACTACTAACATATTTTTTGCTTTTTAGTTTTTACCTTTTGTTTTATTTTTGATTTTTTAAAGTCTGTAACTTTTGTACAATAGTGTTTTTTTCTTCTCCAAAGCAAATACCTATATTTTAATCGCTGTAAAACAAGTTGGCAACCCTATTTTCGTGTAATCTAACGTGTCATCTTAAATCTCTGAAGTATGATTGAGTAATATTTGTATGAGTCATTAGATGAGTTATTGTTGGTTTTGACTGTCTAACAACACGGATTTTTAAATATCCTAATCTCTGAAAGGATTCAGGTTGCTTTTTAGATAGATGTGCTATGTGGCTATGCTACGAAGATGTAATAGCTAAGCTGTGAAATTATGTGACCGTTTCCACCGATATTAAGCTATGTAGCTGTGCAAGGAAGATACATAGCTTGAGATACGCGATATTGATAGCAGGGAAGCCATCCATAGCACACATCCATATAGCTTAGCTGAGTCCGTTTCCATCAGTGCTAAGCTATGTGTAACGATGAATATGATTGGTGGAGGCCAAACGCATCCACAGGAACGTAGTATAGCACATCTCTGGTGGAAAAGCATACTTTACTTAGCATTAGTCGAAAACCTATTTGACGATCAGAAGTAACGTTTATAAACTACCTACTAGTTTTTTGGTAAAATTAAAGAAAATTCACTACGTCTATGCACCCAAGGGCATCTACAACTTGCCTGCAATATCCTACAATTACATAGCAATTATTAACATTGTATGTTTGTGTGTATATCCGCTAATTAGTGCAGACTTTCTTAATGATAACAATATCATGCGCAACAGTTTTAAGGGCAAAACTCATGAAGCAATCGTTTTATGGAACCTTTGTCTTACTGCTCTACTTATTATAAATGGGCTAAAAGACACTCACTTATCATCAGTTACGTATGCCAAAAGGGAAGGCCTCTTATGACTTAATTTAAACCACATATTTGTTACCTATCATCTTGGCTGACGTTAGACGAAAAATTAACAAAATAGGCGCACTAAGTAGGTCAAAAAGTGCATTATTCTCTATGAGTTAATTTGAACACTCTTTTCAAACACAGAATTGAAACAGCCGCGCCACATGTCCGTAACATTCCTAGACAACCTACAACATTACAGCTCTTCCGTGATAAAGGAACATGACGCTAATCCCACAGAATTTAATACTTGATTATTTTATTTTTTAACCGACTTCAAAAAAAGGAGGAGGTTCTCAATTCGACCGTATTTTTTTTTTTTTTTTTTTTTTTTATGTATGTTAATCGATATCTCCGTCAGTTATAGACCGATTTGAGAAATTCTTTTTGTGTTTGAAAGAGTACGATGTCCGTGTGGTCCCATAAAAAATTTTTTAAAGTCTGACCATAAATGTGGAAGATAATCCAGGGAACTCCTCAAAAATGAACAGAATATGCTCTGCGTTTGAGTTTAAGTGATGTATATTAGCTTATCTTTCTGAGTAACCATACAATTCAGGACAGATAGTAGCATATCTGGTATAAAATGATGGGTAGCTTGATGTGCTGTCTGATTTACATGTGTATGTAGGTACCAAATCTGTTTGTGTGTGTCCGATTTGAGAAATTCTTTTTGTATTTGAAAGAGTACGATGGCAGTGTGGTTCCATATAATTGTTTTTAAAGTCTGACCATAAATGTGGAAGATAATCCAGGGAACTCCTTAAAAATGAGCAGAATGAGCTCCGCGTTTACGTTGAAGTGATGCATACTAGCTTATCTTTCTCAGTAGCCATAAAATTCAGGACATATCTGGTATAGAATGATGGGTAGCTTGATGTGCTGTCTGAGTTACATGACTGTATACCTATGTGGGTATCTAATCTGTTTGTGTGTTTGACAACTTACTATGTATGTAGCTTATGAACAGGTTACTGTTAGCTGTCGGCTCGGCAGATCATAAATAAGGGTATCAGGTTAATATACATTTGAAAATAATGTAATTATGCGTCAATATGGATAGATATTAATATTATTCATTTACACGGCACTGTCTCATATGAGCAGCGCGTTTAATAGGTCGACCCATACTCAAATAAATTATTCACTAAAAATCAAGAAATAAAAAACAATTTTAACAAAAAAAAACCGACTTCAAAAAATAAATATTCCAAAACAAATTAATATGCACTAAAAAGTAAAAGAAATAATTGCGTATTTTTCAACAACTTAATAGATCAACTAACTTTACTAACTCATCACACACATTATAATGTAAGTAGGTACAATTATTGTTATTTTTGGAGTCGGTGTCAGCCTAGGAAACGCCAACAACTAGCACGGCACGGGCACGGCACGGGCGGAGTGGTGGTTAAGTACCTTCTTACAACTGGTGTAAAACTGAAATGTTTTGTTGTGATAATAGGTAAATAACAAACCTATCTTAGTTGGCTGACACCGACTCCAGAAATAACAATAATTGTACCTACTTACATTATAATGTGTGTGATGAGTTAGTAAAGTTAGTTGATCTATTAAGTTGTTGAAAAATACGCAATTATTTCTTTTACTTTTTAGTGCATATTAATTTGTTTTGGAATATTTATTTTTTGAAGTCGGTTTTTTTTTTGTTAAAATTGTTTTTTATTTACTTATTTTGTTTCACAATTTCAGTGTTTTTTTTTAATTGTCGGTCTCTATACTGTATAATTGTAAATAAAGGGATTCATCAACAACCTACAAGCGCCCACTGCTGACCAAAGGCCTCTTCTCAAACAGAGAAAATTTTAACACTAATCAGCACGCTTGCTCAATGCGGGTTGGCGATTTCAAACTTATAATTAGAAATTATAAACCTAGATTTCCACGCCGTAGAAATGTGTTAAGTGCTACATTTCTAGAAATACTTGTAAGACTGGTATTTGTTGCAAAACATGGTAGCGTTTAGAGGGCTTAGTATGAGTTTGTTTTAGGTTTAACGAGATCGAAACGAGAGCGCAATTGGCGCTCCAATTGGTTGGTTCATTCGAACCGGCCAATCAGAGCCCCGAACACGATCTTGTTATAATATTATCTACATGACAAACGGCAACTGATCAATGATTAACCCAATCGCATCGGTCTTTAATATTTAGTAACAAAAATAAGATCTAGATTAAATCTAAAATTGGAGTGACTATTTGTAATATTGAATTAAACGCTTTTTAAATTTTTGTCTATATGCCTGTTTGTTCCGGCTTATCTCTAAAATGGATTTTGACGGGACTTTTATCGGTAGATGATTTAAGTAACTTACTTTTTATCATATATCATTTAAGAAAAAAAATATATTAGAATAAAATCTGATACCCAAATTCTCTTGCAAGTCATTATTCTACGCGGACGAAATTGCAGGGAACAGCTTGTCTTACTTAATATCACAAAAAAAAAACATGTAAAATAACTTGTAGTCGATTAAGGTCATGAATGATTTTGAACATTATTCTCAACGTTTCAAGGACGAATGTTGAACAACATCATTACATAACATAAGAAGCTTATAATTGACTGCACAGTTGATGCGATGGCTGAGTAACTAACTACCGCTCAACGTATAACGCGTTCGATTCCCGCAAATTATCCACAAATTGTTATTTATATTCAACAATCATTGTATACATAATTAATTTTACAAACTAGTAGCTAGGAAATGTAAAACAAAGCAATAAATATTATAATCTATACTAATATTATAAAGCTGAAGAGTTTGTTTGATTGTTTGATTGTTTGTTTGTTTGAACGCGCTAATCTCTGGAACTACTGGTCCGAATTGAATAATTCTTTTTGTGTTGGATAGTGCATTTATCGAGGTGCTATAGGCTATAAAACATCACGCTATGACCAATAGGAGCCGAGCAGAGCGGGTGAAACCGCGCGGAAGTAGCTAGTATTATAATACAAATTTAATATTATACATATTTGTATATTTTCTTGCAATCTCTATTTTCCTTATATATGAAAGTGGCAACGTGACATTTTTACCCTATTAATCAGTTAATGAGATTGTAATTACTTTTAATATCTGAATGATGCACAATCCTTTGTTTTTAAATAAATAGCTTGATGATGAACTTATCATTTATTCACAATTTTACAATTAAATACAAAGTATTGCAAGAATTATCCTTCGCTTGATAAAAATCACGAAAAAAGACGAACCATTGTCTATTTTAATGAAATCAAATACATATTCGAAAATTCCGCATTTAAAACATCACTTCACTATTACACATAAGTATAAACTTTAGGGTCATAGCCCTTGCCGATAACCTTGTCGTCTATCCAGTCTCTTAGGGTTGACACATCTACATAAACGCCAGGGATGCCATCTTTCCCGCACCCGACACCCCAAGCAACCATACCACTTTGAACGAACCGATCTGAGTCCACAGGACAAGATAGTGGACTTCCACCATCACCAGTACAAGTGTCCTTATCTTTCTCACCACCCGCACACATAAATGTTGAATGCAAGCTAAACACTTCTCCAAGAGAAGTATTCCTTCGAAGTACATCCTCACATTTACCATGACTTACAACTGGTAAACCAACTTTTTTTAGTACAGTGGAATAACGACCTTCTTTATCAAACTTGTCCTTGCCCCAACCAGTTGCTAAGCAACGCGTACCGTCCTCTTGTTGGACACGCGGCGCTGGCAAACAAATGACACCAACATTCGGAGCAAGTTCTACTGGTTTAGCGAGAAACAGTAAAGCTATGTCGTAGAATAATACTTTTCTTATAAAGTCCTTGTGTATTTCGATTGTAACCACATCTCTGTCTTGGTATGGGTAGGGTTCTTGTACTGAACGTGTATCCCATTCTCCTGCTCTGATTTTAACATCTGTTTTGTTATGAACGTTGTGTGCTACTGTTAGAACCACACTTGGGTGTATTAGAGAGCCTCCGCCGATGTATTTGTTGAGTTTCGGACTATCTGGATCATTCTCTAGTAGGAGAACTTTTTCAAAAATAGCAACCATCCAAGGGAATTCTCCAAATCTCGTTTCTCCTGTTGGCTCTTGATTTGTTAATTTTAGACCAGCAGGGTTCGCCCATCCACAACCTTTGCGCTCCACTGGCTTATAAGACAATTTGTCAATTGTCTCGCAACAAACATCCATGTATGAAGAACAAGAATGTTCACTGGCAGCTGCTATATCAATCTGCCCAGCACTATTTGCAGTATTGTTAGTTTTGCATAAATAATAAGGCACACACTCTCCTTGCCTACCTCCCTCAGTCTTACAAACTTCACGAATCGATTGAACTGATGTCACTCCAGCCTCCTGTGTATTATTTTTAACTGCAGTAATATTTGTACTGCCAGAATCTTGATTTTCCTTAACATTATTGTAAGGCGACCGTTTACGTCTAGATTTGAAATGATCTAAAGATAATGTATCAGCTTCTTTGCAACAGACTTCTATGTAGGAAGGACAATTGTTCTCACTGAAATCGTCATCACCTTTGCCTGAACCAATGGAAGGATTGCAGAGATAGTAAGGCACGCATTTACCTTGTTTACCATTCTTTGCTTTACATACAACGTCACCTTTACTTGTATCAGCTGGTACAGGTGGTGTAGAATCTTCTGCTGCAGCCTTTTCAGCCAATTTTTCTTTCACTTCATTAAAAGGTGATCGTTTTATTAAAGTTTTGTAGTGGTCTTCAGAAAATTTATGTGATTTGTGACAACAAACGTCTATGTAAGATGAACAATCACTGTCGCGGACCTGAATATCGATTATTGGTTCAGTATTTGTGTTGGTAACATTGCAGAGGTAATAAGCAACGCATTCTCCTTCCAATCCATCGTATGTTTTGCACTTTTCGATTTCTGCTGGTTGATTAGGCTCTTGAGTAACCGTAGCAGCTGATGGTCCGAAAATTTCATCTAATAGGGTGTCAATTTTATCTTTTTCACAAAACGCTGCCGCAAATAGTATACAAAACGGTAGTATTTTTAACATTTTGAGTACTTTGTATCGAACGCCACTTTTCTAAATAAACACAAGATATTACGATGCGGGTTTTTATATTAATTATGTTATTTTCCTCGTTCTACGAGTATCGCGGATGGGTGTCAGCGTGAACTGGATGGATACACAGTGCAGTCGAAGATTATGTGGTGGCCATTTTTAATAGACCCGGTTGGAGTAGTTCACCGATACATGTTTTTCCTTTTGTAAACATTGCAGTTCGTTGGGTTTTTTGTGAATTATGATGAGATCACAAACAAGTATCATATTATATTATGCTGTTGATAAATAAAACCGGTATTTTAATATTTTGATTATTGGTGTAGTATGTTAATTGATCTATAAATTTTATTAAGAATTGAGGAACAATAATTATATCAGTTTCTTGTAATATGATATTATGTTGTTGTATTGTTAGCTAAAATGGCTTCATCGATTTATATAACTCTTTACTGTCTTATTTTTTATGGTATGGGCCGGTAAACGAGCATACGAACCGCCAGATGGTAAGCAATTGCTGTCCGATCCGACCCGAAACACAAGAGCCTTGCCGGCCTTTTGGGAGTTTAAGGGTTGTTGGGTAATCAGGGATTAGGAAAATTGGTGAGGTTGGTAATTAGGCCTCCGGTAATCTCACTCACCTAACGAAACACAACGCAAGCGTTGTTCCACATCGGTTTTCTGTGAGGCCGTTTCATCACTCCGGTCGAGCCATCTGTCCGAAAATTCTGCCAGTAATCCATTTCACTACAAATATCTTATCACTCGACCTACGAAGCAATATTGACTACTAAAAATCTTAACACTAAATTCTGTCAATAATATCGGTTTCCAATACACATAACGTTTATTTAAGAAACGGCTTAGCACATTCGAAATACGTACAGACATAAATAGAAAATATTTTTCCAAAAATTATATCTCGAAATGGATGCTATAACCTTTTTTAATGGCAGAAAATATTTCGACTTTACGATAGGTACCTAGCTTAGAAATATTTTTCTAAAATATTATCCAGCTCATAGAAAATTGTATAAAGATTTTTAAGAGAAAACTCGGCAAATATTTTCGTACGATCTTTAGATTGGTACTATGGGAAGGTTTTAGTATTAAATTGAGGTAGTTTTTTTTTCACATGAGTAATATAAGGTAAATAATTTTGACCTTTTAGAAATTGGAATTTTTGAGGGGGTACAATCAGCAAATGTCTCCTCCCGTCTTGAGGGGTGAACCGAGAGGGAATGTCAGACTCTTACTAACTAAAACCACCCCGTTCCAACTACTGCTTCGCCTCCCGGAGCTGCGGACGGAACGGGGTGGTTTTTAATTAGTAAGAGTTTGACACTGCTCTGTGTTATCCAAGGCGGGAGAAGTCATTGGATGATTATCCCTCCTCAAAAAATACATCGCGGTAATCTGAGAGGTTGTCCGCAGCTCTGGGGAAAGTATTAGGCTGAATTTACGAATTTAAACGGTGACATAGTTTCACAGATTAGCCATTAAATCTTCGACATAACTACATAGCACATCTCTAGTGGAAAAGCGACCTTTTTTTCGAGGGGGAAACCATCCAATGACTTCTCCCGCCTTGGGCGAGGCGTCAGACTCTTACTGACTAAAAACCTCCTGCTTTTCGAGCCGGAGCCCCGGTAAACCCGCTAGGTAGTCCGCAGCTCCGGATCAGACGTCAGCCCTACTGGGCCCTATCTGTGGTGGTCTGATGGTTCTTTGAGGCGCGCGCAAGAACTCGTATTTCTTTTTGAATATGGTTTATTGAAAATATTTTTATTTCCTTGTCCACAGATGAACCGCCGGAGTCGATATTCGACTACCACTCAATGCCTGCGCTGTCGGAGTTGGATGACTTCGACCTTTGTCTGAGGAAGCCTGACGCAGTCTACTGCATCGTAGACCTGGAACTTCTCGAAGACGATACCCCATTGTATCAGTTTATAAAGGTATATGAATTTGCTAATTATTCATAACTGTGCTTACAAACCGCATCCCTAGATGAATGACTCTGGTACTCAAAAAGTGCCCGTTTTGAGTTAATGGCATTTTCAAATTCTCGTATCGAGTACCTAGCACGGACATATAACTCATGTAACAATATCGTCCACCATTTTGAAAAAATGGCGCTTAATAGTTAGATTTTTGATAGTCTTTTCTTAGTAGAAATTATCACTTTTTGTTTATTTCTGAAAAATCTGGTTTTTGAGTTATCGGCTCTGTCAGCTATGGGTGCGAAATATCGAATGATTTAGTAAAGTATTGTCAAGAAAGAAGGGCCTGTATTGACTGCACGGTTGGGTGACCGGCTGCCGCGCAACGTGTAGCGGGTTCGATTACCGCACGAAACCGAGTGGTTCCGTTTGTGTGATCCACAAATTGTGGTTTCGGGTCTAGATAGTTTAAATTCGGTACCATAAGTTCTAAACAAATGTATTTATTAAAACCTTAATAGATACCTAATATGTAAGCGGTTATTAATGTGAAATTAAGACTATTTTCATATGAGTTTAAGGCACCGAAACTCCTCCTTTTTTGAATTCGGTAAAAAAGGTACAAAGAGTTCAACAAAGTATATACACAACAGTTAATTTAAGCCCGTACCTTCAATTGCTCAGTAAACTTGCAAATATTACCTTGACATGGAATGTGTTGGGACGAAAATTACCTTTAAGTCCATCCATATGTTTGATGCAGTATAGTACAGTCGACACTCATCAATTTGAAATTTGAGGGATTTCCTAGTATATTCCGAATGACCAAATTATCGAAAGTTCTGAAATTATGCGCTGTTACATTGTAATATTTTTTTATGGCCGGTAAACGAGCAGACGGATCACCTGATGTTAAGCAATCGCCACCGCCTATGGATACCGGAAACACCAGAAGCGTTACAAGTGCGTTGCCGGGTTTTTAGGCATTGGGTAAGGGGTATTTGGGTCTCCGGTAACCTCACTCACACAACAAAACACAACGCAAGCGATGTTTCACGTCGGGTTTCTGTGAGGCTGTGGTATCACTCTGGTCGAGCAGGCCCGTTCGTGCTGAAGCATGGCTCTCACCACACTTAATTTAGTATGATTAAATTTTACTTTTGGCAACCAAATAAACTAAATTAATTGTTTATTGTCCAGAACTTCTCCTCATTATCCTACAAGAACTATCAGCACTCGAAGCTGCACCGAGGAGTGTGTGGGTCTCAGCATTGTGGCCTGAACACCACGCATGCAGACGCTGGCGAGTCCACGTCTGAAGCTTTGAAGAACTGCCTGAATAGCAGCATACATCAGGGGTATGGATTGCAGGTAATTGACACATTGTTTTTGTTTTAAATAGATAAACAATATTGTCAAGCAGTAGCGATATCGTTTAAGTGGCATAGAAGTATACATAATTATTGGTAGTAGTAGAGCGCCTGCGGGTTTTCCGCTCGGATGAACTTTGTTGATGATGATTTTAAACTTGATTGTACTCGTATTGGCACTTCTATTAATTTGTTTTGGTTAAAATTGTAGTCAACATATATCTTAGTTTGATTTGGTTATTATAAGCAGTCTTATGAGACAAACAAATATAAAGGAAAGTAAGATTTTTGAAGAGAAATTATTCTGAAACAGTGTTTTTACATAATTATGATGTAAAACTTTTATAAATAACTGTTGTGAGACGATATAAATTAACTAAAAATCACGGTTTACTCACGTACGTTAATGGAGAAAAGCTCTAATAGTTTCGAGTCACAGAGGGACTCTTCATCATGAGCAGCGTGCGCGGACTCTGAGCTAATTCCTTAGTAATGATTTTGTTCCGAAAACAATTGCTAAAAACTGGGTTAAGTAACCATTAAATTACTAAGTATGGCGGTTAAAAAACACAAAACGAAAATACCTAAAAGTATTTTTACAGCTTTTGCTATGCAGTTTCCTCCCAAATAGTTCAAAATTTTAGGAAGAAAATAATAGCATTTTAAGATGCATTTTACGCTCAATTTTGGCCATTATTGGTTTAAGTTATGAGCTGAACATGTGTTACTGAGCGTTAGAAGCCGTTAAGCAACAATGTAGAATTTTCGGGAAACTTACTCAGTAGTAAATTTTTCTTTGACCCGAGTAGTAAAAAAAAAATCACAATATTTTTCACCACTCTTCTGTATCTATTCACCCCTCGAATTCTGTTCACTCTGTTTTACCGCATTTGTATTTGTTTTTTTTATTTTATATTCGTAATTATTTTAAGGCATTAGACACGCAAGTACCCTTTGTTTTTTAGGAAAACAAAAAGTTTCGACGTTATGTCAATTTAAAACATCGTGTGACGTTACTTCTATGATAAATTATATTTACTTACCGCAAGGTGGTTACAAGATAACACTTTTACACGTCAATCTTTGAAATAACCAGATAAAGCCGTTTATTTGGGTACATTTTATACTTAGGAATGATGTAGCAAGCCCCCACTCTTAATCTTTAATTTGTTTTATCTCACTACCAATTTTTTTGACGGAATGACTAAATAAATAAATGATTTCATTTTAATTATTATGATCGGCTTATTCACGTAAATGTTTGACAAGGAACTCGACTATCACCGCGACACACGACGCGGCGATTGTCGCGAAATGCTGCTCATGAATATGAGCCTCTTGCATGGCTTGAAACTAGTCGAGTTCCTCGTCAAACATTTACGTGAGTCTCACGAAAGTTACAATAAAATCATGATTTAATTTTCACACTCTGTCATTATCGCTATTAATTTTCTTCTGTTTTTCTACCAGGTGGAAAATCTATCAGTCCGGTACTGTAAGACTCAGGATGATTACGTACCACCCGATGTCCTGGATTACGTCATCGGAGTTCTACTCCTAGCTCTCCTGTTGGTGAACCTGGGATGTTCCGCTTATTACTTCTTATGGCCCGTGGAGAAGGAAAAAGGTATTGTTAATCTTACTAATATTATAAATACGAAAGTATGTGAGTGAGTTTGTACACACAAACTTACTCACGTTTGTAACTCAATCACGTCAAAACGACAAAAAGGATCGGGATGAAATTTGGAACAGCGAATCCTACAGAAATGCGGGCGAAGTCACTGCTAGAAGCTAGTAATATTGAAATTCCACTTTGAGTGAACTCTGCTTTAGTTCTATTTTTAATATTATTGCTTTATTCTAATTTATTATTTTTAGAAACTTAAATTTAAATATCAAAAAAATTATTATATAGACAACATTAAAAATAAAAACTAAGTAATTATTAAAAATTACAATATTTTTTCATAAACGGCCGCACTCAGAGACACTATTGAATGATTACTTAAACTATTACTTAGTAACGATTGTGTTTCAACAATTGTTTAAGTCTGATTAAAGTAACTATTAACTGACTCTGAGTACGGCAGTAAGTAGAAAGTTTTCTTCAAAAACATTTGAACTAATTTAACCTATTTATTTGGTTGTAGCTAATAAATTCATGCTGGCTTTCTGCGTCCAAACGAACTGGAAAGCTTTGAAACATGGAGGCAGCGCTGAGGGTGGGATCTTCAAATGTTTCCAGGCGTTGAGGTGAGCATCTGTTTATCTATTAGTAGCTACTTCCGCGCGGTTTCACCCACTCTGCTCGGCTTCTATTGGTCATAGCGTCATGTTTTATAGCCTATAGCCTTCCTCGATAAATGCACTATTCAACACAAAAAGAATTATTCAAATCGGACTAGTAGTTCCGGAGATTAGCGCGTTCAAACAAACAAACAAACAATCAAACAGACTCTTTAGCTTTATAATATTAGTCTATTAATATCACACTTTTACATGTTCGTGTGTTTATGTTATTTTTTATGCAAATATTATGTGCTATGCAACGTTGCTGTGGATGCGTTTGGCTTCCACCAATCATATTCATTGGTACACATAGCTTGGAAACGGACTCAGCTAAGCTATGTTTTTGTATGGAAAGATGCGTCCATTGGATGCATACTATGGATGATCTGATTTATTTCGTTGTGAGATCCAAGACAGTCATTCATGTCATTGGGACGTGCCGGACTTCAGTGTTCGGGTGTTTTTATGGTAGTATCTACTGTAAATCCTGGCTTACAGGGTTTGTCCCATAAATAAAAAGAGAATAAAAACATAACCAAACCATGCCGAAGTGTGTTTCTTCTGACGACTTCTAAGGCAACTCGTTGGGGATTATAGACAACATGCATATTATTTTATTTTACAAACTTAACATACATGATTTCACGCCTGTCTTCCATGAGGGTAGGCAGAGACAATGGAACGCCAATTGCTACGATTCTTACACACCTCTTTCGCTTCATCAACAGTCTTCATGCATGCTCGTCGGTTAAAGGTACTTTTAATTTGTCCCTTCTTTAATATATCGCCAATATTGTCGCTATAATTATGTCCATCTAGTATCTACATATATTTTGTCACGTACATATGTTTTTTTCGAAATAAGATATATTCCTAGTAACAAATAGGGACACAATCATAAGCTAGTATTTATAGTAGTGACCTAGATTTGCGTGGGCATATTTCTCGCGAACTCAATCAACTGGCTGCCTCTGTCAAGATTAAAATCGTGCCAGCAATACTGAGCGACTCTTGAGATTCAAACAAACATAATAATGCGTCTTTATTGTAATTGGGTGGTGATATAATTATGTATATTGACATGGATAAAATAAAATGGAAAACTAGTTTTGACTTTACATAGTATAAGGTACTTATTTTGATATGTGAAGTGGAATGAAAGGCTCACATTTGGGGAAGGGAAGAGGGGTATTTCACAATTTGATTCCCTCTATTCCTTTCCATCATCAAACCACGAGACAATCGGCGAAGCGCCACCGCCTCACGGTAGATATTCGACTGCCGCTTTGTGTGATCCACAAATTGTTGTTTCGGGTCTAGGTGTCATGTGCATGTGAAATTGTATGTTTATAAACGCACCCACGACACAGGAGGAAATCCTATTGTGGGGTAAAGTTTAAAAATAAAAGATAATCGGCGAAGCACCACCGCTTCATGGTAGATATCTCACCCACCCATTTATTCTTTTGTTACAGATTCTACACAATGGTGATGATCTTAGGTCTGCACTCGATGATCTTCATCGGCTACGGGTACACTGCTAACCCAGAGTTTATTGAGAATGTAAGTCATATCATATTACTTCTCTAGATCTTTCTGTTGTAACCGTTCATATTACCACAAGTGACAAGCTACCAGGATTCCCGTGCGTACGGTGCGTCGCGTTCTGCGCGCGGCCCAAAGAGCCGTCAGACCACCACAAATGGGGCCCAGTTAAGGCTGATGCCTGATCCGGAGCTGCGGACTATCCAGTGGGTTTACCGGGGCTCCGACTCGAATAGCAGGAGTAGGAACAGACGTCAGTTTTTAATCAGTAAGAGTATTTCTCTCACCTCGCCCGAGGCGAGAAAGTCATTATTTAATTTTCCTATCTGTTGCAACCGTTCATATTACCACGAGTGACTAACCACCAGGATTACAAGTGAAGTGAGAGATTTCTAATCTAATAAACTATTTGCTAATGGCTAATGCTGTCATTGGACATTTAAATTTTAATGGACAAATGTGACATTATTTTAATTAAGGTAAGCGTCCAAAAGCCCGCATCGTACGCAACGGGTTTTAGTTAGTCTTGTATAGAAACTCATACATCTGCGTCCACTGAACCACATCGTACGGACCGCATCATCGGCAATACCTACATGCGATGCGTACGATGCGGGTCTGTGGACGCTTATCTTTAGGCGCCACTTAGAAAGCAGAATGCTAACTGTTCTATCTATTTAACATCTAAATAATTATTAACTCCTGTCACCTGTCAAAATGCCATTCATGATACTGACAGACTAATGTCTCAATTTTATTAGCACTAAGACTTAAGTTAATAGCTCACAATGCAATAGCTTAAAGAATTTCACAACTTAATGCATTTACTGCAGTGTAATATTTTAAAGCTGTAGTTTGCGTCTCACTTAGTTTTGTTGTGCAATTTTAAACCTTATGTTGTAGGTACTGGAGTTTATGGAATATAATGCCAAAAGTGATTGTCGTTTTAAGCATCCTTGGTAGAATTATGGCTGTTGTAGCAGTTTAGATGTTGTATCTACTACTTAAGTTTGATTTTTGAATGAGATCTTCTGACTGAAAGTATTGTAGAAAGAAATAGAGATGTACCTACCTAATACAACTTCTGACGACTTACAAAATGTCGTAGTGGCCCCGAGGTTTAAGATGCCCGCTTCTCATACATGCGGGTTCGAAACCTACCAACGGCAAGTACCAATGTTATTTCGAAACCTACTCACGGCAAGTACCAATGTAACTTTTCCCAGTTATATGTACCTACTTTCTAAGATTATTTAGATACCACTGACAAACTGGTGACAGAAAATGATCTAAAATAAGGACTAAACTAGACAAATTTATTTTCACACCCAAATTGTGACATAATAATTGTTTTTTTGTCAATCGTAGTCCACTACTGTTTTTCTTGGTTCATAATTATTTTATCCTTCACTCATTCAAGCGTTTCTAAAAAACTTTCAATCATTCGCCATTTCAAGTAAGAGCCTAAAGGAAACTGACTGTGAAATAAAACAGGTTTACGCTAGTTCGCAATGCTGTGTTTATGCAGCTGTTGCAACACCCAATAGGTTGTAATGCAAGGAGTTAGAAGTGCATTGGTTAGAATTAAGTAAATATCATACGTGTTTTTACTCCTTTTTATGGTATAAGCCGATAATTGTTTCCAATCCTTAATATCCTAACCCCTAAGAGGCCGGCTTGTAGCGCCTCTGGTGTGATGGACAGCGGTGATTGCTTACCATCAGGTGAAACGTCCACTCGTTTACCGGTTTATACAATAACAAAAATCTTGGTTAAAAGAAATATTACGATAACTAACCAAATTAATAACGTTAATTCTGTAGTAATTCAATTTATAATCATACATAAAAGAAATATAAAATGTATATTCTTTTTTTAAATATTAGAAAACATATATGTTTTAATTTTCCCAAAAAATCTTTTAGAAAAATATCATAAAACATAATTTTAACAAAGACACTCCTTACCGTACTCCAAAATTAATATAAACCAAACCACATTTAACTATATGGCACTTACTGCCACACTCAGAGTCATTTAATGCTTACTTAAACTATTCTTTAGTAACGATTTTGTATGGAAAACAATTGCTAAGGACTGGGTTAAGTAACCATTAAATGACTCTGAGTGCGCGAGTTAGAGTACCAACAACCCATTAACACCATCCATGACCCTCTTACCAATCACTAACTATGTAATAAACATAGAAAAACAAACAAACTTCGCTAATACTCACATAACCGCAAAATGGTTGACCTACACCGGGTCAACGAACTCTTACGTAAGACAACTGGTTACAACCGGATTTTGGATAGTGACATTGACTGTTGCAATTTTAAGTAGTTTACTGGTGCTACTTGTAATTATAATGTGAGTCAATAGTGTATTGCACTTCTGGTATAGGTAGAGGAGTATAATAAAAATGAAATGTTTTCTTTTCGCTAATAAGATTTTTTGTAGTGATACACTATCTGCCATACTCAGAGTCATTTAATGGTTACTTAACTCAGTCCTTAGCAATTGTTTTCTGTACAAAATCGTTACTAAGGAATAGTTTAAGTAATCATTAAATGACTCTGAGTGCGGCAATGTGAATGAATCCATCCTTCGCGTTTTATATAGAAACTAGCGTCGGTAAAAAGTAGCCTATCACCTAAGTCAGCTCATACCCCGTCTTTTTTTGAGGGGAGAAAATCATCCAATGACTTCTGTCGCTTTGGGCAAGGTGAGAGGGAGTGTCAGACTCTTACTGAATAAAAACCACCCCGTTCCTACACCTGCTTTTCGCGCCGAAGAGTCTGACCCATTTTTTTACATTTAACCTAACGACCTAACCCAGGAATCAAACCTATTGCTCGACAGTTATGATAGAATAACCTCTGGACGTGATCAGATAGGCATGTTAGTCAACCCTTTTATTAAGTATATATCAATTGTTATATTTTATGTGAATACATTTGATTACAAAACTTAACACGTAGCGCACCGAAAACAGTTCAACGAAGTTAAGTAATGAAGTAACCACAATCTTATAATAAAAGTAAATTGCTTCCGTTCTACGCTTGCACATGTGATTGGCTTGTGTACGCTAATATTACACTTCAACATAATCTTACATTCACTATACCCCCACTATAACTGAAGGTATGTGCGATGTTAATGTATGTGGCTGCTTCTGTTTACTGTTCAATCGCTGCATCTATTCACCTTTTCTTTTTAGAGTGATTTTACACCAGAGATGTGCTATGCTACATTGCTGTGGTAATGCGTTTGGCTTCCACTAATCATATTATTTGGTACACAGCGCAGCGCTGGTGAAAACGGACTCAGCTAAGCTATTTGCTGTGAACTGACTTGGGTGATAAGATACATTTTATTCGCGGAACGCAGACCAAACCACGGGCAGAAGATATTTAAGAATCAACTACATAATAGAAACTATTACCATTAAAATTCACCCAAAACTATCATTATCATCCACTGCTGAACAAGGGCCTCCCCCTTAGTCCTCCACCTAGAATTGAATTGAATTCCCAAAATGTTCAATTGAACTGAACCAAGTGGAGCGTCGAGCCGAAAATTCATATAAACCAGCAAGTTAATACAATGTGACTCCAACAATACATATCGCAATGCTTTTAGTGTCCATTAACGCGGTTAGTGTAATAAAAGCATTATTTTCCATTTTCATAACTGTGCCCGACTTGGCTTGGTTGAATTCGTCGTTTATTTTTGTGTTTACATCATAGTCTATGCTAGTTACTGCTCGTGATATGATTAGTTTTATTGTAAGACTAACTAGAGTTATGAAAGTTAGTTAATGTTGTGATGACACAGATTTTAATACTTTGATTACCTTCCATACTCTTCCCGGGAGTGGTAACAGACTTGTGAGACTTTTGAGGCAGGCAGGAAGGGGTAGGCAGAGGTGCACATTACGGCACGTAATGCCTCTGTACAATGTATACTTTTCACAATATCACAAGTAATAGGGGGTGAGCCTATTACCATATACTGGGTACAAATCACTGACATTGACACACGGAGCCTTCTCCATGCTACTACTGAGGAATTTTTGAAAAGCCAAAAATTACCAGCTGTTCTTGCTCGCCTCTACCTTCACTCGTTTTAGGAAATTAACCAAAAACCCAGCAACAGCGTTATTTGAAACTAGACCTTTTTCAATAACAATCTTCAACCCGTCTGCTACTCGTGTGGCATATGGTATACCCATATCCAGAAGAGACCTACAGTCTATCAGTGTACTTGCACGATCTAATTAATTGATGATGATGACCCTTTTTTGAGGATAGAAAATAATCCAATGACTTCTCCAGCCTTGGGTGGAGCGACAGGGAGTATCAGACTCTTACTGACAAAAACCACCCTGTTCCTTCACCTGCTTTGAACCGGAGCCCCGGTAACCTGTTACGTTGTCCTTAGCTCCGGATGATGATGATGACCCTAATATTATATTTCTTTGCAGTCTTACGATGATTTCTTCAAAGCTCTCCTCTTCAACGCTCGAGTGATAGTCCAGATCTTCTTCGTGATGGGAGGGTTTCTCATGGCCTACAAGATGCTGGTGTACGCTGAGTCTCATCCATTTACATTGAAGACTGTTCCCATGGCACTCGTGAATAGATGGTTGAGGTAAGGATGTTGGGAGATTTCTGAGTAAAGAAGAGTTAAAGGAGAAATAAATTGATGGTTTTAAAGGCATCTTACCGCCGATTTCAATATGGTAAAAAGGGGTAGGAATCGAGTGGTAAATAGGTATAGGAATGGGATCCACCATCACCATCACCATCAGGACCATCTAATTCTCTTCACCCTATAATTTTACCATGACCGATCTCATGCTGACTGAATGACATTAATTTTATAATAACGATATGTGTTTTCCACAACATTCAAATATTATCCAAAATTCCAGACTCAGGAAAACTAATTAAATTTTCAAAATAATAATATACTCAAACAAGTATAGCGATATGAAACATTACAGCATAACTTTTACCTAAAAATAATAGTATACTCAAACAAGTATAGCGATATGAAACATTACAGCATAACTACTACCTTCGTTTTTGACACTCTGTTTCTTTTTATGTAAACGAGCAGACGTATCACCTGATGGCAAGCAATCGCCGCGATGCCGGCTTTTTGAGGGTTAGGAATTTAAAGGTTGTTGTTCGGGAATCCGGGGATTGGGAAGATTGGGGAAGGGGAACGTTTAAGAATCACTGAAGCAAATGGTCTTGAAAAAGACTCTTCATTCGTTACGCTACATAACTTTCTTCTGCTTCACAGGTTAATGCCAGCAGTACTAGTAGTGATGGGTCTAGCCATGACTTGGGTACCACATATGGGGTCTGGACCGATGTGGGACGCTGTGGTGAAGAGAGAACGGGACATGTGCCGCATGAACTGGTGGCAGCTGGTCATCCTGAGCCCTAACCTCTTCCCCTTCGAGCATCTTTGTTTACCACAGGCTTGGTAAGTTGGTTTTTATTTTACGTCTGCCTATAAGGAAACTATTCACTCGGGCCGTGAAGACACCCAGGCATCAGAAAACACAGACTCCGGCAAGGAGTTCCACTCCCTAGCAGTTCTGATATCGGTGGGATATCTACCATTTAGATGACGCCTTGCCGATTGTCTTGTGGTTCGATTATGAAAAGGACTAGGGGGAATCAAGTTATGCAATTCCCCCGCACACTCTCCGAAATGTATCCGGTAATAAATGGAAAGGCTTGCAACCTTACGCCTGTGTTCGAGGCTTTGAAGCCGGGCCTCCACAAGCGCATCATCATTGATGAGCTTCTTGGCACGCCTTTCGATGTGTTCTAGCGCATCGAGCTGGTATTTAGCCGAGCCGTCCCAAAGGTGAGAACAGTAAGTACTCCATACAAGATCGAACCTGCGTAAACTCTAGTTAAGAGGGATCTTGGTAAAAATAAAAGACCTTGAAGGAAAGAAGATCGGAGTCTTTGTGGGAGACCAATTGCACTGTATGGAATGGTGTTACAAATACGCTATACTAAAGTCTCCTTATCATTTATGAATGTGTGTTTGTGTTGAGGAGATTTGCCATAATCCCGTAAATTTAATTTCAATCCAATAAAATCTTAATATATTTTCAATTTCAAAACTATACAACCCCAATCGTAGCTGTTAAAATAGCATTCGAAATATAAAGCCAAAGTCAATACAATATAGTTCGTTCAATATCTACGCAATGCAATTGCATTAGGCACTAGTGTTGCAACTCAAGAGTACGAAATTTCACAGTATCAATGTTGATCGATTGGAATTGGATTCAAGAGTAAGCCCCTAGCCCCTTTACACCGATTACCTACATCATAAAAAATGACGTAAACATTTTTCATTTCTTTCTTAAATAATTCCGTTTAATTAACATAACGTTCTCAAATTATACAAAATCATTTCGAGATTTTATCTCAATATAACGCACGCATTTAAAACAAAAAAAAAAATGCAAATAAGACACATCGGACATGTCCTAAACGCATCCAAAATTTGCAAAAGGTCCAAGGACGCAGAAATGTGGGAAAAAATATGAGAAGTTACAATTTTTTAATTTTGGTTTTGTTTTTAGAACCAGAATAATAATTTAAGAAACACACTGATGGGACTATTATTGCCGATAAGGGTACTTTTCCTGCATTGATGTGGATATGGATTTATTGAATGTGTATGCGTTTGGCTTCCACCAATCATATTCATTGATACACATACCTTAGCACTGGTGGAAACGGACTCAGCTAAGCTATGTTTTTAATCTGGAAATGTGCGTTCTATATAAATGTGCTATGAATGGCTTCACTACTATCGATACGTCGCATACTCGAGCTGCGCATCTTACTCACACGGCTACATAGCTTAGTACAAACAAAATAATACACTTTTTTGATAAACATCACACATGTTATCTTTATTACAACAAACCCCAATAAAAAACTAATTAAAAAAACAATGAACTCTAAAGGAAAAGGAAACTGTTTATGTTAATCAGAGATGCGTAAACACTCAAACGGAATGTGGCAATCCATTCGAGAATGTCCGTGAAATTTTAATATCTACTCGTTTTGTTGCAATTACGGTGAACAGCGTGGTTTAATTGAGTTTACTTTTGGTTGTACTATGAATCCGGTTTTTATGGTATAAGCCGGTAAACGAGCAGACGGATCACCTGATGCCTGCAAGCGTCGTTTCAAGTCGTTTTTCTGTGATGTATTTCCATGACAGATTTCCGTGCCGAAGCATGGCTCTCCCACACTTAGACCCGTAGTACTATAAGCCGTGTGATGATGACAGAAGCTCAGAATTCATTAATATGTCACCACAAAATGTTCCATCCAGGGTAGGAAAAGTAGCTACGGATAGCCTAGGTGATTTACCAGGGCTCTGGCTCAAAAAGTAGGATTAGGAACGGAGTGGTTTTTAGTCAGTAAAAGTCTGACACTGACACCTTTCACATCGCCCAAGGCGGAAGAAGTCATCGGATGATTTCTACCTTCAAAAAAAAAAGGGATAGGAAGAGTAGCTGCGGATAGCTTAACGGGTTACTGAGGTTTCGGCTCGAAGCGGAAAAAGTATTGGAATAGGGTGGTTTTAGTCCTCCCACCAAAATCAGGGCGCGAAAAGTTATAAGACAATTTCCCCTCAAAAACAGGGCAAAAATAGGCATTTGATGATTTATGCTTACAAAAAATGTAAATGAAATAATGGATCATCACCCTATTAGTTATTATTGTATGGCCTATTATTCTAAGTGCTCATTCAAGTAGAAAAACAATATCCAATGCCACAATCAGTAAAGATAAAAAAGATTTACAGCCAAAAAGTCAAAATAAAACAATGAAACTGTCATTATTTTTTGCGTTCTGCGTAAATGCTCTTACGCAAAACTTGGAGACAAATGACGAGAGATTACAGACAAGATTTTTTACCTTAAATCTACCTTTTTTCTATTACAAACACGAGTAGTGAGACAAGGCTAATCTACTTTCCATCAGTAACCTTGAGAACGTTGCATCAGAACCCAGTTTTTCACGCGAAATTACGCCAACAGAACAAATATTATAAGATCACACATCTTAAAAATAAATATGAGTTTTATTGTGTAAGATGCAGAGTTTACACAACAAGCAGACTGCCTCGTTGGCCGAGTGGTTGCAAGTGCGACTGCCAGGCAAGGGGTCTCGGGATTGTACCCGGGTCGGGCGAAGTATTACTGGGCTTTTTTCGGTTTTTCGAAAATTTCTCAGTGGTAGCACGGAGTCTGGAAATGTGCCCGGTATATGGCAATAGGCTCACCATACCTCACAACATAAATTGTGAAAAGTGGGTGTACACAGTGGCATTACGTGCCATAATGTGCACCTCTGCCAACCCCTTTGGGGATTAAAGGCGTGACGATATGTATGGTATGTGCAGAGTTTATTTTAAAAGCATTGCGTAAGGCCTACCTTGTAATTATGAGTACAGTTTGCTAAAAGACTATCTTAATCTGATTCGTGCTTGTAGACTGTAGGGCAATAAAAAATCTCCTTGACATAAATGACAAGTAAAGTTTGACAAAATAATTTCTGTCTTTTGTTTTTGAGACATTGAAGTGATATAATGGAAATACAAAACAGACATTTGTTATCCTAAATTAGATACTTCCTTTGCCTAGTCGTAATACGTTATTTTTTCAATTTATTTATCTGCTGAAAGATTACATAAGTGTGGCCTTAAGTCTGAACTCGCCAATTATGATATTAAAGTCAAAGTCAAAGCATTTATTAATCCTAAATTAGGCACTTTTGAAACGTCAATTTGAATTGTTCGACAGCCTGTTTGTCAATGAAGCTAGGTGCTTGATATATTTTTGTCACTGATAGCTTTAAAATTTAACAAAAATCAGACAGCAGCACTCTGATAAATCTGAACCGTTTATTCTACCGTTGTCTAAGCCAACCGTTGAAATTGTGTCAAACATTATTATGTTGAAAAGGTTTATAATCCAGCAATGGACTGCTACCTTCCTCCATAACTTTAAAGTTATAGAGAAGTGTGGTATTCGATTCTAACCTTTGGCGATTGACTCGGAGCTGCGGACTACCTAGCAGATTTACCTGGGCTTCGGTTCGAAAGGCAGAAGTAGAAACAGGGTGGTTTTTAGTCAGTAAGAGTCTGGCACTCTGTCAATCACTGAAGTCATTAGATGATTTTCACACTTGAAAAAGAAACCTTTGGTGATTAGTCACATCAGTGACTAATCACCAAGCGTTTTTTTGTACAAGCGTTCAACTTCTAATTGGATTAATCTTTATCTAATATATAAAATTCTCGTGTCACAGTTTTCGTTGCCATACTCCTCCGAAACGGCTTGACCGATTTTGATGAATTTTTTTGTGCTTATCCGGTATCTATGAAAATTGGCCAACATCTATTTTTCATACCCCTAAATGTTAAGGGTAGTACAACGCATTTTTTTTTAATTTTCCGCGGACGAAGTCGCGGGCCGAAGCTAGTTTTCTACTAAATATCTATTCTCAATTTATCTTCTTATTCTTATTTATTCTTCTTCTTATTCTTACTTATTCTTATTTATCTTCTTCACAGGTACCTCGGTACAGATACCCAGCTGTTCCTGATAACTCTGGTGGTCCTGCTCATCATCTGGAGATGGCCCAGGAGTGGAGTACCAGTTCTCTCTTCCGTCATGGTCATCAGTTTGCTGATACCTTTCCTGCAGAGTTACTTCATGAACTTACTGCCTATTAGAGTCAGCATATTCCCTGAGTAAGTTTGATTTGATTTTTTTCGTAATTTCAACCATGTTTAGATGTTTATAGATGTATTTGTAATAGGGATGATTTCGGAGTGTGAAAATTAAAAATTTAATTAGTCCGTTAGTTATGTAATTAGCCAATATTACATAGACAGTTTCTTTTTATTTTGTCCTATAGGTAGATAAAACGAATCAAAGTTTAGGAGTTCAATGCAAAACCAACATCAAGCAATATTTCAAATCTTTGGAAGTATTTGTTTGCGTAAAAAAGAAAAAAACTGTGTGTCTTTTACTTTATAATAATTTACAAGACGGACATTAAAATAAAAAACAGAGATCTACCTTTTTAGCAAATGACAACAAAATTAATTTAAATTCGATCATAATATCAAGGTTATCTTTTCCTTCTGAATTTTTTTTTCGTACTGAAAATCAAATCTTATGTATTGAACTCAATAGCCACACCTCAACAAAACATTTTTACATGAACTTAAACATCCAAAAATAACCTTTTGTTTGCTCAATCAATTTAAATAGGAACTCCCCTAAAACACACTAAAAACCGATTTTACATACACGCACACATTTAAAATTTCACGAACAAACTCGAAAGTACTTGAATCTCTGCTGATCCCATAATAGAAATCGTGACTAACATAACTTTTGCACGTGACTTTGTATGCGAACCAAAAATTTTTCACATAACTTCAATCTGTAAACTGGAATCGAAAAGGACTATACCACCATCGCTATTGCTATCCCATTTCCAACTCTACCTTTAGAAAAATAAGACACATAATCCCTTATCCACCTTCACCTGTTTACCTATATTGCTATATTATGTTATGTGATTTGTACATCTGCCTTTACTATTCAATTTCCAACTCTACCTTTAAAAAAATAAGATGCATTATGCCTTATCCACCTTCACCTGTTTACCTATATTCGTACATTATGTTATGTGATTTTTACCTCTATTTACAGATCAATAAGAGATATATTCGGATACAACGACACGTTCTACCATGCCTATGTGTCGGCGCAAGGCAACTGGGCTGGTTATCACCTTGGAGTACTGACTGCTTACTTCTACCATAAGGCTCAGCAGAAGAAATGGGATCTTAGAGGGTCTATGGTTAGTATGATATTCGTTCACAGAAGAAACAGATGGGTTTTAATTTCAAACTTATGACCATTTTCACCAACTATACTGAAACCGGCTCTTGATTAAAAGTTATTTAGCGTGAAGGAGCACTTAAATTAATTCCTTACTAGTCCTATTAGGGGTCACTTGGGGCACAGTCCACAGATGGAGCCCAGTAGGGCTGATGCCCGATCCGGAGCTGTGGACAACGTAACAGGTTACCGGGGCTCCGGCTCGAAAAGCAGGAGAAGGAACGGTGTGGTTTTTAGTCAGTAAGAGTCTGACACTCCCTCTCGCCTCACCCAAGGTGGAAAAAGTCATTAGATGATTCCCCCCCCTCAAAAAAGTGTCACTTGTCTGTATACACAATTAGATTGGTGAAAACCAACCAAAATGTCGTTTAGAATCAGATATTATATTAGTTTAGGGGTTACTGAATATTTAAGAGGTTCATAAAAACCGCCATAGCCTTTTAATCACTTTTAACCTATCCATCACACAAAGCAAATTACACTCTACCCAAACTAATTTAAAACCCATTTTCGATTACAGCTCATGAAGCTCCTCTTCCTAGCGTCAATTCCCATCGCGGGTGGTACTGTATTAATGGGTTGGGACCTCCACCACCGTGAGGCTTCAGCCTTCGAAGCAGCCGTATTCAACGCTTTGAACCAGAACTTCTTCGCTCTAGCCATCTGCGTGTTCATCATTGGTTACTTTTATAAGTTGAATAGTGAGTATAATTGGGATTCTTTTAGTTAGTAGTTTAATTTACTGACTGTCTCGTAGGCCGAGTGTTTGCAACTGCGAGTGCTGGGCAAAGGGTCTCGGGTTCGATTCCCGGGTCGGGCAAAGTATTACTGGGCTTTATTCGGTTTTTCGAAATTTTCTCAGTAGTAGTACGGAGTCTGGAATTGTGTCCAGTATAATATGGCAATAGGCTCACCACCTATTACATGGGACTTATAACACAAATGGTGAAAAGTAGGTGTACATTGTATAGCGGCATTACGTGTCATAATGTGCTCCTCTGCCTACCCCTTCGGGGATAAAGGGCGTGGCGTTATGTAACGTCATTTTAAATGCGTATTCAATAAAAAATTAACAAAGATACATTAAGGTACACGTCAGTCGTAACATTTCACCATTTGTGTTATAAGTACCATTTATAATAAGGGGTGAGTCTATAATAATATACCGGGCACAATTCCAAACTCCGTGCTATTACTGAGAAATTAATAAACCGAAAAAAAACCAGCAATATTAACCAAGAACCAAGGACCTTTTGCCTGGCAGTCGTACTTGTGACCACTCGACCAACGAAGCAGTCAAACTCTTTATCTTTGTATGACAAAAACAAAGTTTAAGAGTATAAGATTAATATTTTTTATCTCTTCAGGGATCTACGTAGGCTCCGTGGAGTGGGGTCCTCTACAGCCTCTAGGCAGAATGTCCTACTGCGCCATGTTGCTCCACGCCACGGTGCTGAGGACCTACGGAGGTCAGATGAGGAGGTCCTTCTATGCTACTGACTATACTGCGGTAAGTATCGAAATGATATGAGTACGAATATACATTTTGATATCAAAAGGCAATACATAAGTCCCCACCCTTAATCTTCCCATGGGAGTCGTAAAATTTCTTAGATTATTTAGGCACCACTGACAAACGGCGAAGGAAAACATTGTGAGGCGGTTGCCTGAGTTAATAATTTTTAATTATAAGTTCAAAATCGCCAACCCGCATTGAGCAAGCGTGGTGATTAATGCTCAAACCTTTTTCGTGTGAGAAGAGGCCTTTGGTCAGCAGTGGCTACATATAGGTTGTTGTGCAACGTCCACATCACATTAACTGCTATGAAGGAAACACAGCAACAGCATTCTCTGATCAATTTAAAAGTTTTTACGTATGATCTCAAAGTAACTAGCCAAGAAGATTAATGGCAAAGACTCTTAGGTAGACGATATCCAGTCTTAACTGTGCTCAAACCTGGATTGCCACAAATAATTTAAGCCAAACAATTTCTGCCAAATCGATCCAGCCGTTCTCGAGTTAATAAACAGCAATTGATTTATATATCATTATATACTTATTTTCTTCTTTTTCAGATAATGCTGTACGCCGGTATAGTAACAACAACGTATCTCTTCGCTCTCCCTCTCTATCTCTTCGTGGAAGCTCCAGCCTGTCAACTGCAGAAACTCCTTCTTGGCCCAAAAAGGAGACCAGAAAGAAATGAGAAAGAAGATTCGAACGCCAATCACGTAAAACCTGGAATTTCAAATGTATCTGTTAACACCGTATCTACACATATTTAAATTTGCAACAACCTGTACATATTTTTAATCATGCAATCGAATTTGAACTCTATACTCAGTAAAGTAAGGTAAATAATGGTGTGATTTTCCATCTAGAAAATTCTTAACATTTTTGTGGTTTTTAATCGTGCATTCGAATTTAAACTCTTTGCTCATTAAGTTAGAAATGAAAAAGGTGTGAAGGCCTTTTAAAATACTCATTTAAATGGATTTTTCTCAGTAACATGTGTCTGGAAAATGTGCAATTGAATTTATATTCTAAGTCCAGTCGTTTAAAGAACAAATTGCTAAATCAAACATCTGTTCGTATTAATCCGTAGACTATCAAATGCAATAAATATTTTAATTACTTTTACAATATTCCAATTGGTTGAATAATCCCGTCTGAAACTTTAATTCTCGAATAATCTTTTCATAAACCTATCGATTTTGAATTTATTAATAGTTTTATCGATACAAAACCAATTTTAAATTGTTCTATTGGTATAGAAACTCAATTTTTTATACTATTCAGTTAATCCTTTAATGGATTTTGAGAATTTTATAACGTGAAAACATTGTAACACAAATACATTATGTAGGCTGTAAAAGGAACGCTACCTAACGCCGCAAACAAAGAATGGGAAAAAACGACGAAATTTCCAGAAAAATAAAAAAATCTGTGTTTATTTTATACAATAATAGTAAAGTTGTAATCATGCAACATCTGCTTAAAGGTAAGCGTCCAAAGGCCCGCATCGCACGCATTCCGTATGACGTCATCAGTACGCATCGCATGTAGGCATTGCTGATGATGCGATGCGGATCAGTGGACGCAGTTCTATGAGTTTCTATACAAGACACTTAAATTCGTTGCGTGCGATGCGTACGATGCTTGCCTGTGGACACGTACCTTTAGGCCCTTTAGGCTGATTTTGCATGAATAACACAAAAACAATATCAATTAAAATTATAAAAACAAAAAAAAGGGTTTTTCGGGAGCGTTCCATTTACACCCTGTATGTATCTTTGTTTTTTTTTTCTAATGTAACGGGAGCATAATATAGCTATCTCACTTACACACACTTTTATAATATGCGATTATACTTACATAACAATATCATGCATCTCATTCTTTTTCAAATTTAAAATGGTTTAAGCAATTTAGTCTCTAATTCTAATAGCTTTAAAGTTCTTTTTAAGTAATTTTCTCGATTGATGCCCTCATAAGGCTGCAGGGTGGTCCAGATGGCCTTAAGTATTATGACGGACGCGACATTTGGTCCGTCAGTGTTGTACATAGTATATGTTGGTATAATCAAACTAGGGGATACAGTGTGTAAGGTAAAATAAGACTTTGTACATAGTTTTTAAGGTTTAGTTTTCTATGCTAGCTATTTACTGTATATTTTTTGTAATAAAGTTTTTTTTTATTTATAATTATGTTTTATTTTTAACTAGAATATATTTGATCGGTATAAACGTTTATTTCTAGAAGTAAATAATTTGCAAATATTACTAGAAACTTTGGTACTCATACACGAAATCTTAAATACGATCGACGAGAAAAATCGATGTTTTTTCTATATTTTCAAAATTGTGCTGTCTTGATAAATTTTGTGAGTTTGAGTTCGGCTCAAGTACCACAAGATGTTTTAGTTCTGAAGTTTATTACATACTTACAATTTACGTACATTTAATTTGCATCCTATGTCCTACAACTTGTGATACTCTCATCGTATCTAAGGGTGCTTTTCCACCAGATATGTGTTATGCTACGTTGCTGTGTATGCGTTTGGCTTCCATCAATCATATTCATTGGTACACATAGCTTAGCACTGGTGGAAACAGACTCAGGTAAGCTATGTTTTTTTTATATGGGAAGTTGCGTGCTATGGATGTGTACTATGGATGGCTTCCCTACTATCGATACACAGCTCTCTAGCTCAGCTACTTTGCGGCGGCGCTTTTTTCATAGTACATCATACTCACACAGTAACATAGCTTAGTATTAGTAGAAACGGTCACACAATTTCACAGCTTAGCTATTACATCTTCGTAGCATAGCTACATAGCACATCTCTGGTGGAAAAGCACTCAAAGCCTCGCCTACAAGTATGATAGCCATTATGACATCAAACAATCAAGTTATTTTGGTAACAAAACGTTGTGCGGTCGACACAGGCTCCGACCATTATTTATAACGCAACCTGAATACGAAGCCGCATTTTATATTGTCCTGAACTCCTACTACGATTAAAGCATTTGATACATTTGAAATTTGCTTTAGAAGAGAAATAAATATAAGGTGTTCTAAAATTATCGGCCACGACTTTAATAGGAGGTACTGTTGTGTTTTAAAATTACAACAGTGAAGAAATTTCGTACCGTGTAATTCAATTTGAGAACATAAAGAAGTTAAATAAACATTAATTCTACTCTGCATAAAGTGGTTCACAAATAAGCACTATGACGACAGAGACGGTGAAAGAGATAGCTTTTTTTTTGTATAATAATTTATATTTAATTTTACAATTTATGGGGAAGATTGGGAAAAATATATAAAAAACTATAGATACATAGTTTTATGCCAGTTTAGGTGTTCTAGAGTGTTTGATCCAGGTGTCAAATCCCACCTCCATACAAGGAGTTTGAACAAATTAATTAATCACACAATAGAAGCGAACAGGTCGGCACCTGAATTGTCCATCATATCGACTGCTGGGTGACATACAGTAGGTACTGTATCAGTACTTATAAAGATATGTATTATAGTTGTGGATAATAATAAATATTTACACACGAATAAGCTGGTCATAGGTCACTTCCAACGGGCCTATTTGGAACTCATTGGGAGAGATCTTTTTTTAAGGAAAGAAAATCATACAATGACTTCACCCACTTATTAGCATTTTCTTTGTGTGCATCAACAAACATACCATTTCACATACACATGACACCCAGACCCGGAACAATAGCCTGCAGATCTCAAAAATAATTATTCCGTGCATTTTGAACCCGCAATACGTTGTACGGCAGCCAGTTGCCTAGCCACTGCGCCCACTGTGCAGTCAAAACAATAGAACGCCAATTGCTACGAATCTAAAATACTTCTTTCGCTTCATCAACAGCCATATCAATATTTTCATGGATGCTCGTAAAAATTCCAAAAATAAACTTCAAAGAGGATTATATCCACCAAAGAGCAGTGTCAACCATGTACGTACAATATTGCAATACCAAATTAATCTTGGTAGCAACCCTGTTTACATTTCTCGACTTTGCTAAACCGACACCTCCACTCAATTATGAACCCTCTTACTGCACGATAGAGGTTGAATTTTCGTTGCAATCAAGCTGTAAGCTGAACACTGCATATCGATTATCGACACACCGATTAAGGATGTCACTTGCATGGATTTGCCTAATTCATAGTGCATGTGTCGGCGCGTCAGGCTGTGACACTGTGGGTGATATGGGAACGCGTTTACACCGAACTGATGTTTGGGAAGTTAGAAAATTACGTTTTGGTTGGTTTATATAAAGATTATATTAAATGTTGAATTTCTTTCATTCTGTACATAACTTTTTTTGACTTTTTAAGAGTTTTATGATTTGACTGCACGGTTGGTGCAGTGGCTGGGCAACTGGCTGCCGCGCAACGGGTAGCGGGTTCGATTCCCGTACGAAGCAGCTCTTTGTGTGATCCACAAATTGTTGTTTCGGGTCTGGGTGTCATGTGCATGTGAACTTGTATGTTTGTAAACGCACCCACGACACAGGAGAAAATCCTAATGTGGGGCAACGTTTAAAAAAAAAAAAAAAAAAAAAAAAAAAAAAAAGACAAGACGAAAAGCCAATTTTACTAGATAGCCTTTAACTTTACTACTTTACTTTACTAGATAGCCTTTAACTTTTGGCATAACTAAAACATCTATCAATATAAAACACTAAACCAAAAATCTTAAACACATTACCTACATTCCAAACAAATCTTAATAATACGTTAACAGTTTCGTTGACCGATTTGTCGCAATTTTGACTGCCGGAAAAAAGGTCTCGGTTTCGATTCCCGGGTCGTGAAAAGCACTGTTGGACTTTATTCGGTTTTTAAAAAATATTTAAGTAGTAGCACGGAGCGTATAATGCAATAGGCTCACCCCTATTACATGGAACTTATAACACAAATGGTGAAAAGTTAGTGTACATTGTACACTGGCATTACGTGCAGTAATGAGTACCTCTGCCTACACCTTTAGGGTTCAAACACGATACAACAATCTCCATATAAATTCTCAAGACTCAATAATTACACTTCGGTGTAACACTAAGCCTTTATAACCCCACTACGTAGTACGGGGACAATCAATCGATCAGACTATGGCACTATATTATCAGGGATATCCCAGACCTGGTTTACAGGCGACAAGCTACAAGCTACACTCTACAAGCTACACGCTACAAGCTACATGCTACAGGCAACATTTCATCCTTAGTAATTGAGTTATCAATTCTCAACTGTGTTGCGGTTTAAGTGGGTCATATGTTAAATAGAGCTTGTAATGATTTGGGAACTCGAAATGGTGCAGGTTTGAAGGCTTTTCAAGGTAATAAGTGTGGGAGAGCTATGCTTCGGCACGAATGGGCCGATTGATACCACGGCCTCACAGAAAATCGACGTGAAACAACGCTTGCATTGTGTTTATTTTGATTTGAAATAACTATCGCGTGATGTCACTTTTATGTACGTTTTGTATGTATGTAGAAATGACGTATATGCTCCCACTACTAATCTTTCATTCGTTTTATCTAAGTATTGTTATTAGTAAGTATAGTTATGATTAAAAAAAAACAATAATTTATCATTACCTAACTGACGGACTAAATACATTTTTAATTTTTGTACACCATTCCAATTAATAATGAGTATGAAAAAAAAATGTTAATAAAGAACTAGAACGAACAAAATACTAAAAAAGAAATATCTCAAAAACCTAATGCATACCTACTTAATAACATCATAGGACACATACACTGCAACAAATACATCCATCTCTTTCCAACCAATAAAAACAGAAAAGGACAAATAACAGACATGGTGAGTAAACAAGGAAAACCTGATGAGAACATTCAAGTTTCCAATGAATTAAGACGTGCAGTGTTGTTTTTAAATAAAGAGGTTTACTACAAAGAAGAATTAATAAAAAGTGATGAAGAAATGGTCACAGTAGATGTAGTGTAAGATTTGGTGGTGGTAGATTTTAAGTTGACTGTGAATAGTGTGGATATAGAAGGGAAAGATATTATTGGTAAGTTAGTTTGTGTTTTTTCCTTATTGTTGCTTAAAAATTATTAAGAATTAAGGGCATTTGGCAATAAATTGTTCTTATGAAGTCGTTTAAAGTTAAGCTTTTACTTATTATTGGACCATCAAGAAAAGAGCGTGTTTCTTTTTAAAAAGCCAGCAACGTAACTGTGTCTCCTCTTGTGTTGCGGGTGTCCGTGGGCGGCGCTGATTACTTAATATCAGCTAATCTCTCTGTTTGTTTGCCCCCTATTCCACGAAAAAAAATATAATTGCTGTGATGACTAATTTTCGTCATTTGTTTTCATTTTACAAAGCTGGTCTAATCATAATTTTATTATTATTTTTTCCCTAAAATAGTTGTAATTATTAACCAATTGTCTAATATTGTCCCAAAGACAGACATATTTTTTCTCATATTTTTACTTACTGACTTTTGAATCAACAACTATTTATTAATAACTACATGCTAAAATAGATAAATACTAGTTGACCTATGACTAATCCACGACGGTTGCTGTTTTTACAATATCTATCACTTAGGGGAACCCCAAATTACACTTTAAATTTTATTTTATTTCCAGCACATCACACCACATTGCCAATTCATCATCGTCCACAATGTTTTGGCTACTACTGTTCCTAAGCATACCTGGTAGGTCGAACCAAGTGGGTATAGTGGGCAATCCACTAGCCCACGCTCGTCCCTGTTCAGACAATACTGACATAATAGCCTCTTTTGAATCCGGCTTACCACCAGGTGAAGAGAATCAGTACTATTTAAACATAAATGGGAACATACAGAAGCATTCGCAAATTAATTTGAAGTTTGATTCGGATGCTACTGTTACTTTGGTGAGTAGATTGTATTTCCTTTTTTTTTTATTTTTTGTAAATGCTTTAGTTTTTGGTCTTACTGTGTATGGTACGGACTTATAACCACTTTTTATAAGATCTTAATTCAAGTATCCATGGTAGGTAAATTACTATTGAGGTTTTTGAGTTTGAGATAACTCTTATTAGTTTTGTTACGATATTTATATAATTTTGATCTGTATCTACAATAGCTGCTGAACAAATATTTCCATACAATCTGAAGTGGCAATGGACAGGGCACATAGCGCGGAGAACTGACGGCCGCTGGGGCAGATAGATTCTCGAGTGGATACCGCGTACTGGCACGCGCAGCATGGGACGTCCACCCACAAAGTGGACAGACGACTTGACTAAGATCTCAGAGAGCCGCTGGATGCCCGTCGCTTCCAACCAGCCTATCTGGAAGTCATTGGGGAGACCTATGTTCAGCAGTAGACGTGTTATGGCTGATATGATGATACATACATATGTGATGATAATGATGAAATATTTCCATCGAATAAACGCTTTACTTTCTCCAATATGTTTTAGAAGTGGTATAGAGAAATGTTTCGGTCCATCCCTAAATAATAATTTGTATTTTTTTCTGTTTCAGTCAGATCCAATGAAGGCCCGAATAACTGCGTCTACAAATACAAATGATTTTAACGTGAGATTCTTCAAAGGATCTTCTCATCTAAATATCCATGTCAGAGGCCCAGCCACAGGCACCATACCATACGTCCAAAGCATTATACTAGACAATGACGAAATATGTAACAAACCAACATCTGTAAGTATTTTCGTAGTTGGTCGTTATTCTTTTTTTAAGTGGGGAAATATTTTAATGACTTCTCCCGTGTTCCCCAATGTTATTTACCACAACAATGGTATACAATACACTTAGATTGGGACGATTAATAACTTTCTGCTTGCATGTTTCTTTGTTTGTATCTTCGGAACTAATGCACGAATTTCAATGAAACTCTTTTTGGTTGTAAAGTTAATAATCCTTTTTTGAGTAATAACTTTCTGGGGCTTAATACTAACTACAAACCCCTTTTTTACTCTTACGATGCGCCGTACTGACTAAAACAGGCCGCCTCGCCGGCCGACCAGTACCAGACCTGTACTAGTACTGATCGGCCGGCGAGGTACCCTTGCTCATCGTCCGCAGACCCACACTTACGTTGGCCGGAGATCGTGGGCAATCCCTGACGCCCGGAATGTCGCGCGCCACGATAGTTAACAAGAATGGGAAACATTGTTCATAATTGTTTTGGAAAAGAAAATGTCCAAGATCGAATATTAACCTAACGCACAAACGAAGTTATATGGGTAGAAGCTACATACTAACAAACCTTAAAAACACAAAGATCATGTATTTCCTATCTTCTCTTTCCAGGGTTATTTCGACTCACTCATCCAAGGCGTGAAAGATACAGCGGAGATCACCCTGACAGTACCTGCTGATGAATCGTGTGGAAGGCGTAAGGTGGTACATACAGAGCTGATAGTCCACGGCCAGCCCACCAAGTCTGGAGACTGGCCCTGGCATGTGGCTTTGTTCACAGTTCAAGGAAATATCGTCAAGTATATATGTGGAGGGACTTTGCTGTCTAAGACTTTGGTTTTGACAGGTATACTATACTATATTCTCATAACAAAGTGTGTTCTTATCCACAGAAATATTAGCATCTTCACCCCTTTTATCGCCGAAGGGGTTAGGAGAAGTGGACATTACGGCGTATAATGCCGCTATACAATGTACATCTCTTTTTTACCATCTGTGTTATAAGTCCCCATGTAATAGAGGATGAGCCTATTGCAATAATATATACTTAGCACAATTCCAGACTCTGTGATACTACTGAAAATTTTTCGAATTACCGAGAATAACCCAGCAATAATTCACGTGTAATTAGGCATTGGTAATGTACCAAATAAATTACTTTTCTTTCTAATAAAACCGATGTAGGAAAAAATTTATTGATATTTAAATAATACAAAGTTATGTTTACAAAGATCTTTTTAATTTTTCAGCTGCCCATTGTGCATCAGTTAGAGGCAACGCAGTGGTTCCTGAATCTTTGAGCGTTGTTCTTGGGAAACATAATCTTATTGGTGGAGATATAGCTCCGCAAGAGAGGGAGGTAAATAATGTAACTCACTGATATCTACATACACATATGACAGCTACATCAGCTGTGCAAGTTAGATATACAATGAAGATGACCTTCGCAGAGTAGCTGTGCTAGGAAAATGCGCAACTCTAATATGCGATGTATCGATAGTAGGAAAGCCATGCATAGCACACTGGATGTGTTCACGCACGCACCTATAGCGTGCATCCATAACACGCATCTATAGCATGCATCCATAACACGCATCTATAGCATGCATCCATAACACGCATCTTTTCATTTCAAAAACATAGCTGAGCTGAGTCTGTTTTCACAAGCGCTAAGCTGTGTGTACCAATGAATATGATTGGAGGAAGCCAAACGCATCCACAGCAACGTACCACAACACATCTCTGGTAGAAAAACACCCTTACCCCAATAAATATTATCAGTATCACCGAGTCTACTAATATAATAAGAACAGTAAATATTAGCTGAAGACAATATAACAAATTATACATCATTAATTCTTCTAACCAAGGCATAAATAGGAATGCCGCAAGGTGATATATTAGGTCCAACGCGGCTGAACGATTCACGGGCTATTTTTCTCAACACCTACAAATTCAGGGATGCGGTAATTAATCAAGAACGTTAATTACTTTTCTCGATAGTCCTGCCTGGTCTAGGTCTTAATGAATGGAAGGTAAATTGTCGAACTCATTAGGATTAAGTTGTTGATTTTTAGTTTTTTAGTACATCATTTTGTACAAAAGTGTTGGATGAACTGGTTTTTATCTATTGGATGCAAATAACAGTGCATTTGATTCCTGGATCTGGTGGACGAAGTAGACATATTTTGAATTTTGCATTTTTTCATGCAACGTGCAACGTCACGCCTTTTACGACACATTCCGGCACGTAATGCCGCTATACAATGTACACCCACTTTTCACCATTTGTGTTATAAGTCTCATGTAATCGGGGGTGAGCTTATTGCCATATATACTGGGCACAATTCCAGACACCGTGCTATTACTGAGAAATTTTTCGAAAATCGAATAAAGTCCAGCAATACTTTGCCCAATCCGGGAATCGAATCCGGGACCTCTTGTCCGGTAGTCGTACTTGCAGTCACTCCTCCAATTAGCAGTTGACAGTTGTATTTTTTTCAGTATTCTTTATATTAGGGCTTACTGTCATATTATGTTGCTTAGACTAATAAAATACTCTTATCATATTATACCAGATTCATTCAAACACAATACAAGGAAATGTTTAAAAACAATGTTTCTTTTGCAGGTATTCGAAATCATTCTTCACAAGGACTTTGACCCAAGATCATTGAACAACGACATAGCTCTATTGAAATTGAAGTCCGAGGCAGTATTTGATGACTACGTTCAGCCAGCTTGCTTGTGGCAGTCCAGTCTCTACAAGAAACTGCCAAGTGGTGGCATTTATGGATCGGTGCGTTGAATTTTCAACCTTAAACTTATAGTATTAGCGAAGTTTTCCTTCAATGAATCCTTTTGTAATCCAAATAAAAAAGTAAATATCAAAAAGTAAATAATATACTTAAATATTTTACGATGAGCACGCGATGTCATCTGCATCTGAATCTATCTAGTATCTTTTTCTTGGAACGCGATGGAAATCCCCATAGACTTTCCACGTTATGGGGACGACGGGAAAGGGGGCGTGCCGGACTCTTACCTGCTATAACCACTACCACGGTGTTCCTCCACTGCCTGTGACCGTGATCCGGGTTACCCTTGCGGATTCACTGCACCCGGCAGGCTTCGACCTACCGCTACGTTAAAACGTTTACGTTTGTCCAACTACACTAGCGGCCCTAAAAGGCTGCTTCCCTTCCTCGAGTGGCGGAATACTTTTTTTATGTACTAGTACTTAACCAATAATGCTTTTCTATACTTTAGTTCAACATTTTCTTTGGTTTTATCAGGTGGTAGGATGGGGATTCGACCATCAAGACATATTATCGACCACTCTGCAACAAATAACTATACCTATCGTATCGGAGGCGAAATGTTTGAAGAGCAACCCAATATTCTTTCATAATAAACTTAATACTAACAAGTTCTGTGCTGGATTTGCTAATGGTAAGTTCTTAAGGACACTTTCTTACTTTGACATATACAGACCTAGTAAGCAATCAGCGCCTCTCATGGACACCCAGAATACCAAAGGTAACGGCTTTACGCTTAAACCAAGTACGCTAAAGGACTTTTGAGCTAGGAATTTTAGGGTTGAGCATTTGGGAATTCGACCCAATTCATTACTTTCCCATTCCCACACTTACTGAGCTCTATCATAGGTTATTTTAATTAAGAATCACATTTTACTAGTAATGTAATGGGATTGTTAGCCTATGTATGTCATGTAAAAGCTTATGAAACATAACTTATTTTGTAGACCAAAAAGTACATATCTACATATTCTAAATATATATGCACAGCTGAAATTTGGCATGCAGGTAAATGATATGAATTAGGCATCCGCTAAGAAAGGATTTTGATCAATTCTACTTCCAAGGGGATAAAAGTTTATATGAAACTTTCTCAATTATAAACCGATCCGGTTGAGACTTTGCATGGATAAAGCTACTATGACGTAGGCATCCCTTAAGATTTTGATAAATTTCGTTAATAATAATACTTTTTAGCCGCGGGGAAAAGCTAGTTAAGACAAAAACTACTTAATTTTGCGATGCCACCTCCAACCAAACTGATGTGTATTGAATAGTAAAACAAAAAGAGAATAATTGAATCGTTTCATACTGAAATAACATCTCCGTTATCGTTAAACGAAATTATTTTGTTTGGAAAATCGTTCATTTAGTGTTTAATCCGTTCGGGAAATTATTGAATGGGAAACGATCGAATGAATTTGTTTATCGTGAATTTCAGGCCGCATAGTTGTGCACATATATTGTTTTAAACGTGTAGGTTACCAACAATTTCAATAACTACTTTTAAACAATCTGATATTATATGTTTATTTATTAAATCTTTAGTGTACACAATGCAATTGAATAGTAGTACATAAGGCGAACTTAATGCAAATATATAACTTAATATGTTCATAGTATGTATGTTTTTTTATGGTATAAGCCGGTATTCGAGCAGACGGATCACCTGATAGTAAGCAATCGGCGCCGCCCGTGGACACCCGAAACATCAGAGGCGTTACAAGTGCGTTGCCGGCCTTTTGGTGGGTTAGGAATTGAAGGGTTATTGGGAAATCAGGGATTGAGGTAATTGGGTCTGCAGTAATCTCACTCACACAACGAAACACTATCGTTTTCTGTGGGACAATGGTATCACTTCGGTCGAGTCGGGCCATTCGTGTCGAAGTATTGCTCTCCCACACTTAGAACTCTTGTTATCATCAACACTATCACCAGCGGGCCTACCCTAATTCAACGAACTAAACTACAATTCTATTTATTGTGAACTTTTGTGAACAAAAATTAACGAATTAAATGAAGATAAATAAATAGGTTTTGATATGAAATTAAAAATAAAGCGTTATTTTAAGTAATTCTATTAGTAAATCAATAAAACCTACGGCCGCAGATTAAACGAAACTTCGGATTCGAGAACCGGAGTAGGCCCCCTGTATTCGTTTTCGGGAGCGGTATTTTTACACCCGGTATAAATATTTATCATCTTATCTTTACAGGGACGTCAGCCTGCAATGGTGACAGTGGAGGTGGTCTGGTGATCTTCGTGCCAGATGTCCCCGGCGCCAAGACCCAAGAGTCTGGAGCTTGGCACGTCCGTGGCATTGTATCCACAACAGTCAGTCGGACTGACGCACCCATATGTGATCCTAATCAGAGCGCCAAGCACGAATAACTATCGCATTCGTAATGTAAACGTATCGAGATGACGATACGTCATGAGACGTTAACGGAGTGTGGCAGCACGAAGCCTATTCTTTCAACTATCGAGAGCTCGCATCGAATTCGATAGTGACGTCATGCTAATGTAAACTAGAGAAGCAGCCAAGTGAACGATTTGAATGACTTATTGAGCATAAAGATTTCGTCTGAAAACTAAATCAAATTTTAAATATATTTCAATCTTTGTCTACACGTTTTATGACATAATATTTATTAAATAAATATTAATTATGTGCAAAAAGTTCTTAAAGCGAGTTAAGAGAAATATAACGTGACATTATCTATGAAAAAAAAATAAGTACTTAGTTTCATAAATTTATCATTTTTTTATGATTTCCGAACGTCGTATTTGACATTTGTCATTTGCCGGTTGTTTGTTTGTTATTTTATCTTATGTAAATAAATAACAATTTTAACATGTTACATTTAAAATGAGGACGATTCAACTCCAATATGAGCTAATGGTGGAATTTATGCAAAAGTAAGTAAAGATTTCTAAATGTTTCTTTGATTAGCCCTTTTTTATGTGATGGACAATAATTTAACGGAGATTTGTCTAAACCCTCTCCGGGGTGGCAGTTACATTCAGGCCAAATGGAAGGAGCTAGTGGTCTGCACCAGAGTGAAATCTGGCGTACCGGTGAAATTCACCGGTGATTTGCCGATCTCCGGAGATTCGCCGGTGATAACCGGTGATGAAAACCATTAATTTCAAATCAAGTTTTTATTAATTGAAAAACAAAACAGAATAGATAATAAAATTGGACTTCAACGAACCCTGAACTCTTTGGAAAGCTAGTAGCAAGTGAATTGAACCACATAAACGGCCAAAATAATTAATATCATTCGAAAGAAGCAAATCAGTAAATAAATTATCTTAATTATGTATTAAATTAAAAACTGATGGTTAATAAATATTTCTATTATTTTAGTAGTATCAATATAGTATTAAAAATATTTTTTACATAAAAATATTCCATTTAGATATAATATGATCACCGGAGTTTAATCAGTTAACAACCGATTGATTTCAATCAAGTACTTTTACCGGTTATTCTCCGGTACTCACTGCTCCGGTGCAAACCCCTAGAAGGAGCCATTCAGGCAGCAGCGGATACTTAAACAATGTTTGTAATGTAATATTTGATGTATTATCTTTTAACAGATTGGAATATTTGTGGGACCAGTCCAATATTACTGGGAGCAGTGGGCCTACTGTATTCCTACCACACCACTCACTGTTCCTCACGAAGCCTACCCTTCGCCAGCGCCTCCACCAACACCACCGATCCTCCATCCGAGGAAGATAGCTGGAATCCTCCACCAGTGAAAAAACCTAAAGCGAGTTTGATTAAAATGTGTATAGAGAATGACAAGAATGCTATGCTAGGGAGTGTGAGAAAAGTTATTATTTTTTATTAGTTGATTATTTTTTGTTACTTACTGTTAATTTTATATTTATTTCAATTTTTCTGTTTTTATGTTATTTTAAAATATTATCAAAATATTGTTAATGGCATTGTATTTATAATAATTATTCTAACTGTGTCAATACTGTGAATGTGGTGCATGTCTATAATTGGCATAAGCACATGATCTTGTGTCTTCATCTTGTTTTTCATTAATGTCTTATAATAATAAATAAATAAATTATATATTATTGGGATTAAGATTAGAATAAAATAGTTTTTAAGTTATTTATATATGTATATACATTTTATTAACTATAAAAAGAGGATTTTGTAGAAAAAAGTAATAAAACACTTGAAATAACTATGGAGTCTATTTATTCTGTCCACCAAAATGTTTTTTAGTAGTAGTTTTCTTTACTTATTTCCTATTACTGTGGATTACATCCTTCGGCACGAATGGGTTGGCTCGACCGGAGTAATACCACGGCCTCACAGATAACCGACGTGAAACAGCGCTTGCGTTGTTTTGTTGTGTGAGTAAGGTTATCGGAGGCCCAAATTCCCCTTCCTAATATTCCCAATCCCCGATTCCCCAACAACCCTTAAACGTATTCGTTGTTGTTGGTACAATCGTTGTTAACGATCGTAAGTACTTGTTGTACTTTGTTGGTACAAAGACGGTCTTGGCATTTTATAAAAATCACTGCAAGCACTCACTGACTTCACAATATAATATATTTTGTATTATTACAAATTTCGATACCATTCTCACCGACAAATTCTCAGTGACAAATGTTTCGACTCGTTTCGATAGCCAGCTTTCAAAATTTACGTTACCGTACGTCAAAAGCTCGTTCGTGCTTCCAATTTGTGTCAAAATGTTCTAGGTTTCGATACCAATACGATACGATTACTATACGATAGTTATCAAAAACATTCGTGCTTGCGACACTTAGTTCCTTTTACGCACGGTAGGGGCGCTGTTCAAATCTCATAGAAAATTCTGTCGATTGCGATACGAATACTTTCTCGATAGTTTTCGTGCTTAGCACACAGTACACGCTGTTCACCGATGTCGCGAAATACCGAAAGTGGATTTTGAGTTATTTGGATTAGAGTTTGAAATTGATTGATAAAAGAAATTACTTAAACTATGTGTGTTCCTATGTATATTGTGTGGCACTAATAAAGCATATGGTATAATTAGATTTATTACACTATGCAATATTATAAAAATGTGAAAGTTTGTTTGGATGTTTGTCCGTCAATTACGCTGAAACTATTGAACAGATTTTGATGAAATTTGGTATGCAGACAGGGTGTGAGCTGACTTGGGTGATTAGGGCTTTTAGGCTTTTTATTCCACGGCAACACGGGCCGAAGCCACTAGCAGAAGCTAGTATTTTACTACTTTTCGGAACTAAAGTAACCGATAATGTGACTTGTAAATAATTTTGTTTGTTACAAGATGTATAATGCTACTTTAGCGATCCCATTGGTATTGTCAAACACAGGAACTTTCATTCATACATAAAGAAGTCTGTTATTTTTTTTCATTTTTTGTAAAATAAACTTTGTGTTACATACACGTTAATAATGTTATGCTATTTTTTTATTTTAAGCCCAAGCCTACTTCTATTCAGCAATTTACTAGAGTTTTTGTAGCTTAATCTTCAGCTATAATATGTGAGTAGATTAAGTACTTTTGCGGTCCCAAAAGGGCCCATGGTAGGCCCATATTACTGTATTAAAATTGCAGAGGCTGATGCCTGATCCGGAGCTGCGGACTACCGAGCGGATTCACTGGGACTTCGAAAAGCAGGAGTAGGAACGGGGTGGTTTTAGTCAGAATGAGTCTGACACTCCCTCTCGCCTCGCCCAAGGCGGGAGAAGCATTTAATGATTTTCACCCCTTAAAAAATTTAAAAGACCATTCTGTACACTACGGATGCATTAAAGTGATTTAATCTAACCTATCAGCAACTTTCACAACAAAACACAACTCCCTACCAACAAATTAGATCCAACACAGCACCCTAATCATTTCATAACAGCCGCCTCTTCAGAGCAAATTTAAAAAGGAGAGAAAATCTCGACTTATACCATTTATACCGATAAATGTATTCCTGTAAAAGTTTTAAATGTGACGTCATTACTCGTTCAAAGTTCGTTGGAGGGGACCGTTTACATTACAGCGTGGGTACTGAAAAATGTAACAAGTTTTCATCAGATTGTTTGCTCAGTTAAATGTGGAAGAGTTTAAGGAGTTTTATGTAACGTTACGTCATAAGCTTTTATTGTTTGTGTGAGTACAATTTGTGTATAGGGTGACTGGTAAATTAGTGTACGATATTTAAACACGTGATTGTATTCATGATTACAAACAACTTTGCTAAAGAAACTTATTTTGTAAACTCTTTAGTTTTATTTTTATTACAATAATAAAGTAAAGTTTCAATATACCTACTAGTCATCTGACAAGGCTGAACAAGTACCTATAGTCACAATGCCGAAATCCAAAATGGGACCAAATTCCAAGTCTATTGTTCCTAAGTATTCATCCTCTTCTTCATCATCATAATATCAGTATTGAACATAGACCCCTCCCCCAATATCTTCCAGATAGACTATTTACTAACTGAGAAACCCACACAGTGGCACGTTTAACCATTTGACCTTACTGATTAACATGCAAATCTTCTTCACAATCATTAGATACTTAATTTTTACCTGGCTGTAGAAAGGTATTGTACTGTAGAATACCCTTCGTATTGTATCAACATAGAACTATAACTATTATTCTCCTCTTCTACGTATCTCTAGAACTAATTACTGTGCAGAACGCCTGAAATAATAGTGATAGCAAAACAATAATTACGTGGAAATTATTTAACTAAACAGGCAGGGACTCAAGTTACAAGTGATAATATTATCTATCTATATTTACTAACTAGTTTACCCAAATTGATTTAGTAGTTTAACATTTGGAGATGGAGAGTCCCTGGTTTTTATCCGAACATTTCCAGTTCTTGTAGGATTGCACGGATAAAAACTAATAACTATTTTGTATTTTAAATCATATCGATACCGAATTTCATTTAAATCGGTTTAGGGGTTTGATAAAAATAGGTTTAGTAAAAAATACAGTTGAATAGTGAATGCACTATACATAATACAACACCTAAATAATGTATCCGGGAAAGCTATATAGGCTATAAAACATCACACTATTACCATTTGAAGTGTGGGAGAGCCATGTTTCAGCACGAATGGGCCGGCTCAATCGGAGTGATACCATGGCCTCACAGAAAACCGACGTGAAACAACGCTTGCGTTCTGTTTCGTTGTGTGAGTAAGGTTACCGAAGGCCCAATTCCTCCCTTCCCAATCCCCAATTCCCTAACAACCCTTAAATTCCCAACCCCCAAAAGGCCGGCAATGCACTTGTAACTTGTAAGGCCTCTGGTGTATCAAGTGTCCGTCCATGGGCGGCGGCGATTGCTTACAATCAGGTGATACGTATGCTCGCTTACATAAAAATCCAGTTCCATAAAATAAAATTTTGAGCCAAACAGAGCGGATGAACACGCGGAAGTATCTTGTTATATATAAGTTTACTCACCTATTTAACCAATTTTCTTGAAATTTCAAGCAAGGTAACAGTACCCTTAGTATGAATTTGCTTTACGTTTAAAGTAATCAAAACAAGAGCGCGTTCGGCGCTCTGATAGGTTGGTTGCTTTGAGCCGACCAATCACAGCGCTGTGCGCGCTCTCCTTTTGTTGATATTATTAAACGTAAAGCAAACTCGTACTAAGGGTTCGTAAAGGTTACAGACTAAATCAAAGCCGCGGGAAGAGTTAGTAACAAGAGGCAGTCGAGTGTATAATTTTACTCTAGCCTTAATACTTTCTAGGGTAAAATAACCTTTTAAAAGTAAGTTATAGGCTTACAAACTCAATGTTATTGTAACACTAATCCCACCCAAAACATAAATGTGAAAGGCTGCCAAGTTCGATAGTATTGGAATGCTTCGCCTATAAAATGAGATCTAAATAAGTACCAAGTTCCATACACAGACCTCAGTTTGTTATAAACCTACTAAACGCAATGAGTCAAGTATATAATTTTCTATTAAAACTTGCCAAGTTATATCATTTTTAACTGAGGTCTGTGTATGGAACTTGGTACTTATTTAGATCTCACTTCTTTTATAGGCGAAGCATTCCAATACTATCGAACTTGGCAGCCTTTCACATTTATGTTTTGGGTGGGATTTCATTTATTTTTGTAAGGTTTATTTTCTTTTTTTCTTATTTTACTTTACTTAGACTAAATACAAACCTTCGTAACGAATTTTAGGTCGGTACGACCATTGGAAGATATAGATATTTTTTTTGTTTTAGTTCCTTAGGGGTATGAATTTACACCTTCATTATTTTTAAAACCGACTCACACTTGGCCATTTTCAGATTTTTTCCTTTACCTTGACCTAAAGACCTACCTCCATGCCAAATTTCAAGTCAATACGACCATTGGAAGTGGTCTAGGTTTTTGATGAGTGAGTGAGTGAGTGAGTCAGTCAGTCAGTCAGTGAGTGTATAGTAAAAATAGCGATTTTCTGACGTCAATATCTCAAGACCTACAATAGGTACATTAATGAAATTTTCACCCGTATTCACAAACGATACTATGCGGTCTCTTAGTGCGCGCGAGGGCACAGGGCCCCTAAATCTAATTCATAAACAATACTTGAGTGACAGCTGGTACAATGCGTCCTTCAAAATGAACGCACAGCTAAAGTAGCCTGCCAGCTGTTTTAAGCAACGCATAGCCATTGTCAATGGCAATAGATGTCACAAGGTTTATTTCTTGTTAGAGAAATATAAGTATTTTTCGGACAGACAGACAGTTGTGTTTAGGGATCCCGATTTTGTTATTGTATCCATATTTGTGAATATAAAACCAACACAAATATTAACAAAATTGTTCTTGGATACCGGTAACTGTTTATGTTTTGACGTTGTTGTATGACAACTCAAAATTGTTCTTGGATACCGGTAACTATTTATATTTTGACGTTGTTGTATGACAACTCAAAATTGTTCTTGGTTACCGGTAACTGTTTATGTTTTGACGTTGTTGTATGACAACTGATATGAACGTCAAGCAGCGACGTGAAATACGCAACATACGAGAACCAATCACAGAGCTCTATTCAACGCTACGGGTTTGCTTAGACAAGGGTCGCTTAAGTATCGTTTATGAATTGAAAGGCTTGCCAGATGTTACGCAGTGAGAAATGCCTTACTTCGCAGAGCGTTGCTACTTCACTGAGGAAAGTATCGTTTGTGAATACGGGTGTTTGTATTTTAGATAAGTAAGTAGATCTCGACAGATACTAGAAATTTCATATGCGTAGATAAAATAGATTTTGAGTTATGGGTGGGTCGAACTTGGCCCGAAATGGTTCGTGTAATATAACCCACGGCCGGTGTGTCGGTTTTTTTGCTCGAACTTGGCGGACACACTGCCGTGTGTCTAGATATTTTAATGAAAGTTGCCGACCCAAATCAGTTGCTCTCAATACATATTTTTCAGGTAAGTTCTAGGTAAACGTTGTAAACAAAACCTGTATTTATTGTTACGTACATTTTCATTTAGTAGAGTTATCGCAGGCTATCATATCAACAGCCTTTTAGTGACCACTACTGAAACAAAGCAAGCTGCAAGCTGAGCAAAAGTTCTATCGTCACGCCTTTAATCCTCGAAGGGGTTGGCAGAGGTGCACGTTATAGCACGTAATCCCACAGGGCAATGTACACCCACTTTTCACAATTTGTATTGTAAGTCTCATGTAATAGGTGGTGAACCTATTGCCACATACCGGGCACATTTCCAGACTCCGTGGGAATCAAACCCGAGACGCCTTGCCAGGCAGTCGCACTTGCAATCACTCGGCGAACGAGGCAGTCATAAAAATTGTTATTTCACCGAATTCCTGTTATTTTTATTTATTTTCTCTCCTGTGTAGCACAAGCCTATTAAACAAGATTTATTTATATGTAGAACAAGTTTTCTAAATAAAGACAAACTAATTCATTACTTAACAAAGAAATCAGTAACAAAACACTTAAACTAAACCGGCGCCTACTCATAAATTATTCAATAAATTTATTACGTACATTTACAACACTTTGCTATAACAATTTGTGTAGGCGTTTATCAATATTTAATATTTGCGTGTATTAACAGCTTATGTACTCGCTTCATGTAATACCTAAAGCAAATATAGTATAATGTGATACGGCTCTTTATAATCCGCTTGTCATTTTATTTATTTTTTCCCCTTCCCTCCGGACCTCTGAGCAGTTCAGACGCATTTTTAGTAATTTACACCTTATTTTTATTTGTAAAAACATAAATTCATTCACTTAAATTCAGTGCAAATATTAGGAGCGCATATTTACCAGAAGCTTACTTAACTGACTACGTGTGACACGATTCGGCTTCGTTTGTGTGCTGCAACGGATAAAACACAAGCAAGTTGTGAGTGAAGGATCCCCTTATATTTTTTTTACCGGAGGTCAACTTATATCAGACGGAAAGCAGTTTTGTTCAATTCTGTCGATTGCCACCAGAATAAGCTGACCCCTGCCGCATTAAGTTGCACTTTGCCTCTTCAATCTACTGGCAGCCTAGTACTTTTTTCGAACATGCCGATCAACCGTTCTCCGCCGCCTCAGTCGACAACGTCTAAGACGTCTGCTGCAACATTGCCTGTCTCAAACGAGCAGGCGCTAGCTACACCACTTAGTTCATCTGAACCTAACTTAAGCAGTGATACTCATTCACCAGAATCCTTGCCAAATATTACTTTTAGAAATACCAACTTAACCCATTTTATGTCTGAGATGCGGAAAATGTTTCACGAATTTAAGCAACAACAGGACGAGAAATATGATAAATTGTTTTCCGTTGTAAATGACATACGTGATTCCTTGGAATTCCTATCTAAACAACATGAGGATCTGAAATTAGAAGTAAAGGTTCTAGAAACGGAACGTGAAGGAAATTTGAAATATATAAATGAACTTGAAAGAAAGCTTGACAGTATGGAGCAAAGCGCACGATCTACTTGTGTTGAGATACGTAATATTCCATGTTGTAAATCTGAAACGAAGTCCTTACTGTTGAATACTATCATAGAAACTGGTAAATTACTGAACCTTACAATTCAGCCGAGAGACGTCAAAGATGTATTTCGGATAAAAGCAAAGGACCCAGCAGTCAAGCCAATTATAGTAGATTTTACCTCAGTGTTGCTTAAGGAAGATTTTCTGCAAAAATTTCGTAACCATATTAAAAATAACTTCAAACTGACAACTGAACACCTTAAAATAAGTGGCCCTGCAAATCGTATCTATATATCAGAAAATTTGTCAGCCAAGAATAAAAGACTCTTCTTCCTAGCTAGGGATGCAGCTAAAACCAACCAGTTTGAATTCTGCTGGGTCTCACATGGGAGGATTTTTGTTCGCGAAAGACCTGGTAGTCCCCACTTACAGGTGAAGAACGAGTCAGACTTAGCAAGGATTACGAAAACAGCGTGACTAGTCATTATGATAGCAAAAGACGTCGCTGAATATCTAGCTCTTATATCATTTTTTCTATATTTCTTGCATGATTACCCTAGATTTTTTATTCATTGTAAAAATTCATTCAAATTATTCTTTGTTGCCACTCAAACTACACACTTCACACTCTACAGCCATTTCACACATCATCCACCTTATCCTACTCATACAATCCACTACCTTCATGTTACAAATACTCAGTCAGTTAAGTTGTTCGCGTATTCTAACACACTTTATAAGCGATATTTCATAAAAGACACTAGAAAGCCGTTTATTGCTTTCGTAAATAATGTAACTTATGTCCCATTTTTCTTTCCCCTGTTGTTTTTTAATATTCTGTGGAATGGATGACTTAACTTCTATAACAAGCGAAGTCGAAAATGTTTCTGTATCTAACTGCTACATGTGCTCACCGTAACAGTAACACAGTAATTAATATTAGACTTACTAAATACCTCGACAAATTTCAGATCTTAGCACCAAATCAGTTCGGCTTTAGACGTGGTAAATCTACAGATGATGCTGTCTTGGAACTTACCGACACAATTGTAGACAATTTCGAAAAGAAACATAAAACTATTGGTATATTTTTAGATCTCTCTAAGGCTTTTGACACTGTCTCTGTCCCCATGCTTCTTTCAAAGCTAAATAACATAGGCATTCGCGGTACTGCATATGATTTGTTTTGTAGCTACCTGACGGGCCGCAAACAGTCCCTTAAGATAGGAAACTTCATAAGTGGCGAAGAGTCTCTTACTTTTGGAGTACCACAGGGCAGTGTACTGGGCCCAACCCTATTCCTCATATATGTGAATGAGCTGTGTCAGTTAAACATACCGAACTGCAAAATTATTACTTATGCAGATGACACAGCTCTAATAATTCACGGTGTTGATTGGAGTGGGGTTCAAACAAACTCAGAACTGGCCCTAAATTCTGTAACGAAATGGTTAACCAAAAATCTCTTAACCCTAAATACTAGTAAAACGAAATTCATTGTATTTTCTCCAAATAGCTCTAGTCAGCCAGCAACTCCTTTTGTGATCCGCGCCCACACTTGTTCTACCTCTACGTCAAACACAAGCTGTGACTGTCCTAAACTTGATAGTACTCAGACTGTTAAATACTTGGGTATTTTAGTGGATAGTCATCTTAAATGGAAACAGCAAATTGATGCCACAGTTACACGACTGAGGAAGCTTATTTATATTTTTAAGAAACTTAGATCCGTAGTTGATTTTGACAGCTTAATTAAAATATACTTCTCGCTGGCTCAGTCGGTGTTAGGTTATTGCCTTGTTGTATGGGGAGGAACTCATAAAACGACCATGCTACGAGTTGAACGCGGACAGCGTGCTATACTTAAGGTTCTGGCGAAGAAACCGATACGATACCCAACAAAGGCTCTGTATTCTCTATGTCAGGTTCTCACTGTAAGACAATTATTTGTACTTCAAGCCATACTTCGTAAACATTGCCAGCTTGCCTATGATCCTAGTATCTTCAGTACAAAACGCCGGTCTGATAGGGTATGTGGCATAGCAGTTCGCAGAACTGAAGCGGCACGCCGACACTTTAAACACATTAGCTGCAAAATATATAATAGAATAAATAAGGAAATAAATATCTATTCATTAACTAGAAATAAACTCAAAATCAAATTAAATATGTGGCTAAAACAATTAAATTATAACGAAACAGAAGAACTAGTGGAATTGTAACTCACACACATCCTTACACATACACTAACATACACATAATACACACACACACACATTCAGATGAATGTGTTACATACACAAATTATACAAGTACACATACACACAACCACTCATCTAATCACACAAAGACTTAATATACTTACATTAGATTCTTTTTAAATTGTTAATTAGACTAAAAAAATTCCGCATCTTTGGTTTTTGTTACTGGTACAATTTATTTTCTTACCTGGAAAGGGGCGCTGATAACTGCGACACAGTTTAATACTATTGCTGTTATCATCGTTTCAACTTGTTTGTTTTTGTATGTTTTTCTTGTTTCAAATAAAGAATTTTTATAAAAAAAAAAAAAAAAATTAAGATGTATCGGAAAATAAATTAGGAGGTATAGACGTGAAATGACGACGCTTTTAGTGAAAATGTGTGACGTGTGTGTATTTCCTTATGGGAACCTTATGTTGGTATTCGTTTTATTGCTTGAAATATCTAAAAAGATTGTTAAAATAGTCTTTAGGGTGATTTTCTACCAGAGATGTGTTCTGTAGCTATGCTACGAAGATGTAATAGCTAAGCTGTGAAACTAAGTGACTATTTTCACTGACACTAAGCTATGTAGTTGTGCGAAGAAGAAGTGCAGTTCGAGTATGCGATGTATTGATAGTAAGAGAGCCTTACATAGCACGCATCTTTCCATAAAAAAATATAGCTTAGCAAAATCCATCTCCACCAGTACTTAGCTATGTGTACCACTGAATATGATTGGTAGAAGCCAAAAATACGACACTGCTATTGTCCCGCTGCGACAATATGAGCCTTTAGCATGCTTTCAAACAGTTAAATGAGTAAGCCGATAACATAAAAAATAATTTAGTAACTGTTTTATTTATCTGTACTGTATTTTTTTTTTGTACTTATTAATTTTATTAATCAGATTCCTGCCTTATGCCTATGGACATAATGTCTGAAATAAATAAATAATATAATATAAAAAAAACAAAAATATATTACCAAAACAAACAGTACCTAAAACGCGAGCCACAAATGAATTTAGCACCTAATCAAATAATAATACGGCCGACATTAGCTAATTATTTTATCGTAATTCTGTTACAATGATTTATTACGACGCAATCTGTTTTCTGCCTGTCTACCTAACAGAAATATTATAATTCTATTTATATCCTTCGTTCTGTTATAAACAATGGCTTATATTTAATATTGGGTATTTGTATTTTCTTAAAATATGTATTTTGTATTTGATATTATTTAATTTAGGAAATCTGGTTCAATATTATTTTAAGATCGGATGTCTAAAAGTTTATGTAGTTGTGCGAGGAAGGTGCGAAACCCGAGTATACGATGTATCGATAGTTGAGAAGCCACCCACAGCACGCAACTTTTCATACAAAAACATGCGTTAGCTGAGTCCATTTCCACCAGTTTTATGCTATGTGTACCAATGAATATGATTGGCTTTATAGTTCTGAAATACAATAATAATTACCAAATGTGCAAACATGTATAGTTCACTTCAGATCACATCACAACAACAACCTATAAGTGGCCACTGCTAACCAAAGGCCTCTTCTCGCACGGAGAAGGTTTGAACATTAATCACCACACTTATTCAATGCGGGTTCATCAATAATTCACTTATCCCAACATTTAAACTCATACAACATTTCATATCATTCACACTCTTAACATTCTCACATAGAAAAAAACACACGAAAAATATATCATACATATCCCTACAAAAAAAAAAAGCAAAAAGAGACACACGACCAAAACGCAAAATTAATCCTTAAACAAAAATATCTCTCACTTGCTGACATTTCAACGTCAAAAATTACTCACTTCTAATAAAGAGCTACGTAATTTTTCTCAGGACAAGCGGAGGAGAGGGTGAGTAAAAAAAAAATATAAATTGCCCCCATGCTCTTGACAGTACAGTCGTTATAGCAGTTTTATGTCCCGTCCTTTATCAAGGGATGAGCGGGGTTGGAGACTCGGAAAGTTGGAGAAATTGTGCCGGTAATGTGGAATAAAGAGAGCGGCTCGAGTCTTCACGTGGGTGTAGGAAAGCAGAAAGCGGTCTCAATCAATTATGATTAATGTATGATTGCACGGTTGTCTGTCTCCTATAGGGGTAGGCAGAGACAATGGAACGCCAATTGCTACGGATCTTACATACCTCTTTAGGAAGCTAAAGAGACATAATTATGTATATTGATAGCATAAAATGACTGATGACACTGGGCAACTGGCTGCCGTGCAAACGTGTAGCGGGTTTGATTCTCGCACCGAGCAATTCTTTGTGTGTTCCACAAATTGTCGTTTCCGGTCTGGTGTCATGTGCATGTGAAATTGTATGTTTGAATTTTATTGACTAGGTAGCTGATTTACTAAAGATTAACTTAAGCTACTTTTATATTTTAGATAATGAAGTCACAAATTCTATAATCCACGCAAGCGAAGCTGCGGTCATCAGCTATTTCAGTATTGTAATAATATGAGTAAAATAATTAATTCTCAAACCAAATAAAAATGAAATAAAATTTCCAAGTATACCTAGTTACGTATTTTACGCCGACAAAATCCTCAAACGTTGTGTTTTCTTTTAATCCAGATTCCATTATGATGGTAATTATAAAATTAATAAGAACAAACACGGTAACATAGTAAAAGGGTTGTCATCCCATATTTTGTGTTTTAATTAAAAACCAACATTACTCATTATGTTGCATTTTAAAATAGATGGGATATTATAATAAGAATAATTTTGTAGAGATTTGGATTATAGGTGGATAAAAGGGATTTTAATACTAGATACACATAGAATAAGGTTGCTTTTCCATCAAAGATTTGCTATGTAGTTTTGCTGCGAGGATGTAATAGCTTAACTGTGAAACTATGTGACCGTTTCCATTGAATATTTACGCATTTCCACTTAGCTATGTAGCCGTGCGAGTAGGATGTAGTATGAAGATGCGCCGCTGCAAAGTGACTGTGCGAGGAAGACGAGTAGCTCCAGTATGCGATGTATCGACAGTAGGGAAACCATCCATAGTAATATGTTTCCACATAAAAAACAAAGCTTAGTTGAGTCCATTCCCACCAGTGCTAAGCTTGTGCACCAATGAATATGATTGATGGAAGCCAAACGCATCCACAGCAACTTAGCATAGCACATCTCTGGTAGAAAAGCACCCTTAATCGTCCTTATACTTTACTGATAAGTGAAGCTACCGTGTTAGTACTTATAAGTACTTTTACTTATAAATAAAATAAAAAGTACAGTCGAGTAAAAACGTGAGAGTTTACCACGTGTCCAGGTACACTTAGCGCTAATGTTCTCGTTTAACCATTAACTCTTTACTTCGTAAGTACAGTGATGTAGTATAAAGTACTGGAAGTGGTATAATAGTTTTGTGCTGAAAGTCAAAAGTTTTGTAGCATTTATTTTGATTGATTATTGAATTGTTGGTGATTTTGAGTTTTAATTTTAGGCTGGAAATTTCATTTGTAATTTTCAAAAAATATATCTGATTTTTTATGTCGTGGTGGCCCGGAGGTTTAAGACGCTCCTCATGCATGAGGATGCGTGTACGAAACCTACCAACGGCAAGTACCAATGTGACTTTTTCCGAGTTATATGTACTTTGTTAGATTATTTAGACACCTCTGACAAATAGTGGAAGAAAACATTGTGACGAAACCTGGGCTTATAAATTCTAATTATAAGCTTGAAATCGCCAACCCGCATTGAGCAATGTGGTGATTGGTACTCAATGCTTCTCCGTGTGAACACGCCTTTGGTTAGCAGTGGCCACTAATGAAGTCTTCATGTAGCTTTAAATAAAATTCTTTAATCGTACTAACTGTATTTCAATCAATTCTGCTTTCCTTTTATAAGAAACTTATAATTATTTTTTTTAAACCTAACCTCAACAAAATACAAAAAAAAAACATAAAAAAACATACATACAATATATTACAATATACATGTAATAGATACAATTTCCACTCCATATTTCCTTCCACGAAATAAACAACCAATCAAAATACATTTCCAATCTTGGAATTTTGTATTAATTACAAACAAACTCTTCAACGCCAAACGGTATCGAATTCATTGAATTCCCATGAGCATTACCCCTTCCGATTGCTTAACAATTAGACGATCTGAACAACTGAATATTTCTCTCCGAGATACCTTAACAATTAGAGAATCACATAGCCCTGTTAATCAGTGAAATCTTTGATAAATTTTCTTAGAGAATATTGGAAAATTCATTTAGAGGTTGTCATTTCATTATTTTGATTGACTTGTTCATAGTCTTGATGTTTTTAGATTAGATAATTTCTTTGGGATGTTGTTTTGAAGTGTAATGCGTTTTATTTTTCTGGTTTCTTAACTAGAATAATTAAAATAAGAGTTCTGAGTTTAAGTTGCCTATGCCGTTAGCAACATGCCGCTCGTATTTAAGGGACCTAAGAAAAGTTAATTATTTAATTTTGTCTAAAGGAATTAAATTTATTATTATCTCTGATAGACTCTTCGAAACTGCCTGCACAAAGCAATCCAAAAACTAGAAAATAGACATGTACAGTATAGTCGACACTCAAAATCATCTAATTAATCTGTTTTGACTATTGATTTTGACTGTCGCATCCAGTACTAATCAGATCTATGTCAGTCCTCTGGTCTATAATCAAGCTTGAACGAAACAGGGGCAGTTTCGAATCGCCTAATACCTACTCCTTACTTTCCTCGCTAGAGGATAAAAGTGCTAATCTTTAGCTTAAATACTTAATTAGCACTAGATGGCTATTTTCTTGGTAAGAAGACTATTTTCTTTTGTTTCGAATTACATGTTGTAGTAGTTAACTTTGTTAGTTGAGCAGTCATAGGTACAACTGTCAAATTGCTATCATTTGCTGTGTCAGACAATAATGTATGTAGCCATAGGCTTATCCCGTATTACAATAAGTGTGGAAGAACAATGTTTCGGCTCAACCGGAGAGATACCACGGCCTCACTGAAACCCAATTCCCCAACAACCTTTAAATTCCTAACCCCCCAAAAGGCCCGCAACGCGCTCATTTACCGGATTATATCATTAAAAAAAAATACTTTCACAAACAAAATCAACGCCAACTCAAAAGCCAAACCCATCGACATTTCCATTCCCAAATTATTTAATTTAAGGCTCCTTGGGATACGGAATGCCGGCCGAGATCCTTTCCCATTCCTATCAATGGGATCCTTGCTATGATAGAGGTGCATTGTCATGATCCATTGTATGGGCCAATTGTGATCTGCATATTGGGAAAATGTTGAGGAGTTTTAGAATTTCGTTCCGTAAAGTATTATACATATAGTGTTTTGGTTTGTATGTCAGTACCCTTAGGACGAGTTTGCTTTACGTTAAACGAAAACGAAACGAGAGGGTGTTTTGATTGGCCTATGCGAATAAACCAACTAATCAGAGCGCTGAACGCGCTGATGAGATTAAATTTTTGGATGCATTGACAAATTGTCTATAATTCCTTATTTAAAACACATTACATACGCAATTGCCGTAATATCTATTATTTATAACATATTACATGTCCAATACGCTCCAGTACGTTAGATGGATTGGAAATCGCAGTTTAAAAGGTTCAAGTTAAGTCCGTCGATGAGGAGAGTATGTGTACTAGCATGTTAACGGCTACGCCCGTTATCTTGTGTATGTCTTGAGCGCGCTCAAAAATTGCACGCTTATTGCACCATTTGAACATAAACTAAAGCATGGGGACAACTTTGCTGTCACTAAACGGCACTGCTGACAAGCAATTGTTCATCATTTCTCGTACCTCAATTTGTATATTTTAATAGAAACAAAAAACAATCATCATATACAAATCTATACCTTAACCCTTTGACCGAAGTCTTTCAATAACTAACCGATAACTTATACATAAAACCTATATTCACTCAAAACGTACATTTTAACAGTCACCTGAGAGATTACTTCGAGACCAACAGTCTGGAAATGTTTGAAGAAAATCTTTGCACTTCACCAAACCATTCCACTTGCTTACACAGATTTCGCGACGACTTTCTCACGACTGGTGTGCGCTCAACCATTTGATTTTGGCTCCACAGATGTAGAACTATAACAGGTTAGGTCGAGCAATTCGTAGACTGTGGAAATATTATAAGTATGGTGACTAGAACGAAGGGAAACGGAGAGAAATGTTTTTTTAGAAGTTTTTTAGTTTATCATGGTTAGAGTTTCAGTTAACACGTGGTTCAAATAATTTAATTTGGACATTTACATTATACATCAACAGCCTATAAGTGGCCACTGCTGACACTGAGCAAGCATTAATTGCTTGCTCAATGTGGGTTGGCGATTTCAAACTTATCCGGAGCTGCGGATTACCTAGCGGAAAAAAACCAAGCTACGGCTCGAAGCCCGGGAGTAGGATTGAGGTCCCTTTTAGTCAATAAGAGTCTGATATTCCCTTTGCACCTCACTCAAGGCGGGAGAAGTTGAATTCCATCCAATTCCCTTCCCAATCCCCGATCTCCCAACAACCCTTAAATTCCTTACCCCCAAAAGACCGGCAACGTACTTGTAACGCCTCTGGTTTCAGATGTCCATGAGCGGTGGCGATTACTTACCATCAGGTGATCCGTCTATTCGTTTACGGGCTCATACCATTAAAAAATCTTACAAAAGTAACCCTTCGAGGGTACAATATTCTTGTTGTAACATTTTAGAAACTAGTACCTAGAAATCTGTGTTGATTTATTTTTTCCATGATGAAGTAGGCTTGTTATTTCAGTTCTTCCAAAATGTACTCTAATTAATTACATTAAGCAAACAGGCTCTATTTTAATTAGACATAATGTTATACCTTTTGTAGTTGCTTTAATAATAATTATGAAACATGAAAATGAAAGGGTAAGAAAGATTATTGTAGAAATATTTCATAACAGCCCCTGGACTTAAAATGGTCTGGTACACAATATTCGCATAGTGATTGTAATTTGTGTTTGTATTATTTTAGTACGTCTTCGTGATTATTCGATTATGACTAGGTAACAAAGATTTATTTATAGTACTAACATATACAGTATAGAGATCACTCATATGATTTAAATGAAACTACTAGTAGTACTCGTCCACAGAAGCATAATACAACTAAATATTTCAACGAAAACCGAAAAAAAATCAAACAAAATAAATAATGAAATTAATCAAGTATTAAATTTTGTGTGATAGCTCCATGTACCTTGACCACAGAAGAGCTGTAAAGATGTAAGTTGTCTAGGAATGTTACGTACATGTGGCGCGGCTGTTATAATGCCGTATTTGTAAAGAGTGTTAAAATTAGAATAATGCAGTTTTTGGCTTACCTACTGGGCCTATGTCGCTTATTTCTCATATAGGTATTGTTAGCCAAGATGATAATAAATATGTAGTTTAAATTAAATCATAAGAGGTTCCCATACGGTCTATTAGTTTATCTCTGCCAAACTATTTGGCATCTATGAGTTAACATATTTTAACGACAAAGACAGTAACTTAACATAGATACACCACGAATTCAACTAAGTACGAGTAACTACCTAAGTAAATATAATATGTATTTTACGAACTCTTTCTCAAAATAAAATAGACATCTGATCATAATGTTAGGACTATATTTTTATTTTATTTCTAAATCAACGTGAATATATATTTGTGAACAAATTGCTTCAGTAAAATTTTATGGTACACACCATTCATAATAAAACGTGGCTATAGGGATGGGAAAAGTTGCCGGGACTCCGACTCGAAGAGTAGGTAAAGGAACTGGGTGGGTTTTAGTCAGTAAGAGTCTGATACCCCCTCTCGCCCTATTTAAAGTGGGAGATGAGCCGTTGGATGATTTTCTTCTCTTACAATTAAGAGATGGAAAAAGGAAAATATTATTTTGGAATTCTTTAGATTAGAAAAGAACTGCTTGTAATAATATGCAGGGATTATAGAGGTAATAGGTAAATGATAATCTATGATAGATAACGGTTCACTCACATAAATTCAGTATGTCTCACGATAGTTATAATAAAAAAAATTGGTCATTTATAAAACAGAAATAAAGTATTTAAGTAGTATGATAAAGCTTTCAAATACTAGTTAAATGTGAATTTATTATTACTTTTGATTATTAATTATTATAACGGTTTACAAAACTTAAGTTAAAAGAAAATGCACAGCAAAATCAGATCAAAAAAATATTAAAAAACGTATAAAACGTAGCTATTGTTTCAATTACTAATATCACAACAATCTACTTACCTCCTTAACACAGCACTTAAACTAAAGAAACCGTCCCATTCATTTTAAAAAACGAATAAAAATCCCGGGAACTTTATCATCCCGTGCCACTTGGAACATTCAAATCCCGGGCCGGGATTACGTGCGGCCCAACTCTAGTCTCACTACTGTTATAAATAAGAATTGGCCTCCTGAATTTTTAGCATACTTTTTTCAGTAGGTACCGTTGGTAACGTTATTGTAATGTACCATAACTTTTTATGCTAGACGAGAATGGATTAAGTTTTATGAGGTAAAATGTAAGTGCAAGCCAGGATCTACAGTAGATACAACCATGAAAACATTGAAGTCCGGCGCGTCTCAGGAACATGAATAACTGTATTGGATCCCGCAACGAAATAAATCAGAGTGTATTATCAGAAAAGAAGCAAATCATTTTGGCTAACAAACGAGAGAATGGAGATTTGGTTTAGTATTTTTAGTGATTAATCTAAAATATAATAAATAAATTATAGGGACTAATCTAAATTATAATACTAAGATAGTTATTATCTCCTTTATCATATGATATAAAAATGAATCGCTAAATGTGTGGCTTTTTTTTTTTTTTTTTTGAGGGGGGAATATCATGTGTGGCTTAGTGCAAAGTCTGAAAAAGAAAGCGAAGATGTCTTTGCTTTATTTTTTAGGTGAAAAAATTGTCAGATGAAACAACATTCGCGGGATACGTTAGTTAGTAGTTTATTTATGGATATTATGATTTTAAGTCAATACATATTTTTTAATCCCCTAAGAATAGAATGTAGATATCTAAAAATAAAATTATAGATGATATTTTTGCAAGTAATTTTTCATGAATATTTTTCTAATATCAGTTTTTAAGTTTAATAATTTACGACTAATAATTTATTCAGCGTTCGACTAGACAAATAAATATTTCTACTGAAAACAAGTAAATAAATTACATTGACAAAAATTACACAGTAAAATAAATATTAGTTTTTAAAAATAAATATGTATTTCATACGCGCATCAGTTGGTTTTTTGAAGTTAAGAAATGAAAAGGAGAAGAAAATCATTTTGGCTAACAAACGAGAGAATGGAGATTTGTACATGTATAATAATAATCATAAAATCATGCATTTTATTACATTGAGACCACATCGCAATTTATTACTAGACACATCTTATCTGAGAATCTCCAAAAACACCAATAATTTTATTCTTAGCCCACGAATTAAACACAACACTTCATACTCTTAAATACCCAATGTGACTTTTCGAATGATGAATTAATCTATATCTATATCTATCTCTATATAAAAAAAATGCTCTTGGTTATTCTCGCTAAAACTCGAAAACGACTGGATGATTTGTCCAATTTTTAAATAGAATTATTTGTGACAGTCCAGGGAAGGTTTAAAGGGTGAGAAAAATGAATGAGGCGGTACGAAGTTTGCCGGGTCAGCTAGTAAAATCTAAATTAAACGTAATATTAGAACAAAAATACACTTTACGTCATAGCCTTTCAATCACATATTCAAAATCCTACAACTTATACAATTACAATTACTTATACAATTGCAAAATGTAAATAGTGTGCGATTGGAATCAGCCGTGGCCTAACAAAATGGTCGGCTATTGGCCTCACGTGGTCGGAAACTAACAATACTCACTAACGAGATATTTGAAGCACGTTCCGCTGGTGAATTCAAATTTACTACGAAACGGTATTCAAATTCGAAATTATGGTCGTGTTGGTGTAGAGGAGTTGGATAGAACTCGAGTTGTTTTCGTGAAATGCTTACTTGTGGTGTGATAACTAGAGGGTGGGTATGTTATATGGAGTAAGTACAAAGAGGAGATGCCATAATGTGATTGTGCACTGTGACAAAACACATGGTACAATGATATTGAAAGGAAAAAGGTATTGATAGGTTATAATTGGCAACGTTTTTGTAGTATGGGTCTGCATGTTGGAAAACAGAAAGGGACGTGGTTTGTAACACCTCACGCTCCTCGTAAAGCGTCAAGCGTTATGTTGAAGGGAAATTCAGTTATGATATCTCCATTCTGTAACTAGCGCTTTCCTAAAAACTGTTAAGTGTATTGTTTTTCTTTTTTGTAAATATTAGCTATTGTTGATATTGCTCGCTAGAAATCTCGATACCATAACGATTTAATCGATTATCTAGATCTTTTTTAAGCATAGACTAGTAATTAAAATGTTGTTTCGAAGACTATAAAATAAATCACACTTGAAGTCTAAACAATTTGAACACAACTTTAAAGCAATTTGATAATAATTTTGAAAATAATAATTCTTTACTGATAACTTGGTCTAATAACATAATTAATTTACTATTACTTTTTTAAGTAACAAATAAAATTTTAACAAAACCAAACATTAATTCGATCCATAACATAACTCCCATAAAAACTTTGCTTTACTCAATAACCAAATCAAAGGTCAATGGGCAAATTGTATGGGAAAAAAACCCACAGCGGACAGAAACGAAATTATCAGGATATATGAATAAAATGTGTCTAGTTTATCATGGTAAGGGTCGCTTTCTTGTGGGATGTGGGAGTATGGAGAAAAATAAACTTTTACATAATTATTTATTCGGCGTGATCAATATCCTTAACATAATTCGCATAGAGCTGAAAATTGGCATAGACGTTAAGTACATCATTATAAACAAAATGTCAAAAATCCCCATCGATCTCACTTTTGGTAAAAAAAATATTCAAGGTTAAAAGGTCAAAATTACGGTTTTTTCCATTTTTCTCGAAAACGGTAAGTTCTATCGTTAAAATATGTTCGACACAGTTGTAGATCATACAATTTTCTACAAAAATGGTTTATAATTTTTAGTCTTACGACTTTTCATTCGTGAGATATCACGGTTTTAAATAAATAAATCATAGTTTACATAACTCAATGAATTTGACTCGCTATCTCCCGCGCGATTTTACCTGCTGCACGGCTCCTATTGATTGTAGTCAATAAATTGACTATTTAACACAAAAAGAATAATTCGATTCAGGTCAATAGTTCTTGAGATTAGCGTGTTCAAACAAATTCTTCTGCTTTAAATATTAGTACTACTTCCGCACAGTTTTATCTGCTACTCAACTTTTATTAATTGTAGCGAGATGTTTTATAGCGTATAGCCTTTCTCGATAAATGGACTTATTCAACACAAAAATAATAATTTGGTGCGAACCCGTAGTTTTAGACATTAGTGCGTTCAAACAAACTTTTTAGCTTCAAATAATAGTAATACTCCTGTTCGGTCTCATCCGCTGCTCGGCCCCTGTTGACGGTCGCGTAATATTTTATAGCTTAACCTTCCTCGACGAGAAGACTATCCAAAACCAAAAAAAAAAAAAAATCGCAGTAGTAGTTCTGGAGATTAGCGCGTTAGGAGATTCAAACTAACTCTTTAGTCTTACATATAAGTACCACTCCCGCGCGATTTTACCCGCTGCTCGGCTCCTAGTTATCATAGCGTGGTGTTTTATAACCTATAGGCTTCCTCGATAAATTGACTATTCAACACAATAATAATAATGGCCTATAAGAACTGAGCAGAGCGATTGAAACAGCGCCGGAATACTTAGTAACTAATGTATAAGCTAAAGAGTTTGTTTCTTTGAACGCGCAAATCTCCAGAACTACAACATCGAATCGAATTATTTCTTTCGTGTTTGATAGTCCATTTATTGAGGTAGGTTATTATTTAGGAAACATTAGGCTATGCTTAATAGAAGGCGAGCATCGATTGAAACTGCGGAAAAGTAGTACTAATATTTTAAGCTGAAGAATTTATAGAACACGCTAATCTCCAGAACTAGTAGTCCGTATCAAAATGTTTTTGTGTTAATTATTCCATTTATCGAATTATGCTATAAGCTATAAAACATCATGCTACCTACAATTAATAGGAGCCGAGCAGCAGGTAAAACCCCGCGAGTATTATATAAAATATGTTTTATTTTATTAAAACCGCGATATCTCACGAATGGAAAGTCGTAAGGGTAAAAGTGATGAACCGTTTTTGTAGAAAATTGTATGATCTACAACTCTGTTGAACATATTTTTACGATAAAACTTGCCCTTTTTGAGAAAAATAGAAAAAACCGTAATTTTGACCTTTTGACCTTGATTTTTCATTTGGTAAAAGTCGAATCGATGGTGATTTTTGACATTTTGTTTATAATCATGTAGTTAACATCTATACCAATTTTCAGCTTCATTAAACGATTTGGGAAGTATGTCAAGGTTGCGACTTAATTTCGTCTATTTTTGGTTCTAACTTTTTTGTCCCATGGATTAAAAAAATAATAATCATACCTAATGTTAAGTAAATTTATACTCTTTCATTTGATATCATTTTCATTCGTGTCCGCGACCGGGTCGGATTCCGCCCAATGACCTTTGACCACCATCATCACTTCTAGCACTCACCAAACTCTCAATACAACCAATCAATAACATGACAAAATAAACATCAAAGTTTGTCCAACAATACAACTGCCTTCTGCCTTTGGCCTAGCTCCCATTGATTTGGAAACAACTCAGTCAGTTCTGTTGCTCCTCTGTTTTCGCTGCAAACGTCTAGGACCCGACTCAAAACAATCGTTTTGATTTTCTATACCTGTCCTTCGGTTGTCCCCCAACATGTAAACAAGAATATCTGAATACATGTCCATTCATTTCAATTCGAATTGGGATAGGGCAGTGGTTGTCAAACGGTGGGCTGTTGACCACCAGTGGACCATAAAAGACATTTTTTTTTTATGAAGCACGCCGTAAGCGAACAGACGTATCAAGTGCGTTGCCGGTATTTTGGAGGTTAGGAATTGAAGGGTTCGGAAATTGGGGATTGGGAAGATTGGGAATAGGGGAATTGGGCCTCCGGTAACCTCACTCACACAATGAAACACAACGCAGACGTTGTTTCACGTCGGTTTTCTGTGAGGCCGTGGTATTAATCCGTGGTATCGCAAATTATGAAAAAAAGTACACAAGATAGCCTAGGTTAATAGGGTAGATGACAAATTTTTATTTTAATGTTCATCTTGTAGATTATTTTAAAATATAGGACACGTATTTTTTTTTTCTTACGGAAACAAATACTTTCGAAAACAATAATATATCGATTTGAAATATCGCGTGACGTCACTTTATACGTCGAAATGACGTGTATGCTCCCACTCCTAAACTTTAATTCGTTTTATCTAAGTATTGATAGATCTAGATGTTATCTTATATGAGAAAAAAATAGTCATTTTTTTATGTACCTAACAGGGGGTAGTTATCCCTTTTCATCATTCTTTCTTCATCGTTAGGTTAGGGATAACCTAACAAGATTGATGAAAAGTACCCGAAATACAAAAGGTTGGGAACCCCTGGCCTAGGCCAATATGATTCAAGGTCTATTATTGCTATGTTTATGGTATTCAAGAGGAGAATATTTTGGGAATTGTATTTTAGTTAATGGTTTAGGTACTTAAATTAAATTGGTGAGTGAATACGTTTGTTTCTTATAAGTATGTTATTATATTGTGTATTTTGTTAGGTAAACTCAAATCGATACCTTAATTGGCAAACCAGCTAACTCCTTATGAGCAAATTTTTCAGGAGACACTTAAAACTCTATCATACCTTTTGTTCCATACGATGTTAACAAAAAAATATTACGAGATGTGGAGTTAGCTGGTTTGCCAATTAAGGTATCGAAATGTTAAATGTTTTGAACATCTTTCAGACAGCGTTAAAACGAGTATGAATAGGGAAGATGACTATTAATTTTTTTACTCTAATGTCCGTCTTGTTCTAAAATATTAGACACGTATTTTTTATTTTCTTATGGAAACCAACACTATCGAAGATATAATTATTTGAAATATTGCGTGACGTCACTTCTAGGTACGTTTTCTACGTAGAACGACGTATATTTTGTTCTCAGTCCTAAACTTTGATTCGTTTCATGTAAATATTTTTATCTTATATGGCAAATAAAAAATGTGTATAATTTTGTATAGATGTAGGTTATAGTTCGGAATAACACATGAGGTAATTTTTATCCCGTGAACGCAGGCGAAGCCGCAAACAAAAGCTATTAAATAATATAAGTCAAAACGGTTCACTATAAAACAAAATCAGTCTGTCACTATGCCATTGACCTCATAAAACTCTCATAACTAACCCCTTTCTAAATACCCTAACAAAAGTCGACATTTCTAAGGTCCAATTTTCCAAAGGCTATATTGTCTTGGCAGCCCCGGATCTACATTTTTTTTCACCCGGGGCAAAATTTGAGAAATGCCGCCCCCACCTACTTTTTTTTTTTTCCATTAGGATTTTGTCCTGTGTCGTGGGTGCGTTTACAAACATACAAGTTCACATGCACACAGACCCGAAACAACAATTTGTGGATCACACAAAGAGTTGCTCCGTGCGGGAATCGAACCCGGTACCCGTTGCACGGTAGCCAGTTGCCCAGTCACCGCACCAACCGTGCAGTCAAATCGTGTTTATTTTCACCTTTTTCACCCATATAATTGCAACAATCAGATGTCCACAAATTGTTTGAAATTTGGACAAAGCCTACATACTAACCAGCCCCGGATCTACATTTTTTTTTGCCGGGGCAAAATTTGCAAAATGCCACCCCACCTACTTATGTTTATTTTCACCTTTATCACCCATATAATTGCAACAATCAGTTGTCCACAAATTGTTTGAAATTTGGACAAAGCCTACATACTAACCTACCTTCCGGAAATAATACATCCACACAGGCCTACATTTTCTTTTTCACGGAAAGGGTTTAAGTTTAATAGGTCTCCTATAGTAAATGGGGTGTGCTGATCACGAATCTGTGCTTAGTTTTTTTCTAACACGTCAGGTTTTTGGAAAAGTGTGTTTAATTTTTTTATAGAAACTGCCAAAAAATACTTAGAAAATATTTATTGAAGATATATTGAAAAGAAAATTACACTGCAAAATTGAGGGGCTCATAAAAAAAATAATCTACGTTAGACAGACGTTGGTTTTTTTTAATGAAATCGTTCTCTTTTTCCCTGAAAACTGCACCCTGTTCAAGGCCCAGCAGTAATCAGGCATCATTCTAATATCCCAACTTCCTTGGTTACGTCTCTCCATCTCCTTTACGTTTTGATGGAACCTCTCTCCCTGTTCCTCGCTGACAACTCCAAGATTTTCGGGAAAATAGTCAACATGGGAATTCAGAAAATGAAGTTTAACGCTCATATTGCATCCCAGTTTTTTTATAATTTTGGAGCATCTTAGCTACAATTTCTTTGTACTTAATTTGGAGACTTGTTATTTCCAAGGAAATCTTCTATGACTTCTACGAATGAACTCCATACTTCAGATTCATCCTGGGTCATTGTATTCTGGAACAATCTATCCGATTTTAAATTTCGAATTCGAGGGCCTACAAAAGTTCTTCTTTAAGTTGAGCTTGAGAAAGTGCAGGAAATTTGTCGCATACGTATTAGCAGTCACCTTGTTTATTTTAAGCTTTGACAAACTGCTACATCAATCCTAACTTTATGTGAAGGGGAGGTGAAAGAACTGATTTTGGGTTGGTGCACATTTTTTTGTCCCGGTACAAGTCTTTCTCTGAAAGGCCATTCTTTCTTAATGTAATGTAAATTTCGTGCTCGACTGTCCCACTCGCACAAAAATCATGGATACTTTGTAAATCCAGACTGCTGACCCAAAATCATAGATATTATTTTGAGGTCTTCACAGAGTTGCCAACAATATTCGCTATACTTTATTTTATTTAGCAACAGCTCAAGATTCTCGTTCGTTTCTTTGAGATGCGCGGAGTGCGCAACAGGCACCGAACCATAGGTTTTCCATTACCATTGTACAACAAGATACCATTCAGACTTCTCTTAGAAGAATCAATAAATAACCTCCATGATGTGGAATCGTAATTATCAGCTCCCAGTTTCATGACTACTTCAGTAATATTATTACAAAATACCAGTCAACCCTCTTGAGAGAAATATTTCGCGAACTCTTTTTCACGATGCCTGTACCACGAAAATGTGGTTCTTGGAGTCAATAGATTTTTGTCTTTCAGTCGTGATCCTAGGATTTGTGCAGCATCCTTTGATAGACCCAAATCTCTCACTAAGTCATTTAATTCAGCCTGGATAAACTGTTGAGGTTAACCTATATCAGGATTGAATTCATCTTCAACCGGTTCTTCCGTTTGAACTTTCATCTGATGATTGCTGTTGGATAGTGGGAAGAAAAGGTGGAGGAATCGAAATTCCTGATCCATGAGGTACAGGTCGTTTAGCAGACGGTAAATTAGGATACTGAATTGTATGTTTGTTTTTCGAATGGACACCCTTTACATCACAAGAGCAAAAGTAACAATCGACAAGTGCTAAATAGTAAACATACAAACTACTCACATTTTTAAAACAAAACACTGACGTGGAGACAAATCTACGAGGAAGTTTTCGAACATAGCTTCATCTCACCCCCGGTGGCCACCTTCAGCACCGATATAAGGGGCACCGAGACCTCTAACTAGACCTGCTCCGGAGCCCCTGTGGTGCAACGCCCGTTACGGCATATCCTTAGGGAGACATGTACCTCCCATTAGCCTCGTTGTGCAAGTTGCATGGCAGAACGTGACCACTGTGCCACCGTCTTCCCTGAGGTCGCTAGATGGGCACCTAGAGTCCCCACTTTAGGTACCCGCGACCCCAAAGGTCCACCTGCAGTTGACGCAGGCGGGATTAGGCGTCAAGGCTGTTGCCACCTCGACGCCTTCTATAACAGGATCGGCCCTCTCACGATCCCGCTTAGCAGCCTCCTTTTGGGACATTACAGTGATTACAGTCTCACAAAAGGAGGCCACCTCCTTCCAGTTTTCTGTATCTGCCAGCATAGCCTCTACTACTGCTGGCAGAGACAGGTCTCGCCCGATCTTGGTAACCAGGACCCGCCGCTCCGAGACCCACGCTCGGCACTCTTCGAGCGTGTGCTGTGCGGAATCCAGGTTACCTCCGCAGTGGTGCCAATTTGCCGTGGTCTCTCGCCCAATCTTGTTCAGGTACTCACCGAAGCAGCCATGTCCGGTCAGTACCTGAGTGAGCATGAAGGAGATGCGCTCCTCTCTTTTCAGCCAGGCTTCGAAATGCGGCAAGATGGCTTCGACTACGCGCTTGCGTGAGATCTCTGGCTGTTGTAGCCGCTCACGCCACCGCTCGAGCGCGTGTCGCCTTTCTTGCCGCCTCAGCCTAACGAACGCCGCTCCTGGCAATCTACCACCGCCGTTTTGACGGACGGAACGGATTTGGTCGTAGACCTTGGCGTCCATATCCGCCAAGATATCCAACGGCGGAAAGCGAGCCAGGAGAGTTGCCGCCTCAAAGGACACCGTTCGGTATCCTCGTGCGATACGCCTGACAGTCGCGCTGACCAAACAGGCGCCCCGTAAAGGACCATCGATCGCACGACACCCGCGTAGAGGCGGCGAACTTCTTCTCTTATGTACTATGCCTATGCGCCTAGCGAATAATAAAATGTTCGGGCAGCACGTCTCACTCCGCGCTCAGGGTATCGGTCAAGTTGATATGGCCATGAAATTCCTGTACTTGTAGGTACTATATTTATTCCGTGGTCAAAATTAAATAAATGATGAGCTGTCCACTGGTCCGTGAATTGTGAATTTTGCCGCCCCCTGAATTTGCCGCCCGGGGCATGGGCCCCGGCTTGCCCCCTAGATCCGGCACTGTGTCTTGGTTTCAAAAAGTGTGCGTTCAGGCATTCTATTATTGTCAGACCCTTTTGTGGCCTAGAAATGGGACTGCACTTTAAAGTCCAGAGCTTTATAATCACTAGTTTAAGGTTGCTTTTCCACCAGAGATGTGCTATGCTACGTTGCTGTGGATGCGTTTGGCTTCTACCAATAATATTAATTATATTATTTTACTAGCTTTTGCCCGCGACTTCGTTCGCGTGGAATAGTGACTTCCGGCAAATTTTTGGTTTTAACCACAGAGTTCCCGATGTCGGGGGATCTCTTCAAAAATGAGATGTGGAAGATATTCTAGGGAACTCCTCAAAAATCAACATAATGAGCTCTGCGTTTGAATTTAATAGATGTATACTCACTTAGGGCATTGAAAAAATAGTTTAAAAACGGACTTAAACTAAAGAAATATTATAATCTTTCCGAACTTAAGATGAAAACTAACTTAAAACTAAAGAAAGCTACGAATTACGAATTTATAACAATTAAAAAAGAAATTATATTACAACCTATCCTCTATGCTATAATAACCAAGCTTAAACTAAATAATTTAAAAGAAACTACTTACTACACGTATGTCCTTTCTAAGGTTCTAAACTATATCTGTACCAAATTTCAACCAAATCCGTCAAATAGTTGCGGAAATTAAAGGTATAAGCATAGAATAGTGTTCGACGTGATTCTTTAATTTGACATAACTTTTTTATTTATGAACCGATTGACATGAAACAAACACTAAATGTAAATTGAAGCATACCACAATATATTCGTGAAAACCGCATCCAACTCGGATCAGCCGTTTCTGAGATTAGCGCGCTCAGACACACAGACAAACAGACAAACAGATAAACAGACAAAGAGACAAACAGACAAAAAAAAAGTTAATTACATTTTTGGGTTCGACATCGACATAACAATAACCCCTGCTATTTTTTTTATTTTTATTTTCAATGTACAGACAGCACTTTTCTACGATTTTATTATATGTATAGATATAGATTGGTACACATAGCTTAATACTGGTGGAAACAGGTTTAACTAATCTATGTTTTTTTGTATGGAAAGATGCGTGCTATGGATGTGTGCTATGGATGCGTGTTATGGATGCATGCTATGGATGTGTACTATAAATGGCTTCTCTACTATTGATACATCGCATACTTGAACTGCGCATCTTCGTTCCTCGTGCAGCTATTTTGCGGCGGCACATCTTCATAGGACATCTTACTCACACCAACACATAACTTAGTATCAAATATAAGTGTAAAGTATGCAAAGAGTTACATGTTTTCACAGCTTAGCTAATACATCTTCGCAGCATAGCTACATAGCACATCTCCGGTGGAGAAGCACCCTAAGACCATTATAGAATAGAATGGCCTTATACAATAATACTGAGTGTCTCTGATGCATGAATTAAATTCTAAATTCGATTTGTAAGCCCTTGGTATTCTGAGGGTATGACCTGAGTTTATACATTAGTTTGACCTATATACAAAAACGATGTAGGTATATAGTTTTTGTTTTTCTTTGTAATAGGTCCCAATGGAACAATTTTATGATATGAATATTTGTGTTGCGAGACCGTTGGAAAGCTGAATTGTAGTATAAGATACTTTTTTCGTTAATTGCCTAGAAAATGGCATTTAAACACTAGTCGAACGAGTGAATAGAGCCAAAGCCTTCAGCCAAATGCTATATTTTACGCTATTTAATACAAAGTAGAGTAGAATACTAAATTGTATGGGATTGTCATATTGAACACAAAGAGTTGAATATTGACCTTCTACCAAGTTCGATCTTCAAGAGGCCTGTTACCAAAAATAGATACACATTACATGAATAGCCTATAAGTAGCCATGGCTAACAAAAGGCCTGCATTTATCACTACACTTGCTCAATGCGAGTTGGCGATTTAAAACTTATAATCAGAAATTATGAAGCCAAGGTTTTTCACGATGTTTTACTTTGCCGTTAGTCAATGCTGTCTAAATAATCTTAGAAAGTATATATAACTCGGAAAAAGTCACATTAGTACTTGCCATTGTTCGGGACACTACAACATATAAAAATAGACGCATAATTAATATTATCTGGCTATAGTAACAATTTAATTTCCACTTCATGACAAAGTGACATTTCAGTATAACATTACATACATATTAATATTATCGCGGCATATGCAAATGGGGGTAGGCTGTCCATCATATATGTCGCGTCAGTACATAATGTATGCATAGGACATGATCTATTGTGTAATTAAGTCATACAGATAGAATGACAGATTATTTATGTAATTTAAATAGGTTTGCATACAATAGGGGTATAATGAAATATATTATGTAACAAAGATTGACTGCACGGTTGGCGCGGTGGCTGGGCAACTGGCTGCCGTGTAACGTGTAGCGGGTTCGATTCCCGCACGGAGCAACTCTTTGTGTTATTCACAAATTGTTGTTTCGGGTCTGGGTGTCATGTGTATGTGAAATTGTGTGTTTGTAAACGCACCCACGACACAGGAGAAAATCCTAATGTGGAGCAACGTTTTTAACTAAAAAAAAAAGGTAATTTTATTTCAACGACGACGACGTCACGCCTTTTATCCGCGAAGGGGTAGGCAAAGGTGCACATTACGGTACGTGATGCCGCTATACATAAAATGTACACCCACTTTTTACAATTTGACAATTTAAGTTAGCGTAGCTGCGACTACCTAGCGGGTTTACTGAGGCTCCGGCTTGAAAAGCAGGAGTAGAAACAGGGTGGTTTTCAGTCAGTAATAGTCTGACACTCCCTCTCGCCTCGCCCAAGGCGAGAAAAGTCATTGGATGATTTTCCCTCCTAGAAAAAGTTGTCTTCTATACTTGAGATAATGCCTATGAAGAACTAAAGCCTGAATACTGAAACGCTACTCAATTTTAAGTTGTACTTAAATATCGTGCTATCTCTTTCATTTTCAAAAGAATTTTTAGGGACAGAACTATTTCTGAGAGCATCTTAAAATTGAGTGACGTTTGAGTATTTGACCATAAGACTATTAACAACTAACTTTTTACACATAAAAATAAAAATTAATTCCCAGCCCGTTAAGCATTGCCATTAAAGGCTCCACAATGGAATTTTTCAAACAAATCCCCTCCCACTAAATTTTGACTGTCCCCATCAAACGTAGGCAATGGGTCGGAGATCATCGTTCATATAGTTTCGGCCGCTTGATGTCCGGACGCACGTGACGTCATTAAGGGAGACGTGCGCACTGACTTAGTTAGGCGGTGTGCAGAATTACTGGTGTTAGGTGCAGTTAAAAGTAATGTTAGAAGTTGCTTACTTTTGATAGCGGTTTCGTCTGCGTTGTAAGGATAAAAAGTAGTCTGTGTGTATTTGCCTAAGGCTGTTCAGTAGGTTGTGGGGATTTAGAGTTACAAACATACAATGTCAATTATTTGTTTTTTTTTCTGAGAAATTTCACCATATAGGTACTGTACTAAGTTTATAAATGCGATTACTGTTTTTGATTTTTCTCCTTTGCGTCAAGTTGGTTAAAGGGAACAGGGGTAGATTATGATCTAGAATAACACATTGGCTACTTTTTATGCCACGGATACACAGGTGAAGCAGCTGACAGAAACTTGTACTAAATAAATAAAATTGTCCGACATGAACATTAAGTCTTTAATTGCTTTCTATAGTCACCCACTTTTAATGGTGTAAACCGGTAAACGACGGATCACCTGATGGTAAGCACTAACACAACGCAATCGTTGTTTCACATCGGTTTTCTGTGAGGCCGCTCTACTAACAGCAACATCTGGACCACTCCCTTAACTCCATTTTAAACCCACCCTAACCAAGCTAGTACCTATGTATACGATAGTCAAAGCAATGATAATGAAATGTACTACAAATATCATTTACTATTGTCACAGTGTAACATCTATTGCCTCGTGTAATGTGTATTGTCTGACCATCTGATTGTTCTACACAGCTTCACATCAAACTACACATAACCAGTGTAAACTGACCCCTAAACACACTGGAACACCATACAACGCGAGACCAAGATAAACTGGATTGTTGAACTTGATGTGTGTAAGCATTGTTATACAGGTCGTCAAACTTGATGACCGATTGTGCGTAGAAATGACCTTTATTTGTGTGGTGTTATGGTTGATATTTGGTTAATTGTGGGGGTGGTGTTATGAATTATATTTGCTAGTTATTACTCAGTATTGTATTAAAAGTTTAGTGTTCAGTTTATACTTTATCACCACATATGGGGCCCAGTACGGCTGATGCCTGATCCGGAGCTGCGGACTACCTAGCGGGTTTACCGGGGCTCCGGCTCGACAAGCAGGAGTAGGAACGGGGTGGTTTTTAGTCAGTAAGAGTCTGACACTCCCTCTCGTCTTGCCCTGGCGAGAGAAGTGATTGGATGATTTTCCCCCATGAAAAAAAAAGTTTATACTTTATACTTTTAGATGTAAATAGAGTAGTATCCTAATTTGTTTTGTGTCAGCTTGGAGTTGTCTTGCTCACTCAAAGGTCTCATTGGCGGTGGCACGGGCATTGGATCGCTCGTACGTGTCATGTTCGTGAACGGGCGCTGTCAACTGGGACTGGTCAGCTCCAGACTGCATTAATTTTGTTGTCCTCAAGGTTATTTTTTTTTTCTATCGCTCTGATTGAATATTAGTTTTGGTGGGTTACCGGGGCTCCGGCTCGAAAAGCAGGAGTAGGAACGGGGTGGTTTTTAGTCAATAAGAGTCTGACACTCCCTCTCGCCCCGCCCAAGGCAGGAGAAGTCATTGGATATGTTAAATTAAAAAACACAAGTCTATTATTTTTTGAATTATGGTTTGGAATAACACATAGGCTTATTTTAATCCTACGGGAAAGCGGACGAAACCGCGGACAAAACCTAGTACTCATAACGTTTCCTTACAGAATTAATAATCGGGAACATTTACTTATGTAAACATTAGCTATTAGCCAGTAGTCAATTAATTATGTGGCAATAATATGTTGATCCGATAGTTTAATATCTAATTAACTCCTATTAATATGTAATTCATATTCATTACGTGTAAATATCATGTGGGTTTAATGAGTGTCCGGCTGTAATTATAGTGTTATCTAATACTATAATTAGATCGCATCGAATGAGGTTTATTTCAAAGTCAAAGTCAAGATTAACGTCACGCCTTTAATCCCCGAAGGGGTAGGCAGAGGTGCACATTATGGCACATAATGCCAATGTACACCCACATTTCACAATTTATGTTGAAAGTCCCATGTAATAGGTGGTGAGCCTATTGCCATATACCGGGCACATTTCCAGACTCCGTGTTACCATTGAGAAATTTTCGAAAAACCGAAAAAAGCCCAGTAACACTTCGCCCGACCCGGGAATCGAACCCGAGACCCCTTGCCCGGCACTTGTAACCACTCGGCCAACGAGGCAGTCAAGATCATTTCTTTCAATTACCTAGATCAGTATGCTTAGTATGAATTTGTTTTACGTTTAAAGTAATCGAAATGTGAGCACATTCGGTGCTCTGATTGGTTGGTTTATTCAAGCCAACGCCAAAGCCAATAAAACTCCGAACGCACTCTCGTTTCGTTTTTGTTCAACGTAAAACAAAGGGTACAGGAAGACACATTTGAATGTCAAAATCATCAGGTAGCAAATGTACACTGCTAAACAAAGCTTTTAAGTGTGGGAGAGCCATGCTTCGGCATGAATGGGCCGGCTTGACCGGAGTGATACCACGGCCTCACAGAAAACTGACGTGAAACAACGCTTGCGTTATGTGAGTCAATCCCCGATTCCCCAACAACGCTTAAATTCCTAACAAAAAGACGGCAATGCACTTGTAACACTTCTGGTGTTTCAGTTGTCCATGACCGGCGGCGATTGCTTACCATCAGGCGATACGTCTGCTCGATTACCGGCTTATACCATAAAAAACTCTAAATTCTTGTTCCAATGCATCTACCAATCTCATGATAACTAAAGTAGTTCTGGTTATACGTCCACACGTTTACAATCAAGCACTCCACATATACTATTTGTGTAACAAGTCCCTTGTAACAGAAGTGACCCGATTACAAACTCTCATTCACAATTCCAGATTCTAAACTGTAAATGAGAATTCCAACTCAATAATCCTTTGCCCAACCAGCTAATCGAAGCTACGATAATCTCCAAATATCAGTTCAAAATCTAGTTCCATTTTAAGCCAGAAACTACATAATTCATACAACGGTTTGCATTCAAAATCTGCTCGAATTCATTTTCGGATTATTGTGGTACGCGGTATACACCAAGCTGAATAAAACCAGTTTATCATGACCTCACTTTGTGTAATAAACAACGTCACGCCTTTTATCCCCGAAGGGGTAGGCAGAGAGAGGTGCTCATTACGACACGTAATGCCGCTATACAATGTACACTTTTCACCATTTGTGTTATAAGTCCCATGTAATAGGGGTGAGCCTATTGACATTATACTGGACACAGTTTCAGACTCCGTGCTACCACTGAGATTTTTTCGAAAACCCGAAAAAAACCCAGTAATACTTTCGGGAATCGAACCCGTGACCCCTCCCTTGTCCGGTAGTTGCACTTGCGACCCCTCCACCAACGAGGCAATAGCACGGAGTCTAGAATTGTGCCCAGTATATGGCAATAGGCTCACCCCCTATTACATGGGACTGATAAAAACAAATGATGAAAAGTAGGTGTACATTGTACAGCGGCATTATGTGCCGAAATGTGCACCTCTGCCTACTCCTTCAGGGAAAAAAGGCATGACGTTATGAACTCTCCGAAATTTATCAGGTAAAAAATTTGACAGCACGGTTGGCGCGGTGGCTGGGTAACTGGCTGCCGTGCAACGTGTAGCGGGTTCGATTCCCGCACGGAGCAACTCTTTGTGTAATCCACATATTGTTGTTTCGGGTCTGGGTGTCATGTGTATGTGAAATTGTATGTTTTTAAACGCACCCACGACACAGGAGAAAATCCTAAAGTGGGGCGTTTAAAAAAACGGAAAGCGTCATTCGTATTCGACGGTCAGTTTATATTGGATGCTTAACTTGATGTGTAGTTTCGAGTTTGTGCCGATTCTGGTTTTATCCGAGTTGTGGATATGGTATCGATTTGCGGCAGATATCGAATATTATGATGAAGTGATATTTAACCGCACTGGTTAAACGCTTGAATATACCAGGATTAGATTGTATGAATTATTAGGTAATGTCTAAATTATTGTTGTTTTGGTACTAATCATTGGTAGTAGTATTGTTATGTTTTGTGGTCGGTAGAGCATAAATTGTCGTCTATCGGAGATTCCGAGGAAGGCTACGCGACACCACGCAGCGTAACACGACGCCGACGCTTCATGTGCATTAGTTTTTAAGTTATTTTTTATACAATGTGATAGGGGTGAGACTTCTAACCCGTTAAGGCTGAGTACTACATCTAATTTTATGGACAAAAGTCGGGGGTCGAATGGGTCGAACCCTCCCCCTAAAAATTATGGCTATTTTAATATATTTTTTTTTACTTTATGTGATATCAAAGGTTGTATGCGTCGTAGAAACAAAAAAACGACAAGCGGTACCTTGGTTAACTAATTCATTACCGTACTTTTTTCATATGTTTGATAATGTTTTGGTGAGAAAAAAAATCATTTGTGAATTATTTTTACCGAAAAAATCACTATTTTTCAATATTTTCAATTAGGGGTTAACCCCCCAAATTATTTTTTTTGTCGATAAAATTAGATGTAGTACTCAGCCTTAACGGGTTAGAAGTCCCACACCTATCACATTGTATAAAATATGTATTAGTATATACATAATTCAATTGTATGTAATATCTATGTATAGTATTTTTCTATGGGCCTTAGATGCCTGAAGTAAATAAATAAATAAATAAAATAAATAAAAAATAAATAAGTTCTATAAAACACAGCGTAAATGGAATTTAAGGTTCGTAAGCATCTATGGAAGAGGCTGACAGACTCAACACACACAAACGTATGTATGTATGTAAGTACCTAAATATTGTAATATTTATTGTATGTATAACATGATAAGTATCAATATAATTATAATTTATTTACCTTTTAATAGTTCAACACATGCCTGTTGTTACATGTGTTGAACCTACTGTTGTCTCTCTGCATCACCCCAAGGTTGACTGGTATAGAATGCCAAATTGGCATTAAGTCAACCAGGAATTTGTTTCAATATGCACGAAGTGTAAAATAAAATAAATAAATAAATTGTCACTCTCTCACAGAATATTATACCATGATAGTCTCCGGCCACCGTAAGTGCGAGTCTGTAGACGTCTTCGGACGGCTAGCAAGGGTAGCTCGCCACCTGACCAGAACCAGACGATTAATTGGATGATTAAAAAAAGTGTGAAAAACATTTTTGTGAAAACCACATCACGTTCGGTCAGGAACCACATCACGAGCGTTCGACGCTCCAATTGGTTGGTTCATTCGCACCGGCCAATCAGAGCGCCGAACGCGCTCTCGTTTCGTTTACGTTCAACGTAAACCAAACTCGTACTAAGGGTACTGACATCTGTCGATCTAAATCCTGCAAGTACTACACTGCATAATATATGTAGCAGTATGTGCATCTGTAATGTGCACCGATGTTTCCACTCGTGCCGGTAGACCAATGTATAAACATCTGTTTTATTTGCTCACATTTCCTTTAAAGCAAACCTTTGCGAAGAATGTTCGAGGAATCGTTTGAGTTAGAGGAAGAATTCTTAATGGGGTGGTTATATTAAGTGCTATGCTTATCATACGTTATACTGTGGAGAAGAATACATTTTTATCACCTTTCTTTTTCTTCCGCGTGTCGTAGGAGCTAGTTTAAGCCTCGTCTCCACTAGGAATATTGACTGTACGACAAGGAAAAGTTTCAACAATGTCGCGGCGATGTCGTTTGATGTCACCCGATATCGCTTGACATAACCCGATATCGCCCGATGTCTCCGGATTTTGACATGACATTTGACAAATGAAAGGATGTAACCAATAATAAAATTGTACCATGAACATGATGAATTTTAATATTTTATTTGCTTTGACATTCAAAACTGTGTTACTGGTCTATTTAAAATATATAATTACTGACTTTGACTTTTGACTGAAACTGGACAGCAGTCCCTAATTACCTAACTTGCAAGCTGCCTGGCAATCGTGATCTGCAACCTGCCGGAAGGCTCGAGTTTGATTACAGAGTCATACAATGTATAATATTAAGTACGAAGATATTTGATTTTCTAAAATTCAGAGTTAAATCGTTAGTATTTGTATTCGGTTTATACAATTTACCGTTTCAGAGAACAATTATCAAGAGCTTATAATAACTAAGTATATCATCACCAAACAAAACATCTTACATACATACATAACCCAACTAACATATTTATCTATCCAGCTAAACTCCCCATTTTGTTTGTCCCAAACACACAGTCTAGTATAAACACGAGGGATTTCTAACACAACCACGTCCAACTGTCCTGCACCTAACATTGTTTGAAATATATGTACTACAGCAAGATTTACTCTTTATTTCCAGTCTTTTTCTACAAGACCCAAGAGTATTGTTGCTATTAAATTCACTGGAAACTGTCTTTTAAGTGGTTACACGAAGGTAGGTTTTTGTTCTTATTTATTCGGCTGTGGAAAGACATGAGCTGTTGTCATAATCTCCACACATTGACAGGGAATGTGTGGGAGAGCCATGCTTCGGCACGAATGGGCCGGCTTGACTGTAGTGATACCACGGCCTCACAGAAAACCGACGTGGAACAATACTTACGTTGCATGAGATTACCAGAAGCCAAATTCACCTTCCCGATCTCCCCAATCCTCGATTCTCCAACAACCCTTAAATTCCTAACCCCCAAAAGGCCAGCAACACACTTGTAACGTCTCTGGTGTTTCGGGTGTCCATGAGCTTACCTGATGGGTTGATGATGGCTTACCATCAGGTGATCCGTCTGCTTATTTACCGGCTTATACCATAAAAAAACCATTGTCAGGTTGCAGATCACAGTTTAAAGACCTCTTTACGAGAAAGAACTAACGCTCGATCTCTATTAAATATAATTAATAATTTTACCCTAACTCACGACTCATGAATAATATTGGTACAATTGGGTCTGCCTTACCTTTCCATGTCCAAACATCGTGCAATATGCTTTTACTAGACAGATGTAGAAGTCATACCCAGATGCATTCTTGAAGTTCCAATTTCATAAAATGTCCGACCTCAAACATGACACAGTTTTGAATTTAAATAAACCTGAGACAAGACAATTCTTGAATGAAAGTTTACATGACGATTGTAGGAAATCTCAAATCTCAATCTAAAGAAAACATTATTTGAAAAATGCTAGCCAAGTTACTTTGTTTTATTTTCGAAATAAGTCATTTATTATTGATAGATCATTATGGTGTGTGTCGAAGCCTTGTCATTGCAATGGAATTATCATGGAATTTGACTGTTTATAGGTAATTTTCAAGATAAAAATAAAGATCATTTATTTGCATTAACATAATTATTGTGTTATACATACAGAACGCATTCCAGGCACATGACACCCAGACCCGAAACAACAATATGTGAATCACACAAAGATTTGCTCCGCGCGGGAATCGAACCCACTACAACTTGCACGGCAGCCGGTTGCACAACCACCGCGACAACCATGCGGTTATTAAAACACTATTTACATTGAAATCCAAATAGTCTAACTATCTTACATCTTCGGACTTGGTCGTCCTCTACCGTACTCCCAGAAGTAATCTAATACCACACAGAGTAGTACGTTGTCTTATACCAACATTGTAATACTTATCCTAATATAAAGGATCTCTGTGGATTCAGCCTGGAACCTCCGCATTGCAGCTTCCTATTCCTGAGATATTTAAGAGACCGCGTCTTAAAACTACAAATACAAAACTCATTTCATTTATTTGTTGGTTATTCAAATGAAATGCTTGCATTGTTTCTTGCATCTACTCTTGGGTGGGTTTTCTGTATCAAGGTTTGATGGTTAGGAAAATGATAGTATTTAGTCCACCTTCTTTTTTTACCATAATTTGAGTTTTGGGTAGGTTTTTTAAACGTTGTCCCACACTAGGATTTTCTTCTGTATCGTGGGTGCATTTACAAACATACGATTTCACATACACATGACACCCAGACCCGAAGCAAACAATTTGTGCAATTTGGAACCCGTTGAACAACGCGTAGTTGCTGCCAGTTGCCCAGTCACCGCGTCGACTGTGCAGTCAAATATATTTATACCTGGAACATCAATTTATGGATCACACAAATAATTATTGTTTCATGTAGGAATTGAAACCGAAACACGTTATACAGCGATAGATCTGGCTGATATGATGACGATGTTGATTATAATTGCCCAGCTACTACGCTACGCGAGACGAATTCCAGGCACCGTAAGTGCAGGTTTATCCAGGAACCAGACTCGTGCCATCAGACCACCACAGATCGGGCCCAATAGGGCTGATGCCAACCCGGAGCTGTAGACTGCCCAGCAGATACCGGGGCGCCAGCTCGTAAATTAGAAGAAGGAACGGAGTGGTTTTTAATCCGTAAAAGTCTAACACTCCCTCTTGCCTCGCCCAAACCGAGAAAAGACATTGAATGATATTCACACCTTAAAACAAAAGCCGCTACACCAACCTTCAGCATTGTGTAACAGAACATCATTGAAAACTTTTCGTTTATCAGTCACAGTTTACAACCAAATCAACAATGACGCACTGAAAAGTAATCAACACATTTTAAACATACCAACCTCCACTTTTCAATAAAGGTACCATTTTAATATAGATTTCAGTGAGCCAATGAAAATTGCTTAATGAAAATGGCCTTTTATTGATATGAGTAGTTGAGCAATAAATTCTGCTTTTGGAAAATAACAAATACAATTGAATACAGTTCATATTTATATTTGTACGGTAATGCTTTTGTATCCTACGATGAAATACTGGAGTTTTTCGCCTTTTTATTGCGGTTGACGGAAGCCAGTATCGGATTAAGTAAAATATGTATTGGGTGTTTGTTATTGAAGTTGTGAATGGAAAATGAAATACATAATATTTACATCTAAACTGGAAAACTTTAAAACTTTAAAACTAAAAGAAAACTTAAAATGATTCCCTATTTACAGATCATCAAACAATTCATTAGATAATTTTTGGTATGTTGTTGTTTATTCGTATGTTCGCTTCTATTCACACGACTATAGGGTTGCGAATCTTTGGAAGGCGTACGAAGAGCCGAAGCCAACTCGCAGAGGCAATTGAACAAATTCACACCCAGCTGAAAATTTGTACAAATGTCCAAATTACAATTATAAACATTGTGTCAAAAGTCCCGATTGATCCCATTTAGGTAAGGAAAACATTTTAGCGGGGTTAAGAAGGTCCAAAAATTCGCGATTTTCTTGAAAACGTTAAGTTTTATCGCAAAATTACCTTGAAATTATTTTTTGGTCTAATTTGATCGGACTAACATATCACTTGTTTATTAAGCGTGTAGAATATATGATTTTTCTTTTTTCTTCTTTCAGTTGGCTAGTCTAATTTTACGTCAAAAATATTTCACACTCTTTTCAGTTTGAAACCAAGTGACACATATCTTAAAAGTGGGACATAAACTCTAAACTTTTAACAAAATTCATCTACGTACGTCTAAGCTTCTCACCTTTGTTTGTCGGTAAATAGAATACGCTATCGACTTGATTAAATAGAATTCTCACGTTATTCAACTCCTGACTTGAAATCGTTTTCACTGAGGAAACCAATATGGCATTCAAAAAACATAAAACTGCATTGCCTTTTAAACCGACACGACGCTAGCGAAGCGATCCTCGTCTTAATACAGATACGTATTTAGGTTTATTGCGAAATAAAAATGTTCAACGTTTAAAATTTGCGAGAGACCATCCTCGTTTGTCGGCTCGTCGTAAAAACATTTGTCGAGAGTGGTATCTTGGTTTGAATGCTTGAAGTGAAAGAGGTAGTGATCAGTTTATTGTTTTATAAAACTTTTAATAAAAATGTTGAGTTTGAAATCAAGTGACATCTCTTAAAACTGAGACATAAACTTTGAATGGCTGGTGTTACAGAATTTACGTCTTTACCAACTCCCTTTGTCAAACAAAAGACGAGATGTAAAATAATACTTTAGGATAAAATTGACTGCTTCGTCAAAAACGGGGCTTCATAAATCTCCAAGCTTGGTAGATGGGTTGAAAATCGCAGTTTAATATCTTCAGATTTTTCATAGAGCACTGCAGCCCGGTGTTTTGTTTTTTATGGTATAAGCCGGTAAACGAGCGGATGGATCACCTGATGGTAAGCAATCGCTGCCGCCTATGGACACCCGAAACACCAGAGGTGTTACAAGTGCGTTGCCGGCCGGGTAAGGAATTTAAAGGTTGTTGGGGAATTGGTGATTGAGAAGGGGCCTAAATGGGTCTCCAGTAACCTTACTCACACAACGCAAGCGTTGTTTCACGTCAGTTTTCTGTGAGGCCAATGTGTCACTCCGGTCAAGCCCGCCCATTCGTGCCGAAGCATGGCTCTCCCACACTTATCTCTCTCGGCCTCTTTTAAATGTGTTCCCTTCAGTTCCCCTACTCCATACACCATAGGAAAAAATAGAGGTAGTCATAAAATGATGCAAAATAATATTATCTTCTGCTGTCACTACGAAGCACGTTTTATCATCACACTATTACAATCACAATCTAAATCAATACAATCAACTGAAAATAGTAAATCATAAAATACTCAAATATTCCGTTCGCGTATCGCGTACCACTGCAGGTAATCAATCAACCCGACCAATCACAGACCACAGCGAGATTACTGATATATCAAAAACTGAAACTAATAAACTTCATTTATATTTTGTTTTGTTTCTGTACCGTATTAATGCAATATGAGAGTTCATATTCCTTTGTGCAATGTTTATGGCGTCGTGATTTTTATTTAATTCTTCAATATTATGAAATTAAGTATTCGCAATTCAGTCTGGTCGATATTTAAGTCTTTGCCTGCCAATAGAAAATTCTTGAAAGCAAATCCTCCGCTAATGTCGGTCACTAGGGAACACCACGGCGTTCAATGTGTTAAAGAATTTAAAGTATAGGCTTCAACTAATAACATTAAACAGCTCAACAAATAAAAAGAGTTTAACTCAGTATCCATCAGTAAATTCAGGATCAGTAGTAGCGGTTGACTTGTAAAACAATTTTACAATTTTTAAATTAACTAAAATAATAAAGACATCGCAGCAAAAATAACTAAGAGTTGGCACGACATTCTCTAGATTTAATTACTTTTTAGAGATAAACAAACAGTTCCATAAAGTCTCTTAAATGTATGTCTCATAATTATATAGCTTATAAATTAGTGGCAATCAAGATATTAAAGTAATCAAGCGACTTGTTTCTGAATCCGTCCCTGTAATCCGTCCAATTTAAATATTTCACAGCTCAAGATCGCTCGATCCCATTCCGCTATTGATAAGGAGAGAAAAGAAAACAAGAAAATATACTGATTTTCTAATCTAAACGTTAAATAAAATCTTACTGTCAATTTGTTGAACTATTTTAATTCCTAAAAGAACTATTATATCTAAAGGTACATTATACCTAACTTATACGGTTTCACCCAGTGCTCGGTCAAGTTCTTTAGTTTCCTTCGATAACTACACTATCCAATACAAAATAATTATTTAAATCGAACCAATAGTTCCGGAGAATAACGCGTTCAAACAAACCAACTATTTAGTTTTATTTAGGGTGACTGGTAATAATTAGTGAAGGATATTTAAACACGTGATTGTACTCATGATTACAAATAACTTTCCCAAAGAAACTGTTTTTGTATATTCATTAGTTTTATTTTTATCACAATAACAAAATAAAGTAAGTAACCCGTTTTAAAATAAACCAAAGTCAAAGTCAATGCAATGTTTTTAATCAATCCTTAGGTATACACACAAAACGACAACATTAAATTGGCTATCAGTAAAGCTAAGTACTCTTTATTCTATTAGGGACTCTGGAAACATTGTTAGCAAATACTCGATCAACAGATCTAATCATAAAACCTCAAATCTCACAATATCGTATCTGAATTCACAACACTAGCTTCACTTCACTCGAAGAAATTCCCCATCTCAAACGTAACTGAAGACGGTCGACCAATTAATTAAAATCCATGTTTAAACTCCATTAACTGGAACCGAGGAACGAGTAGTAAACTAAGTAATGCTAGAAAAGGTTTTAGTATGGCAATGAAGAAGGGAAACGTTTATATCGTCATGAATCTTTGGTATTACTGGCAACACTTTGTTGTAGTAGTGTCTTGGGTGAATCGGGTTTAGATACGGATGCGGTTACGGTTCTGAGTAAGAATATATTTTACACTATTGATAAGTTCACTAAATGACTGTTGATGAAGCGAAAGAGGTATGTAAGATTCGTAGCAATTGGTGTTTCATTGTCTCTGCCTACCCCCACGTAGAGATATGCGTGAGGATATGTATGACAAATTATTATTTTTTAAGTTACGTAATTGCTTTACAGAAGTTTCTTAAAACCTCTCACTGCGGGCTAAATAAGCAAAATCAAAATAAAATTATTTATTTGTTGAACAAAGGTGTAGTACATGATTAGCGTGTTATATTGTTTTAGTTATACAGATCTTTTTGTTCTACCCAATAGGCATTCAAATATTAGGTACATATTTGAAATTTGAGAAAACTAATCTCTCCGCACAATGTTAAAAAATATCCAATAACTTTTTCTGTATTCGAATGACATTACGGATCCAGTTACGAAATTTTTGCACAACTCTAAAGAGGTTCACAGAGACACGGGCGGACACAGTGAATTATACCTACGTACCTAAGTAAGGTGTAAAGATGGAATACACCTTGTTACAATGTAACTACATTTACAACGTGATTCCGACTAAATTTCCACGTAGTTTAGGATTCTTTATATTGCTACAGCGTTTTGGTCGTAGTTTTAGAAATTTTGTGTAAGGAAAATTATGTTTTTTAACTAATTTAGTAATAAAATTATTTCAGAATTTAACTGCAAAGCGAAATTTGTAATTATTCTCCATGTTTTATTTTTATGAAATAGGTGGCAAACGAGCAGTCGTGTCACCTGATGGTAAGCGATCAGCGTCGCCCAAGGATCAACCCGCACCAGAGGAGTCACAGTTGCGTTGCCGTTGGGTTGCATTGATGTTCTCTGATCCACCACGACTGAGTTTTTTATGGTATTATAAGTCATACCTGATAGCCTGATGGTAAGCAAACACCGTCGCTCATAGACAACCGAAACACCAATGGTGTTACAAGTTCGTTGCCGGCCTTTTTAGTTTCACGCCGTGTACATGGGTCTAGTTCTGGTCGGGCGGCGATCTATCTTTTTTTTTAAAGGAGGAAAATTATCCAATTACTTCTCTCGCCTTAGGCGTGGCGAGAGGGAGTGTCAGACTCTTATTGACTAAAAATCACTCCTTTCCTACTCCTACTTTTCAAGCTAGAGCCCCGGCAAACCCGCTAGGTAATCCGCAGCTGCGGATCAGGCATCAGTACTATGCCCCATCTGTGGTGGTCTGCTGACTTTTTGAGGCGCGCGCGGAACACGACACGCCGTACGCATGGGTCTGGTTCTGGTCGGGCGGCGAGCTACCCTTGTTCGCCGTCCGCACACCAGCACAGGTATACAGATCCTAAGGTTACAATGTCAACTTCTACAAACAAAAATGTAGGAAAACATAAAACTATCGATCCAGGTCACACAAATCCAATCAGATAGCGTTGAAATGAAAAATACGTGAACGTTCACACATTTTTCCTAAGTAAAAAGACTAGCCAGCCGTTTCTTAAGGCAATAGAAAGATGTCCAAGCCCCAAGTATAGGGCCACGTTAAATAATGGACTCTATTTAGTTTTCAAAGAAATTTATTGTAGCAATGAAACTCGGTCGCGGAGCGTTATTTTGTTGCGTACAATGTAAGGAGATCTCCTTGGCTTTTCTGCTAGCCTGGTACTTTTTTCTGAGGTATTGTGATACTAGCTAAGATGGATTTTAATATTTTTTAAGATATTTTCATGGTTTAATTGAATAGAATTTCAAATCAATATGTAATTAAGTGTTTTATTTATCACATCAATATGGTAGATCATCATCATTTTTATTTTAATGACTGGTAGATTTTTTAAAACATTCGTTACATGTTAAAGACTATGGAACGCCACTTGCTAGGATTCTTATGTACTTCTTTCGCTTCATCAGCAGTCGCCAGTCTTCATCTTTCTTTTCCATACTAAGTGGTGTGGTGCTTTTCCACCAAAGATGTGCTATGCTACATTGTTGTGAAACGGACTCGGATGGATGGCTTCTCTACCGTCGATACATCGCATTCTCGAGCTGCGCATCTTCCTCGTACAGCTACATAGCGTGGAAAAGGAAAAGGTCACATGGTTTCATTTTACAACTTCGCAGCATAGTTACATAGCACATCTCTGGTAGAAAAGCACCCTAAAAAACTATTTTGTTGATTATATTTTGCAACCACTCGAAAAACAAAACGAAACAAATGATTGTGCACTGATTTTTTCAGATAACGGATGATCTGTTCGTCCGTGATCATGGCGCTTGCAACAATGAACAATTTAATGAATGATAATGCCGAAATATCGGAATCTCATTGACAAATAAACATGGTAAACATCCCGTCTTAAGTTCTAATGTTAATATATTTTACTTCACACAAAAAGTTTTAAATGTCAACCTTATTTAAACACAAAACGAAGCGACCAATTCACGCCTTAAACTTGCCAAGTCAACGCGTATTTACCCACAAAAGCCCCCCATTAACTGGCCGCTGTTGGTCCTAAATCATTGTGTATAAACTGAGCTAGATAAGTCTCTGGCCAGGATTTATTTTCAGAATAAAAAATGTGATCCCCTAACGTTGGTTAAACGGAGACAGATTGTACAAGGATTTTGTTTTGTTCTGCTTAAGTTTAACTGGGGCATTGGCCGAGAATTGTGAGGATAGAGTGAAATATACTATATAGCTACTTCCGCGCGGTTTCACCCGCTCTGCTCGGCTCCTATTGATCATAGCGTGATGTTTTATAGCCTATAGCTATATAAATGCACTATCCAACACAAAAATAATTATTCAAATCGGACCAGTAGTTCCGGAGATTAGCGCTTTCAAACAAACAATTAAACAAACAAACTTCCGAAACAAATTCAGTTTTATAATATTATATATATAAAATATAATATATGTAAGTCACATCACCTAGGCTTTTCATGAATGTTGTACGAAGGCACTTGCAAGGTCAGCAAAGCACTTTTTTAAGGGGGAAAATCATCCAATGACTTCTCGCGCCAGGGCGAGGCGAGAGGGAGTGTCTGACTCTTACTGACTAAAAACCACCCCGGTAAACCCGTTAGGTAGTCCGCAGCTTCGGGCCAGCAACGAATTTACCTTTTGGGGGTTAGGAATTTACGGGTTGTTGGGAAATCGGGGAATGGGAAGATTGGGATTGTTAGTTTGTTCCGGCTAATCTTTGAATTGGCTAGACCGATTTTGACGGGAATTCATTAGCATGTAGCTGATGTACTTAAGAGTATCTTAGGCTACTTTTATTTTAGAAAAATATAAAATGTTTGAATTCTTTCAGAAGTCATTATTCTTCGCGAACAAAGTCGCGCGCAACAGCTAGTGTTATAATAAAATCATTAAAAGTTTCGTCTAAACATTAATTATTGTTCTTAATGTGTGGTCGTATTTCCACTAATCTTTAAATAGGTACCAAACCGACCGACAAAAGGCGACAAAGACTAAGAACTCTGCTTACCCCATTTCCGCGTTCCACCGCTAATAAATTTCTTCACAAACGCCCCTCGTTTCCGCGAGAGGTATCCCAGATGCCAAGTCTCCTAACGATTTATTGGGTAACTCGGATCAAAACAATATTAGACCGGCGATGTCCTTTGCTTCAATGAAGCGACAAATTGGACCCCTTAAGCTCTTCACACGTTCTGCTGCCCTGGTACTTGACCAAATGTTTTGATAACATTGCGCCTGGTTTTTCTTTGAACGGATAAGCTTTGTTGTGAGTTATTGCTTTTGTTAGATACCCTATCAATGGCCAAGGTAAAAGCAGTCTTCCACATATATAACGTCACGCCTTTTATTCCCAAAGGGCAAGTAGAGGTGCAAATTACTTTTCTTTTCTCATTTTCAATTTGCTTTTCACCATTTGTGTTATAAGTCCCATGTAATAAGGGGTGAGCCTATTGCCATATACTGGACACAATTCCAGACTCCGTGCTACTACTGAGAAATTTTTGAAAATCCAAAAAAAAAAACAGTAATACTTTGCCCGACCCGGAAATCGAACTCGAAACCCCTTATCCATTAGTCGCACTTGCGACCACTCGTCCAACGAGGCGGTCACAAAAAAAAGCAGTCTTCCATGTATAGCAAAAGATTATTTTTTAATGGAAAATCTTAACAACTTTTCTTCAATTCGCTGTACAATCATAGATCTTAGTGCCAGTTCAACAGTCCATACTAATAGAGGAAATTAAATCTAATACCAATAAACAAATTAAGTCCAAAATTGTTTACAAAATTTCCTAAGAATTAAACAAAAACTGACTTACGTCCTCACTAAATTATCATTTGAAATAATCGTCCTTGAAGACAGTCTAATACAAATTACTGCCGTTTATCCTTTCAATCGCTTTTCACTATACTTGCCGGTTTATCCGAAAAGGGGATCAGTAATATTTGTACAAATACAGCGAATTTCTTAAGATATTTTCTCGCTACGCGTAATCTTACGTAGCGAGAGACCACTAGAGCCTTTTGATCGAAATCTTTGATCGACAAATATTTGAAATGTATATTGATGTTGTGAAACTGGATAGTGTATGTGCGTAGTGATACGGAACATGCTTAACTTCACTAATAAGCAGTTGAATATAGAATTGAATGATTTTAATGTTTTTAGACTTCGTCATCAACGCAACGTAATGTCACGCCTTTTATCCCCGAAGGGTTAGGGCAGAGGTGCACATTACGGCAGTAATGCCATTATAATATAATGGCATTACTGCCATTATATTATAATGTACACCCACTTTTAACCATTATTTTCTGTTATAAGTATTAATAAGTCCCATGTAATAGGTGGAGCCTATTGCCACAACTCCAGATTCCCACTGACAAATTTTAGAAAAACCGAAAAAAGCCCAGCAGTAACTTGCCCGACCCGGGAATCGAACCGACACCTCTTGTCCGGCAGTCGCACTTACGACCACTCGACCAACATGAAGTCTATCTTAGCCAAAATAACTAATCCTTTAGCTTTATCGGCTCTTACGATATAGGTGGGAAGAGAAATGAGTATTCTATACTCCCATCACTGCAAACTTTAATTTGTCCGCAAACTATTTTTCGCAGGTCTTCGTCTGCGAAATTATTATCATTATTTTTTTTTTATAAAACGTTGCCTCACAATAGGATTTTCTCCTGTGTCGTGGGTGCGTTTACAAACATACAAGTTCACATACACATCACACCCAGACCCGGAACAGCAATCTGTGGATCACACAAAGAGTTGTTCCGTGTGGGAATCGAACCCGCGACACGTTGCTCGGCAGCCAGTTGCCCAGCCACCGCGCCAACCGTGCGGTCAATATGAAAATAGCACATCTAGTTTCTTTATATCTACGTAAAGGGCCAGTAAAGCTTCCACGATATTTATTAAATTAGGTATTATCGTCTTTACTTTCTCTATTTATTTAGCTTGCTTTCATTTTGACAAATACGGTAAGGGTACCACGTTTAATTTGGGTCAAGTTTCGCCAATAGATTTTTATAGGGCAGCCATTTTGTCTATCATTGTTTATTGGTATTTAAAGGCACAACTAAGGTTTTTAAGATGGCTTTCATTAATGTTTATTAGCGTTTTAGTATAGCAATTGATTATAGTAAGCCTTCTCATAATCAATTCACACTTCTCATAATTAATCACCATGCTTGCTCAAAGCACGTTGGCGACTTCAAAACTATACTCATAAATTATGAGCTCAGGTTTCCTTTGCCGTGTTTAAATAATGTTAAAAAGGAAATAGAAAAGAGTTACATTGGTGCTTGCCTATTAGCAATAGGCAAGCACCAATGTAACTTTTTTCTTCTTCTTCCGCAACCTTATGCATTTGAAGTGAATGTCTTGAACCTCTGGGCTGACACGATGTTTTTTTTAAGGAGAAATTCATCTAATTACTTTTAACGCCTTAAGTGAGGCGGGAGGGAGTGTCACCCTGTTCTTTCTCCTGCTTTGAGCCGCAGCTTCGGTAACCCGCAAGATAGTCTGCAAATTCTACTCTGCTTTTCAAAATCTCTTCTCTTGAATACAGCTGACTTTTCTCAAACAATGAGCGATACTTTTTTCTTCAATAAATTGCCCTTTGCACCTAACAATTTTAATCTTCAAATATTACTGACCCATCCTCCAATGCAAATACTCCATTAATAATAACATAACCTATTTCATATTATTGTGGATTCAGATTATCAGCAATCGCAACGCCACGAAATCCGGTTCAAACCGCATCGGACCACTGAACTAGACCAATCTAGATTTCGATAACGCTACGCAATTATACATATAGTAGGTACATTTTGAATATGATTTACATATACATAAGTAGTACTATGGTTTTGATTGTACAGTTGGTGCGGCAGCTGTACAACGTGTAGCAGGTTCGATTGCCGCTCGGAGCAAATCTTTATTTTATCCATCTCTCTCTCACTTTTTATATTATCGTGTGTTCTATGAACTTGTATGCTTGTAAACGCACCCACGATACAAGTGAAAATCCTTATGTGGGAAAACGTTTTCTTAAATACAAAAAAAATGGCTGTTGATGTAGTAGTTTTTTTTGTTTTTTTTTTAATGTAACACTAGTTATCTTCTTGGTACTGATATCTAATCCATGACTGCTTGCCCAGAAACCCTTGTTTTATAGAATAGTGAACAAATGAGTAGACAGGTCATCTGATGGTAAAAGATCAACAACACCAGAGGAGTCATAGGTGCGTTGCCGGCCTTTTAAAAAGGAATACGCTCTTTTCTTGAAGGCTTGAAGGTCATATCGGTTCGGTAATACCACCCATGATAGCACACTTTTCCATTACGATTTCACATCACATCATCAGCCTATAAGCGGCCACTGATGACCAAAGGCCTCTTCTCACACGAAAAAGGTTTGAGCCATTACAATTTCACACAATATTATGTTAAAAGCGAAACTAGACTTACATTAAGCGAACTGCTAGGGAGTGGAACTCCTTGCCGGAGTCTGTGTTTCCTGACGGGTATAACCTGGGTGTCTTTAAAGCCTGAGTGAATAGGTTGCTTATGGGCAGATGTGCTCCATCGTAGGTCGCATCATCACTTACCATCAGGTGAGATAGGAGCTAAACGTCGGCCCATTTAACATAAAAAAAATTACACTATATTAAGTTAAAAACAAGATTAGACTTACATTCATTTGTAACCTCTGTAATCTAAAAATAGAACACCTGAAACTTTACTGAAAATAGGATTTTCTAATTAATTCTCTAATTAAAAAGATTTTCACGATACATTTCAGGTTGGGTGGACCGCAAGAGCCTTCAATCATGTACCTAACTAGTTTCAGATAGTGTTTCATGAAGAGCTTTATAGAATTACCCTGAAACTCTCCCTCCAATCGATTTTCGACGTTATTAGAATGTGATAAAGTTGTAAATGCAATGGACATTGGATATCTTAATGTGCATTTGTACCTGAATTGGAGATTATGTTCTGTTTAAACTAAAGTTTCTGTTTTGTTTATATTTATAGTGTACTTAGTTTTAGATCCGGCTCGACCGGAGTGATACCACGGCCTCACAGAAAACCGACGTGAAACTACGCTTGCGTTGTGTGAGTAAGATTACCGGAGGCCCAATTCCCCCCTTCCCAATCTTCCTAATCTCCTACAACCCTTAAATTCCTAACCCTCAAAAGGCCGGCAACGCACTTGTAACGCTTTTAGTGTTTCAAATGTCCATGGGCGGCGGCGATTGCTTGATGATCCGTTTGCCTTGGCAGTGAGTAGCAGTTTATCTAGGTAATCATCCAATGCCTTCTCCCGCCTTGGGCAAAGCGAGAGGGAGTGTCAGACTCTTACAGACTAAAAAACACCCTGTTCCTACTCCTGCTTTTCGAGCCAGAGAATAGCCCGGGAATTAGCCTAGATAGGGCCCAATAAAATTTGCTGGAATCAAGTATTTTACTTTTATTGCAAAAAGTTATAATAATATTCAATTGTAAAGTATTAAATCAATAATTTAGCCAGGAATTATAAACAGACAAACTAATGCCGTGGCAGCTATATATAAATTTCTATTTAACGTTAGATTTCGAAGCCAAACTAATAATTTGTTTACTATAAATTGGCTGAAATGTTCGGCATCGTTACTTGACCACAATTTTGGCGCAAACTAAACGTTAATTTATTGCTATTATTCTATCAATGTGGATTTGCGAGATCGTTGCAATAGTGTAATAGATACATTGGAGGAGTAGAATGCTTTGCCAGATGCTGTTGAAAGGCTAATTGGTTTAAGCGATATTTTTTTTGCGATATTGAGTTATATTCAGTCCGCATCGTACGCCTCGCACGCAACGGATTTTAGTTAGTCTTGTATAGAAACTCATACAACTGCGTCCAATGATCCGCATCGTACGGACCGCATCATAGGCAATGCCTACATGCGAAATGCACCTACCAAACACGCAGTCTCTTAGTCAGTTCTTGACGTACTCCTCATTAAGACCTACGAAAATGTAGGGGTTCGTACCGAATTGTGGTCAGTCATCACCACTTTTTTTTTAAAGGTGGAAAATCATCCAATGACTTTTCCCGCCTTGGACAAGGCGAGAGGGAGTGTCAGAGACTTAGTGACTAAAAACCACCCCGTTCCTACTTCTGCCCTTTGAGCCGGATCCCCGGTAAACCCGCTAGATAGTCCGCAGCTCCGGAATGCGTCACTACTGGGCTAGAAAAACATCAACTCAATATCATTGTATTGTATCAATTCAAACAAAACAGCAGACCAAAGCTAGCAATCAAATAAGGAACACACTGTACAAGGACGGCAGTTAGTCAGGAATTTAATTCAGTGTAGAGTTCGTAAGGCGTGGTTACATCAATTTACATCTGTTCCTACTTGTGTGTGGGTTGGACCTAAGTTTCCTCTGTTTGTATGCGTAGGAATTAATGTCTATTATAAGTTTCGAGAACTGGCACGTTGGTGGCGCCACTACTGAATTTGGTCACTAAGAGTCCGTCTCTGATAAATGTGAATTTGTAGGTTCTTATTAATCTGACTGCACAGTTGCTGCAGTGACTGGGCAATTGACTGCTGTGCAACGTGGCGTGGATTCAATTTGCACATGAGATTTTTTTGTGAGATTTTGGGTGATCCATATTTTGTTGTTCCGGGTCTGGATGTAAGGTGCATTATACACATCCACAACACAGGTTAAAGTCCCAGAACCCACTAAAAAAACCTTAACAATTTCTTGAACAGGGTCTTTACAAGTTGTTGATAAAACCAAAATCAAACCTCCCTGTCTTATCATCTCAAAGTACATCAACATTTGCCAGTTGCCAGGGGGAAATCTTTAAAACTTTTCAGGGGAAACTAGGGGTATGGAATTTTTACCTTACTAAAACCTCCGGTAGCCACCATCTCCACCAAAAGGAACTAGGTACCTACACCAGTTTTCTATTAAAACAATTTGATCAAAGGTAAACACGGCGTCTATGATCATAAAGTAGACTATTTAGCATTCAAGCGACGAAATTGAATATAAATTTTGCCAATTTGATTACAAACTTGTCAGCGCTGACGGGGAATTAAATAAAAATTCGTTATTCGACGCGCGAGTTTCGGTTCAATTCGATGAGGTTCTGTAGTTTTTTTGTGTTTTCATTGACTTGTTATTGTAATCTGTATTGTCACGCCTTTTGTCCCCGAAGGAGTAGGCAGAGGTGCACATTACTGCACGATACAACGTAGACCCACTTTTCACCATTTGTGTTATCAGTCCCATTATAAGCGTCACAGAAAACCGACGTGAAACAACGCTTGCGTTGTGTTTCGTTTTGTGAGTGAGATTACTGGAGGTTTAATTACTCCCCTCTCCAATCTTCCCAATCCCCGATTGCTCAATAACCATTGAATTCCTAACCCCCAAAAGGTCGGAAACGCACTTGTGCAACCTCTGGTGTTTCGGGTGTCCATGGGTGGCGACGATTGCTTACCATTATCCATCTGATCGTTTACCAGCTTATACCATAATTTACAAACCTTACTTGGCCAAAAACACAAACATGACATCTCCAAAAACGACAACCAATTCAAACAATCATCACAAACATACTCCTAAGACCCCATTCGGACCGTAATATTTCAAAAGACCTTAAGTGAAGGTACCCCAAATAAAACCGACCTTGTTTTCACGCGTCGCCACCTAATTTGTAAGCAAACATAAAAGTTTGCCGTACACAGGCACCCGGTAGCTGCCGGTAGCTTGTATTCCTGTCGCTAATCAATCTTCAACCTTCCTGTTAGAATTTTTAAGGTTTTAAATTGATTTTTGGTACTTTGGTCACCTTCTTTTTCTATGGTTGAGCTGACTAAGGGATTATAGATTTGACAGAGACCAGATAACTATGCTCTGTGATAAACATGAAACGCTTAAACTTTGATCTGGAACCCACACCGAGTGTGGAGATTACTCCCGAAGCTGAAGACCTAGCGGGTTAACCGGGGATCCGGCTCGAAAAGTATAAGTAGAAACGGTTAGTAGTTTTTAGTTAGTATGAGTCGGAAATTCTCTCTCGCCTCATCCAAGGTGGGAAAAATCATTGAATGATTTTCCCACAAAAAAGAAGCTTAATTAATTTATTATGTTATCGGCTTACTCATGTAACTGTTTGACGAGGAACTCGACTACTTTTATGCCATCCTAGAGGCACATAGGATGGCTCCTCTTGTCATGTCTCACGAAAGTTATAATAAAAAGAAGCTTAAGTTATATTTTGCACGAGCAATACCAGGGTGAGCAACCTAGAAGGTTACAACAAAATAAAAATACTATAAAACAAGATTCGTCACTTCCAATTTATCATTTTTCGTTCTGTTATCACGTAAATTTTTCCCGAGGACGGCAAGCGCTGTAGCCGTACCTTATTAAATATTTTGATTGATAGAATACCGCCGGCGGCCCCTGGATAAGGAAATAGGAACGTGATGTGGGTCAAATTCTCATTCTGAGAGAAACGCCGCGTCATTTAGTTAAGGGCGTTGCATGTCCCATCGCATGGCATTGGTTAGAGTTTGGTCGAGTATTGATGCATTGAATTTATGTCTATACTAATATTAAAGCTGAAGAGTTTCTTTCTTTAAACTCTTCGAGTCGGAGCTCTACCAAACCATTAGGTCTTATAACTATAGCGTAGAGTAAGTCAATAAGTATTGACGATCCCTAGTCTATGGGTAGATCAATAAGGTACCTGATCAGAGAATCCTTTCTTTCACGAATTTGGCAAATAGATACCAAACATTAAAATAACAAAATACCATTGAATGTTAATTCATTTTGATATGCCTATGTTGCCCTACTCTAGGATTTCTTCAGTGTCGTGGGTGCGTTTACAAACATACAAGTTCACATACACATGACACCCAGACCCGAAACAACAATTTGTAGATCACGCAAAGAGTAGCTCCGTGCAGCGGCCTCGGCAGCCAGTTGCCCAGCCACCGCACCAACCGTGCAGTCACAATAATACACAATAAATACAAATTCCAAGACCATTACCAAAAAAAAAAATCTTTACTCTTTTGCATTTAAGGAAAATCGTATTACTTTATGTTGCCCCAAGATTTTGACATCTGATTTTTCATTCAAAGGGTGTAATAAAAAAAACGTCTGGGCGCGATTTTGGACGTTTCCTTAGCAAACTGTGTGCCACTAAGTTTTGGCGTAAAACCCCTTTTTATTGGGCTGACTTGCGAAGGTCAATTGTGCGCACTAGAGTGTCTGTGGTCCAATTTATAAGATACACTAATCGACAAAGCTTTGTTACTTAAAATGTGTTGATTACTTTTCAGTGCGTCATTGGTGATTTGTAGTAGCGAAAAGTTTTCAATCATTATCATTAGCTAGAAGATATTCAATTGTCCAATGCTGACAGTTGGTGTAGCGGCTTTTTTACGGGGGGAAAATCATCCGATAATTTCTTTCGCCTTGGATGAGGCGAGAGGGAGTGACTCTTACTGACTAAAAACCACCCCGTTCCTACTTCTGCTTTTCGAGCCGGAGCCCCGGTAAACCTGCTAGGTAGTCTGCAGCTCCGGACTTTTTATGGCATAGGTCAGCAAACGAGCACACGGATCACTAGTACTTTAGAATTGGGGATTTTGAGATTAGGAAATAGGTGGAAAGGTTTGGGTTCCAGTAACCTCACTCACACAATGAAATACAACTCGAGGGTTGTTTCACACACTGATTTTCTATGAGGTCGTGGTTAAACTCCAGTCAAGTCAGCCTATTCGTGCTAAAGCATAGCTCGCACATGAAAAATTAAATCTTACGAGTACAATAATAAAAAACTACTTTAAGTGACAAAAAATCGGTTAAGAAATTCTGTCATCAAAAACCGCTAAATCTCCCATTTTGAACCCTATTCTCGAGACAATAAAACACAACTGCCACAGTACGATAATAAACCACAGATTCCTAAGGAACCACATATTGTTCGTGTTTGTCCTTTATTTGCCTACGAGAGGCTCCCGGTCAGATGAAGGGCACTCGACATGGAGAGGACTGGCAGTGGAGCACTTGATGCGAGTATCCAATTCATGAATAGGGTAGATCAGAAGTGCAGATTTTGAATGTAACACACGTTTTTCAGCAGCTACAGCAAGCGAGTAAGCACAGCTTGGGATCGCTTCCTACCGGCCTCCCAAGAAGTCATTAGAGGAACCCTATATTAATACACACGACGCGGCGATTGTCGCGCTGTCGTGTCGTGTGCTGCTCATGAATATGAGCCACTAGCATGGCTTGAAACTAGTCGAGTTCCTCGTCAAAACAGTACGTGAGTAAGCCGATAACATAATAATTAAAACAGAAGACCGTTCATAAAAGTCATTAACAGAGGCTTATATTAAACAGAATACCCTTGTGACTGATATGATGATGATGATATAAAGGGTCCCATGTTTTAGGGAGTCCAGTCTGGAAGTCGTGTATGTAGGTTCCGTGCAATTACAAAGAATTTTTCGTACGTAAAGTATACTTTGACAAACTTTGGAATGAAATTCTAGACTTCTGCGGGTCTGCGGACGGCAAGCAATAGTAGCTTACTGCTCGAACAGAACCAGACCGGTGCACGGCAGCGTCGCGGTCCGTATGCGCTTCAACCCAACACTGCCTAGCGGATTACCGGGGCTCCGGCTTGAAGAGCAGGAGTAGGAACGGGGTGGTTTTTAGTCAGTAAGAGTCTGGCACTCCCTCTCATCTCGCCCAAAGCGGAAAAAAAACAGACAGACATTTTGCGACTAAACACCGAATGTAATAATGTTTATCATTTATTTACCTACAAGAGTTCTCTCCTTCAGATGAAGCGTACTTGATACGAAGAGCTCTGACAGTTGGCGCTAGAGGGCGCTTGATGCGAGTGTCCGATGTACAGCAATATTATTGCTAAAGTCTGGTTTGAGTGTCTCGGTGGTGAAGTGGGCACGAGAGTTTGGCAAAGTGTGATCGTTGGTGGGTTGTTTAAATTCTGGTAGTTGGCTAGAGGTAAATGCTTCGGTTCCCATGTTAGGTAATTGTTAGAGTACTTTTTTAGATTGATTAAGTTTTTCATGCTTATTTATTCTATGGATTTCGTGCAATAAAATTATTAATTTATCCCATTTTATTATATTTATCACATTTTATTAAAAATTGTATTACATATATTTTAACTAGCAAGCGGTGAACTCCGTTTCGCAACCAATTATTTTTCCTGCTTTTCTCTTAAATTTTTCCTTAATTTTCATGCGTTCAGCGCCAAGCACGAATAACTATCGCATTCGTAATGTAAACGTATCGAGATGACGATACGTCATGAGACGTTAACGGAGTGTGGCAGCACGAAGCCTATTCTTTCAACTATCGAGAGCTCGCATCGAATTCGATAGTGACGTCATGCTAATGTAAACTAGAGAAGCAGCCAAGTGAACGATTTGAATGACTTATTGAGCATAAAGATTTCGTCTGAAAACTAAATTTTTATATAATTATATATATCAACCTTTGTCTACACGTTTTATGAAATAATATTTATTAAATAAATATTAATTATGTGCAAAAAGTTCTTAAAGCGAGTTAAGAGAAATATAACGTGACATTATCTATGAAAAAAATAAGTACTTAGTTTCATTTTATAATTTTTTTTATGATTTCCGAACGTCGTATTTGACATTTGTCATTTGCCGGTTGTTTGTTTGTTATTTTATCTTATGTAAATAAATAACAATTTTAACATGTTACATTTAAAATGAGGACGATTCAACTCCAATATGAGCTAATGGTGGAATTTATGCAAAAGTAAGTAAAGATTTCTAAATGTTTCTTTGATTAGCCCTTTTTTTATGTGATGGACAATAATTTAACGGAGATTTGTCTAAACACTCTCCGAGGTGGCAGTTACATTCAGGCCAAATGGAAGGAGCTAGTGGTTTGCACCGGAGCGAAATCTGGCGTACCGGTGAAATTCACCGGTGATTTGCCGATCTCCGGAGATTCACCGGTGATAACCGGTGATGAAAACCATTAATTTCAAATCAAGTTTTTATTAATTGAAAAACAATACAGAATAGATAATAAAATTGGACTTCAACGAACCCTGAACTCTTTGGAAAGCCAGTAGCAAGCGAATTGAACCACATAAACGGCCAAGAGCGCTTTGAGTTGATGACCAAAATAATTAATATCATTCGAAAGAAGCAAATCAGTAAATAAATTATCTTAATTATGTATTAAATTTAAAACTGATGGTTAATAAATATTTTAGTAGTATCAATATAGTATTGAAAATATTTTTTTACATAAAAATATTCCATTTAGATATAATATGATCACCGGAGTTTAATCGGTTAACAACCGATTGATTTCAATCGAGTACTTTTACCGGTATATTACCGGTTATTCTCCGGTACTCACTGCTCCGGTGCAAACCCCTAGAAGGAGCCATTCAGGCAGCAGCGGATACTTAAACAATGTTTGTAATGTAATATTTGATGTATTATCTTTTTACAGATTGGAATATTTGTGGGACCAGTCCAATATTACTGGGAGCAGTGGGCCTACTGTATTCCTACCACACCACTCACTGTTCCTCACGAAGCCTACCCTTCGCCAGCGCCTCCACCAACACCACCGATCCTCCATCCGAGGAAGATAGCTGGAATCCTCCACCAGTGAAAAAACCTAAAGCGAGTTTGATTAAAATGTGTATAAAGAATGACAAGAATACTATGCTAGGGCGTGAGAAAAGTTATTATTTTTTATTAGTTGATTATTTTTTGTTACTTACTGTTAATTTTATATTTATTTCAATTTTTCTGTTTTTATGTTATTTTAAAATACAGTGTAGTCCGTTTAGTACGACTTCGCATATAGCAACCAACCGTTTTTAGCGACGAAAGTTTAGGCATTTGTTTGGTTTTAGTATAAACTTGCATAAATAGACATTCGTTTATTACGGCTCTGCTTACAACGACCATCCGCTTTTAACGACCGAATTTCACACATAATTGTCCAGTTACAACGACACAACGACGAGCGTTGCCGTGATTACAAATAATTCATAGAAAATAATGAAATAAATGAATAGCTATCTCAGCTATCGCCCCGCGCGACGCCTCTGATTGGAAATTGACTGTTTATTTTATGGCAGTATGAATTTGTAGGTAATTCCAAGTGACGCGATAAAACGCGAATACAACCAGAAAACAAACAAATGTTTGTTTGTTTGTTTTGTTTATGCCTATATGCCTACGCACCTGCACCTCGGCTGAGCACCCTCACCCCGCGACCCCGCACGCTTCACTTCTCGATATTGGCGCGCATAAATAACAGTTGAGTGTTTGTAACTGTTATGATAAGTTCATAAAACTTGACAAAATGAGTTCTGTGAAGCGAAAGTGTTTTACGATTGAAGAAAAAAGTGCAATATTACACCGATTAGAAGCCGGTGAATCGAATGCTACACTCGCAAAGGTGTTTGGTGTATCTCATTCTACAATATCCACAATAAAGAAGAGTAAAGATAAGATCGAGCCGCTGTTTAATGCCAATGTTTTAAAATGCAAACGTGTAAGGACGTCTACTTATGAGCAGGTGGATAAGGCATTGTTACAGTGGTTTAAGTTTCAACGCGACCGAGGAATACCCGTTAATGGACCTCTGCTACAAGAAAAGGCTAACTTTTTTGCTAGACAATTAGATATCCAAGATTTCAAATGTGCCATGAGTTGGATAAATCGTTTCAAAGTAAGACACAACATCGTCAGTGGTAAGATTGCTGGAGAATCTTTGTCAGTTCAACAGAGTGATGTGATCGATTGGTTAGAAAAAGTTTGGCCTACCCTACGTGCGCAATTTAAAGATGATGAAATTTTTAATGCGGATGAGACTGGACTGTTTTATAAATTGACTCCGGACAAGACGTTGAAATTTAAAGGTGAGAAATGTAAAGGAGGAAAGTTATCAAATGAGAGAATAACTGTGATGGTGGCAGCCAATATGAGTGGCACAGTTAAAAAAACTTCTCGTAATCGGAAAATCTCAACGCCCCAGATGTTTTAAAAATGTACGGCATTTGCCAGTAGATTATGAGAGCAATCGAAGAGCCTGGATGACTGCTGAAATTTTTACCAAATGGGTACGTGCTTGGGATCGTGAACTTACGAAAAAGAACAAGAAAATTCTGCTGTTAGTTGACAACTGTCCTGCACATCCCCACATTGCTGACTTGAAAAGGATAACTCTGGTGTTTCTACCTCCAAACATGACATCAGTATTGCAACCCATGGATCAAGGGATTATTCGAGCTTTGAAAGCACATTTTCGTAAAAACCTTGTCCTGAAAATGATCCAGCTTCTAGATGGCTGCGGAAGCTGTAGTGTTGAGTACCCAAAGATGAATGTTCTTGATGCTATTCTAATGATTCAAGATGCCTGGACCCAACTCAAGCAAGGAACAACTTTTAACTGTTTCAGACACGCTGGTTTTGTCGAATGTAACACAGCAGTAACTTCAAATACAGAGGATTTTAACGAAGAAGACGACGTACCACTGAGCGTTTGGGCAAGGGCTATTGATAAGCATCAGTTAACCATAACAAACGAGGACTTTGAACAATTCACCTGTGTCGATGATGCTGTCGCCACGTGCGAAGAGCCGTGTGATGAAAACATCGTGGAAAATATCATTGCCAGCGACGCGAATAGCCAAGAAAGCGACGGCGATGATGACGAACCAGAGGAGGTTCATCCAACATTGAGTGTATCTGATGCTCTGAAGGCTGCAGAAACGCTCAATGTGTTTGTTCAGACTAAATTTGATGATGATATTATGAAAACGATGATGTCACGAATCCACAATGCCGTACGAAGCTCTTATTACCGAACAAAAGTTTGTCAAAAACAAACTCAAATAACAGACTTTCTACGTTAGTTGCTACACAGAACTTTTTCGTGTATTACCTTATATACCAACGACTGCAATTTAAAATGTTTAAGAACTAAGTAAATATGTACATATGTATGTAAAATTAAAATAAAGCGGTTGTGATTCTTACTATGTAATTGTTTTATTTTACTTAATGTGAAAATTAAACTTTAATATGTATGTACATTTGTACATACATATTATAAATGCGAAATAATTTTATCGTTTTGTGCGTCGTCCGGTTAGTTAGACATAGTATCTCCGGTCCCTTGAAGGTCGCTATATCCAGATTCTACTGTATTATCAAAATATTGTTAATGGCATTGTATTTATAATAATTAAATTATTCTAACTGTGTCAATACTGTGAATGTGGTGCATGTCTATAATTGGCATAACCACATGATCTTGTGTCTTCATCTTATTTTTCATTAATGTCTTATAATAATAAATAAATAAATTATATATTATTGGGATTAAGATTAGAATAAAGTAGTTTTTAAGTTATTTATACAATGTGATAGGGGCGAGACTTCTAACCCGTTAAGGCTGAATACTACTTCTAATTTTAATGACAAAAGTCCTGGGTCGAAGGGGTCGAATCCCCTCCCCCTAAAAATTATGGCCATTTTAATATTTTTTTTACTTTTTTTAATATCAAAGGTTGTATGCGTCGTAGAAACAAAAAAAAAGACGACAAACGGTAGCTAATAACCTTGGCTAACTAATTCATTACTTTTTTCATATGTTTGATAATGTTTTGGTGAGAAAAAAATAATTTGTGAATTATTCTTACCGAAAAAATCACTATTTTCCTATATTTTCAATTAGGGGTTCAACCCCCCATATTATTTTTTTGTCGATAAAATTAGATGTAGTACTCAGCCTTAACGGGTTAGAAGTCCCACGCCTATCACATTGTATATGTATATACATTTTATTAACTATAAAAAGAGGATTTTGTAGAAAAAAGTAATAAAACACTTGAAATAACTATGGAGTCTATTTATTCTGTCCACCAAAATGTTTTTTAGTAGTAGTTTTCTTTACTTATTTCCTATTATTGTGGATTACATCCTTCGGCACGAATGGGCTGGCTCGACCGGAGTGATACCACGGCCTCACAGATAACCGACGTGAAACAGCGCTTGCGTTGTTTTGTTGTGTGAGTAAGGTTATCGGAGGCCCAATTTCCCCTTCCTAATATTCCCAAACCCCGATTCCCCAACAACCCTTAAACGTATTCGTTGTTGTTGGTACAATCGTTGTTAACGATAGTAAGTACTTGTTGTACTTTGTTGGTACAAAGACGGTCTTGGCATTTTATAAAAATCACTGCAAGCACTCACTGACTTCACAATATAATAATTTTTGTATTATTACAAAGGGGTTTGGGTAAAGTTGGCGTCGTTTTGAAGTTGAGCGGCCAGTAATGAAACTTAAATATTATGAAAGAACAGAATACAGCGATCAAAAGCTATTATGGCCATATTTCTCTAAACCATATCGGAACTGAGATATTTGGTTTTATATTGGTCACTGAAATCGAAGAAGTTATTAAATGTTATTGCACTCTTTTGGGTGTCTGCCATATTTTTTTAGGAATGCTAAATAAAATTCAAATACAGTGACGTAGATGAATCGAACGGACCCCAATGTCTTTATCTATGGGCCGATGGTGTGTAGTAACAGTAACAGTAGCAGCTCGTCCCTTACTGTTGTGTGTTACTTTTTACGCTTCTAATCTCTCGTGGACTTGTGGATAATTATAACGACTTGGCATTTCATTGGACGTTTCATTGACATTTTATTGACAGACCCAGCATACAAAAAAAAAAAAAAATTACGGTGCATTTTGTATCTATTGCCGACGCAGCTTAAATCGTGTTGGCGGCACTCGTCGTAGATCGTATAATTTGACAGGCTGCTGTTCGCATATAATGTCCATTATATGGTACATGGGATGGGGCAGATATCAAAATAATCTGACTCCGCCGGCACAATTTTTAGATACCATTATTCGACATGACATTGAGAACGAAATGGACGAAGAAAGTTAATATGTAAATGTGTTTTTTAAAATCATGTTATAAATGCAATAAGGTATAATACTGTGTTTTTATTATTTCCTAGGGCCCAATACTAACGTCACATTGACAGATGAGAGGTCGAGAAACAGTAAAGCCAATATCTAATATCAATATTTTAATAATATACAATAACAAAGATTTTTTTCACACAGGACGGTATTTGAAGTATTTATAGAGACTACATTTTTAAATTCTTCAAACTCAAATATCTCAGCTTTGATATAACTTAGGATAAAAATAATTGAACATATATGTGTAATGAACACAGCAGAACAAAGTAACATGAAAATTATTGGTGGCCGCTGAAAAAAAAAATGACGCCACAAGTCCATACAAAGTTACTCAAACCCCTTTCGATACCTTTCTCACCGACAAATTCTCAGTGACAAATGTTTCGACTCGTTTCGATAGCCAGCTTTCGAAATTTACGTTACCGTACGTCAAAAGCTCGTTCGTGCTTCCAATTTGTGTCAAAATGTTCTAGGTTTCGATACCAATACGATACGATTACTATACGATAGTTATCAAAAACATTCGTGCTTGCGATATTTAGTTCCTTTTACGCACGGTAGGGGCGCTGTTCAAATGTCATAGAAAATTCTGTCGATTGCGATACGAATACTTTCTCGATAGTTTTCGTGCTTAGCACAAGTCATAGCGTCAGGAAGGAAAATCCGACTTTTTTATATTATAAAACTGTGTCTGTGACACAAATTAACATGAAATTAAATAATCTTTCAGACTGCAAATTATTTTGGAAAATCTTACTTTCAATCCCTGTCGCCTCACCCAAGGCGGGAAAAATAGACATGATTTTCCCCCTACAAAAAAAAAATCTGTAAATAAATATTCTAAGCACCACGTTTCTATTTGGAACTCAATAACAATAAGTTATTAAAACATTTTTTTTAACAATCCTTGTTTTACGATGTAACACATAAAATTGTACGTCTGTCCGTCAATAAATTGCGTTTTGGCATAAATTTACTTGTTTATTATCAACATAAAGTGGGATCGTTTCAATTGTATGGACTTTTATTGGGATACCTGTTGGTTCCTGTGGCTGTTCTTGTGGAACAGTATTTGTAGTAAGTTCACTTTGTTTTATAACAACGGCTTTTGTATGAAAACTTGAGTCCAATTCTACAACACTTTAGTAAAAAGTTACTTTTTAAATAATTTAAGTGTGTGAGAGTCATGCTTCGGCACGAATGGGCCGGCTTGACCGTAGTGACACCATGGCCTCACAGGAAACGACGTGAAAATTTGTCTTTCATTGTGTGAGTGAGATTACCGGATGCCCAATTATACCCCTTCCTACTCCCCGATTCCCCAACAACCCTTAAATTCCTTACCCTGAAAAGGCCTGCAAATCACTTATAACTCCTCTGGTATTTCGGGTGTCCATGGCGACGGCGGCGATTGCTTACCATCAGATGATCCGTCTGCTCATTTACCGGTTAAAACCATAAAAAAAGTTTCTGTAAAAGTGAAGATCAGCCTAAATATTACAATCTTTTAAAGATTAAAATCGCCCATTGAAATTGGCAGTAAGAAAAACAAACTGAAAGACCAATTTCTTACGAAACGGAATACAACAAACAATAAAATATAACTCAACACAGCTACCTATTTAGTGTACCCCCGACTACACATCCAGTTACACAAACCAGTATAACCTAACCTTTGAAACAGCAAAAAGTTCATACAAACCTAGACCAGGATAAACTGGTAATGTATAGCTAGATTTGCAGCCTCACTCTTACAAGTTCTACAATTGACTATGAAACGAGTTTACGAGTAATTTTACAATCATTTTTAATCGTTCCCCTAACCGTTTGAAGGTTATCGCAGTTATAAACGACAGTTTTAAGTAAATTAATTGCTAAACGACCATTTTAACAGTTTAAGTAATTGGCGATAGGCTATAGGGCTATAGAAGCGCTCGATTGTATTACTTGAAACTCGTAATAGGTATAATATTTTATGAGTGCTAATAATTGTAATTAATGAGCAATTTATTTGTTAAATAATGTTTATTGACTTACTACCGCACTCAGAGACATTTAAGGTACGCGTCTACAGGCCCGCATCGTACGCATCGCACGCAACGGATTTCAGTTTGTCTTGTATAGAAACTCATACAACTGCGTCCACTGATCCGCATCGTACGGACCGCATCGTCAGCAATGCCTACATGCGATGCGTACTGATTACGTCTTACGGAATGGGTACGATGCGAGCATATGGACGCTTACCTTTAATGATTACTTAAACTATTCCTTAGTAACGATTTTGTATAGAAAACTATTGCTAAGGACTGGGTACGGCGGTGGACCACGTGAATTGGTGATGGACTCAGATTTATCCTTAAACTACAATCAGCGTTGAAGGAGAGGCAGTAGCATCTTTAAATAATCAGTGATATCAAGCCGCCTGCTAACCATTAGGATTCTAGCAAATACTCTCAAGAGAGAGGTCTTGGTTCAACAGTGGACAGTATTCAATAGTAGCATGAAGTTGTGAATGAAGCCTTTGATTGCCAACAAAAATTTGTTGAAAGCAAATCCTCCACTGGCGCCGGTTACTTAATCCCCTTTTATGGCATTTTATGTTAAGTTACATGTGTATTTTTACCCGACTGCCAAGGAAGGGTTATGTTTTTCGCGCGTATCTTGTATGTATGAGCCTAATATTCTTTATTACCTCATTTCTTCGAAACGGCTTGATGGATTTCGACAATCAGGGCATCGTTGGATTCGTCTTAATTACCCAAGTGTTCTTAGATATGTGACGTAATACAAAAACCAACATGGCGGCCGTGAGGCGCCCTAGATAGAAGTAAAAAAAATTAAAAAAATTTATTTGCTACAATATGGATATCAAATTAAAGAGCTCATCATGAGGATTCCAAAATGGTATATCACTGACATATAGAAAAAATACTATGTGCAATTAGGTTCTTTATTATCCAAACTAAATACTCGTATAGGTACTACGCGACGCGATTGACTAGCGGTTTCTGAACTGTCGTTTCGTGTCGCGGGTGAAATCTTGAGAAACACATAGCCGTATTATAACTAACTAAAAAGTGTTAAATAAAAATAAATAAATTAAAAAACCCGACTGCATAAAAAACACTTTAAATAAAAACTGAAAAGTAAAAAACAAGCTTAGTCTAAAAGTGTAGATAGCAATGCTATTACCACAAAATTAAATAATTTCATAATCAATACACAAAAAATAATAATCTTATGCGAAACATAATTGAGTGTAACAGTCGGGACCCATTAAATAAACTAGACTAAAATCATTCAATATTCAGTTTTTATTTAAAGTGTTTTTAATGCAGTCGGGTTTTTTAATTTTTTTAATTTATTTATTTTTTTAAAGTAAAAAATACTATCTTCAGGAATATCCTGAAATTGCTATCCTGCCTTGAGCAGTTGAGCAGGCGGCAATAAAAAGTTTTAAAGAACAAACTCACAAGTATAAAAAAATATGCTCGAATCATCATAATTTATAATCATCCTTCATCATATTAAACACCTATAAAGTATTGTAAAGCCGCTACCGAGTTCAGTATAATAAAGTTTATAACACTGCCATCTAGAGGTCTTTACTTGTACTATCAACTACAAAGGCTAGCTTGAATACTTACTAGACTTGGATTTATACTCATTGTCTTAACAAGTAAGTTTTCGTAACCTACTTTGATTAATGTTATTTTTAAATAACAATTTATTATTTATAATTTTGTTCCTTGACGTCAGCTTTAACAGTGAAGCGAAAGTGAACCTCTCGGTAACCTAGTTACCTATCAACGTTAGTAGTACTGTTATTAAGTCATAGATGGCGCTGTTTTCAATATTCAACCTGAATTAGTAAAAAGGTGAACGATTGCTGCTTAGCTTTTAAACAAGTAAGACAAAAGGGTTCATGTTTAATAGTAATAAATAATGTTACACCTGATTTTTTCTGCACAGAAACTAATAATTTTATTGTCCTACTAATATTATAAATGCGAAAATTTGCAATATGGATGTTTGTTACTCTTTCACACAAAAACTACTGAAGGGATCGGGATGAAATTTGAAATAGAGGTAGATTATGGTCTGGGATAACACATAGGCTACTTTTTATTCCACGGGATCGTGTGACAAACCGCTGGAAAAACCTAGTACAACATAGTTAAGTACCAACTAGGTACGACATACCACTTTTTTTTTAATATTCTATACTCACTAAATTTTCTAAATATGGATTGTTTCAGAGTCAAAAGTCAGATCGAACACCAGACTACATAGTATTACATTTGCTAAAATTGAATTACCACAGATCAGTTAAACGAAGCAGTTAAATACTTGAAAACTGGGTAAACAAATCTATCAAAATTAGGTTAGGTTTTAAATATTTCCTCATAATCCCCTAATTGCTTTCAATAAGACCACCAACCAAACGTTGTAGTCTCAAACTCCCGTTACCGTCAACGCATTGCACACAATACTGAACACACAACCAACGAGTATAGGGGTATGGAGTACTACTAACTCAGTCTAAAATTGCATTAAAGAAAGGGTGCCAACATTATTATTATGTATGTTCTTTACATAATCACGGGACCACAGGGTCCCGGACCAAGGCGTACGAGGGGCCGAAGCCAACTCGCAGAGGCCCGTTGATCAATTTTAATCTAAATGTAAAGGGACATCAGCTGGCAATTTTACTAGAATATCTGTATGCACTATGAAAGTACACCAAAGGACAATCCCCGTTTGATGCAGGACTATTATTATTATTTTTTTTTTGTAAAAAAAACAGGTTTATCCAATTCGCGTCCACTTTTTTATAAGGGGGGAAAATCATCCAATGACTTCTCCCGCCTTGGGCGAGGCAAGAGGAAATGTCAGACTCTTACTGACTAAAAACCACCCCGTTCCTACTCCTGCTTTTTGAGCCGGAGCCCCGGTAAACCCGCTTGGTAGTCCGCAGCTCCGGATCAGAATTCGCGTCCACTGTGATACGGATCACGGATCATTTGTGACAAAAAATCGTGTAAAGATGGTATTTGATACTGATAAGAGAAAATACCATCTTTTTCATTCTCGTCCTGTCTGTTCTAACTGTTCTGTCACTTGATAATGAGTGAATAGTGCCACCCATGGACAACTGTGACATCAGAAGTGTTGTAAGTGCGTTGCCGTTCTGGTGAGTTCTGCCGATATTGAAAGTGTGGGAGAGCCATGCTTCAACACGAATGGGCCGGCTAGACCAGAGTGATACCACGGCCTCACAGGAAACGCTTCCGTAGTGTTTCGTTGTGTAAGTTAGATTACCAGGAGGCCTAATTACCCCACTTCCTAATCTTCTCAATCCCCAACACCCCAACAAACCTTAAATTCCTAACCTCCATATGGCCGGCAAAGCGCTTGTAACTCCTTTGGTGTTTCGGGTGTACATTGGCCACGGCGATTGCTTAGCATCAAAGTGATACGTATGCTCGTTTGCCGGTAAACGAGCATACGGATCACAAACATGATGCTGAGCATATTAATTTTATTCCATAAAAAAGAAATGATCCCCATTTCACATAAACGGTACTCCACGCCATCATACTCGGAACACACAATACCTCTTTATTCCTATATCTCACACAAAAGTCGTGCATACGGGCAGCTAGATAACGAGCTACCAATATGGATGCCATAATGAGCCGAGCGCCCTTATGTGGGTGCCTCCACACAACCTGGTATACAACGTATGTACGTGCACTTTGTGGAATATTTTCATGTATTTTTGTTTGGTTGGTTTATGGTAATTACGTGAATTTAGAGTATTAATAGTTTGAGAGGATCATTGTCATCATCATCATCAGCCTATAAGTAGCCACTGCTGACCAAAATCCTTTTCTCATATGTGTTCAAGAGGATAAAATGGTTGAATGCTTAACAGATTTTTGTTGGTAGTCAAAGTCTCGCGCATCTTTAGGACTTTGACTGCCAAACAAACTGGCTGACTGACAAAATCGGTTGAAGACAAATCCTCCGATAGAGCCGTTTACTTTTGCCCCTCGTGGAGTTGAATTTTACTTTGTTTTTGTATTAAAAGGAAAAGAAAATCATCGTAATGAATCCCCCGAAATTGCTATCCTACCCTGAGCAAGCATTAAGCACACTGCCTATTGCTTATTTCTCCTCAGCGTAAAAAGAGGTAATTCCAGCGTCGAATAAAAATTCTATTGTAATCAATAAATACATTTTAAAATCGACTTTTTCGTGCTTCATCAATCCATGCTTTGGTTCAATGCCCAGGGCGAGGCAAAAGGTGTCACACGAACGCTAGAAAACTTGACGTTTTTGCATTTAATCTGTACAATTAATTTCAGTAAGTACTACAGAAAAATCAAGATAAAATACTTCAACGATACAAATTACTACAGGGTTGTATTCTTTTTGTTTGAAATTGAATTCAGTTTATTGGGTTGTTGTATCTACACTATTTTTTTATTATTTATTATATAAGCCGATAAATGAGCAGAAGGATCATTTGATGGTAAGCAATCACCATCAGGTGATCCGTCTGAAAAATAATTTAAGGGTTGTTGGAGAATCCAGGAATGGGCAGAGTGGTAATTGGAGATCCGGTAACCTCACTCACGCGACGCAAGCGTTGTTTCACGGTTTTCTGTGAGCTCGTGGTGTCACTACAGTCGAGCTGGTCCATTCGTGCCGAAGCATGGCTCTCCCACACTATTCGTTTTTATCGTAAGTATAGCGCGCCTTAATTAGGTACAAAACGTTGTTGATATGAATTTCAAAACCGAAAAGTGCTTTGTTTGTTGTAAAAATTTCACCAAAACAAGCCAATTCTTTTTAATATATATTTATTAAAGCAATAATCCCTAATTACAGCCCTGCCTTTTAATCTGAACATTAATATTCAAATAAGCGATGTTTGTCTGTTTGTTTTTACAAAGTTCTGCGTTGCATTCTCTAAGTTCAACACGATAGACTTCGGAACTACTTGTAAAGTGTTTAAAGTTCCTGGGCGCAGAAGTCTGAATATGTAGACTATGGCGTTCTGACAAAAATATTCCTATTCTTAGCTTTTTGTCATCGTTTAACATTATCTTACTTCTTATTAAAACTCAGTTTTAAGTGTGACAGAGCCATGCTTCAGCACGAATGGGCCGACGTAACCGGACAGATACCACTGCCTCACAGAATACCGATGTGAAACAATGCTTGCGTTGTGTAAGTAAGGTTACTGGAGGCCCAGTTACCCCCAATCCCAATCTTCCTAATACCCAATTCCCTAACAACTCTTAAATTCCCCCAAAAACCCTCAAAAGGCCGGCAACGCAGTAGTCATTTAATTAACTTATGTATTAATTATTTTTACAAATACGTACAATTTATTTGTAAAACTTAACTGAGGTCCAAACTCTAAGCAGTAGCACCAACGAGCTACTTAATCACGAACAAAGTCCACGCTACGTGCAGAACTAAAATATAAGAAGACAAAACTTGGTAATTACCACCACAGTCACTATCGTTCACAAAGGAAACTGCTGCTACCAGTTACCATGTGACACTTACTATAGGAAAACATGCACTCAGTAAAAGTAGTAAAGTAGTAAAAGTAACTAAATATTTTCAAATTCTTTAATGTGGACCACAGGTTTGTATGTATTACTGTCAAATATTTAAATAGATCACCATGTCCTGATCTTTGGGTATACCATAGTCAAATAGTTACATTATTTAAAAAAATACATTTATTTGGCGTAAAAATATCAATTCCTCGTCAAAACAGTTACGTAAATAAAGCCTATAGCATAATAATAATTAATTTAGAATGTCTCGCGAAAGTTATAATAAAATTAATAATAACTTGATTTACTTAAAAAGTCAAAAACGTTTTTAAAATCTATTTTAAACTAGCTGATCCGGCAAACTTCGTACCGCCTCAAACATTTTTCTCAGCCCTGCCCTGGACTTGCACAAATAATTCAAGACCAAAATTAGCCAAATCGGTCCAGCCGTTCTCGAGTTTTAGTGAGACTAACGAACAGCAATTTATTTTTATATATAGAGATTACAAATTAGTTTAAGGTTTAAAATTTCTTCAGTTTCAGTCTTCTACTACAGTTTAAAACACCTTTTCTCCGCTTTTATACATTTTTGAAACACGTCCCACTCAATTTTAGTCAACACCCAAACACGCACTCCACATCCCACTACAAAACATTTTAATGTTAAGTTTCATACTATATGACTGTTCAGAAACTTCATAAAAATTTTGGGTTTCTCCATCTAGACGTATTCCACAGAATGTTCCCATAAAGATGTATATAGGGCGAGCAGCTTCTCAACTGAAGAGTTTACATGCCGTTTGAATAAGAGAAAGTTTGCGAGAAATGGCGAACTATTATAATATTATCAGTCGTAAGTAGTCGCTATACTCTTTAAAATAATATTATTAGATTATCTGCCAAGTGGATGTTTTTTATGATGCATTGCAAACAAGCAGGCGAAACGAACGAGTGAGGTTACCGGAAGCCGTATTACCCCCTTCCCAGTCCTCGATTACCCAATAACCCCTAAATTCCTAATCCCCAAAAGGCCGGCAACGCACTTGTAACACCTCTGGTGTTTCGGGTGTCCATGGGCGATGGCAATTGCTTACCATCAACCGATACGTTTGCCCGTTTACCGGCTTATATCATAAAAAAAAACTATACGTCAACAACATAATTTAAAAATCCAACTATAACTAGTCCAGACTAATCTTCTATTAATACCAATATCTTACAAAAAAACTGCCAACAAAGAACACAGCACCCATCGATCTCCCACCGACCCAAATTCCATGTAAACCAAATTTTGAAAATATTTTAATCTTTTATTTTTCCTGTCTCTCTCTGTCCCGAATTGCGAAACACCTTTGTGTATAAGATAAAGGCTATATTTTTTGTTCTTTAAGAATTATAGTCTTAAGATTTTAGGTGTCTGTGTGGTTATGGCGTTCGAGTTTAAAATATGAGGAAAGATGTTATGGGAGATTGAATAGCATTTATCCATGATGAATAGAGAACCGATTCTGAATTATGAGGTTAGAGGTAAGATAAGAAAACTATATTACTATACATTAAAGAAGGGTCAAATTAAAAGTACCATTAACTGATGAGCATGCATAAAATGATGATTGGTTGATGAAGCGAAAGAGGTATTCGCAGCAATTGGCGTTCCATTGTCTCTGCCTACCGCCCATGGGAGACAGGCGTGAGGTTATGAAGTATGTAAAGCAAGGCTGTGAAACTATGTAACCGTTTCGACTGATACCAAGCTATGTAACAGTGAGAGGAAGATGCGCAGCTTGAGTATGCGATATATCGGTAGTAAGGAAGCCATCCATAGCACACATTCATAGCACGCATCCATAGCAAGCATCCATAGCACGCATCTTTCCATATAAAAAACATAACTTAGCTGAGTCCGTTTCCAACAGTGCTAAGCTATGTGTACCAATGAATAAGGTTGGTGGAAGCCAAACGCATCAACAGCAACGTAGCATAGTACGTCTCTTATGGAAAAGCACCCTAAGGCCCTTTAATAAAAAATACAATGTACAATCGGGGACACTAACGAAAATATACAATCTAATCCAAGACCAAACTATTTCCTGTACCCAACAAAAACTCCAAAAAGTAATCTTCAGTAGCGTATTGTTTTTGTTCGTAAGATATTTAGGTATCATAAAATTATCATAGCTATGCCATTGTGTTCAAAAGAAAGACATTCCTTAGCCTAGATTCCTTGGTTTTTGCGACCTTGGTCCGTAGTTCCGCGAAAACATTGTTTTCAAGAAGTTTTTTTTTGTGTTCTCCAAAGCTGTAATATTACAAAAAGGTATTACAATAATATGACTGCCTCGTATGGTCGCAATTGCGACTGCCCGGCAAGGGGTCTCGGGTTCGATTCCCGGGTAGGGCAAAGTATTACTGGGCTTTTTTCGAAAATTTCTCAGTAGTAGTACGGAGTCTGGAATTGTGCCTAGTATATGACAATAGGCTCACCCCCTATTACATGGGACTTATAACACAAATGGTGAAAATTGGGTGTACATTGTACAGTGGCATTACGGCACGTAATGCAGTACTACGGCACGTAGTGCAGTGGCATTACGTGCCGTAGTGCCACTGTACACTGTACATTGTGAAGAGTAGGCAGAGGTGCACCCTCTGCCTACCCTTCGAGGATAAAAGGCGTGACTCTCAATAATATTATTGACGAGGAAATAGGTATACCTTCGACACACCCTACCTATAAAATTCCCAATACCATTGAACCAACATCACCACCATTCACGCCTATAAGTGTGTATTTCCACCAGTGATGTGCTATAATATGTACGTTGCTGTGGATGCGTTTGGCATCCACCAATCATGTTTATTGGTAAACATAACTTAATAATGGTGAAAACGGGCTCAGCTAAGCTATGTGTCTTTATATGGAAAGATGTATGCTATGGATAAGTGTTATGACTTCCCAACTATCGATACATCACATACTCGAGCATCTGCACATCTTCCTCACACGGCTACTTTGTAGCAGCGCATCTTCATAGCACATCGCACAGCTACATAGCTTATTATTACTTTTTAAGGGACAAGCCCGCTACAACCTCGTAAACTGCTGCAACTCCTGTAAGCCACGATTTACAGTAGTACATAACTTAGTATATGTAGGTGGAAACGGTGACACAGTTTCACAGCTTAGCTCATACATCTTCGTAGCATAGCTACATAGATGGAAAAACACCCAAAACCCCGCCTTTACACCACAACCAAAACACCAAACTCAACGGCCTTGATAACAATAATTAATTAAGATAATGTGCTTCTATTTTAGCCGTGACATTGCGCCATCCTCGCTCATATTTTGTCACGCGATCCTTGCCCCTAACTCGTAATTACTAGTTTAACTTTATGCGAAGGTAATTAGATAAACTAGGAGGTGGATTGTGTTACGTTTGGTGAGTGAGGTTGTTTTAAATGGTGGTACTGCTAGTTTTGAGTTTTTGAAGGAGTATTGGTTGTTGTAGGTGGACTATATGAGTAATGTAATTTTGTCGTATCGTGGTGGCCCATCCGGATCTGCGGACTACCTAGCGTGCTCCGGCTCAAAAAAACAGGAGAAGGAACGGGGTGGTTTTTAGTCAGTAAGAGTCTCTTGCCTCGCCCAAGGCGGGAGAAGTCATTGGATGATTTTCCCCCTCAAAAAAAAAAAATCGTGGTGGCCCGGAGTCTTAAGACGCCCGCTTCTCATGCATGAGAGTTCGAAACCTACCAACGGCAAGTACCAATGTGCCTTTTTCCGAGTTATATGTACTTTCTAAGCATGTTTACTATGTTTAGATACCACTGACAATCGGTTAAAGAAAACATCGTGAGGAAACCTTGACCTTATAATTTCTAATTATAAGTTTAAAATCCACAACCCGTGAAAACTTGGAGTTGCGGACTACCTAGCGGGTTTACCGGAGCTCAGGTTCGAAAAGCAGGAGTAGGAACGGGGTGGTTTTTAGTCAGTAAGAATGTGACACTCCATCTTCTCTCACCTAAGACGAGAGAAGTCATTGGATGATTGTCCCCAAAAAAAAACCGTGAAAACTTCGCCGTGCGAGAAGAAGCCTTTGGTCAGCAGTGGACCTATTAAAATTATCAAAGTAATGAAAAAACGAAACGAAATCACGGGCAAAAGCTAGTCTAGTAATATAATCAAACCATTCCGTTTGCGTGTTGCAAACACTTCAGCGAGATCTAGTTAAAATAAACGGGATATCATCGAGACTTCATTCATGAATTTACAGTTATACGGCGACTACATTTCAGTTTGACTTGCATTAAATATGAGGCGTTTTACTTCCCGAAATAGTGGGTAAATTAATGTTAATTGTTACACGCATTTGATTATGAATTCTATGTAATAGGTAAATGAGCTTATTTTCTAATAGCATGCACATTCTAGAGATACAGGAAGGCTACATAAAAAAGTTTTTTTAGTTATCTGGTGTTATATCCACGTTGCCTTTATCATCATCACATTTAGCCAGAAGACGTAGCAATTCTGGATATAGTCCCTTTTAGTCCTCCACATCACCTCACCCCGCTTGAATTCCATAAAACAATTTAATACACCTAACTACTATATTAAACTTCAAACATTTTCAAAAATGTTTAAATAATATTCCCATACCGATACAATCTTCAAACCTTCAAGAAAAGATCATATTCTTTTTTAAAAGGCCCGTAACGCATTAGTAACTCCTCTAGTGTTGCGGGTGTCCAAGTCGGCGCCAATCGCTTACCATCAAGTGATCCTTCTGCTCGTTAGCCTCGAAAAAAATCTACAAAGTAATAAACACAATGACTAATCTCCAAAAAAGATATACAGAATACTAAATACAGTCTAAACTTTAACTAAAAAATACTTTTACTAAACTAGAAAGTATAGTGAGCGTGAAATATTTGACGATCCAATTAAAACTGCCGTGTTGAACGACAATTAGATATCGTCAACTAATCAGTTGTTTGATACTTCACTCCTAAATAACGTAGTAGTTGGTAGTCGTGATGGTTACGACATCGCCATAGTGTTTCTTGGTGGTGGTATAGCCACTTTTGGTGGTATATAAAATTTTTTAAGGCATTTAAAATCTTTTGTGGTTTCTAAAATGGCCTTTGAATGTGACTGATTAAACTGTTCATGAGGATTTGGGTTATGCAAAAATTGGGAAACGATTAACGTTTTTTTTTTTTTTGAGGGAGATTTTTGTTTAACAATCGACATGCCTATCCTGGATCTCTGTATTCTTCTCAAATATATGTACAATTATTATTTATTGGTAAAATGTATCAGAGAAATTGTAAACATGTATTTTTTAAAAGAATAACTAATGTAGTTTCTTGCTTGTTCTTCTCTATTTGAAGCTACACTTTGAAACGAGCACCTAGCGTCACTGACTGGCAGAGTAACTGACAATTATTTATTTCTTAATTGTTGACATTTCAAAAGTACCTTTTTTTTTACATTTAATGGGTCGACGTTTGGCCGCTATCTCACCTGATGGTAAGTGATGATGCGGCCTACGGTGGAACACGTCTGCCCATAAGCAACCTATTCACTCGGGCCTTGAAGACACCCAAGTTATACCCATCAGGAAACACAGACTCCGGCAAGGAGTTCCACTCCCTAGCAGTTCGCACAAGGAAGCTTGAAGCGAAGCGCTTCGTGCGAGTGGGTGGGATATCTACCATGAAGCGGTGACGCCTCGCCGATTGTCTTGTGGTTCGATGATGAAAAGGGCTAGGGGGAATCAAGTTGTGCAATTCCCCCGCACACTCTCCGAAATGTATCCGGTAAAAAACGGAAAGGCTTGCGACCTTGCGCCTGTGTTCAAGGCTTTGAAGCCGGGCCTCCACAAGCGCATCATCATTGATGAGCTTCTTGGCACGCCTTTCAATGTGTTCGAGCGCATCCAGCTGGTATTTGGCCGAGCCGTCCCAAAGGTGAGAACAGTACTCCATACATGACCGAACCTGCGCTTGGTACAGGCTCAGCAGTTGTTTCGGTGTGAAGTACCGTCTCACCCTCGAGAGGATACCCAACTTCCTACCAGCCAGATGCGCCTTCGACTCTATATAAGAGCCGAAGTTAAGTGTTGGCGATAGAGTTACGCCCAGAAGCTCAAGATGATCCGCTACCGGAACGGACACATTTCGGAAAGTCGGAGCCAGCGGAAATTGACTCCGTTTGGCAGAGAATAGACACGCCTGGGTTTTGGTAGCGTTGAACTTGACCAAGTTGGCGTCACCCCAATCGGAGACCGTCTTCAAGGACGAGTTCAACCGTTCGACCATGGATTCTCTTAGAGACCGGATCTGTGTTCCGCTAGTCCGCGCATCGGACACATACCTTTCAACAACTGTGCTGTCATCTGCATACCCAAAGATACCGGGCTTAAGCAGGTCGTTGATGTGCAGCAAAAAGAGCGTTGCTGAAAGTACTGACCCCTGAGGGACTCCGGCGTTGATGCCAAATTGGTCAGACGAGCAGCCATCAATGACTACTCGAATTGACCGATCCCTCAGGAAATCTGCAATCCATCTGCACAGATCAGCGGGAAGTCCATATGCAGGAAGCTTGCCGATAAGGCTGTCGTGCCAAACCCTGTCAAAGGCCTTCGATATATCGAGAGAGACCGCAATTGCCTCCCCGTGCTTCTCGATGGCCTCGCTCCAAATGTGGGTGGCATACGCAAGAAGGTCCCCAGTGGATCGGTTGCGGCGAAACCCATACTGCTGATCGCTGAGGAGGTCGTTACCTTCAAGGTATGCCAGGAGCCTGTTGTTAAGTACACGTTCCATACTCTTGCAGAGTATGGACGTGACTGAGATTGGCCGGTAATTATTAGGGTAAACTTGATTAAATTGGAATAAATGATTTTACTCCCAAGGGGGCCTTTGTGGATACAGTGGACATCTCGCAGCTGATGGACAAGACTATAGAAATAACCTAAAAGTTCTATAAAGCACTGAACTCCAATACAACAAACAGATGACGTCACAAAAACTAAGTAAATCTAAAACATCACAGTTTTAAAGTAGAACACAAACTTTATAATCACAAAGCGAAACTTTATATTTATACTAAAATCTAACATTAATTAGATGTTCTCGTGTTAAACCGTTATTAACTCTTATGTTCGTTACCCAAACTTTTTTGTGCCAAAATTAGAATTTGCAAACTTATACTTTAGTAGGATAATCGACCTTATTGCTAGTGAGACTAAATTGGTGTTAGATACGTGTTTCGGTTGTAGCTAATATTCTTTTCTGTTACCCAAAATTAGAATTTGCAAACTTATACTTTGATAGGATAATCGACCTTATTGCTAGTGAGACTAAATTGGTGTTAGATACGTGTTTAGGTTGTAGCTAATATTCTTTTCTGTTACCCAAAATTAGTGTTTGAATTAAATGTGTAATGGTTGGTTTAATCAGTAAATTGTTATTGGTAACATTATTTGGTTTATTTTCAGACCTTTGTTGGTCGTATAATTTGGATGATTTGCTTTCTATTTTAGGTTTTCTTTGCTTATATAGTTAATCGTCGCTTTACCATTTATTTCTATCATAGTTTTACTTACTGTCTATGTTATTTTCTTTATATTTCAGCCACATTTTGATTACGGTGCTTTTCCACCAGAGATGTGCTATGCTACGTTGCTGTGGATGCGCTTGCCTTCCATCAATCATATTCATATGTACACATAGCTTCGCACCCGGTTGAAACAGGCTCAACTAAGCTATGTTTTTTTTTTATGTTGATGCGTGCTATGATACTATCGATACATTACATACTTGAACTGTACATACGATTGCCTTAAATAAGTGCTTTATATAACTAACTTATGCTACTTACAAGGGCGAGGTGTCACACACACTACAATGTGACTGTACCCACCCCTATTTAGCCCTTTTGAATTATTCTTGTCTATTCTAGGCTTGGATTTTTATCACCAAACTTGTATATAGGGTTAGGAAACGATAAATAATAGACAAGGAACATATTCCTAACAAAGCCGAATGCGTATCAAGTTTCGGTTAAGTTTTGTAGAGTCAAGGGCACCCTTTGTCAATGTTACAGCTACCAAAATACACGAATTTGAACCTTATAACTAGGGTATAAGGTTTACCACAACCGCATAACTTAATTTGTTTTCATGAAGTCTATTTTTGTATGATTTATTAGATATAGTGGTTGAATATATTGGTAGACCTTTATCTACCTATCTTACACCTATTTCTTTACATATTATGTGAACAAATACTACCTTGATATTTGGTTATACACGACGAGTAAAAGATTAAACGAGTTAAGAATAGAATTTAATAAAAGGTTTAGGGGCTTTTTTATGGTATAAGCCGGTAAACGAGCAGATGGATCACCTAATGGTAAGCAATCGCCGCCGCCCATGGACACCCAAAACACAAGAGGCGTTACAAGTGCATTGCCGGGGTTAGGAATTGAAGTGTTGTTGAGGAATCGGGGATTGAGAAGATTAGGAATTTATTGGGCCTCCGCTAACCTAACTCACATAACGAACCACAACGCAAGCGTTGTTTCACGTCTGTTTTCTGTGGGGCTGTGGTTTTCTTCGAAAGTCTAAGCATGGTTCTACCACACTTGGGCTGTTCGTAGTACACTCGATTCGACACCCCCTATTCTTTACGTGGGTCATAACCTTTTTTATGGACCGTCGTCATTATGAATCGTAAGAGCAACATGAAATTCCACATTTGATAGACTCTCTGAAAAATCTGAACCGTTTAAATTGTGATGATGATTCTACCAGTTAATCAAGAATATTATGGCGCCTTCCCTCTCTTGTAGAGGAGGCTCATTGTCCAAAATTGATACAAGCTCTTCATAATTGCAAAGAAAACTTTTTGTTTTGACGTCTGGATATCTCCTTGATTACTTTTGTCTAGACCAGTGGTTCCCAACCGATGGACCGGCTACCAGTCGTCTGCAGAAGACAAAATATAATCCGCAAAATGAAAAAAAATTACAAAGTATAGGTTACTTTGTAAAGACTTAAAACTCGAATTAAACTTATATCAAAGGAAACAAATGAGGGGAATCACTAGTTCTTGTAATCCAATAGTCACTTTTATATGAGAATGAATCTCACGACTTTGGAAAAAAATCTTAGAGTAGAATCACATGACAAAAAGTTATAGTAATAGTGGTACCCTAATTAGAATCCATCAGACCAACACGGATGGGGGGCCCAGTAGAGGTGATGCCTGATCTGGAGCTGCGAACTACCTAGCGGGTTTACCGGGGCTCCGGCTCTCCCTCTCGCTGTGTCCAAGGCGGGAGAAATAATTGGATTATTTCCCCCTCAAATAAAACATTAACCAGAAAGTACGCAAAGTGGTATTTTTCCAAGAAAAGATTGGGAACCCCTGGTCCAGACGATACTCGTAAGATAGGCTTATCACAATTACTAGGATTTGCTTGTAACAATGTCATAAGTTTGAACTCCACGCCATTAAACGCAACAAACAATCCTGTGACATAATTTGGAACAGAACAACAATGACATCATCCCACACCTAGTTTTATTACCCTACTAGCTTTTACCCGTGTCTTCGTTGGCGCTGTTTCAAGGGCTCAGGGGCAGTTAAAAAAATTGCACCTTTTTTATTATTGTTATAACTTTCGTGAGACATACTTAATTAATGATTAAGTACATGTTATTGGCTTACTCGCGAAACAGTTCGACGTGCAACTCGACTAGTTTCAAGCCATGCTAGAGACTGATCATATTCATAAGCAGCTTTCCGCGACACATCTTTTTAGTCACAAATAAATCGCTTACAAATTTTTTACTTTCTGCCATAAACATTACAAAATGCCCCATACAAACTTCAAACCTCCCATTTTAGAGAAGTGAGAGACTAGAAAGATACTAGAAAAAACCTAGGTCACTCTCCATCCCTTCAATTGTCTCCAATTCAACAATCATGTCCACACGTCGCTCCGTTTTACCATGAAAGATGGACAAATAAACAGACACACACACACTTTCATATTTATAATATTAAGTATAGATTTTATGGCGCCACACTTACCCATTACCCCCATAGGTAACGGTGACATAATTACCCAAACACGACATGGAATGGTTCGGGGTTGGTGTAGGTTGTTTTTAGGTATTTTTGTCTGTAACACCATAGACGTAGCGTGTTTCTGTGGTGAAATTGAGTTAGGACATGTATTAATACATATAAAATTGATTATTAATTGTTGTAATTATTTCGTTGATCTCGTGAAAATAGTAGATCAAAATACATTTTTAACTAACTTCAAAAAAGGAGGTTCTATATTATGTTTGTGCGCGATTACCTCGCGTTTGGGTGAACCAATGTTGATGCGGTTTTCAGTATAGTATTTTTATACACTTACGTGCTTGACTGCACAGTTGGTACGGAGGCTGGGCAAACGACTGCCGCGCTACATGCAGCGGTTTCGATTCCCGTACGAAACAACTTTTTTATTGATCCGCAAATTGTTGTTTCGGGTCTGAGTTTCATGTGTATCTGAACTTGTATGTTTGGAAACGCACCTATGACATAAGTAAAATAAATCTTAGTGTGGGGCAACGTTTGATTAATCAAAAAAATATTTAGAAGAGGACCATAATCTATCAGGAGCAGGTAGCGATGATAATAATAATCCTTTGCCCAATAAAAGAATGCTATATCTAACACAATATTCATGTTTAACCAACACTACGCTTTAGGTATTATGTGAGCATGGAAGCTCGCAAACACTTCTTAACAAAACAAAGGTGCTCGCACAAAATAAAACATTTTGTTTGAAACAGCACCGCACTAACTAATTAGCAGCCATCCTAAGATAATGTACTTTGGAACCACAGACTTAGTAATGGGAGAAAAAGGCTTGTAAAAGGACAAAACATTGGTACTAACATTTTACTTCGGCGACTATCGAGAAAAAAGGTTTAAGTATGATTAACATCGGTGACCGACGTTAGCGGAGGATTTGTCTTCAACAGTTTTCTATTGGCAGTCAAAGACTTAACGAGAGAATCTAATACCCGATCCCATTCCTGAAATTCAAGACTCAACAAAACTGATGTCAAGGATTTTGGACTAAGTTCGGTTACTCCGGAGCTGTGGACTGCCTAGCGGGTTAGGCTCGGAAAGCAGGAGTAGGAACGGGGTGGTTTTTAGTCAGTAAGAGTCTGAGACTCCCTCTTGCCTCGCCCAAGGCGGGAAAAGTCATTAAAAGTAACTGGATGATTTTACCCCTTAAAAAAAACAGTTTATTTTTTAGGGAAGAGGAGAAAATCTTCTAATGCTTTCTCACGCCTTGTAAAACTAAAAACCTCCCCGTTCCTACTCCAGCTTTGAGCCGGAGCCCCAGTAACCAGTTAGTTAACCACAGCTCTAAATTCCAACTAATAAATTGCGAATCTATTGCCACTAGTATTCCACCCATCAAAATTTTTGCAAACCAAAAAACACAACTAGCACTTACAGTGTGGTTATAAGTTATATTTTTATTTTGTACTAGCTTTTGCCCGTGACTTCGTTCGCGTGGAATAGTGACTTCCGGCAAATTTTTGGTTTTAACCACATAGTTCCCGATCTCGCGGGATCTCTTCAAAAATGAGATGTGGAAGATATTCCAGGAAACTCTTCAAAAATCAACATAATGAGCTCTGCGTTTGAATTTAATAGATGTATACTCACTTAGGGCATTGAAAAAATAGTTTAAAAACGGACTTAAACTAACTTAAAACTAAAGAAAGCTACGAATTACGAATTTATAACAATTAAAAAAGCCTATCCTCTATGCTATAATAACCAAGCTTAAACTAAATAATTTAAAAGAAACGACTTAAATCTAATCTAATTAATTTATAAATTAGACTTACAATTTTATTAAAAAAACTAACTACAGTAACTAATAATCGATATCAAACTAAACCTACGTTAAATAGTTTAACCAAAAAACCAGGAAAACCTAACAAATAACTTATTAATTGACAAATACAACGAAACCAATTTAGAATATACGAAACAGCAGGACCACTACAGACAAATAATCATACGACTGATAATACACTTTTTCTACGATAGTACCGAAGCGCTCGGCCGATACCCAACCAAATGAATGTAACGAAACCATAGCGCGATCTATTTCGATCCCAACGCCATCTATCGAGGATAAAGACAACTTGGATTATTTATTTATACTCCGTTCGGGCATTTTCTTTGTACTAAAAGTTTAATTATATTGATATTATTTTTTTCATACCTTTTTACTATTTATTTACTTTTTTCGATGAATTAAAACAATAACATGAACCGAAGTCGTGTAACGATCGACATAGAATTATCTATACTCCGTTAGAGCATTTTCTTTGTACTAAATGTTTTATTATATTGATATTATTTTTTTCATACCTTTTTACTATTTATTTACTTTTTTTCGAAAAATAAAACAACAACATGAACCGAAGTCGTGTAACGATCGACATAGAATTATTTATAAATAATTTATTTCTTATTTTTATTTTTTGATTTTTGAAATAAAAATATATCTATGTCCTTTCTAAGGTTCTAAACTATATCTGTACCAAATTTCAACCAAATCCGTCAAATAGTTGCGGAGATTAATGGTATAAGCATAGAATGTTCGACGTGATTCTTTAATTTGACATAACTTTTTTATTTATGAACCGATTGACATGAAACAAACACTAAATGTAAATTTAAGCATCCCACAATATATTCGTGAAAACCGCATCCAACTCGGATCAGCCGTTTCTGAGATTAGCGCGCACAGACGAACAGACAAACAGACAAACAGACAAACAGACAAAAAAAAAGTTAATTACATTTTTGGGTTCGACATCGACATAACAATAACCCCTGCTATTTTTTTTATTTTTATTTTCAATGTACAGACAGCACTTTTCTACGATTTTATTATATGTATAGATATAGATTTTTATTTTTTGATTTTTGAAATAAAAATATATCTATGTCCTTTCTAAGGTTCTAAACTATATCTGTACCAAATTTCAACCAAATCCGTCAAATAGTTGCGGAGATTAATGGTATAAGCATAGAATGTTCGACGTGATTCTTTAATTTGACATTACTTTTTTATTTATGAACCGATTGACATGAAACAAACACTAAATGTAAATTTAAGCATCCCACAATATATTCGTAAAAACCGCATCCAACTCGGATCAGCCGTTTCTGAGATTAGCGCGCACAGACGAACAGACAAACAGACAAACAGACAAACAGACAAAAAAAAAGTTAATTACATTTTTGGGTTCGACATCGACATAACAATAACCCCTGCTATTTTTTTTATTTTTATTTTCAATGTACAGACAGCACTTTTCTACGATTTTATTATATGTATAGATATAGATTTTTATTTTTTGATTTTTGAAATAAAAATATATCTATGTCCTTTCTAAGGTTCTAAACTATATCTGTACCAAATTTCAACCAAATCCGTCAAATAGTTGCGGAGATTAATGGTATAAGCATAGAATGTTCGACGTGATTCTTTAATTTGACATTACTTTTTTATTTATGAACCGATTGACATGAAACAAACACTAAATGTAAATTTAAGCATCCCACAATATATTCGTAAAAACCGCATCCAACTCGGATCAGCCGTTTCTGAGATTAGCGCGCACAGACGAACAGACAAACAGACAAACAGACAAACAGACAAAAAAAAAGTTAATTACATTTTTGGGTTCGACATCGACATAACAATAACCCCTGCTATTTTTTTTATTTTTATTTTCAATGTACAGACAGCACTTTTCTACGATTTTATTATATGTATAGAAGATAATTTATTTTTATTTTTTGATTTTTGAAATAAAAATATATCTATGTCCTTTCTAAGGTTCTAAACTATATCTGTACCAAATTTCAACCAAATCCGTCAAATAGTTGCGGAGATTAATGGTATAAGCATAGAATGTTCGACGTGATTCTTTAATTTGACATAACTTTTTTATTTATGAACCGATTGACATGAAACAAACACTAAATGTAAATTTAAGCATACCACAATATATTCGTGAAAACCGCATCCAACTCGGATCAGCCGTTTCTGAGATTAGCGCGCACAGACGAACAGACAAACAGACAAACAGACAAAAAAAAAGTTAATTACATTTTTGGGTTCGACATCGACATAACAATAACGCCTGCTATTTTTTTTATTTTTATTTTCAATGTACAGACAGCACTTTTCTACGATTTTATTATATGTATAGATATAGATGTATGTATGTCTCTACGTACCGCCTTGAGAATTAAGTACGTACTTTGATTACGTCATAATAACAAGAAAAAATAAAAATTAACAGTGGTTCTCTGTCCATTCCAAGGCAATGACAAACTCATAATATACTTTTATTTTTACTTTCTTAGAAGTGTTAGCATACGCGCCTGCGCTTTCAAAGTTGTGATACACTGGGCGACGAATTTCATTTTATTGAAACCATTTTCTGCTGTGTTGTTATATGAATCAGTAACTTTGTTCAACGTTCTTCGGAATAAGAATGAAATGATTGAAGATAATTTCTAAATGATAACAATTTGAACTGATTATAATAATAAAGTTACTCTTTTTGTGACATTGTATAATTATTTGTCATTTTATGTATAATATTTTGCACTGTATGTATAAGTTTTGACATGGTACGTATAATTTTTTGATTTTGTAGATTTTTTTGGCACGGTATGTATAATTTTTGACATGGTATGTATAATTTTTGACGTGGTACGTATAATTTTCTGACAATGTAATTTTTGTTCTTTGAAAAATTTGTCATGTTATTAAGTCTTGTGAAGAACATACCTTCCAAAATTAAATGAACTTATGCTAACAAATGTAGGCACATAAGCCCATTGCTAAAATCTATTTAAATCTTACATTACCTAAATCCCAGTGTACCCCGGACTTGTAGTGAGTTAACTTTTACCACAATGTAAAGAAGTTGCAAATGTTCCATTCGTTTTATTTTCAATGTGCTAACCTTTCGTTTTTAGATTTATTTTAACACTAAATAAGGAAGGAAGCTTTGTTCTCTAGGAAACATGATTTCTTGCTTGTTGTTCCTAGTAAAGGGTAAGCAGAGAAGAACTAATAAGAATAAGAATACGAATAAGAATAAATTTATTAACGAACTTCACAATCATTATGGTAATATTTGATCGATTTAAGGAAGTTATTTTCTATTATCTGTATGTTTTATTAGATTTATTGTAATTGAAAAAGCAGGCAGAGGTGCACATTACAACACGTAATGCCGCTATACAATGTACACCCACTTTTCACCATTTGTGTTATAAGTCCCATGTAATACGGGGTGAGCCTATTGCCTTATACTGGGCACTATTCCAGACTCCGTGCTACTACTGAGAAATATTCGAAAAACCGAAAAAAAGCCCAGTAATACTTTGTCTGACCCGGAAATCGAAACCAAGAACCCTTGCCACTAGTCGACCCGTTGGTCGACCAACGACGCAATCATTTATTGTATTGCCATTATTCCAAAAGAAATCTTTTAAAGATATTAAAATGTCTTGCAAAGATTGTCTACTCGTACCAAACTAGCGGTTGTAGAGAGCAGCCAAGAGCAGAAATAGGATCGGGGTGGTTTTTAGTCAGTAAGAGTCTGATACTCACTCTCACCTCACACTAGGCGGGAGAAGGCATTGTATGATTTTTCCCCTCTCAAAAACAAAATGCTGTTTGCTTATGTAACTCAACAGAGATGCCATATGTTTAGCACATGCGACTAAAGCCTTGTAAGTGCTGCCCTGAATATGTAATACGTACTAGAATACTTCTAACGGATTTATGGATGGGTAATTTATTGGTTGTATTTAAATAAGGGCTTTATTCCATTTACGTGAGGGTTTTATTCCATTTAATAAAGTATTACCTACCTTTTAAATACAAGAAGATAGCACTTAAAGTGGGTTACTCCAGCTCAACAGGCAGAAGTGGGAACGGGGTGATTTTTGCTGGTCTTAGCGGGTTACCGAGACACCGGCTCAAAAAACAGGAGTAGGAACGGGGTGGGTTTTGGTCAGCAAGGGTCTGACACTCCCTCTGGCCTCACCCAAGGCCGAAGAAGTCGTTAGATGATTTTTCCCTTAGAAAAAAAGACGTCAACTTGCCTAACCTTAACGATAATAGGTGGAAATTAATAATGAATAAATGATTTTGACATTACCTCCTTTTAAATTTTTTGTCAAAATCCTTGATAGATTCAGATATTTTGGACTAAAATTAATTATTAATTTCGAATCCAAGAGAAAATCAAATCCTAAATTCGGCATTCGTAGTTATATTTTATACTCGACCGTTGCTTCTTGCAGTAAAAAGCATGGAGTCTGGAATATCATTTACGACATTTTATACACTCCTATGCATTTTAAAAAGAGGCATATTGAACACCTGTACTAAAATCGTTGGCCAATCACACCGTTAAACATAGGCCTCTTCCGGGAAGAAATCGGGCGTGATGGTATGTTAAATTACTTATATTTTGATGCAGTCGCGCGCCTAGCAACAGGCTCTCACGCATAATCAATTAGACACTCCCTAGACATCGGGCCACTTCGGGCAAACTCGGCTATCTTCGTCACTCCTCGGCTGTCAGACCACTCCACACACTAACGTTAAACATCACATTATCTAAAAATAGAGCTAGAATAAGCACAAAACAATTTCTTATTTTTATTAAACGAAAAAAAAATAGCATTTTTTTACAAAACCGTTGGTTGCACTTGCACATCACATCATACGGCTTAGCTATTGTTAAACGGGTTTTTAGCGGGAGCTGAGAGCTTTACATCTATCTCTTTTACTCTTATATTGTGGAGATTGTTTGTCTCGCTTACTCGTGGTGTCGTGTTAAGGATGGAGGCACAGGAGACGTTTTTTTATTTAAATTTGAATAAATTTACACTTTTAAAGAAAGGTTTTGAGTTTATATAGGGTTTTTGAACTCTTGCGCCGTTCGTCATTATGTGGTGATGTTATAAAATCGATGTTGTGATGTTTATAACTGTTTTGTTTATTGCCATTGGTATAGTTTTTTTGTTTATGGTATAAGCCGGTAAATGAGCGGACGGATCACCTAATTTTAAGCAATCGTCGCCGCCTATAGACACCCGAAACATCAGAGGCATTATAAGTGCGTTGCTGGCCTTTTAGGGGTTTGGAATTTAAGGGTTGTAGGTCAAATCGAGAATTGGGAAGATAAGGAAGAGGGGTAATTGGGCCTCCAGTAATCACACTCACATAATGCAAGCGTTGTTTCACTTCGCTTTTCATATTTATATTTAGAGTGAAGACGAGGCTTCAGTTTTGTTTTGGCTACTGATGATATATGTATATGCAGATTACGTGATTACTTCTGATGTAATTGTTGATAACATAATACGTAATTTTGTTTTTTAAAATGACGAAAGTGTTATTGGTTGATGAATTATAACGTAAGTACTTTATCTGCATCAGTTGGTTTGACGATTATCATGAAGCAATCATTTCTTAGTTAGTTATTAAAATGTTGTTTACAAAACAAACAACGTCACGCCTTTTATCCTTAAAGGGGTAGGCAGAGGTGCACATTACGGCACGTAATGCCGCTAAACAATATACACCCACTTTTCATCATTTATGTTTTAAGTCCCATGTAATAGGGGGTGAGCCTATTACCATGTACTGGGCACAATTCTAGACTTCGTGCCACTACTGACAAATTTTCGGAAAACCGAAAAAATAGCAGTAATACTTTGCCCGACACGGGCATCGATCAACGAGGCAGTCGTGTATAAAATGTTATTTAGTATTTTAATAACTTTTTTCTTCAGTCAAACTCTGGACTCTTACCCTGCAACCACATAGCAACAAGACAAAAAAGAATGAATGAGTGAAAGAAATAATAAATAACCAAATTAAAACAAAGATTTATTTTGCTTTGAAATCTTTCCTTTACCTTTTTTTACCTTTCTTTTAAACATAAGTTATTGAAGCTCTGATGCAACGATTTGTGGGATCCCTAATCAAAACTTTCGGTTTACTTTTTTCAAAATGCTTTTAATTACTCTTTTTCTTTAATCGTGTTGGAGCATTCTCGTGGGTTTTAGAAGTGATATTTGATTACATGTTTATGGGATTTTGAGCTTTATTGCACACTAATTTCTACCAGCATTCTCGTGGGATAAAAAGTATTCTATTACCCAAGTCAAGGAATGGGGTGGTTTTTAGTCAGTAAGAGTCTGACACTCCCTCTCACCTCACCCAAGGCGGGAGAAGACATTGAATGACTTTCCCCCTTTAAAAAAGACACCATACCACCAACAAATCAAAATGTCTTTTAAGATCTTTTGTATAACGTCTCGTAATTTCAATCCGACCATAAAATTTATTTTGACATGTGCAAGATTCATGTTATTGAAACAAACATTAATTAGGTAGGAATTGATCGTAATTTAATTAGACATTTTTTTTTTTTTTTTTAAATTTAATGGGTCGACGTTTGACCGCAAATACGAAGATGAAAATACTGTAGTCGAATAAATTCATGAAGAAGTACAATAATGATATTATTTATATATTATATTAAAGTGGAGGCCAGAGATGTACTATTCTACGTTGCAATCATATTTATTGGTACACATAGCATAGCACTGGTGGAAACGGACTCAGCTGTTTTTACATGGAAAGATGTATGCTATAGATACGTGCAATGGATGCGTGCTATGGATGGCTTCCCTACTATCTATACTCGAGCTGCGCATCTTACTCACACCGCTACATAGCTTAGTACCAAAAACGGTCAAATAGTTTCAAAACTTAGCTATTACAATACATCTTTGTAGCATAGCTACATAGCATATCTCTTGTGGAAAAACACCCATAATAGCTACCAGAATCCATGGTTTCTTTTCTTCGATCACGTTTATATTAGTGATCGAAGTTTATATGGTCAATGGTAAATGGTCAAATGGTATTTCAATTGGTCTTGTAGACCGTACCTTAAAACTTTAACTTAAATCTTCGCACATCCATACGCGTTCAAACTAATTAAATATCTTGAATATCTGCTTCAAAAACCCGAAACTGAATCATTTGGGAATGTTTCTCAGAAGGCGATCGGCTCTTGTTTCGTTTTGTTCCATTTTGTAAATGAGGAAGCGAATGTTTTACTTCTTTTTTGGTATTTGGGTGTCCAAAAGTGTAGTTCACTTTGGGAACATAGGCATTCAAAGATGTTAATGCATTTGAAGCGAAAAGATATGGCAGAGCTACCTAAAGTTACTAGTGAAATACCGGAATAGAATAAATATATATTTGCATTTATTGCCATCCCTTTCTTTAGTTGTAAAGAGATAAAGAGAGCAATAGTTTATATTAAAGTCATATTCATTTATGTATATCAATTCATTCTTAATAAGGCACTTTTAAAACGTCATAGGAAGATGGATGATGATGAATGGGTACTTAGGCCTTTTGGGGGTTAGGAATTTAAGGGTTGTTGGGGAATTGGGTATTGTGAAGATTGGGAAGGGGCCTTCGGTAACCTCACTCACACAACGAAACAACGCAAGCGTTGTTTCACGTCGGTTTTCTGTAAGGCCGTGGTATCACTCCGGTCGAGCCGGCCCATTGTCAAAGCATGGCTCTCCCACACTTTGTCGTCAACTACCGCATTTTTTGCAAAAGACTGTTTTTTTATTTTAGTAGAACTTACTCTTACCTTCTTTTTCATATGACTGAGGTTTCAGTATACCTCTCAGCCTCTCAGGGTAGACAGTAGGTACCTCTACATCACAGGGGAATAACAACAATCATGGTTTTTACCAACGAAATGAACCCGGAACCTCGTGCGCAGTAGTCACGCATCCAACCACTAAACCCAATGAGCAATCAATTTAATGTTTATTTTATTAATTAAACGTTTATGAAGTTGAATCATTCCAGTATTCTAAGAAGGTAAGATTCATATTCATAATAAGCAGCAGATCAATGTACTCCAATTTGTTAATTTTTTCATGGGATTTTCGTCTTTATATCAAAGTAATAAAGTTGAGAATCTAAAAGAGTACCGATAGCTTTACCTGCTGGTTGTATGTCTGGAGGATTTTCATGAAAATGTGACGCAAATTCCATTCAAGTGTAGAGTAAAAAGTCTCGATTTCGAGTATTTGTATATGCTGGAATTCTTTGAAAAAGGCTGACTAGGTACATATTTACAATTGGCTATCTTTCGCTCTTTGCGCTCTCCAGGGCGAAGCGGGAAGGAGCGTCAGACTTTTACTGACTAAAAACCACCCCGTTCCTACTCCTGCTTTTTGAGCCGGAGCCCTGGTAAACTCGCTAGGTAGTCCGCAGCTCCGGTCTTTGAAAATACTGGGACCATTATAAATTCGTATTGGTACATAAAGAATCCCACGGATACTTCAAAAAAACAAAACCTATCGTTTATTTTTTATCAAATATAGGTAGGTATCATTACTAGTAACAATTTTATTAATAAACATGAATCTCAAATAATCCATTGTCTTTTTTTTGAGATGAAACAAAAACGTTTTTGAACTTTTACCCTTTAGTCTAGAGACTAGACGGGTTGAGCAAAACCGTGTTAAGAAACTAGTTTCTTTTTTTTCTGGGGGTCAGAGGAAGGGTTATGTCTTATAGTATTTGTTCTTAGATAATACCTATAAAAATATCGTTTTCGGACACGTCTAATATAGGTAGGTATCATTACTAGTAACAATTTTATTAATAAACATGTTTTTCAAATAATCGATTGTCTTTGTGTATCATGACATGACGTCAAAAACGTTTTTGAACTTTTACCCTTTTAGTCTGGAGACTAGACGGATTGGGCAAAACCGGGTTAAGAAACTAGTTTTTGACTTTGAAGTATCTTTACCGACTTCAAAAATTTGTGGACCGATTTTCAAAAATATTTTTTTGGTCGAAAGGTTATACTCCTGCGCGGGTCAATTTCCACCAAGTCAGGATCTAATGATGGAAACCTAGAGAAAATTCTACTAAATGCGGCTGTTATATTTTCAATTAAGATTTATAATCAGTACAATTTACTACTTGATATCAAAATAATATAAACTCGTACTAAGAGTACAGATTGCAATTTTCAAACGAACAAACATTTCAACTTTATGTTAGTAGAGAACATTCGTATAGAAAACTTTTTACAAATACTTCTTGCAATACATCGTGACCTAGGCTTCATAAAAGAACTCACTTAGTGTTATTGTGTATAAAAGAAAAACCTAATAATATACAAGTATAAAAAAAACTAATAATTTGTACTAATAGACGGGTATGGCTACATCCTGGTAATTTAAAAAAAAAATATTTCTTGTTTTGATATCGAATTCAAATCATCCTTTTTTGAAGGGTGAAAATCATCCAATGACTTCTCTCGCCTTGGGCGAGGCGAGAGGGAGTGTCAGACTCTTACTGACTAAAAATCGCCCTGTATCTTCTCCTGCTTTTTGAGCCGGAGCCTCGGTAACCTGCTAGGCAGTCCGCATCAAATTCATATCAACCTAGGAATTAGGTTTAAGCACACAAACATTTCGTACGTTGAGTCATGTTGGTTGAATTCAAAGTAATTAATTTTATTTAGGTAGCTATGTGACAGAAATTCAATATAAAACTATTTTTTTTTTTTATAGTATAAACCTGTAAACGAGTAGATGATCACTTGATGATAAGCAATTACCAATGGCTATAGACACCCGTAACACTAGAGGCGTTACAAGTGCGTGGACATGTTTTTAGCTTTAATTTATTAAACGCTGTAAAAAAATATTTTTGCATCCAAAGGATAGACAAATATTTGCACAATGGGTAAGTCAACCGTTTCACCAGTCATAAATAATAATGAGGACAACTGTTTATAAAATATTGTGTTCAATACCAAACAAACCCAGTAAGTACCACTTGCTCTACAATTGTAAAAAAATAATAATAATAGTGTTAGTGACCATGTCAGTTCAAAAACTTATATTGTAAAAAAAAATATTACTTATACATATTATATTTTTTTCTTTTTATCAAATTTTTTTAACCTAATAATTATTTTTTTTCGTTTTTCCATCACTTCTATTAAAATATAAATCGTAAAAACCACCACAAATTTATAGAAAAAAAGAACCCAATATTAAAATTAATAACTACCTACTTATACACGAAACACCAATTAACAACCTATCAATAAAACTTTTGAGAAAAACACCTACAGCGTACATTCAAAATGCACCTTGATGATAGTAGAGTAGCCGAACCAAAAAAAAAGTGCAACTCAGCTCTGAAGTAGGAGTGTGAGCAAAAGGAAAAAAAGTCCAACTTTTGCCTAAAGCAAACCGGTCTATAACCAACTTCGCTCTAGTGCATTTGATTGCTTGAAGGTAATGAAGGTCAGGAATTCGCCAGATGCCAACCGACTGCCGAGCAGAGCGCACGTCTCTCGCCGCTCCGCAGAAAAAAAAAACTTTTACGCGTCAAAAATAAACGGTACAACTTTATTTTTAAAGAGAAATTCACAAAAAATTGTTGTTGAAGTTTGAAAAAATTGTTTTTTAAAGTTTTCCTGTGGCTGTTTTGTGTTTTATAAAGTTTCGAGTCAGAGTAGAAAGTAACATTGCATTGACAAGAATCCAAGTGGTCTGGTCTCATGTGTAGTGTAGTGTGTGTTATAAACCAAGGAAGTTCAAACCGTTTTGGTAAGTTTACAAAAATATCTTTTACTCATTTTATCTTTTACCATTTTTTTCTTTAAGTTGTTTTTCTTTTACATTGCGTTGGTTGATTGACCTAGCACGAGGTCTCTAGTTCGATTACCGAGTGAAACTATTGCTAAGTCTTCCGATTCTGTTTAGTAAATTGTGTTTGGTGTTTCTTTTACTGTTTATTTCATCGAATCGACTGAGATTAAAGTCTGAAGTTCAATTTTTGAGTTGACACACAGTGGTTCAATATTAATAAGATTAAAATTGCAAACTTAAAAAATTGCAACTAGTTTTTTTTAGATACTTTTTACTTCTTTATCACAATGCAACTAATTGCATAATAACCGAAAGAGTCAGTGCACTTACTACTTACTAAATGCTCTACTGTCTATACCCAATATAAAAAGATGATAAAAAAAACATAATATTACGTAGCTCAATCAACTTTTTAATCCTCATAAAACAACCTTTTTGAGCAGCTTTTGTAGCCTAGACTAATGATGCAGAGTCTATTTATAGCCTGATTGATAGTATTACATTATTATAGGTACTAGAGAATTTAACTTAATTATCTTTCGCTTACTTAATAGAAGCCGTAGGAAACTTAAGTTAATTTTAGGTATTATAGTGAATTGGTATTTTGTTGTAGAAAAATAGCAATGTCACGCCTTTTATCCCCAAAGGGGTAAGTAGAGGTCTACATTATGGCAATGAATATGGACTGTAATAATTTATTTACAACAACTGATCATTGCTTTGTAAAGAATACGTGTACAATTATTAATGATAGAGTGAGTTGGTATAGTATAAATAAGAGATAAGCAAAAGTGAATTTTAAAGTCATTTACTTTTAGAGTCCTTATTTAAACTTCCTCCTTGTTTGACATACACTGGTGTTGGTAGCAACAAACAAACATAAAAAAGTGTTTTCAAAATCGTCAAATATAAAACAAAAACTTTTTCAAGACATACTCTATTAGACAAATGACATAGACAGCATAGAAATTATGCAGGCAGCAACATAGATATAAAAAGCATGAGAATTAAAAAGTGAATAGAAAGCCAATCCCAAAAAATTATGTCAAATTGTATGTCATAGCATATTTCAAGAACAAATATTAACTTTTCTATTCAATTGATTTGACTAGTGTTTATTTTACCTTAAGCATTAAGGATCCACATTGAGACTTCATGTTCAAAAAATGCTGTTGTGTCCATTCCGTCAACGAAATCAAAAGAATTAAATAAGATATGGGAAATAAGTATTGCAAATATGACTTGAAATTCTCTACACGAGTTTTTTTTTTGACGAGTGCGAATTATCCAGTTTCTTCTTCCGCCTTGGGCGAGGCGAGAGTGTCAGACTCTTACTGACTAAAAACCACCCTGTTCCTACTCCTGCTTTGAATCGAAGCCCCGGTAATGCCCCAGTATACGTTGTTCGCATTCTACATGTTACTTAAAAGTATTATCTGTAAAAAAAATAATTGAATTTAAATAAGATTACGATATGAGCAGTACTTTTACATTAATCTACACTTAAATGATAAGGTTTTAGTGTGATTCATTCATAATTTAGGTGGTATTATTTTGTTTTGTTTTCATTTAGAAAGTACCACTGTGCATTTGATGTTGCAGTACTTATAAGAGAGTGACAGAGGCTCCGTCTCGAAAAGCAGTAGTAGGAACGGGGTAGTTTTTAGTCAGTAAGTGTCTAACACTCACTCTTACCTTATCCAAGGCAGAATAAAATTGATGACCTCTCACTAAAAAGTATTACGAGAGCAATTATTATTGACCGATTTCTTGAGCTATTGGTCATAAGCACGCCTGTCGAACATGGGGTCTCTTATTCATATTTTGTTGTATAAATGATTATAACACAGAACATGGAATTGTGTCCAGCGTTTGACAATAAACTAATCCTGTATTATATGGGACTCATAATCGTTTCAAAAGTGCGTAATTTAGGATTAAGTTAAAGTCAATACAAATAAATGTTTTGACTTTGATTTTAAAATTGGTGACAAATATGTGTTACTTTTTTATCTATGCACTTAAAAACCGGGATTTAAATATGTAGAAAATTTACGAAAATTCAATGTTGTGATAAACATCCTATGCAAATCATAAGACAAAGCCGTGCACAAATATTATTATAAATTAATTTAAATAGAAACTGCATAATTAACTATTTTTGTACACTAAAACATAACAAACCATAAATTATTATTAGAAAATGACGTAGGAATACCAACTTGACAACAATATTTGAAATCTGTATGCATAATTCGAAATTTAAAATGGACGGTCAAGAAACTAGTTCTAGGTTCACATCTATTATCTCAATAATGATTAAAAAAAGTACATTCCATTCTGTCATTTGTATGTTTTTTTGTTTAAATGATTAGTTTATTGAAAATAGGTATTTAAAACGCCAAAAAAGCCTGCACTTTTTATTATTCTGGTTTCATCAATTTAAAAATAAATTGTTGTTAAAAATTGCATTGTTTTATGCAATATCTTATTTTTATAGACTGTCTCGTTGATTAATTAGCCACGATCATGACTGCCGAATAGGTCTAGGTTTTTCGAAAAGTGTCCGTAATAGATAAAATGGAATTTAGTATTAGAACTATACTCTATAATATAACTAAGTAGCTATTCCATTGTAAAACAATTAAGATAGGCCGCATCATCGCTCATCATCAGGGAGCTATTGGTCTGACACTGACTAAATCCTGATACGAAAACAATACGCGTGACGCTATGTCACAATATGTATGACCCCATCGGGGGAAAAACTTAAAAAATAAATTAATACAAACGAAAAATCTTCCATCAAAATTCGACCTTTCTTTACAATAAGACATAAGAAGGAAATCTTAAGTCCCATCTTAAGATACTTTTTTAAAAGTAACAATGAAAACCTTGTACCCTGAAAAAATATGCAAAAAAAAAATATAAGATTTTTTTCAAGAGTACTCAGTACTAAGTAACAATATGGTTCTTGAGAACGGATGTCCTCATATACATGTCCCAGATACAGTATGGAGATCACTCATATGACTTAAACGAAACCACAAGTATTACTAGTCCATTGAAGCATAATACAACTAAACATTTCAACGAAAGCCGAAAGTAAAAAAAATAAATTTTCAAATAAATTCAACTAAATTAATCAAGTATTAATTAATGTTGTATGAACAGCTTCATGTTCCTTGATCACAGAAGAGCTGTAATGTTGTAGGTTGTCTAGTAATGTTACGGACATGTGGTGCGGCTGTTGAAATGCCGTATTTGCAAAGAGAAAAATGCCCTTTTTGGTTTACTTACTGGGCCTATTTCGCTCACTTTATCAGCCAAGATGATAGCAAATATGTGGTTTAAATTAATTCTCCCGAAAGAAGTCTCCCCATACGGTATACCACTTTTAGTACAAACGTGTTTGTGCTAACTAGTCACACCTATGACTACTAAAACAATTTTAGCTTTAGCTCAAACCGCAAATAAAACTTGCGACCTCCTGATTAATTAACACAAACATCTTTATCAAATAGACGAACAAAATCTTACAAAAAAAAATAAAATAAATACAGAATGACATAAACTTTCAACGATTTCATTACGTACTGGCCGGTAAACAGTAATTCCAATTTCAAACTTGAATATCGAACTCTAGCCTTGACCGTTTGCATTAAAAATACAAACTTGTCAAATACAGTTGACAGTGGCGCTAGTGGACCATGCAATGTACCCTTTATAAGGCAAAGGGAATATTTTTACCACCATGTTTACTTCAACGAAAAGTTCAGTGAATATTACAAAACGCATATTTTAATAAACCACTAAATGTTTTACTTTAATGTTATGCCTTATAAAGGGTTAAAAATTGTTATTTTAGTTCAAGTTTTTAGTAGTTCCAATTTTATCCGTATGTAAGTATGTAAGTTGGTCCTACTTGATGTGACGTCATTTATGTCACATTTTTATTTATTGAGGTTTTTAAACTTCACCTGTGTGTGGTGCACCTTGCGATTGGTCGGTCGGGTTTCTGACGTCACGCTGTCAGCCGGTGATCAAGCAAGTAGAACTTGTTGGTGCTGCGTTTGCATTCAATATTTTTGTAGCGACTTTTCGTTATTTTTAAACTTTCAAGTTTCTGTGAATTCTGGATCACAAATTCGAATACTAAAGTAAAAATAACATCTTTGAAAACTTAGTAAAAATCGACAAGTCTTTAAAATTTATATATAGTAGTCGCTTTAGATAAAAAACTGACATTGAAAAAAAGGCCAGGAGGAAAACATATTGGAACTTATTAAGCTAGATCTCTTATTCTAAGTAAACAATAGTGAAGGTTTTCAATTATAAACAAAAAATCACGGTTTACTCACGTAAATTAATAAAGAGTTCCTCTGTGACTCGAAACTAGTAGCGCTTTTCTCCATTAGTTTACGTGAGTAAACCGTGATTTTAAGTTATATCATAAATATATAAGGTTTTCAATTTAAAATTACCAATTATAAGTCATGTGTATATTAAACTGTACTTAATCTCTATCAAGATGAAAACAATGAAACTATTCAAAAATAAACACCGAATAGTGCGTGAATCGGGATTAGGATTTATTACCAATGTACGAGTATGTCTTAGGCCTTGACCAACATGCAAAAATGCGCAATGAAGTTATCATCACTCACAATTTGGTAAACATTAAGATCCTTGACTTAATGGACCTTCGCGATAAGATACTGCATGTATAGGTACATATTTATCAGATTATTGATGATAGTCTAATTTTTTCACATGATTTTGCGTATTATAATGACCTTGACGGTAAAATCCTTGTGACAGTACACAGTATTTCACTTAAGGACGGTACAATATTAGTACCTACAATTTCCGTCTCGACCGGAGTGATACCACGGCCTCACAGAAAACCGACGTGAAATAACGCTTGCGTTGTGTGAGTGAGGTTATCAGAGGCCCAATTACCACCCTTCCCAATCCCCGATTCCCCAATGATACTTGGATTCCTAAACCCCAAAAGGCCGGCAGCGTACTTGAAACGCCACTGGTGTTTCAAGTGTCCATGGGCGGCGGCGATTGCTTACCATCAGGTGATCCGTCTGCTAGTATACAGGCCAGTTACAATTTCAGATCTCATAAAAGGATCTCATCTCGGTAAACATGCTGGTTTTAAACTAATTGATTAAATAAATTTTAAGTAAAATCCTCCAGAAAAACCATAAATATTAAGGCCTACGTGTTTTTGGAACCTGAACAAATACTCAAGAATGTGTTTGTGAATCTAAAACATTTGCTAAATCATATATAACTGGAAATACATACAATACAATATTTATTTTCCTTAATAAACTGGATTATTACCTATTCATAAAACTAATAATAAAGGTTTAATAATGTTTTAATAGTAGTGTTATTGACTGTCCATTTCCTTTTAGATAATACTGAATGCTGAACCGTGTTCAGTGCTGATAAGGCTCAATATTAAATCGTATCAGATGTGATGTGATGAGTTGCATTTTTATTCTTTATTTTGAGTAAAATGTAAACAGTTTGCAATTTAAACATAACATTTGTCATCCACATTTTTCTCATTGGCTTCCTACCTTAGGAACTGTCGGAGCTGCGGACTACCTAGCGGGTTTACCGGGGCTCCGGCTCGAAAAGCAGGAATAGGAACGGGTGGTTATTAGTCAGTGAGAGTCTGACATTTCCTCACGCCTCGCTTAAGGTTGGAGAAGTGAAGTAATTATATGACATTTTTGCTTGAAAAAAGTAAGCGTCGTATGTATATGTCGCCAAATCATCACCGTCTTGCTGTGGTTGTCAAATAGCTAATCTATTAGTTTAACATTTGACAGAAATCGGGCAGCAGCGCTCTCTGATAAACCTGAACATGTAAACTCGCACTTGACAAATAAGGATATTATGTCAAACCCTCTTATGTACAGGAGGCTCATAGTCCAACATGTGATAGTCATATTTTAAACTGTTGATAATAATAATTACTCTGAAACTCTGACCTCCCTCGACCTCTAGCAAATTAATCAAAAATCACGTAGAAAGCAAATAATTATGATAAATGGCAATTATGAAATTGACAATGACCCGCTAATATGATTTATTGGCCAACGTTTTCTTTAATTGTCATGAAATTGTTTTTAATTAGGCCTTTTGTAAGACCTACCAGGGCCATAACTTGGTCTGTGTTCAGTTAGTCATTGTGGGAGCAGGACAACAATATACTTGGGTATAAAGAGTGAAAAGGACAAAGTTTTGCTTGACTATGTTTTCTAGATAGTCATTGATAGATTTCTTTATTAGATTAGTCCTACGTGACTTCCTAAAGTCTAATGAATAGAAATATTAATGTATAGACTTGATATTATAAGTTATGACGTAATCTTCCAAATGGCAGTGACAATCCAATCCACATTGATTTTTCTCTCCATTCGTTAGTATAGTGATTAAATGACATTTGTCTAGAGAGGAAGAATAGAGAGGAATATATTACTGGTTAGGGTATTCTTATCTTCAAAGCAATTGAAGGAACGGGATGGATATTAGTCACCCGATCTAGAGCTGCGGAAAACTTAACAAGTTAACCTCTGGCTCAAAGCAGGAGCAGGAACGGGGTGGTTTTTAGTCAGTAAGAGACTGACACTTCCTCTCCCCTCATCCAAGGCAGGAGAAGATATTGGATGTTTTTTGCCCCTTCAAAAAGGTATTCTTCTCTTATTATTATTCTCTCTTCAAAACGAGTGATTCTTCTATTTTCCTCTTATCTTTTAGAAGAAAATCATCTCCATCATTTCACAAAAAAAAAACAAGCATGTACAATGACGTATCTACGTACAGTTTGTTTAAAAAAACATGTCCCTCAAACAACAATAATTACTTAAGGAATCTTGGTCAAGCCATTCAAATATCCTTTAGCCAAGTGAAAGTCCAAACAGTACAAAGACTGAATGTATCCAAAAACTATGACACACTAACTTAACCAATTAGCCTAATGAGATAATAAGGTGTCAAGTAACAGTTAAGTATTGTTTGCTAACTTAAGTTAGAAAAAAAACTTCACACATTAAAGTATAATCATATTTGCATGGTCTCGTAATAATGAGTCTTTGAGTCATTTTTGCCAATTTGAATCGGTCTTGTGTCTAATTTTAATGTGTTGTTTTGGTCGTTAAAAACTGTTAATGTGTTGATTTGATTCTTGACTTCGTTTTTTTTTTTCGACAATTTTATGTATGTAAACGAGAGGTAGGGATATGCTATGTAGCTACGCTACGAAGATGTTATAGCTCAGCTGTGAAGCTATGTGACCGTTTCCACTGATACTAAGGTATGTAGTTGTGCGAGGAACATCCGCAGCTCCAGTAGCTGTGCGAGGTATCGATAATAGAAAAGGATAGTACACACCCATAGCATGCATCTTTCCATATAGAAAATATACCTTAACTGAGTCCGTTTGCACCAGTGCTAAGTTATGTGTACCAATGAAATTGATTGTTGGAAGCTAAACGCATCCACAACAGCTGATGGAAAATCAGCCTTGAACTGTTAACAAAACTTAATAAAATATAGGAAATACTTTAGACAGGCAAACGTTCTGTCTGATCTTTTTTCTTAACTATTATTAATTAAATAAATTAACCTTCAACCGACGAGCATGCATGAAAAGACTGATGACTGTTGATAAAGCGAAAGAGGTGTGTAATAATCATAGCAATTGGCGTTCCATTGTCTCTGCCTACCCCCATGGGAGACAAGTGTGAGGTTATCTATACTAATATTATAAAGCTGAAGAGTTTGTTTGTTTGTTTGAACGCGCTAATCTCCAGAACTACTGGTTCGATTTGAATAATTCTTTTTGTGTTGAATAGTGCATTTATCGAGGAAGGCTATAGGCTATAAAACATCATGCTAGGACCAATAGGAGCCAAGCCCCAGGGTGGGTGAAACCGCGCGGAAGTAGCTAGTGTAGATATATATCGACAGTTAAAAGGAAATAGGATATAAGCGACATTTTGGTCAAAAATGAGTTTATTATGCTACCCCACGTAATTTTTTCCGCTCTTTCGAATGCGCTTACTTTCATGGCTCTACGATGATATTTTTGACGTTTATACCCTAGCAAAAAAAATCATTTTCCTAGTATTCTTTCGACGACCGACGAGTTTAAACGGCTCTCCTGAACATTTCATTTATTGTCGCTTATACCCTATTTCCTTTTTAACCGTCGATATGCATGTCTTTTTTCCTAACATCACGTAATTCTTATTCACCATCTGTAATAATGAACTTGGCGCATCAGTACAAAACAATTGCCTCTCGGAAGTCAGTAGAACGGTCAAGGCAGACCATGCATATTCACGAACAGATACACATAGGTAGTAATCTTACATTGTTTTACATAAACGGTACTTTGAAATGAACTTTTTGAAGGTAATTTGAATATTTTTGCCGAGAATTTGTTTCTTCGTAACGGACTTAGATTTGGTTGGTATTGTTTTGTTATATAATATAGTTTTTTTAACACTACTAGAGTTATGAAAAAATACAAATTTTAAGATATTTTTACAAAATAACACTTTTACACGTCAATCTTTGAAATAACTAGATGAGGCTGGATGGATGTTTGCGCGATTATCTCGCATTTGGCTGAACAAATTTTGATGCAGTTTTCAACATAGTATTTTACAGACTTAGGAGAAGGTTTTAGGTATAGTATCCGTCTTACAAAAAATGGAGGTTCATACTTTAACACGTGTTTAACGTATCGTCGACGATCAGTTTGCGTTTAATGTCGGTTTATTTTAAACGTACCTAATTTTAGAATTATTATTTAAACCATATAGGAACTAAAGAACACGAAACATCACTCCGAAAAACATGCAAAAATCTACTGACGGAAAAAACAAATGAACAGAAATTCTACATTTACCTACAACCGTACTCATCTTCCTATTTATTCGTATAGCACATAGCTATGTTAATTCAATATCCGTATTTAAAAACAATATAAATATAAGAATGACTAACATTTTTCAGTCACGATCTGGGAGCTACGCTTGAGGTCAAGAAGACTTGAGATGTTTAGTGCGAGGCATCGCGTCATTGAAATTTTTATCAAGATAATTTATAAGAAGCTGCCTCGTTGGTCGAGTGGTCGCAAGTGAGACTGCCGGACAAGGGGTCCCGGGTTTGATTTCGCGGGTCAAGCAAAGTATTGCTGGAGTTTTTTCGGTGGTTTTTCAAAAATTTTGATGGAGTTTCTGGCTCGTTCTTTTCCATAGGAATCTACTGGCTGACAGACAGACGTTGTTAATATTATTATAATATTTGCTATGACGTTCAAAAGTGCCTTCCTGGTTTATTTGAAATAAACAATTTTAACTTTGACATTGATTTCTCAGTAGTAGCACGGAGTTTGGAATTGTGGCAATAGGCTCACCCAATATTACATGGGACTTAGAACACAAATGATGAGAAGTGGGTGTACAATGTACATTGTATGTATAGCGGCATGACATGCCATAATGTTCACCTCTGCCTACTCTTCGAGGATAAAAGGCGTGACGTTGCGTAGTAATTATAAGAATCTAGGTATTGTCTACGACTTTGCTGACACTAAATCAGTCGATTTATCGTGACCTATGTTTATTTTAGGTTTTCCCCCTTTCAAAGTATACATGCTTTGTCATCTCTTCGTTCATGTTTAGATTTGTTATACTGTGATATTTGATTGTAGTCTGCGCAATCTAAGAGGTCACCTCTGACGTTTGTCAGTCTGTGGATCGTTATAAATTGTTATGAACATCTTGGAGCGTCCACTTAAATAATGTCATTCATAATATTAATTCATTACTTTTATTAGAACTTATTACGGGATATTTACCATGTTTATTAATTTTGATGAGTTATTTCCCGTAATAAGTTCTAATAATAGTGTTAGTGACCATGTCAGTTTAAAAACTTAATTCATTACTTCTTTACTCATCATACACTTTCATAAGGGATATCATTTATAAGCATCATATTTACCTTTGTATTATAGAAATGCATTTAAATAGACGAATTATCTAGAGAATACTATTCTAAAACTACAAATTAAAACTTTGATTTTCTACATTCCAACAAGTAAATATGTTGTAGAGCTATTTAGGAGACATTTGACCAAATTCTCATTCTCAACTAGTGTTACATACAAGGCATAGTTTTAAAAGAAATTACCCAAATATTTCGTAGAAAGCGCGTATCTAGTACTATCAATGACGGATTGATTATTGTAATATCTAATCTGTTTCCTAGAAACATATCAACATTTTGTCTTTTAGATTTAAATGTACGATAGTTCCAATGAAATTCTTATCAAATATGTATGAATTTCCTTATTATATGGATTTTGTAATTATTATGCCTAGTGTTTAGTAACTAGGTGGTCTGACTGGTCTAGTCGACTCCTTTTTGTTTCTTTACGAGCAATTTTTCGAATATAATATTCATATATACATACATAAACTTACACTTTTATATAAGTATGGGAGAGCCATGCTTCGGCACGAATGGACCGGCGCGAAAGAAACTGACGTAAAATAACCTTGTATGGTGTTTCGTTGTGTGGGAAAGGTTATCGGAGGCCCAATTACCCCCTTTCCAATCTTCCCAATCCAACGGGGATTAACAGCCCAATTTTGACAACTTAAATTTTCTCAAGCAGTTTGGAAGAATCCATAGAGCACTACCGATTACTTACTAATATTTTATTATGCTTACTTCATTCTTTTTAAAAAAACAAGAAACGTGTTATGTCCATAATAATACTTTGCTCGATCCTTGGGTCTTTGCTCATTCAGGGCCTTAATAGTGACCTCTAAACTAAAGTACTTACTTATTTTAATTTTAATATTTTCAAAAATACCTTATTTATGAAACTACCGTTATTTTGAAGGCTTTCTTTAAAACGTTAAAATACAATTGACGTAATAAATATCGATTTACAATACCGTGGTAGTTGCGTCTTCGTACGGAAATGATTTGATATTATTAGATACTTATTATAAAGGTCAAATTGCTTTGAATCCTTCGCTTAATTTTCTAGTGTTGTGACGCTAATTTGCTACTTCAGTTCACGCGATTATGATCGTTTTTGGTTTGTTTTTAGGGGCTATTTTTGTGTGAGTTGGGTTGGAAAGGTTTATTGATATTTGTTGAATCATTTGATTGGTACTTAACGCCTACTTGGTAATGTGTTTTTGCTATAGACTCCTAGGCTTGGGTTCACAATACAATTCATTTGTGATTCCTAGTGTATTGTAGTAAGATATATTGAGTACTATTTCCAGCCTACACTGTTATTTTATTAACACTGGCTTTGTTATTGCTTGGAGCCCTGACTATCCACTATTGAACTATGAATCTCTTCTATAAAAGAGGGTTTGACATGCTCTTCAGGCCGTGATCACAATGTAAATGGTTTAGTTGTATCAGAACAGCCGCATCGAGCAAGCATGGCGATTAATGCTCAAACCTTTTCCGTGCGAGAAGTGGCGTTATACGCTGATGATGATGATAAGAGAACGTCCGGTGTCTGTCAAATGTATAGTCCTTAAAACAGCTCTTAAAACACCCACGGAAATATTTTGTATTCTATCGGCACAACCTGGCAAATAGCTATACCTAAATCCCAACTTGCTTGCTTGAGTGGTGCCGATTGCTAACCACCAGGTGCTCAGTCTACTAGAGCGATGTTTTTTCTTAAGGGTGTAAAATCTCCCAATGCCTTCCTTCCTGCTTCTTCCTGTCTTGGACGAGGCCAGATGGAGTATCAGACTCTTATTGACTATAAACCACCCCGTTTCAACACCTGATTTAGCCACAAAGCCCTGATAACCCGCAAGGCAGTCCGCTACTCAAAGAGCGATGTTTCAAAAATGTATTGGCACTTTGATAAATATAAACTTAAAACATTTTCATAAGACTACAATCTAATGCCTAACGCACGTAACGTTGAAATTAGGCCATTGGTTAGTTTACGATTGTAGGAGTAGATAAGGTTATATCAGCCACAAGTTGTGCCCTAATTTCTACGCTACACATTTTATTACTGCCTACATTATTCGATTTGTCACACTTTTGGTGCTTTGCGTTCAAACACGCACGTGTGCCGTCTACACGCGTACTGTGGTATGATTGAATAATATTGCCGTGTGGGGTTAAAGTACTTTTATGGGTACAGTCGACTCTCATTAATTTAAACTTTCGATAATTCCAACCGCTCTATAATTCGAAGGTATCATGATGTCTCTAGGAAATCTCTTAATTTGATGTTTTGATATAAATCAATACATTTTTATACACTTGGTAATTCGAACGCACGCATCGAACAGCTTCAGCTTCACGGATAGACAGACTGACAGATTATTATTTGTACATCTTTATTTGTTGACGTTTCAAAAGTTTAATTGTAATAAATGGTTTGACTTTGACTTTAATTGCTTTAAGCTTTTTCTATAAAATATTACTACTGTTAGCCAGAAGACTTCCACTGTTGAACTAAGGCCCTCTTAGATCTCTGCGAACGACAAGCCACCACCTGCATTCATAAATTTAATGCTATAACCGATAATTGAAAAAAATCCATTAATATACCATGCCAAGGAAACATACCCGGGTATTTACCCCAAAACTCCTAACAAGGCTCGTTTTCCACGACAGTGAACTCAGCAACTATTAGCTATAAAATCGTGAAAAATAACAACAGCTCCACATATTGGCCCAAATAAATATTGGCTCCAACATCACTCCTCCAACGTATAAACGGTGTAACAAAAAGGGGGTATACATATCAAGTGCACGGTTTCTAGACAACATAACAAACGATACGGGAAGGGTTTTTAAACTCATGTTTTCATGGAACGAAGTTATGAAGTGACCCCTGTAGTGTTGTGACACGTTTGTATGATTTAAAATCAAGAACCATGCGACACCAAGTATTTGGTACCAATTTTTTTAACGTATTTTAAGCTGAAACTTTGTGTAGAGATTCTATTCAACCTGTATTCTTCAGTGCTTCTTGATGTATATGGGTATTTTGTTACACGCTGTATATGCAGCTTGAAAATAATCACCCCAACATTGGAACCAATGTTTATTTACTAGCAACATTGGACCTGGTATTGGAGCCAATGTTTTGGCCAATATGCTATTATACCTCAATGTTTGTCGGGACGGGAATGGATGTTCCTGTTACGACATGTTTTCGTGAAATCCCTGATTGCCATGGCAACCGTGTAAACAGATCAATAGTCCTGATGGATTCGCCAGGCTAGACTATCCTTTTATGTCTAGTTAGAAAGCTAGAAGTCTGTTTGATAGAAACACTATATTCATTTCTCATACATAAGGGTTCGAAACTTACCAACGGCAAGTACCAATGGGATACTTTTTCCGAGTTATATGTACTTTCTAAGACTGAAATCGCCAACCCGCATTAAACAAATTATGATGATTAATGCTTAAACCTTCTCACTGTAAGAAGAGGCCTTTGGTCAGCACTGTCCATTTATAGGCTGTATTGATGATATTGAATATGTTCATACATTAACCGCCATTCTCAGGGTCATTTTAATGGTCACTTTACCCTATCATTAGCAATTGTTTTGAAAAATAAACACAACACACATTTCATAAAATCACACCTTTTCGGACCGAAAACTCATTAATATTGGAACTTAAGACAAGATATTTACCAATATAGGTACATGGTTTCTGACCATGTCAGTTTAAAAACTTATATCGACAACTCATTATTATTTTTATTAAATCTAACGTAACGTCCACTAGGCTTTAAATAAAAAATAATTGTGAACTTTTTACAGTCTTCCCCAATAACCAAAACAATTTCGCTCACAGACAAACTGACATCAAAATACGGCATTCGATGTTACGGTGTCAGTATTGACCATTCAACGTTGGCCATCTCAACTAAATGACCAGTCACGTTCATTTTGACCCAGTTCCGTTAAAAATAAACTATAAAGTAAGTGAGAATTTAATTAATGTATCGATACTTCGGTTGTGCCTATTTCGCGTCTAGACCGTTTAAAATTTTTCGTGTTACGGTTTATTGAGATTTGTTTCTTTTTTTTTCGTCTGCCTCTGCCTTTTCTGACTGCCGAGTTCGTCGAGTGGTTGCTAGTGTGACTGCCGGATAAGGGGTCTCGGGTTCGATTCCCGGGTCGGGCAAAGTATTAGTGGGTATTTCACTTTTAAAAAAAATCTCAGTGGTAGAACGGAGTTTGGAAATGTGTTTAGTATATGGCAATAGGCTCACCACTTATTACATGGGACTTAAAGTACGAACGGTGAAAAGTTAGTGTCCATTGTATAGTAGCATTACGTGCCGTAATGTACACCTCTGCCTAGCCTTTTCGGGAATAAAAGGCGTGACGTTGCATTACAGTTTTATTTGGTATTTTTGCTATGTTGGTTTCAGTGCTGAGATGTATGAATTAGTTTAAATTTTTGTCTTGTGTGGTGTAGTTAGACTTCTGATTTCGTAATTCTTAATGACTTGAAGTCTTTAGAATCGTACTCTAAGTAATGATATTTAGCCAAACTAGTAGTTAATAGGTCACGAGACAGCACTTACAAGCACTTAACTAACGTCAGTCAATCAATAAGTATACTTATTTCAATGACATTAAAAACATTTTAGCACTGTATTATAAAATTCAAAAAACTATTCTACAAAAAGTAAAAAAAAAACATCGATGCCTCGTTTAACATCTCATCTGCTACTGGCATAAAATAGTTAGCACTGGCACGAAATACTTAAGTGTGGGAGAGCCATGCTTCGGCACGAATGGGCCGGCTCGACTGGAGTGATACCACGGCCTCATAGAAAACCGACGTGAAACAAGGCTTGCGTTGTGTGAGTGAGGTTACCGGAGGCCCAATTATCCCCCTTCCCAATCTTCCCAATCCCCGATTCCCCACAACCCACACTTCACAACACTCAAAAGGCCGGCAACGCACTTGTAACGCCTCTGGTGTTTCGAGTGTCCATAGGCGGCGGCGATCGCTTACCATCAGGTAATCCGTCTGCTCGTTTACCGGTTTATACCATGACAAAATTAAAATTCTGACAACAATCGGTGAACAACGGTTGCGTTGCAAAGACATCATAATTAACTTTCAAACAGCTCAATTAGGTGTTAATAAGGTAAGAAACGGTTTGTGCCGCTATTGTGTAATATTTTCACGACCAGTTGTTCTTAAAACCTTTTGAACTAGTGAACTATAAGGTTTTATTTTTAATATGTCGTAAGATCTGATACACAAGTACTTTTAATTGTATTATTTTCTTTTTAATGACTGCCTTTTGGGTAGAAATAATTATGATAATATCAGTGGTTAATTCCCGTTTTGACTAAAGGATTATTGAGATTTTTCAGCCAAATGACTAATTTTTTGTTTTTCTGGAATTCATCATAAACTACAAGGGGTCTCGGGTTCGATTCCCGGGTCGGGCAAAGTATTACTGAGCGTTTTTTTGTTTTCTCAGTAGTAACATGGAGTCTGGAATTGTGCAATAATATTATAACATTGACTTTAAACTATCCTATCAAGGTTAAAAAATAAAACAAAAGTATGAATTACTCTCGAAAACATATATATTATTACCTAAGATTTTTTATGAAACCTAATCTAGATTTTTATGGCTGTGACCTTTCTAAATTAAATTTAAAAAAATACATTCCAAAATTCCTGTTTGTCTTATTATTAATAGTGTTTTTAATAAGACTTAGCTACCAGTTGCTGCACGTGCCTTTTTGTTTTTGTTCGCTTAGAAAGTAATAAGAAATCTATGAAACTACATTTTTTTTTTTCGAGAATTGTGTAATAATATATACTTGGCTTAATATAAAATAATAATCTTAGTCTAATGCCAAAGCACTTAAAAGTCTCTCTATGTATGAAATGTGATCTATCTCAATGCCAAATTTCATTTAAATCCGTTCAGACGTTTTGGTTATTTTTTATGGTATAAGCCAGTAAACTAGCATACGGATCACCTGATGTTAAGCAATCACAGCCGCCCATGGACACCTGAAACACCAGAGGCGTTACAAGTGCGTTGCCGGCTTTCGGTTTTCTGTGAGGCCGTGGTATCAAGCCCATTCGTGCCGAAGCATGGCTCTCCCACACTTGAGAACCATGCCTTAAATTGAGAAGCAAATATAATAAATGCATTCTTACATATAGGTAATTCAATTAGTGTTGCAATAGATTAGTAAAAGTAACAGCATGTAGGACATTGGTATTTAAAACATTTTTGTAATTCCTTAATGAAAATGAAATCTAATCTTATCTGTTAAACTTATCATTAGGAGAATTGATAACAGTTTGTGCTTCGTTCAGACGACTAGATAACTTCATTCAAGTTGACTTGTCATACCTAACTAACGCGTGTAAACAATGTACTACCTGAGAAATAATAAAAATAATCTTCATTCAAAATTTAATAATTATCATAAATAAATTACATCTAATTTCGCACAGTAGCTTTTACAATGTTACCTAAACTAACTTTGTAACATCCCTCAAACTACTGTAATAAAATGGTGATCGCTGACATTATACGGACCAATTGTTCCTTTATAATATTACATGCTAAAAATCTATGAGCTAAAATTTTTACATTTCTCACCATATGTATTGAAACTAGAACATTGACTAAAACCTCACGACCTGAATCGATGGTGTCTTAACAATCACTACCATGACTAAATAATCAATTCGAATATCGCGTGCTATATACCCCATGCCATTGAGTTCCACTTAATTACGCTTCATTCATAAATTACAATTTTTAATTCGTCACAGTCCACTGGTATTAAGATCGATAGTGCACTCTCCTATTCCATGCCAGTGAAACAGGCCACATCAAATGGGCCATATTTATATTCTTGACCTTTTTTAAACAACAACAACAAATGGTTTGATGCAGTACGAATTTTTTTTTTTCAAAAAATTATACAGCATTCTATACTCTTAAATCGAGAATTTATTCTATACTATTAAATTGAAAAATAAAAATTCTTTAATGAATGCCAAAAAATATTTTTTTAAGGTGGAACATTATCCAATGTCTTTTCCTGCCTTGAGTGAGACAGGAGAGAGTGTCGGACTATTACTGACTACTATAGGATTTTGAATACACATATGAAATGGTTAATGGATACTTGAAATCAATTCAAATAACTAAGGTCTTCAAGAGACTCTCTGTAAGATATTCTCCATAGGTAGGAAGTACCATAATATTCTAAAACTAAACTCTAAAATTTTAAAAACTAGTGCGAAAGTAATTCCAATTCGTTACAGTCCAGTTAACTTAAAACCGATAGTGTTACTATAAATGTCTCAAAACTTATAACAGTTCTCTGCTAGACTATAAACCTCCTTTATATAAGAGTGTTTTGCCATAATCCCCACGCTTGGTAATCGCGTTGGAGATCACAGTATAAATAGATCAGGTTTATTAAAGACCACTGCCGTTCAATCTGTGTCAAATAACTAGTATCTTTCTTATATTTGCTTTGGCATTCAAAAGTGCCTTCCCTATGTAATTGAAATAAATAATTTTGATCTTCACTTTCTGGATTAAGATCGAATTTTAACACTAATTGTACAGAGATTCTGTCAAAAACTATGGCTATTAATTTAAACTGTTGACTCAGCAGGAAAAGTAGAATTGATGACAATGTATTCTACTCTCCCGACACTACTCTCCCAATCTTATCTTTCGAGTTACTATACTAGCTCAAAACACCTTACTAAACGCTCCACGCGTCACCAATACATATCGATAGCCCAATTTGAATGATAACAATGTTTATGTTTTGTTATCAGTATGTGAAAGTGACGTTTGAGGCACTCGACCCTAATCTAGATAGCTATGTAGGTGACCTAATATTTTTACTTATGTGCTTATTGGACGGGATTAAGCGCTTTACACAATATTAGTATTTAATTTTGAGCGTAGTGCTCTAGTTTATGCAGATAGGGTTTTTGCAGTTGTAAAAGCCATTTAGTGATGTGAGATTAGGATCCAACACCCTTAATCTTCCTGCGGGTATCGTAATTTTCAGAGCCGTTTCCACCAGAGATTTAACAGCTAAGCTGTGTTATTGTCTGATATTAAGATATTAAGTATATGTCTGATATTAAGCTATGTAGCTGTTCGAGGAGGAGGTATCAATAATAGGGAAGCTATCCATACCACACATCCATAGCACGCATCTTTTCATATAAAAACATACCTTAGTTGAACCCCATTTCACCAATGCTAAGCTATGTGTACCAATAAATATGATATTATATTGTATTACTGATATTAAGCTATGTAGCTATGCGAGGAAGATGCGCAGCTCGAGTATAAAATATATCGATAGTTAAGTAGGGAAGCCATCTCTAGAACGAATCCATCCATCTATCTGAAAATAACACCTTCATTATTCGTTGAAGAAATAGACAAAACTTGAAAATATTTTGAAACTGTAACTACAAAAACTACCTATTTGTCAATTTCGTTTTTAGTTTTATCTATGAACGACCCTTTATACTCAGTAGTATTTACAATTTTGAAAATTTCCTCAGTCATTACGCATAATACCCGAGCGATGTGAGGAATCTTTAACGGTAGTACCCACTAATCAATGTGAGACAGACTAATTACTCGAGCACCGCTTAATGCCTGGGCATTAGCAATTAATCACCTGTACCAGCTATTTCGCATATTCGCCGGCAAAGCTGATAATTTGTGTTATGTTAGCCATTTTTATTATGTTAACGGAAGAATTATTTATTTAAATTGTTTGTGTTATTTTTTTAAGAATTTCTTTAAGAGATAAAGGTGGGTTTAAAATGTTCCGTGAGTTTTAACTAATTTGAGTTTTGCGTAAGATAAAACTGGTGATACAAATCACTTTACAAGAAATTGCCTTTGTCTATTCGTTCAGAATGTAAAAACATACAAACATATTTTTAGTAGATATAAAAATTACTCGGAGCTGCGGACTATCTAGCGGGTTTACCAAGGCTCCGGCTCGAAAAGCAGGAGTAAGAACTGGGTGGTTTTTAGTCAGTAAGAGTCTGACACTCCCTCTCGCCTCGCCCATGGCGGAAGACATTGTATGTATATTTTCCCTTCTCAAAAAAAGGGGTGGTGTTTAATCAGTAAGAGTCTGACACTCTCTCTCACCTCGCCCAAGGCGGGAGAAGTCATTGGATGATGTTCCCTTCTCAAGAAAAAAAGTATATATTAAAATATTTGATCATTCTCTATTCACCCTTAAGACCGAATCAAGTATATCAAGTATTGAAATATAATCATTTACAAACACAATGCAAGTCCAAGTCACCGACAGATCATTTATTGAGAGCAATCTGATTCTGATATCATGTCCAGCGCATGATGTGATGTAACTGTGATGCAATGATGGACTTGGTCACTGTATAGGTGATGCAGAAGGTTTACAATAAGAATTTTGTTTTATTGTTAAGAAATTTTGACTGCACGGTTGGTGCGGTGGCTGCCACGCAACGTGCAGCGAGTTCGATTCCCGCACGGAGCAACTCTTTGTGAGATCCACAAATTGTTGTTTCGGGTCTGGGTGTCATATGCATGTGAAATTGTATGTTTGTAAACGCACCCACGACGCAGGAGAGAATCTTCAACGGGCAACGTTTTATGAACAAAAAAATCCTCTGAATTCATGGAAAGTCGTCCAATGACTTCTTCCGCGTTTTTTGAAACCAGAGAAAGTGTCAGATTTGTACTGACGAAAAATCACCCCGTTCCGATTCTGCGGTTTGAGCTGAAGCCCCGGTACTTCGCTAGGTAGTCCGTAGCTCCGAGACTCATACTGGTACTTCTACATCTTATCTATCAAGTCATTTTCTAACTGGATAGTCGTTGTTTGTTTACAAAAGAATGCAGACTAAACTATCCCTTAGTTACGTAATATTAAAGTACATTACACATTGTTTGTCTTAAACCAAGATGATGTATTGTATTGTATACATGTACAAATTATTTTGTACATATTTTATTTAAAATACAATAGTATGACGTTTTGTTTTAATTGTATAGGCATTGTATGACGGCTAGATTACATCAGAAGGGGTAGGCTAAAATTGGTAAATAAAGGCTTAGTACAAGTATGTTTTACGTTAAACGAGATCGAAAAGAGAACGCGTTCCTGATTGGTTGGTTAATTCAAGCCGACCAATAGGAGCGTCGAACGCGCTCTTGTTTCGATTTTGTTAAACGTAAAGTAAATTAAGGGTTCTGTTATTTATTCAGTTTTTCGGAAACATTCCGTTTACACTCTGTATAAGACGTTAGTGAGAATCAAAGGAGGTCCTATACCATACGTTGTTTCGTCTGAGACACAAAAAAATATATTGTTATTTAATCATTTTGTCCGATCTGTGATCATAAAACTTGGAAACAACTATAGATTCTGTATCAAATCACCTAAAATCCGTTCTTATTTACTTTGTCTATCTCAGGAACAAAACCCAAGACCCTTCACTCAGTAATCACTCCTCACTCAACCTCATATTTGACTTTCACCGTTACATCAACAAATCATCCGATAGATAACTCATGATGACATTTGCGATAAGCAAGCCAATTGTTACGAATTATCTTGTTGTTCCATATCAATAAGGTCGTAAATCATTTGGCAGTGGCATGGACTTATGACCTATTGCTACTGATATTGCAATTATATTGAATTTATGTGCTCAATTGCTTTATATGGGCAGAAGTGTCGGTTATGATACTAGAATTGTATCTATGTTATGTACAAAAGAGTATATTCGTTTTATTGACAGCATTTTGTGTTTTAACTCCAGAACTGATGGACTGATTTTGATGAAGTTTGATGTTTACTGAATTTTGTTTCCATGTAAGTGTGTGAGTTTCATGCTTCGGCACGAATGTGTTGGCTCGACCGGCGTGATACCACGGCCTCATAGAAAACCGATGTGAAACAACGCGTACGTTGTGTATTGTTGTGTAAGGAAGTTATCAGAGGCCCAATTTACCCCCTTCACAATCCCCGATTCCCAACAACCATTAAATTCCTAACTCCCAAAAGGCCGGCAATACACTTAACACCTCTGGTGTTTCGGGTGTCCATGGTTAGCGATTGCTTACCATCAGGTGATCCGTCTGATCCTTTACCGGCTTATAAACTCTCTTTATCGTCTTGATACGTATCTTATGTTTAGCAATAACCATCCCAACCAATAAATATCTATACCACCTAACAAAAATATCTTACTATTATAATTACAAATATAATATAACAATAACGAAAAAATCAAAGACAACGTTTAGCAATACTTGTAACAACGATTTGGCATAACACGATATATGAACACGCTTTAGATTTCAATCATAGATAGGAAGCCATCTTTTTGTTATACCCTTATCACATGTATGAGTTATTGTTGAGGTTATTATAATAATAAAATGAGATTGGACTTAACTATACATACATACATAAATATATACGCACATATATGTATAAGTATAGTATCTGTAATATCACGCTTTTAATGCCCTGAGGGTTGAGCGTATTCCCCTTATATTGGCCACCATATAAAACCATTATAAAACTATGTTTCATTGGAAATATCGATTGCAAAAATAAAAATCCAATTTATTTATTTATTTATAATACACTTTATGTACAATCATACCAATTATAGGTTAGACATATTACATGAATAGTGTTCACTTCCAAGAGACTTCCGGATATCGTCACTCCAACTAGGTGGAGTGACGATATCCGTATGTGGCTGGTATTGGTTGGATGCGTAGAGCTGAAGATCAAGCTCAGTGGCGTAGCTTGCCATTAGAGAGGCCTATGTCCAGCAGTGAACGAAAACAGGCTGATAAGGATGATGAGCTTACCGAGCTTACCAAGATTATGGAAGAATCTCTTATAAATGAAGAACTATAAAGAGGTCCATAGTTTAACAGTAGACTCTCACGCACTATTGATGATGAGTACCAAGTTGTTACCCCCTCTACTCTACATGCATGCTGATGATGAATTAACCTCTTACCCTTTTAAGGAAGCAAACATCCGTGATAACATGATTACACATTACCGCCTATACCACAAAATTCCAGGAAATCATCACAGTAAATGACTGGCTCTAATCATTTTTTTTACATATGAAATAATAATTCTGATTACTAGACAATGGTTAAGGCCAAATGAGATCATTGCCTCCATCATCGACCATCAATCTTCTTACGTTTCGATACATCAATCAATTTGTCTGGTTGTATCCTTGAACGGTATCAAAAACGCCCACAATGACGGGCTTTTGTTTATTTTTATCATTAAACATTAATAATAATAGTTATTTATTATGTGTTCTTTTGATCAGTGATTTATTGTTTGTTGTTTTAAATTGTTGAGCCTATTTTTATTGGCAATACTGCTCTCTCTCGATCGGTACCCTTAGTATGAGTTTGCTTTACGTGTAAAGTAATCGAAACGAGAGCGCGTTCATCGCTATGATGCAAACTGGTACTAAGGGTTCTGAATTGCGTAAAGTATTGTTAAGATTATATTAGTAACTATTCCAAAAATCGTGTTTATCTACATATAATTATCACAGATTTTATTTAATGTTATTTTGTATCATTTAGATAATAGGATTTGATTGCACTGGATTAACTGACTCTTGTGCATGAAGTTCAGCAATATCTAACCCAATATCTGAATATTTCAAAAGTATACGCCAAAGTCAAACTCAAAGATATCAGTTTTGTTCAAAAATGTTTATGGTGCATCAAACGAAATTAGTCTATATTATTTCAGGATTTAGGTGCATATTTGCATGGCTCCGATATTGCATATAATCTTGCCTATGGGGATGTTTTGGTGCATCAAACGAAATTAGTGTATATTATATCAGGATTTAGGTGCATATTTGCATGGCTCCGACACTGCATATAACCCTACCTCTAGGTACTAACAACAGTTAGTAAATGCAAAGCGCTTCTGCCTAACCTTTCGAAGTATGAAAGGCGTGGTACCACATTATGTTTTTAGTTTAATGATTTATGATGAATACTATTGACCTACAAGCCTATTGCCTACTTTATTTGGTATTTAATTTATAATAGAGTTGCATTATGATCGTGATGGCTTGCAGGTTGGGAGCTGAGCACGACTTTCGATGCAAGAAGTTGGTTTGAAATGTATTATTGGAGTCAAAAATATTGATTGGGTCTTACTTAAAACCTTTCTCTGGTCGTGTAATTTATTTCGTTTAAAACAAAAAACGTTGCCCCACCCTAGGATATTCTCCTGTGTCGTGGGTACACATGACACCCAGACCCGAAACAACAATTTGTGGACCACACAAAGAGTTGTTCCGTGCGGGAATCGAATCCACTACACGTTGCGCGGCAGCCAACCGTGTTCTTTGCCTTTCTCTGATCGTGTAATTGCAAATGCTAACTAACGTATACAACGTTTCCACCGCTATTCTTCTTGTGGCTGTCATATGAGGCTAAATGTTTGACAGAAATCGTCAAACGTGAATCTTTTAAATTGTTAGCTCTGACCAGCTTACAAAGCTTGGAGATTATGGAAGAACCTCTTATAAATGAAAAGCTATGAAGAGGCCTATAGAAGTGGACTCTCACAGACTTTTGATGATGACTATCAAGTTGTTACCACCTCAACTCTTTTCATGGGTATCATAAGAGGTAAATGAGAAGGTCTATGATCCAGAAGTAGAATATTATAGGCTATTTATTACTCCTAATAATGGAACTGTAAAAGACAAAACTAAAATACCACCCAGAAACCCCACCAAACTGTAACAAGTGACAATTTCCACACGAAACGTTAAATAAAGAAAAGCGTAAACAAACTAGTTAGTGGAACCGGAACCACGGGCTCTGCCTACCCACCGTACAATGAGAGCGATCCAACATTTCTATAGAAATGGAAAACGAACACTTTCACCTTTAAAACGCCTGAGGTTCAAAGGAACTAAAAGTATCACTTTTGTTCCATAGACTTGTGTTCACAAATGGACACTTTTAAAATCTAGGCTATTAAATCCACAAAGAGACAGATAACAGTACATTTACCTATATAATAGGGCACCGGCTCGACCGGAGTGATACCACGGCTTCAAACCGACGTGAAACAACGCTTGTGTTGTGTTTCGTTGTGTAAGTGAGGTTACCGGAGGCCTAATTATCCCTCTTCCCAATCTTCTTGATCCCCGATTCCCCAACAACCCTTAAATTCCTAACCCCCAAAAGGCCGGCAACGCTTCTAGTGTTTCAAGTGTCCATAGACAGCGGCAATTTCTTACCATCAGGTTATACGTATCCTCGTTATGCGTATGCGTGTTCCATAAAAAAAAACCTATCTGGGCAATTCTTTTAATTTACCAACAAACTGGCTTTCCTAACAATACCTGTAATATAAGAGTTCTTCACACCTCGGCCCTTTGGACAAAAAGCTAACATAATAAGGCTAACACGGTCCAATTTGCATTCAAACGTCGACATGAGTTATTTTTCTAATTTGTCACTTATTTCATGGCATTGTTAAAGTTCTTTTTGCAATGCCCTACAGGGTCTATAGAAAACTTGTTAAGCTGTAGTATCACCTGTATGAATGCTATAGAACCAGAAAACTTGGCCAAGTTTGAATCGGACTTATTTATTCGGGGTTATTCCGTACCACTTGCCAAGCTGCATTAAGCAAGCGTGGTGATTAAGTCTCAAACCTTCTCCGTGTGAGAAGAGGCCTTTGGTCAGCAGTGGCCACTTGTAGGCTGTTGATGATGATGTATGATTCCGTACCACTTATATCCTTAAAGATTGCAAAAAGTCACGTATTGTTTTTAAACATTGCCCCACACTAGGATTTTTACAAACATACAAGTTCACATGCACATGACACCCAGACCCGAAACAACAATTTGTGGATTACACAAAGAGTTACTCAGATCAGCCCGTTGCCCAGCCACCGCGCCAATCGTGCAGTCAAAAGTCTCTTGTTTGTTTGTTGTACAAGAACCTCTTTAAACATTTGTTTTATTCTGATTTTAGTATTTGTAATCATACTTAAGGTATTTGCTAAACATGTGTTACCCGAGGTATAATGAGAAATCTTAATACTTATAACTGAAAATCCTCAATCTTTCCACATAAGTACAGAACTCTTAGTACGAGCTTAGCTTTACGTCTAACGTTTTTTTTTAACGTTACCCCGCTCTAAGTATTTTTCCTGTGTCATGGTTGCGTTTACAAACATACAAGTTCACATACACATCACATTCAGACCCGAAACAACAATTTGTGGATCACACAGAGTTGCTCCGTGCGAGAATCGAACCCGCTACACGTTGCGCGGCAGCTAGTTGCCCAGCTACCGCACCAACTGTGCAGTCTATTAAAACGAGAGCGCGTTCGACGCTGTGATTGGTTGGTTTATTCGAGCCGGGTACTGAACCCTAAAAAGTATTGAGTGTGCAGTATATTCTTAGAAGACACATCTTGAATGAATGGCCTGCTCTTTTTTCTCAAGCCCTTTTCAATAGTAGTGAGTCAATTTTGATTAATAGCTTCTTGGCGTTTCTGAACTGCTTTGTTCAAGGACTTGTTAAGTCTTGAGTTAAAAACACAACAATCTACTGCTGAATGGCAGTCCAATGCTGAACAATGAGCCTCCTCTGCATGAGAAGATTTGCTGGAATTTCCAAACTTGGTAGGTTTTTTTGAGGGGTGAAATCATCTTAAGACTTCTCATGATGTGTGAGGCGAGAGGGAGTGTCAGACTTTGATGACTAAAAACCACCCCATTACTTCTCTTGCTTTAAGCTGGAGCCCCGGTAATCTGTTACCGCAGGTTGTTGGAGATCACAGTTTTTAGAAACATCATAGGTTTAAGTTTATCAGTAGCGGTAGCTGGGTCACCTGCCACACAACGTGTAGCGAGTTCGATTCCCACACGGCACAACTGTTTGTAATATCCACAAATTTGCTGTTTCGGGTCTAAGTGTCATGTGTATGTGAATTTGTATATTTATACGCGCCCACGACACTTATGTGGTCACTATACGACCTTTTCTAGGATATTGATCACCAATAAATTACACATAGGAAATAAAATCCCCAACAAACTCATACATAAACAAAACCGCAATTTTCTTCATTCAATTTTTTACACAAATATCGTGAAATATTAACCGTTTGAAAAAAATTCTACTACCGTATTTTGTAATGGTGTAAAAACGTATTTTTTTATTTATAGTCGTAATTATATTAATAGGTGGTAGGAGATGATTGTCGAGTCGTGATTTGTAAGACCGATGATGCTCCCTCCATTGAATACTTAGGCTTTGACCCTGGGTCGTAATTGCATCATCTTTGTTTTAAAAAAAACTGACTCATTCATTGGAAGATGTTGTGGCTACCGGGTGTGAGGTCCTGGTCGTGTTGGTTAAAGTGCTATTGGGTTTTTATTTGTGATATCATCCTTAATACAAAGAACTTTAAAGTTCAGAATCGTTTTTCATTTTAGGCAGAAAAAAAATGCACGTCTATCAAAAAAAAAGTATTGTAAGTCTCTTTTATGTTTAAAATGTATTTTGCATTTATATGTGAATTTTAATAAAATTGCAGAAATAAAAATTGCAATTTTATTGACAAGCATTTGCTGATTTCCTTCCGTAATTTAGTTTTTGGTAAAATATTAAGCTTTATTGAGTGTCATTTACTTCATGGCAATATTTTCATGTAAATATTTCATACATGCTAACATTATTTTATTAAAATTTTCTAGGATAATTTCAATGTATTTTGGTTTGAATTTCATGGATTCGTTTAGTAAACTGTCTTGGCTATGGCAATAGATTTTTTTTTTTTTTTTTTGAGTGGGGAAAATCATCCAATGACTTTTCTCGCATGGGCGAGGCGAGAGGGAGTGTCAGACTTTACTGACTAAAAACCACCCCGTTCCTTCTCCTGCCTTTCGAGCCGGAGCTCGATAAACCCGCTAGGTTGTCCGCAGCTCCGGATTAGGCATCAGCCCTACTGGGCCCCATCTGTGGTGGTCTGATGGCTCTTTGAGGCGCGCGCGGAACGCGACGCGCCGCACGCACGGGTCTGGTTCTGGTCGGGCGGCGAACTACCCTTGCTCGCCGTCCGCAGCCCCGCACTTACGGTGGCCGGAGATCGTCGCCCGATCCCCGACGCCCGGAGTGTCTCTCGCGACGGCTGGGGCTGAGGAGGTTGTTCTCTCACGAGCCCTGCCTCCTCCTTAGCTAACATGAGTGCTTCGCAGAAGGAGGAGACCGCATCTCAGTCCCCCTCGCTTATGGCTTGTACCAATACGCGAGAGGTCGCCGTCGCCGACTACATCCCTGAGGACACGGCGGTGCTCAGCCCATGAGGGCACAGCGCCACCGTATGTTCCACTGTGTCCTCAGGACGGTCCTCGCAGTTGACACCCGGGCGTTTCCTCCCGCCCAATCAGAAACAGGAACCTACCGAAACTTCCATGTCCGGTAAGCACCTGCGTCAGGCGGTAGGTGAGGACGCCGTGGCGTTCAAGCCATCCTCAAAGAGGGTACTTATTCAATGACAGCGAGCCCAGCCCTCGGTTGCGAAGTCGTTGCCGCCATTCCGCCATGAGATCGCGCCGGAGCTCGTCTCATGCAAATCGGCGCGCAAACAGAAGACGCGCGCAAGCACTTTCGCCTCCAAATCCCACGGCGGGGCGCAAAGCTATGTTATTAAAAATGTTCTTTACTTGCATACATCCGAAAAACTAACTAATTACTATTATAACTGCAAACCTTAGTTTATAAGCTGTGAAAGTATGTGACCGGTTCCACTGATACTCACTATGTCTGTGCGAGGAAGATCGCCGCTCAAGTATGCAACCAATTTGGAAGCTATCCATATTACGCATCTATAGCATGCATCTATACTACGCATCCATAGCACGACTCTTTCCATATATTAGCTAAAACATAGCGTATCTGAGTCCGTGAGGGCTAATTCCACAACAAAGCCGCAGAAAAAACCTAGCATCATCTCTCTGATGATGTTATGTTAATTACCAACACATAAATAACAGCATTAGTAACTACTCGTATAAGCTATAAAAATCAAAGGAATTTCAACCTTACGTCATACATCATAGCTTACCTATTACAGTACTTACATTCCTAAACGTGTAACTTAAGCATGAGTTGCATACCTTATTAAGAAAATAAGTATTTTATAATTAAAATTGATAATAAATTATATTATAATGTATGCAAATTGTAAAGCAATAGGTAATGTGTTAGGTAAAGAAAATACCTTAGCAAAGGTAGGTAATGGAAATCCCACCTGCATCAACTGTAGGCAGACCTTTGGGGCCACGGATGCTTAGAGTGGGTACTCTTGGTTGGACCACTCAGTGGCTTTAGGGAAGACAAGTTGCACGGAAGCACAATGGGCACGTGCTGCTGTGCAACTTGCACAGCGAGGGTCAAGGAAGAGGCACGTCTTCGGAGTAAACAAGATTAAACGAAACTTCGCATTCCAGTACCGGATTAGGCCCTTGTAGCCCCTTACATGAGGGTAACCACCAGGGGGTATTAGTAAGGTAAACAACCGTCTAAACGTCTTTTATCTCCAGAAAGCTAGGCACCATTTGAAGATTTCCATATTGACCAGTGTATTAAGATATTACACCTTAATACATATTTTTATATCAAAGTAAATGACTTACATGATAACATTCTGAAATAAATAACCACGTACTTATAATAACTTCATAGTACCATTACACTCAATGGTGTAACAAACAAACATAACCACCCGTTGATGTAGTCGGTTAAAAAACTATCAATCAGCATCAATTACTTGGCAAAAAAACTAACACACCATCTGTAGCAGTGGTTCCCAAGCATTGGTCCGTGGACCACTAGTGGTCCGTAGAAAAGATACAATAGACTACATCTCTCTACAATAAATACTACGGTTAAAGCCCAAATAAAACTTATATCAAAGAAGACAACAGAGAGAAGCAATATTAATAAACATACAAACACAACACAAACTCACAAACGAATTAATATGTTATCGGCTTACTCACTGTTTGACGAGGAATTCGACTAGTTTCAAACCATGCTAGAGGCTCATATTCATGAGCAGCATTCAGCGACACACGACGCGGCGATTGTCGCGCTGCTACTCCGTGACAATGTCAGTAGCGCGACAATGAATAATATAACATAATAATTAAATTTAGTATATCTCACGAAAGTTATAATAAAACTCACTAACTTTTGCATTTATAATAAATATTTCTAAGGCAGTAAGATGAAACTTAATTAAATAATCATTGTACGGAATCCAAACCAAATCAATACAAACTCACGCCTCCACAGTTTTTACCACAAAAATTATTGAGTAACAATATGTTTTTATCACTACTCCATAGTTTCCGCGTCATACTTATACAAACGTGATGAACAAAACATTACTGGCCCAATCAAACAAATTACTACATCTTTATTTTTTTATCAATTTTATAGCAATGGCAACACTGAGCCATCGTGTGTTATGACGTCATTGTTTTAGTTTTTAGTATACGGAAGCTTAAATACAAAGTCACGCATTTTATTGCCCAAAAAATTAAAAGAAAACTTGGATTTTGGAAACCACATTTCATTACGGTACTATTTATGAAAAAAACATTTATTTAGCACCGGCCACGATGCACTAAAAAACAAAACCTAAACACATGGAAGTACGTGTATTTAACACTAAGTTTAGAACTTAAGACGGGATATTTACTGTGCTTATTTATGTCTATGAGTTTCTGATATACTGATGAACTGTTCATCCGTGACCATGGCGCTAGCAACAGTGCCGAAATATCGGAAACTCATAGACATAAATAAACATGATAAATATCCCGTCTCAAGCTCTAATGTTTGTGTTAGTGACCATGTCAATTTAAAAACTTATAACGTGTGTTTAATTATCAACAAATTTGCCATAATTTAATTAAAAAACAATTAACAATTTCATTGGCTACCCCAATCTACCATGTTCTATGACATCATAACATAACACACTGTTCTTAGTTTACGGAAGCGTTTATGATAATTGGGTTATTTAGTCGTTTCTTTTCGCTCAGCAGTCACGCCTCTACCATTAGCCAAAGATTTCTTTAAAAGGCACATAATTTTGAAGACCTTTTAGAACTTAATTCGTTGCCAGTTGAAAAAACAAAACACGATTACTATTATTGCTGAGGCTTGTTTTATTATCGAGGTTATGTTGTGTTGTGATGTGTGCTAAGGTTGTGGACTGTCATGATTGTTGAATTGATAGATAAAAAGTACGTTTTTTTACCCTTTTTTGAAGGCTTTTGGGAGGGGGAATCATCTAATGTCTTCTCCCGCCTTGGGCGAGGCGAGAGGGAGTGTTAGACTCTTACTGACTAAAAACCACCCAGTTCCTACCCCTGTTTTTCGAGCCGGAACCTCAATAACTCGCTAGACAGTCCGCAGATCCATGCGTATTTAATATCCCAATCCAATTTTTCGCCATTTTTGAATAAGTCTGTAGCTATAAATCAGAAAACTGCTGAACTCAAATAAGTAGAGAATTTCATGAAATTCTATAAAAAAAATCACAATCTTCGATAGATGATTCTCAGTTCCCATCGCAGTGCTTGAATCCTCTTATAATTCCGTAAGCAAATAAATAAGAGGCCCCTTAAAACTCAACATTAATACTTCACCAATAATATAACAAACGAAAACACTAGTTAGCCTATTAAACCACCGTCTACCGGGTACTGGGTACTACCCAGTGCCTTATAAAGAAACGCGTGGGCAAACGAGTTCCGATCGTAATTATGCTCATTGTACCCGACAGCGTATTGTATTGTGTTTAAATACGACATGTCTGTACTTGTTTCTATACTTTCTAGTTTATTAATTAGGGGGGATATTAAGTATTAATGATTGGAGATATGGTTTAATGGTTTAAGACTGTTTTGTAGATTGGTGGTTGTTGTATAAAGTTAAGGTCGGTTTCTGAATTATTGGTTTGTCTTTGCTTTGATTCAAGAACACGAGTTATGCAAATTGCTAATGTTTCTGCTATAAGTATTATTTCCGGAGCTGCGGACTGCCTAGCGGGTTACCGGAGTAGGAACGGGGTGGTTTTTAGTCAGTAGGAGTCTGACACTCCCTCTCGCCTCACCCAAGGCAGGAGATGAAATTTGATGAATTTCTCCCTTAAAACAAAAGAAAACGTCGAATATATTTGTCGCCAGGACACCACCCCTAGTCTCCCTATCATCAGGTGACCTGTCTGCTCATTTACCGTCTTCTACCATCAAAAAAATCTACATATAAAAGCTACCACATATCACACCAAACATTTGCAATCACAAACCACCCTATTGAGTTCAGGCGATCAATTTCAAAAGACTAAAGTATTAATAATCGCTTAAGAAATGTCGTCAATTGTTTTTAAGAACTGCTATTGTTTTAACCGGTCCCAATCTGGTTTGGGTTAATGATGCCAGATAGTTAAATGTAAGAGATGACTTGTCAAATTAAAACGTGGTTCATATGACCTTGGAAAGTGGTTGATGGTGAAAAGTGGTTGAAGTGGTACTGGTATGTTTGGGTGGTGCTGTCGTAATGGTGCTTATGTGTCAATATTGACAATTTGAGATAGTCTAATGGTGTTTTTTTACTAGAGATGTGCTATGCTACGTTGCTGTGGATGCGTTTGGCTTCTACCAATTATATTCATTGGTACACATAGCTGAGCACTGGTGGAACCGAGTCCAATAAAGATATGTTATTTATATGGAAAGATGCGTGTTACAAATAGCTTCCCTACTACCGATACATCGCATACTGAAGCTGCGCATCTTCTTTGTACTACTATATAGCTTAGTATCAGTGCAAACGGTCACATAGTTTCACAGCTTAGATAGCACATCTCTGGAAGATAATCACCAAAATACTTTAATATAAGGGTTTGTCATAATATCCAGCTCCTTGGTTGACGGATTCAAGTTAGGTTAAAGTAGTTAAGTTCATCAGATACCACTGCTTCCTAGTTTTTATGAAATGTTTACGTCTCCATTTCCTCCATTGACGTAAACATTTCGCGGGTGTTGTCACCCGCAAAAAAACAGAGGCGGTAAATGTATTTTACTCTAAAGTCACTTCAACCATGTGTTTTGTTAATAGACGTTACTGTAAATTGTGTTATATTACCTAAAACACAAAACATATTTTCCATTGTTCAGTTTTACCAAAACAAACACCAACCCAATCAATACTATAAAACTATAAAATTCCACAAATTCTTGTTCCAAAAACGAAAACTTTCGAACTAATCAACTTCTATATAAGGCTAGATCTACACTATACGACTCGGTTCTTTCCTTTACAAAACAATACAGAGTTACTAGGTTACGGCTTACAAGTGACGCCCACCGTCCGTCAGTGTGTAACTGGGTCGCGTGTATTGTCAAGTGACCTAATAGGAGATGAGACGTGGTTTTAAGATGGTGTACTGATGTTCTGACTTTTGAGAGGTGTAATATAGGAGGTCCATGAAGAGTTTTTATGAATTTATAACTATGAAACAAGTACAAAGAGGAGATGCCATAATGTGATTATGCAGTGTGACACAAATAATTGGCCCTGCCCAATGATATTATAAGTTGAAAGGTTATAACCACTCAAAAAGTGATACATTAAAATGCCTCGGGTTTCAGATTCCCGGGTTCGGAAATTTCTCAGTGGTAGCACGGAGTCTGGACTTGTGCCCAGTATATGGCAATAGGCTCACCCCCTATTACATGGGACTTATAACACAAATGATGTAAGTGGGTGTACATTATATAGCGGCATTACGTGCAGTAATGTCGCCCTACGTACCCCTTCGGGGATAAAAGGCGTAACGTTGCATATAATACGAGTTAATGTACGTAACAAGCACAGTATATTAAACACTTTACTTAATACAAACTTGAAGTGTCGAAATCAATATAGCCAATACATAATCTTAGCAATATCTAGCGATATACGTGTACTATATAACCTTATACACAAACCAGTCTAATTTAGAACACGCGTCTACTACACTTACACCCGACTTTAGTTTAACATGAGTATTAACAAATAGACTTCTTCTACGTAAAAGACATTTACAATTAAAGGAGACAAAGTATTAGTTGGCAAGTGAGTTGGAGATTTTAAGTAAGGAAGAGTCATGGTTCAGTACGAATGGGCCGATTCAACCGGAGTGATTGAGTTCATACAACTGCCACAGTCGAGTATGAAGGAGAGGTATAGTCAGAAAACCGATGTGAAACAACGCTTGCGTTGTGTTTCTTTGTGTGAGTGAGGTAACCAGAGGCCCAATTACCTCCCTTCCCAATCTTCCCAATCCCTGATTCCCTAACAACCGCAAAAAGACGGCAACGTACTACTACCACGGCAACGCACTAGTACCGAAACACCAGAAGTGTTACGAGTATCCATAGGCGACAGCGATTACTTACCATCAAGTAATCCGTCTGCTCGTTTACCGGCTTATACCATAAGAAAAGCACTGCTGTCCAATCTCCGATGTCCGACACCCGCGGAAATAGTGAGGGTGGTGCCTAATATATTCTACACTACGGCTTGCCATATAACCTTAGACACGAACCAGTCGGAACGAGAACACACGTTTAATAAACTTACACCAGACTGTGTAACATAAGCCGCTAGTATTATAGGTTTGAGTGATTGTTACTCAGATATTGTAGTGCTAGAAGCGGCCTGTGAATTTGAGCGTAGTTGGATTAACGTAAATAAAATTGATTTTGACAATAAATAATACTAGAACCGATGTATGAATAACACAAACCCAATGAGCATAGTTGGGTTATTTTAAATAAAATTTATTTTGGCAAGAAATACCTTGGCCCATATTGGGGCTTTGGTTTGATTTATCGAAAAATATTTTGTAATATCCATGTGTGTACGGGAATAATCTAGTCCTCTGTAACAAAAGGAGCATAAAAATTTGATGTTAGGTTGAAAAAATAATTCTTACCTCTTTAAAGTTCAAAAAAGTGGGCCGCTTATACATATACTAGATTCTACTAGCAGCTTGCACCTCGCATTCCTGTAGGATAAATACTATCAAATATGTTATTCTAGACCATAATCTACCCTTGTTCCAATTTTAATCCTGATCCTGTCAGCCATTGTGACGTCATTGAGTAACAAACATCCACACAAACAGATAAACTTACAAACATTAGAATTTATATTATTTGTAAGATGCATTCACTTAACTAAGAAGAAAGCATTTGATGACAAGCATAATAAATAGCCTCGTCCATCCATCACATCGCCTCATAAAACGTATGATTCCACGAAAATCATCTAAAACTAAGTTTAACTGGATACCAGTTTTTTTTTATTGACTTTCACTAACAATTTATTTTTAAACCTTGATGGCACTTTCTCCGGTCAAGTTAAACATGAAATAATGAGTGGGCACCTTTGTTGATTAGCATATTGATAATATTATGTCTACATAACACTATAGTGGTTTATGACTTTGTTTTGACTTATAACCCGGATTTGGGATGAAAGTTTATGTTTGTTTTGGTTTAGTAATTCTTTATAATTGTGGATTATTAAAGTCTGGAGTTTAGTCTGGTCTGGTGTGTGATATTGAACTTGTTCTGTATAAGATGGTAAAGTCAACAGCTCGTGACAGTCTACTGGTAATCTATGTACCTCCTTAACATAACAGGCTTTGCTACAATACCCATGTTTGTCTAGTGAAGTGGCGATCATGGTTTACAAGAGTAGCTAATAATTTCCTGTTAAAATATATTAGGTCCCTTAGCGAATACGAAAATATTAGGAAGGAAATATAGAAATGGTGACAAAGTCAAAGTCATTTATTCCAATTAAACCATATACTTCGGTATTTTTGAAACGTCAACTAAGAAATAAAGAAATAAACAATAGTCTGTCAGTCTGTCCGTCAGTGAAGTTAAAGCTTTACTCTTGTAACATAATATTAATATCACTAAAAATACCTACATTAAATACGACTTTGAGCCGCATCTAGTAAAACCCAATATCTTTGGCAAATAATGAGCAATGCGGTTGTCATATTCAGGCCACGTTTACAACGCTTACTTTCAATAACTTAACACTTTGTGTGACCCTGTAATGTACGAATCAAGCATTCAGAGAAAGTCACCGATCTGTGTATTTACGAGTAGGTGTCATTAGACCATATAGTCGCGTATTAAACCAATTTTTTTTCTATTAAATCACAGATTTTTAATTAAGAAAAATGTTTGCCCACGTTGGAAGTTTTCGTCTGTGTCGTAAAAATAATACATACATCAGTCCAGTCAACATAATAATATTATTGGGGCCCAGTAAAGCTGATGCCGACCCGGTGCTGCGAATTACGTAGCGGGTTTACCGGGGCTTCGGCTCGAAAAGAAGTAGAAGGAACGGGGTCGTTTTTAGTCATTAAGTGTTTGACACTCCCTCTCGCCTCGCTCAAGGTGGGAGAAGTCAATGGATGATTTTCCCTCTCGAAAAAAAGAGTCAATATATTGCTACTCCAATATAATATTACAGGATATTTCCAATCCAGTAGGCATTGCTAGTCTTCTAGCTAGACTATAGAATAGTCTGTATTAGCCTTTTGTATGCCGATATATGAGACAATAGAAAACACGTTGTCACGAGTAGCAGTTTATTTCAACAGGAAGTTCACCCCAATATGCATAACGTGCCGTAAAGTGCACCTCTGTCTACCTCGTCGGGGACAAAAGGCGTGACATTCACCCCAATGTATTCATAGAAACTCAAAATTATAGTAATATATATGAAAACTAATCAATTCTTATATCGTAGTACAGAGCACCAACAAAATCTTGTAATCTAATAAATCGCCGGCGGTTATGTAGGTCGCGTTCACTTTCGATATCAGTGGTAAGCCTCGAGTTAAGATTAAGAGAAAGCCATCGTGGGATGGGCGAGTGATCTACATCATAATGTCTTTTATATAGGTAAAAGTGTAAGTGTCTGGTAACACTAATTTAATCACCAAAACTACCCTAAGCTGAACGAGCAGACGGATCACCTGATGGTAAGCAATCGCAGCCGCCCGTGAAACACCAGAGGCTTTGCAAGTGTGTAACCGGCCTTTTAGGGTTCAGGAATTTGGAGGTTGTTGGGGAATTTAAGGGGGAATCGGAGAAATCGGGAATTGGGAAGATTGGGAAGTAATTAGGCCGTCGCATCGGTAACCTCACTCATAAAACGAGACACAACGCAAGCGTTGTTTCACGTCGATTTTCTGTAAGACTATAGTAACACTCGGGTCGAGCCGGGTCCATTCATGCCGAAGCATGGCTCTCCCACAACAAATCTCAAAACTTCTAAATACAATCCGAACACGTTATTAAAAATATCCTTAAATAATTTAAAAGAATTAATTCCATTGCATTGTCACGATATTACCATTTTAGGCGCCATGCTCTCAAAAAACCAATAACACTTTGCCCAACTCTTGAAACCTGTTTGACAGTACTATAACAAAAACCATTCAATTTACCTTTCAACAACATATATTATCAGAATATGATTTCAAAACAAGATTACGTTACGCGATTAATATCTTACCACTACATACAAAACAATAATATACAGCCTGATTTTTTTTATTTCTGCCAAATTATTTCTGAGCATTAGGTATCATTCAAAAATCCCTTCGATTTAATTGCGGCCAGTCTTCTGGGAACGTTCCCCAGTGACAGTGATGCGGACGAGTACTTCGACGCTTAACGCCTTTATTTTAGTTGTTTTCGTTCCTATTTTTTTGTATTTTTAAGTTGTAAATAATGTGTAAGTAATCATAATAATTTACTTCGAATAAACGATTAAATTTATAAATAAAAAAAAACTATTTGCAAAAAGAAACCAACTTCATTGAAGAAAAGAACACTTAAGTGAAGTCGGTTATTTCTTTTTAATTTGAAAATGGAATGTTTGAATGACACCTAGCTATCAGAAAAAATGGCTTGTAATAAAAAAATCAGGCTGTATAACCAATCAAAAGAAAAGAACAAAAATTATGTTATTATTAAAATAATTTTGTATTGTATACCAAACCTGTTATTTTCGGTGTTACACCTAGCGTAGCACGTACTTATATATTATGTAACAATTTTGATAACTTAATTTGTGAAGGTGTGTAATCAATGGTCTGGTATACCATGACCTACTCTTGAGCCACTAAGTTGAGTGGTTACATGGTGTGACTGCTGTATCAGGGCCCTGGGAGATCGAACCCCTGGTCCCGAGTTTGATATTTAAAGTATTATTAAGGTATTTGCGTGAACCGTCATCCTTTCAACATAGGACTAGTACAAAGTCGGCCCACTACCATCCCTACAGAGTGGACTTCCCTTGGGTGCGCACGAAACGGTTCGAATCCACGTTCCTAATCCGTGCAGCCAGGGATTGGAACAATCTGCCGGCTTCTATCTTTCCTAAGAAATACAACCCGGGTCTTTTCAAAGTCAGAGTAAATAGGTACTTTCTAAGTCTGTGCTCCATCTTCGGCCGCATCTTCGCTTCGCCGTCCTGGCAGTAAGCGGGTTAGTGGCCAAACGCAGACTTATCAACGTTAAAAAAAGAGGGTCGGTTGGCAGAATCGTGAATGTGTGCACGGTGTGTGTGTAAATTATTTAATAATTCCATGTTCTGATATTTTCATGGTTTATATAGGATGTTGTTACTCTTACTGACTTTTAGTAAACTCTGTACTTAATTTGACAGTCAAAAACAAATATCAAAGCTAAGGATTTTTCCTGAACTAACTTTTAGCAATATAACCAGATCTACAACGCATTGATTTCCTGCTTTTTTTTAACCAAAACAATTTCTTTTTTTGTTACAGAAAACATCCGCAGTGTTCATCTTAATAAGGTATAATTTACTTATCATTTTGTTCTAAGTTTTTGTCTACCTTTTGTTCTTTTAACCGACTGTGCATAAAGGAGAGGTTCCGTTTCGCTCCAGTGGTCACTAAGTATAGTATTAAAGTTTGAGTTAAATCATTCTTAGGAAATCGTTGGCGTTAATAAGTAGTTGGATTAAACTAAAATTGGTTCTTGACGGTGTGATTATATCATAGAATTTATTATTTATCAAGTGGTTGTAATTGTGACTGCTAATTTAAGAAACTTTTTTTATGGGGGAAAATCATCCAACGACTTCTCCCGCCTTGAGTGAAGCGAGAGGGAGTGTTAGTCAGACTCTTACTGACTACAAACCACCCCGTTCCTATTCCTGCTTTTCAAGCCAGAGCCCCGGTATTCCGCTAGGCAGTCCGCAGCTCCGGAAGCTAAGAGACTTGGGTTCGATTCCCGGCATAAGCAATGTCTTATTAAGTTTTTGCCCTCTCTATACATATGACATTATGAGGATTCTTGAAACTGTAAATAAGAACAAGGCTTTTGTATGTAAACAACAAAGAATAATTCTCCAGTCATAATTTTTCCAAACATTACCATTTACCATTTTACTCACTACACACGAACACCTCTACCTACCCCATTCTTATACCAAAAACCCCAGACTCTCAAACAGTCATACGACTATTAAATGGGCACAATAATCAAGTGTTACGACACAATACTTGTCTAAATGTCGTCCTGTGATGTTGTGTGATGGGCCGCATAATTATTATGGCACGAGTCGCGGTGCAAGTGTAGTGTTGGGCGTTTCGGTAAACGTCTAGGTCTTTTTGGTGAGAAGACGGAAAGAATTATAAAGGAAATAAAAAATAATAAGAATTTTCTTTTTTTATTTATTGTTGTTATATTACATGCAACGTCACGTCTTATATCCCCGAAAGGGTAGACAGAGGTGCACATTACGGCATGTAATGCCGCTATACAATGTACACTCACTTTTCGCAATTTGTGTTACAAGTTCTATGTAATAGGGGGTGTGCCTATTGTCATATACTTCGCACAATTCCAGACTCCGTGCTACTACTGAGAAATTTTCGAAAATCCGAAGCCCAGTAATACTCTCGAAAAGTTGGTCGCACTTGCGACCACAAAACCTACCAACCAACGAAGTCTATTACATATTATAATTAGCCTCTATAGTAATCATATTATGATATTGTCTTTTTCAGGGTTTTGGTGTTTTTTTATAATTTCCGTATGACTTTCGTGAAATCTTTCCAATGTTCTTTTGGGATAATGTTTCAAAGATACAACATCTTATTTCAAGGCTTTACCCAACGCTTTCTCCAATTTAGCATCTAATCGCAAAACTGATGGCATGTATATAATACTATATATCAGTGTAGCTCCACGCAGCATGTAATAGAGCTATTAGCAGCTATAAATATAATTTCCTTCTTTTAACTACTCATTACGCAACGCTACCCGACTTAATAACTGTTTACCGCGCGAAACGTAACTTATAATATTAGGTGTAACTGCTTTTCCTGGCTCTTTGGTCCAATGGTCGCAGGTACTACTGTTAAAGATAAGATCTTGGAGTATTTATGTTCTTCTTGATGGCAACCGAATCTGCAATACATACAAAGATGTCGACTATACTGCTAGTGTCTGGATCTTACATTACATACATAACCTCACGCCTGTCTCCCATGGGGGTAGGCAAATACAAGGGAACGCCTATTGCTAAGAAATCTCTTTCGCTTCATCAACAGTCACATTCAGTCTTTTTGACAGTAGTTTAAATAATGTCATGCTTGTCGGTTAATTTAGCCCTTCTTTATTATTCGGCGCATTATCCGGCACTCTGATTGGCCAGCGCGTATGAACCAGCCAATCAGAGCGCCGAAGCGCTCTCATTTCAATTACTTTGAACACAAAGCAACCTCGTACTAAGAATACAGACTGGTTGGTTCTATATAGCAGGAAAAGTCACTGTCTGACCCCAACAAATTGGGATCAGGGCACAAGGATAATGTACTAGCAATAAAAACCACTACATTGTACATAGAATAAATAATTCAATCAATTTCAATATTGTTTTTTTCCTTAAAGTGATCGAGTTTTCTTAATAGACATATGTACATCTTTATATATATAATTCTTCTGTACGTGTGTATGTCACTGAACTCCTCTTAAACGACTAGACGGATTTTGATGAAACTTTTGTGTGTGTTCGAGAGGTTCTGAGAATGGTTTAGATTCACAATTTTGTCCGCTGGACAAAGTTTTTTTAATTAGTTTTTAATTTATTAGTAGTTGTTGATTTTGGAATGTTTTACATTGAATCCGACAGACGGCGCTACCATCGCAGTGTCAAATATTAATGACGTTAGATATTGTCATAACATTTGAATAACAATTTTCATCAAAAAGGTCCAGAATGTTTTAGCTTATTAAAAAAGTTTAAAATTTTCAAATTAAAGACGTGTAGACAGGACAACGTCTGTCGGGTCCGCTAGTATTCTTATAAATTACATTTAACTTCAATTACACAGATGTTAACCACTTATTAGTAAAGTGCACAATTTATCCTGTTGATGCTTTTAATTGGTCGATTTTTTTCCTCATAATCATGCTAATCGAAAATATTTTTAATTGAATAAATATGCATAAATAAATAAACAACAGTCTGAATCAGAATGTAAGTATTTATGAAATGTGAATTATTTGCTTTACGCAACATCTTCTTCTCAGTCGTTTCCTTTATTACTGAAGGTCGTGTCTTTTCTGTTGCACGCGTCAGTTGATGTACGACCCTTCTCCAAGCGCCCCAGTCTTCTGCCATATTGGACATAAAATTGTTACTCATCATCATCATCATCAGCCGAGAGACGTCCACTGCTAAACAAAGGCTTCCCCATTAGTCCTCATCGTTGTTAATCATCATCTCTATATTTCTCTTTGCCTGTGGTCTCTCTACTGGACCACTTCTCACCCGGAGAAGCAATGAGGATTAATCATCACATTTCTTCAAGGCTATTTAGAACTAATATACGTCCTCTGGTGTTTCGGGTGTCCATGGGCGGTGGCGATTGCTTACTATCAGTTGATCCGTCGGCTTGTTTACCGGCCTATACCATAAAAAGGAAACATAGGTTATAAGGCAGTATTCGTGAAATATTGTCAATTATTTTCAAATTCACATAAAGTTCTTATGATATTGGGAACAAATGACTCACATACTATTATAAATTCACATTAAGTAATACACATAACACAATCGTTGCCAACGACTTATATATAATTAAAATCGATAAAAAAATCAACACATTCACACTTACAAATTAAAAATTATGTCTGTCAATCATTGAGATTTTAATATTAGAAGCTTTTGTTATATTTCAATTATAACTTAAATATAATTTCAATTGCATTGATTGATTTGAAGCGATAAGATAATAATACATTGCTGGAATAACAGTATAACTATTATATAATTTTATCAATCGCGCAACTAACAGCAACAGGCTAGATAGGCAGGTTGGATTGTAATTTTCAGATTAGATATAAGTATAGATTTTTTAAGACAAGATCTCCTCATGTTTCCTACTTGTAAATCAAATTTTTAACAATGAAGCTCGACTTGTTAAGTGTCTTGTTCAAATTAAATGCAATACGGATAACATTGAAATTTGTGCTTTGATGCAATGATAGAAGATAGAGGTCAGTGGTGTGGTGTTTTTTTTATGTTACAAGCCGGTAAATGATCTGATGGATCACCTGATGATAAGCAATTGCCGCCACCGATGAATACCCGAAACACCAGAAGCGCCGCAAATTCGTTGTTTTTTAAGGACAGGAATCCAAAACTCAATTATCCGCATTCTCAATTTTTCCAATCCCCGATTCCCCAACAACCCTTAAATTCCAAACCCCCAAAAGGCCGGCAACGCACTTGTAACGCCTCTGGTATTTCGGATGTCCATGGGCGGTGGCAATTGCTAACCATCAGGTGATCCGTCTGCTCGTTTACCGGCTTATACCATAAAAAAGTCTATTGCAAAATGCGATTCTAGACTACTGCAAATTTCGAAATAAACCCACCTCGTGTTCAGTATTTAATTAAATAAATCTAAGTATTTCACTTTCGTTTGTTATTACATAATATAGCTTTTAAGATCGGGTCATAGAACGGTCATCGGATAAAGTATCGCGGTACAATATCTTGGTGTACTGCTGTTCAGTTAAATAAGAGCAATGGTTGGGTTTATATTTATTTTATTTGTTGTAGAAAACGAGTTAGGTTCCGTTGCTTATTTCCCGAAGTGTTCTTTATATTTAAATTTTCATCCAATCACTTTTAATCTATAAAGATATTGTCAGAGGTACTCATAATTAATACAAACTTATTACTAGAGTTTTATTTATTGTCATAATGTATTGAGCATATTCTTTTTTATTTTATTTTTGTGTGGGGGGGGGAAATCATCCAATGACTTCTCCCGCCTTCGACGAGTCGAGAGGGAGTGTCACTTTTACTGATTAAAAACCACTCCGTACCTACTCCTCCTCTTTGAGCTGGAACCCGATAAACCCAAATTAACCGATTCCCGAAGAGATTAAGGTTTGCTCACAGAATATTATTGGCCATAATGTCATTGCATATTATAAAGTTTTATACTATTTGTTAAATTGTAATAGGAAACAGGTCAAATGTTGTTATCTATTCCAATTTGTCATTAAAAAAATTAAATCTTTTAACTTTACTCAATCCGAGAACTGACACGACTTCGTCCAATGACAAAGTGACTTTAATCTAAATGAATAAAGTTTAAATTCCTTTAAAAACTAATATATTACTACGTCTATTTACTTTTAAGACTTATGATTAATTTCATCCTCATTCATCACTTTCCATTCGACAATATCGAGGTCAAGTTAGTTCGTTTGATAAATACTACTTAGAGCTAACAATATTTTGCTTGCAGCGTGCTTATTATTGGTTTTGCTGTTCATTAATGTTATTATTGCCTTTATATTTCATCAAAACTTGGATTCACCTATAAATTCTAGTGTTTTTTTAGGATCGGATGGTGGTAAGCAATCTCTGCAGTCCAATGACACACAAAACACCAGAAGCGTTATAAGTGCGTTGCCGTCTTTTTGTGGGAGTTGGGGATCGGGAACATTGGGAAGGGAGTAAATTGAGCCTCCGGTAACTTCACTTACGCAACGCAAGAGTTTTTTCCCATTTATTCCGAAGCATGGCTCTCCCACACTTAGTGTTCCCTGTACCAATATATTCAAAATCAATTCAGGTGTTTGGATTACACTACACACTAATAAAAAATAACATTATAGTTTAATGACCCAAAATAAACTACTCCGGTAGCTATAGAAATATACCCATGAAAAAAAAAATCATAATTAAAATGACAAACTTCAAAAGTGACATCTAGAAAGACCACCCAAAACCCGATTTAACAATACACCTACAACATAATATAACCCAGCATACAATTACCGACTAATACCATTGTCTTTATTCACGGTATAGGGGCGGGGTGCGAATGTTACGGAGAAAGTATGACATTTACTGTAATATTGTTTAAGAGTAAGAGTGACAACATGTACTAGGCTTGGGCAAGACGTTTTTTTTTATATTGAGTTATTGTTGTCTAGCCGTCTGATGGTGTAAAGGTTAGGTTACACTTTATTATGACATCTACTTACGAAGGGATAATGTGTCTATATGAAGCGACGTGAAACAGCGCTTACGTTGTGTGAGTGAAATTACCGGACTTCCCATTCTTCCCAATCCCCAATTCCCCAACAACCCTAAAATTCCTAATCCCCTAAAAGGCCGGCAAGGCACTTGTAACGCTTCTGAGGTTTCGGTTGTCCTTGGGCGGCGGTGATTGCTTACCATCAGGTGATCTGTCTGCTCGTTTACCGGCTTATACCATAAGAGAGATATACCAACTAACACTCCTTCTTGCGACTTTTTTTAAGTGTCAAGCCTACACCAGGTGTAGACACACGACATATTTCGTATGAAAAGTCACTATTTAGTTGCTTTAGTGCATAAAAATTGGTATCACAATATCATTCAGACGAATCAAAAGCCAAAGTAAAAATCCTTCTAACAAGTACTTAATAAGGACTAAATTAAAAGAATATTGCATAAATTACTATTAAACTTATTCTCACCCATATATAGACCGCGGCTTTAGCCATACATCGAACAAAATGCTATTCTCCACAATACAATAAAGATGTAGATAAAACCTTTAATTTAAAAATAAATAATTACACACACTCCATATATGGAACACAAAAAAAAATAAACTTCAAATTTAAAATAACGGCTCCAAATGTCAATGTCATTCGAAGTTCGAATTATGAAAATATTTCGATGTCAAATCGTATGACAGGTTGATTTTTTTTCTGCGAATAAAAAGTTATGGCGTGGCAAAGGCATTGACCGAATGAGGTGTGTTCAGAATATGTAATTATGGTTTGTAATTGACATGTATGTCGTGTTGTCATTATTCTAAGGTATTGCTTTATTAGTAAAATGACCTCTGAGGTCGTATGATCGAATGTGACAGCCAATCACGACATTTCTAGTTTGAACCGGGGTTCAAACTAGAAATTCCCTAAAGGCATATGATTTTTTCTTTAGTTTTTTTGACATTTACAATTGCAAAGACAAGACGTGAGTAATTGACTAATGAAGACGTTTTATCAAATAAAGATTTGCTTTAGTTAAGCAAATTCAGTCAATTAGTAAAGAAAGCGCACTTCAACAAACTCAGGAAACGAACGGTACAGCAATCAGCCCACCCTATTGTTACAACCGCCACAAGAAAATCGATGCATTCGATTCCACACAAATCGATACTCAGCGATTACTCGATTACGTATGCAGAACCGCACTTACGATAATCGAGTAATAAGCTGTATCGATATAATCACTCGATCCCTAGCTCCTGCTTAATTGTGGTCTGTATTTGCGTTGCTGGCATAATGTGGACGCCATTTTATGATCGAATGGATGGGTTCCATGTTATTATGCATTCTGTACGCTAGAGATGTATTACGGTACGTTTGGACTAGGTTTTAAGCTTGGTTTTGTCTGCGATGTTCAAAAGTTTAAAGATTTTGCATCTCATGAACTTTGTTCAGCTCTGTTGAGCTGATATATAAATGTCTTAAATTAGAATTAAATTTTAATTAGAATTAGTATATTTTACAGATGAATTCAAGTATTTGTCTATTATAATTTTGGATATTTCTTTTCAACTTTATATCTGTTCATCCTATTTGTAGGAAGAATATAGGTTATTATCTATTTAACATCGCACTACATAAAGTGTCAAGGGAAAAACATGGACAAGGAAAGCTTTAAATCTAGAAGAGTGGAAAGAAATAGAGGAGGCCTTTGCCAAAGTTGGGCAAACCGATGAAGATACAATGCCATCGACTCAGTTGAGGCAAATAACTAAATTTAATTGAAAAAAATCTGCTATTATTATATTATTACATGAAGTGTCATAACATTCATATTATATTCTTCGTACATGAATTTGCTAGATATACCTACAGTTACATTTAATCTTTTACATAACGTAACCGAATGATTTTACATTATTCTGTAGTTAGCTAATAATACAATTTGTTTGAAATAATCCAACTTTCCCTTCACTAATCAAGCCACGCAAGTAATTAACTTTCGACTGATTCGTTGCACTATTGTTCGTTTTAATTCAATTTATTATGAAAGTTACGTTAATTGTTTCGGTACTTAAATGGCTGCCATTAAGTATATTGAAAACTAGCTACTTCCGCGCGGTTTCACCCGCTCTGCTTAGCTCCTATTGGCCATAGCGTGATGTTTTATAGCCTATAGCCTTCCTCGATAAATGCACTATTCAACACAAAAAGAATTATTCAAATCGGACTAGTAGTTCTGGAGATTAGCGCGTTCAAACAAACAATCAAACAAACTCTTCAGCTTTATAATATTAGTATAGTATAGTATAGTATAGATTGGGGATTTTTATTTTGTCCTTGCGATTATTTCATCCATTGAGTCGATACAAACGCGACAGTCGAGTATGATAAACCGGTATTTTCAATTTAGAACTCAAATAAATTAGATTAGATTGGTATTGATGACGGGGTAAGAAAATTAAACATCTATTTCGTCCGTCAGTTAGATAATAAAAAAGTATTGGTGGGTTCATATCTAATAATTGAAAGAGAACGCCCACGTTCTTTAATTTCGGCTTTCTGTAAGGTCCTAGATTCCCAGAGGTAAACCCAAAAAAAGGTTTAATAGATACCTACTAATAATTAACTAATGAAACTTAAAATAGCATAAAGATACCATTGAATTAATAACCATATTACAAGTATATGCAAATGCAAAAGAACCTAGATCTAAAAACTAGTTCATAATAAGTGCATGTACCTAATACAAGTTATTTTAATTTTATAATTTATAAAGATAAATTACTTATACGATAATCATAATTACACAGTGTATGTAATAAATTTAAATATACTATACTTCTCCCTTGATCATAAGGTGTATCATAAGGACAAGTAATAATAAGTACATCCTACGTATAGGGTTGTACAAAGAAATTAATTAAATAAGTGACCATAGCATTTGACTATAAGGTATATTTTTTTTAAGTGGGGATAATCATCCAATGACTTCTTTCGCCTTGGGCGAGGTAAGAGGGAGTTTCGGACTCTTACTGACTAAAAACCACCCCGTTCCTACTCCTGCTTTTCGAGCCGGAGCCCCGGTAAGCCCGCTAGGTAGTCCGCAGCTTGACTACATGGTTGGCGCGGTGGCTGGGCAACACTGACACGACTGCCACGCAACGTACAACGGTTTCCATTCCCGCACGGAGCAACAATTTATGTGATCCACAAATAATGTTGTTTCGGGTCTGGGTGTCATGTATGATTGTAAACGCATGGTACGACATGGGATAAAATCCTAGTACGGTGATCAACTGTCCTGGTGATTAAGTACTGCCAGGATATAGCAGAACTTGATCACCTTTACTAGCATGCCACCCTGAGGATGTATAGCAAACCAGGGAGATGACTACGCTCAAATAGCCTCTGAATATTATAAAAAAATGTTGATAACATTTTTTTATAAATTTACGATTGATTTTTAAGTACGTATAAGAACCAATCTGATTATCAGGCATTTTGATGTAAAAATAATTATTCTTCCCAAACAACGTAAGTAATTCAAAATTTAATTAGACTTTGTCGATTTCACAGCTCTATTCTTTTAATTTTTAAAAAACCCTACCCAATCAATATCGAGGCAACCCTGCCAACGTAATCATATGTAAAGAAAAAACAAAAATAAAACACGACCAAAGCCACGGCACAAACGAGTATAGTAGCGTCAGCAAAAAATGGCGGACGCGTATAATTATTATCATCCCGGTTAAGGTGATGCTCTTATTTACGTCTGTGTCAAGTTATTTAATAAAGGAATAATAATGTAATGAGTATTGACACGTAAAAATAATTCTTACCTAATTAATTGTTAAAATGTATTCATTTGTGGCTCTTTCGTACATTGGTATGATTTTTCTTATTGTCTTTTTTTTGAGGAGGAAAATCATTCAATGACTTCTCCCGCCTTGGGCGAGCCGAGAGAGAGTGTCAGATTCCTACTGACTAAAAATTACCCCGTTCCTACTCCTGCTTTTTGAGCCGGAGCCCCAGTAACTCCGCTCGGTATTCCGCAACTCTGGATCAGGCATCAGCCTTACTGAACCCGCTGGGAAAAAATTACAAATTGGTATTTTCCGTTGTTGGTGGGTTTCGAACCCGCACCCTCCTGCATGACAATCGAACGTCTTAAACTTCCGAGCCACAACAACATGCTGCTACTCTGTTTCAGTTAAATTGGTGGAAATTGTATCTTAATCAGTTCTTACGCTATTCGTTTTATTTACAACCTACTTAATTTTTTTTATGTTTAATGGGCCGACGTTTGGCCGCTATCTCGCCTGATGGTAAGTGATGATGCGGCCTACGATGGAGCACGTCTGCCCATAAGCAACCTATTCACTCGGGCTTTAAAGACACCCAGGTTGTACCCATCAGGAAACACAGACTCCGGCAAGGAGTAAATTAATTACACAAATAAAAACCTTGGATAAAATATAGTTTCTTTAGTAATAACTTCGCCTTAAGTATGGAGCATGTACGAAGTTTTAATCAGACGAACACACGTTGATGTTGCTCGTCCTACGATATGAGCTGCTGTCAACTTTTTGTATCATTCATTTATTAGTTACGAGTACTGCCTAGACTGTGTAGAAACTTACTAATATTATAAAATTAAATGGGAAAGTTTGTGTGTGTGTTTGTTACGCAATCACGTCAAAATGGATGAAGGGATCGGGATGAAATTTGGAATAGGTGTAGATTATTTTGGTCTGGAATAACAGTTAACATACTTTTTATCCCACGAGAACGCGGGCAAAGCCGCTTGCAGAAGCTAGTAAGTCAATAAGTTCTGGTAACAAAGTTGAAAAATTTAAAGTAATTTTATTCAGCCTCCTGAAGTCTGCTGCTACTGCAAACAACAGACATAATTAGACAGTCTAAAAACTCGTCTGTCTTTTCAAATAAACTCCTGTGTCATGGGTGCGTTTACAAACATACAAGTTCACATACACATGACACCCAGACCCGAAACTATAATTTGTGGATCACACACAAAGTTGCTTCGTGCGGGAATCGAAACCGCTACACGTTGCGTGGCAGCCGGTTGCCCAGCCACCAGTAGCACGGAGCCTGGAATTGTGTCCAGTATATGGCAATAGGCTCACCTATTACATGGGACTTACAACATAAATTGTGAAAAGTGGGGGTTCAGTGGCATTATGTGCAGATATGCACCTCTGCCTACCCCGTCAGAAATAAACGACGTGACGATGAAAAAAAAAACAAAAAAAGAGTGTTTCTGTTATAACTTATATTCACCATCAAAATAAATCACAACTCAATTACACAGCTACACACAATAACAGAGTATAGTAATATGATTTAAAATTAAGCCAAACTAAAAGTAAACAAGGTTTTAAACTTAGATACTTGGTTATGATCGTGTATCATGTTGCGTGAGTTGGAACACGCGATTGAGTCGTATGAGGATGGGAGCGGTAAAATGTTGCTTGTTTGTGAATTAATAATAATTATAGGTATCTATTAATTTGTTGTTCTATGTTTATGAGTTTGTTGCCTCAATATTTAGATGTGGGTATGAATATCTCGTGAGACATATATATACATACACATATACATCTAACCTTCTCACAGGGCTAAAAGAGTGTATGGTAAACATTTTCATTTCGGGTGTTAACTTAGTGTATTCAACTTTATTTTTGAACACCTTAAAATAATACTTTACTAAAAGTAGAGGACTAACCGACAGACAAACATTTTGTTTTCTTTATATTGTAAAATTAGCTTTGACATTCAAACGTGCCTTCCCGATCTATTTAAAATAAATAATTTTGACTTTGACTTTCAATAACAAAACAACGAACTTACAACAACAGAAAAATTACTAAAATTATTTCAATTATATTTAATTCCCACTTAAACCTACGCAGCAACATCTTACCACCCCTAGACCTAAATATAGAACCGCGTCTTTCTTAAAGAGGTATTGTAAATGGCTACGTTTTTATGTGAACACACAATTTATGATGTGATCCTGTTAATGTGGTTGCTATGGCAACGAGCTCTGTTTCGACTCCAAGGGAATATTCCTAGATAGAATATGTTTTTAGAGTCAATGAACTTTGTACATCTAGCCTGTAACAGTTCGGAGCTGCGGACTACCTAGCGGGTTTATCGGGGCTCCGGCTCGAAAAGCAGGAGTAGGAATGGGGTGGTTTATAGTCGTCAGTAAGAGTCTCACACTTCCTCTCGCCTCTCCCAAGACGGGAGAAGTCATTGGATGATTTTACTCCCGACTTTCCTGGTCACAGTCAAAGTCAAAGTTAAAGTCAAAACCAAGACCAAGAAGGCACTTAAGAAAGTCCAACAAAAACAAATTTAATAGGTATAAAAGTGTAATTCTGTCGGTCAGTCCTCTAATGAAGCTTTTCACTCGTTCCAAAGTGTAGATTTCAATGGAGAAGAACGAGCACGAAAAAAGTTTTTCATCAACTAATAATAAACATCGTAAATATCGCTTTTGTAGTTCCAATGATAACAAAACTGAAATATCTTTCTCATCTATCAATGCTACCCACCCCTTTAGCAAACAAGTATGACACAAAATATTCGATTTCCCAATAAAATCTGTCAACAAGTCTGTACAGTTAGGCCGAGTGCACACCGGCGGTACCGAGGCGAAGATACTGACAATAAATCACTTTAAAATAAAGAAACCTTAACTACTATAGCATACGGATGAAAACGGCATGCCAAAGAAGCTTGACAACACATCGCGAACCTTTCATTAAAACATGCCGTTTTCATCTATATGTCATAGTAGTTAAGGTTCATTTTAAATTGAATTATTCGTAATGTCTTCGTCGCGGCTCCGCCGATGTGTTCTAGGCCTTAGTCCGCATTCCCAATGATTCATGGCAATAAGATTTTACCACCAAAATATTTTATTGTTGGCAACACAATGGTATTACGGCTACATTGTCCATTTAGGTTGAATACTTGTCTTGGTAATTTATTAGATGGTAACACTGTGTTGAAAGGTGTTGGTGGGTAATTGGCGGTTAATTAGATAAATAGTTTGTGCTGTCTTGATGGTGTAGATGTTGTATAAATTTGATTGGTGAGTATAAGGTAATATTAATTTTAATCAGTGCAGACTTTATTAATTATTATGTTATCGACTTACTCACGTAACTATTTGGCGACATTAGCAGCGTTAGTCTGAATGTAACCGTGTCGTGTGTCGCGGAATGCTGCTCACGAATATGAACCTCTAGCATGGTTTGAAACTAGTCGAGTTTTTCGTGAATTACATGTATAACATCGTGTTAGTGGATAATCTTAGGGGAGGAGTGCTCTTTCTAAAGAACAAGTCGGGCAGCGTACGAAAAGTCTCTCTGTGACTCAAAACTAGTAAAGCTTTTCTCCATTAATATACGTGAGTAAAACATAATTTTTAGTTAATACCAGAGTAAGTTTTATTTAATTAATTCCACTAATAACAATTTCCCGACTTCTACAACTTTCCTTATAATCAGTTGGCGCGTTGCCCAATGCTGCCGACACAGTTCAGCACTATCACTAATAAAGTCAGAATCGACACAAACTGTCCCAATTTACATATAATAAGGGAGAATTAGATGTTTTTCTAGCTTATTCCCTGTCTTATTGGAGTAGTGCCAAGATTATTTTACTTTTTATATTGTCTTTAGTAGTCTCTGCAAAACGGCTTTGTTCTTGTTTACTAGAGTAATAGGATGCTTTTCCTTCAAAGATGTGCTATGTAGCTATGCTACGAAGATGTAATAGCTTAGCTGTGAAACTATGTGACCGTTTTCACTGATACTAAACTATGTAGTTGTGCGAGGAAGATACTATTGAAGATTGCTTCTCATATAATAAGGGCGCAGGTTCGAAACCTACCAGCGGCAAGTACCAATGTAACTTTTTCCAAGTTATATGTACTTTCTAAGATTATTTAGACACTACTGAAAAACGGTGAAGGATAACATCGTGAGGAAACCTTATAATGTCTCATTATAAGTTTGCATGGTAATTAATGCTCAAACCTTCTCCGTGTGAGAAGAGGCCTTTGGCCAGCAGTGGCCACTTATAGGCTGTTGATTCAATGTGTGAATAAACGTAACCAAAAAAAACTACACATAACGATTATATCATCAAAAATCCAAATTCAAGAGATGGTATTCCAAATATTAACATTAAACTTAAAAAATGCAACCGCTTCGGTCAAAATCAAGGTCAAACCAACACATATTTGACTAATAATTTCCTAAATAAATCCAGTAGGTTGAACTAATATAGACAAAACAAATAATTTATATGCAAATCAGTAGATTTTATGTTAATTTTAAATATGGCCGCTCATCTTACTAAAATGTCTATCTACCTAAATTATGTTTGATTTGCATAACAAAAACATTAGCTAGCTTTATTACGATTAGTCATTTCTGTTTATAATAAGATGTGTATAAAGTTGAGTTAATAATATAATTGTGAACTTATAAAGCCAAAGTCAAAGTTGAAGCATTTATTTCAATTATAACGCTTAATTAGGTAATTTTTTAATAGTCCGTCTGTCGTTCTGTCAGTGAAGCTAGGTGGTCGTTCCAAAGTGTAGCTTCGAATAGAGTTACTCTTTCCAAAAAAAAAAAAAAATGGAAAATTTTTTTTACAATCTATCTGATACATTATTAGATAACAATACTTAGATAAAACGAATCAAAGTTTAGTAGTGGGAGCAAATACATCATTTCTACATATAAAACGTACCTAGAAGTTATATCACGCGATTTTTCAAATCATTATAACATCGAAAGCATTTGTTTCCGTAAGAAAATAAAAAATACATATCTAATATTTTAAAATAATCTACAAGACAGACATTAAAATAAAAATCAGTCATCTACCCTATTCTCTACAATCAAAGGAAGCGTGGAAATGATTCGGTACAGAACGACAATCGGAACGGGTCAAGGTGTCCAATACTCGTACATGTCACTTTCGACATCAATGGAAAATAATAATTCGTGTCAATCGGGTCTAAGGTAAACGAGACAGCGAGCGATCGATCCAGTTTGACAGCTTTTAATTCTGTGATATGTAATAACTTAATAAGGCATTGATCGTGTGTGATTAGGCTTTTTATTTATGCAATTTGTTTTTCCATAGAAATTCCTTTAATCTGTTTTTAAACTAATAAGTGTGGTGAGAGTCATGTTTCGGCATGCGAATAGGCTGGGTCGAGGCGGAGTGATACCACGGCATCATAGAACTGATGTGAAACAACGTTTGCGGAAGCCTAATTACCTAATCTTTCTAATCCCCGATTGTCTAACAACCCTTAAATCCCTAACCCCTAAACGGACGGCAACGCCGTAACGCCTCTGGTTTTTCGGATGTCTATGTCTAAATAACTTAATCTTATCAAAAAATCACAAAAATACCTAGAACAAGACAAACATACGATGTTAAATCTACTATAACGATGTATTTAGAAAACTAAAAGCGCTATTGTGAAATCTTTATACTTAAATGCTGCTCAAGCAACCCGCTACCAGTCCAAAACTTAAACCACACTAAAACTAATCAGCTTGCGTAATTCAAATTCTTAGCTCAATTCTACATTCAGTGCTAAAATTATCTCAAAACTATCTCATTGTTTCTCACACCATTGTTAGATCTAATTCATTTCTGATACAACTACTATTGTGAGATAATTATATAGTAATATCAAGTGTTAAAACCAAGCTTTGGTATGCCGATTACAGTTGATAAGATCTAATTATGATTATTATTGATTATTCGGAGAAGGGAAGGACGTTTGGCTACTGGTTCGTGTTTAGAAATTGTTGCAATAGAATGTTTTAATTTGTTATTTGTAAGTGGAGTGATTACTCTACATATGAGGTGTAAAGTTGTGAGCCTTTCGATACATTTCGGTGAATTGCACAACTTGATTTCCCCTAGTCCTTTCCATCATCGAATCATAAGACAATCGGCGAAGCACCACCGCTTCATGGTAGATATCCCACCCACTCGCAAGAAGCGCTTCGCTTCAAGCTTCCTAGTGCCAACTCCTAGGGAATGGAATTGTTTGCCAGAGTCTTTTTCCTGAAGGGTGTCTTCATAGCCCAAATGAATAGGTTGCTTATGATGCATAAGCAAGCACGCACCGCATCATCGGTTACAACCAGGCGAGATATCGGCCAAATGTCAACCAACCTTTATTCGAGCGTTGTTAACCGATCAAATCTTCAGTTCTCCTTTTAAACCCCACCCAAACACATTCCAGACGAAAAAAAAAACTTTACAAATTACATTAGTAAGAAACCCCGAAACCGAAACAATCCTTTCCAAAAATTACCCAATCAAAACCCGACTCTGTGCAAAACAAAATACGACACAATATTACGTGACCACCAGAGTTATCGAGTTGACAAAATCTCAAGCTACAGGGTGCTTGGAAAGCGTTTAATCACTGTAATCACTGCACTTTCAACCTCGCTTGCAAGTGGAGCGACACTTTCTATCTCATTGTCTTAGAGAAATCTTGTACAAGCTACTGAGTATTGTTCGCTGAATAATTAGCTAGGAATGTGTCTTGTTTGACTGCTGGACTAAGGGTGTCTGGTACGATTCGCGAGTTAAAAAAATACTAGCACAGCATAAACTCTCATGGACGGCGAGTAGGGGTAGCTCGCTGCCCGACCAGATCCAGACTCGTGCGTACGACACGTCGCGCGCGCCTCAAAGAGCCATCAAACCACCACAGATGGGGCCCAGTAGGGCTGATGCCTGATCCGGAGTTGCGGACTACCTAGCGGGTTTACCGAGGCTTCGGCTCGAAAAGCAGGTGCAGGAACGAGGTGGTTTATAGTCAGTAAGAGTCTGACACTCCCTCTCACCTCGCTCAAAGCGGGAGAAGTGAAGAAATGGATTTCCATCCTCAAAAAAAATGGTATAAAGTCTAAAATTGTTCTTCTTATATATGATTTCCGTCTCCAACTCGTAAAATAGGAACATTTATTAACTTACTGCTCTTAAAGACGGTGATAGACCGCCAATACTTCAAAATGTTTCCGGGCTTTGAGCTGTCACATGTCAATATGGAGACATTTCTAACTGTCTTCAAATAATTTTATCACCTTGGACAAACTTTGAAGGGCAGAAACTAGTTACACATATATCAACAGCATATGACAGACCACTCATAGATTTTGAGCCTCCTCTACATAAAGGGGTTTAATATAATCTCTACGTTTGTCAGGCGTAGTGGACATTGCCGTATAAAAGTTTCCTTAAAAATAGGCTGGTACACGGTCTTTATCAAGTGTATAGTGCCTTAGAGCTATATTTCACCGGGACATCATGCCGACATATACATAAGATAGCAGAGAGATAGTTCTTACAACATCCATGAAAAGATTAGAAATAATAAAAAAAACAAACAATAAATATATTCTATTCTGCTATCAACACATCACACTTATGCTAGTCACATAATGGAAAATACCAATAGTAAACTTAGTTGGGAAAAGACCCAAATAAATTGGTAGTAAAAGTTTAGACACCAGCACATTAAACTACACTAAATTGTCTTCTTTCTTCAAAAGATTTCCGACCTTAAAGTTTTAGCAATAAAGTTGAAACTCAAACGTGAAGGTTCAGCAATTAATTCATCAGCTCTTCAATCTGTTCCTGACACATGGTTGGTCCAATGCCAATATGACCGTAATATTGTGATGCGACTGGGCAATATTGCTAAATCTCAGCCAATATTGCCAAACTACTGGTCATCTAAGTGTTACGCACGCGAAATTTTCCAGAAGAATACTAATGTAATGTCCTTGGTCGATTTAGGTTGTTGGAAAATATTTTGTTTTTGTTTGGGTAGCGTGAGACGAGTCTTACATAATATATTTTAATGTAGGCAACATTTTTTTAAGAGGGGGAAAATCGTCAAATCACTTCTCCCGCCTTGGGCGAGGCGAGAAGGAGAGTCAATCTCTTACTGACTAAAAACCACCCCGTTCCTACTTCAGCTTTTCGAGCCAGAGCCCCCGTACACCCGCTAAGTAGCTCCGCAGCTCCGGATCAGCCATCAGCCCTACTGTGGCTACTGGGCCGATGCAGTCAACAACTGATAATGATTTCAAACTACATATATGTCGTTAATGTCATTTTCTTTAACTAACCTATTTATTATACATACGTAAGATCTGTAACTTAAAGAGATATTCTCAAAAAATAAACTATTCCATTTAAATAGCTACAAAGGCTTCTCCGAATGATTCATCTCATTAATTTTCAACATACGTTTTTAAAAGTTAAATTATTTAACGGGTCGCCTTATCAGTGTACGAGCCGTTATTATTCGACCGTTGAGTTTAAACTTTAGGGTACCGCAGTTAAGTTTACTGTTATTTTGTTTTAAATCGTTTCAGGATGTGAGGATATTAAAATACATAAGGCTATAATGACTGTCTGTCTATAGCTGTAGTGGTATACAATCACTATTCTATATGTGTTGCCAAAAAAAATAGTTGAAATATTTTGTTTCATAATAACTTTCGTGAGACATACTAAATTAATTATTATGTTATCGGCTTCGAGCCTCTAGCATGGCTTGAAACTAGTCGAGCTCCTCGTCAAACAGTAACAGTTTTTTCAACTGAGCCTGATCCTTTTAAACTGCGATCTCCAACTTGTTTGGAAATCGTGGAGATTACAACAAATCCTTCTTTTCTAGAGGAGAATCCAACAGTGGACTCTCACATGTAATTTATCTTATATGTACCATAGTTCAAATACTGGAATAGAATAGAAATATATTTGAAAATATTGCCATCCCTTTCTTTACTTCTACCACGACAAAGAGAGCAATAGTTTATACCAAACACTAGTAAAACCTAGCTCACACAGCAAGAACTAGAACTAACAAACGCACTATTGCATAATTCCCAAAGAAATGGCCTCATTTTCTTATTCGTGACTTGGATACGAAAATGACCCCTGTCACTTACAAAATAAAGGCTATAATTGTCTCTATAAGTGTCTGGATTTTATTACTATACAGAACCAAGTAATCTTATACTTTCGTCTCACGTTTTACAATCTCACATTATTTGTTATTCCGATGCGATTCGGCGAATCGAATACCGTAAGCTTGGAAGTAAATTCGCGAACTTAAATCAGTGCAATTATCGTCCTTATACCGTTGTGTTAAAGGTCACTGGTCATTTGCGCGACGGTAAATGTAATTTTGTTTATTGGGATGCTTACTTTGTATTGGATGATTCAAAATTGGAATATTTTTTTAAAGGAAACTTAACGGAAATTGTTTGAAATCTTTTGGATTAAAGTTTGAGCCTTTTCTTTTTTTTGTGGTATAAGTCGATAAACGAGCATACGGATCACCTGATGGTAAGCAATCGTCGCCGCCCATGGACACCCAAATCACCAGAGGCGTTACAAGTACGTTGCCGGCCTTTTGGGGGTTAGGAATTTAAGAGTTGTTAGGGAATCAGGGATTGGGAAGATTGGAAATAGGGGAACCTCACTCACACAACGAAACACAATGCATTATTATAATATAAAATATCTAGATGAGTTCGGTTTGGATTTTTTAATCTGTCAATTGTACTACGAAAAAAAATACTATAATAGCTCTGGTGAAAAATATCCATAACACTACAAATCTCCCTAAGACAGGCATAAAATTAAAATATGCAAATCGACTCCCACAAAACCTTAACCCAACAATAATATTAATCGAATAATCTTTATACAAAATCGACTCGATTAGACACATCATCAGCATTGACCTATCAAACGATTACATCACTAAACAAATCATGACATGTCATCAAGTTCTGGAGGTCACACGTCACATATATACAGACATTGTCAGTTTACGAGGAATATTAGCTGACACACATTCTTAGATGAAATTATGACGATCACGATTGAAATTTTATGAAATATTTTTTGTAATCTATTTTAAATGAGGACGAAATGTAATGACTAAGATAGAAGTTGGATTTTTTGATTAAATTGGTTTTAAAAAGCGCTAAGCTTAGCATTTATAAAGCGAGGGTCATTTTAAAATATGTGTCTCTATTCATAGTAGTAGACTGCCTCGTTGGTCGAATGGTCGCAAGTACGACTACCAAGAAACCTCGGGTTCGATTCCCAGGTCGCGCAAAGTATTAATGGGCTTTTGTCGGCTTTTCGATTATTTCTCAGTAGTAGCACGGAGCCTGGAATTGTGCCCAATATATGGCAATAGACTCACCCCATATTACATGGGACTTTTAACACAAATGATGAAAAGTGGGTGTACATTGTACACAGTGGCATTAAATGCTGTAATGTGCAGGTGCAACTCTGCCTATCCCTTCGAAGATAAAAGGCGTGACGTAATACTATACATAATACTATATTTTTCTTAAATCTATTTTAAATGAGGACGAAGTGGAATGACTAAGATAAAAGTTGGAATTTTTGATTAATTTGGTTTTAAAATGTCCCGTCATGTTAAACCGCTAAGCTAGCATTTTACAAGAGAAGGTCATTTTAAAAATGTATTTATTATGTGTCTATAGTCCATAAAATATTTGCCTATAGTCAATTGAAATGTTACATGAACTTTGCATTTTGTTAAAGGACGCAATTTTATAGTGTGTGAGGATTCAATAGAAGCTTGGCCTCAAGTTTGTGCGGTCAAGTCCTACTGGGCCCCATCTATGGTGGTCTGATGGCTCTTTAAGGCGAACACGGAACGCGACGCGCCATACACACGGGTCTGGTTCTGGTCGGGCGGTGAGCTACCCTAGCTTGCATCGTCCGCTGATCCGCACTCACGATGGCCGGAGATCGTCACGCACGATCCTCTGATGCCCGGAGTGTCTGGACCTAAACGTTGAACACAAAACCTTTTTTTTTTTGAGGGGTGAAAACCATCCAATGATTTTCCCGCCTTGGACGAGGCGAGAGGGAGTGTCAGACTCTTACTGACTAAAAACCACCCCGTTCCTACTCCTGCTTTTCGAACCGGAGCCCCGGTAAACCCGCTAGGTAGTCCGCAGCTCCGGATCAGGCATCACCCCTACTATCTGTCGGGCGCCGAGGTACCCTTACTCGCCGTCCGCAGACCCGAATATAGAGATTATAGAAAACCCTTTTGTATAGAGAAGACACATAGTCCAGCAAGAAAGTCACAGACTATAACTTAATGTTTTTCTAAGTTAAACTTACATAGACACACATCTCCCTTAAACTCCTCACAACACCACTCTATAACAATTCAAAATAGAAAAAAAGGACAAGAAATTCTTCAAATTTTTTATTCTCTTTAATAACATAGCTCACTGCCGAGTCCCACCCACTCTGTGTAAAGGATATTTATCATCATTAAGAACACATCAGCCACAACAACTCGGAGTAATATTCATAACTAGCCGTGAAAATATACTTTGTATAAAAAGAAGAAAGAAAGAAGGATGATAAATTCATAGTCTTTTTCTTATGGAATAGGTGGCTAAAGCCAAAGGAGTGTGACTCCTGCCTTTTAAAAAGGAGTATGCTCTTTTCTTTAAGGTTTGAAGGTCGTATCAGTTCGGAAATACCGCCGACGACAGCTCATTCCACAGTTTTGCTGTACGAGGCAGAAAGTTTCGTGAAAAGCGTACAGTTGTGGCCTGCCAACCATCTATATGATGGGGATAGTTTAAAAAACCACCACATTTACGATAAGTTAGTTGTAGTTGGTTTGTTTATCTAAGCTGGACAATCAGAGCGCCTAATGCGCTCTCGTTTCGATTACTTTTAACGTAAAGCAAACTCTTACTAAGGGTACAGTTCGATGGTATTACTATATTGTACACTAACTTCTGCTAGCCAGCAGCTACGCTCTCGTTCCCGTAAGATTAAAAGTAGCCTATGTGTTATTCCAGACCATAATCTACCCCTGTTCCAAATATTATCCCTTCAGCCGATTTGACGTGAAAGAGTAACAAACAAACATATACACAAATATTTGCAAACGGTAAACGAGCAGACGGATCACCCAATGGTAAGCAATAGCCGCCGCCAATGGACACTTGAAATACCAGAGGCGTTACAAGTGCGTTGCCGGCCTTTGGGGGTAAATAGGAATTTAAGAGTTGTTAGGAAATCGGGGATCGGGACGATTGAGGGTTATTGGGCCTCCGATAACCTCAACAACAATTTATTACATAGTTCATTGCAAAATCGTGCTAAATATACTAATAATCTTTAGATTATTAATAGATACTTAATGTAACATAAACACACTTTAATTCAAAGCAAACATCCTCGAAACATCGTAAAATTACTTCAATACATAAATATGCATCCTTCAACTGTGACATACACTTTGGAATGTACTAAAGGATGGGTCTTTGAAACGCCACATTGATTACGATTATATCTTTTATTTAGTGTCTGTTGCCATTTATTTTATTGATCGATGGAGATAAAAATAGTCACATAATTTAATATTACATAATGTACATAGTTAAAGGTCTTTACTTAAATACATAATAAACCATACGACATTTATTACATATACTACAGCACTCAGAGACGTTTAATTATTACTTAAACTATTCCTTAGTAACCATTTTGTATTGAAAACAATTGCTTCATGGGACTGGGTTAAGTTACTATTAAATTACTCTTGAGCACGGCGGTTAATGTTATACTCATTATACTACTCACATATACATATACTCAGTAGTATAAAGCCTCAGTTAATATACCTCTTTTAAGTGTGGGAGAGCCATGCTTCGGCACGAATGGCCTGGACTCGACCGGAGTTATACCACGGCCTCACAAAAAACCGACGTGAAATAACGCTTTCGTGTGTGTAAATGAGGTTACCGGAGGCCAAGAGGGGTCGACCTTCCCTATCTTCCCAGTCTCTGATACTCCAAAAACCCTTAAATTCCTATCCCCCAAAAGTTCTGCAAACGAACTAGTAACGCCTCTGGTGTTTCGGGTGTCCATGGGCATTGGCGATTGGTTACCTTATTTAGATCAAGGGGTCTGTCTGCCCATTTACGGCGTATACCACTTAACGTACGTTGAAATAAAAACGTGTTACTAAACAGTTTGTGAGACAGACAGAGACAATGGAACGCCAATTGCTACGAATCTTACATAATTCTTTCACTTAATCAAGAGTCTTTTTATCGATATGTTGATCGGTTAAGGGTGCTTTTAATTTAGCCCTTATTTAACACTCTTTACACCTTTGTAATATTAAGGTATTTAAAGGAAAATACGACAAGAAAATACCAGTAAAAGTATAAATATCCGAGTATTCACTCAAATATCCGAGTGGGAGCTTCATTCGAAGCGGCCGTCAATTCCTTACATCCTAGTGTAATCCATGACATGTAAATTGTGGACATTAGACAGAGTTTACGATGCTGGGGAATGTGTGTAGGGACGCGGTGTGTGCTGCGGAGTTTTATACGACTATATCCGACTTACTAGTTTAAGGCTTAATTTTCAAAACAGCTAAAATAAAAGGATGAACATAATGTGACACTGACATTAATGATAAATAAATGATATTTATTTCTGTAAATAGGTCATAAAATAACACTTTTACACGTCAATATTTCAAATAGCTAGATGAGGCCGGCATTTCCTATCCGACTACTCTGAGAAGAAATGCCGAAACAAACTCAGAGGTCATAGTCTCTTTTAAAATCCAGACAATGAAATAGAGGATAATGTGAGAGAACCGTGCAAGTTGATTATGCAGTGGTCTTTATTGATTGATTTGACCTCTGTCAAATTACATTGAAAATTAAATGATCATGGACATTACACACTTTTAGGGGTTAGGAATTTAAGGGTTGTTGGGGAATCGGGGATCAGGAAGATTGGGAAGCAACGCAAGCATTGTTTCACGTCGTTTTTCTCTGAGGCCGTGGTATCACTCCGGTCGAGCCGGCCCATTCGTGCCGAAGCATGGCTCTCCCACACTTACATATTTGCGATCACACGACAAACGAATAAAACGAACAAAATAAAAAATAAATCCGAATATCCGTCACTTTCCCTCCATGAAACCTCAGCCCTAACCTAACAAAGTACACAACACAAGCATAAAACCCGGTATTTAAAATGAAAGATGACTTACTGAGAATTTAAAATTATAACGTAAAACTTGCGGTAACGACATTTTGATGAGCACTCTGAATGATAGCAATGTGTCATGATCCTGCCTTGGTGTAATTAATATCTACGTAATTTGTTAAGTCTTTTCAAGTACTAGTTTCTGCCTGGATAAAATAAACCATGTGTTACTCTAAACTCCAGACTTTATTTACAGGTTTTATTTAAATCTGTTTAGTAGTTTTTAGGTGAAAAAGAAACAAACTTACATACATATGTTATCACAATCTTTCGCATTTATTTTTTTATGATATAAGCCAGTAAACGAGCAGACGGATCACCTGATGGTAAGTAATCGCCGTCGCTCATGGACACCCGAAACACCAGAGGCGTTACAAGTGCGATGCCGGCCTTTTGGAGGTTAGGAATTTAAGGGTTGTTGGGGAATCGGGGTTTGGGAAGATGAGGCCCAATTATCCCCCATCCCAGAAGATAATTGGACCTCACTATTTTTCCCTGATTATAAATCCATATTTCTTAAACAAAAATAATAGAAAAAGAAACTCCATTTAGCATTCACAATAGCAGTTTACCAGAAAATTAAAAACGAAGCAAGCTAAGTAAGAATTTTATTCAAACATGTCAAAACCAGATATAGCTACGACTCCGAAGAAATACGAAAACTAAAAAAAAAAAAAAAAAAACAAACATGTCTACCACACAAACAGCTGATATCTTTATTATTCCAAACAAAAGCCGCCATAATGGAATCAAGATTTTACCCACGTCCGCCGCTAGATGGCGCTTTACTCCGTGCTCTCGCATACAGAGTAACTAACCATTGTTAAAAGTACTAGGCTCGCATATTAATAAGGAGATAGTTATTCCAGTAAAAGAAAGGGTTCATGTTCCCATGATGTCATAGGAAGTTATAATAAAATGTTATCGTATCAATATTGGCTTCCTTTTCCTTGATTAAAGCGAAGCTCTTTTCGTTTCTGCTAGCCTGGTTACATTGTACAGAAAAAAAAAAGAATTATTTAACAATACCTTATAATATTAAAGTCCACTCAAGAGGTGGACGGAATCGGAGCTGCGGATCCGGATCTGACAACGGACAACGTAACAGGTTACCGGGGTTCCAGCTCAAAGCAGGAGAAGGAACAGGGTGGTTTTTAGTCAGTATGAGTCAGACACTCCCTTCCGCCTCACCCAAGGTGGGAGAAGTCATTGGATGATTTTCCCACCTCCTTAAGTCCGCAGCTCCGGTATGCTAAATAATAAATAAATGAATAAATGCGTCTGCACAAATAATCTGATGCTATTTTAATTTGCCTGGTTAATTACAAAGCAGAGAGGAATGTTTAATTAAACTTGTCCAATAAAATATTTGCTAATGTCAAACCAATAAATTGTTACGTTTTGACAGTTAATTTGATCAGGAAAACAGCGTCTTTGTAGCGTCTAATAGTACAGCAAGATTCGCAATTATCTTTACTGATTTTCTTTCCAATATAGTTTGAGAATTTACTAACTATCCTACCTTTTTTAAGGGGGGAAAATCATCCAATGTCTTCTCCCGCCTTGGGCGAGGCAAGAGGGAGTGTCAGATTCTTACTGACTAAATACCACACCGTTCCTACTCCTGCTTTTCGAGCTGGAGCCCCGGTAAACTCTATAGATAGTCCAGAAATTGAAACCCAAAGTCCCTTAATCAAGCACTTCAGTGACATGAATAACAAGGTTATTTGTCGTCTTTTCAAATATTACCCAATAAACCAATCACCCTCTAATTCTGCTAACCACGAAAAGCTTCAATGAAGTGATAAATATGTAAATTGTATGACATATGACTAACAGTTTATTCCTATTAGCAGCGACCGCACTGGAATTATCAACCTTGCTTCGAACGTGTTAAAGGTGACTTTCCTTTAATCCCAAACTAACCATAAACGGTTGAATACACAAATAAAATAAGCATTACCTTCTGACATAAAAGGAGAGAAAGAAAGTAACTTCCTCTCACAATTTAAATAAAAAAAAGTACAAATATACTTAACTGATTTTGGAAAGTACATATACACAACAGATTTTTAACTTTAAACAGTTTTAAAATAGAGTCGAAGTTACATTGTAGGTTTTGATCTAACTACCAGGCGTACATAAAAGGCAAAGAGGATTTTTTAGGGTATATGGCGGTAAACAAGCAGACGGATCACCTGATGGTAAGCAATTGCCGCCGCCTATGGTCACCCGAAACACCAGAGGCGTTACATGTACGTTGCCAGCCTTTGGGGCTTGGGGGTTGGGGATTTAAGGATTGTTGGGAAATCGGGAATTAGGGATGGAGGTAATTGGACCTCCGGTAACCTCACTCACACAACGAAACACAATACAATGGTTTCACGTCAGTTTTCAGTGAGGCCGTGGTATCACTCCGGTCGAGCCGACCCATTCGTGCCGAAGCATGGTTCTCCCACACTTACACGTATGTAGAAAAGGCTCATACTCCAATAGGGTAATGCAAAGGGCTGTTGAAATGTTGATTATAATGCTCAGTTTACTGGCGTCAGTACCAGGCACCCATAAGAAGCAAAGAGGTTCAAACAAACGCCTTCTAATTTACACTAAGAAACTCTAAAACTGGCCCTTTGTACTAAACTAAGGTGAACAAACATTCTTTACTTTAAAATGGATTCCACACCTCTTGAGCAAACATTACCTTTTTGGGGAAGAGCTTGTGTTTTGTTTCTAATTTGTTGAACTTTTTGAATGAGGAATGAAATAATTAAAAAGAAAAAGAAAATATCCTTTATTGTTTACCATTTCTTAAAACATTTGGTAATCGTATTTAGGGATCTCCTTTTAAGCAAAGTATGTCTGTGTTAGAAGACCTCACTTTTCGATAGCAAAATCTTCTATAGCAAAATATTTTACAAAATAAACAGTTGGCGCCTTTTACACATCACATATTATATTTTAAGTCACAAAAGAAATAGAGATTATCAAAATACATAGTGTGATCATTATTTATGTCTCGTTAAACAGTTACGTGAGTAAGCCGATAACATAATAATTAATTTAGTATGTCTCAAGAAAGTTATAATAAAATTACACTATTTATGTGTTAAATCGCAATTTAATAAGGTCGATTGCTGAATACCGAACACAATATTCAATACAGTGCTTCTAATAAATTTGTTGCACAAAATTTGACAATCACAAAGGCCATCGTCTTTGGCTCTTCAAAGGAAATTCTGATAATATTCCAAAATCTAGCTGTTTTTAATCACCCATTAATTTTAAATTACTAAATAATTCCTCAACTATCTCATAAAATTTCAACAACCAACCTTACCAATATAATAAAAAAGTACAATTTACAACAACACCAGAGAATCAACCATTTTATTTAATTCCCTACTTCATGTTAAACTGTAAAAAAAGTTAAAAAAGAAGCAACGCATACGTAATCATTTATAGATGCGCCGTCAAGTAAAGACTGACGCACACTTGGATTTATAATCGTTCAGTTGACGCTGCGTTTCCTATGCGGTCATAGATCTGGTTTAGGGTTGTCAATCTATTGTTTTTTTTTTTACATTTTGAGTTAGGAAATGTTTTGTTTTTGATATTTTTTGAATTCTGAATTTAGAGGTGTGAGTTTCGGACTGGAGTAACATAAAACATTTAGTTATTATAAAAGTAGAGTGTAAAATTCTTTAATTTTTTTTTGTTTAATACAAAGTTCCACCGAATTCTAATTTTTATTGTAATAATTCTCGGTATATTCTGATATCATTTCACTTGCGGTTTGCAATTCTTATTTGCAACACCATACAAATAACTTGGACGTGAAAAAAATTGGGTCATTTTGATAACTATGATTTTCAAACCGGTTGCCAACCGTTGAAATTAGAATAAACCCTCTTATGTAAAGAAGACAGTCTCCCATAATCCCGCAGTTGACTGTTTATAATCATCAATCTATGTGTGCCCGTTGACCAAAGCCCTCTTCTCACACGAAAAAGACCGAGCATTAATCACCTCGCTCCCTCAAAGCGGTTTGACGATATAAACTAGAACTATTAACATCGATGACTAACAAAACCAATCAAACTAATTCACAAAAAGCCAGAAGACAGACAAACAAAAATTCAAACAAATCCTAGCTACTACACAAAATTTCCCACGAAATTGAATGAGCGCGTAGAACACGTTATTTGCCTCCAAAACACCCATGACGGTAGTAATTAAGCTATATTAATTACACATTACCGTGTGAAATCCAATGTTTGGTTTATTAGGTTTATCTATACTAATATTATAAAGCTGAAGAGTGTGTTTGTTTGAACCCGCTAATCTCCGGGATTACTGATCCGATTTGAATATTTCTTTTTATGTTGTCTATACTAATATAATATTATAAAGCTGAAGAGATCTCCGGAACTACTGGTCCGATTTGAATAATTATTTTCGTGTTGAATAGTGAATTTATTAAGGAAAGCTATAGGCTATAAAACATCACGCTATGATCAATAGGAGCCAAGCAGAGCGGGTGAAACCGCGCGGTAGAAGTAGCTAGTTAATTATAAAGGTCACTATGGCAATGAACTGGGAAGTCGTTTGAATGTTTGAGAATTATCTTCGTCCTGCTTTTTTTTCTTAATTTGGATTTGGGTTAGAGGATATGTTATTTGCATAATACTTTTGTGAATGGTTTAAAAAAATGGAGGTTCGGAAGTTTGGCTTGTATGTATGTTTGCCTGCGATTTTCTCGCGATTGGCTGAACTAATTTTGATGTTTTTTTTAGAAAAGGGTTTGTCGCATTTAGGCGTAAGTTTCAGACGGATCACCTGAGTGCGTTGCCGGCCTTTTGGGGGTGAGAAAATTTAAGAGTTGTTTGAGGAATCGGGGATTGAGAAAATTGGAAAGGGGGTAATTGGGCCTCCGGTAGTCTCACTCACACAACGAAACCCAACGCAAGTATTGTTTCACGTCGATTTCAAACCTGTCATCAAAATCAGTTCAGTAGTTTCAACATGATGGACGGACAAACATCCAAACAAACAACAAATTAAATAATTAATTTATAAACGTCGAAGGTTAAGATCGAAGATCTATTCAAGAAATTAATCTCAATAAAATCTACTTTAAAAAATAATCCCCTACCTCACACCCCTATCCATATTCGTTTCTACCGATACTAGTTTTCCAATAAGGCCATTAATATGTGCGCAGTGTACACTGGCTGGAGTCGCAGGACATCCGCGCGTTGTGCGCCCGCCCTTAAAAGGATACTAGAATGCGTTTGCGCATATTAATTTTTGAAATACTTTTTTTCTATAAAGAAATTGTTTAAGGGCTCTCGTTTATTGAAATGGCGTTGTGTGCTAAAGGTCTTAGGTATGATAGCTGGGTTGAGCAAATTATTATTGTTTTATTTGTGTTGTGTTGTTTCGAAGTCTGGATATTTTTGCTCCAATTCCCGCACGGAACAACTCTTTGTATAATCGACAAATTGTTGTTCCGGGTCTGGGTGTCATGTGTATGTGAACTTGTATGTTTGTAAACGACTAACAACAAAGTTTTTTAAAAAAATAGTACTTACCACAGGCTTATACGCTCACCCCCTATTACATGGGACTTATAACACAAATGGTGAAAAGTAGGTGTACATTGTATAGCGGCATTATGTGCCGTGCGTAATGTGCACCTCTACGCCTATCCTTTCGGGTATAAAAGGCGAGACGTTGCACTAGTACTTACAACATTTCATTGACCTTAGGAAAATCCCAGTGAAGGCTAATCACACCTCCTTTGATACTGGCGACTGTCAACCGTTAAACAGTACTCAACCTTATAAATTACATTTCCTTCACATGTCTATAATTTTCTTCGCGAAAACGTCTCATTTTAAAACCCGCATTTTGTTACGGTTAAGTACCCCCAACAATTACTTAACACAATCGAAATTCAACCGTTTTCCATAAAAGATATAACACAAATTCCTTTAACAAAACTTTTGTTATCACATCCTTGTGTAAGTTTAAAGGAATTTGAGCTGTATTATTTGGCTAGTAGGGTTGTGTTTTGTTTATTGACGGAACGGTTTCGCGTAGGGTGTCAAACGAAGCATGACGTCATTTTATTCAGTACAACGCAACATATGAGCGATTGATATAATTTGTAGGTCAATAAACTAAAGGAAATGGTAATGACATTTGTGGAAAATTATTCAATTTGAATCTTATTGTGAGGAGATAAGGTCTATTGAACGTTGGTCTATTATTAATAATGATTACTAAAAAAAACTATTTTTTAAATAAGCTAATCGCATTAAAAATTTAAAGTGCGATCCTTTATGTTGTAAGTTGGATATACCTGAAACCTTCTTCTAAGTCTGAAAAATACACAGGTCAAACTGAGAACCTCCCTTTTTTTGAAGTCGGTTAAAAATAGCTAACTTTATGAATCTAAATATCTTAATTAATTGTGTTTTTTGTTGTTCACAGATATTGGATGGCCTGTATCAGTAAATAGAGGTAAGCAGAATACTCTATACATCTACTAAACATTTCTACCTAAAAAAGAACTCACTTTTTGTTAATTAATAAGTTATTTTGCTCTTTTTTCATCATCATCAGCCGAAAGACGTACACTGTTGAACAAAAGTAGGCTTAAGGGACCTTCTGTCTTAAGTTATAATGTAATGATGATTCCCAGATGTAGAATAGCTTTTCTAGTTTCGAGTCACAAAGGGACTCTTCAACCGTTCTCATAAACCGTGATTTTTAGTTTTACTTTTTTTACTTTATCTGGGGGCACGGTAGTGCCCCCGCCAAGACGAGCCAAGCGAAGCGCAAGCGCAAGGGCACTACCTACCTTTTCTCGAAGCGCTTCGTCGTATTTTTAAACCTTCATAACTTGAGTTTGGGTTATACCAGATAAACAAAATTTTCAGGACATAATGTCAGTGGTAGACTTAATAAACGTCTAAAGTTTCAATTGCATAGCTCTTATACTTTAGATTTTATTGATATCTAAAATACCCCGATTTCGTCACTCACTCACTCACTGATGATCAACAAAATTCTTAAGGTACTTCCTGAAGTCCTAGAAAACTGAAATTTGGTATGTAAGCTAGTATTAGTACCCAAACAACAAAAAAATCCTAAAACTTGGAACTTTTACCCCCCAACCCCTTAAACTAGGGGGTGAAAGTTTGTTTCAGAATTCCGCAAAATTTTGACGGCAGAGGTCTGAATGCGGCGGCGGAGAGGTAAATCTTTTGATAGCGTCGTATAAAAAGTGCTGTAGTGTATACGAAAAAAATCCGAAATCCCCCCTCCTCTCCCAACTTTCCCTCCCTCACCCCTGTATCTCACAAATAACAGTACGTTGAAGAATTCTGTTTATTACGGGATCATGTTGAGTTGAGGGGGCTAAACTTAAATAAATAAAACCTACAAAAGAAATGAAATCCCACAAAAACATTTCATGTTAAATGTTGCCAAGACGAGACCATATTCGCACTGTGTAATCAGATCTAGTGTGGAGCCAAGTTTGTAGGCGTGCAAACCGTGGACGTAACTAGCGAGTCGGCCGCACGGACTTTTTGCTATTCGTCATATGGGCTTGAGTTTAAAAGTCTATTCAATCTTTTAAACTCTTTCCGTGCGGCCAACTCGCCAGTTACGTCCACGGTTTGCACGCCTACAAACTTGGCTCCACACTAGATCTGTTTACTTTTTGACAGTGCGAGCTATATGGTCTCGTCTTGGCAACATTTAACATGAAATGTTTTTGTGGGATTTATTATTAACACAAAAGAATAATACACTGCCTCGTTGGCCGAGTGGTTGCGACTGCCGGGCAAGGGGTCTCGGGTTCGATTCCCGGATCGGGCGAAGTATTACTGGGCTTTTTGCGGTTTTTCGAAAATTTATCAGTGGTAGCACGGAGTCTTGAAATGTGCCCGGTATATGGCAATAGGCTCACCACTTTTTACATGGGACTCACAATATAAATTGTGAAAAGTGGATGTACAAAGTGGCATTACGTGCCATAATGTGCACCTCTGCTTAACCCTTCGGGGATTAAAGGCGTGACGATATGTATGTAAGAATAATACAATAAAAATAACAAATAGCAACCAAAAAACCACTAAGTTAATTTCAGTTAATTTAGTATGTCTCATAAAAAGACTTAGCTAGTTACTAACCGGCCATAACATTATTATAATACCGTACGTATAATTTCAGTTTAACGGCATAATGTAATAATAATAAATTTTACACTTCACCATTATTATAAATAGTGTTCATTTGTTTTTATTATTATAAGAGTAGCCGTTGCATTTTTACTTATAAATATATTTCATATAATATAATAAATAATGTTGCTTTTTATCCTGTATTATTTATGGCATGGCTTCGCAATGGTCTAGCGGTTTTCTGTGCGAGGTCTTGATTAATTAAACAATTAAACTGTTCAAGTATTGCCGCTCAAGCAGCTGATAGCTGTGAACCAACGGATTCGATCCTTCAGAGAGACTCCGAGCATAGCTCTCTCCATAGCGTAGAGCTGAAGATCGAGCTCAATGGCGTGCCATTGGAGAGGCCTATGTCCAGCAGTGGACGAGAATAGGCTGATGATGATGGCATTAACTCTATAATTTGGAAGCTAGAAATTAATGAGTGAAAAGCGGTTTTTAACTATTATTGACAGCACAGAAGTTAAGTTATCCGGTAGTGGTATACTAGGTGCTATCTAACATCACCCTACCTAATTGAACAGGACACGCGAGAGAGAAAACTCGGTGAAAACCTAGAATTAGTGATATAACATGTTATGCTAAGTAACAATTATACTATGCTTTCACTTTTTCTCTTAATAAAGTGGTGTACAAACATGTCGTTTAAAATTATATCTTCAGTCCTTGTAATTAAGTATATTATGTGTTGTATAAGTATAATCATCAATATTAACATCAGTTGGACTATAGACCTCCTTTACATAAATAAGGTTTGACATAATCTTCATACTCCACAGTTACCGTGATAGACCGTTCTAACACTTTTTCTTGAGGGGGAAAATAATCCCATGCCTTCTCCCGCCTTGGGTGAGGCAAGTGTTACTGACTAAAACCATGCCGTTCCTACTCTAGCTCTTCGAACTGGAGCCCTGGCAACGCATCAAGTGTTCCACGACTCTCGTTCTTAGACTACGGGTCTTAACACGTAGTCTCCACGTTTCTCAGGCTGGTTGGAGACCGAGTTCAAAAATTCGATGCAAGGAATAAGAATAAGAATAGAATAAGAATATTTATTGTGTCAAAAATTTATTTACAATAGTGTGTACAGAATCCTCTTTTAGACAAAAAATGCCTGTAGTAGAAGACTCTGCCCCTCCCCATTTGCATAAGCTGTAAAATTAGACTTAGATTTAGATTTCAGCCATGATCGTCCCACTGCAGGGCAAAGGCCTCCCTACCTTCCTTCCACTCCTCTCTGTTTAAAGCTTTTTGCGGCCAATCCTTGTCATAGCTGCTGAGTTCGTCCCGCCATCTCCTTAAAATTATGCATGCTTTTTTTATTAGTTATAAAATAGTTTATAATATCAGTATGATTAAGCCTAGTTGTTTAAAGTACAACTCTGCTGATGCCTTCAGGGGATAAAGGTGTAATAATGTTCTATTACTTTTTTCCTAAAAAATCCATTAAATAGAACAAGTACCCTTACTTGTAACGTCGTTGAGCTACGAACCATAAATAAAGCTCTATAATTTATGGTCACGTCTCACCAAGAAGGTTTTATCTTTGAAATAAAATTAATAAGTGTGGATTATTGTCTATTGCTAGTTGTTAGAGAGTAATTAATAATACTCTAGTAAATTGAACGTAAGTTTATGAACATAGCTTATATAATATTTAAACGCATGTAAAAACATTTTTTACGGTATAAGCCGGTAAACGAGCAGACGGATCACCTGATGGTAAACAATCGTCGTCACCCATGGACACCAGAAACACTAGAAGCGTTACAAGTGCACTGACGGCCTTTTGGGGGTTAGGAATTTAAGGATTGTTGGGGAATTTAAGGGAGAAGCGGGGATTGGGAAGACACTCACACAACGAAACACAACGCAATTGTTTTTTCACGTCGGTTTTCTGTGAAGCCGTGTGGTATCGCTCCGGTCAAGCTGACCCATTCATGCCGAAGCATGGCTCTCGTACATTTTAAAAAATAACGTTACTTTATACAAAATGCATTCAAGCTATAAAAAGTAACATTTTAACGACTTTTATAAACCTATTCGGCTCTATTAGTACCTCGTAAAATATCTCTTATTGCGAAAAGAATACGATCGAGAATTTATTGAAGCAATTTTTAGTACACTTTTAAAATGGATTTGAAATAAAACTTCTTGGTTGGTGGTCCCTATTAATACAATGTAATTAAAAATATAGACGGTCAATTACTTATCGTAATTAAGTACGGTAGTGTTATGCTATGTACCAAAGACATGGGACAATAATTTTCGACTTTTGACTTCAATGACCTTCTGGGAACTGTATCAAAATCAGTTCAGCCAATCGCGAGATAATCGCAAACAAACATCCATACAGGCTGGCTGATACAACCAGTAGATGAAACACTAACAATACAATAAGATTTTTAGTTTTAATTCCGCTTATACATGTATTTTTTAACATGCGGTGTGCAGCACCGCCCTCCCGCCCGCAATTATTAAATGCTCATGCAACAGAAATGCAACATAAAAACACACACAACATGCAATACAAATTCGACTGCACGGTTGGCGCAGTGGCTGGGTAACCGGCTGCCTCACAACGTGTAGCGGGTTCGATTCCCGCACGGAGCAACTCTTTGTGTGATCCACAAATTGTTGTTTCGGGTCTGGGTGTCATGTGTATGTGAACTTGTATGTTTGTAAACGCACCTACGACACAGGAGAAAAACCTAGTGCAACGTATTTTTAATTAAAAAAAATATACCACTCGACATATGTTTCGCTCCTCCACGGAGCATCCTCAGGAGGCGTTGAGTTCGATTCAAGCGGAATGGCATGTATAAGCTGAATTAAAACTAAAAATCTTATTGTATTGTTAGTGTAGCATAGATTTCCGCAAAGTAACTCCTAAGTCTATTCTATAATAGAAGATGTAACCTCAAACATGCATAATTCATCACCAACATTCTTCGAACTCCAAAAATACCTAGGTATAATACTAAGTACTGATTACAAAACCTATTGAAGTCTAAATGTCTAGCCTATTCAGGTCAAAGACTCAAGGCTATTAGGCTATGACGGGGCCTAGGAATCTGTGTAGGCGAGACCACGTTGTCACTGACATGTACACGCTAATGCGTAGTGATGTGACAGTGATTTATCGATAGTTAATATAGAGAATGTTCCTATATTGGTTGATTAAATATAATTTGTATTGATGGTTAAAATTTTATCGATAATCAATTATTTAGGGATTGTTTCATTATGTCTGGTTGTTTTTGGTGTTAATTTATTAGATGGTATATTGTAATAATGTAACCAATAATAAAATTGTACTGTGAATCTGATTGAAAAAGAGTAACCTATGGAGTTTCTTGCTCGTTCTTCTCCATAGGAATCTACACTTTGAAACGAGCAAATAGCTTCACTAGAGGACTGACCGACAGACAAACATTAAACATTTTTATTATATTTATTTTGACGTTCAAAAGTGCGTTTTTGGTCAATTTGAAATAAATAATATAATTTTGACTTTAACTTTGATGGTAAATAGAAACAACGAGATAAACTCAATGCCTATAAAATGTATTGGCCACAGAAAGCTCTACAAAGAGGTGAGTGGAAGGAGAGAGACTTTTGCTCTGCAGTGTTACGACCATGGCTGAAAATAAATAATAATTTAACTATGCTTTTGTGCACTAAAAATAGATGAGTTATTAAAAACAAATCTTATACCTATAACTCAGTAACTAAACAAGCATCTCGGTTTCAAAACCTATTAAACTATTAGCGAGCACGTTCAAAATTCCTGTTAAACATTAAACATAAAATAGCAAAATTTATTTAAACATAAAACCTTTCAGAGCTTACAACAACAGATCTAAAACACTCGTAAAAATGAATCAACAGCAACAAGCCCTTTTCTAAAAAGGTATTACTAGTTAAAGCTATAAAAAACCTATTTGAAATAGACCTAACATTCTCCCTTTCCAGCCGATACAAGTATGGTGGTAAGATGCCTAAAACGAGACTTTATGTCCTAAACATATAACAACATATATACTAACATCGCTCCTTATATTCCGCGTAGGGATAAGCTGTGAACACCCACATGTTTTAGCCAGAATCTGTGCTATTACTAACGATTTTGACGTTTTTCCGAATCAAGACACTTATTACTTAAGACATTTTATTAGGCAGACAAGATTTTAATTTACAATCAAAATCAAACTTCATAATACATTATCATCATATCAGCCTATAAGTGACCACTGCTGATCAAAGGCCTCTTCTCACATGGAGAAGGTTTGAGCATTAATCACCACGCTTGCTCAATGCGGGTTGGCGATTATAAAGTTATACCTAATTAAAAAAATTAAGCCCAGGTTTTCTCACGATGTATTCCTTTACCGTTTGTAAATGGTGTCGAAATAATCTTAAAAAGTACATATAACTCGCCGTTGGTAATAGATTACAGATATTTAAAAATAATAAAAAAAATAGAAAGCGTTCAACTTAAAACCACGAGCCTATTAAGCCATAATTTAACTTAGATAATAACAAAGACTAGCTGACATTATAAATTTAACATCTATTAAAATTTTATTACCACATAAAGTGGTAACACTCACATACGGTTTACGATCTCTAACGTCGACGGCGAAACATCGATAGGATTTTATCGATAGTGCCCATCACTAGAACGGCGGTGTCATAAAGTCGACACCAGCAATTTATACTACGCTAACTCAAAAAAGCGTACTTTGCAGTAGAGGCGTTTAAAGGGAAAAACGTGATAACTTTTACATTAATTAAGATACTTTTTTGAAATTTGGTATGCTTAATATTTAATTTATTCCTTGTAATATCTAATATTTATATTTCCTTAATTATTTCTATTTTTTGATTTAGCGCAAGTTAGCCGTATATAAACGTAATTCATCAAAAAAATGTTACATCTTATACACGTCTAACTTATGTTAGCGTAGTGTAGTACGGGAGGTCGTAGTGGATGATCAATCATCTGATGCATATTTCAATATTTTATAAAGAACATGTACTTACTTACAAAAATAATAGTCAACGTACCATTAATAAACTAATTAATACGTTAACACATAAGTATTTACTATGTAAAAGTCGCTAAGTCGTTCATTTTACAAACGAACAAGTATACACACGAACGCACTAAAGTACGCTAACTATGAGTTAGTGCAGTGTTGCACGGACTTTGACCAAAGTGATCCCTGCGCACACTCCGCTAATAATAGTTGGCGTAATATAAATCGAGTGATTTCAAAAAGTACCTTTACTTAGCGTTTTGTAAGATTTGTAACTTTCTTATTTTTGCATATTTCTTCTCAATTTTTTTATGACGTATGTAAACACACATTTTAAGCAACTTGGCATAAAAAAACTTTTTTCCAAATTTCGAGTTAGCGTAGTATAAATTGCTGGTGTCGAAGTGTATCCAGTATTACACTAGATTTTGGTATTGAATTATGTTGTTAGATATTTTATGTTTACTAAGATTTATGTAATTTTGACAAGTCGGTTTTTAGTTCCGGTATATTGTGTTGTATATAAGTACCGTTTATATCAAGTTTTATGTACCTAGTCGGTAAGTTTTATGCAATTCTCGAGCTTTGTATATAATATTATATACATACATACATCAACAAGATATAAGTGGCCACTGCTGACCAAAGACCTCTTCTCACAAAGGGATGGTTTGAGCATTAACCCTTTCGCGGACGGTACGCGATCACGTGGTATAATATGTAAAATGATACGGTCTGCTTAAAATAAGTAAAATAGACGTAGTAGTACGTTCTGTCACAACTCGTAGCTATCTGGGAACGTATATACACGCCACCGGCTATGAAAAGGTTAATCACCACGCTTGAGTCAACAGTATATACCACCTGCCAGGATCTACAGTAGATTGAAAACACCGGAACACTGAAGTCCCGGCGCATCTTAGGGACATTAATAACTTGGATCAAAATTTAATTACACGTCGGTTCTTTGTGAGGCCGTGGTATCAACCGGCCCATTCGTGTCGAACCATGGCTCTCCCATACTTTAAAGAATACTAATTACAATATTTATTACAATTAATTTCATAACAATACCTCAATCTTACGAACAACAAAGTGACTCACATTACTTCATATTACCCATTCTGCGAATATAACGGTGGTCGCCTCATTATGGTCACGTAGGCAATAGGCGTATAAACTAGAAAGAAATATTATTTTGGGAAAAACCTTATAAGTATCTTCTTCTTAGTAGATTATTTACTTGCGGCAAAGTTGACCCATCGTGAAACAAAGCTTGCATTGTTTTGTTGTGTGAGTGTGGTTACCGGAGGCCCAATTAGCCACCTTCCCAATCTTCCCAAACCCGGTATCCCCAACAACTCTTAATTTCCTAACCCCCAACAGGCCAGCAATGCATCTATAACGCCTCTGGTATTTCGGGTGCCCATGAACGGCGGATATTGCTTACCATCAGGCTTATACTATCTAAAATTGACTAAAATACAAAATAAAGAAACAAACGATATTATAGAAATAAAGACAGAAAAAAAGATTAAAGTAACTATCTCATTTTGAAACTCTTTAGCATTTAAAAAAAACTACCGGTCTTAAGTCTTACCTCGTCCTGTATACAAGAATACGTAATCAAGTACTCAAATTACGCTCAGCGTCATATTGAAGGCAGGAGACAAAAATAAAAGTGCTTCTCATGTTACAAATTGTTCAAACCGCATTGTTCTTACAAAAACAATTCTTATAATTGAGAGTACAGAGTCGATTTTGGCTCAATTGTGATGTGGAAGGTGAATGCTGTGTGACTGAAAGTCGATCGCTTTTAAATTTTGATATTAAATTATTGGGCGATTAAACTGTCTAGATGATCTAGGGAGATAAGCAGAGGTGTATTCACAGCACAGGCTTTCTGATCTGAAACTGCCTCGTTGGTCGAGTGGTCGCAATTGCAACTGCCGGACAAGGGGTCTCGGGTTCGATTCCCGTGTCCGGCAAAGTATTACTGGGCTTATTTCGATTTTTCGAAAATTTCTCAGTAGTAGCACGGAGTCTGGAATTGTGTCCGGTATATGGCAGTAGGCTCCAATAACAACCCTTAAATTCCTAACCCCAAAAGGCCCGCAACGTACTTGTAACGCCTTTGTTGTTTCGAGTATCCATCGGCGGCGGCGATTGCTTACCATCAGGTGATCCGTTTGCTCGTTTACCGGCTTAAACCACATCATCATGAGAGCCAAACGTCCTATGCAATCAAAGGCCTCTCCCTTATATTTTATACCACAAAAAAATACTATAAATAATTAAAATTTCCACCATTATGCAACTCTAAATCAGTTAACAGTAATTATATATTACTTATAACATAACATAACGAACAGATAATCGCTATTTAAACTTACAGTTAGAACTTAAATCTTCAGTTAACTCTAACACTAACTGTCGGTTACTGTTACTAGTATATATTACTAATAACTAATATTTTGAACGGGATATTTAACTAATTTAGTTTAAAGTAATATACTCTTATATAATGGGTAATGGTTAATTATTGGTATATCATTTACTTTAATGATTGCAAGATGACTTTTATAGAACATTTAGTTTTGCATTAAGCGTGGTGGTCAAGCGATCAGAAGTATAACTGCCGAGCATAGATAGTACTATAAAGATATTTGACTGCCCCATTAGTCGAGTGGACTCCACACGACCTAGGTCCCATACAAGTATTACTGGGCACTGCTTTTTTCACTTTCTATCAAATAGTAGCACGCGACTCATGGAATTGTGCCTAGTATCGAATCCTAAAGAACCAACTAATCAGTAATCATACTACCTCGTTGGTCGAGTGATCTCAAGTGCGACAAGGGGCCTCGGGTTCGATTACCAGGTCGGGCATAGTGTTTTTGGGCTTTTTTCGATTTTTCGAAAAATTCTCAATACTAGCACGGGGTCTGAAATTGTGCCCACTGTATGGCAACAGGCTCACCCCTTATTACATGGGACTTATGTAAAACACAAACTGTGTGAAAGTGAAAAGAAAGAAAGAAAACAGTGAGTGTACAGTGGCATTATGTACAATTGTACAGTAATGTATACCTCTGCCTACCCCTTCGGTGATAAAAGACGTTACGATACCAACTATTCATATCCTAGTTCAAAACATAACTAACTCCATTAGTACATATTATATATTACCTAGCACTCCACACATGACCTAGGTCCCATACAAATCCATTGATAGCCTGGAGCACAGCTGACCCCACTTTCAAACAAATGACACACACTCCGCGACTCATCCGTGTAATTTAGTGTTTGACCGGGGCATCGAACCCGTACCTTCGCGGAAACCATTAGCCCTTAGGCCCCAAAACGGGTAACGGAATCCAAAATACCATTGGAGGTTTTATAATCGCGTAAATATATATACAATACATATTTCGTTTGTCTGTCAGTCTGTCTGTCAGTTGGACAGGCAAATTCAAGTATCTCTCGGGTTTAGGTCCCGGGTCGAGTAAAATATTCTTAGTTTATTTTTATTATTCAAAATTAATAGTTATTAACATGGATTCGACTGCCTCGTTGGTCGAGTGGTCGCAAATACGACTGCCGGACAAGGGGTCTCGGGTTCGATTCCCGGGTCGAGCAAAGTATTACTGGGTTTTTACCGGTATCTCGAAAATTTCACAGTTAGCACGGAGTCTAGAATTGTGCTCAGTATATGGCAATAGGCTCACCTCCTATTACATGGGACTTATAACACAAATGGTGAAAAGTGGGTGTACATTGTAGAGTGGCATTATGTGCCGTAATGTGCACCTCTGCCTACCCCATCGGGGGTAAAAGGCATGACGTTGCAAAAAAAAGCATGGATTCAAGCATCATTAAGACCTAAGTTATATTCCCAGGTCGACTTAAATAATACAGGATGAGTATATCATCATCTTTTCACAAGATATGTTATTAGTTTCATATACACCTCAAAAACAACTCACCCGTGTAATTTAGTGTTTTACCGGGGCATTGAACCTGTATATTTGCGGTTGAATTCACAAACTTGAGCCTTATAAAAATAGAAAGAGTCTTAGAATATAAAACATGCGCGTTTTTTAGTATTTTAAAAGATAATATTTATCACACTATAATATTATAAATGTGAAAGTTTGTTTGTTTGGATGTTTGTCCGTCAATCACGCTTAAACTACTGAACGGATTTTAATGAAATTTGATATACAGACAGAGTATGAGCTGACTTGGGTGATAGTATACTTTTTATCCCATGAAGGTTGTACATTTCTATATCCTAATAAATACATCACTAAATAAATAAATATTTTTGTCTAATTAGTAATTAATAATTATTAAATCAAACTTAAATAACTTAATTCCAACTGTTTGAAATTAAAAAAAAAATAAACCACTTGCAATTCTAAAATCGATTACTAAAATCAGATCCCTAACATTAAAGTAAAACTCAACAGATATTAGGAGGTTTATCAACATCATATCATCCCCCAATGTCTTTCCTATCAGATAGAAAGTATCACACAGCAAGAACAATTAAGCAATCACATCATACCTAATTCCTATACTAAGGAATTCGCAATTATCTACCTTCTAACTATCATACCTCACCACGTTATCTAGGAAATATACAAACAGTCTAGATCATAAACAGCCAACAATTTCGCCTTTGTGCGCTAAGCATAACTTTCACGTGGGTGACGGGTCGGCATCGAACCCGCTACCCACCGCTGATTTACCTTTACGCGGATACCATAGGATAGTTTTGTTACAGAAGTCTTAGTTGGAACAAATCTATTTTTAAACTAGAAGTTAACTTATATGTGTCCAAACCTGGAAATCTGCCTACGAGCCTGCTCTACATAAGAAGATTTGCCATCATCTTAGCGCTTTTAAGGGAGGAAAATCACCCAATGACTTCTCTCGCCTTGGGCGAGGCATGAGGGAATGTCAGACTCTTACTAACTAAAAACTACCCCGTTCCTACTCCTGCTTTTCGAGACGGAGCCACGGCAAATCCGCTAACCAGTCCGCAGCTCCGAATAATCTTAACGCTTGGCAAGCGGGTGGGAGATCAAATGTGTAGTTCCTTAGCAGAGAAATAAATAAGAAATCTACAATCACTGCAACTCGCACCAACATCCTTCCTGCCTTGTTTCCGTTCCTATCGTTTTAATCAACCAGGTACTGAATCTATTTTGTTTATACCACGACGGTGGCAAGAAAGCACACGGCCCACCTGATGGTAGGTTGTAACATTTGGGGCATTACATGCGCTTTGCCAACCCTGCTAAGCCGGCCAAAGGGAGCAAGCTTGCTCCCTTTGGCCGGCTCCTCGACTCATTCCACAAGAGATCTATGTGATTCTATCTACAAGGTGTCGCTGATTTTAACCACAAATTATTACATAACAATATGAACCTTCTGCCTTTCACCTACAATATACCACAAAACATAAATCTCTATCTTTATCAATCCCTCGATGTGTTTATTTCGTCTTCCGCATCTCGGAACAATAATAGAAATATTTGTACCGATACAACTAGTACTCGTATATTGCACTGTGTAATGTTGATGTAAGACGCTGTGATTGGCTTGTCATATTTTAATCAAACAATAATAATTGTGATGTTGGCACGTTTATATAGCTTCGTTAAGTGATACGAAACGTGATAAGCGTGAAATTTCAGGTATTGTTATGTATTGATGACTGCCTCGTTGGTCGTGTGGTCGCAAGTGCGACTGCTGAACAAGGGCAGACGTGCTCCACCGTAGGCCGTATCATCACTTACCATCAGGTGAGATAGCGGCCAAACGTCGACCCATTAAATGTAAAAAAAAAAAAAAACAAGGGGTCTCGGGTTCGATTCCCGGGTCGGGCAAAGTAATACTGGATATTTTTCGGTTTTTCGAAAATTTCTCAGTGGTAGCACGGAGTCTGGAATTGTGTCCAGTATATGGCAATAGGCTCACCCCTTATTACATGAGACTTATAACACAAATGGTGAAAAGTGGGTGTACATTGTATAGCGGCATTACGTGTCGTAATGAGCACCTCTGCCTACCCCTTCGGGGATAAAAGGCGTGACGTTGCTTTGTTATGTATTCTATTTGAGTTTAGTCGACTATTGTTGCAGAGAGTATTTTTTGAAATATTTAACAATAGTGGTCAGTAATAATTATCGATGATCATTCCTTTCATCACATTAAGGCCAGATATTAAACCGCAATTTTGTATAATATCTTGACTGTCTCGTTGGTCGAGTGGTCGCAAGTGCTCGCCGGGCAAGTGGTCTCGGGTCGGACAAAATATTACTAGGCTTTTTTTGGTTTTTTTCAAATATTTCTCAGTTTTGTAACAGCACGGAGTCTTGAATTATGCCCGGTAAATATTATATCAACAGGGTCACCCCCTACATGGGACTTCTAACACAAACGTTACGTGCTATAAAGTACACCTCTGCCTACCTCTTCAGGGATAAAAGGCATAACGATACGACGACGCTAAAAACCAACGTCTGCGTCCCATACCATAGAACACATTCACTCAACCACTGACCTAACCTTGTAAATTAAAGAATACAATATCTATAAACATAATACTCAAAAGAGCCAGTCGGTAGGCCTCAAGCCATTCATAGTGGCATCATAATGACATCACTGCAACCTCGTAATTGTCCGCAGTTTTGGTAATCCGTTTAATTCATATACATACGTCATAATGGCTTGACATTGAACTCTTGATGGCTTGTGTGTCAGCGTGATTGTTAACGATGTATCTGCTTTGTTAGAAAGGTTCGATTCTTGATTCTTTTTGTTAGAAAGATGATCAAAGATCTGCAATGTAGGCTTAATAATATCTTTGAAGGGTATAGGTGCACAATATTGAATAGAACACCAATTTTTTATGGATTTGGCAAAATTTTCTCTAGTGTCCGTTTAATTGGCAAATAATTATTGTTAGAAAATGTGTAAACATGTATTTTTTTTTTAATAAAACTTACCCAACACTAGGATTTTCTCCTGTATCGTGAGTTGCTCTGGGCGGGAATAGAACCCGCTACACATACCACGGTAACCTATTGGCCTGTTAACAGTGAAATTAACTAGAAACGATAAATCAAGTCTCGGGATTTATGTATATAGTAGAATTCCAACACATTTGACCTAAAAAGAGTGCAGAGTGCAATTTCAACTACTTGCTAATAAAACTCAATAATACTTTACCCGACCCCTAAATCGCTTACACATACTCCAACAACGATACAAAAAACAAACAAAAAATCTCAAACATTAACAAATCTCCACACAAATTCAAATCAACACATATACAAAAGAAACCTAGTTAACTTTAACTCCTTAAATGTGACGTTACAGTTATTTTAACCTGTAGTTTAACTGTGAACCGGTATGAGCGACATATAGTCAACTAAATCTTATTGTTTGCGGCGACCTTAACCAGACGAGAATTGCTAACAAAAATGTTTGATGCTGTAACTCTACTGCTTTAGACAGAGCGCTCCAAGGTGTATGTCAATGAAATGGTTTTGAAAATTTATTGTTTAAGGAAATTGTCGTATTGGAATTGTAAGAATTTATTTTAAGGTGTGAATTTATTTGTTTTGTATATTGGTTAGTAATTTTGAGAATCCATCCTTCAAAAACTTCGACTGCACGGTTGACGCGGTGGCTGGACAACAGGGTGCCGTGTAACGGGTAGCAGGTTCAATTCCCGCACGGAGCAACTCTTTGAGTGATCCACAAATTATTGCTTTAGGTCTGGGTGTTATGTGTATGCGAAATTATATGATCGTAAACGCACCCACGCTACAGGAAAAGCTCCTAGCGTAGACCAATGTTTTATTTAAAAAATAACTAGCACTACACCTATTTAAAATTAGAAGACTTCACATTTACCTCTGCAAACCTGTCAAAAGTACGTGACCTCTAGCACTCGAAGCGCCGCCATTCAACGAGTCGAGTTATAACAACAATAAAGTTGCCTAACCCAACACTGTCAGTTGTCACTTTCATCATTTCTGAACAATTGAAGGCTTGCGTAAGATGCTCGTAGGTTTGAGAAGTTTTGTTATATTTTTTTTTTATTATTGTTATGGATTTATTTTATGCTCCGGTGCGTCTATTGTTAGGTGCTCAGTTTGATGCCCGATTCATTATACTAAGTTCGTGAGTTTAGGTTTGTTGATGTGTAAATAAATAAAAATATTTGTTTGTGCACAAAAAAAGACTGCTCTAATATTGTGCAATAATTCTTCTTTTTATATTTATTTATGTGTTTGTATGATACTCATCTGATCTAATCTACATAACGGGTTTGGTGACTTTTATACAAATTGATGTTCTTGTCTTACGTAAAAAAAGTCCTAAATGTTGAGCAGAAATTAATCCTATCCATCTTGACCATATTTACAGCTCATCGTTGAAACAAGCTCATTAATTATACATAAATATTATACATAGCAAAGACATATACCATATTTGATTCTTATTTGTTTGTATTTTTAAAACAAACGTTGACCCACACTAGGATTATCTTCTGTACCGAGTTTATAAACATACAAGTTAACACACACATGCCGCCTAGAGCTGAAGCAACAATTTGTGAATCATACAAAGAATTGCTCCATGCGGGAATCGAACATGCTACACGTTGCACAGCGACCAGTTGCCCAGCCACCGCGCCAACATATACATACAATATGTACATTATACAATATAACATTGTCCATAAATATATACTATATAAATACTATGTATATACATAACAACTTATCTATGTACATTCTCACACCACTCGAAACTCTAAGCAAACAGTTGGAAATGAGTATCACACATGAACTTACATTATCATCTATATCTACTAATAACATAGTGTTATGTATGTGTTTACATAGTTTCGTAAGAGTCAGGGTTATATAAATAAATGAGAAGTGACCAGGCCTTTGAACTGGACATCTGTGTGGTACAAGTTGTAGGATTAGAGCGATTTTATATTTCTTTATTTATTGAGAACCAGTTTTTAACCGTGGTTTGAATGTGGATAAAAGTATGTTTTTTTTAAGACCACGCGATTTAAGTTTCAAAGTATATAATAATACTCTTTTTCAGTAAAATGAAATGAGCTGAAGAGTACAAGCTATTTATTTTTTCCTAAAATTATCCGATTTTATGGGTGTTATTTTAATACATTACTGTCAATTAAATCAATAAATAAATATTAAATCAGTAAAATTTCATAAAAAACTATCGTGAGACATACTCAATTTTTACGTGAGTAAACCGTGATTTTTTGTTAATTAAAAGTACCTAAATATTATAATATACCTATAGTTTCTAATGGACAGGTTCATATATTTAATCTAACAACAGTATTCGAAATATCATAACTCTGACCAGTAAAGACATCCTCTAAAAACCCGTTACCTATACAAATTATCTAATACCATTGTCAAAAAAATACATTTCCTTTCCTTCACCACATATCACCCGCGACCTCTCCCCCCTTACACCACACACAGCGTCCCGTTAATGAGACAGTGACCGATATGTAGGCGAAAGGTCGTATGTCTGCGTTACCCAGAGCCGCTGCGATTATGATGCCAACGTGTTTTGCTAGCTCGTCGCTCGTCGCCTTGTTGCCTTGTTGCTCAACTAGGACAGGATAAAACATGGTACTAATACAAAAATGTATATTTTTTGTTTGGGTACTAGTAACTACATAGTATCGCTAAAGTACCGACAGAGAGATAGATAAATTAGTTTTTTGTGGTTTGATGTTCTGCTCATTAATATTGCAATTGCCCCCTATTTCATAAAAAAAAAACAAAAAAAAACAATGACTCTGAATATATCAAAGAAATTGTAAACATGTATTTTTTCCATTCGAAGCTACACTTTGGAAAGAGCACCTAGCTTCACTAACGAACAGACTGACAGACTATTTTTTTTTGTTGACATTTCAAAAGTACCTATTTATGGTTTAATTGGAATATATTATTTGACTTTGACTTTGGTTTAAATGCAAAAAAACATCTTGGTTTAGTTAAAAGTTTCATTGTGATCAATTTTACCAACATTACGTTTATATTTGGTATCACTTTTATTATAGTACAGAGAATCTTAATAATTATGTGATACGATACAAACACTTTTGTGCCAATTAAGATTTGTTTTTCAAAGTTTAGAAACGATTTGGTATTTGAATATTCATAAAACAAAGTAACGGTTTTATTGCATTAATCAATATTGCGAACAATTTTAATATTCATATCTTGCGAATAGAATTTCAAAACATACTAAATTAATTAGTCATCGAAGTTTTGTATTCTGTTGACTTGGAAACAATAATGCTAACGCGTTTATGTCTTTTCTATGGGTTTAATGGGCGTAGCAAAATATAAGAGTAGCAAGTTGACTGTATTGTTACTTTTTGTACTAGCGATCTAATCAAATTTTATATTGAGTGTTTTATATCTGGATTATTTCTTATTATAATGAGGATTAATACATAACAGTAACCTTAGTATGAGCTTGAACTATTCATTCTACTAGGTATACCGATGACAATCGCTATACGCTATTACTAACGGTTCAAAGGTAGGCAACGAACCTGTAACTCCTCTGGTGTTGCGGGTATTCATGGGTGACGCTGGTCGCTTACCATCTCCTCGTTTGCCTCTTATCTCCTCACTTCTAAATTCCCTACATTGTCATTCATACATAATCTCCATTCAGTAACCAACTCATTCCAAAGTAGACTTAAGTGGTATTATAATAAATGTTATTTTATATAAATTACATAATTTAGTGGCACTTTAGTTCGGATGTTGATAGTTATTTAACAATAAAGTAGTAGTGGGTGGTCCGTGGTACTACAATGTTGTATTATGGTTTTTATTACCCGATTACGCTGGAAAAAGGGTAAGGTTTTAGTAGTTTGTTTAAGTATTGAGGTCATAAAAGGTTTAAGTATAAGGGCTAGTATTAAATTAGACTTAAGTATACCTTGTAGGTTTTTCATAGTTTTGTGTGAATTTGGTTATAATATAACAATACTAGAGGTGCACATAACTCAGACCCGTACATATGGCTTATACATGTGCCTCAAAAAGCCATCAGACCACCACAAATGGAGCCCAGTAGAGCTTATGCCTAATCCGGAGCTGCGGACTTACCGGGGCTCCGGCTTGAAAGCAAAAATGAAAACGGGATAGTTTTTAGTCAGCACGAGTCTGACACTCCCTCTCGCCTCACCCAAGGTAGGAGAAGTCATTAGATCAGATTCCTCCTGTAAAACAAAGAGGCATAACTGCTTAACAAAGGGACTCTATAAGAGCAAAAAAGGTCTTAAATTCTATTAGAGCAAATGAGATAATTACGATTTTAAAATTGCAGCAAGTTAAGAATTGCAATAGGCTCTACAACTATTCAATAAAACTCATAACATTATTGAAGTTACATTACATATTATGTGCCCTCGCAAACGACACATATGAGGTTATATTAATATCTCTATATTTACCTTATCTATGAAGCAACAATTTCATACAAAATCCATCTACATACCTACCTAATACCTGCCTAGAAGCCCTCACCGCAAGATTAGCAAATAAACTAAATAATGCATACAAACCAGGTCACACTGCGCACGACTGGCCAATCAGTTCGTTCAAGGCGTTTTTATATAATCAAGCTAATTAACGCTTTAAAGCGATTTACATGAAATTATGTAGCTGCTGAATTATTTGAAATATTGTCGGTGTCTGAGTGATCTATTGATGTGGTGTTATGATTGAAATATTTAATGGAGTAGAAGACTGTGTTGTTTTAGTTTTTAATCGACTTCGAAAAAAAAAGGAGGTTCTCAGTTTGACTTGTATGTATGTATGTTTGTGCGCGATTATCTCGTGTTTAGCTGAACCAATTTTGATGCGGTTTTAGCACAGTATTTTTCAAACTTAGGAGAAGGTTTTAGGTATATTACCGAAATTAAGTAAACGGTACGCTATTTAACTGTTAGAAGGTTTCCTTATTTAAAAAGAGTTTTTATGAACTCAATTATTTTTCTTTGTTACAGATTCAAAATTGAGCTGTGAAAACGTTATTTACTTCGTGTCTCTTTATAAGGTAATTTTTAACTCAAATTATACATATTTACGTTTACACATTAGTAAATGACTAAATGATTCTCTACCTTTTGTTCGATTTTGTATCAACAACCATACCTTGATCCGTATTTTAACACACATACTACCATAAAAAATACCTTTACTTACTTCTCCTGCCTTGGGCGAGGCGACAGGGAGTGTCAGACTCTTACTGACTAAAAACCACCCCGTTCCTACTCCTGCTTATCAAGCCGGAGCCCCGGTAAACCCGCTAAGTATTCCACAGCTCCGGAGCTATACACTTCTACTTACTTCATCAAAACAAGCGTGATACACATTTCTCGTAGCACAGAACGATTTACCATCTGAAGTATGTAGCAATTAAAGATTAAAGCTGCTCTCGGGCCAAGCGGAGGTCCGAGCCTCTACCATGTGTTCTAAGCAATAGTATTTTTACAAGGTTTTATTTATTTAACTTTCAATATATCTTTATATATATAATTCTTCTGTACGTGTGTATGTCACTGAACTCCTCTTAAACGACTAGACGGATTTTGATGAAACTTTTTGTGTGTGTTCAAGAGGATCTGAGAATGGTTTAGATTCACAATTTTGTCCGCTAGACAAATTTTTTTTAATTAATTTTTAATTTATTAGTAGTTGTTGATTTTGGAATGTTTTACATTGAATCCGACAGACGGCGCTACCATCGCAGTGTCAAATATTAATGACGTTAGATATTGTCATAACATTTGAATAACAATTTTCATCAAAAAAGTCCAGAATGTTTTAGCTTATTAAAAAAAGTTTAAAATTTTCAAATTAAAGACGTGTAGACAGGACAACGTCTGTCGGGTCCGCTAGTGTATGTATGAATTATTGAAGCAGATATATTTCACAGATGTAGTTGAATTTTTATTTACGCTTTAAGTTTTGTCAAGTCAAAATCAAAGTCAAATCATTAATTATTCCAATTAAACCATAAATAGGTATTTTTAAATATATGACCATAAACGTTAAGCTTATTTAAAAATATACATACATTTGAACTCGCTAGTAGGTAGTAGGTTGACTGTTGAATAAAATGTAAGATACTGAATTACTTCTAATTTTTGTATCATCATTAAACTTGGCAATTATATAAAAAGTGTGTTACTCCTGCAGTTTTACCCGCTGTTCAGTTCCTATTGATCATAACGTCATGTTTTATAACCTATAGGCTCCTTCGATAAACGTACTATCCGACAAAAAAAATATTATTCAATTTGGACCAGTAGATCCTTCACCACCACCAAAAGCGTTGTGCTGTTTTTTCTTTTAAAAAAACGAAACTAGAATTTTCTCCTGTGTCGTGAGTGCGTTTACAAACATACAAATTCACATACACATGACACCTAGACCCGAAACAACAATTTTTGGATCACACAAAGAGTTGTTCCGTGCGGGAAATGAACCCGCTACACGTTGCACGGCAGCCAGTTGCCCAGCCACTGCGCTAACCGTGCAGTCTTGCTGCTATCGAGTATCGACAAAATATACTATAGCCTCAGACTCGTGGTAGAGGGTACTGGTCTAGGGTCCCGTTAAATGAGGGTCAAATTAACTTTGTATTAGTCTCGTCTCAATCAATTCCAAGTAGTGTCTTAGTGTGTGGTACAAGTTGGAAGCAATTGCGCCTAGTTTTATTTATTGCATCAAAATATTTTTTACAAAAAATAAAACCTTAAATAAGTAATAAATAAATATGTACAACATTAACTAAAATAAATAAAAAAAATATTAATAAAAATTGCTATAGGGAGTGGCACGTCGGTTAGTAAATAAGTATGATAGGTAGGTAAAAAAACAAACGACTACCTCAGTGATCAATTAGTCGCAAGCATGACTGCCACACTGAACCCCTCAGACTTCTCGCTGGAGTTTAATATACTAACCAGAAAATTATTTGCTCAATAATAGGAATTTATAATATAGGATGGAGTAGACTCCATGCGAGAGAGCAGACTCCATAGAAGGCAGTTCCAAAGAACTGTTCTTTGTCATACTCGCACGGATTACGGACTTTATGATTTCATTTTCTAAAGTAAAATTAGCCTAAGTTACTCCTTACTCCTTGTTCAGCAGTGGACATCTCTAGGCGATGATGATGATAATGACTCCTTGGTATATCATACAAAGTCGACTCAGCCATTTCGGAGATTTGCTGAAACAAAAAAAAAATTTTTAGTTTATGTATCATATATATTTGGTAAAAAGCGGATATACCAATATCCCAAACAGAGATTCCAATATTATTTAATAGTCTAGAATCTAGATTACTAAGTGAGGTCATCGTACTCGCCACATAACTGAAATGCATTTTAGCTAATCAAATTACCACATTCCATAAAATTCACTAATTTCCTAAAATAACCACAAAAACTATATAAATTGGAAAAAGTTAAAAGTCCATTCACATCACACCAGGATCTAAAAATAACATATTTTTCTTAAAAAAGAGTTACATTCACAAAATGCTAAATTAATAATGTTATTTAATTGCCCCCATCCTTTCGATCTTATAAAAACTATTGAATGAAAGAAAACATAAAATTTTAGCTTCACTTAGCCAATTCGATTCGGTATTTTGTATTAATTTAGTTGTAAAGTTATTACCAAAAATATTATGAAATATACTCTAACATCATTCTTATTATTTATCTGCAGAAACGACATAGTCATATGTAAGCGTATTATTTAAAAAAAATACGTTGTCCCACACAAGTATTTTTCCTTTCGTGGGTACGTTTACAAACATAGAAGTTCACATACACATGACACCCAGACCCGAAACAACAATTTGTGGATCACACAAAAATATTTTCTGTGCAGGAACTGGTCTCCATAAAGTACCGGTGTATGTCTTAATTATACTTCGACTGCACGGTGGTTGAGCAACTGGCTGCCGTACAACGTGTAGTGCATTCGATTCCCGCACGGAGCAAGTCTTTATGTGATCCACAAATTGTTGTTTTGGGTCTGGGTGTCATGTGTTTGTGAACTTGTATATTTGTAAACGCACCCACGACACAGGAGAAAATCCTAGCGTGGGGCAACGTTTAAAAAAAAGTATACACCGTGAGATATTACCATAATAAAACAAAAATGAGTGACAGTACTAACTAAACAAATAATTAATTATTCACAAATCGCTACCCGCTTACAACTTGCACGGCGTTTTATCGTTTATCCAGGAAGAAATTAAACTAAGGCTAGCACTTTAGCCCATCTAGATCTGTGCATACAGTCTAGGTGTTAGTATGTTCAAGTAAAATAACTGGGAAACAAGTGGATAGGGTTAGTTCATTTTTTTATGGTATAACGAGCAGACGGATCACCTGATGGTAAGCAATCGCCGCCGCCCATGGACACCCGAAACACCAGCGATGTATTGAATCAGTAGTACGTAATCAATAGCCACTAAACCAAAAAAATGACAATAATTTTTCGAGTCTCTACTACTATCTTAAAGTCAAAGCATTTATTCCAATTAATCCTTAATTAGGCACTTTTGAAACATCAAATTGACTTGTCCATCAGTGAAGCTAGGTGCTCGTTCAAAAGTGTAGCTCAAAACTGTTTCAAATTTTTAACAAAAATGCAAACTAATCTACCATCTACAATTTTTTGCACTAAACTAAAAATGTTCAAAAACATTAATCTTTGTAACTGTGAAATCCATAATCGCTGTAGTTGGTTGATTTTTATTACACATCTGATATATAATGGGCGAAGAATTTTATTTGAAAAGCCGTGAAAATCGCCATGTTTCAAAATTTTTACAAGATTTTTTGCTACGATTTTGATTTCGATGTAATCATGGCGGTTGTAATTTCTTACACGTGTTGTTTCTTTTTTAATGGCTGTCTAAAATCGTCGAAGATTTTTGTAACTTTTCTATGGAATAATCGAAAAAAACTCAATAGAACTTTGCCTGACCCAGGAGTCAAAACCAAGTCCTCTTTATCCAGAGTCACCCATACGACTACTAGACATACAGAGTAAAAATTTGTTAGAGAAAAATAATCTTTAAAACTCTCATCCATATACGGTATAAACACAACCAAGATTAAAGTAGTACGTACCTATATAACTATCTCTACATCACAAGAAAAAAATCTCGCCCCATTTTCTTAACAACAAACATGACAATAAGATCTAAATTCCTATGTCACAATCTACATACAAATTCCAATATGATTTAATACTTGTATCGTACACACGGACAGACGATTTTGTTACTTACATAAGTACGTGAACGCAGGACATTCACCCCATCAGAACATTGCAAAAAGCTTTGATGCAGTCGTACACGACGGGACACGAGTATTGGCGCACTGGAATTATGATTAAAACAATTTTTATTTTAATTTAACATTGGTGAATTTAATGTGAATTTCTGTTATTGATTGAGTGATTTTAGTGGGTTTTATTCGTTTTAATGAGTCAATTGGAATATTGTTTTAAATAGCCTTAATAACGGTACGGTATCTAGATAATATTATGTTCTAGTTTTTAACTGACTTCCCAAAAATAACCTGCTGTTCTGAATTCGGCCGGTATGTTTTTTTTTTAAGGACCGATTTGCGTGATTCTTTTTGTGTTTGAAGTGGATTAGCTCATATAAGTTTTTAAACTGACATGGTCACTAACACTATTATTAATGGATTAGCTCAGTTGGCCCCATAAAAATTAGTTTCATATTGGTTCAGTAGTTTTTATTTGTATGATAATAATATGTTCAGTATTAGTATACGAATATAATTGACGAAAAGTATTTGTATTTTAATTTAATTTCTATCTAACTAGCATGTTTTCTACATTAATATATGTATAACTTATCATGAAATTTCTAGAAATACTAATCGATTCATTCTTTTTTTAAGCCATTCATCACAGAAGATAAAAACAAAACATAGATATACCTCCTACGCAGCACATCTATCTATATAAGTACATGGTACTTTGTCAAGATAAAATAAAGTGTATTGACTTACAATTTTTTGTTTAAACAACACACGTGCGTAATTATCGAGTTCATTTAGTCAAATACATTTAGGTATTGGTCGTCGATACAATCTGTAGCCATTAATCTATGAGTAAGTTAAATAAATCATGTTAAAGATCACTATCTCTTTACATGTTTTTTAAACGCACACCTGTGATTTTGGAGCAAAAAAGTTTGTTAATTAGTTTTCTAGAAGTACTCCTTGTTGATGCGTAATTCTTCATTATATTTATATTGGTAAAGAAAAATTCCTAACATAATTGTATGATACAGCTAAAATAAAAAAATGAAGCAGCTCTAAATAGAATATTTGCATAAAACATTAATTTAATTGCTGAATATAACTTTAAAACTCTCCAAAACTTATTCGATTGAGTCGAAAGCTGGGCTAAGTTTCATGACATCAACAGCCTATAAGTGGCCACTGCTGACCAAAGGCCTCTTCTCACATGAAGAAGATTTGAGCATTAATCACCGCGCTTGCTCAATGCGGGTTGGCGATTTCAAACTTATAATCAGAAATTATAAGTGCAGATTTTCTCACGATTTTTTCCTTCACCGTTTGTCAGTGGTGTCTAAAAAATATAAGAAAGCACATATAACTCAGACAAAATCACATTCATTCTTGCCGTTGGTAGGTTAAGTTTAGAAAATAGATAAAAACATTTATTTTAATATTTAATTTTAAATGTATACCAAACAATTCCACGCACCAGTTTAATTTGCTCGCCAATGTACGCACCTTGTTATAAATCCTTGAGCATCAAGTCGGACTCAGGCATAACGGTGTGTACCAGTCGAGTTATTAGCACGTGATACCACTGATATGTAAGGGGGGTAAGCAGGAATCCAGGTGTGGTTGGTGGTAATGAAAAAAAAAGGTTGTAAGGAAGTTGATGAAAACAGGTTGTTTTAGTGTTTAGTCTAATTACTACAAATACGATTGATTTTGTTTTTTTTTTCAGTTCAAAAATAATATGGTATCGAATTCAATTCATAAGTCGGTATTTTTGTTTTTATTATGGTAATAGAGTCAACCCGGGTTTAAAATTGTTATGGTTGCACTAATTATTGGATTTTAAAGTCAGTTATAATAGAAAAGGGTTGTTAATCGTGCCCGACGTAAAGTTGTAGTATTGCCTCTATTTAGAACATATTTATTTACAAATTCGCATTTAAGTTCTATTATCTTGCATATAAGACACAATCGAAAATACATTTTATCTCACGTGGATCTACGTTTCGGCACATGACGTGTTAATGGTACAACTTTTGTATTGCATAGCATAGGAAAAGTATAGCAAGAAAAGCATAGCAATACAAAAGTTGTACCATTATATTATTATTGGGTAATGAGTGAGCAGAGATGTACACATGTTTTGAATTTTTTTTATGTTTCACTTGTTAGGTACTCTAGAATTCCCATGAAATCAAGTGTTAGTTTATTACTATACCTACCTAATACTATATCCTTCCTTAAAAACAAATTCACATGTTCTAAAAATGCAAGGAAACTAAGATATCTGTTATAATCCCACACAACGCAAACTAGCGTAATGACCGGATGGTTATTATAATCGACAACAGATGTCGTTGTTCAATAAAACGACAAACGAGTTTAATAACTACCTTCCTTTTTGAAAAAAGTAAAACTACGCTTCCATCCTTTCGAAAAACCTTGAGAAGTAATTTAATATTACGGTTCTTTATAGTCAAGGAGGTGACAGTAGTGTTGTTTTGTGATTTGGTTGTTTATTTTTGGCAAGTTATTAAAATAAAGTGGTCTTATGTGGTCTGGTGAATCTATTGTCTATAGTAGTAGCAAAACTGATTGAAATTTATGAAAGTAGTAGTAGTATTTTTAGGGAATAAAATCATACAATGACTTCTCCCGCCTTGGGCGAGGCGAGATAGAGTGTCAGACTCTTACTGACTAAAAACCACCCCATTTTACTTTTGCTTTTCGAACCGGAACCCTGGTAAACCCACTAGGTAGTCCGGCTGCTCTGGATCAGGCATCAGCCTTACTGGACCCCATCTGTGGTGGTCTGATGGCTCTTTGAGGCTACCCTTGCCGTCCATAAACCAGCAATTGTAGGTAGCCTGTGTACGCCAATATACTCTACAATGTTACATGGGACTCATAACATTACTTAATAACAAGTACCTCGTCAATACATAACAAGTATGATGCTTTTTGTTATGTTATGTTATGACCAATTCTATAAATTGATTGAATTCACATAATTCACGGTTCATCGTCTATTACTATTATTTTAACGAAGCGAAGCATATCAAAAAGTATTTTTATACGTATCTAAAGATAGTCACAATTATTGCTTTTGGATTAAAATAATTTCTTCCATTTTGTACCTTATTTCTTAAGCAATTAGATCGCAAGTTTATAAACAGCAGAGGTGCTTATATACAACGTATTTTGGCATTAAACAGCCTATAATTTAGTAGCCTTATGTTCGTTTTCGCCAACCTCTCTTAAATAAGGATGATGACGGGGTATGAAAATTAAAAATCTATTTAGTCCGTCAGTTAGGTAATGATAAAATATTAGACACGTAGTTATTTATTTTGTCATATAAGATAACAATACTTAGATAAAACGTATCAAAGTTTAGGAGTGGGAGCAAATACGTCATTTCTACGAATAAAACGTGCCTAAAAGTGACGTTACGTGATATTTCAAATCAAAATATCTTCGAAAGTATTCGTCTCCGTAAGAAGATACAAAATTTGGTATATAATATATTAAAATAATCTACAAGACGGACATTAAAATAAAAATTACTGATCTACCCTATTTTAAGGCATCCTTTAAACCAAGATAGGTGACTCTTAACGACATTTTGCTTTTCACCACCACCATAAATGACTTCTAACAATCCAAGTAACTAACTCTAATCCCACGATGGTTTAAGGGTGACCAGTGTGCTACACCGTAGAACCAAACCTGGGGGTCTACTCTAATTCCACGAAAACCGAAGTTTCGTCCGAAACTTCGGTTTTCGTTATCATCATTTATTGCGAACCTTAAATAAAAATGAACGAATGAAATGAAGATTACATAGGTTTTGATTCGAAATTAAAAATAAAAAGTTATTTTAAATAATTTCATTAGTAAATCAATAAAACCTACAGCCGAAATTTAAACGAAACTTCGGATTCGAGAACCGGAGTAGGCTCCCTGAAACTCTATCCCCCATTACTCTCAACCAATAGGTAAGGACAAGCAAAGGTTCCCATAGGACAAGTAACATAATGAAGATAATAATTATCTGCGGACATAAATATGATACCAAATTAGGTGGTCAGATGACGGAGCCAGTTTTAAAACGGCATGGGAAACTAGTTTTAGCGGTCCGTCAGACTTTATGCGGAGAGTCGGGCCGCGAGGACTGAGGGTTATGTGTAAGCGGGTGTATTGGCGGATTGGGTTTTAAGCCAGGCCTTAGTCTGCTATTACAATTGTGTCAGAATGGTCGATCATTGAGCAGTGCAAGAGGGACGGAGCTATACAACCTACATAGCTCTAGTCTCTTTATTGGTTATTGAAAAAGGGTTCATGTCTTAAATTATTACTTAAAATTGAAACTTTACTCGTATTACACTTAATAATGATAGCGTTATATTATACAGTTGTATTTCGTTGTGTGGGTAAGGTTATCGGAGACGCATTAATCTTCCGCTTCCTAATCTTCCCAATCCCCTTTTCCCCAACAACCCTTAAATTCCTAATGCCCAAAAGGCCGGCAACGAACTTATAACGTCTTTGGTGTTTCGGGTGTTCACGGGCAGGGGCGATTGCTTACCATCAGGTGATCCGTCAGCTCATTTACCGGCTTAAATCATATAAAAAATAGAGACGAATTGCTCACCAGGTACACTTTCTATAACTCTTCCAGTGTTGCGATTATCAATGGCAGTGATCATCAGGAAATTCTACCCTTTTACCCCTTATGCGATAAATCAAATACCCGAGTCAATTCTCCAGCGGTTGTCCTGCAGAGCTGCGGACTTCTTGGAGCTACGGACTTCTTAGAACTACGGACTACCTAGCGGGTTTACCGGGGTTACAGTTTGAAATGCCGGAGAAGAAACGGGGTGGTTTTTAGTCAGTAAGAGTCTGACACTCCCTCTCGCCTGACTCATTCAATGATATTCAGCAATCATTGAATGATATTCCCCCTTAAAATAAGCGGTTCTCCTGGCCCCACAGCCCGCTCCTTATTTGTCTACAAGCGATCGGGTACAGTTACCCGCAATATAATCTAGTCGCTCACAATAGGTTTAATCGTGCGATACAGTCGTGATGTACAGTCGGCGACAGAACCGTTCGCAGCTATTATTTTTCATCACCAATTTCGTGATCAGACAATCAATATTAAGGTTTTTTTATTTGGAGTTTTGGACGATTTTCCTTCTACGATTTTATGTTGAGAGATATAAAAAAGTATTAGCTAAGATTTATGTAAGGAACTAAACTAGCTCGTCGATTACTCTAGCAGTTTCGATTACCGCACAGAACAACTCTTTGTGTGATCCACAAACTGTTGTTTCGTGTCTGGGTGGCATGTGTATGTGTACTTGTATGTTTGTAAACGCACCTTTGACACAGGAGAAAAGCCTAGTGTGGGGCATCGATGTTTATATAAAAAAAAAACGATTTTGATTCTTGGTAAGACGCGAGGGAATGTCAGACTCTTACTGAATAAAATCTCCCCGTTTCATAGAGATCCGTAGAGGATTACCTGCTCTTCGAGCCGGAGCCCTGATAGCACTAGATAGTCCACAACTCCGGGTCGGGTATCCCCTACTGGGCCTCACCTACGGCAATCTTATGACTCTTTGAAGCGCCGTACGCACAGTTTGGTTCTGGTTAGGCGGCGAGCTACCCATGCTCAGGTGAGCATGGGTAGTTCGCTCGGTAGGGTATTAGAGTAGGTACCCTAGTACCCTAGATTATATTAGTATCGCTAAGTAATATAAGCTAGCATAATAATTAGTACCTAGAACTAATTACAACAAGCCTACTAACTTATCTGATTAAAAGCAGATACTCTCTGCCTACCCCTCGATTAATAACAGGTTTATTATTATACGTCTGAAGTAGAATAAGTTAATCGAACGTCAATCATGTGCAACGCCCAACGTTTAATATAAAATTATAATTGTCTAATAATAAAAACTTGTCACGTGCAAATTGATGACATGGTGCCAATAATAAGAAGCTAGAGACATCCACCTTTTTAAGATAATACAATTATTTCACTATACTTTTTAAAAGGCTCTTCCCGCCTTGGGTGAATCGGAAAAGAGTATGTGATTCTTACTGACTAAAAACCACCCATTCCAACTCCTATATCGAGTCAGGACCTTTGTAACTTATGGCGACCTCCATAACATAATGGCAGACCACAGAATACATTAGTATATTGGTATAGACATCAACAACCACTGGACACCAGGAAGACTAAAAGAGTCTTCTCACACAGAGAAAGGTTTGAGCATTAATAACCACGCTTACTCATTGTGGGTCGAATCTTCAAAGTTATAATTAGAAATTATAAGCCTTTTTTTTATGACGGGGGAAACCTTCAAAAGGCGCCTAGCTTTTCGGGGATAAAAGACTAGGGAGTGTGGGATTTTTACCTAACTAAAACCACCGCGATGGCCACCCTCTGCACCTGTAAGGGTCACCGGGTCCTCTTAATAGACAGAAATTATAAACCTAGATTTCCTCACAATGTTTTCCGTCACCAAAGTTTTTTTAAAAGGCCACCAAACCACCAAAATCAAGACCTCATCACTACCAGAAAACCAAATCCGTTTACTCACCGCTATGCACCAAGAAAACCGTTAAAACCTTTACCGAAAAAAAAATACAGTAATAACCGAAACATAATTAAGACATAACACGGTGAAACAAACAAACAGATTCACCAAGTTTAAGGTCATTGTACACAATCTGCTCAACTTCACATCAAGCTACACATAACCAGTATAAACTGACCTCCTAATATTCCAAAAGGTCATACAAAGCCAGACCATTATTGTTTGGTCATGTGTCCACTAACAATAGTAACACAACTTCACATCAAGCTATGCAGAACCAGTGTAAGTAGACCGTCGAAAGTGTGGAAAGATCATATAAAGCGGGGGTCATGTTATATGGCCATGTATACACTGATTGTACGCATGCGTCACGGCGTATGCACAAGGGCGAATGGTATAATGTGTTAGGTAATTTTTATTCGAGTATTGTTTTGTGTGGATCTTAATTTCAAGTGTGTGTGTAATGCAGTTGGAATGCGTATGTGAGTGACATATTTGGAAAATGACTTAATGTTATGAGTGGGTGCTGACAGCCTCGTAGAAGATACTTATTTATCAACAGTGCTCTTCTTGTGGTTGTCTTATGAGCCTATTAACCATACATTTGACAATGACCGGCAAGCAGCACCCTCTAGGCACTTACTCTTGAAACCAATATCAATGTCAATGCAATTTCAATCTCAATGAATACAACCCTGTCATAACACACACAACAGTCAAAACTATATATCCTCAATCCTAGCTGTAAAATAGCATTCAGTATACGGAATATGCAGCCAAACTCAATACCATTTAACAATAATTATTAAGTCTTTGACTGCCAATAGAGAACTGTCGAAGGCAAATCCTCCCCTAACATCGGTGACCACCACGGCGTTCAATGTGTTAATAATTTATTTCAATGTCGATCCATCGTAACTGGATTGAAGAATAAGGCCCCTGATCTGATAAGCCTCTCTAATGAAAAATCCGTAAGTAGTCTTTTTTTGAGGAGGGAAAATCATGCAATGACTTCTCCCACCTTGGGTGAGGCGAGAGGGAGTGTCACACTCTTACTGATTATTACCACCTCGTTCCTACTCCTGCTTTGCGAAAATCCGAATCCCTAGTAACCACACTAGGTCCCCAGCCCGGATCAGGCGTCAGCCCTACTGGACCCCATCTATTGTCAATAATAGTCTACTATTTATTTTAAGACAACTGAACAATGACTTCCAGACAAGCTCTCTGAAACTTTTATCAATAAAAAAATCCAAAAAGCATTACCTCTAATTCTCTAATTGAACCCATGGTCATGAATAAACTTCTCTACTCCAGATTGCAGGACATTAAGATTTGATCAAAGTCCTTTATCGAACACAATCACACAGTTAAAACTAAGACTTTGTTACGGTATTGGTCCTGCCCTCAATTCCGGCATGATGCGTCAACCGAATGGTTTCATTTCAATATTAAAGTAAAGTATGCCAAATATTTACCAGATTACCTCATCGAAACGGTAACAACTTGGTAAAATGAATTAACAATATCATTGTAACAAATACAATCAACAAAAGAATTTGTAAATTCACTACAATTGTTCATTTGTTCGATGCGACTAAAGAGAATTGGTTATTTTTAAGTCGTCTTATAATAATAAATGTTTTACTTGTAATGATTCATACATCCAGTTAATCATTATCGTGATCAGACTATTATCATTATCATCATCAAGGGCCTATAGGTGCCCACATCATATCACATAACATCAACAGCCTATAAGTGGCCACTGCTGACCAAAGGCCTCTTCTCACACAGAGGTTTGAGCATTAATCACCACGCTTGCTAAATGCGGATTGATGATTTCAAACTTCTAATTAGAAAATAAAAGCCCAGGTTTCCTCACGATGTTTTTTTTTACCGTATATTAATGGTGTCTAAAAATGCCAGTTTGATGTAATCATATTATATTAATACAAATCTCTTTATACAAATATTATGTAGTAAAGAAAATAAATACTTCTCTGCTTACCCCATCAAAGTATACAACTGTAGTTGTATTGCATAATATCTGGTGATAACTTCTATTATAAACCTTATCTCACTATAAATCTGTGAGTCATTGTAACTTAAGTGTTTGTCAAAGAGTCGGTTAACACAGGGACGTAGTTAGGGCTATACGGGCCCCAACTTAGGGGCTCTTTGTATAAAATGGACCACACCATAAAGGAAATTAAAATTATATTAAGTAAAATGGTCGACAAAAATATGTAAGGATGAAAATAGTACAGAATATGATATTGGTCTTTTTACTTTCAAATGTTTTTTTTATAACGGAACAAAGGTGGAAAGTGTTCACTTTGTAAGTACACAATTTGACACACACATCACATGAGCAGCGGCCACTGCTGACCAAAGCTTCTTCTCGCATGGACAAGATTTGAGCATTAATCACCACACTTTCTCAATGCAAGCTGGCGATTATTTGACACTTACTGTATAATTTAACACTTACTTCATTATATTAGATAACTTTAAAGATAACTTTAAAAGGTAGTAAAATGTAATCGTTTAGTTACAAAAGTATTTCTTTTTTAAAACCATGTCAATTATTTTATAATAAATTTTATAAAGCTATAGTTTTCATATTTAATCTTCTAAAATAAAATATATATATCTATAGTTTTCACATTTAATTTTGTTCTCCAAGTGCCCAAAGCCCCGCTCAAAGAGACCTAACTCCATCCCTGTACACACGCATAGCATAGCGGTGTTTTTATAACCGGCGTTATTGACCGCTCATTTCTTTGTTCCAATGTTAGCTAATCGGACGTTTAGAGGTTACGGCACACTAGGGAACCCTTGTATTTGATATTGGCTGGTAAATTCCACGATTTGATAGAGATAAAAGATCAATGACACGGCTTAAACGGTTTGAATTGTTACTCTTTTAGTTTGTATTAAAGATTTTCTTTGATGATTTTTTATATTATTTGATCTGGTTTTATTTTTTTACTTTGTATTTTAGTTTTGATGCTGTATAAAGTTTATAAGATCGACTATAGCTAATTCTATTCAATAGGATAGTAGGATTTATCGATTTTAGTACTAAATTTTATCCGAAGACCTATTTTCAATACTTTACATAAAGTGACTATAGGCACTAAGAGTTCGGAGCTACGGACTACTACCAGGTTACCGCGGCTCGCAAAGCAGGAGTAGGAACAGAGTGGTTTTTATTCAGTAAGTGTCTGATACTCCCTCTCGCTTCGCCCAAGGTGAGAGAACTCATTGGATAATTCTTCCCCTTAAAAAGACAATATGAGTATAAATTAAAAACTATATCCACTGTTCCCTTTTTAAATAGAAGACATGCTTATATAATCATCCCTAAAAACTTTATGTGAATGTAATTCCTCTAGTTTAGCAGGTATCCATGGGCGAAGCTGATTGCATACCATCAGAGAATCTATCAGCCAGTTTGCCCTTATCTCATAAAAAAATATCTTACCAACTTGATCTAGATCACTGCAGTTAAAACAACCATCCAATCTACACGCACCCTTACCTCAACACGTTAGAAACAATTTATAGTGAATACTACAACACTGGTTTACACAATCTATGTGGAACGTGATTCTCTAAATGTTTATTGTAAAACTAGGTTTTCCTGTCGGTTAACCAAAGTTTAGTTTAACGGTTTTGACCGCATACGGTAGCTCAGTGCTCAGGAATCCCAATCGCACCATTTGCTGTTGCCACTGACTAATAATGTAATCGGATTGCAATGTGTACTGTTATGATTGTACGAACTCTGCACATATACTTATATACAGACTTATATACCCAAAGGAATAAACAGAGGTGCCCATTTATAAAAGTTGTAAGACTCATATGCTGTATTTTTTATGGTATAAGCCGGTAAACTAGCAGACGGATCACCTGATGGTAAGCAATCGTCGCTACCCATGGACACTTGAAACATCAGAGGCGTTACAAGTGCACTGCCGGCCTTTTGTGAGTTAGGAATTTAATGGGGGATGGGGAATCGGAGATTGTGAAGATTTGTGTAATTGGGCTGTATTAATAAGAACGACCAACTAGCCAAATAATTATTCATTAAATACTCGTACAAACACTAATGTTCGTCTTTTCTTTTTCCACAGATGTGACTAACCCCGTCATGGCAGCCACGGACGGCCAAGTTGTGGCCGCAGCTTCACGCTGGTGTGAGGAGGGGAGCTACCTGCGAGAGTTCGCAGTCAAGAACCGCCTGCCGAGCGTCGCCAAGATCATCAAAGGACAGTATGGAGGCCTTGGCGTCCCGACCCTACCAAGTCCTGGACTTCAGAGCACTGCTTTACTTGTGTCAGCAGGAAAAAGAAAGAAGATCATAGCTCAAGCCATCAAACTCAAAGAAGGAAGACGAATGGTCAGCGTTGGACCTCGAATAGCCATCCCCGAAACGTATAAAGGCTATTTTGAATTACTAAGCGAAGAAGGTCGCGCTGTACGATGTATCGAATCAGTATCAGAACTAGCTAGAAGGAAGCTAGACGACGGATGCCTTGTTAGAGAACCAGTTAGAGTAATTTGTGCTAAAACAGACTTAGATGGCAATGTAACAGCTGATGGAGCGAGAAATCTACCAGCTGGGGAGGTTATCATGCCTAGAGGAGAAACGTTCTTAGGTAAAAATAAGTATTTGAAATGTACGGACTCCAAAGGAGACATGGTGCTCTTAAGTCTGGATCAAAGGGGGAAGTTCTCTGCTGTGGCTAAGGAAGAGAATATAAGTGGAGTGCATACAGCGAAGACTTTGTTGACCAAACGTTTGCCGATCACTGTGAGACTAGTGCATGGAACTCCACCACGAGGGCTGAAGAGCGCTAGTCACTTCGTTCCAGAACTAAGACTGCTGTCCATGTTTGAAGAAGACCATGTTTTTGCTCTCCCCTTCCCAAAGACGGTAATGCATTAGTAGCTCTTCCCTTAGCGGCGCCACTCAAAATGCAAAGATGCAAGAACGAGGATCAAATAAAGAACTTCATGGAATTTTCTAGATTAGTGGAAAAGTGTAATCGATTGTTAGTAGACGTTGTGGATCGAATACATGTGTTGGATGGAAAGTTAGGTGATCCTAAAAGGCTTCTGAATGGACCTCTCCACGCCCCACCTTTAGTCAAAACTGGTTACTTCCTAAGACGCAGTGCGTCATCAGACACAGCGAACCAACACAAACAGATGTCCCGCCACAACCACATCTACAGTAGTCATCGAGACGAGAACAGTATCCCAGACGAATATGATGAAATAGACCAAATTTACGACTATGTCAGAGGATTTGCGCCTCTACCTAAGAATATAAAAGCATCATATTCGAATGAACCGTCTCCAAGACACGAATCCGCTCCATCATCGCCTGCAGCAACTCCTATTCACATGCCTTTAATCACAGAAATTAAACCAGAACCACCGCCGATAGAGACGATACCGACAAAGAAGCCATTGAACATTCAGAAGGCAGAGAAGAGGACGAGGAAGGCACCAACACCGATCAAAGAAACCCCAGTCACTGTTTATAAGGAGAAATGTTCCATAGCTCCAGCGGCAAATCTTCCAAAACTGTACATCAAGAATAGTGTGAACAACAGTAAGAATAGAATGGTCTTCCGTCAAAAGAGTACTTCGCCGACTAAAGAGGCACCTAGTCCAGTAGCTAGTCCGATACGACCGATCAAAGGTGACTCCCCAATCTTCAATATAAGGTATAAGAGTCTATCGAACATCCACCAAGCCATGGAATTGGATGGTACTTTAGATTCGAGCCATTCTGGAGGAAGGACGTCTGGGGATTCTGGTAATGGTCCCAAGTTGCCTGAAAAACGGTCTAGAAAGTTAAGCAGGCCGAAGTCATTGACGAATCTAGTTTGGGAGCTGAAGGGATGTCCTGATCCGGAGAAACCTAAGTCTAGAGTAAAGAATGAAAGCTACAAGAAGATTGGTAACAAATTGTCTTTGGGAGCTCAGAAAAGGGTGCCGACGTTGTATCTTTAGATTTTGGTAAGTTCAACTTAATTATTTTTTATAACTTTTATTCCAAAATATAGATAAAGTTAACCAATAGAATGAGCGCATTGCTAAACATAAGATATATCCTAGATTCCAGATTTTATTATAACAACTAAATTTCGAAAATCGACTTTTACCCTACTTTTGCCGGAGCTGCGGACTGTTTACTGGGTTACTGGGGCTTTGGCTAAAAAGCAGGAGTGGAAACGGGTTGGTTTTTAGTCAATGAGAGTCTGACACTCCCTCTCGCCTCGCCCAAGGTGTGAGAAGTCATTGGATGATTTTCCTCTATCAAAAAAACCGCTACGCTATCGATACACGATAATCGAACCTAATGCACCAAATTCGGCAGTAACCGATCCCACTTCACAACATCTGCATTACAAAGTCTATACGAGTAAAAACCGCATAAACACAGAACCTCAATTTTACTACAAAGTCGGTTAATAACAACTTACATATTAGTTAGCAAATACTTAGTGAAGTAATCTAAGTTTAGCTGGAAAATGCTATCTTGCAAGCATGCAAGTCAAGAGGTCGCGACCTCTCTGCATTCAATGTTGCATCCTCTTTGTTGAGTAAAGTGTTATGAAGGAAATATAGTGGCATATATTTAGCCTTAATACCTCGTTGGTTTACTAGTAAATGTGGTAAGAGACCTTTTATTTAATGGTTCAGTCAAAATGTTTGATAAATCAAACACTGTATGTGTAAAATTCTTTACCAGAGTCTGTGTCGCTAGATAATCTAGGCTTTAGGTCTCAAGTAAATAGATTACTTATAGGAAGACGTGCTCTATCACCGATCACCTCATCCCTTTTTTGCGGGGGGAAAATCATCCCATTCCTTCTCCCGCCTTGGGTGAAGCGAGAGACAGAGTAGGTCACGCGACGTCTCGACATCTGCTCATGATGAAGAATTCCTCTGTGACTCAAAACTAGTAGACCTCTTCTCAAATTATTTACACAAGTAAACCGTTGTTTCTATTTAATTTATTTATTTCTATTTAATTTAATGTCTCATGATAGTTATTAGAAAATAAAGATAGTAGCCAAATGCTGAACAACTAAATTCCCAATAGTTTGCCCGACTCAGACTTAACCTACCGTCTAACAAGACACTTTATGTATATATATATCGTCACGCCTTTTATCCCCGAAGGGGTAGGCAGAGGTGCACATTACGGCACATAATACCACTGTACAATGTACACCCACTTTTCACCATTTGACAAGGCACTTTATTGAGATCCTAATATAGTAATATAGGATCCTATACATAACCAATACATGATTTGTATCCTAAATAGCAAATGGTTGGCAATACTCCAAAGCTCGTCTTTACAAATGTCGTAGCAACATTAGTTCGTGATATGTCATGCCTTTGGTTTCCTATAAATTGTGAAAATGAACGAGCATTCATTATATTTCTTGTATTTTGTAATTATGTGTTAGATTCTAGTTAATAAATGGGTTTGGTTTGTTTGTAATTAGTGAAGTTGTGTGTCGAAATATACTGTCTCTTTGCTAATGGAATAGGGGTTTTCAATTCACGAGATTGCATTAGTGACACAAAGTCCTATGTTGCGAACGACCTAACGGGTAACTGAGGCTTCAGCTATAAGCGGTGGTAGGAACGGGGTGGGTTTTAGGCAGTAAAGTCAAAGCATTTATTTCAATTAGTCCTTAATTAGACACTTTTGAAACGTCAATTTGAATTGTCCGAAAGTCAGTCTGTCAGTGAAGCTAGGTGCTCGTTCCAAAGTGTAGCTTCGAATGGAGTAGAACAACCAAGAAACTCCACCACTCTATAAAAGTCTGATACTCCCTCTCACCTCACCCAAAACAAAAGAAGTCATAGAAAGATTTTTCACCCGAAGAAAGGTTTTAGTTCAAGTCTTAACTAGATTCGACTGAATATTAATATTTTACATAGAATGACGAAAGACGAATAAGTTGTTCTTTGTAAAAAAACATAGACTATGCATAATACATAGTTTTTGTCAATGAATTGTCTATTCATGTGAACTTAAAACAATTGGCGATAATGCATTATTTGGAATCGCAATTGTTTAACTTTTTTTAGTATTTTGTATTCAAACATTCTTTAAGAGTATTGTATTTCTACTTAAACTTAGCTTGAATACAACAAAACAATATTATGGTTGGCTTCTCAATAGGCATGATGATGGGGTATGAAAATTAAACATTTATTGACTGCCACACTCAGAGTCATTTAATGCTTACTTAAACTATTCTTTAGTAACGATTTTGTATGGAAAACAATTGCTAAGGACTGGGTTAAGTAACCATTAAATGACTCTGAGTGCGCGAGTTAGTCCGTCAGTTAGGTAATGAAAAAATATTAGACACGTATTTTTTTCTTTTGTCATATAAGATAACAATATTTAGATAAAACGAAGCAAATACGTCATTTCTACGTATAAAATGTACCTTCGTACGAAATGTACGACGAATGACATCGCCGCGTCTGCCCACGCTGCTCATGATGAAGAGTTTTCTGTGACTCGAAACTAGTAGAGCTTTTCTCCATTAAACCGTGAATGTTTAGTTAATTTTGTATGTCTCTTGATAGTTATTATAATAATACTACTAAACGAATCTATCGAGCTACAGACTGCCTAGCGGGCTACCGGGGCTCCGGCTCAAAAAGCAGGAGTAGGAACGGGGTGGTTTTTATTCAGTAGGAATCTGAAACTCGCTCTCGTCTCGCCCAAGGCAGGAGAAATCATTTAATAATTTTCCCCCCATTAAAAAAATAACCCGGTTTCGCCTAAACTTGCAACTACTAAAAACGAATCAATCGTAAGGCTTGCATTTATGAGGCGAGAGAAGTCATTGGATGATGCAAAATCGTGAGGTTTTTCTTCATGAACGAGGACTCCTAATAACATTTAACAGATTAATAGCTCTAACTGTACGATGAAATCCTATTACTTAATATCTTGATTAGGTTTTTGCTAAGGAGTTATTGACCGGGCAACGCCGCAGGATATACTAAGCAGATTCCTGCGTCTAATGCAAATCATTGTGTTTTAATCTTTGATCGACAACTGACATGTCGACCTCTAGAGGAATTTTAATTTGATTAGACTATTGGATCCTTCTTTTCATTTTATATTGAGGAAGAAAGTCGATTTGTAATATGATTGTGTTGTACATATCATACTAAAATATCACATTTTTAAGTGCACCACACTGCATGTATTATACCCTATCTTTCTTATGGTATAAGCCGGTAAACGAGCAGACAGATCACCTAATGGTAAGCAATCGCCGCCCATGGACACCCGAAATACCAGAGGCGTTACAAGTGCGTTGCTGGTCTTTTGGGGGTTAGGAATTAGAAGATTATTGGGAAGATAGGGAATTGGGCCTCCGGTAACCTCCCTTACACATCAAAACACAACGCAACCGTTGTGTCCCTAAATTCCTAACCTCCAAAGGGCGACAACGCACTTGTAACGCATCTTGTTAGTCGGGAGTCCATGGGCGACGGCGATTGCTTACCGTCAGGCAATACATTTGCTCGTTTACCGGCTAATACCATTAAAAAAACAGCTTATACGCACCATAATTTCAAGCGATTCCTGATCTCCCTTAACATTTTCACTATCTCCCTCCCCAAATAAGGATAAAATACGACCATAATAACAATATCCCACCCCGAAAATAGCATAATAATCACCCCAAGAAGGTCAAGGTCCCCTAATGTCGTTTTGCAAACTTTTACTGCTAATTTCTAGCTAATAGGGGCGCTCCCGACCACCGCCCTGATGCGACACGAACGCCACACCTTGATCATACCAACAATTAATGTAATGGTATGATTAGGTTCTGCACGACATTTTCAACTTTAATAGTTAGGTTAAAAGGTTGTTTGTTAATTAAGTTGGACGTTCTTGGAAATTGGAAGGGTTTTTTTTGTTTGGGATGGCTTTCTGTGTATTTGGTCGTGTACAGTTCGGTTTTAGAGGAATTTCCTCCCAACGCTTGTGAAATGAGCTCCCTGCTAAGGCTTTCTCAGTAGGCTATAATATGGGGTACTTCAAGAAGGGAGTAAATAGGTTTAAATAGGCTTAAGGGTCGGCAAAGCGCATGTAATGCCCCAAGTGTTACAAGCGTTTATAGGCCACAGTAACCACTTACCATCAGGTGGACCGAGTGGTTTCTTGCATACGCACAGTCATTGTTAAAAAAAATGAACAGCAATACTTTGTGTGATCAACAAATTGTTGTTTCGGGTCTGGATGTCATATGTATGTAAACTTGTATGTTTGTTAACCCATGACACGGGAGAAAATCCTAAGTCAAAGTTCTAAATTAGGCACTTTTGAAACGTCAATTGAGTCTGTCTGTAAGTGAAGCTAGGTGCTCGTTCCAAAGTGTAGCTCTTCGAATAGAGAAGAACAAGCAAGAAACTCTATAGTCCTAGTGAGGGGTAACGTTTAAAAACAAGTTAAAATACTACTTTATAATAAGCATACTCCCAGTAATACTAGCCAGTCAATAAGTAAATAAAATATACCTAGACAGTTCATACAACCTACCTACTTACTTTGTTAGCGAATAAAAACGGCAACATCTGGTTTTTTACACCGATAGCTCCCGAGCTGATTCAATGTAAGCTCTATAAATAAATATTACATTATGTATAACTTGTATATACCTAGCTATAGGTAGATATAAGGCTGATTTACACTTGAACACCTTGGCTGTATTTTTAAAGAGGTTTTAGTTATTGAAGTTAGTTAAAGCGACTTTTTTACTATGTATGTAGATTTATTGCCTAAAAAATCTTTGAAATGAGATTACTTATTTTAATAATCAATCTTGATCCAAATTCTTTGGATTGATCTTCATTTTTGTTAGAAATTGTATAGAACTAATGTCAAAAATCGATCTTGATGTGAAGAGTTTGGATTGTGATCGGTTATTTTAATCCGCACATAGTTTCTGTCAAAACCCGAGATCCATCCAAAAATGTTGGATATAGGTCGGCTATTACTGTTGTCTAAGTGTGGAGGAGCCATGCTTTGACACGAATGAGCCGGCTCTACCGGAGTTATATAGCCTCACAGAAAACCGACGTGACACAACGCTTGCGTTATGTTTCGTTGTGTGAGTTAGGTTACCGAAGGCCAGTCCCTTTTCCAATCTTCCCAATCCCAGATTCCCCAATAATCCTTAAATTCCTAACCCCCAAAAGGCAACGCACTTGTAACGCCTCTGGTGTTTCGGGTGTCCATAGGCGGCGGCGATTGCTTACCATCGGGTGATCCGTCTGCTCGTTTACCGGCTTATACCATAGTACCAACTTTTCATCTAGTAAGATGATTCTACACAACTAAACTATTATTTGATTGCACTATCATTTGTTATAGATCCTCCACTCATACAGTGGCTCAAAATGGAAACCAATCCTCAAATTGTAATCTTAATGTTTTTCTAATATTCATTTCAACATCTTAGCGACCGGAGTAAAAAACTTTTTAATACCTTAGCAATATCTGATTGATTTCAAATTACTTTTTTTTGTTGAACACAACTTTTTATCACCCTCCTAAATACAGCTGTCAATATATTTTCATATAAATTAGACTTGTGAAGATCTTTGAACTCGTTTCTACTAATTAATTACATCAAATCAGTGACTAAGTATGACGAGTAAGTTTTTTTTTATTAAAAACCAATATTAATAGGTTCAACCACCAGCAAATTAACCTACACTAATCTGCGAATTTCTTCATAGGACTTTCGACTTTATACCATGAGGAATATAGTATATAATGTAATGAATAAAAGGGTGTAACTTGATCTGCTGAACGCAAAATTAATAGGTACATGTGCTGTTCGTGTATTATTAATTTCTTGATAAAAAGTAGCTGTAGTCGAGTGGTTTAGTAATGCTTTTTGAATAATAAGATGAAGAGATCTCAGTTTTGATTACGTAGAAATGTATTGTTGGACTTTTTTGCCATTATCGATAGTAACATAGTCTATGCATCGTCTAATGGTAAACGGGCAGCATAGCCTAAGTGTACCTATGTATATACCAGAGGTATCTATCACTAAGGTGATGCGGACTCCATAGAATCAATTGTTGTTTAATCGTACTGTCGATTGTCGATCTTTTTGGGGAATCCTTTCTGAAAATGATTTGACGTTAGATTTTTTTAGTAAACAGCACAAAGTGTGAAATTATATCACCTGTGATAAGTCAATGATTAGCTCTAAAAACGAAAGGAAATTTTAGTCTTGAAGAATATTGTGTACCATTCTACCAGAATATTTACACACCTAATATTATCCAGCTTCACAAAACAGTTTATAAATCTATAGAAATAAAACACATTTATTTTGATAAATTGGAGCTAAACAACGTGGCAACGTGACACGACTCCGATGAGGATTAATTTCGACGCTCTAAGTTAGTTTTTATTTTCTTTCTTTCTTTTCAATTTCTTGTAAATATTTTAGTCATAGTTATACTATACTAGCTGACCCAGCGAACTTCGTACCGCTTTCGCGTAGCAATGATGCTCTACTTTATTTTGTATAGCTGAGCTATGTATGAGTCCCTATTCAATTTGAACTGGAATCTATAATATCCTCCATATAAAAATGAATCCATAATTTCCTGATTTCACTATACCTGAAAAGGACTTTACTAATTAAAAAAAAAACAAAATATATTTTCATAATAGTGTTTATTCCATAGGATTTAATAATTTCACTACTATTTTTACAAATCGCTATTGAAGAACTTGGCATTTTTAAGTAAACACTGAGCTTAATACCACGCGCGCTCTTTATCAATTGTTGGCACATTAAAATGTCCAGCATTTTGTCCTGCAGGCGCCTTATCGGCTCTGATGACAATTTTGTGGTCTAATGCATTTGTGAATAATGCAACTAATTTATTGTGTTGATGGAGAAATGTTTGAAGTTGTTCCACAATGGATCTTTTTACTGAGTTGTTGTGTGCACAACGCTGATTGACTTCTTTTGCTGAATTCTCCATAAAATATATTTGCAAAAATGTATAACCTTCAACAGGCACTGGCAATAAGGAACCTGTTTGATGATATATTTGAATCCCTGAATCTGCTAGAATATAAATATGTATTAAGGTAATTGTAAAGCAAATTGTACCACCATGTGACTCGCAAAATACTGCCACAATACTTTAAATCATTTCAAATTAAAACTACTTTAAACTTCGACATTAAACAGCCTTCCACGGCAGCTTTAGGTAGTAGGCTTTACCAAGCACATCTTGCTCATGCCACTATAAAATACAACATGTTATAAAATGTTGCTGATTAAGTCTTCGGATTATAGACTATTATTATGTATTTGACTTATTGTTTACAAAATAAACACATCACTGACTCGACATAGTTTGCACCAGCTACATAGTTTTAAAACTAAAAAAAAACGTTTGCCATTATACTTACTTACTAAAAGTAGGCATAAAATTGTCTGGTATAACTTTTGTTGCCCCAAATGATGTCATTTGAAAGCAATTATTGTACTGCTGGATATGAGTCAAAAAATTAACCAATGAATGTAGTGGCTCTGGTGGCGGTACCAATGGCGTCAATTTGACTTGGCCGCTGGCGCTTCATTTTTGAATTTCAATCCCAATGTGGACACACAATGTTCATTAGTTCAATAGCAACAATTTGCTCTGAACTGTAATCAATTGCCACATTATAACTGAATGCAGCTTTGTGGGGATTAAACACAACATTTCTATCTTGATATCGATTCAGTTCAAGTTCATTTCGCGCTTCGCGTTGCTCATCAGTTTGATTTGCTCTTATATTTCTTTGACTTGCCGTATTTCAAGTTCTGCGCCCTAAGCTTGTACGTCTGGGTGGTAGCATTGTTAAAAACTAAATTCCAACTGAAAATAAAAAGCTCTCATATATTTTCTGCATAACCATGTATACCAAATTGTGTAGTCACCAAAAGTTACTAAAAATCAATATGAAGATGTGATTTACAAAACTTACCTTGATTAACAAACACTTATTAGCAAATAAAATCTTCTTAGTCTTTAAAACTCGAAAAAATATTAAGATAATCTCTCAGAAATTTTGAAAATATTCATTTAATTTTGCATATTTTAAAAAAACGCGCAATACGAATGTCAATGTCATTCACACCAATAGACTATATTGAAAGAACATCGTTTGTTCGAAAACGTGAATAGAAACTTTAATTTACACAAAATAAATTTCTGAACACACGCGTAACTGTTGATAATTTGTCATTATTTCTGAACGCACGCATAAATATTTGAGGAATTTTTATTAATGCTTAATGCACTTTTCAACTTATTCCATAGATAAAAAAAATACAGACAATTGTTTATTCACCCTTTTCAAATAGTTTATGCATAAACGTCAATCATTATTTACAGTATTTGACAGGATGGACAACAAATATTTGACATGAACGTTTATTGAAAACATCTAGCTTTTGCCCGCGACTTCGTCCGCGTGGTGGTGTTAGTGGTCAAAATGCTGCCGTATGTCATGTAAAATGTGAATTACTTGAGAATATGTTACTGTTAGCGTTTTTAAAGATATGTATTCCATAGAAACCACGACCGCCGATTCATCATTTTATAAACATGATGAAAAGTAGCCAAGGTTATCTATATTATTATCCTTTAATTTCCTATATATTGCCTATCAATACAAAATCTCACTGTTACAGCTTTAAAAATGACGAATTTCCTTATGACCATTCATCCCCTATTTTTACGCACTCTCGCCAATTTTTTTGCAATAAAAAATAGCCTATGTTCTTTCGTTTATGTTTAAGTGTCTAAACACAAAGTTTCACTGTTACAGCTTTTAAAATGACGAATTTATATATGAACAGTCATCCCCTCTTTTTACCCATTCTCTCCTATTTTTTTTTTGCAATAAAAAGTAGCCCATGTTCTTTCGTTCCTCATTAAGTATCTAAATACAAAGTTTTACTGTTACAGCTTTTAAAATAACGAATTTCCATATGACCATTTATTCCCTTATTTTTACCCATTCTCCGCTATTTTTTTGCAATAAAAAGTATTAAGTAAGGTCTATTCTATCTCAGTACCAAATTTCATCAAAATCGGTTCACTGGTTTAGGCGTGAAAGCGTAATTACAGACAGACAGAGTTACTTTCGCATTTATAATATTAGTAGGGATTCTGTGCTCCAAGTCTCCAACGCACACTTATCCAATAGCATTTGTTTTTTAGTATCCAATCTAATATCAACTTTATCCAATAGCAATAAAGCTCAAATTGACTCTACGTATTAGTTAGAAAACGTTTGTATGGGATAAAGAAAAGGGCTGTTTTTAGGGCTTTTCCGTCAATTATTTGATATTTTCTCGCCGTAAAAACCATCCTTGAACTTCGACGAATATTACAAAAAAAGAATTGGCCAAATTGGTCCACGCGTTCTCGAGTTATGCGCTTACCAACACTTTTAGCGATTCATTTTTATATATAAGATTATAATAAAAACAAAAACGTCTTTTAATAGCACATTACGAAAACATAAGCTTTTTTGACATCATGAACAAACCGTTTAACCGTTTTAAACAACTCCATCAAATGTAAACTGCCCTTTAGCTCACAAACCCTATCTGTTGCTTCTTCAACAACAATGTGTACGCAGAAAAAACGCCACAAAAAGTTCAATATACAGTAGAGCCTCGATAATCCGAACTACCAAAAAATTACCCCTGTTCGGACTCACGGAGCGTTCGGATTATAATATGTACTATAGAAATAAATAATACAGTATAGAAAAAAAATTTGTTATATTTTGATATAAATATATTTATTGAGGTTTAGTAAAATACACATTTAAACCACATTTTACACAAGTTACTTATTAATAAAGTCGTCAATTTTAGTTTGGCGAGTTCTATTTACTGACCAAACAAAGGCTTTGTCCCTCAAATTACGCAGCATCATCTTTTCGGGTAAGGACAAGTCATTTTCATCAGCCCAATCTAAACATGTATTCAGTGCTGATATAGCTTGTGAATGAGAAATTTTCTTGACATTCAAAGCAGAGATATTGTCAACAAAAGACTCATCATTCCCAGTCTCGTCAATCTCTTGCGTAAGTTGGGCTATGATCTCGTCATCAGTTATGGGTTCTGTGCAATTCTCTTCTTCTCCGAGACAGCGGCAGTTCGGATTACAGCGGCGTCCGGATTAGCTTGAGTACGGATTATCGAGGCTCTACTGTAGATAGAATCTATTTCATATGTATTAGTATCGACTAGTGATGGACTTTGTTCGCGGTAAAAAAATTCGCTTCGAATAGCCTGTTTTACCCACCTGTTGGTAATAGTGAATTAGAAGAAATAACTCATACTACATTATGTAAAGTGGCGTAGTATTTCTGAATATTTACTAGGGCTATTTGTATACCTCGTTAGTCGAGTGGTTGCAAATGCAACTACTGGGCAAGAGGTCTCGGGCTCAATTTCCAGGTCGGGTAAAGTACTGGTACTGGGATTTAACACAGTAGTAGCACGGAGTCTGGAATTGTGTTCAGTAATTGCAATAGGCTCACCCCCTATTACATGGAACTTATAACACAAGTGATGAAATGTGGGTATACATTGTATAGTGGCATTACATACCGTAGTGCACACCTCTGTCTTCCCTGACTCTGTTAGCCCTTCGGGGATAAAAGATCATATACATATTTTCCTTTTTTACCGCATTTCGTAAACCATTCTTCTTTTTACCGTCACTTGTCCATCACTAGTACCGACTACAAGGCAGGTGTGTGCATTTCTAGTGAATTATTTATACTCCGTATAAATGTTACATTGAAACTTTGAGAAAGTTTTCTAATGTGTAAAATTGTGTTGTTTTATTGATCAATGGGAAACTTTAAAAGGAAAAAGTGGCTTCATGGTACTCGAATTCACATCAACAGCCTATAAGTGGCCACTGCTGAGCAAAGGCCTCTTCTTGCATGGAGAAGTTTTGAGCATTAAGCACCACGCTTGCTCAATATAGGTTAGCGATTTCAAACTTATAATTAGAAATTATAAGCCCAGGTTTCCACACGATGTTTTCCTCTACCGTTAGGAAGTGGTGTCTAAATAATCTTAAAAAGTACATACAACTCGGGAAAAGTCACATTGGTGCTTGCTGTTGGTAGGTTCCGAACTAGCACCCTCAGAATCTCATGCCTCATGACTTCTTACTAATATTATAAATGCAAAAGTACGTAAGTTAGCGTGTTTATGTGTATGTTTGTTACTCAAACACATAAAATATCTGAAGGGATCAGGATACAATTTGGAACAAGGCTAGACTATGGTCCGGAATAAAACAGGCTACTTTTTATCCCATGGTAACTTGGGTGAAGCCGTTGGCAGAAGCTTAGTAAATAATTAAAATAAATTAAAACTCTTACCAAAATTCTCTCATACATTTCAAAAAACCCGTCCTAATAATTTCAACACGAAACCGCATCTGTCTTTCCCACTCCCATAAACCTACTTGAAAACAAACATCTTTCATGATTACAGCAAAAGATTACAGAATACTAAGACAACATAAAACTGCATACATTTAAACTAAAAGCCTCCATCTATCACCTCTAGGCACCCAACTTATCAAATACAGCGTTAACATACCCATTTGTGAAGTCGAGGTACTAGGCGCGCATAAAAATCCAAGAGCTTGTAAGAGTATGATTTTATCGCGGTGTAGGAACAAAAATGCTCTAATCGCGGTTACAAATCACTTGTGTGATATGAAGATCTGTGTTGTGATAGTTGCTGTGTTAGAGGTGAATGCAGAAGGTTCATAGAATAATGAAACTTAAAGTTCTTATTGTGATTGGTGAAATGAGTTAATCTTTTGAACTGTAGATGTGATGTACATAGAGGTCACAATTGCGTGCTTGACAAAGTTGTGGTTTAAAGCATGCTAAAAGATTTTTATTAACTTTTTTTAAGAGGAAAACATCATCTAATGTCTTCACCCGCCTAAGGCGAGGCGTGAGGGAGTGTCAGACTCCTACTGACTAAAAACCACCCCGTTCCTACTGCTGCTTTTCGAGCCGGATGCCGCAGTCCGCAGCTCCGGATTTTGATTAACTTACCGTACATAAATAAAAATGTACATTGATAGTCAGAAAATCTCTTCGTTTATTTATTGAAAGAGCAGATTACAGAAGGTAGCTCGGTACTACTTTTCGACACTCGTCCTCTTATCCAAAATCCACATAATATAAGAAACGAACCAATCACAATACACCTAGTATGATTCCAGCCTTCATTCGATTTATATTTCATTTAAAAATTAATTATTACAACAAAAGTAACAGATAAGGAGACGAACCTATAATAAGTCCAGTATGATTCTAACCTTCATTCCATTCTATTTCAAAGAACTCAGAATTGCAAAGAATGAATAAGTTTCGAGCACTATACCAAATGAACCTTCTATCTTCACTTCAATATGGCATAAAAAGCGGTCCGCTTTAAATATTCGGCCATTCTTTTTATCTAACCTCAACATAAGACCATTATGGGTGTAACGTCACTCGAATTATACCGTAACTTTTGATAGTAGCCGTATATCAGGATATGATATAGGTCCAACGTCATAGCCGTGGGAAATTGGACCCTAACGGTATAAACTTAGGTCATAGGTTTGATCTGGTGCACTTTGTTAAGACTGTTAGACTTTTTTTTCGAGGTTGTAATTGCTGTGTTGCCGTTAGTTGAGGATAGATGGCAGTGCTCTAAAGTTATGGATGAGACGTAGAGTTAAAATTACTTTTTATGACGTCCTTTTCAGAAACGTTGGTTGAAGTAAAAATAATGTAAAAATGTATTTATTTCAGTTTTTTCAGTTAATCCATTGACTCTTTGGATTAATCAAAATAGAATTGTATATCAGCCTGTTGATTACTGAAGCGTGCTTAAATGCATATTCGTTTTAACTTATAAACTTCTATTAATTTGATTGGCCGGTTCGAATGAATCAACCAATCGGAGTGTCGAATGCGCTCTCATTTCGTTTTCGTTCAACGTAAATGAAACTCGTACTAAGGGTACAGGGCGCCGAACTTCTTTCGATTACTTTAAACGTAAAGCAAACTCATACTTATGTTACTGTTGTACAATCCAAAATCCATTACCACTGATAAAAATATGTTTTACTAATGAAAGAATTCTCTCATTTCAGGTCCACGTTGTCTCCACGACAGACGTGCGCGACCAAAGCAGACACACGACAGACGACTAACGACCGAACATAACAAACCGTTACATTTTGAATCTACGTCACACTTCGGCTAACTTCGGCAAACTTCGGGAGCGGACGGCGAATGAGCAACGAGTTAAATTTAATAGTAGCTATTTTAAATTCAATAGTCGCTAGTTTGGTGGATTGTTGATCGATAGAATACTTGTAAACCCTTTAACTGTCCAGTTAAATAATATCAATTAACGTGACCCTATTATTATTCAACAAATTGAAAAAAATATATCTACACTAAATAAGGAAGAGTAATCGTGTGAAAACGAGAAAAATCATTCAAGTTCTCTGTCGCAGCAATACGACATGAGCGGTAAGAACACGGATATGTTGCGTATATACGACACAGGCGGTTAAAGGGTTAATGTGCCAGTAAATCTTATGACAGCTAAGCCTATTATCTGTCAAATGTAAGGCCCTATTGATCCTTACACCTCACTAGCGCTATCTGAAGACAACAAAATCGAAAACTGACAATGTGATAACATAAGGAAAAGAGCTGACATAGATTATACTTTAGTTCGAATCAAAACAAAATATTATAATTTCCAAACTGATTTAATAATCTTTCGACTAAATTCATTTTGTAAAATCCTATTTTTAATTTTCAAAATGATTTATTAGTTATTAAAAGCTATGTAACATTTGACATGATAACAACATTTTTTAGTGAATTACTATCACTGTTTCGACTCTTGTATACACGTTATGTACGAACTAAAGTCATAACTAACAACACTACTGTCTTATAACCAGAACATAATTAAAATATTACACAAAAAAAACAATGCCAATGGGGGCCACCGATTTTGCACACCAGATGGCGCAAATGTCTAAAGACGCTTTTTGACCAATCACAGTAGCTGTCAAATGTTGAATGTCCAATGGTGTGACACTAACTAATTCCCTATTGGACGAAGAACAAGAGCTTCACACTAGTGCCATCTGGTGAGCAAAAATACAGTAGGCCCCATTGAGAAAATATCTTTACACGTCATCGAATGCACCAGTAAACGAAGTTAGCTAACAAAACGAAGTTATTGCGAATTATAAAAATATTTAAAACTAAACAAATGGAAATGTCTTACTTATTTTGTAAAATGGTTAACGAAATACTGAAATGTAAGTGTAGGCATTAAAATTGTACTTTTTTGCTGATGGTAACATTTCTTTTTTAATTTGACAGTTGGAAAAATGACATTTGAAATCGTTTTGGCGCCAATTTTTATTGAATTTGTTAATTGTTATTTTCTTGGTTTAAAATTGTCAATAAGAGATTTTGAAAGAAATGTTACCACTAGCAGAGAATCATGTAAGAGAAATTAATAATTTTTATAACGAAAAAAGAACTTAATTTTGATCTCTTAATGGATAATAATTATTTATGAATGTAATGCCATATTAAAGTATAATACCTACTTCATTGGTGTTCGTTATTAGATATTAAGTTTGGGTCTTTCATCGTTCAATAACTAATTATTTAGTAATTAACACTCTAAAAATACTATGGTGATTATATTTTATGAAAATTTTAAATGAATATTTTTAGTTTACAATATACGACAGTCAACGCCATCTAGTTTCACAGCGTGGAACTATTACGACGAAAAACATGGCGGATTTTTATGTGATTTAAGACGGAATTTATACAAAATGTTTAGATGAAAGGCCCTTGAAGCTCATGATAATGATAGCATAGTAATATTTTAATGAAAATTACGAAATAATCCGTAATTATTGTTTTCTTGCTATGATTAAATTTAATTTACAATGTAGCGTGCCGGATGATTGCAATTAGAAACTGTAAATTACTATGGATCAAAGTCATGAGCCTCTTAAGTTTAAACTAGGTAAAGATTTCTCTACTTAAATATATAAATAACGTTTTGAAAATTCCTTCTGTTGATGCAAACCAAAAATGCGAGGTGCCTTAAAAATGCTTTTTTCGAAAAAAAACTCTTTGTAATATTAATTATTAATAAATTGTCATAGTTTTAAGGGAAATAGTCACAAAATATCTTCGATTTTTTAGGTTATGTTTAGTAGTTAAGTCACTACAGGTTATGCAATTCTTAAGATATGCATTTATTCATTTTTTTTATGTAATGTTACAGTCATAATTGTCTTAGTGCATTGTGCATTTTCGTTGCAAATAATATTTGCGGTAATTTTCATATTAGGTGTTTACCTTGCATTAAATATAATGCATTATTTAGTTTGATTTTTAATGGAACAAAACTTCAATAGGGTAGATGACTAATTTTTATTTCAATGTCCGTCTTGTAGATTATTTTAAAATGTTACACATGTACTTTTTTTTAAAAACCACCCCGTTCCTTCTCCTGCTTTGAGCCGGAGCCCCGGTAACCTGTTACGTTGTCCGCAGCTCCGGATCGGGCCCTATAGCACACTAATAAATGAAAAAGACGCTAGTGATATTATTTGAAACGAAAATGACGTGTTTTATATAAAATGCTGAAGATTTGTTTTCATTTAAAATGTTTTTTGTATTACCCCTAATTTGGTTGCAAATGTCGTTGAAGTGCCGCACTCATAGACATTTAATAATAACTTAAAATATTCCTTACTATCGTACTCAGACACATTTAATGTTTCTTAAACTTTCTTTAGTAACAATATAATATTATTCCGAAAAAAAAAACTAAGTAAGTGGGTTAAGTACTTAATCATTCCATAATTCTGAGTAACGATTTTGTATCGAAAACAATTGCTAAGGACTGGGTTAAGTAACCATTAAATGACTCAGAGTACACCAGTCAAAGTCCTTACAAACTTAGTTTGAAGTTAAAATTTTACCTATTAACTAACTTATCTAGTTACTATTGTCAACAATGATAGTACTAACTCTATCATTCAAGGGAAATTTACTAGTTTTTACCCAACATTAAAAATTCTACCATTTATTCAAGGAAAATTACATGTCAGCCTACATCATACACTATACTCTTTCATTTTATTAACGCGATGAAAATGTAAAGAGTCAATATGTGTGCAAAACCAAAATTAAATGAAGTAACACTTACTACCACACCCAGAGACATTTAATTATTACTTAAACTATTCCTTAGCAACGATTTTGTTCCGAAAACAATTACTAAGGACTAGATTAAGTAACCATTAAAGAGAATCTGAGTATGGCGGTTAGTTTTTTAAATAAAAACAAATCTACAGCAATTATAATCTTAGATAAGTCTTACATACTACGGATAAATCTCTCGGAATTTCGAAACGAATTTCGATATTTCGATACGATTTATCGATTACTTATCGATTTTTTTTTATATCCCAAATATTGTTCTTGATAGTAAGCTAGGCCACTTCATGTTCTCTAGTGTAGGACTTTATGGTATCTTTAGATTAAGATTTTCATTCAGTGTTATTAAAATATCAATCGATATTGTAATACTTTACGATAAATAAATGAAATGATATTGAATTTTATTGAGTTTTCCTTCAAGCCCTTAGTTTTCCTTCAATGCTGAGCTGTGAGTTTCCTCTAATTAATGCCTTGTTTGCACTGCGCTAGTATTTTAGTTTAGTTGCTGGTACATAGAAGCTTTCTCTCGCTTCTGTCCAAAAATCGAAGCGAGAGAAAGTTACTAAATACTCGCTACTCGACTAAAATGCTAGCGTAGTTTGAACTAGGCATAAGAGATCGCTTACTTGCTGCTCATTGGGACAAGCCCGACACAACCTCCCTAAACCGCAACTCCTGTAAGCCAGGATCAACTGTAGATATACAACTATGAAATCACCCGAACACTAAAGTCCGGATTGTCCCAGATACATGAATGTCACAGTTTAAAAGGTTTGGGTTTATTAGAGCATTTTAACTTATGGTGTAAAAGCTGGAAATTGAGGTTTCTTTTTTAAAAAAATAACGTTGCCCCACGCTAGGATTTTCTTCTGTGTCGTAGGTGCATTTACAAACCTACAATTTCACATACACATGACACCCAGACCCGAAACAACAATTTGTGGATCACGCAAAGAGTTGCTCCGTGCGGGAATCGAACCCGCTACCCGTTGCGCGGCAGTTGCCCAGCCACCGCACCAACCGTGCAGTCAACTCAACACAACACTAAGCTGTGAGTCTCTTCTAATTAAGAGATCGCTTATTTGTTGCTCATTAGGACAAGCCCGCCATAACTTCCCACACCGCAGAGTCGCCGAGTCAACAACTCCTGAAGATGCTCCGTGGAGGAGCGAAACATATTATGTCGAGTGTTTTGTTGCGTGTCGTCTGTGGTGTCGTGTCGTGTGTTTTTGTGTGGCACCTCTATTCTGCGTGAGCATTTAATTGTGGACGGGAGGGTGGTGCTACACTTTTTTTTTAATGGGACAAGCCACAATCTTCCTTAACCGTTGCAACTCCTGTAAGCCAGAATCTACAGTAGACACAACCATGAAAACACCGGAACACTGAAGTCCGGCGCGTCCTAAAGACATAAATGTCACAGATCACAGTTTAAAAGGTTAGGATTTATCTGAGCATCTTAACTTATGATGTAACAGCTGGAAAGGGAGTTACAGCTAGTAGAATTATTATGTTTGTTAGATTCCCTTCACGGGATTACAGGGTCCTGGACCTGTACCCTTAGTACGAGTTTGTTATACGATTAACTAGATCGAAGCGAGAACACGCAATTGACCGACTCGAATGAACGAACCATACAGAGCGCCGACCGCGCTTTCAATCTTTTTAACGTAAAGCATACTTGTACTAAGCCCTCTGGAACTTTGAAAGGCTTACGAGGAACCGAGCCAATTCGCAGAGGCCCGAAAACAATTTTTAATCTAAATGAAATGGGACATCAGTTGGAAATTATCTCTTTATCCACAATACAAAATAATCATGGTTGATCATTTAAATGTATAGTAGTGACCACAAACACCCTTTTCTCAGTTTGAATTGATTGAACGTATACACCTACGGTTTGTTTACAAAGATGTCAATAGATATTGGCCTATGTATTATCTATCCATAGGTACTTAGATTATAGTCGCTACGATTTATATAATTATGTAAATTAATAGCTCTTGCAATGGAATGATACAAATAACACAGGAAGTAAGTAGATATATTACGGTGAGCATAAGAATGCGTAACGAGCAGACAGATCACCTAATGGTAAGCAATCGCCACCACCCATGGACACTCGAAACACCAGTGCCTACTAGTGCGTTGCCGGCCTTTTGGGGGTTAGGAATGTAAGCGCTGTCCGGGATTAGGAAGATTGAGAAGAAGGGGTAATTGCGCCTCCGGTAAACTTACTCACACAACGAAACACAACGCAAGCATTGTTTCACGTCGGTTTTCTGTAAGGCCGTGGTATCACTCTGGTCGAGCCGGCCCATTCGTGCCGAAGCACGGCTCTCCCACACTTAATCTACTACTACTACTAATACTAGCATACTAGAATAACTACTTTTTTATGGTAATGGTGGCAAACGAGCTAACGTGTCACCTGATAGTAAGCAATCAGCGCCGCCCATGGACACCCGCAACACCAGAGGAGTCACAGGTGTGTTGCCGGTTAACTTAACAAAGTTACTATAATGGCAATATTTCATTTACAAAGTATCGTAAACTGACAGGAAAAACTAGTACCAGCTTAAACCAACTATCCATAGTAATATGTAGCATAGATAAAACACTGGTTTATCGTAAAAACCGGACACAATCGCCTAATCCGGTGTTGCACGTATCAGGCCAAGGTTCAGTATAAATTATAGTGGCAACACTACGCTTGCATAATATTCAAATACAGAACAGTAACGACCATTCCTAACCTTCAAACGACTTGCAATCATATTACTATTCCCATTAAGAATTATTTTGAAATGTTTTAATTTGGTTTTAATTGATTTTTAATAGTGCAGAGTAAATTTTGTGAGTATATGATGGTAATATTATATAGTTTCTAGTATGTAATAGATATAACTAGTTCGCAAGACCACACACGATGCGTACGGGTGACCTATTTACTGTTGTAGGGGTCACTCAGTAGAAGTCACTAGATGACCCCCCCCCCTTAAAAGGGAATCGTTAGATGCTTTCAGCCTATTAGGTACGTACCTAACCATAATATTATCTCGCGTGGACGGTCAAGGTCATGAATAGACATTGAGTGCAAATGTCTGATTGTCCTTTAACGTGGTGGATTGTAGGGAGACGGATTTGGTCTGCCGTAGACATCTCTGATTGATGATGATGATCATAATGTACTGTATAATGATTATCTCTAATTGCAAAGAAAATTAACAATTTGTTTGTGTGTATTTAATTGTTTGAAATTATGAGGTTCAAGGTACAAGGTTTTCGGTTCTAAGTCTTGTTTGCAGATGTATGAGACAGAATAAAAAATATACCTATACAATATTATTATCTATCTTTGAATTTTCGGCGAAGCACAGGTGCCATGTTAGGCAAACATTTCTGGGTATTGTCAATAAGTTACAGTTAAATTAAGGGACTGTAACATAATACTTTAAGGGGGAAATCGTCCAATGACTTCTCCCGCCGTTCGAGGCGAGGAGTGACAGACTCTTACTGACTAAAAACCACCCCGTTCCTACTCCTGCTTTTCGAGCCAGAGCCCCGGTAAACCCGCTAGGGAGTCCACAGCTTCATAACATAATACCTAAAACTTCAAGAAAAAAGCATAATCTTTTATGTGTGGGTGAACTGAGGGACCACACTGGGAATTCGCGAAATGAAAGTTCTAGGATTTAGTAGTAGACCTAAAACAATTGTAGAACGAATCTGGGAATTTGTAAACAAATATATTAAAAACTACGACCCATAAAGTGTGGTCCCTCAGTTCTCAAAGACGATCAGCCAGATCTCGGGAAGTATCTCATAAAAGAAGGTTTTGTGAATACAGACATTTAGTAAATAATTTGTAAAGATATCTATAAAATAACAGACCAGAAAGCATTAAAGATAAAAAAGTATAGCAACTGAACTGTGGTCCCTCAGTCCACATAACAAAGATAAATATTTTAGTGAATATTACTGAATAAAACCGTTATTATTTCACATAAAGTTTTAGTAAAAGTCTTAAAACATATTGTAAAAAGAAATGGATCTTAAATATCGAAGCATTTCGAAGATAGCGATGATTAAAAGTGGTCCCTCAATCCTCTCCTCCACTGACATATAGACACTGCTAGCTGCTAGACGAGAGGAAAATCAGAAAGTCTAGTGTACTTAACATTTAGTAAAAGTTTTCTACTAAATAATAGGTATATAAAATTCTGTATTTCTTACCTCTAAGCTGAGAAAATATTAATTTTTTAATCCTATGAAAATAGGTAGACAAGTGTGACCATAAAATCAAACAAAGTGTAGACAGTACTATTATTCTTTATTTAATATATCATTATTTAGATGAAATGAAAACAAGGTTGTACGGTTGATACGATGATGTCATAAATAATTTGTGTTATACATATTTCAATCAATTATAATCTGCTTCAATTAAATACAGTACGGTCAACGTAACTTGGCGAGTCTGAACGTACGGTACGAAATGATTACTGTATTTGACGTAATTGAAGCAGATTATAATTGATTGATATGTAACTTAAATTATTTACGACATCATCGTACCATTTCAACCCGAAGGTGCCGGAAAAGCAGCAGCAAAAAAGTGTGATCGTATGTTAAAACAAGAAATTTTCCGCGAACGAGGTCGCGGAAAATTCATCTAAATAATGATATATATGTTTCATCTAAATAATGATATATTAAATAAAGAATAATAGTAACTGTCTACACTTTGTTTGATTTTGTGGTCACACTGGTCTACCTTTTTTCATAGGATAAAAAAATTTATATTTTCTCAGCTTAGAGGTAAGAAATACAGAATTGTATATACCTATTATTTAGTAGAAAACTTTTACTAAATGTTAAGTACACTAGACTTTCTGATATTCCTCTCGTCTAGCAGCTAGCAGTGTCTATATGTCAGTGGAGGAGAGGATTGAGGGACCACTTTTAATCATCGCTATCTTCGAAATGCTTCGATATTTAAGATCCATTTCTTTTTACAATATGTTTTAAGACTTTTACTAAAACTTTATGTAAAATAATAACGGTTTTATTCAGTAATATTCACTAAAATATTTATCTTTGTTATGTGGACTGAGGGACCACAGTTCAGTTGCTATACTTTTTTATCTTTAATGCTTTCTGGTCTGTTATTTAATAGATATCTTTACAAATTATTTACTAAATGTCTGTATTCACAAAACCTTCTTTTATGAGATACTTCCCGAGATCTGGCTGATCGTCTTTGAGAACTGAGGGACCACACTTTATGGGTCGTAGTTTTTAATATATTTGTTTACAAATTCCCAGATTCGTTCTACAATTGTTTTAAGTCTACTACTAAATCCTAGAACTTTCATTTCGCGAATTCCCAGTGTGGTCCCTCAGTTCACCCACACATTAATCTTTTTTAAGAGGCCGGTTACGTACCTTTGACTCCTCTGTTGTTTCGCATGTCCATAGGCGGCACTGATCGCTTACCAAAATCCGTCAGCTCGTTTTCTCCTATTCCATAAAAAGTATTGTAAACTACCTTCTGTCCTCTACGATAATTAACACGTATGATGAAATGCAAATATTGGAAATTATTTATGAGTCATATAGACACTGGTCTGGTCAATTCATTAAATATATTTAGTGACTCATATTTTTTACGAAAACTAATGATGTTATAGGGTTTTACGTTGACATTTTTGGTTTAGTTTGTTTAACCTAGATCTGTTGAATTCGAAGAATATTTGAATGGTTCTTAACCTTCATACAAAAGTCTACTTTTCATTTAAGATGACAAGTTCAAGGGTGTTTTGCCAACAGAAATGTGCTATTTATCTATGCTGCGAAGATAATAGATTAGCTATTAGCTAATCCGTGAAACTATGTGACCATTTCTATTAATACTAAGCTATGTAGCTGTGCAAGCCGCTCGGAGCCGCGAACTACCTAGTGGGTTATCGGGGCTCCGGTTCGAAAAGCAGGAGTAGGAACGCCGTGGTTTTTAGTCAGTAAGATTTTGACACTCCCTCTCGCCTCGCCCAAACTGGGAGAAATCGTTAAATGACTTAACCCCTCCAAAAAAAGAGCCATCATACAAAAGTCTGCTTTTCATTTAACAAACAACGAGTTTAAGATGCCAATAAAAGGTATTATTAAAACTCAAATAAAACAACACTACACTAACTAAATACATTTATTTACATCTACAAATTGTATCTACATTAAATAACCTAAAACTACAAACTACCTAAGGTAAATAATAATTCAGACCACCTAAATGACCCTCATCCCTCTTCCTCTGTTCTTCTAGCCTCTCTTCGTCTCTCCCATCAATTCCTAAACCTAGTCTTTCAATCAGTTTCTCTCCCTTATCACCATGTAAGGAAATGAACTGCCTTCGTCTCTTAATGGCCACATCTGGGTCAAACACCCAAGAAGCTTTGTCGTGTATCACTGGGTGACCAATGAGGTTTGTCCTTATGAAGCCAGCGATGGGTCCTGTTTGTGCCTTCGCCTCTTGGTGTAGTAGCAAAGCGCAGAGTGAGAACTGAAAAAAAAAAATAGAACTGTCAAACTAAATACGGCGCGTAACTTTTGACAGATGCGGGTGTTGACGAAAGATTTTTTTAATTGAACTTTTAAAGCTAAACATGGCGCGATGCGCGAGTCTTTTTACAGGTTTCGGACGTAAGATATTTTTTTATTGTAAAGTAACTATATAAGTTTCAGAAATAAACAAATGATAAGAGAGACTCGAATACACCTCCCACAGTATCTGCGCTATAGTGTTGTACCTATTTTAATAATCTTATTCGCATAAGTTAAACATTGTATATTTCCATTTTATTGAAAAGATTTTGACTGAGTAACTGCTAACTCACTCAACATCTTTTCGACTTTGTACACTATAAAATTCAAAATAACACTCTTATTTTTGTAGGTATATTGGTATTGGTATGTAATTACTTAATCGACGTATGACCGGCGTAGCGTAACTCAAAAGTCATTGTCAAATGCACTGCATAGATGCATTGTTAACAGAAGATTTACTTTCAACGGTTTTCTGTCATGTTTAATAAATTAACTGATTCTAAATCATGTTTTAACTACTACAATTGGCAATATGCAACATACCTTCACCACATTTTATTGTACTGAACTTTACTCAATGTTACTCAACACATTGTAATTACGTTATTTGGTAAGATACATTCGAAATGTAACAAAAACTGAAGAGTTTGTTTGTCTGTTCAAAACTAGTAGACTTGCTTAGTACTTTTTTTGGCAGAAACATCTAAATACATAGAATAGAGTCAGGCGTTACTTTGCGTAAATCCATGCTACTTTAACAATACAATATTTTTTTTAATTTTTATTCCATTCCACTTTCACATTCGAGCTGAGGGAGCCGCCGAGTCAACAACTCCTGAAGATGCTCCTGCTTCTGTCGGCGTCTACGTCCGCGTTTCCGTTGAATAAAAAGTCCTAACCTACACCGAAAATCCTACAACCCAAGTCAACTCATACGCTGTCTGTATACCAAATATCATCAAAACCCATTCAGTAGTTTCAGCGTGAATGACGGAGAAACATTCAAACATCCAAACAAATAAACTTTCACATTTATAATATTAGTGTGATTGCTTATCCAAGGCTATCTTAACTGTTTCATCATTTTTTTATAATACACGCAGAATTACTCGTATTTCATTTTATATAGCTGTGCTATTGCAAGAATTGCCTAAGAAAATTAAATAGATATTCATAGATACATGCTTTGGTTGGCCATAATTACTTAGTTAATTATTTTAAACATTATAGACTATATTCTATGGCAGATAATGTTGATTTTTAACACTTTGATTTCTAAGTTAATGTGTGAACAGAATTTTGTTAAAGATCCCATTGAGAGTTCCTATTAAATTGCTCTATACCTTACCTTACCTTTAAAACTAAGACTAAGAAATCCAACTTTTAAGAAATATGTAGATAAAAACTTCTCACAAACCACTACCTAATATTAAATCCTTGCACATTTCACGCACACACAACAAAAACCGAATAAAAACACAATTCCCGCCAAATGAACGACTTGTCAAAATTCACTTTTATTAAAAACACACAATAACACAACGTGTTCCACCATTTTATCCCCGAAGGGGTAGGCAGAGGTGCACATTACGGCACGTAATGCCACTATACAATGTACACTCACTTTTCACCATTTGTGTTATAAGTCCCTTGTATTTATCTCCGTGCTACTACAGAGAACTTATTGAAAAAAGCCCAGAAATACGTAATATAACGAGGCAGTAATTCAGGTCGTTTCTAAAATATGTAGATAATACAAAACTTCTCACAAACCACTGCCTAATATTAAAAAATCCTTGCACATTTCACACAACAAAAACCGAACAAAAAATTAAACATAAAAAATCAAATTCCCGCCAAACGAAATGACCTGTCAAAATTCACTTTTTAAAAAACACCACACCACAGACCACAGATACTCACTATAATTATTATTTTGTTCATTTTTCTTTTTGTTTTTTTTTTCTTTATTTAATAAATGACTAGCTTGCAAGGCGCGCCGGTTTATACTGGCAGACTGGCAGAACGAGTTAAATGTAACTTTTACATATAAAGCAGTCCAGATTGCCCAACGAAACGTAATGGTGACGGTGTCGTTACGTCACTGGGGATTAGGTAATATACCTTTTTTGCGAGTAGGGTAAATGGTAAATGAATTATGGATTATTATGTTATAGTGTAATAATATTTTTATTATAAATGCTTTTATATTTAGTTAGTATTAGCTGTTGCCTGCGGCTTCGCTTGCGTGAATTACGGATTTTGTGACCAATAAAAGTAGCCTAAGTTACTCCTTAGTACATCAGCCACCTGCCAATAAAAATCGGGTTGTTTTATTATCGATTAATGATCGATTACCGATTTTCTCGATCTATGCAGCCTTTTCAGAGATTAGTCAGAACAAACAGATAGACCGTCAGACAAAAAATTGTAAAAAATATTATTTTTCAATTTTCAGTCCAGTTGTTTCGGATGTTATTTAATGCAAACAAACAAATTAATAATCAAATCTTTTGTAATATGAATAGGTTAGCTATGCTATAATAAGCAGCTATTAAAATTAACGACTTACAATCATTAGAAAGATATTAATTTAACTACATATTATTATTTCGAACTAAATTAGGTAGTTTACGTGTTAATTTTATTAGGGTAAGTAGTTAAATTATTTTAGTGCCTCCTTAATCAAATGGTCGTAAGTATGGCTGTTGAGCACGATCTGTACCCTTAGTATGAGTTTACTTTACGTTTAAAATAATCAAAATCAAATCTGAGCACCAATCGCTCTCTCATTTCGATCTCGTTAAACGCAAAAGAAACATGTACTAAGGCCCCTTTTTTAAGGGGGTAAAATCATCCAATGACTTCTCCCACCTTGGGCGTGGCGAAAGGGAGTGTCAGACTCTTACTGACTAAAAAACACCCCGTTCCTACTCCTGCTTTTCGAGCCGGAGTCCCGGTAAACCCTCTAGGTAGTCCGCAACTCCGGATCAGGCATCAGTCCTACTGAGCCCCATCTGATGGCTCTTTGAGGCAACCTCTGAATAACAAACATGGTAGTATACGTATTAGTTAAGTTGCTTATCCATGAATAGAACCTCAAAGCTTGATCTTTGACAGCTAAGCAATTTGAATGCAATAGGTTAACTCTTCAATACATTATATTTTCATAGAATAAGCATTCTATGTTTTTCCTTAACCTCATGCCCCGTAGGGTCAAATATCTAAGCGCCATGTCTAAATCGTTGACTAAATAGTTGGTATATTTTAGTGCGTGTATAAATATTTAGTTTTTGTCTTAGGATTGATTTTCTTGATCTAGTGTTTCCGTCGGTTTGATTAGAGTTATACCTACCACGTCTTCACAGGCAACCGGCGTGGTATTGTTATTTATTTATTTATTAGGAAGGTATTAGTTCTAGTATACGGACCTAATGCCCGTTGCAAACTGTACCTAACAGTAAACAGTAAAGGTAAGGGGCTAGTTTAGGTTCTTCCTTAAGCTAAATAAGTCCTTAATAAATTGAGAGAAAAAGACTTGGACGACGAGTAGTTTGTGACAATGGCCATATACACCCTAAAACTGAAGTATCTACTCTTTCTGACTTTCGTTTTTACAATATAAAAGCCAACGCGAAAAACAGCAAATCTTCTGCAAAAAATTACAGTATGACACACCAAAGAGTTCAACACAAAACCATAAAACCTCCTTCGATGTGACACAAACTGCCTAGCCCTGTTTTACCGACGCGTCTGACGTTTGTCCGGACAGCGGCGGGGTGCCGGGAAAAATCAATAATTTCAACAACACACGGTGACATTTCGTTTCGTATTGTACAAAGTGAAATCATAATATATTTAACGACAAAATGATGCAAGAATACGATGACGACTTTTTCTTTGAAGAGGATAAAATGTATGTATTTATTTGTATTAGTTTTTCTATTTTAATGATGTTTTTTCTTGGTCAAAGAATTTTTCTCGTAAAGCGAGACGATTATGTATGATTTGGTTACGTGTTTTTCTAAATTAAATTAGGTATTATTGCAAAAATATTGAACTATGCTTTATTACGTTTATTATGCTTTTCTAATTGTGTGTTCTTTATATCATCTTTGGTCTGCAATTTTCTAAAATACTTATAGATTTTTGTGTGGGGTAAATAAATATGATTAGCTCGACTCGTCTTTTTGAGTAAAGGGAAATAATATAAGGGAAAGGAGTAGTTTATAAGCACTTATACTAATTAGAAAGTATATTTGTGTACCTTTATAATATCTATCTAGTTCGTAACTACGGTATAATTAATTATTATTATTGATCCTAGTACAAACTATATTGAGCCTCTAACCAAATGCCATTTAAGCGCTTGTTAACTTAACCGAACCTGCGGAGTACCTAGTGGGTTACCGGGGCTCCCTCGAAAAGCGGGAGTAGGATCGAGGTGGTTTTTAGTCAGTAAGAATCTGACATTTCATGATCATTCAATGTTATCGTCTCGCCAAGGCGGAAGAAGCTATTGGATGATCTTTCCCCATCAAAATAAAAAACGCTTGTAGAGTAATAAATAAAATGTATGGGGATGATATATTATTATATGTGTGTGATAGTACTTTCAGTATGATAGTACTGACAAGTGTCAAAATTTACGTCAATCCCATACAATTTAGTTTTCTACTCTATTTGTAGACAAGCGTTAAATGGCATGGAAAAGCTACAGGTGGGGAGAGTTGGGACATTTGACTACACATTGTCTTTATGTAGTTCAATAAATCTGGCATAATATTATTCAAGAGATATTTTTACTCTTTTTAATTTGACTGCCTCGTTGGGCGAATGGTCGCAAGTGCGAAGCCAGACAAAGTGTCTCGGGTTCGAGTCCCGTGTCGGGCAAGATTTCTGGTTTTTTTTTGTTTTTACTTTAGTAGTAGCACGGAGTCTGGAATTGTGTCCAGTAAGTGGCAATAGGCTCACCCCCTATTACATGGGACTTATAACACAAATGGTGAAAATTGAATGTACATTGTATAGCGGCAATACGGGTCGTAATGAGCACCTTTGCCTACCCCTTCGGGGATAAAAGGTGTGACGTTGCTTTTTTTTTCTTTTGAATAATAATAACTTCTAATCTTAACACAACATTTAAATATTCACATACAAACTCAATAACTTATTCAATTATGCCCATTACCCTCCCATTTGACAGCTAACCAGCCACAGATAACAAACACGACATGAATAGTCTATGGGCATCAGTATTGCAATACATCCTTATCTACCCAACTTCCTTTGTTTGCAGAATACTATCGCTTGTTTAACTGACTACAACGTATATGTGTTTTTTATTGATTTTTTATGACAATGTGGCAACAGAATAGTCAGTTTTATATTTTTAATGATACAAGGATCTGTCCCCAGCTTCAAGCGACGTTACACAGCATGTTTGAAGATAAAATGTTTGTATTTCTTTACTTTTTATGTTGTTTTTTGAAAGTTGAACTTTGTATTTTTGTTGTTAAGGTTACTTTTTGTGTGTATATGTGAACTGTTTATGTGTTAGATAGTCTTGTTTTAGGTTTAGAGGTGATTAGTTTTATGTGGGTTAGAGAGACGTGGAAAATTTTAACACCATATGAATTGTTAGTTAGATTTTTATTATGTAGATACAAAATCTAATAATTGTAATAGTTTTTAATTAGGTATGTGTATGAGTAATGAGTTTTAGTGTCATAGTATAATGAGTACCTACGTATATGTAGGTATCTGGTATTAATATGTTGTATTTACCTACTTACCGTGCATCCACACTGCAGTTGACTTTTGTGGAACAACAGACTGCAATACGTAACTTATGTATGTGGCTTCAATACTTTTTTATTATTAACTTTTTTCGACAAACTGTAACTATGGTGTGGATGTGGTTAGATTAAAGGTATTACTTAAATAATGTTAGAAAATATATAAGTAGGTAGATATTTCATACAAATTAAAAATAGTCAAACTAAATAAGAAAAGGAATTTTGAGCGCGATTTTTTCAATGGTATTAATTTTGTCGTAATTATTTTAAAAATCGAAAACGAATCCACGTTTATTTTTTCTGAGAAATACAACCCGGGTCTGTTCAAGGTCAGAGTAAATAGGTACTTTCTAAGTCTGTGTGCTCCATCTTCGGCTACATCTTCGCTTCGCCGTCCTAGCAGTAAGCGGGTTGGTGGCCAAACGCAAACTTATCAACGTTAAAAAATATATTTTAAAATGTTCGTTTTGGTATTTTGTTTAACTTTTATTTTTGTTCAGCAAACCTAACGGGAAAGTGTCCAATTTGTTATTGCCGATTGAGGAAAAGTGAGTTTGTTTACTTTATGTTATTTTGATTGTTATATTTCAACCTTTATTACAATCTGTTTATTTATTTTTATTTTATTTATTTATAATTTAGTGCAACGCCATCGATTCAAGAAATAACAAAGGATGTGTCGGAAATCAAGATTTTTGAAGAGTAAGTATGTTTTTTTCGTATAAAAAGAAATCCTATGATTCAATACATGAAAACGCAATACCCACTTTTGTTAACATTTCTTGTATTGTTTAGTCTATTTCATGATTACGAATTACGATGGTCTATTGCATGATTACGTGCGATGGCCAAGTCGATCTATTTTATTTAAAACGTAAAATAAATGTAATATTGATTTTATAACAATTTGCATAATAACTTAAGACTAAAGGTCCCTTAAGTAGAGACTAAATAAACTAACCGACTTGGTATTACATGGATCTCACCACTTTTTACGGTAGAAATAGTGAGACTTGGGCTTTTTTACTGGATGTTTTTGATGGTATATAATTGACCTAACTAAGCTAAAATATTAAACAAATACTTTTTTTTATCCATTTAGACAGCCAAAAGAAAACATCATTGAAGCGGACACCGAATGCATATTCAACGATTTAAGATTTGAAAGATATACTATACAACATCAAGATCTTATGTAAGTTATATAGTTTAGCATTTAAGAAAAGCACCTATTTTTCAGTAGGCTAAGTAGAATTATTGTGTGATTTAATAGTAAATATAAGGCCTAAATTTAAATCCGATATTCATTCAAAATGGTTAGTAATCGCCCAAAACGGATATTTAAATCAAAATAATAGTAGGGCTAAGGACTTGTCTGTCAAAATCTTGAATCGACCAAGAGATTTTGGTTTAAGTTCATAATTTCGGCTGCTTTATGACAAAATATAGCTTAGCTGAGTCCATTTCCACTAGTGCTAAGCTATGTGTACCAATGAATATGGTTGGTAGAGGCCAAATGCGTCGACAGCAACGTAGTATATCACATCTCTCGTACAAAATCACCCTAAAAATCGTTGATTTAACTGGGCTGTCAATTACTCGGATTAGATATTGCGTACGGAATACAAAAATAAACAGCTCATTACAAAATTAACACGGATTTATAGCAAAGAAACTAGAACAAACTCCATATAACCATCTATCATTGTTACACGCTCAGTAATTCTCACGTTTTTTGTGTAATTCATGTAACACAATGTAAAGAAATAAACACAGTACTTTTCTGTTTCCAGGTGTGCGTAGTGAAGCTAAGTAAATATGCTAGAAGTATTAACGAAATGAAATTCTCTATGTCGGCTAATTTTCCAAAAAATATTTGTATTTTAGTTTATTTTTTATATTTTATTTATTTAAATATTTGTAGTCAAGCATTAGTTTTTTATCGAATAAAAAAAAAGTGTTTGATGTACTTGAAGCGTCTTCCTTCATCAAATTGTTAAAAATCGTATCATCTTTTGTTACACAGTTTCTAAGTTAATCGCTTTTATACACTCTGACATAATACGATTGTATTATGTATCGTATTTTGTAAGTTTTTTAATAATTTTTGGTGGTTAGTTTGATGAGGAAGGTTTTTGGCTACCATACTGATTTATGTATGAGACTATTGCTGTATATTATGTAGTAGTTAATTTGAATTACGCTAGTTTTAGTTCTAAGCTAAAAATAAATATATTTACAAAATAAGCTCTGGTTGTTTTATTTTAGAATACTTAAATATAGTCACTATATAAATGTAATTAATTAACTACCGAACTTAGAGACATTTAACGATTACTTAAACTATTCCTTAGTAATGATTTTGTTCCGAAAACAATTGCTAAGGACTGGGTTAAGTAATCATTAAAAGACTCTGAGTACGGCGGTAAGCTAAAAATGCTATTCTACAAGTTTCTTAATGGCGCTAGTTATTGTCATAAAATATTTAGATGGACAATGATTGCCTTCAGCATTTAGATTAATTTCTCAAACTCAACTTGAATTTTCCAGGGGCATGACAGTGACGTCAGGCAGTGTGGCGTTAAGCAAAGATGAGAAGAACTTGATAGGCATCAGTATAGGCGGAGGAGCGCCGCTGTGTCCCTGTTTATATATCGTGCAGGTAATAGCATAACTCCACGTTTTATTTAATAAAAAAATGCTGACACTACAAAAACAAAATATAGATTTTCACCCACTCACACACTTGATACTCAAATCTTCAGGTACGATATTGGAATTTGAAGATCCTCCTTCCAAAAGAATCTGTCGGGGAATAGAAAGACGCATTGAGAATTTTATGTTGTATCAACTACATCCGCGCGTTTTCACCAGCTTTACTCGGCTCCTATTAGTCATAGCGCGATATTTTATAGCCTATAGCCTTTCTCGATAAATGCACTATCCTTCCAGAGATTAGCGTGTTCAAACAAACAACCAAACTCTTCAGCTTCACATAATTAAGTAGTAAGATTTCAAGACAAAGAATATTCCTACAATCGTAGTCGTAACTTATTGCCCCAATTTTAAAACAGTACCAGTAATCATGAGCCATCTTAATTCTTCATTAGACGCGTGAGAAGAGGTCGTTGTCCTTTAGTGGAACAATTATTAAAGGCTGATGATGATATTTTACACATTTTCCAGATCTTCGATAACACGCCAGCCTCAAAAGATGGTACATTACAAAGTGGTGACGAGTTGGTTGGAGTCAATGGCCAATCGGTTAAAGGGAAGACTAAAGTTGAAGTGGCTAAGATGATACAGTCAGCTAAGGTGAGTTATACATGTTAAGTTTACAACTTCCATTAATAGAAAGTAAAGCGTTCATGGCACCATAGACAATAACGAGACCGCGTTCGGCGCTCTAATTGGTCGTCTGGAATGAATCAACCAATCAGAGCGCTAACCGCGCTCTCGTTTAGATTTCGTTAAACGTAAAGCAAACTCCTACTAAGTATACTGAACCTTTTATACGACAGCAACATCTTTAACCAGCCAACCAAATGTGAAGAATATAGAAAAGCCTCTCTTGTAGCGGGCCCCATATACTGTATACAAATACATATTACTACCCATAATATGTATTTGTGTAAAACAGAATAATAATAACCGCTATAGAAAACGCTATAAAAAACTACAAGAGCCACCTGACACTTTCCAATAAGCAAATATTTAATCATTATTATTATTTCTTCTTAGATTAATCATGGTGTTTGTCGACATTACTTTTTAATAATGTCTCACGAAAGTTATAATATGATTCTCCTTAGAATAATTCGTAAGAATATTTCCTTATCCCTTTCCAGGACGAAGTGACAATAAATTACAACAAGTTACACGCGGATCCCAAACAAGGGAAGTCCCTAGACATTATAATGAAGAAGATGAAACATCGCCTGGTTGAGAATATGTCCTCAGGAGCTGCGGATGCCCTGGGTCTGTCTAGGGCTATACTCTGCAATGATACTTTAGTCGCCAAGCTCAATGAACTGCGGGAGACAGAGACCACGTACAAGAGGCTCGTGGAAAATGCTAAAAGGTATGTTTTGGTTTAGTTTTGATTTTGATAGATTTAAATTTTCATCTTCTAGAATGCTAATTGTATATTATTTGCATGTTTTTTAATGATAATTAAGAGATAGAGGGTATCTACAAGTGATGATGATACCTTTAGGTGATACGTTTACTCGTTTGACCCCTATCTCATAAAGTTCAAATTGACCATTTCCAAATACCAACCATTATCGAAATCGTTCCGAAAAGATTTCGATTAACACGTTATACACCACATCACTGGATCTGGTGACCGACACTTAGCGGAGGATTTGCTTTCAACAGTTTTCTTTCGGCAGTTAATGCTTTAAGTCATAAGTGATGAAAAACTCTAACCTTGTCCATACGAGGCTTTGGTCAGCAGTGGCCACTAATAGGCTGTTGATGGCAATAAAAAGAAGCATTTCACTAATCAAGATACGAGCATTAACCAATCTCCCTCACTTTTCCAGGATGCTAAAAGCGTACTTCGATCTCCTACAAACGTACAAGTCAGTTGGTGATATCTTCGCTGCTATAGGAGTGAGGGAGCCTCAAGCGAGGGCATCCGAGGCGTTTACCAAGTTTGGCCAGTACCACCGGCTGCTAGAGAGAGATGGTATCAAGATGTTGAAGGCTTTGAAGCCGGTGAGTTTTTATGTGACCTTGATTTTGGTTTAGTGGATAGTATTTGTAGGAAGTTATGTCTACGAAAGGAAATACGGAATTTTCGTTTTCTATCTATAATTATGTGACTAGTAATTACAAATAAACTTTTTTTATTCGTTTTCTTTTTATCACAATATAAGTTTAATGGACACAGACTTCATCACCATCACTAAATTTTTAAACAAGACTATAGTCATATTTTTATATTCTAACTACTATAGTTAGCCAAACTCAATTAACTAAAAATCACGGTTTACACACGTAAAGTAGGCTCACGTAGAGTAAAGTAGGCTGCGCGACGTCACCGCGTCTACGGACGCTGCTCATGATGAAGAGTCCCTCTGTGACTCGAAACTAGTAGAGCTTTTCTCCATTAATTTACTCGAGTAAACCGTGATTTTTTTTTAATTAATGAAGACAAAAAAATATTTTAATTATTATGTTATCGGCTTACTCACGTAATGTTTTGACGAGGAACTCGACTAGTTTCAAGCCATGCTAGAGGATCATATTCATGACAATCTGCTCATTAATATGAGCGATAACATAATAATTAATTTAGTATGTCTCACGAAAGTTACAATAAAATCATAAAAAAAATATTAATTAAGACTATAGTCAATTTATTCCAATGGTCTTCCAGATCCTATCAGACATGGGCACATACCTCAACAAGGCTATACCAGACACAAAGCTGACTATCCGCAAGTACGCTGACACCAAGTTCGAGTACCTCTCCTACTGTCTGAAGGTAAAGGAGATGGACGATGAAGAGTACGGGTACAATGCACTGCAGGAGCCGTTGTATAGAGTGGAGACTGGGAATTATGAGTACAGGTGAGGATATGCAATTCTTAAGTAGAATGGGAAACTATGGCCGGTTAAACAAGAGACTAATCATACTAAAATAAATCTTGATACTGGTATTTTAGCAGGAGTGTTTTTGAGGAGAAAAAAGAGTGATGATATAGTTGGTGTTGGTTATTAGAGTTCCTACGATTTAGGGGTAAAGGTAAGGTAGGTACAAGGACAAATAAGGGCTAAAAATACTGTAACTTTGTTTATGGTAAGCAATCGCCACTGCCCAGTAACACCTGAAACACCAAAGGCGTGTAAAGTGCGTTGCCGGCCTTTTGGGGGTTGTTGGGGAATCGGGGATTGAGAAGATCAGGAAGGGGGGTAATTGGGTCTCCGGTAACCTCACTTACACATAGCAAGCGTTGTTTCACGTCCATGTGAGGCCGTGGTATCACTCCATTCGAGCCGGCCCATTCGTACCGAAGCGTGGCTCTCCCACACTATCATTTTATCTTCGTTTCAGACTCATTCTTCGCTGTCGTCAAGACGCAAGAACACGTTTTGCTCGTCTGCGATCAGATGTGTTGGTGAAGTTGGAACTGCTGGAGAATAAGAAGACACAGGACGTTGCCTACCAGCTGCGGCGGTTTATACAGGGGCTGGCTCTTTATCATAAGTAAGGATTCATATTATACCCTAAAATATTTAGTTAGACTATCTGTTTGGTGATGTTATATGCTGAAGATGTAGTCTTGAAAATAAGGAGTCGAAGAGTGTTTTACTGTAGGTGATTATGGAGTCTGATATACTCCACTTTTGTTGTAATTAAAGTATTGTCATTCCTGGTGACTTAACTTTTTCATTATCACAAACCACCGTGTAAGAGTGCTCTGCATAATTTTCCCAACCTTTTGCAAGGGATCAGACTCGACACATTGATTTTCTTCTTATTTTAACTTACTAATAACAAAATGTTTGTTCACAGTGAATCAGTGGAGCATTTGAAAGACAACGCGACCTTGTTCCCGGTCGAAGTGGATCTCTCTCAGAACGCCTTCCAGTACAAGTCTACTGCGCAGATTATTCAGGTCAGTCATTAAATATGATTTAATAATTATTTACATATTAATTAAATTTTGTCTAACTCACAAAAAAAGCAATAAAACACTATCACACGGCCAATGTAACTTTGCTTTCGTGCGACAAAAGGCGCAAAGCAACATGATACATGAATATAAATGTATATTCTATTTTTTGTGGTATAAGACGGTAAATGAGCTGAGGAATCACCTGATGGTAAGCAATCGTCGCCGCGCACGGCCATCCAAAACACCAGAGGCTTTAGCAAGCGCGTTGCCAGTCTTTTGGGGTTAGGAATTTAAGGGTGGTTGGGGAATCGGAGATTGGTAAGATTGACAATTACGGGGAGTAATTCATACAATGACAACATTCACACAACGAAACACGACTAGGGAACTCACACAAAACAAAAAGCTAATAAGACACAAATACACCGCCAATATAACAATTTTCTTGCGACAAAAGGCGCAAAGCATTCGTGTAATTTATAAATATTCTAACAAACAAATATCCTTTACAGGACAATCCAGAAGAAGAGGAAGAGCTAGAATTCGGCAAGGAAATACACGAATACCACGACATTGCAGACTTGGACAGTAAAGAAGCAAAACTCATGAACCGACGGCAAACTAAAGACAATGACGACACCGAATCATCCGAACAACTCCTACCAGACTTCGACAGTGTAGCCCTAACTTACGACAAAGTGGATAAAGCTGACAACATGGACAAATCTGACAATATGGACAATCTAACTTTGCTGACAGAATTGGGCCTAGCTGACACAAATGTCCAAGATGATTTTGGTGATTTTCAAAATGGTCTCCTTGATGAGTTTTTGCCTAAAGCCAGTGGCGATGATAAAAACGATATATTTGATAAGCTGTTGAGTGATTTTAGTCTTTTAAATAAATAAATAAATGTTTGTTATGTATTCTATGCTGGGTTTTATTTTACCTGTCCTCGTTCGTCGAGTAGTTCTATAATAGGATAGTTTAGGACGGACTTGAGATAGTCCATTTGAAAATATTGTACTTGGACGCTTACTCTTGAAGTCAATCCAATAAAATCTCAATTGTTCAATATCAGAACCATACAACCTCAATCATAGTTGTCAAAGTAGCATTCACAATATAAACCCAAACTCAATACAATTTACATTAATATTCACGCCAAACGGATGCAATGGGCGCTAATATTGCAACTACAAAACAGCGAAATAGTCATCTACCCTTTTAACAGTATCTACTAACTACAATAATGGAAAAATTAATATAATTTGATATTTATAATAGAATCAGGCGTTACTTTGCGGAAATCCATGCTACACTAACAATACATTCGATTTTTAGTTAATAATAAGCGGAATTAAAACTAAAAATTGAATGTATTGTTAGTAAGATTTGATTTTGAAATATAGTATTTTGTGAAGTACCTAGGTTTGTGGGTGCAACTCAAGAGTACGTTCACAATATCAATGTCGATCGGATGCCTGTAGGCTTTAGGCACGTACAACTGCCAATTTTAGTAAAGAGGTCGATGAAAGTGAGTGAAAATGATGAACGATTAATTAAACACTGACTGCACGATTGGCGCGGTGGCTGGGCAACCGGCTGCCGCGGAACGTGTATCAGGTTCGATTTTCGCACGGAGCAATTGTTTATGTGATCCACAAATTGTTGTTTCGGGTCTGGGTGTCAAGTGTATGTGAACTTGTATGTTTGTGAACGCACCCACGATACAGGAGAAAATCCTAGTGAGGCAATGTTTTTTTTAAGAGAAAATAAAACGACGTAAGAAAAATCTCACAATTTATTTATAAGTTATTCAATAATAAATAATTCGCAAGATAAGCTTTGTTACACTTATTATCTAATTTATGTTAGAAAAGTATAAAAATGTAAAAAAGATATGAAATAAATATTACGATTTTGTTAGGCAATTTTTGATGATCCTGATTCGTATTGGAATTTTGATAATTGGGGTTACATGAGCGGTAGGAATTTATGGGTCGTTGGGATTCGGGAATTTGGGTAATTGGGTCTCCGATAACCTCACTCATACGACGAAACACAACGCTTGCGTTGTTTCACGTCGGTTTTCTGTAAGACCGTGGTATCACTCTGGTCGAGCCGAAGCATGGCTCTCCCACACTTAAAGACATTACATATTATGCAACCAATTAATAAATTAGTGATTTGGCATACCCCAATGGGAGGCAGGTGTACTGATAAGTAGATATAAAATAAATAACTACAACGGCAAATCCTAATACGGCCCATGGTGATGATGATGGTCGTGAGGATCAAGGTACACATGGTGATAATACACCCTCATTTCAGGCCACGGCAATTTGAACTTTAAAGCCTTTACCAAATCACCTTTCATTCCCTTTATACTTTGCAAATACATTTGGGCCTTTTTCCCATACTCGGGTAAATTTTCATAAGTCTCCTTAATAAGTTTGCCTTTATTTTGTAACTTTGGGAGGATTTGAAGTACATCGAGTTGTTGCACTTTGTCCAAGTCTATTGTATCGACGAATTGCTGTATAGTTGTAGTTGCAGTGTCTGTTAATGATTGCAGTTTTGTTGCAGCTGTGTCTGTTATTGTTTGCAGTTGCGTTGCTGCTGTGTCCTTCAACTGCTTGAAGTCCAGCGTTGCAGCCGCTGTGTGTAGTAGCAGTGCGATGAACTGCAATTAAAATAATGTTTTTTTTTTTATTATTGCAATGTCGCGCCTTTTATCCCCAAGTTACAATACATATTATTACCTACAGCACGCATTGTATATTCACTTTTCAACATTTGTGTTAGGTTTAAGTCCTATGTGGGGGTTAGTCTTTTACCATATATTCGGCATAATTCCAGACGCCGTGCTTCTACTGACAAATCGAAAAATTTTAAAGTGTCCTTTGCCCGACTCAGAAATCGAACCCGAGACCCCTTGTCCAGCGATTCGCGACTTGCGAACAATCGAAATAGCTTTATTTTTTAATATTTTTAGACAAATCACATGATAAATATTAAATGTTAATCGGCACCTATTGCCAACACTGTACTTGATCCAACAGTTGAATCCATCGCTTTCCATACCAAATTAAGGTCTATTATTCTTTTAACCATCCCAAAAAAAATAACTTCTTTTTCAGACAACATCGCGATCAAGAACCACTCAGGAATCAAACTCCAAAACATACACATCACAAATTAAAATACAAATAAACAAACTCACCAGCACATGAATCCGCATGTTGGTTACGGGGGTAAGCACAGTACTGCACGTAGCGGATAACTACCTCTTAATATAAAGTGAGCGTTGCACACCATATAATTAGTAGCCGGCTTATTCTGGACAACGGTCCACGATTTTACGATGTAGGTACTGTTACCTAGTTACATGTATTGTTTTAATAGTTAGGTTTTAGTTGCTGTCATAAAGAGCTGGGTTATTTATATATTTACTAGATTCTGCCAGTGGTTTTGTCTGCGTTCCTGTGCTATAAAAAGTAAATAACACTTAGGCATTGTTATTTCAGACCATGATCTAGACCTGTCCCAAATTTCATCGTGAAGTCTTTTTTTTTTGAGAGGAGTTAAACATCCAATGTCTTCTCCCGCCTTAGGCGAGGCGAGAGGAAGTGTCAGGCTCTTACTGACTAAAAACCACCCCGTTCCTACTCCTGCTTTTCGAGCCGGAGCCCCGGTAACATGCTAGGCAGTCCGCAGCTCTGGATCGATTTTAAAACCCATAGTTCAGCTATGTACAATCATGGGATGTTGAACTTGAGGTAACGTTATTATCTGTCGCCATCTCTCTCACTCTCTTTCTTAACTATAATGATCCCCTATCTAGGCGCCGAACATTATATTCTTCGAACTAACAACAACACACCATTTCTTCGACATTGGCAATCCAGAATACGACCGCAAAGGGAAAGTGGTGACTTGACTTAAACATCACTTTGTACGTATTATCAAAATTCAACACACAATAACATAGAGTTGCTTATAGAATAGCAATGAGAGTTGTAACTTAAGATTTATAACGCTGCAAACAAATGTTGTGATGTAATTATTGTGTTTAAGCATTTTGAGTGTGGGCTGTTTAGTAAGCCCTATGGTATGACCTATTTTGAGCAAATAAAGAGGTTTTTTTATGGTATAAGCCGGTAAACGAGCAGACGTATCACCTGATGGTAAGCAACCGCAGCCGCCCATGGACACTTGAAACACCAGAGGCGTTACAAGTGCGTAGCCATTTTGGGGGCTAGGAATTTAAGGGTTGTTAGGGAATCCGGGTTTGGGAATATTGGGAAGGGTGTAATTGGGGATAATTTAGATAGGCAACTACATATTAGGCATGTATATTCTTTTCTTTTTTGAAATGAATTCGTATTTATTTATATTTAACATGATACAATGTAGCTAGTGAAGTGAGAAACCTCTACAACTAGAACTCATTCAGAGGTCCCAACACTGAATTACCTCTATTAATGAGACTACAACCCTCTTTATCTGAGATTCGTTATTTTGATTTATCATCATTTATCGTTTATTTTATACATGTAACTGAGATAACATCGTTTTTTGTTGACTTACTTATTCTTATTCATTTATAATGCGCACATAACACATTGTTTTATTTAAGAATCGCACCTCTTTATCTGAAATAACCTGTATTCTCACCTCTATTAATGGAACCCTCTGTAAATGAGACAAATATTTATTTATACCTAACTTATCTGAGACACTGGGTTAGTGGAATACCTTTATAAGTGCTACCAATTTGCTCTTGATGTCTCACTTAACAAGGTTTCACTTTACATGATGGTAGTATACTTTCCCTAGTAGATTTTGTTGTATTCATTTATATAAGTTTACAATTCTTACTTGCATTATTCATGAACAAACTAATCACAACTGTCGATCTATGTACAAATACATACTCGTACATAACTAAAACATTATTTTAATTAGTGTACAATACTACGTTTCTAAATATTATTATGTACAAGTGTACAACTCTTTTTATAATGAAGTGATAGCAAAAGGAAAGCAGATATCGAGTTACTTCCCAGTGTAGTATTTTGGATTAAGTACATTCATGAAGTAAATACATAGACATTCATAACTAAATTTCCCTTTAGCATAATGCGTGACACGAGGATTAGGGTACTTTTCCACGAGAGATATGCTATGTTGCTGTTGATGCGTTTGGCTTTCACCAATCATATTCATTGGAAATGGACTCAGCTATGTTGTTTATATAGAAAGATACGTGCTATGGATGCTTCCCTACTATTCATACATCGCATACTCGAGCTGCGCATCTTCCTCGCACAACTGCATAGCTTAGTATCAGTGAAAACGATCACATAGTTTCACAGTTCACCTATTGCATCTTCGTAACATAGCTATATAGCACATCCCGGCTGAAAAAGCACCCTTAGAAATGAAGAATGAAGATTAGAATTAGAAATAAAACAAAGAATATTCTTAAAATAAAATATATTATCGAACCAATGTTACAGCTTAAAAAAATGTACGCTTCAGATAGTTAGCTCTAAACCTAGTTCATTACAATTAACAATATTATTCAATAATGCATAACAAAACCTTTTTTCATCTAAAAAAACTCAGTACTTACTCCGTGCTTGCCTTTAGAAAATAATTATGAACTTTAATTTCAAACCCGTAAGGTGTCTTTTGGCGTGATCACGCCATGCATAGGAAATCGTGACGTCATAAGAGAACGTGACGCTTAGGACAATATGAAGTTGTGACGTCATATTAAGGTAAGCGTCCACAGGCCCGCATCGTACACATCGCACGTATTCCGTATGACGTCATCAGTACGCATCGCATGTAGGCATTGCCGATGATGCGGTCCGTACGATGCGGATCAGTGGATGCAGTTGTATGAGTTTCTATACAAGACAAACTGAAATCCGTTGCGTGCGATGCGTACGATGCGGGCCTGTGGACGTATACCTTTAGACGTTATAATGCGTCAAGTTTGTTAATTTTCTTTGTTTAGATTTCAAAGTCTGTTAATACACATAATGAAACCGTAATTAGAGATTTTCGAAATAATATTTTGTGATAGTTAAATAATAGCCTGCTATAATTTTAAGGGAAAAATCAAAAAGGTGTTATTTTTTTATTTCCAAACATCCATTTTGATCATACTTTAATCAGATAGAAGTAATTACAGAAACAAAATAAACAATTCCGTTTTAAAAAAAAGAAATCTGTTATACAAATAATAAATAGTTAAAATTCGGTTGATAGGTGGCTTAATATGCACCAGAAAATAGCTCTTAACGCTTAAGAAATAATGGTGATTTTCAATTGTAATACATGTAGACACATTGCCAGGTAATTGTGCAAATCATTTTGTTATACAATGAGAAATGCAAATGAGTTGTTGAGAATATATTTAGTATTGTGTTTATAGATATTTATTTGTCTACACGCTTGTTTAAACTGTATTTTTATGAAGTTATTAGATCGCTTGAAACGTTTTAGAATTAAATTAGCAGTATCATATTATTAATTTTGACCATCAAAGACATAAAAATACAGTTCAACGCAAACCAAAATGCGTGCAAACAAATAAACACAACAAACAAACTACAAAACAAATTATTTTTCCTTAGAAATTAACGAGAAACGTGTTTAAATATCAATAATTAAATTTAAAAAATAATATAATAACAAAAACTAAAAAAAAAAGAATACAACTGCCCCATACCGCTTCTACCATCAATATTTTGACTAAATATGAAAAACATTGTATATAAGGCAGAGTGTACATTATTTTTTTTTAATTATTTAATTTATTTTTCTATTGTAATGTAATAATAATAATAAAGCGAGAACTAGTTGACATGCTATATAAATACATAATTTTATACAATATTTTTTTTGTATGGCAACTTTTGTGGGCATAGTTACGTCTTGAGTTTCATAATAACTATTGTGAGACATACTAAATTAATGGAGAAAAGCTCTACTAGTTTCGAGTCACAGAGGGACTCTTCATCATGAGCAGCCTGCACTGACGCAGACGACGCCAGCGTGACGTCACCGCGTCTGCCATGATTTTTTAGTTAGTCTCAGGTCGTGCAAATTACCTTGCGTTAGCACATTAAAAATTCCTTCCTTTAAAATTTGCATCAAATCAACAGCATGGTAACTATACTTTCAATGTACAAAAAAGGTATAACTTGACATGCATATTCCCTTTGAAGTCTTATTCTTCAACCAACAACACTTTGAACTACGTACACTTTTCACACGATAAATGGTCTAAAAACACCTACATTTTGGTCTTGTATTTTTCTTTAAACTGTACCATCCCATACAAAAATGAACCTGCAATATTTATAGCAAGCATTCCCCTTAAAAATGCTTCATTAACCCTAAAGCACATTGTCCTATACCTACTTTACTTTCAACAGCATATCAACCTACACTTTTTCAATACACAACGAGTATACATCGACGTGCTGTGCCCACAAGAGTGCGTAACAAAGCGGATGGCTATACAATACCTATAATATATCACAAAATTACAACTTGAGGTGTATAGATTATGTGGCCCAAGACTGCAACTGTGCAAGTTCCTCGTCGTCCTCTGAAAATTACAAAAAACATCATTCATGTAATATTTATTTATATATTTAGTATGTGGAGGACTTACAGCTAACAAAAACTTAATAAAGAATAGAAAGCAATAGTCACCAGAAAGCCAGTTACAAGTCCCCGCTTATAGAAATATTGTAAAAATTAAGTATGATATGAGCACAGACAGCAGTATACAATGTGTTGTTACATCGTCAGAGATGGAATAAACCTAGAGAGCGGTCCTTGGGAAGGATATCATAGGCCCTTAATGTTTTTTAATCCCAATAGGCATGATGACTAGGGATTGCAATCCGGTACAACCGTCAATCCGGCCGGATTGTCTTAATTCCGGCTAAAACCGACCGCAACCGACCGGATTAGTATGTTGCATTAACCTTGCGGAATCGCGACGGTTCTTAACCGCGTAATTCTGGTAACAGTACCCTTAGTCCGAGTTTGCTTTACGTTTGCGTCCGTCTTGCTATCTTGTTTTTCAATACAGTTTAACCGATTGAAAACCGCTCCAATGTGGCCGGGGCCTTACATAAATATTTCAATAGTAGGCAGAATTTTACGCCAAAACCCCAACAATACTCTAATCAAACACTTAATACATAAAAATAAATGGAACTGTGAACTCACCGGTCTGCTTGGACCTGCTGGGCTTGGGCTTGTCGTGGACAAGGTCCGCGGTGGGCACGTCGGGCAACTTGTCCGTGGGCACGTTGATGCCCAGCATCTCTTTGTCCAGATCCTCCTGTAAATAGCACAAGGTATTTAGAACAGGTATACAAACCTGTAGACTACAAACGGCAGTAAACATTTAAAAAACATAAAGGCTGATTTTCTGTCAGAGATGTGCTATAGAGCTATGCTACGAAGATGTAATAGCGAAGCTGTGAAATTAAGTGACTGTTTCCACTGATACTAAACTATATAGCTGTGCGAGTATTATGTTTATCGATAGAAGGGAAGGCATCCATAGCACGCAATTTGCCATATAAACACGCTGAATATGATTGGTGAAAGCTAAACGTATCCACAGCACAGCACATCTCTGGTGGAAAAGCAACTTCAGATAGGTTAACGGCCCGCAGTAACTACTCTTGGAGTTGTTACTCGCGGCGCATATTATCTAGACATACCCCGTTCTCTCTTTAAAGCCTTGACTGTGGGCAGGCAGCTTCAACTCCTTCAATCACGAGCTTATTTTTTAGGAAGAATTTAATAATACTGCTGACTGCCTCGTTGGTGGAGTGGTCGCAAGTGCGACTGCCGAACAAGATGTCTCGGTTTCGATTCACGAGTCGGGCAAAGTATTACAGGCCTTTTTTCGGGTTTTCGGAAATTTCTCGGTAGTAGCACGGAGTCTGAAATTGTGTCCAGGATATGGCAATAGGCTCACCCCTATTACATGGGACTTATAACACAAATGGTGAAAAGTACTGGTAAAGGTAGGGGTGTACTTTGTATAGTGGCATTACATGCCGTAATGTGCACCTCTGCCTACCCCTTCGGGGATAAAAAGGCGAAAGGGATTGTGTGTGTGTGAATTTAATAATGTATATAGGTTTCCTTACCTGTTCCAACTCCTCGAGTTCCTTCTCCAGCTCATCCTCGTCGATGTCGTTGGGGAAGGCGACGTTGTTGCTGATCGCGTCGGTGATCTCGCGCGAGATGTCGTGCTGTTCCGCGATGTCGTCCATTATATCGTGCACCTTGTCTACGTCGCTGTGGAGACAAGATAGGGGTTTAGTTACACTGGTTAGATGATCGCTTTATGGGAACGGCGGATGGGATAGTTGTATGAAAAACAAAAATAAGTTTATTTATAACTTCCATGGTGTTTTTTAAATCAGATGGCAATAATTGTCCTGTTGATGATGATGTATAGGTACATTCTTTTAAATAAAATAAATCTAATGATGATAAAAAATAAAATGCCACATATGTATAGAGAAATTAATTGCTTCCAGACTATATATAAAATAATCTCAGTGGTAATGTTGCAGGCCTAGGTATCATCATCATATCACCAAAATGTCCATCATTGTTTCAACGTACATAAAGTGTAAAATAAAATAAATAAAATAAAAAGTTCCTGAAATCAGTGGATCAAAGAGGTCACAGGAAGCCGCTGAATACTGGCCCCCTCCAACCAATCAATCTGGAAATCATTAAGAGACGCCTATTTCTTAGGTGCCCTAAAAATATGAATACTAACATATCCTTATGAGCCAATTTCATGGCGTTAGCAGCATCTCGCATGGTGTTGAGTACTTGGGCGTTGGTGTTGGCGCCCTCTAGCGCCTCGCGTTGTGCCTCAATCTGAGTGAGAGTTCCATCAATCTGCGTCAACTGCTTCTCATAACGCTTCTTACGTTTAAGAGCTGCGATCGCCGCTGTAAATAAAATTAAATATTTATTATTGAATATTCTACGCTGAGAAAACGGATAGCAAAAGTTGTGTGCTAAAAATGTTTTATGTTGTTAGCATGGGCTCTATTTATTTATTTATGTTTTATTTTTTTTTTTATTTTAAAAAACCTTGCCCCACTTTAGGATTTTCTCCTGTGTCGTGGGTGCGTTTACAAACATACAAGTTCACATACACATGACACCCAGACCCGAAACAACAATTTGTGGATCATACAAAGAATTGCTCCGTGCGGGAATCGAACCCGCTACACGTTGCACGGCAGCCAGTTGCCACCGCGCTAACCGTGCAGTCATTTTAGTCGTGATCTATCCACTACAGGTCTAAAGCCTCCCTACTCTCCTTCTACTCCTCTCTATGCAGAGCTTTCTGCGGCCAATTCTTATCGTAGGTGTCAAGTTCGTCCCGCCATCTCCTGGGCCTGCCGCGACGTCTGATGACGTTGAGTGGGCTCCACTCAGTAGTGAGTTTTGCCCACCGCTTGTCCAACATACAGCAGACGTGACCAGCCCAGTTCTATTTTAAAGATGCGGCTTTCTGACCAACGTCAGAGATTTGAGTTTTGGAGCGCAGGTAGAGTGTCTTATTCTATCCGTGAATCGCATTATGCATGGGCTTACAATTTAAACATTCTTTAGCATCATGGCCCAAAATTTTGACTTTTACTTTGACACGGAAGAGATTTTTATAGTTAATTCTGGCTGACTTATATTCAAAGCCCAATTTGATTGTTGCTACCACTTAATATGATGGCGGAAAGCATTAAAAATGTATTAAGTACAATTTGTATGTCTACCTACTAGTCAATTAACCTATCTAGTTTTAAATGTATGAGATCATCTGATTGACAATACAATAGACAGTTTGGCATAGGTCGGTTGGTAACTCTGTTTATATAATACATAAAATAACTCAGACCATAGGCGTAGCCAGGTTTTGGTATCGGGAGGGGTTTAAGAAAGTAAAACGAACAAAACTTCCTTCATTCATGACAAAAAAATACAATTTATGGAATAAACAGATTTTATCTTAACTTTTCGGGGAGGGTTAGAACCCCCAATCTCCCCCGCTACGGCTACGCCTATGACTCAGACTTATACTAGCTACTTCAATTTACAAAAAAATCTAAGACTTTCTGTAGTTTTTAGGTCAGTTATTATGTAAATTACACAAGCAAGGGGGCAATTGTAAGGGGTGATAGTTGTCCATAGATATTTACTTTTTGACATGAATGGCAATCCTCACATTGCCTATTTGTTATGTTCATAATTTTATAACACTTTTGTGCCTAGTATTTATATGGTTAAAACCACTTCATTTCCTTTATATGACTCACACACATCACGCATCAACAACCTATAAGTGGCCACTGCTGACCAAAGGCCTCTTCTTGAATGGAGATGGTTTGAGTATTAACCCACTGTGTGTCGGAACACAGATCCATGTGAGACACAATGTATTTTCTATTGTTGTCTTAACAATACAAAAGGTTAATCACCACATTTGCTCAATGTGGGTTGCCATGATTCACAAAACATAATATTATACATATGAATAGCCAACAGACCAAGAGACATAACTAGTAATAGTTGACTATAATAACATTAAGCTCAATCAAGTATGGCTTGATCAACTCTCTAGATTATAACATACATGTAAATAAGACCAAGTCAATCTATTTTATTTAAAACGTAAAATAAATGTAATATTGATATGATAGCCATTTACATAATAACTTAAGACAGAAGATACCTTAAGTAGGGACTAAATAAAATAACCAACTTGATATTACATGGATCTTAACTACATTACTCGGTACAAAAACTGAGGTGCGAGATTTGGTCTTTTCTACAGTATGTTTTTGATGTAGATGTGAGTGAGTGAAAGTTACTTTTTGTGATTTCATTCCAATCTTTCATAAGATGTAAAAAAGATAATGTGTTCAATGAGTCATATGACATGTATGTAAGACAAAGTCTTTGTATGTGTAAAGTATTCCTATTTACAAGTGACATGATTTCTAAAAACTAGAACACTTAATTCTTTGTAACAAATTAAAATCATTGTGAAAACTAGAGTACGAGAAAAAAATTAACAAATCAGGAAGTAAATATAGGCAAAGGCATAAGACATTCAGCCAAAGGCCGTTATAAGGATGTACCAACGAAATATCTAACAATTAATTGAATAACAAGGTCACACATACATGTCAACAAAGAGTCAGATTGCAAATTAATTTTACAATAGCTTACGAAGATTGGATAAGAAACTAATACGAAAACTCACCTCGCTTATTCTTTGTGCCATTTTTCCTAGCAGTCTGTATTTCTATATCGATTTTCTTCTCTAGAAACTCTTGTTTTTTCAGCAAGAGCTCCTCCGTCTCGCGTAATTTCTGAATAGCTTCATGTGTTGTCGGGCCCTTTTCTTCCTTCTTACCACCGAATAACTTCCCCAGAAAACTCATCTTGGACCACCAATAATCCTATTAAATGCTAAATAAACAACGTATTGCAAAAGATTATTCACTAATTACGCGTAAAAAGATGAAATTGGTATTTCAATTCCGATTCTTTTACGGGAGTATGCGTCACCCAGGTAACATTCGAAGTACAACATTTAGCAACAACAAATAGGTGTACCAAAAACGAAAAATCAACAAATTAAAAGTGTATAAACAAACAAAATAATGATAACCTTTGTTTATTTTTATTCAATCCAAATAGTAATTTCTATAAATCGATAAAACCAAATCCATTAATTTTGTGTTCCTCAACTGAAACAAATTTATCTGAATGAAGTTTTTAAACGCACCATGAGACAAGCTGTTTTCTGTCAAAATATTGTCTTTTTTTTTATTTTGGCAACTGAAACATTATCATCACGCCTGTTATCCCCTAAAGGATTACCAGAAGGCGTTATCTTTGGTGGTGGTATCTTATGTATTCCACAACAAATTGCTAAAGTATTTTACTAAACTTGTAACGTAACTCTTCTGAGTAAAGTATTTTTCTTATTTTCTCTTGAGTTGTCTCGTTTATTTGTATTGAATTTGATCTCGAAACTTTATGCTAGATAGTAATGAGAATTGCTTGCCGACTCCTACCGCCCTACGTGAGATGAGAGAGAGTGTCAGATTCTTCTGATACTTATAAATAAACTAAAAACTACTACCTCGTTCCAACTCCTTTTTCAAGCCGAAGAAATAATTTTCATCAATAATGGTCAATGTGGTCATTATATTATTCTGTGGTGGTCAGGGTCAACGTTTGCTTTTCACCCTTTTCAGCTTAATCTTATTTTGAGTACCGATTTATGCAAATAAATGCCCGACTTTACTGCTGCGAAGCGCTTTGCGTTTTTATTTAAATACAGTTTCTGAACGTGACAAACTTGTTTAGAAATCGCATGACATTGACATTATGTGACAACTGACATATGGTTTGTCTTGTCAAGTTGTCAGACGTCACTTGCGGTGCAGCTGTGAGCCATTGTCATTTTTGTTGTAGCTAAATTCGCCGCATGCGAACAAAAACTAATATTTACAATAAACTACTTGATCAATAACACAACATTTGAATTAAACTCCTCCAACAAACTATAAAAATGGTTCGTGTAATAACTCAAGAGACATACGATGAAGTTGTTAAGGAAAACATCGACGAGTTTGAGATGACACCTGAAGAAGCAATAAAGGAGGCCGTAGCTCAATTTGAAGCACAGGTATGTATTAAAATACTATTAGAATTACATAGAAACTCTATGGCGGACGTATAAAGTCCGCAATAATGTTTAAATCATGTAATTGTTTGCATACAAAATAGTTATTTGAATCAAATGAGTCACGTTTATAATTAACATTCAGGATCATTCTTAATGATCTAATGTCCTTTTAATCAGATTCTTAGTTAGGTGATGACTTCATTATCTACCTGAGATGTTTTAGAACCTCTTTGGTTGCTATTCTTAGTTTTTCTACTGCATTTTTCTTGGTAGTACATTTTTTATTTAATTTTTTCGTGTTCTTTAGTTTTATTGTGGTCAGTATATCTTTAACATAAGTTGTTACTTAAAATGGAAGTAAGTTGTGAAGAATTTATCATCTTACTACTTATATTCTTTTCTTAATTTTTGTTTTATTTATTTTATAATATGTTTTTTGGTTTTATATTTTCTATTTCTATTTAAAACAGACACTACATTTATTGACTTTCCTTCTAAATGCAATTATTTTTTAAAGTATTATCTAATAATCCTAACTCTGGTGTCCATTCATGGCGCTGATCACTTCCCATCAGATCATTTGGCCCTTATTCCATAAAAATCACCTTTTATTTCCAGGGAGTAGATCTATCAAACATAATAAAAGACCTGGCTCTTGGTTCCGGAGACAACCATGTGGTTACGGAGAATGTTGAGAAGCTGAAGGAACTGTGCAGCGGTAACAAATATGATCATGATGCTGTTTTGAAGGAATTGAGTGTTTTAAAGGTATGTTTTTGTTTAACTGTTATACACAACCTCATTGGTTTAATTTCTTTTAAATTTTTAGATCAGTTTCTATTTTTTACTCTTACAAAAGAGTAGATATTAACCCGCCATTGGTGACCTATATGTCTATGATTTAAAAACTAAGAATAATTTTTAAACTGTTTATCGAATTAGATTGCGATTTCGAGTAGCTGCTTTACTACACGCCCTCTACCATTAGTCCACCCCGCAACAGCAATACGGGTGTTTTATTTTTGTCCTTTCTATGAAATTTTATCTCTTTTATTTTCTATTTGTATATTTATGTCATTTTGTGTCCTTCCAATGTCAATGTCCTATTTTATATTATTTCTAATTCAAAATATCTATCTAAAAAATCAATATAAATAATAATAAAAAAATAATACCTACATAAACCACAAAATCACGGTGCAGGAGACCAGGGTTACTGACTATGTAAGAAAAATACACGTCACCAGTGGCGGGTTAAGCTGTTAATCAGTTGCATGGGCAACGTCAGTTAGTAGTATCAAATTAATTATTGATTTCGACATCATCATAGAATCAAAAACAATATTTTTTTCTTTCTGTAACATATAACCACTACACTACTAACCACAAATGCTTGCTGGACATTATGTATCGGCACGCATTTTACCGCCTCCTGCCCACCAGTCATATTTGCAACCACTCGACCACCGAGGCAGTGCTTTCATCATCATGACAAAAAATTGAACTAAAGTTACATCGATTTAATTCCAGGCAGAATGTGAAAAGGACATAGCCCGTAGAGTCCGAGCCGGCAAGGAAGGTGCATACAAAGTACTGTTAGACCTCCTATACTCCAAGTACAGTAAAATATTTGAAGAAATGAGTGACCGTGATGCCAAGTTCATTATTACGGTACTGGAAACGATGACTGCATTGATGGAAATGCAACCTGATTTGCTGGATAGTAAGGGTGTGGATTTGATTAAGAAGTAAGTATGTTATTATAGTTAAATATTTATTAAACTTTTTGTTCCCAAAACGCATTAATTCTAAAGAACATGATACCTGGTTCAAGTGTTGATTTGGTATGTACTTTAATTGCACTAACACTACACTATCGGGCTTCTATAGTTTCATCACCACACATCACCAGATAGCACTAGTGTGAATCACTCGTTCTTCGTACAATAGGGAATAAGCTATACCCTTTGCGCTATAACAAGGTGCGGCTGACAGATGCCAGTATGACGTTGACGTCTCTCTTTAGGGATGGACATTAGAAAAATCTTTTTTTATCGCTATCGATACTCGCAGCATACATTTAATTCTCTTTAATTTTTTTATTAAATGTGTGTGTTATTTAGTTGTGCAGTGTAACTACGTGTATATACTTGTCAAAATAAATATTTTATGACCGAGCCCTGAGGTGTTTCAGAGTTTCAGTTTTACAGAACCGTGAAGAATATAAGTGTATATTAGTTTGTATATGTTACTAAAGCAACCACGATCTTTCAGATTAAGTACCACCACGCATTATCAAAGGCGCCGGAACTGTCTACTATATATTTGTGCTCTGATAAAGTCACTGTGGTTCGGGCAGAGAGAGCCGCGTCTACAGTAGATTTACCCACATAATTAAAGGTTTTTTAAGAGTGATAATTGAACGACGCATGATTTTCGTTTTATATTCTAAAAAACATCGACTACCTATCCATCGTAGCAGTACATCCCATCACTAAACACGACTATGGATTTACGTTATACGCATAACACTTTACTTTATTTTTGATTTCATTAGATTTTATTTAAAGACTAGAACATTCCGGTTGGATTTAATTTAATTAACTACTCTTCCGAATGATATAACACAATACGAATGTGATACAGTTAAAATACTAAGGCATAATTTTTAAATCGCAGCAACTTTCAAGAGTGATACGAAACGTTACTGAATCTGTCAGCCGCACCTTGTTACAGCGCATTGGGTATAGTGTGACCGTTTCCGCAGATACTAAGCTATGTTACTGTGCGAGTAAGATGTGCAATGAAAATGCACCGCCGGAAAATAGCTGTGTGCGGAAGCCATCCATAACACACATCCATAGTACGCATCTTTTCATGTAAAAAACACACCTTAGCTGAGTCCGTTTCCACCGGAGCTAAGCTATTTGTCCCAATGAATATTATTGGTGGAAATGAAACACATCCATAGCACATCTCTGGTGGAAAAGCATGTTTGTTTGTGTAGTTACTAGGTGTTATTTGCGTATCTAAGTCATAAGTTCAATATAAATTGTTGCCTATAATTATCTCCCCGATCATCTATCACGTAAATAAGCACCAAAATTAATGTCATTTTTGTTCTATTTACAGTTTACTGGATAATGTAGAAAACGAAGATATTTTGGTAGCTACATTGAAATGGACTACAACATGCTGTGTCAAGCATGAGATGAACAGACAGAAACTATTTGCTAAGAACATCGCTGAGAATCTCAAATTGTTGCTCAAAGTCACTGGGAATTATAAGGTAATAATTATGGACATATTTATATAGGGTGACTGGTAAATTAGTGAACGATATTTAAACACGTGATTGTACTCATGATTACAACTTTCAACAACTTTCCCAAAGAAACTTTTTGGATACTCATTAGTTTTAATAAGCCTTTTTAAAAGGCCGGCAACGCACTTGAGACTCTTCTAGTATTGCGGGTGTCCATGGGCGGCGCTGATCGCTTACCATCAGGTGACTCATTTGCTCGTTTGCCACCTATTCCATAAGAAAAGCGCCGCGCAAAGTTCCAAAATACCTACCTCTTATAACGCGGGTGCGGGCGCCTCGCTGCTAATAGCTGATCATATTTTTTATCCTACGGGAATGCGGGCGAAACCGCTGGCGGAAGCTAGTATTAAATGTATTTTTATTATATCTCTTTCAGTTATTAAGTGAGACACTACAAGTGATCAGAAAGCTGACGCTAGACGACGATGTTCGCGTCGAGTTCGGTAAGGCACACGACCACGCCAAGGAGTTGGGAGCGCAGATGTTGGAACCTCTCACTAATTTGTTGAAAGGTTAGTTTATAAGTACATACACTTATATTAATAACACACAACGAGGTGCACATAACGGCACGTAATGCCGCTATACAATGTACACCCACTTTTCACCATTTGTGTTATAAGCCCCATGTAATAGGGGGTGAGCTTATTGCCATATACTAGGCACAATTCCAGACTCCGTGCTACCACCGAGAAATTTTCGAAAGTCCGAAAAAAGCCCAATAGTACTTTGCCCGACTCGGGAATCGAACCCGAGACCCCCTGTTCGGCAGTCGTACTTGCAACCACTCGACCAACAAGGCAGTCCACTTAACTATATCAATCAAAATCAAGTTATTCAAAGGTTTAGTTTGAATATTGAAATCATTTATTTTTATTATTACTGTGAATAGAGGAGGACCCAGATAGGAACCCTGAGGCATTCCAGATACATCTATAATATAAAAATAAGTCGGGTTTTCCTTCCTGACGCTATAACTCCAGAAGGAACCGATTTCTAAGGTTTTGCATTCGTAGGAAAGGTCTCAGGGTCCATGAGGTTCAAATAAAAAAAATTAGGAAACATTTCAAGAGAAAAGCAGGAAAACAGGGAAAATCATTGGTGGCGAAACGGACTTTACCGGATTTGCTACTCGTTTATGAAGTTAGGACGCGTAGTTTTAAACTTGACTTTACGTCAAATCTAATCTCTTAATCTGTGATAAATATTTAGTCATAAATGCAAATAACGCTACTAAACACCAGGAAGAATTAAAAGTTAGATTACAATGGAAAACATCTATCTCATATATATCACCACTTGAAAATATTCAAGTGAGTTCACCCTTAAATTGATGTTGAATTACAGAGAACACAAAGCCCCCGCTAGTATCGGAGCTGATGCTGACTATAGCGAGCCTCCTGGTGCGACACGAGCTGTGCAAGATGGTGGCAGACTGCGGGGTCGATGTCCTGTTCACGGTGCTCGCTGATAACTATGATAATGTTACTGTGGTGCAACAGGCTGATAAATTGTGAGTATATTTGGTTTTTAAGCTTTATTTTAGGGGATGAATTAAGGGATATAAAACGTACTTACATACTTATGATCAAATACTCAAACGTCACTCAATTTTAAAATAGTTCTGTCTCTACAAATTCCTTATAAAAGACAGAGACAGAAAGACATTTAAGAACAACTTGAAATTTTTTAGCGTTTCAGTATTCGGGCGTGTGTCACCTATCTTCTATAAACAGTTATATCAAAGCCATTGGTTAGTCATAGGGATACCAAAAGAAGACGGATCACAATCCATCACAAAATTGCCCCACGTCCTATAACAACGTGATATATCTCAAAAAAAAAGGAGAAAAATGTATTAGAAACTAATTTAATTGAAAAAAATTTGCTTATTATTGAGATTTTACTTTTATTTCTCCTAGGGACTAGGGACATTTACGATTAAACAAAAAGATTCAATGAAAAATCCATTTTTCTCAAGATGGGCATTTTAATATGTGTTCATCTACTCCCAACAAGCAAAGTAATCCTATAAGGAAATATTATAAGTCTGTCACTACTAATAACGCTCTTGTAAAGGCATTGCGATAGACTTTTTAACTTATAATAGCATTTGCCAAGCCTTAACATACTCAAGTGCATTTGTTTTTATATCTCGGTCTTGTAGTTCGCTACAAGACTGATCTCTAAAACATTTATAGGACATTTTTACTAGTAATAGCATTTCACAAGCATACATATACTCAAGAGTAATAGCCTTTATAACTCAGTCTTTTAGTTAACTATAAGATTATCTTTTAGGACACTTTAAGGAATAAGTCTCCTATAATTGTTTGAAGTAAGACTAAATAATCCTGAATAATATGTTGATCCTATAGTAGCATTTTGTGAGAGAAAATGATATTATAACATACTTAGCTGAAACGATTATAAGTTTGTGCCATCATAGTCTTGCTCGAGACTCTTTTAAATCTAATAGTACTTAAAAAGACAGCTATAAGATCAAAAAGGTTTATAAGATAGTAGATCAATCACTTTACTAGTAAACACAGGTGAAGTAATTGAGGGTTCCGCGATCAATAATATTTTTTCACCCTTTTCCCACTACTCAGAAAGTAAAGAAGTTGAAAATTGGGAAGAAGAATACGATTTAAATAACACAGAGACCACTGACTATAAAAAAATAACAAATGTCAAAAAAAAATATTATTCGATAAAATTATTTTAACATTAAAAAATTAAGTACTTATGGGTGTGTTTAAAAAATATGTGGATACAAAATCAGTAAAAAATTGTGCATTCATCCTCGATGTAATGGTCATATATACTGTACTGGGAGCAAATCGGGAACCAAAAAAGATTTGATGCAATAAAACTATTATGTTTTCTTGACTACAAACGAAATGAGTAGGTCTATACATATTGTTTATATAAACTGGAAATCCACACCCATTGCAGCTTTCGGATAACACAAAATGTGTATTTGTCCAAGGCCATCTTATATTTGTAAGTAAAATCAAAGAAGATTTTGTCAAAAAACAGTCGACATCAGAGATGGTCGTATCAGAAATACGACCATCTTGTTAATTAAATCCTAAAAAAGGAAAATCGATCATTAACAGGCAGACTTCAAGGGAACCCTAATTTGTTTTAAAATGGAGGAGAGTTATCTGGACAGAAACTGTTACAAATACTAATTTACCTATAATGATTCTATAAAGTACTTAACGAAGAGCAATTTTAAAACATGGCGGATATTCATGACATTGTTGAAATAATTAATTTACAATAATATACTAATGTGCTATTTTTCGGAGGGCATTGTGAAATTAACTAAATTTTGGTACACATTTACAGTAAATATGACTTTCCCACGGGTTCACACCCTATATTTTAAATGTATTATTAGTTATATTTTACAATAACACAAAATAATAGTTACGTTTTTATTAAAAATAAATGACTACAGAACAACCGGCACCACGACCCGAAGCAACAACAAAAATAACCTCTTAAAATATACTTAGAACTAATAACTAAGTACATTACTAGTGCCATATAAACAAGATTGCTTTAGTAAGATACTTATGTCAGATACTAACAAGAGCGTTTGTACTTGTAATTGTGTAGTCTCATAACATTATAGAAGCTATTGTGCTTAGGCAAGTATATTATAGGGCTTAGTAACATTTTATAAGTTGATTATAAGATAGATATAGAAATAACTGATCTTATAACTGCGCCCAAATCCAGCTTTGTAGAATGCTACAAGTTTCTTATAAGTGAAAATAAAAGTAGTCTTGAGATCGTTTTAAGTACTGATTTTGCTAGTTGGGCTATATGTACCATTTAATTCACCACAGTTTTTCAAATGTGCATTCACTTTGCCTTAAAGTGCGATGTATTATACTTATAATGTAACTACAAAATCTTCTATAAGTGCAAAATAATTAGAAGCCACACATTTTCTCAGCAGACTGGTAATGCGACCGCAAGAACAAACACCTCTCATTGTCTAAATGTAACGTCTTCTTCTTAACAATGATCTCATTCTCTAAAATAGACCGTTCGTGTATTAATTCCGCCCTCAGTTTCTCAGTCTCCAACGAACGCTTTTGCAACAAACTCATACTATCATTCAAATCCCTGACTTCTTCTATCAACGCTACCAAAGACCCTTCTCTGCAATTCTCGACGTTAGGCCTACAGTTTTTAGTGTTCAATCTTGTCTGCGCCACTTGTATTCTCTGCGATACCTTCAGCATTTCTTCGTGTAACATCTCTAGAATGTTCTCTGTCTCGACTATTTTTTCAAGGGTCAACTTTAACTGGTTTTCTAGTTCCGTCTTCACTTGTTCCGTACGAGCGATCCTTTCGCTTAGCGAGTTGTTCACTTTGATGTCTTGTGAACGAAGATCCCTGGATGTGTTTATTAGTACGGCGTCCACTTTGGCTCGCAAAGCTTTAGATTTGTCGATCGATATTTTGAATTCGTTTAATGCGTTTATCGTGAATTGTTCCCATGATGGTACGTTTGATTGGCCTGTAAATGTTTAAAGAACGGATTAAGCTCAATATGATACTGTAATTTGAGTTTGTGTATTTGTGATAGAGGATAAGGCTCATAAAACTTGTAGGACTCTCACTTCACACATAAATCTAAATTAAAGTGAGAAAATTTTGAGAGAAAAATGTGGTATAAATACATATTTCAGTAATTAATGATGTTTATATGGTTTAGTTTTATTGTAGTCGCTGATTGCTTTATTGTAAGCTTTGTTTGAGAGGAAAAAATCATCCGATGACTTAACCCGCCTTAGGTGGGGTAAAAGGGAGTGTCTTATTGACTAAAAACCACCGTTCCTACTCCTGCTTTGAGCTGGAGCCCCGGTAACCTGTTACGTTGTCCGCAGCTCCGGCCTCCATTCTAGCCTGATACCAAAATAAGAACCAAAAGACTAATAATGCCAGAAATGCCAAAAAAGTAACATGTAGTGAAATTAATTATGTTATCGGCTTCCTCACGTAACTGTTTGACGAGAAACTCGGCTAGTTTCACATGCAGTTGACACGGCAATTATCGTGCTTCTACCCTAACCCACTTGCCGAGTATCCAGTAGCGCGATTGTCGCGCTACTGGATACTCGGCAAGTGTCGAGTTGTCGCGGAATGCTGCTCATGAATATGAGCCTCTAGCATGGCTTGAAACAAATGTTCCTCGTCAAACAGTTACGTGAGTAAACCGATAACATGTCTCACAAGTTATTATAAAATTATGTATGTACTGAAATCTTCACCCACCTTCAGAAAGCCGAGTAGCGCCCGCAGAATCTTTAACATTAACAGCTTTAGTCTCCAAATAAGCATTCTCACTCTCATACTTAAACGCCAACTGCTTATCACTCCAGTCCCTCTCCAGCCAATTTTTGGACGCCACATTCATATCCAATTGATACTCAACATCCCTTAACAAATCTCTATGCAATTTCTTAACGTTTTCTATCAACGCGGATTCAGTAAACAAATCTTCTTGTGGCTCGTCGTATATTAAATCGGATTGCATTCGCATTCTTCTCAAGTCTAAACATTCTTCGTTAATATATTCTGGTATTCTCAAAGTGTCCATTGCGTTCTTTAGCTGTTGCCTCTGTGCTTCTAGTACGTTGATTTCCGCGTCCATGTCTCTTATAGCCCTTTCTAGTTCGGCTTTCCAGTAGTTTATGTGTCTTGCCCTATGTTTTAACTGGTCGGTACTGTCGCTGTAATCTTCGCATGAAGTGTGGTTGACTTTTATGATGCTGTTTTTGGTGATCGCAGTGTTTTTGTCAGTGGTGCGTATTATGTCGCCTTTTAAGACCATTTGGTTGTGTTCATGCCATGTTTTTATCGTTGATAGTCCGTTGTTTCTGTCGCCAAATGAGAGGTAGTCGCCTTTCTCTGCTGTTGTCATTTTTTTGGTTTTTCTTCGATCCTTCTTAAGCGTTTGATAAGTGAAGTTGTATTTGCTTGATAATTTTGTTCAATGTATCTGAATCTTCGTCAAATGTAGATGTTATTATTTCTTTTAGATTTTATTTTATTGTCTTTCTTCAAACTTTAGTAGCACACGTGTGAGTGTACTGCTTTAGTAGTGGTATTGAGTAAACTATACCGTTGCTATGGTAACGAACAGTTACTAAGGAGTTGACCTATTTATTTGTGCTTAATATTCCTTACATTTTGATTGTTTATTGACAAAACATGCCTTGTTAGTTGATTGGTCACAAGTGCGACAGCACAATACGAAGTTTAGGGTTAGATTTTTAGAGTGGAAAAAGTATACAATCCGCATTGAACAACCATCATCATCATTAGCCGGAAGATTTCCACTGTTGAACAAAGGCCTCCCCTTAGTCCTCCACGTAGAAGCATTGAGCATGGTGATTAATGCTCAAACCTTCTCCGTGCGAGAAGTGGCCTTTGGTCAGCAGTGGCCACTAATAGGCTGTTGATGTGATGTGTTAGTGAATAAAGTACAAAAAGTAGGTGTACTGAATGTACCTCAAAACTCAAACGTCGAATTTATTTACATGTTCAGGTTATTGGTTTATTTCACAGGTCTTAATTTAAATGTTATGTACAGCTTAACGGCCTTTTTAGGCGTTGCATATATGAGGGCTAGCACTAACTTACCGTAAATTACATTTACTTAACCTAAGACCTATTACTACCTACCATCCGTTTGGTAATAATAAGTGCTGTGATTTATACTTTTTCTATTGTTTCAGAATAACAGCGTTAGCAGGACACGACGATGTGAAAAGGGATCTAGTGAAAAGTGGTATTGTACCCGTTGTAGTCTCCATACTTTCTAGGCATTCGGTGAGTTTGTTTACTTATTAGATAGCATACATTAATTAATTATAATTGTTGTTTCTATAGCATAAAAGGTAGTATTTGATTGATTTAAGATGACAAAGTTTGTGCACCTTACTGAACAAAAATAAATAGAGATTTTGTGAAACTTACCTGCCTGATTGGCGCAGTGATGGGCACCGACGACCGCGTAACTTGTCGCGGGTTTGATGTCCGTACGGAAAACTCTTTGCTAAAAAAACAATACTGCTGAGGAAAAGGTACCCTTAACTTTATTCACTGCCAACGCGGTCAATGCTGACCGACACTAGCGGAGGATTTGCCTTCAACAGTTTTTATTTTACAAATTGTCACAAAATATTTTAAAATAACTATAAATTATTTTTCCAGAGTAACGCCAACGCAACAGCGTTAACACTGAAGTGTGTAGCGGCGCTGTGTCTCCGCGAGCCGACGCACGGACGACAGTTCATAGACAGCGGCGCGCCAGACGTCATCATCGAGTGCATGAAGGTGCATCCCGATAATGCTAGTGTACAGGTTTGTAGTTTTAACATCCAAGTCAAATAATAAAGTAACTAAAAACAACGGTTTACTTACGTAATTATATTGAGAAAAAATATTAGTTTCGAGTCACAGAGTGACTCTTCATCATGAGCAGCGTGCGCAAACGCGGCGACTTCGCGTAGCCTACTATTTTCTTTAAATTTTCTTTCGCAAAACTTTTCTCCGTTAATATACGCGGGTAAAACGTATTTTTTTGAATTTATTTCAATTCAAGGTTCTACATTATTTTAAAGATGTAGAATGTAGAAGTATAATGTCGGTTTTAAGCGACGTACTATATTTATGTGATCCTCTAAACAGAGGACCGTTAAAAGATGATTTTCATTTCACCAACTGTAAAGAGTCACCTAAAGCTTACAAAGTCCCCTTATTTTCAACCGATACACGTCTATTTATGTTTAATAATAATCCCATGACAGTCCCGCTAGGCAGTCCGCAGCACCGCAATCTTCACTAACTTACCTTATTAATTTTACAGAAAAACGCCTGCTGGGCCATTCGCAACATGGTAGCGAGATGTCGCGACCAGAACGTCAAATTTCACGAGTTGGGTGTCGAAGCTATATTAAACGCGGCTTACGATAAATTCGCCAGCGATTTCGGCTTCGATATCAAGTCCGCTTTAAGGGATTTGGAGTGTGATGTGAAGTTGGATGAGCAATGGACCGGCCAAGGAGTGCAGTTGGAGCATTGATAGATATTGTATGTGGTGGACAGTCTTTTCAAAAAGATTATATCACATATCGTCGCCCTCTCCGCTAACTGTCGTATCTGCACTGACATTAAATAGATACCTTAGGGCTTTAGGGCGACTACAAAATTAAAGAATAAGCCAAGACCTATATAAAAAACTTTTTAATTCATTGATAAAGCCACAAATAACGCCCGACCGAAAAACGGTTGGCCTGGAAAAACATCAATTGGTAGATAGGACAGTTAGCCGGGAGGGTGACGATATATGGTCAAATACTCAAACGTCACTTAATTTTAAGAAGCTCTCAAAATATGTTCTCTCTCTAAAAAATCTTTTTAAATGACAGAGATAGCACGATATTTAAGTAAAACTTAAAATTGAGAAGCATTTCAGTATTCGGGCTTACTCTTGAGTCCAATACCGATCGATCGACATTGATATTGTGAAATTTCGTACTCTTGAGTTATAACACTAGCGCCCATTGCATCCGTATTGCGTGGATATTGAATGAACTAAATGGTATTAAGTTTGGCTTTATATTCCGTACCCTGAATGCTATTTTAACAGCTACGATTGGGGTTGTATAGTTTTGATATTGAATAATTAGTGAGATTTTATTGTATTGATATTGAGATTAGATTCAAGAGTAAGCACCCTAGGTTAGATGATAATGGAGTGTTTGTGATACTAAAATTACATTCATTTAAACTTTGTCATGCAAGCTTTGGATTTGATTTTTGTAGCACTTTACTAATTTACAACTTTAATCCGCCTCTAGCGCCCTCTACCTGTTACCAATCAGCTTTAATTATATGAGATTATTGTTATACCAACTCAACAACACCAGTAAATTTTAAGATAACAATTTTGTATGATATGTATAGTACAACGGCAGTTATAACTGCCGTTGTACTATCTTACCCTTCTTACTAGGCACGCTTTTTGGTTGTGTTGCACTATTTTTCTTTGTAATTTGTATAAAAAGCATTAATAAGTACATAATTTAACTGTGGGAGAGTCATGCTTCGGCACGAATGGGTCGGTTCTATTCTATACTACGGCCTCAGAGAAAACCGACGTGAAACATTTGCGTTGTGTGAGTGAGGTTACCGGAGGCCCAATTACTCCCTTTCCCAATCTTCCAATCCCCGATTCCCTAACAACCCTTAAATTACTAACCCCCAAAAGGCCGGTAACGCACTTTTAACGCCTCTAGTGTTTAGGGTGTCCACGCGCGGCGGCGATTGCTTACCATCAGGTGATCCGTCTTCTTGTTTACCGGCTCATATCATAAAAAAAGTACAAGTAAGTAATACGTATTCAATAAGTTACTAACCAATTTGTTTTATGTTAAAGCAACTTTATGTAAGCTATTATGGCAACTACATTCCTAAATTGTATTTCAATTTTGTATTACTTTTTTTAATTTAGTTAACGTTGTAATGAAGCTAGTTTTTTTGTATTATTTTGTAACAACTTACCTCTAGAATATAATTGTATGTCTCGATTCAGAATTTGTTCCCAATTTTGTACATTATAGTACTTATAGTACAAGTTTGCTTTATGTTGAACGAAAACGAAACGAGAGTGCGTTCGGCGCTCAGTACCTCTACCATGAGCTTGAAACAATAGTATTTGTCGATAGTTTTGTATATCGAATTTTAGTTCCACAGGTGACCGGTAGAGGCTCTGTAAAATTTGCCATACAATAAAATAAATGTCACCGCTAGAGACTATCGACAAATACTATTGCTTCATACTCATGGTAGAGGTACTGATTGGCCGGCGCGAATGAACCAACCAATCAGAACGCCGAACGCGCTCTCGTTTCGTTTTCGTTCAACGTAAAGCTAACTCGTACTAAGGATACAGAATAAAACATGGTGCTTACAATTAATAAATAAAACCACGTTAAGTTACTAAAAAAAAATATTTATTTACAATAACACATTGTTTTTGAATAATCAAATAAAGCTCATATTTATGGCGACAATTTTGGTTTTTTTTTTACCTTCGTGTGATCATTGCGTAGTAAGTAGTACAATATTTTTTTTTTAATTAGTTTTGATGGACATTTTGTGAGACAAAATCACTTGTTTTTAATATCATTTTTACATTTCACTGGTTTATTTCAAAGGACAATGTCAAATATATAATCAAATAAATCAACAATGAACATTGTGGGTTTACAAAGCGCGCAATAAAATCAACCTTACGCTAATTGCTTTTAAGGTAGTATTTTCTCTGAACAGTAAATGATATTGATAAAAAAATCACTACAATCTGTGTATACCTTATGCTAGTTGTTTTTAAGGTTCTATTTTCATTGTACCAGTAAATGGTACATTACATTCAGAGCTGATAAAATAACACTACATTCTGTGAATGACTAAATAAATAAATTATGTTACCGTAAAATCGGGTTTGTTTGACCCTAGTGGGTAATTTCGACCAAAACTTTTAGACCAATGAAAAACTAATATACGCTTTGTTCTAGATTCCTATTGGTTATATATAGTATTTGGATCAAAGTTACCCGTGAGTGAAAATAACCTGGACTTACTCGGTAACCATTTAAACGGTGGGTTGAGAGAATACAGTAAATTGTGTTCTAAGGTACTGCAATTAAAGACTATAATTCCTTAAACATAAGGAATAAAATCTGTTAGAAAATATTGTGTTTTCTATAACTGTTAAAATTATCGTTCGGTATAGTTTTAATTCAAGTTTTACGCTACGAAATGCATGTTGCTTAGAAAAATCTACATACAATTCTAAACTCTACTCCCGTAGACACAAAGGTGGGTTTGGTATAAGAGTAAATATCTATCTTTACTATGTAATATTGAACTATTGGTACTATAAGAACTATAAAATGCATATTGTAGAAAATGTTTGAGAATTATATTTTAAATCTTACAAGCAATTTTAGACTCTACTACAATTGGAAAAGGGTATGATAAGACTGCAAAATGGATTTTTTTACAATACCAAATACTTATTAAGGACCTTATTACTATAGTAATAAAAGTGAAAATCGTATTAATGCTACGGTAAAAGTTATTTTACAATATTATCATCTATATTTTTATTGCTGACTTATTTTTTCGATATAAAAATAGTGTATTCGAAAATTTACACTATTTCTGGAAGCAATAAGGTCTACTATACAATGTTGCATTGCATCTCAATATAAATACTAAGACTACAGTATAAAAGTGCACTAACACTAACATAGAAAATACTAAAATACGCTAAAGATCTTACAAAATATAATATAATCGACCTTAGAATGTACCTTTTCTAAATTATCAAGAACTGGTAACCAACAACAGATCTATTTGATCAGATTTTTTTAAGGGGGGACAATCATCCAATGACTACTCCCCGCCTTGGGCGAGGCAGCAGGGAGTGTCAGACTCTTACTGACTAAAAACCACCACGTTCCTACTCCTGCTTAAGCATAAAAACAAATGAAGCATAAAATAGGTCGTGGTGCCCCGGAGGCCTGAAAATGCCTGATATTTTTTTTTGGTGTAACCCGGTAAACGAGCTGACGGATCACCTCATGGTAAGTTATCGCCGCCGTCCATGGACACCCGAAACATCAGAGGCATTTCAAGTGCGTTGCCGGCCTTTTGAGGATTAGGAATTTAAGGTTTGTTGGGGGATCGGGGATTGGGGATTGAGTAATTGGGCATCCGGTAACTTCACTCACACAACGCAAGCGTTGTTTCACGTCAATTTTCGGTGAAGCCGTGGTATCACTCCGGTCGAGCCGGCCCATTCATACCGAAGCATGGCTCTCCCACACTTAGGCTGTTTATCAGTATATTATACAAACAAGTACTCGGGACTTTTGCGACGGTTGTTTATTAGTGATACGTTATCTAGTTAAAGTTAGTTGATCGAAATTGTTTAATGAATAAATAAATAAATTTAAATTATCTTATGCAAAGTAAGGTACATGTCCCTTATTTTAATTACTCTACAATTTAATTTGGATTACGTCATAGTTAGAGGTTGTTACTACTAGTTTCGAGTTACAAATGGGACTTGAAAGTAGTAAATTAGGAATATGTGCCTTATTTAGCAGAGATTTAAGGTTGCATTTGCTTTGAGAGTTCAAATTACAGTACGCTCTTCAATTCGGTGCTAGTATAAATTAATCTTTGCAGCTTTATAATACGCAAGCGACTTTAATCCTTAAGGCCATTACCTAAGGTCGATTATACAAATTAGTATACAACACAGATAGATATCACTTTAATTTGTTTTATACATTCAATGTATATTAGAATACTACAGTTTAATGTTTTATTTACATTATAACAAATAATAAATAGTTCGTTTTGTCCACAAACTCGTAGTAATGTTGTCTCTTTCTTTCTTTCTTTTGAAATTAGAAAGAGATAAAAGTATTTTTTTACGTTAAACCGACGAACCCTGTTTATTCTCCAAAGGGCTGAGTACATAAAGTACATATTGAATGCCAAAACATATTGGTTTTATTTACATCGCTGTAGAATGGAATAGTAGCGAATATTTGTAATGAAATTTTCATTTATGTCAATTGTAGGAGAACGTTATACTAAGTGTCTCCGTATGATCATCGATCATTCTGACTGTGTCTACTATGAACCATGATAGACAGTAGACAATTTGAACAAATAATACTAAAAAACTATATAAAAGAGGGCTCACATTATAACAAATCTAATTTTTACCAGTTTTCATATATGTGTATACTTACGTAACGTAACGTCACGCCTTTTTATCCCCGAAGGGGTAGGCAAAGGTGCACATTACGGCACGTAATGCCGCTATACAATGTATACCCACTTTTCACTATTTGTGTTAAAAGTTCCATTCCCATGTGTGGAGTGAGCCTACTGCCATTTACTGGACACAATTCCAGACTCTTCCAGACTTCTGAGAAATTTTCGAAAAACCGAAAAAAGCCCAGTAATTCTTTGCCCGACCCGGGAATCGAACCCGAGACCCCTTATCCGGCAGTCGCACTTGCGACCACTCGACCAACGAGGCAGTATGATTCTCGGTCGTAATTTAAATTTTTAGACATTTCAGCCAATTAACATGATGAGTTCATAATACGAGCAGTGGACAAACAAACTAACACAATAACCCTAGAACATCTATCACATCGATGCCATAAAAAAAACAAAATGGATAACATCCAAAATTACATTAATTTTGATCTTATTATAGTCAACGTCTTTAACTGGTCAAATGTACATTTCACGGAGACACGCTTTTCCATACGAAGAAAATATTTTCATTTAGTTTTTTATCATTTGGAGTCAAAATAGCCATGGATCCTACATGGGCTATGCAAATTTTGTCGACAAAGACATTGCTCATTGGCTAGTTAATTCTTCACGTGACCAAACCAGACCAGACTGGCTATTTCTTCGGTCAGAAAGTTAGTATTGCCTTTCATATAGGGATAGGTTGGCAAACGAGCAGACGGATCACTTGATGGTAAGCAATTCGCGCCGCACATGGTCACTCGAAACACTAGAGTATTTACTGATACGTTACAAATACGTTGCCGGGCTTTTGGGGGATTGGAGTTGGAGAAGGGGGGGGGGTCTGGACCTTAATAGGTACACGGTTCCCAGAAGCTAACAGTCTTCTGGGAAAGTTCCCCAATTTGTTCCCCAAACAGCAACACCAACAAGTGCTAAGATCCGCCACACTTTGGACCAAAGATAAAACTACATTTAACCAGTTAAAACTGTTAACTTTAACAATAACTAATCAATACATTACAATTACAATTAAAAATATAAAAAAAATCACTACAATCTACTTTGTACTGACACATGGTGATATTTTACATAGCCGTAAGTAGAACCTCAACCGTAGGCAGGGTATTGTTTATACATTGTACTTGACAATGATTACTTGATACGGTCGCAAACTAGAAATGTTTGAGATACGTAGGCACCAAAAATGTATATAGGGTGCCTAGTAATTAGTGAACTATATTTGAACACGTGATTTAACGAGACAAAATTTAACGCGCGCGTGCCCGCGACGAATGAGTATACAAAAACAGTTTTTTGGGAAAGTTGTTTGTAATCATGAGTACAATCACGTGTTTAAATATCGTTCACTAATTATTACCAGTCACTCATATAACAATAATGTTTGACGAAGAATTCGACTAGTTTCAAGCCAATATAAAGGCTCATGTTCATAGTTGTCCAGCGTGTGTAAGTCGAAAAACATAATAATGAATTTAGTACGTCTCACGTAAGTTACAATAATAAAATCAAATACATGGACACAATCCTATTTTAGATGATTCCTTGATATTAATAGTCCTTTATAACCCAAATTAGTTATAAAGTAGTTGACGTAAAGAGATTAACACCAACCTTTCACCAGTTATGTTATAAGATCCATGTAATAATCCTATTGTACCATTAGGCACAATAGTTTAAAAGTTTTACAAACCCCAGTTAGTCTGGAAATCGAACCCAAGACAGTCCATATTTAAAACTTACGCCTTTAAAGGAATCTAAAAGACTGACATACGGACTTACTTAAATTTTTATTATAATTACAAAATTCCTTTTTTTAGTATAATCAATATTATAAAACAAATTATTTTTAAAATCACTGCAAAACCCTGGTAGGGCCAAAAAGAGTGAGATCACATAAAAAAATATCATCCATTCACAAAAATATAAAATTTGGTCTTACTGATTTAAAACGCCAGTGGCGACATCTAGAGAGAGCGAAAATTCACAGCGAACTACGAGTAAGACAAACAAATTAAGACTTTGTAAGTACATGTAATAAGGTTTATAAAAGTATGTCAGGACATTCTGTATTGTAGGGCTCTCTGTAAGAAAGTGTCGTGGTTCCAATTGTTGTAGTGAATAATTTTCCGCCCGTTCATTATCGTGTGGACCATTATTTTTTCGTTGTAGTTTAGATTTGCTAGTAGCTGTAAGAAAAATGGAAGTGTTTGGTTAGGACAAGTTGTATTATGTTTAGTTTTTCGGGTAAGTACGGGTGTATAATAAAGTAAATTAGTTTATGCCTTTCATTCTTCGAATCTCAAATTTAATAATACTTCATGTTGAATTACTAAATTTGAAATCCAGTGTTTTTACATTTTTTCAAACGTTGTTCGGCACTAGGATTTTCTCCTGTATCAGGGGTGCGTTTACAAACACTATTTCACATACACATGACACCTAGACCCGAAACAACAATTTGTGGATCTCACAAAGAGTTGCTCCGTGCGGGAATCGAACCCGCTACCCGTTGCACGGCAGCCAGTTGCCCAGCCACCGCGCCAATCGTGCAGTCAAGGTTATGAACCTTATATTATTTAAGGCACAATTCTAAGCTGTGCAATAGAATACTGAGAAATAAAAAATCTGATCCGAAAATGTAACCTGATTTTTCAAGTGTAAACTCGCCTTTTTTATTTAAACAGTCTGTGTGTACTTTACCCTTTTAAATACCTTTTTGAAAGTTTATAATTTTTTTATGAATAAGTAAACAATTTCTTTTCTGAACTCAGTAAAAGTATTATGACTGCACAATTGGTGCGGTGGCTGGGCAACTGGCTGCCGCGCAACGGGTAGCGGGTTCGATTCCCGCACGGAGCAACTCTTTGTGTAATCCACAAATTGTTGTTTCGGGTCTGGGTGTCATGTGTATGTGAACTTGTATGTTTGTAAACGCACCTACGACACAGGAGAAAATCCTAGTGTGGGGCAACGTTTGAAAAAAAAAAAGAAAAAAAAGAATTATTTTTCTAGCATAATAAGATACTGGTATTAATAAAATTGTTCCCTTACCTTAGGCGTCAACAAGAAGTATTGTGCGTTGTCACATTCCGTGGTCACCTTGACGAGCAACTCGAACATTTTCCGCTCGTTTATAGGGTCCATGCCTTGGTTTATCTCGTCCACGCATCTACGAAGAAAAATTGTGGTTAAAATTAAGGTGAAAGGGGGGTTTGTTACTTAATCTTTCTTTGCTACAATCTAGTCGGTCAGACTACTTATTTAGCAAAAATAAATCTTAAACTCGGACTGCCTCATTGGTCGAGTGGTCGCAAGTGCGACTGCCGAACAAGAGGTCTCGGGTTCGATTCCCGGATCGGGCAAAGTAGTACTGGACTTTTTTCGGTGTTTCGCAAATTTCTCAGTAGTAGCACGGAGTCTGGAATTATGCTCAGTATGTGGTAATAGGCTCACCCCCTAGTACATGAGATTTATAACATTACATGCCGTAATGTGCACCTCTGCCTACCCCTTCGGGGGTAAAAAGAGTGACTTTGATCTAAATCTTAACCTTTAAAGGGCAGAGTTGGTAAATTTGATGTTTGTTAAACCTTCTAAAAATTTTAACATTTATTTAAGAAATAATTATCCTTCCGCATTATCACAGCGTCTCAGCTAATGCATAATGTATTAACATCAATATTTTTAATGGATTACTTAAGAGCGGTGACACGATGTAATTTTGCAAAATCATAAGTGGTGTTTCAATCATCAGAATAGGGTAGATGACTAATTTTTATTTTAATGTCCGTCTTGTAGATTATTTTAAAACATTAGACACGTATTTTTTCTTACAAATACTTTCAACGTCACTTCTATGTACGTTCATATACTTAGAAAGGACGTAGTTAGCTCTCACTCCTATACTTTGATTAGTTTTACTATATGTATTGTTTTCTTATTCGACAAAATAAAAAATACGTGTCTGATAAATGTTTAGTTACCTAACTGACGGACTAATTACATTTTTAATTTTCATGCCCCGTCATCATCCTTATTGTTAACTTTGGGTTGAGGATAATGACATCGTTATTTTTTATTAAATTGATTCAATGAACTCGGGTTCCAGTGTGAGAATATATTACAATAAAGAAATAAAAATATTATTATTATAAAAAATGTTTAAAGGGAACGACTTTTATACTAAAACCTGCTTCTGAGTGTAACAAACACTTTTCTAAAAACCACATTAAAATCAGTACAGTCAATCGCGAGATAATCGCAGACAAACATACAGGTCAAACATTTTTTAAGTCGGTTAATAAATGATAAATAATCTCTTAAATACTTAGTTCACAACGTTGTCGACATGTAGAATGTGGATTCGGCTATCATTGTGCCGATAGTAGTTAATACCCAACAGCCTCGACAACCACCTTAGGAGGCTGGGGTTGGGCGGATGGATCAAGGGCCTGATGCAGAAGGCAGTACTCCTTGAAACGGCACGTATTGTGAGGAGGTTTCTGTCTCTAGAGCCCTAACCACCGGTAGCTTGGACCATGCTCCCGCTACCGGTCGGCCCCATTTTTATATTATTAGATGTTGTAATTTTAGAGGATTTTAAATAAATATATGGAAAAACTAGCAAGCCCGGCGAACTCCGTTTCGCCACCAATGATTTTCTCTGCTTTCTTGCTTTTCTCTTGATTTTTTCTGAATTTTCTTTGCTATAAATAAACTTCACGGAGCCATGCAACACCGTGGAAATCGGTTCTTGCGTTCGGGAGTTATAGCGTCAGGATGGAAAACCTGACTTATTTTTATATTATGGATAACAATCTCTCAAGATATGTACCTAAACGGCACGGTGGAGAGTGCCCGCTCCCCGCCGGACTGTGAGTATATGTACCTGAAGGGCACGGTGGAGAGCCGCTGCAGCGCCATGAGGTAGAGCGCGGTGGAGAGTGCCCGCTCCCCGCCGGACTGTGAGTATATGTACCTGAAGGGCACGGTGGAGAGCCGCTGCAGCGCCATGAGGTAGAGCGCGGTGGAGAGTGCCCGCTCCCCGCCGGACTGCGTGTGGCGCGTCAGTTGCTGCAGTTGCTCCGACTCGCGGAACCGGACCAGGATCGAGATGCCGTACTTGTCGTAGTCCTCCTGGGGCACGGAATGAAGCTAGTCAACACATTTATTCGAACAAGTTTAAGTGTGGGAGAGCCATGCTTCGGCACGAATGGGCCGGCTCGACCGGAGTGATACCACAGCCTCGCAGAAAACCGACGTGAAACAACGCTTGCGTTTGTTTCGTTGTGTGAGTGAGGTTACCGGAGGCCCAATTCCCCCCTTTCCAATCTTCCCCATCCCCATTCCCGAACAACAACCCTTAAATTCCTAACCCCCAAAAAGCCGGCAACGCACTTGTAACGCCTCTGGTGTTTCAAGTGTCCATGGGCTGCGGCGATTGCTTACCATCAGGTAATACGTGTGCTCGATTACCGGCGAGTTTCATAAAAAAACAGTTCTGTGTATCTTATACGTAATACATATTAATATACCTGACCCAGCAAACTTCGTAACGCCTCAAACATTATTTTCTCCCCTTTTAAACCTTCCCTGGACTTCTACAAATAATTCAAGACCAAAATTTGCCAAATCGGGCCAGCCGTTCTCGAGTTTTAGCGAGACAAACGAACAGCAATTGATTTTTATTTGTATAGATGTTTATAAATACATTTTTGTGTAAAATTACAAGTAGTACTTGTCCACAGAAACATAATACAACTAAATATTTCAACGAAAACCGAAAATAACAAAATTAAAATTTCCAAACAAAATAAATAAACAAATTAATCAAGTATTCAATTCTGTGGGATCAGCTTCATGTTCCTTGATCACGGAAGAGCAGTTATGATGTAGGTTGTCTAGGAATGTTACGGACATGTGACGCGGCTGTTATAATGCCGTATTTGTACAGTGTTCAAATTAGCTCAAACAGAATACTGGACTTTTTAGCGTAACTACTGAGCCTATTTCGCTCATTTTTCGTATATTGTCAGCCAAAATGATAACAAATATCTAGTTTAATTAATTTTTTTTATTCGATAAAAGCAATGCTTGACTACAATCCCATCTGATGGTAAGTAGTGATGTAATCGTTGATGGTGAGGCGCACTAGTTTCTTAAGAGCCTATTCACTCTAGACTTGAAGACACCCACATTGTAATCCGATGGAAAAACCGCAGCAGGCAGATTGTTCCAAATTAAGTCATAAGAGGTTTCCCTATACGGTATATTCGTTATGACATACAAACAGACTAAAACAAAATTAAAGCGTACATCACATAAGGAAGAATTAAGCCCTTTCATTGGCTTAAGCTGTAAAATTATGTATGTTTTTTATAATAAATAAACATATAAATAAATAATCACATTGTTATGAACATAACTTACATCATCGCCGGCTTTCTCGAGTTTGATTTCGCCGGCGCAGCCGAGTTTCGCGAACATATCGCCAAAACTCTTGTCGATATCGCGAAGCAAATTCTCCAAGGGCGGCAACCATGCTTTCCTTTGAAAATAAAATACATTTTTAACATATAAAGAAAATTCAGACAAAACAGTTGCGAAACGGAGTTCGCTGGGTTTGCTAGTCTATTATATCCCATCAAAAACATCCTGTAAAAAACCCAAGTCTCGCAGCTCAGTCTTTCTACCGTCAAAAGTTGTGAGATCCATGTAATACCAAGTCGGTTAATCTATTTAGTGTCTACTTGAAGGACCTTCTGTCTTAAGTTATTACATAAGTTATTATCATGCCAATATTAAAAATATTTAACGTTTTAAACAAATAGATCGACTTGGACATCGCTTGATTTGATTATTAGTATGTATCACACTACACAGCACGACGGGCCAGCGACCAACAGGAACGAGAGTTTCAATCGCGTGAGGCGCGAGAGACTAAAGAATCTAATATAATATTGTAATACTCATTTTGTTTTCATGCGATGTCCAAGTCGATCTATTTGTTTAAAACGTTAAATATTTTTAATATTGGCATGATAATAACTTATGTAATAACTTAAGACAGAAGGTCCTTCAAGTAGACACTAAATAGATTAACCGACTTGGTATTACATGGATCTCACAACTTTTGACGGTAGAAAGACTGAGCTGCGAGACTTGGGTTTTTTACAGGATGTTTTTGATGGGATCTCACTTCTTTTTGTAGAGCCTTTCTTTTTGATACCATCTACTTCTAACGAATTTTGTTAAAGGTCTTATGATATTTTCTTATTTTTATATGTAGTCTTCCTCTTTTTCTTTTCCGGTACTACTTCTTGAGCTTCAGCCAGTTTTTCTCAAAAAAGCCCACTAACCACCACCAACCACCAACTGCATAAATAACTTTGTAATCCCATATATTTATATGGGATTACAAAGTTATTGATGCAGTTGGTGTATTTGGAAAACTGGACCGAAATTACAAAATATTTAAGTTTTCCCATGATTAAGACACTAAACTCTATATGTATTCCAAATATGAAGCTTCTAAGTCTGCTAGAAGTGCCTTGGACTTTTGATGATCGGTGAGTCAGTGAGTGACAAAATTTAGAAACTTTAACAAGTTGTCATTCTTAAACAACTGGTTCAAATTGACTGAAATTTTAAATATTCCGTGTTTATACAATGCCGGATTAGTTACTGAAGATTCAGGTTTCTTGCTTTATCCACAACCGAATTATAGGGGGTCGAAAAAGGCCCGAATTGCTTCGAGAAAAGGATGGTACGGCCGTGCCGCTTTTTTGCTCGACTTCGCCGGGGGCACTGCCGTGCCCCCAGATAAAAATAAGTCGGGTTTTCCTTCCTGACCGTATAACTCCAGAACGCACGAACCGATTTTCACTGGTTTTGCTATGAGTTACGAGTCTCTTCAACGCACTTATGTGTTACTAGCTACTTCCGCGCGGTTTCACCCGCTCTGCTCAGCTCCTATTTGTCATAGCGTGATGTTTTATAGCTTATAGCCTTCCTCGATAAATGAGCTATCCAACAGAAAAAGAATTATTCAATTCGGACCATTAGTTCCGGAGATTAGCGCGTTCAAACAAAAAACTATTCAGCTTTACAATATCACATATTAGTATAGATTTCAGACCATAATCTACACCTGTTTCAAATTTCATCCCGATACCTTCAGCTCTTTTGACGTGATTTTATTGTAACTTTTGTGAGACATACTAAATTAATTATTATGATCGGCTTACTCACGTAAATGTTTGACGAGGAACTCGACTAGTTTCAAGCCATGCTAGAGGCTTATATTCATGAGCAGCATTCCGCGACACACGAAACTAGTCGAGTTCCTCGTCAAACATTTACGTGAGTAAGCCGATCATAATAATTAACCTTTTGACGTGATTGAGTAACAAACATACACACAAACTTTTGCATTTATAATATTAGTAAGATTGGAATACAAATTAATTAAATTACTTTATAAAATTCACATTTTACAAAAGAAACAAACACGTCTGTACTTACTTGATAGAATTCATCTTAGCCTCGAGCGTTTTCGTCACATTACTGGAGTCCATATCCTCAGACCTTAGCCTGTCTATCATTCTTTCTCGCTCTTCGTATTCTTTTATTACCTGCACAAAGATTTTGTTGAATAAAGGGATAGGCAGAGGAGATCAGATATTTAATTTAATATTCACTTTAATACAACTTTTTTTTAAACGCCCCACACTAGGATTTTCTCCTGTATAGTGGGTGCGTTTACAAACATACATATGACACCAAGACCCGAAACAACAATTTGTGGATCACACAAACAACAATTGTGCGGAAAGAACAATTAGCGGGAATCGAACTCGCTACACATTGTAGGATCAGCTAGTTGCCCAGCCACCGCACCAACCGTGCATTCTATTAACATTAACTTTATCACTGCCTCGTAGGCCGAGTGGTTGCAAGTGCGACTGCCGGGTAAGGGGTCTCGGGTTCGATTCCCGGGTCGGGTGAAGTATCAATGGCCTTTTTTTTCGGTTTTTCGAAAATTTCTCAGTAGTAGCACGGAGTCTGGAAATGTGCCTGGTATATGGCAATAGGCTCACCACCTATTACATGGGACTTACAACATAAATTGTGAAATGTGGGTGTACATTGGCATATTTGGCATTATGTGCCATAATGTGCACCTCTGCCTACCCCTTCGGGGATAAAAGGCGTGACGTTATAAAAAAAAAACTTTATCATAAATTTTCAAATCCCCTTTTAAGCCCCGCCCCTTTATGTCTACCACTCACCTGTTCATCGCCTTTGTCCATAAAGTCGACTTTGGTCTGCAGCTCGTAGCAATGTTCCTGCAGCTTCGCCAGATCGCTCGGTAAGTCCGCAAACTCCTTCTTGTATGGAAAATCTTTATCTTCTGGTAATTTGTTGTTGCAACTCTTTTTGGCGTCTTGTAACTTCTCTTTCGCATCCGATTTGGCTCTGGTCAGTTGATTCTCTATGTTTTCTAGGGTTGCCTGTTAAAAAGAATGGTTTGTTTTTTGTATTCTTTTTTTTTTTTTTTGAAAAACGTTGCCCCACATTAGGATTTTCTCCTGTGTCGTGGGTGCGTTTACAAACATACAAGTTCACATACACTCAGACATCACACTCAGACTCAGAACAACAATTTGTGGATCACACAAAGAGTTGTTCCGTGCGGGAATCAAACCCGCAACACGTTGCACGGCAGCCAGTTGCCCAGCCACCGCACCAACCGGGGTTAATGGTAGTTATGTCGAGTATAATTGTCTGGATGAGCATAGTTATTTATTTACAAAGAGTTTGTGTTTTATCCGATTCGGTAGTCGAACTAAAGACCTCTTACGTGTTCTCGTGAGTTTCTTGTGACATTTAGAGCAGACGGGTCACCTGATGGTAAGCAATCGCCGTCGCTCATGGACACTTGAAACACCAGAGGCGTTATAAGTGCGTTGCCGGCCTTTTGAGGGTTAGAAATTTAAGGCTTGTTGGGGAATCAGGGATTGGGAAGATTGAGAAGGGGGTAATTGGGCCTCCGGTAACCTCACTTACACAGCGAAACACAACGCAAGCGTTGTTTCACGTCGGTTTTCTGTGAGGCCGTGGTGTCACTCCAGTGGAGCCGGCCCATTCGTGCCGAAGCATGGCTCTCCCACACTTACCTGAACATTTCTCAATTCCGTCTTCAACAGTCTCAATTCGTTTTCTTGGTCGACTATCCCGTTTCTACTGATGTCCAGTTTTGTCTGAAACAATAAAACATTATCTATACTAATATTATAAAGCTGAAGAGTTTGTTTGTTTGTTTGAACGCGCTAATCTCAGAAACTGCTGGTCCGATTTGTATAATTCTTTTTGTGTTGAATAGTGCATTTATCGAGGAAGGCTATAGGCTATAAAACATCATGCTATGACTAATAGGAGCCAAGCAGAGCGGGTGAAACCGCGCGGAAGTAGCTAGTGTATTTATATTACGACTTTATACCGACTTCAAAAAAGGAGGAGGTATTAAGTTCGGATGTTAATTTTTTAAGGGGTGAAAATCATCCAATGTCTTCTCCCGTCTTTGGTGAGGCGAGAGGCAGTGTCAGACTCTTGCTGACTAAAAACCACCCCGTTCCTACTCCTTTTTTTCGAGCCGAAGCCCCGGCAACCCACTAGGTAGTCCGCAGCCGCCTGTCATACGGAAAAATGTGGTCCAGTTATTTGTTTAAGTAAAGTTTCTACACAATATAACCAAGAAGGTATGTATGATGATTGATTTACTGTCAATTTTAATGTGAAAACAAATATCTCTCGTTGATTGAATTACTTGAAAATATGTATTGAAAATTTGTTCGAAAAATTAAATAATTTTATTTTAGTCGGTAATAAAATATTGCAATTCTCAAAGACTCTGAACAGGTTTTTCCTTAATTAGTGTGTTTTCTATAGTTGTTTTAATGTATAGATAATAACAACACTTTATCACACCGTTTACAAAAACATACCTATTCTACACAATTAAAGGTTTGGACAAAAACAATTGTATTTTATTACTCAATTAGCTTCTGTCCGCGGTTTCCCCACGCTCCCGTGGAACAATAAAAAACCCGACTGCATATAAATTAAATAATTTCATAATCAATACACAAAAAATAATAATCTTATGCGAAACCTAATTGAGTGCAACAGTCGGGACCCATATTGAATGATTTTAGTCTAGTTTATTTAATGGGTCCCGACTGTTGCACTCAATTATGTTTTTATGCAGTCGGGTTTTTTAATTTTTTTAATTTATTATTTTTATTTAACTCTTTTTAGTTAGTTATAATACGGCTATGTGTTTCTCAAGATTTCACCCGCGACACGAAACGACAGTTCAGAAACCAATCGCGTCGCGTAGTACCTATACGAGTATTTAGTTTGGATAATAAAGAACCTAATTGCACATAGTATTTTTTTTCTATATGTCAGTGATATACCATTTTGGAATCCTCATGATGAGCTCTTTAATTTGATACCCATATTGTAGCAAATAATTTTTTTTTATTTTTTTTTACTTCTCTCTAGGGCGCCTCACGGCCGCCATGTTGGTTTTTGTTTTACGTCACAGACTCCGTGCTACCGCTGAGAAATTTTCGAAAATCCATACATAAAAACGCGCGAAAAACATGAATAAAGTTATTTTTTTTTATAACACGCCTTTAATCCCCGAATGGGCAGAGGAATGGCACGTAAAGCCACTATGTACACCCACTTTTCAGAATTTATGTTGTAAGTCCCATGTAATAGGTGGTGAGCCTTGCCATGGCCCATTTCCAGACTCCGTGCTACCGCTGAGAAATTTTCGAAAATCCGAAAAAAGCCCAGTAATACTTCGCCCGACCCGGGAATCGAACCCGAGACCCCTTGCCTGGTAGTCGCACTTGCAACCACTCGGCCAACGAGGCAGTCCAATGTGTTATTCCAGCCCATAATCTCTATCCTTGTTCCAAATTTCATCCTTACCTAGTCAGCTGTTTTGACGTAATTGAGTAACAAACATACAAAGAAACTTTGTTTTAAAATATTAGTAAGATTACAAGACATTTATTGGTATACGGAGCTGCGGACAACCTGGCGTGTTATCAGGGCTCCCGGTTCCAAGAGCAGGAGTAGGAACGGGGTGGTTTTTAGTCAGTAAGAGTCTGACACTCCCTCTCGCCTCGCCCAAGGCGGGAGAAGTCATTGTCATACAATCGAATTGTACAGTTAAATCGTTAGGTGTGTAGAGTAAACAGCGGAACCAAGAATTGTATTGTGAATCTGATTGAAAAAGAGTAACCTATGGAGTTCCTTACTCGTTCTTCTCCATAGGAATCTACACTTTGGAACGAGCAAATAGGTAGCTTCACTAGAGGACTGACCGACAGACAGACGTTATTAATATTATTATATTTGCTTTGACGTTCAAAAGTGCCTTCCTGGTCTATTTGAAATAAATGATTTTGACTTTAACTTTGACTTTGAACGGTAGGTTATGTGTGCGTGCACAGGACGCTCGCTTCTCATGCAACTGAGAAACGGTTAAGGAAAATATCGTGAGGAAACCTGGGCTCATAATTTCTAATTATAAGTTTGAAATCGCCAACGCATTAAACAAGCACGGTGATGATTAATGCTCAAACCTCTTTGTGAGAAGAGGCCTTTGTTCAGCAGTGGCCACTCACAGGCTACTGATGTGATTAATTTTGGTGGCGTATTTAGGCTAAAACTTATGTAAGGATTGTAGTAGATAGTGCTTACCCCTGTTTATATGCTTGGCTCCTATTGGTCATAGCGTGATGTTTTATAGCCTAATAGCCTTCCTTGATAAATGCACTATCCAACACAAAAATAATCATTCAAATCGGACCAGTAGTTCCGGAGATTAGCGCGTTCAAACAAACTAACTCTTCAGCTTTATAATATTAGTATAGATTTCTTGAGACATAGACTAATTATTATGTTTTTCAGCTTAATCACGTAATTGTTTGACGAGAAATTTGACTATTTTCTAGCCATGCTAAAGGTTTATATTTATGAGCAGCATTTCGCGCTGCTACTCAAGACTAGTCGAGTTCCTCATCAAAATAATTACGTGACTAAGTCGAAAAACATAATAATTAATTCAGTGCTTACCCCTATTAAAAAAATGACGTCAGTTTATGTAATAACCATAATAATAAATACTTCATGAGAAATGAAAAATAAAAAGCTTGTACTTAATGCACATTTTTTATGCATCTCAAAAAAAAATAAGTAGGTACATAATCCGAAAAAACCAATAACTGATACCAAAACCGGTACTTTTGGGAGGGACCGATAATTTTGCAACATCATTTAGGTCGCGTTCATACAAACACCAAGTAATCAGTAAATTTTTGAAGAATATTTTCTTAATAGTCAAAGTCAAAGTCAAAATAATTAATTTCAATTAGACCAGGAAGGCACTTTTGAACGTCAAGGCAAATATAATAATATTAATAACGTCTGTCTGTCGGTCAGTCCTCTAGTGAAGCTATTTGTTCGTTCCAAAGTGTATATTCCTATGGAGAAGAACGAGCAAAAAATAACTATTACTACTTAATAAATATTAAGTTCTTTGATTTTTATGTTTATATTTTGTTAAGGTTCCTATGAGGGTGACATAATCACTGTGTGATTAAACCCTCCAATTTATTTAATAAAGATTAAAAAAAATATCCTAGAAAAGAATAGGAGAAGATTTTTGTCATTTCGATTTGTAAGTACTATCTAAATCCCTAGGGACATCGGAAACTCGGGGGCTCTGTAACTAGTTTATTATTAGACCCGGTGCCACTAAATAAATGGTATTTCGGGCCACTCTTGTTTGAGGGGTGAAAATCACCCAATGACTTCTCCCGTCTTGTGCGAGGCGAGAGGGAGTGTCAGACTCTTACTGACTAAAAACCACCCCGTTCCTACTTCTACTTTTCTAGCCGGAGCCACGGCAAACTCGCTAGGTAGTCCGCAGCTCCGGATCAGCCCTAGTGACCCCACTGGGGTGGTTTTAGTGAGGTGCGGATCCCACACTCCTAATCTTTTTCCCAAATACCTAGGAGTATTTTGAAACTTCCCTACCATCATCACCAAAAAATTATCCTATAAAATGTATCTAAACCTTCGAAAATATCTTCGACCCGAGAATCGATGTCAAACAACTTACTCAGCAATACACACATGGGAATATTCAACCAGCAAGGCAAACATCTGCCTGCAAAAAGACTGCCTCGTTGACCGAGTGGTTGCAAGTGCGACTGCTAGGCAAGGGGTCTCGGGTTCGATTCCCGGGTCGGGCGAAGTATTACTGGGCTTTTTTCGGTTTTTCGAAAAATTTCTCAGTGGTAGCACGGAGTCTGAAAATCTGCCCAGTATATGGCGATAGGCTCACCACCTATTGCATGGGACTTACAACATAAATTGTGAAATGTGGGTGTACATTGCATTATGTGCCATAATGTGCACCTCTGCCTACCCCTTCGGGGATTAAAGGCGTGACGTTATAAAAAAAAATAACAAGGCAAACATGTGAACGAAACTTTACATTAAGTTCAAAACACGGCATGTCATTCATTCACTGGGGCCTTTAAAAACGGTACCCAGTTGCGTCACATAATTACATGAAGATGGACTGAAGAGCAGTGAGGTTTTATTGGAAACGAAGTGTTCGTGTCTTATGGAATACTGTTATACTACACAATATAATTATCATGAATATACCACCGTTGGTCAGGCAGGTAAGCTATTTATGTTATATCTACTAGTTTTTTTTTATGGAATAAGCCGGTAAACGAGCAGATGGGTCACCTGATGGTAAGCAATCGCCACTGCCCATGGACACTTGAAACACCAGAGGTGTTACAAGTGCGTTGCCGGCCTTTTGGGGGTTAGGAATTTAAGGGTTGTTTGGGAATCGGGAATTTGGAAGTTTGGGAAGGGGGTAATTGGGCCTCCGGTAACCTCACTCACACAACAAAGCACAACGCAAGCGTTTCACGTCGGTTTTCTGTGACGCCGCAGTATCTGTCTATTCGAGCCGAAGCATAACTCCCACACTTAAAAATGTTCAGCAGTGATCTTACGGCTAATATGATGATAAGAATAACAATCTCCTCTATATATTTCCAGTTCATAGTAGCGGGCTCCTGTCATTTAGCAGCGTTGACGGTGGGCGGAGTGGTGTCATACCCGGGGGTACTACTACAGCAGTTGCGGTCCAATGATACTATCATACATCTCGATCTGGATAAGGGATCGTGGATCGGTGAGACCCTTTTACATTACAGTGAAACTTGGTTAAGTGGGACCTGGATAAGTGAGAAACCTCCACAAATGGAACTCATACTGAGGTCCCTACGCATTGGCACTGAATTACCTCTATTAGTGGGACAAACAACCCTCTATATCTGGGATTCGTTCTTTCGATTTATCATCTTAGTTACCTCTATAACTGAGGCAGCAAGTGAATTTTAATGCATAAACCTCAGTAACTGAGACATCATTTTGTTTGTTGATTTACTTATTCTTATTCATTTATAATGTGCACATAACACATTGTTTTATTTAAGAATCACACCTCTTTATGTGAAATAACCCGTATGTTCACCTCCATTAATGGAACCCTCTGTAAATGAGACAAATGTTTATTTATACCTGGTTATCTGAGACACTGGGTTAGTGAAGTATATTTTGTATTTCTCAGTCAAGCCAATGTAAATTGTTTATGAGAAATAAATGTCTTAAACCGTATAACCATTAACACCGAATTTATAATACAATCTATTGTTTCAGGCTCAGTGCACGGCCTAGCAGGGATTCCGAGCTTCCTAATGCCATTCCTCATGCAGTGCCAAGGACGAAAATTCACATTCCTACTCAGCTGCATATTGATAAATATAGGATGGGCCTTCACATATGCCGCAAAGAATCTCATAACTTTAATCATCGGAGAATGCTTCCACGGGCTTGGAGGCCATAGTCTACTAACGGTCAGCTTTTTAAGCATGTCTGAAATGATCCAACCGAAATATAGGAACATTTGTTTGTTACTCTACGGCACAAGTCAAGCGTTCGGGATGTCTTTTGTCGGCATCATTGGAAGATATCTGCATTGGAAAACCGCTGGTATAGTTATGAGCTGTCCAATTATGCTAGCTCTGATTTTGGGGCTGTTTTGGCCTGAGTCCCCGTCTTGGTTGGCTTTTAAAGGGAGATTTGAGGAGTGTGAGGATGTTTTTAAACGTTTAAGAGGTACGGATAAAGAGTCTTTGAGGGAATTGAATGCTTTAATCCACGCTCACAAGGAGAACTTCGATTCAAGACCGCCTAAAGGAGAATGGATGAAGATACTTCGACATACATTCGTTAGTAAGGACTTTTACAAACCATCGTTTCATACTTTGATTTTAGTTAGTATATTTTACTGGACGGGCGGGGCGGCTGTCATAATATATTCAAGCGATATTACACTTAAACTCACTAGCAATAAGAACGATCATATAAAATTTATAATCGACCTCACATTCTTTATAGGCTTCAGTATAACGACGATTCTCACAAGATTCTTTAGTAGCAAGAAGGTTTTATTATTCAGTATGTTTGGGAGTTTCATTGCAATGTCTTTGATGACGGTGGTAGCGTATTTGCAAAGTGTAGATATGATACCAAAGGACTCAATGTTAGGGGCTTATTTCATGGTATGTTATATGGTAGTTTTTAGTATGGGTTCAAACGGTATAGGGTTTACAATAGCTACGGAATTAATGCCTGTAAAGCACAGAGGGATAGGAGGCTGTATATTTGTACTATGCACTTGTATCTTTCACTCATCTTCGCTAAAATCCTTCCCATATTTATGTGTTTATATAAATTTATGGGGGGCGTTCTTATTATATGCTATTTATTTGGTGATTTCGGGAGTTATTGTGTATGTCTGTGTGCCCGATACAAGGAATAGGACTTTGCAAGAAATCGAAGAGTTTTATCAGAATGGTGGTTATAAAGAGAAAAGGTTGGTTTGTGCTGATTTGAGTGCGCGGCAAAGGTTTTTAAAGGATAACGGATTGTAGGATAAAATTTATGTCGAGGTGGCCCGGAGGTTTAAGACGCCCGCTTCTCATGCATGAAAGTGCTGGTTCGAAAACTACCTACAAAGAAGTACAAATGTGACTTTATCCAACTTATATGTACTTTCTAAAATTATTTACACGTCACTGACAAATGGTAAAGTAACCTGGGCTTATCTCTTATAATATAAAAATAAGTCGGGTTTTCCTTCCTGACGCTATAACTCCAGAACGTACGAACCGATTTGCAGGGTTTTGCATTCGTTGGAAAGGCCTCGGGCTCCGTGAGGCATATATAAGAAAAATTCAAGAGACTCATAAATTCAAGGGAAAATAGGGAAAATCATTAATGGTGAAACGGAGTTCGCCGGGTTTGCTAGTTATTTCTAATTATAAGTTTGAAATTGGCAAACCCGCATTGTGCATGTGTGGTGATTAATGCTCAAACCTTTTCCGTGTGAGAAGTTGCCTTTGGTCAGCACTGGCCACTTATAGGCTGTTTATTTGTAATGCAAACCTTCTACATGTGAGAAAAGGCCTTTGGTCAGCTGTGGCTGGCTGGCTGTTGATGTGTGATGTGAGGATATAATGTAAAGCTGATATGTACTTGTATGTTTCTTTTTTTATACATTTTACTTTTATAAATAATACATAAATCTATTGTAAATGAAGAAATAAATTAGTTCTCACTTACAACATATTTCTATTGTCTTTTTGTACCAACACTAGCTTCTCCTGCTCGGCTCCTATTGATCGTAGCGTGATGTTTTATAGCTTATAGCCTTCCTCTATAAATGGACTATTCAGCACAAATTATAGTTTTTTTGATACTGTACATTTTAAACAGCGATCTCCAACCCGATCGCCAAGCATGGAGATTGTAGAAAACCTTTATTTTTTCCCATACCGAGCAGCGACGTTTTCTGATAACCCTGTACCTTTTAAACAGCGATCTCCAACCCGATCGCCAAGCGTGGAGATTATAGAAAAACCTTTATTTTTATATACCAGGCAGCAGCATTCTCAAATAAACCTTGTCCTTTAAAACAGTGATTTCCAACTCGATCGCCAAGCGTGGAGATTATAGAAAACCTTTATTTTTTCCCATACCGAGCAGCAGCGTTTTCTGATTAACCTAATCCTTTTAAACAGCGATCTCCAACCCGATCGCCAAGCGTGGAGATTATAGCAAAAGTGACTTACCTTCCATAGCAGTGCTTTTTTAGTCTCCTCGCAGAGTGTAGTGTAACACTGTTTTAGTTCTATGTGACTGTTACACTGTTTCAGGATACACGCTTTCTGTTTCTGCCTACACCGCTGTCTCTCCTGTTCTATGTCGAACGTCGCTTCTCTCTCTATATCTTCCACTTTCTTCGTTTGTATACGAATTTGGGCCGTTATTGTTCGCACCTGTGAAGAAAAATTGAAGACGGAATCATATATAATGTATGTTTTTTTTTTTGAGGGGGGGGGGAATCATCTAATGACTTCTCCCGCCTTGGGCGAGGCGAGAGGGAGTGTCAGACTCTTACTGACTAAAAACCACCCCGTTCCTTTTCCTGCTTTTCGAGCGGGAGCCCCGGTAAACCCGCTAGGTAGTCCGCAGCTCTGGATCGAATCATATATGGTGACTGGTAATTAGTGAACGATATTTAAACACGTGATTGTACTCATGATTACAAACAACTTTTGTGAAGAAACTTTATTTGTATACTCGTTAGTTTTATTTTTATCACAATAATTAAACAACAAAATTTCGTGCGCGCGGGCTTACGCACGATCAGCTGTTAGCAGCGAGATGCCTGGTCCTGCGATATAGGAAGACTAGTAGGTATTTTGGTACTTTACGCACGTGTGCTAATGAAATTTTGTTATGTGATTGTGATTATTATGTGTTATTCTATCGCATTGGGGAAACCTGTAATGGTGGTTTTAGGTGAGAGTTAAGAATAACTAATGAGTATACAAAAAAACTGCCTCGTTGGTCGAGTGGTCGCAAGTGCGACTGCCGGACAAGAGGTCTCGGGTTCGATTCCCGGATCGGGCAAAGTACTACTGGGCTTTTTTCGGTTTTTCGAAAATTTCTCACGGAGTCTGGAATTGTGTCCAGTACGTGTCGTAATGAGCACACCTGCCTACTCCTTCGGGGATAAAAGGCGTGACGTTGCGTTGCGTATACAAAAAAAGTTTCTTTGGGAAAGTCGTTGGGAAATATGGACAAATAACACTCACTTTCTCAACGCCCTCACTGATAGCTTTCCTCCTCAAATTTAGCTCGTTCAGCGAGGTCTCTAGCTTCGTCAGGTTCCTGTCAACTTCTTGCATACTCGCTCTATGAGACTGCGCTACCTGTTCGAATGTGGACAGTCTGGAATGGAAGAATTATTTTTTAGAAGGGAAAATCATCCCATGACTTTTCCCGCTTTGGGTGAGGCGAGAGGGAGTGTCAGACTCGTACTAACTAAAAACAACTCCGTCTCTTTTCCTGCTTTGAGCCGGAGGCCCGGTAACTTTTTACGTCGTCGATTTAGAGTGGCTTACTATACAATGTGATAGGGGTGAGACTTCTAACCCGTTAAGGCTGAGTACTACATCTAATTTTATCGACAAAAAAAAATAATATGGTGTGTTATACCCCCTCCCCTGAAAATTATGGCTATTTTAATATTTTTTTTTACTTTGTGATATCAAAGGTTGTACGCGTCGTAGACACATAAAAAAACGATAAACGGTAGCTAATAACCTTGGCTAACTAATTCATTACTTTTTTCATATGTTTGATAATGTTTTGGTGAGAAAAAAAATCATTTGAGAATTATTTTACCGAAAAAATCGCAATTTACAATATTTCCAATTGGGGGTTCAATTTTTTATTTTTTTTTGTCGATAAAATTTGATGTAGTACTCAGCCTTAACGGGTTAGAAGTCCCACCCCTATCACATTGTATAAGTGATCTTTCTGTTCGTTGGCCACTTTTAAGAAACAGGTTTTTCTGTACGGGTCGGCACTGATCGGCGCAGATAGAGTAGATTATATTGAAATATTTATCATTTTTACTGGCCGTTTCTTTATGTGTAACAAGCAACTATTTGCTATGAAACAAGCAAAATGCTATTTGATTGTTTCTTTTATTTAAAAAATAAATACCAATAAAAGTAAATAAGTACTTACTGTTTAGTAAAATTATCGATTTGGTCAACATCGACGGTGTTGGCCAAGAGCTTCGGCGCGCGGATCTCTGTCGTAGACGTCGACTTCTCGCCGCTGTACGCAGACACGCGAACTGAGAACCTATGGTTCTCTGGAATAGATAAAAAATAGTCATTAATCATTTTGTCATCACGTGAAACAACGCTTGCGTTAAGTGAGGTTACCGGAGGACTAATTATCCCCAGAAAACCCTCCCAATCTTTCCTATCTCCGATTCCCCAACAATCCTTAAATTCCTAACCCCCAAAAGGCCGACAACGCACTTGTAACGCCTCTGGTGTTTCGGGTGTCTATGGGGGGCGAAGCCGCTGGCAGAAGCCTATTATTACAAATGCGAAAGTTTGTATGTTTGTTACTCTTTCACGCAAAAAACAGCTGAAGGTGTCGGGATGAAATTTGGAACAAGGTTATGGTCTGTAATATAGACTTTTTATCCTATGGGAACGCGGATGAAGGCATAGCCAGAAGCTAATTTATTTTTTATAGCTTTCGTGAGATACTAAATTAATTATTATGCTATCGTCTTCCTCACGTAACTGTTTGATGAGGAACTCGACTAGTTTCAAGAGAGCAGCATTCTGCGACAATCGCAGTGTCATGTCGCGGAATATTACTCACGAATATGAGCTTCTAGCATGGCTTGAAACTAGTCGAGTTCCTCGTCAAACAGTTATGTGAGTAAGCCGATAGCATAATAATATTTTTTTTTTAAATAGTATTATACCAGCACTAACCAGTAAAAAAGAAGTTAATATTAGCGGGCACGTTTCCACTGTTGTTGTATGTATGCTCGTTGCCGATGGGGACGCGATGGATGCTGTAGTTGCGACACAAGTACCGGACTATCGTCATTAATCATTTGTCATCATGTCAAACAACACTTACGGTGTGGTAAGTGAGGTTAACGGAGACCTAATTACCCCCCCCTCTCAATCCCCGACAACCCTTAAATCCCCTAACCCCCAAAAGGCCGCAATGTGCTTGTAACGCCTTGGGGCGTCCATGGGCGGCGGCGATTGCTTACCTAAGCAATAGCACATAGGCTACTTTTTATTCCACGGGAACGCGGGCAAAGTCACTGACAGAAGCTATTTTATATATGAAAAAAATAGTATAACAACAAGACTAACCAGTAAAAAAGAAGTTAATATTAGCGGGCACGTTTCCACTGTTGTTGTATGTATGCTCGTTGCCGATGGGGACGCGATGGATGCTGTAGTTGCGACACAAGTACCGGACTATCGCCGACGGCGCCGTTATCGTGTCCACTAGGTACGTGTAGAAACCGAGGTAGCTGGAACAAATTTGGTATTTTATACAGCAGGTCTGAACTACGTGCAGAAGGCTGCGCAATAAGTATTTTTAGAACCAAATGGTGGCATGAGGCGATGTGCGGGGGCGGCGATCTAGGCTAGAGATCGACCATTTCTAAATACAATTGGCCCTTTACACGTATTGCGCAGCCTTCTGCGCGTAGTTCAGACCTGCCAAGATCCGTTGAGAGTAATCAATGTACCGTAAAACGGGGTGAATAGATACAGAAGAGGGGTGAATAGATACAAAAGAGGGGTGAATAGATACAGAAGAGGAGTGAATAGATACAGAAGAGGGGTGAATAGATACAAAAGAGGGGTGAATAGATACAAAAGAGGGGTGAATAGATACAGAAGAGGGGTGAACAGATACAGAAGAGGGGTGAATAGACACAGAAGAGGGGTGAATAGATACAGAAGAGGGGTGAATAGATACAGAAGAGGGGTGAATAGATACAGAAGAGGGGTGAATAGATACAGAAGAGGGGTGAATAGATACAGAAGAGGGGTGAATAGATACAGAAGAGGGGTGAATAGATACAGAAGAGGGGTGAATAGATACAGAAGAGAGATGCTTCTAACATCGCATCGATTCTCCTCATTTCCTGTGTGTTTGTTTGTTACTCAATCACTTCAAAACGGCCAAAGGGATTGAGTTGAAATTTATCACAAAACAATGTCAAACAAAACTGAAACGTAACACCATAAGAACAAAGCACAAAATCCCTTACCTCAACTGCTGTATATTATTCGGAGGTCGGTCTAAAGGCCCGCTTTGACTACAAACTGCGTTGACTTGCTTCAAACCCAGCCCCCTTCTAACGTTCTGTAGAAACAGGTTCATATCCTGTGTCGATTCAAATGTGAAGGCTATTAGATCTCTGCCGGCGACCGTGGACTCTAGGTAGCGAGCGTATTTCGGATCTGTGAATCTTATCTGTGAAAAAAAAAAATGTTGTTATAGTTTTGTGTGTTGAAATGGTTTCTAGCGCAAATATTAAGTTTTGCAATGATATTTGAGTCCAAAAACTGACATAATCTATATAATAAATGTATATTTTTTTGCCTCTTCTCACACGGAGAAGACTTAAGCATTTATCACCACACTTGTTTAAGGCGAATTGGATCACAGTTTAAGAGGTGTTTATTTAATTGAACGCACAAATCTCCGGAACTACTGGTCCGATTTGATGAATATTCTTTTAAGCTAATTTGTTCATAAGTGTGGGAGAGCCATGCTTTAGTGTGGGCGAGGTTACCGGAGGCCCAATTACCCCCCCCCCCCCTTTCCAATCTTCTCTATACTCATTTCCCCGACAAAAGGCTGGCAACGCACTTATAATGCCTCTGGTTTTTTAAGTGTCCATGGACGGCGGCGATTGCTTACCATCAGGTGATACGTCTGCTCGTTTACCGGCTTATACCATAAAAAAAAACTTTAAATTAAACTTACCTCAAGCATCATCGGTTCATATACAGGTTGTTGGAACTTCTCCCGATTGTCTCTCAACCACAACACCGCTTTATAAGTATCTTCGCTGTAAGCTCGCAACACTTCTAGACGTTTGTTGTCCACATCCTCTAGTTTACGGATTCTGGTGAAGAAATAAATTATAATAAAAGGTAAGATAATAATAATCATTTTTAAACTGACATGGTCACTAACACTACAATTGAAACTTTAAACGGGATATTTACCATATTTTTCAATTCTAATAATAATCCTGTAAAAAGTCCAAGTCTAGCACCACATTAGTTTTTCTACCGTAAAAAGTCGTGAGGTCATTGTAATACCAAGTCGGTAATAAAATAGATCGACTTGGCATTACAAGGATCTCCGTGGCTGTGCCGCTCTTTTTTGCTTCACTTGGCGGGTGCACTGCCATGCCCCCAGATAAATATCTATTTACTATTTTATATTTGTAGTTAGTTTAGCATAAATTAAGTAAATACAACGGTTTAATTACGTAAATATATGAAGTAAAGCTCTACTATTTTCGAGTTACAAGGGGACTCTTCATCATGAGCAGACGCAATGTGACGTCACACAGCCAGTAGACTATATTTAATTTTATGCGTTTAGTTAATCTATGCTTGACACTATATTCTACAAATTTAGAATTTCTAAGGTTTCGTATTAATCTAATCGCCAATAAACAAGGTTTGTTATTATGTGGTTCGTGATTATAAACCCCGGCGTGGCTTAAAACCAATCGAGTAACCTTATCTAATAGTTACATGAGTAAACCATACAACCTAATTAATTAAACATGATTTACAAAAATACAAAAACAACACTAACTTGTTCTGATAAAGTCGAATTTGCGGCATCACATTGTTTTCCAAATCATACTGTACTTCCAATTTCTTCTTTTTCTGATTTTCTATAGCTGCATTCGTTTTGCGTATGGGCTCACGGATCTCTGCTAAATCCATTTGGGCTTGAAAAAAATAAATTGTATAATAATATGTTTAAAATTCCTTTTCAATGCAAAAAATGCAGTTTTATAGTCGCATAAAATATAATTGCGTAAAATATAAATATGACTGCCTTGTTGGTCGATTTGTTGAAAATGCGACTGCCGAGCAAGGAGTCTCGGGTTCGATTCCCGGGTCGGGCAAATTATTACTGGGCATTACTTCGAAATTTTCTCAGTAGTAGCACGGAGTTTGGAATTGTGTCCAGTATATGGTGTATGGCAATAGGCTCACCCCCCATTACATGGGACTTATAACACAAATGGTGAAAAGTGGGTGTACATTGTACAGTAGCATTACGTGCTGTAATGTGCACCTCTGCCTACCCCTTCGGGGATAAAAGGCTGACGGGTGACGGGTTGGAATTCCAGTTTAAAAGAAGCAGGTTTATCTGCGGCCTATTCTCTGTTAAATAAGAAGTCTCTTAGTCGATACCCGCTTCAAGAGTAGGACAGGTGACAAACAATTATTAGGCTATGTTACCAACAATAAAAAAAAAACTTACCATCTCCAACCTTCTCCACCAATCTACTCTTATCCATAATCAACTTCTCTAACTTCGCTTTAGACTCTTGTAACTCTCTTTCTCTATTTCTATATCTCTCTACTTTGTCTTGATAAGCTCCTTCGATCTCCTTCAATCTGAGCTCTTGTGTGCGAACCGCGTTCATTATTTCTTTAGCTTGATCTTTTAAAGCGTACGTTTTTTTGTTCTGTAAGTAAAATAGTATATAGTAAAAAACATGTCGGATGCAATCGAAACAATGTAACCAAGAATTGTATTGTGAACCTGATTGAAAAAGAGTAACCTATGGAGTTTCTTGCTCGTTCTTCTCCATAGGAATCTATAATTTGGAACGAGCAAATAGAGCAACTAGAAGACTGACCGACAGACATTTATAATATTATAAGATTTGGTTTGACATTTAAAAATGACTTGGTCTATTTAATCGGTTGACCCATTTACGAGATAATCGGGAACAAACAAACATACATACAGGTCAAACCGAGTTCCTCTCATCTTTTAAAAGTCGGTTATAAAAACTTAGCGATCACACTTACCGCAGCCAATTTCTTTTGTTCTAACTGCCCAATTTCTGCTCGAGCGCCCTCTATAACTCGCTCCAAGGGCTCCACCTTACTCTGATGAGTTTTCACAATTTTCACAGCCTCATTCTTGTCTCTCGTCAATTCCACAACTTTGTCCCTTGCGAATTTATATTCTAGGAACATCTTCTTCTTCTCACAAATCTCTATTTGCTTCTCAATCTCTTTCCGCTGTTGCATTGCGTCTATGATTACTTTTAATCTGTGAAAATAAGATTTTTACATTACGTACAAGAGTTAGTGTGTGGGAGCCATGCTTCGGTACTTTTGGCCGGACTTGACTAGGACCGGTGAATTCCCCAAATACCACCCCCACCCCTTTTTCTAATCCCCCAAATGCCGGCAACGCACTCGTACTTGTAACTCTAGCGTTGCAGCCTGCGGGTTGTGAGTGGCGCCAATTACTTATACCAATTTCTTTTTTTTTTTGTTTTTTTTTTCGAGTTGCCCCACACTAGGGCTCTCCTGTGTCGTGGGTGCGTTTACACATACAATTTCACATCATATTACTCTCGACCCAAACAACAATTTGTGATCACACATAGAGTTGCTCCGTGCAGGAATCGAACCCGCTACACGTTGCACCGCTGCTAGTTGCCCTGCCACCGCACCAACCGTGCATTCAGTACGACTTTGCTTTACATTTAACGAGATCGAAAAGAGTTAAAGTGTTCGTATACCCTTAGTATAAGTTGGCTGTCGTTTCCATTACTTAAATAAAAACCTAAAGCAAGTTCGGTACAAATGAGCCGGATTTATCTGCGCCGGATTATCCCAAACCGAGAGGGACGGAGCTATCGAACATAGCTCCGTTTCGTTTCGTGATCGACGATTCTAACAATTGTAATAGCAGACTAAAGCCCCCGGCAAAATACTTGTCCAGCGTTACACAAGGGTGTCCATGAGCGGCGCCGATTACTTACCAGGGAGCCTACTCTAATTCAACGAAAAGATTGCGTACTACAATTCTATTTATTGCGAACTTTCGTGAACAAAAATGAACGAATGAAATGAAGGTAAATAGGTTTTGATATGAAATTAAAAAAAAAAGTAATTTCAAGTAATTCTATTAGTAAATCAATAAAACCGACGGCCGAAGATTAAACGAAACTTCGGATTCGAGAACCGGAGTAGGCTCCCTGGTGATCAGTTTGCTCGTTTGTGCTATTAACTTAAAAAAGGGACTATTTATCCGGAGAACGGGAGCGAAACCACTAAACAAATCGAAGGTAAACTACGACCAAAACCTTATATTCTCAATAAAATACACATATATGTTAGAAGTGCTCTCATTAAAACTAATTAATTATCAGTCTACTTTATTTTACGCTTTAAAAACTTCAACAAACCTCTCATTCAAACGTATATACTCCTCCATCGTTTGTCTGTTAGTCTGTAGTTGCGTGGACAAGCCTCTCTGTTTAGTCCGGCATTCAATCAACTCGTCCAGTTGAGAGACACTCTCCTGCCCACCCACAGCTGATAGCGTGCTGCGGAGTAGTTCTTGAGAGTTCATCTTCGAAAAGTCTTGGACTCGGTCTTGAGGTAGCAGCTGGCATAGATTGTCTACCTGTTGGAAGAATAATAAGAGTGTTACATTAACTTATGGTAGAATGGATAAGTCGACAGCAATCGAATTGCTTGAGCTCCCGATCACCCGCTGCACCGTACGATTAATGTCGGCCGATGCAATCGACCGACAAACGGTTAATTGGTTAGTCGATCGGCATTAAAATATTTTTGTGTAATCTACGTTATATTATTGACATTTTATCGGATTAAAATTGCATTGACGTTTAGATTGGTTTTCAAGAGTAGGTACCTAAGCGTCCTGAGAATCCATTGCTGGCTTATGAAGGGTAGGCAATGATTTTCACATTTTGCGGATTGGTGATAGCAGTTTTTTTTTAATGTTGTTGTATTGTGTGTTATGGGCCCCACACACTTCTGTGTCGCGGACGCTGCGACGTCGCGCACCCTAGCTACGCCGCTTATAAGGAAGAGTCCATCTACGACTCGAAACTAGTAGAGCTTTCTCAGACTATTTACGCGAGTAAACCAATGAATACATCAACAACACCCATTGGAAGAGAAGGGGCGATAAACAATGTATTTTATTCTTAAATAAATAGGACATTTACAGGCAGACATTGTATTGCATAAAGGAAGTTAAATATATTGCTTAAAAATAACTACGGATGACTCAGTGTTCGGTAGTGCTTCATTTAAATACTATGTAGGCACATTGGACAACTTCTATCACTGGATTTTTTACTTTATATCAACACAATAACGTTGAAAATCGATAAGCTGACTGTACAGTGTACATCTAATATAATGGTATGACTTTATTTATTTTATGGCCTTGATGTAAGCATTCAATTGATAACTGAAGTTTACTGAGTTAGATAAATAATACAATATTATAGGCTACTTATTTATACAGTTTTTTTTGGGACAAGCCCTTCAAACTTGCCTTACCGCTGCAACTCCTGTGCACCAGGATCTACAGTAGATACAACCATGAAAACAACGGAACATTGAAGTCCGGCGCATCCCAGGGACATGAATGACTGTATTGGATCCCGCAACGAAATAAATCAGAAGATATTATTAGAGGAGAAGAAAAAGAAAACGATAGTTTCCACTTCCCTCGGTGAATTTAATGCAGGAGACAGAATGACTTAAGCCTAAAGGCACAAAAGAGACTGCACAAATGGGAGAAGCCAAGACGCAGGCAGCACCACGGAATGGCGTCGCGATCCGCGCGCGCTTCAAAGAGCCATTAGACCACCACAGATGGGGCCCAGTAGGGCTGATGCCTGATCCGGAGCTGCGGACTACTTAGCGGGTTTACCGGGGCTCTGGTTCGAAAGGCAGGAGTAGGAACGGGGTGGTTTTTAGTCAGTAAGAGTCTGACACTCCCTCTCGCCTCGCCCAGGGCGAGAGAAGTCATTGGATGATTTTCCCATCAAAAAAAAAAAGAAGCACCACGGAAATTTGACTTTAAACTATTTATACCATATGGACAAACTTCTTATTATGTACTTAATTTAAACCACATATTTGTTACTATCTTGAAATCGTATCTTATACGAAAAATGAGCCAAATAAGCCCATTTCTTTATTTAAGTGTTGGTTAAAAACTTACTTGTATATTCAGCGAAGCTATAAGTTCCTGCACTTGCTTGACTGGGACTGACTTATGGTCAATGTACCACTTGGACTGGTCCGATGTGTTGAATGTCCTTGTGATGATGACATTCTTCTGTCCAGGCCTCTGGTATAACTCTATTTCTATAGTAGCCTCTTCACAACCGCTTCTCACGTATTCTGATATCTGAAAGAAGAATAGTTACGGAGATTAATTAATTAGCCGGCTTGCAATTTTCATCTATAAGTACATACTAGCTGTTGCCAGTTGTTTGTCCGCTTCGAATAATGAATTCCAAAAGAATTTGGGTATATGATCTAAAATATAAACTGACGCTATAACTCCAGAACGCACGAACTGATTTCCATGGTTTTGCATTCGTTAGAAAGGTCTCGGACTCCGTGAGGTTTATAGCAAAGAAAATTCAGGAAAAAATTTAAGTGAAAATCAGGAAAACAGGGAAAATCATTGGTGGCGAAACGGAGTTCGTCGGGTTTGCTAGTTTTCTTCTAAAATACATGAATTAAGTAAAATAACTTACTTTCTTAGCTCGTCCAATAACGCTGGGCTTGCCACAGAGCCCCAGTATAATGGCACACACAAACGTGGACTTGCCCGTGCCATTGGGACCGATGATCAAGTTCAACGATGAATTCGGTAACAGTTCCACACTTTGGTATGTCCTGTATATGAGAAAAACTAGGATTTAATATCAACCCTTAAATTCCTAACCCCTAAAAGACGCAAGACCAGCAACGCACTTGTAACGCCTCTGGTGTTACCATGGGCGGTGGCGATCGCTTACCGATCAGGTAATCCGTCTGCTCGTTTATCGGCTTATACCATTAAAAAAATCTAATAGCGTACAATTGAGAATTGGTGTATATAACGTTGTCTAAATTCATCTAATAAATTGCCAAATATCATGAATCATTTCCTTCGTCAATAAAATGATATTAATATAAGACTTCAGAGCTGACCTATATTCAGCGGACAACATACCGAGGTGGATGTGATAACAATTATTAAAAAAATATATGTCCCACACAGCATTATGTCAAGTATAATAAAAATCAAGAGTCAATTTGTTAGAATGCATATAGGTATGCAGTACGGTATTTTATCTTTCCGTCTAACACTATTTTATCTCAAATTATTATTACTTCCAGACAAATATAGATTAGAAAAAGTACCGCACAATGTTTATCTTTGCAAAAACGTTTCCTTGGTGATATAACATATTTATTTACTGCAATATCTGTGAAATCATACATGCCTATATCTTTACGCAAAAACTGATATGAGGATTAACGAGCAATCCATAAAAGTCTATGAACCTCAAATTATTTCTATTCCTTCACACTTTTACTATTAAAAATAAATAAAGGACTTTATTGTTATAATAATAGGATACTAAATACCTAAATGCAGAATGAAACAGCTAGTTTACCTGCTACATATATAACTTTATCAAACCCTCTTATAGCAATGGGGGCCATAGTTCAGCACCGGTCTGCCAAAAGCTGAGCATGTCGAGCCAGCTAATCATAGCGTTAAACGCGCTTTTGTTTCGATCACTATAATTAATGTAAAGCAAACTCATACTAGGGGTACAGGTTCATCTCATAACATTTAAAAACTAACAAATGATGTTAATTTCAATCCTCATCTAGTTATTTGAGAGATTGACGTGTAAAAGAGTTACATTGTAACCTGTTTGCAAAATAATTATCATTTATCATTTATAGTGTTAGTTTCAGCTTCGAAACATATATCAACATTAAAATAGATCAAAATGAGTGCAGTATATCCTGACTTCCCAATAAATACATCAAAACTAAATCACGAGGTCACAGTCCCTTGCACAGTGCAGTCGCTCAGTTAACCCATTCGCTGCGGCAGTAAAAAATACTTTTATTAGCCAGGTGCGGAGTTTTTGTCGCTTTAAAAATATGTGCCCTGGTTGCATTTTTTTTTTGTGACTGGTTTTCGTAAAGATATAAGCAATTTAAAAAAGACGCCGATTGGCGTATTCCGCACCTGAATATTAAATAAAAAAACGTCGATAGGCGTCCGCCGCAACGAATGGGTTAAAACATAAATGAGAGATTGATGCAGGGTTGTTTGATAGAGTAGAACTACATATATGGGTTTGTGTAGGCTTTGGGGCTTACTCTAGCCTAGCTTCACTGACAGACAGACTGACAGACAATTCAATTTGACGTTTCAAAAGTAAGTAAGTAAGTAAATAAGGCTATTTAGGATTAATTGAAATAAATGCTTTGACTTTGACTCTTGAATCCAATTCTGATCGATCAACATTAATATTGTGAAACATACTCTTGAATTGTAACACTAGTGCCATTGCATGCGTATTGTGTGGAAAGTCAATGAACTAAATGATATTGAGTTTGGCTTCATATTCCGTATGCTCAATGTTATTTTAACATCTACAATTAAGATTGTATAGTTTTAATATTGAATAAAATATAAAGATTTTATTAGACTACAATTGCATTGACATTGAGATTGGTTTTAAGAGTAAGCACTCTGTTTTGATTGCAGGCATTGGTCAGTGAATATCCTAAGGGGCAGATACACATTCAGTGGAACTAACAATGATGCTTAATGATTTGAAATGAGACGTAGACAATATATCACGGCCATAAAGTCAAAAAAGTAAGTCTGTTTATGTTCCTGACAACAACATGAAATTTGTAGCCAATGAAATAATATATTTGTTTCGTTATCATAGTGTTTCATAGCGATAGAGTGTTAGAAGTAGTGTTCAAGCATTTATATACATAGAGAAACATAAGTGCCCACATAATTCAGATAAAACAAGCACGAGAGGGAACTTGTCAGAACGTGTTGGGTTTTTAAACAAATCAAGTTTTTCAAGGTCCATAACAAGTTGAGGAATGTATCAAAACAACAAATAACATTACATTTCTTTCAATAATAAACGTAAATTGATGTTGCATACAAAATTATTCGGGATAACAAATATAAACTGTGATTGCGCGCGAAAATTATTTTACTTACACAAAGTTAGCGAGGGTTATCCTGTAAATGCAGCCGGCTTTTTGACTGCCCGTGTTCTTCACTTGCGACATTTCACAATTATATAATCATAACTTTAGTTATAATAATACAAAATATAAAACATTTGCGTAGCAATCAATTGAAAAACGGAAATATCCGGTGACACAAACAACACCTTTCTTTGCTATTTTACAAATGTCAACGAAATGTCAAACCGACATAAGACACCATCTTTGACAGCGCTAGTGATGTACATCTAGTTACTAAAATATTAATATTATTGTTCTTTTTTAGGGGTTAGGAGGCAAACGAGCAGACGGATCAACTGATGTTAAGCGATCAGTGCCGCCATGGACATCCACAAATCCAGAGAAGTCAGAGGCACAATTCTAGCCTTTCAAAAAGGAATACGCTCTTTTCTTCAAGGCTTGGCGGTTAATAGCAGAACTTCAAAAAATCATTAGTCATTTCATTGCCCTTGTGCTTGTGAATATATTTATTAATATTTTAAGCTTATAAAATCGTACTTATATTCCTTGGATAGGAGCTTCTCATATCATAGCCGCCGTCTATCATAAAATAAATAATAAAACAGGGAAGTCGAATCGAATATTTTTTTCAATTATTTTTTTAAGTATTTACGAGACAGTGTATTGTGACTTGTGCTTCAAGTAGCATACTTATTTCTTTATATAATAAAAAATATTCTTGAATCTAGTTAATTAATAAAAGTATGATAATGATTATTTTTCAATGTAGTTTTTTTTATACTGAAAACATCCACCACTGGACATAGGGTTCCCCTTATAACTTAAATTCTGTGAAAACCAAGGGACAAACTTAAAAACATTTACTAAACTTTTCCGTGAATATGTATGATTTGATATCAAACAAGGATGCCCTTCCTCATAATTAACTGATAAATATGACTTTCTAAAAAACCTTACCTACCTTAGTTGCATTTTAAACGAAAAAAAAATTGAGGAAAACCGTCTGATGTCTACTTCCTCTTGCATTTACATGTTATCTGTGGAATATGTAGAGAATTTACTCATTCATAAAATCGAGTTCACTTTATTGGTGTACTAGATAATTTTTACATACACAGCATAAATTATTCACAAAGCTATTTTACAGGAAAACGTCGAAAAGCTAACAAGATAATAATATAAAATGTATTAAATTGTTGAAATAGGTATGATGAATGCATCTTGAGAGTATTGATTGCCTGTTAACAGATTTTCTTTTGAGGGATGATAATTATTCTATGAGATCGTATTGGGTGAGGCGTGAAAGAATGTCAGGCTCTTACTGACTAAAAACCACCCTGTTACTACTCCTGCTCTTCGAGCCGGAGCCCCGATAGCCCGTCAGGACTTCCGCAGCTCCGTATCGGGCATCAGTCCTACTGGGCCCCATCTGTGATAGACTGTTAAGAGTTAACAACAAGTTCATTACCACCCTTAAAAAAAAAAACTTAATATGCTCTTTTCTTGAAGGATTCCGGATTGTCGGTATTACAAGTTTGAAGTTACGTGCGCTCTGATTGGTTAGTTTATTTGAGCCGGCCAATCAGAGCGCTGAACGCGTTCTCGCTTCGTTTTCGTTCAGCTTATAGAAAACTCGTACTAAGGGTAGGTACTGATTGGCCAGCGTGAATGAACTAACCAAACTTGTACTAAGGGTATTGTTTCTTTTAGAAGAAAGTTGCAATTTTAGGTAAAAAATGCATTAAGGAGAAGGAAGGAAAAGGGTATCAACACACTTTTCCTTCCTGTACTGCAGATATGATGAGAAAAAAGAAATTAAACTGTAGTCCATATATTCCGGTATATCAATTATCCCACCCAAAACATAAATGTGAAAGGCTGCCAAGTTCGATAATATTGGAATGCTTCGCCTATAAAAGAAGTGAGATCTAAATAAGTACCAAGTTCCATACACAGACCTCAGTTAAAAATGATATAACAAGTTGGCAAGTTTTCACACACTTTGTTATAAACCTACTAAACGCAATGAGTCAAGTATATAATTTTCTATTAAAACTTGCCAAGTTATATCATTTTTAACTGAGGTCTGTGTATGGAACTTGGTACTTATTTAGATCTCACTTCTTTTATAGGCGAAGCATTCCAATATTATCGAACTTGGCAGCCTTTCACATTTATGTTTTGGGTGGGATTTCATTTATTTTTGTTAAGTTTTATTTTTATTTTTTCTTATTTTACTTTACTTTGACTAAATACAAAACTTCGTAACGAATTTTAGGTCGGTACGACCATTGGAAGATATAGATAAATTTTTTGTTTTAGTTCCTTAGGGGTATGAATTTACACCTTCATTATTTTTAAAACCGACTCACACTTGGCCATTTTCAGATTTTTTCCTTTACCTTGACCCAAAGACCTACCTCCATGCCAAATTTCAAGTCAATACGACCATTGGAAGTGGTCTAGGTTTTTGATGAGTGAGTGAGTGAGTCAGTCAGTGAGTGTATAGTAAAAATAGCGATTTTCTGACGTCAATATCTCAAGACCTACAATAGGTACATTAATGAAATTTTGTATTTTAGATAAGTAAGTAGATCTCGACAGATACTAGAAATTTCATATGCGTAGATAAAATAGATTTTGAGTTATAGGTGGGTCGAACTTGGCTCGAAATGGTTCGTGTAATATAACCCACGGCCGGTGTGTCGGTTTTTTGCTCGAACTTGGCGGACACACTGCCGTGTGTCTAGATTTTTGATGTTTTCCAAACAGTTTACCTGCTTAGTGCATGCGTAATGAAATTCATTCAGAACAGGTAAAAAGCGACATATAAGTTTTACTCCCGACTTTAGCTGCGACGAAATAATTTCAACTAGCTCTTGTTACATAAAAAAAAAATTAAAGAAAGAAATAAAGACTGTTTGGGACTTCCCCAAATGTCACAAGAAATTTTAATAATAATTTATGTTTGTAGGTCATGCCTATGATTATACATATATTTTTTATTATAATAATATGATATAGGTATTATTAACTGTTATATTTTTCTATATATTTTTAATATTTGATGGGCCAATGTTTGGCCACTTGCCTTGGCCGCTTGGTGGTAAGTGATGAGTCGGCCTACGATGGAGCACGTCAGCCCATGATATTATAATGCACTTTATTGGTGGCTTACCTTACCTACCTACCTCTACCTATTGCTTGTTGTGTTATATATTAATGTTTGTATGTATAGTTATTAAGTTTAGTTTATATATTACTGCTTTCTTATTTGGTCCATATACTGACATAATAAGGAACAATGTTTGTATTTTTATAATAACTATCGTGAGACATACTAAACTAAGCTGCTACTATAGACTGGGCGACGTCGCCGCGTCAGCGCACGCTGCTCATGATGAAGAGACTTGAAACACCAGAGGCGTTACAAGTGCGTTGTCGGCCTTTTGGGGGTTGGGAATTCAAGGGTTGTTGGGGAATCGGGGTTTGGGAAGATTGGAAAGGGAGGAATTGGGCCTCCGGGAACCTCACTCACACAACGAAACATATGACTTGAAACTAGTAGAGCTCTTCTCCATTAATATACGTAAGTAAACCGTGATTTTTAGTTAACTGTGTTGGTGTTGTTGCTTTATCTTGAAATACCAAAGTTCCTAAAAACAATAGGTAGTTTCTATTAATCCGTGGATGGTACTCACAAATCAAAATGTATTAAAGTATAAAATTAATGATATTACAAACAGACAACTTGTTATAAATGATTTATGTATAGGTATATAGGAATACCGGTTCATAACGTCAAGTAATATTTTCCTCGTTATGCATTATAAAAAATACTGGTCCCATCTGTTTGTACGGTCAGTCGATACTTGAACTTCGAAACGGATGGTTCTGCTACGAGCAAGTGCACTTTTTATTCATTTTCATAAGTTTATATCGCACAACATGAAGTTTATTGGGATTCTAATCGTAGTTTTAAGCATATTAGGCGTTGGACTGGTGCTAGCACGTAAGACAGCTTTTGTTTTTTTTTTCTATCTATTCTAATATACTATATACTATAATATTATAAACCTGAAGACTTTATTTGTTTGTTTGTTTGAACGCGCTAACCTCCGGAACTACTGGTCCGATTTGAATAACTCTTTTTGTGTTGGGTAGTGCATTTATCGAGGAAGGCTTATAGGCTATAAAACATCACGCTATGGCAAATAGGAGCCAAGCAGAGCGGGTGAAACCGCGCGGAAGTAGCTAGTTTATAATATTTAGATAGATAAATACTTGTTTTATAACATGTTATGTTAATATCTGTTAATGTTTGTATGATGACCGCTGTATGTTTATACCTAAACACGAGAGCTTGATTAATATGACTTCATTTTATCTCTGTAGTCGGCCTCATGACTGAGGATCGTGGTCATCATTGGATTTGCATTTGGAGCGAATTATTTGTCTCCATCGGTTTCTGTCCATCGCATTGTGAACGAGCTGGAAATAATTTCATTAGGAGTTATAATATATGTAGTAGATATTTGTTTTATGAACGAGAGACTGGTTTGAAATTAATATTTTTAACATTGCAGCAAACTTTATTAATTAATAAATATAAAGTCATTAGATAATATTATTATTTATCACTACATAGTATAAAACTACTAGTAGCTTTTTCTGTTCCTCTTTCCCTTTGTAAGCTTCAATCTTTAAAACTACGCAACGGATTTTTATGCGGTTTTTTTAATCGATGCATAATATATCACCATTGCACCCATGCGAAGCAGGGGTGGTTCGCTAGTTTTTTGAAATCTATATGAAACTAGCTACTTCCGCGCGGTTTCACCCGCTCTGCTCGGCTCCTATTGGTCATAGCGTGATGTTTTATAGTCTATAGCCTTCCTCGATAAATGCACTATTCAATACAAAAATAATTATTCAAATCGGACCAGTAGTTCCGGAGATTAACGCGTTCAAACAAACAAACAAACTCTTCAGTTTTATAATATTAGTATAGATAATGAAAATCTGCTAATGTTATTAATTATTGTTACAGAACAACAATGTCATAAACCAGTCGGCGAAGTCGGTGAATTCTTACCGATCACAAAATGTGCACATTTGAAACAACTATTAGACAAGCCAAACAAGTCTGGTCAAGACAGAGCCTTGTTGCAAAAATTGCATTGCGGCTTTGTAGATAATATACCACAGGTAAGGTTCGAAGTCAAAGTCAAAATTATTTATTTCAAATAGACCGGGAAGGCACTTTTAAACGTCAAAGCAAATATTACAACACATAGAAAATCTGTCGGTCAGTCCTCTAATGAAGCAATATACTCTTTCCAAAGTGTAGATTCCTATGGAGAAGAACGAGCAAGAAACTCCATAGGTTACTCTTTTTCAATCAGGTTCACAATACAATTCTTGGTTACATTGTTTTGTACATTGTATGTAGGTGTACATTGTATAGCGGCATTACGTGTCGTAATGTGCACCTCTGCCTACCCCTTCGGGGATAAAAGGCGTGACATTATTGTTGTTGTTTTTTATAGTGTCATTTGGCATACGAACATCGGCACATCAATCTTTGTATAAAATCCTTTAATATTTTTTTGCAGGTATGGTGTGCTAAACAGGGTGGATCAGAGCCAAACTCGTGTACCACCCCTGATGGGAAGCCTGGCAAATGCATAAACATATACGCGTGTCCACAACTCTCGAATCTTCTAAATCAACCCGTGTCCGAAAGAAATAAGTCATTCGTGAGGAATTCTGCGTAAGTAAAACTACGTCAATCAGAGCTGCAAACTATCTGGAGCTGCGGACTACCTAGCGGGTTTACCGGGGCTCCGGCTCGACAAGCAGGAGTAGGAACGGGGTGGTTTTTTGTCAGTAAGAGTCTGACACTCCCTCTCGCCTCGCCCAAGGCGGGAGAAGTCATTGGATGATTTTCCCCCCTCAAAAAAAAAAAGGGTCGATCATTGAATGATAGACTATTCTGACACAATTGTAATAGCAGACTAAGGCCCCAGGACTATCCTATTTGCACAATATGGTTATGGTACATCACCAGTGATAGGAATAGGTAGTGCTTATTAGCCTAAACTTTGAAGAACAGAGAAAAAGAAGGTAAACATTTAAAAATTAAAAAACGCATTGAATATTGTTGTAACAAATATAGGTATATTTAAAGAACTTCTAAACATAATTGAAGCAGATTTTCGAAAAAAAAAATATAATTAGTACCAAAGAAGTCTCCGTTTCTTTTTACTGTTCTTTGGACAAAGTTTAGGCTAATAAGCACTACCTATTCCTATTACTGTACATCAAAATCAAAGTCAAAATTATTTATTTCAAATAGACCAGTAAGGCACTTTTGAACGTCAAAGCAAATATATTAATAATAACGTCTGTCTGTCAGTCAGTCCTCTAGTGAAACTATTTGCTCGTTCCAAGGTGTAAATTCCTATGGAGGAGAACGAGCAAAAAACTCCATAGGTTATTACTTTTTCAATCAGATTCACAATACAATTCTTGATTACATTGTACACTCATCACTTGTGTCACAGCTTATTTTATTTACATTCGCAGTTGCCAAGGCCCCCATAAATTCAACGTTTGCTGTGGAACCTCTCCCGCTAGAGAAGATCCCGATATTCTTGATTCAAGAACGCGCGATGAGAACAAGGCATGCGTACGTCATATGACTGCCTACCCCCCCGCTCCCAGTACTGGCTGCTGTGGCGTCTCGGCTGAAGTCGGCAATAAAATCGTAGGAGCTGGTCAGTATTATTTTATATCAAACTACCCAGCCTACCCTAGGGTAGGTAGGGAACCTATCTAATAATAAAATCCGGTTATCGTTGCTTAATAATTGCTCGGAGAGCTGAAATTGTTTATTGAGCCCAGTAGCGTGTTATCTGTGCATTAACCAGGTATACATAATTAAATGTTCAGTACCCTTAGTATGAGTTTGCTTTGTATCCGTAAACGAATTAACGAAACGAGGACGCGTTCGACGCTCTGATTGGTCCGGCGCGAATGAACCAAACCAATCAGAGCTTCGAACGCGTTCTCGTTTCGTTTTCGTTTAACGTAAAGTAAACTCGTACTAAGGATACAGTAGTAGACTGTCACGAGTTGAAGATGATACTCACACTTGCAAACGTAATATAAAACCATCAAAACAGTCGAATTTAAAAGTCACAGCTTTGCATTATGATGATCTTTATAGTTTGGTATTTTCCTTGGTCAACAAATAAATTATTTCTTCTCTGCAATATAATGAGATATTAAAAACTAATCGTATATTATTCATTGATCTGACGATATAATTAATTTCTATTTAAAGGTATTGATCGACGTTTTATCCATGACGTCAATGAATGCTATATTTGTATGTGACGCAAAAATATTCTAATGACGTCACAATTCTATCATCGTCATCATCAGCCAGTTCTCGTCCACTGCTGGACATAGGCCTCTCCAATGGCACGCCTCTGAGCTCGAATTCACGCCACAGTTCTATATCTTGAACAAAATCCATATATATCTATACTATAATACATATTATAAAGCTGAAGAGTTTGTTTGTTTGAACGCGCTAATGTCTAGAACTACTTGACCAAATTGAATAATTCTTTTTGTGTTGGATAGTGCATTTATCGAGAAAGGCTATAGGCTATAAAACATCACGCTATGACCAATAGGAGCCGAGCAGAGCGGGTGATACCGCGCGGAAGTAGCTAGTACTGTATATCTATCGTTTTTGATATTTCGATAAAAATATTGTACTAGTATTAGAACTCGAAACGGGATATTTACCATGTTTTTCTATTTCTATGAGCTTCCGATATTTCGGCACTGTTGCAAGCGCCATGATCACGGATGAACTCATGATAAATATCCCGTTTCGAGTTCTAATAGTGACCATGTCAGTTTAAAAACTTATAAAAAACTGATTAGTTATAATATACCGTATTTTTTTCTAGGTGGTGAAGCGACGGAAATTGACCAATATCCATGGGCTGTTCTGATAGAGTATGAGACCAACAGCGGGCTCATTTTATGTGGTGGTGTACTGATCAGTGGAAGATATGTCCTCACGGCTGCCCACTGTATTGCTGGCGTGATACTGAGGAATGGAACACCGTAAGATGATTATTGTTTTAAGAAACTATCCTATTTCATTAATGCTAATCCAATTAAGTTTTCCATATAACTAACACATATTTTAAGACAAATTTTTAAGCCTTTAACTGCCATCAGAAAACTGTTGAAGGCAAATCCTCCACTAACGTAGGTCACCGGTGAAATAAGTCGCGGTAAACGTGTTAAGAGTATGATTTTCAAGTTGGCTAAAGTAGTATTTAACAACTTTTTGTCAAACGTTGCTCCACACTAGGATTTTTTCCCGTGTCGTGGATACGTTTACAAAATATACAAGTTTACATAAATATACAAAACATCCAGACCTGGGAACCACAATTTGTGGATCAGACACAGAGTTGTTCCTTGCGAGAATCGAACACGCTATATGTTGCATGGCAGCCAGTTGCCCAGCCACCTCGCCCGTGCAGTCAACATGATCAAAACTCAACTTTTAGCTTTGATTATAAAGTATTTTATATAAATCTTAATAATCAAGCTAATTAATCATTTTATCGTATTAACAAAAGAGGTTGATGGGTTTTTATATGGGAAAAACGTTTTTTGCCATAAAGGTAAAATACCCAATTCTTAAAATAATAAAAGGTATTAAAATCGTGTCCTTGATGATGGTCTCCTAAAAAATATTTTTGCACAATTAATGGATTTATTTTTTGTAGTCTTATACGTCATACGTAGGTACCTATTACGCATTAAATACACACTACGAGTATGTCACGATAGTCATTTTAAGATAGTGTTTTATATGATTTTTTATACTTTAGCATTAAATAGTTTTCACGTCGATTAAATAAACGTGAAGAGAAGGCATTGGATTTTCCTCCTTTAAAAAAATGCGAGACACAATGTTTTTTTCTATTGTCGTCTTATACATATACGAGATTAATCGGCATCAAAGGTTTGGTTAGATGGTTTAGCGATGGCAATACCGTAAAATCTTACTCCATCTTTTTAACTCCGACAATGTAATATGTAGAAAGTTAGGAAACAACCGCTGACCATTTTCATCAATTTATTTTTTCACTAGCTACTTCCGCGCGGTTTCACCCGCTCTGCTTGGCTCTTATTGGTCATAGCGTGATATTTTATAGCCTATAGCCTTCCTCGATAAACGCACTAACCAACACAAAAAGAATTATGCAAATCGGACCAATAGCTCTGGATATAAGCACGTTCAAACAAACAAACTCAACTAATATTGACTTTGGTATTTATATTTCAGAAAATTTGTCCGTCTCGGAGAATACAACATAACCAACGAAGGTCCAGATTGCAAGCTCACAGCAGGAGGTGGGCAGGACTGTACAGAGGGTGTAACTAGAATAGAAATCGAGAGGACAATTCCTCACCCACAGTACAATCCCATTAAAACATCAAGATGGAACGATATTGGCTTGATTAGGTTGAAGGAGACTGCACCTTACACAGGTTTGTTTGATTTTTTTTTATTATTATTTTTTACGTTAGATGGATCGACGTTTGACCGCTATTTCACCTGATGGTAAGTGATGATGCGGCCTACAATGGAGCACGTCTGCCTATAAGCAACCTATTCACTCGGGCTTTGAAGACACCCAGGTTATATCCATCAGGAAACACAGACTCCGGCAAAGAATTCCACTCCCTAGCAGTTCGCATAAGAAAGCTTGAAGCGAAGCGCTTCGTGTGAGTGGGTGGGATATCTACCATGAAGCGGTGATTTACCTGCACACTCATCACAACATAAAGGCTCCCACACAGGCGCGTTATTATCGGTCGATAATATCGCATGCGTTATTGCAATATCTGTTTTCAGTACATTTTGTATTAGGACGGTCATGTAGTTACACACTGCTGCGATAATAACGCTTCAAGAAGTTGCGTTTCTCCGTCCTGCGATATTCCGATATGAGTTCTAGAATGTTTTGTATGAGAATGCAAACGACTGTAAATACACTTGCGATAATAACGCGCTCTCTCGTACGAAATATCGGACGATAATAACGCGCCTGTGTAGTGCAGCCTCAAATACTAAAATACATCTCATTCGATATAACATTTTCCTTATTTACCCGTTTGTCTGCATATTTGGACAAAAAACAGAAAAAAGTATTGAATTAATTAAAATTCTAAATTTTTGGTGGAATAAACGTGTTTTCCTGCACAAATGCGCATGTGTGCGTTAGGTAGTCCTAAGAAGATAAGTTCAATGGACAACACTAGTGCACACTGGCTTAGTGATTGGGTGACCGGTGTAACATGAGGGAACGGGTTAAAATCCGGCGACGGGCAAAAAGTGATAATGGCTTTTTTCAGTAAAATTACCATTATTGGTCCGGAGACAGGAAGTTCGGCAGTGTTTCACCCCTGTGTCTCGGAAAGCACGTAAAGCCATTGGTACTGCGCTTGACCTCTCCCCGATAGTGACGGGCTGCCCTATCATTAGGTTCAGAAAGTGAAGAAATTCTCTATTTCTTCCACCTGTTTTTCTGCTGTTTTTCGCTGGCCGTTGTTATTGTTCCGATCTTCATCACTTGTAACTATCTATCTACCTTATTTTTTAAAGGAAAATCATCGTCTTATAACTTATTGGTTGAGGCGAGAGAGACTGTCGGGCAGACTCTGACTGACTAAAAAACAACCCTGTTCCCAATTCCTGCTTGGAGCTGAAGCCCCGGTAACCCAATCAACCGCAGCTCCATAACTACCTATATCTATACTTCTATACTATTACTATATTATTAATATTATAAAGCTGAAGAGTTTGTTTGTTTGAACGCGCTAATCTCCGGAACTACTGGTCCGATTTGAATAATTATTTTTGTGTTGGGTACTACATTTGTCGAGGAAACCGCGCGGAAGTAGCTAGTAATTAATATTCGCGAATATTTCATTTTTTCTAGATTTTATCCGGCCCATCTGTTTACCAACGAAGGATATAACTCAAGCAAGAAATAGAAATGATTTCTTCACCATGTTCGTTACTGGATGGGGCGCAACTGAAAACACAACGTTTAGTGACGTCAAACTTGAAGTGACCGTACCTTTTGTACCAATGGATGTAAGTTGAACATTAATACTATTTTTTAAAGGATTGAGCTAATACACGCGGTGCATCTATCATCAGTTTGAAGCAATAGTATTTATCGATAGTCGCTAACGACGACGTAATTAATATTTTGTGTCAAATTTTAGTTCCACATTTGACCGGTAGAGGCAATGTAAGATATACAAAAAAATTAAATCGTCGCTAGCGATTATCGAAAAATATTTTTACTTCAAACTCATGGTAGAAGTACAGGTCAAAATTGCTAATTATTCCTAGATTTCTTAAATTTTCATTCTTCGCAGAAGTCATAATATAATTTTTCCCAATTTTCCCCCTGTTCTATGAGGGCAAGGTATAGCCTATCTACGTGCTAATACCGATAATCTGATTTTTTATAATCTGCCTGACTCGTGTATGGAAACTAAGCCTTTCTTTAATTGTCTTGAACTTGTTAAACAATGCCGCAAACATGAATTTATAACAAAAACAATATGTTTTCCAGCAATGCGAACCAGCGTACAACGTAGGCGTTTTCCCATCAAAACTATGGAAGGGGCAACTTTGTGCTGGTGGTAAAAAGGGCACGGACTCCTGCAAAGGCGACTCCGGAGGACCGTTGATGTACGAAAATAATAAGTTATTCGAACTGGCCGGCATCGTGAGCTATGGCAAAAACCCGTGCGGAATACAAGATGTAGCAGGAGTCTACAGTAACGTTTACGAATACAGAGATTGGATTAATAGTGTGATCGTTCCTTAATAATATTGTAGCTTTAAACATTTAATAAATAATAATTATCAATTCAATCAATTCTTTTTCTTCTCCTCTAATAACATCTTCTGGTTTGTTTCGTTGCGGGATCCAAGACAGTAATTTATTTTTCTGGGACGCGCCGGACTTCAGTGTTCCGGTGTTTTCATGGTTATATCTACTGTATATTCTGGTTTACAGGAGTTGTAGCGGTATGGGAGGTTATGGCGAGTTTGTCCCAAAAAACAATAATAATTATCAAAAAATAAATTAGGTAAATTTCTCCAAAATAAAATTACATATTATAAAATATGTCCATATATGTACAATAAATTTATGTTTAGAGTACCAGCAATAAATTAATGGTGTAAAAAACGGACTCTGACTGCTAAACTAGGTTTAGGTACCTATTTTTATCTTAGAAGCCAGTGCACCTTTAAAAGATTGAAACATAGTCTTTTCAAGGTCAGAGTAAATAGGTACTTTCTAAGTCTGTGTGCTCCATCTTCGGCCACATCTTCGCTTCGCCGTCCTGGCAGTAAGCGGGTTGGTGGCCAAACGCAGACTAATCAACGTTAAACAAAAACATAGCGACCATGACCCATGATAATTCTAGGAATATAGCGTTTACACGCATACGTTAGAGCCGTGTAATTAACTCAACTTAGGTACTTATTAAATTAATATCGAGAAGAGTTTTTGATTTCTTTTCCTGCCCTCAAAATACGTCAGAATTCTATTATGTCGTCACAATGATGATGTGATGTCATGAAAGGATTCTTACAATAATTACCATTATAAAGTGCGTCATTTATTCGTCATCTGTTCGTGTGTCACAATTTAACTTATTCATTCATTTTGCTGGCGGTTTCGTCCGTTTTACCGTAAGATAAAAAGTATTCTATCACCCAAGTTAGCCTGTCTGTACACCAAATTTTATAAAAATCCATTCAGTAGTTTCAAAGTTAATGCCGGATTAACATCCTGACATTCAAACATCCAAACAAAATAGTGTCTGATACATAGCTGTATTATTAATTAGTAGGTATGCACTTTCGTGTCATGACAAAATCTACAGCACCACCTAATATGACATCAATCAATATAATAATATATTTAATATTCAAACAATAAATGGTCTTACAAATATCTCAGACCGTAGGTATTTGAACCGATTGTAAAAAATATTATAAGAAATAAACCAATAAATCTGAAGGCTACCTTACATTTTCCCTATTTTCCCATCATTCTATTATTTCATTCTATAATGGAACCCTTTCTAACAACAATATAAAAAAATATATTTAGTCAGTTTATAATCGTGTACAATCGACTAAAACTATTCCGCAAATATGAATTTAGTAAGTTTTAAAACGTCACCTCACTAAAATGTGGACAGTATTAAAAATTTGGTTCAGAACCGTGTATTTTTCGTAGCTAGCAACACCGTGGAATAAATTGACGAATCGTAGCGTTTTCCAACAAGAGCCAAACAAACCGATTCCGACCGATGAGCTTGTCTGTCGTTTTGCAAGGTGTATGCGCGTCTTGTAATATTTAATCGGATGTTTGTGTATGAAAACAAGTGAAAATACATGTTTTCTTGAATGAAAGTGTGTCCTAACGGCCTAAATATATTATGATTTAATGAACCAATTATAGTTTATGTGAATTTCAGTGATAAAACGCTCATTTTATCCGTGTCGAAATTACGGAGAGAGCATTCATGTTTATAAATATTGATTTGTTACATATCTTGTTTTCTAACTTAATTTTCGCGTCTAAAATCGTGAAGTGAGATGTAGGGGATGTAATAACGTGTAAAATATTCATTGGTAAACGAAAATGCAACAGTTAGTCCAAACTTACATGGACGCGATCGATGGTGTAATTTCGTGTTTCGTTTGATTGTGTTTTTGTGTTAAAGTGAGTGTTTTTATGACAATGGAGGGGACTACTGAGAAGGATTGTTCACCGTTATGGAATCTGTACCAGCAGATCGTGTCGGACATGAAGGTAGGTCGCTTGGTCTGATATTCTTTATAGTCTTTCAACCGGTCGCTCGTTCTAGTTTTACTAGGAAACTGTCCCGGTAAACTGCTCACGTATATCGCAATGTTTGACGCTCCGATAATTATTATTGCCGGTCAGTTTTTAGCACGTTTTCAAATTATTTTTCATGTGTGGGTAGTTTTTAAAAAAAACGTTGCTATTATGATCTACCTATGTCTAAGCACGCAATCATTTGTGTGAAAAAAAAAAAAAACGCCGAAAAAATTTGCGATTATTGCGTTTATATTCCCCACTATAAATATTCTAATTTAAAAATATTGGCAGATAACTAGCTGTTAAATATTTTTAAGTGTACCTAGTTATCAAGGTTCTTTGTTTATATGTGATTTTTATAATAATTTTTACTCATCACCTGGCCTTGTAAATTATATTAATTATTGAAGAAAAAATTTAAAATACAAAATTCTTATAAGATTCTATTTGGTTGACTTGCTTGTTAAAATGGTCATTGTCAACTAATTTGCATATTACCTATCACTAACTAGGCATAGGTACCTTTTCTAAGCCGAAGAAATTTACATAACTACAAAAACAATATTTAATAACTAAAGCACCCATTATTTCACTGCTTAGTTTGTTAGTCTCTGCTATTAGGACTTGTAATAAAAGGATTTATTTAATAGGTAATGAATAGGTTCTCACCTTTCTCTTTATTAATTATTACCTAATAAAAAATATATAACATAACACTTAAATTAAAATTTAGATAAATATATACATATATATTTCAAAGTAAAATGTCTAAATAAGACTGCGATTTTATCTGACTACTTGGAGAAAAATCTATAAAAATACCTCATCTTCTTCTTCATAACATTCTTTATTGTTATCATAGTTGTCTTCTAATTATTAAAGTGTGATGTTTTAGAGCCTTCCTGGATAAATGACTATCCAATTCAAAAATAATTCAATTTGTACCAGTAGTTCTGGAGAGTAGCATTTTTAGCAAACTAACTAAACTCTGTGACTCAAAACTAGTAAAGCTTTTCTCCTTTAATTTAATTTGTTAAATTAAAACCCACTTACAAAGACAAAACACACATAAAATTGTTTTATTACATTCATACCTAATATACCTTTTTTTTTTTGAAGGGAAAAATCATCCAATGACTTCTCCCGCCTTGGGTGAGGCGAGAGGGAGTGTCAGACTCTTACTTAAAACTACCCCATTCCTTCTCCTGCTTTGAACCGAAGCCCCAGTAACCTGTTACATTGTCTGCAATTCCAGATAATATAATCAGTTAGATTAAGTATAAATAGGTAAATCCATTTAATAAATTGCAAGCCGGCTTGGAGATTAAGTATGGCCAAACTCCTCTTATGTTTTGAAGGCTGGAGGTCCATAGCCAACCATTGTACTGTCACAGGCTATTAATGTTAATAATGATGAATAAATGAATATTCACTGCAATAAACGTGTCTCTAGTTACACAAGAGTATGGCCAAGTTTAAATGAGTTACCAAGGTTTTATAAATATTAGGTAGTTGTTGTTGTTAGAGTAAATAAAATCGCACATGTTTCCTTAAGTCTTTGACTGCCAATAGAAAACAGTTGAAGGCAAATCCTCCGCTAACGTCGGTCACCGGTGACCCCCGTGGCATTTAAAGTGTTAATAACTATATTAGGTATTTTAAATTACCATAATATTAAATTACCTACCATTATTTTAGGTGACTACCTAAATAAATATTACCTATTTGAATCCGTCTGACTTCTGGTGTTTGCACATAAATACCTTAATGAGAATTTTCGTTGGTATTGTTAGTACCTAACTAGTTAGCAAATTTGTTTTTGTTTGAAACACAAAGACACTTTTGGATTTAGGGCGCCTTCAAATTTAGCGTGTCCCGTGACCGTTTCCAGCGAATACGTTCGCTGTGCACTATCCCTCTTATTATTTGGGGGATGGTAAGTAAGTATAATAATAAGCCTTAATAACTACTTACCCCTTGCCTCTTCCAAAATCTTCAAGCCTCAAATCGCCAATAACTACTCAAACTTAGCCTCAAAAAGCCGGCAACGCATTTGCAATTCCTCCATGTTCATGGGCGATTCTGATCGCTTACCATCATTAATTGATCTGTCTTCTAATTAAATTGTCAGTTGTCATCATGTTACAGTAATTTCTACAAAAGATTTATTTCTATGACCAAGTAAATAAGTGGATCGTGATAGGTTAGCTGCGATCTTCAAGTTTTCGCGGTATTTCTAAGATATTTTATTTACAACATTTCAACCTTTCACGATTTCATGAGGTATTGTTGAAGATTTACCTGAATGTACATTACTTGGTAATAATTAGGTATCTAATGTAATTTTTCAATATGTATAACTACCTAAATAGGTAAATAATAATTAAATAACTTAACTAACTATACAAATGTAAATGGCTAATGAAGGCCATGCGCAGCGCTTTATGTGGACAGATCTGATTAAATCGTATAACTACTGGAAAAACTGATTCTTATTTTCTCGAGCATCGAATTCTAGAGGAACTCAAAAGCCATAGCTAGCCATAGTTCCTCTTTAAGACTAACAATCGAAATAAAGTATAATAGTAATCTAATAGTTAATAACTAATAAGAAACTTAAGTCGCAATACACACAAGGACATTTTGCTAATCTAATGCAGTTACAATTGTATCAAACAGTCCACCACTCATCATCCTTATGTCTTCACCATAAGGTCTAACTATGTTTAAACCACAATCTTACTAAGTGCTATATTGACTGTACTTACAACTAGTTTATTGTTAAATTCTAGACATGTCCGCATGTGTTCTTATAAGCTCTTAGATCACGACTTTTAATGTTTTTGTTATTATAAGGCTTAGACACAGCAAACACTGCTGGTATCATGATTAAAGTATATTTGAGGGAGAGATAGAAGATATAATGGGCGCATTTTTAAACGGCATGCTTCTATGTTCAGATTGCTTTTTTATTTTTTTTTGAGTGGGAAATATCATCCAATGACTTCTCCAGCCTTGGGCGAGGCGAGAGGGAGTGTCAGACTCTTACTGACTAAAAACCACCCCGTTCCTACTCCTGATTTTTGAGACTGAGCCCCGGTAAACCCGCTAGGTAGTCCGCAGCTCCGCTTCTAACTATGGCCACCTATGGCACGATGCACGAACGTAGCTTAAAGTCAATTCCTGCCCTACGCTGGAGACACGGTAGCTATACGGCTATGTTCGCCCGCGATCCCGGCAAAGCAGTTAGCAACCTACATTGCTAATTTTTATTTTAAAACAGGGTTATAGTTTATCCGACATCACGCTACGTTCATGAATAGATCGCCAAGAGCAGAGTTCAAATAGTCAATAGATAACTTTTTTCATTCATAATCGTCTATTATTTTTATTCGATGGTCATTGACGTCTCCCAATCTCTTTTTGTGTAAAGGCCGGCAACGCACTTGTAACTTGTTCAGTGTTTGTGCACGGGTATCTATAGGCGGCCCCGATTGCTTACCATCAGGCGATCCGCTTGTTGCCACATACTAACAGGCTTTTTTGAGGGGGAAAACATCCCATTGTTTTCCTTTATCTCGCCTTGGTTGAGGCGAGAGGGAGTGTCAGTCTCTTACTGACTAAAAACCAATCCGTTCCTATTCCTGCTTTTCAAGTTGAAACCCCGGTAACCCGCTAGGCAGTCCATAGCTCCGGATCGGCTATGCTATCAGTCCTACTGGGCCCCATCCGTAACATACAAACAGGCTAGAACAACCCTTACTTTACAATTAAAATTCATTCCCTGCCTAAATGACGTGTTAAATAGAAATAAATATGCATTCAGTGTTTGATGAAGTCAGACATTCTTATTAAAATAAGTCATTTGCAATAATTATATCATCGGCCAAGGTTATCGAAAGGTCATGTTTAGTTTGTTAAGTAAACGTACAAAATGTTTTTTTTTAAGAGTGTTGCGCAAAATACTTGTGTATTTAACTGTTAATAGTTATTTTAAGGCTGCCGAAGTAATGTTTGGTTACTACAAAAAGTCACTTGAGCTTGAGATGAGAAAAGACAGGTAGAAAAAAATGTGAAGTCTTCGTTAATGATGTACCTACACCTACCTAGTTATGTATGAAGATCAAATCAAATTCTATTCGTAGGTAAGTAGTTATAATCTTTTTTTTTCAGAATATCAAATTCATCATAATAATTAAATAATAACACAGTTTTCCATAGTAATTATTTACCTAAGTAGGTACCTACCTAAATAAAAATTCGCCACCTTTTGTGTAACTAAGCAACTAAAATAAAATTTGAAAACGAGACTCCGTAGTTAGTTCCAATTTTAAATTATATTCTAGGAAACCTGAATAGGTACCTAATTACTATTCAATTCTCAATAAGCATTGAATTTAAGATAGGTACCTAACTTATACCTGATTGATAACTACCTATACAATTAATTGGCGAAAACATGTCCTTTTACCTAACTACAAACCGTCTTATTAATCATAACAAACCTATTCAGAGAATGACAGTGTGAATAAAGTAGGTACCTAACTAGGTATGCAATGCCTAAATTCAGACTTTCCTCAACTTCTTTCATTACAAGTGGTCTTCCAAATCACAAATAGGTAAATAAATATGCAAATATTCATTAGAATAGAATGCATTTGTTACCACCCTGTTGCCGGCCTTTTGGGGGTTAGAAAATGAAACCTTGTTGGGAAATCGGGGATTGGGAAGACAAGGAGTAATTGCTTCCGATTACCTCGATTACACAACGAATCATAACATAAGCGTTGTTTCACGTCGGTTTTCTGTGAGGCCGTGGTATCAGGTCGAGTTAGCCCATTCATGCCGAAGCATGACACTTATATTATTACTCCTTGTATTACCTATATATTGTTTACAGCTTTAATAGAGCTGATAAACCACTGGTCGTTAGCTGTATAACGCCGGAAATCAGCTTCCTTTAGAATTTTAAATACTTGTACCTAATTAGTTTTGTGGCGACAAGCAACGACTATTAAAATGTCTTAGTTAGTCAATAAAAATATTATACAATCCTATTAAAAATACTATAGTTACTTGCCGTAAATTTTATTTAACCTTAGTTATATCGTGGCCCAAACATCAACTAGAATAAGGAATGATCACTTTGAGATTGTGCCAATTAGTTAACTACATAGTAAATCATCAAAAATTTTGGTTCAATCAGGCACAGCCAGACAATATTAACTCGTCACTTACATGTGGTGGATCAAACCAGAGCCCTATTGCCTCAACAAAAAAAAACCTTAAGTTACATTAAGAGCTAATAAAAATAGGTACTTTTTTATCTGAACGAAAACAATAATGTTAGGAGCGACATGAAAGAGAAGAGGTCATGTGGGAGAGTAGTGTAAGATAGGACAGAATGAAAGAACTAGAGTAACGTTATGTACGTGGACAGGAAGATGCTAATGATGAAGTTACACACTACAAATCCACCAAACCAAAGGGGTTAAAGAGGTAGGTAGATAATGAAAAATGATACCATGGGAACTGCATTTACCGTCAGCACTTGAATAGAAAGTAGATAAGGTAACTAGAAGCTTTATAAACATAATGGAAATGTTCATTGCCTAGTATTTTAGATTATAGACTGCTAAGTAGGCAGATATACCTAGCACCTGACTATGAGAATAAACAGTTACTATTAGTTAGGTCAATGATTAAGATGAGCTGTGATATTCTTTTCTTAATGTAAAATACAGTAAGAGAGATTTAAAATCAGTTGTTTTTGTAAATGATATTTATTTTTGCAAATAGGTTACGAGATAACCCTTTTTCACGTCAATCTCTAAAATTACTAGATGAAATCGGCGTTTCCTATCGGACTACCCTAAGGAAAAATGCCGAAATATACTCAGAGATCATTGTCACTAGTCCAGACCATCAAAGAATAATGTGTGAGAACCGTGCAAGTTGATTCTGTAATGGTCTTTAGAGGCTTTCCTCTAAAGACCGGTCCGCTCATACTGTTGTAGGTCTTTACCTACAACTGTATGAGTGGACCTGTGCAGATGGCAGTACGCATGTGTAAGTTTACAATCAGCTCAGCTGACGGCTGTTGCTGAATGATCCTACCAACAATACCACCCAAAAAAGCATTGAAAGAACATTGTAACTAAACAAGGTGTTTTCAAATTAGATCATCCCGAACGCTAGTCGTTCAGTCTGATCTAGTGTCTAATATTATGACGATGATACGGATCAAGCCGCAAGCAAAGTGCTATTGATGTTAGAAAATCGGTACCTACTAGAGATTTCCAAGAAAACTAGTGATGTTTATTATTTCTATAACTACTGTTGTTCTAAAAACGTATCCATTATTACTTTCTATTGCAACCAGAGTGTGACTTAGCCGCACGGAGTTCTTATCTAAATTGTATTAATTACTATCAGTTATCATTTATCGTAATCAGTTTAGAAGTGATTCTTAGTAATGGCACGGAGTCTGGATTTGCACCAATTTTGAGATTAACAACAGAAATCTCGACAAGACACACTCTGTACCTATAACTAAGTAGAATCAGTTAATGTAGATACAACACTGAATATTCCAATTAATAAACTGTACGTATCTGAATGAATTATTATGTTTTTCGGCTTACTCACGTATATTTGACGAGGAACTCGACTAGTTAGTTTAAAGCCATGCTATAGATATAGATGTTCATATTCATGAGCAGCATTCTGCAACATACGACGTGGCGAGTAAACCGAAAAACATAATAGTTAATTAATTTAGTATGTCTCACGAAAGTTATAATGTAAGTAACTGTGGATATATTATAAGAAGGGATGAAAGAGATGTGAGAAAAGAAGATGATGACCAAAGAGAACTTCGAGCTACGAATGAAAAAGCAATGTAATGAATGATGTCTGATAGGAAAGAATGGTCACAGAAAGCCGGGTCAAATCGACCTATCTGGGAGTCATCAGGAGCTGCTGATCATAGGCCTCCGATCAGCTGTGCACATCATGTGGCTGATGATTAGAAGAAAATTGAGATCGAAGATATATTGCGTCGATCTGAACTAGGTTATCCGGAACAGAGGCAAAAAAACAAGACTAATACGGGTATTACAGAAGTTACTCCATGAAATGCTATTAATCTTGTCTTTAAACACGAACAATAATCTTCATACTACATTACCTATTCCTTAAAAAGCAATGTTGCGAAACGTAAAGGCGAAATGAATAAAATAAAACGGTATTGTGCCACCGTGTTACATCTTAATTGTTGTTCCTCACGAAACGAACCGACTGTGAACACAATGCACGATTCCTTTACGATATATAGGTTTATAGTTAGCGCAATTATTAGTTAGTGTATTGTTCTTTCTTAGAAGTTTTGTGAAATTCGATGTTTTTTCTGGTGAAATTTATTTTGGTGGGTTTTTTTAGACAAATATTTTCGTTCGCCTATTATTTAAATTAATTGTGTTTTTTTAAATTCTACTTTCTCACTGTGCCTAACTATGTTCTGCAGTGAACGTCTTGTGGCTGATATGGTCAAAGTCGAAGTCAAAATTATTTATTTTAATTAGACCAGAAAGGCATTTTTGAACGTCAAAGCAAATATAGTTAATAATAATAACTATTAAAAATGACTGTCGGATTCAAAGTGTGGATTCTTATTGAGAAGAACGAGTAAGAAACTCCATAGGTTACTCTTTTTCAATCATATTCACAATACAATGATAATGATCATAATGATTCTTTTACACTTTAAAAACCAACAAAGTAACTAAACAGTTTTTTAAAACAATGTCTATAAAAACTACCAGTTCCAAACAATAAATTCATCTCCACAGTCCTTAGGGGTCATGCTATTGTTTCTGCAACCGCTACAATAATGAGGCTCGTCTAGACAGTATTTCTAAGAAAGCCACGCACATGCGCTTTAGATCTCTGAACCACCTTCCCAGGGTCGTTCAGTATAGATAGACCACTAGGTAACTTGTTACTAGTTAGTTGCTCCACTCTGTGATAGTTATTTGTTTAATGCATTTCGTATTTAATTGTTTCCGTAATAAAGTTGAAAATACTTTGCATAACTACTTTTTTGAGGGGGGGGAGATCATCCTATGTCTTCTCCCGCCTTGGGCGAAGCAAAAGGGAGTGTCAGACTTTTACTGATTAAACTACCCCGTTCCTACTTCTGCTTGAGCCGGAGCCACGGTAACCCGTTAGGTAGTCCTCAGCTCCGGACTCACTAACTAACTACTCTACTACTAACTTTCCTTACGGTTTCGTTCGGTAGAATTTAGAATACTTTTCTCGAGTAGTTAATGTCAGGTTTTGATCTCGTTGTCAATCTCGATAAGCTTTTCTGTGGTGAAAGATTTTTGAATTCAAATGCTAACAAACAAACAAAAAAATATTTCCTCTTTGTACCTAACCTAATATTAACTGGTTAATAATGTATGGTTCCAACACATGAGCTTTCTATACGGTTGTTTATGTAGGTACATATGTATATGCAAGGCGTAAATGGCAAGTTATTCTATTTTGGGAATGCGTAGGATTTTATAGGTTCTTGTTATCTAAGCTTTATTGGCAATTTGTCTGAAGTACTTTCTACAAGATCGACCGGTTCTGGTAGTAATTCAAAGTTATTTACTAGCTTTTTACTCACAGCTTTACTTTCCGACCAAACCTGACTCCAGAATTAGTTGTCCACTAGATAGTGAGATCGGCGTAAAATCTGTTCAGCAGTTTTTGAGGTTATCGCGAAACGCACATACATACAACATACATTTTATTACGTTTTGTGATACCTATACATATGTATAGTTAGATACAGAAGATTTTGTAGAAGTCTATAAATTGTATGTCTTTTTTATTATAATTAGAAAACTGGGAAAGAATTTGATAAAATTACATTATAGCCTAGTATAATATAGGGTGGAAAGCCAACCTTCATAATTTCGTAAACCCTCAATCGAAACAGAATTCTATGTCGACGGCTTAACGTATTATTATCGGAGAAATAAATTATACATTGTATGCTCTATTTACTTGCTCGTTAGTTGGCACGATACCTTACTTATTGGAGCTATTAGCTGTTGAAACGAGCTAATTGGGTGACTGGATTTATTGAATCAGTTTCTGAGTGAGGATGAAGATAGTTATTTAAGGAGTTTTGGATGTAGACTCTTGGATTTAGAAGTGGTAGAGAACAATGAGGAAAGGGCCAACAGAAGACGCCTTAAAATTAAGGATTTGATTAGATTTGACCTATAAAGATACCTTTGAAGAAGATGACTATAAAATATCTGTGCACTAGCAAGACAATTTATTGATGCTAGGAGTATCAAATACACCAAGCGGGTTAACGGGGCTCGGGCTTAAAAAGCAGGAGTATGAACGGGGTGGTTTTCAGTCGGTAAGAGTCTGACACTCCCTTTAGCCTAGCCCAAGGTGAGAGAAGTCGTTGAATGATCCGCTCCTCAAAGAGCCGTAGTTACTTGTTAGACTGCTTAATTGCACTTGATGAAAGTTTCATCTCTCAATAACGTTAAATAAAAAAATCGAATTAAGTAACTGAGTACCAATTACATCAAATAACTGTGAAGATTAAAATCAAGATCTTATACTAAAGAATCATAATCAATGTACCAAAAATAACCTTTAAGATATTCATTATACGGTCCCAAAATAAATTAATAAAATATATATCTTATACTCCTGAATATTTTTCATTGTTCAATATTGTTCCCGTGTCACCTTGACCTTTTTAAGGGCAGGCCTTGAAGGGCAAACTTCGTTTTGGACGTCCAGACGTTGACTGTGACAGACCCGTTACGAAATTGCTAAACTAGAGGCCCTATTAATATTAAACCTTTATTTCAAAGGTATTAAACGTAAGATAAATGTTTAAGAGTTGAAAATATTGTAGAAAGATTTTTAATTGGTTCGTTAGTTTAGTTAGACTAATAATTGCTAAGGTTCTTTGGATACCTTTGAGCGTGCAAAAATATCCTCTAACTTTGAGCTGACATTTGGCTTTATTCACTCCTGGATTTTCTTAATGTGTTATTTATAAGAAAAGACTTGTACGTCTCACTTAGACCATGACAATTATATAAGCGACTGGTTTTGCACGGAAACCATGGTTTGTCCAGTTTTGATTGGCAAGTTAATCTCATCCCCTATTACATTTGACTTATTTAACACAAATGGTAACTGAAAAGTGGGTGAACATAGTATAGCGGCAATACGTGCGGTAAAATGCACTTCCGCCTACGCCTTCTGGGATAAAATGTGTGACGTTGCTTTAATTGTCAATTATTTTATGGCAAGACAATATTCTTGGAGTTTTACAAAATACTTCATAGTTATTCCACCAACATTGACGAAGTACTGGTCATGCTAAATTCTCATTATAAAGTGGTAAAATCTTCATTTAAAACCAAGAAGTTCTCCTAATCCCAGAAAATATTAAACGAAGAAGCGTTTCTTGTGATACACTCCGAAGGACCATGGCTGTTGACTTTAGGATCAAAGGACCATCTTGGCATAATACTTTCATTGCTTTTTATGACGCCAGCTGTGTGGCGAGTGGCTTATTATTTGCTCAATCTTGGGCTTCGTGTTTTAAAGCGGTATTAGGGGGCTTCTTTACTTAGATAGACCTACTTTATAAGGTCCTGTGGTACATTTTCTTTGCTATTCGCGATGCAATTCTTTTAATCCTGTATTAGGTTTGTAGATGTTACAGGAGTACATATTTTTGATTTAGTGACTGTTCAAATATTAGGTAGTCAGATTTATAACAGTTATTTTACTCCTCCCCCACCTCCTTTGTCATCCAAAATAATATATTGCTTATGGCGTTTTGTAGTTGATCTTCGTTGGGAGTCGACTATAAAATTTTTAAATTTGTATTTTTAGTGAGGATACAGAGTTTTTGCCAATAATCATTTGGGTTACTTCCAAGTTCCTTGCACAAACTGCGTCTATTATTGATTGCGTAAGAGAATTTGATTTTATGTTAATCTTTCCAATCCTGTTGTGTTCATCTATCTTCGCTTCAAAACATTCATCCATAGCTTGACTAACGGAAACGCAGCACGTGCCGTCCTAAGAATAAGCCGCGGAAATATCAGTCGTTGGCTGTGGACAATTTATTATAATAGGAGACCCAACACTCAACACGTGTGCATGTGCATCGGGCCTCGAACGATAGAACTAACTAGTTATTGAAGATTCTTATATGTGTGGACATGTTGACTACACTCGATTAATTTTTAAGGATATAAGTCTCCAAGGTTTGATGAAACATTTTCGTCCAAAATCTTCTAAAGTCATAAACAATTTCGCATAATACAGATTGACCATGATTTGGTTTTTATTCAAATTAAGATGGATTGAGTTCCAAGTTGTTGAGAGATTCGAGTAAATCTAGCATGGAGACAGAGACCTAAGTCAGTGGATGTGGAAGACAAATTAATTCTTTGTTAATTTCGTAATATTCGATTAGGATGAAAAACAACTTAGCATGAATTGATAAGATGTCTTTAATACATATCTAGATGCAGTTAGAAGACTAGAAACAAACCAATCTCATTAAAGTTAGTTAGTTATTTCAAGAGAAATTTTTACTCATAAAATTTTTGCTCCGTCGCTTCGCTAACTTCAACAGATGTTTTATAGTTCCCCGTTCCTCCCCGTGACCATACGGCACATGCTCTATCTAGCAAAGAGCTAATAATTATTTTTATATCTTAACACCACGCTTCGCTAGCCACAATCGAAATGTTAGTCGTTGCAAAACTAACGTAATTCACTTAATTGGTTCACCGAACCGGTTTCATCTAGTTTTTTGTTAAACTAACTGGTTCTAATCGTCAATTTTGAAGACTTGCTTGTATGCTGTTTTGGTAGAAGGTTTAGGTTTTTTGGCTATGCTATCTATCTAATTAATGCATGTTCGAAGTCTCTTTTGTTTTATTTTTCTATTTTTGCGGTCATTGATCTTTGTTTGGTGTTTTGACTGTTCTGTACAACTTCTGGATATGGATTTTAGAACATTATTATGTCGTGGTGGATCGGAGGTTTAAGGCACTGCTTCTCATGCGTTAGAGTGCGGGTTCAAAACTATTAACGACAAGAACCAATGTGACTTTCTAAGTTAACTATCTATAAGTTTATTGAGACATCACTGACAAACGGTGGACGAAAACATGGTGAGGAATCTAATTATAAGTTTGAAATTGCCAACCCGCATTGAGCAAGCGTGGTGATTAACGCTCAAACCTTCTCCGAGTAAGAAGAGGTCTTTGGACAGCAGTAGCCACCACTATATAGGCTGATAATGTGGTGACTACAGTTACTTAATAAAAAGTAACTATGTTACATTTGACATGCGTATGCACTTATCGTTTAGTCTGGGTTTAAAATGTTCCCATTTTTTCTTTTATTTGCTGCTCTGTTGGTTTCCATTCGCGTGTTCAGTTCATCTTGGATTACTGAGTGATTTAGGGATCGTTACTCTAGATAAATTGTTCCCTAACGGTTAATTCTTTACTGTTTTCTAAGTGTATTAGCAATTTATGGCTATTTTTTTCTATAATGGACACCAAAGTCTTGTTCAGACTAATGAAGACTATGGACTATTTTATTATTGTCTGATCAGAAATTATATGTTTAGTTGATGTATCGAAATCTTGAGATGCACTAGCCAAAGTCAAATCATTTATTTCAATGAAACCACAAATAGGTACTTTTGAAATGTCAATGAATAAAGAAATAAATAATAATCTGTTAGTCTGCCTGTCAGAGAAGTTAGGTGCTCGTTCCTAAGTGTAGCTTCGAATAGAGAAGGATGAGCAAGAAACTCAAAAACTAAAACATTATAGTTTTAAAACAAGCTACCTACTGTATGATGGTACTGTCATTTATACAATAAGAGGAAAACCATCGAATTTGCCATGGCCTGTCTCTCTCCAACTGTAAATAAATATTTCTGGTTGTAAAAGGGCGGTGTGGACTGCCCTAAACCTATAACTCAGGATCGTAATCTTGTCTCCCACAGCCCTGAGCTCTCCGCCTACATTTCATAAATATGCAACTTGACAATGTCCACGCCTCCTCTTAAGATACTAATAAACTGTCCCAAATCGTGGTGTGATGTCATCGGTTGAATAATTTGGTGATGATTTAGATGCACGTGTGAATGAATGCGCTTTATTTTAAGAATATCGATAACTTTGGCGTTCAAAAGTGCCTTCTTCTGCCATTTTAATTTTTAAAATGTTGCCCCACTACGATTTTCTCCAGTGTCGTGGGTGCGTTTGCAAACATGCAAGTTCACATTCACATAATACTCAGACTCGAAACAACAATTAGTGGATCTCACAAAGAGGTGCTTCGTGCGGGGATCAAATCCTCTACACGTTGCGCGGCAGCCGGTTGCCAAGCCACCGCGACAATAAATAATTTTGATTTGACTTGACTATGATTGTTTCTAAGAATGTGGAACACTCCTCCATTGCATTTTATATAGAATGGGGTCAAACGACCAGACAGATCGTCTGTTGTTATCTTTTATTAATACAACATCCTCCTCAAAACCTACTTTCCCCAGCTAAAACAGACACAACAATGAACAAATTTTAATTAATCATCTCGGCTCTGTCTTGATGCAGCTCAGTGGAAACAACAAACTGTTAAACTCAACTAACACCAGACTCAAAGTTAGTGCCAACAGCATTTGGACTTAGGAACCCAATTATGGCGTCCCAAACTAGGTTCCGTGTTAGACGGCTTTGTTGGGCGAGTGAGACTCAGTCTACAGTTCTACGGATCATGCATAGTGTTATTGGATGTTTCCTTTGTGGATATATGGATATCATTGATGGATGGAACAGTTGTAGTTATGACGATGTTTTGCCATAGCAACTTGAAAAAGAATAAAACCAAACAAGCAGAAATAAAATAATTTTTATCAATAGTTAGTCATTCTAGTTAGAATCATATGATTAGAACTTAAAACGAGATATTTACTATGTTTCTGTGAGTTTTTGATATTTCGGCACCGTTGCAAGCGCCATGATCACGGATGAACTCACTTTAAATTAATAAACATGGTAAATATCCCGTTTTAAGTTCTAATGATATTGTTAGTGAACATGTCAGTTTAAAAACTTATATCTTATTAGAACCAGTAACAAGTCTAAAGAAAACTGTATGCACTTTAAATAAACCCTTGCTTCTTTGAGGAACAAAAGGCGACCTTAACTCATGAACCCAATTACAGAACTTCAAACTAGGTACCGTGTTCAATCGTTCAGTGTTCTGCCGTCTACCTATATCCATTGTATGGCTCGTCCCAGTTCGCAACCGGTGTGTATGTAGGCTTCGGAACAGGTTACGTCTTTGTGTCTGAACTTATTCAGCGTTGAATGCGCTTCTATATGGAGGCTAGGTTGCAGTGCGGTTTTGCTTGCGTCGTCTGTTTCTAAGTGGCCTGAATGCAATAAGTTTTTGAAATGTAAATGCCGGATTCAACATTTGGGCCCTGGTAGTTATTGGGTCGAAAATATTCTTAAAACGATCGTTTGGAAAAATCAGACTAAAATTTTGGTATGAATGTATAAAACTCCAAAAAACTATGAAATTGTTTTATTTTTGCCTCAAGTTTAGTTTTAAACATGAGTCAAAAGTGCTTTTGTCCGAGTGAAAGCTAAAAATTGTCACGATTAAGATTGCAATACGTACGAATTGTACCAAAAAAATCATTTAAATTGAAACATTCCGTTAAATTGTTTTTTTTCTCTTAGATATAACAATTTTTCAAAAACTTGCAGCTTAAAATGACCCTTAGTAATATATGACTTAAGCTAAAAATTGCATTGCACGTTATTGCGTGAATTTATTTGGTCCTAAGTTATTATTTAGGACCAAATAAATTCAAAAGACCGAACTAACTAGTTAAATAATATTCGGGCCCAACAAATGTGACAACCCCGTTGCTATGATAGTCTATTGAATATACTAATGGCGCAGGGGTGTGCTATGGGGTGCGTATCGATTTTTACAATGCAAGGTTAGGGTTACCAATGGGTGAGTTTACACTTTCTCTTTCTATTCGGTTGTCCAAATTTTGGTGTAGTATTTAAATCAGATTTTGTGGACGTTTTTGGACAAAATTGCTATGACTGACGTTTGTCTGGTTAAGACTTTGCTAGTACTTAGTTATAAAAAGAAATTGGTAACTATCTACGTATGTACTTTGTTTTTCCTTTGTCTCCTACCTTAGATTTAATGGTACAATGAAGCCAATGAAATCTGTCCTATTAATTAAATTATTAAAATCTGATTTCTCTTCGTAATTATATCGAAATTGAGAGACTGCAAGATTTTGTTTGCCAATACTCAACGAAGCAATATTGTTCGTTATGATAACTTCATAATATTATTTCGTAACCGTATCATTTGTCCAAATCAGCGCATCAACGATGACAAAAATTTCGCAGAAAATTTAGCAAATGCACTCTGATTATTCATCGATATTCTTTGTAATAAAATCTAGGTATTTTGTTTTCGAAACGAATCGATTACGTGATTATTGCTGTATTGATTACCGATTTATCGGAAACGTTTGAGTGTATTATCGATACCTTTGAATTGTTTACCGTTAGTTTAGTATCCTTTATGTGATTTGAATTTGTTTATACTGTTTTATTAAGATGTTGAATTTTTTTATTTATATAAGCTTTTTGATTTATTGGTCCTTTTAGTTTAAAGTGCGGATAAAGGACCAATCAGGTCCTTTTTACTTGAATGTCATTCTCCAAAATTTCTCAGTAGTAGCACGGAGTCTGGAATTGTGCCCAGTATATGGCAATAGGCTCACCCCTATAACATGGGACTTATAACACAAATGGTTAAAACTGGGTGTATACTGTGTATAGTGTATATTGTATAGCGGCATTAGGAACATTACGGTACGTCTGTAATGTCCACCTCTGCATACCCCTTCGGGAATAAAACGCGTGACGTTGCTGTCATTCTTTAATTATAATAGCTTTTATTTTTAGTTTAGAAATTGGTAGCTAAACAGCCATTAATAGTTTAGTTATCTCGAATCAGTCGAGTGGGTGCATTGTGGGAGTTTCTAGGTAAACATCGAAAGCGGGCTTTTTAATTGTGATGACGTGGCCACTTAATTCAGTTTCTTTATTTTCTATTGCTTGACAATTTTTCTTCTATTGTAACTTTGCATGATTCAAGACATTCTTTGTAAGTCTCTGGGGTACATCGACCTTTGTGTGTTTTCTGGTTGCTAGATACCTACTTATTTATTTATTTAACACAGTAAACCTAGCCACTACAAATCCTGGATTGAAGAGAGTGTAGCAAGTTTGTCTTAAAATAAATTCCAGTTTTCGGCGGTTTGGAGTTTCAAGCGTAGGAATTATGGTAAACTCCCACTTAAGAGAGAAACTTTTGTTCTGCAGGATTCGTATGCATGATGCTTTGTATCTACTTTACTTTAGTAACGAATATAAGTACCCAATTGTTGATGAATGGATATAAGTAAATGCTTTACTATTTCAAATAGCCATTCACCATTATTCTCATACGTTGCGTGCAATTTTTGTTTAAATTCTCTTTTATCTTGTTTGAACACGTAACATTTAGTTAGTTCAAAAAGCGTGAAGGTTTTCGTATTAATTTTAATTATTATTAATACTTTATATTATAGCTGTAGTTTAAATGTTTTATGTGCGTTATTTATTGTTCTTGATAGACGCGGAAGTATGGATTTATTGGTGTAGTTAATTTTAACGTGTTAGACCGTTTTAATTTAATCAAGTGAATTGAAATATATGATCTTGAATGTAAGCTTCCGAAATCTTGCGTGTGAGGAAATTCGTTTAGTAATTGTTTACATATTATAGAAATGTCTGCCAGCTAGATTTACTGTTCTAGTTTTAATCGGGTTTTTAAATATAATTCGGTCAGCCCAGTCATATGAAGGCATAGAACAGGAGATAGCTTATGAAGGGTCGCTACTATTAATATTGGTAATGAGGGACTATGCATAGAAATGAATTAATGAATCTTAATTTTAAGACAGTAGTCAAGTGTACTTATGGATAAGCTATTGGAACAGCTTATTAGCAACCGCTTTATTTCTTTATGGGAACGAGTAAATAACTCCTAATAAAATATACCTAATGGTGAATGACCAGCGCCGCCTAAGTATAGCAAAACCCGAGTAACTAATTACTAAAGTATTGCCGACATTTTGCTTTTGGTTTTCGGTAATATCACTTGTCCATTTCAAGTAATAACTCTTGAAAATTATGGTTTACTTATGTAGGTACTTTAGATTGTAAGATTAAGGCTCTTAATTTAATAAAGGTTTACACTTCAAAGCGCTGTACTTTGCATATCAATATTAATTATGTACGAGTTTTTAACGTAATTACTCAAGGTTTTGGAGCGGAAAAGTCTTGTTTTCGCTTGTCCCGGCCCTTATTACAATGATGGAAATCTTTTTGTAGATATTTATATAGAACCATCTGGCTGATCTGAAAGTAATTGGGGTGTGGTAATCAGCGAAATACGTATTAGTTTTTTATGGCTGATATGATTAATTGGGTATATAGGAAGAACGACTGTACTGCTGTTTACTTGTTATGTAATAACGAGGACCTTTTTATAGAATAGGGGCGAACGAGCAGGCGAGTCACCTGATGGTAAGCAATCAGCGCTCATGGACACCCAACAACAAAATTCATTTTTTTTTGGTTTCAAATGCTAAAATGTTAATTTGCTATGATTTTACGGACAATGTTGAGTAGTTTTATCGTTTTTGTATTCTTTAATTTTTCCAACAAGAACCAAATGATCCCAAAGGTATCTAGCATCCTCATAAACTCTTCAAAAGTCTCGTTTACAATTCCCAATGTATTATATTCGATGCTACAGATACCAGCACATCAAGCTATCCCATTCTATATAAAAATTTCAGCCTTAAACTCCTGCAATAAAGTTCAAAATAGATTAAATGATTATGTTCCTTCTGTATCACGTTAAACACGTACGTTATACGTGACCAGACTCAAAATGTTGTACGCGTAGCTTTAAAAGAATTTTAGCAAAAAACAACCGACTTAAAAAAATAAATATGCCAAAACAAATTAATATGCACTAAAAAGTAAAAGAAATAATTGCGTATTTTTCAACAACTTACTAGATCAACTAACTTTACTAACTCATCACACACATTATAATGTAAGTAGGTACAATTATTGTTATTTCTGGAGTCGGTGTCAGCCAACTAAGATAGGTTTGTTATTTACCTATTATCACAACAAAACATTACAGTTTTACACCAGTTGTAAGTAGGTACTTAACCACCACTCTGCCCGTGCCGTGCTAGTTGTTGGCGTTTCCTTGGCTGACACCGACTCCAAAAATAACAATAATTGTACCTACTTACATTATAATGTGTGTGATGAGTTAGTAAAGTTAGTTGATCTAGGAAGTTGTTGAAAAATACGCAATTATTTCTTTTACTTTTTAGTGCATATTAATTTGTTTTGGCGTATTTATTTTTTGAAGTCGGTTTTTTTTTTTGTTAAAATTGTTTTTTATTTCTTGATTTTTAGTGAATAACTTATTTGAGTATGGGTCAACCTATTAAACGCGCTGCTCATACGAGACAGCGCCGTTTAAATGAATAATATTAATATCTATCCATATTGACGCATAATTGTATTATTTTCAAATGTATATTAACCTGATACCCTTACTTATGATTTGCTGAGCCGACAGCTAACAGTAACCTGTTCATAAGCTACATACATAGTCAGTTGTCAAACACACAAACAGATTAGATACCCACATAGGTATACAGTCATGTAACTCAGACAGCACATCAAGCTACCCATCATTCTATACCAGATATGCTACTATCTGTCCTGAATTTTATGGCTACTGAGAAAGATAAGCTAGTATGCATCACTTCAACGTAAACGCAGAGCTCATTCTGCTTATTTTTAAGGAGTTCCCTGGATTATCTTCCACGTTTATGGTCAGACTTTAAAAACAATTATATGGAACCACACTGCCATCATACTCTTTCAAACACAAAAAGAATTTCTCAAATCGGACTATAACTGCCAGAGATATGCATTTGTCAAACACAAACAGATTAGGTACCTACATACACATGTAAATCAGACAGCACATCAAGCTACCCATCATTCTATACCAGATATGCTACTATCTGTCCTGAATTTTATGGTTACTCAGAAAGATAAGCTAATATACATCACTTAAACTCAAACGCAGAGCACATTCTGTTCATTTTTGAGGAGTTCCCTGGATTATCTTCCACATTTATGGTCAGACTTTAATAAAAATTATATGGGACCACACTGACATCGTACTCTTTCAAACACAAAAAGAATTTCTCAAATCGGTCTATAACTGCCGGAGATATCGATTAACATACATAAAAAAAAAAAAAAAAAAAAATACGGTCGAATTGAGAACCTCCTCCTTTTTTTGAAGTCGGTTAAAAAGGACCCGGTCCTTAGTGCCGGGAAGTTTTTAAGCAGCTATTAGTATACTTTATGGGCCTTTTTTCAATTTTTTGTCTGTCTTAAATAGGGATATGGTCAGTTTCGACTGGATAGATGTGGTTTCGAGTAGTGCTGGAGATTACAGGTTGGATTATCTAATTTGGTCCTTTGATACAAAACTGAAATAGTGTAATTTTTCATATCATGTGCCTGAACTAGGTTCGAAACCTGTACCTCAGGCAGTAAAAACTTTCTATCATTATCTTTCGGTCGTGGAGTTGGTAAACTATTGATCCATATGCCTTCAAATAATAAATCTAATTTGACATTCACGGTGACACCCAAATTATTACTTTAATATATGATCGATTTTTTGTAGACAACAATTTATTCGATAAAATCTCATTGAAAACTATCTAATGGTTATTCGTTTGTCAATAGGTTTCCGCCCGCGGCTTCACTCTTCAAACTTACGTTTTTCTGTTAATATAAAAATAAGTCGGGTTTTTCTTCCTGACGCTATAACTCCAGAACGCACAAACCGATTTTCACGGTTTTACATTCGTTGGAAAGGTGAGGTTTATAGCAAAGAAAATTCAGGAAAAAATTCAAGAGAAAAACAGGGAAAATCATTGGCGGCGAAACGGAGTTCGCCGGGTTTGCTAGTTTAGTATAGATATTAAAAGAATATCTAGATAAAATATATCCTTTGTTATTACTATAGCAACAGTCAGTGCTTTTCAAGTAGTAGCTTACTTGGCAGTAGCAATAGCTTACTTAACAGTACTTACTGTTACAGTTTTCTAATGATGGAAGTAATTTATCAAAGCGAAGCCTATTCAATGACAACAAGCATACAGTTTAATGTTTCCTCTTTATAATATTAGTACAGGTAGGTGATAATCGATAAGTAGGTGGAGCTTTATACATTAGAAGGGCCCTCCATTATATCAAATTAAATATTCACGTATCGTCCTTTATTTCTTTTCCTTTTACGAAAACGAATGGAAGATTTTTTCTTCAGAGTAGCAGATTTGTACTCCAGTTTAATGATTAGTAAAGATGTCATGATCTAACTTTTTTGTGACATAATTTGTTCTTAACTGATGGACCAAAGCACTTTCTTATGGTTCTAACCCACAAACCATTTTGTGGGTTAGAAATTTAAGGGTTGTTGAGGAATCGGGGATGAAGGTGGATAATTGGACCTCCGGTACCCTCACTCTCACAATGAAACGCAACGCAAGCGATATTTCACGTCGGTCTTCTGTTAAGCCGTGATATCACGCTGGTGGAACCGGTCCATTCGTGCCGAAGCATGGCTCTCGCACACTCACTGTTCCTTACCTCTTTATATGTTCACGATTAAACAGAAAACGGTCAAATTGCAACAATTTCTTTCAGTTGATACATTAGTGTTCACAAACACTTTAAATAAAAAAAGACAATTAAATACATTTCCATTTAAATGCAGAATTTTAAGCAGCAAAACGTCGTCTTAAGTCTTAAAACACTAAACAGCAATCTCAGACTTTAATTTATACTCTTTAGTGCTAGAAAGTGTAGTATGTTCTAAAGAAAGTGCCATTATATTTGCGTGGCATGACTTTAGAGATAATAACGTAATAATGATATTATTGTGACAAGATAACTATACAGAGAAAACCTTGTTTCGTGAACGTTTGTGAAGAATGGGAGACTGTTTCGGTATAAAGGATCTTTACTTTACTTTATATGCAGTTTGTTATCAGGTTATTGGTAGTTGAAATGTAAAATTGTGACTTGTTTTTTTCCTTAAAGTATGAATAAACTGTTTGGTTGGTAGAAGGTGTGTCACCACTAGTGCTTTTCCTGAAGGTGATGTAAGAGCTGGTTACTACTACTATTGGTTACGACTACAGGTTTCTGAACTTAAACGTGAAGATTTTTCACAACTTCTCACGTTAAGGAAGTTTATAGTTTAGCAGTGGACTGTCATGAACTGCTGATGATGATGTTGAGTAACTGTCGTACTCAGAGTCATTTAATGATTACTTAAACTGTTCCTTAGAAACGATTTTTTTCTGAAAATAATTGCTAAGGACTGTTTTTCGAAACTTACAGATTATCATACAGCCATCCTATTGAACATGTTTAACTAGTCCATCGGACCAGTAATTTCATAGTTCATTCATCTTCTAAGAAACCTACTCTTTAAATCAAACATCCTTCCTTTCACAGAAAATTTCGCATCAATTTTTTTTTTGTTGTTACGTCTTTATAATGACATTCATGATTCTAATCTTAGTTATCTTAGTCTAGATTGTTTTGTTTCTTAATTACTTTATTATTCATAACAGTATTTATAATGGGTAATTTACCAAAAAAGTATTAACAAAACTAGAAATTAGAGACAGGAAAATGGTAATAACGAAAGAAATATTATATCAAGCAATTTGTTAATTAATTTGTTTTTTGACGCTCAAAGAATTCAACTAGAGTTATTTTTCAATAGCAGATTTTTAAAGAATTAGTATTGCTCCCCTCACCTCCAAAATACTTGGCAGTAGTTGATTAGTTACGAAGATCTACTGAAGTTCGAACTCATTAGTGTGCTAAGGCCTATGTTCAGTAGCGGACAGAAATGGAATGATGAATGGTAGATTTTATAGAAGAATTGACTTAAAGTAATGATGATTTTGTTACTAGATACTATAAGGACCACGACATTTGGTCCTTAGTTACGCTTTTTCTGAGATTTTACTCTTCATAGTCCCGATTAAATCTATAAGTTTGTCTGTCTTTTTATATTAGTAGGCAAAACGTTCCTTTTTAGTAGGTATAATAATAATTAAAAAAATGGAGCTGACTTGTTGAGTCGACCTCGAGGATCTTAATTAGGAAACTTGATAATTAAATTAAGAAAGTTGTCTCGCTCAGAAGATTTCTTGTTATTATTTAAGTAATGCTTAAATGTCCTTTAAAAATTTGGTGCTTTGGGAATTGTAGGAGTAGTGTAGATTTTAAAGCCCAATTCTTTGGTCAATTTCCAGAATTACTGAACTAATTTGATTCTTTGGTTTACCATTCTGATGGTGACAAACGTTTTTACTACAGGACACTTTTGATTTTACCTCAAAGAACCTATTGTTTGTGTGTTTAGAATTTAACATACGTATTTTACATTGGCTCATAATTAATGTTGTTATTTTTCTTGTTGTTTCAGGTATGTGCCTACTCAGAAATGTAACCGAAGGACTCCGATGTGTGAGAACTCAAAGACATTTAAAAATTTAGAGTTCTTATTTAGTTGAGCTCACTAAGTATGATTTATTACCTACATAACTTTCATTGATAAAGTTTAAATTAAATATACTAACAACATACGCTGTGATGCTTGTGACTGATATAAATATAAGTTGTAGACAAACAGAACGTAATCGTATTACGATGATAAACAAAAGTGCATAGCTGTTTGAAGTGTCAAGTAAGCACACATCAACTATCTTTAACAGACTTTCATCTTTATCGTTCTGTAATAAAGTCGATAATATCTTGCACTTAATGGTATATCTTGATGTGCGATTTTACTTTAGTAGGTAAGGTATAAAAGTAAGGATCTTGTTATAAAAGTTGGCGTAAGCACGTCTTAAGCTTATGTTGTTAAAAGAATAGTATGATAGAGTGAAAAGTTTCTGTATTCCCATTTCTCTAAGGATATCTTTGTAAGTTATGTGTAAGATGAAAGTTTTTGAGGTTATTTGGGTAAATGTTGGTTACTTGTAACTACTTTGGGAATCATAAGTGTAAGTACTGACTAAAGTGGCTCAGGTGCGATGTATAATAGACCGAATGCTATTTAGGTTTTTTATTCTAAAGTAAGGCGTCTCAGGCTTGATTTCTGAGTTGTCGTGTTTGAGGTAAATGAGGCAGTCTCCTCTCTCTAGCAAAATAAATGTCGTCACATATCATTTAAAATATTTTGATAGGTAGGACCTGTTATGATAGGTCCAAAACTTCAAAGGTAGTATTTGGTCCTTAGATACACAAAGATAAAATATAATCTAGTTAAAAAGGTTAATTAAAATAGTGCTCCTTAAGATAATTACAACATAATATTAATCCTAAAAGATATAAAAGAGAAACGCTGAAGTGCCTGTTCATTAGCTCTAGTGATTAAAAGTTAAGAGCACTGAAAGACCTGATTTCTTAATTAAAAAGTATGGATTATAGGTACTTTATTGTAGGTTAGTGTAGATCGTTTTGAACGATTTTACATTTAATGAGGGAAATTGATGGTGTTTGGGTGAGATAGTATTGTATAGTTCATTTATTAGATTTTATTGGTTTTCTTGAATGATATGGGCTAGCACGATGCCGGTTTTTTGCAATAAGTGAGATTGATAGTTGGTGTAATTTTAATTGGCGACTGCACGGTTGGAACTGGCTGCCGTGCAACTGGCTGGTTCGATTTCCGTCCGGAGCAACTCTTTGTGTGATCCACAAATTGTTATTTAGGGTCTTTTGTTTGTAAACACACCCTCGACACGGGAGAAATCCTAGTGTTTTTTTGTGAGCGGGGTAAATCATCCAATGACTTATTTCGGGCTGGGTGTCATGTATCTTACTGACTAAAAACTACCCCGTTCCTACTCCTGCTTTTTGAGCCTGAGCCCCGGAAAACCAGCTAGTTAGTCCGCAGCTCCGGATCAGAGGAAATCCTAGTGTGGGGCAAATGAATATTAAAAAAAAATAAAAATCAAGGATTCTTCTACTTCAATTGTCATATGTTTACCAGTTCAAATGAAACAGCGGTTGTAAGCTACCATGAAAAAGAGATAAGTATCTATCACCATGTCACAGCTAATTTCAGCGTGTAAACAAAGGAACGAGTGCATAATACTAATTCACTTTTAATACGTTTATTGTGATTCCGTGGGATATCGAACGCACCGTTATGGTACACAATGGTACTACCAGCACATAGAACTTACCTAACCTATCAGATAAACTTTGAACTTTATAGCCTTAGAAATAGAATTGGAAATGTAGTGAAGACATTTTGCAGATTTGTGTATGTTGATGTGCTTTGGCTGGCTATTAGTAAAACCGCGTTGTGTTTAATTCCGGGCGATAGTGAAGATGTAGGTAATTAGTATAGAATGAGGTTGCTTGGGTTAAATATGGAAATTTATGAGCTCATTGATTATAGTGTGAACATTTCTTTCGGTTTAACCAAAGCAAATAAAGATTTGGTCTCGTTTTTGTAAATCGCGGAAACGGTAAGCTAATGAGACACTCCGTAATTGAAACATATTGTACTTTGAAAGATCTGAAATTATCTATATCTCAGTCGCTTTTCCTTTAAAAATAAGTATACCTAATTAATATTAAGGCTTTTCGGTGTTTGGAAAATTGTTAGTAGCAAAATGGAGTCTGCGAAAGTGTCCCATATTACAGAGAACTAATAACATAAGTGGCTCGAATATGGGCAGGCATGCTCTATCGTAAGCCATCATTGCCTACCACCACGGGCGATAGCAACAACAAAAAAACGTAACTGACGAAAACAACGTTTAAATTGTCCGCGTATTTTCTCATTCTGATAATAAAAAAGGCGTGAAGTTATATTACACTAGAACAAACTTAGTTCTAGTATTATTTATCAAATACCATAAGATCGTCGGACTCCAATGCCGTTAGGTCTCATAGCGGTAATTAGTTACGGTCGTGTGACTTCACGCATACAGCAACACTTCACAAGTTAATGTGCTATTAATATTATAACGTTGAAGTAAATGAGGTTTGATTTAAAATACGTAAAATGTACAGAATTTAGGAATTGCCTTATACCATACTTTTTATTCTTCTAAAGATATATCTAAAGATCCTCTTTTTATTCTTCTAAAGATCCTCCTAACTTTTAACAAGCCATCTTACGTACATGGATTTTTATTGGAGCGTCTATCAATTACCAAATTTTACCGTCACTCCACCTAAAGAATTAAGTTGTATTGTCACTCCAGAACAGGTGTAGACGTGCTAACATTGAGATAGCTTCAAGGTAACCGGCAGATTGCTATTTCAGCTTGTTTCTCGTCTCATATAAACTACAATGACGGAAAGTGGCCTTATCATTGCTTCACCTTAGTCTATCATTTTGATAAAGCATAACTGTGATGATGGTAAAGAGAAATCATTAAAAAGTTTTATTTTACCAAAATTCATATTCATATCATCATTAAACTCAAACTCAAATCATTTATTGCATTCATGTGTACATTAAGATGATACATAATTAGGAGCATTTGTCTCAACATGAAACCCGGTCAGGGTACGGCAACATACATTTTGACACACATTATCAGCCAACAAAGGCCTCACTCTAAATTCGTACTAAAGGACCACAAAAGAATAATTGAATTTTAAATCAATACAAATAGTTTTAGACGATCGTAACAAAGTATTGACATTGTTCACAAAATGTTAGTTCCTTTGAAAATTCGTTCAATAGTTAATAGTTACTTATAACCATAAATCTGAAGGTGAGTGAATAATAATGAATAGCCAAGGTTTGAGTAAATTATTAGAACTGAAACAAAAGAAGTAATATGTTACTAAATTACAACTATCTATAATAATAATCACCAACCCATGACAGTCCACTTCTGGATAAGCCTTCTCAACTAAAAAGCGTTTGTAATAAACTCCTCGCTTGGCAGATGAGTTCGCGACACTGCTGATTGCTTACCATCGTCTCTTTTGTCAACAATCCTATAAAAATCCAAATATATGAACTCGAAACAAGATTGGCAACTCATAAATCAGGACCAAATAGAACGTTTTACAATGTTAGTAACCCACTTCGTATGTTATTCGCGAAATCGCGTCGATCGTGCCGTTCAGCACTTTGCATGGTTTAATTTTGCAAACATTTCGACGCATTGGAGATTTTAGGTTAAAGGAGTGTGAAGATTATTTATAACATAGTAAAATTTAACGCTTGTTTTGCTTCGAAGAAGTTGTACAGAATTGACTAGGTTAGTTTCATGGTTTGTAGAAGCACGTTACATGTGTCCATGAATTAATTTCTGACTGTGAAATTAGGCTATCGAAATTTAAATCTTAATACTTTGGTAATCAGTGCTATTTTTGATTTAGAGTCGCAAAGCAAATAGTGCAATAGAGAGTTGGTCCTTATGCGCTCAAAAGGACCAAGAGACATCGTTCACTTCTTTTGCTCTTAGTATCATTATTAAACATAAGATATTCTGTACAATGCAGAGGGCATTTATAATTAATAAAGAAATGTGTTGCACAAGCTCTACATAGTCTAGATTAATAGAATTGTTTATCATCATTTAACAGTGTAACTATCTACTTTCATTCAAAGAGAACACATTGTAGTAAGACACAAACTTTTGGCTAGTAATGTTTTAGTTACATACCACTTAAATCTATCACACAAGTATTTCATTATATTATTCTGCTTTAGGACCTTTAGTCTTCTATTAATAAAATTCTTAGTCATTTTCTACTTTATTACAAACGGACCTAATGAATTTTGAACGTATGGTACGTTCAAAATCCATTAGAGGGATCCGTTAGATAGGCGAAGCTAGACTTGGTACTCCTAATCCATATTCGCATTTGACAAACGCCTTGCACGAAGAATGTAGGTTGTAGGTGTGTCTAATCTAAAGAATTGCACCAACATGGTTGCAATATTTAAATCCCTAGACGGTTCTCGTAGACGCCTCGTCTCGAGCCTCGACTGGACAAACAGGTTTAGCTGCTCTCTGATATTCATTCACCGTAATCATTGAGTTGTTAACTGTATCTGTTTTGTTACGACATGGCGCTTTGTCGGCTTTTGGTCCTATTGGGCGTTTGTGTATTTTGTAACTAGAAATGGTCTTGTGTTGATAGTTTGTTTGTGAAATTTTCTTCTGAAATCATATGCGTTTGCTTCTTATACTACGAGTGTAAAATAAAACGAACGAATTGATGCTCATAATTTGAGATTTTTAATGCTTTTGTTTATATTAATTAGTCATTAAGTCTTAATGTTCTTTTTTATGCGAATTAAGTTACTAACTAGTTTATGTCTTTCAAAAGACGTGTTCTTTCTCTATTTGAATAGTATAGATTTTTAGTGGTATTGCCTTTAGGTAATCAAAGATCTGCTCATTACTGTCACAACATTATGCTCCATATTTGTGACTACTATCCTTCAAACCGATGAAAGTCAAATCCGGATAAGCCAATAACTTTACGGTACGCTTCTGTGAACTCCAGCACTACTGCATCGAAATTCTGCATTATTAATTAACGGCTGTTCGCATTTTATAATGTAATTAATTAGTGATGCTACTATTTGTAGCCTGTGGCGTGTGATGTGGGTGTAATGTAACTGTTTTGAGAACGGGGAACGGCTATAAAATGGTATCACTGGACAATAAAATAGATAATTTTGCGTTTAATACCCGTAGAACTGTTTAATGTGGGTTGCTAATAGATGTTGTTTAGTTTTCGAAAATTGGTACAGTAATTATAACAATTTTTGGATCTGATTTCAAAGTTTCATCATTTTTGAAAGGAGTGCTACAACCTTAGGTCTAACATTTCGTTCGTACGTTGCAAAATATTATAAAAAGGTCAATAAAACCATTAGGTAAAGGAGATACGTGTACTTTTACGTTAAAAAGTCCGTGAAAAATAATTTGTAAAAGAGAAAATCAACCGAAATCCCTATTTGCTAAAGCGAAGTGATATCAGACTTTACCTATATCTCATTGACATTTATGTCAATACATAAATATTTCGTACCAACTTGAAACTCCCTAAAATACACTAGTTATTACAAACTCTGCGTTAATACCTGACCTACAATCAAGCATTAAATCGGTACGTGCAACGTTATAACAGCTTAATCTAATTTGGGGACGTGTTTCGACAACAGTGCAGTAAAATAAGCCAGTATATCAACGGTAATGATGACCTATTGGGTCCTTTTCCAAGATAAACATTTGCATTGATCAAGGATTTGTTTGGTCTTTTCGTTCGACTTGAAGTTTTGAAGGTTTGTTCCGCAAATAGAAATTAGTATTTTTGATGTTTTGTGAATTATTCTTTGAAACTTCGGAACGTCTTTTTAATTCGGTTTCGGTTTTACTCTGAAGTCGTTGTAAATTCAATTGGTCCTTTGGTACGCATTTCATACATTACTATTTCTACTACACTATTCTCTGTCCCGTATGTTTTACAGTTTTCCATACCTATTATATCAAATTCATTATACAGAATATAGTCATTCTTCTCCCATATATCTGTTGATGAAGAATTTAATAAACTGTTGTACGTAACACAATTATGCCAAGCGTTGGACCGATAATCGCTAACCTAGTTCTCTTAGCTCTTTGTTTTTTGTTTTACTTCCTCTACGCGATAAGTCTCACATGATATAATTTTTTTTTTGTTTTGGTTTTGGTTTTGATCAATTTTAATCAAAAGTATTTCCATATATGTGATCTTAAATTGCCATAAATAAATTAATTTGAAATATCTTATCAAATTAGCATTTGCAATTTTTTTTATTTAAGTGTTGGTGGGTATTCAGGGATTGGGAAGGGGGTAATTAGGGCTCCGGTAACCTCACTCTCTCAACGAAACGCAACGTAATCGTTGTTTCACATCGGTTTTCTGTGAGGTGAGCCGGTTGAGCCGGCCCATTCGTGTTGAAGAATAGCTCACCACATTTAGGTTTAATTAAAAAATTGACTATTTGTACCAAAGATAGCATGTAGTATATGCAAAACATTTAGAACAAATCACCGCTCAGAGCTGCAGCAACCAATTAAGTCCTTATCAACCGTAGATGCATCTGCAAAAATGTCCGTATCAGCAAAAACGTCTTTAGAAAAGCCACACATGTTTTTGTCGTAGGATATTAGAAACGTTATCGCGTTCTGCGATCCGGTTCAATAATGGCTCGGGTCGCCGCCCTGCATGTCGGTCGAGGGAGGGATGGGGCGGCTACAGCTGATTGGGGTAACATTCTGCCCAGTGACGTAATGTGTAACTTTTTGGCGGTGTGTTACGTGGCGATGCGGCGTTTTTTTTTGGGGTATACTGTAGTTTCCAAGTGTAGTTGAATGGTTCTTTGGATTGGTTTCGTTATGAGTCACATAGTCTTTGATGAAAGTGTGGTTTTATATTTGGTGCATTTTATCAGTTTTAAAACTGATATGGTCACTAACACTAACATTAGAACTTAAGACGGGATATTTACCATGTTTGGAAACTCATAGACATAAATAAACATAGTAAATATCCCGTCTTAAGTTCTTTGGTGCATTTGTTCGGAAGTTTTGCCCTTTTGCCGCAAAATTTTAAGAGAATAGTAAAATATATAATCATAACTGCATTCGTTTATGGATTGCAAATAGTAATTCTTTTAGACCCTGCTACTCATAGTAGTATTCAGTTAGTGACATTTGTTTTCAAAAAAGGTATCTTTTCTTGTAATCTTCTTTAACCAGAATAAGTCCGCGTGAACTTTAAGTAGGTCGTTTCGTTTCGCATCCCTTACGGAAGTCGTCCACCTGACGATGCAGATGTTGCTCGCGTAATTGTATTCTTTGAAAGCCATTCGTGCGTGTAAGCAAATATTGATGTTTACTTGCATTTGGTGATCCAAAACTTTGTAATACACATGGGTGATGTAAATTTGTGCTGTGTGGTGACTACAGAGTTTAATTAATCTATTACCTTGTTCTTCTTGTGGGTGTAAGAACTAATAAAGAGGCTACATATTGGACAGACAGGGCTTCAGCACTCTCTGACAAACTTGACCCTTTTACATTGTGATGCCTGACTGACCTCCCAAAGTGTTGAATTTTTTAACCGACTTCAAAAATTAAGGAGATTCTCTGTTTGACCTGTATGTATGTATGTATGTGGATGCTGAAATTATTTAGATGCGGTTTTCAAAAATGTTGGTATTACTGAAAATGATTCAAGTTAACCTACATACTTTTAAATGACGTGCCTATGCGATTTTTTAAATAAAACACCGAGTCTTCCTTTACCGTACCAGTAGAATACTAGACCAAACAACAACCACAATACAATTTCCATTTAGTTGGGATTGTTGGGAATGATAATTTTAGCTTCATTATCGTAACGTTTTTGCGGCGAGCGCCCCGTTCCGCACCACGGCAGGTAACGGATACAGCTCTCATTAGCAAATGCTAAATCAAACTATTTTAATCTAGATGTGAATTGTGAGACAGGAGCATGTTATATAGTTAATTTGTAATATGTGCATTTTGTATATTATGGGATTTAATCACGTGTGCAATTGTGTCATTTGAAAGGGTTCTATGAAAGACGTACTAACTACTAACGCACCATTTTTTCTTTTTTTTGTGGGGGACTATCATCCAATGACTTCTCCCACCTTAGGTGAGACGAGAGAGAGCGTCGAACTCTTACTGACTAAAAACCAATCCGTTCCCACTCCTGCTTTAAGCCGGAGCACCGGTAATCTGTTATGTTGTCTGGTGACTGTTCACGTATCTAACACTGCTAATTTGTTTGGGGGAATAATAACTGTGATTGTTTGCGTTAAGTTTGTTAACTTTAGAAAACAATACCCTTCCTACAGTCTGCTAAAAATGAAGTCCTCTAAGAACTTAGGGATTTAGATTATTTTTCAACAGTTTACGAAGGCGGTGCGACTAATCCTACAATTCCTACACTCTTCACATATCTCCCTTTCGTGTCCTATTATAAAGTTACTCATAAAACACAAACGCCAAAATGGAAGCGCAAAAATTGTTGCAGCAAAGTACAACTTACTCATCAACATCCACCTCTCTCATAGAATTTCCACCAACAATTTTCGGTTTGTAGGTCAAAATATCTTAGCGTTAATAGCTGTAAAGCGGGGTGCATGTTTGTCATCACTGGCAGCCTCCCAGCGCGCTCGGAATTGGTTTGTTATTGCATTAGTTGCGCCGGGAGATGGTTTCATGTCGCCACACTTTGTTGTTACTTCTACTTCTAAATGTTTGGGGTTTGCATTTCATTTGGATGTTGCTTCATTTTTTGTGAGTTTTGGAAGTTCCTCATTTGCGTTCTGGTCTAGAAGCGATACATACGAGTAATATTGAAATGAGATGTTAAGATTTATTTTCTAGTCATCAACATTATCTAGTAATAATGCTGATAATGATGGTGATCCATTATTTTAGGGAACAGAGAGTGAAGTTTCCTAAGAAAAGGATGATCCTCCGATCAGGCGAGACGATCATGCGTGGCGGGCTTTGTGCCCAACCGTTGTTCGTTAGTTATTTGCATGGAATTAACACATTGATTTGATCGTCTATGTTCGACTTCGGTCACTTGTCATGTGTCATATAGCCATAAGACGTTCACTGCTGAACATATGCTTCCCTCTACAATGTCTTCTAGATCGACCGGTTCGATACGACCTGCATACACCGGCTCTCCACGATCTATATCAGGTCATCTATCCTCCACCTACATACTATCTTCTATATATTTCACATCTTCACATTATTCATTATCAATACTTCTAATAAATGGAACAGTAGCATCCCCGCTTCCGTGCAGTCGCCCTACCCTGTCATCATTCAGTTAATAAATAGTTTGCGGTGCGGTGCTAACTGTACAACTACAGTTCAACTTTGTTGCCGTTAATAGTGTTTCTGGAACTTGTAGCATTATTTAGGTCTAACTATATAGTTGGTATTTGGAACATTTTAAGGTAAAATAGTTTTAGAAAACTTGGAGAAAATTGCGTAGTATTATTTACTTCTCATTGGTACCTTTGCAAGAGAAACAAACAATTTTTTAAACATTTCGTAACGTCTTTTTTCAATCTTTCTAATCCCCAACAATCCTCGAATTCCTAACCCTCCCCTCTCTAATAGGCTGGTACAGGAATTTGTAACGCCTCTAATGTTTCGGGTGTCTATGGGTAGCGCCTATTACTTTCCATCACCTAGTTTACCGGCTTATCTCATAAAAAAACTAGAACATGTTTGTACGAAACCTAGAATCCGATATCTACCAATTATTCCATGTCCTAAAACGATGCAACTACACCATTACCGTATGGTAGTATTGTAAGTAGCTTCACCTGGTCTTACACATTACAGGAATAAAAAAGGGCATGTTAAAAAGTTACATACTTACAAAACAGTTACTATTTCTGGATACGAACCAAATCCAACATTTGTAAACAGAAAATTTCCGGTGTTGCCATAAATTGTATGAAATATTATTACCACGTCTGGTCAGTGTTGCCCGTTTTGTAAGACTAGGTTGGGAGTTTGTTATAATATTTGTGTTGTTGCTATGGTAACGGGGGAAAGTACTTATAAGCGTGTGTGGGTTCTTCGAATTAGGTGTAAAAGCGTGGAGCAATGGCTTTGGTTATTGATCGAATAGGCTGTTTGTTAATTTTATTGATATTGAATTAATGCTTAGGGTGTTTATTTCGTAACTTATGCGTGACAAAATTAATTATTACGTTTTTAATAATGCTAATATTCATTACTCAAAAATCTTGTTTATTTTTATCTTACTGACTAAATAATGCCCTATGAGAAGAGGAGTTTGGTCAGCTGTGGCCACTTATAGGAGTCATAGGCAAATAAGCTTAAACGAAATCCCTTAACATATTTGCTTAAATCGGTAGTAAACTAGCGATCCAATCTGATCTACGGATTCCCAAATACAATGTCTTATAAAACACTCATAGATTACCTACTTTTTTTTTTTAACATGTGGAAATCCTCATGGATACCTTTTGTCTTACGATGTACGCCAGACAGCATAGATTACCTACTTACAGTTTAACTCCTCGCACTCAGCAGTCGGTTCTTCCAACCAAGAAACGAGCAAGCCCCTCCATCTATTCTTAAGTTCAATCTACTTAATTATCCGCCCATAGCTACTCATTTCCCAGACACCGAAGGTACCTTTAATATCGCGTTAATTACTCGCAAATTGCCACTTTGTCTCACACCGCTCTCAATGGGATATTTAACATTATTACGTCAGAGTAGGTAATTTTAGGAAAAATATCGTGATCTTAATGATAAATAATTAAAGATTTTTGATTCTGGTTCAACGCATCATCCTACAGCAGTACAACAGCTGGTAGGCTAATATCTATTGTTGATCATGGTTGAAAGGAGTTGCAGCGGTTTTGGGAGGATGCAGTGGGTTTGTTCTAAAAAAGAGCCAGTACCCGATTACCCGATTATCTGAATGCCTATCAACAACAATTAGTCCTGTTAATCGAGTTTCTACTGTACTAAATTAGGAACTATATAAGAGGAGTGCCGTATTCTTCCTACTTGGCAGGCGGGTTGGTTACGATATCCCCAGGAAGAGCATAGAGGTTTTGACTAATGCATTTTATTTAAACCTTGCCTCCACACTAAGAATTTATCATATGTCGTTGGTGTGACTACAAACTTACAAGTTCACATACACATAACCTACAGACCCGAAACAACAATTCATTGCAATGCATTCTACACACAGGTCGTTATGTTAGTTGCTCCAAATACTATTTTAAACAAAAACGTATATTTACATTCTCATAAATTTAGTTACGTTGCATCCAGTCTTAAACGCTTTTAATGTATTTTACAACGGAAAAGAAACTGAACAGGTGTTTCAACAACAAATCTTGGTTTCAACATTTCTTTTATTACTGCTGTAGACGAGTTTGATATCGCTAAATAACTGAATTGATGGTGATGAAATTAGCTTCCAAGATAGATGATAACCCGGAGCTGTGGACAATGTAACCGGAGTTGCGGACAACGTAACAGGTTATCGGAGCTCCGGCTCAAAGCAGGGGAAGGAACAGGGTGGTTTTAAGTCAGTAAGAGTCTGACACTCCCTCTTGCCTCACCCAAGGCGGGAGAAGACACTAGATGATTTGCCCCCTCAAAAAAAAGGATAGTATGGATGCGATTATTGGTTATATTTTAAAAGAAATGAAGATCATAAACAAAACCTATATCATTGCGGTGAAAGTCACAGTGAAAAGTTAGGTTTAGTATATTTTATAGTACAAACACAATTGGACAGGTGTTTAAGAAACAAATCTCGTTTAAAACATTTTTCCCTTCGTGTTTCTTCAAGATTTTTATCGTTGCTCTGTGAAATATTATGTGTCTGAACATTTTATGGGCTTTCTTTGTTTGCCTTGTCGCTTCTCCCGCAAACACGTTTTATAGAGCGCCGCGCTTATTTTTAGGGTTTTATTCGTCAAAAGACAAAAGGGACTTATACAATTTTTTCGTTCATCTGTCTTTGTTTCTACCTCATATTTTTCAAGAAGAGGTACCATGTTGAAATTAATGGCAAATACTCAAGTTTACTTTGTGTTGGAATTGTATGAAAATTGTACTTTAAAGTCATTGAGTTCAAAAGCCATGGCTGCTCACGTGGCATCTTGTTCTGTACCCTTAGTACGAATTTGTGTGTGTGTTCGGCGCTCTGATTGGCAGCCTCAAATGAACCAATCAATCAGAGCCCCGAACGCGCTCTCGTTTCGATCTTGGTATACGTAAATCAAACTCGTACTAAAACCTTTGGTATGATAAGGTTACAAGTGATGTATATCATGCTTAACAGGATAATTCGCAATCACTACACAAAAGGGACAGTTAAGTTTATAGCCAGTCTAAATATTAATTTTAACTAAATCAATATTTTTATTCTTGTTTCAGGTAATGCATTTTCCAGTATACACTCTTCAACAATCGTGAGTTATGTTGTGAAGACGACGAATACGATACATATGTTCTTTGAAGGAATATTCAAATTAGGAATTGGTCACTGGTTGACAATACGTTGGCAATGAGATATTCTGAAACCATGCAATTATTTCTTACGAATTTGCTCGAGTGTCATAAGTAGGTGGCAAAAATACGTACAGCGTATAAAGAAATCCTGAAGGCAATATTTGTAACATTAGGAAACATCGAAAAAGATGCAGGTGCATCATAAGAATTCGTTAAAAACGCAGTTTCTACTCCTCGGTTTATACATATAGGCATACTACAGGTTTACTTGTGACTATCTCCACAGAGATTGGTCATGTCTACCTAACCTTGCGTGTCATCTCTTCTAAACTGAATGTCACTGCCAGTTTCCCACGCTTCATCACCTATTCTCTAATCATTCAGAATGGTTACGTGACTATGTGAAACTTCGATCATTGCTCACGAGCACTTACTATGGGTAATAATAGAAATTCTTTATTACTGTTTTATGTAAACTGCATCGTTGTAGTGGTCATCGGCGTGGCTTTTCAATATGAGGTATTGGACATATGATATGGGTATTGTATTGGACATCCGGGTTAAGTTCTTTTTTTTTTGCCGTAGAATTTTCTTTTTGAGGGGGTAAAATCATTCAATGGTTCTTCCGCCTTGGGCGAGGCGATAGTGTTGGACTCTTACTGGTTAAAAGCCATCCCATTCCTACTAATACTTTTCGAACTGGAACCCCTGTAACCCGCTAGGCTGTTCGCAGTTCCGGTTTGCCATAGTATATGAATGTATGTATATCGTGAGGAATGGATGTTTCATCGTACTGTGGTAGAACTTCTCATATCCAATCGGATATTTTAAAAATCTCAGTAGTGTCATGGCTAAGAACTTACAAAATTTTGCATTAGATTCACCCTTACCAAGGATTTTTCACATTGACAATGAAGATGATGAGTTGTTAGGTTTATCTTCGAAATCAATGGCTTCCACTGGTTTCTGAATTTAATTCCCAATTCTCAAGTAAAACTTATTTACAACCACTACACCTTCGAAGCAGTCTAAAAACCATAATTTCACATAACTATATTTCATAACCGTGTTTACTGTTTCATGGACTGTCTCAATTTCCTTGCGGTTATTACTTCCTCGGTTTAATGCCCATATATTGTAGCATTTCCATATGATATTAAATGACTTCATATGTGTTAGAACGACCATTCATTCTGTAATGGCTATGCTTCTATATGAAAGTTCCTTTTTATTTAGCTTTTCCGATTTTGTTCGTTGCGTATTCGTGTGTGGTATCGTTCTTTAGAGTTGTAGGAGTAATTTATTTTAATTTGGTTCTTTGTAGCTTTTATAGTCTGTCAATAAAGTTTTTTTTCTGCTAGTAATAGATTAAGTTATTGCTTTGGTTTAAACTTTTAGGCACTGTTCTATTACAAAGAGCTTCTAAGAGTCAAAAAATGAAGAACGATCCTAGCAACTCAGTGCCTAATCAGTATTCCACTTTGAGCAGTATCGTCAACATCGATCATCAAATTTTATCGTCACATCTGAACAAGCAAGTCGTGCGTCCATGATCTGCTCGATTATGTACCGCAAACATTGTCTCATGTACTACGTCAACACTCGATCGTGCACGCGAGCCCAAATGATGCAAATCACGCCTCAAAATTTACAATTCCATCCACACTTCAAACTAAATTGATCCTTAACCGCATGGCTCAAGACTTAAACTCCTATAAGGATGTCATCAAAAGACACTTGGGATGTGAATCCACTTTCCTTGATTGGTAATTCGATCGGCGAGGAGGGAAAGTGCAGGAAATCAAGCCGATGAACCTCAAATGTGACTTGGACGGGACCAAGGGGACATTTGAAGGGTGATGTACGAGCTCCCGATATTCAAATGTAGTGATTCAATTTACTGAACTAATAAAGGAATAAATTCGAGTTTTACAAGACGTGGTTCGTGTTTTCAAAGCAGAATTTTTATGACACCAGAATTTATAGGCTTTAAACAAAAGTGCCAATATGTGTGCAGTTAAATATTTGCTCCGTTGGTGCTGAAATACCGTTACCCGATTCCGTATGTGTCCCAATTTATTCAACTGATCTAGATTTTGGGATTGAATTTAAATTTTAGCGTTTGTATACGAGGATATGTGAATGCGAATAAAAAACATTAACGTCACGCTTCGCTTGTTGTTTTGCACAGGGGTTAAAAGAGAAATGGGATGCCAATTACCATTTAGTATCCTATACTGTATTACTGAGAATTTTGCAACCAAAAACTCAATATACGATCTGGCTATCAAAGTCTCATATTAAATAGCCATTCTGCCGACCACCAGACCAACAAAAACTTAATGCATATCAAAATACAAAACAAGATAAAGAAATATGATACGAACATTGGTAGACTTTCTTGGCCTCGAATGCTTTGGCAAGGAAGTAATAGCGGTAACAATAGAAGGAGTCAATTGAGCCATGTTTGGCCGCAAACCGCGAGACATAGTAACGGGGATCTGATATTTGATCGTTCGGATTTCACTTATGGATATTGATATTGTGACGAGATTTTTATCTCTAACAGAATAGCGGCTTCGTCTTCTGCTTGTTGGTTTGTTTGCAGATTTTTTTATTTTTAAGATCGGTAAATTATCCAATGTCTTCTCCCGTCTTGGGTGAGGCGAGAGGGAGTGTCAGACTCTTACTGACTGAAAACCACTTCGTTCCTACTCTTGCTTTTCGAACTGGTAACCCACTATGCAGTCCGCAGCTAACCCGCTAGACAGGTGTTTGCAGATTTAGAATTTTGATTTGTTGTACTGTGAGGTTTGCTTGTTATTTAATGAATGTGGTTTCTTCCAATTTATCAACAACATCAACACCCCAAATATGTAATTATGTGAGATAAATAAATAATATAATAATTATAAAGAGAACTGTTACGTGTATACCTTTAACTATAAAGAGTAGATCTTTTCTATTTTCATCATAATTTACGCTTTGGATTACACTGTCTTCAGCCTCTATCTTCAGCAATAGGACTGTTTATCTATAGTTAAGTGTTTTTGTCTAACTTAATTTGAATGTATGAATAATTAATTTAATCTTTAAACTATCCAAGCCGTAAGTAGGAATAGTAATTTTACTGAAACGACAGTCACCGAACCTGTTCAGCTAGACTTATACTAGCAATAATGCACCGTAACAATTCAAATAAATTCTACCAACATAGACTTAAATTTAAAGCCACAGCACGACGTATTTAAGGTCGAAATTCGTTTAATACATTTTATGTGTCATTCTCATGCAAAGATATCGCAACTGCAGTGAAATGACCTCGAAAACATGAACCATTTTGTGTTCTGTTTTAAAATTTATAGAAAGTTCTTGAAAGAGCGAAGGTGCTCCTGAATTAGTAAGTTGGTTGTATCGTTTCTTTTTCTTACATAATTTTTGCATGGACCAACCATAATGGGATGATCATCATCCAAACCATGATATCATTCTTTAGGTAAGCTAGCTTTAGGTAATCATAGGCACTCTGGATTCTAGTGAACGTATGTCAATGTGTCTATTGCTCGGGAGGACCAAGGGCTAAACCAGACGCTAGTTTAACTGATGAGTATGCCAAGATTGATTAGTAGAATGTAGATAAAGTGATGAACAGAAAAATAATTATATTATTTGTAATTCTTACAGGAATTCAATAGAAAAAATGAAAAATGATTATTTATTCAGTTTTATTTTCATTTCATTGTATTATCTTCTATTCTCTTTGTTCGACCTGGCATAACTTTAACAACCTCGTTTTCTAACGGAGTATTGAAATTCCATGACCCGATTGCCATTCATACGTCAAATAATAACAATACTTAGCGATACTCAGCTATTTAAAATTCCATAGAATTACATAATTCAGTAACAAAAATGTCCCATTGTTCAGCATGTGAAGAAAAGATGGCAGTAGCTTCGCATAAACACAAAAGCAAGGAAAACCAGTTTGTTATAATGCCAACACAAATAGGGAATGCGTCAATAGGAGATGTGGACGTTCCAAAAGAAAATAAACTGCATCGCAGTACCGAGATCGCTTGATTGATTAATGGGCCAATCTAAAAGCTGGGAACGGTCTTGTGGTCTGACCTTGAAGCTTCTTGAGCGTTCCATTTATATGAACAAAAATTGCTGACAGAATGAAGAAGTTTAGCTGTGGAATCTACTGGCTATATTTAGAATTTGGTCGTCCTTGCCCGAAAAATTGGGCTGTCAAACGTAAAAGGAATTGTTGGTTTCCGACAGACAGTATACAGACAGCTCGTCCAAAATTAACTTTTTGGCTTTATTATATTAATTGTAGGAAACAGAATCTAATAAAATTAGTAATGTTTTGTTGCTTTTTTGTGGAATGCCACAAGGAGCTGTTTTGATGGTAACGTCTATAAGTTGGAAAAATTATATTTACTGTAACAAATCTGGAAAACTGCTTAGCTTTAGTTTACGTCAATAGTTATAAACTAGTAATAAAATATGTGCTAGTCTATCCATCCCTCTCACAAGTGATGCAATGTCATACAAATGATACACATATGAACAAAACGTATCATTAAAAGCAAAGTGAACATTGCATTTTGCATTTCAATACAAATAACCGGCTCTATGGAATGGATGAGTTTCTATTCTTTTGTGTCCTTTCGCTTTTCTATTGTCTCTGTGTGCATTAGCATGCCGCTCTTGTAATACTTGTAACTCTTCATGCGTAAGAGTGATCCGAATAATCCTAGATATGGGGTGTTTGTTTCTGCATGGTAAGTGTTGTATTTTGCTTATAATGTTGATTGGGTCAAGATACTTTTACTCATTTTGTTTATTGGGCTGATTGCCTTGTTGGTCGAGTGGTCGCATGTGCGACTGCCGGACAAGAGGTATCGGGTTCGATTCTCGGGTCGGGTAAAGCATTGCTGGCCTTTTTTCGCTGGACGTTGAGTGTTGATTGGGTCAAGATTAGAATACTCTTAAGCTGATGATTATTTTTCTTTGAATGAACGTTGTAATTGTAATTATCCTAAATGTCTTTCAAACAGTGTATTTCTTACACAACAAAAACATTATCTTCATCTTATAATTAGAACAAATCAGAGCCAAAATATTTCCTCCTAATAAAAATGTATCAAATGTTCCCAAAACAACATTAATGTTATGGTAAGAATCCATCAGGCTCAATGAAAGCAATCCAATTCAATTTGAGTTGGTAGCAAGTAAGCCTCTGATATTTTTCTATAGCCTCCCCCATTATGGGACTCATAAAAGAAAGAATTTAACTTGAATACGAAGATTAGAATTGTACGTCTTCTTCGATTTATGGCTTTGTATGTCTTTTATATTATCAAGTGATTGGGATAAGGTGATAGTCGATATTTTACTATTTATATTTTTGTTTTAATATATGTAGGTAATAGGGACTTTCTTTATTTTAGATCAACGTGACTGCCAATTGAAAAATTAAATTTTGAACTAAAATTATGAATTGAAAGATTTAGGAAGGAAATTAGTACTTTAAATCGTCAGACATTCATACTTGTAGTATTGATGTAGTAGAAGCATTATATGCAGACCAAAACATGTCGTAAAATCCCCAATTCTATTCACGATTAATCAATCGCCCGGTCCATATGCCAATTGTCATAAAAATACCTGACAACGTTAGTTTAATCGCCGAAACCATCTGGACTCAGTTCAATTTTAACTTTTGTTTGATAATTTCAACAAAAGCTTCTAGAAAGAAAAGTTTTCATTGAAACGAATCTGGAAACCAACCATTAATTAGTATAAAAGTTGACACTGATAATGAGATTAATGTAAAGTTAAGAATAAATGGTTTAGATGGTACCGATAAGAAAATTCTCACAGATTATGTTTTCATATTAAAATTAAAACGCTGAGCGAAATCATCATGTTACGAGATAAGAAATGACGACGATAATTCAAGGACAGTATTGATGATCACTTTCAATCATTTAGAGAGAGAAATACAGACGTAATAAATTTTCATTAATTCAGTTATTAGTCCTATTGCAATTGGTGGCAAAAGAAACGCCGGGCACAGTTCCAAACTCCGTGCTATCACTGCTCTCGTTACAAAAACCACAACTATCTAAAAATACGAAAACAAAGTAGTAAAATTTGGACGCGTAAACGAAAAAACAGCAACGCTATCTAAACAAAGCATCTTGTGAGGCTACCATGAAATCGAAACAGTGTGATTGAAGAAAAACATTGATTTCCTTAGGCTTATGTAGATCGGGTTACGAGAAGGAATCTTGATGAAAACAAAGTCGTTGTTTACCGTGTTGTTCTTTTTTGTCGTGGCTTTAATTTGAAATCAATAGTTCTTTTCGAACCGTTTTTGCAAGTCATTCTGCGCCAAGACCATTCAAGCTATGCTCTGGTATGTTTAAGTTAGCAATGTATGATTCTTTGTTATATTTCTCACTATGCCCTATGTTTAGCTTAGCTTCTAATACAATAGCACTAATAATAACATAACTGGCTTGAGCGGTATTATTATTTAACTTTGTACTGTGTTTAGATTTACTATTCCTAAACAATTTATACTACATGCCATTCACTGATCTTGAGATATTTCTTTAGCTTAGAATCAGACTCATCTCTACAACCTCTTGTTTATTATATTAGTACAGATTTTCTATCTCGGTAGTTTTAAGTTCTACGATTCGCGAAGATTATTATTCGAGTGGTTCTCCAAAAATATTCGCGTTATCTCAAGTGAATTGGGGTACGTTAACCCCGTACATAAATTGTTAGGAGCATCGAACTCATTACTCCATAGCTCTCGCTATTATACTGGACGCATTGTTTATTTTTCTCAATTCACTTTTAAATGTTACGGGAATTTCGTTTTAAGGGTAATGAGCTTTGAATTGATGTTTGCATAGCACGAATTTTTAGGGTTTGTTGAATCGAGTTTTTTTATTGTGAGGTTGGCTGCTTTGTATAAATGTTGGAGTAATGTAATATGAAATTATTTGGTTTGTTGGGTAAGTTATTACCATTGTAACGTAACGTTTGTAATTAAGTACTTTATTGCCATCACCCGTTAATGTCAAAGTAAAGGCTAATAACTCATCCGTTTTAGCGAATTATGTCATTAGTCCTAATATAGCAGTAATAAATTTTGTCTCTAAATAGCCCTGTTTAACTTGCAACCTATAAATAAACATTATGCTAACAAGCTAACAGAGGATGTCCAAAAACGGACCTGATGATCACATGCATACATTTGTCAACTCCAATTTTAACCATGAGAAGAAACAGCTGACCGAAATTAAATCACCTAAAACTAATAAATTAAGGAAACCAAACAATTTTATTCCCCATAAAATATTCCACGAAAGTCCCATAACTCTCTGTCCCCCATAAACTTCCATAAAGTTTGCTTACATTTACCTATCTGGCGACAATTTTAAACAGATCACGATCCACGGTCTCTCGGGTATGGAGACCGCTAGCTATTGCTCGTAAATCGTCGGCAATGTAAAGCGTGTAATGTGTGTACATCATTCTCTGGTCGATTGCTTACGTGACTTTCTGTTCCATTGTTGTTTTGGTTCACGAATGTTAGGGAAAGTCTGTCGTGACGAGCGGTGGATGTTTGAGCTATTGGGCGGTTTTGTCTCAGTGACGTGGATCAGAGATTGATTGGCAATTTGATCTTCGAAGGTAATGGAAGTTTCTGGGGTTTTTGGTTTATGAGGGAAATGATTTGTTGTTGAGGATGCATTCATAAATGTTTTTTTTTCTTTAGACGATTGTTTAATTGTTTTATTTGTTATTTTCTTGTCTTGTCTTGTGGACACGGTAACTGACGACTTTTAGTGGGGTTTCATGGTATGGCAGTGGTGTGGTGTTCACTTTTTAATCTAATTGTTTAATTCTGCACTTTTTAGACTGTTGCGTCTAGAAAAGGTGGCAGGACCTTGTTATACCAATATTAAGCAGAATTTCGTAATTTTATCTTACCCATCATCGTTTTACCTGATTTTCTGTACTACCAGCCAATGCCATCGATCAGAATGATATCGGAGCCTCAAATAAAAATGTTCTCGAGCCTTATCAAATTAGAAACCGACACCGGGATCATGAAACTGCGAAACTTTGACTCCTTGGAGAATTACTACGGAGACAGTGATAAAATTGGAGACGAAATTATTGAAGTTTGACCCTCCAACAGAGGGAGAAGTTCCAAAGAAGTAATTTCATTGCAATACGTTCATTCAAGCTCTCAATATTTTTCTCTCAAGGTTTTAGAAGTAATATTCCGATTATTTCTGGATCACACAAAGAGTTGATCCATGCGGGAATCGAAACCGTTATACGTAGAGAATACAATCCCGGGATCCCGAATCTCGGAATCCCGGGATCCCGGCCGTTTTCTTGTCCCGAAAATCCCGGGACTGTACTTGGCTAATCTCGGGATTTTTAGGATTGACATTAAAGGAAAAGTTACAGCTGGAAATTGATAAGAGTATGAATTCCCCAAATCCTAAAGTACAAATACAAAATGAATCAGGGTTGGCAAATAGTATTAGACGTGAAATGAGCCTGTTCGAAAATGGAGGAACTCGTGGATATCACTTAGAAATAGCAAATAAATATCTAATGTCTATTCCTCCAACCAGCGTAGAACCTGAGCGAGCGTTTTCAGCTGCTGCTTATATTGGCAATAAACTACGAAGCAGGCTTGGAAGTGAAACGTTGGATGCTTTGATATTCCTGCGATTGTATTTTCGAAATTCTAATTAGTTTTGTTGTGTTGTCTTTTAAATTTCTTGCAAAAGTATTTTGATTGTTTTGTCAATTTTCGTTTCGTACTGTATTGTGTTGTGATGTGATTTATATTGTGCAACGATATTAAAATCATTTTTTTTAAATAACTCAAGTTCTGTTTTCATTTGAGCCCAATTAGAAACCACAAAGTCTAATCCCGGGATAGCCCCGGGATCCCGGGATTACACATTTAAAATCCCGTAATCCCGGGATTGAAAAACATGCTCGGGATTGTATTCTCTAGTTATACGTTGCGCAGCAGTCGGTTGCCCTACCAACAGTCTCTGTTTTACTGTGTCATAAATATGTATGCTAATTTCTAACTTTACAGTCTTTGACGTTAATGGTTATAAATAAGGATGGTATGCATTTAATTTATAGTGATAGGAATAATTGATTGTCAAGTCAGATTCATCTTAGGAATGTGCAGTTTGGCTTAGCAAACGTCGATTTATTTAAGAAAAGCCGAAGGATACAATCATAGAATAACAAAATAATTATCCGTTGTATATAATGTGATCTTTGATTCAATATATGGTTTAAATCCGTAATGATGTAGAAAAAACATTTTACTATGAACATCATTAGTATTAGCTCCCTAAGAAATCAGAGTCAAAGAAAGTCCAATAATCCTTCAGAAATACTACTTACTTTGTGCTTCAAATAAAATTTTCTCAGAACCATTATATTGCGTGGATCTTACAAAAGCTTTCATTTCATACTATGGAGTGGATTCCAATATTTCAATCCACATTCCCAACGGTGTCCGCCTAGATTTTTAGTTTTTTGTTGTAACTTGATATTTTTGCTCAAAAACATTGTAACAATTTTTTACTGGATATTCAACGGATGGATTTCTAGAACGGACTTTTTTGGTGTTACTGATTGCTGTGTGCTGTAAAATATTGTGTTCAGTACAATAGGTAGATGATATGTTTGTGCAAATTATTGTAAACTGTAATGGTTTGCTCAACCTGAACCAATTCTGACAAAAAAAAAATAATTAAAAAGAGTAACGATGGAGTTTCTTGCTCGTTCTTCTCCATTTGAAGCTGCTTTTTGGAATTACCACCTAGCTTCACTGACAGACAATTCAATTTGACATTTTAAAAGTGCCTAATTAAGGATTAATTAAAATAAATGCTTTGACCTTGAATAATTTGCATCACATTATAGTTTGAAATAACCAAAACTATTAAGTTTTGCTTGCTAGATCAATACTCTTTTCGGAACTAAAGTTTCTCTATACTAACTCTTGTAAATATTTTTCGTAATTTGTATCGTTGAATTTTATTTCGATTCCAATATAAATGCAGATTTAATGCTTCCTAACATTCAAAGGGTTTGCGTGCAAAAAATAGTTTCTGCAATAACTTATTTGATGAAAACGAACTTATCCATTCGTCATTTGTCTAGCAAATAAACCGTTTTTGTCTGATCTTCAATTTTTTTTAATGGAATAAGCCGGTAAACGAGCAGACGGATCACTTGATGGTAAGCAATCGCCGCCGAAATACCTAAGGCGTTACAAGAGCGTTGCCGGCCTTTTTGAGGGTTAGGAATTTAAGGGTTCTTCGGGAATCGGGGATTGAGAAAAATGGAGAACACGTTTCGTTGTGTTCTCCATTTTTCTCCACAACACAAGCGTTGTTTCACGTCGGTTTTTTGTGAGGCCGTGGTATCACTTCGGTACTTCGTTCATCTGGAGTCACAATAAGGTCTTGGTTGTTATTACATATTTGTTTTATAGCGATTTTAACTGTACCACGTTACTAGTTAACTTCAGACATGTCTAACTTATCACCTCTTCAATCGAAACTAATAGAACTCGATACAACATCAAACTCCTGACCTACGACTAGAGTTATGTCAGTGTATGTGTGTCAAAGACGGCTATAACTGGACTTAAGTGGTTCAACTAAGGAAGAGCAATTACGATCGTATACTGCTGTGTGACCTCCAAATTGTGTTCTATGTTGAGAGGATAGATGTATAGATATATGTAATCAAACGTTTAAGTTATAATAAGAGAACTATATAATTGGTGGATCTGGAAGTCTTTGGAGGAGGTCTATATTCAGCAGTGGATGTATTGTGGTTGATATAATAGTGAAGATTTCAAATTTTTCATTATTTTGTAGGTAATGCAACGTCACGTCTTTTATCCTCAAAGGGGTAAGCAGAGGCAGGGAATAATGTGCACCATTACGTCACGTAATGCCGCTATACAATGTACACCCTCTTTTCACCATTTGTGTTATAAGTCCCATGTAATAGAAGGTGAGTCTATACACAAGTCTATACACAATTTCAGATTCCATGCTACTATTGAGAAATTTTTGAAAAACCGAAGATAGCCCACTTGTACTTTGTCCGACCCGGGAATCGAACCCGAGTCACTATAAAATCTAAATATGTATAAGTACGTCAGTCGTATAGTCACCTTTAGCAACTTTAAGCTAATAAATGCCCAATATCCATAGCGGTATTGTTTTTGCCTCTCCAGAAGGAAGTCGAAACGATCGCATAACTGTCGATAGAGATGTAGGATGCTGTGTCTTGACGGAAGCGCGTGTACGTTAAGCAAAAACTAGCGTGGTGTCGATGACCCCTTAGTGATGGGGCGTTGTCGATATCGATATTATAAAGGATCGGTAGACGTTATTTTTGTTGTTTATTATTTTTTAACCTCTTGTAGTATATGAGACACAATAGAAAACACATTGTGCCTCACGTAGATCTGCGTTCCGGCTATATTACGGGTTAAATATCAAGTGTATTTTTTTAATTGCTTTGATTTTAGTATTTTCTGTCAGTAGTTGTGACGTTGGGTTTGATTGTATATATTGTTGAAATAAGACAAATCTGTAATATATTTTTTTCTGGTAAACTGTAATTTAATTCATCAAGGTTGATTTTATTATTCAAAGTAATTATTTTAGATTCTGGCCTTAAAAATATGTATAAAGATTTATTGATAAATATTTATCTATCCCATAATTTCAAAATTAATTGACAGTCCAGCAACAAAGTTATTCATTTTTAATTTAATCTCGATTTTATTTTATAAAGAAGTATCGTAGCGTAGCATCACTATTGTGATCGGTGCGTGACAGCATGCATCACGATAGACATCACCATGCAAAATATTCAGAAGGATTAGTCTTGGCTAGATAGTAAAGTGTTTTGACTGCATGGTTGGCGCAGTGGTTGGCCAAATATGTACATAGAAGAAGTAATTTCTTAGTAAGTTGTGAAAAATGTATTCGGAGCCACGCATAGCATTAGAAAAGTCAGAATTATTTTATTTCCAATAGACCAGGAATGGACTTTTAAAGGTCAAAAAATATTAAAAATGTCTATTTGTCGGTCAATCCTCTAGTGAAGCTATTTGCTCGTTCCAAAGTGTAGATTCCTATGGAGAAAAACGAGCAAGAAACTCCATAGGTTACTTTTACAATCAGATTCACAATACAATTCTTGGCTAAAATAAACTTTTAACTGTCCTAATAAACCTTCTGTTAACATTTCTCTATATCGTCCGCCTCACCGGTCTGTCTGTCCAGTAGCTTGTACCAACATTGTTTATATTTCTTAATTGATGATTTAACATGGATTCTACACGCTTCCGAAATTATATACCAGTTTAAACTGATGCAAGTTTCTAACAAATTACATGGATTAATTAGCAGTTAGTCGTTTGTTAATTCTTGCTTGTAGTCATTTGATTTCTTGGTGTTGTAATCAAGATTATTGTTATCATTAATTAGATCTTCTTCGCGATTTCAACAATAAGATTAATCTGAGAAATTGACGTGGATTGCACTTCCTGGTTCTAAATCTCGTCGGTTTTGTTTAAAAATGCTTAAATCTGTTAAAAAGTTTCTGAGTCTGAAGTCTTCATGTCGTTGCAAAACTATCTCTTGATTTTCATTTATGAAATGAATATTATCACAACCTTCTTCAGGTCCTTACATCGGTGAAAGTTCCTTAGCTATGTGACTAAATCAGCTACTAATATTCACATAAGAATGCTGATAAAACTTTGATGCTGAGTTGCTGCCCGATGTCTGTTCATCCGAAACTCCTAAATAATTTCGACATACCAAATCCCCATCATTTCCTATATGCCAAACAATATGTTATGGGAGTGCCTCCGACGTACAGTCCTGGAGGGTGACACAAAGGACCGTACCATCAGACTGCGCTTTGTGCTCGTGCATTGGCCTGCACATGCTTTTGTTTTCCAAAATATATATCGAGACTTTTTTCAATAGGACTCGTAGAGGTATGTATTCGATTCGAGTGTTTTTTGTCCAACTATGCTTTTTAAAGGATATTTGTTTGGCTGATGGATGAATTCAAATATTCGGAGGATTTTTGGGAAATGGTGCGGATAGGATTGGACGATTTTTTGTGTTCCGAAATTCCGAAAGGCTTGGATTAAATTGGGACCTGTAGTTCATTTTGTTTTGGGTGCGATCTATGTTACATTGTAAGGAAAGACAACCAGTGCATTACTTATGACTTCAAAACCACATACATACATTTGCTTATTGACTATTTTGGAATTGCAGAACCCTATTAGCACTTGGGAAACGTCAAGAATTGTGTACAAACGGATCTATTAAAATAACTTACGAATACCGGACATTAGATATAGAGAATAGTTCAAATGTGAACTAATATGTTTTTAGGTATGTCTGGTCATTTCAGTTACCGCATATAGGTGGTGGTACAATAAAAATAAATGCTATCCCATCAGATCGTCCCATTATAACAACCGGAGACTCTGTTGATGAATTATGTCATTCATGTGAGCTGGTAGATAAGCGTTCATTAATAGCGCCTCAATTTAGGTTAATTACATCAGTGGCAAAGGTCATGGGGGAATTGATTCGCGGGCTAAACTTGTTAGGAAGCTGTTCTGTTAAGTGGAATTATTAAAGGGTGTTAGTGTTTTGTGAATGGATGGTGATATTGATGATGAGGATGATGATGAATTGGTAGATGATGGTTTTGTTGATTGAGAAGATGCAAGTGTAAGTTGAAGTTTGTTGGTGCCTGGTACTGCTTAGTTCGGACACAGCATTGGAAAGTTCATATTGGAAGGTAGCAGCTTAACATTGATTGCATTAAGAAAAAAGAAAAAAAAACTGTTTATTCAGTTTTTTCATTAAGTCCTTCCAGATTGATTTATATGATGTGAGCAATGAATAGTTACACCTTTATTAAAACTGTTACCATGTTATACCTGATCTAAGTTGGTATATCTATCATAAAAATATTGTTATAAATATTACATACATTGTTCAGAACTGCGCTGTGAAGCATACCGTTTTGAAAAACAACAGATGTACATGTTATAAAGAACATCGACCCACTCCTAAACGCAAGCTTTTGACACTAACCGGCCGAGGCATCTGTGCTATACAACAATAGTAAGAACTTGAAACGGTGTTGGCAAAGTGTCAAATGTAAGCATGTGTTTTGAACTATTGCACTAGATGACTAAACTCTTACTACAATAAGAGACTGAATTGTTTTAACGACTTTGAAACCATTAGTTTCTCCTTAAAACTCTCATACTGCTTCTATGTGTTTACGATGAATCCAACAAATGCTGAACGAATTATAAGCGGATTTCGTCAGTGGATTGAGCTATTCTTGACAACAGTTTAAGCGTACTTTTAGGTGTTGAAACCAAGATTTCTTTCTCTGCTATTAGGCCTACAATAGTATTAAAAACTTCAAATTCATGTTGAAGTTTGACTTTTTTCTTACAACACAAACTGAATGAACCCACTACATCACGGGAACTTGGCAACGCGTCAAAAATGTTGAGAGTATGCTCCGTAGTACTACAGCTGAGAGTAAAAAGACCGGCAGAAACCTCTCGTATCGGCACGAACTAAACGTGGCGTGGGCCAGACGTCAAGGAACACTTGAATGGAAATAACTTCAGACAAACAGATATACGTATTATTACGTATAGTGATAAAATTCTCTTACGGGGTTGTGTTTAGTGGTTGGTATGTATATTTGATTTGATTTTGGTTGAGAAATCAATGTGTATCCGTTTTTGAGACCAATAATTGTTTGTGTGTTAGGACTCACCCCTTATTATATGGGACTTATAACACGAATGGTGAAAAGTGGGTGTACAGTATACATTGTATATCCTTTCGGGGATAAAATGCGTGACGATATCATATATCCCACACAAAACATAAATGTGAAAGGCTGCCAAGTTCGATAATATTGGAATGCTTCGCCTATAAAAGAAGTGAGATCTAAATAAGTACCAAGTTCCATACACAGACCTCAGTTAAAAATGATGTAACTTGGCAAGTTTTCTTGTACATAGAAAGTTAAACAAACTTGGCAAGTTTTCACAACACTTTGTTATAAACCTACTAAACGCAATGAGTCAAGTATATAATTTTCTATTAAAACTTGCCAAGTTATACATTTTTAACTGAGGTCTGTGTATGGAACTTGGTACTTATTTAGATCTCACTTTTTTATAGGCGAAGCATTCCAATATTATCGAACTTGGCAGCCTTTCACATTTATGTTTTGGGTGGGATTTCATTTATTTTTGTAAGGTTTATTTTCTTTTTTTCTTATTTTACTTTATTTTGACTAAATACAAACCTTCGTAACGAATTTTAGGTCGGTACGACCATTGGAAGATATAGATAATTTTTTTGTTTTAGTTCCTTAGGGGTATGAATTTACACCTTCATTATTTTTAAAACCGACTCACACTTGGCCATTTTCAGATTTTTTCCTTTACCTTGACCTAAAGACCTACCTCCATGCCAAATTTCAAGTCAATACGACCATTGGAAGTGGTCTAGGTTTTTGATGAGTGAGTGAGTGAGTGAGTGAGTGAGTCAGTCAGTGAGTGTATAGTAAAAATAGCAATTTTCTGACGTCAATATCTCAAGACCTACAATAGGTACATTAATGAAATTTTGTATTTTAGATAAGTAAGTAGATCTCGACAGATACTAGAAATTTCATATGCGTAGATAAAATAGATATTGAGTTATAGGTGGGTCGAACTTGGCTCGAAATGGTTCGTGTAATATAACCCACGGCCGGTGTGTCGGTTTTTTTGCTCGAACTTGGCGGACACACTGCCGTGTGTCTAGATATAATTGTTTGTGTAGGTTTCCCCATTCATACAAGATAAGTTTGTCTATTGGATTTGTTACTTTGTGCCGATACCCATGGACCTACGTGACAAATCCCAACATCTTACAACCATTTAGTTTACGCTGTGCTTTGTCTATTACACACTGTTTTATAAATAGTGCCTAAGTGATAGCAAAACATTTCTCTAAAACAAAAACTGTTTTATCTTACTAAACAAACTGACATTATGTACCGAACAGCATGACAATAGGTACATTCTAATCTCATCAATATCCGTCTTGTTTTATCAACATTATCTTACATAATTATCAGCAACAATACGTCTACTACTAAACATACTCCTCTCCGAATGACTCCCAAATTGGACGATGGAAAGACCAGAAAGATTCATTTCATAAGAACGTCATAGGTCCAACCCAATGGCTTAGTCCAAGTTCACAAAATAAAAAACCATTAGCCACATTACATTTATGGAACAAACCAACCAAATAGTTCCATAAAGCTAATTAAATAGTTTCGTCCAAGTCCAATTAATGGAAGTTCCAGTGCTAAGCATCAAAGCATAGAGTATAGAGATATGGAGTACTATAGGTATCAAATTGAATAGGTGTTCTAATACTAGGAAGGTGGCTATCAAACTGCTTTTTTTTTATGCGACATGCCGGTAATCGAGCAGACGTATTACCTGATGGTAAGTAATCGCCGCCGCCCATGGACACTTGAAACATTAGAGGCTTTACAAGTGCGTTACCGGCTTTTTGGGAGTTAGGAATTTAAGGGTTGTTGTTCGGTAATGGGGATGGGGAAGATTGGGAAGATGGGGGGAATTGGGCCTCCGGTAACCTCACTCACACAACGAAACACAACGCAAGCGTTGTTTCACGTTGGTTTTCTGTGAGGCCGTGGTATTACTCCGGTCGAGCCGGCCCATTCGTGCCGAAGCATGGCTCTCCCACACTTAAAGAGACGGTGGCTTTACCTCCTAGTTGGCGCTTATGTTGTAAAGGTACTGCTTATTTTGTTCAGTGTTGATTGCATTAACGTACTTAAAAAATATGTGTGGTTGACCAATTGGGCGTCAATTTAAAAGTGCAATTCTTCTTTCTTATTTAAAAGATCTGTTGGTAGAATATACTAATTTTATCACAGCTCTAGGGCGCTACTCTTTCCGTAGGCTTCATAATAAGACAGTGAGGAATTGGCTATTGTGTAACAGAAGAATTTCAGTAAAGGATACCTTCCATCATTACCATTTCCATTCAAGAAGACCTTACTAACGATACTAAAGTCTAACTCTTTACTCCGTCCTCTAAAGCCTCAATGCTGTTTGGAATACAAGTCAGCCGTGTTCTAATTTAAACTTAGTCTGTACAGTACTGAAGGAACTTAGAAACTAGAACTGGAACGAGGCTACTAGCTTCTAATTTTAGTTCTACGGATACGGTTGGGGACATTCAGAGACCTAGATTTTGATGAAAATTTCCTAAATTGGGAGATTCGGTTGAGTGTCGCTTGAAAAGGTTTCTATGTTTAGGTTACAAGTGTGGGTTAGAGAAATGGGCCTAATGTTACACATGGGACGTGTAAAACAGATTCGATTAGATGTTACGTGCTATCCAGAATTTATTCCCTTATTTTACCTACTGTTAGACTTTTGTACTACATCCAATACTCGTATCGATCTACTTTACATATGTTCTGAACCCATATGAAGTCTTGTTTCGTTTTTCATTTCCAATATTCCATCTAAAACATTATTCATACGAAAGCAAACATCAATGTCACTCAAAAAAAACTAATCAAATATCCAAGCAATTCCACTTTCGGCATACATAAAAACAATGGCATTATTCCCAGAAATATGTATGCCGAAACAAATGTAAGTGATGTGATGTGAATAATAGATGTCAAATGTACCGCGGTTACCCTTTTGTGTGCCCATTAGATGGCGTTAAACCAAATTGGGTTCTAAAGCCTTATTCGTGGATAGATAGACATCAAATTTGGTATGACGTAATATGTTAGACACGATGTAGACAATATTTTTAAACACAGACAAAGTGTTTGCATAAGTGAAGCTTATTTTGGAAATGTTAAGGTTCGTTTTGGAAGTGCTAACTGACCAGGCCATAATATATTGAAGGTTTGGCTTACTCCAATGTGTTTAAAGAGTTTTGAGTCCTGCAGTATGATGTGATTCCTTTTTTAATTTCTCGGAAATAAATTCTGTCACCTGTACAAAAGTCTTAATTTCATGAATTTATTCAAATAGAAGTTCTACTTCATTACAACAATTATTATTCTCAGTAACAGTTCTATCTAAACACACCCAACCCCCATATTGTTTGTTGCAAAAGCCTCCAAATTGGAGCCTAAGCACGTCCCGTCTAGGGTCTTGTCGGTTCAGCTAATAGAGGCGAGGTAAACGTTCACGTGTAAGTATATTGTGAATATTTAATAGAAACGCTATTTTGAGATGTTGTGGGTGGATCAAAAGAAAACTAAAGTAACATTTCTCTCCCTCAAGGTTTAGAGAAATACATAAGTTCATCTGTATGGCATATAGCTAATAGTAGCCTGTTAGTTGTACAGCATTTTAGACAAAGCAGCTTTGAATATACATATGTAGTTTGATGCAAACGAGCAGCCTCAAGCTTGATCTACAAGCTTTAATTTAAAATGGTTCTTTGATCTTCTGGTATAAAATTAATCTTGTCATTTCGTTGTGTATAAAGGCAATGGGCGAAAAATATCTAAGGTATAACTGGCATCAATACCTCAGATATGTATGTAATTTCGATCACTCGTCATGCTATTTACTTTTATTGCTCAGATGCGCATTCTAGACCAACGAAGTAACACAAACAGCAATTTTCTCAAATACCTAACCTCTAACCACCAGCTATAAATCCAGAATAATTGCCCTGTCCTCTTTAAGCTTCCATAAACTAACTTCAGTTGCAGTGTAGCTGCATGCAAGTTTGTTGGCATTCTACTCACCCCCATATGGGATAACCGTGTGTGACCCAATGCGTTTAATTGCTAGTCCACATTTAGTATCCATATCCATACATGGTTCTATACGGTTGTCTCATAACGGATTGCAAGTTCCTTTGCCTGTATCTCTTGGCTGCTTTTTTGTGTTTCCAACTTATTTGGCTTGGTCAAAGAATCTTGTGGATATTAAATTGTTGCTTTATTGTTCTTGGAAGTCAACGCGTTTGTGCTTATCGTGAGAATCTAGTGCTGCTTTTTTAGCAGTTTATCTCTTTATGTTGTTTCTTAAATGTGTAATATTGTGATGATGGATGTGGGTCTTTTACGCTGACGGACTGACACGTAAATCGTGATCTTTATTATTATGGAACAGAATACGTGTTATGGCACTTTAAGATATCCTAATATCATCTTGTGTACTAAAGTTTCTCTGCGTTAGGTGCAATTTCAAATTGACGATTGCTTTAATTGATTGCCTGAGCATGTTGTCGACACTTGAAATATTGCTGATCAAAACTCGACGAGTTAAACTTGCTCTAGTTAATACGCAGTTCTAACTGAATATTAACTTGTGAAAACTATTACGTGATTAAAAACTGATTTATAACGTCGATCGTACCATCTGGTCTTGGTACAAAGATTTATCGCGGAGACAGTAGCACAAGTATTGGGTACGCTAGCTAGTGTAGCTCGCTTTACAACCAATAGAATTGGCTTAAATTATCGACGTACTAAATGTTTATTGACGAATTATCGTATAAATCTATTTGCTGCATCAGTAAGGGTTTTGCACGCGAGGAAGTAATTAAATGTGTTCTTTATTGGTTTGTTTTCCTGGTTTCGTTTCTGTGATGAAATGTTAAAAGGATATACATGTTTGCTTGGAATAATTACTATAGTAAAATGTTACAGGAATAACGTTTTATGTGCTGTGTGCTATACGCTATACGCTGTGGCTCTGAGACTCGTAATGTCTAAATTCTTTTACATTATGATTGACAAATATTTCTCTTTCTTTTATAAATCTGTTGGATTAAATTCTCCTGTTTTCATAGTCTCGTCAGTCTAAAATAAACATTGTATCCATGATTGACGTTTCATTTGTGTTTCTGTAAAAAAATACACAGTCTTGCTTCATCGTCGGTGTTATTTTCTTTATCTGGATGATCAGTCTGTGGATTAAATTTTACGTTGTAGTTTTCATGACTTTATATTTGTAGGTCTAAATAAGGTTTAGAAAGAAAAATCAACCTTGCTTTAATAATATTAGTGACGCTATTTGAAAATTTCACGGCAGACTGAACAAGTTTCGTGTATAAAGCCCTTATATCGGCCACAAACGTTGACAATCCGACTGTGACGTAACACATAACGGTGGTTCGCGGTCGAACAGACGCTTTGGCGCCGCACAGGCTCGCATAGCGGTGCTCTGACCCTTTTGCAAATAAGTTCTAGTTATAGGCTTAAAGCGGGGACTGTACCCCGTTTTGTTGTATGTTTGGTTGAATGTATTGTTGTCTCATATCAATTAAGAGCTTTACTTAGTAACATCTTCTTTTTTATTGGTTGATTGAAGTTGATCGCTATTTATCATATTTTCATTGTTGTTTACCCTTTTACTAATATCATCCTTCTCATCTGTACTACGATCTTCTGAGTAGGATTTGCAGTTTTGTAAGAATTTTTACATAAGAAAATCGTTCAATGACTTCTCCCGCTTTGGGCGAGGCGAGACGGAGTGTCAAACTCATACTGACTAAAGCCAGTCTGTTTCTACTCCTGCTTTTCGAGCCTGAGTCGCGGTAATCCCGCTAAGTAGTCCGCAGCTCTGGATCAATCACCTAAGCAGGTGTTGTATAATTCATAATTTCATAAAGTTTTATCAAATTTAGACTGCAGCTAAATCAAAAAATTTTCCAAAATATCTTATGTATTTAAATATTGCCATCACCGCTCTCCGCTCATCGTTTGGCCTACAGCGGAAGATATAATTGTACACAATTTGACGCACTCGCTTATAGTTTATTTTCATGTTACCGGAACGTACAGACACCGCCGTTTATAGCGGATTAGTTGTTATTATTTGCTTTAATTGGTTTCACATTTATGTTTTTCAATTTAATATCTATTTTCTCGCTATGCTATTCGGCGTTTATTACTTCTATAATGTGTATTTGCTTTAGTGATATCCACCTACATATTTAAATATTTGATTAAAGCTTCTTATTTCATATTTAGTATTAGAATCTTCCTGATTTTATTATAACTCTCGTGACTCACGTAACTGTTTGACAAGGAACTCCACTAGTTTCAAGCCATGCTAGAAGCTCATATTGATGAGCAGCATGCCGCGATACACGACGCGGCGTTGTCGCACTGCTACAAATTTATTCTTTTAGGTTTATTCAAGGTTTATAATGGAAGTTTATAAACGCCTTATAAGGTAGAAAAACCGTAGTAAATTAAACCCTATTGACAATGAATTACCTATGAATAACAGACTGACCTAATTTTCTTCTTCTCTGTAACGTATGTGTGAATCAAACACTCTCGTTTCATTGTTACCTGTTTTAATAGACCATAACACTAACGTGTGTTTTCGCTTTTTTGTTCCAGGTAAATTGAATCACAAAGATGATATTGTTGTCAGCTTTAACATTATTATGTTCTTGGCTTCGGTAAGTGACGAGACGACGTTAAAATGGGTGCCAGCCGAAGTTTTAATTAACACCGTAATAGATATCTGTCTTGTAAACGGGGAAAGTTGGAAGTTTTTTTTTAGATTTGTTTAATGCTTCTGACACAGTTTCAGTATTGATTTTCGTGATTTTTATGTAAGTTTGGAGTTTAGGGATTTTATTTTGGAAAGTATTTGTTTTTGTAGATATACAGCATGTTAAAACGTAAACGCTGGTACATTTTATGATTAATAATGACTTTGCAGTGTGTGGTATTCCCCAAGGCATCATTATGGGCCCAACCTGTATGTTTTGAATGTCGGTTTTGACACTATTATCGATAAAACATCACCATGTCACTGTAGTTATACTGTGGTGACCTATAAACGAAATTATTTTCGATTCTGAACACCAAACTGTCTTATAAAACACAATACAAGAATTGCGTGACTGTGTGACGTCATATGTCGTAGAGAGATTTTGTAAAACCATTTTTGTTATATTTTTTCGTATAAAATATTACCATTATAAGAAATGCGAAGGAACTGTCGGTCAGTACCGTGACGGTGAGTATTATGACTGTAATTTGCACAACGTTTCCCCGCACGGTTTCCCCTTTATGTATTAATTTCATCACACAGGATGAAACGTTTGTTTTCACTAATAAAGTTTCACTAAGGGCGTTAACACAATATTGCTTGTGGATATAAATATGAAATATAATATTGGTAAATAGCAGGATTTGTTAGAGCCTGGGAACGTTTTTCGAATTGTTTAAAGGACGATTACTAGGCCTTAGACATAGTTCAAAATACTGTATAATAAGGTTTAGTAATAATACCCTCAATACTCTTTACTACAGGCTTGCATAAGCTCACGTTTACTATCCTATTAATACCGACTTATGCAAACTTGCTCGCCTTATACATCACCATATTTAGAACTCACTTCTAAACATGTGGGCAATACTTACCATAGGAAATTGTTCCCAAAATCAACTACGGATCTTGCGTGGTTGCATCACAATAAACATTATACACCATTACCCCATCAGAAGCCCACTCACAATGATTTGCATGCACACAGACATGAGTTTGCTTACGACATTTCGGAAAACAAAGGTATGGTCTCATTAGTGACTAGTTACCTTGTCTTATACAATACTAATTACTAAAATGTCAGCAGTGTGGTATAGCACTAAGAGCTACTGTCTGTTGCTGTGTGTTGTGTGTCCGTTCCATTTCGATACGCCGCACTGGCTTGCCGAAATATTACGAAATAGCGTTGGGTTTTATATGCAACTTTGTCTGGTTCAGTTTTTGTTTGTGATCTTGTTTGTTTTATAATGCTTTCTTTTCAGACTCTGTGCTTATTAACAAAAATTACTGATAACTAAGCCTGATGTTTCAATTCACGTAGTTGGATTCAGTTATGACCTAAATTCCTAACGATACTCTGTCCAAATTTACCTCAATAGACAGTCTAGATTAACCATTCAATCCGGCTTTACATTTAGTATTAGAAATTCCTCGAATCCTGGCTTCAGTAAATCCTATCATCGAACCGAATACCCTCAATACCTTGAATAAAATTAGGTATATCAAAATTCCTAACAACTCAAAACGAAATAACATTAGGACTTCTTGCTTTCAATGTTATTATTTTTCTCAGAAGGAAAACCTACGTCCTTGAGTTGTACACTTGTATCCATGTTTCCCTTTACTTTATGAAGGGGTCGACCCTAAAAAGGGTAGTCGCATTACCTGTCCGAATATTCTGGATGATTACACAAATGTTTGGATGGATATCTTTTTCCTTGTTGTACGGCTAGGAAAATGTTTTGCCCTAATTAATTTACTTTTTCTTCATTCTCTTCATTTGTTAGGTCTTTGTATTCTGTAACCATGCGATGATGCAGAGATACGTGGCAATATTATTACATAGTAATGCGACAACTCTTATTTACATTTACGGTTCATTTTCACTATCCATAAAAAAGGTTTCATCGCTCTAAACTTTGAGTTTAGTATTTTGCTATCAGCTTTGTGACACACATAGTTTTTACGACTGTTGAAGAAAAATAAAAGTAAATTGTTTTATTTGTTACGATCAATCACAAAAATGAAAATTTACCTCTAAGCCTCTATCTATTATTTCCATGTCGCGAATATGTATGGTTTCTACAGGAAGTATGGTATAGCTACGTGCAAAGTTAGTGTAGGATAAATCAAGGTTGACATTAAGAGGCTCGTGTAAGGGATTAATGCTATCACTCTATTAATAGACACAGGATAATATATAGTAGTAGGCTGTGCAGCTGAGAGTGTTCGGATGAAATACTTGATGTTCAAGTGGTCAGTGGAACTGGCAATGTCCATTAAACCATTTTTCAAAAGTTTTATGGTTACAAGTTAGTAGTCCTATTGTGATAAAATGCTTTACTCAATTCTAGACTCCATAGTGTGACTAAAATTTCGATTAAAGCACAAACCCAAATGATACTTTCTTTGTCCAAGAAGTGTGGGAGAGCCATGTTTCGGCACGAATGGGCCGGCTTGACCGGAGTGATACCACGTCAAACCGACGCTAAATAACGCTTGCGTTGTGTTTCGTTGTGTAAGTGAGATTTCCCAACTATCCTTCATTCCTAACCCCCAAAAGGCCGGCAATGCACTTGCAATGATTCGGTTATCCATGCGCAGTAGCGATTGCTTACCATCAGGAGAATCGTCGATTCGTTTATATCATAAAAAAAAAATCGTGACAATCGTAGTAGTGACTATGCGACCAACTGAAATCATGTTATTATCCATGCCCGTGATATTTCCAAACGAAAATAATCTCAAACAAGGAAATAGTAAAGGCTAATGGAATTGACACGTATTTGATGGGCAAATAATGGAGCAGAACAAGACTATCTATCATAGATGACAGAGCAAACGCAATTTTTGTAATGCATTTTTCGTGAGCATTCTATTTTTATATTATTTTATTAAGATGACTCACTTTTATTATAATGTCCTTCTTATTATTAGAACTTATGACGGGATATTTACCATGTTAAATATCCCGTCATAAGTTCTAATAATAGTGTTAGTGACCATGTCAGTTTAAAAACTAATGTCTTTCTTGTAGATTATTTTATAATAATAGATACATTTTTTTTTCTTACAGAAACATAAAATTCTTAATAACAACACATTTTATCTACTATCTCTTTGCCATCCTATCTTCAGTCTCTCACTACTTCGTTCTTAGACTAATTTCAATTCTTATGTCCCTATTCCACAATAACTGACAAAAAGTCCTCCCATTTTAAATACACCTCCATCTCTTCAAAGCACAATAGACATTATATTGTTAAGTTCTTTATAGAAACCGAAGCCAAACTCGCATTCCAAAGCGTCCTTACATCTATTACACCTTTACTGCACCACTTGTGTCAATACAAGTACACCGTTCAAATAGAATAAATATTTACTCGATTGTAAACGAAGCGATTGTGACTAGATCATGCTCTGTTTGGTCTACGTCTGAACGCTCAGGTACCCTGTCTTCAGTTATTCCATTATCAACTTTATTGATATTGTTGTAAAGTTTATTAAAGGTGGGGGTAGCTTGATGTGCTTGTGGGTGTTTGATTGGACAGTACACACCTTCTTTGCTTTGATCTTATGGTGTTGAAATCTGTCTGGGTTTTGATGAGTAATTTGTTAAAGGTGTCTATATTTCTTTGGTTTACTAAGGTCTATTTACCGTAATGATAATGCATGCTTTACCATCCAAGACAGTCATTCATGTCCCTGGAACGCGCCGGACTTCAGTGTTCCAGTGTTTTCATGGTTGTAGTTATTGTAGATCATAGCTTACAGGACTTGCAGCGGTTTTGGGAGGTTGTGGCGGCCTTGTCCCATTAAAAAAATCTTTACCTACTATACTCGTAGTTTTGTATTGACATTGAGTGATAAATGGAATGTATCACTAGTACTAGTTCTAAAGATACTATAGGATATGATTTTTTGCAATTTTTATTCTCTAATAAATATCTTGATTGCTTTATTTATTTAACCCAACCAAACACATCCCACTCTCTAAAAACATAGATTGATTAACAGCTGAGCAAGAGGTGCTAAATTCGATCCCGTACGTGACTTGGGAATCGAACGAAATTCCCAAAAAAGTAAGCTAAAAATACACTGAAGCGTATTTAGAGGTATCACAGGCAGTTTTACCTTACCTAAATAGATATCAACTATTGATTTGTCAAACAAAAGGACCATTTGTCTTCTTGAATTTTTGAAACACTAGGAAGATAAAGAAAAAATAGAAGTTTTTATATAGGAGGTAACATTTTTAGACCCTTGTTATCTTGACATATTGACGGCTTAAAGGTCCAATCGATGACATTAAATATTCAGAACCGAACCTGTTATTTTCTTCTGTAGGAAAAAACTAAATTGTTTGTCAAGTAAAAAATTGATGACTTGATTTGATTTCTTGAAGAAGGCACGTGTCTGCTAACTCGATTAACCTTAATACATAAGAACAACACGCGTTTAATTTTCCGAAGATATTTTTCACATTATGTATTTCACATCCTTAAAAAAGTACCTAATATAAATCGATTTAAAGATTTATTTTATAGTATAAGCCGGTAAACGAACCTTATCACCCGATGGTAATCAATCGCCACCGCCCACAGACACATGAAACACAAGTGCGTTGCCGGCCTATTCGGGGTTAGAAGTTTAAGGGTTATTGAGATTCGGGGATTGAGAAGATTGGTGAGAGGGGGAGGGGTAATAAGGTCTCCGTTATTCTCACTCACACAACGAAACACAATGCAATCGATGTTTCACGCCGGTTTTCTGTAAGGCCGTGGCAGCATGGCTCTCCCATACTTACACACAGATGCCACCCATAGATGCCATATAAATAGTTCGGTGGCATATTTTTTTTATTCCCCAATAGAATACTAATAATATTGGACATAAGACTTATCTGAAATTTTTGGCTCATGATCGTCTGAAGGAGTTTTCCGTCGATAACAGATGTCCTTCAGAACATCTGAATCAATAAAATGATCGCGAGAAGTAAACAACTTCGCTTCAAAGGTGTGTTGAAAGTCATCTTAGAAGAGTACAATAAGATTAAGTGAAAAAGATAAAATAACTAATATTACCCGTTACATATTAGAAGAAAATTTATGAAGGTACAATATGAATTCTTGCAGCATATTCCTTTGTGCATTGTATCCATATATTACAGGAGAAAAGTATATGAACTGGTGAACTACCATCGTTTATAATAGATGCGAAGCTTATTGCTTTACACAAAGGCTTTATATCCAGACTAGTGTTCATCTAGGGTGCTTTCATGACTTATGCGTCTTGGTCCTGTTAATTTTTTCTTTATCATTGGAAAAAAATATCACACTGCAGTACTTATCAGGTCCACCACCGATGGGGCCCAGCAGGGCTGATGCCTGATTCGAAGCTGCGGACTACCTAGCGGGCTTACCGGGGCTTCGGCTCAAAAAGCAGGAGTTGGAACAGGGTGGTTTTTAGTCAGTAAGAGTCTGACACTCCCTCTCGCCTCGCCCAAGGCAGGAGAGGTCATTGGATGATTTTCCGCCCTCAAAAAAAGGAGCATGTCATGTCCTACCGTCTTCAAAATAATAGTTCTGAAGTGTAAAGTGTCTCGCGGCATGCCATTGCATATTCATATATTCTGTTGACTTTGTTACGCGAGATTTTGGTCCTTTTGTCTGGGAACAATGCTAAGGGCCATTGTGGAGTCTTGAACTTTTTTGAGGAAGGTCTTTGGAATTTCTAAAAATACTATCAAAAGAAGAGGTCAGCACTTGTGGCCTTAGTTGTGAGAAATTTTGAAGATAATTAATAGAATTTTGCGAATAGAATTTTGCGTCATATTTTCGCAAATAAAAACATATATGATTTTTACTTTTTAAAATGGTGCTTAACCGAACGGAATAAATGTATTATTTCTACATCTTATACTCCATTAAACTTCTACCTACGATATGAAATACATATTAGAGAAAGCTCTAGGGCATCTAATACTAAGGCTTTGAATTTACAATTACTTGTAAGCTCCTTTCATATAGCAAGCCGTGGCTGAATCCGATTACAGACCGGTGCGGTTTCAATCATGTCTCTATACATAATATATAATTGTGCTTCGATTGGATTGCCTGATGGTATAGTTATACTTGCAGCTTATAGATTATGGTCATTTGCATAGTTTCATTAGTCAGGTGGTCAAGAAGCAAGATTGCTGAGCAAGAACCTGTGGAGCTGCGGTCTGCCGTGCCGGGGCTCCGGCTCGAAAAGCAAGAGTAGGAATGAGGTGGTTTTATTCAGTAAGAGTCTGATTGTCCTTTTCGCCTCGCCCAAGGTGGAAGAAGTCTTTGGGATAATTTCCCCCACAAAAAAGGAGCTTATTTTTGACTACAACAAAGTATTTAGGGTTTTATATGTTCTTCAATGATGACCACACAAACTTCGATACTTCTTTAGCTTCCTGTACCAGACAGTGTACCAAGTAGGTACTGAAACATTAATCTCACAATAAAAAGAACAGAGTGTCAGCTATCATCACGCACCGTGAGAGCAGAGGGAGGAAGCAGCTCATTACGTCGTAAGTCAAGGGCCCAACATTGTAACTACTTAGGAACAATCATCTAACTAGAACATGGGGTCTTAAAGTGATGCTAATGCCATCTGTCGGAAGAGCGAAATGTCTTAAATCTTTTGGCAGAAGATAAATATTAGGACAATTGTTTAGAAGTGCTCAGACGACTGTTTCTATCCGAGAGTTCTCGTGACTTCGTGATGTGATTGAGAATTTTGGATATCATAAATATTGAGCCTGATTTGATACGCCATGCCAATTTCATCATCATCATAACTTCTTTTCCATTCACTGTTAAAAATGTTATCTCGCTCCTTATTAATCTCAGATGGCTTATTACGAGTTTCTTTTACTTTTAACGAGATCGAACCGAGAACGCGTTCGGCGCGGCGCTCTGGTTCGTTAGTTCATTTGCACCAACCAATCAGAGCGCCGAACGCGTTCTCGTTTCGTTTTCGTTCAACGTAAAATAAACTCGTACTAAGGATTCATAGAAAAGAAAATATATTAGGTACGTTTAGCGTCTAACCTAGCCTAGACACTGCACTAGTCAATGCATACAATTACAAGAATGTGGCTATTATACTGCCATATTTAAATTCTATGTTCCTAGCACAGAACAATTGTTCTCATTGATGATGACGAGGACCGTAACCAATCTGGTGTGTATATGTATTGTATAAGATACATATTTTCAAGGTGGTCTCAAAATCTTTAGAGACCTACTCTTACTATTGCTTGGAGAACGTGAAGCTCCGTTTGACCTTGAATTATTTGAAGGTGATTCTGTATTATTTGGTTGGTGGAAGTTGTTTTCACAGTTGGTGCAGTTTTTTTGGCGATAATCTTAGTTATATATTTTTGCCAATATTTGAACGCTCAAAGCAAATATAAGTGGTATTAGTGCTATTATCGAACAACGATAAAATCTGTATCGGTTTTTGGAGTAATAATAATGTCACGCCTTTTATCCCCGAAGGGGTTTTATTTTTTGAGGGGAAAATCATTCCATGACTTCTCCCGCCTTGGGCGAGGCGAGAGGGAGTGTCAGACTCTTACTGACTAAAAACCACCCCGTTCCTACTCCTGTTTTTTGAGCCGGAGCCCCGGTAAACCCGCGAGGTAATCCGCAACTCCGGATCAGGCATCAGCCTGATAGTGTACATTACGGGTTACCATCAGAGGCGCACAGTACGGCATTGTAGTCCCGGGTTCCCTCTATCTGGCAGAATTTGAATGCTCCGAAATTTGTTTGGCATAACACACTTGGCAGAATCTTCTTTAAACGAATATACATATGGCATAAAAATCATTTAATATAATTATTGTTCTGTCGAATGTTTATATGTCCGAATTTACAAAGGCATACTTTTAAGATGGTAGAATTTTATTTGGCATAATTACGTTTGGCAAAGCTTAATTTTGCATAATTTTGTTTCACATAACGTTTATTTAGAGGGACGATTGTTTGGCATAATTTCACTTGGCATATTAAGAAGATGGTAGAATAAAAGTTAGTGAAGTGACAGGACCGAATCGCTGCAAAACCGACTGCACGTAGTCTTGTCTGCCCTACCCCTAGAGTGCAATTTAAAATCGCGTAGGCGCGGAGGGGCGAGGCGGCCCGCGGGCTGAGGAGCAGGCGGCTATGAGCGAGCCACCGCAGCTGAGGCTGGCCGGCGAAGCCGGCCAACAAGCCGAAGTTGCGGTGGTGAGCGAAAGCCGTCTGCGACGATTAGCGCGCGTGGGACCGCCGGAGCCCCGCAGCGCCGGAGCCGTGACAGAAACCATGCTTGCTTGCATGCTGTTTGCTTGCTGCATGCTTGTTTGCTTGCTGCATGCTTGCTTGCATGCTGCATGCTTGCTTGCATGCTGCATGCTTGCTTGCATGCTGCTTGCTTGCTTGCATGATGCATGCTTGCTTGCATGCTGCTTGCTTGCATGCTGCTTGCTTGCATGCTTGCTTGTATGCTGCATGCTTGCTTGCATGCTGCTTGCTTGCTTGCATGCTTGCTTGCATGCTGCATGCTTGCATGTAGCTTGCTTGCTTACTTGCCCGCTGCATGCTTGTTTGCTTGTTTGCATGCTGCATGCTTGCTTGCATGCTCCATGCTTGCGTGATTAATGAGTCTTTCAATTATTATAGATATAAAAAGTATGCCAAAAGACGATTCTGACAGTGAACATTCTGCAATATGATGGTTCTACCTTTCAATTATTATGCGTATCAATTTATGCCTATAGATGATTCTGACTTACAAAATTATGCGTTTTAATTTATTACAAATGATGGTATACCAAATGATTTTCTGCGAAATGAAGATTCTGCCATGCGTTGTTATGCAAAATAAAATTATGACCAAAAAAATTCTACTAATAAAGGTAGACCCTTGTAGTCCCTTGTCTGGTAGTCGCACTTGCGACTATTCGTCCAGGAGGCGGTTAGTGGAGTAATAATACTAGTATAAATTCTGAATAGTGGCCTCGTTATATTTAATTGATAAAATACAATATCATTTCGAGGAAAATCCATTCATTTATTTGTATTGTACTTGTTGTGAAAATGTTTTACGCATTGTATTGATATCAAAGCTCTTATTTCTGTTTGGACTACAAAGTATTGTATTAAGAGAAAGGGGTCAAGCGGAACGTTTAATGTTATTTGATATTTTTGCTTCGCTTTTACTTTTTTTTAGTACTCTCTATTGATGGGTATCAGTTTCGTGAATTGATGAATTTTGTTATGGATGATGTCAAGAGAGTTATGCAGATATTCATCTGTAATATGTATTATTCCTTTTGCAGTTTATAATGTGTGATAGAGTCCGTACTCTTAAAGAACAATTTTACATCTTTATTGAACAAAAAAGTCTTCACCTCACACATCACATCATTAGACACAGTAGCCCAGGTCACCTTACATAAGATAAATTATCTTCTAGATATAACTGTGTCCATGTTAGCTTTCTATCACATCCACATTTTAAAAATAACAATATTTATTTTATTCTACCCTAGAATATGTACATGTAACATACATAGTTCTTTTATTGATCTAGTGTAACACAACAGTAGTAGTGGCTATTGTCTAACAATAGCCACTACTACTATTGTTGATGCATTTTTATCTTCATTGTTTAAGGATTCCATTGGTCTCCCTACTGTCTTTTCAACTAGGTTACTTCATTAGACACATTGGTGTAACTTCGCTGCTCATTCACAACACTCTTTACTGTGACCGTAGATAAAAACCAGTAAATCTGTGAATTGCATCGTAAAAAACTGCTTTCGTTGGCAACAATCCAGATAATCTAAGAATGGTCTTCAAGAAATATGGACTTATAAAACACAGAGCTTGAATCCACTTAACATACGTTAGCATTTCAAACAAACTGGAAAAAGCTCCAGAAATGGAAATTTTAAGTATTCAGCCCGTGATTCGAGGAATCTTAATAAAATTGTGCCCAGAGGAATTGAACCCCTTCTCGAGAGTAGTTTTTGAGACGAAACCGAGAAGGGTAAAGTTTTTTAGGTCGATTGCTGATGGCTGGAGTTGTGGTTAGTTTTGTATAGTAAGGTTTCGCGAGTTCGATTCATTATTAATCCGATTAGTGTTTCTAACGAACGAACTAATCATAGGCGTAATTTTATTCTCGTAGAAAACTAAATCAGGCCCTAACTATATGGTAATGGTAATAAATAGAATACGATGATTATGCAGATTTAATGGTCGCACTTGCCATGATAAGTGCTCTGCCACAAGTGTCTATACTAGGTACGCTTTCTCTAGGTATCGGTTTGTTTTGCTACTAAAAATGCTGTCTCATACACATGATGCCGTAAATCGTAGATTGCCAATTAGAAACTATCTGCTTGTCACCAGTTACGTTAATAATCTCAATGATGTAAATGGACAACATGGGCCGGCTCGACCGGAGTGATACCACGACCTCACAGAAAACCGACGTGAAACAACGATTGCGTTGTGTTTCGTTATGTGAGTGAGGTTACCGGAGGCCCAATTCCCCCCTTCCCAATCTTCCCCATCCCCGATTCCCGAACAACAACCCTTAAATTCCTAACTCCCAAAAAGCCGGCAACGCACTTGTAACGCCTCTGGTGTTTCAAGTGTCCATTGGCGGCGGCGATTGCTTACCATCAGGTAATACGTCTGCTCGATTACAGGCGTGTTTCATAAAAAAAAAAAACATAGATATCTAAAGCACTAAAAATGCAAGCATTTCTGTTTTGTATCCCATTTTAAACTATAAACGCTAATTAAATTTTACTAGCGTTGTTAAGTAAACTCGTTACGTCCACAGCTAACGGAGCAAAGCTCTCAGCATGCAAATGTTGCATTTAATCCGATAGTTCCCGTTGCAGCTCGCTTTGTTTAACTTGGTAGAGGAGATTAACTACTGATAGACGGGAAATGTCCCCTTTTTTAATTGCGAAAGTTTTTTTTTAAATGTAGGTCAGTGTTCTGGTAGTAGTTAAATGGAACTTTTTTTTTAATGGTGTAAGTTGGTAATCGAGCTCACTGATCGCCTGATGGTAAGCAAGCCGAAACACCAGAGGACACCCGAAACACCAGAGGCGTTACAAGTGCGTTGCCGGCCTTTTGGGGTAGAAATTTAAGGGTTGTTGGGAAATTGGTGCTCGGGAAGTTTAGGAAGCGGAGTAATTGGGCTTCCGGTAACCTCTTTCACACAACTTATACTGTTTGGTGACAAAAATACCACTTTTTTTTGATGAATAGCGATTATTCCTGTGAATTGTTTGTTTATCAGTCACATAATCGTCACTAGCGAAACTTCCTATATTGCCAAATGTATTGAGAACGATCTATATTGAGTACTAAAACTTCCTATTTTTATGAATGGTGAAAAGACAGTGCACTAAAATATTCTGTATGCTCTATCCACACCGTCTTCAGGGAAATGTGATGTGACGTTATTTATGTAACTTTCTAATTATAAAGTGGGATAGTCTATAGTTTGTTCTGGCTGTGTTCCAAAAGTAAATAATACAAGGTCTCTTATAGGAACGATAATTTTGGACACTTGACCTCATTAGCTGATGGACGCTAGCTGATTTTGATCTGTCTTTTATCTTTTGTTTTGATATTTTGTTCTTCGTTGATGATGAATTAAATATTGGATGGTCTATTATTACATTTAAAATGGAGTTTGTTTTCTTAATATCTCTCTGTTTGATTGTTTTATGTGTGTTTTGTTGAGATCTAAAGCAACGACTGTTTCTTGCATGACGAAACATTACGATGCCAGTGAAATAAATGACTCAAATAATCTTAGATTAAGTTGTGCTAACTGAAATTGATTTGTAGATGTTATGTGTTCTTTAAGTTCTCATCGCAATTATATTATAAATGTGAAATTTTGTTTGTTTGGATGTTTGATTATTTATTAATCACTCTGGAACTGCTGAACAGATTTTATTGAGGTTTGGTATACAGACAGACAGCTGCTGCTTTAAGCTGACTTGGGTGATAGGATACTTTTAATCCTACAGAAACGCGGGCGACGCTAGTGGCAGAAGCTAGTTTGTCATATAGTTGACATGATAAAGCTGTAATGTTATATATGTAAATTTGTAAATAAATAAATAATGATTAGCAAGGAGCTCAAAAAAATCTGAAGCCTATCTAAGCCAAAACATGACTAATGATTATGCTATCAGCTGTAGCTGTCTTTAGACAGCAAATAGCAGGCATAATGTAAAATAATATTACTCCATCGAATTCGCTCAATACTACACCGACCTTAATTGAGCAAAGTCAAATAGATAGACATATATTAATTGGATATCCTAACAAGCGTATCATATAATCTTTAGTGTCACAATAGAAATGTGCAACTAACAATCAATGGGGCAAATCTCGTCTCTTTCAAGGTCAAATCAGATGCGAACGAAAGTGGGTCGATGCGTAACAAGTTATTTCATAACTTTAATATAGACACTTAAAGAAGGCCAGGTGTAGAGTATTCTGAAGAGGTGTGCTTGTATGACCAGATGTATGTATGTGATGAGGTTAAAGAAGCAAGTTTAGGAGAGCCATGCTTCGGCACGAATGGGCCGGCTCGACCGGAGTGATACCACGGCCTCACGGAAAACCGACGTGAAACAACGCTTGCGTTATGTTTCGTTGTGTAAGTGAGGTTACCGGAGGCCCAATTACCCCACTTCCCAATCTTCCAATCCCCGATTCCCAAAAACCCTTTAAATTCCTATATTAATGTATTGATGTTTTAATTTTTATAACTATTTCTCAAGTGCGTCTGTCTAAGCTTGAAGTTCCTGGTCGAGGAATATTCTAAAATTTACAATGCTATAGATTTTCACTTTATTGTTATGTAATTAAGTTCAAAATCTATTGTCGAATTTTCAGTTTTAAGTTGCTTGATATTTACTTACATATAGTACAATACACAGATTGAAATGTCTGCTAAAGGCTTCCTTTTGAGCAGTCTACTGGAGAAATATTTGGCGTTTGTTCAGCGGTTTCTTAATAAGGGCGTATCGACTGATCCGTGAGGTACGGTCCGAATTTCACAATGGACGACCTACGTTCTGCTCGTAGGACGTATTGGGATGTTCTGTATCGATAGTTTTTAATTGTCGATAGTTATTTTGATACTTCAAACTCACTTTATTTTATGAGAATGTTTACTTTTGTTTTAGTCACTAAAATATCAGAGTTATTTTTTTATAATAAATCCTGTGTAAGCTAGTCATTAAGTCAGATTAGAATATTCATCCCGCGAATATGGTATTTACAGAAAAAGTCCTTATGACTAAGACTATCAAATACAGATAGCAAAACAATACAATACACAAATGTTGCCCATTTTTAGAGCAAGAAAAAGAAAATGATAGTGAAAGCTCTTGACCCTGTGCCGTTATAATAAAACATCGATAAATGACGTAGTTACCGACAACGGAACACATTTATCTCAATAATAAGAAAATATCCCATTCCACACACGAAATACGTGTCAAGACGGAACGTCGAATTATTGTATCGATATTCCGAACACGTTCGCATCACTATGTCTGCCTACAACACATTCACTCTGGCCACAACACAAACAATATTCAACTCTAAGTACATAATAATACAAATTCATTTTATCTGAAGTATGAAAACACTGGTGGCTTGTCAAATGATTTTGAACCCTTGTGGTAACGTAATAAAGTTGACTTGTGAATGTGTTACGTTCAGATATTGACTTACGTCGCCCACTAATACGATTTCGATTCGGGACACGTGGAAAGTCTTATGTGCAATTAAAGACTTTTAATTAGTTTTCGAAGAGAAGAAAAATGGATTCTTACCTAATTAGGGTCTGGGTTTCATGTTCTTTTTAAAATTGTCTCTAATAAATGTCTTATACGCGTAATGGAAGTACTTGGGTGACCAGGGGCCTTAGTCTGCTATTACAATAGCTATACAACCTACATAGCTCCGTCCCTCTTGCACTGCTCAGTGATCGACCATTCTGACACAATTGTAACAGCAGACTAAGGCCCCAGATGCATGAATGGGATGGAAGCTACAGAAGTATGTAAGGGTCGTAGTAGGTGGCGCTCTGTAGTTTCTGCCCCAAAGGCCAAAAGCGTGAGTTTATGTATTTAAGTTTAGAAAGGATATTTTTAGTTTAATTTGTCAGGTTATATGTCCTATGGCATAAGGTCCAGTTCAGCATTCATTAAAAATAGATTGGTTTCCATACTTTTCCTTACAAAATTCTGTAACTCCAAAGCAAAATGAGTTCCGTATGGTGTTTGAAGTACATAATTTCCATGTCTTCATTTATTACAGAAACAATGGGGGATCGTTTTTCTTTGTCATATGTATGCTTCATGATGGTTACATGTATCTATGTTTCCATAATATGTTACTTAGTAGGATATTACTATGTTTGTCATGTTTGTCAGCACCCCTATTCGTTCCTCGGTTGTCGTGAGGGCCAACTGTCATCATTATTATCATCAGCCTATTTTCGTCCACCTTTGGACAAAGACCTCTTCACTAGCACGCCACCAAGAGCCGACTATGGAACTACACTTTTCACAGGGACCGGGCAACAGCGCTTTGATTTTTGCCGTGTTCATCATAGATAGTCGCCTGTCTCCCATGGGGTTAGGCAGAGACAATTGAACGCCAATTACTACGATTCTTAAACACCTCTTTCGTCAACAGTCATATAAAGGTACTTTTAATTTGGCCCTTCTTTAATATATCGCCATCTAGACGGCCCCATTCATATCCGCCTTGTATATTTGTTTCGCAAATCTGTTTTCATCAATTCTTTCTACATGTCTAAACCATCGCAACATTCCTATTTCTATCCTTGTCACTACATCCTTGTCAAAAATCGTATGGCTTTTAATCAATCTGAGCACCAATCCCGATGCCTTGTGCTTGACTAGCAGCCACTTGACTAACGAGGCAGTCAACTACACACAAGCACGTTAAAACTCATTACACCAACCTTTTTGTTTTCCCTTAACGAATATGTCAGTTACACAATTTCGTGTTCGATTTTTGAAATTGTCCGCCATATTGTAAGCTACGAAGTCAGCCATGTTTTTAACGATCTGCGTTTTAAACCTTTTTATCTCAAGTTATTATTTACTTTACCTCTTAACTGACTGTGTTTGTTTGGGAAGTTTCTTGTGTGGCTTATGTAATTAGATTTTCAATTAAATATTATCATTAAATGAAGGGATTATCAAGATTTCCGATTTTCCGAATTCGCAGCAATAAAATCGCCCTTGATTTTTTTTTTACATTTGATAGGTCGTCGTTATGTTAATATTTGCCAATAGACTAGCCCTCCTCTTTTAAACAGAATTCATAATATAATTAGCGAAATATTTAGTATAGAATGGTCACGATGTTATATAAAATTATTCTTATTTCATCATTTTTATCTCACGTCTCCACCTGCCCATAAAACTGTCCATAGTGCTCCATTTTAAAGCCTATTCATTAGTTTGGGTCTACCTTTTAAGACCTTTTATGTATTACAAACGATATAGGTCAAACCCGACCGAGCTCTGTCAGGGTTGTCAATATTTTATGAAACCAGTATAATTATATATTTATTTTAATGTTGGAGTCAATAATAAAGTAATAGGTTTTTAGTATAGACAAAGGTATTGAAGGATCACTACAAGCGAACCCTAGGCTTAAATATTGTGATAATGCAAACATCAGATTTGAATTTGAATTAGATGTTCTTTGGATATTAGGTGGAATCTTAGCTTGAATTTTCATCATGAGCTGGACTTATTGATAAAGAGGACAACTTACTGTCAAACACCCAAATGTAGATTTTGCCAAATCTAGGAACCAAAGACGGAAAAATTCGGAAGGAAGATTCATCGATCCGTCTGACAGTTGCTAAGCCAAGATACTCTTCAAGGATTAGACGTGTTTCTTTCTTCTGGCCTTTATCCTAACTAGATAAGAGTCAGTGTTGAATCTTAAACTTGGTTAAGATGAAACTTGTTGAAGACTCAGTGGCATCTTATTGGAGGAGCCTAACTGGACTGAAAAAGGAAATGACGATGATTATGATTAGTGGAGTTCATTGCTTACTATCATGCGATCCCTAAGCCCGTGTACTTAAAATACTGAATGCAGAATTTATGATTGAGTGACTGCTATCCGCTTTCCACACTTAATCTGCAAAGTGTGATTTTCTATTGAATATTTTTTGAAATGTAATCAATGACCAATTGTTATTTACAACCCGTTTAGGCTTAAGGTGACACCATTAATGTATTCCGTGAATGCCACCATTCATAGACTTTTTGTTCTTAGTTGGACCTTTTGACAAGATTTATCGATTTCTTACAAAACAACAGTGTCTTGACCTATTTTCCCAGATAAGTCTCAAGATTTTAAGAGTGATTATCCATCGATAATCCAGTCCTGATTAACCCATCTTAGCCAGACATCGATCTGTTTGCTTACTTGTTACTAAGCGAAGATACTTTTCAAAGATTGTTACATTGTATTCTAAAAATATCTCACAAACTTCTCTAGGGGTTCTTAACTCCCGGATCAGCCAATTAGGGAGTCAAATCGACTGGATGTTCATTGTCGTTTTATGTTATGATCGCTTGTTATTGTCGCCATTTTACTGGTCAAATGTCATTGACTTTCGTAATAGTAAGTGTCGGATTGTGACACAATTGAATAAAATGCCTAATTGCCTTGAATGGTGTTATAATTACTTTTTGCTGGTTGATTATTAGTCTCATACAATATATGTTTTGGATACGATTTCTGCATTGAGATTTAGGTGTCGTAAAAAGGAGTAAAGGTTTTCTTACCTGGATAATTAATGTAAAGGCAAAATTAAGATTAAGAAAATAGTTCGAGAATTCAATTTAAGCGTTCTGGGTAACAGTAAAGAAGACTATATTTATTCCAAATACACCCTAAAAATTCTGATTAAAGAAAACAGAATTGTTTTACAAAGCTCAACGTTTGTTTCAAACACACACAATAAATTTTGAATAATTAAAAGAGAATTGCTTTACAAAGCAGAATGCCCGTTTCAAAACAGAATTCTAGCATTATATTTTCTGCTGTTACCTGGAAAAACATCCACCCTCTAGCAGCCCTATTCCATCCACGTTTTTGTTTTTAATTGCCACGAGTGCGTTGCGTCTACCTTGAGAGTCGCTATGAAATGAGAGCGACTGGGGATTAAAACTTAAAAGCCCTTGTACTAAGCCACGTTCAGTGGAAATTTTTTGAGTGATGTGTGAATATTACATGTAATGGAAAGGCCTGAAGATGTGTCGAAGTGCCAGGCTTCGTTAGGTCTCTAGTATGTTTGCCTTTTAAAAGTTTTGCTGGTGTAATTATTATGGTTGGGTAGTAACCCCTTGTTTTAAAGGCCGTTTTTACGATGTTGGTGAGTTTGAATTATGTTATGATTCAAAGTTTGTAATAGTGGTTCAGTTAAGGTAATTTAAAGCGTATGGAAATAGGTTTGTATGTAGCACCTTTGAACGTATTTTTTGTTGTTGTGTTCTGTGTGTATCGTATTTGTAGTTGTTGGCTAGTTATTGCTGTTCGATATTATTCTTAAACAGCTGAACAGCTTTTTGAGTGAGGCTGAACACAATCTCACCCTTTCCTATTTAAAACTAGCTATCCGCGCGGTTTGCAATGTTTTATCGTCAAAAGCCTATCGCTAAATATCCAACACAAAAATAATTATTCAATTTGAAACAGTAGTTCTGAAGATTAGTGCGTACATACATTAAGGCGATTCTTTTTTATATAGATGAAGAAGATTGCATTTAAAACCCGCTTCTATTTATTCCTGCACTTATTATGGAATGGTGTCTACTTTAAAGTGCTCACGAACACCCTCACAGCACCCTCCGTCTTCTAAATCGAGTTATGTCTCGATTTCATCAGAGAACTCATTTAGGGACGCTATCTTCGCATTTTTGCTGCATTTTAATCTATTATTAGCATCTTTATCTTTATGAAGTGTGCTGTTTAAAGATTTAACTATCTTGGTGTTGATATTTTTGGAGCTGACGTGAATGGTTTGTTTGGATCGGTTTTTGTGATATGGATTTCTTCTTTTTAAGCTTATTTGCGATTTAGAGCATTTAGTATAATTATTTTTGTTTCTTGGAAATGTTTGTGTTTAGTAGTATATCATTACTATTGGCATAGGTAATGAGTAAATATTTGTCACGATTATTTTGTTCAATAGGCTCACTCCCTATTACATGGGACTTATAACATAATTGGTAAAAAGTAGGTGTACATTGTACAGCGACATTACGAACCGTAATGTGCACTTCTGCCTACCCCTTCGGGGATAAAAGGCGTGATGTTGCGTATTTTGTTCACATAAAGTATCTAGTCAAATGATCTTGATTTTTTGAGTGTTTCCTCTTTCTAACCTTCTTTGATAAATGTATTGAAGTCTACATGCAACATCTTTAATTCAAATTCAATCTTTAACTTTCCTTCCCAAAATAAACTAAGTTTCGCCCAATAAACGTGTGCGTTATACCTATTATAATCCCCATACGTATTCAATATTTCTTCGCTTTCCCATAATTCTATTCCAATGACTTCCCCTGCCACGGATACAATATTCTCCTTACTTTTCCATTTCCTGACAGTTTACCTCTGTTCCTTTGTAAATTGTTTATCTTTCTTTGCATTTTGTCCGTCGATTGATTTATGTTGTGTTGCTTCTGCTTTTGTTTTGACTGCGTTTACCATATTATTGGTGCTTACGAGATTGTGAAGAACTATACTAGTTAAGAATGGGCAATAATAATACTATATAGAGTAGAATCAGGCGTTACTTTGCGGAAATCCATCCACATCTATAAGCGGAATTAAATTAAAAATCTAATGTATTGTTGGTGTAAAAGTACTGTTTTCTCTTTAAATTATTTATTGTATATTTCCAAGATTTGTTTGTCAATCGATTAAATCAATTACAATGACCAAAACTATGCGTATGGTATATGAGTGCTTTACCTTCATTTACTATAATACTTTAATAAATCTTTTTGTTTGTGTTTGGCGCTGTTTTTGTTATTTCTCACCTGCTTTAACTAATGCAATTGGCATAGTTTCATCTCTTATCTCTTAGACACGTGTGATGGAGCACCGTTTCGTCCTATTTTACTGTGCTAGATTATCTTCAGATTGCATTTCTGGTAGTTTATCTATATCTTATGAAATGAATGGAATGTTTGACTTAGATTTTGAAAGATAAAATACGCAAATACGTTTTAGAATTAAATACTTTACTATGTTTTATTGTTTCGGTAATCGAGTGTGATTGTTGTGCAATATATTTTGAATTCAATCTTGAATTCGGGTAAAGTGATCATTTTGAAATATCAATTAGAATTAATTATTATGTTATCGGCTTACTCACGTAACTGTTCAACGAGGAACTCGACTAGTTTCAAGCCATGCTAGAGGCTTATATTCATGAGCAGCATTCATAAGTAAACCGATAACATAATCATTAATTTAGTATGTCTCACGAAAGTTATAATAAAATTATGATCAATTAAAATTCTTAAAATTTCGCTATGACATGATGACAATGAGGATGATGAGCCAACGTGAAGAGTTTTCATCTAAAACCCATTTCGTAAATCAAATTATAGGCTATCTTATAATTTTTTTTTACAATCTTTTACTCGTGAAACCGGCTAAAATATTGGGATAAAATCGAACTACACTTGTCTATCTGTTGACGTTTCCTTCCTGCCCTCTAGCATCGGTTCTATTTTAGAAATCTTTGATTGCGTCCCCTTGGCGGGCGGTTGAACTAATTATGTTCTTAAAATACACTTGAACGACTCTGCTTTTTGTCTTTACATTTTTTTCGGAGTTTCTCTTTAGGAACTGAGAAATTATTCGTAAATTGCATCTGTCTCCTGTACGATAGAAATTTTTGTTTAAGTTACAGAAGTTTTTGGTTTGTAAATATTTTAATTGTTAGTGATATTATTAGAAGGAAGTCTATCAGTCTTCTGTAGACTGACAGATGCGATTATTATTGTAAACTATTTCTGGTCCGGAGCTGCGGACAACGTAACAGGTTACCGGGGCTTCGGCTCAAAGCAGAAGGAACGGGGTGGTTTTTGTCAGTACGAGTCTGACACTCCCGCTCATCATCCTAAGCAGGGAAGTCATTGGATGATTTTCTCCCCAAAAAAAAAAATCAATTTTTGGTCCATGAAACGTAAACATTTTCAAAATTGGTTTGATTTAGATTTTGGCTTACAGGAGTTGCATTTTATAACAATATTTGACGGGCCTGTCCCATAAAATTGATATACGTGCCCCCAAAACGTTCTGTCCCTACTAATTATACGGCCACCACTGCACCCACATATAAACATCTGATATGATTTAACTGCAGTCAGTCACGCCGTGTCGTTGTCCTGTTTATGCTATTGTAACTTTCATGTTACTTGACTTTTCACTCCCCTTTTGAGTTGACACGATATGGAAATATGCTATAGTTTAGGTGTAGTCATATTCTTGGTTTTGTTTTTCTAAAACGATGAATGGGAGCTAAGTCTTTTTCCATAAGTTTCAAAACTGTTTTGAAACTGCAATTTTAATAATAATTTGTTAATTCATAAATACAATTAATGTACTCTTCATTTCAAATTGATTTATTTGCATTAAAACATTGTATTATAGATATTACAATGAAATTAAAGCGTACATGATAGGTATAACCTGGGTGTCTTCAAGACCCGAGTAAATACGTTACTCATAGGCAGACGTGCTCCATCGTAGGCCGCATCATCACTTACCATCAGGCGACATAGCGGCCAAACGTTGATACATCAAATATATAAAAAAGTACATCTTTGGCTAAAGATACATCGTATGTAAATAACTAACTTATAGCCTATATAGGCATAATTAGTTTGACGAAAAACATTTAACAAAACCACAATAAGGATTAATAACAGTTCTGAATAGTATTATTGTCAAATGGAATCTATTTTCCAGTTTTGAAGTACTTAAAGGTCACTGTCCGTCCCTTAGGGATTATAAACAATGATATAATTTAGGGTGATCTCGAGAATGAACCTGTCCCATAACAGTTAGGGGGGAGGTATAATTGTGTTTGTACCGCTGCGGTGTTAATTCGAAATGCGTTGAGGGAGCGTATCCACTTTGTTTATGTACCACAGGTGGAGGCGAATGGTCTTAATTACTCTGTTGTTGTTCGAAATAGATATTTAAATGGTCTTGTGAACTTAATGCTAAACTAACTATACTGAATAAGTGAATATATATACTCAATGCGTCTGTATGGCGCTTTTTTAAGGGGGGGGGGAAATCATCCAATGACTTCTTACGCCTTGGACGAGGCGAGAGTGTCAGACTCTTACTGACTAAAAACCACCCCGATCCAACACCTGCTCCGAGCCAAAGCCCCGGTAACCCGCTAGGTAGTCCGCAGCTCCGGATACGTATATCCCTAAGCTGACTACTATCATAAGAACATATTAGCATCATTAGCATCAGCTTTCGTCCGCTACTGGATTTTGGGGTCTCCAATAACGCCACTGAGTTCGATCTAAAACTTTTTTCATCCAACTACTAGCTATAAAGCAGATATCGTTGTACTATTTTTGCGGAGGGTATATCCACTATGATAGCCTCACTAAAATCAGTTATGGTCCTTGTATCTATCAACCTAATTCTTCGAACCACAACAGGTGTGATACTACACTGGCAAGATCTTCACGATTAAAACCTCATGTATCACTATCTATTCTTAACACCACGTGCGTAGTTCAACAAACCCGCTACAATTGTGCGTGTGCGTAAAGTAAACAGTCGCCCGCGCACCTAATCTTAAATCTTGTATCTTTCTGTCAGCGGACGGACATAACGGAATATGATTTTTATTACTTGAACATATACAAAACGCTGTTTTTATGCCCCGGGGCATAGGTAAACATTAATATTGCTAGTTCCAGTTTTCACCAGTAATATTGCAGTTGCAGGTAAGAGTGGGTGAGCCCATTGCCATATACGAAGCTCTAGTCTGATGTCTGTCCTCTTATTGACCATTTTGTAATAAGATACTGAAATTTTTGTCCATCTTGGCCAAATTCAATAGTATTACTTTGTCGGTCTACAATCAAATGTGTGACCATTCCAATACAGCAAAAATATAGAAATGTGGACCTTTGATCCGACCAATCTGGAAATCATGAGAGAAGACTATGAGACATGAACGTCTCGTGCCTGATATGATGATGACAATGATGATAAATTAACCGACAAACAGTAAGAACAATCTTTACTGTTTCATCTCCCATCTATTTTTGTAGCAAAATTCATGAAAATCACTTCAAAATAGTTTATGCGTAAGTATAACAATAATGAAATGAAACAGATGCTCCCATAGACCAAGTTCAATGATCTCTCTAGTATACAATAAGGTGCGATCATCGGATCATCGGATCAATAGCCTGAATATATTCGCGAGATTTGTATGTGCTTCATTGATCTTATTTTGTGTGTAATGACCGTACAGACGAGCCTAGTCTGCTAAAAGTATGTTCCTAATTGTGGTCACGCCTTTTAATCTCGAATTAAAGTTTATAGTCTATTGTTTAAAGTAGATTAGCGATTATTTTTATCGTCTTCACAGTACCTATACCGATGTTTGCCATTATTGCCAAAATATGCCAATATTTACGACCGAAATTCATTACTGATCTAATTTTCTTGATCTGATATCAGTCGGAAATTCAATATCGACTTCAAGCTGACGATTTTGTCACCAAGTCACCGTCGTACATTCGTTTCTCTGCGATACGCTTCCATTCAGTTCCTGTGGTTCTCCATTTTCCCAGTAGTATTTAACTTCGCTAATAGTTATTTAGTAGTCCAATTACCAAAGAAACTTCCTAACGCAAACCTCAAATATACTCTCCCATTAGACAGCCACAATTACGTTATCGTTAACGTCTTGTGCATACACCAAAGCTTCTGTTTGCAGAACGTTCGGTTACGCAATTTTACGTCTGCAGACTTGCAAGTTTACGTTACGGGGCAACAGTTTATATTGGCGAGGTTTTAGTAGCTTTGAAATGGTGTTATTTCGGTTTTTATTTTATGAAATTATGATCAACTCTTATTTGCGGTTGTTTTGGTTATGAGTATGTGTAAATATTGGTTTGTTTGGATGATGAGGGCAGTAATTCGGAGTCTGCGGCTGGTGTTTAGCAATAGGCACGCCCCGTTTGCTAATGGGACTAGTAATGTTAGGAGGTTCGATCTTTTTGATTCTGTATCTAGTGATATGACAATAGCTTTACATTTCGTTTCATTTTTGCTCTTAACTGAAACATTTACTGTCAAAGTCAATGCTAACCTACCCTAGCAAAATTTGCTTCAACAATTTTCAGTTGGCAGTTACGCATAACGTTAAGCATACGGCAAAAAGTCTCCATTTTCAAATATCTTACCTCCTTTCAAAAATCATACTAAGTTCTCTAAAGTTCTAGTCAAGTTAGTTACAGTTCAAGTAAGGCAGTCGACACATGGAACCGCAATCCAGGAAATGAAACTGTCATAAACACCAGATCCAATTCTGAGTATTAATGGTGCAATATACAGTTATAACTCTTCAGATTTATAATCTTTGTTTACCACACAGACGGATAGACAGGTGGCGACCTATATTCTGATGGATTAAAGTGGAATCAACGTTTGAAAATCAATTCTAAATCGGTTAGGTTAAGTCTTTAATTTCTTTGATTTGTTAATCAGATTTGAGATGAAAGTTGATGGTTTGTGGAAGATTCTGATGTTAGATAGGGTCAGCTTGGTTTTAAGTAAGAGTGGAAGTCCTTTGCACTCCCTTCACCCAGATAGAGGACCACTATTCAAAATGTTGTGTTATTGAACTAGCAAGAGAAGACAAGAGTCCAAGATCTGTTTTCATAAAAAAAGTTATAGACACTGCCAATGTTTTTAAACTGACATGGTCACTAACAATATCATTAGAACTTGAAACGGGATATTTACCATGTTTATTAATTTCTTATGAGTTACCGATATTTCTGCCAATGTGTTCTTTGACTTAGTCTGGAGTTCAGAATAGTCTCCAGTCGGTTCCATAACTACACCACACACAAAGAAACCTTCCCAGCAACCTAATACCTTAATCAACAATTCTTAAACACAAACAATAGTTTCAAATCGACTCAAATCTCTATTTGCCTTTAGACCTCCAATCGTGTCTCGTTACAGTACAGTTTGAGCCAAGCCAGCGACCACTGATTTCCCTAACAAGCCTATACCTGGGGTCGTTGACTTTTATGGTACACTTACATGCCACGGTGACGACGGTATATGCGATTTTCATAACAACTGGGTCAACTATTGGTGGTATAAGTAGATTATCATTGTTGTCATTTTCTAGTTCTGCTGCCTTGTGGATTTCTCTTTCGATTCGTGTATTTGTGTTCTTAAGTGTGGCTTTGTAATATTTTTTGGTCTATTGGTCACTAATGCAGGTTTCGGTTACGTGGTCGGGTAAATGGTTATCTAAGTTGCTGCAGAATATTACTGTTTGACTGTTTTTGGCAATAATAGTCATCGTCTATTACAATAGGATTAAAATATAACTTAAAGCTGCTATTGCTTTTATCTCCTTCGAGACATCAGACGTTATGATATGCTAACTTGACATGTAGAAAACCTCTAAAATCAAAAACATTTTCCTCTTATGACTGATTTAAATTAAATCTTTCATCTTGGGTGACAATATACGAAAAATGCGCGATATAGGCTCAGACGGTTAGCCAAAAAGAGCATATTATCTCGCTTTGAGCTAATTTGAACACTCTTTACAAATACGAATAATATTAAGCTTCTCCAGAGGATCCTAAACTAGGAAACAAGATAAGATCGTAAAACAAAATGGAAGGACAATGTCAATGGTTGAACGCACCGACCTATCAATTGTGACCCACAGCCCTTCAAACCGAGGCCTGCAAAGACCCTTTAATTACGCCTCTTCCTTTGCCCTTAACGACTACTTTATGACTGTAACACATGCTCTCAGGGTGACTTTGCCACCTACAAAAATATCAGTAAACATTTTATGTACCGTACAATCGGCTTGTGTGTGACCTTCTGCAGACTTAGTACCAGTTTGCTTTACGTTTAACGCGATCGAAACGACAGCGTGTTCGGCGCTCTGATTGGTCGGTTCATTCGCGCCGGCCAATCAGAGCGCCGTACGAGCTCTCGTTTTGTTTTCGTTCAACGTAAAGCAAACTCGTACTAAGGGTACTGGTGTTGGATTAAGAGAAAACTTTGGGTCATTTTGATATAGAAAAAACTATTGATGTTTTAAATACTTTGAGCAAATACAGACGTTTGGTTAGACACCTTTGACAGGTTTACGTTGCACTTGTCCGGATAGGAAGAAATAAAACTATATACTCCAAACATCGTATCGTAGTCGTGTCGTTGGTTATAAAACGAGTGGCATGTGACACAAGCATTATTACGCTTCAAATACGTACGGACATTTGGACCGGCTCAGCGAATGGGTTAAAGGATATCGAGGGTCGAACACACCCCCGTTTCGAGAGGGTTAATTGTGGGGATTAAAAATAGAAATTTGTCAGCGGGTTTTTGTCAGATCCCCACGGTTTTGGGATTATTTCCGTTTTTGTGTTTTAAGTAATTAATTTATTGTTTTTTTTTGGCATGGTTCTGGTCTTTCGGTACGGTTTGCAGTTGTCAGTTGCTAAGTGACGCGGTAATTTGATTAAGAGGTGGTCCTTTGAGTTTGATGATTTCTGGTAATACTTGTGTTATGGGCTTATAGATCTACAAAATTGACGGTAGAATAAAACACGTCACAGCCACTATATTCTTTAAAAATGTGTTGTTAATGTAAAGGAGGATTTTTGTGTTTGAATTTTGAGTTATGGATAAATAGATTTTGGAATCTAACAAATGTGTAGTTTTCCAGGTTAGTTAGTGGAAATAGATGTATATTATATAGTAGTCATAGCCAATGCTATGTTGCTCTTTGGTACAACACAAACGGTTTATGTTTTTAAGTCTATGGCCAATATCCATTTGTATAATTTATCATATTGCCTTATTAATGTGACCCAATTTCGCGAATAAGACATTAATTATGTGCGTCTCTGATTAAAAAACGCTATGTCATGTTGTTATTGGTACTTCATTGACAGCATACTCTACGAACAAGCCCCATTAATTATTTTCCGATCCTTAACGCCATTGTACGAAAATCCCTGATAAAACATGACCTTTTTACACGTGTCGAAAGTTCAATCGATTGTGAACCTTATGGCTGATCAACAAGGAACAATTACGTCAAAGATCCTAAATCAACAGCTATTAAGGATCATACAAACGTTATTAAGGTTTTATGATCGATATTGATTCTATTAAAGGATATGGTGACTTAATGATGGAGTGTAATAGCTCTTGAGGACTTTGTTCCATCGATTTTTTATGTTATGTGGTTGGGATTCCTAATACTAGCTTGTAACAACGACTTCATATGACCCCTTTTTTTTGAAGGGGGGAAATCATCCAAGGACTTCTCACGTATTGGGCGAGGCGAGAGGGAGTATCAGACTTTTACTGACTAAAAGTCACTCCGTTCCTACTCCTGCTTTTCGAGCCGGAACCCCAGTAAATCCGCTAGGTAATCCGCAGTTCCGGAACTACATATGTTGTAATTATTTCTCTCTTGCAGCTCTGCTATGATCCCAACGAACCTACGCGGCATTTTTCTGCAATCGGTAGGTTTGCAGATGTCCGTTCGTCCATTCAGTGTATTGGTTTTTAATTATATTTGCTAAGCAGATACAGAAAAGATGCTTCTAGTATCTAAAGCTACTCCTAACAACTTCCCTCTATCAGATTTTTCTAGTATCTTTTCTATAGTTTATTCCAACGCTTTAAGCGTTGAGCACAATGCATTGGGATTAAGTCTTTAGTAGACTTGAAATTTATGCTTGAAGTTAAGTTTCTCTGTATTATTATTGGAGCTTGACTAAACAAACCTATGTTCTATTTTTAGACACACGCGTAAAATGATACGTATGTACGTAATTAATTAGCTTAAAACTAAGAAGAAGCCTTAGACAAACACACACAAAATAAAATCTGCCAAGGCCGAAATCAAAAAGGCCATAGTTCGGGCATCTTAACCTCAAAACATTTGGTAGATAAATAACTGCATTATGTCCGCTTCAGATAAGTCCAAACTTGAACTCGGTATACGGTCAGTTGATAACAAAAAATAAGCATATCGTTTTACTGCATACAAACACTGGTACAAACTTAACTTTGCGGTTTGTGGTGGCGCTAGTTTCTATGTGTTACAAATCTTTTCTTTTTTGTTTGTTTCTTCTTTCTTGCCACTTACTTTATCATTATTATTTTGGTAAAAAGCTTAATGTAATAGTTTTATTGCTTCTTTTCTTGACTTTGGATTTTTTCCTATAGTTCTTTTTTTATTTTTTAATCTGCTGGAAATGACAAATGTATAGTTGGACTCGGTGTTAGATCATAGTCCAAAGGTTCTTACTCTAATGCCGAATGAAATCCATGTATTACTTTTTTTGAGAAGGGAAAACCATGCAATGACTTCTCCCGCCTTAGGCGAGGCGAGGATTGTCAGACTCTTACTGATTAAAAACCAACACATTCCTATATCTGCTTTTCGAAGCGGAGCTCCGGTAACCCAGTAGGCTGTCCGCAGCTCCGGATAAAGAGAAAGTTTAAGTGAGGAGGTTTAAGAGAAGATTTAGTTTTTTTTAAGTCATTTAAATTACCTTCCATTACGCCTTTGCCTTCTCTTGATACCTAAAATAATATGTTTTGTCGATAGTTCGACTTTTTCTCACCTGCATAGATAACTTGGTGTTGCTTGTTGACGTTTCCCACGAGTCTATGGATCGTTTGACAGCTGTCGTGTCTTGTCATAATGAGCTGCCAATCACTTTTTGGGCTTCTGTTGACTTAGCAGGCATTTGTTTGGACTTAGATATTTTTGGTGTTGAAAGTTGAAAATGTATCTTTGAAATTATAACAAAACTAGCTTCTGCCAGTAGATCCGCCCGCGTTTTCATGGGGTAAAAAGTAGCCTATGTGTTATTGCAGCCATAATCTAACCCTGTTTCAAATTTCATCCCGATCCCTTCAGCCGTTTTGATGTGATTAAGTAACAAACATACACACAAACTTATAAACATTTTTAGCATTTATCATATCTAAAGTGTTTAAATGATTTAGATGAATTTTGATATTGCATACCTCCTGTATTACTGCAAAAGTAACACTTAGAGAGAATTAATTATATTAATTAAAGTATTTTATTGTACTCAAAACCTACAAACGAAATTAAAGCTTCTGTCTAACGTAATTAGATTTATATCTCAACTTACGATAATTACATTAATAAAGGTCATTTCTTCAGTTCATTACTCAAATGTTTTATTATACGTTATCAAGAAAATTGGCCGGTAATTTTATTTGATTGTACAGCATGTTTTTTGTGAACGTAAAGAGGTTTGCACATTGACTTGTAATTCGGGTTATCCGGTATCCGTCCGGCTTTGAGTTCGTCTGCCGGCAAAAGGTAAATAAATAATTTGAGGAAATTAATGTTGCCGTCTCGTATATGGATCAGAATGCCATTTAAATAATATGATTGTCTTTGTAATGATAGGCATGCCATTATATTAGATTGTAATTGTTTGTTTGTCTATTTACATTCTTATGTTATGTTTATGCTGTTTAGTCTTGAAGGTAGAGTATGAATGAGACTTGTAAATTACAATATTTCTATATGTAATAATAAGTCTTTGACCGACTTTATTGATCAATCATATAGGTATATAATAAGCATGTATATCACATATCAATGGTTGAAAAGCTTATTGATCTAAGCGACATTTTTATTCAAAATAATCAATTAGCCTCTCAATCGTCGATATCAAATCTCGGTTCACCGATGACTTAAATTTATTTATTTTGTGTTCCTATACGCTATCTTTCCTTCGTAGTGAATTTCGTCTGAAGAACTAATCCGGTTGCTAAACCGTACCGGTTCTTTGTAGTCTAATATAAAGGGGCTCTTATACCAAAAACTCCCGAAGGTGAACAAATAAAATAAAACAATGTCCGAAATGAATTCGTAGAAATAATTAAGAATGTATGTTGCAATATTACTTTGTAGTGATGTGATGATTAATATCATTAGTTAGGTAATGTTAGTGCTTAAGTCTTAGGTTTTTAGCACAGGCTAGGTATAATGTTATGACTACAACATTTCGAGTTTAACTGGTTCTGTTGGTGTTCTCTTATTTCCTTTTTTGGAAGGAAAATCATGCAATGACTTCTCCCGCCTTGGGCGAGGTGAGACGGAGTGTCAGACTATTATTGACTAAAAACCACCCCGTTCCTTCTCTTGCTTTTCGAGCAGGAACCCCGGTAATCCGCTAGGTAGTCCGCATATTTCTTATTTACTTACGGTATTCTTTGTATGCGTGTATTAACCCAATAAACGCCATCGGGGGCAAAAGTGATCGGCATTAGTGGAGAATTTGCCTTCAGCAAATATGTTTTGCAGTTAAAGTCGTAAAGAAGTGTGAGGAACCCTGTGAAAATGTGGATAATTTGATTCAGTTGAACAATTAGATATTATTATTTTTTTACCTGGAGATAGTTAGAACGCTGCATAGTCTGTGTGCTCCATCTTCGGCCACATCTTCGCTTTACCGTCCTGGCAGTACGCAGGTTGATGCCCAAAGGCAGACTTATCAACGTTAAAAAAAATTGGCCATAATTTCCCTTACACCACACAGACGAAGCAGCTAGCAAAACCTAGTATCAGAACCAAAAAACATGTTTACGTCACTTTACAAGTCTAATTTTCCAAGTAAGTGCTTATATTTAAATAAATCTGTTTTCTGTCACAACTCCCACGTATTTAAACGATCTTTATCCAAAAAGGTTGGAGTTTGATGTTGTGGGCGGATGATATTTATAGCTGAGATTACGTCTGCCTTTCTATTTATAGATAGAGAATTAATTTGCGTGTGTTTGTAGGTATGTATATTTATAAATTGGGATGATGACGAGGTATGTAGTGTTGATTACTTAGATTTCAGGAGTAGGTATAGGCGTACCTATAGGTAATTCTATCTACGTAGGGCAGTATAGAAGGTAATTAGGATAACTAGTGGTCGCCTAGTGGTCGAAATTCAACCATATACGTACGTATGTATCACGTTCAAGGATAATTTTTATTTAACTCAAACTCAAACAAAACTCTTTTATAAAACTCTATTCATATGAGACGTGAGAATATCATCGCAATGTCTATACTATCGATTTTGACGTTTTGTCAAATACGATCAGATACTATGCATGTGTGTGTAATGTTTTATTTATTGATTTAATGTACTTTATAAGCATTATTTTTGAAAAATATTAGCGTTCTGGACTTCTCCTACACATAAACTATAAGTGTACCAAATTTTATGCTCCTACGTCCGCGCAATTTTCGTAAAAAGAGGTCCAAAGTTTTTGCATCACGTATTAATATATAGATACCATAAATGCGAATTAGGATAATACCTATTATAATTATTAATGTGAAAGTTTGTATGTTTGCTTGTTTGTTAATCCTTCACGTCAAAACGGCTAGAGAGATTGAAATGACATTTTGAACAGGGGTAGATTATGGTTGGAATAATACAATAGGCTATTTTTATCCCACAAAAACGCGGGCGTGGGCGACCTTTTATACCTTAAAGAGAACTTACTTTGCCTATGTAATACAGTGGTATTACAAGGTAGACTTACCTTACTTCGGCCGACTCGGGAAGCGAACCCGAGACTCCCTTTGCGCGGCAGTCGCATTTACAAGCACTCGACCAACGAGCCAGTCAACAAAAGTTAGTCTTTAATATTAATTAATCTACCTGATGTCATCAAAACATCCCCATCAGACGGAGACTATCGACCCAGTTGTAATTGATTAAGGCCGTCCCAATCAAAGTTAAATAAAACAAATGGTTCTCTAATTGAAACCTCCTTCTCTAATAGGTTTTAGACATTAATATGTACATTCCATTTGTTTATTCATCACTAGTTTTTGCCTATGAATTCACTTGTTTAAATAGAGATATCTGGTTTCAGTAATCATTATCTGTAGTCCATAGTCTGATATGATGATTGTTGTTGATGATTTGGCACGAATAGGCCGGCTCGACAGGGGTGATACCACGAACTCACAGAAAACCGACGTGAAACAGCAGCGCGATAATCGCTGCGTCGTGTGTCGTGAAATGCTGCTCATGAATATGAGCCTCTAGCATGGCTTGAAACTAGTCGAGTTCCTCGTCAAACCGTTACGTGAGTAAGCCGATAACATTATAATTAAACAACGCTTGCGTTGTGTTTCGTTGTGTGAGTGAGATTACCGGAGGCCCAATTACCACCCTTCCCAATATTCCCAATCCCCGATTCCCTAAAAAAAAAAAAACAAAAAGTATCCTTTATTCTTCCGTAGTTGTTAAGTCGTTGTCTGTATCAAATTCTATCACAATCGACCTAGCAGTTTGGCCATGGAAACATAACAAACTAGATTTGCTTTCAAAATTATTTAGTGCATTAGCTCATTCATCTGTTCTTTTTGTTTTGTTACTCTAAAACCTTGACTTTAATGCATGTGTATAGTAAGTATGTTATGTATGTTCCCGGAGAGTAAAATATTCAGATTTTATTAAACTAACACTCACTATTCTAAAGAATAGTATATTATAACATTCACAGCTTTAACTGTGAACCTAAGCTATGTACCTTATAGGGCTAGCTTATCGCCATACATCGACCATAATACCAGATTGCAGGGGACGGGGAATATTCAAAAATTAAAAATTTGTGTTTACTATTTGCCTGAACCTCCTTAGAAACCCTCTTGCAGCAGGTGAGCTAATAACGGCTTGACCAAAGAGGCACTCAAATGCACGCACATTTTTATCATCTCGCCAAAATGTATGGTCAGACAGACAGACAGACAAACATTTTCTATAATATCGATGACCGAATAGTTCCAAACGTCCTTGTTAAATATGTGTATGTGAATCTGATTGTCTCGCAAACAATTTGATTTGCTAAATGAATGCTTCTGTGACCACGTCATCTACAACTTTAGAGTAGTTTAGAGGCATCAATACTAATATTAATATTGCAAATAGAAAGATTTGTTTGTTTGCAAAGGAAGTTTCAAATCTGCAAGAAAAGAACGTGCTTCTTCTTCAAAGATCGGTAACTTTTTTTATTCATAGAACGAGCAGCGTATCACCTGATGGTAAGCAATCGCCGCCGCCCATGGTCACTCGAAACACCAGAGGCGTTACAAGTGCGTTGCCGGCTTTTTGGGGTTAGGAATTTAAGTGTTGTTGGGGAGTTAGGATAGGAAAGATTAAGAAGGAGGGTAAATAGGCCTCCAGTAACCTCACTCCCACGACGAAACGAAGTGTTGTGTTAGAGTCGAAACATGGCTTTTCCACACTTAAAACTTTTATTTCCACTTTTATCCCGATATTCCTACAAGATCGGGACCAACTTGAGATTATATTTGCCTTGATTCTACACGGGTGAAGTCGCGTGCGGGATGATAGTTTGAAATCAATAAAATGACATTGATTTGTTTATCGGTTCATGGGCAATCATTTGACATTCTATAAAGTTCAGTGTTACTAGAATGTTAATTTGAATTTATTTGTATGTTGTCCGTGATTCTTGTTCTCTTAAACTGATTGACCGATTTTGATGAGATTGTATTGCCATCTAATCTTACGTTTATTTTTAATACACCTATTCATTTTCATACGTGTTATTGGCGGATTAAGGACTAAAGATAGATATTTGATACAGGATCTCGGCTTTCTGTTGGCAGGTATCTTACATATTATTAGCTGAATATCCTTGTTGATAAATCATTGGCTTCTTTAAATTAAATTGGCTTACCTACCGTCGTTTTAAATTTACTCGACTTTACTTAAAACATAAAATAAAATTAACTCAAACATAGCACTTTTTGTTCAATCTAGATACTCTATTTACGATTCATTAGCAACTAAAAACAAACTTTACTAAGCAAAACTTAAAATTGAAATTAGCACGCTGGCCAAAATACAGATATGCTTTCAAGGTGTTCTCAGAATGGACGGAAAGCAGCAATTTGTCAGTCTAGCTACAGGTGAACGGAAAGATGGTAATTGTTCCGCTGTACACATGAAGGATGTATTCGTTTACCTGCTTTTATTGTTAGTTTGGCAGATAATATTACGTCTGCTATGGGATAATGGACTTTATAGTTGTGAAAAAAGAAACGTTATTAAACGAGTCTATAGGAGGATTTATGTTTTTTTGCTATTATTTTTTATCAGGCGTTAATCTGTAGGTAATTTCAGACTTGGAATTTAGTGTTTCAAACATTTTTAAAATATTTTAAAGTGGTGTATTGCGTACTTTCTGCAATCGTGTTCGTGTCTAATTGTATTTTTAGTATAAGACTAGGTACAAAATAATACAAACTGTAAACGCCTACAACAATCATCATGCATTTTACCAATAACGTGATTGATTGCTCTCGAATTATCGGCAGGCGCTAATGTATTACATATCACATATCGTTGATAAATTACGCAGAGTGCACGCATTAATCAGATAATACTCTTCGATTTCAATATGTATTGATGCTTTTATCGATATTGCCAGATTTATCGATTGTTAATGAGTGCTGTGATAGGGTTGTAATTCGTTCGCATTGCTTGTTGCTTTATTCGTGTGGATTTCGATTGCATACCATTTTAAGATACCTATATTCTACTTTTTAGGGCTTAACAACGTCACGCCTTTTATCCCCGAAGGGGTAGACAGAGGTGCACATTACGGCACGTATTAACATAACTTGACTTTTTTATGGAATTGGTGGCAAACGAGCAGACGAGTCACCTGGTGTTAGGCGATCAGCGCCGCCGACTTAACTTAAGGGCTTAACATACCTTGAAAAAATTTATTGAAAGTCTGGTTAAAGAATGAAAGTAAAATTAAATATGTCCTGTTGTAATTGTGTGTCCACTGTGTAGTGTATATCAAAAACAGTAGACTTTAGTGAACTCTTAACTTCTGCATAATCACCCAAATCTGCATAATCACACAATTCTGTATGTTAATAGTATTTGATTACTTTATTAATAAAATTTATTTTATTTGTCCACAGAACAGCGCGCCAATGTGGGAGGAGTTTATATCAAAGGCGACGAAACTTCACTCCGCATTGAAGTAAGTATCGATAATTGTTTAATAACCGTTACATAAATAGGTAGTGTAGTACATGAGTACATACATACTTACCTACGTAGAAACGCCTCCACAGGTTTTGGACACGTTCGGTTTAGATTTGGGTAATGGGAACATGTTATTGTAAGCAAACATTTTCTCAAAAATGAGATCGACACCAGCAATTTATACTGCGCTAACTCAAAAAGCGTACTTTACAGTAGAGGCGTTTAAAGGGAAAAACGTGATAACTTTTACATTAATTAAGATACTTTTTTGTAATTTGGTATGCTTAATATTTAATTTATTCATTGTAATATCTCATATTTATATTTCCTTAATTATTTCTATTTTTTGATTTAGCGCAAGTTAGCCGTATATAAACGTAATTCATCAAAAAATTGTTACATCTTATACACGTCTAACTAACGTTAGCGTAGTGTAGTACGGGACGTCGTAGTGCATGATCAATCATCTGATGCATATTTCAATATTTTATAAAGAACATGTACTTACTTACAAAAAGAATAGTCAACGTACCATTAATAAACTAATTAATACGTTAACACATAAGTATTTACTATGTAAAAGTCGCTAAGTCGTTCATTTTACAAACGAACAAGTATACACACGCACGCACTAAACTACGCTAACTATGAGTTAGTGCAGTGTTGCACAGACTTTGACCAAAGTGATCCGCGCGCACACTCCGCTAATAATAGTTGGCGTAATATAAATCGAGTGATTTCAAAAAGTACCTTTACTTAGCGTTTTATAAGATTTGTAACTTTCTTATTTTTGCATATTTCTTCTCAATTTTTTTATGACGTATGTAAACACACATTTTAAGCAACTTGGCACAAAAAAGTTTTTTCCAAATTTCGAGTTAGCGTAGTATAAATTGCTGGTGTCGAGATATACACTAAACAGTTTAACATATAGTATTGACTTCGTTAGTTAAGTGACCATAACTATAGCTGCCTAACGTAGTTCGATTTATCAGTGGACCAAATTACTATTGAGGATTTTTTTGTTAAAATGTCACAATAGTAGCACGGTTGCTATATTATAGGGGTATTATAGGGGTATAATAATAAGCCTACACAAACAAATATTCGCATTATACATATCAACTGATCAAGTTCAACCGCAAGACATTAACATCGATGCAGTGTAACCCGACCGCTCAGGTCATTTCACAATTGTGCGGCTATTCACTGCCAAATTGGACGACATCATACAGTTATATGATGATAAAAACGTTATTGTTATGTCCTGTGCCTTTATATCTGTGTTTTTATTAGCTTTTACGTTAATACGTGGAGTCGTCCGTGTGGTATTTAGAAATTATTTCAGTTTTCCATCATATCCACTGAAAGAACATACCGGACTACCGGACGGAACGGGTTTACCGGGACTCCGGTTTAACGAGTAGGAGTCGAAATGGGGTGATGTTTAGTCAGTAAGAAACTGAAACTCTCTCTCGGCTCGCTCAAGGCAGAAGAATTCATTGGATGATTTTCCCCCTTATAAAAAGAATATAAATAACCCATTTTGCTACCATCTGTTTCTCGCGATTTTATCCTAACGGGGGTTTTCCGTATCAACATCACATCATTTGACGTGACTGATAATTTAGAGGAGTCCATTACTCGAGAGTTGATCGCAGTTTTAGAACATAATCTGACTTGCTAACCAATAAATTAGTAATAACAGCTTTATATCATTCCACCCAACCTTCACGACTATCTCCACATAAATCAATCGCTCTGTCCTGACATAAAATACAAGTAAATAAACATAAACATTTCGTAGTCGTTCGTAGAGGTCACGGTTACATGTGAATGTCATGTCAATTGGAGAGTTTATTGATACGACACTGACAGGCTTATTATTACGGTACTGGCTTTAGTCAACGGTCCTGCGGTAATGTAATATTGTTTCTTGCCATTCTGTCAAGGGGTATGTAATAAAGTATCTAGTATCTAGACTGAGTGTCTGTTTGTAATATTGTAATAACAGCTTTGTACTACATGCATAATGAATACACATGTGATACACACACCTAAATCACATTTTATATAATTTTTGTCGGTCTGTCTGTTTGTTTGTTCCGCCTAATCTTCGAAATAGCTGGACCGATTTTGACGGGAATTTTATTGGCATGTAGCTGATTTACTAAGGAATAACTAAGGCTTATTTTAGAATAAAGAACCCAAATTCTGTTAGAAATCATTCTACGCGGACGAAGTCACGGACAACAGCTACACTATACAATAGTCACAATCCACTTTTCTCCAATTTACTAAGAATTTTCGAATAACTAAAATAATGCTTAGCCGGAAGGGAACCAAATGCCCAACAAAGTCGTAGCTTAGTAGTCGCTATTTTTTACTGTATGCTTAAATATTTTAAATTACGCAACGGATTTTGATGCGGTTTTTTGTAATAGGTAGAGTGATTCAAGAGAAAGGTTTATATGTATAATACATGCATAATATATCACCAATGCACCCATGCGAAGCTGGGGCGGGTCGCTAGTGTAGTATAATATAGAAATTCTAACATAATAATATCTTCTTATTTGGCAGGTCTGCTCTGGTCGCCATAGCAGCGTTTCTGGATGCATTCCAGAAGATTGCAGACGCGGCCACCAATGCAAGGGGTGAGTCTTATAAATTATTGTTTGTTTTGTGTTGTCTGAGAAATATTTCGTTAATATTTTATTGAAAGCAATTATGGTGGCTGGTTTTCATATTAATTTCATTTTAAAAACACATTTTGAAGTTTATATACGCAGTATAGAAACCTATGATATGTTGATGGTAAGTTTTAAAAGGCAATATTGTTTAGCAATTAAAATAATACAACCATAAGTCAAGTGAAAAATAGTCACAAATCATTTAATTTTTAATAATCTCATAGACGATGTTTTACTTAAATACTATACAGATCTAAACCAGCTCAAAGCCTTGAGATCTTAACATCACGCGAGTTGTAATACCGGCAAAGCAGGAAAGGGATTGATAGTTCAATATTTCATACATTTTTAGTTATCTCCAAATCACTTAATTTTATCAATCATTGATGAATCAATCCTAAAATTGATCTATCAATCCTCAGTCCTTCAAATTGAACAACAAGCTTCAACAATTTGACTTAAAATAATGTAGTAATTATAATAGCATTATTAAATCTAATTATTATGATTAAATTATACTTGACTTTTAAGCACGAAACACGTTTTCGGATTATGTCAATAATTTCATTATTAATTTTGGTCCAAAATAATAATTATTGGAAAAATCGTTTGGTATTATTTTTTTCATAAATTAATTGCTCATCTGATTACTAAGATGTGTCATGGTAGAAGTCTTTAAATCGACGATCATAGATGTCGTTAGTAGCGAAGCGACCTAATTCGATTGGACTTAACATACAAACAATTAACACATTTAAAAAATTTACGAGACCCTTTGTATCAACAACAGGTCCCCTTGTACTTCGAAAGATCAGGTCGCAGGTTTTCAACTAACCAATTAAATTAGGCCACTAGGAATTGTGTAGTCTATTTAAGGGACGATAGTGCTTCTAATCCAATCGAGGTATTCGTAAACTTTACTGTAGACGCCTGGGACTCCGTCCATGCCACAGGGTATTGGTCCAAAGCTGACGACTCCTGTGACTTCGTACGTGCGGCCATTTTCGTACATGAGTGGGCCTCCGGAGTCACCTTTACAGGAATCCTTGCCTGGTTGTCCACCGGCGCAGAGCTGAGCGTTCCATAACGTGATACTGCGGCCGGGTAGTGAGTACACTGGTTGGCATTGCTGTGGAATTGTGGATGGGGTTAATATGGGTCAAGAGGTTGTGGATGGAGAATGTCGTGAGTTCCAAGTAAGATTCTCTCGATTCTTGTGTCGAACATAGAATTTATTGGGTCTGTATGACGGATGTAACAATAGACTCGTGTAAGTGGTGAAAAATACGTGTTAAGTTACATCTAATACACTGTTCCAACCCCTATGGGGACTAAATACTGTAATTTCGCCTGATAACTGTTGTCAGGGAACCATATAGAAAGTAGCATTAGCAATTCTCCGACATTTTTAATTGATTTTGTCTGGACTTTAAAAGAGAATATGACCTCTGAGTTTGTTTCGGCATTTCTTCTCAGAGTAGTCCGATAGGAAATGCCGGCCTCATCTAGTTATTTAAGAGATTGACGTGTAAAAGAGTTACATTGTAACCTATTTGCAAAATAAATATCATTTATCATTTAGCAAGTAAGACTTACCTCTTGGCTAACGAAAGGTAGATCAACGTGGAGCTTGACAGCGCTGTAGGACTGTCTCGTACTAACTGCTCCCCAACCAGCCGCGAATAATGTAAAGTTGATGGGACGGTTCTGAGGCAGCGTCAGGTCCTTGGTCGGGAGACAAATCGGCCGGATGAAGTCTGCGAAATCATTAAAATGGTGTTAAACTACGGAGAATGTGAGACTAAGAAAATATTGCTGTTTATCAGATGATAAGCGATATATATGCAGAGGATGGACTAATAAAAGCATCATCATATTCATCTCTGGTCATACAATTCAGGTTAGCATTTTGGTATTTACTGACATTGTACCAAAATGTATACAATACTACCTTCTGCCTGTAGCTTCGCCCGTGTTCCCGTGGGATAAAAACTTAAAAAGTAGCCTGTCTTTATAACAGACCATTATTTACCCCTGTTCCAAATTTCATCACGATCCCTTTAGCCATTTTGACATGATTGAGTAACAAAAATACAATAAATCACTTTTGTAATATTAGTAAGATACGCGACTAAACCAATTCGAAAGGAAAGTCTTCCTATGTACCTGTGAACGGTGCTGTTTGTGCCAGCCTGATCAGAGCGATATCATTCCTCTTTAACGCGCTCGCAGGGTTGTACTGAGGATGAGGATGGATCGACTCGATGTTGACTTTAATAACTCCATCTGTGCAGTCTTCGCCGCCGGCTTCTACAGGCGCGCAGTCTTTGCCGTCGTGAGCGATGTCGTATTCTCCTAAACGTACTCGTCGTCTGAAAGTGATTATAAGATTCTAATGAGTTTTTATAGAAAATAAATTCATCGTCTTCCAAAGATAATTCTTCTTCTTCATCATCATCATCATCATCAGCCGAGAGACGTCCATTGCTGAACAAAGGCCTACCACTTAGTCCTCCACTTTCCAATTTTCACAATTCTTCTTTAATTTAAGAAAGCATTATGCATTTATGAGTTGGCTTTAGTAAAACCGTGATATTTTAAAAACTCCAGCTTAAAGTACATATCATAATTTCTTTGTCAGGGAACCTGCCAATATATATACGAAACTAGCAAACCCGGCGAACTCTGTTTTCCATGATTTTTCCCGAATTTTCTTTGCCTTAAACCTCACGCAACCCGAGTCCTTTCCCACGAATGCAAAACCGTGGAAATCGGTTCGTGCGTTCTGGAGTTATAGCGTTAGGAAGGAAAACCCGACTTATTTTTATATAATAGATAAAACTTACGGCGTGCCAATAGTGAGAACTTGACCGGCGACACAGTGACCAGCTGTCAACACGTAGCGACCACTGATGAGAGCCCCACCGCAGAGCAGTTTCGTCACACCCTGCTTCACGTACTCGATTATCACCAACCATGGGTACTGGTCTACCGTTGTTGCGTTACCACCTGGAAGAAGGAGAGGTTTCAATGTTAGTTCTATGTAGTACTAGCAAACCCAATGATTTACCCTGGTTTCTTGCTTTTCTCTTTAATTTATCCAGAATTTTCTTTGCTATAAACCTCATGGAGCCTGAGACCTTTCCAACGAATGCAAAATCGTGGAAATCGGTTCGTGCGTTCTGGAATTATAGCGTCAGGAAGGAAAATCCGACCTCTTTTTATCAAAATGGAGTAATCAAGTCAAGAGCAAACTCGGCGAACTCCGTTTCGCCACAATTTTTTTTTCCTGATTTTTCTTTGCTATAAACCTCACGGAGCCCGAGACCTTTCCAACGAATGCAAAACCGTGTAAATCGGTTCGTGCGTTCCGGAGTTACAGCGTCAGGAAGGAAAACCCGACTTATTTTTATATAATAGATAATATCCATGTTTTAAGACTAAATTTCATTTTCTCCGCACACCTCTCTGATTTCTCTGTTACTTTTGTGCTTTGAGATATTCTCTTGAAAGAGGAGATGGTGATCTCTCTAAACTACAAAGATTTCATTTTTAGTTAAGAGGTTGCCGATCCAAGCATTGCTTCTCGGGCCCAGTAGGACTGACGACTGATCCGGTGCTGTGGACTACCTAGCGGGTTTACCGAAGCTCCGGCTCGAAAAGCAGGAGTAGGAACGGGGTGCTTTTTAGTCAGTAAGAGTCTGACACTCCCTCTCACCTTGCCCAAGGCGGGGGAAGACATTGGACGATTTTTCTTCCTTAAAAAAAGTATTGCTTCTCTTTAAAATAATTTCTGATTTCGGTTAAAACTTCAAAGTGTTTGTGTGACTCTTGACTTGATTACTCCAATTTTTATTAAAAAGCATTTGGAAATGTGTATAATGAGACTCCGGTGTTGGGTGAAGTTTTAAAATGAAATATACTGACCGACAATTTTATTTCCGACTCTGCTGTCCACACCACAACATTCGCTCCTCGGGTCTGGAGGGAAGGCGGTCATCTGGGCTTCGCAGCCACCGGGGGGTATCACTGTAGGGTCCCGGTTCGGAGGGGGGCCACAGCAGACGCTGTATTGTTCTGGACCTTCGCATCTGAAGAATAGAGTTTAATTTTTAATGCAGAGACCATATTAGTTGGTATAATGTAGTAACAGGTTACATTAAGACCTTTTTTTTAATTTGCTTTGACGACGTTTGGCTGCTAATCTCGCCTTTGTATGTTTCTCACATAATAAAGGGTGAACATATTGCTTAAGTTCAGAAGTCTGAAGACTTCCAGACTATACATATACATCCTACTGTCAATTTTTAATTATGGGAATCATTGTTTTTCTGGTAATGTATGAACCGCACAACATTTTGGTCAGCATTTATACCTGTTTACTTCTTGGCCATCGACATAGTCACGTGAAATTAAAACGTTTCGTTCGAATCTTATACCGAATGTAAATACAAAGGCGTACAGGCGTAGATATAAAATTAAAACCCATTTTCCTCAATTACTTGTGAAACTGGTTTCATGAGGCTACTAGCTAACAAAATGAATGATCAAGATAATAGATATAACCTAGGTAGAAGCATACGTTTGATATTGTAATTAATTGCCAAGTTGACTGCACGGTTGGTGCGGTGACTGGGCAACCGGCTGCCGGGCAACGTATAGTAGGTTCGATTTCCGCACGGAACAACTCTGGGTGATCCACAAATTGTTGTTTCGAGTCTGGTGTCATGTTTATGTGAACTTGTATGTTTGTAAACACACCCACAACGCAGGAGGAAATGCTAGTGCGGGGCAACGTTTTTAATAAAAAAAAGTAAACTGTTAATTACGATCACGTTCCATAACTGAAAATTCCGTCCTCAAAAAACCCAATAATACTTTGCTCAAGATGGTATGATAGTAAATTAGCGACACGGGGGATTCCTGTCAGAGACCTCGATGACGTCATCGCGGCCATTAAAGTAAATGGTAGACGAGGAAATACATTATGTATAAAGATACATACAACTTGTTATGCTACAGTAGGAATGTCAAGGACTTTTTAAGGCTATGTTTGAAGATGGTGCGAGGATTCGATACGTGGATACGTGCGAAATACGACGGGCCTTTTTGCGAGTCGCGTGATTTGTATGTTAACGTTGGGATAAGTATTAAGTATAAATAAATTATCTTACTAGCTAATAAGACACGACACTGTACATGTACAATGCATCTCTGCCTACCCCTTCGGGGACAAAAGGCGTGACGATACAAACATATTCTTAAAACTTTGCATTTAATACGAACTTTGGATTCATAATAGAAATTGACCTTCTGTTTTATGTGGTACATTACTCCTTACCTTGACTTCTGCACATAGGCGATGCTCTCACTCGGGACCGGTGGTTTTAGCAAGTTCGCTAAATGTGCGCACGAGTACAAGCTAACACATTGCCCCGCCACACCTTCAGGGGTGTAGCAGTTACCAGCTGGCTTCGGTGGACAGCACACCTGGAAATCAGAAGTATGGTTTTAAATCTACTGTCTGTAAGGGTGTGATGTTGAAGCTGATGAAGGGTTTACTAACAGAGATCGGACAAACTTAAACCTTAAAGCTGTTAAATTAATGGCTAATTTATATAACCTATCTATCTGTAGATTTGCTTACGGTATTACGTTATTAAAACTGGTTGTAAGTCTAAAATCCACCTGAAAATGAAGGGATTATGGCAAAACAATCTAGTCATGTACCAACACAATTCTAAACTTTGAACTGTAACAGAAACTTTAAGAAAGATAGAAAATGTCCAATAATTTTGTCCGATTAGGGAATATGGCCACCAGTTGCTTCGAGCCTTTAATTTCTTATTCTCCTTCAAAAAACATTTTTGCGATAAATAAATAAACCAAACTCCTCAAACAGTAATATCTAAACAAACACTACTAAAAGACGTGCACAAAAACCCTCCGAAGGTCCTCAAAGTGATTCTTGTTTGAGGAAACCTCTGAATGGGGAAATCAAAGAGTGGTACACAAAAAGTGTAATCGTTGGCGCTTAATTCATTGTGCCTTGGTCCTTCGGGAGAGGGGGCGGTTTGCAGACAACCGAACTGATTGATGTCGTGACGGATAATAGAGATGATGGACCCGTCAAATACAGTTTTATAATACGGTAGTTTCCTACTAGTCAAATTCAATACTTTTATCGAAATGTCAAAAACGTTACGTTTCTATGAATTTTGTATGAAATACTCTATTATGACGTCATTAGATTTTTACGTCCGTCCGTCCGATGAACCGAAGGAACTTGTTCTTGTGTTTACTTTTAAGTGATCGGTGACGCCTGAAGTTAATCATTAGTTGTATGAACTTTCTGGATGCCTAGTACAATTCTGAGGTTTTGGATCAAGGTCGTTTCGTTCAAGTTATAAGTATAATGGCAGTAGTTAGTTTCAAGTATTTATTAGTCATACGTTAACACTATATTTCTTTTCCACGGATTTTCTTTGGTAAAACCCATTTACGTTTCCTATTCTATTATACTTTAATATGACACTATTTCGATACATGGACGTACACAGTAATGCGTCCATTGTTAATAGTAGCTTATACGTCACTGATCACGTCATGACATTTTTTCCCTGGTTTTTATGCGGTTTCAAGGCATTTTTTGTATTTATTTTGCATTATTCTTCTATTTAAATAGGTTAATTAGTTTAGTAGTTGCGTAGGATTATTTAGGGCCATCTGAATTGAACTTTCTATTTATTTATTCTGATCCTAACTATAATGTCATCCAGTGATAAAAATAATTACGACACTGATTTGTAAGTTATCATGGTGTACGTGAACATTAGTTGTCTCGTTGCTGATATGGTGATGATGAATTAGTTACATTAAAGATTAAAGAGCAAAGGAGTATATAGTATACTTACAGCAGGTGCAGAACCAATGTAACCGCATTGTGACTTCTGAAGCAGCTCAATGTCTTGAGTGGTCCTATCCTTCTTGTTGATCAGGTCCAGTAGGACTTGACAGTTGTACACCGACACACACTGGCCATTCGCCCCGCTAGGCGTCCGACATGAAGATTCTGCGAAAAGAAATATAGAATTTAGCAAAAATATTCCCTGTGACAGATGTAGAAAGGTCCAAAATTGATTGAAGAGGGGTGCATTTAACAATTGGAGGAAGACTATACATTATGTAGGGGTAGGGTACAAAACAAATCATAAAATAATAAAGATCAATCATGATGAACCAAAACCAAAATACACGTACCTAGAAATAAAAAATATCGTAAAAAAGACAACACACGTAAATCCTAATGAGGGTTTCGCAAAACCCTTTTTGATTGTAGACGATTTAAAATGTAAAAACGGATCCCTGTGTAAACCCTTCACGATAAAAAAATAGTATTAGGTACACGTAGGTAAGGGAGGTATAGGTTTGCAAACGCTTTAGCCAAATCAGGTAAGTGACCAATGTATGCCCAATGTTCCGAGAATGTTAGAATTTATATGTATGGTTAGAAGTTAATTATCACTGCCTGGATTGCTCCGTCTGTCTATCCAACTGACTACCTTACTCAGAAGAACGTTAATTAGGTCTATGACACATTTAGGGCTCCCATCATATTTGTTGGCAGTATCTAGATAGTTTACTAGAGTTGCAAAAGATGATGCCTGATCCGGAGCTGCGGACTACCTAGCGGGTTTACCGGGGCTCCGGTTCAAAAAGCAGGATTAGGAACGGGGTGGTTTTTAGTCAGTAAGAGTCTGACACTCCCTCTCGCCTCGCCTAAGGCGAGAAAAGTCGTTGGATGATTTCCCCCTCAAAAAAAAAGAGTTGCAAAAGATGACAAGTACTGAATAGTTGAAGAATGTTTATATACCGAGAGTATTAAGGTGGTTTTTGTTTAGTAACGCCTTTTACAATTCAAGAAAAAATCAGAAAGAAAGAAAAATTATCGTGATCGAAACTCGACTGAACTATAAAACATACCCTTCTCGTGGGAGGTGTCTGTGGATGACAATTGAAAGTTAAAAGTTCAAATGCCAAAATTAATGGACTTACTTTAAAGGCTTCAATATTACCTGGTGCTTGTTTCTTATCTAAATGGCCTTCTATTGGAGTAGAAACAAAAAATGAGATGTGACACTAAATCAGACGAACGTTTTAATACAGATTGATGTTTTCCAACCATTCAGTAGTTATATTTGTCTAGTATTTGTACTGAACACACAATATCATATTCTGTTTGTATTGCTGTGAGTGCTAATGTATGCAGTCATTCTAAATATTGATATAGACTTACAAGGCAGTATGAAACGCTTGTGTATATGTGAAAATATGTACAGATTTATTGAGCGCTGCTTTACGATAATTTTGTTTGTGTAGATACGGTTACTAAAAAGAGATATTTGGCCTGAATTCCATAGAATATTTGTCCAAATTCTGAATGCAAAACATCAGATAGATTTGGTATTTAACGGGTTTTAATTTGTAGCTCGTATTTACAAACGCTTTTCACAGATCAAGGTAGAATCATACAGTTCAAAACGTCTAGATTCTCTAAGTTTGATAACCTAAAGCATACACCACTTGAATAAATAATTGAGGAATGCTACTAATCATTACGTTGCGATCAGTAGGAGCCGACCAGCGGGTAAAACCGCGCGAGATAAAGACATATTTGTCATATGTTCCATAGATAATGTGTCAAAGTTTTAAATGGAAATCATCAGATACAGATATTGCCATTGATGTGTTTAACCTCTTGTATGTATATGTTATAAGACACAATAGAAATTTCATTGTGTCTCGTGAGGATCCACGTCTCTGCACACGACGGGTTAAATTAGTAGTTACTGTTTACAAACGCTTTTGACAGGACAAGGAAAATCGTTTTCTAGATTAAAAAAAACATACCCTTCTTGTGTGAAGTGTCTGTGGATGAAAATTGAAATTTATAAGTTCAAATGCCAAAATTAATGTAGTAAACTAAGAGGCACTAGTGATTTTAATATTACCTGGTGCCTTTTCGTCATCAATATCATTCTCTGTTGAGTAATAAAACAGAAATGTTATATTAGACCAACTCAAAAGATCGTTTATTTGGACAATGATACATACAATATAGAGATCACTCATATGATTTAAATAAAACTACAAGTAGTACTCGTCCACAGAAACATAATACAACTAAATATTTCAACTAAAACCGAAAATTTTAATTTTCAAACAAAATGAATAATGAAATTAATTAAGTATTATATTCTGTGGGGTCAGTTCTATGTTTCTTGACCATAGAAGAGCTGTACTATTGTAGGTTATCTAGGAATATTACGGGCATGCGGCACAGCTATTATAATTCTGTATTTGTAAAGAGTGTTCAAAAAAGCTCAAACAGAAAAATACAATTTTTGGCTTAACTACTGGGCCTATTTCGCATATTTTTCGTATATTGTCAGCCAAGATGATAACAAATATGTGGTTTAAATTAAGTCATAAGAGGTTTCCCCATACGGTATATGTATTTAATAATGAACTTACCAGTACTGTTACTAATTTCATTGGTGGTAACTGGAGGGACTTCTAGAGTTGCGAAAAAAGTTCATTATTTTTAGAAAATGTATTTGATCGATTAATAGCTATTAATATCCGGGAAAAAGACCATCGATTCTAATTTGGCCTTGGAAAGTATTATCTGAGTAGTGTAGAGTTTCGTTGTCCGATCTAAACAAGCGTTTATTCTATTTATTTTATGGGATAATAACTCATAACGTAAATGGCTAAAAGTGGGTGTGGAATTTCTCATCTCCGCCTCTATGACTGTATATTCATATATTTAAACCCGTCATGTAATGTTACGTTATGTATAACGTTAATTTCAAAATTGTTAAACACATCACAGTGATTGGCTACTACCAGAAAGCTAATGTTATCATTTGTAGCCGTTTCGCTGTTTAAACCCGGCTTTTGTTTTATCAAATGAGATTAGTCAAACATAAACGAATTTCAAATAGCCTTTTGTTGATTTGTTTTGCTTTATGCTTGAAAATTGTTACATTTTGATATTATGGCCATAAGTTACGGTAGATGCAAGAACAAAGAAATAAAAAAACCATGTGTTTTGATAATTACATTGATGTAAACTGTTTATGGACAATATCACGGTTCACGCGATAGTGCATAATTCAAGACTATTTGCTAATATTTTTTTTGTGGAAATTGGATGGACACGATCTTATCCAAAAGGAATTTGTTTTAAAAATATAGATGTCTCTAATTTGTTATTGCGTGTTAAGTTTTTTCTTACATTGCCATAACATTGTTTTATTCTATGGTGTCTAATTCAATATACTCCTTAATCGATTCGATTGAGTTTTGTTATATTTTTGTTGAACTTACCAGTTTCAGTTCCATTGTGAACTTGTACTTCAGGTTTTGTAAATTTAGATTTTACGTTAGGGTCTACCTCTAGCTCTACCTCTGGGTTTACCTCTGGGTCTACCTTTGGGTCTACTTCTGGGTTTACCTCAGGGTCCACCTCTGGGTCTACGTCAGGGTCTACCTCAGGATCTACCTCAGGGTTTACCTTATGGTCTACCTCAGGGTCCACCTCTGGGTCTACCTCAAGGTTTACCTCAGGGTCTACCTCAGGATCCACTTCAGAGTCTATCTCAGATTCTACCGTAGTTGGTGCCTCAGGTACTGGCATTGCTAGAGTTAGAAAATCAATATTATTAAATAATTAGATCTCTAACTACTAACGTTCAGAATGAACAGCTAATAATTTGTAGCAATTAGAAGAATAACAACATCAAGGACATTTTTTTATAAATAATCGAGAAGACACATAGGTGAAGTTACACTAAGCAAAGTATTATAACAGATGGGTGGCATTAAGACAATTGTAATTGATTTTGGTAACTCACCAGTGGTTTCTAAATCGCTTTCTGTCAAATCAAAGAATGTCATTTAAAGGCGATGAGAAGAACAACGCAAATTTAACAGTCAGAATAGATTATTTCAGTTTGCACTAAAAAGTGTCGTAAAATTCCCAAACATGGTAAATCACTTCACAAAAATTCCAAAAATCCTACAATATTATATTCTGAATAGGAAGGTAGGCAGGCCTTTGCCCTGCAGTTGGACGATCATAGCTGATATCTAAAATCTACAATATTAACACATTGAACGCCGTGGTGGTCACCGGTGATCGACGTTAGCGGAGGATTTGCCTTCAACAGTTTTCTATTGGCAGTCAAAGATTTAAACGAAAGGTTAAATTGAATTGGAAAAGAAATCGCCAGTAAAACAACTCACCTCGTACCACAGGTTCGGGTAATTCTTCCGAAACTTCTGGCAAAGAATTTGTCTCATTTCCTACATCTATTTCTGTAGATTTAGAAATTGTTATTTTAATACGTGTATTATCATTACAAGCTTATACCGTATATGGATAATATGCTCTTATTTTCACTAAAGGACCGATAGGCAGGCTTTAAAGTCTTAGTTCTTTAAATGACGTTGCAACATGCAACACGAGTATCTTTGCAACGTCTTCCTAAGTCTAAGCTTGCGGATCAACCACTCATTGTTGCTACGAATAAATCTTGCATTATCATTAACAAGATTTTTTTTTTGCTTCTAAAGACCTTAATATTGTTCTTATTCTGTTCTTTATAAAGAACGAGTGTAATTTGTCTGATGCAAAATATTTCAATGACCGAAAGTAAACCATGGGTGAAAGTCTTTAAAATTCAAAATAAGCAAACACACTTTTAGTTGAAATATCGATTATGTGTGGTGTTATCGTATAACTGAGTTTGGCGATACCTGATTCAGTAAAATAATTTAATTGTTATATACAGAAACAGTCTTTGATTTTAGACAAGGATTAAGAAGTAGTGCTTTTCAAAGTGTGTTGGCAGAAGAAAGATTGTGAAAAGACGTATTTACAAGTCACAAAGATAACAAACGACCGAAAGAGAGTGAACCATAATTGAACGAAGTTAAAATTTAAAATCAAGAAACTCACTTTTAGGAGGTGGTCTAGCAGTTTTGCTCGGTGTTATCACTGAGTGTGGCGGTATTTTTTCTAGTAAAATATGTCATTTGTTATTTACAGAAACTGGACTTATGATACAAGATATAAAGGTCTTAAAAGAAGTACTTAACAGAGTTTGTTTAAACAATATTTTAAATATAACAGACTTACTTCCCGGGCGCTTTCCAATTTTTCTAGCTGTTGATAGAAATGTTTTAAAATAGTTATAAAGAGTTCGGCGTAATATTTTAAAAACAAATCTGTCTTTCAAAAAGTTACTTACGCCGCTGTTTATACCCTGGGCGACGGCCAGGACGGCCGGGACGATGATTAGGGCGGCCTAACGAAAACATGATGATAGTAAATTAAGTAATCGTACTAGATATTATGAAATAAATGTATAGCTTCAATATTTAAACGTTAAAAACTCACCATACGGATCGTGAACAGACGAAGAAGGAAGTAAACTTCCTGTTGAAATAATACAAAATAATAATAAACTAATTAATTGATTGGGAAACAAACATTAGTTTGAAGAAAGTGTGAAAATAGAAACAAAATTGTACAGAGATTAAGATTTCAATAAGTGAAGACCAAACTAAGATCTAAATCAGAAAGGTTTTTGAAATAAGCAAGAGCATGTTTAATTTACTTCTGAAAGAAAGCTAAAATAAGATTGCCAAAACGTTTTAAATTGTAGAACAAGATACAAGAAGATGCCAACTAGATAGAATAAAAGCACTACTAGTGCAAAACACACGCTTTCAATTTAAGAAAATAGTATTCAAAGAACAAACAATCAATCAATTGAACATAGGAAGAATCTTCATGAAGAAGGAGATACATTAGCAAAGGCTGCTAAATTGAGAACTACAGAAGAACAAATCATAGTTTTCTCAATGCACACACAACTCACCGATAGGTTTAATGATTACAATTTGTGGCCAATATTTGAAAAGCTTGTCTGTGAAACATAAGATTTTTTATTAGACACATTCACCCTTCATCGTTTAATATCATAATCCTTCCACGTAATGCTCTTTGTTACGCCAAATTAAACCCTAATAGCACGGTAAGGTTAAGTTTGTTTTCTCTAACAAATATTATATTCTCTTCATCATCACATTAAGAAATGTTAAGAAAATCAGCGTCATACTCTTTTTAATCAACTTTTTTGTCAATAGTTTTGGGATTATCATGGGAAGCATTATCAATGTTTATAGTTTTAGCATTCTAAATTTTATCATTTTCCTTTTTACTTGACTCACCTTTCAATCGATCATCGTATTTCGCGTAGATTTCTGTTAAAAAGTTATAAATGACTTTAGTTTATTTCCTATTTGGTTTATTATTTTCAATAACAACTGCGATTAAACAGCTTTTTTTTATACCACGACGGTGGTAAGAAAGCGCACGGTCCACCTGATGGTAAGTGGTTACCGTGGCCTATGAACGCTTGTAACACTTGGGGCATTACATGCGCCTTGTCACACTTAAGAAATCTATTTACTCCAATCTTGAAGATATACATACTACCTTTAGCAAATACCAATGTTTTTTCGATTAGATTTAATTTCTAATGAAAGTAATGCCAGTTTTAAACACTTACCACTTACAAGTTCTGTTAAACAAAATATAAATAAATTTTAATTAGCAAATGTTAATAGCAAACTCTAAGGTTCTACTTACAGGCTTAAAAAATATGTTCGTACCTTTTGGTTTTGGTTCATCTAAAATATTTTTAAATGGCAATAAACAAAGATTTATGAGTAACCTTGAAAATATGTCATTGTCATTAAATTTATTATGGAAGCTAAGGGATACCATAGTATGGAATTTGGTGCTTTAGTGGTTATTTATTTCAGGGTGCTTAGACAGTAAGTATTTACATCACAATTTTAGAAAATAAGGGTGCTGAGTACAATTTATTGTACAATTATAGTTGATCTCATATTATATAATATTCTTAGAAACACAAAAGAGATTTAAAATAGAACCGTATTTCTTACAAAAAAAGTTTAAAATTAAATGATAAAAGGTTACCTTCAATAACATTTTCATCTGCAATAAATAGGTCTTATAATTTAGGGATTCTTATTTAATTAATGTTTTGGAAAAATAAGTTGTATGTCAAGAATGTCGAAGTTTATTTTACAAGTAATTGTATTTGTCTTACCATCCTTTAATGTAAGTTTTTCTAGTAAAGAAAAAAAATAATGTAGTTATCTTAAATGATTTAAAAAAATAGTATTTTATTTTATTATTGTTGTATATTCGTTAACTCACCCTTATTCTTTTTAGGGTTCCGAAACTTATCTGTCAAAAAGATTATCACTCTAAATTATTATAATATAAATATGGGCAAGGCAATTTCCACTTTGCCGGAATGTGATTTAGGCTTATTTTAGCATACTAATTATGAGATTTTTGCGGTAATAGTGGCGCTATTGTAGTTTTTGGGTCTTTCAACCTCTTATATATCAATTGGTACTTGGTAGCATATAAAAAACCAAAACTATGTACACAGGTACAGGGAAAATAACCTTTATTTCAATGCAATAACATTTATGAAGAGGATACAGTAATTTTTCACATTATAAATAACTTTTAAAATATATTATCAATTTATCCCAACCCGCCAAATTGCTTTAAAAGATTTTCAACCTTTCTGTCCTGCAATAAAGTTAAAAATCAATTGAAATGAACTAACTACCTTATTTTACTTTTACAATATTATTATTATGAACTTGAAATAATATTTTATTGTAACCAATCCATCAATCTCTTATTACAGTTCAGGTTATACACATATAACCTCAGTAAGATATGAGCTGCCAATGTTTGGCCTTCACTGTTTTTTTTTTAATGTTTTGCTTGCTATCTCAACGTCGAAGATGCTCGTGTATCTTCGTATAAGTTCGTGGAACTTCGTGATTTGCAAATTAATATTATACTGTATCTCTTTATGTATGTTTTTTTTTGTTTCTACCTGGTTTGTTTACTGTATGTGTATTTTGTATGTCAATAAAAATGAGTCGGCATATTTTCGCGTAACTCCGAAACGGCTGTGGTAAATTGGATAAAACTTTTTTGTCGTGTTATTGTTAGGGCAAGGTTTGTGTGCAATATAATTCTATTAAGAAAATGGTAACCCTAAAAAAGAGTGGGAGCCGTCATTTAAAAAAAAAACTTTAGCTTTTAGATAATTTGAGTGTAAAACCTAGCTTCACTGACAGACAGACTGACGGACAATTCAATTTGACGTTTCAAAAGTGCATAATTAAGGATTAATTGAGATAAATACTTTGACTTTAAATAATTTATATTTATGTACCAATATCTTCTAAAATTATAATTCCTTAAACATTACATTAGCTTGTTTAGCTAAGCCAAGATCATTCGGCATGACAACAATACAAGTTATATGCACTTAGTAGGTATTTAACCGAACATTATTTTCCTTTCAAAGTGACTCATAGTTCTTAGAGTAGAGGTTATTGAATCGTACGTACGTATATATAGCTATACATAACCAGTTTATCATGGACTCTCTTTGTATGATCTTCCCGTATATTCAACGGTCAGTTTATATTGGTTCTGTATAGCTTCAACTGTACCCGTGTGTTCAATTAAGTATAATATGCGGTTCATATTTCCTTAGCCATATTCCTTGACGTTAAAGGATTATTTACTTGAACTTTGAATGCTTTAATTAATGTTGTTGGCTGTGGTTTCCATATCCTTTTTGAGGGACCTTTAACCGACGAGTGTGCATGAACAGACTGATGACTGTTGATGAAGCGAAAGAGGTGTGTAAGAATCTTAGCAATTGGCGTTCCATTTTCTCTGCCTACCCCAATTGGAGACAGGCGTGAGGTTATGTCTGTATTTTGTTTTTTTTTTCTTTTCTTTTAGTGTAAAATTGGTCACATTTGCGAGGTAGTTCTAAGGTCACGAGTAGGATCTATAATTAGAAGAGTTCTGAATTGCGCAAAAAAACACTCACAAAGTCCAATTAACAGGTTCACTTTTTATATCAACCTTGATTGTTTTAAAGCCAGTAAATAAAACTTCTAGAAATCGTCTATCTAGCTATTCAGAGTATAAATAGACATGCCCTTTAATATTATAAAAAGAAGCCCCTTTTTTGCATGTGTCTGTGTAAACGTGATAAACTAAAAAACTACCTAACCGAAATTTGTATGGTCTTCATCAATCGATAGGGTGATTCCTGAGGAAGGTTTTGGTATATAATTTATTATGTTTTTGACTATACCGGTAAAACCGCGGGCGCAAAACTATCCAACCGATTCAACAACCTTTAAATATTCGGTTGTAGCGTCATTTTTTTTTTATTGTTATATTATGTTATGTTGCCATATGACCAAGAATCTTTATGACCCATTCACCTCAAAATGGCAACGAGTTTGACAATGATGTAAGGCAACGTCATAATGGACTGGTTTTTTCAAAATCCGGTTAAGAGACCAGTTTTTAAATGGGATTCTTTGATTGAATGTTATGGCTGTATTTGTTTGTTTGTGTTTGTGTAATCAGTCATCTTCTAAACGTTTTAAAACTGGATTGACGGATTCTTTGATTGTGACTTCTAAAGGCAAGCGTCCACAGACCCGCATCGTACGCATTCCGTATGACGTCATCAGTACGCATCGCATGTAGGCATTGCTGATGATGCGGTCCGTACGATGCGGATCAGCGGACGCAGTTGTATGAGTTTCTATACAAGACAAACTAAAATCCGTTGCGTGCGATGCGTACGATGCGGATCTGTGGACGCGTACCTTAAATATCACTGCACACTCATGAAACACAGACCACGCAAGCAAAGCTTTAAAGAAGATTTTTCTCCATTTTAATTCCTAACAAACATACCGGTAAATCTACAGATCATTTATAAGTAACTAAGTCCTCCTTATACCAATTAATTTGCCACCATCTTGACTAACAGATATCCATCTACATTGTCTCATTAATGTCAATTCCTCGTCCATCTACTACTAATGAAGTCTAACCTACTACTGCTATCAAATGCACGATCCTGTTTGAAAGGGTAACTAGTTCTTATATCTTTGTGAGTTGATTAGCTATCTGACTCGACGTCGTTGCACTCGGAACACGGAACTACAGTCTGTGTTATTTGTTAATAATGTTGCTTTCTATCAGTGAAAGAATGGTTAAAATTTGTACAGTAATGAGGTTACTGGAGGCCCAATTACTCCTTTCGTCAATCTCTTCAATTCCCGAATCCCCAACAACCATCAAATTCCTAACACCTAAAAGGCCGGCCACTTATAAAGTCTTTGGTGTTTCGAGTGTCAATGCACTGATTGCTTACCATAAGGTGACCCGTCTGTTAGTTTACTGGCTTATTAATTTTAGTGCATTTAGAGTGGAATCAAAAAATTTTCTTTTTTTTTTAATGACCTGAATTCATCTGAAGTAAACAATCGGCATCGCTCATGGACACTCGCATTATTAAAGGAGTTACAAGTCCTTTTATAAATAATATTATCTTTAAAGTTCGATGCAATGGTTTCTCCACACTGGACGACAGCGTCTTTATCATATTTATTTGACAGTATAGTAATTTCAATTGACATGTTCAATGATTCTGTTGGTAGCATCAGAAACTGGAATTTATCATTTGTTTTGCTTGTTTGTTTACTAGTGTTGATAAACTTATTGTCAACGACCTTTAAATTTTCAGTTTAGTTATTGTAACAAAGAACCTTAAACAAATTGATTTATAAGTATCTGATATAGATATTAGTAAATAAAATAAAACTTAGTACGGTAAAACGGGGTGAATAGACATAAGACTGGGGTGAATAGATGTTAGAACATTTTCCCAACATTTATTCAACCCTCTTCTGTATCTATTTACGGTACTATTTGCAGTATAACATGTGTTACAAACGCATTATTTATGTTTATTTATTTTTAAAAGGCGTGTAATGTGAATAATTGCTTGAAGCGCAATTCCAACACTATGTTTGACTATAGACTCGCTCTTTACTCTTTACAAAGGCCGTAATAACAGTTATAAATGTGCGGAAATTGTCGGTAAAATACCTCGTGAGTCATAATATCACGACTGTTTTGTTCGAAGGTAATCAGCAGAATTGCTCATATTGGTTGTTGGACAAATTATTCGCCACTTTTCTTGACATATGCCCTAGGATTTACTTGCTATATGGATAACTTGGTAATTAAAATGGGATTTACGTTGTTGCACATATTTTTTGATGACGGAGGGGGGGGGGGGGCGCCTAGCTTTTGAGGATAAAAGGCCAGGGATTGTGGGATTTTTACTTCACTAGAACCATCCCGTCCATCCTCAAACCCTGTAAGGGGCACTAAGTCCTCACGCTGTAACACCTAGTACTTATAAGCACTTCTGTTTACATGAGGATTTAAATGTCATTTTCGCATGTTACACATAGAAATCTTAATAGTATCTGAATCATGATGCCTAAATATTATTGATACATGCAAAGATTCGTTTGATTATAATCACGTGTTAAATTACATGTTAATGTAATAATATTGCTTGTAAACCGGTTCTCGATTGAGTTTTATTGCAAAGTCATTTTACCTGTTTCTAAGTGTTATGTGAATTTGTTGTATTGTTATGTTTTTTTTTAATTATGTAGCTTCAAACTTGTTTATGTTTGAAGAGATGAGTTGATCGGAATCTTGAATTGAGCTTGGCACATGGTAATAGGATTGTCCTCTATCATATATTATGCATGACAATGACAGGTTGACTGGTATTGTTACGCTATGTATGAGCCTCTTAGGGTCATAATTTTATCATCAAAGAGCCATCAGACCACAGACGGGGTCCAGTAGGACTGATGCCTGATCCGAAGCTGCGACTACCTAGCGTGTTTACCGGCGCTCCGGCTCGAAAAGCAGGAGTAGGAACAGGGTGGTTTTTAGTCAGTAAGAGTCTGAAACTCGAAAGCAAGGCGGGCGAAGTCAATGGATGGTATTCTCCCTCAATAAAAGGGTTATCCCACCCAAAACATAAATGTGAAAGGCTGCCAAGTTCGATAATATTGGAATGCTTCGCCTATAAAAGAAGTGAGATCTAAATAAGTACCAAGTTCCATACACAGATCAGTTAAAAATGATATAACAAGTTGGCAAGTTTTCACACACTTTGTTATACTTAACTTTATTAACATTTCAAGGTTTCTCTGGTAATTTGAGAAAACCCATTGCTTTATTCTTCGTTATATTTATCTTTATTGTTCGTGTCCATCTCAAGTCCTTTAACGAATTTTAGGTAGGTCTACGTCCATTGAAGATATAGATATGTTTTAGTTCCTTAGGGGTATGAATTTACACCTTCATTATTTTTAAAACCGACTCACACTTGGCCATTTTCAGACTTTACCTTGTAAAGACTTACCTCCATGCCAAATTTCAAGTCAATACGACGGAAGTGGTCTAGGTTTTTGATGAGTGAGTGAGTCAGTCAGTCAGTGAGTGTATAGTAAAAATAGCGATTTTCTGACGTCAATATCTCAAGTAGATACATTAATGAAATTTTGTATTTTAGATAAGTTAGATCTCGATCAGATATAGAAATTTCATATGCGTAGATAAAATAAGTTTGTAGTTGTAGGTGGGTCAAACTTGGCCCGAAAGTGGTTCGTGTAATATAACCCACGGCCGGTGTGTCGGGTTTATTTACTTGGCGGACACACTGCCTTGTCTAGGATAATAAATACGTTATTTAAGTCACGTTATTTAACTTTATTAACATTTCAAGGTTTCTCTGATATTTGAGAAAACCCATGTTATTTACTATATTAACTTTATTGTTCGTGTCCATCTCAAGTCCTTTATCAAATGATAGGTGTACGTGGGTGATGTGTGTGATTGCTTCTACAAAATTGTTCTTAGCATTTAACTTTGTGGAGTCATTATTTTTAATAATGTTTACTATGAAAGGGCGTGGTTTATTCTTTAGAACTATTATTGGTATTGTTGATTATCGAATTTTCTTTGGTATAAGTTTTGTAGTTGTGTTTTGAAAAGTGGGTGTGTAACATACGTTTGTTTATAATGTCTTAAGGAAAATAAAGCTAAAGTCACGTGATTTCTTGACGAGGTTTGTTATTATACGATTACGAGATTAACGACTGCATGCTGGGTTCATAATAATATAATCAAAGGATAAATGTAGGTACCTATAGCCCGCTGGCATGTAAATAAACTGAACTCAAAATAACTGAACTGAACGCATAATATAATGCCGGGTAAGTTCGGGTTATTTTGACCCACTGAGGTATATTTGATAAAAATCCTATAACCAATAGGAATCTAGAACAAAGTGTAGATTAGTTTTTCAATAGTCTAAATGTTTGGGTCAGAAATTTCCCCAAATGCCAAACAAACCAGATTTTACGGTATTAGTCAGGTTATCTCATTCAGAACCTAATTGTGATCTAACGATAGGTACTACTTAGTTGTAAACTCGATGCGTCATACAATGTATAATGTCAACAACTTCATTTTATTGAAGGAAAGGTCGCCAGTCACATTGGCGTTATGATGTCAGTGTGTGATAATCCGAAGTCAAAAAAAGTGATTGGGAATTTTCGAAACCGTGACCTGAATCCTGTCTAATTTAATTCTTAGTTGTATAAAAAATCTCTATCGATTTCGATCACGGTCGCCAGTCTGTCTAACTATACTAGCCCACTATGCAGTCCACAAGTGTGTGCGCAAACACATGTACATTCTTTGTTAATCTGTTTCCTCACTCTTATAAACCAATGGGGCCAGCCTTTGCGTGCTTCCCGAGACACGGAGGTGAAACACCACCGAACCTCCTGACTCCGAGCTAGTAATGGTCGGCACGGAAATCGAACTCGCTACACGATGCACAGCAGCTAGTTGCCCAACCACGACGCCAACCATACAATCCTTAGTTTTATAGATTTCTATCGGGTACGTGTAATGTTTAAAAAGTTTTATATCTCATGTCACTTATGGTCAAAATTGATGACCTGAAGATAATGATTAGTCCGTCTGAAGAAGTTATTTTTTATTAACTTTAAATTAATAAAGCGCGATTTTTTTTCCAAAATATTATCGAGTGATGTGAAGAACATTATTAGTTCGAGTTAGTTATCAGGTATAACAAAATTATCCATACCTACCAATTTATCACATAATTGCGGGTCATCAATACTTTTTATTTTATTCACATAATATTAATTTACTTCAACTGGTTTTTTCATAATCTTATGATTGATTGTTTTAACTAGTCAGACCAGAATAAATGAAGGTGACTATAAAGACATTTTTAATTAAAATCTAACTAATTTCAAACAGCCATAAAGGTTTTTAATTTTTATTTGAGAAGTTCAATATAGGTAATAAAAATAAATAATTATCGAATCGAAATCTGTTCAGTTGCTTTTTTTAAGGAGGGAAAATCATCCAATTACTTCTCTCTCCTTGGGCGAGGCGAGAGGGAGTGTCAGACTCTTACTTACTCAAAAACCACCCCGTTCCTACTCCTGCTTTTCAAACCAGAGCCCCGGTAAACCCGCTAGGTAGTCCGCAGCTTCGGCTGTTTAATAGCTACGTAGCACATTTCTGGTGGAAAACCACCCGTTTGCTTTCCGTTTTTTTTAAATATTTGATTGAATCTCTTTTAGCGTTGCACTTTTACATTCATTCAGTCATACAGTACAGTTTATTATTATTTTCTCAGAGATAGCACAATAATTCTAACATTCTAATACTCATCTATGAATTATCTTACAACGTATCTCGTTTATCGAGGTCACGCCCCCATCGTATTTACATAACACGCTTTAATTAACTTATTAATATAAACCAATGTATTCATTTTGAATTACTAAACAGTAAACATAACTTTTTCCTGTTAAATCTTCGTTTGTCTAGGCTAATATAAAATTGGAGTGTCTGTTTGTTATATTGAAATAACCGCTTTATATATTATATGCATATACGATACATACACCAAAATATTAAATTTTACATATTTTGTCTGATTGTTCCGGTTTATCTCTGAAATGGCTGGACTAATCTGAAAAGAATTTATTGGGAAATAGCTAAGGTACTAATACTAATATTTTACCTACCTATTTTAGAAAAAAATCAAAAACCCAAAATGTGTCAGAAGTCATTATTCTATGGGGACGAACTCTTGGAAAACGGCGTGATTTATGATGTTATCAGCTGATTAGGTAAAGAAGTTTCTTTTGGTTTGTTGTTATTTTCAAAAGTGAGGGTTATTGAACTAAGATATATCAAGTTTTATGCAGGTAGGTAACAAATGTTACAAAATTACCTTTTTGGTCGTTAACTCGTAAGATTATTGATTTATTTCCATGTGATTCTATTGGATATTTGTTCCTAATGGGTAGACAGAAACAACAAAGCATCATCTACCTACTACAAGAACTATGAGCACTATTTTGCTTCCTCAATCATGCAATTAGTCATAGCTTGTTAGGAATTTTACACACAATTTTTTCAGTATGTTTTCCCCTTAATTTTATTACTTATATGATGTTCCTGAACTAGGTACGCCTAGTGATATCCACATCGTTAAAATATTTTAGAAATAAATTCTCAACCGTATCTGCAATCTCTATAACTACCAACCAGATACTGATGCAGTTTTCTTCATTGGATAGATTGATAAAATAAAGTTTTAGAGAAGTAATCGTAGTAACTGTGGGTAGAAATATATTTCGATATTTAGAAAGATATAACTATAAAATATTATACTGGTACAAATCTCGTTTTTATTATAATTCTACTTTCGTTCATATTCTTATGTCAACGAAAATACCTACATTGCCATACCTAAAACAAATAGGAATTTAATCGTCACGCAGGTACTTATTATGTTCACTCAATTTGTAAATTGATGTTCGAAAAATATCGATTCTCGCAATCTTGTAATCGATTGTATGTTGGATGTATGTATTATTCGCCAACCACTTGTATGTATGTTGCAGGATTTTTTATTTTAATTACACACTTTAATAAGTGACCTCTGCGAAATTTGTTTGGATAATGCTTGCAGTTACGTCATTTATATCTTTAGTTAATAAATAAAGATTGTATATTTATTTCCTTTTTTATTTAAAAGAGGGTTTTTCTGAAAACAGTTTTGAGTTACCCTCATACAATGATTTTAGCAATTGTCTCGAAAATAGAGGGTTTTAATCTTGACTTAACAAGAAACAATTTATTAGTTATCCATTAACCTCTTGTATGCCAGTATATGAGACACAATAGAAAACACATTAGGTACGTCTCGCATAGATTTGCGCTCCCGGTATATTACAGGTTAAACATTATGCTATGCAAATGTAGGTTTTTTTATGATGGAGTTTCTTGCTCGTTCTTGTCCATTCGAATCTACACTTTGGAACGAGCACCTAGCTTCACTGACAGACAGACTGACGGACAATTCAATTTAGACGTTTCAAAAGTGCCTAATTTAGGATTAATTGAAATAAATGCTTTAACTTTGACTTTATATCACGATGGTGGCAAGAAAGCACACGGTCCACCTGATGGTAAGTGGTTACCGTGGGCCTATGAACGCCGACCCTTAAGAAACCTATTTACCTGTAGGTATCTGTAACCCCCTATATGTATAGAAATTGGAAGGATTTTTACACAATAAACTATTTTATAGTTTACCTTCCTAGCCAGAGGCATCCCTGCATATAAATACAAGTCTGATAGTCTCAGTTAGATAACTAAGAGGTCGTATAAATGACCTTATGTCAAATATAAGTGACAAAGAATTTTCGCTTTTATTTTTATTCTAGTAGGGTATATTAATAGCTTTTTATTTTGTTTCCAATAAGGCATAATGCTGTATAAATTACTTTATTTTTAGTTTTGAAGCATAAATATCGTTGTATACTCGTAATAATGAAAAGTTAATGATATTTTTTATCACTATGCCGGCGTTGTGCCGGTATGTAGGTATATTATGATAATTTTAGACAAGTTTAATACTTTTTCATTATACTAATTCAGTTGTAATATTTAAAATACTAATATAATAACTGAAATTAACACCTAACACGTTTTATTACGGTTGAATATTGTACTAACCGTTTTGAAATAATAAGTTAGGTACTTTTATAATGAAAAGTGATTAGAATGTAGTTAAAACTTTTAAAAACCGGTACAATATACGTAAAGTCTAAACATCAACATACCTACTAACGATTTTTCCCCAAAAAAACCTTAATACGAGTTCGTATTAAGGAGTTCCTTAAAGTACAAAATAACATACGAAAAAAAATCCACTTACGTCCATTTACAACGCAGGCACTGACAGCCAAAATGGCCACGAATATTAAATTCATTTTAATAAAAAAAAATATTATAAAATTATTAATTTAAATTTTCGAATTAAGAATATCACAGTTTCATTATACACCGTCACTACACGACCGCTTCACTCCGTGGTCCGGCTAACTGTGTTCGTTATTCGAATCGTCCATACATTTTAGACTTCTACGATCTTGCACGGTCATCGTGTCGTGCAAAATAAACATGGGATTGTCACCTCTATTGCTGTATAGTAAGAAGTATGAAAATTGTATATCAGTTTTTAGCAATGATGATGAACTTGCGAGCTTAACTGGTCTTACTAGTGACTTCACGCAGATTCTTGGAATTATTGTACGTAAGTTTTTTTTTTTTAAGGAACGTATTTTATATTGTTTATGGGGTCATATTTTTATTGATATTGTAACTGTCCATTACGAAGTTTTGTGTTCCATTTTCGATTTGTTCAGAGCATAGGGGGTATTTTGGGATCTCTTCGTATGAAGTTTGTTATGCCTACCCGGCATCAAGTTTATACTGATTTTGACTTTAATTTCGCTAAGTATTTAATATCATATTCTTTTTTTAAACACTTTAGAATTTTCTCCTGTGTCGTGGGTTTACAAATATACTTACAAGTTTACATACACATGACACGAAACAACAATTTATTATGGATTACATAAAGAGTCGCTCCGTGCGGGAATTGAACCCGCTACTTGTTGTGCTAAATAACCGACAGCCGTGCCAACCGTGTAGTCGACACTAGCTACTTCCATGCGGTTTCACCCGCTCTGCTCGGCTCCTACTGGTCGTAGCGTGATGTTTTATAGCATATAGCCTAGCCTCGAATACGGACTACTAAATCTAACCAGTAGTTCCAGAGATTAGCGCATTCAAACAAATTCTTCAGATTTATATATTAGTAGATAGATAGATAGGATTGAAACTAAATTATTGAAATGAGTATCTATCTATTATGTTTCTGTATTGAGGTACATTTTTACGCATAATTTCTTTTAAAAACCTGAATTTATCCAAGGATTTAGCATTAAGATTATAAGCTTATTCACTTTTGTCCTATCAGATTAATTCAATGTAACAGAGAACGAAACAATAGTCATTAAACACAAATCTAGACACACCGTGAAGTCTTAATTTGTGTCCTAAGACGGATCATTAAATCCAAGAAATAATCTTACATTATCCTATGTATTTTATACACGTGTGTTAATACCACCTTCGTACCCGGGTGGGCACAGAATAGGGTAGATGACTAATTTTAATTTTAATGTCCGTCTTGTAGATAATTTTAAAACATTAGACACTTTTAGATAAGTTTTATACGTAGAAATGACGTATAGTTTTATCTAAGTATTGTTATCTTATATGACAAAAAAAATTTACAACTATGATATATCATAAATACAATCCTGAAAACACCGGAACACTAAGTCCGGCGCGTCCCAGGGAAACAAATCAGAAGATATTATTATATCAGAAGAAAAGGAAACGCTTCAGTCATATGTGCACTATTGTCCACAGTTTACTCTGACAATGGTCCCAATATAAATCGGAAATCCACTATCTATTGTTTATAAATGTTTTAAAAATATACATCATAATTCAACGTATCAAGGACTATTGATAAGCCACAATACATTAATGTTGTTTTCCAGCTACCCACAATGCGTAAAGATAAATTCGTAGTATTATGATTATGTTATGAATTAAGTGAATCCCTGTTTACAGGAGTTTTCAGAGTCTGGATAAGGGGCTTGATAAAATATGTTAAGCATTACTGCATTACATGACGTCATGCCTTTTAATCTTTTAATTAGGTGGCCGGGAGTATTATTATCTCGAACAACGGAGCAGGTTACCGGGGCTCTGGCTCAAAGCAGGAGAACGAACGGGGTGGTTTTTAGTCAGTAAGAGTCTGACACTCTCTCGCCTCGCCCAAGGCGAAAGAAGTCATTGAATGATTTTACCCACTTAAAAAAGGGGTATTATTATCTAAATGTAACTCCTTCTTTTTACGAGTTACAGTTAGATTTAGTTTTCTGTGGGGCTTTAGTTCATAAGCCATCCTGTTGGTGAATCCAAAAAATATCAGAATAATAGAAAGAAGTGAAGTACTATTATTAGGTATTTATCAGTTACTTTATAGTAATTTCTTTTTGGAATATCTTCATAAGTTTATAATTCAAATTAGTAGTTTGTATTTAGTAAACTACTACATATACATACTTATCTACATAACATTATAGGGTGGTAAATGCAATATGCACGCACGCCCCTCACGAAATACTCGAACCTGCTTATAGTCAGCACGACGTAGACGTAGGTACTATTACAAATACTCAATTAAAATCAATCGTCAAATTCAAAATTACACATTTAAACAAATCTTCAACAGTTTCGGTAATTTAGTCCTAATCGGGTAGTACAAAGTTACATAACCATGTAGGTAGGTAAATAGAACCACGTACTAAATGTAGGTAACACCTACGTTTCATTAGTTATGATATGAATCCTGCTTACCCCGTTGGGGAATAACTGATTGTTGTTAAGATAAATTGAAAGTAGTGGGTCGCCCCGGCTTCACACGTGTTCCTTCTTTCATTAATACCTACTTTGTATCCTAGTAACTGCTAGCAAATCAGTAGATCTAGTAGATCTTATCTTAGCTAAAAGAAAATGCAAAAAATGGAAGTATGTGGCAGGATTGTGATCATGACTGGTCATCATCATCATTATATCAGCCACGAGACGTCCATTGCTAACCTTAGACCTCTCAAAATAACTTCCAGAACAGCCAGCTGGCAGCCAAAATTTATCCGATTCGGTGCAGTCGTTCCCGAGTTATGCGCTTACCTACATACATTCCATCGAATAATTTTTATTTAAATTGTTTACTTGTATTATGAATCATACGGATAAACTTTGCATACCTACCTAGTTGTCAAGAATACTGACTTATTCATACTTTTAATATGTACGTGTTATTCCCCGACTATAGTACTTGTACTTTGTATGGAAACTGACCTACCTTTGCACAAGCCGAGGATGTGATTTGTACTGTACATATTATATACATAACCTGTCTCCCAGGGGGTAGGCAGAGACTATGGAGGGCCAATTGGAACGATTGTCACATACCTCTTTTACTTCATCGACAGTCATTAGTGTTTTCATGCATACTCGTCGGTTATGGGTACCTACCTTTTTATAAAAGAGATTAGGTTAGACAGATGCTGGACAATATTATAAGTAGCGCTTTCTTCTGTTTGCCGTGAAGCTTTTAAACTTGCTATATCCAACCCGTTTCCCAAGAGTTGCTTATATAGAGGAGATCCATAGTCCAGCAATAGATTGTCAAGGGCACTCAAGGGTTAGTGATGTTTTTGAACACAATTCTACCTCCATATTATAAGTAGAACATTAAATATATTTACGCGAAACGTTTAGATAGAAAAACCGCAATTAGACGCTTTGAAACAGGAAAATAACAAAATAAATCCTTTGTTTATGATAAACTAAGAATTTAATATGTTTAATATATGTCAGAGTAGGTATTTTACGTATATTATATTGTTTCAAAAAGTTATTTGTGTGTGAAATTTCAAATAATATACAGGAAAATCGGTTACAATAAAATGAGACGAGTTCTTTATTTTTCTTTATACACGTGCCGAATAAGTATATTATTTATCATTCATAACGTCACGCTTATTAATTTCCGATGGGGGTAAACAGAGGTACACGAAAAAGGTATGATACACTTTTCATTAGATACTTACAGACAAACTAGACATATAATTTTGTTGGTACTGTACACTGACTTATTATAAGTTTTAACATGTAACAGGTAGTTGTAACCTTTTAATAAATAAATAAATAATAGTAACTAATTTTCAAGCAGGTATTTAAATTAAAATGTCACCAATTCGAAGACTGACTGAAATCATAGGAAAATATTGTCTATTTTCCATTCATTTCTCTTGCCAATGCAATAATTGTATCCTTGATCCTTAAAAGTAAGCGTCCACAGGCCCGCATCGTACGCATCGCACGCATTTCGTATGACGTCATCGGTACGCATCGCATGTAGGCATTGCTGATGATGCGGATCAGTGGACGCAGTTGTATGAGTTTCTATACAAGACAAACTAAAATCCGTTGCGTACGATGCGGGCCTGTTAAATCAGTAGCATATGCTCTTATCTATATATTAATACGTGATGCAAAAACTTTGGACCGCTTTTTACGAAAATTGCGCGGACGTAGGAGCATAAAATTTGGTACACTTATAGTTTATGTGTAGGAGAAGTGCAGGACGCTAATATTTTTCAAAAATAATGCTTATAAAGTACATTAAATTAATAAATAAAACATTACACACACATGCATAGTATCTGATCGTATTTGACGAAACGTCAAAATCGATAGACATTGCGATGATATTGACGTCTCATATGAATAGAGTTTTATAAAAGAGTTTGTTTGAGTTTGAGTTAAATAAAAATTATCCTTGAACGTATGTTAAGTGGTATTGTAAATTAAATCGTATATGGTTGAATTTCAACCACTAGGCGACCACTAGTATTTATTTAATAAATTAATTTACTTGTTACAGGTGCGACAAAGGAGATTGGTACGGCGTTGACCCGCGTCTGCTTACGTCACAGAGCCATTGAGACCAGGATGAAGACGTTTATAAGGTAAATTCTTGTTTACTATATGTATGACGTCATAATCATTGTAAACAAAACAATTAAGGTTATCTTTACGTGTAGGTAACTTGTTTCTTTAGGATCGAAATTATGTTTGTATCTATCTATAAGGGGCTTGCAGACTACACTGTATACTATGGATGCATTAAAGAGTATATGAGTTACTTAGCTTATGTCTGGTGTTCGAGTATCGTGTTAGGCTTGCGAAACATAACTACTAATATTAACTGACTTTCAAATAGGGAAGGAAAGTGTTTATGCATATTATTCTGTAGTATTAATAAGTAACTACTAGGTACTAATGATAATGTTGACTGTTGCTAACCGACTGCCGCGCACGCTACAACTCTGTGTGACCCACAAACTGTTGTTTTGGTTCTGGGTGTCATGTGCATGTGAACTTGTATGTTTGTAAACGCACCCACGACACAGGAGAAAATCCCAGTGCAGGGCAACGATTTAAACAAAAAATGAATAACCTTCTTCCAGTACTTAAGTACTTACATATTCAATCTTTTGCATCTAAGCACGTCATCAATTGCATACCAACCTACGTCATTGCAAATACCAACGGTACGTTGCGGTTTCCATACTATCATTAGTCGTCAAGCCTTCGCAAGCAGTGACGTCAAATAAGATTTCTCTTAGGAACTGGATTCTGTTGAGGATGACGCGGATACTTACATATATTTAATAGAGACCGGGCATCCTTTTAAACTGCTACGTCTAACTTGTCTGTCAGGCGTCAAACTCCCTCTTATGTAGAAGAAAGCCTATAGTCCAGGTTAGGAAAGTCTATAAAAACCCCCCCTTAAAATGACCATGTATAATAATTCTCCCATTAAAAAAAGACCGGATCCTTTGCAAGCGTCCATAAGCTCACTTATATCAAGCTAAACGCCTTCTTAACAGGCTTGTGCTTGTAGATGCTTGTCGACACGTGGGAAGCATGGAAACATGCCATTAATTAACAGTTACAATTGACAGGAGGAAATACTAGTATAGTAATGTTTAAAAAATGGATAACAAAGTCAATAATTACGCGTACTATATACTAGATTTGCGAGTTTTACCGGTTAAGTCTGTCCTTTGTGCTTATTGCAAGTAAAATAGTATACCTACTCGTACATCAGATCTAGTATATATCAAGTTAGATTTCAACTTTATTACAAAGTCATAAAGTTGATGAATAACCACAACTTATTTCTAAAGACAATAGTGTGAATTTATTTTTTGTATCATTCTTAAATGTTGTTATTTTAACTTTGATTCATAAGATGAGCAGTGTTGAGTTCAATTCTCAGCCAGGGAAACCCTTTAAAACTCGATCAAAACCGCTTTTTCTTTCTGTTGCTCTTAAGTATTAATTCATATACATATAAGTACTAGCAAACCCGGCGAACTTTGTTTCGCCACCAATGATGTTCCCTGTTTTCCTGCTTTTCTCTTGAATAATTTCCTGAATTTTCTTTGCTATAAATCTCACGGAGCTCGTGACCTTTCCAAGGAATGCAAAACCGTGCAAATCGCTTCGTGCCTTCTGGAGTTATAGCGTCAGAAAGGAAAACCCGATTTATTTTTATATTATAGACTAGCTACTTCCGCGCGGTTTCACCCGCACTGCTCGGTTCCTATTGATCGTGGCGTGATGATTTATAGCTTATAACCTTCCTCGATAAATGCGCTATCCAACACAAAAATAATTATTTAAATCGGACCAGTAGTTCCGGAGATTAGCGCATTCAAACAAACAAACAAACAAACTCTTCAGCTTTATAATATTAATAAGTATAAGTATAATAATAAGTATAGATACAAGAAATACAATCCTGACCTACCGTAGAACCTGGGAAAGACCGCTAGTAGAAACTTGTTTTCAATGTATTGATTACCTACTCTTAATTAGAACAAGTCAACTATCCCGTCAGACTGGATATGATATGCGATAGTCCCTGTGGGTTTTTCTTTCTGGAAATTACTGGGGAATTACAATCTTAAAGTCCAACTAACTAATTGTATGTAGGTAGTTTTTTATGGTATAAGCCGGTAAACAAGCAGACGGATCACCTGATGGTAAGCAATCGGCGTTGCCCATGGACACCCGAAACACCAGAGGCGTTACAAGTGCGTTGCCGGTTTTATGGGGGTTAGGAATTTAAGGGTTGTTGGGGAATCGGGGATTGGGAAGATTGAGAAAGGGGTAATTGGGCCTTCGGTAGCCTCACTCACAGAACGCAAGCGTTGTTACCCGACTGCGCCAGAAGGAGGGTTATGTTTTTCGAGTGTATGTATGTATGTATGTATGTATGTATGTATGTATGTATAATTGTTTGGCACGCTCTACAGCCTAAACGGCTTGATAGATTTTGACTTGAGAGGTGTCGTTAGATTCGTATTTACTGTGAGAGTGACACTGGGTATATCAAAATTATAAAAAAACAAAATGGCGGATTTTTGGCGCCAAATTCGAATATTTCTCACTCTCTAGCCTAAACGGCTTAATGGATTTTGACTTGAGAGGTGTCGTTAGATTCGTATTTACTGTGAGAGTGACACTGGATATATCAAAAAATTAAAAAACCAAAATGGCGAATTTTTGGCGCCAAATTCGAATATTTCTCACTCTCTAGCCTGAACGACTCGATGGATTTTCGCTTGATAGGGGTCGTTTGATTCGTATTTACTGTGAGAGTGACACTAGATATATCAAAATACAAAAATAATAAAACTAAAAAAAAATTAAATAAAAAACGGTAATTTAAAAAACTAAAAAACCCGACTGCGTTTCTTTATTATATTAAAATGAAAAAAACCCCAAAACAAGAAAGTCATCGTAAAATTTAAGCAGTCGGGACCCATTCTAGAAAGCAAGCCGTATGTCACACAAAGTCTTCATATTTAGAATGGGTCCCGACTGCTTAAATTTTACGATGACTTTCTTGTTTTAGGGTTTTTTCATTTTAATATTATAAAATAATGAAACGCAGTCGGGTTTTTTAGTTTTTTAAATTACCGTTTTTTATTTCACGTCGGTTTTCTGTGAGGCCGTGGTATCACTCGAGCCGGCCCATTCGTGCCGAAGCGTAGCTGTCCCGCATTTTAAACATAATAATGGCAAATGAATGTTTGCGAAGGCGTACATGACAAGATGCTTATGCTTATCTCTGCGCACCCCCATAAGGGACAGGCGTGAGGTTATGTATGTATGTATGTAAACAGGAAAATTATTTTTAAACTGGTATTGCAAGTATCTGGTGGAAAGTGCGTGTAAAGTAGTATTTGTTTGAGGATATTTCCTTAAGGTGAATGTTCCGATCGCCTTTTCATACATTTTTCGTTCACGGTATACTCTCCGTACATAGACACTTTTTGCACAAAACTAATCACTTTATCACTTTTGTACGGTCAAGAATCTGCATATAACTTTTTGGTAAATAATTCGCATTATATATGGAGAAAAACAGTCTTGAAAACCGTGAAAAATTTGGCATTTCTTTTACTAGTGTTAGTGCAATTTGACAATCAAACATATCGGAATGTCTGGATAGGTTATAATATTAAACGCTAGATGGCGTGCACCCGATAATGTAAATTTGAAGAATCATTACTAATTTTATAACAATAGTTTTCATTAAAAAACATTACAATAATTTAAAACTAACTATCGTAAACGAAAATATAAAACATTGTGGTCGTGTGTGAAAAAAATGTTAGCGTTAGTTATTATTATTGTCACTGGCAACAATAAAAAAATTTAAATTCGTTCGTAGACAAAATACGATGTTGCCGTTCCGTCGAACATGACCTTTGACACGTTGCCAAACTTATTTAGTACCATCAGATGGTTGACTTGAAATAAAATACATTTCGAAGAGTTTGCGTAGCATTACGCTAGGCTTTACGCGCGGAATTTCTTGTATGTTTTTGATCAATGAAAATTCATTGATTCGAAGTAATATTTCTTGTATGTATTTCTTTCCAATTTAATATGATTATTGCAAAGTATTGTAGTATATGTTGTTTATAAGTAAGTAATTTTATTTCAAAATAAAAATACCTACCAACTAATAAATATTAGCAAGTCAGCCCGTGAGTTTAGCTGGCTATTACAAACTAAAATCCTCATATTAGAAATCACCGATCGATATTATATTGTTTTCTCAGATTAGTAATACAAATAAGTTTGGACGGACAAACATTAGTATTATTTGTCACATTATATTGCGTCTGCTACATGAATCCCGCGCGTTCCGAAACACTCAAAATCAGTTGAACGGACGGTAAAACAAGTATCTTTAAATTTCTAATGTTATAGTAAATAGAGTATAATTATATAATATCATTTTATGATTTTATTATGGTTGTTCTGCAGCGATTTTTCAATTGATGTTATATCATAATTTGGGTAAGTAAAAATTTTATTGCTATAATTTTTCTGAATTTCGGAACGTATTTAATAAATTCTGTTTTATCTATGGTATGGATATTTACTTTGCAATAATTTTCATGACATGAGACTACATTTTGCTGCAATTACAAGCGATTTGATCTGGTTTTGTTATAATTTCGTTTCAATTTTATGCGAATAGGTACTGAGTTTATAAAAGTAACATAATATTGTCTTGTACTTATATAATTAGTTTTTGTGTATTTCGGATTCCGTTTACATCTAGGTACCTACTATGTCGGGGTCCTACGAGAAAGCTGGCGTATCAACGCCACGAATATTCAGGCGCCCGTAAATCGTCAAAACGAGTGAAAAGCGCATTCAGTTGGATACATGTGGACGACAAGATAGTAAACGTGTAAATTATAACTCAAGTTGTGGCCAGCTTCATTGTAAACAAACTTTAGTTTTCAAGTACGTATAGAGTCATCAGTTGTTGAGCCATCTACATGTAAACTTAGAACTCTTTTAGTAATAAGCGTTTCATCCCTCTTCTTCACATGACCATACCAAGAAAAACGATTTCCTTTCAATTTTGCTCTATCATTGGATAATAATGTTCTAGTTATGAATAAAAAGCATGAATATTACTATCAAGTAAATTCTATATTGCATGTCCACTTTATAATTTATTTTAGCATCTTCTTACTATAATATTAAATCTATTTCAGGTTCAAGGACAAATGCGTGTCAGTAACATGGATAAATGCTACTTCATATGTTTTATTTCAGTCAATGAACCTTTGACTGTTATAGAAGTTTGTCGAGATAATATAATGACTTTATCAGCAATATGATGCCAAAGTTAATACACTTTTTTAAAGAATGTATTCTGCCAGAAATAGTTTTGAGACATGTTCAAAAAATGCGAAATGTATACCTAGGTATGAAAGGTACACAATTTTTTTTTATTTTATTTTATGATTTCCATTGATTTCAATCTATATTATATTTTTTTCTTGTGGGATATTGTTTTCATCCACATCAAAAGTTAAACACAAAATATACTAATTATAGTAATTTTCTTTCGCAGCAGCTGTGTAGCGGTAGTTTCCAGGCAATAATGAGGAAGGATGAGCGAAAACAACACGACAAATGTTTTTTTATTGTACTATTATAGTAGTGTGTTTAGAATCTACATTATCAATGTTTACAGTCATGTTTTTTTTGATGTCAGAAAACTGAAATGGTGTACTCGTCGTAATGAACATAATGTTCATAATGTGATATGAATACATTGACCTATTTTAAGGTTTCTGAAAAACAAAAAGGAAAGTTGTTGCTTTTTTATTTCCTTATGTAGTATAGTGATTATGGATGCTTAGATATTCTCAAACATTTTTCCGCTTTGATTGCAATCTATTATTCTGGTTGCCTTGTTTATGAATTATAGTTTTGAATTATTATTTTGAATGAGATTATTTTTTATTAATCAGTCACGTATCAAGCATTCATATCACATAAATACTTGTAATAATTGCAGGTTAGTATATACATTCTATTAAATAATGTATAAGATAATAAAATAAAACTGTCTTACATTGCATTCTTGACATTCATTTTATTCCCAAACTAGTGACCCGCCCCGTTTTCGCACGGGTGCAAAATTATCAGTTTCCCTACTATAATATACATGTATTATACATATAAACCTTCCTCTTGAATCACTCTATCGATTAAAAGAAACAGCATCAAAATCCTTAGTGTAGAAAGCATACATATGAATATAGGGACAGAGAAAACGACTTTGTTTTATGCTATTTAGTACCTAAATATAACACTACTTATACCTTTTATTTTTAGAACATAATAGCATCAGATGGTGTTCTTTAGTTCCTAATCCCCAAGACATAATTTCTACAGGTACCAGCCTATTAACTTTTAAATGCACGCCATCTAGTGGTTAATTTTGAAGAAAGGTTGATTTTAAAGTAGGCGCTATGTCTATGTGTGTATAAATGACTGTAAACAGAGTTGGATATTAATATTTCGCTTTTATGGCAAATCGGATGGGTTTTGAGGCGATAATTTGACTAATTCCGATAAAGTGGGATGCCTGATTTTCGCATTATTATTTCTGTTACTTAATATTGTTCCAATGACACTCAAAACAACATAAAACTGAAAATGTTCAATTCAGCGCCATCTATCGGGAAACGAGCCATGAAGAGCTCGGAACATTCACCTTAAAGAAATTCCTCCTTCGGAACATTTTTGTTTATTCCGCATCATATTTTGGTGTTGCGAACAAACATTATTTAGTTTGTATTGATAAGAAATATTGTATGCTCATCGTGAAGTTTTCGAAGAATAAATACTTTACAGTTTACCTCTTGTCCTGTTTAAACATGATCGTATACAAATACGCAAATGAACATTGCGTTTTCCTCTTCCATAAGTACTTGAACCAACTAAGGTCTTTACTGTCTTTATTAGATTTTGGACTTTATTGCAAAGGGTTAAGGTTGATTATTTAATTACTTAAGAAAGGGTAGCTTGATCTGCTGCTGTGTTTACCTGCTATCTATATATACTTGTACATAAAAAACTTAATATTGTGTAATACGATAAGGCCCTTATATTATAAAATTATAATCAATGACTAGTACATAGTACAGGGAGGAAATACATAGTTTTTTTATGAATTTTCCTCAAAAAGAAGTTGTGTTAGATAATATAATTATCATGTACTTTGTTGTCAATGACCTCCTCTAGTTATATATAATTAGTGGGTATTCGTTGAATAAGATAAGTGTTTAGCTTGTTAAGGAAAATGTATCTATTACACTAGATATAATGGTAGGAAACCCCAGCAGCGGTAGGAAACGTTCTTATTTATTTATTTATTTATTATTAATATGTTAACACGGTTCAACGAACCAATTACATTAACACATACAAAATATAGAATTATAAAAATAAAATTGAAATAAAAGGAAGAAAAACATAAAAAATTACATCACAATAAAATTGGTAAAACAAAAACAAAAAAGACAATCAATAATATACTATTGCACAGTACACGAAAGCAATTAAAAGAAATAACATTTTTAGATACTAGAGGCTTTCACAAAAGCTTAGGCAGACCCTTTTAATTTCTTTAAGCTCATCCACGAATAGATCACAGTCAGGGTAGGCTTCCATGAGGCTATTGAGCGCGGACAGGACACGAGGAATAGGAGAGGATGCCCTGGCCACGGTACGACATGCGGGCACAGATAGCAGACGGTGCCTGCGAGCGCGTATGTAGTTGTTAGGAGCATATAGTCGAACCAGTTCATTGTGAAGGTCAGGAGCATCAATTATCCCTCTGTAGATTTTAAGCGCGATGTGGAGTTGGTTAAAGTTTCTTCTAGTATCCAACATATTAAAACCTAGACATCCTACAAGGTACTTTGTCGGATACATGTATGGATAGTACCCCAGAGAACATTTGTAAAGATTTACAAAAATTTCTTTTGTACTTTTTCAAGCATGAGTGAATAAGAAGCCTCGTATGGACTCCAAACGCATGAGCTGGCCTCCAGCTTGCTTCTGACTAGCGTATTATATAGGAGCTTATGATGATGTTATGATGTTGTAATAATACAAGACTTACATATAATGAGATATGTATATCTGGTTCTTAGATTAGTCGCAAATGCAACTATCGAACGAAGTATTACGAACTCAAATACCGTGTCACTCAAAGCCCATATAAAGACAATCTTTGCTAACGATTTTCTAAATAAAAAAAAAGACTTCTAAAGATCTTTTGTCTTTAAATATGTTTTGTTGAAAGTTTTGTTTTAATATACAAGTAAGTTTACACTTTCAAAAGCGAGTCAACGGGATCCTAAAGAGAATAACGGTTTTGTTAAAGCCTTAGTAATTAACTAAGTGATTAGTGGTTCTGTTCCATTGATCAGGTCTTACAAACATTTAAACGAATGGACCAGCTCGAACCGAGTGATATCACAGCCTCACAGAAAACCGGCGTGAAATCACGTGTGAATGAGTTTAAGACAGCGTACCTATTTGAGTACTTCAAGTCTTACGTTCCGGGATGTTCATGGACTGGACCAATTACTTTCCATCATGTCCATGGCATCCGTCAGGTCGCTTACATCTAACTATCCTTAATGCTAGTTAATGCTTAGCCCCAAAACTAGAACTAAACCAAAACAGATAATCATATAAACTGAAAGGCTAAACCGTAATGCTCAGAAAGGTTTTCAACACTAATTTTGTACTTTTCCTTCCAGCGCTCTAATGGATACCCTAATAACTCCGCTGTCGGAACGCGCTGACGAGTGGCGTCGTGGAGCCTGCACTACTGGCGCATTGGGCCGAGAGCATGCGAGGGAATGCAAGCGTGCCCGAGCTGAACTTCGACGCCGCGTCACTGAGGCACAAAGGCACGCGAGGAAGGCTAGACGAGCACCACCTGATGCGAAGAGACGCGCTGATGTTTGCATGCAGGTGAGTGGAAGCCAAATGGTACATGAGTTTTATTAGCAACTAGCAAACCCGGCGAACCGAACTACGTTTCGCCACCAATGATGTTCTCTGTTTTTCCGCTTTTCTCTTGAATTTTCCTGCTATAAACCTCACAGAGCCCGAGACCTTTCTACCGCATGCAAAACCCTGGAAATCGGATCGTGTATTCTGGAGTTACAGCGTTAGGAAGGAAAACCCGATTTATTTTTATATTTATACATCTATACATTATACATCTATAAATATAAAAATAAATCGGGTTTTCATGACATAGGTAGGACATCTCCTACCTATGTCCAATGGATTGGACAATTATTATGAGGTCGTGGGTTGTGGGACATGTCTTGATCTAATGGGATTAGATATGTTTATTGTTCTTTATGTGTTTTGTTGATTAATGGCTATCAGAGTAACGAAGGAAAATGGGTGGAATTCCTAGATGAACAAATGAACAATTGGACGGTTGGAGTAATTTGGATGTTGAATTAATAAACATAGTCTGTACAGACTCCCACGATGCTATAATCAAAAGCTAGTCTGTGTTCCCTGATGGGTATAACCTGGGTATCTTCAAGGCCCAAGTGAATAGGTTGCTCATGGGCAGACGTGCTCCACTAAAGGTCGCATCATCACTTACCACTAGTCGAGATTGATCATCATCATCAAATATAAAAAAGTCATAATTTAAATGATTATTAGTATTACGAAATAGCTAAAAGAATTTGTAGTTATTGTACTATAATATCGTAATCAACCATTCCAGGACATACAAGAACGCAAGCAACAGCTGGAGGAGATGGAAGAGAAGGCGGTGAAGGCCGCGCTCATCGAGGAACGAAGCCGCTTCTGCCACTTCGTGTCGCTCCTGAACCCCGTTGTGGTGAGTACTGTACCGTGTACCCTTAGTATGAACTATGAATTTGCTTTACGTTTAAAATAATCGCAACGAGAGCGCGATCGGCGCGGCGCTCTGATTGGCCGGCTCGAATAAATCAGCCAATCAGAGCAAACTCATAATTATTAAGGGTATTGGTTGTAGGTGATGTAGTTATTTTAAGGATTGTGGAATTCGAGTTAATGGAGATAGGTGATGTATATTATGCCCTGGTAGAAAATGAGCTGAAATTAAAAACGATGACTTTTGCAAAATTTTTTGCGGGCGGTCTTTGGACCAAGGGGGAGGCCTTTGTTCAGCATTGGACGTCTGATGATGATGATGATGGGTGGTCTTTTACAAACCGTGATTGAATTTGCCATGTAAGATCTTTATTCTTCAGACCACCACAGATGGGGCCGATGCTCGATCCGGAGCTGCGGTTTTAGTCAGTAAATGTCTGACACTTCCTCTCGCCTCACCCAAGGCGGGAGAAGTCATTGTATGATTTATCCTCCTCAAATTCTTTCTCGGATGCCATATAGTGTGTATTCTTAATTAAAATATCGTCATATGTTTACAGGAATCTGAAGTGGCAATGTTAGCGGAGGTCGGACATTTACAAGAAGGCAGCGAGCAGCTCATCAGACACACAGCTGAACCCAGGACACTGCCGGCTGCCAGTTTACAGGTAATTGCTGATAGCTTCTGCACAACTCTCTTATAATCATAAAACATATTTAATCAATTTAATAATCGTATTGGCTTAATATCGAGTCGTAAATTAAGATCCACAACGTCACGCCTTTTATCCCCGAAGGGATAGGCAGAGGTGCACATTACGGCACGTAATACCGCTGTACAATGTACACCCACTTTTCACCATTTGTCTTATAAGTCCCATGTAATGCCTATTGCCATATTACTGGGCATAAATTCTAGACTCCGTGCTAATACTGAGAAACCACTGGACCAACGAGGCAGTCAATTAAGATAAATATTTTAGCATTATACATCGAGAAACAATGCTTATTTGTAAAGGGCTCGTTAATTAAAATTAGATTTTAAAATATCGGCTTGCCTTTATGAAACTTTGACACTAAATACAATACCCAATTTTTACGTTCAATTTTTAAATTTCCAGGTGATATGCGACATAAAGTCGTGCTACAGCGGCTGGGCCGAGTCAGGGTCGGCGCCCCATTCACCGTCCGCCTCGTCTCGTCTCGGAAGCCGCAAGTCGTCACTCACCTCGATATCTTCATTGAACAGTCAGTGTTCTGAACAGCATGGTAAGTTATTGGTGCCTTTACCCTGTTTCTTTGGTGAATTTTGATAAGATTGGAAATTGGTTTCATTTTTTTTGTGGGGTAAACGTTTTTCGTGACTCATTTGGCCTAAAGTTAATTTTAAAATCAAGGTGTCGGAGCCTTCTACTGTTAATTTGAAAGTCGGGAAGTTTTCTTTCTAGGGAGTAGCGTGATAAAAAAGTGAGAATTCTCTGAGGGCTTAGAACGAGTAGTAGTGTTTGTAAAACAAACTCGTATCTACTAAGCCTTCTGATCACGCCTGGTGGAAATAAAATTAAAAAAAATACCAAAACCAAATAATGGTAGTCAGATTTAAATTTTTAACGGCCCTATTTACCGTAACTTAATGTATTGCTTACATACAATTTACAGGCGTATCCGGTTCAACAGTAAGTTGCTCTACCCCGATATCGAACGCGTCCTCAGCGGGCACAATTCCTGCTCCTTCCAGCGACTCTCAACACTGTCTAACACAGGTACATTTACCCTACTAGACGGCAGGTCAAACTACACCATTATTTCTGGACTTTCAACCTTATGCTCTTGTGGTAAAGTTGAAAATTGGTTGAGAGATTGGTGTAGGTTGATGTGCGTTTGTGAGAAGTAGTTTTCTTAGATTATTGTGAATATTATAGTAGATTATATATTTTTTTAAATAGTGTTTGTAGTGTTGTAGATGAGATGATTTTAATTGCTGTAGAACTTTTATTTTTTGTTGTTGATTATTTTTTTTATTTTTGCTTTTTTTGTGTTTTTTTTTTCATACGCTTTTTAGTCCGCGTTCCGGTTGTCGAGTGTCTGCAGCGCGGACTCCGGATTTCGATCGCAGGACGCACTACAGCGTCGCTCGCTCTACGTTGACAATGTAATTACATTATTATATGCAAATGTAGCCTTTACCTTACTAACGTCCTAAAATTTAAATAAGTTCGAGTACTTGTAGCCATTACCTTACTAACTTCCTAAAAGTTTATCAAATTCGCGTGGTTGTAGCCTTAACCCTACTAATTTTCTAAAACTTTACCTTTGGGTACTAGTAGCATTTACCCTATGAACTTCCTAAAACAACCACATTTTAAGATAAAATACCGTACCATAAAATGTAAAGTTATTGCATGCTCATAGTATTGTATCAGGCGCTACAGGTTGTTAAAATAAAGTAGATAAAATATTATTAGCTTTTATAAGGTCAAGCATGTACCTTGCCTACTTGTTCTGTAGTTGGTATAAAACTATAACTATATTTATAGAATATAATTGTGTCCATGGGCCTGATTGTTAGCCCCCTATTCCATAAAAAACACTTAAAAGGTATGTACACAATCTTATTCCTAATGCCCAGTAGGGCTGATTTTACTCAAAGGCTCAAAGAGCAGGAGAGGGACGGAGAGGTTTTTACTCAGTAAGAGTGACACTGCTCTCACCTCACCCAAGAACGACGGCAAGAAGACATTGGATGATTTTCCCCACTTGAAAAAAAAATTCGTAATAACAAGATTCTAAAGAAGAAGTTTTGCTTGCCATGATTTCTGTTTACCATTTTCGCTTCACAATTATTTGATTTCTAAATATTTATTAAGGTACTCTGAAATCTGAAATATAAACTCCTACACAAATCTTCCGAGCAATGTAACACACGGTGCACTAATTGCTACGCGTATTGTTGCAGGGTTCGGACAATCAGAGCGTCAGCAGCGAGTGTATGACTCAGGCCAAGAGCCACACCGAGGACGACCACACGGACGATGGACATGACGTCATGAGCAATGCAGGTATATTCCAGCATTGGCCTTGCAATACTCTTTCTAACTAGTATTTAGACAGGAGTTAAAGGCAGTGAAGAAATAAATTAAACTTAAGTACGTTAAAATTAAGCTTTTCTGTAGCTTAGCATTAATGGTCATGTAAAGTAAACATGTATATTGTATACAATATTTTTAGCTCAACCGTTTGAAGTTTGAAGATACTTACTTATCTGCTTCAAAATTTAATTGCAAGATTCTACTTCATTCACACATATTACTTATTAAATAAAAGATTGTAATAATATGGAACTAGAAAAACTGTAAACGAGCAGAAGGGGGTTTGGCGGATTACGGAGATTGGGGAGGTTTAGGTAACCTCATTTATACAACGAAACACAACGCAAGCGTTGTTTCACATCGGTTTTCTGTGAAGCCATCTATCACTCCGGTTGAGTAGACCCATTTGTGTCGTAGCCTGGCAGTCTCACAATAATGGAAATGTCCGAGGAAACCTATCAGTAGACTGTCACAGGCTGTTTATATTAAAAGAAAGACTAAATTAAATTAGACATAAGTCAAGGAAATTTGCAAAATGAAGGCATTTATTTATTCTGATCCCTACGGGAGATAGATGCGACTATATTTAGACTATGGCTACAACAATATTATTTCTCCCCAGCATCAGCGACTTGGCCAGATCTGAAAGATACAGCACAGTTCGAGAGAGCAGCCTCAGCCATCATGGGCGGTAGACCACATACTATTTCTGCAGGTATGTTGGAAAACTGTGTTTTAAATCTTTCTGATAAGGTTTATTTTACGTTTTCAGACACGGATAGTATTTGATGATTGATATTTTATTTGACGTTTCGATGAGTAGCTTTAATGGAATTATAAAAAAAAAACTTAAGTCTTTGGATTGCTTATAAGTTAAGTTGTTAGTAAAAAGTCGTATTATTTACCAATGGTAATTATATTATGGGGTAATCACAATAAGGTGATGATGATAAAGATGTCACCATCAATACGTTAGTATAAGTTGCGGGATTTTCAAAACCTTTATGCATGAGAACGAGCGTCTTACAGCCCCTGGCCTCCATTGTACGCGCCCCATACCGCCCCCACAGGACTTTAAAAGAGACTCGACAGACGAAACCTCTGAATTTGTTTCGGCAATTCTTCTTAGAGCAGTCCGATAGGAAAAATCAGCCTCATCTAGTTATTTAAGAGATTGACGTGTAAAAGGGTTACATTGTAACCTATTTGCAATAATAAATATAATTTACCCCTGTCCCCGCAGCGTACGAGCGCGGCCACCCCCGCGCGGCGCTGAGCGTGCACACGTTCGCAGACGACACACGGGACTCGCACATCTACGCACGACCGCCGCTGCCTACTGTACGTGTTATTGTTATTCTATATACTACCTTATTGACCATTAGGTACAGTCAAAACTCTACAGAATTGTAGAAGTTTGATAAATTGAATTAAACGCCCATTTTACCACATGTATGCCTTTTATTCCTTAAATGAATGTTTTGGTATGTCTATTATGTTATACTTTATTGCCAGTCATGTTAAACTTTATAAATTCATGGTAAAATCGCAACTATTATAGAAGTTTGGCAAATTGAATTGAGCTCCCATTTTACCATAAAATACAATACAAAATTCCTCAAATTGATATTTTAGTATGTCTATTATGTTATACTTTATTGCCAGTAATGTTATGAGTCACAGCTAAGATAAAGGGGAGCCTGTCGATATACTAACTGCCACACTCAGAGTAATTTAATGCTTACTTAAACTATTCCTTAGTAACGATTTTGTATGGAAAACAATTGCTAAGGACTGGGTTAAGTAACCATTAAATGACTCTGAGTGCGCGAGTAAGTCATAATTCTAATCTTTATTTTTGATGACCAAAAAATAAAAGTTTGACGTTTACATTTACTCTTTACATACTCACGACACAATATATTGTTATTACGGAAAGTTATATTTATTAATTTATTACCATTCTCTAGCGATGTTCCTCCCTGGAGCGTCCAGCAGTCCCGAACAAGTCCGGCAACGCCAACACGTGCCAGCAGGAGTTCAAGCCGAGCAAACCTTCCTCACTACCCCCGCATCTCACTAAAGGTTAATATATTAATTTATTATGTGGGACATAAGAATGATTTTGTATTGTTTGCAACTTCAAATGGTGATTAGATTTAAAAAAAAAGTTGTTATAATATAGACAAAAAAGTATTAGGATTAAAGTTTCTGAAGATATTCTTAAGTAAATAGCACCTACTACAATTTTAATAGCAATACCTACCACGCAAATATTTTTGCTATAATCAGAATTCAAGTTGATTTCTTTACCTAAGGGCTAATTTTGAATACACACATAATTCTTAACTATAAAATAAAATTAACATTTGACAGTTTTTAGTATGGAACAATAAAATTGTCAAATATTCAAAATTATTCCTCCTTTGTAATTTATCTGACGTTGGAAGAATCAGTTCTAACCACCGTACTACTCAAATTCAAATAATAATTACTTAACCCAGTCCTTAGCATTTGTTTTCAGATCAAAATCGTTATTAACGAATAGTTTAAGTAATCATTAAATATCTCATCTAATACTTATGTAATATTAATATCATAGTATATTGAATTTGTATGTTTTGTGCGTAGAGATGCCGCAGGCGCTGTACGTGAACATGTCGGAGCTGGCGACGCTGGCCGCGTCGCGCGCGCAACTACACAACGCCGAGCATCCGCCGCAAGAGAAGGTCAGTCTCACACCACTCTTACTTCTACACATTTTTCCACGTGGGGGAGACACTGATATATTCTCGTAGCCGTAACTATACGTACCAAACTATTGGATGACATTACGATATCCTACTAATTAAAATTATAAATGCAAATGTTCGTATGTTTGTGTGTTTGTTATTTCATGTTAACTATACACACTTTGTACTACCCTGGTTTTCATTATTTCATGAACCTTTCGGGGAAACGACCCCGGCTAGTAGATTAACACACGGTGAAGTACGTATCTTCAAACGGATTTTACAAATTAATCGAGGTTGATTTGCTGAGGTATTGGGTGTGAAGAAATTACAAGGACCCATCGTTTTGTAAATTAATCTATTCTGAAAGCTAGATAGAAGCGTAGTGTGCACAGCTAGTTTATAAATGATCGGTCGGTGAAGCTACTGAGCTTCGGCGGATAAAAAGGTGGCCAGTGCAGAAGCTAGTTTTTAGCCTTAAATACCATTACTTACTGACATACACGACGACCTAATAAAAGCGTGTTAAAAATTATTGAAATAACACCTGAGCAAATCCCGAATAAACCACTAGTATTCTTACAAAGCTAAAAGAAAACTGCAATGTTATGACCACACTCTATTTTATTTATAAAATTAATACATCAGTCAAAGTATTAGAAATAAATAATTAGAAATACTGATTTGCATCTCTCTTCTTAAGAAGAACTTATTTAATAAAAACTACTATCTATCATTTTTATATAAATCCATACTAAGAAACGTCGTGTTAATTATAATATTTGCTCATAACTTTCGAACGGCTGAACCGATTTTCATAATCTTTGGTATCTGGATCGATTTCCGTTCTAAGCAGTAGAGTCAAAGACAAAAAAACCGGGCTAAGTGCGAGACGGACTCGCCCATGAAGGGTTCCGTAGCAGCAAGTAGATGACATAATATCAAAGTTATAAAATAACTTGGTTTTGCATAGTGTTTGTATGAACGACCAAGTTATATTTGCGGTTTTTGAAAATGTTTTATTTCTTAAAAACTAATAATGATATCTCGTTCAAACCAATTTTCGTTGGTAGTTTCCATTGAAATCTACAGCATATATTTTTTTTAGATTCCTCACTCTCTTATTTTAAAAGTTAGAGGGGGGGGGACACACTCATTTTTCCACTTTGGAGGCGTCTAACTTTCAAATGATTGATTTTGACTAAAAGTGGTTTTAGGAACCTTAATGTCTTTTTTAAAGACCTATCCATAGACACCCATCACGGATATGTTAGCTAAAAAAAAATTTTTTTTGAATCAGTTCCATGTATGGAGTGCCCCCCATTAATTTTTAAATTTAATAATTTTTATTCAAAATTCGAATAGCGGTTATCCAAATACATCAACCTACAAAGTTTTAACAATGTAAGCCCAACAGTTTCGGAAATAAATGGCTGTGACATACGGACGGACGGACGGACGGACAGACAGACATGACGAATCTATAAGGGTTCCGTTTTTTGCCATTTGGCTACGGAACCCTAAAAAAGTTTTACCTACATAAAAAATATTTTTTATCAATTCTTTTTGGCATTGATTTTAATCAGTTTTTAAAAAATAAATTATTAAGAATTAATTTTAAACCTTATATCAATACCTTAAAGTACTATATACGAAGCCACAGCTTCACACTCGATGCTATCAGTAGGTATACTTAATATCTTATGTATGCTATGCTATTTTAGTTTAAGTTAAACATTCTCATATTTGTAGTTTTGTCTAAGAAAAACGTAGGTCGATTTTCACGCCTCTGTCGGGTAGTTCTGAAATAAAATAAATCTAATGTTTATGTACGCAAATCTTGAGATTGCAAATCAAATACTTTCAAAGATATATTGATTTGAAATGTCGCGTGAAGTCACTTATAGGTACGTTGTATACATAGAAATGACGTATTTGCTCCCACTCCTAAACTTTAATGCGTTTTATCAAACTATTGTGACAAAATTAAAATATATGTGTCTAATATCTTTTCATTACCTAACTGATGGACTAAATAGATTTTTAATTTTCATACCCCGTCATCATCCCTATTCACAGGTCTCTTGATGTCTCACTTAACAAAGTTTCACTGTACAAGTAAAATCGAATGGTACTCACAGTTTATCCCAATTGAATTTGTTAGCGAGTTCCTCAGAGATCTGTCCCTCTTTCAACTGTTTCTTGACGACCCTCTCGACCAGCCGGAGTGAGGAGAACATGTTCTGAACGCTAGAGGGCTGACGACTACGAGAGGTAGTCTGAAATTTAAATGATTCAGTATAAAGGCTTCATGCACAGAAATGCGTTATATAGTAGGTGAGGTGCGTTATATTGAAACGTGGGCAAAGACTATCCACAAATGGGGCCCAATAAGGCTGATGTCTGATCCAGAGCTGCGGGCCACCTAGCGGGTTTATCGAGTTGCAGGCTTGAAAAGCAGGAGTAGGAACGGGGTGGATTTTAGGCAACAAGAGTCTAAATGCCTTGAATGATTTTCCCCTCTTAAAAAATGTACAAACTATTGCTTGAAAAAAAGTTGACTCAATCAAAGGTGTGTTGAGCTGCGCGAGGAAGATGCGCAGCTCGAGTACTTATGCGATGTATCTATAGTAGGGGTCATTCCACATAAAAAACAGCTTAGCTGAGTCCGTTTCCACCAGTGCTAAGCTATATTTACCAAATATAGTTAGTGGAAGCCAAACGCATCCACAGCAACGTAGCATAGCACATCTCTGGTAGAAAAGCACTCTTATCCATCCACATTTTTATAATCATCACACGCTTTGTTACACGATTTTCATCTTTAATCTCATGCCAAGAAAGACGATTACCGCTCAACTTTGTTATCGTCTCGTGCCATGGACCACTACTCCCAATTACAACAATATTTTATTTACTTTCATGACGATTAGTTGGCGTCGTATATCGAACAGTTTCAAGGTATTTTGCTTCGATAAGAATTTTAACTGCCATGAAGTTGATACCTACTACTACGCATAAAGCCATATTTTTCTTTCAGTACCTATTAGAAAATCTAGATTGTTTGTTTAAATGTGAAAGCGATGGAATATGAAATGTTTTTGTAATAGGTGCACCGCTTTTTTATTTCAAGGTCATTTAGTCAAATGTGTTGTATGAGCTGATTAAGGGTCTACTACATCTAACAGAGACAGCTGTGATTTTCAGTAAATTTAACCAGAACCTCTTAAATTGCAGTCTCTAACCTGTTTGCCAACTGATGGTTAATGTTGGGTTTTTTTAGATATCGAGGAAGACCAAAAATCGTTCAAGGTATTTACGCTACTCCTGATTGAAAAAAGTAACCTATGGAATTTCTAGCCCGTTCTTCTCCATAATAATCTACACTTTGGAACGAGCAAATAACTTTACTAGAGGACTAACCGACAGACAGACATTTTTTTTTAATATGTTCATATTTGCTTTAACGTGCGAAAGTACCTTCCGGTTATATTGAAATAAATAATTTTGACTTTGACTCTCTGTCCCTCCACAATTTTGGTGACTCCAGGGTAAAGAACTGATACTGAATGATAGACTTAAAAAACCAAAAACTCACCATAATCTCCACAGCATCAAATAGCTTATTCATCTCCTTTTTCTCCCTCTCAGTAAGAGTCGGATCCTCCCAGTTGAAGATCTCACTCTCTTTCAGTTTAGTCTTAATCTTCTCCAACGTTATTGGTGGTTCCTGATCTTGGATCTCTCCGGATTTGTAAGCTGCCTTCATTTCCATTTGTGTATCTTCTATTGGACTGTAATGGGGGATTTTGGGTTAAGATATTAAATACTATAGCTTCACTAGAGGACTGACTGACAGACAGATGTTATTAATATTTGCTTTGACGTCCAAAATTGCCTTCCAGGTCTATTTGAAATATATAAATAATTTTGACTTTTATTATTATTAGCTCGTAGACGAATACTATAGGAGAATCTATGGTCTAGTCCCCCCTCCTCTATTCCAGATCCCCCATTTTCAAATCCTTAACCCCTAGAAGACCGGCAACTAACTGGCAATTATACTTAACAGTTGCTTATCATCAGGCGATCCGTTTGCTCATTTGTTCCGTATGCCATAAAAAACTGTGTTTATTTCTGTGCAAGAATATGCATCTGACATCATGGATGACATCATAAATCCTACATAGCACATGTGAAGTTTACATGCGAATAAAAATTTATGGGAAATCCCAACAAACAGCAGTTAGGCACGAAGCCACGTTCACATCACCTGGTCTTTTCTTAGGAAACTTTTTTCTCTGTTTCTTAAAATGGTAATACCCGAAACCCAAAATCGAACTGTGGATTTTGTATTCGGTATTCGAAGATCGGAATAGGAATAGGCAAGGGGTGGTTTTTAATCAGTAAGAGTCTGACTCTCTCTCGCCTCACCCAAGGTGCCGTCATTGGATGATTCTCCCCCCTCAAAAAACTGCGTTGTGGTAATGGAAACTTTTTAAATGTCCCGTTTACGGAGACGGGTTAAGGAAATCCTTCAGTTTATATTGTCGGAAAACCAAATAATTAATTTTACTGCTAATTAAATTCATACAATAATTTGTCAATTCATGGAATTTTGTGGCAATATTACTTGAATGTTCTATTATTAAACTTTTATTTAATCAAGTTTTATAAGTCACTTACCATGAGTAACAGTGTGGAATGTTGACCGCAATCCTGAAAATAAATTGGCATTTCATCAGTTTATTAATGTAATGGGTGAATTACCTTTCTCCTTTAATTTTGTATTAGTTATCAGCCCATGATTCCGCCTTCATGGAATGTTTCAAATTTCATGGAACTTTCGACAGTCATGTTTCGTCACGGATGGGTTAGCTTAACCGGAGTGATACCATGATACCCTTAGCCGACGAGCGACATTGAAGTATCTGTTTGTAATAAACTTTTGGTGTTCCTACTTGTCCTTATTTTTTTTTTTTTGTTTTTTGCGTATGAAATAAATGTTGTTTCTAATTTATTAATTGCGAAACAAAGGAAGGTTCTTTGAAAATTTGTGTTTTTTGTGAAATATTCCATTCGTCCCGACTTAATTACCTACCTACATCGTGCTCTTTCTTTAGAAATTTGAAATTTTCTTTACATAAATATTATAAATGTGAAGTTTGTGTGTTTGGATGTTCGCATGTTTGTCCGTCAATCAGGTATACAGACAGGTTGCGGACTGCCCAGCGGGTTGGTTTGCCTAATTTTCCCCCACAAAGAAGGTATGAACACACTTGTGTGATAGAATACTTTTTATCCCATGGGAATGTAGGCGAAGCCACTGGCAGAATGTGCATATTCATTGCATGGTATTGTAAATGATATTACCAGTATATTAAGATCATCTCGATCTTTAAGGAAATGGAAACCGACCAAAATGTTATGGAATCATCAGACGAAACACAAAACAATTATCTCGATTGCGGACGTTTTCCCACAGTGCCAACAGACGCGTGTCCTGTTGTCCGAACTCAGATGAATGATTAAACAACCCATAGTTTACAGTTACATGTCTTTGTGTAGTCTCTCTCAGTTTTGTTGTATGTTTGAAAATCTCTCTGTAGATGGATATCTTGGTTGTATATTTCCAAAGGGAAGTATTGGTATATTTGTCAAACGTCTGAAATAATATGAACAGCCTGTAACAGTCCTTTGCTTTTTTAAGGGTGCCTTGGGTGAGGAGAGAGGGAGTGTCAGGCTTTCACTGATTAAAAACCATCCCGTTCCTACTCCTGCTATTCAAATTGGACTAGAAAGCATAAGAGGGGTTTGCACATAATATCTGCACGACATCATAGGTTCTGCCAGTGTTTCCCTCTAGCTGTTGAAAATTTACCTCATTTGTTATTCCAGACTATAATTATATACATATACCTCACGTCTGTTTCCCATATGGTTAGGCAGAGATAATGGAACGCTAATTGCTTCGAATCTCACATACCTTTTTCGTTTCATCAACAGTCATCAGTCTTTTAAATATTAAGGGTACTTTTACGTTGCCACACTCATGGGTTTTCTCCTGTGTCATGGTTGAGTTTACAAACATACAAGTTAACATGCACATGACACGCGAACCCGAAACAACAATTTGTGGATCACACAAAGAATTGTTCCGTGTGGAAATCACACTCGTGATTTGCAGTAGGTGGCAAACCATGTAGGATTGTCCTGTATATCACATCAACACCCTATAAGTTGGCCACTGCTGACCAAAGGCCTTTTGAACCTTAATCAGCATGCTTACTCAATGCGGGTTGCTGATTACTCGACTGCGCCAGAAGGAGGGTTATGTTTTTTTCAAACTTATAATTAGTAATAAAAAGTCCAGGTTTCCTTACGATGTTTTCCTTCACCGTTAGTCAGTGGTGTCTAAATAATCATAGAAAGCACATATGACTCGGAAAAAGTTTCATTGCTACTTGCCGTTGGTAGGCCCGGATGGTTGAGACGCTCACTTTTCATGTATTAGAAGTGGGCGTCTTAAACCTCCGAGGCACTACGACTGTCTACGAAATATGAAGGTATACATAACTATACAATAATATGAAGAAAAATGACAAAGGAGAAGCCTAGTTATGATGGGCATTATATATTGTGGAGTAATGTAAAGTAACCATAAATCATAGGAAAGTGTGATAAATAATAACATTGATTTTATTTACGGCAATATACTGACTACTAGCTATTGATTACATAGATTGCGATACATACATACATACATAGGTATAGGGTCCAGGAAGAGAGAGGTAATTGGGCCTCCGGTAGTCTCAATCACACAATGAAAACAACGCAAGCGTTGTTTCACGTCAGTTTTCTGTGAGGCCGTGGTATCACTCCGGTCTAGCAGGAGCATTTTAGCTATTCGTGCCGAAGAATCTCTTACATTTAAAATATAGTATATAGGTAGCTATTAGTCCAGATTATAAATTCATTTCTATGCTAAACAGTCAGATTCATTCTGTAGTTTTTGCCTGAATAAGTAACAAACATTTTCGCCTCACAATTCGTAGTTATTATAGTAGTAGTAGATTTAAATTCATACTCACAAAATGTTAAGCAAAACTTTAAAAGCCACAGTCACCATAATGAATCAATATCAATCTCAATGTATAGTATAGTTCTCTCAGCACGATGGAACACGACTGCCCTGCGTTTTGTTACGTGATCTTAAATGCAATGTCGAGTTATATTGCTTAGCCGTCAATGGGACCGTTAACGTGTGTGAGGATTGGTTAGTCTTGATCGTTGAAAGAAATTGTCTGTTACTAGAAGAAGATGATTTCTATATTTTTATAAGGGGGCTAATCGTGAGAAATGACTACATCTCAACTAAGAATCGACGGTTTAGATTAATGAGGAAAAGCTCTTACTAGTTTAAAACCACCCCGTCTCTACTCCTGCTTTTCGAGCCGGAGCCCCGGTAAACCCGCTAGGTAGTCCGCAGCTAAAATATGATCGCTAAAGAAGGCATTTGTTTTAGATTGAAAGGACATGCAATTCATTAATGAATTAGCTATTAAATGTGGTCCAAACACCACCATGGCATCGTTATAGATATTGTATAAAAATCGATCATGCAGTAAAATGTATCGATTTGAATCGGTACCTAACAATGGTTTAAATCGGTATTTTCTCGTTTTGAGCTGTTAACACGTTTTTTAAGCCTACCTATAATCGAAATGTAAAGGAAAACTTATGTAATATTAACTAAAAAGTACTTAATAGTATTTTTCCTCTATTAAATACGTACATATGACGTCAAGGCTCCTTTTTCTGACATACCTATTTCTTTAATGGACTTTGAACCTTATAATTTTGTGTTACTTTTGTGGGACTTTGAACCTTATAAGTTAGTCCAGTCAGCCTATTATGCCTGTCCAATAATGTAATTCGATACACTTGTGCACTTCTGGTTAGCTGTTTCATAGGAAAACAATAGTGTTGTTATCTAAGTTATATGCTAACATTGTTTGGTAAATAGTCGCTACTTGCTGAAGTTCTATGGAGTTTTTATCAAAAATGGATTTTAATCCATTGAGTTAAGATTAAGATTGGTTTTCCATGTTACTTTAACTATATGGCTTATTTGTGTTTTATAATATCAAAATGAATTGCTAGGCATAAATCTCGAAAACAGCTGTACCGATTTCGTTAATTCTATTTTTGTTAGGTTTATTATTTTTTCAGTTTTTAAAGTTTCTTATATAAGACAAAGGTTCTTATGTTTCAAGGCGAAACAAAGTTCACGGGATCCGCGGAAGTGTGAAATAAAAATGATTTCTTTGGTTTTAAATAACGCAAGTATCAAAATCATTTGCTCCGGCTCTTTTACTCTATCGTACATATCATTGTTCAGTATGAAAAACTTTGATTAAATACCACGCTGCTTGCTTGAACGAGCATACATTAAGGCCTAAAGCAACTACAAACTAAAATATAACTTAAACCTGTAAAAATAGAGTTTAAATTTCAATATAGCCCATTAGAAGTCCAAAGTCAAATCTGTGATAGTGGAATTTAGGTTCTGTTAACACAGTTTTATGACACAATTTTGTTCGTCGCATATAATGCTCTGGTGCATTACATAATGTTTTCATAACTTTGATGAAAATTTTATATTTTCTTTTTGGGGAACAATAATGGGAACGGAGACGTTTCCGTTTGACGATTTGGAGATTTTGTTTTAATTTTTCTTTTCTTTCATCCTGTCCATAGTGTTATGTGTGATGGAGAGATTTGATCTCATAAAATTAATTACATACCTATTTTTGATTTTGACTCGTTAGTCGTGTGGTCGCAAGTCTGCCGGGTAAGTGGTCTCGGGTTTCGATTCAAGAGAAGGGCAGAGTATTGCTGGGTGTTTTTCGGTTTTTCGAAAATATCTCAGTAGTAGCACGGAGTCTGGAATTGTGCCCAGTATATGGCAATAGGCTCACCCCCTATTACCTTGTATTTCTTTTATATAAATAAATAAATAAATAATAAATAATGGGACTTAAACATAAACGGTGTACATTGTACACCGTTTATGTTTAAGGACAGAGATGCGGTAAAATGTTTGTTTGTGAAAAGTTAAGCATACTTGAGATTCACAAATTGTACGTTCAGTACAAAATAGTATGGAATAGTATAATATTTGGTACAAGATTCAGTTCCTGTTACAATTCTTTAAAACTAATAACAATACTGGTTCAAAGTCTGTATTATTACCTATGTCTACATTTTCAATGAATGAATGGCTTAGTTCTTTGTTATATTGCAAAATATTATGAAAGCTATGTCCTTCACAATCGTGCTCATTCGAGTTTTCAGCTAGTAACCTATCGCACGTGTATTCTTTTGAGTTTATTTAGAGGATACGATATTTAGGCCAGTCGTTTTTGAGGTGTGTGCGTACAAATATGTGAATGATTAGGCCTTGTCAAATTACCGTATAGATTTTTTTCTTATTCTTCACACAAGATATTTCGTATTAGTTGACAGATGGGTATTAAAAGAAAACATGTAGCATTACAGTTATCCAGATTAAATCAATATTTAAATGACTCAGAAAAATGTCCACACTTGAAAACTCCCCAAATCTGTCTGTCTATATTAAACTAGAAATCTTATAGACTTTTGATATTAGCTAACCAATTCTTCGTTAATTCCAAGTTTAGTTTATACTTTAATCAAGTTCGAGTTTCAACTTACCATAATATTTATTAAATGATAAATTATATTTATTTTGCAAATAGGTTACAATGTAACTCTTTTACACGTCAATCTCTTAAATAACTAGATGAGGCATTTCCTATCGGACTACTCTGAGAAGAAATGCCGAAACAAACTCAGAGGTCACAGTCTCTTTTAAAGTCCAGACAAAATCAATTAAAGATGTCGTAAATACATATTTGAGTGAACTTAACGTGTTACAGTTCATTTGTCACTATGGTTACCTTCTTGCATCAGATACTCGTGTGTTCTTGTTTAAAATTCCAGGATATTAAACTAATATATCTTGTGACTCCTTGACATTCGGCTGTGTATTAATTAACCAATTTCCTCCCATTCCAGGTTTGCTCAGAGAGTAGTGCGAGCGAATCTTCCCTTGAATCCTCGAGCGGTTATGGAAGCCAGGGCGCCTTCGCGGCCGAAGACCATGCCATACAGCACCAAGTCCAACATGCTGACGGTAAGCTATTTTCAACCTTATATCTCTAAAACTAAGAGTTAGTTTTAGTATGCAAAGTTCTGTGTGTTTGTGTGCAAGCGATTTGTTGTCTTATTTTTGTGCAGTGTAGGTTTTAGTTTTGATTAGCAATGTGTGGGAATGCTTTAGAGCGGTGTAGTTTTTATATTTGGTATTCTGTGGAGTGGTCTATGTCCATCATAAGACGAAAGATGGGCTGATAATATTAATAACTAGTATAAAATAACAATAGGCTCACCCCCTATTCGATAGGCTCACTCCCTATGACATTACGTGCCGTAATGTGCACCTCTGCCTACCTCTTCGGGGATAAAAGGCGTGACGTTGCGTTGCGTATGATAAAGTTCTACCTTAAGGACTCGGGTTTGGTTCCCGGATTTGGTACAATGGATGTTTCTATTAGTATATATCTCTGCCTACCTTCAGAGGATGATAAATCTGACATTAAATCAATTTGTCACAACCCTGAAATCGAATCAGAAACATCCTTAGCAACCGCAATGTCAATATCACTCACTCTAAAGCATTCCATATCCTTATGTAGAGCAATGTTGTGTGATTGTAGTCTCTATGTGTATGTACTTAAGATTTGTTTTCAATTAGCAATGTTCAGTGTGGATTTTGTTTGTTAGATGTTTGTATGTTTTTGTTGCTAGTTGTATTTTGTGTTTTATTTTTTGTTAAATAAAGTCCATTTTTGTATATTTTTTTAAGAATACAGTAAAAATACATTTTTAAATGAGTATTATTGACGTATGTTGGTGGAATTGTCTTGTCATAATAAATTAATGACAATTTAATCCAAATTGAAAGAAAAAGTAACTAATTTATATTTGAATAGAAGAAAATTAATACCTATTATACAAGATTTAAAGTTCAATTTTTATTAAAAATACCTTCTTTATTTGAAAATCCCTTGTTAGCTTGAACCAAAACTTTTTAAAATTTCAATAATCACTTTTTAATTTGATTAAAACCACATTTTACCCCCAAACTCCCTTTTTTATTTTTTATTTTATCTCACAACCCGCTTTGCATGCTCATTTGCTTACACCAGTCGACTCGGAGATCGTAACTCTACGGAGAGAGAGTGAGTCATCAGTGGCAGCGGCAAGAGAGAGTTTCTCAATCTCCCTCGGAAGTTTAGAAGAAGCTGTGCGGTCTTTGGACGAAGCGAGTGAGACTCCAGCCTTTGCCACTATTGGGAAGAAACCAGCTGTGCCTAAAAGACGGCCTGTGTCCATGTCTGGTAAGATTCTTGGTCGTTTTTAGGCTATAGGTGGTGGTTTAAAGACTATGTATGGTGACTGGTAATTAGTGAACGATATTTAAACACGTGATTGTACTCATGATTGCAAACAACTTTCCCGAAGAAACTTTTTTTGTATGCTCATTGGTTTTATTTTTATCACAATAACAAAATATTGTGTACGCGCACACAAAGTTCCAAAACACCTACTAGTCTTTCGATAACGCGGGCTTGCTGCTAACAGTTGATCATGCGAAAGCGCGCGCGATATTTTGTAATTGTGACATAAATAATGAAACCAAGAAGTATACAAAAAAAGCTTTGTATCCAAAGTTCTGGAATGTTTTTTATAATCACGTGTTTAAATATCGTTCACTAATTACCAGTCACCCTACATATTCAGGTAGGTAAATAAGAAATATGAAGATGGCACATAAGTAATGAAATAGAGAAGAATTGAGAACCTCCTCCTTTTTGGGAAGTCGGTTAAAAATAAATGAAAATGTTTTTATCTGGTAAGGTAATTTTTATATGCATGATTTATGTTTTCATTTACGCTTTTTAAAGCTTTTTTTATAACAGTTATGAGCATAAGTTAATATACCATTTATATTAAGCATTTTAATGGCCCATTACTAAAGTCCATCATATTTTTTCTTTATATTTTCACCTTCTAGAAGTATTTGTCATAAATCTATTCAATCTCAATCAGTTCACGATAACTTATTGGAATTTCGTTAAAATTTAAGTCAAATTTTAATCAGTTCACGGCTTCTAATTACCATGATGACTATTCCCATTAACATTATTTAATCCTCCCATTCAACGACTTTTATAACTTACTGGGACTCTCTTGTTTTTCTTTGTGATGGCAACCGAGTCCCCCATACAAAGTTGTCGACTATTCTGCCAGTGTCGAGTGGTGAAGGTAGAATGGAGTGAAAACAATGTCTGACATAATTTTATTGTAATTTTCGTGAGACATACTAAATTAATTATTATATGTTATCGGCTTACTCAAGTAACTATTTGACAAGGAACTCGACTAGTTTCAAGCCATGCTAGAGGCTCATATTCATGATGGCTTGAAACTAGTCGAGTTCCTTGTCAAACAGTAACGTGAGTAAGCCGATAACATAATAATTAATTTATTATATCTGACACATAAATAAAGATGTTTTATTTTGCTTACAGCTACAGTATGGTCCCGCCGCGGGTCGTCCAGCTCGCTGGGCAAGCCGCCGCCGCCGGTGCGACGCTCCTCGTCCATATCCAGGCCGCAACGACCGCCTTATGTGCAGGTGAGCTCAATATAAGTTACTCTACATAGCGTCCCATAAAAAAAAAAATGTCATATGGATAGAATGGGATGGGATGAACGAATGAGCCGGAGTGATGCCATGGCCTCACAGAATAAGCGCGTATGTGAGGTAGCTGAAGGTCAATACCCATATACCCAATCCTCAAAACGCAGGCAGCGCACTTGTAACTCCTCTGGTGTTCTGGGTGCCTACCACTATCTGATGAGATGAGCAAGGGGTCGATTCCTGGGTCTGGTAAAGTACTAGAACGAAAATTTTATCAGTTATAGCACGGGGTTTGGAATCGTGCCCAGCATATGGTAATAGGTTCACCCCCTATTACATTGCACTTATAAACACAAATGGTGAAAATTGGGTGTACATTGTACAGTGCATTACGTGCCGTAATCTGCCTCTGCCTTTGGGGATAAAAGGCGTGACGATACGTACCTACGTATGTATTGTAAATTGCAATTTTAAAGAGCTTTTTTATATTTAGAAGATGAGCATTCTAATTAACTTATTATCTTAATTAGTTCAGAAGTATAACAAGAACATCCTGTTTATAAATATGTCCTCCTTTGTCATGGAATAAAACACCTTACCTCAATTACTATAAGGCTCAATTTCGTCCACAGAACACCCAAAGCCCCCAGCTATCTACAAATGAGGCCGACAACCTGCCGCCTCCGCCCGCGTTCCTGCTTCAACCCGACGGCGACACCGGTGAATATGACTGTATTCAACTTTGTGCACTATTTCTTTATAGATTAAGTTCAATTTTGCATGCATTCACTTCAGTACTTCGTTCGAATTTTCTATTTAATTTTGAATTAATATTTTATTTTAATTTATACACAATGTATACACGAGCGTAAGTGTTAAGATAATTCATAGCAAAACGTGCTTTCGATGGTTGGTAATAAGGTTGGTTTTCGTAAATATTTTTATATTATTAGAAAAGTTATTTTACTTCTTAATAATATCGGTTTTAGAATAATTTGGTTTATGGATCTGAACTTAAGGCATGCAAAATATAAAAGCACTTGATAGCTTTGAATTTTTTTTGTCTTATAGACGTTTTTGTGTTTTTTATTAGATTTTAAAATGACTAGTGTTTCAAGCTATTTATTTTTCCGTATATCGTGCAAAAATAGTATTTAAATTATTTGCTAAATGTGTTTTCCCGAAAACATGTGTAAACATATTTTATTTCCTTTCTGCCTCATGTTACTTGAAATAACCCTTTCTATTCTTAATTTTACTGCCTCGTTAGTCTAGTGGTCGCAAGTGCGACTGTCGGGCATGAGGTCCCTGGTTCGATTCCCGGGTCGGGTAAAGTATTACCTGGTAATTTCTCAGTCGTAGCACGAAGTCTGGAATTGTGCCCAGTAGGGGTAGAAGAGCACATATTCTACCCCTTCTAGGATAAAAAGCGAGACAATACTATACGATTCTTAATTATTGCTTACATATAAATTAGAGGGCGGTATCGTTCCTTATAATTAATATATTATATACTTTAGTAAGACCTAGATGCGAATGGCACGGCCATGCTAATATTTTAAGCGGTTGTGTAATTTCAACTCCACAAACCAACATTAAACATTCCCAAATCTCTTCCAGCTCACTCCAACGTAGCAGAGACAGTGAAACAACTAACAGAACTAAAGCACATGCCAGCATCGCCCGGCCTCGTTCGCCGCAACCTACAACAACTACACACAAACCAGAACCAACCCCAATCCCCCACCACCCCCTCTCTATCAACCTTTCAACAGGCTAAAAGCAATTTCTCTTCATCCACGAGCCTCAATAGTACGGGCAATTTGAACCCCATATATGGCCAAACCGGCCATAAGATTATGGCGTATGTGGAGAATTCTATGTATGTACGGAAGAATAGTTTGAATAGTTCGAATTCGGATTTGATTAATGCTGGTGAGTGATATTTTGTTATATAAGTTTTTAAACTGACATGGTCACTAACACTATTATTAGTACTTATGACGGGATATTTACCATGTTTATTCACTTCGATGAGTTTCCGATATTTCGGCACTGTTGCAAGCGCCACGATCACGGATTAACTGGAGTAAATGCCGTCTTAAGTACTAATAATAGTGATATTTTGTTATTTATTTTTTTATGGGTAGATCGGTTAAGTGATCTATATACTTAGTATGAGTTTGATTTATGCTTAAAGTAATCGAAATGAGAGCGCGTTCAGGGCCCCGATTGGTTGGTTTATGTGCCGGCCAATCAGAACGCCGAATGCCTTCTCGTTTCGATTAATTTAAACGTAAAGATTTGCTTTACGGTTAAAGTCATACTAAGGGTATAAGATCGATCACGTGATGGTAAGCAATCGGCGCCGCTCGCACTCGCAACACCTTACGTTATAAGTGGTTATTGGCCTTTTATAAGATGTGTAACACAAGAAGAAGTCCTAAAATGATGCAATGCATGAAAAAAATTGGCCAATTGGCGATTTAAGGCCGAGAAATAATGTTCGAGAAATACGTATAGGAATGTTGCTATACCTATTTGAAAATAATGTTATGGCAGTTTAGGTTTCCCATGGTAAACGACTTATTAAGTCAAAGAGATTTTAATACTGGTAAACGACTTATTAAGTCAAAGAGATTTTAATACTGGTAAACGACTTTTTAAATCAAAGTGGTTTTCCTACTGTTACTATGATTATTTACAGGTATATACGCGGAAAGTCGCGGCTCTCCCCACGGGTCGTCGCCCTCTACGCCGAGCTACGGAGAAAACAACTCGTTCTCCAGTTTCGGACCAAGAATGTCCAATGAGACTAGTCATTATGGACAGACTGGTAAGAAATATACTGTTTTAGAGGCATTTTGGATTTGTTATTACAATATGAAGTATATTATTCACAACAGTTGTTTTGTAAAATGCGGTCAAAGTCAAACATTTATTTCAATTAATCCTTAATTAAACAGTTTTGAAACATCAAATTGAATTGTCAGTCTGTCTATCATTGAAGCTACATGCTCGTTCCAAAGTGTAACTTCGGATGGAGAAGAACGAGTAACAAAGTACATAAAAAATCCTGGTAAATGGTTAAAAAGACCTGGCTTCTTTTTGGTGAAAATTGTTGATATAAAAACTCTTAAATATTTACATAAAGAACACAATTTTAGTCTATCACATTAAAGTCAAATGATGTTTTTAGTAAACGTATCTAATAAAACAACAACAAAGCTAAACAAGTGTGCAAGGATCTTAGAAGACTACATTCTATAGCTCCAGAAAAGCCTTCAAATATCTACCCATTTAAAACTAAACCTTACCACCCCCCACCCAGGTTTCAAATCCCAACAAGACAAGAAGTACGGGCAGAGCACGATATACGCGCAGCCGTCGGAGATCATCGCCGGGTTCAACAGTATGTCGCGCCACGACACGCGACACGACGCGCGACACGACACGCTCAGCCCGCTCGCGCTACGGAAGAACATCGCCGCGCGGTCGCATAGCGCGGATAGACATCATTTAGAACGTATGTATATTATATTACTGACCCGAACCAATAGGGCTAATCTTCGGCCGTAGGTTTTATTGATTCACGAATAAAATGGCTTACTCACGTCATGTTTAGACGAGGAACTCGACTAGTTTCAAGCCATGCTAGAGGCTCATATTTATGAGCAGCATTCCGCGACACACGACGCGGCGTTTGTCGCACTGCTACTTGCGATTCGAGTTACGCGCCCATCGCGCCTTCTGCTTGGAGGCTTGAAACTAGTTGAGTTCCTCGTCAAAACATTACGTGAGTAAGCCGATAACATAATAATTAATTTAGTATGTCTCACGAAAGTTTTTTTTTTAATTTAATATCAAAACCTATTTATCTTCATTTCATTCGTTCATTTTTGTTCACGAAAGTTCGCAATAAATAGAATTGTAGTATGTAATCTGCGAAGTTTCGGACGAAACTTCGTTTTTCGTTGAATTAGAGTAGGCACGTGTGATTAAATCTTCTCTACTTTCTGTACTATCCTTATCTTTATACTACACCGTAAACCTAACCCTTGCATGGTTACAGAAGGCGGCCTGATCGCCCACCTGAGCGCGAAGCTGGCCCCGCAGTTGTCCCCGCGCACGCAGCGCCGCGCCGTCTCCTCCATCTCGCCCGCCGACACGCCCGCCAAGGGGAAAGGTATGTAGCGGACTCTACACATTTCATACATATCGTAGTCACACATCATCATAAGATTCCGTCTACTTCTAGACATATGTAGCCTTCTAATATTACGCCATTGATCTTGGTCTTCAGTCTTTTCCGGATGGGTACTTGAATAGTTGGTAGTTGGATAACTACTGCCAATCACTTTGCGGATATCGTTTCTCCAATGTCTAGGAGCCCGGAGCTGCGGACTACCTTTCGGGTTTGCCGGGGCTCCGACTCGGAAAGCAAGTACGGAGTGGTTTTTAGCAGTAAGAGACATTCCCTCTCACCTTGCCCAGGGCGAAAGAAGTCGGATTTTCACCCCTGAAACAAAAGCGTCTAGGAGCGTTTGACGTGGTCTGCGCTTAATCACGTCTATAAGAACAATGATCTCTGACACGGTGTGCTCACTTCAGCTTGCTTATCGTTTGGGCTAAGGATATAAAAAGCATCAATCATCTGTTTTAATTTATTTACATCCACTTTTGGAACGTGAAAACCTAAGGTTTTTGTACAAAATAATCTTACGTCACCATTCCCCCCCAGGATGATCCCGGTCAGCCGGCGTTCCTGGAAAAAATGTCTGCGACGTCCATTTAAGCTTGCTTACTCGCTTTGACCGTACGGGACATGATTAATGCACACGCTTAGGTACGCCAGACATACAATCATCCGTTTAGCAGTAAGCTTTCTTACTGACTTACGGTAGGCGCTATGTGGGCAACTGGCTGCCGTACAACGTGTAGCAGGTTCAAAAATTCCCGCACGGAATTATCTGGTTTGTGTAATCCACAAATTGTTGTTTCGGCTGGCTGTCAAGTCATGTGTTTGGAACGTGTTCAAGAAAATCTTTTGGTACGTGAAAACCTAAGATTTTTGTACAAAATGATCTTACGTCTCACCATTCCCCCCAGGTACGATCCCGGTGCAGCCGGCGTTCCTGGACAAGTTGTCTGCCACGATCCAGCAACAGCGGCGCCAGCTGGACAACTCGCGCGCCAAGACCGTACGGGACATGATCAATGCACACGCTCAGGTACTGTACAACGCAAATTTTTTTTAAGCGTTTGCCCACATTATGATTTTCTCCTGTAATTTGCAGCCCGATCCTCGTTGTCTGCGTTTACAAACCTACAACGTTACGTCACATACACATGACACCCAGACCCGAAACAACAATTTGTGGATCACACAAAGAATTGCTCCGAGCAGGAATCGAACTTAATGTATAACTACACGTTACAATATTAACGGCAGCCAAGATTCGCCCAGCCACCGCACCAACCGTATCAGTCAAATTTCATCAGTCAGCCTGACGTCATTATAACAAACGACTAATATAAGCACGGTAAACAAGCAGACGGATCACCTGATGGTAATCAAATCGCCGCCGCCCATGGACACCCGCGGCGTTACAAATGTGTTGCCGATGTTTTTTTTGGGGTTAGGAATTTCTAGTTAGTTGTTGGGGATTGGGGGATTGGGGATTGGGAAGATTTCACACTAAAACGAGGGGGGGGGTAATCGAGCCTCTGGTAACCTTAGTCACACAACGCAACACGTCGTTTCACGTCACGCCTGTAATCAAGGAACTATTTATCACAAGCTAAAGCTATATTTTAATTATCATGTTTGTTTGTTTCCAGCCGGATCCTCGTATCTGCCACACGTCGCTAATGGAACAAATAAAACGCGGCGCAACGTTACGTCGCAACAAACACTGCAACGACAGATCTGCGCCTAAAATACGTTAGGTAATGTATAACATACAAACATAACTTTCACGCCTAAAATCTCGTTATGGGGTAGGCAGAGACAAGGACCTCCAATTGCTACGAATCTTACATATCTGGAATTTCGCTCTTAATGTAAATAACATAACAATACTCATTAAAATGATATAACTTTTGTCAGCGAAAATTATTCGCCCGCCTTTAGTAGGGATAGAAAGTAGTATCCTATGTGTTATTCCAGACCATAATTTATCCTTGTTCCAAATTTCATCCTGATAACTTCAGCCGTTTGACATTTATGTTTTCACGTGGGATATTACAAATACACAAAGTCACAACATGCAACTTTTCCGAGTTATATGTACTTTCTAAGATTATTTAGATACCACTGACGATCAATGAAGGAAAATATCGTGAGGAAACCTGGGCTTATAATTTCTAATTATATGTTTGTAATCGCGAACCCGCATTGAGGAAGCGTGGTGATTGATACCCAAACCTTTTCTATGCGTGAAGAGGCCTTTGGTCAGTAGTGGCCACTTATAAGTTGTTGATGATATATTGTTTTTAGCATGACTTATGTTATAACAGGAATCAAGCTAAAAAAATAGTGTCTAAGAGTAAACATGTTTTTCACATCTGACGTAATAATAAGATCTATTTTCTAGTTAGTTAGCTATTATTGAAATATGATGAAATACTACATCATATTATTATCACAACTAATAACAATGAAGTAGGTATCTTGTTATTAAACCTTTTAATAGAACGTTTTATATTATTATTGGGTTTTCTACTCAGTGAAAAACATATTATTTGGACGTCTTAATAGTAAAATGTCCACATAAATGTTTTTCATAAATAGTTTTTATAATAAGGCTTGGCTGAAAAAAGCTCTAAACAGAGAGAGTGGGATGACCAACGGCTAAATATAAAATAATAAACAAGTTTTTGCTATATGCCTAGGTTTCATATTATATTAATTTTTATAAGATGTATTGAATTTGACCAGTTGTACCTAATGCAATTAATTTTTCATACAAATATTTACACATTTGATAGGAACCGGACGATCTTTCATCTCCTTCGAATGATGTTTTATTCGGTCATTCCAATACCCACGAGAGGAGCAGGGTCGCTATTTATGTCGATATTTTGAGACTAAATTCTACGATCAAAAACCTACATACTTATAATTATTAGGTAGTTCAATCGTAATAAAATAGTTTTAATAATAATTAGAATAATGTCGTGGGAATTTCCATATTTGTACAATAGCACAATAGAATTGTAATAGTATATTATGTCACAGACGAATTGTATAATCTGGCTTATGGAGCGGTGCTTGTTACTACGACGATTGGGTCATGCCATTTATTGACAAATTTACATATACAACATAGCTTACGCCAATACGTTATACAGCCAAAAGAAGAAATTAAAAACTAGTACAATTCTAATAAACAAAAGATAAACAATTAAAAAACAAAGAGAAATATATACCTAAACAGTAAATAAACTATAAATAAACACAAGCCATGAGTAGGTTTCCAACCCGGACCCTCGTACTTTAGAAGCGGGGGTTAAACTTTAGGGCCACCACAACACCAAATCATTTATTTCAATTTAATTACATTAAATACTTTTGGAAAGTAAAAAGCTACTCTATACATAACGTCACGCCTTTAATCCCCGTCTCACAATTTATGTAAGTCCCATGTAATAGGTGGTGAGCCTATTGCCACATACCAGGCCCTTTCCCGACTCCGTGCTATTACTGAGATATTTTCGAAAAACCCAAACAGTCCAGTAATATTTTGCCCGACCCAGGAATCCAAAACCCCTTGCCCGGCAGTGGCACTTGCAACCACTTGGCCAACGAGGCCGTCGTAAAAAGCTACTCTCTATATTTAAAAGTCTTGCAATGAACAGCCTTACAAGTTGCCGTTTTTCTAAACGGCTAGTCGTAATGTAATACGACGGATTATAGAATTTGCCTGCTACATAAACATACATTAAACACAAATCTAGGTATTTATTTATACGTACTTTATAAATAGGATTTGTTTTTAATTATTATAAATATTTTACACATAACTGATAAAACTGGGTTTTATCATATACGTAAATATGATTTAGCTCAGAATTGTTAAGGAAAATCAACGAAGTTTACTAAAAATAATATCTAGCAGATGGATGACCTAAGTAACCTAAGTTGTCGTACTAGAGGAGTTATAAGTACGTTACTGGTTATTTGGGGTTTAGAGATTAAGAGGATTGACGTTGAAGAGTAATTGGTATCCGGTTACCTCAATCATACTGCGTCAGTCGAGTCCTGCCTCTTGGGTGGGGTTTTCTAATTGGGCTTGATTTTCACTAAAACATAAGTACAGACCCTAGAATTATATCTAGTGTCTGGAAATATGCTCGCCACTTATAATAGTATAAATATAGGCTAGTTTCCTACTAGTCAAATAGAAACGTCAAAAACGATATTTTCTATGATTTTTTTTATTATGACGTCATCATACTTTTACGTCAAATAGCAGACTTGTAACTAGAAATTTAGCTATAAAAATAAACAAAATTAAGTAGTTCATCAAATTTTAAAATGAGTGAGATTATTTTTGAATATTATATTGGGTTGAAAAGTCGAAAGAATTTATTTTTGACCAAGGATACTACCCAATTATGATAATACTAGCTAACACTTCTGCCAGCGGCTTCGCCTGCTTTCCACTAGGATAAAATTTCATCTCGATTCCTTCAGTAGTTCTTGAGTGAAATAGCATCTAACATCCATACTCACAAACTTTCGCATTTATAATATGAGTAAAGATAAAAGATGAAATGTAGGTTACAATACATAATGGTATGCACCTCGGTCTACTCTTCAATATGTAGAAACTAGCGACCCGCCCCAGCTTCGCATGGGTGCAATGGTGATATATTATACTTATATACCTTCCTCTTACTTATTAAAAAAAACCGCATCAAAATCCGTTGCGTAGTTTTAAAGATTTAAGTATACAAAGGGGCATAGGGAAAGTGACTTTGTTTTTTACTATGTAGTGATATTGTTAATTAAACCATAATACATCACTTCGGTTACGTTCATAATATTATTTTGGTCCTCTCTACTTGGAATATTTATTCAAAAATATGATCTAACCTAACTGTGTCAAGATTGACATTTGGTTAGCAGTCCCATACATCTTTTTGTTATTGTATTTTCAACTTTATAGCTTCATATTTAAAGTCGATATTTTTGCGAATTCTAAATTATTTTCGTACGTCTGTTATTGTAATAATTAAGGACATATGACGCAATGAAACGTCACAAATACTTGTTAAATGTATTTATTACCTTTTTATGTTGACGGGGGGAAATCCAGGCGCTTAGCTTTTTGGGGTAATTTACCTCATTGAAATCTCCCCGGTGGCCATCAATTGCACTTGAAATAGGCACCGGGTCTCTTAGTAGACTAAACTCTATGGACACCTCTTTATGGAGACCTATATGTCATATATATCCTGAAACCGCTCTTTGCACTCTTTGTTTTTATACTGTCAAATAGCCTATGGCACAGACAAATCCTTCAGTTTCTCCAAAGAGATTACTAATTCTAATTAATATAATGACTATGTATGTAATATTTTAGAAATTCTCTATATAATTTCATAGGAAGTCATTGAGCATTTCCTACAAGATTTGCGGAAAATGTGTTCCTACTAATGTTAAAGTTATTTGATAATTATTATATTATGTGTATATTACATTATATACCTTTATTTGTATAATATATTAAACCACAATTTGTACAATGTAATATTCTCCGTAATATAACTTAGTTAGAATGACTAATAAAATAGAATATGAAAATACAAGAGACATATTATTATCTAACTATTTCACTGAAATAATTAAACAATGTAATTATTTTCTTAATAAACCACATAGAACATGTTCATGTCAATATTCAGACTTTAGTTAATTCGAAATACGAGGGAAATATGCACAATTGGCTTTTGCCCGCGGCTACGCTCACGGTCTCGAAGGATAAAAAGTAGCCAATGTGTGGGCTATTCCAGCCCATAATCTATCCTTGGTCCAAATTTCATCCCGATCTCTTCAGCCGTTTCGACGTGATTGAGTGACACACATACACACAAAAATCAATCTCACAAATTTTTGCATTTAAAGAATTGCGCAAAGGGCATTCGGTTTATAGAAATATAACATTATTATACAAAAATATATTAATTTCATACATTGATTGTAGGATTCCCTTCAATGCAATGAAACGCAAATAAATTATATGTTTTTTCTTTACAGAATGATTGAATAATGCTGCAAGCCGAACAGCAAGATATCACCGGATAAGAAAAGAAAAAGAAATTGAACAAAATGAGTGAGTGATTGAGTATACCAAATTTTTCGTGTATTCGAAAAACAATATTGTATACTATATACGAGATGTAATTTACATAATACGTATGGGAAAACGGAATATTATATTTTTGGAAAAGGTTTTTTTTTTGTATTTAATTCAATATGAAGGATCACTTCAATTACAGTACTATTAGTACGAGTTTGCTTTACGTTTAATAAGATCGAAACGAGAGCGCGTTCAGCGCTTTAATTGGTTGGTTCATTGGTGCCGACAAATCTGATCGCCGAACGCGTTCTCGTTTTGTTTTCGCTCAACTTAAAGCAAACTCGCACTAAGGGTACAGAATTCTTTTCTCGGAACGCCTACTAATGTTGACTTACAAAATAAATCATTGGCTTAGGTAGAAACACGATAGATTATTATTTATTATTTGAAATTTTAATTAGTGTACGTGGTAAAATTATCAAACCACGTATGTAATTTAATTGCTTTCTACAACTACGCACTTTTCGAAGATTTTTTATTCGGTTATAATAGGGATTGATTTATTTCTGTGCAATATTTAAAATGATTTAAACATTTAATGAATACAATTATTTAATCTTTGTTTTATTTTTGTGATAACACAGAATATTATACGGTAAAATTGATACTTATTTCCTCTTATATTGTATTCCGTTTTCCCATACTAAATAAATAACTCCTCTATCAATAAGAGGTAATCGACAATAGTGTATAAGATTTTCAAAATATAAAATTAATAGATTTTAAGGAAAAATAATATCAATTGTTAATAACATTGTATTCAGATGATTCGAGTTTCCTTTGCTAATAAACATATTTTTTGTAATAAATAAATATCAACCGATTTAATATTGTACTTTCGTCCATAAACTGCAATTGCAGAGTTCTTACCAAGAACTTTTCAATTGCAGAGTTCTTACTTAGAACTTTCTAATTGCAATAGTTTGTCATGTTTTCTCAAATGTAGTCGACTATCTATTGCAAGAAATCTTTGAAAAATATACACTAATATAACATATCTTTTGACTTGATAATATCTTGATTAAAAGGAGTTTCATTAATGCGATTATGCGACTAATATATGCGACATTTCGTGCGCATTTTTGAATGATTTACAAAATATTTTGATACTATTCTGTTAACAAAATTTCCTTATTTATTTAAGGTAGATTTATCCTGTTATATTTTAAATAAAAAAGTTAATACATATCTTTGAAAATCCTTGGACTATCGACAAATTGATTGCAGTAATGAAACTTACCTTTGATTGTCTAAAATTGCATACATAATATAATATATGTCACAATGTTTATAATATATTATACATATATATTTATATTATAGTGTTTTATAGATCAATATTGTAGCTCTAGGTAGAAAATGTTTCCACGCTGCGTTTGTAAAGGTAATTTAGCTTATCAATGTAAGTGAATATGAGAATAATAGATCGCTTTTACCTAACTCCATTAAAGAGTTCGTATAACCGCTTAAGCGGGCGATCGAACTCACAAATTGCATAACGCTGGAAGCTAAAGAACTTTTTAAGAACTTCTTGAGTAAAAAAAAAAACATAGTTTTATATTAATATCTTTAGAAACTATTCGCTCGTTTAATTTTTTAATACTTTTCTATACTTTGCAACGAGCTGAACTGAATGCTAGTGTATTGTATTAAGGGTGTTTATAGTTAGTGTAGGGTAGATGTTCACATATCTTGATTGTATGGACGTCCATTTATATGTCACCGAATTAACTTATCCATTTCTTTGTGACTGCAGTGGGAATTATTGTTCAAATTTTAAATGGTTAGGCTTCAAAAAGTACTTCAGATGAATAAAAATCCGATGGTTTTACTATAATTTGAACTTGGTAGTGGCAATTGCAAAAGCTAAGTTATAAGATTGTGTTTCGGTTTACAAGGATAAAGGGATTTTTTTAATTTCTATACTTTAGTATTGACATAGAGTCTGAAATCGTATTTAGTTGATAACAGACTTTTAAGTTCGAAATTTTTAAATAAAGAATTCATTTTATAGTCATGCAAACTAAACGTGTATACAAAGATACATCTCAATTGGTTGAAGACATTACAATAAACCAACCAATCAGAAAGTAATTTAAAAAAAATACCAATGTATGTTTGCATTGACAAAAAATTATATGCTTGGGCTTAAAATTTTGGAAGGATTAAAGGATTTTTTAAATTTTTGTATGGTTTAATATTAACATAGAGTCTGAAATCGTGTGCAGTTGCTAACTGACTTCAATATAGGCTTATTTTATAATTTAAATTGATTTTTACCTGTATCTGAACAAAGAACTAACAAATATAATAGGTATTTGGTGAAAATTAAAATATGAAATACATTCATCATTTCTGTTATCAATTCTTTTATAGAATTGAAATTTCGAAGTGATGAATCATAATTTCATGATTGCGGTTTACCCCAAACGAAATGCCAAAGGATTTATTCCACAAAAATGCACCTTAATTGTATGACAATAGAGTTGCTACATATGGTAATTTTGGTTTCATAACAGGTAGAAGTAAGCCTTCATTGTAATTACGACTTTATTGTAATGCTTTTGAGGTGCATTTCTATTGATATATATTTAATATTTTATTTTCACCAGTTAATTTATGATATTCTGAGAATTTATTCAGACTCTGTGGTGTTATTAAGAATTAATAAATGATAAACATTAGTTATTCACCATTTATGAATTCTATTGTTTATTATGTATTATCTATTACCTAAATTATTTAAATTTATTATGAATAATAAAGCAGGTACAATCATTCAAAGTCAAAGTCCACAATATCATTTATTTTAATAAAATTAAGATCTTTTTTTGAAGGGGGAAAACCATCCAATGACTCATCTCGCCTAGAGTGAGGCGTGAGACAGTGTCAGACTCTTACTGACTAAGAACCACCCTGTTCCTACTCCTGCTTTTTGAGAAATTACATATGATTTTGCATGGTATTACGTATATTAATTATATACGGATTTTTTGTATTGGGATTAGAATCATATTTTTTTAAAGAACTCCACGGAAAACATCGTAAGAAAAGCCTGGACTTATAATTTCTAATTATAAGTTTTAAATCACCAAACCACAGTGAGCAAGCGTGGTGATTAATGCACATGTGAGAAGCGGCCTTTGGTGAGCAGTGGTCTATGCTGTTAATGATGACTTTTGGAAGTCTGCCAAAAATGATATATTACTATAAAAAGTTTGTTTATATTCTTTGTTATTGATGCCTGATTCAGAGCTGCGGACTACCTAACGGGTTTACCGGGGCTCTGACTTGACAAGCAGGAGTAGGGACGGGGAGATTTTGAGTCAGTAAGAGTTTGACACTCGCTCTCGCTTCGCCCAGGGCGAGTGAAGTCATTGGATGACTGGGAAAGTCATCCAATGACTTCTGACTGAGAAAGTCATCCAATGACTTCTCCCTCCCCTTAAAAAAAAAAACTAGGTGACACCCAAAATATTGTCATACCTTTTCTATACAGTATACTATACAGTTGTATAGAGAAGGTATAAATAGAATATAGAAAAAAATAATAGTAATCAGTTATTCAAAATAATTTTGTTGTTGTCTAAAGGTAAGAATGTAATTCCCACTGATAAGTCCAAAGACCTCCAATTTACTAAACTACTAGATAAGAGATACGTGCATATGTAATTGATTATAAAATGGTGAAAATTATAACAATATATGTCCCCCAGTGTGTGTTTTATTCCTTTCCCTGTAATTGTAATAGGGATGATGACTAATTTTTATTTTAATGTCCGTCTTGTAGATTATTTTAAAACATTAGACACGTATTTTTTATTTTCTTAAAGAAACAAATGCTTTCGAAGGTATATTGGGTTGATTCATCAACTCGTCCGACATGCCTACGGCACATTTGGGACGACTTGCAGAAAATCAAAATAAATATTAGGCATGTGGGACGAGTTGATGAATCACCCGTATATTGATTTCAAATATCGCGTAACGTCACTTCTAGGTACTTTGTATACGTAGAAATGACGTTTTGGCTCCCATTCCTAAACTTTGATTCGTTTTGTCTAAGTATTGTTATGTTATATGACAAAATAAAAAAATACGTGTCTAATATTACTTAATTTAATTTCCAAACCTCGTCATCATTCCTATTATGTTGGTATATTTTTATGGTATATATGACGGTAAACGTATGACGGATCCACCCATGGTGAGCAATCAGCGCCGCGTATGAAGTAATATTGCAAGACATTCTGATTTCATGACTGAATCACCTCAAAATATCATCAAAATTATTTTTTGGTTTGAAAGTCATGCTTACATTAATAATTTTGTACACAAACCACAATATTACTTTGTAATGAATGTTTAATAAAAAATATCTACACATAATCACAACTACGAGGAACGATTTGTCATTGAAATGAAATGAAGTCATTTTTAATAATGACTGATTATTAAGCGACGCTACGGCGCCTCGCCTCGGTCAGCTATAGAAAACCTCTTATGACTTAATTTAAACCACATAATATTTGTTGTCATCTTGGCTGACGTAATATGAAAAATGAGCGAAATGGACCCAGTAGTTAAGCCAAAAAGTGCATTATTCTCTTTGAGCTAATTTGAACACCTTACTTATACAGCATTATAACAGCCATGCTGCATATCCGTAACATACCTAGACAACCTAAACATTACAAGTTCTTCTGTGTCAAGGTACATACAGCTGTTCACACAAATACGTGATTTATTAATTATTTATTTTTGAAATATTTAGTTGTGTTATGTTTCTGTAAACGAGTACTACTTATAGTTTCATTTAAATCATATGAGTGATCTCCTTACTGTATACGAAAATCAAAAACTGGACCAGCCCGCCATTGCATAGAGGCTTTAGACGAGAAGAAAATTTAGTGAACCTAATGTAATAAGTTTAGAAAGTGTTGAAGAGCCATGTTTCAGCACGAATGGGCCGGATCGACCAGAGTGATACCACGGCCTCACAGAAAACTGACGTGAAACAACGGTTGCGTTCAACGTAAGTGAGATACCGGAGGCCCAATTACCCCACTTCCCAACCTTTTTCCAATCCCCCAACAAGCCTTAAATTCCTGACCCCTAAAACGCCGATAAACTTGTAAGCTTCTTTTGTTTCGGATGTCTATAGGCGGCGGCGATTGCTTACCATCAGGTATCCGTCTGCTCGTTTATCGGTCTATACTATAAAATAATTTAAAAAACTAAAAAACCCGACTGCGTTTGAAATGAAAAAACCTTAAAACAAGAAAGTCATCGTAAAATTTAAGCAGTCGGGACCCATTCTAAATATTTTGTGAGGGTAAGGTTGGCTTTCTAGAATGGGTCCCGACTGCTTAAATTTTACGATGACTTTCTTGTTTTAAGGTTTTTTCATTTCAAACGCAGTCGGGTTTTTTAGTTTTTTAAATTACGTTTTTTTTATTTATTTTTTTTTAGTTTTATTATTTTTTTCATTTTGATATATCTTGTGTTACTCTCACAGTAAATACGAATCAAACGACCCCTATCAAGCGGAAATCCATCGAGTCGTTCAGGATAGAGCGTGGGAAATATTCGAATTTGGCGCCAAAAATCCGCCATTTTGTTTTTTTATTATTTTGATATATCCAGTGTCACTCTCACAGTAAATACGAATCTAACGACAAATCTCAAGCCAAAATCCATCAAGCCGTTCAGGCTAAAGAGTGAGAAATATTCGAATTTGGCGCCAAAAATTCGCCATTTTGTTTTTTTTACTATTTTGATATATCCAGTGTCACTCTCACAGTAAATACGAATCTAACGACACCTCTCAAGTCAAAATCCATCAAGCCGTTTAGGCTGCAAAGCGTGCCAAACAATTATACATACATACATATGTACATACATACATACATACATACATACATACACTCGAAAAACATAACCCTCCTTCTGGCGCAATCGGGTAAAAAGAACCTGATATGACCACATGCATGGGTATAGGTAATGGAAACTATAGAAGTAGGTGCAGAGCAATAGTTTTAATCTACTGGGGCGGGACATTGTGTATATAGGTAGGTAAACAAATGACGAAATCAATAAGTCATAATGAGACGTCACGCATTCCAATTTGTAATCCAACTTCAAACAACAAAATAAAATTAGTTCTTGTATGAAAAACAAAACAATTAATTAAAATTGTGTTTTATTATTTATCATATTAAACCAACGTCACGCCTTTTATTCCCGGTAAGCAGAGATGCACATAACGGCATGGTGTTAAACCATACTTAACTAAATAATAATAATAACTATGACTAAAATATTTACAACTTAGAAATACCTTAAAAGAAATAAAAATTAACTTAAGGCGTCGAAAAAATAAGCCTCATCGGAGTCGTGAGGTCCCTTCCTCCTCTAATACCTCCCTGCCCAAAAGATTGGCAGTATTGCCACGTTGAATGGCAATGCTTAACCTTTGCCCAAAGTAGTAGGTAAGTGCCCAGGGGCCTTAGTCTGCTATTACAATTGTGTCAGAATGAACGGAGCTATATAGGTTGTATAGCTCCGTCCCTCTTGCACTGCTCAATGATCGACCATTCTGACACAATTGTAATAGCAGACTAAGGCCCCAGGCTTTCGGTCACCTGCAGTTTTAACCATCCTCTTTACAATTATTATTTTATATGATACTAGCGACCCGCCCCAGCTTCGCATGGGTGCAATGGTGATATATTATGCATGTATTATACAAATAAACCTTCCTCTTGAATCATTACATCTATTTAAAAACCGCATCAAAATCCGTGGCGTAGTTTTAAAGATTTAAGCATGCAAAGGGACATAGGGACAGAGAAAGCGACTTTGTTTTATACTATGTAGTGATATAATGAATTATTTATTATTTCCTTAGCAATAGACCAATATTTACATGATCATGTACTTCAAAATGGGAGGAAAATTGTGTGATTGGGACGTGGGGATAGATTATTGATGCTGGGGCATTTGTATGAGGTAATGTAGGTACAAAAATGTGTCTGTTGTTATGCAGATGGGAGGTAATTATTTGTTATGTTATTTAACTGTTATTATACGATCGATTCCTAGGTTGCGCAAAGTATTGCTGAGCTTTTTTCGGTTTTTCGAAAATTTTTCCGTAGTAGCACGGAGTTTGGAATTGTGCCCAATATAATAATATGGCAATAGGATTACCCCCTATTAAATGGGACTTATACATGGCGAAAAGTGGGTGTACATTGGCATTCCACTCTGCCTGATAAAAGGCGTGACGTTGTGTTTGTGTGTGATAGGTACCAGTCTTTCTCGTGAAGTGACGGCATAAATACTTTTAGTCGCCCACCCTACTCTTCCTAAACATTCGTTTTTTATTTTTATGGAATAGGTGGCAAACGAGCAAACCTGATGGTAAGCGATCAGCGCCGCCCATGGACACCAGCAACACCAAAGGAGTCACAGGTGCTTTGCCTTTTTAAAAAGGAGTATGCTCTATTAGTATTAGTATTTTCTTCTCTAATAACAGCTTCTGATTTAATTCCTTGCAACATCCAAGACAGTCATGTCCCTGAGACGTGCTGGACTTTGGTGTTCCTGTGTTTTCATCTTAAAACGCGCCGCTGCGCCATGAGCGCCGAAAAATTGACAAAATAAATAACTGACTTGCGGACTTCCTAGCGGGCTACCGAGGACTCCGGCTCGAAAAGCAGGAGTAGGAAAGGGGTGATTTTTAGTCAGTAAGAGTCTGACACTCCCTCTCGTCTCGCCCAAGGCGGGAGAAGGCATTGGATGATTTTCACCCTCAAAAAAAAAAGCCAATAAAAATATTTTCTCAAAATTTAGTAACAGATCTACCTTAACCAATAACCATTTGCCTTTGTTAGATTTATAAAACCCACCAATGGTTTGTTACCTTATAAAACCATTAAACTATGACCGAGTGTATAAAATGACTTTTAATACAATTCAATGAATTTCACGTCACACAATTTTTTTCATAAGTTGAGTTTCAATGGTAGCATTACAGAGAAAAGGGCATGGTAGAACCAAAGTATGATTCGTAGCTATTAAACTGAATGCTAATTTTAGTCTATTTCGCATAAACAATAAAATGTTTAATCCTTTGTCCTTAAACGTAATACTTACCCGTAGGTAATATCTACAATAGGGATGATGACAGGGTCAAAAATAAATTATTACAACATTTCAATACAATAAAATATCCAAAACTAATCACACTCTCCTTCATAAATTTGATGAACTACTTAATTTTCGATTTTTTTCTAGCTAAATTTCTAGAATTAAGTCTGCTATTTGACGTCAAAAACTTATGATGTCATAATAGAGTATTTCATACAAAATTCATAAAAAATATAGTTTTTAATGTTTTGAAAAAAATATTGAATTTAACTAGTAGGCAACATGCCTATTATAAGTAACTAGCTACTTCCGCGCGGTTTCACCTGCTCTGCTCGGTTCCTATTGATCGTAGCGTGATGATTTATAGCCTATAACCTTCCTCGATAAATGCGCTATCCTACACAAAAAGAATTATTCAAATCGGACCAGTAGTTCCTGAGATTAGCGCGTTCAAACAAACAAACAAACAAACAAACTCTTCAGCTTTATAATATTAGTATAGATTAGTATAGATTAAATTATTCAGAAAAACTATTATAATAATTCTAATTATGGGAAAAAGGAGAAAACAGAATATTAGAAAATAATCTACCTATAATTAAGTGCAAAAAGTTATGAGTTGTTCAAACGCTTCTTTTTACAAAAGGAAATTAGGTATATTACTATAAAATATGATTTTCCTCTGCAACTGGTTTAAAGTGGTTATCTACCTAAATAGTTTTATTATGACTAACATAAAATTATGTTTGTAATAGTGATGTAGCAAATTATATGATAACGCAAGCATTAGCATTCGCAATTTTTAATGCGAATATTGTGAATATGAATGTCATAAAAATTAAATTTTCTATGACAAAAAGGTAAATTTAATAGAGGAATATTGTTGAACCCAAAAATTGTACTAAAATAACATTTGGCTCGTCATCATCCCTGTTGTACACGCATCCACGGTTCAGGAAAATCATAGTACAGGGTACAGTTACCAAACATATACCTCCTTATATATTTCAATTGTCATGTACCTATGAGTACAAGACCTATGTATTAGTCACCATACCTAGGTACTCTTTCCACTAGTGACGTAAGAGCCCACTGTTGTTCTCACTTATATACAATAGGCAAAGGATCAAATAATGTATAAGAGTGATTGTAAAAAAATGATTTGTTTAAGCGTAACGATGGAGTTTCTTGCTCGTTCTTCTCCATTCGAAGCTACACTTTGGAACGAGCACCTAGCTTCACTCAGGCCGCGGACGCACAGGCAGGTGGCTTAGCGCCTAGCTAGTCGCTTGGCGTGCATCCTAAGCGCGCAGTGCAGCCGGTCGTGTTCATTTTAGAACGTTCGTTTTACTGGGCTACTCGCTAGGTGACGCGCTAGACACTAGGCGCTAAGCAAGCCACCTGCCTGTGCGTCCGCGGCCTTACAGACAGACTGGCGGATAATTCAAATTGAGGTTTCAAAAGTGCCTAATTTAGGATTAAATGAAATAAATGCTTTGAAATTGACTAAGGGATTTTTTATGGAATAGGTGGCAAATGAGCAGACGTGTCACCTGATGGTAAGCAATCAGCGCAGCTCATGGACATGATTACACATTTGTTAGAAATTGGGCTACAGAATTCACTCATAAACTTTTTTGTTTGAGGTCATCACTTACCATCAGGCGAGATAGCGGGCAAAGGTCGGCCCATTTATAATAAAAAAACTTGAGAAAATCATCCAATGACTAACTAAAAAAAAAACTAGAAAACTTAACTTACTAACAATAATTTAAATGGAGGAAAAAAGTTCAAGTAGGTACCTATAGGTAAGTAATAAGCATCGTCATATGTAGGTACTTACCTAAAGGTGAACGAACGACCTTAGCATTACTAGTATTTCCATACTAAAGGTAAGGTAAGGTAATAAGGTAAAATACTCATCATCAATCATCAACAGCCTATAAGCGGCCACTGCTGACCAATGGTCACTTTTCGGACAAAGTTTGAGTATTAATCACCACGCTTCCTCATATGGGTTGGTGATTTGAAACTTATAATTAGAAATTATTAGTCCAGGTTTCCTCATGACGTTTTCCTTCACCGTTTGTCAATGGTGTTTAAATAATCTTAGAAAGTACCTACTCGGAAAGCCATGGACACCCGAAACACCAGAGGCGTTACAAGTGCGGTTTTGGAGGTTAGGAATTTAAGGGTTGTTAGGGAATCGGGGATTGGGAATAATTGGGCCGGAGTGATACCACGGCCTCACAGAAAACCGACGTGAAACAACGTTTGCGTTGTTTTTCGCTATGTGGGTGAGGTTACCGGAGGCACATTTCCCCCTCACCAATCTTCTCAATCCCCGATTCCTGAACAACAACCCTTAAATTCCTAACCTCAAAAAAGCCGGCAAGGCACTTATAACGCCTATGGTGTTTCAAGTGTCCATGGGCGGCAGCAATCGCTTCCCATCAGGTGATACGTCTGCTCGTTTACCGGTGCTTCATAAAAAAAATAAAGCTTTGCAGAAGTAGGACCTTACTTTCTAAGCAGAGAACTTATAATTATGAGTAAAGTTATAAGCATTTCTACTAACTAAAGTACTAAGAACCAGCCCACGATATTGTATGCTTACGTAGTACACACATGGTAGATAATTGGCGCTCCAACAGTATAGGAAAAAGGTGTGCGTTGTGTCATAATTATGGTCAGTTTAACCAAACATTACTAACGGTACAGATAATGCAAACCTGTATAAAATCACGTACACTCTGTCATTACTGCATCGTAATGACGTTACAGTCAGCGCGTCACCAGTCATCATGATACCTACCTGACACGGATTGAAGAACAGCTACCTACAATTGGGTAGTATCCTCGGTCAAAAATAAGTTATTACAAATATTCAAAACTAATCACACTCTCATTCATAAACTTGATGAACTACTAAATTTTCGATTTTTTCTAGCTAAATTTCTAGAAATAAGTCTGCTATTTGACGTAAAAATCTGATGACGTCATAATAGAGTATTTCATACAAAGTTCATAGAAAATATCGTTTTTACCTTTCGAAAAAAGTATTTAATTCGACTAGTAGGAAACTAGCCTATTATTTTTTGTATCCAAGAGGAAACCTTTAAAAGGCACTTTCCAAACATAGTCGTGATTTTTTTGAAGAAAAATTATTGAGTTTAGACCTTTTTTTGAGGGGGAAAATTGTCCAATGACTTCTCCCGGACTTGGGCTATGCGAGAGGAAGTATCAGACTCTTACTGACTAAAAACCACACCGTTCTAATACTGCTTTTCAAGCCGGAGCCCCGGTAACCCCGGTAGGTAGTCCGCAGCTCCGGTGAAATTAGACATGGCAGAGGTAAGTTTCAATAGGAATAGACAAAGTATGACTACAATATTGTATTGACTGCACAGTTGGTGCGGAGGCTGGGCAACCGGCTGCCATGCAACGTGTAGCGGGTTCGATTCCCGCACGGAGCAACTCTTTGTGTGATCCACAAATTGTCGTTTCGGGTCTGGGTGTCATGTGCATGTGTAATTGTTTGTTTGTAAACGCACCCACGACACAGGAGAAAATCCTAATGTGGGGCAACGTTTTTAATAAAGAAAAAAAGACAATAGGTACCAATTTTACAGTTAGTTACAGTTTATTACACATACAGGCTTTGTTAGTATTATGTTTTTAGGTTTTGAATAAAGGATATAGGTATGATTGCAATATACTACGAAACTAATGATGTGGTTGACACGTAATGAAAATTACGTAGTCGAGTAGTAATTGGTAACTGTAGTGCATAGTAACAGGTTTAAGAAGTTAGTAAGTCGGATACTAGGTTAGCGGGGGTGAGAGGTTAGGAATTTGGAGGTTGTTGGGGAATCGGGGATTGGGAAGTTTGGGAAGGGGGGTAATTGGGCCTCCTGTAACCTCACTCACACAACGAAACACAACGCAAGCGTTGTTTAACGTCCGTTTTCTGTGAAGCCGTGGTATCACTCCGGTTGAGCCGGCCCATTCGTGCCGAAGCATGGCTCTCACACATTTTAAATCAATATATGTATCTTCAAAAATATTTGTTTCCGTAAGAAAATAAAAAAATACGTGTCTAATATTTTAAAATAATCTACAAGACGGACATTAAAATAAAAATCACTCATCTACCATTCACCATTAGTATATTTTAAGAACAGTTGCTATGCCCAAACAATACTCTAAACAGCTTGTTATCACCAATTTCCAGGTATTATACATAATATACGTAATTTTAATTACATCACCACTACGTCACGTGTTACGTGCAATTTGTAATGTTACCTCGGAGCACAGGAGGAAAGGCCGGATCATCGCTGTGAGCACATTCCGCTTATGTATCGTCATATCCTGTTTACATAATAACGGTGAAACTGGGTGAATAGAATTCGAGGTGTGAATAGATACAGAAAATGGGTGAATAAATGTTGGCCAACACCTATTCACCCTTTTTCTGTATCTATTCACCTTTTAAACTTTGCCTCACACTAGGATTTTCTCCTGTGTCGTGAGCGCTTTTATAAACAAACAATTTCACATACACATGACACCCAGACCCGAAACAACAATTTGTGGATTACACAGAGTTGTTTCGTGCGGGAATCGAATCCGCTACACGTTGCACAGCAGCCGGTTATCCAGCCACCGCGCCAACGATGTTAACGAGCAGATGGATCACCTGATGGCAAGTGTCTCTAAAGCGTGGGAGAGCTATGCTTTGGCACGAAGGGCTGACTCGACCGAAGTGATATCACGGTCTCACAGAAAACCGACGTGAAACAACGCTTGCGTTGTGTTTCTTTGTGTGAGCGAGGTTATCGGAGGCCCAATTACTCCCCCCCCTTGCCTCCTTCCCAATTTTCCCCGATTCCCCAACAACCCTTAAATTCCTAACCCCCAAAAAGCCGGCAACGCACTTGTAACGCTTCTGGTGTTTCAGATGTCTATGGGCGGCGGCGATTGCTTACCATCAGGTGATTCGACTCCTCGTTTATCGGCTTATATCATAAAAAATATGGTAAGTATCGCCCATGGATACACGAAGTAGGTACCAGAGCTGTTACAATGCACTATTATAACAATGCAAGCTATGGTTACGAAATTTTAATTACGTGTCAACCACATCATAGGTGACATATTCAAATGGAATTTTTCCTATAGGTAACCCTTACTGAAAACCCAAAAAATCTATTATTTTTACCCGGTAAATATAATAGTCAATGGGTGGTTGAGGTTTCGAGTTCCAATTCTATTAAGTGAAATTGATAAGCCTATAAACACTATAAATAAAATATAAAAGCATAAATTACAAATTAAATAAATAAATTGGAAATGATATAAGTTATTCATTATATTGTTAAAATAATATTGTATAATTTATCTATGGATTCGAATATTTCTGCTACTGCTTTTAAAGTGAGCTCGATCGCATTTTCGCCCGTCATTGGTCGAGATTAATCTGAGGATTTAGTACATTTTATGTTACGTTGTTTTTTTAAACATTGTCCCACACTTCTTTTCTTTTTTTTTGGAGGGGAATCATTCAATGACTTCTCCCGCCTTGGGCGATAGTGACAGACTCTTACTGACTAAAAACCACCCCGTTCCTACTCCTGCATTTCGAACCGGAGCCCCGTAAACCCGCTAGGTAGTCCGCAGCTCCGGAATTGTCCCACACTAGGATGTTCTCCTGTGTCGTGGGTGCGTTTACAAACATACAAGTTCACACACACATTACGTCCAAACCCGAAGCAACAATTTGTGGATCACACAAAGAGTTGCTCCGTGCGGGAATCGAGCCCGCTACGCGTTGCATGGCAGCCAGTTGCCCAACCGTGCAATTTAACAAGATAGAAACGAGAGCGCGTTCGGCGCTCTGATTGGTTGGTTCATTCGTGCCAACCAATCAGAGGGCTTCGTACGATGTTGTTTTGTTTTACGTTGAATGAGAAGATTGTGGTAAAATGTTCCTTATAAAGTATATGAGAGAAAGTCTTTATCTACGCGTTTGACTACGCTAATCTCAGAAACGGCTGGATCAAATTTTAATAAGATTTTTATTTAATATATTATGGAAATGTTTCCCTCAAAAATCACCTGTTGATAGCAAGCATCATTGTGTTGGCTTGTGGTATTTTTATAGCATAAAATAAATATTTAAAATGAATTATAAAACCACATTTGTTTCAATAATTTCAGTACTTCATGATAGGTACGAGTATTTCGTCGTAAAGCCACAATATAAGTACCTATAGAAAATTCTAGATTATTCTTTGCCTTTACGTATATACTTAGGTACAATTTTATTAATATGCACCTAACCTGCCTGGACAAGGGGTCTCAGGTTCGATTCCCGGGTCGGGCGAAGTATTACTTGGCTTTTTTCGGTTTTTCGAAAATTTCTCAGTAGTAGCACGAAGTCTAGAAATGTGCCCGGTATATGGCAATAGGCTCACTATCTATTATTACATGGGACTTACAACATAAATTGAAAAAAGTGGGTGTACATTGTAGGTAAGAGTCTGACACTCCCTCCCGCCTCACCCAAGGCGGGAGAAGTAATTGGATGATTTTCCCCCCTCAAAAAAAAAGGTACAGTGCCATTACATGCCATAATGTGCACCTCTACCTACCTCTTCGGGGATAAAGGGCGGGACGCTATACATATATATACATATAATACTCAATACTCAATTCTTTATTGCATTCCATAATGTAGGCTTAGGTGGTAAACAATTGGTAGGTAATAACACCTAACCTCTCTTCATATACGTCACATAAACCTTTAACTTTACCTACATCCTTCTTAATGACGTCAATGAAACGTCATGGGTTGGTTTCTTGGAACATTTTTAATGAGAGAAAGTACCACAGAAGTGACCACAGAATTTCTTTGACGAGGTTTAAAGACCGTAAACCACAATAAAGTTCTTTTTTCTTCTCCTCTAATAACATCTTCTGATTTGTTTCGTTGCGGGATCCAAGACAGTCATTCATTTCCCTGGGACGCGCCGGACTTCAATGTTCCGGTGTTTTCATGTTTGTATCTACTGTAGATCCTGGCTTACAGGAGTTGCAGCGGTATGGGAGGTTGTGGCGGGCTTGTCCCATACCGCAGAAAAAAAGAACCACAATAAAGAGTTAAGGACATAATTTTATAGGTACAATAAGAAATGATTTTATCCTATAAACACATATAACTTGTCGAATTTAACCTGAATCGGTATCGCAACGTTTGAAAAGGTTCACTGAAAACCGACGTGAAACAACGCTTGCGTTGTGTTTCGTTGTGTGAGTGAGGTTACTGGAGGCCTTCCCTTCCCAATCACCGATTCCCCAACATCCCCTAAATTCCTAACCCCCAAAAGGCCGGCAACGCACTTATAACGCCTCAGGTGTTTCAGGTGTCCATGGGCGGCGGTGATTGCTTACCATCAGGTGATACGTCTGCTAGTTTACCGGTTTATACAAAAAAATGTGTTACGTGGATATCATAATCAAATTCGAATAAATTTCTTTACTGTGACTCATTACAGTGCCGGTGATTTCCCGCATAATGAAATGTTGAATAAACAAAATGTACTATTTATAAAATGATTCATATTGACTTAATTACGTAAAATTCTAACAAAAATATGTGAAATTCCATAGGTAAAATGAGAGATTATTAATTTGTTATTTTTTTTGCTACCTTACGTTTATACTTTATAACAACTTTATTTCATGCAACTTGTGCAGCGAGGCTTATGGGAAGCAGTAGATGATTTTTACTCTTTAAAAAAATCTTCTAAAACTTATTAAAAACGGCAATGTCATGTAAAAACGGTTTTAAATGTCAAAGACAAATCATTTATTCTAATTAAACCATAAATAGGTACTTTTGAAATGTCAACAAATAAACAAAATAAATAATAGTCTGTCAGTCTGTCCGTCAATGAAGTTAGGTGCTCGTTCCAAAGTGTAGCTTCGAAAAGAGAAGAACGAGCAAGAAACTCCATTCGTTACTCTTTTAAAAAATACATGTTTACAATTTCTCTGATACATTATTCGAATCAATAATTGTATTAATATTTCCTCATTGAAATATGGACGGATGAATGAAATCATTCGTAATAGACGAAACGTCACAATCTGACGTCACTGGTTTAAGTTAAACGATGGTTCTTCCCCGGTTAAGCCGACCAATCAAATTGCTTAGACCATCTATACTTTTACTAATAGTACTTTTACTTTAATAGTAATTTATTTATCTATTCTTTTTAACCGACTTTCCAAAAAGGAGGAGGTTCTCAATTCGGCTGGTATGTTTTTTTTTCCATGTATGTTTTCTATGTATGATCTCTGGAACTACTGGTCCGATTTGAAGATTTTTTTTAATGGGACAAGCCCTCTACAACCTCCCATACCGCTGCAACTCCCGTAAGCCAGGATCTACAGTAGATACAACCATGAAAACACCGGAACACTGAAGTCCGGCGCGTCCCAGGGACATGAATGACTGTCTTGGATCCCGCAACGAAATAAACCAGAAGATGTTATTAGAGGAGAAGAAAAAGAAAACGCTAGTTTCCACTTCCCTCGGTGAATTTAATGCAGGAGACAGAATGACTTTTGCCTAAAGGCACAAAAGAGACTGGTCCGATTTGAATAATATTTTTTGTGTTGAATAGTCCATTAATAATCGAGGAAGTTTATAGGCTAAAAAACGTCACGATGCGACTTCGTGGGCGTAATCCCCTGTTTTTCCCGTTCCTCGCTCCCAGCCAAATCGACTGTGTCGTTTACTGAATCAATTATTAATTTCTTTCTTTTTGAATAACTTAGTTAACTTGTATTTCCATATATTTATTTAAAATACTCTTAAATTATGTAAACATTATTTATGAAAATAAAAAACAAAATAACATTTCAAAATATAAAAATAGGAGCCGGCCAGTAGCGAGAGCATGGCCCAAGCTACCGGTGGTTAGGAATCCAGAGACAGTAACCTCCTCATAATACGTGCCTTCTGCATCAGGCCCTTGATCCATCCGCCCAAAGCCAGTCTCCGAAGATGGATGTCGAGACTTTTATTATTATGTTATCAAATTATTATTAGTTACTACACATGACATCTACACATTACTGCTGCTCATGAATGCTTGAAACTAGTCGATTTCCTATCGTCAAACAGTAACGTGCGTAAGCCGATTTAATAAAACTTAACGAATGACTTTTTAATAAATCAATAATATTTTTTTTAAGATTTTCTATCCATGTTTATTCGCAGGTAAACTTCATATTATGTGCGATATAGGATTTATGACGTCAGCCGTTGATTTGTTCGTCGAACGTCTATATGCGATTTCTGTCATCTGTCACTTGTCATGTATAGCCACACTACGTAAAATTCATTAGAATGATTAAAATATTAATTAAAATAATATTTATTTACTAAGTAACACATTAGTGTTTAATAAATAATAATGTGTGCCTATTATAATGTATAGGCGTAAAATTCAGAGAAAACTGGTATAATCCAGTTCACATTAACCGCTATCCGGCCTTCACGGAATTATTCATATGCATAGGTAATTATTGTTTTATTTATTTAACTAATGGCTTTTTTGAGAGGGGAAAACCATCCAATGACTTCTCTCTCTTTGGGCGAGAGGGAGTGTCAGACTCTTACTGACTAAAAACCACCCTGCTCTTACTCCTGATTTTCGAGCCGGAGCCCCGGTAACTCGCTAGGTAGTCCGCAGCTCCGGGTCGACATCAGCCCTACTGGGCCCCATCTGTGTCTGATAGATTTAAGTAATGCCTGACTGTTTCGTTGGTCCAGTGGTTGCAAGTGGCTCTACACGGGAGTGCGAGCTATATGGTCTCGTCTTGGCAACTACCTGGCAGGGGGTCTCGGGTTCGATTCTCAGTTCAGGCAAAGTATTTCTGAAAATTCAGTAGTGGCATGGAGTCTGGAATTGTGCCCAGTATATGGCAATAGGCTCACCCCTATTACATGGAACTTATAACACAAATGGTGAAAAGTGAGTGTACATTGTACAGTGGCATTACGTGCCGTAATGTGCACCTCTGCCTACACTTTCGGGGATAAAAGGCGTGACGTTGCGTAGCATGGAGTATGAAATTTTGTCCAGTATATGGCAAAAGGCTCACCTCCTATTTCATGAAACGTAAAACACAAATGGTGAAAAGTGAGTGTACATTGTATACAATGGCTTACGTGATGTAAAGTGCACTTCTAACCACGTTCACAAGGTTTGAGTAATCCCGGGTATTTCGGTTATTTACGTCACAATCACTATCCAACTACTTAGAGTAAAGTTTAGTACTGTTTTTTATTTTTAATACTTCTTTAGAGGTTTATTAGTCTACCACTGACATTATATCCTGAAAATTTTGTTTATCTGGTATAACCCAAACTCAAGTTATGAAGGTTCAAAAATACGACGAAGCGCTTCGAGAAAAGGTAGGTATGCCCTTGCGCTTGCGCTTCGCTTGGTGGCGGGCACTACCGTGACCAGATACCTGTTTTCACAGAACTTTTCAAAATTTCATAGGAGCTAAGGAAGGTACCTCGTAACAGTAGAGTTAGGTAATAATTAGTTAAACCATCTTCTTATGCCAAAAAAACCCTAAAACAGGAAAGTCATCTTAAAATTGAAGCAGTCGGGACCCATTCTAAATATGAAGACACATACGGCTGGCTTTCTAGAATGGGTCCCGACTGCTTCAATTTTAAGATGACTTTCTTGTTTTAGGGTTTTTTCATTTTTATATTATAAAGAAACGCAGTCGGGTTTTTTAGTTTTTTAAATTACATTTTTTTATTCTATCCGATAAGCGGACTCCAAGATACTGCGCTCCATAGCTCGCTAGCTCGCTCGCTAACATTCCTATATATATACCAAAATAAATTAATATGTAATCCTTTACACACATCCTTACCTTATACATACTCGTATAAATTACCTACTTCCTTGATTAGACACAAAATAATAATAATACGTTTGTAGAAATACCGACCTTATGACGAATGAGGAAAACTAATTTGCAGACGAGTTTTGCTTGACTGAAGGTCATTGTCAGGTGGGCTAGTATTATAGCATTATATAGGTCTTATAGTAATCTAGTACCTAGGTCAAGAATGGCGGAGGCTCAATTACCTATAAAATCACTACATAGTATAAAACAAAATCGCTTTTTCTGTCCCTATGTCCAGTTTAAATCTTTAAAACTACGCAACGGATTTTGATGCGGTTTTTTTAATAGATAGAGTGATTCAAGAGGAAGGTTTATTATATGTAGAATACCTGCATAATATATTACTATTGCACCCAAGCGAAGCTGGATCAGGTCGCTAATAAGTTATGAAAAGATATGTTGTCTTTTTAATGACATTTTATTACGTAATGGTTCACCAAATCTGAGCTAATGGTAATTAATGTTAAATTACGTGTAGATGTTGTTAAATTACGATTTGTTTGTCACAAAATACAATAAAATGATGCATCTTACCTTAAAAGGAAATACTGGGCGTTGATTTGGTCATTACTCGGGACAGTCCCTTATTACGATTATGTTAATTACAATGTTATAATTTGTATTGTAATGACTTCAATATATTTGGTTTGCTCATTACATTGTGTGGAGGAGTCAGTATTATGTAATGAATCTTATGTATTATGTTACATTAACATTGTGAAATCTATAAAGACTAATAAATAAAATTGGAGTGTCTATTTGTAATATTCAAATAACCGCTTTTCACTATGTATACGATACATGCACCAACACATTTTTGGCTGTTTCGATTCGATGTCTCGGGTTCGATTCCCGGGTCAGGCAATGTATTAAGTACTGGGCTTTTTTCGGTTTTTCAAAAATTTCTCAGTAGTAGCACGGAGTCTGGAATTGTGTTCAGTATATGGTAATAGGCTCACCCCCTATTACAAGGGACTTATAACACAAATAGTGAAAAGTGGGCGTACATTGTATAGCGGCATTACGTGGCGTAATGTGCACCTCTGCCTACCCCTTCGGGGATAAAAGCCGTGACGTTGTTGTTGTTGTAGTTACCTGAATCAGTATATAGTCGTCAATTTCTCACGGGTGCGTATGTCACATATGAAGTCATATAGCAGGCAGGTCTGATAGCAGACGTCAACAAACGTTTGGTTTTCTCGCATGCGCCAGTTTAGTACACCGTATGACGTAAGTATATACTATATTTACAAATAACAATAACATGTAATTCAAATAATATAAAACAAATTACTAGCATATGATGCCGGAAAATATACTACATATTATATGTATGTGCGTATGTAGTGTAGGTGTGGTGATAACACCTTTTTTTTTTAAGGGGGGAAATCATCTAATGACTTCTCTCGCCAGGGCGATGCGAGAGGGAGTGTCAGACTCTTGTAAGTACCAATGTGACATTTTCCGAGTTATATGTACTTTCTAAGATTATTTAGACACTGACTGACAAACGATGAAGGAAAATATCGTGAGGTACCAGTGCTTATAATTTCTAATTATAAGTTTGAAATCGCATATCCGCATTATCCGCATTGAGCAAAAGTTAGCGAGTTAGTTAGTAGAGCTAAAAGATTTTATTCTACGAACATAAAGTTATCTATCGATTGAAAAATCGGCCCTTAATAAGATTTAGATTTAGATTTCAGCCATGATCGTCCCACTGCAGGGCAAAGGCCTCCCTACCTTCCTTCCACTCCTCTCTGTTTAAAGCTGTTTGCGGCCAATCCTTGTCATAGCTGTCGAGTTCGTCCCGCCATCTCCTTTTGGGCCTTTTTTTTTTTTGAGGGGGGAAAATCATCCAATGACTTTTCTCGCCCTGGGCGAGGCAAGAGGGAGTGTCAGACTCTTACTGACTAAAAACCACCCCGTTCCTACTCCTACTTTTCGAACCGGAGCCCCGGTAAACCCGCTAGGTAGTCCGCAGCTCCGGATTCCTTTTGGGCCTGCCGCCCTTAATAAAGTAACTGTATTTTGTTATGGTCTAGGTATTAGGACGTCACAAATGGATTTTCCTAACAATGACAAATTATTGAGCACGCGAGCATTTAGCGCCTGTTTTATACCTACGCTATGAGCTGGCCGATGACCCATTGAGCGAATCATCTTTACCATGAGGTCGACATAGGTGTATAATATAATATATAAAATAAATATCATTTAAATTAGTATTAATCGTTTTTTTAGCAACGTTACGCCTTTTATTCCCTCCTTTTAGACCCATGCAATAGGTGGTGAGCCTATTGCCATATTATACCAGGCACATTTTCAGACTCCGTGCCACCACTGAAAATTTTCGAAATCCGAAAAACGCCCAGTAATATTTTGCCCGACCGGGAATCGAACCCGAGACCCCTCGCGCAGCAGTCGGCCAACGAGGCAGCCAGAGCAGGCAGTAAATGTAATTTACATCAATATAACATAAATAAAATGTAGGACTGTGGTGTGTTTTCTTCATTATGTTAGGTTATTAAGATATGACGGCGGTCGGCGCTGACGCGGCGTCTGCAGCTTAAGATGATTACCTAATACTTATAACTATACTTAAAATGACATCACATTGCAACGTTATATGAGAAATACCTAACCCCCAAAGGCCGGCAACGCACTTGTAACGCCTCTGGCGTTTCGGCTGTCCATGGGCGGCGGCGATTGGTTACCATCAGGCGATCTGTCTTCTCGTTTATCGGCTTATACCATAAAACTCGTGACACTTCACAGTTTACTACAATCCAAAATACAATGAAACGATAATAAGGGCGCTTACTCTTGAAATTAATCTTAATCGCAATGCAATTTCGATCGAATAAAATCTCAATAATCATTCAATGTCAAATTATATTATACAACCCCAATCGTAGCTGTTAAAATAGCATTCAGAGTACAGAATATAAAGCCAAACTCATTCAATTTCCTGATCCGGAGCTGCGGACTACCTAGCGGGTTTACCGGGACTCCGGCTCGAAAAGTAGGAGAAGTCATTGGAAGATTTTCCCCTTAAAAAAAAAAAAAACTCATTCATTAACTAATAATTACTCACAAAATATTTACAAATCAGCTTACTTACTTAAACAGCAAATTTTGTCGTCTTATTCCTTTTATATTACATTATTTAGCAATTATTTTATTTAATATGTAATAGCTTTTACCTAATGCGTCACTAAGTAATGGGTATACTCTCTCTTAACCACATCGTAAGAGCGGTTCTAGGTGATTCATGAGAAAATTTCTATTGCACCACGTGGGATAAATGTGATACGGCCATGCTTCGGTACTAATGGGCCGATCGGAGTGAAAACAAGCGTGAAACAACGTCTGCGTTATATTTCGCCGTGTAAGTGAGGTTACCAGAGACCCATTTCCTTCCTCAAATCAGCTTATTCTCAAACTCCCAAAAGGTTGGCATGTACTTTTTTTAATGGGTCAGTCCGTCACAACTTCCCATACCGCTGCAACTCCTGTAAGCCAGGATCTACAGTAGATACAACCATGAAAACACCGAAAAAAGTTTTGCAATATTGTAAGTCCCAAATAGTGCAGTATTAGATTGGGCATATGTAAATAGGTATTATGGTAGCTTCAATAGAATTCCTTAATAAATTGTCCTCTATAAGTCGGTTTTCCCTTTCCGCTTTGCGTGTGAACAATTTGTTTACCTAAACAAGTATGAAATACAAGTAAACATTAAATCAATGACGGTGGTATGTGCATTTAGCAACTAGGGAAACACAGTTCAGGTTCATCCAGTAATGACGTCAATGGATGTAGGCAGGTCGATTTAAGGGGGCGAGGTGGGCTATACAAGGGCATATGTAGTACATTTGTATACCTTAAATGAGGAGCGGACTTTGGATTTCAAAAGAAACATGGTTACTGTTTTTGGATTGGTCAAAGTTCTGTAAGGTAGTAAGCAGAAGAGGCAGTGGGTGTGGCATGTAGCGCGGAAAACTGAAGACTAATGGAGTAAAAAGGTTTTGACGAGACTTTATTGGCAGATTGCATAGCTGATGTCATCGTCATCATCATCAGCCGAGAAACGTCCACTGTTAAACGAAGATAGCTGATGTACTAAGAAGTAAGGTAGTTTATTTATATTTTAGAAAAAAATATATAATTCTTTGGGTTGATGATGTTTTTTTTTTTTGATGGGGAAATCTTCTTCTCCCGCCTAGGGTGAGGCAAGAGGGAGTGTCAGACTCTTACTGACTAAAAACCACCCCGTTCCTACTCCTGCTTTATGAGCCGGAGCTCCGGTAAACCAGCTAGGTAGTCCGCAGTTCCAGATCAGAACAATTTGTTTACCTAAACAAGTATAAAATACAAGTAAACATTCAGCAACTAGAGTAACATGTTCAAGTTCATCCAGTACAACGGCGTATGTAGTAAAGTTTACCTTAAATGAGGAGCGGACTTTGGATTTCAAAAGAAACATGGTTACTGTTTTTGGATTGGTCAAAGTCCTGTGGGGTAATAAGCAGAATCGGCAGTGGGTGTGGCACGTGGCGCGGAAAACTGAAGACTAATGGAGCAGAAAGGTTTTGACGAGACTTTTTTGGCAGATAGCTGTTGTACTAAGGGGCAAAGTCATCAATCTCTCCTGCCTTGGGTGAGGCGAGAGTGAGTGTCACTCTTACTGACTAAAACCACCCCGTTCCTACTTCTGCTTTTTGAGCCGGAGCCCGGTAAACCCATTAGACAGTCCGCAGCTCAGGATCAGGTATCAGCCCTACTGGGCCCCATCTGTGGTGGTCTGATGGCTCTTCGAAGCAAGCGCTTGTCTGGTTCTGGTCGATAGGCGAGCTACCCTTGCTCGCCGTCCGCAGACCCGCATTTACGGTGACCACAGATCATCGCGTGACCCCGATGCCCGGAGTGTCTCTTGCGAGGGCTGGGGCGTAAGGAGGTTCGTTCTCTCACGCGCCCCGCCTCCTCCTTAGCTAGCATGATTACTTCGCAGAAGGAGGAGATGGCATCCCAATCCCCCTCGCGTTTTCAACAGCTAGTATGTAATAGAAATATTTAGATTATGTATTCATTTATTTATCACTTTAATTCATTTTGTTATGGCAACCATTATCCCTAACTGGGATGACCGCATGATATAATCTGAAGTCATAGTACCTATTACATATTGTTGCTATTGAATAGAATTCCCATAGGTGATATTATATGGAATCATCTCTTGTTTTCCTTGTTTTTCATTAGATTTATCTAATACCTACCTAATGTTGTAGAAAACAGGATAACGATTGCATTAATACCTGTTTAATGTTATCATTTTGTTATGAAGATGTCATTGTTAGGAATAAATCTTTCTTTTTTTGTTATTTATTCATTTGCATCAGGCAATGAAATCATCAGGTCGATATTCATCAACTTATGATAACTGCTTTACTCAGAGACATTTTTTTTCTCTGTGTTATAAGCTGGTAAACATGCATACGGATCGCCTGATGGTAAGCAACCGTCACCGCCCACAGACGCCCGATACACCAAAGACGTTACAAGTGCGTTGCTGGCATTTTAGGGGTTAGGAATTTAAAGGTTTTATTGTAACTTTCGTGAGACAAAATAAATTAATTATTATTTTTTATCGGCTTACTCACGTAACTGTTTGGGGGAGGAAGGGGAGTGATTGGGCCTCTGGTAATCACACTCATACAACGCAAGTGTTGTTTCACATCGGTTTTCTGTGAAGCTGAGTTATCACTGTGGTCGAACCTGACTCTGGTCGAAACATGGTTTTCCCACACTTATCTAATAATTACTTAAAATATTTGTTTGATGGACCTTTTCGGAATTTTCTGTTGTTGACTCATTAACTCATTATAATTAATTAAATCAGTACCTGAAATATTATTGTAATCACACTTATAATATATTATAATTAATGTGAATGCCTGAAATATTATTGTAAACACACTTAAATATAAATGTGAATGTTTGTTGTTGGTCCGACAATAACACGGAAACTCCTGAACGGATTTTGATGAAATTTGGTATACAGACAGGGTGATAGATAGGATACTTTTTACTTTACGGGACCGCGAGCGAAACTGATGACAGAAGCTATTTATCAATAATTTTCCTTCCTAATTAACGAGAATTAATTATTACGATTGTTTATGTATCACTGATGATAATGACATCATGGAATGGTATACCCTACAAATTTCTAGAAAGTAGTTGTTATTGAGCCCTTTTTGTCACGCACTCGGTTGGTGCAGTGGTTAGGTGACTGGCTTTTGCAACGTGTCGCGGCTAAAAAAGTGATGATGACATTTTCTGAGAAAATGAGTAAATGGTATTATTAGCGCTTCACTTCAAGCTTCCTTGTGCGAATTGCTAGGGAGTGGAACTCCTTGCCGGAGTCTGTGTTTCCTGATGGGTATAACCTGGGTGTCTTCAAAGCCCAAGTGAATAGGTTGCTTATGGGCAGACGTGCTCCACCGTAGGCCGCATCATCACTTACCATCAGGTGAGATAGCGGCCAAACGTCGGCCCATTTAACATTAAAAAAAAAGTCAAGAAGTTCGGCGGTGTTTCAACCACGTGTCTCGGAGAGTACAAAAAAGCCGTTAGTCCTGCACCTGACCTGACCTGAAGGAACAGAGAGTGCACTTGTGTTTGCACGCACGCACTGGGTACCATCGATCGATGATGACATTTATACTTATTTATTATACAATGTGATAGGGGTGGGACTTCTAACCCGTTAAGGCTGAGTACTACATCTAATTTTATTGATAAAAAATAATAATATGGGTGGTTGACCCCTAATTGAAAATATCGAAAAATTGTGATTTTTTCGGTAAAAATAATTCACAAATGATTTTTTTTTCTCACCAAATGACATCACAATTTCTACACATTATCAAACATATGAAATAAGTAATGAATAAGTTAGCCAAGGTTATTAGCTACCGTTTGTCGTTTTTTTTTGTTTCTATGACGTATACAACTTTTGATATAAAAAAAGTAAAAAAATAATAATTAAAATAGCCATAATTTTTAGAGAGACCCATTTGACCTCCGACTTTTGTCGATAAAATTAGATGTAGTACTCAGCCTTAACGGGTTAGAGGTCTCACCCCTATCACATTGTATATCTATGCATAATTTTCTGAAGTAATTAATAGATAATGCTCACAATGGGTATAATCATTTTATTTTTTAAGCTCCTCGACATCAAATTAATTGTGAGTTCGTTGCAATATTATACCTGATATTTACTACTTACTCCTCGTCGGTCGGTAAAAAAGTAGTTTAGAGAACTCTATTTCCTTATGGCGATACATGACAAGAGACTGATGTCAGAAATCGCACATAGACGATCGACGAACGGATGACGTTATAAATCCTACATCGCACATGTGAAGGTTACATGCGTATAAACATGCATAGAAAATCCCAACAAACAATTGTGTATCTTAGGAAACTTTACTCGCTGTACCCTAAATCAAGAACGTTACAATTGAACAGTATACAGTATGGAGATCACTCATATGATTTAAATGAAACTACAAGTATTACTAGTCCACAGAAACATAATACAATTAAATATTTCAACTTCACTTAAAAAAGGTTCAAAATTTAAAAAAGGTTCAAACAATATAAAGAACTCAATTAAATTCTGTATGAACAGCTCCATGTTCCTTGACCACAGATGAGCTGTAATATTGTAGGTTGTCTAAGAATGTTACGGACATGTATCGCGGCAGTTGCAATGCCGTATTTGTAAAGAGTGTTCAAATTAGCTCAAAGAGAAAAATGCACTTTTTGACTTACCTGCTTACTTTCGTATATCGTCAGCCAAGATGATAACAAATATATGGTTAAAATTTAGTCATAAGAGGTTTTCCCATACGGTATTTTATAGTACACATGTACCTACAGTTCTGATATTAGCATACCATATAAGACATTCGTATTTTACTTAAAAGTACGTACCTACATGATGGTAATGAATGAGTCAAAAAAGTAGTTACCTAATTATGAATTAATTATCCCATTCACATAAATATATTATGAAATTTACCTACAAGACTAGAGAAGGTATAAAAATAAGCAACTAATCAAAAATAATTTATTTGCCCTAACAAGGTAAGTATAGTGAACATATTTTTATAAATGCCTATAATAGGGATGATGACGGGGTATGACAATCAAAAATTTATTTAGTCCGTCAGTTAGGTAATGAAAAAATAGTAGACACGTATTTTTGTATTTTGTCATATAACAAGAAAACTTCTAATATACATAACTCAAAGGGCCTACACAGCAATAACTACTGGATGGGCTGAAAATTTGGCATACAGGTAGCTGATACGTCTTATGACGTAAGCATCCGCTAAGAAAGGATTTCATTAGTTCTAACGTTCTTTAATTTTCTGGTCTCATAATTATCTTTCTTACCTACGGAGGAGCCGGATCACCTGATGGTTGCCCATTGGTATCTGAAACACCAGTGCGTTGTCGGCCTTTTGGGGATTAGCAACTTAAGGGTTGTTAGGGAATCGGGTATTGGGAAAATTGGAAAGAGGATATAATTGGGTCTCTGATAACCTTACTTACACAACGAAATACAACGCAAGTGTTATTTCACGTCGGTATGCTGTGAGGTAGTGGTATCACTCCGGTCGTGCCTTCGTGCCGAAGCATGGCTCTCCCACACTTATTTTAGCCGGATTTAACGTTGCCGCTTCGTCAAATTTTCATTGTGTTTAAGCAAATTACAAGCAATGTAGTTTGTATATCGCCTATAGCTTGTGAAGGATGTGTGGCGACACCTTGACAAGTGACAGATGACAGAAGACGCACATAGACTATCGACGAGCTAATCAACGGATGACGTCATAAATATCCTGCATCGCACATGTGAAGTTTACATGCGAATAAACATGAATAGAAAATCCCAACGAACAACAGTTGGGCAGAAAGCCTGCCAGGCATGATCACCTCGCCTGGTCGGAGGATCCTCCTTTTCTTAGGGAACTTTACTCTCTGTTTCCTAAAGATGCATGCATTTGTCAAATGACGCAACGTTTACAGTTACTCTTAGAGTTTGTTCACACGAGTTATAACCAATCTACGTCCACCGGTTTCCTGTGACCTTCATCAGGTCGTATGCCCAGAATTCATTCACTTTTATTCAAATTTTATATATCGTAAAACATCATACGATATATCTATTTAGCCTCCATCGTACTCTTGAACAGGAAAATACAGACACTTAATTACAATAGTAGGTATGTTAATTTTTTTATAAATGTTATGTATGTTGGATAATATCTAGTATTACTTGTTACTACATAAGTCGTACACGAGAATAGTAAATAGTGTAATACTACAAGTTTTAACCTGTTTTTTCTTGAGGGGAGAAAAACATCCAATGTCTTCTCCCACCTTGGGCGGGGCGAGACGGAGTGTCAGATTCTTACTGACTAAAAACCACCCCGTTCCTATTCTTGCTCTTTGAGCCGAAGCCCCGCTAAACCCGCTAGGTAGTCCATAGCTCCGGATCGGGCATCAGCCCTACTGAACCCCATCTGTGATGGTCTGGCTCTTTGAGGCGCGCGCGGAACGTGACGTCTACCTATGGGTCTGGTTCTGGTCGGGTGGCGTCGCCGCCTGCAGACCCGCACTTACGTTTGCCAAAATTGGGCTGCACGGTTGGTACGGTGGCTGGGCAACTGGCTGCCGCGCAACGGGTAGCGGGTTCGATTCCCGCACGGAGCAACTCTTTGTGTGATCCAAAAATTGTTGTATGTGAACTTGTATGTTTGTAAACGCACCCATGATACAGGAGAAAATCCTATGTGGGGCAACGGTTTAAAAAATAAATTCTAGAATGTTCAAGTTTATGGTCTGGCTCTTTGAGGCGCGGGAGGTACGCGACGCGCCCTACGTATGGGTCTGGTTTCGGTGGGGGGCGTAGCCATCTGCAGACCCGCACTTACGTTGGCCAGAGATCGTCACGTGATTCCAGATTCCCGAAGTGCTATTACCATAAAATATAGATTAAGACGAATGTGAGAGTAGTCAAGGCAACGAATAAACGCAACTTTAAGATGAAATTCATAGAAACTTTTACTAAGTGGGTCTTCCGATTCAGTTATTCTCAGTACCTAATCACATACATGGAGTCTGGAACTGTGTCTTACATTCGAATTTCACTGACTAACATATGATGCAGAAAAGGGTGTACATATGAATATGTGATGTCATGTCACATTTACGTAAAGAAAATAACATGTAAATGCTTATTTAGAACATATTTCATAACCTAATGACGCGATTGACGCGGGCGGTAGTATTTATAATCAATTATTAGAATTAATTTCTGTTCTACAAAACGTTTTGGTTTAAGAAACCTTTAATATATTGGACGTTTTAATTCAATGTTTATCACTATACAGCCTGCTTTTTTATCAATAGCCATTTTTTTCTGAGAGTTAGGCATCATTCAAACATTCTATTTTGAAATGAGAAAAACTATTTGCAAAAAAATAATACCGCCTTTATTGAAGAAAGACGGTTGGTTGGTGTTAAATAATCACCTTAAATAACTAATAAATAAGTATGTACAATTTACTATAATTAAAAACTAGAATAAATAAAAAAATAAATGTAAAAGATTCCCTCCATTCGTCATACTTTGACGCATACTTGAAGCCAGGAAAAAAAGAAAAGGCATCAAAGAATCGAAACATTGCCACGTTGAATGACAATGCTTATCTTCTGACCGAAGATATACCCAACAAGTCAATGTTTATTATCCGGAGCTGCGGTCTACCTAGCGGGCTTACCAGGGACCCGGCTCGAAGGGTAGAAGTAGGAACGGGGTGGTTTTTAGTCTGTAAGAGTCTGACACTCCCTCTCGCCTCGCCCAAAGCGGGAGAAGTCATTGGATGATTTTCACCCCTTAAAGAAAAGTCAATGTTTATTGACTTAAGGCGAAATGTTATCACTTGATGGCAAATGCAAGAGGCATTGCTTTTGATTGCCATATCAGTCAAAGCATTTAGTACTTTCGGGTTTGTAATAGCAACATGAATTCTAGAATGTTAAAGTTTAATGTAGGTAATATACAAATCCTGAGGTCTGGAGTTGGATCATCAGTCATTGGGATTTCCATTTTTTGATGACTTTTATGAATAATTTTAATTACAGGTGTTTCTCTGGAAACGTTGGGCTTTATAAGGAGATGCACTTGGTTATATAGTATAAATTAAAAATTTTCCCTACATGCATAATTATGTGGTTTTGTACAATAAAATTATTCTACAAATTTTTAAACCACAATCATTGTTGTATCCTTGTTTGCAGAAAGACTTTGTCACGTAGACAGATTGACGCGGAAGTTATGGATGAGTCAGCGAGAGAAAGGATGTTGTGGAGAGGATGACGTTTTTTTTTTTTGAGGGGGAAAATCATCCAATGACTTCTCTCGCTCTGGGCGAGGCGAGAGGGAGTGTCAGACTCTTACTGACTAAAAACCACCCCGTTCCTACTCTTGCCTTTCGAACCAGAGCCCCGGTAAACCCGTTAGGTAGTCCGCAGCTCCAAGGACAATAAAAAAAGAAAAAAAATATGCACAGGAAGTATGCAAAAATGTAGAAGAAGAATACCTATAAGTCCATCTTAATAAACTCTGCATGGGTACCCTAAAAGGTAAACGTATCGCCTGATGGTAAGTAATCGCTGTTGCCCACGGACATCCGAAATACCAGAGGAGTAACAAGTGCATTGCCGGCCATTTGGAGTTTAGGAATTTAAGGGTTGTTGGGGAATCAGGAATTGGAAAGATTGTGGAGGGGGATAATTGGGCCTCCAGAAACTCACTCACACACACATTAAATTCATTACAAATTTTAGTCACTACATAGTATAAAAACAAAGTCGCTTTCTCTGTCCCTATGTCCCTTTGTATGCTTAAATATTTAAAACTACGCAACGGATTTTGATGCAGTTTTTTAAATAGATAGAGTGATTCAAGAGGAAGGTTTATATGTATAATACATGCATAATATATCACCATTGCACCCATGCGAAGCTGGGGCGGGTCGCTAGTAATATTATAAATGGGTAATATAGCTTTTTAGTTATAGATATTTAATGGTAATTATGTATCTAATATTTAATGGTAATTTAAAGTGTCAGAGTGATCACACAAATACGCCCGTTTTGGAGATTGAATCAATGGCGAAAGTTTGTGTGTATGTTTTTACTCAATCACGTCAAAACGGCTGAAGGGATCGGGGTGAAATTTAGAACAGGTATACTTATATATTATACTCTGGAGTAACACATAGGCTACTTTTTATTACACTCGTACGTGGACAAAGCCGCGCGCAAAAGCTAGTTCGTAATTAAAATGATTCACAATTAAAATATTCAAATATTTACTCGACTAATCAATTTTCAGGTTATGGGAATTGCTGATTTGCCATGGGGAATATCTTTTCTGAGAAATAATAACAATGCTTAGGTAACCTATTATATTAAAATGTTTTAAGGAAAATGGTGAGAGCTGATACCGTATTGGCTTCATCAGTAGGCTAAAGAATATTTTAATAACATTGTGAAATTGTATTACTTACTTGTTTGTCGTGTCCATTCCCACCTACTTCGTTAGAGTTGTTATTTTAATTTGTTTTTGTTTTTAATCCATACGATATATAAACTTAGGCTTTCCTACCATCAAACCTTCAGTCTCTCTCTGGAAGTTGTCGCATGCAAATGTGTTTTAAACGACTTAAACTTGAGTGAAAAGTGCTTAAAAACATTATTAATTAAAAAATAAGTATTGTGAGTGGTTTTTAGAAGTTTAAAAAAAGTTTAAAATTTTTGAAAAACTTTTTAAACTCTTGTGCTGTGCCAAAAAAAGAGACAGTTGATTGCGTAACATTTTTTAATTAATAAAACGTGTGTATTTTCCTTTTTTGATGATTATTTTATTGTGCGCTAGTGATTTACTTGTATGAGGAAAATAACAGTACATTATTCTCGGACGTTAAAATATGAATGAAAATTCACTTTGAGCTCATTCGCTGTACGCACCTCGGATTGTGCGGTCAACTATACAAGGCTCATACCTTGCAGTTGAACCGACAATCTATTCCTAAAGCCTTTTTAAGGTCAGGAAAAATAGTTCCTACATCTAAATGCAGTAGAATTTGCGAAACGAATTTAAATAAAAATGGCGTCCATTGTGTTTGTGATTTTGTGTGTTACCGTCGCTGCGGTGAAAAGCGCGATTTTAAACCCGTGGAGTAAAGGTAAGATTTGAAAGTTCTTTTTTTTATTTCAATAATGGTAGTGAAAGATAACAAATACGTTTTTTAACTAGTTTAAAAGCGATTTTGTTTGAATTTAAATAGTTTTAAACTATACATAATATATTTTTTAAACTAACCAAAAACCTGACAATGTGTAATCTATCTTTTTAGTTTTACTTCGAGCATGAGTATTAATAAAATATTAATTAAGTCCCAAAAAATTGATTTTAACTTACATTTAAAAAAAATCATTTTATTTTACGTTAAATTGACACATATCTTTATCAAGTTTCTAATATTTAAGAAGCTTTTTCTTTGAAAAGTCGCAAGTTCAAAAGGATTTTATAAATGAGTGAACCAAACTCATTTTTTAAACTTTTGCTCGATTATATATTGATGTAGTCAAATTGTATTCAAAGAATAAAACTGACACATTCTTAATGTCGTATGGAGAAAACTCACATGACTTAATTTAAACCACATGTTTAGTATCACCTTTACTGAGTGAAATAGGCTCATTGCTTAAGTTAAAAGCATGCATTTTTCTCTTTAAGCTTAATTGAGCACTCTTTACAAATACGTCATTATAACAGCCGCGCCACATATCCGTAATGTTGTAGGTTGTCTAGAATACCTACAACATTTCAGCTCTTCTGTGGTCAAGGAACATGGAACTGTTCATACAGAATTTAATACTTGATCTTTTCAATTTTCCGTTTTCGTTGAAATATTAAATACTGTAAAGCTAATTCACGTTTACTAACAGAAGTATCAATGCATAGATAATATACATAGATAGATCACAATCTCTTGATTAACTTTTCAAAGAACTATAAGCCTAAGTTTAGACTATAAATAAACCTACGTATGTGGAGATACCAAGTTATTTTAGCATTTCATATGAAGGCTCATACGCACAATAATAAATAATATTGGTTATTGTGATTCCCGTTAACATGTTTCTACTGATTTCCTCAAACCAATGACGTATGTGTGGTTGATTTAATTATATTATGCCACACTTTTTCCTTTTAACTATATAATCCCAATAAACCGTCCTACAAGTACTCGGAAAAGAAAAACCACTGAGTAATTAAAGCAATTAGGTTCATATTTGCATGGCATTATTGAGGTAGCTGTCTGATCATGGGCTATGTGCATGCAACATCCTTAGTACCAACAGATAATAAGAGGACTTAATTTGCTAATATATTTTTCTGGTTTTTACAATTTGAATAACTATTATTATAAAATAACATGTTTACTATATTAGCAATAGAAACATACCTTTATTCTCCTTTTATATAGAACTCAAAATGAAAATATATAAAATTCAGTGTTACATTGTAAATGTGGATCTCTGCTTTCTACTAATCTCATTTTATTAAAAACAATAAGAAAGAAATTGAGATAAGAAGGAAGACAGATAAAGGGCAAGACAGTACTACAGATCGATATCTATTATGTAGAATAGTAGGAGTAGGTTTTTAGCCAGTAAGAGTGACACTCCTTGTCTCACTCCAGGCGAGTGAAGTCATTAAATCATTATCCCCCGTACGTAGAACTATGACATCTTAAAACTACACATTAAGTCCTTACAATAGGCTATCACATTATAAATTCTAAGGGCTTCATACGTCATTTGCGTCAGCGTAACCAAAGTATGAGGATAATTTATTGAAACGCCTACTATATGAAATATTTAATTGCTAGTAAAGTGGTTGCCAATCGTTTACCAAGTAAACAACTACGGTTTTATGAATGAACGAAGGTCATAGTTGAGCGTAAACACATTCATTCATAAAATCGGGTAAATACCTAACTTTTATCGGAATCCATTCATTAAATATGTATTTTACGGTGGCATTTTAGTCATTAAATATAGCCATAATTACTTTTCATAGGAAAGATAGGGAATTTATTATAAAAGCTAATTTTAATGCTTTTAAATAACCACCCAAACTTATAAATAGAAACAGGAAAAGTTGTTACAGTTTATTTTAATAATGAAAATATTAATTCAAAGAAACAATACGATTATTAATTTTCTATTAAATTACTGAATTACACATTGTTTTAAATGAAACTAGATAGTAATTTTTCAAAAATTTTAAACTTTTATTTTTAATTGTTTCAGTTGAGGCCAACAAATGTGGCGTGGAAGCCAGTACTAACTTGGTCCATCACAATCCATGGCTGGTCTACATCGAGTATTGGCGTGGAAACTCAGATACTGAGATCCGATGCGCCGGTACTTTGATCGATAGCAAACATGTCGTCACAGCTGCCCACTGCGTTAGGACTCTGAAGTTCAGTCAGTAAGTATCATAGAAAAGTTTAAAAAAGTTTAGAAAATTTTAAAAAAGTTTCAAAAAGTTTAAAATGTTTTAAAAATCATTTAAAATATAATTAAATTTTTTAAAACTTAAATATTAACGTTTGTCTTCCTTTGTTTACAGTTTGATCGCCCGTCTTGGCGAATACGACGTAAATTCTAAAGAGGACTGCGTTCAGGGCGTGTGTGCCGATCCCATCGTCAGAATCAAGGTGGCTGAGATCATCGTGCATCCTAACTACAGCAACCGGGAACATGACATTGCAATCTTAAGGCTGGAGGAGGAAGCTCCTTATACCGGTATGTACCTATTCAATTCTCATTTACAATTATTTTAATTTTAGTTCATTTGTTATTATAATAGTTGATGCCCGCGGCGTCCCTTGTGTCCAATGCGGACTTTGTGACTAATAAAAGTAGGCTAAGTTACTCCTTAGTATATCAGCTACCTGCCAATAAATGTCCCGTCTAAATCGATATAGCCATTTCAAAGATTAGCCGAGACATAAAACAGACAGACAAATAAAAAAAAATGTAGTTTACAAGAGGTAACTCATAACGCATGTAGTAAAAAGCGGTTATTTCAATATTACAAACAGATACATCTATTTCATGTATTAGTCGAGATAAAAAATATTTTCACTTTCTTTAAAATTCACATCACATTTGTACCTAATAAGTAACTATATAATACTATATCACTAACGTAAGAAATTACAATTTACAGATTTCATCCGGCCCATCTGTCTGCCTTCTGGTGATCTCGCAGAAGACACCCAGTTCTTAGCAGCCGGCTGGGGTGAGATCCCCACGAAAGGCTTCTTCAGCCACGTGAAGAAAATCGTCCCCCTACCGTACTGGAATCGGGAGAGATGCCAAAAGGTCTACCAGTACAATTATATCCCTGAGAACGTGATCTGTGCCGGTGGTGAAGAGGGCATCGACACCTGTAGGGGTGACTCCGGTGGTCCTTTAACCCGAGTGGGTGAAACCATCGAGCTTTGGGGAGTCACCAGCCATGGCAATATCCACTGTGGCACCAAAAACTCCCCAGGAATCTACACCAGCGTGGCTGATCATTTGGACTGGATCAAGACTGTTCTCAAATCTTAAATAATTGGAAATTTACCGACTAAGGCATCGTCTAAAGGCTTTTGAGTTAATGTACATATGAAAATAGTTTAATAGAATAGGTTAATAGATTTTGAAAACTGACGACAAATGATCTCCTTAATTTTAAACTTTAAAAGTCTATTTAAAAAAATGATAAGTACATTTTAATGTCGATTTTAAATTAAATATTTTGCAGTCTGATCCTGTGCCTTGCAATAGACCATTGTATTTATAAGTAATATTAGTATTTATTGTATTTGTAATAAGATTCACTTTTAAATGTAATAGTTTTCCACTGACGAGAAAGTCTGATTACCATTTGCCATTATTAACACTCACTAGTACGTAAAGGACCAACTTATTATAAGATAACTTATTTATTTATTAAGTTAAAACTATAAGGAGACAGCTCTCTCACCTAGTTAGTTTATATAAGTACCATAATAATTATGTATAAGCGAAACAAAATTAGAAAAGAAAATTGTATATTAAATGTTAATGCATTGTATTCAATGACTTTTCAATTTTGTTACGCGACGTCCTGTGTAAGCGAATAGAAGCGAACGCGACGCGGTGCGATGCGGCGTTTGTATTCTACGTGCATGCGAATCGTTTCTTTTTTTCTGTTTCTGACATTATAGCCAAACAAAACGTCTGACCAAACCAAGCTAATTGATCGCGTTCGGTTCGTTTCGGACCGCATCGTACGTGCGTTTGACCACTTCAATAGATTTCGACAGTTTGTTGTTCCCGCGCCGCACCGCTTCGCATTCGCTTCTAGATCGCTCACGCAAGACGCGTTGACGGTTTAAGAGAAATAAAAGAACATTCTTTGCTATAGAATTCTAGAAAAACCAGTACAAATTAGATATTTTTGTAATTTATAGTATTTATGATAATGGATTCCGAATTACAGTATTTCATAATAAATCGGTAATAATTTTGATTTTGAATTTACGCAACAAGTGGCGAGTAAGTCGTAAAAATTTAGGTTAGGTACTAATTTAAAAGTTTAAAATTTGAAATTTAAATATGTATTTAAATAGCATTTAAACAATAGTTTTTTATTTTACACATTCCGACTTTCTCGATACTTTCAATAAACATATCATAATTGGCTTGTTTAAATTTAAAATATTTATTTAAATGTAAAAATTTTTGTACGTTATAAATGTATTTATTTTGACATTTAAAATGTACTTAAAAAAATTAAATGTAAAAATGTGCCTTAATAAATTAATTGTAAATCATTTAAAATGAAAAAAAAAAGATGCGAGAACAAAAAAGTAGGGAAAAAGACAATAAATGGCGAATCATAAGAATGTTTGACATTTTATTTTTAAATATAATTCCCCTAAAGTATTATAGCATAAGTTTCATCTCTTTATCGACCATGTATAAGTCTACAATATGTACAGATTGCTTTTTTATTGCAAAGAGGTCACCTGATGGTAAGCAATCGACACCGCCGATGGACATTAGACGCCCCAACTACGGTTGCCATCTGTCCGGCTTTACCCAGACATATTCAATTTTTAGGGTCTTGTCTGGTCAAATTTTACTACCTGTCCGGCTTTTGTTAGGATATTCGTGAGATATACAACTCCTGTAATCAAGAAACAACAATCAATGCACTAACAATGATAATGACAAATTTCAAACACTTAAAATAAATTAATTAGAGGCAACAAAAATATCTTAATCTTTTTTACGCAAGCAAAAGTTACATCGAATTGATTAGACTATGAAAAATACGCATCCGGCCAAATGTTAGGCTTTTAGACTCAGGATTTACCGGGGCTCCGGCTCGAAAAGCAGGAGTAGGAACGGGGTGGTTTTTAGTCAGTAAGAGTCTGACTCTCCCTCTCGCCTCACCCAAGGCGAGAGAAGTCATTGGATGATTTTCCCCCCTCAAAAACATTATGACGTAAGCATCCACTAAGAAAGGATTTTGATAAATTCCATTAATAATACTACCTCTTAACGCGAACAAAGGCGAGGGCCATAATCTAGTGTCAATATTTAGTTATGATATTTGTCATGCCACGTTATACATGTATATAATAATTTAGTTGTTGGTTTATGTAATGAAACAATTATGGTTAGTAATTATGCAAGATATAAATATAACTATAGAATATAAATTATCCCTGTAGAGGCTGTGAAAATGGACACAAGGACAGTGCGGGACTATATATAGATGACGGAAACTACAGATATGAGGTTATGAGTATGCACGTGTGCCAAAATAATGTAAATTATTGAATTTAATTACACAAACAGAGTAAAAGGCATTGATCTGGAGCTGCGGACTACCTAGCGGGTTTACCGGGGCTCTGGTTCGTAAAGCAGGAGTAGGAACGGGGTGGTTTTAGTCAGTAAGAGTCTGACTCTCCCTCTCGCCTCACCCAAGGCGAGAGAAGTCATTGGATGATTTTCCCTCAAAAATAAAAAAAAATAATAAAAAAAGGCATTAGCTATGTGGTGGACGGCGAGCTATACATATGTATAAAAATGATCCTTAACATTTCAAACAATTCACTTCTAGAGCAGACTTGTATGAACGTGTAAGATAACAGTTGACGCACGTTCCACGCTTATGATACGGCGGTCGTGAACGTGAGCCAAGTGTGTATAAATAAATAACTAATGCAAACTAAGTTACATTAGTGGCATAGAAACAATTAATTAATTACAAATATCGGGAAATACTACCTTTATGTTATCGACTATAATCGGTTATAACACAATTATTATGCAATTTTTCCCTATACAGATTGGTATCCTATTTAGTTTATTTAGTTTTAAGTAAAAATTCCGTGGTGCTTGGCGACTGGGCTTCTCCCAGTTGTGCAGTCTCTTTTGTGCTTTTAGGCTTAAGTCATTCTATCTTTTGCGTTAAAATCACCAAGTGAAGTGGAAACTATCGTTTTCTTCTCCTCTAATAATATCTTCTGATTTATTTCGTTGCGGGATCCAAGACAGTCATTCATTTCCTGGGACGCGCCGGACTTCAGTATTCCGGTGTTTTCATGGTTGTATCTATTGTAGATCCTGGCTTACAGGAGTTGCAGCGGTATGGAAGGTTGTGGCGGGCTTGTTCCATAAAAAAAATACAGATTGGTACAGGTTACGTGTAAGTTTTGACGTAAATTACTGAATGCACCGGGAAAATTATTGGGTTTTTCGATTATAAAATTAATTATCCATAGTATGAAGGATGAAGATTAAGGACTGGGATGCGATCATGCTAGCTAAGGAAGAGGTGGGCAGTGTGGTAGAATCTCTTCATGCCCCAGCTGTCGTAGAAGACACTTCGGGTGTTAGGGATTGTTGTGATCTCCGGCCACAGTAAGTGCTAGTCTGCAAATGGCGAGTAAGGGTAGCTTGATATGAAATTAAAAATAAAACGTTATTTTAAGCAATTCTATTAGTAAATCAATAAAACTTACGGCCGAAGATTAAACGAAACTCCGCATTTGAGAACCGGAGTAGCCCTAGCTTTGTCATCGGGAAAAAAAGTCGGTAGGTTATTGTGACCGCCCGTAGGTCAGTCATTGTTTTTCTTTTGTAAAAATTAAAGTGACATCATGTATTGTTATGTCACAAAATATTGTATTGCACAATGTTGTAATGTAGTTGTAGTTACACTTGTGAATATGAGATGATTGAGTCATCGCTTTAATAGACGATTGTTTAATATGTTATGTATAAAAAGTGGCATGTGTTTGTGTGATTATTTTTGTTTTATAAAACTATTGGCTTTTATCAGCTGCTTAGTCTTCGTGTTATGAAAAGTATGCTATCACCCAAGTCAGTTCATACCTTGTCTGTATATTACTTCAAAATCCGTTTATTAAATTGACGGACAAGCATCCGAACATTCAAACTAACAAACTTTAACATTTATAAAATTAGTGCGATTTTTATGATTTTTCTATTAATCGAGGCTCACACTCACGAGGATACATGAATATCTAAATTGCATATTATTTTGCTATTTTTTAATTTGATCATGTTTTTTTCAACGTCACGCCTCTTCATCCGCAGAGGTGCACATTACGGCATGTAATGCCGCTATACAATGTACACCCACTTTTCACCATTTGTGTTATAAGTCCCATGTTATGCCTATTGCTATAATATACCGGGCACATTTTCAGAATCCATGCTACTACTGAGAAATTTTCGAAAAACCGAAAAAAGCCCAGCAATACTTCACTCGACCCGGGAATTCAAAACCCCTTGTCCGGCAGTCGCACTTGCGACCACTCGACCAACGAGGCAGTCCAACAAAATGTTCTTCATAAAAAAGATGTTTATTGTATTTTTTTCTCGGTAGAAATGACTCAACCTTTGTCGTAGGTCCGTTTACCTAGTGGGTGTATTCAATGTTTACACACACACACACACACATTTCCCTTAGACACGTAATGCAAAGACAATGACCCAGCCAAGTCGCGAGTCGCAAACCATTTCGTCATCATCATGTCAACAGCTTGCGGGAGTACACTGTTGGACTATGGACCCTTCCTACAGTAAAAATGATTTTTTTTTTTTTATGATATAAGCCGGTAAACGAAAAGACGGATCATCTGATGGTAAGCAATCGCCACCCTCTTTAGACACCTGAAACACCAGAGGCGTTACAAGTAAGTTCTAAGGGTAAGATTATTTTTTATTGTTGATAAGCCTACGTTTGGCTATAAGTCGATAAACTAGCAGACGGATCACTTGATAGTAAGCAATCGCCACCCTCTTTAGACACCTGAAACACCAGAGGCGTTACAAGTGCGGTGTAAGGATGAGATTATTTTTTATCGTTGACAAGTCTGCGTTTGACCACCAGCCCGCTTTCTGCCAGAACGGCAAAGCGTGATGTGGAAGATGTGGCCAAAGATGGAGCGTACAGACTTATAATTTAAGGGTTTTTGGGGAATTGGGGATTAGGAAGATTGGGAAGGGTGGTAATTGGGGCTTAGATAACCCCACTCACACAACAAAATACAATGCAAGCGTTGTTTCATCCACAGGAAGATTAGGACTAATGATAAACGTCACAGCGACGTCATCGCATAGCGCCGATTTGTCAACAGTTAACAGTTAACCTAATTTAAAGCAATGATGAATCAGTGTCAATAAATTTTTCACCTTTAGTCCTTTCAACAAGACGGCACACGACACTTTTCTGATTGACGATGATTCATGTTGTGCCGTGTGCCATATTTTATTGTATTGGAATGCCCCCCACAACACTAAGCGTGACGTTAGAATCGGGCAGTCCCTTCGTGGACTTAAAACTGTAAGGATGAGTCAATAGGTTCTTTACTGTTTGACTTGACTGTTTTACTAGTCTAGTATATGTGAGTCGGCTAAGATGTAGGATTCCCAGCCCGAAATGGCTTGGTTCTTTTTTTGGAGCAATACAAACATAAATGAATTGTACTTTTTTTTCGAATGAATCTTCTGGTCTACTTATGTAGTAAGGAGTGTAGATAGATTGCGAATATATGCCATTTTTATGATATAAGCTGGTAAAGTAGTAGCCAGATCACCTGATGATAAACAAGCGCCGACGCGCGTGGACACCAGAAACACTAGAGCGTATATGCATTTTTGGTCTTTTGGACGTTAATAATTTAAGGGTTATTGGGGAATCGAGGATTGGGAAAATTCGGGGGGTAGTTAGGCCTCCATCTATATCAATTACTTTGAATGAAAAAAAGAATCTGATTTGCTAAATAAAGTGTATTCTATGGTTTCTTCTGCTTAATATTATAAAGATCAAATGTCGGTTCGATGCCTGTCATTTTTGCCAGAGACAGTTCTGAAATATTTTTCTAAATTATTCTGTGTATTTGCTTTCATTGGGGATCTTGAGATTATCAACCTTATCTCTTTTATTGATTTTTTTTATGTACTAGGAGGCAAACGAGCAAGCGGTTCACCTGATGGTAAGCGATCAGCGCTGCCCATGGACACCCGCAACACCAGAGGAGTTACAGATGCATTGCAGGCCTTTTAAAAAGGAGTACGGTACTTTCTCGAAAATTTGAAAGTTGTATCGTTAAAAAATTTAAAAGTTTAAAAAGTTTAAAATAGTGACGAGTCGATTTTATGTCGTAATGGTAGTACATTTTCCCTATTGATTAGAGGGCACATAAAAGCGGGAAACAAGGATCGTATTGAGCATTAATTAAACTTAAGTCCACTTGAAACAACGTTATGCGAATATTAATTTATTTATATTAAAATTTTACGTATTTTTTGGTGCAATTTTAAACGCATCTATGAATCGTTTATTGTTGTTGTTAACATGTGCCGTAGGCGTTTGGACTTTTAAACTTGAAAGTGGTGAGTTTTCTTTTTTATTTAAAAAATGAATTTTTATTTTTAAAATAAAATGTAAAAATTTTAAACTTTAAAATTTTTAACCAAAACATTTTTAGTTTATTTTTAAACGAATTTTAACTAGAATTTCTACCCAATTTCGTGCTGGAATTTTCATTAATCAATTCCTAAATTTCCAGTTCCATCCTGTGGCTTGGAGGCAAGTTCCAATCTCGTCCACCATAATCCATGGTTGGTGTACATTGAATATTGGAGGGGAGACCATAGGACGTTCGTGAGGTGCGCTGCTACTCTGGTAGATAGCAGACACATCATCACAGCAGCTCATTGCATCAGGACCCCAAAATTTACCAGGTAAGAGTCAAAAAATTTTTTTACTGTCTGTGTAATTTTTTGTCCCGTTCATTTTGTTTGCGCTGTTTGACACAGAAAGCTATCAGTGTTGTGGGACGTCACATTTTTCCCATGACGTCAATAGTACTTAGAAATATCCTGTCTGCGGATTTTCTCGCGTGTGTATGTGGATATTATGTAATAACGAACTCAATTAGGTACTCACTTTTTTAATTTTACTTGTCCAAAAGTTTTGGTTATTTAACCTTGAAGTGAAATTATTTAAAAGATTGACGTGTAAAAGAGTTACATTGTAAACTATTTGCAAAAATAAATATCACTATTTATCACTTAATGATTTTTATAAAATACTATTTTATTTTGCTTTTAGCAATTGGGGTACACAATTACACGTCAAAAATTTAAACGTTTAAAATTAATGTTTGAAAATTTTATCCAGTATTTCATCATTTACTTGCGATTGTAAAATAAACAAACCACATACGCATCCCAGACCATAGTTATTAGTTAAGTTAATCAGTAACATATACATAATATAGTCATATGGATTTCCCTTAGATACCTATATGGAATTAACACATATGAATCGAGTTACCTTTTGTGGCATTATAATTATAACTATCTCGGTTTTGGAAATACCGCGAACTGTGTAGGTTAACAGTTATTAAGTAATATTATTATACCCTGGTTACACAGTCGTAATATTTATAAAATTTAATATTATATGTATCTTGTTGTTAAGCGTAAAAGAGGAAATTTGTTGGTTTAATTGCAGCCCATGATTGTTATAAGTATGCTTATAATATTTGCTGTGGACCAAATTGTTTGTGACACCAATTTTCTTAGGAACTAATGCCCGAATACTCAAACGCTACTCAATTTTAAGACGCTCTCAAATGTAGTTCTGTCACTATCAATTCTTTATAAAACGACAGAGATAGCACGATATTTAAGTACAACTTAAAATTGAGTAGCATTTGAGTATTCGGGCGTTAATAAATGTTCTTTTTGGATTTGTATGTATTTTAACCATTTGTTTTCTCTCTTTTTCTAGACTAGTGGCTCGTCTTGGCGAGTATGACTTGTCGAAGGTAGAAGACTGCGTGGATGGGGTATGTGCTGACAAGATCGTCAGGATTGATGTGGAGAAAATCATCGTACATCCAGGCTACGATGGTAAAAGCCACGACATCGCTGTTCTGAAGCTCGCAGAGGATGCACCTTATACCGGTAAGAATCTTATTCTCATAACTTTAAGGTTCAATTTTGCATGTTATGAAACAGATATGGAAAAAAGAAAATTGTATTCTCTTATAAAACAGATATGGAAACATCAAAGATGTTGATCAAAATTGCACTCTCTAACTTGCGTATTAAAGTTTATTTTTCTTTGTCACAGATTTCATCCGGCCAATCTGCTTACCAGCTGGTGAGCTACAACCAGACACAATGTTCGCTGCTACAGGATGGGGCGAGATTCCCATTCAAGGGTATTACAGTACCACGAAGAAAATCATCCCCCTACCATTATGGGGGAGGGCTGAATGCAAGGCTGCATACAGCAATCTAGTCGTACCTGAGAACACTATTTGCGCAGGAGGAGAAGAGGGCATTGACACCTGTAGAGGGGATTCAGGAGGTCCCTTAGTTCGGTACGGAGGGAGGGCTGAATTATGGGGGGTTACTAGTACTGGGAATAGTCACTGTGGGACCAAAGGCTTTCCTGGAATCTACACAGATGTCGCCGTGTATCTTCAATGGGTGAAAAACGCTTTAGCTGGGGCCCTAGATGATAAAGCAGAAAAATTGGACACAGTTTAGTTTTAAGGCAAAAAAAGACTAAAAAATTTAATGTAAGTGAAACGAAAAACCTCAAATTTTTTTTAGTTTTAAGTGTGTAATGAAAATGCCATGAAATGAGCTTTATAAAAATGTAATAAGTATATAAAAATGTGCCAAAAATATAATAAAAGTAAAAATGTAAAAGTGAGGAAGGAAAGAAAGAAAAATCTTCTATTTTCCTTCCTTCCCACTTTTGAATAAAAATGTTTGGCTCTTGTAATGTATTTATACGTAGATAATAAGTTTAATTTATTAACATAAAAAAAAACTACAAAATGTTCCTATTTTTAAAACAGAATATATTTTTTCTGTGATTGTGCCATAAAAGAAAAAATAAGTTCCTATATTATTCATAGTTATTAAGTTAATTTAAATAAATTATTTAATTTATTGAACAAATTTGTTTTCTTCAACTCGTTTCTCTTCCTTCTTCTCGTTCACTTGCAGAGGCAATTTATACAATTTTTTTTATGTCATTTGATTTTTTAAACTGTCTTTCATCAGTATATATTCACCGAAGGGCCGACAAAATAAGTTATATACTGCCACACTCAGAGACAATAGGTGTGATGACGGGGTATGAAAATAGAAAATTCAAAATCTAATTAACTAGTCCGTACAGGTAGGTAATGAAAAAATATTTGTCATACAAGATAACAATATTATGTTAAAACGAATCAAAGTTTAAAAGTGGGTTTACTCCAATTACGATGACGTAGTGGGAGTAGAAATGATTCTAGGTATAAAACGTACCTGGAAGAATTTGGAAGTAACGTCAGTGACGTGTGTCTCCCATGAGCCTCACTTTGCACGGTAGCATCTGGTCACGGGGCTTAGAGTTGTCGACTCTATGCGCCCGTGGCCCCTGTAACTTTGCACCTACCATTTAATCCTTCTGTACTACCCAATATTTGACTGTCAGAGAATGTCTATAAAATCATATAAATATGATACATGTTTATGTCGAATTTGACCATAAAAGTTTGACATATAGAGTTCAATATTCCTTAATAACATACCTAATTAATGTAACATACCTATCTGGTAAATACTATTATAATTATACATTTTGTCAGCATCACTGGGAAAGCCAGATGTAGTGTTATTTCAAATTTTTAGGTAACTAGGTAACGGAAAATATGAGATGTAACACTAAAGTTACGCAAACAATTTACACATTTTTTTTGCCTTTAACTCTTTAACCACATAATATTATGCGATACTAGTGGACAAGGAGTATATTTAAACAGTATAAAAAACCCAAATTCTACCAAAATTCGTTTTTCGATGATAATTAATCAATTCAAACACGACCTTTAAGAAAAGGGCGTATTCCTTTTAAAAAGGCCGGCAACGCATTTGTGACTCCTCTGGTGTTGCGGGTGTTCATGAACGGATCGCTTACCATCAGGTGGCATGTTTGCTGTTTGCCCCCACTTTTCCATAAAAAAATCCGACGATTGCTTACCATCAGGTGATCCGTTTCGTTCACTTATAAAATACAGACAAAAGGGTTTAAAAATAAAACTAATTAAAATATTCTCTAACATTTATTCGTTTCATATCTAGATGAAAATTGTATAGAAACGGAACAACATTCGTTTAAAATAAATAATATTATAATCAGTCTTTTTGTAGATATATTTTTAGCAATTAACACTATAATATATATAATTATAATTAAGTATATAAAATTCGACTTAACATAGATTTTGTTGTTTACAAGTGACCATAATTAACCAGTTACTCATATTTTTTTTGTAAAATTACTTTTATAACTTACTAGCGACCCGCCCCAGCTTCGCATGGGTGCAATGGTGATATATTATGCATGTATTATACATAATAAACCTTCCTCTTGAATCACTCTATCTATATCTATAAAAAACCGAATCAAAATTCGTTGCGTAGTTTTAAAGATTTAAATACAATACAAAGCAAATGCATACAAAGGGACATAGGGACAAAAAACATCACTTTGTTTATTATGTAGTGAAATGAATTTTAAAATCAAAACAAAAGTACCTAATTAATACTTTGAACAATTTAAAAACATAAAAAATTGCGAAACATAAAATATTCAGGCATCAGTAAATAAACAAAAAATGGATTTGAACCTTACAGTTTTGTAATAAAGTTTATTAAAATTTATTAAATTTTGATATTTTTGGCATGGAAACACCATAAAAATAATAAGCCAATTTGGTAACACGGCTTACATATCCGAGTTGAGGAAATTGTTTCGACTAGACTGTGCGTCACCGTGACATCGGTGTCAGTAACCCCCTATATTAAGAGCCCTGTCCAAGGTTGAAACTAGTCGACCGCAAACAAGTAAGCCGTATGTTCTTTTTGATTTATTAAATCAGTCATTTGTAGACCAATAATTAAGTATTAGTCATCATCAACGTCACTCCTTTTATCCTCGAAGGGGTAGGCAGAGGTGCACATTACGGCACGTAATGCCACTGTACAATGTACATTGTGCACCCACTTTTCACCATTTGTGTTAAAAGTCCCATGTAATAGGAGGTGAACCTATTGCCATATACTGGGCACAAATCCGGACTTCGTCCTAAAACTGAGATTTTTTTCTAAAAACCGAAATAAGCCCAATAGTACTTTGCCCGACACGGGAATAAAAACCGATGCCCCTTGCCCGGCAGTCGCAATTGACCACTCAAAAAACGAGGTAGTATTAGTAATCAAAATCTTGTTTAAAACAAATAACCTTAAATGATGCATGAATTTCTACCAAAAATAATGCTTGGAAAAAATGATGTATCAATGTTGTAACATTTTGAAATATCTTCGTAACATTACGACACTACGAGTGAATGACATCACAGGAAAAATAATAAAATTGTATAAACAATGTAAAGAATAATACAGTTCACTGATTATTTTTCAGGTATTACCTAGATCATTAACACAATAACAACTAGATTAATTATGATGAAACTATGACGATTTAAATGAAATTTCAGTGACATAATCTTACTATAGTTATAAATGCGAAAGTTTATGTGTTTGTGTGTATGTGTTGTCTGTCTGTAGTCAAATTTGGAATGTGGGTAGATTCTGGTCTGAAATTATATATACCTAAGATACGTTTTATCTTACGGGGACGCGGGCGAAATCGCTGGTAGAAGCTAGTTATATGCCGCTTTCTCAATGACCCGCATTGAGACCGCAAACTTATAATTAGAAATTATAAGTCCAGGTTTCCTTACGATGTTTTCATTCACCGTTTGTCAGTGGTGCCTGAATAATCTTAGAAAGTATAAATGTAACTCGGAAAAAGTCACATTGGTACTTGTCGTTGATAAATTTTGAATCCGCACTTTCATGCATGAGAAGCGGGGGACTCAAAACCTTCGGGCCATCACGACATCGACATCGTCATACCTTTGTTTTATGACGGGGGAAACCTTCAAAAGGCGGTTTTGATGCACTCTATCTGCACTTACATGCATGAGAAGCGGTGTTCACCTACGGGCCCTATGACAAAACAGAATCAAGAATTACTCATATAATAAAGCCTAAATATTAATTAGCATTGAAACTAATTAAGAATTAATAAACAGGTTGAAAACACATGACTCCTTTCACGCAGTAATTATAAATAGGTGAAAACTACATGACACATTACGAAATTGTGGTTTCAATTGACCAAATACATGTGAGAATAAAATTTTAAAAGAGGATAAAAGGTCTAATGACTTATATGTACGTCATGAAGTGTGGTTGAAAACGGTCACTTGTAACAAACATGCATCAATAATGAAGTAAGTACATGGCTAGATAAATAGTAGTGTCATAACTATTATATATTATATTATATAAACATTTATATACAATGTTGCAAAACTTGGGTTTCTTGAAAGTACCGTTAACTTTGAAAGGGGATGCCCAAATGTTGTCACAATAGGGGTATGGAAATTAAAAGTCTATTTAGTCCGTCAGTCATTTAAAAATCTATAGAGTTTCTTTCGTATGGAAAAGAACGAGCAACTTTTTTATTTCACGTTCAAAAGTGCCTTCTTGGTCTAATAGAAATAACTATTTTTGAAAAGGGGTAAACGAGCATACGGGTCACCTGATGGTAAGCGATAAGCGCTGACTATGGACACCCGCAACATAAAAGAAGTCACAGGTGCATTACCGGCCTTTTAAGAAGGAATCCGCTCTTTTCTTGGAGATTTGAAGGTCGTATCGGTTCGGAAATATCGCAGACGACAGCTCATTCCACATTTTTGCGGTACGAGGCAGAAAGTTTAAATGTAGCAAAGTAAAAACATTGAATACTCATACTAATTTGTGACGCAATTGATGATTTGCTACCAAATTTTTGCTGACTGTCAGACTGTAAATTAGTACATAAACAATAGACTGACTCAACAAACCCAAGTTTTACATTGCTTTGCACCATATTTGGGCTTCTACTCGCATTTTCAATGACAATCCCATTTTAGTTATTTTGACGTCACACTTTCATTTTAGCTTCATGACTCAAGTTATTATTTCAAAGTCATTATGGACAAAATTCACAAGGTATTTATTATAAAAAGTTATTCAATTATGTACAATATTTAAAGGTATATAAGCGAAATGTTTTGGTAATACTATGTAATGATTTCAAGCTAAAACTAAACTAATTAAGCTATTTATTCTTATTATTTATTTATTTATTGATTAGTTGGCAAATGTGGATAAAAAGTTGCGTCTTATGAATTTTGTCCGTAATGTTACAATGAGATTAATTGTTTTACATTTTTATTTTGGCTGACTTATTTTTACGTTTTGGCTGACTTATTTTTTACCTTTTGGCTGACTTATTTATTAATTGTAGTTGTTTTATGACTTCACTGTTTTAAATATTGATGACATATCGAATAGTTTCAAATAAAAATATTTGTTTGAAAATGATCTTTCAAGAATGCTTCGATTTTATTTTTAACATTAAAATCGATAGTCTTCGACAAACGGTTCACGTAAAGTATAAACTTTGAAAAGATTAAAAAATAAATAAAACCAAACCAGTACGAGTAATAATTATAACAGTTATAAACGACTAGTTTCTACTTAAAAATATTTAACAGGGAAGTAACATAATTTAAATACATTTTAAATAAATAAAACAAACATAACAAAAGTAAGTCAATAGGGGATACTTTAAAAGTATCCTTTTGACATTTTCTAACAGATTTTTTAAGATTGTATGACATATCAATATGTAACATATCATATTTGGTAAGCCATGAGATTAATTGTTTTAAAAAAACATAGGCAAAATAGAGATTCGCTTTGCGAAGCCCATTACTTTGGCAATTTGAGTGAGATTTGAGATTCAAAAATACTCCTAAGTTAAGTAGTAATGTAAAAATCAATTAAAAATCAGTTGACATTAGTTTATACATATAATAAGATGATCTAAAATTATCTGCCATGGCTTTAATGGGAGGTAGTGTTGTATTGGAAGATTATAATAGTAAATATAAATTATCGATTCTTGAATGAGTAATTTTAATTGTTTTCGTCAAAAAATCTACGTATGAATTATCCGGGGTACGAAATTTCTTTACTATTGTAATCTTCAAACACAACACTACCTCCTATTAAAGCCGTGGCAGATAATTTTAGAACACCTTATATAATATTTTAATAACTTTTATTTTTACTTTATTACAGCGGGATAACTTTTACCGTTATAAGGAAAAACATACGTTAAATGTGAAATTTAGTTATAGAAAAGGTATAGTCACTATAACATGAGCAATTGTTTGGCAAATTAATTTTTAAAATATAACCGTTATGAATGGAATGACGTCACAAGTGGTATAATATAGACTATCACTTGGTGGTTAGAGGTAACAGCTCATCAACCTACTCCTTTATGTGAAGTTTGTTTAAAGAAGTTTGAACTGTATTATGACTTGGTAATAAAGTTCAAATTGTGTTGCAGTTAGGTGGTAGCTTGACGTGCTTCTGTGTTATTTAAGCTGGTGGTCCTTTGAGCTGAATTGTTTTTAAAATTACTCCTCGTTGCCTAGTTACCTATGGTGCGGTGTTCTGCAGGCCTCTGGAAGAACAAAATATGTATCAAACAACACAGAAATTACTTTTTTATGTGCACATTAAATTATTATTTATCATCGTACTTGACTGCCTCGTTGGTCGAGTGGTCGCAAGTGCGACTGCCGAACAAGGGGTCTCGGGTTCGATTCCCGGGGCGGGCAAAGTATTACTGGGCTATTTTCGGATTTTCGAAAATTTCTCGGTAGTAGCACGGAGTCTGGAATTGTGACCAGTATATGGCAATAGGCTCAGCCCTTATTACATGGGACTTATAACACAAATGGTGAAAAGTAGGTGTACAGTGGTTTTACATGCTGTGAATGTGTGCCCTGCATAAAATCTTTGGGGATAGAAGGCGTGACGTCACTTACTTCTCGGCACACTTTTCAAAGTGGATTTTGATATGCTGTCACTATCCTCAGACTCTGAACACACTTGAAAACTTGTTTCTGAAATGAAAAATATGACCTTAGAATTAACATAACTACCTTGAGTTTTAAATCTAAAGCTTTAAACCTACCAACGGCAAGTACCAATGTGAAATTTTCGGAGTTACATGTACTTTCTAAGATTATTTCAGTGGTGTCTAACCACTACCTCGATACCACGGCGTACGAAAACCGACGTGAAACAACGCCTGCGTTGTGTGAGTGAGGTTACCGGAGACCCAATTCCCCCTTTCCAATCCCCGATTTCCCAACAATCCTTCCATTCCTAACTCCCAAAAGGCCAGCAACGCATCAGGTGATCCGTCTGCTCGTTTACCGGCTTATTCCATAAAAAAAGTAATAAATATTACCTGTATCATATCTATGTTTTGTATGTCGACTCGGCATGTCCTGGTTCTCGACATGGCCAAATGTTCTGAAGCCCACAGCAAACTGCGCGTACGGACTTATCTCGTATAGTTCTGAAATAAAAAATAAATAAATATTATAATTCACATCACAACAACAGCCTATAAGTGGTCATTGCTGACCAAACTCCTCTTCTCACACGGAAAAGGTTATAGCATTAATCACCACGCTTGCTCAATGCAGGTTCGCAATTTCAAACTTATATAATAAGAAATTATAGAAATATAAGTCCAGATTTCCTCACGATGTTTTCCTTCGCCGTTTGTCAGTGGTATATAAATCTTAGAAAGTACATAATTATTATAAATCGGATAAAGTCATATTTTACTTGCGATACATGAAAAGCGGGTGTCTTAAACTTCCGGTCCATAAAATAATAATTATGTTTTGGTATTTTATTAATAAAAATGATCTCCTTAAAACTCAGGAATGACTGGACCGACTTGGTTAATTTTAATCTTGATTTGATTTGTAAAAATTAAATAAAGAAAGATAAGTAAAAATTAAAGGTAGGCATAAGGTTATGTTTTCCATACAACATAGGTACTTATTTCATAATAATTAAACTTGAGAATTCCCAGGTCACTGTACTTGCTGATAACACTGTAATTTTAATTGATTGAATCTCGACCTACGTGCAATTCTGCGCGTCGCATTAATTTATCATTATAAGAATTATGCATTGACATAGGTAGGCAGGAAACTGATTCAATTGTTACTTGTTTTAATTAAAATCAGCCGGAGCTGCGGACTACCTAACGGGTTTACCGGGGCTCCGGCTCTAAAATCAGGAGTAGGAACGGGGTGGTTTTTAGTCAGTAAGAGTCTGACACTCCCTCTCGCCTCACCTAAGGCGGGAGAAGTCATTGGAAGATTTTTCCCCCTCAAAAAAAGCTATTTCTTCGCGGTTTCACTCGTTCTTTAGTTCTTCTTGATAGCTGCGTGATGTTTTCTCTCGAGAAATGATTCCTTCCTTTCACAACGATGATGATGACGGGGTATGAAAATTAAATATCTATTCCGTCCGTCAGGTAATGAAAAAATTTTAGACACGCATTTTTTTTTATTTTGGCATATACGTTAACAATACTTAGATAAAACGAATGAAAGTTTAGGAGTGGGAGCAAATACGTCATTTCTACGTATAAAACGTACCTAGAAGTGATATCACGCGATATTTCAAATCAATATATTATCTTCGAAAGTATTTGTTTCAGTAAGAAAATAAAAAATACGTGTCTAATGTTTTAAAATAATCTACAAGACGGACATTAAAATGAAAATTAGTCATTTATCCTATTATTTAATTCGAACTAGTACCTAGTTTAACAAACAATACCTGACTTCTGCTGAATAACTTAATTAAATATATTTTATCTATTGGACTTTGTAACTTATTTTGTTTACAGGATAAAAATATAGTGACGTTAAAGTACAACTATGTTCTATTTAAGATATACGAACAGGTCAAAGTCCTACTGAACATATTACACATACAACTGTAAATATCCTGAAAGAATACTAAGAAGTTAGATATAGCACTGTATAATTTTGAAATCATTAACTTTGTTTACATATTGTAAAGTTATGTTTAGCTACTAAGTTTTATTTTATTCAAATCAAATCATCTTTATTGTGGATTATAGGTTGTTAACAGCTCGTTACAATAGTCTAATGCTGGACTATACAGTCCTTTTTTTATTTAAAGGGAAAATCATCCAGTGACTTCCATCGCCTTAACCGAGGTGAGCCGGAGTGTCAGACTCTTATTGACTAAAAACCAACCCTGTTCCTACTCCTGATTTTTGAGCCTTAGCCTCGGTAAACCCGCTAGGTAGTCCGCAGCTCCGGGTCAGCATCAGCCCTACTGGCGTTTCTGTCTTCAGCCCTGCTGGCTGTACCAGAATTCAGACCCATGTTAGTTCTTGTCGGGCGGCGAGCTACCCTTACTCGCTCGCAAGTTGAACCTTATACCGTGTGACTGGTCAGATACCTTCAGTACTTGAGGAGAGTACTCGGTACTCGATTCTCGTTAACTTGATATAAAAAATAGGTGCTTAATTTTTTATCGAAATGTCTCTAAAAATAAGTGAAATTTGGATAGGTCTCGATGTAGGTAGGCAACAGCTGTAAAGAGCGCGACCCGTGCGTCCGCGCGGTATCCAAGTATTCCGCAGTTAAATAAATAAATACTGGACTCTCGGTGTACTGTGTACGAAGTTTACTAAGAAGTTATTTAATATTTCATTTTTACGTTATTTTATTTCACGATATATATTCGCATACTATCACGTCCTCAAATATTGAAGGTATCTCACCAGTCAGTCTGTATACGCACTCTATATAACCTATCGCTAATCACTACCTGTCTATATATGGTTAATAAATGATTAATTAACCATTAAATATTGACGTATCCGTAAAACATTTATATTAATTATTAGGTACCTATGTCTGATAACACTTGAACCTATTTCCTTATGTCGTACGTCATATTAATCGCCTTTTAAGATAGTGTTGTTGCTATGCCGTAGAATAAAATATTATACTTTTTAAATAAATAAGTAACTTGTTAGAAGTTTTACGATTTTTAGGTAGGTATTTACATGCGCAATGAAATGAATTTATTTTTGTAAATAGGCTACAAAAGAGCACTTTTACATGTCAAAAATTATTGTATAAAAAAACTAGATGAGTTGCTTAGTATCAACAAGTAACTCTCTTATAATAAAATCTCATGATTTTCTCTTATCTAAGTACTTACTACACTTCTTTTGATAATTATGATCTTTATGATTCGTGATGATAATTATGAAGTATGTACCTATTATATAGGTATTGAATTTAAGTTGATTCTCTAGAGAGGGAAAGAGAGAGGGAGAGAAAGAAAGAAAGAGAGAGAGAGAGAGAGAGAGAGAGAGACCGAGAGAGAGAGAGACCTCTTTCTCTGTCTCTGATTTAGTTAGAGAAGAAGAAAGGAATAGAGAGAGAGAGAGAAGTAAGAGAGGTCTAAATTATGATGTCACTCAGTGTTCAATTTTTAACAGAGTCTGAGGTAGAGGTTTTAATAATATGTATAACAATATCGATATTATATTACCTTTTTTTTAATCATCACAGGAAAACGAATCAATTAATATTTTAACCTACAGTTTTACAGAAATAAAATTATCGGTTTTTCCCACGCTTTATCGAGTTTATTATAAGCCTTAGCAACTAAAATAGGTTATTATCTGACGTTATTACTATAATTGGGAGGTATAAGTATCAAAATCCAATTAAAGTATTTAAGCAATTAAATTCTCGTACGTTCTTCTTTATCGATTTACCCGGAACGTACGCATTCCGTATGACGTCATTAGTACGCATCGCATGTAGGCATTGCTGATGATGCGGTCCGTACGATGCGGATCAGTGGACGCAGTTGTATGAGTTTCTATGCAAGACAAGTGTGTTTAAGTGTGGGAGAGCCATGCTTCGGCACGAATGGGCCGGCTTGACCGGAGTGATACCACGGCATCACAGAAAACCTACGTGAAACAACGCTTGCGTTGTGTTTCGTTGTGTGAGTGAGGTTACCGGAGGCCCAAATCCCCCTTCCCAATCTTCCCCATCCCCGATTCCCGAACAACAACCCTTAAATTCCTAACCCCCAAAAAGCCGGCAACGCACTTGTAACGCCTCTGGTGTTTCAAGTGTCCATGGGCGGCGGCGATTGCTTACAATCAGGTGATACGTCTGCTCGTTTCATCAAAAAACAAACTAAAATCAGTTGCGTGCGATGCGTACGATGCGGGCCTGTGGACACGTACGATGCAGGCCTGTGGACGCGTACCTTAAAAGAACGTTACCTCATTGTCCTATAGTAAAATTGTAAATATTATATCTTACCGTGCTTGCTATTATTCCTCAGATGTATGGGAGCGCTGTATATTCTATTCTGAGCGTTGATTGCGTTTTCCTTCACATTTGCCAAATTAGTGTGTGATGTATTCGCTGTTAGATTGCCACTCTCTGATTTGTTGTCCACGGTAATAGAGTCTCGGTATTCCGTTAAGTTTCCAGTTCTGAAATTAAAAAAGAATATTCATTATTTTTTTTTTAGAAAAAGAATGCCGCGTTGGTCTAGTGGTCGCAAGTGCGACTGCCTGTCAAGTCAGGGTCAGGCAAAGTGTTACTGAGCTTTTTTCGGCTTTTCAAAAATTTATCAATAGTAGCACAGAGTCTGGAAATGTGCCCGGTATATGGCAATAGGATCACCACCTATTACATGGGACTTACAACATATATTGTAAAAAGTAGGGTGTACATTGTACAGTGGCATTACTTGCCGTAATGTGCACCTATGCCTACCCTGGGGATTAAAGTCGTGACGATATAATATGTATATGTATAAATTATATAACAAATAAACAGGTAACTAAATAAAACCGTTTCAAAATATCCTTAACATGCGCAGGTCATGGCACCTTCATACATAGGTTAGAATTAGATACAATAGGTAAATAATATAAATACACCTCTATTTATGTAAACATTATTATATTATGTATGACTACCAAACACCCATATAAGGTGGTGTGGTTGAACTGGTGATAAAAACCACATAAATTATGACTAAATTTTGTACAAGATTGGGTGTATGGGTGTATTATTAGTATGTCATTCAAAAATTATTATCCTTATGAAATTATTGCACTCTACGGCGGTTTTTGTTTTGTACCTAGGTTTTACGCTTTTCCTTCCAGACTGCATGTCTGGAAAAGTTTATGTATTTAATTCTGGTTTGGTTTGGTTCAGCTGTTTACGAGACAATGAGTCATATACTGTCACTCGTCCATATAAGTTCTTTTAGTATATATTTTGTGAGACATACTAAATAAACTATTTATCAGCTTACTCACGTAACTGTTTGACGAGGAACTGGACAAGTTTTAAGTCATGCTTAAGGCTTTAATAGCTATAATTAAAAAAATATATATGTTACAAATTTTTTATCTAAATGAAAATAATTTTAAATTATTTATTTGCATGCATAAAAAAACTGATGACTGGTGATAGGTGTGAAGCGAAAGAGGAATGTAGGATTCGAAGCAATTGGCGTTTCATAGTCTTTGCCTACCCCCATAGGAGAGATGCATGAAGTTATAAATAAACTAAAACTGATATTTCATAGAACTGTTTTAGCACCCTACAACAGTTCTCCACAAATTGACTTTGTAATACCAGGGGGCCTACTCTAATTCACAAAACGAAGTTTCGGACGAAACTTCGCCGTTCGCATACAATTCTATTTATTGCGAACTTTTGTGAACAAAAATGAACGAATGAAATGAAGATAAATAAATAGGTTTTGATATGAAATTAAAAATAAAACGTTATTTCAAGTAATTCTATTAGTAAATCCATAAAACTTACGGCCAAAAATTAAACGAAACTTCGGATTCGAGAACCGAGGCCGGCCGTGAATACAATAGTAAATAATTTTACCCACCTTTGTCTCTTCACAAGTATGTAGATACAACTAAGAAGGCAGATTGTGAGGAGAATGGAACTGCAGATGATGACCAGCATGTTCAGGTCGAAGAGCTCTGATGGAGGACCGACTTCACCTGAAGAAGAACAAAATAGAAGAATAAAATGGGCGCTAAGGAAGATAACTTATAAAGATTGGCCAAAGATACATGAAGAAGTAATATCAAGACACAAATGGACTAGATTAATATTTGTTAAAAAATCGGACCACCACAGATAGGGCGCAGTAGAGCTGATGCCCGACCCGGAGCTGCGGACTACCTAGCGGATTACCGGAGCTCCGACTTGAAGAGCAGGAGTTGGAACGAGTGGTTTCTAGTCACTAAGTCACTGATTTTCCATTCTCAAAAGAAAGCCCCAGCAGTGTGTAGAGTCCAATATCCGGATCCGGAAAGGTTCCGATCTAAAGCTGAGCAAAAAAAAATTGTCGTGTTGTTCGACAAATTATTACCTAAAGTATCTTTTTTCAATGATCCGATAACCGAATTCAAGATTTTACTATTAGTAGTTACCTTCTCAATAAACTTAACTTATTCTATCAAAGATTGGGTGATTTTCTCCCATAAAAATACGAAACGTACTTGAAAAAAATGTTAATATTTTCAAAGTCAAACTTACTTCCATCCTCGTTTTTAGTAGCATAACTATACGTGGTGGTGACGCTCCCAGCTTCATTGGTAGCGGTGACCCTGAGCTGGTACCATGTGCCAGGAGTCAGGTCTGATATCGCAAATGTAGGGATCTTCGTCTGGTACAGAGATTGGAGGCTCCATGATGAGAGGTCCGAATAGGGCTGTGGAGGTGAATAGAATAATCTTTGATTCAATACCATTTAGAGCAGAAAGTTAGCATTGATTCTTCAATTTACATAGTTGTGCGTATAGTGACATCTATAGTTGAATATTAAAGACAGTTGAATGAGTCAATCAATGGTTCACTTAATAAAATACAGTAATTTTTAGAAAATAAAATGAGTCAATTACTTTGTCATACGGCTGAAGATCGAGTTCACAGATGCTCGATTTGAGCTGAGAGGCCTGTGAGCAGCAGTAGACGACAATCAGATGATAATAATGATATCTCAAATTGCAAGTATCAAAATTATTCTACTTCTATTTTTACAACCCGTAGAGAGCTAAGTGTGGGAGAGTCATGCTCGAACGGCTTCACAGAAAACCGACGACTGTTGTGTGCGCAATTACCCTCCTTCGCAATTTTCCTAATCCTCGATTTTCCAACGTCCTTAAATTCCTAACCTCCAAAAGGCCAGCACCAGTAACGCCTCTAGTGTACCGGGTGTCCGTGGGCAGCGGCGGTGATTGCTTACCATCAGATGATCCGTCTGGTCGTTTACCCGCTTATACCATAAAAAACATATACCAGGCATTTTCTGAGAAAACCCTTACCATATTATTATGAGCTCTAGTCCAGGTCCTGCCTCCCAGCTGCTTATACTCCACATCTAAGACCCTTAATGCACAACCTCCATGGTCCCAGCCAGCTAGTTGCACGTATATGTGCGAGGCGTTGCTCCATAGCCAGTCGTTTGTGGACGGTGGTATTGGTACTGGAAAAGTAATTTTACTGCACTGTGAAATACATCAACATCACACTAACATACAAAATAAATAGAAATCACGGTCTACACTGGTAAATATTTGCTCAAAAAAAAACGCTCTAACACTTTCGAGTTACAGAGGGACTCTTCCTGCAGCCTACTGTGTCACGAGTAATCTCTAATAGCTTTTGTGACGCGAAACTAGAAGGTAGAGATTTATCTCCAAATATTTATATGAGTTAACCGTGATTTGTAATTAATCACACCAACAGCCTATAAGAACCTACTACTGAGGGTACTTTTAATTTGGCCTTACTTTAATATATTCCCAATCTAGTCGCCTAGAGCGCCTTCTAGAGACAGTCCCATTCATATCCGCCTCGTATATTTCTTTCGTAAATCTGCTTTTATCTACCCTTTCGACATGTTTAAATCATCGCAACATTCCCTTATCAATCCTTGTTACTATATAATTAAAAAAATCAAAATAAACTGAGCACACTATTTAGGATCCCAAACTCACCTCCGCCCAAAGTACTGACATCCAAATAAGCAGGCTGTGAGGTCCCAACCTTGTTCGTGGCAGTTATCCTCAAGGAATACTTAGTGCCGCACTTGAGGCCAGTGAGAGCATGTTTCTGCACTCCCGACAGGTTGGGCAACTTGTTCGCTGGCCATGCTTCTCTCCAGGGGCTGTTTGCTTCCTTCCATGTTAGGCTGTAGCCTGTAAGATTAAAGGTAATTTAAATTGGATTTAATTATTAAAGTATACTGATAGTGTACCTCGTAGCCGTGATAATAGTATCAATAGTACCTTAGACTGTGGTAAATGGTACTTTTATAAATTAGACCACTAGTTTGACCACGATTTATGCCTCTACAAGCTTCTGACAGTGACTTCACGTGCGTTTCCGAGGGATAAAAAGTATCTACTATACTATAACCTAAGTCAGCTCATACCCTGTCTGTATACCATATTAGTATATTATAAGTTTCTGCCTACTCCGAATAAATCGATGCAAAAAAGACATAACACACGTAATGAGCATCACTCCAACCCAGAAATTATCTTGTTATTTAAATTTGAACTTTAAAACGTATGTCGTATTATATATTTCATAACGGCAATACAAAAAGTTGACAGTAGGTGGCCAGCGCGCAGGCCATTTGCTTACAGCGTTCCGACAGTGAGCCGCGCGGTGGTATCGTCGCACCAAACGTTTGCAGCTCGCGGTCAGCGCGCCGTAAGCACACTAACAGCTAGCGGTAACCACAATTTGAAACCATGCTTGTAATGTGTGTTTTGACTCAAAACTTGAAAATCCAAAATCTAGCTCACGACTGGACAGTTAATGTATTTTGATCAACGAAGCATGTAAACTGGATTATAATACTTACTTATCTTCTGACTGGAACTCCTATTACTGACAGAATAGTACGGCTGCTCCCATTCCACCAGTATAGAGTCCTTGTAGGGCGTCGCTCGGAGTATGGGCGCCTCTGGTAACGGTAGTACAATCACCGTGTATTCTACTGAGTCAGAGCCGTAGAGGTTCTTTGCAAGGCAGGTGTAGTTTCCACTCAGGGATTGGTCTATGTCTGGAAGATAAAAAAAAATATATATATATTCATTGGAAAGGTGAGGTTACCACGGTAAAGCTAAATTTCTTTATTTATGGGATTTCATTAAAAGATTCAAAGGAGTAGGCCGAGGTGCAAATCACTGCACTTATTATACCACTGTACAATGTAAGACCCACTTTTCACAATTTGAGTTATAATTCTCTTATAATAGGGGTGACCCTATGTGCTACTACTGCGATATTTTTCGGAAAACCGAAAAAGCCCAGCAATGTTTGACTGATCCGAGAATTGAACCCGAGATTTGCCCGGTACTTGCTACCACCAACGAGGCAGTAGTTTCATAATAGCATCATAATTATTGAAGCGAGTAAAAGAAAGCTGGGTAGCTTTCTAATATCTTTATAATCGAGAAAAGAAAGTTGGGTAGCTTTCTAATATTATTTAGACACTACTGACAAATGGGGAAGGAAAATATCGTGAGGAAACCTGGACTCATTATTTCTAATTATAAGTTTGGAATCGCCCACCTGCATTGAGCATGCGTGGTGATTAATGCTCAAACCTTATCCATGTGAGAAGAGGCCCTTGGTTGGCAATGACCATTTATAGGCTGTTGATGAATAACAACTACAAAAATATTGAAACAAGGAAAGGAAAGTTAAATAACTAGAGGTCAATTAGTACTATGTGGATGGTATTACGTCAAATCGTATCAGTCGTAAATTTTCCCCCAATCATATATGTATTTAAAATTCCCAAACAGAGAGAGCAAATACCAAATACATATTAATGGTCCTAATTAAAATTTGTATTCAATTAAAACGCGGAAGTTAAAGGACTGGAGTGATAGTGGTATCACGTCGTGAATAATTTCAGTGTGGGAGAGCCATGCTTTGGCACGAATGGGCTGGCTCGACCGGTGTGATACCCCGGCTTCTCAGAAACCCGACGGTTGCGTTGTTTCGTCATGTGAGTGAGGTTACCAGAGGCCCAATTAATTCCACCTCGAATCGTCCAATTCCCGAATGTCCAACAATCCTCAAACTCCTGTAACTTCCAAAGGCCGGCAACGCACTTGTAACGCCTATGGTGATTTCGAATGTCCATGAGCAGCGGCGATTGCTTATCAGCCACCCTTCCCAATCCCCGAATCTCCAACAATCCTCAAATAACCCCCAAAGGCCCCCAAACTTGTAATGCGTCTGGTGTTTAGGATGTCCATGGGAGGCAACGATTGCTTACCAACAAGTGATTTGTCTGCTCGTTTACCTATCCTAAAAAAAAGAAAAAATCTTACAATTAATGAGCAGGCTATCATCATGGTTCCTGGTGAACCTGGGATGGTGCGTGATGATGTTGTGTTTGTGGTACCACACGGTGCGCGGCGGCGGCGCGCCGTATAACAAGAAGAAGAACACTTACTATTAATGAGCAGGCTATCATCATGGTTCCTGGTGAACCTGGGATGGTGCGTGATGATGTTGTGTTTGTGGTACCACACGGTGCGCGGCGGCGGCGCGCCGTATAACAAGAAGAAGAACACTTACTATTAATGAGCAGGCTATCATCATGGTTCCTGGTGAACCTGGGATGGTGCGTGATGATGTTGTGTTTGTGGTACCACACGGTGCGCGGCGGCGGCGCGCCGTATAACAAGAAGAAGAACACTTACTATTAATGAGCAGGCTATCATCATGGTTCCTGGTGAACCTGGGATGGTGCGTGATGATGTTGTGTTTGTGGTACCACACGGTGCGCGGCGGCGGCGCGCCGTATAACAAGAAGAAGAACACTTACTATTAATGAGCAGGCTATCATCATGGTTCCTGGTGAACCTGGGATGGTGCGTGATGATGTTGTGTTTGTGGTACCACACGGTGCGCGGCGGCGGCGCGCCGTATAACAAGAAGAAGAACACTTACTATTAATGAGCAGGCTATCATCATGGTTCCTGGTGAACCTGGGATGGTGCGTGATGATGTTGTGTTTGTGGTACCACACGGTGCGCGGCGGCGGCGCGCCGTATAACAAGAAGAAGAACACTTACTATTAATGAGCAGGCTATCATCATGGTTCCTGGTGAACCTGGGATGGTGCGTGATGATGTTGTGTTTGTGGTACCACACGGTGCGCGGCGGCGGCGCGCCGTATAACAAGAAGAAGAACACTTACTATTAATGAGCAGGCTATCATCATGGTTCCTGGTGAACCTGGGATGGTGCGTGATGATGTTGTGTTTGTGGTACCACACGGTGCGCGGCGGCGGCGCGCCGTATAACAAGAAGAAGAACACTTACTATTAATGAGCAGGCTATCATCATGGTTCCTGGTGAACCTGGGATGGTGCGTGATGATGTTGTGTTTGTGGTACCACACGGTGCGCGGCGGCGGCGCGCCGTATAACAAGAAGAAGAACACTTACTATTAATGAGCAGGCTATCATCATGGTTCCTGGTGAACCTGGGATGGTGCGTGATGATGTTGTGTTTGTGGTACCACACGGTGCGCGGCGGCGGCGCGCCGTATAACAAGAAGAAGAACACTTACTATTAATGAGCAGGCTATCATCATGGTTCCTGGTGAACCTGGGATGGTGCGTGATGATGTTGTGTTTGTGGTACCACACGGTGCGCGGCGGCGGCGCGCCGTATAACAAGAAGAAGAACACTTACTATTAATGAGCAGGCTATCATCATGGTTCCTGGTGAACCTGGGATGGTGCGTGATGATGTTGTGTTTGTGGTACCACACGGTGCGCGGCGGCGGCGCGCCGTATAACAAGAAGAAGAACACTTACTATTAATGAGCAGGCTATCATCATGGTTCCTGGTGAACCTGGGATGGTGCGTGATGATGTTGTGTTTGTGGTACCACACGGTGCGCGGCGGCGGCGCGCCGTATAACAAGAAGAAGAACACTTACTATTAATGAGCAGGCTATCATCATGGTTCCTGGTGAACCTGGGATGGTGCGTGATGATGTTGTGTTTGTGGTACCACACGGTGCGCGGCGGCGGCGCGCCGTATAACAAGAAGAAGAACACTTACTATTAATGAGCAGGCTATCATCATGGTTCCTGGTGAACCTGGGATGGTGCGTGATGATGTTGTGTTTGTGGTACCACACGGTGCGCGGCGGCGGCGCGCCGTATAACAAGAAGAAGAACACTTACTATTAATGAGCAGGCTATCATCATGGTTCCTGGTGAACCTGGGATGGTGCGTGATGATGTTGTGTTTGTGGTACCACACGGTGCGCGGCGGCGGCGCGCCGTATAACAAGAAGAAGAACACTTACTATTAATGAGCAGGCTATCATCATGGTTCCTGGTGAACCTGGGATGGTGCGTGATGATGTTGTGTTTGTGGTACCACACGGTGCGCGGCGGCGGCGCGCCGTATAACAAGAAGAAGAACACTTACTATTAATGAGCAGGCTATCATCATGGTTCCTGGTGAACCTGGGATGGTGCGTGATGATGTTGTGTTTGTGGTACCACACGGTGCGCGGCGGCGGCGCGCCGTATAACAAGAAGAAGAACACTTACTATTAATGAGCAGGCTATCATCATGGTTCCTGGTGAACCTGGGATGGTGCGTGATGATGTTGTGTTTGTGGTACCACACGGTGCGCGGCGGCGGCGCGCCGTATAACAAGAAGAAGAACACTTACTATTAATGAGCAGGCTATCATCATGGTTCCTGGTGAACCTGGGATGGTGCGTGATGATGTTGTGTTTGTGGTACCACACGGTGCGCGGCGGCGGCGCGCCCACACACTGGCACACCAGCAGCAGGGAACTGCCCACTCCTACTGATACCACTCCACCCAGAGAAGCTACTCCTGCCACCACTGGAACAGTTAAGAAATACATGGTTAAAAGACGATTTTAATGATGGTGAGGATAAGGGTTTTCCACCAGAGATGTGCTATGCTACGTTCATGGATGCGTTTAGCTTCCACCAATCATGTTCATTGGTACATATCGCTTAGGGTGATTTGGATGGCTTCCCTACTATGGACACAACGATTACTTGAGCTTTCTCGCATAGCTACATAAATAAGTATAAGTGGAAACGGACACATAATCACAGTTTAGCTATTGCAATATCTTCGTAGCATGGCTAAATAGAACATTTCTGGTGGAAACACACACTTATCATCTTGAGCGGCGACCGAAAGATGACCAATAAAAAAATGCTTGACCAAGAACTAATATATTTATCATAATTGACTCAGTGTTTAATGTTTGAAGTTTTTCCTTTTAGTTTGTGAAGATGTGTGGTGCCATCTATGAAATGATTGACGTATTTTTAATCACATGAAATTTAATGTAAGAAGGAATTAGGGTATTAAAGAACAGACTCTAAACATTAATGTTAATTGTATCTTACATTTTTATCGTGTTTCACTAGTAAATTTACTAGGAAAGTGGGAAACACAGATTATTTATTTGTTAAATGAATATACTCGATTACAGATGCAGATGCAAAGACCCCTTTACGTAGCGTATATTGATTATCAAAAAGCCTTCGACACCATATCTCACAATAACATCTGGCACACTTTAGAAACGCAAGAAGTACAGGAAAAATACATCCGGGTCATCAAGAGCATATACGAGAATAGCAAGAGTAGAGTGAAATTGGAAACAATTGGCCCATGGTTCCCGATCCAAAGAGGGGTAAGGCAAGGTGACCCGCTGTCACCTAGTTTATTTACAGCGACACATGTTTTTCGCACAACTCGACTGGGAGGGATACGGTGTAAGAGTCAACAATGAGTACCTAAACCACTTACGCTTCGCAGACGATATCGTTCTACTTTCAGAAACGACCAGAGAATTGCAAACCATGTTAGATTCTCTAAGCAAGGCGAGCAAGTCAGTAGGTCTCGAAATTAATCGGTCAAAAACAATGCTCATGACCAATAGCATTAAGAAAACACTATCGGTTGATAACGAGCCTTTAACGTATACGGATAAATACATCTATCTGGGTAAACAAATTACATTCGATAATAAGAGCAACGAGTTGGAAGTAGAACGCAGAGCACAGCTGACTTGGAATAAATACTGGGGCTTCAAAGAAATCTTTAAAAGCAACATGCCAGTCAACATTAAAACAAAAGTATTGAACACCTGCCTTATACCGTGTTTAACGTATGCTTGCCAAACGTGGATTTTTAATAACAAAACCAAAAATAAACTGATAACTTGTCAACGAGGCATAGAGCGAAGCATGTTAAAGATAAGAAAAATGCAAAAAATTCGTCATTCAAAAATAAGAGAGGCTACAAAAGCAAAAGACGCACTGACACAAGCTTTATCACTCAAGTGGAAATGGGCTGGCCACGTAGCCCGTATTCAAGATAAAAGATGGACTAAGAAAATAATAGAATGGAAAGGTCCTATGGGGAAACGTAAGAAGGGGAGACCCTTAAGGCGATGGGAAGACGATATTTGTAAAACAGCTGGCTCAGATTGGATTAAAACAGCCCAGTCAAGAAAAAATTGGTCATCCTTGGAGGAGGCCTTTACCTGTAAGAGGGGTTCTTGCAAGTAAACGATTTACTATTACCTATAAAATGTTGTGTAATAAATAAAAACTTAGTAGAAAGTGACCAGTTAGCTGCGTAGTTATAATTTTGTTATGTAAGGTTAATATGCTGAAATATAATTTTTTATTTTTTATTTTTTTAGATTTTATTTTTTTTATTTTTTTTTTATTTTATTATACTCGAACTTGCGTCAAAACAGTCAATTTAAATAATTTCTTTAAACCTGGTTAGGTAGTAATGTTTTTCGTTTGTAGGAACTTTAAAAATTCCTGTGTTAGGGAGACATCATGGCAAATAGTCACAATACGGAAGTGTATTTATTTTTGACACAATATCGCTACTTAGTAGGGACTAGGAAAACTTTGAAGTTTACTCCTAAACAAAATTATTACGTAAGTTATAAATAATTATAATTTCTTTAACATTAGTAAATTTACCTCTATTTGTAGGAGTATGAGACACTCGTCTAGTGGCGCTGCCTTCCCCAGCAGCCGTACTGGCAGTGACCCAAGCTTCATACGTTCTCCCGGAGACGAGGTCCTTCACCTCAGCCGTCGAGCGACCTTCCGAGTCTATGCGGAACGTCTGTGGTGGACCATTGCTGCGGTTAAAGGGTCATGCTGTAGATTTGCAATTTTAGAAGGTATTGTTTAGTTGATAAGTGTGGAATTCCTGTGAAACTTCCAGTCATTATGGTGTGCACATGTGTGAAAAATTTTATGCTCTATTGGTATATTAATTTATTGAATCTTTAGTGTTTTTAGTAGTACTTTTTTTGAGGGGGGAAATCATCCAATGACTTCTTCCACCTTGGGCAAGGTGAGAGGGAGTGTCAGACTCTTACTGATTAAAAACCACACCGACTCGAACGGAGTGGTTTGGTCCTGCTTTTTGAGCCGGAGCCCCGGTAACCCGCTAGGATTTTAGTAGTTCTACGACGGTGAATACTTTCGGTATATATTTTTGATCATATGCTGCTATTTAGCTACCATACCATATGTGCTCTATGCATTAACTTTTGGCAGTTAGAGAGCATAGCAGTTTTGGTATCTCTATCAATTCATTTAAGATATCGATGTTCACCGTCTTTCAATTTCAATATTTTAGGTTTATATATGTTATTGTATCAACTTATTCAATCGTATTCAAATATAAATCTTAAGCTCTACAATATACAGTTGAAACTGACCTGGACGTAGGCTTCACGTAGACCGTGTAGTGCAGAAGTTCTCCATTTGGATGGAGAGGTCGCTTCCAACTGACGAGTAGGGACGATGAGGATAGTACCAGGACTTTGATGTCCGCTGGTGGCCCTGGCACTGTGACAAATGAAATAGGTTATTATATATTATACCATGTGTAGAGTGTGTTACAACCATAAGCATTTGGTTAAATAGAAATAGGAGATGTCATACCTGGATATACTCTTTCCATAAGCAAATAGAAAGGGGAGATGTCATAACTGGATTTCCCTTTAACGTAATGTGTGACACTGCGTACTGTCTTGTTGGTCGAGTGGTCGCACGTGCGACTGCCGAATTAGAGGTTTCGGGTTCGATTCCCGGGTCGGGCAAAGTATTAGGAACTGTGTCCAGTATATGGCAATAAGCTATTACACGGGACTTATAATACAGATGGTGAAAAGTGGGAATACATTGTATAGCGGATTTACGTGCCCTAATGTACACCTTTGGCAATAACCTTCGGGGATAAAAGGCGTGACGTTGCGTTGCGTATAATGCGTGATACTTTACGGGGAGCGCGAGACGTTACAAACCATGCCCCTCTCTATTTTTCATCTAGCGGTTCCATACTACAAAAATGTTGCCAATTGTCCACATTTTAATGTGCTACTTTCTGAATGTGTGTTGTGCTTATAACTTATCTATACCTTTTTACTTAATACATCATTGAGCATGGCCGATTTTTTTTGTATTATAGTGCTTGACTTACTGACTTAAGGTCCTATGACCCCTAGATGGGGCAGAGGGCGTCGACAGAGGTCCTCCATTTCGATCGGTCTTGAGCTTCCCGCTTCACTTCGCTCCACGTCATGCCGATGCCCGCCGCTTCCGCCACTACAGTACGTCGCCAGGTTTGCCGAGGACGGCCACGCTTCCTTTTCCCCTGGGGATTCCACTCTAATGCTTGTTTAGGAATGTGGTCGGGGCCTCTTCGGAGAGTATGGCCAATCCATCCCCACTTGCGGCGTTTTATTTGGCGATCGATAGGACTTTCGTGGCATTTCTCCAACAGGTCAAGGTTGGAGATGGTCTCGGGCCAGTAAATACCGAGAATGCGATGCAAACATCGGTTAACGAAGACCTGGATTTGGCGGGAGATGTCCTTCGTTACCTTCCACGTCTCGCACCCGTATAGCAGCACCGATTTGACATTGGACCCGAAGATCTTGAGCTTGATCCTTCGGGTCAGTTTTCGGGACTGCCAGACCGGTCTCAACTGCGCGAAAGTTGCTCGAGCTTTGGCGATCCGTGAGGCGATGTCCTCCTCACTTCCTCCAGTTTCCGACACGACGCTCCCGAGGTATGTGAATTTGTGGACGCGCTCCACTGCCTCTGTGCCAATCAGCTACGGTGAATTATTCTTCACGCCAGATCTTATTTCTTTGGTCTTCCGGGTATTAATTTTAAGCCCTGTTTTTGCTGCCTCCTGTCGCAAATCGTCCAATTTAGCTTGCATGTCGGCATGGGTGTGACTCAGCAGGCAAAGATCGTCGGCATAGTCCAGGTCTTCTAATGTGTTGGACAGTCCCCATTCTATCCCGCGGCGCCGTTTATCTGTGATGCGAAGCATAATTCCGTCCAGGACGACCAGAAAAAGCAGAGGTGACAGAAGGCAGCCTTGGCGGACACCTGCGTGCACCGCTATGTCTTCCGAAATGAGACCGTTGTGAGTTACTCTACAGGAGTACTTTTTGTAGATACTCTCCAACAGGCGGACAATCTTCGGTGGCACTCCAATTTCTAGTAGACGAGAACAGATGCTTGGCCACTTCAACGTATCAAAGGCTTTTTCGAAGTCAACAAATGTGAGGTAAATCTCTCTCTGCCATTCTGATGCCTGTTCCAGTATGATACGAAGAGTGATGATCTGGTCCGTACACGAGCGGCTCGATCGAAAACCAGCCTGTTCCCTGCGGAGGAGAGGGTCCACGGCCGTTGCCAGTCTGTCCAGGATGATCTTGCAGAAAACCTTAGCAGGAATCGAGAGCAATGTGATGCCTCTCCAGTTGTCACACATACTAAGGTCTCCTTTCTTAGGTACAGTGATAACAAGGCCTTTGTTCCAGTCATCCGGTAGCTCCTCCGAAGTCCAAATTTTCTCGATTAGAGGCGTCAGAACATCGACAGCGGAAGATAAGTCTGCTTGTAGCATCTCCGCAGTGATGAGGTCGAGTCCTGGTGCTTTGCCTGCCTTCAGAGAATGGATTGCTTTAGCTACTTCCAAGGCTGAAGGTGGGTCCACATTAATATCAAGCAGCTGTGGTGGTGGGGAATTAAACTGAAGTTCGCCAGGTGTCGATGTCGTAGGTAACCGGAAGACCTCTACAAAGTGTTGATGCCAGCGTGCCAGCTGCCCCTCTGGTGTCACAATGAGTTGCCCATCTTTAGCTTTCAGCGGCTTTCTTCTCCTGGACTTACTGCCACCCGCCAAGGATTTTGTAGCTTTATATAGCTCCTTTAAGTTGCCTGTGTTTGCAGCGTGTTGAGCACGATCTGCAATACCGTCAGCCCACTGCCTTCTATCCTTGCGGGTACTGCGATAGATTTCTTTGCGCTTTTGACGGTATTGCACGTTAAGTTCGGCTCGAACAGCGTCATCATGGGCTTCGAGGCGTCTCAGGTGAAGTCTCCGTCTGTCTTCTATCAGGTCCCATGTACGTTGCGACATCCAATCCTCCTTTGAGTGAGTGCTCTTAGCCCTAAAACGATGGAGCTGGTCTCTGTATAGGCCACTTTGATCCGATTCCACTCCTCGTCCAATGAGTCAGTAGCCGTGTCGAGTGTGGCAAAACGATTGCGCAATTCAAGTTGGAATGATTTGCGCGTTTCTGGATCGTTTAATTTGCCCACCTCAAACCTCTTAGCCAGGTCCTTGCGAGGGCCACCGCGACCTTAAGCCGGCAACAACCAGGTGGTGATCGCTGTCAATATCGGCTCCCCTACTGGATCTTGAGAAGCGCCATTTGCTGATGGCTAGGTGGTCGATTTGGTTCTTCGCCATCGGGTGAATTCCACGTGTATTTGTGGTTTGAATAAATAAGTCCCTCCGATGGTTATGGTTCTGGCAAAACTCAACAAATCGCTCACCATTCTCATTACACACCCCAAGTCCGTGTGTATATGCCTCGTGCGGTTAGTGTTGTCGCTGCCAACCTTAGCGTTTAGGTCCCCCATGACGACGATAATGTCCTGCTTCTTTATTTTCTTGATGGTAGCATTCAGAGCATTGTAGAAGTCATCTTTGGTATCCTCTGTTGCTGCATTAGTTGGGGCATAGCACTGGATAATTGAAATTTTGCGGACGTTTGAGTTAAATCGAGCGTATATGATCCGGTCCGAGATCGGTTTCCAATCCAAAAGGCTTTTCCTAGCTGCATTTGAAAGTAGGAACCCTACTCCATGTTCACGCACCTCTTCCTCACTCTCTTTACCTGAATACAGCAAGGTCAAACCCCCGGATGTTCTCAGGTCCCCGAAACCATTTCTTCTAACTTCACTCAGTCCGAGTATCTGCAGATTGTAACTAAGCATCACTGCTTCTGCCTGGGCTAGTCTGCTGTCATCGACAAGCGTTCGTACATTCCAAAAAGCAATTCGTGTCCGTTTTTTCATGCCAAAAGTCGTTGGTAAGTGATCGGTCCGGTTTATCTCTGTGTCAGTTTCTTTAATCGATGATTGTCGTATTGTATTATAGTGCACAATCACATTATTTAATGGTAAAAAACATGCATAATTTTACAGCTTAAGTCAATACTTAAGCTGTAAAATGTATGTATTGACATTATACAGTTAAAGTTATATAAAATACTTCACATCATGTTAGCCCATTACCTATTTGACAATTCAGGGATCCCTTGTTTGTAATAATAGTTTCCAGATCTTTATCAGGTTTTCTATGGGTTTTCTATGATTATAGGTGGATATTCTGCGCTGCACTTGCAACGCATATGGCCATCCCACTGTACAGATGATATGACATTTCGGTGTAGAGGTGGGAAACTACGCCTATTGTTACAATTTAACATTAATATGACGTAATACGAGTAGTATTCGTTTTCCCTAAAGGAAAAAGGAAGGTTTCGGATTGCGAGCTATTTAATACTAAGAAGATGTAGTCCAAATTACAATTTAATAGCCAGTTAACAATAGGGTACTTTCCAACTGGAAAAGTTCAATACTTAGGTATTTCGTAATGTCACAAATGATATTCTAAGAATTTCGTACCATTTTTTTTGTTCCTAGTGTGTGTATGTTTTTTGTATACCATACTAGAGATTTTATTGTATAAAAAGATTTTACTTAAAATCAATCATTTATATTTACTATTGTAATCTTCAAACACAACACTATCTCCCATGAAAGGCGTGGCAGATAATTTTACCTTATACCGGTTTTCCTACAGGGAAACCTCTTATGATTTATTTAAACCACATATATTTGTTATTATCTTGGCTGACGATATATGGAAAATGAGCGAAATAGGCCTATATGCCAAAAAGTACATCTCTTTGAGTTAATTTGGATACTCTTTACAAATGTACTCAAGGAACATAGAGCTGTTCACATAGAATTTGATTCATTTAATTATTTGTTTTGTTTGAAAATAAGCCGTTTCGCCACCAAGGATGTTCCCTATTTTTCTGCTTTCCTCTTGAAATTTTTCCAAAATTTTCTATGCTATAACCATCACGGAGCCTGAGACCTTTCCAACGAATGCAAAACCGTAGAAATCGGTTGGTGCGTTCTGGAGTTATAGCGTCAGGAAGGAAAACCAGACTTATTTTTATACAACGTGTAAGCGGAACGCTCCCAAACGCCGTGGCGGTAAAAAAACGTGTATTGTTTAAAAAAAAAAAGAATTCAAAGTAATAATAGTTGTAATCTAATGCTGAATTTTGATATTGCATGAATAATACGAACACAAAAACGATTAAAATTATAAAAACATAAACAAATTGTGATGTTTTTCGGGAGCGTTCCGCTTACACCTTGTATAATAGATTCTTTAAACTAATATAATAATTATTAACTCACCATCCTGTAGAGTAGCACAAACGATAGGATAGGAGTATGGACCAGCTCCGAAGTTTGAGAAGCCAGCGACCTTGACGGTGTAGTTGGTGTACTTCAGAAGGCCTTGTAGGTAGAGCTCAGTGTGCAAAGATGTTTGGTTCTGCCAAGCTGCTTCTGTAACATATTCATGACTTTATAGATATTTTAGAGAATAAATGAGAATTTCTCAATGAAACTAGCGATAAATATAGTGTTAGTACTAGGTAATTAAGGTGAGTATATTAAGTGTGGGAGAGCCATGCTTCGGCACGAATGGGAGTGATACCATGGCCTCAAAGACAACCGACGTGAAGCAACGATTGCGTTGTGTTTTGTTATGTGAGTAATGTTACAGGAAGCCCAATTAACCCCTTTCCAATCTTCCCAATCCACGATTCCCCAATAACTCTTAAAAATTCTAACCCCAAAAAGGCCGGTAACGCGATTCTCTGGTGTTTCGGGTGTCCTGATGTTTACCATCAGGTGATCCGTCTGCTCGTTTACCGGCTTACACCATAAAAAAAAACACTATCATCTACCTAATAATAGGAAAGCAAAGGATCACGATTACCTAATTGCACAATCGGGTTCTATTGATACACAGATACTTTCGAAACCTCATTAAATAAGTTGCAAGCCAATAAACACATATTTATTCATTATCCTAATAATAGTCTTCATCGAACTAGACGCCAATTAATTCATCTTTTCTTACCTTCAGTAGCAAACAGCACAGTGTACCCTACTAGGGAGCTGCCCTGTCCAGGTATACCGATGGGCTGCCAACCAATCCTCAATGATGTAGAGGAGACAGCCGTACACTCCACTGAAGATGGGGCTTGTTCTGGTGCTGAGGACAGATAATATTACTGCAATATTTTCAAATGCAAGGTTTCACACGCGTTGAATTTAGAAAACGTCTTTTGAGGGTTTACTGACCCTACAGAAATGACAGGATAAACATGGCCTATTATATTCCGACGAAAATTTCTCGGTAGTAGCATGGAGTCTGAAAACATTTCCAGACCATTGCTATATATTGAGCATATGCCCAGTATATGGTAATAGGCTCACCTTTTATTACATGGGACTTATAACACAGATGGTGAAAAGTGAGTGTACATTGGATAGCGGCCTTACGTGTCGCAATGTGCAGGTGCACCTCTGCCTACCTCTTCAGGGTATGAAGTGAAAGCTGCAATGAAAATAACATATACCTCTTCATAATATTCAAAAGTGTAAAATTCGAAAATTACCTCCTTCTCTCGTATCTTGGAAGACTGGCAGAGAGAACGGTCCCGAACCAGCATTTGTAAAGGCTGCCACCGATACTGAGTATCTGAAAATGATAATCATGTAGTGTAGAGTAATCAAATATGATTATTTTAGTCACTTACATAAGTGTGGGAGAGCTATGTTTCGGCACGAATGGGCCGGCTTGACGTGAAACAACACTTGCGTTGTGTGGGTGAGGTTACAGGAGTCCCAATTACCCCCTTTCTCAATCTTATCAAACCCCAACCAACAACCCTTCAATTCCTAACCCCCAAAAGCCTGTCAACGCACTTGTAATGCCTCTGGTGTTTTGGTCCATAGCCGGCGGCGATTGCTTACCATCAGGTGATCTGTCTGCTCGTTTATAGGCTTATACCATAAAAAATCCAGACACAGCTTTTTTCCATTTCAATTCAAGCCCCTAACTAACGAATTATTATACTTATGTGTTATTATTATATGTTTGTACGTACCTCGTGTTCTTCATAAGACCGCTGAGCAGAGTTTCTTGTTTACCAGACAGCTGTGATACTTTGATAGTCCGCGTATCAGTTTCATCTGCAACTAAAATTATTAATTTTCATAACGATTTCATGCTTTTTGGTTTAAGTCATGGATTTTTAAATTAATGTAGTTACATTAGTCTAAATTTTTTGTTTTTTTTTTTTTTGTTAAGTTGGATTTGTCTATCTGACAAAACTTATATCCCTATTATGTGTAGAGGCGTCAGAGCCCATTGGTGATTGATTGGTTGTGATTTATTTGTATTAGAAGATGTATTTCTAGTACAAAATTGGTATCACCACATTTTTCATTCCCCTGAACCCTTAGTTTGAGTTTGCTTTACGTTAAAAGTAATCGAAACGAGCTGATTGGCCAGCTCTAATGAACCAACCAATCAAAATGTCTCTCTATAAAAAAAAACTTGCATTTCTCTTAAACTCTTACCTGACCCGACATTCTGTGCAACAGCCTTCACGTGGTATCCCATGATGACTCCATTGTGCGTCTCCTTGAGCGGCGGGGACCATGACACGTAGAGCTCGCCAGGGTTCTCTGTCTGTTCCACTTGCACGTTGATTGGGGCTGATGATGGGGCTGGAAGGTGTTCAATATTGAATTAGAGTAGGTATCACTTACCACCAGGCGTGATAACGGCTAAACGTCGACCTACAATATGTATGTGGATATGAAAACCTTTGGTTTACTATAATAGGGTAGATGACTAATTTTCATTTTAATGTCCGTCGTGCAGATTATTTTAAAATAATAAATACGTATATTTTGTTTTCTTACGGAAACAAATACGGTACCGTACCGTACTTTCGAAGATATATTGATTTGAAATATCGCGTGACGTCACTTCTAAGTACGTTTTATACGTAGAAATGATGTATTTGCTAAAGCCGCTCCTAAACTTTGATTCGTTTTATCTAAGTATTGTTATCTCATACGACAAAATAAAAAAAATACGTATTCTTTCATTATATATCTAACGGACTGAATAGATTTTTAATTTTCATGCTCCGTCATAATCCCTATTGAAATACGAGTAAGTATGTTAAACTATTCTGTCTTGCTAGTTATTACTCTGTAAAAGATCGATTAGTAAACAATTATCATCTCTCTTATATAAGAGAATAAAGTCCACATTTATTTATTAAAATTATTCGTAAGTTTTTATTATCCTCTTTATCGCGTACCTTCTTCGTGCATAGTGAAGTGTACGGGAGCGGTGTACTGCGAGACGCCGACCTGGTTGCCCGTGGCAACGCGCACCGCGTACGGAGTGGCAGGCCGGAGATTCTGTAGCTCCACTGATTGGCGGAGCTCTTGGTCTTTTCTGGAATTTTATAGTTATGAGTAAACATTATACTTCTTAGATTAGACTGCCTCGTTGATCGAGTGGTCGCAAGTGCGATTGTCGGACAGGGGGTCTCAGGTTCGATTCTCGGGTCGGGCCAAGTATTATTGGGCTTTTTTGGGTTAATCAAAAAAAAACTCAATGGTACCACGGAGTCTGTGAATTGTACCCAGTATATGACAATAGGCTCACCCTATTACATGAGACTCATAACACAAGTGGTATATAATAATATCTGTGGTGATCTGATGGCTCTTTGACACGTCGACGTGCCTCACGCACGAGTCTCTTTTTGGTTGGGCGGCGAGCTACCCTTGCTCGCCGTCCGCAGACTCCGAGATCGTCGCGCGATTCTCGACGCCTGGAGTATTTTTCGCGACGGCTGGGGCGTGAGGAGTTTCACGTGATAATGGTAATTTACCTGCTAACATTAACAGTAGTAGCATGTTCCCACACAGCATCAGTATAGTGTACGTGTGAGTACTGCAGTGTGTAGTGTCGCGCATGCGCACGCAGTGTGTCCCGCCATGACACTGTGGCGGTGCGTGAGCGCACTGACTCCACGCGTAGATCTGATGGTGGCGTTGGAGGTTCTGGAAGACAAATTGTAGTTTTTTTTTACTAGTTTATTTATATTTGTTCTCCACGGACTTTTGGTCCGTGCCCTTGTCATACAATTAGTTTTTTTTTTACAATAAATTTTATCAATATGGTAACAAATTGTAGTTAAAAGTGTCGTTTGGTTAAATTTAATAGTACTGTAAGGAGTAAGGAGAGGACAAAGAAAGTTGGCGAATCTATTGTTATAAATGGGATACAATTTTAAGCGCTAGATTTATGGCTAGACGAAAAATTTGGTCTTGGTAGTAGGTAGTATGTCGTAGTAGCCTGGAGGTTTAAGACGTCCGTTTCTCATGCATGAGGATGCGGATTCGAAATTTACCGACGGCTAGTACCAATGTCACTTTTTCGAGTTATAATTGTACTTTGTATATTTAGACACCACTGACAAACGATGAAGGAAAACATAATTATAATTTCTAATTACAAGTTTGAAATTGCCAACCTACATTAAGTAAGTGTGCTGATTAACACATTGAACGCCGTAGTGGTCACCGGGACCGAAGTTTGCGGAGGATTTGCCATCAATCAATAGTTTTCCATTGGCAGTTAAAGACGTTATATTTAAAACCTTCTCTGTGCGAAAAGAGGCCTTTGGTCAACAGTAGCCATTTATAGGCTGTTGATGAGATGTGATATGAAAGTTTTGGAATACGTGAACAATAGTACTTTATTAACACATTGAACGCCGTGGTAGTCACCGGTGACCGACGTTAGCGGAGGATTTGCCTTCAACAGTTTTCTATTGGCAGTCAAAGACTTAAACAATAATACTTACCCAATATAGTCAAGTGTACACTAAAAGTGGCAGTTCCATAAGGATTGGTGGCTCTGCACTGATACTGCCCTGCGTCACCGGTCTCTGAATACTGAAGGTTGATGGTGTTGACCACGCCGAGAGATGTCTTCGTTTCTGATATTTTGGCTCTGCAAGCAGAAGCAGTAATGGAATTATTTTTTGTACGTAATTTTCTGGGAATTCTGGACATGAAATCTTAAATAGTTGATGAGAGCGGAGGGGTATACATATTATAAGCACCTTTTAAAATTGGTTTTGGATATTTTATGGTTAAAACAAATTGAATCTTTGAACCAATTTGCAACGCACTTGTAACGGCTCTGATGCTTGGAGTGTCCATGGGCGGTGCCGATTGCTTACAATCAGATGATCCGTCTGCTCGTTTACCGATTTATACCATAAAATAACTTTAAGAAATAACATTTAGACTCTTCACTAAGAGTTTAAATATAAAACACATTAGATGAAAATATAATAAATGATTACCTTTGATTAATATAATCCAGAGCATTTCCCTCATGCATCCACGTCACCCTGATAGGCTCGTCTCCAAGAGGTCTACATTCTAATGTGACTGGATGTCCAAGTCTGGACGTCACATTCGCTGATGATGATTCGAAGTGGACTGGTTCTGAAAAGTAAGTTATTTTAATAAGTAATCATTTGTAGCGGACATTAAGGGATTAAATAAAACCTTAGCTCTTAGTACAGATGGACCATTATTATGTGATGAGTTAAATGATCCATTTTCTTTGGATGCATAAGGATTTTTGCCGTCATAAAACTACGTGTATAATCGGTTTTTCTAAAAAAGTTGTCACTTTAAGTCACACCCCAAGGTTTCTAGGATATGGATTGGGGTCTCTTGAAATCATATTTTTTTGTCGAAAAGAGTCGATAACTAAAAATGTTATTTGTTAAAAGAACATCAGATTTCCACCACGTTGTTTTGCAAAATCTAAATGACTTACTATTAACACTCATCCACACAGTCTTGCTGAGCGGTTGTCCCACTCCATTCTCCACGTTGCAGGAGTACAACCCTTCATCAGTGAGAGACACCTCCTCAATGATGAGGGTCCCGTTTGGTAGACTGACGATACCACCACCAGCCAGCTCCAGGACTGGCTGCCATGTGCCTAGGAGAGCTGGAAAAGAGTTTGAAAGACATGATAAATATTCCGTTTCAAGTCCCAATTCTAGTGTTTGAAAGTTTGGTGATATTTCTTGATAATGAATGAGGTAAATGCTTTTTCAGTTTTGTGATTTTGTTTCTATATTTGAGATAGGATTGAACAATCTGCAACTCGTAACTGTTTGTCGAGGAACTCGACTAGTTTCAAAATATTCATGAGTATTCCACGATACACGACGCGGCGATTGTCGCTCTGCTACTTGTCTAAGCATGGCTTGAAACTAGTGGAGTTCCTCGTCAACTAGTTGCAGGAGTAAGCTGATAACGTAATAATTAATTTGGTATGTCTCACGAAAGTTACAATAAAATTATGTCATATTCTTCTTATAAGTTCATTGCTGACAATTGTATCATACTTACCATCCTTCTTCATCCAATGCACTTGTGGTTGAGGGTATCCACTAGCACTGCACGACACTGCTCCTCTTCTGCCGAGGAGAAGCGAGGAGTTGTTCGGCTCTTCCAACCATTTGGGTGCCATTACATGGGACTTACAACATAACGTTGAAAAGTGGGTGTAAACAGTTTGGCCATAATGTGCACCTCTGACTAAACGGGGATTAAATACGATATATATGTATGGATGTATGTTAAGATATTAATTACATATTGTTAGCTTTCTCTTTGTTTCACATTGCTATAAATTCATGAGCTTCTATGATAACGTAGCCGCTTCTCGCACTGCTACTTGTATGGGATGACTTGGAAACAATCGAGTACCTCGCGAAACAGTTACATCAGAAAGGCGATTAACAAGAATTTAGTTGTCTCACGAAAGTTATACTAAAATTATGTTACGAAAATGTTCATGATCATATTATGTAATTTAATTGATGTCATTTCATTCTTTTGTTCATTGCTGACAATTGTATCATACTTAAATCCAATGCACCTGTGGTTGAGGGTATCCACTAGCACTGCACGACACTGCCCCTCTTCTGAGAAAAGGTAGGAGTTGTTCGGTTCTTCCTCCATTTGGGTGCAACTGTAAATACATGAACACGTTGATTGAAACGTGGATAAGACAAAATAACAATTGGGATGTTGAAAGTTATTATTGTAATTTTGCTTAACATCGCATAAACAGCCTTTAAGTAGCCACTTCTGACCAAAGGTCGAGAGAAATCGCCGCCACCCTTGAACACCCTAAACACCTGAGACGTTACAAGTGCGCTGCCGGCCTTTTGGGGTTAGAAATTTAATGGTTATTGGGGAATCTGGGATTGGGAAGATTTAGAAGGGGGTAATTGGGCCTCCGGTAATCTAACTCACACAACGAAACACAACGCAAGCGTTGTTTTACGTCGGTTTTTTGTGAGGCCGTGGTGTCACTCCGGTCGAGACGACCCATTTGTGTCGAAGCATGATACTCCCAGACTTAAATTTTATGGATGTCAAGAGATTATAGTTAACTATCTCAGTAACAGATTTCGAGAATAATCCAATCGAAACTCAACGGAAATCTGGCTAAATAATAATAGGTACTAGGAAAAAGTATAATTGAATTACAAGTACCAGGAAATAATAAAATAAAGAAATTACCTTTAATATACAGTTCAGTAGACCTATTGACCTTGGCCACGTGATTGGAAGCTACACACGTGTATGTACCACAGTGTTCTAGTGAGACTTTCTTGATTACTAGGGCACTGAAGAGCTCGGAGTTTCTTTCTACCACCTGGAAAATGTATAACACTTCTTATTGTTAAGATGTAATAAGTACTAACTGACTAGATACTAAATGTGTCAAAATGTATGTTGCCGTACCCTAACCGGGTTTCATGTTGAGACAAATGCCCCTAATTATATATTATCCAAATGTACACATGAATGCAATAAATAATTTGAGTTTGAGTTATTTAAACCTATGATTTTGTGTTTTGGTTCTCCAAGGGAATTATTTTTAAGAGGTTTACAGCATCAAAATTGTTTACTAAAGATAAGCGTCCACAGTCCCGCATCGTACGTATCGCACGCATTTTGTATGACGCCATCAGTACGCATCGCATGCAGGAATTGCCGATGATGCGGTCCGTACGATGCGGATTAGTAAACGCAGTTGTATGAGTTTCTACACAAGACAAACTAAAATCCGTTGCGTGCGATGCGTACAATGCGGGCCTGTGCACGCTTACCTTTAACCTTCATCGCTACTACAACATTCTTCTACACCTATTTCTAAAACACAGAATCAAAATTCACAAAACGATATTGATACTCACTTTCAAATTACTAGAAATCCTCTTCCCATCCTTCAACCACTCAAAATGTATCGGCAAGTCCCCAGTTCTGACATTACAATAGATATTCACTATCTGACCCTCCTGAAGATTGGTTCCAAGAAGCAGATCGTCTAATACAGGAGCCTCTATAACTTGAATCTCAAAGGCTCTTCTAGCCATTTCTCCAGAAGGACTTGTGACTATGCAGGTATAAATAGCACCATTTAATTCCTTAGAAATTTCGGGTATAGAGAGGATTCCGTTAATGTTGACGCTTGGAGCGTTTCTTCTGGATTTTCGTTTTAAATGGGACCTTTTGTATCTTGATTGGAATATGGCGTTTGAGGTTAGCAGCTTGCCTTGGTATTCCCAGTCGATTTTGCTGGAATGGTAAGGTTTTTGGTTTAGAACTTTAGATAATGTGTATGGGTTTTGTTTATGAAGTTACTGGTTTCTGCTAGTGTTTCCATGGGATAAAAAGTATACTATCACCCAAGTTAGCTCATACTCTGTCTGTATACTAAATTTCATCAAAAACTGTTTAGTAGTATCAGCGTGATTGACGGACAAACATCCAAACATCCAATCATCAAACATCCAAATAAACAAATTTCACATTTATATTATTAGTGTGATGTGAATGGGGAAAGATTTTTTAAGAATGACTGTATAAAGTGTAAGTTAGAAGAAGCGAGGCGAGAGAAGGTAACTGTCATACTCAAACACATATTATAATGAGTACTTTAACTATTCCTTAGCGACGATTTTGTTCCGAAAACAGTCACTAAGGACTGGGTTAAGTAACCATTAATTGAGTCTGAGTACGGCGGTTATTATTTTTGAACATTTAATTTCATCATTAAGTTATAAATACGAATGTCACTTGTCTACTATTAAAATAGATGCTTATTATTTACCTACCTTATAGGATATCCATAAAACGGGCACCTCAAGTTGACCGATTCTCCACTTTGCACTTTGACTGGAGGAAGAGACCTGATGTATGGTGGACCTGGAAGTAATAAGGTAATGTCAAGGTAATTTGGTTCTTACGTCTATGTATGATAAGGATTTTTTTCTATAGACAAATTTAGATTTTGTAATTTGCAGACTCGTTTACTTTTACAATAGGTTTTTAGTTAGATTATATAATAATTATGTTAGCCTCAAAGGCAATATCAAAGCATTTATTTTAATAAAATTATTCCTTAATTAGGCACTTTTGAAACGATAAATTCTAAAATAGTCCTTTTATTCGAAAATTAGGTAAGGAATAATTTACTATGGCACTTTTGAGTCACTCACTGCTGTATTAAGAGACATTCCTTAAACTATTCCTTAGTAACGATTTTGTATCGAAAACAATTGCTAAGGACTAGGTTAAGTAGCCATTAAATGACTCTGTATGAATATGAACACACCTACGATAGAGGCAGCAGACAGCCAGTTCCATATAATAAAATACTTAGAACTACTATTTAAAAATCTATGCACTTTTTGAAACCTAAGGACGAAATTAATGTTATTTCTGGACTGGATGATCCCGTTCAAGGAGTCACTACTGAGTCTTACCATAAACATCCAGTCGATTCTCATGGGAAGCAACATGGTCTCCTTCTCTTGCGGTACAGGAGTATAGACCTCCGTCCTCCACTCTGACTCGCGTGATATTGAGCTGGGCTACCACTGCGTTATCTGACGTCATCACTTGACCTAGTGCGTATCTGGAAAGCAATAGCTTGAGGTATAAGGGCAAGGGAATGGTAATGACAATGAAACAAACTAAAGATATTATAAAGCTTATTGTTTGAGGCAGAAAAAGATGTGCAATGAAAATTACAGTTTAGTTATTTATTTAAGTCAATGTTAAGGGTGCTTTTCTCCCAGAGTTGTGCTATGCTAAGTTGCTGTGAATGCGTTTGGGTTCGGCCAATCATATTCATTGGTACACATAGCTTAGCACTGGTGGAAATGTGCTCAGATAAGCTATGTTTTTATATGGAAAAATACGTGTTACGGATGTATGCTTTAGATGGCTTCCTACCATTGATACTGTGGCGACACTGACGAGTAACTAGTGACAGATGACAGAAGTCACACCTAGACGATCGACGAGTAAAGCAACGAATGGCGTCATAAATATCCTGCATCGGGCATGTGAAGTTTACATGCGAAATAACACGGATAGAAAATCCCAACGAACAACAGTTGGGCAGAAAGCCCGCCAGGCTGATCATCTCGCCTGGTCGGAGGGTCCTGCTTTTCTTAGGGAACTTTACTCTCTGTTCCGTAAAATACTTTGCATAATCGAGCTGCGCATCATCCTCGCCCGGCTACCTTTACCATACCATCTTCGTAGCATAGCTACATAGCACATTTATGGTGAAAAAGCACCTTTAAAGGTATAAATTACTAAAATTACCTTGGATCTGTGTTACTAGATACAACTATGCCGTCTCGCTCCCACACAAACTGAGGAGGCCGGTCGCCAGTCGCTGCACATTGCATGCTGATCTGCAACAAATTTGTAAACACCATTAGATATCTAAAGCAAGATCTTCGGATCCAATATAAAAGGAGTACTGTTCTACGGGTACGAGACGTGGAAAAAATAAAGGACATCTCCCGCTAAATCCAGGTCTAAAAGTTTGTTATGTGTATGCCTCAAAGTTTTCGGACAAATAATCCCAAATCACTAATCGAAATTGTTTGTTTGTAGAGTATCTAAAACTAATACTACAGAATACTCACATCACCACCTGGAGTGACCGTTCTCTCAGTAAAATGCTGAGTGATGACGACACGCATATCTGCCAGCCTTTTTCTTCTGTCCAGACCTGGAAGAGAAAACAATATTTTGAAAATACCATATGACACGATATAATAACTTTATATTAAGAGATCCAACATAATCTTCTACCAAAGATGTGCTATTTAGGTATGCTACGAAGATGTAATACCTAACCTGTGAAACTATGTGACCGTTTCCACTGATACTAAGCTATGTAGCTGTGCAAAGATGCGCAGCTCGTATATGCAATGTATCGCTCACACTCATAGCACGTATCTTTTCATATAAAAACATATCTTAGCTGAGTCCGTTTCCACGAGTGCTAAGCTATGTATACCAATGAATATGATTGGTGAAAGCCAAACGCATTCACAGCAACGTAGCATAGCACATCTCTGGTAGAAAACCACGCCTAAATCACGTGTCGAGTCGTCATCACTGCGTGACTTTCGTCATCATCTTATTATTTACAAACAACTTTTGCAAAATGACTAATCCTAAGACTAATGCTTTATTAAACCATAAAAATACAATTACACATTAATTTAACACAATTACCTAAAGAAAGTCATCGAATGTAATTGTTTTTTAAAAGGTTGTTTGTAAACATGGCATGACGATATAGTGACGTATTGACGACAGTGCAAGACATTATTTTATTCAAGTTGGTATAAGAGTAGCTAGAATAAGGAAAAGTAAGTGTCTACGACTTTTAATAAATTTGTGGTAGAATTAATAACATACTCTTAGTCGTTATGTCTTCGTCATTAGGAAAAAATGACAATTGATAAATTGTTTAATGAGCCCCAAACTCGATATGTTTACTAATAATAAGCCAAAAATTCCATTAGACCAGACTCCATCATCAGACCAGCTTGATGATACCGTAAAATAAGTTAAGTGTGGGAGAGCCATGCATCGGCACGAATGGGCCGGCTCGACCGGAGTGATACCACGGTCTCACAGAAAACCGACGTGAAACAACGCTTGCGTTGTGTTTCGTTGTGTGAATGAGGTTACGGGAGGCCCAATTACCCAATGGGAAGTGGTTCCCAATCGATTCCCCAACAACTCTTTAATTCCTAACCCTCAAAAGGCCGGCAACACACTTATAACGTTTCTGGTGTTTTGGGTGTCAATGGGCGGCAGCGATTTTTTACCATCAGGTGGTCCGTTCGCTCGTCCACTCGCTTATTAAAAAAACATAACGACCAGATTTCATGATGATACAACAAATAGAAGTGTTTAATTTCGATTTTATTAAGTTTAATTTTTAGTGCTTAATTTTATTACACATTTCGATTCCTTCGACCTAATAAAACCGTAAAAAGTAATTCATAATTCCCAAACGGTGTTAAACTGTAGCATTTCATTGAGGATATAACGTATTGTCCCTTGACACTAAAATGCAGGGTAAAATCACCAATTATCGGCCTTCTAAATTCAAAAGCCCAAAGGGTAGGGGCGTTAATGGCCATTTAGTGATGTTACCAACTACCTAATTTACATGAATTGGTGTCTAGTTTAGGCGTTGCTAGGCAACGGTGACGTCATCAATATGGCACTGATATACAGGGTGGCCGTAAAACGTTGATTAGAAACTCCTGATATAGGATGAGTCATACAGTGTGTTGCAGGTAAATTGGGACCGTTATTAAGTAGTGAAGTTTGGTATTTAGGGAATATTGGTTGGGTGGGTTTTAGTGGTTCAGAATTGGTCAACTTTTTAACACTTGGATTAATGGATAGATTGGTACGGAGCCAGTAGAAGAAGATTTTAGTTATAAATCGTGTTAGAATGTGTTTGGTTGCTGTGTACAAAATGACACTGACGAACAGACTGACAGACTATTATTTATTTCTTTATTTGTTTACATTTCAAAAGTACCTATTTATGATTTAATTGGAATAAATGATTTGACTTTTGACTATCACTTTGCGTTGCTTTAAGGTTGTCAGAAGTTACCAAAAGTAGAAAAAAGTTTGCAATTTTGGTCTTAAAGTCAATAAGTATAAAAAAACTCCAGTTTATTCAGTATAAAACAACGATCTACGTAACTAGTTGATTTTTTTAAATATATTTTAAAGCAACGCTTGTGAAGAAAAAAATAATAAAAAAATGTACACTTTCTAACGTTATTTTTTGCATCATCACGCCTAAAGGGGTAGGCAGAGGTGCATACAACACGGGCACGTACTTCCGCCTTACAATGTACACTCACTTTTTACCTGACTGCCAGGGAAGGGTTATGTTTTTCGCGCGTATCTTGTATGTATGAGCATAATATTCTTTATTACCTCATTTCTTCGAAACGGCTTAATGGATTTCGACAATCAGGGCATCGTTGGATTCGTCTTAATTACCCAAGTGTTCTTAGATATGCTCTGAAACAAGCTTAGTCTAAAAGTGTAGATAGCAATGCTATTACCACAAAATTAAATAATTTCATAATCAATACACAAAAAATAATAATCTTATGCGAAACATAATTGAGTGCAACAGTCGGGACCCATATTGAATGATTTTAGTCTAGTTTCTTTAATGGGTCCCGACTGTTACACTCAATTATGTTTCGCATAAGATTATTATTTTTTGTGTATTGATTATGAAATTATTTAATTTTGTGGTAATAGCATTGCTATCTACACTTTTAGACTAAGCTTGTTTTTACTTTTCAGTTTTTATTTAAAGTGTTTTTTATGCAGTCGGGTTTTTAATTTTTTTTTATTTATCACCATTTATATTATAAGGCCCATGCAATAGACCTGGTGAGCCAATCTTCTAAATAATACTTACTTTCTACCTTCTAACTTCGAAATTACTTTCTTACTTTCCACTCTTACTTTCTTTCTAACTTCTAAGAGTGAGTTCATATCTGACTGAAGAGACAATTGTGTTTCTATACATTTGTCTGTTTTAGCGTTACGCGACCGATGATATGCGACGCATGTTCCGACAGATGAACCGACATACCGACAACCTATAATAAATAATCTATAACTAAGGGTGTGTCAGTAAATCTGTCCTCACCTACAACTAAATATAGTTTCCGCGAACACTAATTGACAGCAAATGTGTCTTCGAGTAATCAGTCGCGGAGCCGCCCCCGGCTACAGCCAATCATGTTATGGAATTCTATATTACTTCATTTAGGTAACTAAATATTACGCTAGACTCTAGTGAGATATGAGGTAGATAGGCTGCAGGTGCTAGGCGTATGAGGCTTTTTAGTGGCTGTTTTCGACTAAAAATAAGACTGGTCACTCTTATATTTAAGGAAGTCCTTTATGGAATTCTATATCACTTCATTTAGGTAACTAAATATTACGCTAGACTGTAGTGAGATATGAGGTAGATAGGCTGCAGGTGCTAGGCGTATGAGTCTAAATATATTTTAATCTATACTATATAATATAATATATAATTATAATATAATATTATAAAGCTGAAGAGTTTGTTTGTTTGTTTGTTTGTTTGAACGCGCTAATCTCCAAAACTACTGGTCCGATTTGAATAATTCTTTTTGTGTTGGATAGCGCATTTATCGAGGAAGGTTATAGGCTATAAAATATCACGCTATGACCAATAGGAGCCAAGTAGAGCGGGTGAAACCGCGCGGAAGTAGCTAGTAATTATTATCTACATTTGAGGAAATATTCGCGAAATAATCACTGGTTTATAACTACTAGTTAGTCTACTAGCAGAATACATAAAGCATTGAACAATATTTCACTCAAATCTTTTTCATTGTTAGCTATGACTAGGACTAAAAAATATTGTAGGTGAGAATTGAACAACAAAACATCATAAGCCTATTTTAATGAAATAAACAATTCATTTAGGTAACTAAATATTACGCTAGACTGTAGTGAGGTTAGGTTAATAACTGCAGGTGATAGGCATATGAGGCTAAATATACTTTTTAAAGAATGCTTTCTAAATAAGACTGGTCACATTTAAGGAAATCCTAAACTAAGATAAGAAGACAGTTAACACTTTGTGTGCTTTTCCACAAGATGCGCCGCCGTAAAGTACCTGTGCGAGGAAGATGTGCAGCTCAAGTATGAGATGTATCGATAAGGGAAATCATCCATAGTCACACACATCCAAATCACAAATCAATAGCACACGTTCAAAGTACGCATCTTTTCATATAAATGACAAAGTCATAGTTAAACCCGTTTCCACCAGTGCTAAGTGTACCAATGAATATGATTGGTGGAAGCCAAACGCATTCACAGTAACACTCGTGTTAAACAGCTAAAAGTTAGCTAAAAACAGCTAAAAGTCAGTTGATAGACAGTCTCGTATTTCCATCTAATTTGGGTCAGTTATTAGAACTATTACTACCAGTAGTAGCAACAAACCCATCATACCAAGAAGGGCTAAAATTCTTTGAATAGAATTCACGGATATTACAAATCTCAAATTATCAGTTTCACTCCAATTCTCGCCCAAATTGCTTCTATTTCACATGAACTCTATTTCGAAGTGCTAAGGTTGTTTTTCCAAGTTCCTGGTATTGGTGTTGTAGTTTCATTTATGCGTATTGCAGTTTTGAGCGCCTCAGGCCTTTGATGTGGGATTCCGGTGGAAACTGACGGACATTTATTTGGTAAAATGAAATTGGATCGTGGAAAATAATAGTGAAGAATTTTTTTTGATGATTTTTTTTTCGACTGACGTAAAAGTTGATATGGAGAAAGGATTTTTAATTAATATAGCTTTTTTTTTAAACATTGAGCCGCACAAGGGTTTTTTTCCTGTGTCGTGGGTGCGTCATTAATGGTTGTCTCTGGTCTAGGTGTCATGCGTATGTGAACTTATATGTTTGTAAACACACCCACGACACAGGAAATAATACTAGTGTGGGGCAACTTAAAAAAAAAAACAAAATAAGCTCGCTTTGTGTGATCCACAAACTGTTGTTTCGTATCTGGTTATCATGTGTATATTTGTAAACGCACCCACGACACAGGAGAAAATCCTAGTGTAAGGCAACGTTATAAAAAAATATACTTAAATATTTTAATAAAAATATTTAAAAGGTTGAAATAACTAGTCCGTTTATTTAATATACATATAAAAAACACTTCTATCTAAACCGGCGTCGGAAAAAGACGTCCCATTATATACATACATATACCACACTCATATACCTATATAACCACAAACGCACAACACCCATCACACCTACCGAAACACCCATCAAATCATTTCATATTTTCATTTCGTACGACGAACACGACCGACATTTCCGATACATCCAGCCGCATTGGACGCCAACGCCACCCGTTTAGTAGACACCGCAAACTTCAATTAACGTAAACGATTGGTACCTGTCCTTGCTACGCTGTGACGTCACACGCTAGTATGAGCGTGTAATACAGGAGAGAGATTACCGAACATTATGCGTTATTAAGTTGATTGCTTTGTTTTGTAGTTATATGGAAAGTAGCTTTAATGTGATTAAGAATATAATTTTAATTATAAAATTATTTTGACATGTGTGGGAGAGCCATGCTTCGGCACGAATGATGGGCCTGGTCAACCAGAGTGATACCACGGCCTCACAACGCTTGGGTTATGGTTAGTTGTGTATCGCTTACTGCCAAAATGTTGTTGAGATTTTCTGTGTTGTGTGACTAACTTCATTTGTGTGTTGATTTGTTCGTCGATCGTCTATGAGCAACTTTTGTCGTCCGTCATTTGTCATGTGTCGGCACAAGCGTGTTAGAAAGGCGAGATATCATTGAGCATTGTCAGTTAATGTAAACTGTACTTATCGATTAGAATAATTATAAACCTACTTTGATATGTATCTATTACATTTTTTGCATCTGTGCGTGCTATATAGTGATGTCACTCATTTTAGTAATTAATAAATGGAAGATTTTAATTAGCTTGCCAATTTAATTTTATTGATGTTAAGCCTTGGACACAATATGTATTACTAACTAAAAATACGGGCATTAGCCCTGTTCTTTTTGAAATATTACAAATCATAATTCTGTTTACGATGACCACATTTAGTATTCGGATAGGGTAAACATTTACAAAAAACTAAATTACCGAAAAAAGCAAAAATACTTTTCCTGAACAAAATCCGTTGGTAAAACCGTACGAGAGTTAGGCGTGCTACACACGCTCGTGGCACTCAATTCAGACATTTGAGTCGGCTCCCAGAGATAAATAATGGCAATAAATAATCTGCCCCTGACACCGGTCGTGTGGAGTGCGCTTTACTTCGCGTCACCGATTGTGAGAGGCCGCGCGTCACACCGGCTCATAGTTTTTGGGGATTTTTTCATCCCTAATTTTCAGTTTACCCGATACTGATAAAGTATAAACATTTACGGGACTTGGTGATGTTCTCTATGTTAGAAAATTGTAAAATCTACTTACAATTATTATTTCGACATTTTAATAGTGTTTGTATTTAGATTTGCCTAATGGTGGATTTTTTATATGGGGAAAATCATTTTATGATTTCTGCCGTCTTAGCGCAAAGGGAGTGTCAGACTTTAAATGACTAAAAACCACGCCGTTCCTACTCCTGCTTTTCGAGCCGAAATCCCGGTAATCCAGCGGCCTAGCGAGTCCGTAGCTCCGGATCAGGCATCAGTCCTACTGGGCCTCATTTGTCGCGCACACTAACGATGTATGTGTAAGGATCCATTTATTACATTACTTTTATGAAGTTTTTGTTAAAAACCAATACTTATCCACAGCTTTTGAATCGAGTTTTTTTTGATATCGGCCGTGAACAAATACTTTGATTTTGACTCTGAATCACAATCAAATAGCTCACAATTTCATCCCATCCATCTTGAACTTCCGAAAAGTCCCAATCTAACCCAAAAATTTAACGATAGACCAAAATCCGCTCACTCCGGTGTAACACAAACTCTCTATTTATTGGAACGCCTTTTGTTGTCGGTCTGTTGGTTGTTTTGTTTTACCGTATAACCGTAATGATTCATAGCATACGGTCCAACGCCTTCGTGACTTGTGTTACCCACTCTGTTTTACTTAACTAAGGGGATCGAGATTTGTTTGTACCCTTGATTACGGGGATCAATCTGTTCGTTTACTTTTGCAGAGAGATACAGATTTTGAGATCTTTTTTTATACCACGACGCTGGCAAGAAAGCGTACGGCCCACTTGATGGTATGTGGTTACCGTTGCCTATGAAAGCATGCGCATAATCTTAATCTAGAATTACCTAAATATGATTTAATCTTCTTTTTTTATTGGTTATAGGTAGGCGTTTAGCCACTATCACTCGTGATGATAAGCGATGATGCAGCTTACGATGGTGCAGTCCTGTCCATTAGCAAATAATTCACTAGAGTCTTAGACACCCAATTAATGTTTCTATAGTGACTGACTTCTTCCACCTTAGATGAGGCGAGAAGGAGTGTCAGCCTGTTACTAACTAAAATCCACCCTGTATCTGCTTTTCGAGTCAGAGCCCCGGTAAAATTACTGATAAATTTCAACGAGACTTCTTGCTCCGCAGACACAATTGCGACCTCTTGAGCAACGACGCATTCAAGAAGGCACCCTAACTTATCACGAAAAACACGTGTGACATTTTCACTTAAAGTAACATTTACATTGTACACTTGGATAATTTTCTATATCCATACGGCAAACAAAAAACCTTTGATTCCCATGACATAGATAGATATCCAATTTTCGTTTCGTATCCATTGAATCGTTGGGATCCTGTCAAATAAATACGCAAATGAATTTGTCACAAGTGTAATATTGAAATTGAGACTGTACGTGTTTTTTCTGCTGTTCCTTGACAAAGGGATGAGACGTTGCGTAGGGAAGATGACGGGAAATGTGTGAAAAGACAACTCTAGGGTGAACTTTTTTGCGGTAGAATTTTCAAAGGCTTGGTAACCTATTCACTTGCTTGGATAGGTTAATACATATATAAACGGTTGCCTAGATATTAGCTAGGCTAAAATTGTGCTTCATATATGTTTGGCATTTGCATAAATAAGTGGTCTTGATGGGCTAAGCTAACCGAAATTCCTTTGTTGATACTTCAGAAAGCAGCAGTAGGGCTGATGCCCAACCCGGTGGTGCGGATTACCTAGTGGGTTTACTGAAGCTCCGGCTCAAAGCAGGAGGAGAAACGGGGCAATTTTTAGTCAGTAAGAGTCTGACACTCCTCTCTCGTCTCACTCAAGGCAGGGAAGAAGTCGTAGGATAATTTTGCCCCCTCAAAAATACCACTTATTTTTATTTTAGTTTATATTTTAGTCATAAGATGAAAGGCAGCTGGAAGACACTCATTTCCTCTTTTTTATCCAAATCTGGTTAATTTTCAAACAAATCTTAATCACTAAAATGGTCAGGACGAAGAAAGACATGTATAAAACTGCAAATTACCTTAAGTACACCCTTGTCTATTAGACCATAAGTAACATTACATAGTATACCATTAAATAAATAAAAAAATAAATAAACTGGTAATTCTGTATATCCTTTTCCCTGTCGTAACCGGAGTCGAATGTCAAAGCCCATAAGTTCACAGCCGATTGCACACACCCGCTCAGTCGTACGCATAAATACGAGAATATTGTGTTTGCACTACGCCGAGCCGAGAAATTATACTCTTCATGTGATATCGTGTTATAGATTCATCAATATGATTGATATACGAGTAAGACACGTGGAGTATATATTTTGTCGTGACACTCATTGTATTGTCATGATATTCTTCCCGAAAGTGTCGTAAGAGATTTTTTGGGGTATTCGATTTTTTTAAGGTTTTTTTTAAGGCCAGGCCAGTTAACTTGCAGACGGATCACCTGATGGTAAGCAATCGCCGCCGGCCATGGACACCCGAAACACCAGAAGCGTTGTACAAGTGAATTGCCAGCCTTTTGGGATTAGGAATTTAAGGGTTGTTGGAGGTATCGATATCAATCATCTCAATATTAATTGGGAAGATTGGAAATGGGCAAATAATTGGGCCTGCAGAAACCTCACTCACACAACGAAACACAATGCAAGCGTTGTTTCACGTTAGTTTTCTGTGAGGCCGTGGTATCACTCCGGTCGAGCTGACCCATTCGTGCCGAAGCATGGCTCTCCCACACTTAAGTTAGATTCGGTATCACCAGCATTATCACCTGTATTCGTTTTCAGAGGATTCATTTTTCACTGGGTACGAGTATTATTAAAACTCATTCAATTAATGAATAATACCAACAAACATTAATTTTAATAAAAAAATGCTATTCAACAATATTATTATTTTTTTTTGTTCAAAATGTCATGAAATTCAATATTCATTATTTCAGTTCAGTGAATTGTCAAAAAGCAAAAAGAAAAAAATATGTAAAAGATACGGCCAATATCTAAAGATCTCTTTCCACAAACATTTCTTAGGTAATCAGAGTTCAAGTTATAATGGTCTCTCAATTAAAAATTGGGGTACTACGGTTCAAATACATATTGAGACTTATTTACATGTTTTTAAAACATAAAATAAAATGACAGCCGATGTTTTTGGCAGCATATTTTATAGCAGAACATATCGAAACGGGTAGACAAAGACAGTCTTTCTTTTCACCAGGTATGTTATTTAGTCGCATGTTGTGTGTGTGCTAGGCCAAATTACCTCCTCCCCCAATCTTCCCAAACCCCGATTCTCTAACAACCCTTAGATTCCTAACTCTCAAAAGGTCGGCTACGCACTTGTAACGCGTCTAGTGTTTCGGGTATCCATAGGCGGCGGCGATTGCATACCATCAAGTGACTCGGCAGCTTGTTTAACGCCATTGTCACTTTTTATGTGATAGGAGGCAGAGGAGCAGACCGACCTGATGGTAAGCGATCAACGGCGCTCAAGGATCATAATTCAATTTAATTTATAATAATGATCATGATTTTGTTAATTGTATGCCACTGTTGAGTTTGGATTGAATTTTTATTAACGTTGGACAAAATATTATTATTATTCAGTCATTCATTTAGTTCATTCCGCAACTCGAAAAAGGAGTTTCGAAAAACAGATCAAAATGTGTATACCGACCCCTGCCCATTATTTTAGATTTTAAACCATAAAGAAAGGTTATAAAATCAGGTTAGGTGCATGTAAACGTTTCATAGTATTAATTTACACTGATTTTAATTCGTTAATTATTATTTCAATCAGATTAAGCGAAACATTGCTTTAATGAAGATAAAATAAATTGAAACCCACAATGATTTATGATATTATGTCTACTATTTATCATTAATTAAAGGTTTGATTTGCGATTTAACTGTGCTCATTAAAACCACAGGTAACAAAAATATTTTATATTATTTCATTATTATATTATACTTACTGACTGCCTCGTTGGTCGAGTGGTCGCAAATACGATTGCCGGACGAGAGGTCGCGAGTTCGATTCCGTGTCGGGCAAAGTATTACTGGGCTTTTTTCGGGTTTTCGAAAATTTCTTCTTATTCTATTGCTTATTCTTATTCTATTGCATATACTGGGCACAACTCCAAGCCCAGTATCTACAATTCCTTCTTCCGTTTTTTGCCATTTGGCTACGGAACCCAAAAAATACGTGTCTAATATTTTTTCATTACCTAACAGACGGACTAAATAGATTTGTAATTTTTATACCCCGTCATCATTCCTATTAAACATAAAATCACTTGATTACTATTTGCATCTATTCTAACAAGGCAGCCATTTTAGATGAAGGTACATAATCTCAAAATAAGCACCCGCCACATAAGGGGTAGTCTTGAAAGGACGAAATTATGTGAGTTGCGGTCGGTCGCCGCAGGAGGGCGCCACAGAGTCGCTGGCTTGAATAATTCATAATTCAGTGCATCTTCAGCTTTATGCAAGCTATAAGTGCAACGCGAACGCTAAAGAAGTGGGGTAGAAAAGGATTCTTGGTGTTTTTTGAGAGTGAATACATTTTCATTTTTAATGTGAAGGGTAAGAAGGTGGTTTGAAGGTAATGTTTGCAAGTTTAGAGGAAAATTACTGAAGATTACATTATTATTGGGCGTTTTAGGGCGATCTTTTCCCCCAGAGATGTGCCGTGTTTCGTTGCTGTGGATGCGTTGGTGCATATTCATTGGTACACATTCATATCTTAGCACTGGTGGAAACGGACTCAGCTACTTTTTATAATTATGGGAAGATGCGTGCTATGTGTGCTATGAATGGCTTCTCTACTATTGATACATCGTATACTCGAGTTGTGCATCTTCCTTGCACATGTACATAGCTTAGTATTAGTGGAAACGGTCACATGGTTTCAAAGCTTAAGCTATTACATCTAATGATTTTTCAGTTCATGTCCCTGAAACGAACCGAACTTCAATGTTCCAGTGTTTTCATCGTTGTAACTACTGTAGGTCCTGGTTTACAGGAGTTGCAGTGGCTGAGAGGTAAAGGCGAGCTTGGCCCATTAAAAAAATGACACTACACATTAACCAATTAATTGAAAACGTAATAAATAGAGAGAAGGAAATAATTAAGTTTAAAAAAGTGACGATCACTGTGTATAGCAGAAAAAAATAAAAAATAAAACCAATAGCTTTTTATTAAATTCCGGGTTATGCATTTTCCTGTTAGTGTCGGCACGGATATGAACTGAGGGCTTCCAGTTCAGTGGCGTGGAAGCTCTGAACGTATCGGGTTTTTTATATATAATACATCATGTATATATAGATATATATAAATGAGTGAACGGGGTGTATATTAGTTCGTGTGGTGTGTTTTAAACTAAGGTAGTGGTTCTAATTACCCGACTGCCAAGGAAGGGTTATGTTTTTCGCGCGTATCTTGTATGTATGAGCCTAATATTCTTTATTACCTCATTTCTTCGAAACGGCTTGATGGATTTCGACAATCAGGGCATCGTTGGATTCGTCTTAATTACCCAAGTGTTCTTAGATATGTGACGTAAAACAAAAAACAAAATGGCGGCCGTGAGGCGCCCTAGAGAGAAGTAAAAAAAAGTAAAAAAAATATTTGCTACAATATGGGTATCAAATTAAAGAGCTCATCGTGAGGATTCCAAAATGGTATATCACTGACATATAGAAAAAAAAAACTATGTGCAATTAGGTTCTTTATTATCCAAACTAAATATAGGTACTCGTATAGGTACTACGCGACGCGATTGACTAGCGGTTTCTGAACTGTCGTTTCGTGTCGCGGGTGAAATCTTGAGAAACACATAGCCGTATTATAACTAACTAAAAAGTGTTAAATAAAAATAAATAAATTAAAAAAATTAAAAAACCCGACTGCATAAAAAACACTTTAAATAAAAACTGAAAAGTAAAAAACAAGCTTGTCTGAAAGTGTAGATAGCAATGCTATTACCACAAAATTAAATAATTTCATAATCAATACACAAAAAATAATAATCTTATGCGAAACATAATTGAGTGCAACAGTCGGGACCCATATTGAATGATTTTAGTCTAGTTTATTTAATGGGTCCCGACTGTTACACTCAATTATGTTTCGCATAAGATTATTATTTTTTGTGTATTGATTATGAAATTATTTAATTTTGTGGTAATAGCATTGCTATCTACACTTTCAGACAAGCTTGTTTTTTACTTTTCAGTTTTTATTTAAAGTGTTTTTTATGCAGTCGGGTTTTTTAATTTTTTTAATTTTTGTACATTAAAGCTACTGTTTACATGAATATATCTGTATCTTTATATATATAATTCTTCTGTACGTGTGTATGTCACTGAACTCCTCTTAAACGACTAGACGGATTTTGATGAAACTTTTTGTGTGTGTTCAAGAGGATCTGAGAATGGTTTAGATTCACAATTTTGTCAGCTGGACAATGATTTTTTGGTTATTTTTTAATTTATCAGTAGTTGTTGATTTTGGAATGTTTTACATTGAATCCGACAGACTGCGCTACCATCGCAGTGTCAAATATGAATGACGTTAGATATTGTCATAACATTTGAATTACAATTTTCATCAAAAAGGTCCAGAATGTTTTAGCTTATTAAAAAAAGTTTAAAATTTTCAAATTAAAGACGTGTAGACAGGACAACGTCTGTCGGGTTCGCTAGTATTTAAAAAAATTTGGAGTATTTGTTCGTAATATTGAAATAACTGCTTTTTACTATATGCTTTTGACACACATACAATACATAGGAACATAGGTGCATCAAAATATATATATTTTTTTGTCTTCCTGTCTGTCTGTTTGTTCTGGATAATCTCTTAATGGTCTGGACCGATTTTGACGGGGATTTCACTTTTATGTTAGAAAATTGGAACAAAAAAGGTGTTACATCCTGTAAATTTTATTCTACGCTGAAGAAGTTAGGCAAAAAATTGTTGCAAGTTGTACCTAATACCTACTAGTTTTAATTTTTCTACGAATTTAAAAACAATCTGTACATATTTATAAATTCCATTTTAATACTATTATTTTATCAATCCAATTTTAAAGTGTCAAAATTTGATACTACAAATGGAGAGGTTATTAAAATGTTTTTATTTGTTACTAGCTAACCCGGCAAACTTCGCACACCTTTTAAACCTTCCCTGATCTTTCACAAAAAATTCAAGAACAATATTGCCAAATCGGTCCAACCGTTCTCTAGTTTTAGCGAGACTAACTAACAACAATTGATTTTGACATAATTATAAAGATTTTTCTTACATTGTGTTAATCGGGCCAAAATAAAATCTAATAATCCAATAAAGGACCATAATATTTATTATAACCAAAAAATGATGAAGAGACTGCCTCGTTGGTCGAGTGGTCGCAAGTGCGACTGCGGAACAAGGGGTCTCGGGTTCGATTCCCGGGTCGGGCAAAGTATTGCTGGGCTTTTTTCGGATTTTCGAAAATTTCTCAGTAGTAGCACGGAGTCTGGAGTTGTGTCCAGGATATGGCAATAGGCTCACCCCCTATTACATGGGACTTATAACAAAAATGGTGAAAAGTGGGTGTACATTGTATAGCGGCATTACGTGTCGTAATGTGCACCTCTGCCTACCCCTTCGGGGATAAAAGGCGTGAAGTTATGTGTGTGTGTATAACCAAAAAATTTACTCAAAATGACAACAAACTCAAAGAACTTCATATTTACTATATTATGACGTCACACGACACGTCATAAGCAGAGCAGTGGTTTGCAGCAACACATGTTACCACAGTGCGTGCGTTGTGTGTGAACTGGGAATATGCAGGCTTTGGTTAAGACGGGCCGTGGTTACTATGCGAATATGCCGTGAATATGCTGTGAATATGCCTTGGATAGGGAGAAAGGTGAATGACATTGTCTTGGCTTCGTAAATAGAGGATTATCTTTAGTTTTTTTTTTGCAACGCCACGCCTTTTGTCCAAGATGGTGTAGGTAGAGGTGTACATTACGGCATGAAATGCTGCTATACAAGGTAAATCCAATTTTCACCATTTGTGTGTTATAAGCCCTATGTAATAAGGGGTGAGTCTATTGCCATTTATATTGGACACAATTCCAGACTCTAAGCAAAATTTTTGAAAACACCGAAAAAAATCCAGTAATTCTTTTTCGACCCGGGAATCGAACCCAAGACCCCTTGTCCGGCAGTCGCACTTGCGACCACTCGACCAACGAGGCAATCAGAAAAGTAGTTTTGTGATGATTTCGAAACGAAATACTAGGCAAAAAAAAAAGGCAATACTAGTCTCGGAGCTGTGGACTACCTAACGAGTTTACCGGGGCTCCGGCTCGAAAAGCAGGAGAAGGAACGGGGTGGTTTTTAGTCAGTAAGAGTCTAACACTCCCTCTCGCCTCGCCCAAGGCGGGACAAGTCATTGGATGATTTTCCCCACTCAAAAAAAGGCAATACTAGTCTCATCCAAAATAAAGCAAGATAAACTTCACAGCAAAAACAACAAATCTACCAAAACCAATTCCAAAAAAAAAAATCAAATCAAATCAAACCCATCAAGCATTCAACACCAACTCGAAGATCAGAAAGGCATCAAATATGAAATAGTTATTGCTTTCCAATGTTATTTTCCAGTCCACCGCCCTTCCTATCTGCTTGACTGTCCGTACGAGCCAGCAGCCTTGTAAATTGGATATCACGTGACCACCGCATTGCTCCGAACCTGAGTATCGATATATGAGCGTTTATATCTAGCTACACAAGTCCAGGTTATCTTGGTCTCGCTTTCTATAATCTTTCGGAACATTCAACGGTCAGTTTATATTGGTTTTGTATGGCTTGATGTGCAGTTGATGTATCTGAGAGATGTTTTGTGCAGTCGAAAAGGTATTGTAGTTTGTGCATTGAATTGTGGATTTGGTTTTCTTGTGTACTGTGGGGTCGGACTTGAATGAGTTTGATAGTATAATTGGCGAATTGGGAAAATACAGTAGAGATCTAAACGTAGATAAAAGGTAAGCGTCCACAGACCCGTATCGTACGCATCGTACGCAACAGATTTTAGTTTGTCTTGTATAGAAACTCATACAACTGCGTCCACTGATCCGCATCATACGGACCGCATCATCAGCAATGCCTACATGCGATGCGTACCGATGACGTCATACGGAATGCCGATGCTAAAAATCCAAGTGAAAGTGGCATCGGCAATCGGATTGCTAATACTCGCGTCGGCAATCCGAACGCTGACGAACAGTGGACGTAGTCAATCCGTTTCATGCGATCCATCCGATGCGTGCAAAGCGTACGATGCGGACCTGTAGACGCTTACCATTATACGTTACTTAAAAATAGTATACGATATATAAAGCGTGTGTCCATCAGATAAACTGGGAACAATGTAGGAAAGACCAAAGGCCGACTAGTATAATATGAATACCAAATAAAACACCTCAATCTACTCCTTTGGCTAATCAGAGTTTAGTACAACACTAAAAGAGACAAGCCATAGTACTAATTACATTTCATAAAAGAACTCTGACAACGATAACAACACGCTTTGAACGTTACCAGTTCAAATTTCAAAAGCACGCAAGCGAAGCAGCTTCAAAAATATGCTGTTCAAAACAAACAGTAAAGCATAATACGCAAATTTGTACCAAAATGCTAGCAAAGCCAACTAAAAAGTGATGGACGAAATTCCAAACTTCAAGCAAGCAACGCGAATGTAGTTCAAAATAATTGGGAGCACCGTATTTTTGCTATGTAACGAGTTGTAGTGAGTTTTGCAAGCAAAGCTGATGCAGAGCTGGATTATGGCTTAGGTAAACTAGCCTAGAGCCTGGGGCGCCAGGTTGCAGAGGGGCGCTGAGACTCATGTTCCCCAACTACTCAAAGATTGGTGGTGGCACCAAAACACATAGGGGCCCCTATAACATGTAATGGCATTACTTGGCTACTGATAAATCTACCAAAACTACCATGTTTAATACAGTATAACTCTGAACGGATTAAGATTTGGAACTTGGCGCCATCGTAACTTTTATTCAGCTCAAAACTACCTATCCAATGATGTAACACACATAGCTATTGGAAGGTGGGACCAGCATTTGCACCTCCCTTTACGTACGTTGGAACACATCTGCCCATAAGTAACCTATACACTCGGGCCTTGAAGACACCCAGGTTATACCCATCAGGATTTATAGACTCCGGCAAAGAATTCCACTCCCTAGCAGTTCGCATAAGGAAGCTTGAAGCGAAGCGTTTCGTGCGAGTGGGTGGGATATCTACCATGAAGCGGTGGCGCCTCGCCGATTGTCTTATAGTTCGATGATGGGAAGGACTAGGGGAATCGCGTTGAGCATTTAAGTGCAGTGCTTAGTGCTTCAGGCTTAATCCGTCTCTGAGCTGATGCCTGTTTGAATTTGCATGCAGATTTATAAACAGACGCAGGTAGGTACCCTGTTTTACTAAATTACTTTTCAACCGAACATTTAACTAGGGTTTCAAATGATTCTACGTATTCATCACGTTTTGGGATTTTGTTCTACAACTTTTTTAGTCGAGTTCCAATGTTGTTCTATTTTGGGTGAGTTTGTATGTAATTGTTTTACATGGACATGGATTTTAAAATTATATTTTAACTTTTGAAAAGTTTTATTAGAAATTGTCCTTTTTATAGCGAATTACCTAAGGTGATTTTCCGCTAGAGATGTGCTATGTAGATATGCTACGAAGATGTAATAGCTAAGCTGTAAAACTATGTGACCGTTTCCACCGATACTAAGCTATGTAGCTGTGCTATGAAGATGCGCCGTCGCAAAATAGCTGTACGAGGAAGATGCGCAGCTCGAGTATGCGATGTATCGATAGTAGGGAAGCCATTCATAGCATGGATCTTTCCATATAAAAACTAAGCTTATCTTAGCTGAGTCCGTTTCCACCAGTGCTAAGCTATGGGTACCAATGAATATGATTGGTGTAAGCCAAACGCATCCACAGCAACGTAGCATAGCACATTTCTGGTGGCAAAGCACCCAATAGTGGTTTCTAGACAAAGAAGATTTTGGACGATTCTAGTGTGTTTTTGTAGTCAATGAGTTAGCTACACGAAAAGTTTGGTCAAGTGAAGTGAAAGTTAACTCCTTTACTATACTCGAGCTAAGTTTCCAGTATCATCTATAGGGCATTGTCCATAAGTCGATTGTTTTGACCAAATCTATTAAAGATTGGTTTAGTTTGGACAAACGGTGAATAACTGCCGTAGTCAGAGTCATTTAATGATTACTTAACCCAGTCCTTAGCAATTGTTTTCGGAACAAAATCGTTACTAAGGAAAAGTTTAAGTAATCATTAAATGTCTCTAGATTACGGCAGTTACTGTTATCGTTAATTTAAATATCATTACCATCCAGTTTAGGTACAATAGTTTTGCAAACCTGAAAATTGATGGCAATTGCTATAGTAAAAAAAAATTAGACTAATGAATAAAATTGGAGTGTCTATTTTTAATATTGAAATGACCACTGTTTAATACATACATATGCATAACACAATTTTTGTCGATCTGTCGGTCTGTATGTTCTGGAAAATCTTTTAAATGGCTGGACCGATTGTAACAGGACTTTCATTGGCAAGTAGCTAATTTACTAGGCAATAATGTAGGCTACTTTTATCAGTTACAAAGTCCGTCTAAAAGAAGCTGCGAATATCATCTACTATTAGTATTATTACAAAAAATATGTCAATCAGAACGACCAATAATAAATTACCTGCCACGCTGATACAACTACAAAACCTTCAAAAAAATCCCCGATGTCACGCTCCACAATTTCAACAACTTAACGCACGAGCAATGCCAGAGTGGACTGACTCGGTTTAATTTTAAATTCAAGCTCTGTTCCCAACAATGAAGCTAATTCAGTCAGACCTTATCTAGACAGTCACTAAAATAAACCATGTCGAGTTTCATAACAGCTATTGTATTTTGTAGTCAAAAAGGCGGATGATTCAGTTGGTTTTGTATTTGATTTTTTTTTCCTTTTGAGAGTGGAAAATCATCTAATGACTTCTCCCGCCTTGGGCGAGGCGAGAGGGAGTGTCAGACTCTTGCTGACTAAAAATCACTCCGTTCTTATTCCTGCTTTTCGCCTAGTATATACATAGAGATAAAGCTCAACCTAGTCTAAGTCTGCATCATAATTATTTACTCAGTCCATGAGTTCTTCCATATCTTAACCAAATACAAACTGATCCAGAGCTGCTAAGGAGTTTACCGGGACTCCGCTCCGGTTCGAAAAGCAGGAGAAGGAATGGGATGGTTTTTAGTCAGTAAGAGTTTGGCACTCCCTCACGCCTTGCCCAAAGCAAGAAAAATCATAGGATAAATTTTCCCCTTCAAAAATAAAAATACAGAAACAAAATACATTAACACCATATTACCAAAAACACCAAATGTCAAACCATATAAAGAACTCAAACAATGCCGCGTGGAAAGATGTCTCAACACATTTATTCATCCATTTTTAGCTTGAGAGCCTTACGTATACCATAAATCAAGTATGGAAATACCTTTTAAGACCCATCTTCATCAGCATAAAACATAAGTATGGTGGATGTTTAAAATTGTGTCCACATTAAGGTGCTTTTCCACAGTGATGTGATATGTAGCTATGCTATGGAGATGTTATAGCTATACTGTGAAACTATGTGACCGTTTCCACTGATACTAAGCTATGTAGCTGTGCGAGTAAGATGTGTTATGAAGATGTGCTGCATCAAGCTTATGCCAGGAAGATGCATAGCTAGCCATTCATAGCACACATCCATAGCACGCATCCATAGCACGCATTCATAGCACGCATCCATAGCACGCATCCACAGCACGCATCCATAGCACGTATCTTTCCATATAAAAACATAGCATAGCTGAGTCCGTTTCCACCAGTGCTAGGCTATGTGTACCAATGAATATGATTGATGGAAGCCAAACTCATCCACAGCAACGTAGCATAGCACATCTCTGTTGGAAAAGCACCCTTAAAATTGTATCCACGTTACGCTTCCTATGTTTTCGCCCTCAAAATGCGCTCAGAGCGACATGCGGAAGAATTGCTCCGACATTTCCAGTCACCGAACAAAATGTTTTAACAAATATATCCTTATTCGTGACCCATATTTTAGGAGATTCTGTTTTACTTGAAGAGATTTGAAAATTGAAATTGTGGATTTTTGTTTTATTGTTATATTTTTGGTTTGGCGGTTGTACGAGTAAATGGGGATTTCGAGGGCTTTGATGTGATCTTTGGTTGGGAATAAATTCATGTCGTCGCACATTTATTTTGCTTCTTAAAAGGATATTTATCTCCGAAGGGGTAGGCAAAGATACACACTAAGGTATGCCGATGATGTCTATACAATGACACCCACTGATTGAATGACTTTTCACCATTTGTGTTATAAGTCCCATGTAATAGGGAGTTTTCAGACTCGACGGAGCAAAATTTCGAAACCGATAAAAGCACAGTAATACTTTTCCCAATCCAATGCCACCCATCCCCTTATCCGGCAGTCGCACTTGCGACCACTCGATCAACTAGACACTAATCTATGTAACACTGACTTCTCGCCATGATATAAAGCCAATGTAATTGGGGTGGAGCTTATTGCTATACACCAGGATCATTGCAGGTTCCATGTTACTTTTTTTTTTGAGGGTGGTATATCATCCAATGACTTCTCCCGCCTTGGGTGAGGTGGGAGGAAGTATCAGACTCTTACTGACTAAAAACCACCCCGTTCCTTCTCCTGCTTTGAGCCGGAGTCCCGGTAACATTTTACGTTGTCCGCAGCTCCGGAGGTTCCATGTTACTAAGAACCAAAAATATCACATTTTCCCTGGCTCAAAAGTCGAATTCAAGACCTCTTGCAAGTCGACAATAATCAACGAGGTAGTTTCTGATAGAAATCTGAAAGTTTCGAAGATATAATGACAAAAAAGAGTAACATAAGCCCGATCTGAATATTTTAAAGAAAGAAAGATGAAAATAGGTAAAGGATTTTCCTTTAGTACCTATTTACCTAAGACTGAAAAAGCTGCCAAGAATTTCTGCATAATTTTCTTGGGATAGCGAGAAAAATAGCAAGTTTGTTATTTATAAATCGATCTTTTGTTATATAAAAATATTACAAAACTGACATTTGGTTTCAAGTTACTGTTTTATCTATCTATGTATTATAAAAATCAATTACTGTTCGTTAGCCTTGCTAAAACTCGAAAAGTGCTGAACCGATTTGAATTATTTGTAAAAGTCCAGAAAAGGTTTAAAAGGTGAGATAAACATTATTTGAGGCGGTACGAAGTTTGCCGGGACAGTTAGTTTAACGTGAAAATAGGCTTATACTTATTGAATTCACTCACAAACTATCATATCAGTTAGAGAACAGCATCACGGTAAAGTTGAATTAAAAACAAAACCTTGCAGTAGTTTGAAGTCAAACAAACATCTATCTACCTCAGAAACTTTCGCCTCTATAACACTAGGACATAAGGTTTCAAAATGTCACTGACCTACCCGTCACCTATCTTCCCTTTGCCCGAATATTCTCCAACTTTCTCGAATATTCTCCAACTTTCACGAATGTACCCGAACATTCTCGAATGTACACGAACTTTCCCGAATGTGCTCGAATTGTTCTCGAACTCTGTTTACACAATGCATGCTGTTTAACAAGAAAAGTTTTTATAAGGTCCACGGATCATTATTTGAAACACCTATTTTGACAGGCAAGTTTGAAACACCACTTTGAGAAGTTTAAGTGTTTTTTGAGTACAGAAGTTGTTTTATTTTGTTTAAAAGGCATTTACGTGAGAGCTACTCGTGTTTTTTGGAGTTCAATGTGTTTTTACTTTGTTTGAAACAAGGTGGAGTATTTCTTTGTTTACAGCGTTGATTTTTATTTTGCTTTGTGCCTTCGGAGTTTTAAATGTAATTGGGTGGAATGTGGTGCTTCTTTTCTTTTTGTAAGACTGTGATGTTTTTAGAAAGATTAGGTACTTTCGGCTTTAAGGACCGTCGTAGATGTTTTTCAACTGGATTTTTCTGTACTTTCCTTGGTAGATGATCATTTTGATAAAGATTAATTCATATGATGATGTCTTTGAGCAAAGTGAAATGAGTTAATTATTAAAATCAACAAAATATATATGTTCACTTCATATATTCTACATAATAACCCACGCATTCATAAAATAGTAGTAGGTACCTGATTGCTAACAAATTGATATTAATTCAATTACACTAAAAATGTTTTGTCTTTGAAACTAGCTTTTATTTGTTTTACTATAAATAATTCAATGAACTTTACTTCAAACAACGTTAAGTGGTTTTATTTACGGACTTTGTTTGCTGATGATAAATAAAAAGAATTTGTAAAATTCCATTACTTTTTTAATAAGGTACAAAATATGGTAAGTCCTCTCGGGAATTTGATTTAGTAGTGAGACTACGTGTGTAAAGATCAAGGAGTGATTCACGGCTTCATCATCAGCCCAGAGACTTCCACTGTTGAACAAAGGCCTCCCCCAGCTTACGGCTTCGCAGCACTGTGTTTAGCTATGTATGGGTGGTTATCGGAGATCCAAACATTTCTCTCAAATGTCGACAAACACACTAGTAACTCTTCTGATGTTGCAGGAGTGATGCCCTTGCTCACCGTCCGTAGACCCGCACTTATGGTGTCCGGTGATCGTAGCGCGACCCTCGACGCCCGGAGTATCTAGCGACGGCTGGGGCGTGAGCGGTACCCCGTCTCCTCCTTAGCTAGCATGACTGTTTTGCAGAAGAAGAAGACGGCTCAGCCCATGTAGGGCACAACGTTACTGTATGCTCCACCGTGTCTTTCGGGTGGTCCTGGCAGTGATCACACCTGAGTGTTTCCTCCCGCTCAATCAGAGACAGGAACCTATCGAAGCTCCCATTTCAAGACATTCCTCAAAAAGAGGGGACTTACCGCTGCAATGACAGCGAGCCCAGCTCTCGGTTGCGACTATCGTTGCTGCCATTCCGCCATGAAATGTCATGTCCTTTAATATCATAACAATAAATTCTGGATATTATTTGATTTATTATTTACCTATTGAATTTCATATCTACCACTTGATGGTACTTTGGCTACAAATACATTTTCATTTAAACATTCCCATCGAAATAGGTAGGTACATGGAAGCATGACTTTGAAATATCACTTTGTCAGTCTCATTACTCACATTAAGTATTCCGTTTGGACAAATGGATGGACGATGGCCGTATAAAATATTCAGCATACTCACTGTAACGGTGGCACTGTGTTTATGATGCTTCTACATTGGTACACACATTGCGCTATACAGAACCAGTTTATGTTGATCTGGCTTCGTATGTTCTTTCTGTACATTTGATGGTGCTTTTATACTGGTTTTGTGTTGCTTGATGAGTAGCCGTGTGTTCGTTTGTGTGTTTTGATTGGATTGGTTCCAAATACACGCGTCGATGTCCGCCTTTTTATGGTATAGGGCGGTAAACGAGCAGACGGATCATCTGATGGTGAGAAATCGGCGCTGCCTATAGACAAACGCAACACTAAAGGTGTTACAAGTGCGTTATCGACTCCTTAGGGGTTTGAGGTATCGGATTGACCGTAATTTGCCTCATTGCCGAAAAAGTCTTATACTGAGGAGGAATGAGCATTAATCACAACAAAAAAAGTAATTTTATAATTATAACGACGAAATGTACCTGAGAGTCCACCGCAATAATAGGACCTAGGTTCCCAGACTATCTCTGGTGCAGGTCTATTAGAGGACCCGGTCCGGTGCCCGTTACAGGTGCTAATGGGCCACCACAGGGGTGGTTTTAGTGAAGTAAAAATCACACACTCCCTAGTCTTTAATCCCCAGAAAGCTAGGTGCCTTTTGAAGATTTCCCCCGTTATCAAAAAAAGGCACTCAGACTATAGGCCCCCTCTTAATTAGAGGGTTTGCCACAATAGAAATCTAAGAGGTTTAGGCGCTGTTGTCTGATCTCTGTCAAACGTGTAGCCCATTATTCTAGTCTTAGGACTCCCGTGGGAGGAAAAGTGGTGGTTGTAAACGTGTAAATCTTCTCGATTAGAACCCGATTTCTATGGAATACTCGCTGATCTATTACATTTTACTCTTGGTCGGTACATTTCTCGGTACTTTGTGTAAATTCGTTAACCATCGTGATTGACAAGCAACGTTAGCGAGAAACAAAGATGCTTCATAAATCATTGCTCGTTGTTATTGCCGTGTTAACAGGGAATCAGAAGGTAAGCGATAAATTATGAACAGTCCAGGAGCTGCGGACTACCTAGCGGGTTTACCGGGGCTCCGGCTCGAAAAGTAGGAGTAGGAACGGGGTAGTTTTTAGATAGCAAGAGTCTGACATTCCTTCTCGCTCAAGGCGAAAGAAGTCATTGGATGATTTTACCCAATTTCTTAAAAAAGTGATAGCATTTGATCCCCACTATGTCATTTTTGGGTTGGAAAAATTATTGTAGCCAGAGATTAATATAAGAGTTGACTGAGTTTTCTTTTAAATCTACTTTCTTGACATGAGGTCTGGAGCTCAGTTAATGGAAATAGCCCCCCTTGCAGGTTAGCGTCCACAGGCCCGCATCGTATGCAGAACACGCAACGGATTTTAGTTTGTCTTGTATAGAAACTCATACAACTACGTCCACAGATCCGCATCGTACGGACCGCATCATCGGCAAATCCTACATGCGATGCGTACTGATTACGTCATACGGAATGCGTGCGATGCGTACGATGCGGGTGCGGTGGACGCTTACCTTAACACATACTTATAACGTAACTGGTAAATAACTTCTCACCGCAGCTTTAGCCTATGTTCCCGTAGGATAAAACATGTCCTATGTGATTATTCCAGACCATAATCTATCCCCACTCCAAATTTCATTTCGATCACTTCAGTCATTTTTACGTGAAAGAGTTACAAACAAACAAACCTTAGAGGTGACGTTATGATTTATTAATTATCTCTAGACAATGACTTAACATGTCCCAAAAATTTCTCGAACTGGTATTTCTGCTCTTACCTGCCTAATGGAAGATGAGAAGAAGAAAAGAAGACGCGAACAGTGCTTGCTGTATCATCGATGTAAATTACCGGTCATCACTATGACTTAGGTTGTATAAGTCTTGACTTACCACTACCCACTTTGCACGTTGAAATACCTGCTCCCACCCCAGTTAAGTCTTCTATTCCCAGTCCCTTACCAAGTCTACCAAGCCCATTAATGAGTCCTAACTGGACTCCAATAGTCCAACAGTTGCTCAACTCGATAGACAGGAAAAAGTTGAGCCCAACAGTTACTGAGATGCAAACCAATGATTTAGAAAAACCAACATTCTCCAAGACCCTGCATGGCCTTAAAAGTCGAAAACGCCTTAAGTTTTCTGATGTTTACTCTGACAGTTCATGTTCACCACCTACTTCAAGACCCGGAACTCCGCTGTAACTACACAAGAGCATCATCAACACTTTTGGTCGTCATCCGAGGTTGAAGATATTAGTGTCCACCAAGAAGACATAGTATTTTCGGTGGACAAAGGGATTTATTTTATTTTAATTTACTTTTCAATGATACTGCGTTGGCTTTTTTTTATCGTTTCTTGTGAGACGATTTGATTAATATTATAGAAAAAAGATTATATTTTCATGTGTAGATTGTTGCTAAATTACACTTTTAGTACATTCGGTAGACATCGGTGTCTTTTCGGTGGACCTATAAAAACGTTTTTTTTAAATAACTATTTTAATTGTTAAGTTTGATCTCAGACAATAATTTATTATTGTTACAATTGATCTCTTTCATTAAATAAGGGAAGAATTCTTTAAAAATAATTGATTTTGTTTTATTTTTTCATCTGAACCCTGTTTTGACAATGACCCATAAAAGACTGTACTGAGCTGAGTTTTTTTTTTAAAAAGGAAAATAGCAAACGAGCAGACGAGCCATTGAGCATCGACCATGAACAACATGGGACATATAACACAAATGGTGAAAAGTTAGTGTACATTGTATAGTGGCATTACATGCAGTAATGTGCACCTCTGCCTACCCCTTCGACGATAAAAGGCGTGACGCTACGAGACCTATACACGTGTTCCAAAAATATCTCCACAACATTCTCTTAAATAGAACCATCCCAAATCCTTATACAGCTCGTTGTATGAACGTGTATCGCCAAAAAGATTATTTTGCAAATGAAACCGCTAGGGACGCTGTATACACAGCAATTTTCAGCTCCACTGGCCCGCGTAATGTTATTTATTTATCAACTCAAATGACAGTATCCGATACAAATAAGCAAGATATTTTGTTTGTAGATATTATTGTGATGAAGATTTTATTGAAAATCCGTATTGGTAAGTATTTGCATTTGCTAATGGGTTTTTATGAGATATCAATATCACTCCATCAGATCTTTGTCTTAAAGAGTTTTAACGTCAAGAACATTTATGTGTATGTCTTATTTAGATACGTTGGGAAAACCATGCTTTGGCATAAAAGTGCCGGCTCAACCGGAGTGATACTACATACCACTGCCTCACAGAAAACTGGCATGAAAAAACGCTTGCGTTGTGTTTCGCCGTATGAATGAGATTACTTGAGGCCCCAAACTCACTTTGTAAATTCTCAGATTCTGACTGTTGCTATTGTACCTTGTCCTAATGGTCAGGGGTGGTGGTGATCATTACCATCAGGTAACACGTGTGCTCTCTTTTGCTATACAATACAAATTGCTATCGACTTAAATTATTTAATCAGATCAATTTCACTATTTATGTTAGTTTCATCAGCCGAACCCAAACATGCGTTTGGGTTCGGCTAAACCTTTGAAAATTAAGGTACCTTGAAAACTAAGTACCTTTGAAAACTAAGGTACCTTTGAAAATTATAAAAATGTGAGGTAAGCAATTTCTAAAAGAATTCGTTTTCTTATTAAATTCTTTTGAACGTAGACTTCATTTTTAATAGAAATCCAGAAACTAACACGCAGCTGTATTAAAACTGACAAATTCTCGACAGATTTCCTATAACTTTCAAGTAGCCACTGCAATTTGCTGTAAACACGTTACAGCACACCCACACCAAAAACCAACTCTCCCACTACAAAATAAAGTCCAAAATTCTTAGAAACAATTTTCGCAACAGAAAAACAAATAAGAAACATCCTTATATCGTTGGGGAGAAAGATCAAATTAGCGTGGTGAACGAGGAAGACGTTTCACTACATCTGACAGGGATTTTGTTTCGAGATTTCGTTCGGTACACAAAGGGTGGGAGAAATATTGCTGGCTAAATATGAGAAGACAGGTCTGCTGTTTGTTACCCAAATATACGGTAGCGTGCTTAGGGTTGTTAGGTATTATTTTCCTTCATTTTTGTATACAGGCTGATATTTTTCAACGGGTAACAGGTAATTACTTGGTTTGGGACATGCAAGGTACTTGAGGGTGTGTCTCGTAAGTTTTAAAAATGTTAAGGGAATTTGTAGTAAACATTTTTTTATGGAATAGGTGGCAAACGAGCAGACGAGTAACATGATGGTAAGCGATCAACGCTGCCCATGAACACCCGCAACACCACAGGAGTCAAAAATGCGTTGCCGGCCTTTTAAAAAGGAATACGCTTGAAGATTTGAAGGTCGTAATTTATAAAATTACAAATAAAGTAAGAGTTGTGTGTCATATTTTTTCGTCAGATGGTGACGTCATTTATGAAACAAATATGACGTCACCATCGGTTTGGGTTTTCCGTCGAGTTTTTTTATATATTCGGAGAGAAGTATTTTGGTTTCTTCTTATTTATTCTTGTTTACTACTTAAAAGTGTATATTTAAAATGGGAAACTAGTGAAAACACAATTTTCAATTATTTACTTATTACAATATATTTTTTGAATTTTTTTTCATAATTTTTCGTCCACCTAAAGTTGTATTCAGGTCACTGTGAGCAGAAAGCCTTATTCGAAACTATGTTATACGCTCGTCAATTTCATCGCTCGGAATTGAAACAAATTTTTATTTTATTTTTCAAAATGGCTGACATGAGTTTTTTCGTGCAACTTCAATAGTGACGCGCAATATGAATCTGCAGTTTTCGATTTCACATACGAGTATGTGTTTCAAAAATATCATATTTTCATTGGATGGCGAAAAATGAGTTATCTTTTTTTTCATACGTGCATTGACTAAATGATCCGTTGCTAGGCTTCATGAAGCTGATCCAGAGCTGCGGACTACCTAGTAGGTTTACCCTGGTAAACCGGGGCTCCGGCTTGAAAAGCAGGATTAGGAACGTGGTAGTTTTTAGTCAGCAAGAGTCTGAGACTCCCTCTCGCCTCGCCTAAGGTGAGAGAAGTATAATCCGGTAATAGAGCAGACAGATCACCTGATGGCAAGCAATCGCCGCCGCCTATCACCCGGACACTCGAAACACCAGAGGCGTTACAAGTGCGTTGCCAGCCTTTTGGGGGTTAGGAATTTAAGGGTTGTTAGGGAATCGGAGATTGGAAATATGTAATACAACGAAACACAATGCAAGCGTTGAATAGAATAGAAAAATATCTAAAACTAGTAATAAATGGGTACACAGAAGAATTATATGAACTAAAAAAATTTTTATTTTCAAACAAATGAAACATACAAAGGGTTTAAACAAAAACAAATCTGTTGTACAGAAATGGAAAGCTGCATGTATACATTGCAATTAATTGAATGCACCTTTTACCATATTAATTCTTTTGTATTCTTTTCAATGGAGTTACTCTTGTTTTATTTTTAAAACTGAGAGAATGTATCGCAAATACGTTATATTTTTATTTCTATGACATCAGAGGTAATCTTTTCCATTATTTTAAATTCTATTTCTAATGGAATAAGAGTCATCGCACACAGTAACAAAATGGACACGGCTCGGCAACGGCACGGCGTTTTTTGATTTGGAAACAATACAAAAATGCTGTAATCTCGCTGTCAGCGCACGGACCGCTTGCTTGTAGCGTTTTTGTATTAAAGTTATGAAATTTATCATACGATACAAGAATTAATGTTCAAATTTAAATGACAAGTTAATTGCTAGGTTGGAGCGGTACCGTTAAAGTGTGTACCGGATCACCTGATGGTAAGCAATTAGCGCCGCCTATGGACTTCAGTGCTTACCTTACAGTACCTGCACTAGAAATTGACCTTTTTAGTGAGGGGGGAAAATAATCCAATGACTTCTCCCGCCTTTGGCTGGGCGAGTGGAAGTGTCAGACTCTTACTGACTATAAACCACTTAGTTCCTACTCCTGCTTTTTGAGCCGGAGTTCCAGTAAACCCGCTAGGTTGTCGGTAGCTCCTGGGAGAAATGGAGCCTAAGATCCTTTACTCAGGAGTCATGCTTCAGATCTGCTTGGCAGTCGTAAACCATCACATTTTGTACCAAAAATATTTAAAACTTAGTTTTGGCCAACCCTAGGAAAACAGCATTACCTTGAACATAAACTTTCAAATATACCATCAACAGTGTTAGGTTGGCGTAAATTTAATTCAATGAGATACCCTCTTTGATGGGTAGGCAGAGGAGTTCAAATAAGGAAACGAGAAACAGTATATTCATATTGTTACGACTATTTTCTTGAGCCATTTTGAAAAGTACGTTTACCTTAACGCCTAGGGGGATGGTAAAGGGTTTTCTTTCTCTTGGTCTATGCTCAATTGGTTTTGGGATCGGCACTGACTCGACTTAACCATAATAAAATATTGTGTATGCCCGTTACGGGTATTACGGTCTTATGCATGCTTTGACTGAAATGGGCCAGCTCTATCGGAGTGATACAACAGAAAATCAGCGTATATCGCGATTCCGTAGTATGAGTGAGGCTTTTTTTGAAAGTGGAGAACCATCCATTGACTTCTCCCGCTTTGGGTGAGGCCAGAGGAAGTGTCAGACTCTTACTGACTAAAATGCATCCCGTTCCTACTCCTGCTTTTCGGGCCGGGTCCCCGGTAAACTCGCTAGGTAGTCCGCAGCTCGCTAGGTAGACCACAGCTCATTGCCTAGGCCTGAAATCTTTCTAGGATTTTTAAATACAATTTTATAATAGGAACCTAATTTTCTACTCATCAATTTCACCACCTTCTTATTAAAGAACGATTCTCTAAAAATATACACCTATGTACTAACAGTGTTTAAAGATAAGCATCTAAATTTCCCTGTAGACGTGTTTGTATTTATGTTACGTCCAATTTGTATTATTTATTGGTAAATACGTTTCATGTGAGATACTAAAAGGTATAAGGCTCTTGGATGAATAATATAATTTTATTGATATAAGCTTATTACAGCTGGTTCTAATGGTATTGCTGTTTCATTGTTTTTAGGCAAATGGCCTTGGAATGAGGGAGATAGAAAGAGTAAGAGAGGGAGAGGGGGGGAAAGAGAGATAGAGAGAGAGAGAGAGAGAGAGAGAGAGAGAGGAAAGGTCAAGATATCTAGGTAGACTAGCTTTGTGTAATGTATAGGTTTTTTAACTGAAATAAATGCAAGTTGTATGTTTGTGCGGGATTATCTCGCGTTTAGCTGAACCGATTTGGATGCTGATTTTAACATAGTATTTCAATCTTAAGAAAAGGGTTTTAGGTATTTTACCTGACTTAAAAAAATGGACGTTTGCACTTTAACTTTAAAAGACGGTTCCCTTTTTTTTTGTTTTATTAGTTTCAGAAACATTTTTGAGGAACCGACCAAGGTAAAACAATTCACCATCCACACCTCAGATAATGGTACAATCATCATTAAAAACAACACCATCGTGTTCAAGAAACCTTTTTAAGGCTTAACCGCCAAAGAAAAACACAAAAGAATTTTACCAACACCTACATTTTTTTCCAAAAAAAATGGCGAATAAGGTGGAAAATTGTTCCCGAAAAAATGGTAGGCGGTTTAAAATTTCAGAGGCTACTTAGCGCTGTGAATTTTTTAGTATCTACTCAGTAGGTACAGCTGTCGTAAACCCACGTCTTGAACGGAGAGCAAAAGATGCTGGAAGGTTCTTTGTAGATGAGTTTAGGGGATGATTAAGATGGAACGGTGATTGGTTTGACACAAATTTAGGCTAAGGAAGCGGTTGAACATTGCTTTATAATATTGAACAGGCATCTAGCTTTACTGAGACACAGGCTGACTGGATTGCAGATTTCAAAAGTGCCTAATTAAGGATTAATTGAAATAAATGCTTTAAGTTTGAAGTGTTTTAGAGTACGCTTTTCTTTGTGTTTTTCATCTTCGAGTTTAGATGAATTAGTTACAAGCCACCGCTTGTAATTAATACTCCTAACCAGAAACTGTGAATTGCCTAGCGGGTTACCGGGGCCCAGCTCGAAAAGCAGGAGTAGGAATGGGTTGGTTTTTACTCAGTATGAATCTGTTATTTACTTCTTTTCGCCTCGCCTATGGTGGGAGAAGTAATTGGAGTAATTGGTGGGAGAAGTAATTTATCTATTGACATTTTAAAAGTACCTATTTGTAAAAGTTTAATTAGAATAAATGATTTGACTTTCAGAGAGAGAGAGAGAGAGAGAGAAAAGTAGACGTACATTTTATTTACTAAGTTAATATTATACGAAGTATCAGTTCTACTATATAAAGATAGACTAAGCCAAAATTTAATCACGTTTGACATCATTAAAATAGTTCACTTTAACAATTGATTACCCAACAAAAAAAAACCTCTCAAATACTTACCTCTATCAACACTAAAAAAAGCCATAATCACTCCAATAAAACTCTTATTAAAAAGGCAATAGAGTATAAAATAAAAATTCTAGAACATCCAGCTCTTAAGACATAGGGTCAGAGTTACAATCAGCCAGAGTGCTCGCAGTACAGTGACCATGTGTTTGGAAAACTTAGGATCATTAATTTTAACGGACGCTTGCTTGGGTCGGCTATGTTTTGTTTTGCTTGTTTTTTTTAGGAGGAAATGGTACGTAGCTGTCTACAAAGAAGACTCGGTATTGTTGCCAGTCATGTTATAAAAAAATAAATAAGTACTTGACGGCTTCGTCGGCCGAGTGGTTGAACCACTCGCAAGGAATCGAACCCATCTTGGGTCGGGCAAAGTATTACAGAGCTTTTTTCGATGTTCCAAAAATGTCTAACAAACTGTTCTAGACTCTAGACTTCTAGTTTCCAAACTCAAAAAATGTTTCCAAAATCAGTTTCCAAAATCAAAAAATGTTTTATCCAAATCGATCCCAACACATACTAGTGTGCAGTCACATTTTTTTTAAGGGAGGAAAATCATCCAATGTTTTCCCCCGCCTTGGGCGAGGCAAGAGGGAGTGTCAGACTCTTACTGACTAAAAACCACTCCGTTCCTACTCCAGCTTTTTGAACCGGAGCCCCGGTAAACCCGCTAGGTTCTATTTTACAAACCAAAAATAAAAAGAACCAGGCAAACCCATAGCACAATCTTAACTAACATCCATTTAGACAAATTAATACTAATTTAAATTCTTAGCTCATCACGGGGAAAGCCAAAAAGCAGTGAATTTTCTATATAGGTCACTCTCAGCTTAAACGCTCAACCGATTTAGGCAAATGAAGTGACATTACATTCCCTAATTACCCTGGACGGTCTACGCTATGACGTCACAGCGAATCCAATATGGCTGACAATATATTCAATATGGCGGCTAGATGTAATTTGATGTTAGTGTAATTTGAGGTTGTCGATGATATAGCAATTCCTAGAAGTTTAGCAGGAGGTTGTTCTAATTGGACAAAGTGTAGGTATTTCGTGGTTAACTTGACTGTCGGTATATGAGAGACAATAGAAAATACATTGTGTCTCGCGTAGATCGGCGTTATATACAACGGGTTAATAGTCCTATTAGTATGAATTCTTTAGTAGTTCTTTGTTTGCTATAGATTTAAATTTATCTAATCCCCGAAGGGGTAGGCAGAAGTGCACTTACGGCACTTAATGTCGCTTTACAATGTACAGTCACTTTCCACCGTTTGTGTTATAAGTCCCATGTAAGGGGGTGAGCTTATTGACATATAGGTACTGGGCACAATTCTAGACTCCGTGCTAATACTGAAAAAATTTTCGAAAATGCAAAAAAGCACGAAGATAGTAATACTTTGCTCGACCCGGAAATTTAACCTGAGACCATATGTCCGACAGTCGCACTTGCGACCACTCGACCAATAAAGCAGTCATTTTTATTTTCTCATATTATTGAGATAAATCTGTGACAATATACATAGCCTACTTTTATCCTGAAGACGCGGGCAAAGAAGCTAGTTATTTTATTGAAACAATAATAAAGTATAATCTAGGTAAAGTCACGAGTAATAGCAGCAACTGTAGTAACTACATTTTTTTTTAATAAAACGTTGCCCCCACCTTAGGATTTCTCCTGTGTCGTGGGTGCGTTTACAACCATACAATTTCACATGCACATGACACCCAGACCCGAAACAACAATTTGTGGATCACACAAAGAGTTGCTCCGTGCAGGAATTGAACCCGCTACATATTGCACGGCAGCCAGTTGCCCAGCCACTGTGCCAGCCGTGCAGGCTCAATTTTCAAAAGCAATAATAAATATATTAAATTGGTAAACATTTTTCATTTTTCCTATTTTCAAATCCTTTGTGTGCACATGTCTACTACATTTTCTATTCTTTATGAAAACTGAAAGGTCTGCGCAGAAGTCTTTGTGCAGTACATTATAAACTACAGGGTGTTTCAGTGGCGTATCGAAGATGTCAAAGTTGTAATCAGACAAAGTGCTTTTTGTGAGATGTAGAGTGCATACATACGTGTTGGGAGTCCCTTGGTGTTGGTTGCATTTTTTGGTTTTGACTTTATTGAAAGATAGAAGACAAATGTAATTGTAAAGGTTGATTTTTGTAAAGGTTATGAGTGACAGTGATGTGGACGAGTACTTTAACGTCTAAAGGTGAGATTTTTTATTGATTTTTTTTCTTTATTATAATTTTAAGTTATAAGAAGTTGTACATAATTATGTAATAATAAAAGTACTTCCGATTATTTTTTTTTGAGTTCACTAGTATGTGGTGCGATGGTACAATATACCTATAAAAAAGTTATGTTAACAATAGTTTTGATATTTATTTATTTGTTTCGTGAATTTTACTATTTTTTCTTGCAAAAAATTATTTCCATTATTTAAATATTTTTTCATCAAAATTATATTTATTTTTTATAGTATAGTAATTAGAACGACAAATAAAAAAAAATATAATCATTACCTTACGACAAAAATATTTTAAAAACATCTTTCACAAAAAAGTTTCACAAAATCCTAGCCACCCTACATCCATCGGTGTGAGTGATAAATGTGTGACACACCGCGAGACATCAGACAGTAGTACACCTGTACCCACCGCTAGATGGCGTTGTAACCAATCTTCATAACACATGTTATATCGGTACTTTCCCTGTTTTCTTACGTAAAATTATGCTCACGTGTGCTTGGGATAGCAATTACTTAGTTGAAGTTAAATATATAAGAGTTTGGATGTAGGAAACAGATGTGTTCATGCTTTTAAGGTTAAGCAACGCTTATGGAGGTTGTAAAGGTGATTGGTGAGCGCCGTTGTGGGAATGTTGTGATGAAGATGTGTTTGTGTATGTGTGTGTGTGAGGATTGTACATAATTTAACGTCAAGATGTATGAAGAAGCGGACTGAAGTGTACTTATTATAAGTTTTTTTTAGTAGGTAGTTAAGTATGATAGAACTGACATCTTAGTATGGAGTAAAACTCTTATCTAACTTCATGCCTTTAATATCCGTGGAATAGGCAAAGGTATAAGTTACTGTTACACCTGCATTTAGGAAGATTGGGAAGGGGTGTAATTGGACTTCCAGTCACCTTATTCACACAACGAAACACAACGCAAGCGTTGTTTCAACTCAGCCTTTTTTTAACGTCGGTTTTGTTTGTGAGTTGTGAGACCGTGGTATCACACCGGTTGAGCCGACCCATTCGTTCTGAAGTATCCCACACTTGTTTTAATAAACTATTGTATTTTGTAACCAAAATCTGAGCGAGGCCGATCATTATAATTATATTTTTTTGCAAGCATCTCATGTCACGAAATACGAAGTAATTATTTTTAATTGTTCTCAGTAAACTCTGTCTCGTTATATTAAAATATCGTGAAAAAACTTCGCTAAAAACTTTTCGTCATACGAAGCTATAATAGGAGGAATTTATTTATGGTTTTAGCATAAATAGATAGGTAATGTGCGGAACTTTAAGTGTGTGAGAGCCAAACTTCGGCACAAAAGGGCCGGGTCAACCGGAGTGATACTACGGCCTCACAGAAAACCGACGTGACACAACGCAAGCGTTGGTATTTTATTGTGTGATTGAGGTTACAGGAGGCCCAATTATCCACCTTTCCCAATTACCGATTCCCCAACAACCCTTAAATTCGTAACCACCTAATGGCCGGCAACGCATTTATAACGCTTCTACCATTCGCTGCTTACCATCAGGTGATCCGTCTGGTCGTTTACCGGCTTAAACCACAAAAAAATAAAACCTCAAACCCAAGCATTCACAATTCCGTACCTATTCCTCCATCAATAAAAACCATTCCACAAAAATAATAAATCCCACAAACGCCCGCGAATCTGTCAAAATTTTGATTACAAAAATCAAAGGAAGGGAAACCGTAGATTCATTATAGTTGAGTAGATCTCAAGTTTCCAATTTTGCTTTTATCCCTTTAATTTTATGGGCCGCAAATGGGAGAAACTTCAACGTGATTGAACGGGAATTTCTTTAGGAATCGACCACCGGCGGCGGCGAAACTTTGAACCTTTTCGAGGCTAAGGAAAAGATTGAAATAAAATTTTTGAAAAATGTTTAATTCATGGAATTAATGTCGTTGAAGTTTTAAGGCTTTTCACTTGGAGTCAATTTGAAGTGGTACAAAGATATGGGAGTGATTGTACTAGATTATAATATAATCTTAAGTGATTGATTTTTTTTTTAAATTATTGATATTTTGATTATTATGTTATCGGCTTACTCACGTATTTGTTTGATGAGGAACTGGTGTTTTTCTTGTTCACATTGTTCCTACGCCTACTTTTCAAGCCGGCGTCACGGTAAACCCGCTAGGTATTTCGCAGCTCCGGATCAGGTATCAGCCCTACTGGCCCCTATTTGTGGTGGTCTGATGGCTATTTATACGGAAATGCACGGAAAATAGCCTAATTATTTAGCTAGAACTATTTGTGTATGTAGCTTATAGTTTCAATATTTGCTGAAGTTATAGTAAAAAAAGACATCTAGAACTTTAGTTCTATGTCAGTGTGGTTCATTGACATTCAGTAGCCAGGAATTACTTTTCTTCTCAAACGCCATTAACACTAATTATACTAACTTTATTTATATACTGAAATAGAAATAATATTCAATTGAAACATATTTTCAAATCAGTCTTTATGTAGGTATCACAGTCATGAGTAACTCATTTTTTTTAAACTAACATAGAAAAATAATCAAGACGTTAAACTCTATAAGGCTGGCAACGCACTTGTAACGCCTCTGGTGTCTGGGGTGTCCATGACCTGTTGCGATTGCTTACTATCAAGTGACACGTTTGCTCGTTTACTGGCTAATATCCTTTTAATATTATTGTTGAATAAAAAAGACATACTGTTTCTATCACTACATAGTTAGCTTTCTCTGTCCCTATGTATCTTTGTATGCTTAAATCTTTAAAACTACGCAACGGATTTTGATGTGTTTTTTTTTTAATAAATAGAGTGATTCAAGAAGAAGTTTGATATGTATAATACTTGCATAATATATCATTGCATCATTGCACCCATGCGAAGCTAGGGTGGTTCCCTAGTTTTATGTAAACAAAAATTCATTCATCGAAACTCATCGTGTGACGTAACATTGAATATTTGAATATTGAATTTTCTCACCGACTTCCGAGCGTTTCACTTCAGTTTGTGACGTTTGACAGTTGCGGTACGTAATTAAAACTGATTTTCGGTTCGGTTCGGACATTTTCAGAGTTCCAAATTCAACAATATTGGCTTTTTCGCAGACAACTTCTCGGTTCGTGAAATTTGGATGTCATTTTTTGTGTTATAAAAACATTCATTTTAATTTGGGAATTTTTGTCGTTTGTTAGATGAATGCCAATGAGGGGAGACGTCTGTTAATCTACAAGACGGGTAGATAGATTAAATGGAACTCATAATAATATGACGAAAATCAGTGTTAAATTTTTTAAAAGAAAACGTTGCCCCTCACTACGGTTTTCTCCAGTGTCGTGAGTGCGTTTATACACATATTCACATACACATCACACCCAGACCCGAAACAACAATTTGTGGATCACACAAAGAGTTGCTCCGTGTGGAAATCGAACCCGCTACACGTTACGCGGCAGCCGGTTGCCCAGTCACACATGTGTTCTTTATATGGAAAGATCTATTTAAGTCCGTTTCCACCAGTGCTAAGCTATATGTACCAATAAATATGATTGGTGGAAGCCAAACGCATCCACAGCAACGTAGCATAGTACATTTCTGGTAGAAAAGCAACCCAAAGTACATATTTAAACTCTACCTATCATACAAAGATAGAGGATAATACAAATCTTCCATTAGAAACTAAGAAAGATCACCACAAAGAAACACTCCAAACACTCTTCAAATCAGCAACAAAATTCATATTCACTTTCAAAATTCAGAATATTGAATTCGAATCCCTTTTATTATATTAATACTTACACCGAATACAAACGGTTTACAGTCAAATTTTCAAATAATAACTGTATTCACTGAGTCCTAACTTGTAACATTTATTAGAGACGTAACGCCTTGTCGACTCGATAAAATTTTAAGACCCTTGTCACAGCTAGCTATGGCGGAATTTTAACAGGTTGCGATAAACAAATTGCTTTCAATGAGGGACTGTGTTACACCGTTCTGTATTTGTAAAAGTTTGGTTTTTTTAATGAACGTTGTTGCCCTACTCTAGGATTTTCTTTTGTGTGTCTTGGGTGCGTTTACAAACATACAATTTCACATGACAGCCAAAGCCGAAATGGTCGGCAAGGCAAACGTTCATAGACCATGGTAACCATTTACCATAAGGTGAACATTGTGCGTCTTGCCACCGTGGTGGTTTAAAAAAACCGCTACCACCAACGAACCAACCAATCAAAGCGCCGAATGCTCAATTCAATTTCATACGATCTCTTTAAACAACAACAAACTCGTACTAAGGGCACTGATTAATTTTTTAGAGGGGAATATCATCCAATGACTTCTTCTGCCTTGGGAGAGGCGAGAAGGAGGGTCAGATTCTTAATGTCTAAAAAACCACCCCGTTCCTACTCCTGCTTTTCGAGCCGGAGCCCCGATTAACCCGCTAGGTAGTCCGCAGCTCCGGATATTTTTACGTCTAAAATAATGATAAAGACAGCATCTATTCCTATCTGGTTCCCTAACAAAGAACATTCTTACACTACGGTGTAACAGTACAACATTTTGAGGTAAAATTTAATATCTAACATTTGTATGGAAAGGGTCCCTTTGATTGAACAAGCCGCTTTTATTGTGTATATTATGATGCTTGAGTATATAATTAAAATGAAACGTGTGTTCATAATGTCTTGGAGTAACGCAGTGAACATGGAACCGTTGGTTGTTAAGCCATTGTTAAATAAAGGATATAAGATACTTAACGAGCAATTAATTTGTCATTTTAATTTGAACTTTAAATTGTATGTTGTATGATATATTTTATAACGTCAATACAAAAAAGCTGAAGGTGGGTGGCTACCGCGTGGTCCTCTTGAGTCGTAGTTAACGTGCCCGCACGGACCATTTGCTTACTGCTTGCCGACAGCGAGGCGGGCGACTGTAAGCCGCGCTTACAGTACGCAGTCGGCGCGCCGTAAGCACGCTGGCAGCTAGCAGTAGCCACAATTCGAAACAACGCCGTGCCGTAGCCGAGCCCGAGCCGTACTTGTTATGTTAGTTTCCCCTTAGTTTTTCACACCGAGGGACAAGTTGCTGATGATGTCGGTCCACCCAGTAGAAAAGTACTCGAAATGTATGACAGTGATCATCAAAAAATATATTTATATTAAACGATTTTAATGTGTATGGTCACTAAGAACCGTTCTTCTTAAGTGCAGTACATTAAAGATTTAATGTACACTCTTCCTGTGCACATAAAATCAGATTGATCTGTCGTCAAGAAGGAGGAAGAAAATTCAATTACTATAACACCCAAACAAACAGGTCAAGCAAACTAAACCCGTTAAAAGACACCTAAAAAACAAAACCATCATTAACCAGCTTCTCCTTCCTTAAATAAAAAGTAATATTACTTAAAGCATAGTTCCTCATACATCTCTTTGTACCAAATGGGCGGCCCATTTGCCACTTCTCGCAAATTGTCACTTTACAACTGTGCCTTAACAAGCTAGTACAATGGCGTGCATGGAAAACGGTCCTCTATTTGTTTTGCAACGTACTGTATAGTTTGTGAGAGTGTATCAATTTTATATGCTCTATTTGTAGTTTAAAAGGGTACAATTAAGGTCTGTTATGTGAATGTGCACTTTATTTGTGTTGGAGTAAGGTTTGTTATTGTTGTTAAAGTGTATGATGGTTGTAATTTCTTTGTTTGTGTTGTATGTGAGTTTTAACTAGATAATGTATGCTTTAGTGTTTGCTTCCTTGTGAATGCGAAAGTGTGTTAGTTTACCTTTCTTTTACTTTACAACGATGCAATAATTATATGGAATTATGTTTGTATCTGGAGATACATACTTTTGTACACAAGATTGTGTACAGTTAAAGGCTGCAGAGTGATATAGCTAGGCTACTTTTTCTTCTTATATCACTGCGCTATACGACAGGTAATGGTCAGTATTCTTAGAAACTTGCTTCTGCCAGCGGCTTCGCCCGCGTTTTCGTAGGATAAAAAGTATTCTATCACCCAAGTCAGCTTATACCCTGTCTGTATACCAAATTTTATAAAAAATTGTTCAATAGTTTCAGCGTGATTAACGGACAAACATTCAGTCGTTTGCTTGGGCACGTTGCGCTACATAACGATTTTCTCGTATATCGTGGGGGCGTTTACAAACATACAATTTCACATACACATGACACCCAAACCAGAAACAACAATTAGTTATAATATAATTTGTCATCGGGTATCACAAATCAATAACTCTAATAATAACCCTAGCAACAGTACATTAAACAATGGCATCGAAGACAAGAATAAATAGATCAGTACTGAATACAATTGATTACGTTTTGTGATTATTTCGATACTGATTAATCCGGGTTTCGAGGACGACAGTAAATTAATTGTGATTTCCACTAATTAATTTCACTATCTCTTTAGTTGAGCGGTTTTTAAATTGGACTGTCATGGTTGGTGTATCAGGTTTGAGAGGCATTGCAAAAAGATTTTGGTAGGTACCTACATGAATGAAGTAATGGACTAAGTAGCTAGTGTTGGGCCCTGAGAGAGAAGTCATTGGATGATTTTCCCCCTTAAAAAAAAACCAGTGTTTGGCAATATTATTTTGTCATCATCATATCTGTCACAAGACGTCCACTGCTGAACATAGACCTTCTCCAATGACTTCCAGATAGGTGAGTTGGAAGCGACCTGTATCCAGCGGCTCCCTGCGACCTTAATCAGGTCGTCTGTCCACCTTGTGGGTTAATGTCCTACGCTGCGCTTGCCGGTATAATTATTTAATATGATTTTTAAATATTGTATTTAAAAAATAACGTTTTTCATAACAATTCACAAAATAAATTCGGTTTTAGTTAGTAACAGCCAAAACGGAAACGAATGCAGCACTTATTAAACTTGACAGTATTATAGAACTTTACGAATGAACCCAACCTTTATTCAAAATCGGCAGTTTAGAATAAAAATAGATACAACAAACAAGCAAACAAACATAATATTAACTTTCGCATTAACAGTAACTAACTTTAAAATGGCCAAAAAAAAACAAGACTGTATTAAAAAACATGGCCTCCAGTGTAATATGCTCGTTACATCACAAGAGCCCTGCAAACAAGGGCTCCCGTTTTTCTTAGAGGTCTCAATTTAACTTGCCTTTGTGCCAACCCTATACTCTATTATTAGGAAACTTTACTGATTAGGGGACAGCCCTGAATGGAGTGCAATATAAAGTACGAGGATAAATATGTTGTTAGAAGACTTGTTTAATGATCTTTATCTGTTTGTAATAAGGTTTATTTTTACTTGTTTTTTCTTTACTTTTTGCTGCAGATGGGTAGTAGAGTGTTTGGTTAAATATGTTCCTTAATGGGGTTTTGGTAGAACGTACATTTATGTTATTTTACTGAGACTAAGGTAGGTCGAGTGGTCGCAAGAGCGACTTCCGGACAAGGGATCTCGGGTCGGGTAATGTTATACTGGGCATCTTTTTAACCCCGAAGTGGTAGGCAGAGGTACACATTACGGCACGCAATGCCACTGTACAATGTAAACCCACTTTTCACCATTTACGTTATAAGTCCCATGTAATAGAAGGTGAGCCTATTGCCATATACGGTACCGAATACAATTTCAAACTCCATACTACTACTTAAAAACGTTCAAAAAATCGAAAATCGCCCATCAGTACTTTACCCGACCAGAGAATCGAACCTGAGACCCCTTGCCCGGCAGTTGCACTTGCGACCACTCGACCAACGAGTTAGAAACTGCAATCGTACTTCTATAACACCATCACCCAAAAAATATTCACACACACAAATACCACCATAATCTTTTCTATCCACGCCTAAAATCCCTTACCACAATTTCAATAGAGTCTGGTTCCAACACGCACGCTCATTATACCCAACAATAAGGAGATAGAACATTTTTTTTGTTCTCTAATGATCACATGACGTAACCATTGTTCATGGGACCGCACCTTAACGAGATGTACGTTTAAAGATTTGGTGTCGTCAGCAAAATGTTTGATGGTTCGATTTTTTTTTGCAAGGATGTGTAGATTAAAGGGTGGATGCGGGCGTGTGTGTGGATGTGTGTGATTTTGGATTTTGAACTTGATTACTATGTGTTTTTTTGTTTTTATGTGTGTTTTTGCTGAAAGATTTATTTTGGGATATATCAGTGGGCTGATGTTTCTAGTTAAAAAAGCAGTATTGTTATAGTGCGTAGAACTAGTTGGTCACTCCTTAGGTGGCGACAGGAGTGATAGGGTTTGCCTACAGCGTGCAACGGATACACAATGTGAGAATGATGAGCAATCTCGAGATATCGTAAACAATATGTTTTTATTATTAAAAAGAATAGTTATATTCTTTTGTATTGGTATATATCCTGACACCATGCAAATATTTTTTGAAAAAGTGAAAACATCACAATACTACGTAATTTTCACTTCAAAAAAGCACATTAATTCCATTTTTCTATTCTTTAAGGTATAAACCGATAAACAAGCAGACAGATCACCGGTAAGTAATCGCCGCCGCCCATTGACACCCAAAACACTAGAGGCGTTACAAGTGCGTTGCCTTTTGGAGGTTAGGTATTTAAGTGTTGTTGAGGAATCGGGGATTGGGAAGATTGGATAGTAATTGGGCCCCCTGTAACTCACTCATCCAACCAAAGCGTTGCAACGCAAGCGTTGTTTCACGTCAGTTTTCTATAAGGCCGTGGTATCACTCCAGTCGAGCCAACCCATTTGTGCCGTAGCATGGCTCTCCCACACTTCTTGTTTTTATATCATATCCCAGTCAATCACACAATTTACATTACAAAAAGAAAAATCATATTTCTATGCAAATATCTGTTATATAGAGTAGAACTAAACATTTCATTACACGCCTGTCAGATTCGCATTGAGCGTTTTTCAATTTCCGACTCATTTCCTCCTAGTTGTTCCAGTTAACGTCGGTTTATAGTTTGTAAAATGAGCCTTTTGTTATATATAATAGAGTATATTATTACTTATATTGAACATTTACTTATAAGTTGTAAAAGGGTGTTTGTAATTAAAATGTGGAAATTAGCTTCATTCTAATTTAGTACTTAATATTAGGTGTTTACGTTTTGAAATTCTATTACAATGTCTTTATTTATTAAATAGTTTATTTAAATATGTAATATGTAATTTACCAATCTCTTATACATGTCTTAACTGCCTACGCGAAAAAAAAATTGTCCAATTAAGATGTAAACTTAGTGCTCTTTTTTATAGAATAAGGGCACGCATCTTTCCATATAAAAAACATAGCTCAGCTGAGTCCGTTTCCACCAGTGCTAAGCTATGTAAACCAATGAATATGATTGTTGGAAGTCAAACGCATTCACAGCAACGTAGTCTAGCACATCTCTTATGGAAAAGCACCTATATGTTGATGAAAATTAAAATATAATTAAGTGTCACCTATCTTAGCTTAGGGTTCCCTTACAATTTAGGAGATATTCATGAAAACTGGCATTTAATCTCATGTTTTCACTAATCAAGATCCCTTTAATAAATCTTAGCGAAGATGCCTACAACTTGAAATACTCTGGTGACTTAATAATTGCTTAAGTTTGGTACTTAGCTTATGTCGGTCGTAACATAGTTCAAGTTAACACAAGTTTAAGTTAAGCAGTAAGCACGGATTGAAGGGTTTAAGCAAACAAGTGTTGCGTAATGTTTTCAAGGTCATTTGTGATAGAATCACGTTGTAGGATCATACTTATTCGTTCAAAGCAGGAGAGAGAGAGAGAGAGAGCCTCACCCAGGGCGGGAGAGATTGGAATTTTAAGTTGATGTCTTTATGTGAGAAGAAGCCTTTGGTCAGCAATGGCTACTTATAGGCTGTTGATGTATGATAAATACAGTTGTTAAGTGTGGGAGAGCCATGCTTCGGCACGAATGGGCCGGCTCGACCGGAGTGATAGAAAACGGCCTCATAGAAAACCGACGTGAAACAACGCTTGCGTTGCGTGAGGTTACCGGAGGTCCAATTACCCAATCTTCCCGATTCCCCAACAACCCTTAAATTCCTAATCCCCTAGTGACATGGATGGTAAAAATACTATCTTAAAACTACGTTGAAGTAAATAGAAATCATTCATCAATAGGTTTATATCATAAAGCACATTTTCATTATAATATAGAATTAGAGAGGCCAATGTCCAGCAGTGGACGAGAACAGGCTAATGATGGTAATAGAACTAATTAGTCGTTAATAAGCGCGGCCTATTCAATCATCCATTCAATTCAAACAAAACGAACGAAAAACGCATATTTCAAACAAAACAACAGCACATTCAAATACTCCAACCATACAAAACAATTCATACCAGATATTTTCATAGAGTTATATACCATATTGTCTGTGTTTCGTTACTCTAGTTCCAAAGACTATTGTTCTATGTTCATATTTATAAAGTTCGTCCAATATGCTGTACGCTGACGGCTGTTAATATAAAAGTTTGTGAGCAGTTTGCAGATGAAGTTACACTAACCAATTTATCTTGGTCTCGCTTTTGATGTAATTTCTTTACATTCAGCGGTCAGTTTATACTGGTTATTTGTAGCTAGATCTGTAGCAGTTGCAGATGAAGTTACACATAACCAATTTATCTTGGTCTCGCTTTGCATGTATTTTTTTTAAATTCAGGGGTCAGTTTATACTGGTTTAGAGTAGCTAGATCTGTAGCTATGTGTGTGAGTTTTAAAACATGTGAATTGTTTTTTTTTTGTAGTTTGGAAGTGAATTATTTACGGAACTTTTGTGTTATGAAAATTTATGATATTTTTTTTGCGTTTTTGATATGTAGAGATAGTTTCTGGGTAAAATATTAGAAATAGTATGAACATTAGGAATATCTCAAAATAGCTACTTCCGCTCGTTTCGTTCTGGTTGGCTCCTATTGTTCGTAGCATGATGTTATATAGCCTATAATCTTCATCGACAAATAGACTATTTATATTCCCTAAGGCTAGACAGAAATGTGAGTTCTGCTCGAATTATTCAAATCGGCAGTACTAGGATTTCTGATGTCATCCGTTGATATACTCGTCGATTATTATCTGGTCGGCTTCTGTTGTCTGTCATTATTTCATGTGTCGCAACAACACCAATCCTCGCTTACTACCTACCTACTACTGTCACAATAAAACATTCAATAATGATCCTGCATAACACCTATCTACTAAATTACTGCCAACACCCAATTTGAAAACCAGACCTCCTTGGTCACATGGCTTAAACAAGTACCTTTACCCTTCGTACCGTATGGGGAAACCTCTTATGACTTAATTTAAACCACATATATTATTTGTTATCATCTTGGCTGATAATATACGAAAAATGAGCGAAATAGGCCCTGTAGTTAAGCCAAAAAGTGTATTTTTCACTTTGAACACTCTTTACAAATACGGCATTACAACTACCGCGCCACATGTCCGTAACTTTTCTAGTCAACCTATAACATTACCGCTCTTCTGTGGTCAAGAAAAATGAAGCTGATGCTGAGGATGCAATACTTAATTAATTTCATTATTTATTTTGAACGAAAATTTTAATTTTAGCATTTTATTACGTTCAAATGTTTAGTTGTATAATGCTTCTGTGGACAATAGTACTTGTCTTTGCAATAAAACATTCAATAATGATCCTACCCAGCAGCTATCTACTAAATTACCGACAACACCCAATTTGAGAACCAGACCTTCTTGGTCACAGCTTCATCAAGTACCTTTACCCTTCATACCGTATGGGGAAACCTCTTATGATTTAATTTAAACCACATATTTGTTATCTCTTGGCTGATAATACACGAAAAATGGTGAGGCCCAGTAGGTAAGCCAAAAAGTGCATTTTTCTTTTTGACCTAATTTGAATACTCTTTCCAGAAACAGCATCTTCTTTGGTCAAGAAACACAACAGTTTCACAGTCAACATATTCACTTATCCCATAGAATGTAATACTTGATTAATTTCATCATTTATTTTATTAGAAAAAAAAATGTTTTCGTTGAAATATTTATTTGTATTATGCTTCTGTGGACGAGTACTACTTGTAGTTTCATTTAAATTATATGAGTGATATCCATACTGTATATCATTTGTCGCCACAATACCAATCCTCGCTAACATTACTACTTCTTACAATAAAATATTCAATAATGATCCTGCATAACACCTATCTACTAAATTACCGACAACACCCAATTTGAGAAACAGACCTCCTTGGCCACATGGCTTGAACAAGTACCTTTACCCTTCATATATTATAATCCCCATCTAAGTTGAACCCAAACATAACCTACTCAGATTTACGATCGGATCCCTTGAGAGCATGTAGCTATTTGATTTTCAACAGTATCGCTCATAAACCCAGACTTTGGAAGTCAACAGTACTTAAAACTTTAATCCTTGAAGATCAAAACTAATCAAACAACTTAGGGTTTCCTTGGAACTGTTTTGTGGTGTGGGGCGCAAATTGTTTAGGCTAGATATAGGGATATCTTTAGTTACTTTCCTAACTTTTGTTAATTAGTTGTCATATGTGGTTTCGTCTGTATTTACCTCAACTTTCATTAAGTATAGATATAGACTGAGGTGACAATCATCATTAGCTGGAACACGTTTACTTCTGAAGAACGATTTAAGTTTAGTCAGTCACGCCGAATGAGAATCCAAATGTTGGCGTGTAAGGGGTAATGCCCACTTTTGCCAGTTATTGTAATGAGTTGACGTATATTTTTCTTTCCTTTCTGGTCTTATTGAATTAAATTATCTTGACTTTTGACTTTCACTATGATTTTGACTTTGACTTTGACTGTGACTGTGACTGTGACTGTGACTGTGACTTTGATTTTGATTTTGACTATGAGTGTAATTTTGACTTTGATTTTGATTTTGAAGAGACAAAAGAAGACACGTGTGTCACCCTATCAGCAAGTTGCCTATCAGTTGTCATCTTATCACAAACATCTCATCCTATCCTATAAAAGTGGAAAACTGTACGTGTACTATGGATGCACGAAAAAAGCAATAACACTTTACCCTACCCAACCATTATACTTAGCAAAATAACCAGCAATAAATAGAAAAAGCCTAGTTAAAATTAAAGAGGACAGACCTCAAACCTACAACAGAGAAAGCGCTTTACTTATGAATGTGTATCTACGTAGTTCGACCCTTCACGAGATTAGGTGACCGCTCGCCCAAACTTTACTAATTAAGAGTACCCAACACCACTCAGTGTCTGTTAATTAACGTTACATACGAACAATATATTGCAAAACTTATGTGGTCGTGTGTACATGCTTTGGAGTTTTCGATGTATTAATTGCTTTTAGAGGTTGTAAATGGCAAATGTGGGAATGGAAAGGATGGTATTAATTCTGTATCTTGGGTATTCATTGCGGTAATTGTTTTGTTTTTGGTGGGGGGTGGATGGTAGATGGCGCTAGTGTTGAGTTTGAGGTACCTAGTTTTATGGCATGAAATTCTATAAAAACTCTAAATCTAACCAAGCTTTTTATTTCTGGCGGAAAATCTTTAAAAAAGGCTTGAAATTTTTGAAAATAAAAAATAGTTTGTTTGATTTTTATCACACTAAAACTGCCCTGGTGGTCAAAGTCAAATCATTTATTTCAGTTAAATCATAAATAGGTTCATTTAAAATGTTAACAAATAAAAAAATAAATAATAAACAGTCAGTCTGTTCGTCAGTGAAGCTAGGTGCTAGATTTTCCTCCCCCTAAAAAAACGTCTAAACTTTCAAAAACAAATATCACTCGAAAACCAACTTTCACACTCAACTAACAACCACGCTCCAAACTCAAACAGACCCTAAAAGTTACACCAAAACAGAAAAAATACACTTAAAAAAATAAAGAAATCCCCCATTAAAGTTTATTATACTGTCCTTACTTCTACAGAATCAATTTAGCCGTATCTACATCGTCTGAAAGAAATTTCCCATAGGAAATAAGCTAAGTTTGAACTACCAATTGACTTGGAAAAGGCATACAAATAACAAAAGGTGAACTGTCGACGATCCTTTTTATTTGACGTCTGTGATGAGCGAATTGAGGCGACAAGGTAGAAAATTTTCTTGTATATTTATTTTGCGCGTTGGCGGTGTATTTTTGGCTGATTTTGTGCGTGTCTCAAAGGCAGATTATGTTGAACTAGAGTAAAATTCTATCTCTGCCATAGGATAAAAAAAAGGTCTACTAATTTATGTTGAACTAGAGCTGAGATATATCTCTGATATGATTAAAGGAGAGGTGTACTGAGAATTATTTCAAATCATTAGTTTGTAATCGTCAAGTCACCGAGTGTGCGAGAGCCATGCTTTGGCACGAAGAGGTCGGCTCGACCGGAGTTATACCACGGCCTCTCAGAAAACCGACGTGAAACAAAGCGTGCGATCTTCGTTGTGTCAGTGAGGTTAACGGAGGCCCAATTACCCCCTTCTCAATCACCTTAAATTCCTTAAAATCCTAACTACCAAAAGGTCCATGGGCATCGGCGATTGCTAACCATCAGGTAATCCGTCTGCTCGTTTACCGGCTTATATCATAAAAAAACCGTGAGAAGCTGGCTCATGATGATGGTGATTAAAACTCTTTATTTCACAATGGGAAAACAAACTTTTTTCTAGTACAATAGTTACAAGCTAATGAAAAAGATCAAAAAAGATAATTAAATTCCTAATAACCACCTTGTCTATTTTCTTAACAAGAACGTGTGTCTATTTTTAAACGTTTAATTTAAAACATTTTCCGTACAGGTAGGAAGAAGGTCTCAGTAATTTCGTAAAGCTTTGTATTTCACTACGTCGCTCATGGGACCGAGGGCTATAGTCTGTACCAAACGACCGATATACACCAGCCTACGCAACTCAGAATTTCGCAAGTACCAAATTTATGCGGTCGTGTTACCTCAAAATGTAAATTGAATTCTTTGCACTCTTGTTTTAGGGTTCAAAATTGTTTTGCGACTGTTCGTAATCGCGGCTGAGTCGGGTTGAGAGTTTTAAAATTGAATATACGAAAGTATGTTGACATTTTGCTGTATTACATTATTTCATTTGTATAATTATTTTACATAAAAGGTTACTGAGATATTATAGCATCCATTATTAGTATTTAAATAGACTCAGTCAAAGCATATACTCGACTGCACGGTTGGCGCGGTGGCTGGTAGACCGGCTGCCACGCAACGTGTAGCGTTCGATTCCCGCACGGAACAACTGTTTGTGTGATATTATTGAAAGTAGTATTTAAATATATGACTGGGATAAATGACTGAGTCAGTCAAAGCGTGTATACTCGCACGGTTGTATGCGGTGGCTGGTGGACCGGCACCCAACGTTTTGCAGGTTCGATTTCCGCACAGAAAACTCTTTATGTGATCCGCACGGAGATTTTTGTTTCGGGTCTGGGTGTCATGTGTATGTGAACTTGTATATTTGTAAACGCACCCATGACACAGGAGAAAATCTTAATGTAGAAGTGACGTCAAGAGTGTATTTGTTTCCGTAAGAAAATAAAAAATACCTGTCTAATATTTTAAAACAATCTACAAGACGGACATTAAAATAAAAATTAGTCATCTACCCTATTCTAAATTCAATTCTTCAACCAAAAAATATAATATGGCTGGCACTGAAAACAAACAAAACCGCGAACACGAAAGCCTAGCAGACGACGAAAAAAAAAACAATGAGAAGAGAAAGTCACCGAAACTGAAAAAAAAAGTTTCAAAAATACTTTCTCACTGAATACAATGACTATAAATCAGATAAACTTACTCCTTTCTCATATATATCACGGTGCCTTGAAAATATCTAAAAGAAAGGAATGTTCAAATTATACAAAAGGACGTCTGGACGACACTAGGTCGAATAGATAGCAGGGTTCACGTATGTAAAACTAGCTTAGAAGGTAGACATGTAACTATTCTTGATATTTACTGAAGGTATAGCGGTGGATAGATACTATTTTTTTGGTATAAGGGCGTTTCGAGTGCGTTGCTGATCTTTTGGGGGTTAGGAAGGTGGGAACCTCACACAACGCAAGCGTTGTTTCATTTTGGTTTCGTGTGAGGCCGTGGTATCATTCCGATCGAGCTGGCCCATTCATGTCGAAGTTTGGCGCTTCCACACTTAAACATAGAATTAGTTTGAAAGTATCACGTAACTATGCTTGATATTTTATGAAAGTAGATAGTTTTTATGGTATAAGCCGGTAAACAAACAGACGGATCACCTAATGTTAAGCAATCACCGTCACCCAAGGACACCCGAAACACCAGAGGCGTTACAAGTGTGTTGCTGGCCTTTTTTAGGCGAGAGGAAGTTTCAGACACTTACTGACTAAAAACCACCCCGTTCCCACTCCTGCTTTTCGAAACCGGAGCCCCGGTAAACATGTAAGATAGTCCGCAGCTCCGGGTTATTCCGCAGCTCCCGAATTTACTTGGCTTGACATTCAAACTCTCGTCTAAAGATATTTTAGTAAAAAAACTTTTGTTAAAAAAAAATAAACGTTTATCGTTCTACAGCCGTTCTTGACGATCTAGAGTTAGTACTTGGAATGTTGTCGAATCGTAAACAGATATTGCAAAATGTTAAGTTTTAGCACCATCCGCTTCTTTCAGACTGGATCCTATCATAGGACCTACAATTCTAAACTTTATAGTCGTAGTAATAAAAGACGATTGAAAAAATCTAGAGTAAATCTTAAAATTGGCTGATGGCTTCAAAAAAAAAAAAATACTATTATGAGGGTGCTTTTCCACCAGAGATGTGCTATGTAGCTATGCTGCGAAGATGTAATAGCTAAGTTGTGAAACTATGTGACCGTTTCTACTGATACTAAGCTATGTAGCTGTGCGAGTAAGATGTGTTATGAAGATGCGCCACCGCAAAGTAGCTGCAGCAGGAAGATGCGCAGCTCAAGTATGCGATGTATCGATAGTAGAGAAGTCATACAGCACGCATTTTCCATACAAAAAAAAAAAAAAAATATCTTATATAAACACGTTTCTGTCAGTGCTAAACTATGTGTACAAATAAATATGATTGTGGAAGCCAAACGCATGCAACTTAGCATAGCACATCTCTGGTGGAAAATCACCCTAAAAGATAAGATCTTAGATAAACACCATAATAAATTTAAGAAATTATTTCACGAAAGAATCTTAAAGATTTTACGAAGAAAAACTCGAAGCATCCCGTTCTCCCAAACACTTTCGTTCTTCGACGTTCTCAAAAACTTTCCTGTTTCACGAAACATTCCCGAGATTTCTTTTTCGATCCATAAACGTTTCGAAACGCTGAATTTTTCACAGGTGTGCCTGATTTATGGAGGGCATTTTGGGGGGAGGCATTTTGAGAATTTATCCTCAAAAGCCTTTGATCTTCCCTTCAGATTTCATTCCGCCATCGAGATAAAGGTTTCAAAAGGTGACAATGGTACTGTTAACTTTTCAGGGTCCCTTCTCAAATTTTGTTCGATACTGCGAGAAAAGTTTCGCCCAAAATTTCCTAAATTCGTGGAATGTTTGAAGCACGTTGTGTTGTTCTGTTGTTGGAACAAAATGTATTCTGTAACGAGCTTAGAACACTTTGTAAATTCAATGGAATTTTGTCTGGAAGTTCGAGTGAACTCAATTTTGTTATCAGCGGCGTTCCGTGTACATGGGGTATCGTTATCAATTTTGATTTACTTTGCCAGTTTCGCGTTTATTGATATCACTGCTGTGTTTGTTTAGAGAAGTGATATGAGCTGTATTGTGTTTGTGTTAAGTGTGAAATTTGTGGTTTCGATGTCATGGCATATGATTTGCATCTCAGGACAAAGTTGCGAGTATCTTGAGTTAGTTAGCAGAAAATTAGGGTATGTTTTCATGGAATATCTTTCCTTACAGCTTAAAGAGATAATTGAGTACACAGATACAATACACAGGGTACATTTATACTAGAAGTTAAAAACTAGTGGCACAATATGATTTATGTCTTAAGTGGTTTACAAGAAAACACTATTATAACATCACTGGGGATCAAATCGGAACAAATCTTAAACTGACAACTACAACAAAGCACCAAACCAAACACATCACGAACGAACAGACAAACAAAGAAACATATTCTTTACAAATCCACTCCCCAAACAATACACCGACGAAACTTCGGGTCTAAAGTGCATTTAGCGAAACTAAACGAACGGACGTCTCGAGTGTTGCCGAAAGTACTCGAGTTCGAACGAAGATGTTTGTTCTATGTTTGAAAACAATTACTTTTTGCTCTCGTTTGAAACAGCTCGTCAAGTGGGGAGAGAAATCGAAGAAAAACAGGATCAAATTAAGTTATGGGATCTTGTAACGTAATTCGCTGAGTGACTGACGCTTTTTTTGGGCTGTGGGTTAAGATTAATTTTATATTTGTTTTTTAACCGATTTCAAAAAAAGAGGTGGTATGTGTGTGTGTATGTTTATGTAAGAATAAGAATAATTTATTGTGTCAAAAATCTCTTTACAAAAGTGTGTACAGAATCATCTTTTAGACAAAAATGCCTGTAGTAGAAGAATCTGCCCCTCCCTATTTGCATAGCGTGATAATTAACACAATAACTTAAGAAATTAATAAAAAAAATGTAGTTATGTGCAATTATCTTGCGTTTAGTTGAATCGATTTCGATGAGATTTTCAGCATAGTATTTTTCAGACTTTTCTTAATGGGTAAAATCATCCAATGACTTCTTCCGCCTTGGGTGAGGCGAGAGGTATTGTCAGACTCTTACTGACTAAAAACGACCCCGTTCCTACCCCTACTTTTTGAGCCGGAGCCCCGGTAAACCCGCTAAGTAGTTCGCAGCTGCCGATTAGGAATCAGCCTAACTAGGCGCTATCTGTGGTAGCATGATGGCTTCGTAGCACACCTATATCGCTTTTCTTTTATCAACTCACTATTTAATAAATACACTTAAATAGAATTTTCACCATCTACTCAATTTACACCTTAACAGAAAAATCCCAGCATAATTTAACACATTATACACATACATATAATAAAACGTTACAGAACATAACATTTTCGAAATGCTTCTCACTCTACTATTCAAAGCTATAACCGTACCGTTTCACAGTCTGAAAGTATGCTAAAAGTCAAATAGTATGTTTGAATATTTTAAACAAACGTCCGCCTAGAACTTACCTAGCATTGTTTCCGTGCTTCTGGATTCGGATCTGCAAAATAAAAAGGTGTTTTTGTATTATGACGTCGTTTTAAAGTGCTTTATTATTTCTCAAGGGGATGGGTAGAGATATATCTAAAGTACACAAATCTATATATATAAAAATCAATTGCTATTCCTTTGTCTCGCTAAAACTCGAGAACGGCTGGACCGATTTGGCAAATTTTGGTCTTGAATTATTTGTAGAAGTCCAGGGAAGGTTTAAAAGGTGAGAAAATATCAAATAATTGACGGAAAAACCCTAAAAACTGCCCTTTCCTTTATCCCATACAAACGTTTTCTAACTAATACGTAGAGTCAATTTGAGCTTTATTGCTATTGGATAAAGTTCATTGTTGGATAAATGCTATTGGATACTAAAAAACAAATGCTATAGATTCCCTACTAATATTATAAATGCGAAAGTAACTCTGTCTGTCTGTAATTACGCTTTCACGCATAAACCAGTGAACCGATTTTGATGAAATTTGGTACTGAGATAGAATAGACCTTACTTGATACTTTTTATTGCAAAAAAATAGCGGAGAATGGGTAAAAAGAGGGGATGACTGCTCATATGTAAATTCGTCATTTTAAAAGCTGTAACAGTGAAACTTTGTATTTAGACACTTAAAGATAAACGAAAGAACATGGTGTACTTTTTATTGCAAAAAATACGGGAGAGTGGGTAAAAATAGGGGATGAATGGTCATATGGAAATTCGTCATTTTTAAAGCTGTAACAGTGAAATTTTGTATTTAGACACGTAATGAGGAGCGAAAGAACAGGCTACTTTTTAATAAAAGGGTAGAAGGCGTAGTATGTTTGATAGAGGAGATTAATGTTTGCTTGAAAATTCGTCATTTTCGTTAATACTTATTTAAATACACATATACTTATTTAAATCGCCAATATCCCTACTACCATACTAATGTTATAAATGCGAAAGTAATCCTGTTTGTGTTGAGGTTACGCTTGCACGAATGTTTTTTTTTTGGAATATAACAACGAAACAATGTATTTTTTTATTGATAGGCAATATATAGGAAATTAAAGGATAATAATATAGATAACCTTGGCTACTTTTCATCATGATTATAAAATGATGAATCGGCGGTCGTGGTTTCTTTGGAATACATATCTTTAAAAATGCTAACAGTAACATATTCTCAAGTAATTCACATTTTAGATGACATACGGCAGCATTTTGACCACTAACACCACTACGCGGACGAAGTCGCGGGCAAAAGCTAGATTCGATAAATTTTCATTTGTACATGTCAAATATTTGTTGTTTCTAAATTCAAATTCTGTAAATAATGATTGACATTTATGCATAAACTATGAAAAGGGTGAATAAACAATTGTCTGTATTTTTTTTAATCTATTGAAAATGTTGAAAAGTGCATTAAGCATTAATAGAAATTCCTCAAATATGAATTATGCGTGCGTTCAGAAATAATGACAAATTATCAACAGTTACGCGTGTGTTCAGAAATTTATTTTGTGTGTAAGTTTCTATTCACGTTTTCGAACAAACGATGCTCTTTCAATATAGTCTATTGGTGTGAATGACATTGACATTCGTATTGCGCGTTTTTTTAAATATTATTATGCAAAATTAAATGTATATTTTTCAATATTTCTGAGAGATTATCATAATATTTCTTCGAGTTTTAAAGACTAAGAAGATTTTTATTTGCTAATAAGTGTTTGTTAATCAAGGTAAGTTCACATCCTCATTATTGATTTTTAGTAACTTTTGGTGACTACGAAATACTACAATTTGGTATACACGGTTATGCAGAAAATGTATGAGAGCTTTTTATTTTCAGTTGGAATTTCGTTTTAAACAATGCTACCAACCAGACGTACAAGCTTAGGCCGCAGAACTCGAAATACGGCAAGTCAAAGAAATATAAGAGCAAATCAAACTAATGAGCATCGCGAAGCGCGAAATGAACTTGAACTGAATCGATATCAAGATAGAAATGTTGTGTTTAATCCCCACAAAGCTGCATTCAGTTATAATGTGGCAATTGATTACAGTTCAGAGCAAATTGTTGCTATTGGACTAATGAACATTGTGTGTCCACATTGGGATTGAAATTAAAAAATGAAGCCTCTGGATTGTGTTGCGCCAGCGGCCAAGTCAAATTGACGCCATTGGTACCGCCACCAGAGCCACTACATTCATTGGTTAATTTTTTGACTCATATCCAGCAGTACAATAATTGCTTTCAAATGACATCATTTGGGGCAACAAAAGTTATACGAGACAATTTTTTGCCTACTTTTAGCAAGTAAGTATAATGGCAAACGTTTTTTTTTAGTTTTAAAACCATGTAGCTGGTGCAAAATATGTCGAGTCAGTGATGTGTTTATTTTGTAAACAATAAATCAAATACATAATATAATAGTCTATAATCCGAAGACTTAATCAGCCACATTTATAACATGTTGTATTTTATAGTGGCATGAGCAAGATGTTCTTGGTAAAGCCTACTACCTAAAGCTGCCGTGGAAGGCTGTTTAATGTCGAGGTTAAAAGTAGTTTTAACTTGAAATGATGTAAAGTATTGTGGCAGTATTTTGCGAGCCACATGGTGGTACAATTTGCTATACAATTGCCTGTATACATATTTATATTCTTGCAGATTCAGGGATTCAAATATATCATCAAACAGGTTCCTTATTGCCAGTGCCTGTTGAAGACTATACATTTTTGCAAATATATTTTATGGACAATTCAGCAAGAGAAGTCGATCAGCGTTGTGCGCAACGCACAACAACTCAGTAAAGAGATCCATTGTGATGAACAACTTCAAACATTTTTCCTTCAACACAATGAATTAGTTGCATTAGACCGATGCATTAGACCGCATGCCATCAGATAATCACAAAATTGTCATCAGAGCCGATAAGGCGCCTGCAGGACAGTGAAATGATTGAATCCTATGAAATAAACACTATTATGAAAATATATTTTGTTTTTTTTAAATTAGTAAAGTCCTTTTCAGGTATAGTGAGATCAGGAAATTATAGATTCATTTTTATATGGAGGATATTTATAGATTCCAATTCAAATTGAATAGGGACTCATACATAACTCAGCTATACAAAATAAAGTAGAGCATCATTGCTACGCGAAAGCGGTACGAAGTTCGCTGGGTCAGCTAGTATAACAATATTATTATGTGGCGACACCTGACAAGTGACAGATGACAGCAGTCGCACATAGACTATCTACGAGAAATATCAATGGATGACGTCATAAATATCCTGCATCGCATATGAAGTTTACATACGAATACACACGGATAGAAAATCCCAACGAACTACAGTTGAGCAGAAAACCCGCCAGGCATGAACACCTCGCCTGGTCGGAGGATCCTCCTTTTCTTAAGGAACTTTACTCTCTGTTCCCTAAAATTATAGAAGAGGAAAGTGTGGGAGAGACATGCTCCAGCACGAATGGGCTGGCCCGACCGGAGTAATAACGTGAAACAACGCTTGCGTTGTGTTTCGTTGCGTGAGTGAGGTTACCGGAGGTCCAATTACCCTCTTCTCAATCTTCCCAATCCCAGATTTCCCAACCCTTAAATTACTAATCCCAAAAGGCCGGCAACGCACTTGTAACGCCTCTGTTGTTTCGGGCATCCATGGGCGATGACGATTGTTCACCATCAGGTGATCTGTCTGCTCGTTTACCGGCTTATACTCGTATCATAAAAATATGACATTTAAAACATTAATACAATCACAAAAAAAGAAAATTAAAAGAACAACATTTTCCATAACGTAGTATTATGAAACTCTCCAGCGTATTTTTCTTCACTAATACCACTAAGTAGAAACTCATGTAGTGAATGCGGTCTCTAAAATATTATTTGCAAAATAAAATACAGACGCCAGCAAGTCATGCTACACCTATCATCTCTAATCATTATGAACTTTATTTCAAAACAATAAAGTTGAAAATGTAATAAAGAAATTTGATAGAAAAGTGTAGCTCGACCTGCTGGTTGGTACTATTTGTGCAGGTACCGTAATAAATTCAGAATAAGACTATTGTGTTTTGAGATTTAGTCTGTTTCTAGTCTGTGTGGGGGATTGGTTTTGATTGTTAATGGAATTCTAGTTAGCTCTTTTTCTAAGATAACATCTAATAGATATTTCCATGTCACAATGTTAGTTACCGTACTCCTAAGAAACGGCTTTACCGATTTTTACCATCTGTAATTTTATATGCGTATTCAGTAGGTCTGAGAATCGGCTATTTTCTAGAAATAAATAAAACAACGTTTTCTAGAAACAAATAAGCAGAAGGCTAGTCTAACGTCTCTGGTGTTTCAAACGTCCATGGATGGCGCCTATTGCTTACTATCAGGTGATTCGTTACTCGTTTACTAGCTTATCTTATAAAAGAAACACTAATTAGTGTTATTATATTAATATATTTCTCTAAAATACATATTTAACCATCCCCAGACTCAAGGTCAAAACTAAACAACAATTCAAATTCAAAACTGTTCAAAACTTAACCCTTTAACACTACATACGTACTAATCTTGTAAATCCCTAATCAACACCTAACATGTTATCAAGATTAACTAACTAAATGTTCCCTGAAGCCTATTGAAACAGTTTTGAAAGACCTTTCAGTAGACAACCGCTTATCAAGCTACTACACTCCATCAAATTGAAATTTGAACTTTATCATTATGGTATATAAAGTCGAAAGTTGATTGAATGTGTTGGTGTATGTTGTTATGCTGTCTGAATATGCGAATTCTCTTAATTGATGAGAGGACATTTTGGGGAGGTGATCGTTTGGCCTCGGGTCCTCCATTATTAATTGTTCTGAACATCTTTTGGTGTAGCTAAATGATATGGGATCGTGTTTTTTTGTTACTGGTGTTAATTTATTCATGTAGAACACACGTTTCGACAGTAAATAAATGTCGAAGTTTTTTTTGGGATTTGAGACAGATTGCCTGTAGTTAGGGTGATTTTTCACCAGAGATTTGTTGTGTAGCTATGCTATGTATGTAATAGGTAAGCTGTGAAACTATGTGACTGTTTCCACTAATACTAAGCTATGTAGCTGTGCGAGTAAGATGTGCTATGAAAATGCGCCGCAGCAAAGTAGCTGTGCGAGGAAGTTAGGCTAGTTTTTAACCACATGATATGGCAAGAATGTAACAATAGGTAGAGTGTAATCAGAAACTATTTGCTACTACAAAATATCTATAATATACAAAAATCAATCGATCGTTAGTCTCATATCAGTAAAACCCGAGAACAAGAGAGAAATCAGAGATTTGGTAAAATTTGTCCTTGAATTATTTTTTTGGAAGGTTTAAAAGGTGGGAAAATAATGTTTGAAGCGGTACAAAGATTACCGGGTCAGTTAGTCACTTAAAAACGTTAAAATCCCAAAATTCTTCAATCCGTTCCAAGGAAAGAATTCAATTTACTCATCGAAATACATTATTTTATTTTGACTTCTTCCTTCACACACAATGACAATATACCGATAAAATTTATCTTATACACAAATTTTATTTATCATTTGCTAGACATTCTAAATAAATAAAAAGATTTATTGCAGCTCGGAAAAGCAAGATGTATAGAGCATTGCATTCAAGAATACAGATATTAAAATGGAAACAAACACCGTCTCCTCCTGACAGAATTTATATGTTTTCTTTAAAAGTATGAACCTTAGCGGCTGAGTGTCACACCGAAGTGTATTTTTGTTTGAAAGAAGTACGGTAATATACTATGATTTATTATGTTATATTGGCTTACTCACGTAACTGTTTGACGAGGAACTCGACTAGTTTCAAACCATGCTAGAGGCTCATATTCATGAGCAGCATTCCGCGATACATGACGCTGTGATTATTGCGATGCTACTGGTGACTCGAGTTTTGCGCTCATCACGCCCTCTGCCTGAATATAAGTCTCTAGTATGGGTTGAAACTAGTCGAGTTCGCAGCTCGAATGAAAAGGGTGCTGGTGTTGCAACTAGAGTCCAGAATTTTTCAAATGGGGATTTCTTTATTTTTTTAAGTATTTTTTCTTTTTTGGTGTAACTTTAAGGGTCTGTTTGAGTTTGTAGCGTAGGTTTTTGCTGAGTGTGAAAGTTAGTTTTCGAGTGATATTTGTTTTTGAAAGTGAAGTTTCTGACTGCACGGTTGACACAGTGACCGGGCAACTAGCTGCCGTGCAACGTGTAGCGGGTTTGATTCCCGCACGGAGCAACTCTTAGTGTGATCCAGAAATTGTTAATCTGGGTCTGGTCTGTTATGTGTATGTGAACTTGTATGTTTGTAAACGCACCCACGATACAGAAGGAAATGCTAGTGCGGGGCAACGTTAAAAAAATGACAACAGACTCATTAATAAAATGTTCGTATTTATTTTGTTTACAGTTAGCAGATTTACAATTGTTTTTCTTTTATTTGTTCAAAGCGCAATGTCTCTTAATCTAGAGCATACATTCGGACTAAATGTCTAGATTTCGTTCCCACGTGTGCACTAAAATGAGATTTGAGAACTCAAAGTATGCCAAGGGGAGCCATTATGCAGTCTCTGGCTTATGTCTGTCTGGGTGTATAATATGAGGCTATATAAGTCTAATGCATATAATGCACTAGCTTTTAGCTAGGGATTCACACACGTACTGACGGGGGTCAGGTCTTGAAGTTCAGGTGTTAAATAAAAGATTTTTATTTTTAGCATGACTGTAGTTATGACATGACAGGGTATATCCCTAAAACTACAACCAAATGCTAAGAGACAAGTAGCAGCGTCTTTTAACATTAAGGCTGATTTTCCACCAGAGATGTGCCATTATACGTTGTTGTGGATGCGTTTGTCTTTTCCACCAATCATATTTAGTGGTACACATAGCTGAGCACTGGTGGAACGGGTTCAACTAAGATATGTTTTATATGAAAAACTGCGTTCTATGAATATGTGCTATAGATGTGTGCTATAGATGCGTGCTATGATTGCGTGCTATGGATGCGTGCAATGGATGGCTTCCCTACTATCGATATATTGCATACTGCTGCGCAGCTCGCACGTCTAATTTGTGACAGCGAATCTTCATAGCAACATAGCTTAGTATCGTATATTTTCGTAGCATAGCTACATAGCACATTTCTGGTGGAAAAGCACCATTAGGGTAAAAAAAACACAATACTTTTCGACATTCTTATCCCTTGAAATATACAAGTTATGGAATTATTGCTATTGTAATAGCGATATAACTCGTACAATACGGTGTAAACGCTGTCTTATACAGATCTTGTAAGTTGGCTTCCACTGAAGCGAAAGGCAAACGTATTGGGACAGTAAACATGTCCGTGCTCTAGACTCTAGAATTCGATTCTATCGAATATTCGGTTCAAAATCGATGTGTTTAATCGGACTGGATTCTATCGAATAGGTTAGGGTTGACACTAGGTTCGGAATTGAAAGATAGTACTTACTACTTTTAAAATTATTTTAAGCAATATGTATTATGTATTTCTATTGCTATTGTGTTGAGCAATATGCTTTATATTGCTATTTTAATGGACCGTATGTATTATATTGCTCAATATAATGGGGATGAAATGAAAAATCTATTTAGTCCATCAGTTAGGTAATGAAAAAAATATTACACATATATTATTATTTTGTCATAATATTATCAGAAAAAAATCATAGATAAAACTAATTGAACTTTAAGTGTGGCAAATACGTCATTTCTACGTAGTGAGCGACATTTCAAATCGATATATCTTTAAAAGTATATATTTTTGTCACAAAATGTAAAATACGTGACTAATATTTTAAAATAATATAATCAACAAAACGGATATTAAAATAAAAATTAGTCATCTACCCCATTAACGATAGATGCACTGCAAATCATAAATCCTACCCTATTAGTTAGTAAATAAGCATGTTATTAAATTGCTGTATAATATTGACACTAAATGACTATTACGTAATATAGTTTCATCGCGCAAATTGCAATGTATGTACAAATATACATACATACGAGTATTTGCATTAGGTATATATGAATATACGTTATTAGGGTAGTAATTTTAATGAATTGAACTGCACGTGATTTGATATTTGTGCTGGGCAAATGGCAAAGGTAACTATGACATGGCTTTTGACGTCACAACTTTAAAATTTTAATGTACAATGTGTGCATTAAAATTTTTCGTAAAATCGGGTTTCTTTCTACTGGTTTGACCGAAAGTTTTAAACCAATGAAAAACTAATATACGCTTCTTGATATTGATTATAGATATTGGTTATAGGACGAATCCTACAATCCTTGATCCAAAGATCAAAGCTTTTTATGGTATAAGCCAGTAAACAAGCAGACGGATTATCTGATGGTAAGCAATCGTCGCCGCTCATGGACACCCGAAACACCAGAGGCGCTACAAGTGCATTGCCAGCCTTTTGGGGGTCAGGAATTTAAGGATTGTCGGGAAATCGGAAATTGGGAAGATTGGATTTTACGTCCATGTTCTGTGAGGCTCACGGCCTCACAGAATATCACTCCGGTCGAGCCGACCCATTCGTACCGAAGCATGGCTCTCCTACACTTTGCAGAAGCATGGCTCTCCCACACTTAAAAAATACTAATAGTCCACCTACTCTAATCACAATTCTCTACCAAAATAAACCTCAAGGTCAAATTCAAAAATTTTCCATACAATAAATCTACGTTCCCCTAAAAATGGCACCTCCACTAAAAATATACATCTTCACTGTCACCTGACTTGAGCACTTAGCGCGCATCAGATATTCAGTGAAGTTTCCTAAATGCATATTGACAATACCATCACTGTGCCACTACCTCACTACCTCACGACGTCAGTACCTCACTTCTGGTTTTCACAGTCGAATCTAAGAAGCACTCTACTGCATTGGTAGGAGCGATATGCAATATGTATTTATTTGTACATTTTGAAATGTGCCAATTTAAATCAATATAGACTACTGTATTTACATATAATTATGTATGAGAATATAAGACATATTATAATTCAATTATTGTCAATGTGTACATATGTGATTCCTTACAAAGCAGTCCCCTGCTTTAGTAATTGAGTAGTAATAAGTGTGGTTGCTGGGTTTTCATATCTGTGTTGGAGAAAATTGGAAGTATTATAGTTAACAGACGATCATGTATGAAAAGACTGATCGACTGTCGTATGTAAGCGAAAGAACATATTACGTAAGATTCGTAGCAATTAGCGCTCCATATTCTCTGCTTGCCCCCATTGGATACAGACGTAATATAATTGTTAGGAGGGAAGGATAGTAAAAAGTATTATAAAAATGTTTTTAAACTTACGTATCTATGTGTTGTGTTGGAAATCTCACAGCGTCTTCATAAATAGTATCTGTAACAATAAAACATAATAATTACAACATTATAATTATCATTCAATATTAAAGTCATAACACATATTAACGAATAGCGCTCTAACCTACCAATTAAACCATCATTTAAATTTGAACTTAATTACAATTGAAGGTCAATACAAAAATGCTGACGGCGGGTGGCAAGCAAGCGGTCCACTTGATTTGCAGTTGAAGCGGTAGTTGAAACGTATACAAAAAGCTTCCACCTCGCGGTCGCATAGCACCGGCAGCTAGCGGTAGCCACAATTTGAAACGCCTTGCCTCACGGTGGTTTCCTCACAATGTTTTCCTTCACCGTTTGTCAGTGGTGTCTAAATAATCTTAGAAAGTACATATAACTCGGAAAAAGTCGCATTGGTACTTTGCCGTTGTAGGTTTCAAACTCGCAACCTCATGTATGAGAAGCAGGCGTCATAAAACTCTAGCTCTAAAATTTCATTAACAAGGTCAAAAGACAAGCAACTCTAGAACAATTTGTATCCTACATTCAATTTTATGTTAAACAAAAGAAAATTGAGTTTTTCACCTAAGTAATAACAGAACAGTGGCAAACAGTAATTTATTTACACACGACAGCAAAATGTACTTTTATTATCTCTTGGAAACATCAAACGAACTGCCAAATATTCTTTGTGAAGTATTCGAACGAATTATATTTATTTTGTAAATAAACAATCTTATTTAATGCCTCAAAGAGCGAGGGAATAAGAATTTGGGTCTTTGAGAGTCGATTTACACTTTTTTGGATAGACAAACTATCTTACTGGAAGTTTAATAGATTCTCGGCTTTGGTGGGTTCTAATAGGGTTGAAAATAGTTTTTCATGTAAAGCTAAAGCTATGTTAAAGCTATTTTAGTCAATCTTCAGTCGATTTTGAACTGTATGGCTCTTGTAATAAAATTGGAAATGTTAGATCTGCACTAGCAATAAATTATGTATAAAAACTTAACAGGTAAATATATCTAAAATTATACTTAAGTAGGTTCTACCAACTGATAGGTTGGAATTTAGTGCGATAAGTCTCAAAGTAAATTATATTAAGCTATTTATATAAATGGTTTGTATGAAGCAAACCTACGGATTATGATACGGTTTATAAACCGTTCTTTTTTGTAAAGTCGATTATAAATTTAATTTCAAAGCCCAGGTTTCTTCACAATGTTTTTCATCACCATCAGTGGTGTCTAAATAATTTTAGAAAATACAATATTACTCGGAAAATGTCACATTGGTACTTGCCGTTGGTAGGTTTCAAACACGCACTGTCGTGCATGAGAAACGGGCGTCTTAAACCTCCGGGCCATCATGACAGAATTGGAGATTAAATTATTAATTATTTTTAATTTGACTGTCGACGTGGTGTAATTCATAATTACTGTTTACGATCTCTTATGGTAAGATAAGTAGCGTTTTATTTATCTAACAATATTATAAAGCTGAAAAGTTGGTTTGTTTGAACGCGCTAATCTCCGGAACTACTGAACTACTTCTTTAACTTGTCTTCTAGTTGTTTATACAAGAAGACAAGTTAAAGAAATACAGCGTCTTTGTAATCTGTAAAGGATAAAGCGTAAAGGCAAAATAAACAATGATTTTATAACTTTAGTTAAGACTAAACTGAATTCTGTAGCAGTAGGTAACTGCAGCTTTAATAATAAACTCCTACTGAAGATCTTATCACAGAAAATAAAAGCGCAACGTAAGAAAATTGTCACAAAAATTCCTAAGACAATGTGACTTCTAAGGAAACAGTCCTTAGAATACCCATGGGAACAGCAAAAACGGGAATCACGCGAATCAAGTTGTAGGTAATCGGTGGCGTGTGGTGTAAGGAAATAAGGAAAAGCGACTAGCAAGGATGAATGATGAGTTGGCTGCGTGACGTTGCGTCAGTAGAGTGCATATTAAGAATTGGAAACGGATTCAATTAAGATTTGTTTTTTATACGGAAACATGCGTGATATGGATATATGCTATGAAAGGTTACCTTATTATCGATACCTCGCATACTCGCGCTGCACATCTTTCGCGCACAGCTACATTCAGCTGCAGCTTAATATCAGTGGAAATGGTTACATAGTGTCACAGGTTAGCTATTACATCAGTCATCAGACCACCACTGATAGGGCCCAGTAGGGCTGATGCCTGATCCGGAGCTGCGGACTACCTAGCGGGTTTATCGGGGCTCTGGCTCGAAAAGCAGGAGTAGGAACGGGGTGGTTTTTAGTTAGTAAGGGTCTGACATTCCCTCTCAACCAAGGCGGGAGAAGACAATAGATGATTTTCCCACCTTAAATAAACCAAGTTATATTATCAAAATTTAACACAACATTCATAGTTCGCAAATTCGTTCACCTTATCAATCGATCACTAGCAAACACGAAATAAAGACAGCTATAATTTTATAACAATAAATACGTCAGCCCACTCGACATCTGTCACATTACCGTACATTCTCTACTGACAGGGGATAACCGGACTGTCAAACTTAACTGATATATCGGACCCTGGAATTACTAGGATTATATTGTCAATATTGTACGGCGATATGTTTTATTGCTGTCCCGGATTCGTACTAAGTACGTCTGATTAATGCCCCCTGGGAATTTTGGCGAGAAAAATACTTTTTTTTCTCCCGTCTGTTTCGTGTTTCTCTTGGACGCAATTGAGTTAGGTTAGGTTACGTCAATTTGTGGTGTTATTTTATTTTTCGTTGATTTATTGTCGTGTTTATTGGGGTATATTTGGCTGATGCTGGCTTTTGTTGTGTCATTCTGTGGTGTTGGACGTAACGTACATTTTATTAATTGGTTCTACGTCTGAGCCTAGAATTCTCTTCATCGAATTTTCCAAAAGAAAGTAGCTGTAAAAACGTAAACCAAAACAAAAGTCGTTCTCTTACTTAAATACTTTACTTATATTTTGTCTAACTTTGAAACCTGTATTTACAGTATTTATTTCAAAATTAAAAGTCTATTTAGTCCATTAATTAGGTAATGAAAAAATATTGGACTCGTATTTTGTTATTAGGTCATATGTTTACGATAACAATACTTAAATAAAACAAATTAAAGTTTAATAAAAATTAGGCATCTACCCTAATCTTTACATCGACAGCAACAAATTTTAAATAAAAATATCTTTAACATAAATAAATTCCTAGCGTCACAAGAGTAAGTAAAGCTTCAAGCAAGGTTACATAGTATAAAAAATAAATCTTACAAATAATTTTCTTGACGGGCTCCTTGTCGGAATATCATCAAGCTACCCTCGTCAGTGTTGAGTGGTCGGCATGTCTGTGCAGACGTGATCCTTACCTTATGGTTATGCGGGACTATTAAAATGTTTTACTTGGTTTGTAATAATATGGTACCTATTTATTTGCTGTCAGCTGTTTGATCTTCCTTGATGCTTAGTTTTAGAGCTTAGAGTGTGTATGTACTTAGTTAAATTTGGAATAACAGTAATGTTCCATTTTTACCAAAAGATTAATTAGATCTACATTTGATTTTAAAACACCAACATTTTACAATTTTGTTGTAAATTTCGTGAGATATACTAAATTAATTATCATGTTATCGGCTTACTCACCTTACTGTTTGACGAGGAACTCGACTAGTTTCAAGCCAGGCTAGATGCTCATATTTTAAGTATTAACGCAATGGTCGCCGCGCCGTGTGTCTCGAAATGCTGCTCATGAATATTAGCCTTTAACATGGCTTGAAACGACTCGAGTGCCTCGTCAAACAGTTACGTAATTAAGCCGATAACATAATAATACAATATATTCTCCAATTTTAATACTTATATAAACATTTCATAAAAACCAAACCAAAAATAATATCCACAAACCAAACATCAAACTCATAATAAATATTATACCAACCTCAAGCTTTAAAGTATTTGATCGATACAATCACTCTGTACTTTAACTCTTTCATGCAAATACGTTGAAAACCGTTTATTTTATTTACTTTACATTATCAAAATCCCACTCCAATTTTTTATAAACCAACATGCTACGAGATTCGTAGCCGTTCGTAGACATCGTAGCCGCGTAGCACTTTCGTAGCTGATAGTGTTTTTGTAGTATCCGATCCGATATCTGATATCACATTATCAATATGTGTTGTTTTCATTTAATACATATTTTATTGTAAAGAATTAAAATGTTCTATAATGATTACTACCTACGACGAGTTTCTTTTACGTTTAAAGTAATCGAAACGAGAGTGCCGAACACGCTCTCGTGTCGACAGGGTCATTAGGTCCATAGCTTTAGTCGTTATTAAGAAAAAAAATTGTTCAACAACACACGACTGTCATTACTATTAACATATAGATAATGGATCCAAAATCGAGTCGAACGATTACATTATATTAATCGGATCGGTGTCCAATATTGACATCGGATCGTGTAGCGTAAAAATGCTTCTACGAAGTAGCTATTTATCTAAGAAAATATTTTATGAAACTTTTAAGATGCAAGACTGTTGTATGAAGTCTATTTTAGAGCAAAATCTTAATTTCATTCTGAAGTAAAGTGGAAAATGGTTTTAATAAAAATAGTGGTATAAGGATGCTTTTCCACCACAGATGAGCTATGCTACGAAGATGTAATAGCTATGAAACCATGTGACCGTTTCCACTGATACTAAGCTATGTAGCTGTGCGAGGAAGATGCGCAGCTCAAGTATGCAATGTATCGATAGCAGGGAAGCCATCCATAGCACACAGCTGTCCATATAAAAAACATGGCTTAGTTGAGTCTATTTCCACCAGTGCTATGCTATGTGTAGTAAAGAATATGATTACAGCAACGTAGCATAGCACATCTCTAGTGGAAAAGCACACTTAAGGTTTAAATTTTAATAACTAGCTTGAAGTTTGTAATATGCGATTATTTTCACTGAAAATAAGAGCGTAAAATTTGGAGTTAATTGTATATTAAACAAAGTAACTTTTATTTTTCTTCAACTAATATCAAACCACGACTTTAAGTGTGAGAGAGTTATGCTTTGGCACTAATGGGCTGGCTCGACTGGAGTGGTACCACAGTCTCACAGAAAACCGACGTGGAACAACGCTTGGGTTGTGTTTCGTTGTGAGACTGAGGTTACCCCTTCCCAATATTCAAAATCCCCGATTTCCCAATAACCCCTTACCCCCAAATAGCAATCAACGCACTTGTAACACCTCTGGTGTTATGGGTGTCCATGGGCGGCGGCGATTGCTTAACATCAGGTGATCCGTATGCTCGTTTACCGGCTTATACCAAAATGGAAACACTCTTCTCAAATCACAATGTATATGTGTGTATAAGTACACATAATACAAATGAAACATACAAAATAATTACTAAATTGAAGCTGAATAAATCATGAACAACGAAGTTTGATATGTACAATTATACTTGTGCACTAAAATTCATTAGTAGATTGGCGTATCGCATATAAATATTTAGTGTTGGGTCTAATACATTAGGAGGCAGACGTACTCTTGAATTATTGATAAGAAAGGTGTGTGTGAAAGGCGGTTGGTTAGAATTGTTTTAGTAAGTACTCAAGTCGAAAGGAATTTATTGAGGTCTACTGCTTAGGTTAGGTTGTAGAATAGAGGCTGTTTTTGTATTGTGTGATGAGAATTGGAGTTGTGTCTTTATATTAAAATGTTTCTTTAAGTCTTTGACTGCCAATAGAAAACTGTTGAAGGCAAATCCTCCGCTAACATTGGTCACCGGTGTTCAAGGTGTTAAAGATTATGTACAATTAAATTCGCACTAAGGGTTTTGCTTCGAGGTTCCTTGTGTGAACTACTAAGAAATGGAATCCCTTGCCAAACAACTTGGGTATCTTCATGTCCCGAGTGAACAAGGGTTCAAAAGATCTTTTTTTTTTTCTGGTAGATAATCATGAAGTCAAAGTCAAAGCATTTATTTCAATTGATCCTAAATTAGGCACTTTTGAAACGTCAAATTGAATTGTCCGTTAGTCTGTCCGCCAGTGAAGCTAGGCGCTCGTTCCAAAGTGTAGCTTCGAATGGAGAAGAACGAGGAAGAAACTCCATCGTTACTCTTTTTAAAAAATATTTTTTATCTTATGACTTCTCCCGCTTTGGGCGAGGCGTATCAGACTTTTACTAACTTAAAACCATTCTGGTCCTCCTTCTTTTTATCGAGCTGTAGCCCAGGTGATTTTAATTTCACTAAATAAAACTGAATTGAAAAAAAAAATTAGAAATTCTAAAAAAAGTATTGTATGTTTTTTTTTGTTCTAAGAATCGTATACATGAAAAAAGATCTTGTAGGAATACGAATAAAATCTTTTTTCCTTTATACACCAAACCGCTTCAAAAAATCTCTATACACAAAAACCCCACCGCTCCTAACTCCAAACTTATACCACACATCAGTAGCTGACTTTTACATATACGTTGAATAACATATACATTTATTTAGCAGTAAATAAAACAAGTAGAGTGATTGTGATTGAGAGGGGATTTGCAAAGGATCCCTTGGGTATCAGACTACATATGTAAAGGCATCTTAATATTCCTAAGTAGTCCATTGTTTAGTTATCCTTTGTATGATGGGAATCCGGAGAGGGTTAAGCGAAACCTTTTTTTTTGTTTTAGCTTCTGATTGTTCGTACTTGGGCGTGGAAAGAGAATATTTTCGCTGTCTTTTCAAAAGATCAGTGAGTCAGCGGTTATTAAGTTATTATTTTGATTGAGTAATTTGTTTGTTTTGGAATTGTGTATTTCTTTTTGTTTGTGTTTTGTTTTTGTGTGTGTAATTCGATGAAAGGTTTGGCTTAGTTAGCTTTTGTCATTTGTAGTGGGCTCGTATTGTGAATGTGTTTGCGTGTGTTTGTAAATACCTACGTTATAAGAGTTAATTATAAGAGTTAGCAATAATGTTATAAGCGGAAATTTTAGCTCGTGGCAACGTTTAAGGAAATTGCTTAAGTACTATTTGGTATATTGTTTTAGGAATTCTTAGTTAATAAACAAAATTTGTGTGATTGAATGTCGATTCCATACCAACTAGAAAAAAATTATAATAGAGAAAGAGAGTGAGAAAGAGGAAGAAAAAGAGAGTGAGAGTGAGAGTGAGAGAGATGTTTGTATGGTGTTGCTGTCATTACTTAGCTGTACAATGATTTAACTCTACCAATGTTGTCACAGCTAAAAGAAACGAATGAGTACATGGAGGCGCCATCAATGATGCGGTTACGGAGACATCGGAGGCACGACAAGACGCCGTTACGTTTTACTCGTATTAAAAATATATTTTATACACAAACAAAAAATACATTTTATCCACATACAAAAACTGTTGACCCGGAGGTTTAAAGCGTCCGCTTCTTAATCTATACTAATATTATAAAGCTGAAGAGTTTGTTTGTTTGAACGCGCTAATCTCCGGAACTACTGGTCCGAATTGAATAAATCTTTTTGTGTTGGGTAGTGCATTTATCGAGGAAGGCTATAGGCTAGAAAACATCACGCTATAACCAATAGGAGCCGAGCAGGGCGAGTGAAACCGCGTGGAAGTAGCTAGTCATGAATACGATTTGAAGCCAGACGCATTCACATCAACAGCAACATAGCATAACACATCTCCGGTAGAAAAGCACCCAAAATAATCCAAACAATATGAATGAATACGTCTCGCCGTCTTAACTGGCAGAATACAGCCGCCTTAACACTCGCACTTCACAATAGAAGGAGACAGACATAACAGACCAAGAACGTCAGTTACAAAGTTTGATAACGGCCAAGTTTGTAAACAGATGATAAGGCATTGTCTCTTGTAACTGTAGATAAGTTTCAGTTAAAGTTCTGAAGGCGGTTTTGTGATTTTATACAGTTTTCATTTTATGTTGGGGGGCTTGATTTTTGTCGCATTTTTGGGTGTGAGAGAGTTGTGTTTTTGGTATTGGGAAAAATTAATTTGGTCGGTTAATGATAATGCTGTAGTTAAGTTTCATTTTAATTTTATATTTATTATGTACTAAGTTTGATTGTATACTTTCTAAGATGTATGTATGTGTGTTTGTCATTCTTAAATGGGAAAGCTACAAAAAAGCGTGGTATCTTTAATATAAAAATCAATTGCTGTTCGTTACTCTCGCTAAAACTTGAGAACAGCTGGACCGATTTGGCAGATTTGGATCTTGAATTATTTACTCAACGGCAATACGAAGTTTGCCGAGCCAGCTAGTAAATCAGAAAAAAATATTATCTCATGTCTAAATCCAACCTTGGTTATAACACTAAAGAGATTCAAAGTTCTGTATATCTATTTCACAGAAGAAATCAAACTACGTGAAATCTGCTTTCTGTCATACGAAATAAGACTGACATTTACCTAACAATTATAATTAAACAAAATGTACGTGTATGTAATATACGACCAACTTTAGAAGGCATATTATTACAAACTAAATTGTACTGAATAAATAACTTACTCTAAATGGTAGTGTAATATCTCCCATACATACGAAAGTAGGACTCAGTTGAAATATGCGAGAAGTTCATAATCTGCATATAATTTTAATGTGTCCAACTTTTGTTGGGTGTTACGTAATGTGAGATAAAATTATACCCTTTTTGCAAAGGGATTGCTATACATAGAGTTAGTTTTAGTGTATTTTTGGGTAATATAAGAAAAATAGGTATAGTATTAGGAGCAAATATGTTATGAAATTGGTCGTAATTCGTCATCTCGAACAAGATGTATAAAAAATGTGTGGGAGAGACATGCTTCGACACGAATAGGCCGGCTCGATTGGAGTGATACCACGGCCTCATAAAAAAAGTTTGTACATTTGTTTGTTGGTTTGAACGCGCTAATCTCCGGAACTAGGTACTGGTCTGATTTGAATTACCAAAACAGCATATATCACTCCAAATCTATACTTGAATAATTCTTTTTGTGTTGGATAGTGCATTAATCTAGGAAGGCTATAAGTTATAAACCATTACGCTATGTCTAATAAGAGCCGTGTAGGGGGTGAAAATTAGATATTACGAAGTGACTATCTCTGTCACTTCTATACGCCTAAACCTCTACCAATTTGAGTTATTATTCTTGTGTTAAATATCCCATGTATCGAACATGGCTATAAGCTATATACAACATCATGCTACAATCAATAGTAGGCCCGCAGAGCGGGTGAAACCGCGCAAAAGTAGCTAGTTCTAAGTGAAAAAGCAAACAAATCATACCCATTACCTCGTGTTAGAACAAACACACATTAATTTTCCCAAATAACTAAGCACATTCTAAGTTACCTCTACACGTGCAAAACTGAGTGACGTGTAACATAAAGTAGTAGAACACTATGTGTGAAATATTTACTAAGTTCTCTCTAAGTAATTAGTATAATGGATGCTTATTTTATGCTTAGAATAACTTAGTAGGATTACCCTTGTTGAAGTAGAAAGGGTGACAGCTTGGCGTATGTTATGTTGCTGGGCTTGGTGGATCAAAAAAGTTTTTTAATTTAATGTGATGTGTGTAAGACATCAACTTCTCCTTAATTTTAAGGAATCCTTAATCTAAGATATGTACCTGTCGTTGCAAATTCAAATTCATAATTTATTTGCCACAAAACATGGTATTCTAGGTTACAATGGAATGGGGTAGATGACTATTTTATATTTTAATGTCCGTCTAGTAGATTATTTTAAAATATTAGATACGTATTTTTTATTTTCTTACGAAAACAAATACTTTCCAAGATATATTGATTTAAAATATCGTGTGGCGTTACTTCTAGATGAATTATATACGTAGAAAGAACGTATTTGCTACCACTTCCGAACTTTATCTCGTTTTATTATTGACTAAGGAATCTAATCTTAAACCCCTGAATCAATAGTCGAACTTACAACTACTTTGATGAACAAACAAATCACTTCCTTTATTTTATTAGCATAATAATGTTGTAACCTATTCATCATATCACAAATTCCTATATACATATTTTTATCATAAAAAAATGATACATAATCCGCTCACAACAGTTCCGAACATAAGCTTTATATTTTATATATATATTCAAATTCATATATGCACATACATCAGGCAGATATGCTAAAGGAATTAGGCAAATGCAATCGGATTTGGCTGGCCAAATCTGTTCACTGCAGCACAGGTGTAGTGGCCAGATGTTGGTACATATATTTACATATATATGTGTTAGGTATGTATGTATATAGGCTATATAGCTTAAGTCTTAGCACTTTAACGTGATTTTCAGCACTTAGGCTTAGGATCGGTTTTGGTGGGTGGTGAATGGATGGGTAATGGACATCTTCTTCATTTATAAATTATGTGAGACGTATTAAATTTATTATTGTTTTTTTGGCATACTCACTTAACTGTTTGACGAGAATCTCAAATAGTTTCAAGCTATACAAGAGGCTCATATTCATCAGGCGCGGCGACTTTCAAACACTGTCTTATATGAGAAAGTCGAAAAACATTATAATTAATTTGCATATTAAATTAATTATAATGTTATCAGTTTACTCACGTAACTGTTTGACGAGGGACTCGGCTAGTTTTAAGACATGCTACAGCATGCGTCGTCAAACAGTTATGTGACAGATATAGATTTTCAATTTGGTAGCATTAAAAGATCATATATCGGAGCCTGTTGTTTTAATACTTGGTACAATTTTAAATTTCTCGTCTCTTTGTTTGAATTTGAAACTAATTTTCGCGACTATCAAGCTGCAGATAGTTTGACGAGGTCAATGAAAAACTAAATTAACAATACTTTGTCCACCGCTAATAAAAACCCAATTGAAGTTCAAGAGTAGCATAACAACAATAACAAATAAAAAAAAAATTATCACAAACAACAATTATATTTAATTAGAATACCCAGAAGAGCTAAATGAATCCTTATTTCCAGAATACAAAAGACTATTTTCCTAGAACTAAGAACAATAATGAATTATTATTGTAGCTAAATTTCACAGTAATCAACGATGTTTTTTTGTCTAGAAGACGTTTTATAAGTACTTGTTTACGATAGCGTTAGTTGGTAACATCGACATTATGTTTTTTTTACAACATCCCTAAGAAGTGTATGGATACGTTTTCCGCTCATCTATCAAGAAAAAAACGGTAGAAAACAAGTTTATGATGTCCATTTGTTGGGTCACGGACTTCCGTAGTCAATATTGAGTTGTGAACCACAGAAAGATAAGTCCGTACAAGTTCCGGAGCTGCGGACTACCTAGCAGGAACGGAGTGGTCTTCAGTAAGTATCTGATACTCCCTCTCGACTCGCCATTGTATGGACAAAAAAAGTCCGTACAAGTTGACAGTCGTGGGCCGAAGTTTTAAAACGCCCGCTTCTCATGCATGTCTCAGGGTTCGAAACCTACTAACGACATGTACAAATGTGACTTTCTCGGATCACCTGATGGTAATCAATCGCCGCCGCGTATACACCCGAAACAATAGAGACGTTACAAGTGACAAACCTTCGGGTCGGTTAAAGACTTTTCATCTATGAGGATTCAAAACATACCAACGAAAAGTACTAATGTAACTTGTCCCGATCACTTGATGGTAAGCAATCGCCGCCGCTCATGGACACCCGTAACGCCAGAGACGTTACAAGTGCGTGCGTTAAGGATTTTTAGGGAATCGGGGATTGGGAAGATTGGGAAGGGGGTAATTGAGCCACCGGTAACCTCACTCACACAACGCAAGCATCGTCGTCGATCAAACTGGCCCATTCGTGCCGAAGCATGGCTCTCCCACACGCACTTAGCGTAGCTTAAACTGGTTGAGTTATCTCGTCAAATATTTATGTGAACCAGTTGTATTGTATACATTATTCATTTAATTTGTCTCACGAGAATTGTGTTACAACTTATGAAATATGTCTTTCAATAATATTACTGCTACTCAGTATAAGATCATACAAAAAACCTTAGCATAAGCGAGTATACCATTATGACTTTTTGATGGTATAAGCCGGTAAATGAGCAGACGGATCACCTGATGGTAAACAATCGCCGTCGCCCATAGACACATGAAACACCAGAGGCGTTACAAGTACGTTGCCGGCAATCGGGGATTCAGAAGATTGCGAATGGTGGTAATTGAGCCGCCTGTAATCTCACTCACACAATGCATCCATTATTTCACGTCAGTTTTTTGTAAGGCCGTGGTGTCACTCCAGTCGTACCGGGCCGTTCGGACATAGCATAGCTCTCCCTTGTGCTCGTAGCGTAGTTTAAAACTAGTTGAGTTATCTCGTCAAATATTTACGTGAGTCAGCCGTAATACATTATTCAATTAATATGCCTCACGAGAATTGTGATACAAAAACAATTTCGACTTATGAAATATTATATCTTCCGATGATAATAAAGAGTATAAAATCATACAAAAAATCTAAACATAAGCGGCCATTCCATTATGACTAAACCTTTTATAAAATTTCTACACAATGGCGACCTCTCTAGGAATGTTCATTATCTTTATTTGTCCTCATAAAGTAATGAAACACAAAGCTTATTGTTATACTATATTCATTTAGCTTTTGTATATAAAAATGTTAAGAAAAATACTTGGATGTTAATTAATTTTTGCTTCAAGTATTGGTATTCATTATATTCTTATTTCTTTTCATTATAATGTAAATTCTTTGTCTCGTCCAATGGTGAGTTTCCTGTATTTTTTATGTTGTAAATAAATTAGGAGCAGTAATTAGTATAGTCATTACTAGCTTCGGTCAGCGGTTTTGCTCGTGGTTCCGTGAGATAAAAATTGTCCTATGTGTAATTCTACCCCTGTTTCAAATTCCGTTCCTATCCCTTCAGCCGTTTTGATGTAATTGAGTAACAAAAAAACACAAGCTCACAAACAATAACATTTATAATATTAGTAAGAGTAAATATTTTGTATATTAATAATAATTTGCAATCCCAATGCCCGATTTCCCATCAACCCTTAAATTCCTAACCCCAAAAACCAAGCAACGTCTTCGTAACGCTTTTGATGTTTCAGTTATCCTTAGGCGGCGGCGATTACTTACCATCAGTTGTCCCGTCTGCACGTTTACCGGCTTATAAAAAGGAGATGTCTTTTTAGTTTCTTATTTTTCAGCAACAGCACGACTGGAGACGAAAATTTCAAGATTAAACTTAATGGAAAATCCTATGTTCAAAATCAAACGAAAACGACAGTTCATATTAATGTTAATTTAACAATACAAAACCGTATTTTTTCATATCACCTCAACTTGGAAGTCAATTTAAACTTTCGTTTGACCAGGTAACCAAGCCCAAATCATCATCTACAGCGTTAAAAATCACAAGTACTGCATTATAGCACCGAGCACAGCACCATTGGAACACATGGAGAATGGAGCAAGGATTTGCGTCGGCAGCTCCACTACGCGATAAATTCAAAGCTTAGTGCCCTGATAGTAGGATTTAGAATAATCCCACAGTTCTACCTAATGGCTGCACATTCTACAAATGTCATGCTAACTGCACAGTTCTTTTAATGCAGTTTTATATTTCTGGAATTTTTCAGTCAGGATAATTTGTGTAGGTAAGTTTATGGGTGACATATATATTTTAAGTGTGGGAAAGGCATGCTTCGCTACTAAAGGGTGGGTTCGATCGTAGTGATAAAACGGCCTCACAGAATGCCGGTGTGAAACAATGGTAGCCTTCTGTTTTGCTCTGTAAATGAGTTCCTAATGCTCAGCTCTCTATAACTGCCTAGCGGGTTACCGGGGCTCCGGCACGAAAAGCAGGAGTAGGAACAGAATTGTATTTAGTCAGTAAGAGTCTGACACTGCCGCTTTCGTCGCCCAAGACGGGAAAAGTAAGTGGATGATTTTCCACCTCCAAAAAAAATGCCCAGATCTCCCCATCTTCAATCCTCAAATCCTCAACTGGCCGGCAACTTACTAGTAACTTTTCTAGTACAACTCATCATGTGATCGGTCTGTTCGTTTGCCGCTTATATTAGAGAAAATCATAACCAAACAACCAATTTTAAAGTCAGGATTTGGCAATATGTGTACGGTATTAAATGATAATTTCAAAATATTATTATCTGTGAACAAGCTGTCAGTTGTGCAGCTCAAAGTGTCAATATTGAATTGACGAGCTTTAATATATTCACATTCACTATGTAGTTACTGTTAGCTGTGTACAACCCCACCCTATTCTCCTGGTGGGTGTCAAACAAACCGATTAAAGGACTGTTACATTAGACCAGGAGGCTTACTTTTGAATCCAATTCCGATCGATCGATATTAACATTGTGAAATTTCTTATTCTTGAGTTGCAATACCAACGCCGATTTCACTATCACGTTGTGCTGTAGGAGGTTTTTTTTTTTTTTTTTTTTTTGAGGGTGGAAAATCATCCAATGACTTCTCCCGCCTTGCTTAGGCGGGTTACCGTGTCAGACTCTTACTCTAAAAACCACCCCGTTCCTAATGCCCGTCGAGCCGGAGCCCCGGTAAACCCGCTTTTAGTCAGTCCGGATTAAAATCAGCCCTACTGGGCCCCATCTGTGGTGTCATGGCTCTTTGAGGCGCGCGCAGTAACGCGACGCGATGCACGGGTCTGGTTCTGGTCGGGCGGCAGCTACCCTTGCTCAGTCCGCAGACCCGCACTTACGGTGGCCGGAATCGCGCGATCCCCGACGCCCGGAGTGTCTCTGGCTGCGTAAGGTTCGTTCTCTACGCGTAACTCCTCTAGTAGCAACTGCTTCGCAGAAGGTGAGACGGTATCCCAGTCCCCCTCGCTTTACCGCTTATATCAGTGCCGGACGCATAGGGCGCCGTCGCCGACCACATCCCTGAGGAACGGCGGTGTCAGGAGGGCAGACCGCAAGCGTATGTTCCACGTGTCCTCCGGGCGGTCTTCAAAGTGATGACACCCGGGCGTTTCCTGTCAGAAACAGGAACCTACCGAAGCTTCCATGTCCGGTAAGCACCTGCGTCAGGCGGTAGGTGAGGACGCCGTGGCGCCTCTTAGCCACTCCTCAAAGATGGGACTTACCGCTGCAATGACATTCGAGCCCAGCCCTTGGTTGCGACAGTCACTGCTGCCATTCCGCCATGAGATCGCGCCGGAGCTCATCCCGCCACGCATTAATCTGGCGCGGCAGTGGAGTTTCGCCCCGGCGACGCGCGTCGGCGCGCAAACTAAAGACGCGCGCGAGCACCTTCGCCTCCAAATCCCACGGCGGGAGTCCGGCAAGGAGGTTGGCCGCCTCTCCGGAGATCGTGCGATATCCGCGGATCACTCGAATGGCCATGACCCTCTGGGACGTGAGCAGCGCCCGAGCTGGCCGCCGCATCAGGTTCGGCGCCCACACAGGGGCTCCGTAGAGGGCCATGGATCGCACGATCCCCGCGTACAACCTCCGGCAGTAATTTGGCCCCCGAGGTTAGGCAGGAGCCGCTAGCTACGTCATTTCTACGTATAAAACGTAGGTACCTAGAAGTAATGTCACGCGATATTTCAAATCAATATCTCTACGAAAGTGTATATTTCTTTAAGAAAATAAAATAAAAAATACATGTCTAATGTTTTAAAATAATCTACAAGACGGATATCACTACATAGTATAAAACAAAGTCGCTTTTTCTGTCTCTATGTCCCTTTGTATGCTTAAATCTTTAAAACTACGCAACGGATTTTGATGCGGTTTTTTTATTAGATAGAGTGATTCAAGAGGAAGGTTTTTATGTACAATATATGCATAATATATCACCATTGCACCTATGCGAAGCTGGGGCGGGTCGCTAGTTAAAAATAAAAAATAGTCATTTATCCTATTACAGTAGGTATAGTACACAATTACAATGAATCAGTCGAGACCCATTCCAAATTATGAAGACTTAATGAGCATGGCATACGGCTATTTTTTAGAATGGTTCACGACTGCTTCAATTTAACGATGTCTTTCTTGTTTTAAAAATAAAAAATAGTAATCTACCCTATTACAGTAGGTACAGGACACAATTACAATCTCAATACCAATCCCACACAACTCGAGAACGAACCATCGAAATATCTTTACAGAACATAGCGTCATCGCAACATCAATCTGATGATAAGTGAGGCGGAAATCGACACGGTAGCTGACGTGGCATGTGAACCGTTTCATATTGTATATTGTATTGATGACATCTGTGTATAGTTGGAGGCGGGAGTTTTTATGTGTTGAAGTGATGTTTATTATGGTTATTTGATTGGTAAATTTACTTATTACATACAACATACATACAACAGTTATGTTAAATCGATCTTATATTGTTAAGTAAAATTTTGGCTTGTTTGTTGTGGTTTGATGTGAATAGGATAGGAGAGCCATGCTTCGGCAAGAATGAGCCGGATCGGCCGAAGTGATACCACGGCCTCACAGAAAACTGATGTGAAACAACGCTTGCGTTGTATTTCGTTGTGTGAGGTAGGTTACGGAAGGCCCAATTATCTCACTTCCCTATCTTCCCGATCCCCATTCCCCAACAACACTTAAATTTCTAATCTTCAAAAGGCCGGCAACGCATTTGTAACGCCTCTGGTGTTTCAACTGTCCATAAGGGGTGACGCTTGCTTACCATCAGGTGATACGTAGGCTCGTTTACCGGTTCATACCATAAAAAATACCAAAATACATTTCCGATCTACGAGATTCTTGATTGGCAGTTTTACCCTTCTGGTGAATAAATGGTATAGTTGAATTATTGGCGTACCATTTCGTAGTCCCAGAGAACACACACATATCTACATACATGTAGTAGGTCCATACAATGAGTTAGTTCCAGCCATTTTCTCCCAGCGCCAATGGTGCTGACGACCGTTACACCAAAAATTTATGACACTCCATGAGTCCGCTGTGCATTCGTTGATACTAACTTGTGATGCGACTGCTGCATAACAGAGATATCGGCTCGAAATGCATTCTATGTAAAATGTGGCGTAAAACTTCATCTTTTTGGCTTTGGGCCGAAATTACAATATGCAGTTTGACTTTGAGTCGAAAAAACTAAATGCAGTTACTATTCTAGATTTTTTAATGGTATAAGCCGGTAATCGAGTAGATGAATCACTAGATGGTAAGCAATCACCGCCGTTTATGGACACCCGAAACACCAGAAGCGGTTTAAGTACGTTGTCAGCCTTTCGGGGGCTAGGAATTTATGGGTTGTTAAGGAATCGAGCATTGGGAAGAATTATGAATGGGAATAATCTGACGATCCCTCTGCCCGTTTACCGGCTTATACCATAAAAAATCTGCCTAATTAAAGGGATAACAAAGGCCATAATTATAACTAAATAACTAAAAGTATATAAAAAAATATACGCGAGCCTCCCATTTCTCATACTTTCCAGGAATAAAACAAAATAATGTTGTTTACGTACTCCGAGAAACGTAGTAACTTATTAAGCAACAGCACTAGGCACTAACAAGCTCTAGACAAAAGCGAGCCAACACTAATAAATTAAAGTAATCATAATTTATTTCATGTGCCACCGTCACTCTAGTTAGCACAATACGCAGCTCTCACAATACGCCACTCTAACAATACGCCACTACGAGTACGCTGTCTAATTTCGTTTGCGTAGTAATTGTGTCCACGCATAAATTTAGAACGGTGACGTTTACCGAACAAATTGTTGGTACTTATTTATAGGAGATGTGCTAGGTTACGCCGGTTCGTGAATGATGGGTTTAGCGGTTTTCGGTTGTATTGCTTTGACTTTTTACTGCCTTGTTTTAGACTCAAAATCCGGCTCAATAATGTACCTATATAAAATTGTTCATCTTTATGTCGATTTTTAAATTCCAGTTTAGAATAAGAGTACTTTTCCACCAGAGATGTGCTGTGCTATGTTGCTGTTGATACGTTCCAATTCTCCCACACAGCACCGGCAGAAACTTACTAAGCTTGGTTGTGAAAGATGCGTGCTATGGAATTGCGTTATGGATGCCTTCTTTCCTTTCTTTTCCTTCTATCGATACATTGTATACTCGAACTGTGCATCTTCTTCGCAGTGGAAACGGTCACACAGTTTCACAGCTTAACTATTACATCTTCGGAGCATATTTGAATTTCCAAAAAAAATCTGACTTCTAGATTGAAGCTATAAAAGACAACATTAATCATTGTAGCAATTACCACAAATCATATTCCCTATTTTTAAACAGATCTTATAACCCATTATAAGAACAAAAAAACATAAAACCTCAATGTTCCAAGATTAATTAATAAAAAAAAAAACAATAAAAAGTTTTTTACGAACATTCGGTTGCTTTAATTCTTTACTTTGTACTGAAAACGGGCAAAAGGAAAATAAGCGATTCCGCTTTTAAAGTGTAATAAAATAATTAATTATTTATTTAATTGCTCTTAAGCTAGGAAATTATATTTTTCAACCATTTCGAGTGCGATTATGCTGTTAAAGGATTAGTGACCTAAAGTTATATAATATTACAGTAGGTTTTTGCCTGCGGCGTCGCCCACGTACTTATTTAGAAGATTCCTTTAGAGCTTTGAAAACCAATGGCATTTGGGTAAATGCTATCTGAATGAGTAAACAGAAATGGCAATGTTAAGGGCTTGCTCTAGTAGTGGGTGTTACTTTGTAAATATTCACCTCTGTTTGCTCTCTCATACCTTTTTGGAAGTACATTTCTCATACGTACAGCTAAGGAATGAAATTCCCTGCCGGAGTCTGTGTTTCCCGAAAACTATAACCCTGGAATCTTTAAATCAAGAGGGAATAGGTTACTTCTAGGTAAGCGCGCTCCATCGTCGACCGCATCGTCGCTTCCCATAAGGTGAGATAGTGGTCAAGCATGAACCTATAGTTAATAATAAAAAAAGGCGTCATACGTCACATCTACAGCCTATAAGTGGCCACTGCTGACTAGCGTGGTGGTTACATCACACTTGCACAATGCGTGTGGGCGAATTTAAACTTGTGATTAGAAATAATACTAGCCCAGGTTTCCTCAGGATGTTTTCCTTCACTGTTTGTCAGTGGTGTCTAAATAATCTAAAAAGTTCTCATCTATAACTCGGAAAATGTCACACGTGGTAATTGCCGTTGTTCCGCACATTTCTATTGTTTTTGCCTATTTCTTCAGAGCTTAGGTTTTATTATAATGCGTATGTTATTTGTCCATCCATGATGTGTGTAATTTAGTCGTTTATACTTATATATAACTAACATTAATTATGAGTAAAATATAAAACTATAGTCAGCACTATCTAAGAGGTCGATTCGGACGTCTGTCAGTCTATGGACTGCACGGTTAGTGCGGTGGCTGGGCAACTGGCTGCCGCGCAACGGGTAGCGGGTTCGATTCCCGCACGGAGTAACTCTTTGTGTGAACCACAAATTGTTGTTTCGGGTCTGGGTGTCATGTGTATGTGAACTTGTATGTTTGTAATCGCACCTACGACACAGGAGAAAATCCTAGTGTGGGGCACGTTTTTATTGAAAAAAAAGAATACGGTAACTTGTTACGATCGTCCTGGAATATCAACGTAAGAAATTAAAGAAAATCTAAATCATAATATCAATTAATTACTTCGTTACTCATTAATTTACATAAAGAATACCATTTATAAGCATCAAATTTATCTTTATATTATAGAATTTTATTTAATGGACTAAGGGGGAGGCGTTTTGTAAGGAACTGCTGAAGACGTTGACATCTCTCGGCTGATGATGATGATGATGACATGGTAACTGTCAGTTAATTATGCCAAATAACGTTTTAAAAGCTTACTATACAAAAGATTCATATTATTAAGTGAACTCCAATAACATAACAAAAATATTAAAACAAAACACAACAATAGAAACCAATTAATTCGCAAAATTACAAACACGGGCTAAGTCCAAAATTTATGTAGAACTGCATATATCCGGATTAAACAGCTTCGGTCCGGATTTCGGCGCTCGCTACCGGTAACTGGCCAATCAGAGAATGCTAATCTCAGTTAGTTGGGATAAGCCTTATGTTATTGTCGGTAGCACTTATCATTTGATCAAACAATGATAATTGGGTGATTGTAATTAATTCTGTAATGTATTCATTACTTATTGATTGGATGCTGGGTACAAGATGTCGTGTTACTTGGGAGAAATTCGAAATACATTATGTTGAGAAATACTATACATTCTAATATTAGAACTTGAGATGGGATATTTACCATGTTTATCTATTTTTATAAGTTTCCGATATACACAATTCCGATAAACATGGTAAATATCCCGTATCAAGTTCTAATATTAGTGTTAGTGACCATGTCAGTTTAAAAAGATATACTATAGATTCTGTTCAGTATGTTAGGTGTTTAGGATATCTCAAAGTAGTTTGAAATTGAATTCAAAACCTAAAATTCATAGAAATTTTCGCAGCGATTTCTGAGCCTATAAAACCTTGATGTATCTACAACCTGCCTGTCAAATGTAGAGATATAGGTTCACGATGACGGCTGCAGCGTTGCTTTAGCGTTACAGCAAAATAATTCATTTTACAATTTTTGTCTGTCTGTTCGGGTTGGCTAATCTCTGAAAAGTCTGCATCAATTTTGACAGGACTTTTATTAGCAGATAGCTGATGTACTAAGGAGTAACATAAGTCACAAAGTCCATTATATACGCGAGCGAAGCTGTGAGCATCAGTTAGTATTATCACATTTGCTTTAACGATATTTCATTTAGATCCTGTTTTATAAAATAAATATTGTGTTACCTACTTCATGTTATAAATTTCTACTACATAGTGGTTCGAGGAAATGATACTAAACTATTTGTATTTCCAGCTAGGAGTGTTCTAGGTACTACTTTTATATGAGCATCGTTATAACCGGCTTAAGTGTTATATCATCAAAATGGAATGTTTATTATTTTCTAAAATAAAAGACAATATGAAATGAACATTTTGAATTTGATATGGTTGTTACTTTTTTGGTTGCAATAATAAGAGATATGGAACCCAGAAATTACACATTACTCTTTTTTGAAGGAATAAAATCATCCAAAGTCTTCTCCCGCCTTGGGCGAGGCGAGAGGGAGTCTCAGACTCGTACTGACTAAAAACCACTTCGTTTCTACTCCTGCTTTTCGAGCTGGAGTCATATTAGTAATACACTATTTTATATTAGCAATAAGCAGTATGTATGTATATAAAAAATATGTCTCAACTGCTTCTTGTCAATTATTTATTTATTATTTTATTTCTTTATTCTGCTTCAATAAGATACTTACTCTGTCCTCAAAAGGCAATAAAAACCTCAAACAATTGAAAATCAACTGCCATTGTAAACTCCATAAAGTTTATCATTCCTTCGTTGATTCGGTAACGACCGGCGAAATCCGGGCTCTGGCTGGATCTAACCAGATTTATGCAGTTCAAACTGGCTTCAGACTTGAGACGAAGGAAATGCAAATGTGGATTTAAAGGTAGATCAACGGCGGCGACGGAGTCGTTCAAGTTTTATGTCAGCTGTTTTTATGTTCATCAGCTTTTTTGGTTATTTTTATGACAAGTATTTTTATGTAGTTTTGTTCTTGTGTTAAGGTCCATTTTTCTATAGCTAATGGGTGCACATTATACTCTATCACATTACAGTATCATCAGTCTAAAAGTGGCCACTACTGTTGTTACAGTTGCTCAAACCTTTTACCATAGAAGGTTTGAGCATTATTTACCACGCTTGTTCAATATGGGTTGGCGTTTTCAAACTTATATTTAGAAATTATTAAGCCTTAATTTTAAGGTTTAATATACGCAATAAACCTGGTATTTTTGCGTACACTGTATAGTGTCTAACGGTCCAAATATTGCTGTAGTTTCTATAGTCAATGCGTATATATTACCATTGCACGCAAAAATATTATATCTTTGATTGCATCAAAACCTAAAATTGTTAGTCAGATTGTCAAAAATATGATTGCATATGTGTTTCCAATACTTATAAAGGATATAAATGATTCCAACATCACACCAATTCACGTACAAATAAAGTTTTCTAGAACAAAAACTAGCACCATAAGTTGCTCTTGATAGTTCAATGTCTAGACCAAAAATAGTTCTTAGCTCCACCAATATTGGGTCGAACTTTGTTTGTGGGGAGAGCTTGTTTATATCTTTCCTAGATTGCGAAACTTTTGTAGTTCAAAAGAGAGAAAAGAATTTTTTGTTCACAGAATTCGGGCACGGTCACAATTGGTTTTCATTGTAGATAAAAAAAGATACCAAACGTGTTCATATTGCGTTCGCAAAATGGCGTCGATTTTCGCATGACGTTTTGCCGCGCAACGAAATATGTAATGAATTGTCCTTGCTTTGTTTTTTTTTGTAGGTTATGATGACATATTTAAGGCATAAAAAAATCAATCAACGTCACGCCTTTTATCACCATGAAGGGGTAGGCAGAGGTGCTCCTTACGGCACGTAATGCAGCTATACAATGTACACCCAATTTTCACCATTTGTGTATTTAAAAGTCCCGTGTAATAGGGGGTGAACCTATTGCCATACTGAGCAATACACTTATTATAGCACCTCTGCTTACCCCTTCGGGGATAGAAGGTGTGACGTTGCTACTGCTACTAATACTTAATTTAGTTATTCGTTATTATCATCACTAAAAACTGAAGATATGCAGATATTTAAAGAATTTTTGGCAGTTTTCGTATGACCAGAAAACAATGCCTATTATCTCAAAACTTATTCAAGGGTACTTTTTCAATATTACTTTTATATTTATGTATTATCACGCGAAAGGAGTTCCTACAAAGTTTTGACAAAGAGCTCTTTATGAATACTTGAAACTTTTTCTTTGGTTTGTGTTTGAAATTACTTGTAACTTAGCTTTATGTAGTGTGAAGTGTAATGCAGGCTACACAGCTTAAGATTTAACTGTGCAGTATTAACTGTACAGTCGGACTGTACAGATAGACTGTACAGTTGAATCACTGATGAACTATGCAGTTTTGACTGCACGGTTGATGTTCGATTCTCACACGGAGCAACTCTTTGTGTGATCCATAAATTGTTGTTTCGGGTCTGAGTGTCATGTATATGTTAACTTGTATGTTTGTAAACGCACTCACGACACTGGAGAAAATCCAAGTGTTCTTTTTTTAAAAAAAAACGATGGTTTATGTATATCCGATTTAACTGCGCAGTTTTAACTGTACTGACAGTTAAATTGTATGGTGTGTATCCAGCATAAGAGCTGTTTATTGAAATAAAAAAAACAGCGCTTTTTGTTAGTAACTAGAAAATATTATAATGGAGCTTCTTCCTATGGGCCAAAAAATTATATTAAACATAATTATAAGAACTTACCATTGTTATGTAGTCTTCTTTTTAACCTGAAAACAGAATAAAAATATTAATTACTATACATTTTCATTAGTACAGTTTTGTAGGAAAATCTATACGAGGTATAAACGGAACGCTCCCGAAAAACGTCACAATTGTTTTTATATTTTATGTGTCAAAATTTTATAATTTTAATCGTTTTGTTTTCGTGTTATTCATTTAACATCAGGCTTTAGTACTTGATTACAACTATTATTACATAAAAAAAATATTGAATTGAAAATAAAACTCGTTTTTTACCATCACCTGTTTGCGGCGTTTGAGAGCGTTCCGTTTATACCCTGTATAACTTTTTCAAAATTGCAGTTTGGTATTCACACATGCCATCACCATTCAGTTAAAGGTGCTATAATCAAAAATACAGTAGGTAATCCATTTGATGTAACAAAATAGGAACCACGTCTTTTAACATCCGAAACGATAGAGATATGCAAACACAATGCATCCCACATTTCAACAGTTATAGCCTAAACCTATAAACGTTTTTTTGCCAAACGCCAGACCCATTTTCAGGCCACTTGATTTGTTTTGTTCCATAGTAAAGTTATTAAAATTATTTCAAAATCTTCTATGTGTTATATCAAAGAGCGACGAGGTGCTTTAAAACCCTCATCATTCCCATTTTCAACTATCCCACTAAAAGTCAAAAAGTAAAAGCATTTATTTCAATTAATCCTTAATTAGCCACTATTGAAACATCAAATTGAATTGCCTGTCAGTCTGTCCGGCAGTGAAGGTGCTCATTCTAAAGAGTAGCTTCGGATGGAGAAGACTGTGAAGCTAGGTGCTCGTTCCTAAGTGTAGCTTCAAATGAAGAAAAACGAGCAAGAAAATCCATCGTTACTTATATTTTTATAATTACCATCTTGAGACATATTAGGTATTATAAGAGCAAAACGTTCCATCGTTGTTCATAAAAAAAATATAGAAACTAAAAAACCAAATCATCCAATAAGTAAAACTATAAAGCACTACCTATATATACGTACCTATATAGGTATCTACCACCAATAAGTCCACTAGGAACAAACAGCAAGGAATCACAATATTTGAACTAGACGCTAGGTAAATCCTATTACCAAGCAAAGTCGAGTTTGCAACTTTTTCCAATCGGCTTACAGTACTGTTGTGCAGAAAAGCGTTACTGTTCAAGCGGAATGAATCTCTGCCATTCCATTTTATAGCCCATTGCACGCTTTTAAAGTGTATTTTGGATAGTTTTAAGGATATTAGTTGGTTTAGAGGGGTATTCTGTTGCTAGTGGAATTTTTGGATTTAGTTTTGTAATGGTACTTAATTATTTACGGACATTACAGACTGATAATGGCCGGATTCTTAAGGATTGAAAATTAACTCCTAATGATATCTATAGTTGTTTCTGTGTGGGAGAGCCATACATCGGCACGAATGGGCCGGCTCGACCGGAGTGATACCACGGCCTCACAGAAAACCTACGTGAAACAACGCTTGCGTTGTGTTTCGTTTTGTTAGTGAGGTTACCGTTAATACCCCCTTCCTAATGTTCCCAACAATCCCCAATTCCCCAACAACTTTTTAATTACTAACCCCCATGTCCATGAGTGGCGGCGGTTGCTTATTATCAGGTGATCCGTTTGCTCGTAAAGTAAGACAAACGGTCGAATGCCATTTACTTTTGATCTCGGTAAACGTAGAAGAAACTCATACTTAGCCCCCTGTATAATAATAATAGCCTTAATTCAGACAATATTTACAATACATTAAACAAATATAAAGATAAATTTTGCATCGATCCTGTCTGTATGTCACTTGCCCCCTGTATAGTATTCAATAAATATAATTATAAAAGTTTATAACAAAAATAAACCTTAAATACCGTAGAACAAGATTGAATTTTGTCTATAACTGTACTTTTACAAACAAAGTTTCCTTCTTGCTAGCTAGACGTCCGGCTTAAATCTTTACATAGACGAGTGTCAAATTACCCACTATTACTTCTTACTTATAACAACTTTGTTTTTCAATACATTCATTCATAGTATTTGATTTTATAATACTGGAGTGTATGTAATATTTAAACGTGGGAGAGCCATGCTTCGGCACGAATGGGCCGGCTCGACTGAAATGATACCACGGCCTCACAGAAAACCGACGTGAAACAACGCTTGTGTTATGTTTCATTGTGTGAATGATTCCACAACCCTTTTTTTTTTTTTTTTTTTTTTGAGGGGGAATATCATCCAATGACTTCTCCCGCCCTGGGCGAGGCGAGAGGGAGTGTCAGACTCTTACTGACTAAAAACCACCCCGTTCCTTCTCCTGCTTTTCGAGCCGGAGCCCCGGTAAACCCGCTAGGTAGTCCGCAGCTCCGGATCAGGCATCAGCCCTACTGGGCCCCATCTGTGGTGGTCTGATGGCTCTTTGAGGCGCGCGCGGAACGCGACGCGCCGCACGCACGGGTCTGGTTCTGTTCGGGCGATGAGCTACCCTTGCTCGCCGACCGCAGGCCCGCACTTACGGTGGCCGGAGATCGTCCCGCGATCCCCGACGCCCAGAGTGTCTCTCGCGAATCCACAACCCTTGAATTCCTAACTCCCCAAAGGCCCGCAACGCACTCGTAACGCCTCTGATATTTCGGGTGTACATGGGCATTATCGATTGCTTACCATCAGGTGATACGCCTGCCCATTTACTGGCTTATACTATAGAAAAATCTAGTTGATCGACTGGTCGCAAGTGTGACTGTCAAACAAAAGGTCCCAGTTTGGAGCTCCGAAATAGTGTTACAATAAATACCAGGAGTTTCTATAAAAGCCTCAATGATAGCATAGAGATTTTAAATATCTCCGTTTACCATCAAAAGGTTTATTTATTTTATTTTTAAAGTGAGGCCTATAATTCCATGGATCTCCAAACGTAACCAGTGTAAAGTGAGTTTTATATTATGTGCACAAAGCACATAATTGTATTCATAGTAATTTCATTATGAGATTCTCAATTCTTCGATTGTATGGTTAGTGCGGTGCCTGGGCAAATGACTGCCGTGAAACGAGTACCGGATTCGATTTCCGCACGGAGTCCACTAAATTTAGGTCCACTAAATTTTGTTTAGGGTCTGGGTGTCATGTGAACTTGTATATTTATAAACGCACCCACGACACATAAATATCCTAGTGTGGGGCAACATTTAAAAAAACATCTATCTACCCTTTCAAGTTAACCACTTTATCTGATTATTCAATATACAAAATGAGCATAATAATTATTATAACGTTCACAAGTAAAAATCTATTAACTCAACCGAATTAATTCAACCGATAATTGAATTTAATCAGAGCAGTGTTCGAATAATTCACTGCCTGTCCTGTCCGGAAAAATAACGGATGCATTTTAAAATTCATACAAAACCGTTCATATGAAACACTATTACTTTTTATTTCACTTCACATTCTCATTATAATATTAAAACTACCATCCCATGCCACGCAAAAACAAACCTTAAAATAACTTCACAAACTTCCAATTTTCCTTCCCTGCAAAACAGAAGCCAACAGCTTCATAACCGTACAAGCAAAATTCCGCCTTCAACTTTCAGAGACAGAGTTGAAAATCCACTGCAAGTTTGCAGCAAAGACAACGAGTAACCAAAGCTGACTCTTGTAGTTTGCTATTCTGAAATATGTCGTTTGTTCTTTAGAATAAAGTTCAAAGTAAAACTTACGTGTGGAGATGATATTTTGTGCTCGTTGCGTCAACATCGGGCAAGTCATGTGTGTTGGAGACAAGCAAGGCATCTGCAAACAAACAAAATACTATTATATATAGATACTGGGATTTACGTAAGACCTGTAGTGAGCTAGGAAAAAATCTAGACTGTGCTCAGGTATTATCTTTCGCTTGTTATACTGGGTGACTTGAGAATTTATGATGAGACAGTTTTTTATGCTGTGTCTTTTATGTAGACTAGATTGTTTTGTTGGATGAAAAGTGATTAGTATGTTTGCGAAGCTAAGTTTTGGGAGTTTCTGGGGCAAGACTTCGTTAAGTTTTTAGATTTTTGAGACTATCTGTCTCAGTATATACATCAACAGATTATAAATGGCCACTACTGACCAAAGACTTCTTTTCACATGGAGAAGGTTTCAGCATTAACAACCACGCTTGCTCAATGCGGGTTGGCGATTTCAAACTTATAATTAGTAACCGTTATCTTATATGACAAAATAAAAAATATGTGTCTAATATTTTTTTAATTTTCTAACGGATGGACTAAATAGATTTTTAATATTCATATTTCCTCATCATCCCTATTGGCGGGTATTACAGAATTTACCCTTAACAATCTTCATTTGCCAAGCAAAAATAGACCTTAAGAGTTTTGCTGAAAAACAACGACTTACTTAAGTTATCGAACACCTTAAATAAGGTTTAAAATGAACTCGTCACTTGTCGGTTTTGATGTAATGAAATACTCAACTCGGGAATAAGATTTAGAAAATTCGTTTTTGGCTGTCAACGTAAAAGGAAAAGTTAGAAGCAAAGTTACTCGACTTTTGGGGAACAAGAAAAACATGAGTTTTAATGGTATAAGCCGATAAACGAGCAGACGGATAAATTACCTGATGGTAAGCATTTGGCGCTGCCCATGCACACTCGTAACATTACAATTACAAGTGCGTTGCCGGCCTTTTGGGTGTTAGGAAATTTAAGAGTTCTTCGTGAATTTGGGAAGGTAGGTAATCGGGCCTCCGGTAACCTCTCTCACATATCGACAAAGCGCAAGCGTTGTTTCACGTCGGTTTTCTGTGAGGCCGTGGTATCACTCCAGTCGTGCCAGCCCATTCGTGCCGAAGCATGGCTTTCCCACCCTTTCTTATAAAACTGTAATTCAGGGTTTGGTTTTTATGGTAAACTCTGGCGGTATATATAAAATTTCTCATAAAAAAAAACTAGCTGATGCCCACGGTTTCACTTTATCTATTCACTAACCACTCTGACAAGAAACCAAACGATCAAACATATTCCTTTTATAAGTCTCAAAACGTAACAAAAAAAACCCACATTTACTCCACAATAAACACCTCATTACCGAACTAAAGTATAACAAGAAAGTGCATCCTACAAAACACCCAGATAGTACTAGTTCACCAAAAAACACACAGAGTAAAAAACTTCCCTCACTACACATCTGCACAAAACAGTAGGGCAACGTATTCAGGCTGTTTGCATACGGACTATGCTCTGTGTTCATTAAAATGCATGAAGTGACGTCATTCGGGAACATAGAGTATTTTGTGGGAGTATTTGTGCCTACTCGGGCGAGACTCTGTGAGGCTTTTGGTTTTAAGTGAGGGAGAACTGTTATGTGGATGCGAAAGGCTGAAGAAATAAATTGTTATGGTGTACAAGAGATTTTTGATACAGGAAATTGGTTGATAATGACGATGTTTTTTTTACGATCGGTAAATTTGCAGATGCATCACCTGATTGTAAGTAATCGCTACCGCACGCGAATCACCAGAGGCGTTACAAATGCGTTGCCGGCCTTTTGGGGGTTATGAATTTAAGGGTTGTTAGGGAATCGGGGATTAGGAAGATTGGAAAGGAGGGTAATTGGGCCTCCGGTAACCTCACTCACACAACGTAAGCGTAGTTTCACGTCGGCCATGAAACAAAGCATGGTGAGGCCATGAACGCCAGTCAAGCCGGCCCATTAATACCGAAGCATGGCTCTCCTACACTTTTTATTATGATGAAGAAAATTCGTATCATTGTGAGAAAGTCTGAATGTGATTAATTATGGATTTTGTATAAGTGGTTCAGATCAGTAAATGAAGTTAAAAAAGTAACAAAAATCAACTGCCTTTTAAATATTACTATACTCTAGCAACTAAAGTTACTTATCAGTTTACCTTTTCAAAGAAAAACAAACTTTATGTTATGACTTTTGAAGTTTCATTTTAACAATTCGTTGAAATGTTCCTTTTTCGTGGGAAACTTCCAGGTAAGTTTGTAACTAAGAACCCACTTTTAAGTTAAATGAAATTCAAAAATAAAAATTATTCACTTAAATGCTTGTACATATTTGAACCAAATATAAACAACGAAAAAAAAACAAAGTTGTGTTCATATAAAACTAGCTTCTGCTAGCAACTTTGTCCGCAGTCTCGTGAGATAAAAAAATGTTCTGTGTTATTCCAGACCATTGTCTACCTCTGTTCCAAATTTCATCCCGATCCCTTTAGCTATTTTGACGTGATTGAGTAACAAACACACAAACTCACAAACATTCGCATTTATAATATACCGGGACTCCGGCTCGAAAAACAGTAGTAGGAACGGGGTGGTTATTAGTCATTAAGAGTCTGATACTCCCTCTCCCCTCACCTAAGGCAGGAAAAGTCACTGGATGATTTTCCCCTCTCACAAAAAAAACCCATCAGATAACAGGTCTGCTCATTTGGCCCCTATTTCATAAAACTAGTGAATGACGCATCTACTCTACTCCATCTAATCTTTGCAAACTGCGCTTTTATCACTGGCTAAGAGAGATTCTTTTACGATGTGTAATAAAAACAAGTTTGCAATGTATAAAAAAACATCGGTTTTCAGTATTCAAATAGTTTCCGTACATAGGATGAGAGTATGTGAACGTTTATGTATTTCAAATGAGTGCATTTCCATCTGCGCTCTTTCTGCAACGAGCGTAGAGCGTGTTTCTTTTGTTCTTTGTTAGTCTAGACAGAGAGATTATAAAGATACCTTAGTATATTTAGGTGCTTTTGGCAAGTTTGCGAACTATTTTTCAGCCAGCTATCTTAAATTTTAAGGAATCCCAACGCTATGGACACTTAACAACATTTTGGTTTTCACCAATCACCCTTTCTGTAACGGCGCGTCGCGTTCTGCGCGCGCCTTGAAGTGCCATCAGACCACCACGGATGAGGCCCAGTAGAACTGATGCCTGATCCGGACCTGCGGACTACCTAGCGGGTTTACCGGGGATCCGGCTCGAAGGGCAGAAATGGGAACGGGGTGGTTTTTAGTCAGTAAGAGTCTGACACACCCTCCCACCTCGTCCAAGGCGGGAGAAGTCATTGGATGATTTTCCCCACTCAAAAAAAAAAAAAAACATTTCTGTAAAGCACCCCTAAGGTAGTTGGTGAAAATGGCCTTAGGAGTCTTTATATAGCCTATACGGTAAACGAGCAGACCTATCAGACCTTGATAGCAAGTAATCAGCTTCGCCAATGGACACATCAGAGGAATTCTATGTACGTTGATATTTTATACCTACTATTACCTCACTTACGTAATAGTAACCTTACTCACAGACGCTGTTTCACGCTAATTTTCTATTAAGTCGTGATACCGTGACTTAATAGAAAACTCCGTTTAAGCTAACTTAATTAGGAATCAATTTTTTTTTAATCTTTATTATATTTTTTTTGAGGGGTTTTTGTCCAACAAGGATATGTCAACCCCATCATACCTTATAACAACAATAAATTCATTTGTTATAAATAAAAAAAGAAAAACTAAACTGACTTATAAATAAAACTATAAATCTGCTCTTCACTGCTGAACAATTAACATTAACCTACACATTTTTTTTGCAGCAGGAATCATACTTGTAATCTCTTGTTTCATGCCGCTTAGGCAGCAGTCACCCCCGAGCTGCGGAAAACCTTACGGCTTACTGGTGCTCCTTTTCTAAACACATCCAGTTCTAAGCACAAGTAGGAATGGAGTGGTTTTAATCAGTAAGAGTCCGACATTCCCTCTCGCCTCACCCATGGGAGAAGTTATGCAGCAGGCATCCAACCAAATATTTTCATGTATACGGAACGTGCGTGTGGAAATGTATTTTTGCAAATATTTTTTTTTAGTCTTTGTAACAGTTTCAATATACATATTTCTCTCAGTTCAACATTTTTTTTAATACCTACATATCAAACCGAAATGGTTTGATATGTAGGTAAATAATTATTATTTTTGGTTTACTTTCGAACAAAAATGTATACAGAGAACTTTTTATAAGCATTTTTATAAGTATCATCATCATCATCATCATCATCATCATCAACATATCAGCCACAAGACGTCCACTGCTGAACATAGGCCTCCCTCAATGACTTCCAGATAGACTGGTTGGAAGCGACTTGCATCCAGCGGCTTTCGCGACCTTAATTAGGTCGACTCCTTATGCCATGTCCTTTATAGGCATACGATTACTAATCTTATACAGAGTATCCTTGAAGTCGACGTCCAAATGGCATTAAATGATAGGCAAGGTTCCAACTGTTATCAGAAAAATAAGGACTTGTAGCCACAAGAGTCAAAAGACCGGCAAAGGGTGTACTATTTCGTGGATAACACACAAGTCACTGTAATTTAATAACTGTAGGGAGTAGAACATAATTATTTGTTTTGAGAACCACAACAAACAAAACAGTCAAATCTAATCATTTCATTACCATATACACACCTATTATATAGCACATAAGTGCTATAATCGCATACAGTATTACCTAAGCTAAACAGCTTAAGATTCATTAATATGTAGAACAATACTACATTGTCGGTAGCATGTTCCTACGTTATCAATTATTAATAATATAATAATGCTTTTGTATAATTATTATGCTTAATTAGGCTTTGTTTTTGAGGGGGGAAAATCATCCAATGACTTCTTGGGTGAGGCCAGAGGGAGTGTCAGACTCTTACTGACTAAAAACTATCCCGTTCCTTCTCCTGCTTTGAGCCAGAGCCTGGTAAACCCGCTAGGTAATCCGCAGCTCCTGGTTGGGCCCCATCTGTGGTGGTCTGATGGCTCTTTGAAGCGCACGCGGAACACGACGCGCCACGTGCACGGATCTGGATCTGGTCAAGCGGCGAGCTACCCTTGCTCACCGCCCGCAGACATGAGATTATGGTGACTAGAGATCATCGTACGATCCCAGACACTCCGGGCGTTATAATATCGATCGACTTGTTCTTATAGTAAATTTCATTAGAAGATATTTTTTGTTAGAAATTGAACCTTAATTAGTAAACAATAATGCATCTTTACTTAACATAAAAATTATTACTGAACTAAACAATCAAAGCAAGTCAAAAACCCACTTTATCACCTGCAAATAAAGTACAAAATACAAAAAACATTTGCACTAGAACCAATCCCACTCAATACGATAAAACCACACCAAAGAAGAGTTCTTAATTTAAAATTCGAACACAAAATAGAATCGGAATAAGCATTACATCTTTAATCACACACCCAATTGGAAATTCCGGAATCGATTCCCTCTATTTGTATTCGATTAAGGCTGGTGTACAGGGTGTTACAGGAATATATCGTCTCTATACATCAGCGTCATGCGCTTCAAGAAATGTATGAAGGAATTGACGTGAAAAATGATGAACATTTATCAAGAAAGGAAAAATATAATAACGCCTTTTTTTTGAAACCACCTGTGTATAATGTTGGATCGGTGTAAACGAGTTTCTATGTGTTAGTGATCGGTTTTTTTTTTTCTGTGGCTTTGATGGTGACGTCAAATAGTACATTATGTCATGTATTTTGTAACACGTATGTAACTTAACATCAACGTACTTTTTTCTATTATATCGTCACGCCTTTTATCCCTGAAAGGGTAGGCAGAGGTGCACATTATGACATGGATTGCCACTGTACATTGTACACCCACTTTTCACAATAATAATTTATGTTGTAAGTCCCATGTAATAGGGGGTGAGCCTATTGCCATATACTGGGCACAATTCCAGACTCCGTGCTACGACTGACAAATTTTCGAAAAAAGCCCAGTAATCATCTGCCCGACCCGGTAATCGAACCGGATACCCCTTGTCGCAACGAGGCAGGCTAGTCTAGTTTAAAAAAAAATCTAACACTATTCCACACTAGATCGTATGGAAAATTTGCTCTCAACACACACACACACTTAAAATACCTTACTACGATGATAATATTAAGTTATTAATACTATTATAATATGTTATTATAACATAATATATAATACATAATCCCCATTTCGCCTACATACCACATTAATGATAATATTTAACTGAAAATTTATCAAAGGGCTTTTCGTAAGCCCAAACGGATTTCGCAAAAGATTATTTCAACATTAAACTCAACATAAAGAGTTGCTATAGTGATAATATGTATACAAGTTATTATATGTAGAATAATAATATTGTATACATCACATCAAAAGCTTATAAGTGGCAACTGCTGACCAAAGACATTATCTCACACGTAGAACGTTTGAGCATTAATCACCACGCTTGTTCAAAGCGGGTTGCCGATTTCAAACTTACAATTAGAAATTATAAGCCCAGGTTTCTTCACGATATTTTCCTTCACTGTTTTTCAGTGGTATCTAAATAATTTTAGAAAGTACATATTTCGGAAAAAGATGTATTAATACTTGCTGTTGCTAAGTTTCGAATGCGCACATATTATACTGGGCACAATTCAAGACTCCGTTCTACCACTGAAAAATTATTTTCAAAAAACTGAAAACAGCCAGTAATTCTTTGCCCGACCAGCAAATCGAACCCGAGACCATTTGTTCAGCAGTCGCACTTACAACCACTCGATCAACGAGTTCTAGTAGATATGTTTAATTGTATATATGTACATATTATATATGTATGTATGTGATACGTAATTAATTACATTGGGGCAAAAGGCGAGAGTAAAGATTAGTCTTGGCTTACGATTAATTACTGGTATCTTTCTGTTGTCGTTAATGTAATGTCGAATGTAAGAAGTCATTTATTGTTTGGTTTCGTATCCGGACTATATAATCTTTTATAATGGCCCCGTACTTCGCTTCTCGAAGGGGTAGGCAGAGGTGCACAATATACAGTGATAGATACAATAAAATTTTCAATAGTTATGTTGAGTGTATGAGTCCTATGTACTGTATACAGGGCCAACATTTTAGTCTCCATGATATTTTTTAAAGCCGGTAAACGGGCAGACAGATCACCGGATGGTAAGCAATCGCCGCCGCTCATGGACACCCGAAACACGAGAGGCGTTATAAGTGCGTTATCGGCAAATTTTAGTTAGGGGTTAGGGATTAAAGTAATCAGGAATTGGAAAGAAGGGTCATTGGGCCTCCGGTAACTTCACTCACACAAGGAAACACAACTTAAGCGTTGTTTTCTCAATATATTTACGTGAGTAAACAGAAATTATTTAGTTAATTTAGTACGTCTGACGATAGTTTTTAAAAAGAGTATTCAAAAATAAGCAACAAGCTTAGAACAAAACTGTCAAAAACACCAAAAATATGCTAACCCAACCACGATCGACTTCCATTCAAAAAGCCTAAACTCCAGCTCAGTGGCTAGAAAGTAAATTACTATTAAAATATGTAGGTTCAACATAATTTAGACGAGAGCTATCATTGTCACGTAGACACAGCTTCAAAGGGTTGCCTTCCACAAAATATTGCAATATTTTTATACTGTGGATAATAATGTGGATGGAAATATCTGAGCTAGTGATTTCAGGGCTGTCCCGTTGAATTGGAGTCGGGTTCCGTGATAAAATATTTTATTTATTAGTTAGTGAGAAGTAATAAATGTAAATTATGTGAGAGCTATTTATTTAACTGTTATAGGACCAGACTGTACGGTTGGCGCGGTGGCTGTGCAACTGGCTGTCGTGCAATGTGTAGTGGGTTCCATTCCCGCACGAAGAAACTCTTTGTACGTGATCCACAAATTGTTGTTTCGGGTTTTGCTGTCATGTGCATGTGAACTTAAATGTTTGTCAACGCACCCATGAAAGACAGAATACAAGTGTGGGGCCTCATTATTTTTTTATGCTAATCAAGGTGGAGTAGGATATATTTCGTCATCACTGACCACCTACTCTTCCCGGATGTTGTCAAAATGGCTGAAGGGATCGGGATGAAATTTGGAACAGGGGTAGGTTATAGTCTGCAATAACACATAGGACACTTTTATCCCACGAAATTTCGGGTGAAATCACTAGCAGGAGCTAGCTCCTCCATTTTACTACTAAAATAAATAAATTTTAAAATAAAATACCACAATATTTTAACCCTTTCGCCACGGAACTCTAGTAGCACGACTATCTAGTGGTGGACTCATTAAAATTTGTACACCTCGATGCGTTCATGAGGAGAGCTGTAAACAAAGCCCTACATTTTGTTTAGTAAAGAAAAAAATATATTCCCCTCTCATTCTATCGCTCCTATCCATCATTATGTTCGAAACAATTTTTTTTATTTCGTTTTTTTTTTGTTCTTGTTTACGTGTTCATAATGATTTTTTTTTTGTAATTGAAAACAAAGTTCTTTGGAGTTTTGTTTCTGTTTTAATGTAATTGTTTTTTTTTTTGTATATTTTGTAGATTGTATGTTGTTTTAAGATTTCGATTAATTATGTTGTATTGATATTCTAGTAGAAGTTTGTGTGACTAAGTAGTATGGATGATAAAAATTGTCTTATTTTAGGCAAACTAGAAGACACTTTTACTTTTAGGTAATAACCTGATGTTATGTGATTATTCAGCGATGCTCTTGGCAACTTTATATTAACTGTTTTAATAGTAAGGTATATATTATGCAAATACAGTCCTTGGCCACATTATTACATGCTTTCTTGTCTTATGTTCAATTTGTTATATATTTAGATGAGTTTACTCACTATTTATATTCGGTACTTTTACGTTTAAATATAATATATGAGTGTTATATAAGGTGTTCTAAAATTATCTGCCATGTCTTTTATCGTAGGTAGTGTTGGGTTTGAAGATTACAATAGTAAATATAAATTACTAATGATTATGAGGACTTTTTTTTACATAAAAAATCTATGTATTAGTTAGTTATAATAGAGCTATCTCTATCACTGTCTCAGGCAAATTAACGGCTCGAAGAGCAGGAGTAGGAAAGGGTGGTTCTTAGTCAGTAAAAGTCTGACACTTCCTCTCGCCTCACCCTAGGCACGAGAAGAGTATTTTACAGGATTATACCCCCTGAAAAAATAAAAAGAAGAACTGCGTATGAGTTTGTGGCATATTTACCTATTACTAAACTTGTACACCTTGATAATTAAAAATTGTTGATTTATTTTTCTTTTTAGTTTAGTTTATTTGAAATTTCATTTTATTCATAAAGATACGACTACTTTATTTCCCGTACTCTACAAAGGACAGAGGTGAGACTTAGGCTGTTTGATCTCAAAATAGTTGCTTTTAACCAAATGAGATGGGATCATGTAATAGTGACCTCTGGCTTGTAACGCAAAAGGGGTGTTAACGGCTTGCAACCCACGCTTAGGTGTGTGTATTAATTATCACAGGTATTAACAGAACAGGTATAACACAAATACTGGTTAACAGTTGCTGTTGTTAGGTAGAAATAGCAGGTAGTTATAATACTTGTTATTAAAAAATAAATAACAGCTAATTATAACTGCGATTTTTAAGGAACAGGAAGTTGACTGCCTCGTTGGTTGAGTGGTCGTAAGTGCGGCTGCTGGACAATATATCCCGGGTTCGATTACCGGGTCGGGCAAAGTATTACTAGGCTTTTTTCGGTTATTTTTCTCAGTAGTAGTACGATGTTTGGAATTATTGTCTGAGTATATGGCAATAGGCTCACTCCCTATTACATGGGACTCATAACACAAATGGTAAAAAGTGGGTGTACATTGTACAGCGGCTTGCCGTAATGTGTACTCCTGCCTACACATTCGGGGATAAAAGGCGTGACGTTGCAAGTAACAGAAAGAACAAGTATTTTGTTTGCCCCTGTTACAATGTTACAGCCCTTTTCAACCCACGCTTGCTAATTACGTGTAGGCTTAGCAAGTAATATCTTATACCATGTTTCTATTGCCTTTATGTTGATGCCAGCTGTGTAATGGGCAAGGGGTGAAATTATATTGTAATTTCGACTATTCCTGTTGGTCCAATTGTTTTAAGATAAAGAGTTGTTTGGTTGTATTTGTTTGGGTTGGGTTAATAGCAATAAATGCTTTGACTTTGACTACTTTTGTTTAATTTTTAGTCTCTTATTTTGTGCATTTTGGAGTACAAAACTTTCCATTGTGCACTTTTTTAACAATAAATAATAAAGATATTTTGTAAATATTTCAACCATTTTATATTTTTTTCGCAACTAGAGATCGGAGAAAGTAGTGATAGTGGGGATGGAACCTTTAACGAGTGGTCCTGCCCCGAGAGGGGCACCTGAGGCAAGAATCCGACGATTCGTCGGAACCAGTAATTGGTAGGGTAAAAAAGGTGAAGGCGAAATCAAGTTCCCACGATGTGGGACTTGATGAAGCTCAACGCCAACTGAGGGCGTCTCTGGCGCAAGCCAAGCGGGTGGAGGCGCAAAAGGACCTGGAGGAGAAGGTCGCCGCCAAGGAGCGCGCAACCGGTGCCGCAAGGTCCAGGGCCGGCTACGGGGCTTCCAACGTCCTCTACGCAGACCACTCAGTGGCTGAGCTAGCGCAAATGGCGCTGGAGGACAAGGAGGAAATTTTGGAGGTGGCCTCCAAGTCCTCCAACCTGAAAGGATCGGCTGTTGCCGACAAACGAAATAGGAGGCGATCTGTCGCTGCCGGCCGTCGTACGCAAGATGGTCGACAGCGCGGAGTCGTGGGACGCGGTAGTGTCCTTCTGCGAGGACGTGATGTCGCAGAAGGAAACTGCGGAGCGGGAGAGGGAGATCTCGAATCCCTTCCCCGCCCGCAGTAGGCGCACCGGGCGCAGGAGAAGGGCGGACAACGCCCTCTTCCAGCTCCCATGAATGGGGGCGGGACCAGGGAAGTCCCCGCCCCCTATTCCATGGACCCGAGGTGATGGCGTGCGCGGGTGTCGGCGCGCGCCTCCGAGACGATGCACGGGGTAGCCCAAACTTACCTACCCCGTGGGATGAGGTCAGGGCGGACTTGGCCGGCATGTGATGTGGGGCTGCGGGTTAGGATCACGTTGAGTAGACACCGGGGGTTTTAGCCGGTAAGAGTCCGGCATACCCCTCCGCCTTTCCCCGCGGAGGAAGTCCATAGGATTTCCACCCGACAAAAAAAAACAAAGGTTAGGTTTGTAAGGTTAGGTTTGGGTTAGGTTTGGGTTAGGTTTGGGTTAGGTTTGGGTTAGGTTTGGGTTAGGTTTGGGTTAGGTTTGGGTTAGGTTTGGGTTAGGTTTGGGTTAGGTTTGGGTTAGGTTTGGGTTAGGTTTGGGTTAGGTTTGGGTTAGGTTTGGGTTAGGTTTGGGTTAGGTTTGGGTTAGGTTTGGGTTAGGTTTGGGTTAGGTTTGGGTTAGGTTTGGGTTAGGTTTGGGTTAGGTTTGGGTTAGGTTTGGGTTAGGTTTGGGTTAGGTTTGGGTTAGGTTTGGGTTAGGTTTGGGCTAGGTTTGGGTTAGGTTTGGGCTAGGTTTGGGTTAGGTTTGGGTTAGGTTTGGGTTAGGTTTGGGTTAGGTTTGGGTTAGGTTTGGGTTAGGTTTGGGTTAGGTTTGGGTTAGGTTTGGGTTAGGTTTGGGTTAGGTTTGGGTTAGGTTTGGGTTAGGTTTGGGTTAGGTTTGGGTTAGGTTTGGGTTAGGTTTGGGTTAGGTTTGGGTTAGGTTTGGGCTAGGTTTGGGTTAGGTTTGGGCTAGGTTTGGGTTAGGTTTGGGCTAGGTTTGGGTTAGGTTTGGGCTAGGTTTGGGTTAGGTTTGGGTTAGGTTAGGTTAGGTTTGGGTTAGGTTAGGTTAAATTTAGGTTTGGGTTCGGACCAAACCTAACCTAACACAAACCTGTCTGCTTTTTTTTTTTTTTATGTTTTATTTTTTTTTTTTGTCGGGGGGAAATCCTCATGGACTTCCTCAGCCCGGGGAAAGGCGGAGGGGTATGCCGGACTCTTACCGGCTAAAACACCCCGGCGTCTACTCAGCACGTGATCGTGGGGGGCGCGGGAGTCCAGATTCTTCCGCAGCGCAACATCACATGCCGGCCAGGTCCGCCCTGACCTCATCTCTTGCACAGGCTAGGTAAGTTTGGGCTATCCCGTGCAACCCAAACCTGACCCAAACCTGACCCAAACCTGACCCAAACCTGACCCAAACCTGACCCAAACCTAACCCAAACCTAACTCTTTAACCGCTCAGTTAAATATCAATTATCATGCACCAAGCGCGGGGCTACTAATCGAAATAATTATATCTACACTAAATAAGGAAGAGCGATCGTGTAAGAGTGAGCATTTTCTCTGTCGCAGTAATACGGTATGAGTGGCAGGGATATGGAAATATCTGTCGCATATTAGTGACACAGTTGGCTATAGGGTTAATGTTATGTGAAAGAGACTTCAAAAAAACTCTGTTTAATTCAGTCTCTAAAATGAGAAAGTTATTGTATCCACTCGCACAGCTCGTACCAAATTATAGATTCTTATGGAGAAGAAATTAAAGTATACCAGTGCAATCTACGAAAATAAACAATCATTTCTTAACGAAGATTTTATTAATTATTATGTTATCGGCTTAAACACGTACTGTTTTGACGAGGAACTCGACTAGTTTCAAGCCATGCTAGAGGCTCATATTCATGAGCAGCATTCCGCGACACACGACGCGGCGATTGTCGCGCTGCTACTGGCGATTCGAGGATCGCGCCCATCGCGCCCTCTGTCTGGAATCGCGCGCACTATCTGGCAGCGATATAACAATAGAAGATTTTATTGTTATATTGCTGCCAACACATAGCTCTACCTATGTGTTACGAAGAGGGCTCTCGCCCAATGTATCGCCCACACCTTCCTCCGACATACTTATAAAAACTGAATGAAATTCGTAAACTGTTTCCCTTTCTTTCTTTCTCAAGCTTACTCGTTGAACGAGTGATCGCTAATGCGTCTGCCGGACAAGGGTTCTTGGGTTCGATTCTCGGGTCGGACAAAGTATTGCTGGGCTTTTTTCGGTTTTTCGAAAATTTCTCAGTAGTAGCACGGACTCTCATAATTAATTTTGTGATGTACTACGGTACACAAAAAAGTTTTAATTTTGAAAACTTGTGATATAATTTTATGTTGTTTCAACTTAGCGTGTTGCAACCAGATATTATGTGCTATGCTATGTTGCTGTGGATGCGTTTGGCAACCACCAATCACATTCATTGGTACACATAAATTAGCACTGGTAGAAACGGACTCAGCTAAGATGTATATTTTATATGGAAAAATGCGTGCTATGGATGGCATCCCTACTGTCGATACATCGTATACTCGAGCTGCGCATCTTCCTCGCACAGCTACATAGCTTAGTATCTGTAGAAACTGTCACATAGTTTCACAGTTTAGCTATTACATCATCGTAGCATAGCTTCATGGCACATTTCTGGAGGAAAAACACCCTTAGTGTCTGCTTATTCAGTTTCAAATTGGAAACTCGAATGTTTTTTTTTTTTGCTAAAATCATTCACTCTTACAAAAACAGTTGTAACCACAAAATCATCTCTCACGATCAAGGAAAGAGGTAAAACTCTTCAATTATGTATTTTCACAATTTTCTTTGTACGTCCTCGCTAAGCAATTTGTCTTTTTCTTAAGGAATTACCGCGAATTGTTGTCACAGTGTTCCTAAATAGAAATCTAAATTGGATTTGTTATGAAATATTGTTTGGAGGAAATTACAGAACGATGTCATGTTTTAGTTTTTTTGTGGGGTTAAAATCATCAATTGACTTCTCTGGCCTTGGGTGAGGTGAGAAGGAGAGTCAGGCTCTTACTGACTGATGGTAGGAATTGCCGCCGTCAATGGACAAACGAATAGCGTTGCCGGCCTTTTGGGGGTTAGCAATTCAAGGGTTGTTGGGGAATCGGGGATTTGGAAGATCGGGGAAAGGTGTAATTGAGCCTCCGGTAACCTCACTCACACAACGCAAGCGTTTATTCACATTAATTGTTTTTTATGAGTCCCATACAATATTATTACCAGGAAAGAAGTGAACTTTTATGTGTGTAAGTACAGATTTATTATCATATTCGATTCAAAGCTACAAAGTCGCACTCAATGGTCTCGTTCGTCAACAACCAACAATGTAATACACTGGAGTACATAATATTATCGAGCTATTAAACCAGTATAAACTGACCGTTGTATGTGCGGAAAGATCATAGAAAGCAAGACCACGATAAACTGGTGTTAATAACTCGTTGAAATATGACTAAGTAGGTACCCGTACATTGATTCTATACTAGTTTATATGAAAAAGAATTGAATAATCATATTATGTTTTTTTTTGTAACTTAATATTAAAGAATATTTTAAACTAACTGTTGCTGGCAACTTTATCCGCGTAGAATAACAAATTCTGACAGAATTTAGGTTTTTGATTTATTATAAAATAAAAGTAGCCAAAGTTACTTCATAGTACATCAAGTATCTGCCAATAAAAGTCGGCACAATCAGTCCAGCCATTTCAGAGATAAGCAGGAACAAACAGACAGATTGTGGGATAAAAAATAACTTATACACATAGGCTATTTATTATCCCACAGGAACGCAGGTGAAATCGCTATCAAAAGTTATAGTATCAATTAAAACATACAGTTTATCATTGGTTCAAAAATCATTTATATACCATTAATATACCTGTCTTCATTTTATTGAAATACAAATTAATTAGTTTTGATACGAATACGTTTGCGTTGAAGTGAATTGAATGATTATTTATCGTAATTGTTGAAACCTTTTAGTGCTTTATAAATGTGGGAGTATTGATATGATTGATGATGATTGATAAGGGTACAGAAATAGTTTTTTTTAATACGAGTAAATAAGTTGTTGGGATGGTGGCTGGGTAATTGGCAGCTACATAGAGTGTCATAGAGTCGATTTCATCATGGAAGAAATCTTTATAATAAACTAGCTTCTGCAAGTGGGTTCGCCCGCGCTCCCGTCGAATAAAAAGTATCTTATTACCCAAGTCAGCTTTTGAGCTTATGAGCTGATGATTTTTTTTACATTTAATGGGTCGACGTTTAGTCGGTATCTCGACTTATTGTATGTGATAATGCGGCCTACGATTCAGCTTCTCTGCCAATGAGCAACCTATTTACTCGGACTTTGAAAACACTCAGTTTATACCAATCAGGACACATAGATTTAGAAGGTAAGGGTATGCCCTGTCTGTATAACGAACTTCATCAGCGTGATTGACGAACAAACTTTTGCATTTATAATATTTTTTTTTTTAAACGTTGCCCCACAGTAGGATTTTCTCCTGCGTCGTGGGTGCGTTTACAAACATGCAAGCTCACATGCACATGACACCCAGACCCGAAACAACAATTTGTGGATCACACAAAGAGTTGCTCCGTAATCGAACCCGCTACCCGTTGCGCGGCAGCCAGTTGCCCAGCCATCGCACCAACCGTGCAGTCAAATATTAGTTAGATAAGAGTTTGCCTAATTCGGTAATCAAAACCGAGACTGTTTATTTGTTAGTGACTAATGACTTGGTAAGGACACAGATTATGTCATTATATGTAAATACAGGCAGTCACCCGCGGAGAGCAGTAGCGATCGGTCAATCTTATATGTACCCATAATATACGAGTATACCAAGAGATAGATTGTGTGTTTTATATCGTATATCCTAAACACCACCCCCACTAACGACACAGCCCACAAATCGAAATCATATTTAAGGTTACTTTTCCATCAGAGATGTGCTATGTAGCTATGCTGCAAAGATACATACATAACTTCACGCCTGTCTCCCATGGGGTAGGCAAAGACAATGAACCGCCAATTACCACGAACCTTACATACTTCTTTCGCTTCATCAATAGTCATCAGTCTTTTCATGCATGTTGCTGCGAAAATGTAAGTAACATTTTAGCTAAGCTGTGAAACTATGTGACCGTTTCCACTGATACAAAGATATGTAGCTGTGCCAGAAAGACGTATTATAAAGATTTGCCGGCGCAAAGTAGCTGTAGGAAGTAGGCAATGTATTAATAGTAAGAAAGCCATTCATAGCACACATCCATAGGACGCAATCATAGCACGCATCATCTATAGCACGCATCTTTGGATATAAAACAAAACATATCTTAGTTGAAAACTGTTGTGTACCAATGAATATGATTGGTGGAAGCCAAACGCATCCACAGCAACGTAGCATAGCACATTTTTGCTGGAAAAGCACCCTAATACTAAACGCTTTTCGTAATCTTGTCTTCTTCAAAACCGACAATATGACACAACTTCTAAACTCATCACTTAGCCCGTAACTTCTTTCTAAAGATTCTCTCACTTAAGTCGTACAATTTTGCACGAGATGACAAGCGGTTAAGCCTTTGTTTTCTGAAGCTTCAGACGCCATATTGCTTTTTTTTGTCCCGTCCTTTAGTACGGGAAGTGAAAACTGTTTGTCTGCGAACTGCGAACTAATTGACTTCATTATTGTTCTCGAAGTTATTTCTTTCTTCTATGATATTTTGCGGTTTATTGTTTTTAGTGATATTGTTTTGTTTGAGGTTTTTTTTTGTTTGACAAACTTAAACCTTATATTGACTGCTGTTTTTCGGCTTCTTCACGTAACTGTTTGACGAGGAACTCGACTAGTTTCAAGCCACAATAGAGGTGTATAATCATGTGCACCATTGCGCGACACACTAGCGTGGCTTAAAGCTGCGTTTAAACACCATTTTCCAATCAAATGAGAAATGTAAAAGTCATAGTGACCCATTTTTTATATTATTTAAGGGGGGAAAATCATCCATTGTCTTCTCCTGCCTTGGGCTACGGAAAAAGGAATGTCAGACTCTTACTGACTAAAAACCACCCCGTTCCTACTTCTACCCTTCGAGCCGAAGCTCCACTAAACCCGCTAGGTAGACCGCAGCTCCAAACCTATACGATAACCAATCAGGAAAAAAATAATTAAACAAGCATTTGCATAACCCATATTTGCATCTGACACCATGTATGAAAAATCGTTTAATACGAAGCCCTGTGAAGGTAGCGTACTCGTAAAACAAATGAGAGAGGCAAACTTAATCCAAAATTAATTTCGTGGCATAATTAAAACTTTTGAACTGGCTTGCAAAATTGAAACCCTGTCATTTTGATGGCGGCTGTGTTATGGAAATTTATTTTATGAATTATATTTTGCTATGTTATTGTATATATGTTTGTTTTTGCATGTTATTTGTTTTGTGAGAGAGAATCGGGAATTGTGACGTTATTTTTTTGCCTTTTGATAGGTTAGAAAGTCACATATCATATATATACATATAACGTCACGCCTTTAATCCCCGAAGGGGTAGGCAGAGGTGCACATTATGGCGAATTTCATATATCATTAGAAGAAAACCAATGGCATTTAGGCAAATGCTAACTAAACCAGTAAACAGAAATGTCATTGTTAAGGGGTCGATTTAGGATCTAGTAGTGGTTGTTACATTGTGAATATTCACCTTTACTTGTTCTCTTATACCCCTTTGGGGATCAAAAAAAGTTATACATCACAACATCACAAGTCTATAAATGGCCACTGCTGACCAAAAGCCTTTTCTCAGACGGAGAAGGTTTGAGCATTAAACACCACGCTTGCTCAATGCGGGGTAGTGATTTCAAACTTATAATTAGACATTACTAGCAAACCCGGCGAATTCCGTTTGATGATTCTATGTTTTCCTCTTGAATTTTTCCTGTTTTTTCTTTGCTATAAACCTCACGGAGCCCGAAACCTTTCCAACGAATGCAAAACCATGGAAATCGGTTCGTGTGTTCTGGAGTTATCGCGTCAGGAAGGAAAACCTGACTTATTTTTATACCTATTATAGATATAGAAAAATAAGTTCAAGTTTCCTCACGATTATTGCTTTGCAAGATTATTGCTTTATTTCATAGGAATACGGCTAGTTTTGGTTTATCATTAAAAACTTACCAATATTTAAGGCTGATACAGATGCGAAGAACATTAACACCTTCCCAAGCATTATGGATGCTTCTGAAACAAAAATAAAGATTATTCATTTTGATAACAAAAAGATCACTGTTTTAATTTAGGAACTAAATAAAAGTCGTCTTAAGGTTTTATGTTAGCTGCTGGATCCCATAAAATGTGAGTTCTTTTTATTCCTATTTGTAAAAAATATGAAACGTATTATATAGTCTATTTTTGGGTTATATTTATCAATGGGATTAGTTTTTGTAAATCCATAAGTCTTCCTTCCACTTTCCAGAGATCTTTTAAGAATTGAAATGCCTATTATGATTTTACCTAGTTCAAAACTCGAATCATAAACCTCTTAAATCACATTTCCAGTAACTTGCCAAACAAAACTAAACCGTAATATCAATTAAAACAACAATCGAAAATCAATAACTAGACACTACGTCCAATATGATACAAAATATGGAAGCATAGCCTCCATCCCATATGAACGGCCACAATATAACTGTTCACGTTTGAGGCTCTCATTGTTACCAGCAAACCTGAATATTAACACGTAAGCGGCTATTTTCCATTCTAGGTACCAACCTACATCTATTGTTTTCGTCTAGTATATTTTGATGGACTGAATTCGGTAGCAGCTTAGAGAATATTGGAAATTTGTTTACTATAGTTTGCCTTTTGGTAGTAAGAGAGTTTAGGTTTATAATATTATAGAGAAAACAAGATAGAAGAAAGAAAAAACATTTAATTATTTATTTCACACGCAAAAATAGATATTTTGGTGCAGTTTATACAAAGACTTGCTATTCCCTCGGGGCTTCACCCTCTGTCATCATCATCAGTCTTTTCGTCCACTACTGGACATAGGCTTCTCCAATGGAACGCCACTCAGCTTGATCTTCAGCTCTACGTATCCAATCGCTACCAGCCACCTTGCGGATATTGTCACTGCACCTAGCTCCTATTGATCGTAGCGTCTTTTAGTAGCCTATAGTCTTCTTCAATAAATGAACTATCAAAAATCAAAATAGTCATTCATATCGGACCGGAATCGGAGTAGTTCCGGAGATCAAAGCAAGACAGGGCTTTGCGCAGGTATTCTCCCCTAAGTGACTCGCGGATGTGCAAGCAACCAGAACAGTTTAGTTAAAGACTGCAGAATCAGACCACAGTAGTCGCACATAGACGATCAACAAACAAATCAACGGATGACATAAAACTACATTGCACATATGAAATTTACATGCAAATAAACATGGATAGCAAATCACCAACGAACAACAGTTGATCAGAAAGCCCAGATACAGACACGATCACTTCGCTTCGTCGGAGAATCCTCCTTTTCTAAGGGAACTTTAGTCTCTAAAATACTTCACTATTCTCTTTTTCTCTTCTCTCATTAAAACACATACAAAACCTCGACAACGCAAACTACGTTTCGGAATAATTCATCAAATAAATTAGAGTAGACCGCATCACTAATTAAATGTGCGTGCGATAGGTCACATAACAAATTAAACCAATGTTCAAGAGAAAGAGGGTGTCAATTTAGTAGAATTAACTATTAACGACTTCGAAACCGAAGAATTCTACAATATACAAGATATGTGTATCAAATATGACAAACAAAATGTTATCATTAGAACTTGAGACGGAATATTTACCATGTTTATTTATATCTATGAGTTTTCGATATTTCGGCACTGTTGCAAGCGCTATGATCATGGATGAAACAAAATGTTGTATATTGGGTATATTACAAATGTTGTATAATACCACTGGATTATTAGGAAGCCCTAATCATATTATTCCAGCTCTATGCTTAAAATCGTTGAGCATTTTCAAAGCAGTAAGGTACATCTCGAAACGAAGCAATCCAAAAAGATTACCACCATTCTTTGAAGTCAAAAGCCCCCCAAAATTCTACCGACAGACGATAAGACTGTATAGTTACACCGACAGCAAATATTTAAGACACAAAATTCCTTCAAATGACTCTCAAACTTTGAAGATTAGCAGGCGATACCTTGCAAATTCCATTGTCTCCGAAGATTTTGTCAGAAAACAGAAAACCTTTTTGGTAGCATCCAAAGGGAAATCCGTAAAGCTTAACTTTTCCAATATCACGTTGGATATCAAAGTAAACAAATGTTACAGTAAAAAATCTTGTACTTGAAAAAGTTAGAGCACGTCTTAAGCTTCTAAAGAAATACTTAACACGCACTTAAGACCGCTTCCCCGAGACATCACGGTAAGTTGGCTCAACACTTGATGTAACTTGAGTTAATGGCAACAGGACTTTTTACTTCGATGAAAAAAATTCTAGGAAATATTTTCTTGGCTTAGAAATTATTGGATGAAGTGCCGTCTCCGAGGAACTTTGATACAAAAGAAGGTGGTATATTATACTTATATATAAGTATATACACAGGGTGTAGTTTTGAAACCACAACAAAACTCGGGCGCATGTCACAGTAGTCATAAATTAATATATTCGATTTAAAATAAGGTTTCTGGTCAATAGGTAAAACACGGCTATAATAAATTATTTAAGTTTGACAGTATTTCAGAATAATCCGTCAAAAAAAGGTTAAATTTTTAAGAAATTGGTAATAATATCAAATACGTGTTTGACTTGTTTGAGTTTGTGTATGTAATGCCGCGTTTTAAGCTAGTTACATAACATTCGAATTGTGATAGGCGTAGTTCTCACTTAAGGATTTCCGTACCTTACAAAAAAAATGCCCTCCATTATTTTATTGTTTTTTTTTGAGGGGGAAAATCATTTTAGTGGGGAAAATCATATTTTTTTTATTGATTTGGACTGAGAATCGATAGCCGAGTTACCTCCTTGAATCTTCCTCGGCTTCAAAGCGACAACCTGTGTATATCTCTGAAAGAACTGCTAATTATTGAAGTGAGAAATGGATGAAACGTGCCATCTTATCGCTTGAAAAGTTTCTGCCGATACGGTTGTTGACTCAATATTTTTTTCTTAATTAGTATTTCTGTCTACATTGGATTGGAGTTTAGTATGTTATATGTATTATGTTACTTTATTTATAATCTTGTTTATATTGGTCGTTTATGTTGATACAGCTTCGAAAAATGTATTATATAGGGATCATTTTCTCGAGGTCAAGTAAGACAAAAAGATGAGTGCGAATTTAGAATCTAAAATTAGATTAAAGATTTTTTTCCTCATTTTATTCCTTTAAAGTTCAAACAAAGAGCTAAATACGTAAATCCACATTGAATGAAGATTTTATTTCTGGATTATTTCAGATAATTTATATCTATAGTAATATTATCAAGTGGAAAGGTTTGAGCTTTGTTCGTTTGTTGGTTTGTTTAAAATAAATAGGCTCCGAATCTATTAAACGATTTAGAAAATTCTCTCACCGTTGGCAAACTACACTATTCCCGAGTAAAATAGGCTAGTGAAAAAGAAAGTCTCACTGAGCTTTGAAACACTAAAAACAAACGTAACTTATGTTATCTTATTAACAAAACAAATATCGATTTCGCCTCCACATTACCTCAACTCACTCTCACAAACACAAGTACAAATTCTATACGTTATTACGTATTAGTCATCAAAGCGTTAACATTCCATGACAGGCTATAATTAATTAGAGGATTTAATGATACGCCAGACGTAATTACGCCCTTCTTAATCCGTTAGCAGATCTAATCAATTGAATTTATAGAAAATATTGAAATATTTCTTATTTTCCTTTTAATAGTATAAGCTGGTAAACGAGCAGACGGATCATCTGATGGTAAGTAATTGCTGCCGCCTACAGACACCCAAAACGCTAGAGGCGTTACAAATGCGTTGACGGTCTTTTGGGGGTTAGGAATTTAAGGGTTGTTGGGGAATCTGGGATTGGGAAGATTGGGAAGGTAATTGGGCCTCCGGTAACCTCAGTCACACAAAGAAATACAAGGCAAGTGTTATTTTACGTCGGTTTTTTGTGAGGCTGTAATATCACTCCGGTCGAGCCTATGCGTTATTTCTGACCATAATCAACCCTTGTTTCAAATTTCATCCCTACACGCGTTTTGACGTAATTCATTGGGGTAAATTGGAGAGGATGTTAAACATACACATCAACTCACAAACCTGCGCATATATAAAATTTGTAAAATTTCAAAGAACTTATTTTTGTAATCTTATATATATACGACTGGTAAAATGTGTAATTTGTATTGTATTTTGTATGTGTATTTTCTAAAATAAGCACCTGTACGTTTATTGGATACAAAATGGCATATATAATACAGTATTTATTAAGTAAGACACATTTTATAAAAATTGTTTTACAATATTAGCTAACTACGTTTCGAGAGCAAAAATTGTATTTTCCCCAATGATTTTTCACAAGAATTACGTCATACACGGTACTAACTTTTGGTACTTTTATACCCGTGGCAAGCAACCCAATTCCTGACTTTATGTCTCTCCCCGCTGTTGCGTCAAATAAAACATTACGTCTAGATATAAGTTTCCAGTACAGATGTGGCCAGTTGACAAGACCTCCCACTTCCATCTAAACTAAAGTATTTCTCGTTTCATCCAAAGCATTTGATAGATCAACCTATGATGGATGATATGGTGTAGTATTTTAGTGGGGGTCCGCCAGTGTAAGTTTTTAGGGTTCCATCCGAATATCTATTACAAAGTTGAATAACTTTTGTGAGTTGGAAAATATGAATAGTTTTTGGAAATTTTATTAGGGATGTCGCAGGGTTCTTGTCTAGGTCCGCTTTCTTATCTGAAAGTTTTATTTGTTTGTTGTCTTTATAAAGGACGCGAGAGAAATATGTACAAAGTTAGGAGTTTTCGACGTTGGTTCGGTATTGTTACGATGCTTTCCGTAATTTATGAAATCCAATTAGGATCTTTTTTCCGAACGCTCAGATCTCTTTGAGGGTATTTGCTTTTTTCGCTATTAATATCGAATCACTTTTTACGATGATTCGATTGAGAGAAAATGTTTGTTTACATCTTTTTGTGATCGAAGTGTGAACATTTTGTTGAAGGACTTTTTAATAGAAAATTAAAAATGTTTTCAGTTGAATTCGATTTAATAGAATAAAAAGAATGTTTTTAGATTAATTCTAGGGAATCTTAGCACTATTTTGCGAAAGAATTTCTATGTTTATTGTCACATATACATTTTTCTACATATTAGTTTATCTTCATTTTATTTTATTTATTTATGTACACAACATACAAAACAGAGGAAAAAAAATCACAATACAAAATATTACTATAACAACAACAAGAAGAAATCACCAAAGGGGTATGGTAGGCACTGCATACCCCTTTTGTGATTTCTTCTTGCAGACCTGTGACAAGATACATAGACACTACATATGAGTATACCAATATTATAAATGCGAAAGTTTGTGTATATTTTTGTTACTCAATAACGTTAAAACGAATAAAGGTATCAGAATGAAATTTAGAGCAAAGGTAGATTATGGTCTGGTATATAACATAGGCTACTATTATCCAACAGGAACGCGGGCGATGCCACTGGAAAAAGCTACTAATAATATACAAGAATATGTATTTTTTATATTTATTTTTCTAATATGTATTTTTCTCTATGTATAAGGTAAATAAAGGTTTGATTGCTTCAATATAAATTACGAGAGCGTAATGTAAGAAAGGAAAATAACATTGGTATATATCGGTGCTTCATTTCTTATGCAGCGCACTTACATAATGCGGGGTTTGGTCTAAGAATCTTTGAGTATGGAAAAGTATAAGTTTCTGGTGTCAATATAAGTTTTAAACTGAGATGGTCACTAACACTAACATTAGAACTCACGTACTAACATTAGAACACGGATTAGCGTCATGCGTGCACGGATGGCGTTTGAAACTGGGCCGACATGATGAATGATGGAGTAAAAATCATCCAATTAATGCGAGAGGGAGTCTCAAACTCTTCCTGACTATAAACCATCCCGTTCTTCAACTTCGTCTTTTCGAGCTGGAACCCTGGTAAACCCGCTAGATAGTCCGCAACTCTGGATCAGCCCTACTGGACCCTTTTTCAAGTGATAGGCCTTTTTCTAGCAGTAGATGTCGATGATGCCCCATATTATAAATATCTTGTATTTAAAAAGAAATATCTGGCTGGAAAATTGCAGACGAACCAACACACTTGGAAGCCAAGTTTACAATAACCAAACCAATGATGAGATCACTTTTTTATTTCATGCTATTTTAAAATGCTCTCTTGCCACAGAAAAATAACCCTTATCGTAAAAGAATACGGTTGATTTTAAAATAAAAATGCTGTACACAAAATATCAGGGTTCGTAACGACGGGTTGCAGTTGCACAATTTTATTTCGTTCTTTGTAATCGTATACGAAATTCAGTATTGTATTTCGTGGCGGCTCCAATTTTTAAATCTATAAAAAATCACTATGATAAAATAATGGCTTCGTTTTGTATTTGGTTACAAAAATGTATTATGTAGACTGGTTCTATTTTAGACTAGCTGTGGAAGCCCGCAGCTTCGCTCCCTTGGAATACGGACTTAGTGGATTTATTTTCTAGAATAAAAGTACCTAGCCTAAGTTAAGCACATTGAGTGATTTCCGCCCCTTAAAATGTCATTTTAGAGCTTAGCCAGAACAAATTAACAATAGACAGACAAAAATTGAATATAATAATATTATTTTAGTATATGTGTCGTATGTATAGTCATAAACGCATGTAGGAAAAAGCTATTCTTTCAATATTTACTAAACAGACACCCCTACTATAGTAGCTTATAAGAAAATAAGTATTTATTTGGTATTTATTTAACAGTTGTATAATTTTACATTTTGTGCAATATTTCGTAACGAATGTTGCGTATTACATTAAAAATAATCACATAAATAATTAATGAGAAATGTCCAGTTTATCCTGGTCTCACTTTGTAAGATCTCTCTATAAATATGACAGTCAGTTTATACTGGTTGACACAGTTTCATGTGTAACCGTATATACAAATGAAGTACAGTACATGTATAAAGGTGAAGAATTAATTCTTTGTACACAATATAACACACGTAAAGACAAGCTTCTTACTTTACACTCGTCTCAGATTGTAAGCTGCTTTAAATGTTTTTAGTCAGGAATTTTAACTTTAACATATACAAGGATATTTAACACAAAAGTTGTAACAAGAATATAATGCTCACCAGTTGTGTCACATTTAAATTCTTAATTTTATTTTGCAAAGGAGTTTTTAAAAATGTTTGAAGTGTGGGAGAGCCATTCTTCGGTACGAATGAGTCGGCTCGACTGTGAAACGACGCTTGCGTTGTGTTTAGTTGTGTGAGTGAAGTTACTGGAGGTCCAATTACCCCTTTCCAATCGTCGATTCTCCCAAAAAAAATAAATTCCTAACCCCTAAAAGGCCGGTAATGCACGTGTAACGCCTATGGTGTTTTGAGTGTCCACGGGCGCACCATAAGTCACACTAAACATTATAAAACAAAAACTCATAAAAACCATGAAAATTACCAAAAATATTATACGAATATAATTTTACTCAAAACTCGACACTTATTCGAATTTAAATCTTAATACCATTCTCAAAAAATAACGAAATCGCTTTCATCTTAGACCGCACCCGAAAACATAAAGCTATGTAGATATCATAAAATATATAAAACTAGACGATATAAGTCGGGTCAACTTGGGTTGATTTTACGACGTCATACTCTTATGTTTGCTATGAATTTCTGGTCTTTATATGACGAGCAATTTTGATGAGAGAGATATAACATTAGATGAAAGTTGACATTCTGTTTATGATTATTCCTTGCTATGTATTTGTCTGATAGGATACTTTGTTTTGTGTCATGACTTTTCATACTTGTATTCCAGAGCTGCGGACTACGAAACAGCTCTAGTTTAAAGCAGGAGGCATCTTTGAAATCGCTGTTTATTTAAATATGCTACTACCAATCATGGGTATTCTGAGCTGCGGAACACGTAACGGAGTTGCTGAAGACCTAATGGGGTTTTATTTTAATTGCCGGGGCTTCGCCTTAAAAAGCAGGAGTAGGAACAGGGTGGTGTTTAGTCAGTAAGAGTCTGACACTCCCTCTCACTACGCCTAACGCGGGAATACCATTGAGTGATTTTGTCCCCTCAAAAACAAAGGTATAATATGTAGAACGCAGAGGTCGTCCACAAGACGACCTAGCGGGCTTCTGGGGCTATAGCTCGAAGCAGTAGGAACGGGTTGGTTTTTAAACGTTTTTATTTAGCAAGACCTGTTACGTAAACCTAGTTAGTCCAGACTTGTAATTAAAAGTTAAAAAAGAATCTACGATTTGCAATTGTTATGTTTGTTTATTTTAATATTAATTAACAACAAAGGACAAACAATCGTAGTTACTATTTCTAGGGCACATCAAAATAATACGATATAACTCTCATCAATTTTAAAACTCACCACTCCAAAACTAATCGACGTACCTACGAACTACGAAGAAAAAAACACGATCAATAAATAAATAATAAATTCGAACATAAAAATAAATCATACCTTGCAAATTGGCGCTCAAAGCTAAAAATACCGAAAATTACTTTACTGTTTACACGAAAAAAAGCGTCGGCGAAATAACGTGGAAAAAGCAAACGGGATTTAAGTGAAACCCTACCCTTTCGGACAAGTAAGTGATCATGATTAATTGCATACTCATCAATAACGTTGTCAACGGCTAGCGATTAGCGATAGATGGCGCCTCTCTCGTTTCTAGGTTAATCTGAGAACAGTTTTTGGGGATTTTGTTCGTCTCAGTCTGGAGTGATGCTTTGTTCTTTTAGCTTGTTTGGAGTGTGTTTGGTTAAATATGATTATGTAATTAGGTTAAAGAAATTTCTGCGTCACACAGTAAAACTGTGGAATGAGCTGTCATCGGCGGTATTTCCGAACTGATACGACCTTTATGACTTCAATGAAAGAGCGTATTCCTTTTTAAAAAGCCGGCAAGGCTCTTGTGACTCCTTTGGTGTTACGGGTGTCCATAGGCGGCGCTGATTTATATATCTATACGATAAACTATCAGGTGACCCGTATGCTCGTTTGCCTTCTATTCCATAAATATCGGTATCGGTACGAAAATACCGCCGATGACAGCTCATTTTACTGTGTGAGAATCGCACGGTTGTGGCCTGCCAACCGTTTATTTGATAGGGATGAAATCCCGTAGGTATTTTTGAGAGAAACATTACGCCTGGTTAGGGCAGCACACAAAAAATTAATGATATTTTGTTAATGGAAATACGAGATGTTTAATTTAGTCTGGTTAAGGGTGCTTTTCCACAAGAGACGTGTTATGCTACGTTGTTGTGTATGCGTTTGGCTTCTACCAATCATTATTATTGGTGAACATAGCTTAGCACTGGTGGAAACGGACCCAGCTGAAGGACGTTTTTTATATGGAAAGATGCGTGCTATGGATGGCTTTCCTACCATCGATATATCGCATACTCAAGTTGCGCATCTTCCTCGCACAGCTACATAGCGTATTGGTGGAATCAGTCACATAGTTTTACAGCTTAGCTATTAGGTACATGTTCGTAGTAGCTACATAGCACTAATCTGGTGAAAAGCACCATTAAGGTAAGCGACCACAGGCGCTTGTGTCCTCGCATCGCATGTAGACATTGCCAATGATGCGGTCCGTACGATGCGGATCAGTGGACGCAGTTGTATGAGTTTCTATACAAGACAAACTAAAATCCGTTGCGTGTGATGCGTACGATGCGTACGATGCGGGCCTGTGGACGCGTACCTTTATACTTGATAATATAATGTTTAATTAGAAAAAGGCTTTAGTTTCGTAATTTTGTTGTAATGAGATTGTTTCTAGTTACCAACTTGGAGATCTACGAGACTCTAGAGATTCTTTAAATACTGTGTTTTACGAATATAAATCTTGTAGTAGTAGTAATAGAGGATAGTTTGCATTAATCATGAAATATAATCATGTGGCGTTATTATCAAGTGATCCGTCTGCTAGTTTACCGGCTTACACCATAAATGGTACAGTAAAGAAGATAAAATTACGCACTTAGAATATCATGTAACAAGCCGATTCGGTTAAAATAGGTACATAATCTCAAAAGCCTATGTTGGTCGAGTGGTCGCATCTGACTGACAACTGACAGGGAATGAAGATTCTGCTTATTAACAGAAGATTTCAATAGGTACTTTTTCGACTGCCTCTTCTGCAAAAATAACACGGAGTCAATTGTACCCAGTATACGGCTACAGGCTCACACCCTATTATATGGGACTTATAACACAAATGGTGAAACGTTTTTGTAGATTGTAGCCGCTTTGCGTGCCGTAATGTGCACCTCTGCCTACCTCTTCAGGGATGAAAAGCGTGACGATACAAACGACACTACGTCTTCTTGACACTCAAAAAAGAAAGTTACAGAGTTTGGTAATTACATTACAGTTATTTTAATACTTTGTAAGTAAGTAATCTTGGTACTTTTAAAGATACCAATAAGGTTTCATGAGAATCTAAATTTGGATTGTGGGTGGGGTGAAGGAAACTTCTGTTTTGACATCAAAACATGATTAAAAGGAGGTTATATTTAAACATTTTGGCTTCGCTATAATGATCGCTATTGATACTGTAAGATTTCTCATTTTAGAGAATTATATTTGTGTTGTACTGAGAAAGAGGTCGTGGTCGTCCGGAGGTTTTAAACCCTTGCTTCTCATGCATAAGAGTGCGGTGTTCGAAACCTACCAACGGCAAGTACCAATGCGACTTTTTCACCACAGAGGGAACCCAATAGGGCTGATACCGACCCGGAGCTGCGGTCTACCTAGCGCGTTTACCGGGGCTCCGGCTCAAAGAGCAGGAGTAGGAATGGGGTAGTTTTTAGCCAGTAAAAGTCTGACATTCTCTCTCGCCTCGCCCAAGGCGGCACGAAGTCATCGGACGATTTTCCCCTTTTTAAAAAAGTCCATGTTTCTTCACCAACTTCCTTAAAAACCATATTAATCTATTACAAATGTAGTTTTCACTTCTCTAGTTTTCATCACCGTAAGAACTGGAAAAATAAGTCCCCATCGCCCCAGAGTATAAATGTAACATCAATCCAATATCAACGGAACACATTACCACACTACTCAAGAAAATTAATACGCAAACGATTCCCATAGGATTGTCACAGAGAAAACTACACTGGTTTTACACATACGACTGCATATCAAGCTATACTAAACCAGTATAAACTGACCGTCAAATGTATGAAAAGATCTTACAAAGCGAGTCCATGATATACTGGTTTTTTACAGCTGGGCCATGTGAAAAATTCATGGCACAAAAATGTAGGGCGGATTTTTTTGTGACCATTTTTTTCCGTAGTATTTTTTGCCAGTAGCAAAAGTTTTAACGATGTCGCATGAAATTGTATATGCTAGGTGGTGGAATTTAATTCATAGAATATTGGAAAAAATATTATTGAAGAATTTGTACGCTACCTATGAAATGTTAATACATTGTTTTTGGAACATACCTACTCGGATATTTTTTTTATTTTATTTTTTGAAAGGGGAATATCGTTCAATGACTTTTCCTGCCTTGTTCGAGGCGAGAGGGAGTTTCAGACTGTTACTTTTTTAAGAAATAGGTGGCAAACGAGCAAACGTGTCACTTGATGGTAAGCGATCAGCGCCGCCCATGGATACCCGCAACACCAGAGGACTTACAGGTTCCTTGCGGCCTTTTAAAATTACTTATTATATTGGTTTTTATGTTACTGACTAAAAACCACCCCATCGCTAATCCTGCTTATCGAACCGGAGCCCCGGTAACCCGCTAGACAGTCCGCAATATCGACGATTAATTCTTCATCGCTCAAGTATAGTTTGAGTGCAATTTAAAAAAGCTCGAAACCTTTAAAAAGTGCCTATCTTTTTGGGTAGAAAGACTAAGGAGTGTTGGATTTCCATCAGTTCCTGTAAGGACATAGACATATAGGCATATAGGGCTCTTGCAAATATATACAGGTATAGTCCGAAGCCCTCACGATGCAACACCTGTTACGTTAGGGTTGTGTTAGGTGGGAATGTTGGGTTAGGTATCCGCCTAACTGATAACTGTTGGGCAGTAGCCCGTTAACCATGATCACTTACCCTTCGAGTATCACCTTTTTCTCAAATTAGGGAACATCTCACTCCGTTCCAGGAACTAGTTATGCCGACCACAAATTAAATGTAACCTACGTTCTCCCGAAGGTGGGCATAATATTTTCTCTTGCATAGTTACAGCTTGAAGCCAAAGTTTGTCAGAAAACAAAACTTCGTTAAGTTTATTTCAAGTTATAATTAAAAGTTTGTGAAGTAATGTTTGTGAATTACTATGTTCTCGTACTAGGGACTTTATTTTTATAGTGGATTGCTGCGGCTTCGCTCGCGTGGATTGCAAACTTTGTGGATAATAAAAGCATCCTTAGTACATCAGCTACATGCTAAGTACATCAGGTACTTGCCAATAAGTCCCGTCAAAATCGATCCATCCATTTTAGAGATTAGCCAGGACAGGCAAACGGACAGATAAACATTGGAATAAAATGTTTATATATTCATTATGCATGTTTGGTTCAAAAAGTAGGAATAAGTACGGAGTGGTTTTTAATCAGTAAGAGTTTGAGAGAGAAGTCATTACTCATTAGTTACTATCGCCCATCAAAAAGAAACTGGGACTGATGTGTACATCATGTAAAAAGTGTTTAAAATACATTTAAGGGCAGTGCAGGTAATATTTAAAAAATCAAACTAGATCCAAAGATTTGAAATGAATATTGCTTAAAATATTCAAGATATTTCATCCAAAACTAAACGTCTGCTTACAAAATATCACTACACACTAAATATCCAAAACTAAAACTAATATCTCGAAGTAAATGGCATTCGTTTGCATACCGCGAAGTTTGGGCATGTGCCCGATATTTGGATCAAACTTCCTTAATTAGGGAACTCCGTGTGTTATCCTTGCCACATCTGCTCCTAATAGTTTTACGTACGATCCCAAGTTAGGCACTTTGGGTGAATATTTCTGATTTATTTTTTTTGGTACATTTTGTGTGTCTTATATGAATATTGTTAAGACCTATGTAAAGACGTTTCATGTGTGATTGAGTTTAGAATTTTAGTCTAATACAATGGGTTTAATTGAATTAACTAAATATATTAAGTTTAGAGTGACACTCCCTTCGGCCTCGACCAAGGTGGGAAAAGTCATTGGATGATTTTACCTCCTAAAAAAAAAGAAAAAGAAAGTACTATATATAACTGTACAGTCTCCGGTGACTACTAGTCATCCCTTTAACTTTTTGGCTATTTCAATACTATTGTAGTGCAATAAAAATTATGATAAACATGAAATCAAACAAAACACATAATAATTTACAATTTAAAACAAAATCTAGTTTTCTAATCCAACATTTATACAATCCCTTTGAGGTACAAGGTGAAAATTGATTAATACGACATAATATTTACATTTAATTAATTCATATCATTTCGTGAGCGTACAAAACTGAGTTTGGTCTTGTAATTGGCCCACAATCAACCCCGAACCGTACACTGTATGAAAATATTTATCTTTTACATTTTAAACTTTCCATATTTTATATTCCGTACGGAATTTCGTCGGAATCCTATAGGATTTAAATCTTATTATTTTGGAAAAATTAAAGCGATTGAGGTTGAGTTGATTATGTATGGGGATGTTTATTTCCATTGCAAATGTAACACAGAAAATTAATTAACGTTTTAAGAGAAAATCAGATAAATACAGTACTTCATTTATAACATGTACCTTTTTTTTGACGGGGAAAATAATCCAATGACTTTTCCCGTCTTGGGTGAGGCGAGAGGGAATTTCAGACTCTTACTGACTAAAAACCACCCCGTTCCTTCTCCTGCTTTGAGCCGGAGCCCCGGTAACCTTTTACCTACATGTCTGAGTACATTACGTCTTTCATACGTAGTTATACCAAGAAAAGTTTAGTAAGACATCAGAACATCAAACAAATATTATAAATGTGAATGTTTTGTTTCTTTGGATGTTTCTCCGAACTGATGATGAAATTTGGTATACAGAGAGGGTATGTAATGTAAAGTATAATGGTCTAAATGGGGTAATAAGGCTTTTTATTCTACGCGAACGCAGTCAAAGCCGCTGGTAGGAGCTATTATGCTAATGCTAACTAATTTTTTGTTCTATTCTAGATGTAGTTTTTATTTTATTACATACAAATAAACTAAATTTGTGTAACCTAATCATAGAAATATATAAACTAAATAAAAATAATACCTGTGACTAAAATATTTAAAAATAAAAATACCTAAAAATAAATCAAAGAGAAATATAATCTAACTTAAAGACCGTCTATAATCTAGACAGTCCGCAGCTATGGAAGCTCTTTAACAGTACATTCGACCAAATTAACAAACTAGTACACTTGTTTGGCATATTTAAATTAATAATGAATAATAATGATGGTTTAATTTACAGTGATGGATATTTAATACGATTATCAAACAAGTATCCCTGTGGCTTTATATTCAATTACGAGTATATATATTTATTCAATTACGAGGTTTTATTTAAAACCCCAATTAGTGTTAATATAATTGTAATTATTATGTGTTTGATGTTAAAATACTTCAGTTGTAAACATTTTATAATGTGTTATTAGGAATTGAAATTATTTAGTTATCCTTTTTATTGGGCTATTTGTATTTTGGAACAGGACCATATTTTTTCCAGATTTTATTCCGATCCGATTTAATAGTTTTTGCATGAAAGAGTAACAAAAATTAATTTAAAGAACAGTGAGTAAAGTTCCCTTCCCTTAAACTTGGCGTTCTACGTGGAGGACTAAGGGGGAGGCTTTTGTTCAACACTGGACGTCTCTCGGCCGATGATGATGAGTAAAGTTCCCCAAGAAAAGGAGTATTCTCCGATCAGGCGAGGTGATCGTGCATAATCCTCAACAGTCAGAAACCATTACAGACCACCTTCGTAATTGCCAACTACATAACAAACCCAAACCTCACTCCACTAAAACACATTTTCGCATATTACAACAAAATCAAAAAATCCTCTAATTAGTTTCACACACTGAGACGCAACGTATAATGTTTCGTGGCACTTCGACGATGCATTCTAGAAGTTTCGAACTCATTAGCCTAGTTCTGTCCGGTGACTGAATAGTTGGTCTGCTAATTAAGTAACTTGACTTTTTATGGGGCAGTAAAGATTATAGTTATTGTGTCGAGAGAATATTATATGGTGGGGAGGTCTCTCCTTCTCGGGTTTGACCCGGTGAAAATGGGCATCGCGTCCCGCAACCCGCAGGAAAAACCAAAACGGTGCTCATAAATTCTTAACCCCCAAAAGGCCGGTAATGCACTTGTAGTGTTTCGGGTGTCTATGGACGGCGGGCAGAAGTAGGAACAGGGTGGTTTTACTCAGTAAGAGTCTAACAATCCCTCTCACCTCACCCAAGGCGGGAGAAGGCATTGGACTTTCCCCCACAGAAAAGGGCTAACAAAAACGCATTAGAAAATGAGCACCGCGTCTCACGACCCGCAGGAATAACGTTGCTCATTGCCCTTACAAATTATTAATTTGTAACTCTTTTCCTTCCTCTTCTGCTGACTTTTTCCTATATATATATAGAGATATAATAAGTCAATAATTTATTTTTATAGTGCTTCTGGAAGGATTGCTGTTATAATTATTCGTCTATACTTTTTAATTTTTCTATACGACAACGTCATGTTTATGATAGTGAAAGAAAATCGAAGTATAACAACGCTAGCGTTGTGTAAGTGAGGTGAGGTTACCGGCCAATTACCCCTTTCCCAATCTTCCCAATCTCTGATTCCCCAATAATCCTTGAATTCCTAACTCTCAAAAGGCCGGCGACGTACTTGTAACGCCTCTGGTGTTTAAGTGTCCATGGGCGGCGGCGATTGGTTACTATCAGGGGGCTCGTCTGCTGGCTTACCATAAAAAAACCGGCCAAGTGCGAGTCGGACTTGCCCATGAAGGGTTCCGTAACAGCAAGTAGATGACATAATAAAAAAGGTTGTAAAATAACTTGGTTTTACATAGTGTTTGTATGAACGACAAACGGTGCTATATTTGCGGTTTTTGAAAATGTTTTATTTCTCTACTAACTAATAATTGATATCTCGTTCAAACCTTTCACTTCTACGTTGTTAGTTTCCATTGAAACCTACAGCATATATTTTTTTCAGTTTTCTCACACTCTTATTTTAAAAGTTAGAGGGGGGGGACACCCATTTTTCCACTTTGGAAGCGCCTAACTTTCAAACGATTGATTTTAACGAAAAGTGGTTTTAGGTCTATATTTTTTTAATTTTCTATACGACAACGTCATGATTATTACTCTCTGTACGAATGATTAGAGTTGCACTTTTGTAATGTAACTCTTGTCACCAATGTGATAACACCAATTTAAGTGTAGGAGAGCCTTGCTTCGGTAGGAATGGGCTGGCTCAACCGGAGTGATACCAGGACCTCACAGAAAACGTACATGAGGCTCAAATACCTTTCTTTCTAATACCTGATTTCCCTCATAAATTCTTAACCCCCAAAAGGCCGGTAATAAACTTGTAATGTTTCGAGTGTCTATGGACGGCGGGCAGAAGTAGGAACGGGGTGGATTTTAGTCAGTAAGAGTCTGACACTCCCTCTCACCTCGCCCGAGGCGGGACAAGTCATTGGATGACTTTCCCCCAAAAAAGAGGCTAACAAAAACAAATGGAGTGCTAATATATTTGCACTTGAAGGAAAATCTGGATCCATTATCATCAATCAAAAGCTAAACCACACAACAAGTCACTACTAAAACTTCACTAATAGAGAATTGGCATTTGACTCGCTCAATGACTATCCAGCAACTTAAATTTTAAACTAATTACTCAAGTTTTGGTCTAACGTTAAGGTAAAATTGTTATTTAGCTAATTGAGCTTGAGATTTCGCACGCTCCAAGGAGTTAGACTGAAAAGTTTTGATTTTATTAAGTAAATTATTGTGAAAATTAGGTTCCGCGGCTTGCCGGATAGAAAAGGTGGTGGTTGCTATTTTATGTCATTTCTCAAACTTGAAATGTTGGTCGCAGTTAAGTGGGAATCTTACTTTATATTATTATAAATGCGAAAGTTTGTGTTTGATAAACAAGAAGCCAGACCATTATGAGGCCAGTAAATGAGTAATGAAAATCTTTACATAAAAAAACTACGTTTCAAATCATCAGTCTATAAGTCACCACTAGGCCTCTTGTCACATGAAGAAGGTTTGCACATTAATATTATAACCCCGTGGTGAAATCGCCAACCTGCAAACTTATAATTAGAAATTATTAGCTCAGATTCCTCACAACTTTTCCTTCACCGTTTGTCCAGTGGTGTCTAAATAACATTAGAAAGTACATATAATTCGGAAAGAGTCTAGGTTTAGATCCCACGCTCTCATGCATGAGAAACGGACGTTTGAACCTCCAGGCCACCACGACACATAAAAAAACTACGTTTAAAATAGCTGATTTCCATAAACTAAAACACATAAAATAGCTACTGTTTATTGTACTGTCTATGTTTATCCTCTACTTGTTTAGAAGTCGGCGGTATATATGTAAATAGTGAAGGTTAATTAGCCACATTTACATATTTAAACCACAATCTAAATATAATGAGACTTACCTTCTATAAGTAGGCCTGCCTAATAGCCTTAAAGAATACTATTCTGGATCCATATGTAGGATCCCTACTTATATTTAGTAAAGAAATTTCTTTTTAGGAAGCTGGTTATTGATTGTCAACGATCCAACCCATCAAATAACTTGAAAACTTACTTTAAACAAAACTTTAAGTAAAATCATTTGGGCTTAAGAACATTGACACAAACGTGTACTTGTATCACACCTGACCAAAGTCCTCTTCTCACACGAAGGTTTGAGCATTAATCACCACGCTTGCTCAATGCCTATTGGCATTTTTTCACTTATTAGAAATTATATAAGTCCAGGTATCCTCACGATGGTTTTCTTCAACGTTTATCAGTGGTGTCTAAATAATCTTAGAAAGTACATATAACTCGGAATAAGTCACATACTTGCCGTTGATAGGTTTTAAACCCGCACTCTCATGCATGAGAACCGGGCATGTTAAACCGCCACAACAACATGTACTGTATAATTACGCAGTAATGCTAAGATTCCATGCCATAAACGTATCTCATCCCTAACCACCCAAGGATCAGTTTTCCAATCTGCATGACGTAAGCGTTGGTATTCGCTTAATTAGTCAACTTGAAACTTTACCGTAGCTATTTACATGTAAACACATTAACCTATACATAACCAGTATAATCCGACCTTTGAATGTACGAAAAGATCATTCAAAGTGAGACCAAGATAAATTGGTTCTGTATAGCTTGTGTAGGAAGACATAAGTTACAGGTAATAGTTTGAGTGCTTGCTCACACACATACTTAAGCTGTTCCTAAAGAGTTGCAAAGTTGCTAATGTATAAAGATACTTTTAAATCGCTTTGAATTTGCGTGGGTGGCAGAAATAGTCGTTTTCTATACTATCATATTTTCTAAAATAGTCTACTGAGGTAGTTAAAATATTTTTTTTATGGTATAAGCTGGTAAACGAGTAGACGGATCACCTGATGGTAAGCAACCGCTGCCGCGCATGGAAACGCGAAACACCATTACATGTACACCTTGTTTTGTGATCAACAAATTGTTGTTTCGGGTCTGGATGTCATGTGTATGTGAACTTGTATGTTTGTAAACGCATCCACGATACAGGAAAAAATACCAGTGAGGGACAAATGTTTATCTATCTATACATATAATAAAATCGTAGAAAAGTGCTGTCTGTACATTGAAAATAAAAATAAAAAAAATAGCAGGGGTTATTGTTATGTCGATGTCGAACCCAAAAATGTAATTAACTTTTTTTTGTCTGTTTGTCTGTTTGTCTGTTTGTCTGTTTGTCTGTTTGTCTGTTCGTCTGTGCGCGCTAATCTCAGAAACGGCTGATCCGAGTTGGATGCGGTTTTCACGAATATATTGTGGGATGCTTAATTTTAATTTAGTGTTTGTTTCATGTCAATCGGTTCATAAATTAAAAAGTTATGTCTAATTAAAGAATCACGTCTAACATTCTATGCTTATACCATTAATCTCCGCAACTATTTGACGGTTTGATTGAAATTTGGTATGATATAGTTTAGAACCTTAGAAAGGACATAGATATATTTTTATTTCAAAAATTAAAAATAAGAAATAAATTATTTATAAATAATTCTATGTCTTCGTTACACGACTTCGGTTCATGTTATTGTTTTAATTTATCGAAAAAAAGTAAACCTAGTAAAAAGGTATGAAAAGAGTTGCAATATAATAAAACATTTAGTACAAAGAAAATGCTCTAACGGAGTTAGATAATTAAAGTCGATCGTTACACGACTTCGGTTCATGTTATTATTTTATTCATCGAAAAAAAGTAAATAAATTAAAAACTTGAAAAAAATAATACAATATAAGTAAACTTTTAGTACAAAGAAAATGCCCGAACGGAGTATAAATAAATAATCCAAGTTGTCGTAATCCTAGATAGATGGCGTTATCGAGATCGCGCTATGGTTTCGTACACATTTGGTTGGGTAAGCGCTTCGGTAATCGTAGAAAAAGTATTATCAGTCGTATGAATTTGTCTGTAGTGGTTGCTGTTTCGTATATTCTAAATTGGTTTCGTAGTCAATTAATAAGATGGGTTTTCCTGTTAAACTATTTAACGAGGTTTAGTTTGATATCGATTATTATAGTTACTGTAGTTAGTTTTTTTTTTAATAAAATAAGTCTATTTTTTTTTTTTTTATGTAATTTTTTTTTAATTAGATTAGATTTAAGTCGTTTCTTTTAAATTATAGTTTAATATTATAGCATTAGGTTGTAATTAGTTTCTTTTGTTTGTTTATTCGTAATTTAGCTTTCTTTAGTTTTAAGTTAGTTTAAGTCCGTTTTTAATTAATTTTTTCAATGCCCTAAGTGAGTCATACATCTATTAAATTCAAACGCAGAGCTCATTATGTTGATGAAGAGTTCCCTGGAATATCTTCCACATCTCATTTTTGAAGAGATCCCGCGAGATCGGGAACTATGTGGTTAAAACCAAAAATTTGCCGGAAGTCACTTTCCACTGCGAACGAACGCGGGCAAAAGCTAGTTAAAAAATAAAATAAAATAAACGATTAGAAATTAGCACATAAAAATGTGAACCATCATCAACGTTTTTGTTTCACTCGTTGTAAAATGTCACTCACGTTAAAGAAAAATCCAGTTATGACATCTTCCCCTTGACATGCTTCTATGGCCATACAATAACATTGATAAAAAAGAATTGCAAACATGCGTTTCACAACTCACATTACAGGGTCAAAGTTCTTAAGACCAACTTATTTATATGAGTATTAAAACTTTAAAAAACTTTAGTATTTTAGTTGTAAATCTCTCGTAATTAGTAAGCTAGAGGCGCACGTCACTAGGTAAGCTGAACTAGGCTAATGAGTTTGCTGAAGTTTCGAGGATGCATCTGTTAGCCTTTTAAGAGGCCGTGAATTATAGTTTTAGGTTGATATAGGTGTAAAAAGTTGTGGATTATGATTTATGATTATTCTTACTTTGTTGGTTATGTTTGTTATACGGTATCAACAACTTTATTCTTCACGAATCATCAACTGTTTATTTTCAGACATAAGCTTCTGCCAATCCGGAGTTGCAGACTACCTAGCTGGTTACCGGGGCTACGATTCGAAAAGCAAGAGAAGTGACAGGGTGGTTTTTAGTCAGTAAGAGTTTGACACACTCTCTTGCCTCGCCAAAGGTGGAAGAAGTCAATGGACCATTTACCTTTATTTATAATTACTATATCACTTAAAAATGTAAGTAAAACTCTATTTATTCTTAGAGAGAATCAGCTGCGTGATATTATGTAACGTTTATTGAAATAAGCACACAATAATAAAAATAAACAGCCTATATATCCCACCAAGGTTAAAAGGTTACTTTTATTAATACAACATGTTCGTAGTAACTTCGTAGCAAGATGGCTACGCTGCTACGTCGCTACGCCGCTACGAGGGTCTACGCTATAAATGTGCTTGAACATTATTACATAGTACAATAGAATTTGATGATTTTTTGTGTGAATAAAGGAATAAATAAAGGTATTTCTTGTTGATTGATCGCCATTTTGATCGCTTTGTTAAAAATAGTTGGTAAAATAACGCCTGTAAATCATTTACCGTGACTAAGCTTGAGGCTTCAATTTCAGTTTAGATTTATTGGAACATTTATTTTCATCGTTTAGAATTTGAAACTTGTTTAGTTTTTTTTAAATTTAATTATAATGTTAGTGTTTTTTTCAGGGGTCATTAAAATACGATTATAGAACGTCACTGAAGGACTGAGGTTAACGACAGATCAAGGACAATAAGTAAGCTCTTGCAACGATACGCCTTTTATCCCCGAAGAGGTAGGCAGATGTGCACATTAAGACACGCGAAAACCTGAAATAAAGCCCAGTAATGCTTTACCTGACCTGGGAATCGAACCCGAGACAAGATTATGTCTTACGATAGTTATAATTAACGTCTATACGCATATTTCAATTTGAACATAACTTTTTAGACGTATCCAAAAAACAGCAATAAATTACTATCACTATTAAGTCATCACGTAAACACAGAAAGCAAAAGTTTCTTCATTATAAAATCTTATAAAATGAAATACAAGTCTAGTGTACATTAGTTAAATATTAGAGGGAACAAAGTTAGAAAAGTTTGCAGCACTATAAACAAATAGTTGGGTGAAAGTTTCGCAATTATTACAAAAGTTTGCAGCGACATGTTTTTAATTATCGCCACCTCACGCCTTTTATCCCCGAAGGGGCAAAGAGCAGAGGTGCACATTAACGGCACGTAATGCCGCTATACAAAGTACACCTACTTTAACACCATTTGTGTTATGTAAGTGTCCATGTAATAGGGGTTAGCCTATTGCTGAGAAATTTAAGGTCGAAAACCTGTAAAAAAAAACAGCCGACGATGCTTGGTCCGACTTTGGAATCGAGCCTAAAACCTCTTGTCCAACAGTCGCACTTTCGACCACTCGAACAACGAGGCAGTCTGTGTTTTATGTTTTTGATTTTGTTTTTATATCATAAACTAGCTTCTGCCAGCGGCTTTGCCCGCATTCTCGTAGCATAATGAGTATCCTACCACACAAGTCGGTTCATACCCTGTCTTTATACCAAATTTCAACTGAATCCGTTCTGTAGGTTCAGTGTGATACAAAAGCAAACAAACTTTCATATTTATAATATTAAATTTAAAGCAAAAGATGTATGTAAGATTCGTAGCAATTGGCGTTCCATTGTCTCTACCTATCCCTATGGGAGACAGGCGTAAGGTTATGTATGTATATATGTATTTTAACATAAAAATCAATACACAAGACTACGTCTTTACAATTTACGAAGCCAGTATTTTTCCTTAAAAAGAATCAACAACAACTTTCCTATAAGAAAAAAGAAAACTTTTGTGAAAATTTGCAACAAAATCATTATTTTTTTCTTTCACCCAAATTACTAAGCTAGGAGGGAAATTTTGTTTCCTTTCAGCTGTTTTTTTTTTTCGTCTGTAATCGTGATTACTAACAAACTTCTCATTAGTAGCACGTGGTCCTGTGATAAAGGATGTTTCTGTAGCTATGTACTGGCTATTTGAATTTTGATTCAAAGGATTTCTTTTTTATTTTTTGAAACCCCACTAGGTGTTATTTTCTTTCTGTTTCGTGATAGGTACATTCTCTGTTTGAATTTTGTTGTACTGCGCATTAGATATTTTTTGTCCCGTTGGCCAATTGCTTATGAATACATAGATCGAATATGGTTCTCCTTTTTTTTTTGAGGGTGGGGAAATCATCCAGTGACTTCTCTAGCCTAGGCTGAGGCGCGAGGTCGTGTCAGATTCTTTCTTACTGATAAAAATCACACCGTTCCTATTTCTGCTTTTCGAGCTGGAGCCCTGATAACCCGCTAAGTTGTTTCACCCGTTCTACTCGGCTTCTATTGGGTACCTTCCTCGATAATTAGTCAATTTGGACCAGTAGTTCGGGCGATTAGCGCGTTCAAATAAACAAACAAACGAAGAAGCAAACAAACAAACTCTTAAGCTTTGTATAATATAAAAATCCATGTATAATATACGATTTAATTTTCAGCAAATATTTCTTGTTCTAAATAATTTCTTGAAATATCTAATGAGATCTCAAATAAGATTTTCCCTAAAAAGAGTAAATTTAGTTCCGAGTTCCTACATACTGAAGGGCTTTTCATAAATAATTGGCTATATAAATAGATTTCTCATTAATAAGTTATAAGAGTTATATTTGGGAAGTCTTACATTATCGGCTAAAATATTTATTTATTTATTTACTGTACACATTACATTTGTCTGTATGTATATTATATACATATAAATCAATTGCTGTTCGTTAGTATCGTTAAAACTCGAAGAAGGACTGGACCGATTTGACAAATGTTGGTCTTGAATTATTTGTGGAAGTCCAGGAAAAATATGTTTGAGGCGGTATGAAGTTTGCCGGGTCAGCTAGTATTAAATAATTATTACAAAAGAAGCTCGTCAACATAGCCCTTACAAACAAATCAAAACCAGGATGGAAAAAAAACAGTTAACATTATAATAATTTTTTTGACTCAGTGTCAACTCCAATAAAGTCAAGGAAAATCGAGAGGAAGTTTATTCCTGGACAGAACAACACACGTGTAGGAAGAAAGTGATACGGCGTAAATAAACTAGATCAATACATAGTACATACTCATACTCCTTTTGAAAGCAATTGATTGGAAATCTTTCTGAATATAAAAAGGTTTGACTTTGGGTGCTTTTCCACCAGAGATGAGCTATGCTACGTTGCTGTAGATGCGTTTGGCTTCCACCAATAATATTAGCATAGCACTGGTCGAAACGAACTCAGCTAAGCTATGTTTTTTATATGGAAAGATGCGTGCTATGGATGGATTCCATACTATCTATACATCGCATACTTGAGCTGTACATTTTCCTCGCATAGCTATATAGCACATCTCTGGTGGAAAAACACCCTTGAAGAAGTGTTTATATTATAAGTGTACTAGAAAGAAGTGTGTAAAGAAGAAACAAAGACATTGACACATTTTAGAGCAACTTAAAGGGGCTAACTTAAAAAGTTTCGAGTCTAAGAGCTATTTCTATTTTGGTCGCCTTTGGATTTGAGTTTTGTAACAGGTACAGAATTTTAGAGTATAAAACTTTTGATTGACCGTGATTGTATAGACCAGAATAAATCTATGTTCAAAAATTTCGGAGCTGTGGACTGCCTAGCGGGTTACCGGGGCTCCGGCTCGAAAAGCAGTAGTAGGAACTGGGTGGTTTTAGTCAGTGAGAGTCTGATACTCCCTCTCGCCTCGCTCTGGGTGGGAGATGTCATTGGATGATATCCCCACAAAAAAAAAATTGCGGTCTACCACTGAAAGAAGATAAGAACTTTGAGAACCTTCTTAAAACTATAAAGGTTTCTAGTTTTAAAAACTATTTATTTCTGTTTCGGATTTTAGGGTTTCTTACATGACTAGAAACTATTTTTAACTGACTTCAAACAAAGGAGATTCTCTGTTTGACCTGTATAATTATGTATGCTTGTGGCGATTATCTCGCGTTTTACAGAACCGATTTTGATGCAGTTTTCAGCATAGTATTTCCTGAACTAAAAAAATGGAGGCGGTAAAAAAAAATTAAGGCGATTCCCTTTTTTTGTTTCTTTTTTGTTAGTACTTTTTCCTTATCTAGCATCGAATGAAATATCTAGTGATTGGCAATATGCAATGGCTAAAAACAAACATTAAAAACAAATACTAGAGCTGTATAAATAACATTTTTAAATGTCAATGTAACAAATTGAAAATAGTTAATATTAAAATACCTCAAACAAGTTTCGGAGTAATCTATTTTGGAATTAATATCGGAATGGATGAAAAATTGGACGGTGCGCGGTAAATAAATGAGAGGAATTTTACTGGTTACTTACTAATGAGAAGCCGAGTCGTTTTTTTGGTTGATTTCTTTCTGAAAATACTAATTTTAGAAGCGTGGAATATTTTTCTAAGCCGCTTGTCTGTTAATTTGTGACGGTATAAGTAGAAGTAGGTATATAAGTATATAGTTAGGATATATACCTATATGGTGGGGGTATATTTTATACCCGAAGGGGTAGGCAGAGGTGCACGTTACGCCAGGTAATGCCGCTATACAATATACACCCACTTTTCACCATTTATCTAAAGTCCCATTTAATAAGAGGTTCCAAGCACGGATGCTACTACTGCGATTTTTTAACCGAAAAAAGCCAAAGCTATACTTTTATAGGTTGATGATATGTGATGATAATGATCGCAAAATGAAAAAAATATACGTGTCGAATATTTTTTGATTATTTAATTTTAACTAATGGATTAATTAGATTTAAATTTTCATACTCTATTTACTACCATTCATTGACCCAATAATAGAAAATGGGGAAAATTATTATTATTATTCGCTATTCCATATAGGCTTATAAGCATGAGCTTTTAGCTGTGTTTGGTTTATGCATTATTGGAAATTTCCATTACCGAATGTCGGGTAATAGCTTGGAATATGCAATCGAACTCTGTATATTGGCAAAGCCTCTTCCATATAATATTTATAATGTATCTCACTGCCTAAATATAGATATATCATTGCCTTACCTTAAATGTGTAATTTTGGTATTATTTATTTCATGTTTAGGGTTTATGAATGCAATTCAAAGAACGGCAAGTGTGGGAGAGCCATGCTTCGGCACGAATGGGTCGGCTCGATCGGAGTGATACCACGGCCTCACAGAAAAAGGACGTGAAACAACGCTTGCATTGTGTTTCGTTGTGTGAGTGAGGTTACCGGAGGCCCAATTACCGAAAATCTTCGCAACCCCCGATACCCCAACAACCTTTAAAGACTGGCAATGCACTTGTGACGTCTCTGGCGTTTCGGGTATTTACAAAGAGTGTTCAAAAGAGCCCAAAGAAAAAAAACCCATGCAATTTTGGCTTAACTACTGGGCCTATTTTGCTCATTTTTCGTACATTGTCAGTAGTTTAAATTAAGTCATATGAGTTTGTTCTATACGGTATGTATCTTTTTTTTAGTGAGGTTACCGGAGGCCCAATTCCCCCTTCCCAATCTTCCCCATCCCCGATTCCCGAACATAAATTCCTAACTCCCAAAAAGCCGGCAACGCACTTGTAACGCCTTTGGTGTTTCAAGTGTCCATGGGCGGCGGCGATTGCTTACCATCAGGTAATACGTCTGCTCGATTGCCGGCTTGTTCCATAAAAAAAAAAAAAAAAAATCTTAGCTGCCTAATTGTTAAAGTAATAAAAGACCTAAAGTTATATTCAAAAGGCTTTACCGTCAAGAAACCTAAATTTTACGCTCCATAATTTGTAAATCCTGATCGTAACCTCAGGCTCTTCTACAAAACAAATCCCAGATTTATTACCCAGAAAACATTTTAAAGCGAAATCATTAAATTGAGGAACAAGTTAACTTCACAATTTATAGCAAAGGAGACGTTTATTTCAAACAATTGTCGGCTTTGTTTTTATTGGAGACACTTTTGCGAATAAATAATAACTTCGACAGTCAATAAGGTTCACTTTTCTTTATTCCGTTTTTTATTCATGTTACCTTTTGTTTTGTTTGGATTAAAGTCGGACTTTGTATTTGTGAATTGTCTTTTGTTTTTTAGTCTCTGCAATTAGTCCAATGCAGATTATGTTTTATTGTCATTGATTTTGAATGCTTTTTCATAAAGCTGGTGTTCAAAAGTATACAAACATATTTTTCACCACTTGTTTTAAAAGCTATTTTCGTTAGGCATTACTCCAATTACAATCTTCTAGGAATAATACTTTATCGAATAATCGGAAATTGTTTCAAGGTAGATTAGGGCTAATGAGTCTGCGGACTGCCTAGCGGGTTACCGGGGCTCTGGCTCGAAGAGCAGGAGTAGATACAGGGTAGTTTTTAGTATGTAAGAGTCTAACACTCTCTCTCGCCTCACTCTAGGCGGGAGAACACAACAGACGGATGGTTTTCCCCCTCAAAAAAAAAGAGGTAATGAGAGGCTTAAGCAGGTTAGAAATCAACGGCAAACTGAAAAATTTTGTCATTCTATGTTAGGAGTCTATTGGGTTCTTCAATGTTGGGAATCTACATATTTATTTATAATACGAATAGCACAGTAACAAGAAAGTTAACGGTTCGCCTGCTATAGGATAAATTCCTTCCTAGTCTAGTTCCTTTGACCACATAAGCGAAACCGTAGGCGAAAAGCTAGTTATCTACAACTTCAGTGAATCAGAAATTGAAATAAAAACTTGAAAACTTCACATGACACGTAACCTTTACACGATAAATAATAAAATACACAAATTCGTTGAAAAGTTAAATGTTTTAGAGGTTGAAAGTGAAAAGTGTGGGATGTACGACATTACACACTCAGTCTTTTTGTTAAATTGATTTGATGTGTTGGAAAACGTGGGCGGATAGAGGTTCTAAATCACAGGTATCGTTAAATATTTCAACTTGACCTAATGTACTTTCTTGATAACTTAAAGTATGTATTTGTTAGTGCCCTTTCTCTTCCGGGGTGTCAGAAGAGCTGAATATGGAACAAACACTTTTAAGAGACCAGGCATTAATTATCTTTATATATATTGTCGGAGATAGGAGATCTCTCACTTTCGATATGTCGGTGAAAGGAGAATCTCACTACTCATGTCAGGAATACTTGTGGGCGTTATGACCAAGGTAGCAGTAAAATAATAAAGTCTTCGATATGGAACTATTGTTTAATTCTGTACATTGCACTGTTACTTTACTTAAGCTACCGACCGGGCCGGCATTTCCTACCGACTACTCTGAGAAGAAATGCCGAAACAAACTCAAAGGTCTCAGTCACTCAAGTGCAAACATGGTTACAAAGTACATGAAAGATAATTAACTGTTACAATATCAAACTAACAGGTTACAGACTAGGTATACGGTTGAAACACACGACGGTTCAATATTCGACCGCACTGGTCGGCTGCTGCACGAGAAGTGATCGACACGCCGCTCAGCCGATGAATCCTTGACTCCGTCGAGCGCCGAGGGGGGGCGCTAGTGTTTCAATTCTACCCTCGATCCCGACAATATAATTCTTCTGTACGTGTGTATGTCACTGAACTCCTCTTAAACGACTAAACGGATTTTGATGAAACTTTTTGTGTGTGTTCAAGAGGATCTGAGAATGGTTTAGATTCACAATTTTGTTCGCTGGACAATGATTTTTTGATTATTTTTTAATTTATCAGTAGTTGTTGATTTTGGAATGTTTTACATTGAATCCGACAGACGGCGCTACCATCGCAGTGTCAAATATGAATGACGTTAGATATTGTCATAACATTTGAATAACAATTTTCATCAAAAAGGTCCAGAATGTTTTAGCTTATTAAAAAAAGTTTAAAATTTTCAAATTAAAGACGTGTAGACAGGACAACGTCTGTCGGGTCCGCTAGTAATATTATATGTTATCGGTTTACTCACGTAATTATTTGACGAGGAACTCGACTAGTTTCAAGCCATGCCAGAGGCCATAGTTCAGTAGCGGACTGTTATCGAATGAAAAATGTATAATGTCAATAAACTTACATTTTTCAACCAGACAGACTTACAAACATGTATATGAATTCCCCTAAAATGAAAAAAGAAATCATTATCTAACATCACACCATAAAAAAACAAGGAATCGACTCCGATGACAGTTAAAAAGACAATCAAAACTTTTTAATTATCACAAATTCTTCGCTTGTATTGACATTATAACTCTACAATAAAAGTGAGATAAAATCAGTACCCTTTGTTCATGAAAAGCTATAAAGATGGCAAGAGGGTGCAATAAAATTATCGGAGGAACATTAACTTTAAATCTTTGTGGAACATTTAAATCGGATTTTTATTAGTCTAATCACCTCACAGGGAGCTTGTTGGACATATTTATGTGTTTAACATTGAAATTAGATTCTTAGTAGGTGGGTTATCTTTGTTTTAGTGTTATGAATGTGGATAGACTTTGAACCTTAGGGTCGTTTCATATCTGACAGAACATGCGTCGCATACTATCGGTAACATAACGCCAAAAAAAAATAAGTCCCATGTAATAGGCGGTGCGTCTGTTACCATAAACTGGGCGCAATTCCAGACTCTGTGCTACTACTGTGATTTTTTTGGAAAACTGAAAAAATCTAGGAATTCTTAGCTTGAGCCGGGAATCAAACCCTTTGCCTGGTAGTCGCACTTGGGATCACGAGCAATTCGACCAATAAGCCAGGTAGGATGATTAAGGTTCCAATAAATAAATAACACTGTCTTTATTTCAGAATTTAATTTAATGCAACTCACAATTAATTTCGTTCTTTAAAACAGAACCCACAAAACACCGAACACAGATCACCCAAACAGTAACAAACGGTTGGCTGATGCAAAAACCAAGAAATAAATTTCTGGAGCTAAAATCGGAACAGATTCGAGAGGTTTCGCTTTAAATTCGACCTCGCTCGTAAGTCAGGTTGAATCTGCGGTATAAGTAAATGGTCCCGATTGGAGATCACGTTTAAATCGTTTTATTGCTTACATTTAGTGCAATTATTATTCAAGGGGGATAATGTTAAATGTCTTTTTTGCGCCCTGCTTACCTGTAGGTACTTTTTCGGTGATTTTCATACTAAGTAGCTGTTTTCAAGAACAGTTTTTTTTTCGTATATCTTATTTTATTCTTCGTTTCCTATGAGAAGAGAGAATCTTTTAGAAATAAGTTTTCGCTAAGTTATGAGTTTAGAAATTCTTATTGTTGGTTTTGAAGAAGACAAGATTGTATAAAGCATCACATTTATTTTGTCGAAAAACTGATGACCGCATCTAGGCTAGTGTAGTGTAGGGCTGTGTAGGTAAAAGTAGCTGGTAGTGGGTGGATATACATGTGGTGGTGGGTGGATGTACGTAGAGCTGAAGATCGAGCTTAGTAGCGTGCTATTGGAGACTCCTATGTCCAGCAGTAGACGAGAAGAGACTGATGATGATGATATCCAAGCAATTCTTACAAAAAATGTTCAATGTCACATAAAAGATGTTCAACCAAAAAAGGTTTTTCGTATACATAAAGGTTAAGCCATACAACATACACAACAATGTCATTATGTAATAAAAATGGCTGACATGTACCAATGTGAGTGAGTAACAGCGTTTTTGCGATTTTGAAATCAATGACCTTCACAATAAACACTTTTACGTATTCTCGTTAAAAAGCCTTATGGGGTACGTGACTCGTAACAGAATGACGTCATAAAAAGGATTACAAAGCTCTCGACACAAAAAGACTTTATTTTACTTAAAACTCCGCTAAAAACGGGAGGTTTACCATGATCTTTTTGTTTGTTGTTTGACAAGCGAGTTGGAGATTGCAGTTTAAAAATATCAAGTAGGTATATTAAAAAAATACTGATGCTTGGTCTCTGTCAAATAATTATGTAGTCCTTAAGTCAATTCCTAGGGTCCTTTTTCTTCAGAAATGTGCTATGAAGCTAAGAAGATGTAACAGCTGAGCAGTGAAACTACCTATGTGATTATGTGTTACACAAAATATCAGTTGACAACAAAACTATGAAAAATAAAACACATCGAAATATACCCACAATAATTTTGTAACAAACACCAACAACAATTAACATAACACATAAAACAAAACTCTCTAACACTTTAAAAGCGTATGGCAATAAAACGGATCATTGGAGCTTACAATAGCGCGTATGATCCAAATAGTCTGGACACCTAAGATTGAACCAAACCCGGTAGACCTTGGCTCATAGCCAGAGAAACGTTCGGATATGCTAATATGGGGCCAAACACTTCCAATAGTTCCCAAATGTTCAATAGTTCGCGTCTCCTTTATAAGATTACTAGTTTCCACGACTTTGAGTCCTAAGTGTGCGTGGCGAAGGATAATGTCGTTGTCTACTTACTAGATTGGATACTTTTTGGAAGTGAATTTGCTAAATTCAAGTGGGTCACTAGTTTGATCACAGTCTTTTAAGTGTGGTAGTGTCATGCTTTATCACAGAAAACCGAAGTGAAACAACGCTTGCGTTGTATGTTACTGGAGTATCCATAGTATATAGTCCAATCACCCCACTTCCCAATCTTCCCAATCCTCGATATCCTAATAACCCTTAAATTCCTAACCAACAATAGGCCGGCAACGCCCTTGTAACGCCACTGGTGTTTCAAGTAGCCATGGGCAACGTCGATTGCTTACCATCAGGTGATCCGTCTGCTTTATAACATAAAATTACTCGCATGTTTATTTCGCTTCTATAGACTGGTAGTCTCAATTGACAATGGAAAGTAAAGTCCTTAGTCAAATTAAAATTTTATTCCGATTTTCAATTTCAAAATTAGTAGCATAGAGTCGGTATCGCACTGAATGCATGATAATAACCTGGTTTGTTCTACCTGAATTAAATTTTGCATACCTTATAAAAACCAGAATATTGATATTCTAATTTCAACTAAAAATAGAACCACGTAAAATCGAAATTCGTTTGCACGTAGCTTAGTGAGGGAATCTGTTCATTTGAATTCCATGGCAGCATTTGAATTGGAGATTTTAAAGGCCTTAATCTAAAACCGACGTTAGATGTTCTGAATGTCGGCAGTTATCCTGGTAATTAACAGCTTCATCTGGTATACCGTCATCGAGGGTTAGAGAGGTTAGGATTAAGATGATACGTGATACGTCCTTTAGGCTCGGTTCATATCTGACGGAACATGCGTCGCGTATCATCGGTTTAGCACGCATATTTCCATTTCCACCAGTATTAAGCTATGTGTACTAATGCTTATGATTGGTGAAAGCCAAACGCATCCACATCAACGTATCATAGCACATCTCTTGTGATAAATATAGTGTCATCATCTGTATGAAATGAAATAAAAAATAAATGTTATACAAAACAGATGTTTTATAATTCATGCAATACAATCCCGGAATTCAGGTCAAACTTGTTGTTTATTTTGGAAACACTACAATTCTATGAAAAACTCCTTACCTACGCTACCAAGCCAATTAACACCGCCTTACGATGCCGACGCCGTATCTAGCAGTTTTACTTTGAGCAATATATATATATGTATATATTATATACAACGTCACGCCTTTTATCCCTGAAGGGGTAGGTAGAGGTGCACATTACGGCACGTAATGCCGCTATACAATGTACACTCACTTTTCACCATTTGTGTTATAAGTCCTATGTAATAGGTAGTGAGCCTATTGCCATACATCGGGCACATTTCCAAACACCGTGCTACTACTGAGAATTTTCGAAAAACCGAAAAAAGCCCAGCAATACTTCGCCCGACCCAGGAATCGAACCCGAGATCCCTTGTCCGGCAGTCGCACTTGAGACCACTCGACCAACGAGGCAGTCAGGCAAACAGAACAATTCGAAGAAAAACTTCTTTGCTAATTAACACTACCTTACGATACCAGTAGCAGTTTTACTTTAAGCAATATGACTACTTAAACTTATAAGCTCTTAAACTAATACCAAGATATTAGGTCACATAAAATTAGTTTCTCCTAGACAAGTTATCCAACAATACGGTCCGACATAACTTAGACTTTTGCCGTCCATTTACCGACGCGAAGTTATTCTAAAGTCTCTTCATTTGAATTCCACTGCGGGATTTGAATTGCAGATTTTACGGGCTTTAATCTGAAACCAGCATTGGATGTCGTCTTGAGCCCCTTATTCTGCTAATTAAGGACTTCATCTATGCAAATGAGTCTCGATCGTTCCCTTACTAACTTAAGGTATGGAGGCTGGAATTTGGGTCAAAATTGCATGCACGATTTTAGATTTTAGGCTGTAAATATGATGTGTTTTGGTTGGAACGTTCATCGGATTATAGACTTTATGGTAGTGGTTCTTGCGTTAAATTTCCTCTGTCAAATAAAAGTCTTAATAGATCGGGAGAGAATAAGTTATTGTGAAAACGTTCGATAAAAATGTAAACAGTTTTGAGAGCCATTAAAAGGTGTCATTGACTTCTGCGTATCGATCTCAGTAACGGCTAAACCTAACAGTTTTCTGAGATTTCACAATTTTCGGTAGTTACAGCGAAACAAATGGTTCTTGATAAGGAATTAGAGAATAATTTTTGTGTAATTTTAACAAGAAAATACCTGACATACTTTCTAGATGATTTTGTGTAAATGAGTTTGTACAACATTTATTCAAAAACCTAAATATATGAATTTTATTATTAGGTAACTTGTCGTTCTTAAAAGAACACAAGCTGTTGTATATCAAATATAATTCTTATTATAAGCCTTCTTAGAGAAAAGAAAATACTAGGATTAAGTCTGTTAGCAGAAAAATAAAAAGATAATCACTATAATATTATAGGAAGAAAATATTTCTTAAGAAAAACAAAATGAAAAACCAGAATAGGCTTTCAACACATAGCATCCAGATCCAAGAAGGATTTTAAGAACATTTCTATGTAAATATCGCTAAAATACCATCCAGCAACAAAAGCGCTTAAAGGAATACTGCAGAAATCCCCCACATTCTAGATATAGCGCTTTAAATCGCTTAATGTGTTAGAATGGGGACAGATCGCACCATTCAGCTTGTCACCAATGAAGTAGCGTTTTGGTTGTTTTTCTTGCACAGTATTCGGTAATGTGGTATTCTAGATTTGTTTGGATTGTTCTCTGTGTTATTGGATATTGAATCGTATGGTAATTGCAGAATAGAGTTCATTTCTTAACTGTGATACGTTACCCATGAGTTTTATTTTTATGTTATACCTATCATCTGAAGGTAAGCAATCACCACAGCTCATAGTTACTCGAGACATTAGAGGTGTGAGACACAAGTGCGTTGCCGGCCTTTTAGAGATCAGGAATTTGTGCGTTATTAAGGAATCGGTGATTGGAAAGTGAGGTAATTAGGCCTCCAGTAACCTCAGTCACACAACGAAACACAACGCAAGTGTTTTATCACGTCGATTTTCTGTGAAGCCATGATATCACTCCCGTCTAGCCGGCCCAATCTTGCCGAAGCATGGCTCTCCCAAACTTATGAGTGAGCCACACACACAGTACACAGATAACAGTATGCAATACTGCACTAGAAATACAAAAATAAAATATATTTTATTCTTTACCATATCGACGATTTAGTTCTGATTATGGATTATATAAAATGTGACTATTATGTGGCAAATAGTAGCTGCTACATTTAATACTCGCATCAGCACTTCTGTGCCCCTTCGGGGCATGAGAGGCCTTATGTCAAGTGAGCCGTATTATATTCTATGTTAGTATATCTTACTAATATCATAAATGCTATAGTATCATAATACTTGTTACTTTTTTATCAAATGGCTTTATTTAACTTGACCTGTTTGTTTGTTTGGCAATTTAGTAATTGTCATTTCACCCTACTCCTGACGTCCGTTCGATCTGATATTTAATATACATTCTTAATTTTAATGACCATATAATATATTAATTTTAATGACCATCTTTATATATATAATTCTTCTGTAAGTGTGTATGTCACTGAACTCCTCTTAAACGAATAGACCGATTTTGATGAAACTTTTTTGTGTGTTCAAGAGGATCTGAGAATGGTTTAGATTCACAATTTTGTCCGCTGGACAATGTTTTTTAATTAATCAGACGTGTAGACAGGACAACGTCTGACGGGTCCGCTAGTATAATATAAGTCCATTAAAATCTATTTTATAAAAAAATATTTTATTTTATAAACATTTTATCGAATTTATTTTATTTAAAAAATATTTTTACGTATCATTCGTTCACACTATAAAACATAGAAATATTTAAATGAAAGTTTTGATGTTTCACCCAAACCTACTGAACGGATCGTAATATAAGTCAAAGTCCAAGCCAAATCATTTATTTCATTGAAACCATAAATAGGTACTTTTGAAATGTCAACAAATAAAGAAAGAAGCTAGGTGCTCGTTCCAAAGTGTAGCTTCGAATAGGGAAGAACGAGAAAGAAACTCCATTCGTTAAATCAAATACCATACAATATCACAATAATTTGGACAAAGCCGCTAAGCGAAGTATGTTTACTAACTAACCTAGTCCGTATACACAGGCTATACTGGACTTAAGTAAATGCTTGTCAGTGCAACGACGACTCGTTTCAAAGCTGTGGACGGTTTCAAAGTTAAATATTCATGGTCTAGCTGCTAGACTAGTGTAAGAGAGAGAAGACTTATTGCTTACAGCTAGACGGATCATTCTTAGTGACTGATTGATTGCTTAGGAGGTAGACTTGCTTTTGGATACTGGAGTTATGTAACCGTTTATTTTTTCAAAGCGATACGACCTTGAAACTTTCAAGAGAAGAGCGTATTTTTCTCTTTTTATATATGTTTCGTTGTGTGATTTAGGTTACTGGAGGCCCAATTACTTCCTTTCTAATCTTTCCAATCCCCGATTTTCCAAAAATCCTTAAATTCCTAATGCTCAAAAGGCTGGTAACGTGCTTGTAACGCCTCTGGTGTTTCGAGTGTTCATGGGCAATGGCGATGATCCGTTTTCCGGTTTTAGCTGTTTTAGCTATTCAGTCACTATTCGTGTTTTGTTTTTTGTGGAATAGGTGGCAAACGAGCAGATGAGACACCTGATGGTAAGCGATCAGCGCCACCCATGGACACCCGCAACACCAGAGGAGTCACAGGTGAGTTGCGTTATTCGTGTGAGATATGAGATGATATATAAGTGGCTTATTGTTACTATCTATTTGTTTAAATTTGTATACCGTTGGTATTAATTCACCTTAAAAAAAGGGCCGGCAACACAGCAGTGATTCCTCTAATATCCACACGCGGCGCTGATGGCTTACCATTAGGTAATCCGTCTGCTCATTTGCCTGTTATGCCACAAAAAATAATTTAAATATTTTATGCTAAATGCTACTGAAATTGTTTCGGCATTTCTTTTCAGAGTAGTTCGTTAGGAAATGCCGACCTCATCTAGATTTTTTTATAATAATTTTGACATGTTATATAGAGTTCTTTTTTGTAGCTTATTTACAAAAATAAATTCATTGTTAATTCATTGTTACTATTTAAGGCTATAGTAAAAATATTCTCTACATGTTTCAAAGAATAATAACCCTTATGTATTTATATAAAGTGTAAATACATGGTGAAACTACACAATTTATGGCTATATTTTGACTACAATGCGAATACTAGTTTAAATTATTCCCGAGAGCCCCGTTAGTAGGACATAGTTATGATTAGCTTGCTATCTTGTTAAAAACAATTAACTTTCTAAATTGTTTCAGTTTCAAAAGGTTGACAAAAACATGTCTGGGTGTTTTTATGGTCTGCATGAATGTGATGCTCGTGGGCAGACTTCGTGCTTCTTTGTGGGTCGTATTGTATCTTATCCTGATGGTAATAGCTAATGACCAAGATAGTGACCATACGGAGATATAAAAACAAAAAACTGTATACTGTCCTTTTGTGTTAGATAGTGCATTTATCGATGTTATAGGCTCTAAAACATCACGCTACAACTAATAGGTCATAAATTATGTAAATAGGAAAGTAACGTCTCTGTCTTTTCATTAAACCGAAACCACTAAGTATATCCGTTTCAAAAATTCCATTTGTGTTGGATAGCCCACTAATTATTAAGGAAAGTTAAAGGCTTTCAAACATCACGCCACGACCAATAGAAGCCGAGCAGAGCCGGTCAAAACAGCTAGTAATGTAAATTACTGATTGAGATTTTAAGGTTATAGTTGTAAAACTATAACCTTAAAATCAAGACGTCAAGGTTACCTTCACAAAAACTTTCCAAATAAACTAACAATAAAACAAACAGTAATATTAATTTATTAGCCCTACCTTAATACCCTTTATATTAAACTTCTACCCCTAATAAACGCTTGGGGAACAATTATACGGTATAACATCTCCTCAACTAGGGTCCCATGAAATGCCGTTCTAACCAACCGCCGTAAAACGTAACAGCTACATATTTTAATTTGAATTAAATTTTACTATCATTGGGAACTAATTTTGGCTTTACGATGTGGACTTGATTTGCATATCGGTTTTATTGTGTCTAGTGTATTTTGGTTTAGGTGATTAAATTAATTTTGAAATGATGCATGTCATTTTGATATCTTTTTACTTACAAAAAATTAATCATTAATAGACTGTTTAGGGAAAAAAATAATGACTAAAGACCCGAAACACCAGAGGCGTTACAAATGCGTTGCCGGCCTTTTGAGGATTAGATATTTTAGGGTTGATGGGGAATCGGGGATTTGAAAGATTGAGACGGGGGCGTTATTGGGCCTCCGGTAACCTCACTCACACAACAAAACACAACGCAAACGTTGTTTCACGTCAGTTTTCTGTGAGGTCGTGGTATCACTCCGGTCGAGCCGCCCATTCGTGCTGAAGCATGGCTCTCCCACACTTCTATTAGACAACTAGGAAATCATACAAACACAAAACTTTTCTTACATACATCCAGAGCCATATTTAAATCTCTTCAATCACAATTTTACATAAAGACAAAAAGAAAACACAAAAGTAATTCTTGTCCTTCTCCAACCTGCAAGTGACATTAAACCTTAAGCTGCTAGTCTTGCAGTTGAGTTTACAATGTAAGAGCAAGTCATGTCACCTGCCATGTACTCACGTAGACATTTGGTGTCGTCGTCAGTACCAGGCGCAGTGGGGAGCCTGCTTGTAGTGAAGGTTCACTTGAAGGAAGACTTTGGTTTATTTTGAATTATAAGTAGGTTATAATAGATAGTGCCTAGCTTCACTGACGGACAGACTAGACCGAAAATTCAATCGTTTTCATTTTCTTCTCCTTTAATATCTTCTGATTTATTTTCTTGCGGGATCCAAGACACTCATTAATGTGCCTGAAAGGCTTCAGTGTTCCTGTGTTTTCATGGTTGTATCTACTGTAGATCCTGGCTTACAGGAGTTGCAGCGGTATGGGAGGTAGCAACGGGCTTGTCCCAAAACATGGTAAATATCCCGTTTTAAGTTGTAATACTAGTATTAGTGACCATGTCAGCTTAAAAACTTATATTACAGAAGGTTCAAATTTGAAGTACCCTTAACCGACGAGCATGTATGAACAGACAGATGACTCTTGATGTAGCGAAAGAAGTATGTAAGAAGTTGTAGCAATTGGCGTTCCATTATCTCTGCCTACCCCAATGGTAAATAGACGTGAGGTGTGTTTGTGTATAATAACTATGCTATATTGACACATTTTAGATTTTTATATTATTATAAATATGTATAACATATTTGCGCACGCTGCTCATAATGAAGATGTATAACTCGAAACTAATAGAGCTTTTCTCCATCAATATACGTGAGTAAACCGTGATATTTAATTAACATAGTACTTAAGTCTCACGATAGTAATTTTAAATAAATTTTAGGCTACGATTGAAATTTTGGACAAATAAATGAGAAAATTAATCATATAAATAGAAATTGAACTTAAGTAGTCATAACTTAATATTCATCTTTACAACCACTCGACTTTAAATCGGAACAAATACAAACAAAATCTAAACCTAATATATCCTAAGCACAAACTTTTAAAATTGGCAGAAAATCACTTCCAAAACATACTCGTAATATTTAGACTTAACTTTAGCATCAAATTCTAATTTTTGAAACGTAAAACCTCAGGAGGGTATGAAATGAAGATGGATATATTTTATTTTACTTTCAATCCCAACAGACGAATACACTCTCAACTTAAAATGGGAGTTTTCCGTGACCTTGAAAAGTTTTTTGACCCTCTCAAACTTTTAGAATGATATCGTATCAACGTCACAAGTGTAATGTATCAAGTTCTACACAAAATAGTTTTTTTCTATGGTTTAAGCCGGTAAACGAGTTGTCGGATCACCTGATGGTAAGCAATCGGGGATTGGGAAGATTGGGAGGGGGGTAATTGGGTCTCCGGTAACCTCACTCATACAACAAAACACAACACAAGCGTTGTTTCACGTCGATTTTCTATGAGGTCGTGGTATCAATGCGTGGCCAGTTGAGCTGACCCATTCGTGCCGAAGCATGGCTCTCCAACACTTTTCTTCCTTTCGTTTTTTTTTCTTTCGATATGGAAATTGGCCTACCCATTGGATGATATAAATATCTCTCTCTCTCTCTCTCTCTGTACTCATTTCCAAACAACTATTACCAAGCGTAATCCTCTATTTATCCTAGTTTCCAAAATATTTCCCCGAAAATGTTAAATAACACTGTACTAGATAATTGGCGCCCAAATGGGACCTTTGATGTTGTATAACGGTCCCAGTTGGGCGCCATTAACTTTGTACTAAACAATCATTATTGCATCTCATTAATTAGGAAATAGAGTAGCGTTGATAATTTGGTAAAATAATAATTTACTATGATATTACCTTTTATATAACCTTTGTTGGATGCAATAGGAAAAATATAGATTATTTTAAATCATTACACGTATTTTTTATTTTGTTACGGAAACACATACTTTAGACGGTATATCGATTTGCAATATCGCGTGATGTCACTTCTAAGTAAATTTTATACTAAAAGCTTATTTGCTCTCACTCCTAAACTTTAATTTCTTTTATCTAAGTATTGCTATCTTATATGAGAAATAAAAAATACGTGTCTAATATTTTTTCATTACCTAACTGACGGACTAAATAGATTTTATTTTCGTACCCCGTCATCATCCCTCTTGTTCAAACTGTTCAGAACTTTCAAATTGCTTTGTATCATCAAATGTAACTTCTACCATAATATAATTTTAATAATGTGTTTAGCTTATTACGTTAAACATTACACTGGATGGTAGGTCGAAGAAAATATCTGGAATATATATATTTTTTAATCGTATTTATTATGCGTCAGGATGAATCTTAAATTATCTATTTTATAGTACGATCTATCGTTGTGTGGCTTACACAAAACAAATATTATAAGTTACTGATCCCTTTACCTTTGAAAAAAAAAATATCTGTGATATTCAAACGAAAGAAATATATTCCAACAAAAATGAATTTATTTGATCTGAAAATATATTTACCCCAGAATATTCAATTTTAATCCGTAGTTACACGAAAATCTTTTATCAGCAAAATTCATAGCACAATTTTATTTTAATCAAATCATATGTCATTTCATATTATATTTAGGACGCAAATACAAGCGTGAACGATCAAACATTTAGAGTTGATAATCCGAAATGAAAATTTTAACAATGTTACTCGAGTACGGACATACAATTTAACGAGCAAATCCTAAAATCCTCTTATTCGACGGACTTACCTACAAAACCCAGTACAGCCAAACTCACATTTTACACAGTTTTAAAACGTTAAAAAAAAACAACAACTTATCAATGTCAACACAGAAAAGTTTCACGAAAAATCCAATATGTCTGACATCGCGGAGCAAACTTTTTAAATTCCGAACTTTATTTCGCGGGGAGCGAAGCGAGCGACACGCGTCCGTGCGCCGCTGCGTCTACCAACGTACTGATGCGAAACATCCCTGTCAAGTTACACAAAGTTCCTATTTACAGCTGCTCTCCGTAGCTTTAAATTTGATTTCGTCCTTATTGTAGAGTCATAAGGACCAAGTTAGATTGTAGGTAAAATGTTTTACCAGCAATATTAAATTTGTTTGAATTTTGGCGGCATAACGATATCTTCATATGGACATATAGTAATTTGTGTACAAATGGTAGTCTGGAAGAAAGCGCATGGAATTTTAATGTCTCCAGTTTTGTATTATGAACGTTTAATGTCGTGAAAATGTTTTGAAGTAACTTTCGTACGGTTTTGTGTTGTTGAGATAATGTCAGTGATTTGAACGATGCCCAAAAAAGTTTGTTCTACATTTTCTGTTTTGATGTTGACTTCCTGATGCTGAAGCAAAAGTAATTTTAAAATGTTTAAGTTCTTTTTGAGGAAGTTTGAGGAAGAAGATGATAAATGATAAGGGTAGTTCTTCAGAGACAAAATTTTCGATGTCTATGGGAATATTTTTGAAACCAACTAACAAAACAGCATGTAATATTTTTTTTAGTATAGTTTAGCTATATCAGTTACTAGGACAAATAATATTTTTTAAATAATTGCAGTCTAGGTACAAAATATTTTTTTTTAAAGCTTGTTCTTCTGATTCATATGGCGTGTCCGTTTGCCATTTTCCGGAACAAAGTAGTCGATTTCGCATTTTCCCTTTGATACTTCAATATAAATTATAATTACATCGAAAGGAGATGAGTTGTCCTCTTCAAAAAAAATATGCATTCGTTATAACTATGTTAGTATGATTATAAATAAATAAATAAGAAGTGTCCGGCGTATAATACTGATTAATATGGCGTAAGCTGCGAATGACCATACATGATCGGGTATTAATAATGAGAGTCTGGCTTCCTGTGCGGAGGGAAACCAGGCCTGCAACGGACAAGCTAGGAGGCAGACGTGCGGCTGGTTGGCTTAGATTCAGGTGTTACTAAGGTAAATATCTGATTCATCTGTGTTTGGTTTACATGGTATCCTGATTACAATGCCTATTATATAAAATTTACTTTACAGTTTTAAAACTTCAATCTATGTTTCGTGTGAAGCTTTTTGGTTATACATTCGTGTAGAAAAATGATAAGAATGAAGTCTGTATATACGGTGAGTTATGCACGATTGTAAGCAAAATCCTGAGTCATCTGTGCCTGATTCGTATGGTCAAAACCGCATATGAATCATAAAATAATGCTTTTGTTGCGTTGTCCATTTTTTTACTAGTCTTATTTTTTAATTAACTTAGCTATAAATGTTATAGCTATAATTTAAAAACTTTTTTTTGAGGAATGTAATTAATATGAGTCTGAAATTGCTAATCCGCCCTGAGCAAGCGTGATGATGAATGCTCGTGTTTTTTCTGTGCGAAAGTACTCGAAAATGGTATGCTAACATGAAATTAAAAGAACGTGAAATTAAAATAAATACAGAGCTTATTTACATACAATTTTCTGATTCATCTGGGCAGAAAATATTCGAACGTCGATATCTCGAAAACTATTTTTTAAAAACGAGTCCCTTTTTCGAATATACGTTATTTGGCATATCTATTTTCATATGAACACGTGTTACAGATCTTAAAGTGGAATTAAATTTTGGCCATATGAATCAGTCGAAGAATCAAATTTCGAAGAACTACCCATAAATGATGCGTAAGATCTTAAGTGTGGGAGAGTCATGCTTTGGCACGAATATGTCAGCTCGGCCAGAGTGATACCACAACCTCACAGAAAACCAACGTGAACAACGCTAGCAATGTGTGTTTTCCCAAAGTGTCCATGGGCGGCATGGGCGGCGATGACTGCTTACTATCAGGTGATCCGTCTGCTCGTTTACATACATATACGTATTACATACCTCTTTACGGCAGATAATAATATTAATAGTCTATTCTGTTTACTTAAATTGTCTTTCATAAACGGAATTTTAAATCAATTACAAATTAATAATTCGGTATATGACTTAAAAAAAATGCTTTTCCATACGTACAGTAGGACCAAAAAGACCGGTGCTTAAAATTTGGTCCCGTAGCACAGAAATATATGTAAATTCCCAAAATGAAATGCATTTTATGCGCATTTTAACGACTTTTACCATTTGCCGATGTGACCTGATTTTTTTGAAGCATATCAAAAGGAACTCTAGGCCACGTGGCTGTATTTTCCATTTTTTGGTCCTTTATATGGCGAAAACTTTGCATATTTTTTGAAGGAAATTCCTTATTTAGAACGTTTTATGAAAATTCTATTTTACTTTAAAATAAAAGCTTGTGAATGAGGTATATTTTTGTAACCCATATGTGTGTATTTTAAAACTTCTCATTGTTTGTGGATTACACTATATCATCAACAACATCAACAGGCTATAAGTGGCCGCTGCTGACCAAAACTCTCTTCTACAACGGTGAAGGTTTGAATTTGAATAAACTTATAATTAAAAATTATTAGTTTCCTCGCGATATTTTCCTTCACTGTCAGTGGGATCTAAATAATCTTTAGAAAATAAAAATGTTTCGGAAAAGGTGACACTGGTACTTGCTGTTGGTAGGTTTCGAATCCGCGCCCTCATAGCATGAAAAGCGTTTTATGCCTCCAGGCCACCACGACTTTTAAACTTACATACTTAAAACAAAACAAATGAGAAAATCATTTAAAGTTTAGTATTCTTTATATGCTGACAATATTTATTTAAAAATTTTTGCATATAAAAAATAGAAAACCAGCGAGCTTCATTCTAAAAGCCATCCCCATACGCATAGCTGTCGAAACAAGATTACCAAGTTACTATAAAGTCAAATAATACAACATCAAACATGGACATTCAACTAAGTACCACTTTCACTTCAATGGTTTCCAAAAATATAGCAACAAAAGTATTATTATTGATTGCTTTTGCGAATCAAAAGGCTTATTTTAAAAGTTTGGTCCTATAAAAGTTTCTTTTGTCCCGAGGGTACGCGCTAAAAGTAGGACGGCGCGTAAGGAAGCGAATACTCGGAATATTTCAGTGAAATAAATGGATTGGATACAGATACATATTTACTCCTGTTTCTTGGTAGGTTGGGGGTAAGAATTCAGGTATATCCGATTGAGATTTTGTGTCACTTTTTGTCAGGCTAAATTGCATACTAATAAATCACTACCATTTTTTCTTGAGAGTCATCAAAGGTTTTACAGATATGTACAGTAAATCTATATTTTTACCTTGTCTCATGTCTTTGTGTAAGTGAGGTTACCGGAGGCCCAATTACCAGCCTAACCAATTCCCGATTTCCCAACAAGCCTTAAATTTCCTAACCTCCAAAAGGCTAGCAACACACTCGTAACGCCTCCGGTGTTTCAGGTGTCTATAGCCGGTAGCGATTGCTTACCATCAGGTGATACATATGCTTGTTTACAGGCTTATACCACAAAAAAAACTGTCTCCATCTTCTGCTAGTTACAGGTATCTTCAATGCCACGTCACTAATCTTGAACTTTAGCTCTTCGCATCTAATCACTGTCAGCCATTTTGCGTATTACTCCCCCTTGCTTTAAAGTTTTTCCTTTGCGTTGTTTGTCTATCTTTGTAATCAATATATTGACAGAAAAGCACTTTTGAAATACACATGCAACGTATTATCATACAACAGTGCCCATTTCTTATCAGTCATCAAATTTGTCTCCATGCCGTGAAGTGTAAAATCGAATCAGTCACGCGTGAGTGGATGCAAGCCTATCAACAATTTTAAACATGCTATTCCGACTGAGTTCGATTATTGAACTTGACTGCTTCCATGATGGTGCGACTGCAGAACAAAGTGGGTCGGGCAAAATGTTTTGGGATTATTCCACGGCAAATTGGGAAGGGGGGTAATTAAGCCTCCAGTAACCCCACTCTCTCAACGAAACACAATGCAAGCGTTGTTTTACGTCGGTTTTCTGTGAGGCCGTGGTATCACTCCGGTCGAGCCGGCCCATTCGTGCCGAAGCATGGCTCTTCCACACTCAGTCATTTTAGAATAGTACTGATATGGCAATTTGCTGCTTAATGGCAAAAATGCATTTGTTGATTGGCTACAAATACACCCTTGGTTACAAAGAACACATGATATGATACTGCGAGCGTTGCCTTGTATTTTCGAAGATTAAAATCCGTGACGTTATTTTGTTTTCAATAAAACTTTGCCCCACGTTAGTATTTTCTCCAGTGCTGTGGGTGCGTTTACAAACATACAATAAAATTTCACATACACATGAAACCCGAACCCGGATAAAAAATCTGTGGATCACGCAAAGAGATCAGGTTGCATAGCAGCCACGTGCCCAGCCACCGCGCCAACTGTGCAGTCAAGTCATGTCAAAACTCTCAATACCACTTCAACCGACCTAGAAACTGAATTATTTCTCTCCTTCTAACCAAAACATATAAAATTAACATTCAATAACAAGCCTTACAAATGCCAAGTCTCGGAAGGTTGTAACTACGAGATCGATTTCACGAAGTAACTCGGTTACCTAGAATCCTAACAGAGGTTCTGATTTTACGATTGCCGGTTGACCTCTGAGGTCCGGAGGGAAACAAAGTTTGTTACAAGAACCTATGTGGGCTGGAAATGATAGTGATTTCTTGAATTTTTTTAAGTCAATCTCTCATAATAGAGCGGTATATTTCTTCTATTAGGATTTGCTTGATTGACTAACTAAATGATTGACTGACTGTCTGTCTGACTAACTGACTGACTGACTGACTGACTGACTGACTGACTGACTGACTGACTGACTGACTGCCTTTAGTGGTTGTAAGTGCGACTTTTCATTGTTATATAACAATGATTTGGGTTCGAATTCTACATTGGGCCAAAATTTAACGATTTTCAGCTAAAAAAAAAAATCTATTAACCACGCGAGTGATAGAATTTCTTACAATGATAATTTGAACTTTACGAATAAAGACTTTGAGTACATTTTAACCTTAACCAAAATCAGTTAACATCTTGGCTGAAAAATAACGTTTTCAATATTCCCCTCAAAATTATCTACTGCCATATCAGCTTTCACCGACAAAACCATTATGTCCTTTTAAACGCCATTAGCGACACCTGGTGTTTGAAGTAAGCAATATTTTCCTTGAACATTTTTCGCTTGGAATTTAATGACTCGTATGATTATATTGAGTCCGTTGTTGATACTGGTGGCCATTTGCTAGAAACTCGAGCAAGGGTTTCGGGTTGAAGTAAAGTAAACGGTATTATTAAGCTTCGCCCGTACATCCTGTATCATGGATGTTTTTAGAAGAAAGAAGAACCAGACCCGTGCATACGGCGTGTCGCGTTCCGCGCTCACCTCAAAGAGCCATCAGACCACCTCAGATAGGGCCCAGTAGGGCTGATGCCTGATCCAGAGCTGCGGACTACCTTGCGGGTTGACCGGGGCTCCGGTTCAAAAACAAGGAGTAGGAATGGGGTGGTTTTTAGTCAGTAAGAGTCTGACACTTCGTCTTGCCTCGCCCAAGGCGGGAGACGTCATTGGATCAGATTACCTCTTTAAAAAAAGACCTGAAACTTATGGATTAAGTAATGGTTCTGAATAGAACCTGTGCCTGGTTGAGCTACAGCCAGCCAGCCACTGTTTCAGACATCATTCTGGATGGTTAACTATGAAATAGTGGACAAGGTATTATTACTGAGCACTAATATACAATACGATACTCAAACCTTTAAGAAAAGAGCGTATTCTTTTTAAAGTGCCGGTAACGGACCTGTGACTCATCTGGTTTTGCGGGTGTCCATAGGCGGCGCTGATCACTTACCATCAGGTAACCCGTCTGCACGTTTGCAAGGGCCCCCTAGCAAACGAGCATAATAAAAAAGCGAGCATAATAATAAACAGAGCTCAAAATCAATCACTTTGTCAGTTTAAGTAACAAACGTCATAATTTCGTAATGAGCCAATGCACGATCCAGTACTTTAAACTCTTTGGTCGATCCTCAGAGCATAACTTGCTGAAAGTAGAACAGGTTGTAGAAATGTTTGAAATATTTGGGAGAAGTAATGGATTGAACTGATTTAGTGTATTTTTGGGCGGTCGGAGAATCGCCGGTCTTCAGGGACTTGCTGTTGGATTTTCGGAACAAAGCCAAAGTAATAAGGTAGATAATTGTTTATTCAGGTTCTGTTTATTGATTTTAAATTTTGATTTTGTTGGTTTGAAGGTTAGATGGATTGATATTGAATCGATTATATTGTGGTTTTAGATCTTGGCTTTATTTCATTACAAGTGTTAATAAATTGATGTGATATTTTCATTATAAAGTGCCTTTTATCAGGCAGAGGTGCACATGGCACGTAATGACACTGTACAATGTACTCCCACTTTTCACCATTTGTGCTATAAGTCCCATGTAACAAGGGGTGAGCCTACTGTGAAATGTTAAACTTTATTATTTTATTTTAACATTAATTAATAAAGTCAAATTTGAAATTATTTCTTTCAAATACACCAGGAAGGTACTTTTGAACGTCAAAGCAAATATAATAATATTAATAACGTCTGTCTGCCGGTCAGTCCTCTAGTGAAGCTATTGCAGCTTTATAAATGTATATATAATAAAAAATATTATGCACATTCTGCAGTACTGTTTTAAATAAAACCAATAAATAATTCGCGACAGTGTTCCACGCCCATATACTCATTTGCGTATATTGCAAACACAAGAATATGGGTCGCCTTTATATTGGAAACTAAAGATTTTCCAAGAATCAGAATGGCTTCTAGGAAACTTCCATCCACTCGTTTTCTAAGAAAGGATAAAATAAATTGTTTCCTATTGAAAATCGCTTCTACGATTGTGATCAACGTTTAATACCATCTTAATTGACATATAAATGCGAAATGTCAATAGAGACACTGATTATGTTATTACTTTCTGGAAATAGTATTCTAATGGTTTATGACTTCCTAGAAAAAAGCCTGACTATCATGTCCGGAGCTGCGGACTATATAGCGGATTACCGGTGCTCCGGCTCGAAGAGCAGGAGTAGGAACGAAGTGATTTTTAGTCAGTAAGAGTCTGACACTCTCTATAGCCTCGCCCAGGGCGGGAAAAGTCATTGGATAATTTTCTTCCTCAAAAATAACTTAGTATGGCATAATACCTTTTTCAAATGACTTCTCCCACCTTGGGTAGAGAGGTAAATTATCAGATTCTTACTGATTAAAAATCACCCCGTTTCTATATTCGCTGTAACTATAATAAAATGATTTCAAATCGAAATAAGTAACCCTCTAACTCAGTTTAATATCTAACTTCAAAGCTTTTTACTTTAGCAATCAAATCTATAATAAATAAAAAAATATAATCTCCCAACATTATCAAAATAATCAGTATTTACCACCAACCACTTTAAATCTCAACCGTCCAAACTCCGATTTTAATTACTTCAAGAATACTTGATACTGCGTCCAGTGCCCCTCTTAAATAAGGGGGTAAAACGATACATTTTCCCTACAACACCCCCTTCCCCTCCTTTTACAAATAAATGGTCCTGAGTAGAGACTGCATACACGAAAATTGCGCCCAGTTTGTTTACTTGGCAAAATGAGTTTCGACTTTGGGGTATGTATGTGACTAAGTTACAAATATATAATATTTTTTATTACTAAGCATGAAACAAATAAACAATTGCAAATGGGCTACAAAAAATACTTTTAAACGTCAAAATTATTAAAGTTTAGATGAGGTCGGTGTTTCCTAACAAACTACTCTGAGAAGAAATGCCGAAACAAACCTAGCAGGTCTGTTTTGAAGTCCAGACAAAAATTTTAAAAAGTGATGTGTGAGAACCTTGTAAGTTTGTTGTGTAGTGGCCTTTTGAGGATAGAGCCACAATAGTTTGAGCTGACCTGTTCTGATGGCAGTACGCATGTGTCGGTTTACAATCAGCTCCATTAAAGGATGTAGCAGACATTATCTTTTATCTGCGGCTTATGCCTGCGGCTTATGCCTGCGGTTTTGACAAATTATTTTATGTACTCCAAAAGCGACAGACTTTCCACTTAAATCTCCTAAGTGCTTCACCATGCTCCACGCCTTTCCAATGCTGCTGCAGCTAACACAATGTGAGAATAAAAGGTAACCCTATCAGTCAAGGTCAAATAATTTATTCCAATTAAACCATATGCGTAAGTACATTTGACACGTAAACAAATAAAGAAGTCAGTGAAGCTAAGCTAGTTACTCCAGACTACAATAAATTAAGCAAACACTTGGTTTTGATTTTTGTTTTAGATTCTTACTTATAACCTCAATAAATTTGGAATAACCTAAAATATGAATCATCGAACAAACTATAAAATAATAAACGTGAGCGGACATGGAAAACAGTTGAGAAATACAACCCGTTCGAAACAGACGGATGTCCGGACAGAGGGCGAGAGAGAGAGCATTTTTCTGAAACGTAACAGGAAATGTATCGTAGGAGATCGCACGGTCAATGAATATTCAAGCAGTAGGCAAAGTGCTCGTACATTAATATCAACCAGTGATTTTATTTTATATGTAGGTGTAGGTATATATATGAATTTTCCAAATGCTTTTAACTATCCATATCACATGAAATATGCAAGAGAATAATGATAAAATTTTGCATTACACTCGCTGATTGATTTCATGAAATTGAATGCTAATTTTAGATCATAGCACGCATTTTTCCATACAAAAAACATAGCTTAGCTGATTTCGTTTCCCGGAGGACATGGTGGAGCATACGGTGGCGGTGCGGTGTGCCCAAGGCGAGAGAATTCATTGGATGACTTTCCCCCTCAAAAAACTGAGATCGTTTCCACCAGTGCTAAGCTATGTGTACCAATGAATATGATTGATGAAAGCCAAACGCATCCACAGCTACGTATTACAACTTAATACGCGCTCTACATGCTCCTTAATACCCCACAGCTCTGTAACATGAAGTCGTACATGTAATTCAGCAAAGATGGCTAATTTTCACACAGTGACAGACGCGGTTACACTCAAAGTAAGATTTGAATGCCTTGTGGGATTATAATTATAGACTTTTGTGTAATACTTAAAGCCAACCGACTTTGTTTAAATGCTTATTAAAGGTTGAGTGTGATTGTGGAATTTAAACTTTAGTCTGCTTATATGAAAGTTTATATTGCGTTGAAGGTCACAGTAGCTCTATCATTGTAAATGTTACTCGGTGTATTTTAATAACGAATGGATTTCTGAATCAGCTGAATCATCTTTGCATGGTTTTGTTTCGATGCCGGTCTGTGGACGGCAAACACGGGTATCTCGTCACCCGACCAGAACTAGACTCGTGAGTAGACGCACGCACAGTGATTCATCCTGAACATGCTAGCTGGACAAAATTATTTATTGATGTTTTTTGTCTTATATGGCTTTCATTTGACGTTTTATTGCGTGATTCGTGCAAAACACCAAAATAAAAGGCGATAGGTAGGTAACTAGGGGTAGGGGGTAGGGGTACGATTTTTAAGAAAACAAAGATTATCAAATAAAGTGTTTAATTAGGAGACGTAAATATATATTCAATAATATAAAACGGGTAACAACATATTATTATGGTTCAATTACTAATATCATAGCTACTAATTGCACAACGGGACCTCATTAGGTACCTAAGTTGTATCAAATTGCCTTAAAGTACTTACATTCTTAAAATTATAATTAGTAAATAATAATTAAAGTACATTTCACATTTTATAGTACATTTTACAGTCCTTTTTCTTATTCTACAGCACTATATTCTTCTGAAGAAGAATCTTCAATATTATAGACAGAACTAACATTCAGACTAGAACTACTCATATTTACTTATATCTATACATAATATGTCTATATATAATATTTAATAATATCCCATTATAATTATAATTAATTCTAAAACTTAAACATTAGAAAAACATTTAAACCTAAAAAATATCTGAAGCTAGTTCAGGATACACAAGAAAACGACTAGAAGTATTTCCATCATTAGTATTCCCGAATCCAGGCTTTGGTTTATCGACTATTAAACCCATTTCCGACTTACACCTATGTTGGATTGGAGCTGAACGCTGTTTCACATTTGCTTTGTCATTTTCATCTGAAAGGTTTCATTTTTTAACTTCAAGCTTATGTGAAGTAATCACTCAGGTTATCAAAGGTTTTAGTAGGACGACCCGGAGTGGATGTTGAGGGTTTGGAGTGGTGGGCAGTCACTTTACACTTGAAATCTTCTGCCAAATAAGTAGAATGGTTGAACAAGAATCGTTCATGATTGCCTCCAGAACTTTTCCATTTTTCAGCAAATTTTGAAGAATTTTCGCTGATATGGTTCCTTAACTCTTTCATAGAATCATCGCTGATACCTTATGGGCCGTGTCTGTTCCTTATATATTGATATAATGCACTGGTACGATATTATTTTGGGTTTTTACGCCATTCTTCCAAAAACTCAATGTTTGAAATTGTTCCTTCGATGTCTAGAAAATCCAATAAAAAACATAGTTGTAATTTTTTGTGAATTTTATGACTACTAAAAATCAAAAGTTAATAGATATAGCTATGATATATAAAAATATCAACCTGGGGAAAAAGAGGAGAGATAGTTTCTGGTCCATCAAACTTTAAAAACGACGAAAAAATATCAAAATTTTGCAACATTGCACGTTATGTAAATAGCAGAGAAAAACTATAGGTACTTTAAGTATCAAAATAAAAAGTACATACCTTCAACTACAAAATCCATAACAATTTTTTTTCACAAGTTTAAAATTCACTAGGATATGATGTTTCTCGTTAGAAGCGAAATTGCAACTAGCTGACGCTTTACTTACACTTTATTCGTATAACAGCCCTTATTAACTCATCAATGATTGAAATGTGTGCAAAACAATTGTTAGATCTGGGATAGTGGGGATATTGGCTACGTATTTTAATAGTTAGTTCTTGGAAATTCGGAAGTGACTTTTGTCTAGCTAGCATGTTCTAGATGAATTACTGTGGCACGCCTTAAAGAGCCATCCGTGGGGCTAATGCCCGACTATCAGGTTACCAGGGCTTCGGCTCAAAGAGCAGGTGTAGGATCGGGATGGTTTTTAGTCAATAAGAGCCTGAAACTGCCTTTTGCCTCGCCCTAGGAGGGACATGTCATTTTATGATTCTCTCCTCGAGAAAAATGGTTTTGTACCGAACTTTTTGCTTGGTAAATCTGAAAGTATTCCTTGAGTATAGCAACAGGCTCACTGAGCACTAGTCAAATATATACATATAGATTAATTAATTAGATACATAGGAAACCACTACATATTTGAATAAGAATCTTCTTGGCAATCTAAATAACAAAGTATCTGAATAACATTATATTCCACAACTTATTTGTCAAACATAAAGAACATGACCTACACAAATCAGTTCTAGAACAAATCCCCAACTCCAAAGTTTGGCTCAAAATGTTTGCCAAACATCCTCCAAAGATTCCAACGGAAACTATTTGATCAAACATTTGACAAATCCTTCTGAAGGTATTTGTACAATCGAATAGCTATCTGGCTGGAATTACTTGGTATGTTCCCGTATAGACCTGTATTGGGCCAACTATTATAATAGTCGTAAGGAATTTTGCCGAAGGCATTGTTCTATTCCACGCTGCGTCTTCCGGTCCGCGGTCGCCACTCAGTCACCTTCCTGGCCCAGCGGCCATCAGTCCTCCGAGCGACGTGGCCTGCCCATTGCCACTTCAGCCTGCATATTTTGAGTGAGTGTTTGAGTGGCAGCATAAGGGCCGATCACATCACATCACATCACATTGTTCTATTCAGTACATGTATTGTATGTGTTATTTAATTACGTGGAATTCTCTTTGTGGTTATGAAAGATGGTGTAGGAGGTATTTTGGGCATTGCAATGAGTTTAGTCTATTATCTATCTATAATATGGGCTGTAATATTTGGGGTATTGAAATAAATTTCTAATACTACGTAACGTACTAACTTGCATCTAAGTTACCTATGTTATGGGATAATGTACTCCTGAAAGAGCGACTTTCCTAGAAAAACCGAATATTTTTTGACGGGTGGCCGCGCAACGTGTAGCAGGTTCGATTCACGCACGGATCAACTCTTTGAATCAATAAATTGTGTTTTGGGTGTGGGCGTCATGATTATGTAAATTTGTATGTTTGAAAACGCACCCACGACCAGGAAAAAATCCTAGCGTTATCTAAAAAAGCTAAACCACACAACAAGTCACTAATGTGCAATTACTATAACATTAAAAAATATAAATGCTTAAGGCATCAAACCCGCCTTATATGCACGTATGTATTGAAATGTAATAAAAAAATAAAACTATGTCCAACAAAAAAGTGTCAATAAAAAATACCGAGTTGGAAACAAACCACATTCCTTGCCGCTTCAACATCGATTGCATTGTTTCACGTCAGCTTAGATTGGTTCACGAATAGCTTGCGACCCGGCACTGACTTTACTGACACCATTCTAGTCACAAGTAGAACCAATATCAATAAGATTGGAGATATCTTTTTGTAGAATGAATAAGTAATTTATTGTTCTTAGAAGAAAGTGCCTTAAAATATTGGTCGAGTGGTCGAAGTCCTACTGCCAGGTAAGCTGTTTCCAGAGCTGCAAATGTACTAAGAGTCTGACATCCCCTCTCGCCTCGTCCAAGGCGAGAAAAGTCATATTATGATTTTCCCAGAACAAAAAAAGCAAAGTGTTTCGGGTGCGATTCCCAGGTCAGGCATGGAATTACTGGGCGTTTTTTGGGATTTTCGAAAATTTCAATACTAACTACAATTTCAGATTGCATGCGCAGTCTTTGCGCAAGTTTATCTAGTCAGCTAGTTATTATTATAAAAGCCTTAACAATAAATATGCGGATATATTGTTAAACTCTGATCAAGAAGTACAAAATTAAAATTTCTAACATTTTTTATCAAAGATTAAGCAAGGACTAATCTTAGAATAAAACAAAAAGTAACATATAGTTTGTTTTACTAAGTGTCCATTCAAAAATTGCTCTTAATCACAAATCCCACATATAGAATATTAAAATGTATACTCACTAGCACAAGAGCCAAATTTGCATAAAACTGACGACGTATTAAAGTCACGTGCATTGTTCATTAAAGTTAAACTACCATCGAACTACCTCATAAATTGTGTCGTAGTTTTAGAACTGTTTGCTTATTCTCGTGATTGCTTTTCGGTATATTATCTGTGGTGTTGTCACAGAGTAAGAATTAACAGTAGTTCAATGGAATGATTATGTTTTTAGATCAAACTCTTCAAGCCTTCAAATGTATTGGTTCAAACCTTAAGACAAGAAAAAATCGTAGGTAATTATTTTAGAAAATATTATATTTGCGGTGGTTTGTCCAAGCCCGTATTCGACCTTCAAACCTTCAAAAGTCAGCTTCGCAGTCTGTGACTCCTCTGCTTGGTGTGTGCGGCCATGATATCTGTCCAGTCATGGTGACAAGGAGGCACGTTTGCCCGCCAATTCTATCATCAAAAAAAAAAGCTAGTAATGCAGTTGTAACTTTTTGCCTATTGTATCAGCATTTATTGCCGAGAAATTTATCTGCTTGTTTGATTTACGAGATCATAATTTATTACAAAGATATTGAAACACCATTAAATCCCGGATTAATTGGATTTTTTCTACACTCATCTGAAATTTATATGACCTATGTCAAACCTAGTTTTATCCTACTGTATTAACTGCACTGTAGAGTTCTAAACTTTATGTTCCCAATATGAGATTTTATCTCATGAAAGCAGCTTATGTATACAATGCATTTTCGACACCGAAAGGATTAAAATTTTCCATCACAACATGTTATTATAGCAGTTGGATGATCTAGTGCAATTAGGTCAGCTATATAGACTTTGATTTGAAACTACAAATAATGAAACTTTAACATTTTTCAGTAGTAGCGCGACAATCGCCGAGTTTTGTGTCGCGGAATGCTGCTCATGAATATGAGCCTCTAGCATGGCTTGTAACTAGTCGAGTTCCTCTTCAAACAGTGACGTGAGTTAACCGATAACATAGTAATGAATATCAGACTTACTTTGGAAATATAAATTAATACACAATCTTCATATATTCATTGGTATTGCTTCTCAAATGACTAAGTAATAAAAATACTACCTACAAGTACGTAATCATTTGAACGAAAAACAGTCAACAGTCCCTTAAAAAAAGTACACGTAAAATTCACACATAAAAATACATCATTCGGCTGAAAATTTAGCATATACACTTTTCACTCTTTCAGAATATAGGAGCCACGTACAAGTTTTACGACGTAACAGAGACGACGAAAAATAAAATCTTAAGTGCTACTCTCGCTAATCCGAGAAAGGGAACAAGAATACGATGATGGTCGGTTGCACAATTTACTAATTTAAACCGAAACCTTTCGGTTAAACAAGTCATTATGGCGGTTAAGATCTTTTTCTAATTTTAGAACGCTTTGTTCAATTTTTGTTTTTGCACTGTCATCATCTTTATTAGCCTGTTTCCGTACACTGCTGGATGAGTTTCAATAGAAAGTCATTGAGCTTGATTTTTTTTTTTATATTGAATGGGCCGACGTTTGGCTGCTATCTCGCCTGATAGTAAGTGATGATGCGGCCTACGGTGGAGCACGTCTGCCCAAGAGCAACCTATTCACTCTGGCTTTGAAGACACCCAGATTGTACCCATCAGGAAACACAGATCTTTAGCTCTTCTCATCTAAACACATCACATTTTAAATATCAATTAATTTTTCACATTATAGTTCTAAAACATGTAATGTCTCCTAATCCCCGAAGGAATGAACAGATGTGAAAAGTTTGCAGACACATAAATATTTTACCAGTTATGTTATGAGTTTTATGACATAGGGCGTGAGCCAATTGATGGCAATTTTCTCACATCATGCACTATTCCATTCCTAAATGTCGTGGTTGCCCGGAGGTTTAAAACGCCCGCTTCTCACGCGTGAGGTTTTGGGCTCAAAACTTACCAACGCGAAGTACCAATGTGGCTTTTTCCGAGTTTTATGTACTTTCTAAGATTATTTAGACTCCGCCAACAAACGGTGAAAGATAACATTGTGAGGAAACCTGGGTTTATAATTTCTAATTATAATTTTGGAATCGTCAACCCGCATTGAGCGTGGTGATTAATTCTCAAACCTTCTTCGTGTAAAATGAGGCATTTGGCCAGCAGTAGCCACTTATAGGCTTGATGATGTGATGTGATTTACTACTCAAGTCTCTGTGCCATTATTAAGATTTTTGGATAACACATAAATCTGGTACGATATAACATTACTAGAGACAACTATAACCCCTTTCGTCAGAAACGCAATAATCACTATACCCAATATTAATCTAAACTAACAATCCATCAACAAAACTCAGATTAAACAGCACGGTGCAACCAGCCGCTCGCGATAAAACTTTATGATCCGTATTGTCCGACCAATGAAAGGAAAAATAATGCCATATTATATTATAACCCGGGCGTTTTTGTACGACTTTCCGGAACCACTCAAAAACCTCTGTTTAACGCGCGATTTCCTGCAGCCTTTAAGTCTTACGTAAGCTGGTGTTTACGAAGCGAAGCTAGAGCTGTACTTTTTTTCCATTTGTAAATAATTTGCAAGAGTTTTTAGATGAGTATAATGTAGTATTTTTTTATAGTATAAGCCGGTAAATGAGTAGACAGATCACCTGATGGTAAGCAAGAAAAATCAGAGGCGTTACAATACAAGGAGGAGGAATCGGGGATGAGGAGATAGAAAAGAGCGGGTAATTGGGTCTCCAATAACCTCACTCACACCCTAACATTAGAACTTAAGGCGGGATATATTTACTATGTTTATTTATGCCTATGAATTTCAGATATTTCGGCACTCTTGCAAGCGCCATAATCACGGCTGAACTCATCATGGATGAATGACAGTTTAAAAACTCACTCACGTTGTTTCGTTGTTTTTTGTGTTTCATTGTCCCTGCCTACTCCCATTTCATTAACGTATGTAGTACACAGTGTGTTTTCATTTAAAAGAGGTTTTACTTATAAACCCCAAAAAATATATCTTTCGCTTGCACATAGCTAGCGTCCACTGTAGTAGAGCCGCATCCTAATTGTTTTTGTTCGTTCAAAGCAGGTCATTGCTTGGCTGTTGTGTTGTTCTTAATTTTGTTTTGATTCAGGCCAAAAGGAAAATGGAGTATATAATAAACGATTTAGCGAAGGCCACGAGGCCACTTAAATCTCATGAAGAATTGTAATGTTTTGGTTTATTTTGTGTAAAATGACTAATTAAATGGCATTTAATTGGAGTTTTGCACGTACGTAATTCCAAGCAATTCTAGCATTAGCATATCATGTATCTTTCAATATAAAAAACATAGCTTACCTGCCGTCCGTTTCTACCAATGCTAAACTATATGCACCAATGAATATGATTAATGGAAAAAACCCAGGTTTCCTCACGATGTTTTCCTACACCGTTTGTCAGTGGTGTCTAAATAATCCTAGAAAGCCAATATTCCATATAACTTGGAAAAATTCACATTAGTATTTGCTTTGATAGGTTCCGAATGAAATGAGGGTGCTGTTGCATACCATGACATAAGAAATTCAGACTGCTGCTACTGTATCATCAAAACTATAAACCAAAACCTCTTCAAAATCTGACCTCTCTAGCAACTAAGTACAAGTACTCAAGTAGTCCCAGCTACATAATTTCAAGCTACAGGTTGCCACTGAATCACCGACCTCCATAATAACCTATTTCCTGCAGTTAGCTGTTAGGATTCACGCGGTAGTATATGGAGGCTATAATAATTCAGCGGTTTAAATTGTAGATTTCCTTTTATATAACTTAATGTGATATATTGGATATTTGATAGTGATATATGCATGTCTATATTTTCTGAAATGGAGTAGAGGTTTTTGTGAATAGTATTTATAATTATTATGTAGTATGACTTACATAGCCATCATTCACGTCGCTGTTTGATAACAGTAAGGGTGTTTTTTCGACAGAGATGTGCTATGCTACGTTACTGGGGATGCGTTGGGCTTCCACTAATCATATTCATTGGTACACTAGCTTAGCAACGGTGGAGACGAACTCATCTAAGCTATGTTTTTATATGGAAAATGGGTGCTATGGATATGTACTACACATGATTAAGTAAACTGATCGAATAGCTGTTGTAACTAAAAAGCTAATGCAAAATCGGGATTTTTGTAATACCTACTATTTCTAAGTTCCATCCAGAAAGAAGTAATTCAGTATTCTTCTTGAAAGGAATCTTGAAAAATATTATTTTACAGTTGATTTACACAATCGAGATTCCAATTTAAAAACAAGCCTGCTCCAATTTCGAAGGCAAATTTCTCAAAGTGAATTTTTTACCCCACCATCTTGCAAAACACTTAAAAAATAAGGAAAACACTTTAAAATCTTCCACTACTCTCTAGCTCCACTTGCATTACCTTAAGTACACACTGAAATGGTGCCAAGTATCAAATCATACTGTCATCTTGTCGAAACTTATTCAATTTGCGTAACACTCGCCTAAAGTAATCGAATCGATACCGATAAGTCGATTAATACGATTTCGAATCGAGTACGCCTCGACACTTCTGTGAATCGTTACAAATTGATTTTGTGTTCTACCTTGGCAGAATTTGCTACGGTGTGGTTTTGTGGCTGTAAGCTCAGTTGTGGTTGTGAAGGCTTGGCGTTGATAGCTGGGTTTGGTAAAGTTGTATGGTTTTGTTTGGAACTTTGTCAAATGGTTGGTTGTGTGAAAGTGGTTTTTCCATGAATGAGTTGATGTCTAGTTCAGATTTAATTATTATTTTTTTTACTTTGCTCCATACTAGGATTTTCTCCAGTGTAGTGGGTGCGTTTACAAACATACAACTTCACATACACATGACACCCAGAACCGGAACAGCAATTTGTGGATTACACAAAGAGTTGCTCCGTGCGGGAATCGAACCCGCAAATTGTAAGAACTTGGCGAGGATAAGTATTGTAAATAAAATAAAGAAACACACGTGTTTAGATTCTCAAGTTAATTTTCATAAATTATGATCAAGGTAACCACTCCCTTTAATAAATTATACATTCTGACTATAAACTTTCAATCTTATACGACTTTCAATCACGGCTCATTTTACACAGAAATAGAAGAAGGATTGCTGAATCCAATCTATACAAATTACTATCCATCTGTCAAAGAGATCAAATGCTTTGTGCAATTTCAATCAAATCTATTGCCAGTGAGAATGGCCCTATTGCATATTCCAGGAAGGATCCGGTTAACACAATTATGTAATAGTACAATAACTAGGGTGCGACAAAGCATGAGGTATGAATCATGCTACGCGCTGTCTACGGCGTAGCGCTACGGCTACGCAGCCGTAGCAGTGCCAATTTATTGTGTTCTGTTTCGTAGGCTATGCTGATATTACTTGGAACCGCACTGTTATTATATTTATTAATTTGTAATAGTAATGTTATTATTTTTAATCACATATTCATTAATTCAAGATGTATTGTTTATAAACATATATTCTCCTTTTCTCCACATCTTAAAAGACAGATCTATTTTTTTTTTTTTGGTAAAAGCCTTTTCATGATCGTGCAGATCATCTGATGGTAAGCAATCGACGACGTCCATGGACACCAGACACACCAAAGGTATTATAAGTGTTTTGCTGGGTTAATAATTTGAGGGTTTATGGGGGATTGGGGATTGGGAGGGGTAATTTAGCCTTTAGTAACCTCACTCACACAAAATTAACGCAATTGTTGTTTCACGTCGGTTTTCTGTGAGGCTGTAGTATCACTCTGATCGAACCGGCCCATTCGTGCCGAAACATGGCTCTCTCACACTTAATAGTCATTAGGAATGTTAAGGAATAGCACTGCTATAAACACAAAATACAATACTTGGTCAATATAAAAACTGTCAGTCCTTAATTTCAATTTAAAATCTCAACTAAAACTAATCACCGATCAAAACTAATCATGACTCAACTTCAAAGTTGAGATTGACTGAACTAGTTATGCATAAACTTAAACTGTAACTAAGTGATTAGCTGTTACTAAGTTAACGCTAAGTTACTCTGATTAGTACCTGAACGATTTATTCAATACATACATACGCCATCACGCCTATCTCTCATAGGAGTAGGCAGAGAGAATTAACTCAATATTCATTTGTAAAAAAATATTTGGTTATGAAACTTATACATGTTATGATGAAAACATGAAAATACGTGTGTGAAACCTGTCAAATGACGGAAACATCAATGTCAATAATCCATGACTGTGACTGCACGGTTGGCGTGCAACGTTTAACAGGTTCGATTCCCGCATGGAGTAACTTTTTGTAATCTACAAATTGTTATTTCGGGTCTGGGTGTGACGTGTATGTGAAATTGTATGTTTGTAAATGCACCCACGACACTGGAGAAAATCCTAATGTGGGTAAACGTTATTTCATGAACACATAATTGTGAACAGATTATAAAGTGTGGCTTTTACCATCTGACATCAAACAAAATCTGATTAAAATTCAGTGCAAAACTCAACTCAACTCTCTAAAGTAAATTCTAAAAGAAAGTTTAGTTTTAAAACTACAAGATTGTACGAACGTTAATGATAATGTAGAAAGACGTCTTTAAAAACCACAAACTTACCATTTGGCATTCGCTATTTCAATTACACTTGTCTTTGTTACAGTTCAGACGAAGATACTGAATAAAAATATTTTTGTAATAACTATCGTGAGCTATACTAAATTAACTAAAAATCATGGTTTACTCACGTACATTAATGGAGAAAAGCTCTACTGCAGATGCTTAGGCTGTGCGACGTCGCCGCGTCTGCGCACGCTGCTCATGATGAAGAGTCCCTCTGTGACTCGAAACTAGTAGAGCTTTTATCCATTAATGTACGTGGGTAATCCATGATTTTTAGTGATACTGAATTAATATTTTAAAATTAAGAAATAGTGTAATGGAATGTAGTGATGGCAGTCTGGAGTACATTTATAACCAATCCTACACTTCCTACGTGTATTGTTGTACGAGGAACTACACCATACCGCCACTCGTATACACCCGAAACCAGAGGTGTTACAAGTGAGTTGCCGGCCTTTTGGGGGTTAGGAATTTAAGGATTGTTAGGGAATCGGGGAATGGGAAGATTGAGAAGGGAGGTAATTGGGCCTCTGGTAACCTCACTCACACAACGAAACACAACGCAAGTGTTGTTTCACGTCGGTTTTCTATGAGGCCGTTGTATCACTCCGGTCAAGTCGGCCCATACGTCCCGAAGCATGGCTCTCCCACATTTAAAAAGTATCTCAATATGAACATTATTACGGTGACCACACTTTGGGATCGAGCCAACACTCTCTGGGCATTTGTAATTGTTGCAGCTGTGCCGAACTTGAGTTTAATTGTGGTTACATGGAAAAGTATATATTTTGTGCATTTACGTGGACAAACCTCATATTTGTGCTTCTAAGTTGGCAGATCTTTTTCATCATATTTTCAAAATATTTTCTTAATGTCCTTCAATGGGATTAAAAACGATTTACGTGTAGTATGAAAAAGTCCAAATGATTCTTTACGTGTTTTAGACCTATTGCACGTATTTTTTATCTGTCAGATTTTTAATCGGGGGTCTCAAGCTGGCTCAAGAATGAGATAATTATTTTATACCAGAAATCCTTTATCAGTTTTAATAAATAAACGAGATATGAAAAACATTTTAACCTTAAAACGTTGTAAAATATATTTTAAAAACATTTTTCGAACTTCGGCATCTGAACTTCCTCAAAAATATATAAGTAACTAAAATCTATTTAAAACCCCCTAATAAGTGTCGCATTACTTAATTCCGAACTCTATACTTCTACCTTAATTACAAAGGGTTAAAACAAACAAGGGTACAAAACAAATTTAACTTTGCCGTTCCTAAAACCGAAATACTGCTGAATGTCAAAGAAAATTCGGTTTTTGAACCGCAAATGTAACTTTGTGGTGGATGGAAGATTTTGTAATAGCCTTTGGTAATAATTCTTAAGCATCTAAGTGGTAGACGTTAGGGTTGGGTCACACGAAACGTTATTACTTAGCTCGTTATTGCATGATTATGAAAATTCACTAGTTCAAAAATCTTGTACAAACTGATGCCTTTGGCGTTTGTGGTATTAAATAAAACTATTGGGACAAAAACACGAGAAAATGTCAAATGCGTTGGTATGATGTTATCATAACATTCTTTTTAAAATGCAGTGGAAAAAAATCACACCACACAGGCGGGAAAAGTCATTGGATGACCTACCCTATCCCTCAAATATCATAAAAGATTGCGTCTTGCATCGATTGGTATTCATAGTGGTTGAAAACGCCCGTGATATTCCACTGCTAATCTGGAGGCATTCTCTACATAGCAGGCTCTATGGTAATCTTCATGCTTGACGGGCATGTGGCAAGATTAAGAAAAGAGCGCTACTGTGCGTCAAATGGGTAGAACCTTAGTCAACTCATACGTACTATACCCACGGGAAGAATAGTACTGATGGCAGAAAATATATTCTACTCTGCCATTGGCATCACCAAAAGACCCATAACATTTAGTTAAATTATACTACAACAAGCAACAAACCTATCCAATTCTTCATACCAGTCTACTCTTGGCTCGAGCTAGGCATGATTCATGACAATCTCAAGCGGATTTTGATAGGACAATCGCTGTAACATCTCGGATGGATGGCCACTAACATATAGCTCTAAATTCGATGTCACTTGTGCATGTTCTGCGTTTGAACGGGATAGTTTACTTGACTGTCTTTTATTCTATAGCCAGCGACACGCCCCAGCTTCGCATAAGTGCCATGGTGATATATTATGCATGTATTATACATATAAACCTTCCTTTTGAATCACTCTACCTATTTAAAAAATCGCATTAAAATCCGTTCCATAGTTTTAAAGATTTGTCCGATCCGTTGCATACAAATGGACATAGGGATAGAGATAGCGAAAAACAAGAAAATTTAAGCTAGTTTTTTTTGTTAGAGTATACAGTTGTACGGTAACTTCATGATAAATAAGTGCTTTGAAATGAGGGCAAAAATTCGTCTTATTATTTGAATGACCGAATCCAATAGCCAAAACAAAAAATATTAAGTGTACATATCAAGTTGCTGTTAGCATGTATGTTTTAGTTATTACCAACCCCTCTGGTGTTGTGGGTGTTCATAGACGATGCTGATCGCTTACTCGATCGTAATCAGGTGATCCGTCTGCTCATTTGCCCCCTCTTCCATAAAAACAACATCATATCACAATAAATACCCATATTTACAGAAACAATAGTGATTAAGTTTGATTTTCAAAACACTTTAATAATACAACACAAGCAAGTTTACTATCCAACCTAAACGCTCCTCAAACCTAAGCTGAAATTCACATGTGACTGTCTGCTAAGCCGCAGTCGACACTGGACCGTCCAAAATTCTAGAGAGCTCGCTACTTGCACCAGTGTCGAATAGTATTCCGTAATTGATACGGCTGGTTGGCAAGACTAATTGTACATTCTTTGGTTACTGCACTAGCTGGTTTCAACAAAGCATTAGGAGTAGAATACATATTATGTATTTCGTTGATTGGTTTAGTTGATCAATTAATTATTATATTACAACTAGCTTCTGTCCGCGACTTCGTCCGCGGAAAATTATAAAAAATTAGGGTTGTACTACCCCTAACTTTTAGAGGGATGAAAAATAGATGTCAGCAGATTCTCATAGATACCGGATAAGCACAAAAAAGTCATCAAAATCGGTCAAGCCGTTTCGGAGGAGTATGGCAACGAAAACTGTGACACGAGAATTTTATTACAATAATATTTATTATGGAACATTGTTATAACGTCACGCCTTTTATGCTTGCACCTCTGTGCACATTACGGCATGGTTAAGGTTTTTATGGAATTTGAAATAAAATCGAGTGCATAGTTGACGCCGTGACTGAACAAGTGGGCAACCGACTGCCGCGCAACGTGAGCGAGTTCCATTTCCGTACGGAAAAACTCTTAGTGTGATCCATAAATTGTTGTTTCGGGTCTGCGTGTCATGTGTACACAGCTGTCACAAACATACAAGTTTACATAACTTGTATGTTTGTAAACGCACCCACATCACAGAAGAGAATCATAATGTGGGGCAACGTTTAAAAAAAAATGTCTTGAAAATATGTCACGCTTCTTCACTACATAGTAAAACAAAGTCGCTTTCTCTGTCCCTATGTCCCTTTATATGCTTAAATCTTTAAAACTACGCAACAGATGTTGACGCGTTTTTGTAAATAGATAGAGTGATTCAAGAGGATACTTTTATGTATAATACATGCATAATATATCACCATTGCACCCATGCATAGCTGGGGCGGGTCGCTAGTCTAAGAAAAATTAATGTATGGAAAAATGTTATATAAAACAAGTGTCCCTTTCGAATATCAACCAAAAGATGTCAAAAGTCACAAATGTGTATTTCAATCAGACCAACAAAAATAAAAAACATCCTAGGTACTTACTTTCACTAACAAAACTCTCATATTCCCAAACCACCAATCGAATTAGCTAACAAGTAAATTAGCAAGTGAACTAACCAATACTAAACGCTCACTTTAGCCTAAACTGAAATTCATATGCGGCGTGCAACGCTCATATTGTTTGCCGGCAACTGTCACGAGCGGCGATTCGTATGGGAATTAATGTGTTAAGGATTTTTTTTTGCGTTTTTAGAGTTCTGTTTGTGAAATTCGGATGTTGTGAAAAGCTGTTGAAATTATTATTAAATTGTACTTCGGTATGATCGTGTATTTTGTTGCAGCTGGTTTAAAGTAGAAAGAGAAACGGGGTGGTATTTAGTCTGTGAGAGTTTGACACGACTTTCGCCTCATATAAGGCGGGCGAAGTAATTTGATGATTTTCACCATTCAAAAACAAAGTAATGCTTTACAGAAAACGAGCGTGAAATAAAGCTTGCGTTATGTTTCGTTGTGTGAGTGAGGTTACCGGAGGTCCGATTAACTGTCCTTCCCAATTTTCCTTCCAACTTCTAACAACCCTTAAATTCCTAACCCCCAAAAGGCCGGCAATGCACTTGTAACGCATCTGGTGTCCATGAGCGGCGACAATTGCTTACCATCAGGTGATCCGTCTACTCGTTAACCGGCTTATACCATAAAATAACCTCTCCATAAAATCACATAGCCAAAGCTCCACTTTTTCATTCTTCCACACATACTGAACCAGTTCACGAATCCGATTCGTTTCAAACAAACTTTTTGTTAGCCCCAGTTTTTTACCAAAGGGTTGCTCGCCCCGATTTGTACGCGGAGATATGAAAAGCTGTTCCGTTATGTGTTTAGTTAGCTGATGTGCATTTGATGTTATTTTTCGTGTTTTCAATGCCTTTTGTCTCTTTTATAATTTGTTCTGTTTGGTCTTTTGCTTTCAGTGATTCTGTTTTAGGTCTTTGTTCGAGTTTGTGGTTAATTTTCAGTCGTTGTCATGGTTATTCAATTTTAAAGAAAGGTAGGATTTAGAATGGGACTGTTGGTTACAATATTACAATTTTTGTCAAAGCAGAGATGCAAACCGCTCATGTCGATAACAATTAATATCGATGAGTCATTTTATTTTTGATCGATCACAAAACCAAATTTGGTGTCATAATGAAACGTTTCGAAAGTTTCATACTTTTTTTGATATCACCCAATGTCGAAAGGAAGTGCTCGACTCTTACTGACTAAAAACCACCCCGTTCCTTCTCCTGATTTTCGAGCAAAAGCCCTGGTAACCCGCTAGATAGTCCGCAGCTCCGGTTAGTTTCACACTCACAACCACTCAACTAACAGTACAGTACAGTCTTAAACATAAGCTAAAACGCCACCCACTTACATTTCATTCGCCCCCAATCCTACAAATATTCAAGCAATAAACAACGGAAAGCCTTATGTCCAATTCTGTTAAAATTACGTACCACTTACAACCGACACATAGTGCAATCCTATATAGATGCAAATTGCGGGCAGCTGCGTTCCACCGCATCTGAGCTGGTATTACGAGCAGCCCTAATACGTACGAATTATACGGAGTTGGGGAGATCGATTGGGAATCTGTTTAGTATTTATTTAAGTACAATATGTATGTGATATGTTGAATAAAGTACAATACAATCAAGACATATGAGATATGCTGTAAGATGTGTGTTTTGGAGGACAGACCATTTATTCTTAGAATAAGGTACGATAGTGGAAGTTAAGATTCGTATAGATAGCCATTGGCTTTTCTTTTGAGAGAGAAATATCATTCAGTTACTTCTTCCGCCTTGGGCGAGGCGGAGTGTCAGACTCTTATTGACTAAAAATCATCCATTTCCTACTCCTGTTTTTGAACGCCGGTAGCCCGCTTGGCAATAGCGCACAGCTAAATGGCCATCCAAAAATAATATAACTAACTATAAAATGCTTTGTGCATCGTACGGTTTGCGCGTGATATGAGATAAAATGGTTTCTCTCACATGATGATAATATTTATAATAATCAAATGTGAAATCGAAATAATTGAGAGTGGGAAAAAGAACTCTACATTTATTTTCGTATTAAAATCCTATAGACACAAATCTATTCTAAGTATGTACAATGACTCAAGATACCCACCTCCCCAAAATTCCAAAAACTGTCACTAAAACTAAACTGAAACTGAGCTAGCAAAGCGCTAAAATTTAGCATCACTTAGTGAGTCCAATAAAATAGAAGCGTATGTAGCGATTCGTAGTAATTTTGGTAACAGAATTGGGGTTGCTATCGCACGACGCTGCCATGCGGGCCGACCGATATTCCCAATGATATGGCTTGCGCTCGCTAGGCGTTTGAACGGGCGAGTTTACTTGAATGAGTTGTGAGAATTGTAGAGAGTAGTAGTGGCTAATCCGGTTAGTGTAATCAAGTTTATTTTATTCATCATCATCATAACAGCTACAGGATGTCTACTACTAAACATTGGTCTCCCCTAATGACTTCCAGATAGCCCGGTTGGAAGCGACCTGCATTCAGCAGCCCTGCCCACTGCCACTTCAGCTTGCTAATCCGCTGGGCTATGTCGGAATAGAGAGTGACATTGGCAAATTTGGAAGTAAGTATAAAAACTGATAGGCAACCAAACCAATTTTTGGCATTCTTTTTATTTTATTTATTTTGTGAATAAAACATCGTGCATTTTGGGTTTTTTTTATCTGCGCTTAACGCTTTGTAAAACCACGGGTGGAAAGTTAGTATGTTCCATAAAAGTGCTCCTGAAAGCAAAATAACATTTCTCTCTCTCTCTCTCTCTCCCTCTTTCTCTACTCCATTAAAAAAATTAATATCAAGGTAAATGCAGCCATGCAAAGCATGCGTCATTGACGTCGCTTTTACTGTCATTCAACTTCTTCTTCATACCGCAAAAGCATGAAGCAATTCCACAACAACTATCCTACCAATTAGCTTGTTCTGAACGCAGCATCTCAGTGTAACAACATGTTATCTAGCCAGCGCGGTCAAGCGTTCACGGCGGAATGAATTTCCACCAGCAGCTTGAGCTAAACCGGAGTTTGTGCTGAATTTTTGCTATGAAACAAGCTTTTAAATTTATCTACGTGTTGGCAAAATTGCTGTTTATGTTATGCTATGATAAATAAATTATTATGAAGTTTTGATGTTGAGAAATTGTAAGAGAGGAGGGTAAAGAAATTGTGTTGGATTTTTTTTCTGTTTTTATTATTTTGGTTCAGCTTCTTTGTGCTTTAGTTTAAGAAAGTCTGGTCTTAATAGTTTTATGTTAAAAAGTAAACAGTTTTATCGCAAATGGTTGTAAGTAGGGTGATTCATTATCATTTTACGGCCGAAATTTATAAACGTTCCTAATTTAAAATCTCTGAATCGATCTCAGTTTTTGATAGAAATTCCATACAGCTAATGTCAAAAATCGATTTAGCCTAATCCATTTCCATCAGTGCTAAGAAAACTATGTGTCCCAATAAATATGATTGGTGGAAGCCAAACGCATCCACCGTAATGTAGCACAGCACATTTCTGGTCAAAAAGCAGCCTAATTCATAGTTTTTGAATTTATGTGTATAATTTTTGATCGCTTATGTATTGTGCATAGTGAAAACAAAATAATGAAAATGGCCATTTTATTTATTTTTTTCGTAATTTCGTCATGAAGTGCCTGTAAATGTAATCATTTACAGGCACTTCCCTAGTCATGACGTTACAACTCTGTAAAATTTTACTCAATCGTAAGATTTTTATATAGAGTCAGCTAATCTGTAATTCCTTAATTACTTTCCTCAATGAATATTACAATATAATTATCACAAAACAGACAAACACCTGGCCTCCTAATTACAATTCTCCTTCGTCCATCTTGCCTATAAACCCGGCTCTAATATATGTAGATTACGAAGGCATGCCCCGGCTATGACAACATGTAATCATCTATGCATTGGTGTAATCATGTATGTAACTATGTAACTACATACAGACGTAGCTACGTGGATTATGTTGATACATTTATCTAATAACTGGATTGGATTGTATTAGGAATGCATGGTAATTATCTAGTTGACTAGAGTTAGAAAGAGATTTTTTATAATAACCAAGGTCTGTCATACATATAAAATGTTCTGCCACGGTTTTAATGGGAGGTACTGTTAAGTTTATAGATTAAAATGGTGAAAAAATTTCGTAACACGGACCAGTCAATTCTATTTGAGAATACAAAGAAGTTAAATAAGCTTTGACTCTACTCTGCATAGTGTTTCACAAATACGCCCAATGCGTAGTTTCGTCAATGACAACAATTGCTTGACAGAATTGACAGAGACAGTGAAAGAGATAGATCTTTCATTAGAGACTAATACGTATACGGTACTAATACGTACATACGTAGACTAATACGTTTTTGTATGCAAAACGAATGACCCATAATTAATATTTTATATTTTCTATTGTTATCTTCAAACACAACACTATTAAAGCCATGGCAGATACTTTTAGAACACTTTATATAGTCGTTGTAATAGTGCTGGTTATGCAGCTTACGCCTCGCGGGCAACGCTCCGTAAGCACGCTGGCAGCTAGCTGTAGCCCCAAGCCGTGCCGGAGCTGCGCTGTAGTCAAGCCGTGCTTGTTAAATGTGCTTTAACCTTTACTGATAACTTTTTTCTATTTTATTTTACTTCAACACACACACACACACAAGCCTTTTATCCCCGAAGGGGTAGGCAGAGGTGCCCATTACGACACGTAATTCCGCTATACAATGTACACCCACTTTTCACCATTTGTGTTTGTGGTATAATTAAGTCTCATGTAATTCAGGGTGAGCCTATTGCCATATACTGGACACAATTCCAGACTCCGTCCTACTACTTCGAAATTTTCGAAAAACTAGTAATACTTTGCCCGACCCTGGAATCGAACCCGAGACAAACAACGTCGCATGGCTCTCCGTCGGCGCGCCGACTGCAAGCTTGCACCTCGTGGGTGCCGCATCGTAAGCACGCTGACAGCTAGCTGTAGCCCCAAATGGTGGCGGAGATTGCTAAACGTAAGCTCTCACCTTTAATTTATTTTTAAATTTTTCTTATTATATTTTACTTCAACTTTATACCAAACTAGAATTTTAATGACACACCCTCACATAATGACGTTGCTCACTAATTCCACTCACCATTCATAAAATGTAACAGCCTCATTCGACACCAATGAGTTGGGTGCAACACATGCCCTAACAAAACCGGTACAACGTCATACCATTCATGAATGTAGTAAGGTGACAATCGAGCAGGACACAAAGCCTGCCCACTAATTGGAAACTGTGCAACACCAAACGGATGGTCAACATGGTTGACATACAGTGGAGGACAGGAATACCTGTTGCTGTTTTATGATGCCCTGGTACTTTTAAGATTCTGAGTTCAAGTATTTATTTGTAGCTTTTTGTATAATTATGTATTGAGTTTGATAGGAAATAAATAATAAGAAAAGATACAGGATAGTTGACAAAAAAATACGGGCTAGTTCAGAACTTTTTTTTTTTTAAGTTAGTTAAAAAGTGGTCTTTGACTGTCAATAGAAAACTGTTGAAGGCAATTCCTCCGCTAACGATGGTCACCGGTGACCATCACGGCGTTCAAAGTGTTAAAGTAGAAAGTATAATTTCAACTTTGTTGGCGAGTGGTTCGCTAGTGCGACTGCCGAGAAAGGGGTTCTAGAGTTCGATTCCCGGGTCATGAAAAGTAATACTGGGCTTTTCTGGTTTTTCAAAAATTTCTTAGTAGTAATTGGAATAGGCTCACCCCCGATACATGGGACTTATAACACAAAGGTGAAATGTGGGTGTACTTTGTAATGTAATATGCACCACTGAATACCCTCCGGGGGCAACATAATAAACATTTATTAATTGTTTTATTAAGATTAGAGTTTATTGTTTTAAGTTTTTTTTTATTAGATTATTTAATTTTTAATAGCCCCCGAAGGGTAGTCAGTGGGGCATTATTAATAATTAATAATTATATTAATAAAAAATACAAAATCTTTATAAACATTGAAAGGGAGATAGTACATTACTTCATATAACTATTATTGCATTAGAAAAATCCACAAACAACATAATTTCTTAAAAAAAACGATAAAACCATAACAAAACAATTCAACCCATAACACATTCCAATAATCTTATTATTCCACACAAAACACACTCGTTCAACTGGAACGCGTCTCATTCAAAAACATTTTAATACCGATCCACATTTCATAGCACGCCAGTGTAATAGAGAAATAGGATGACCCACTTTTCCAGTGCACAAAAGACTCTTTTATATTGCACTGAATACTAGATTCGGTCGCCTACAAACTACTGAGGGAGTTTTTTGTTAATTCCTTTAGGTTCCACGAATATTTTTCGCGTCCAAATATTTTTGCAAGGCTTTGTAAAGTTTATCTTATTACGGTTTGAGCTAACTGGTTTTATTAGATTGTGAACTCGTCGCATGAACATTATTTTCGTTTATTTTTTTCATTTTTCTCATCTTTATAAAGTTGCAATGGTTTTGTGAGTCAAGAGACAATAGTGCAGCTAGCTTTGTCAATTAATGTTCTAAATGTAACTTCATCGTTGCGGGCTACCTAACGGGTTACTTTGGCTCGAAAAGCAGGAGTAGGAACAGGGTGGTTTTTAGTCAGTAAAAGTCTGATACTCCGTCTCGCGGCGGCGGGGAAGGCATAGGATGATTTTTCCCTCTTAAAAAAAGTAGTGAAAAAGGGATTGTTGTGAAGGTATTATTGAGTTATTTTACAAAAATCTCCTGATCGATTAAAAACCAAGCGTTCTTACTCCTACTTTTCGAGTTGGAGCCCCCGTAACCCGCTAGGAAATCCGCAGCTCCAGGTTAATATAATTATATTAGAGTATAATTATCATCAGTAAAAATATTTTGTTACTATAGGTGTAAAACAGCTACTAAAGTTTTTATAAATATTATATCGTACCTGGGTATTATTATATCAGAAATATTCTTTATTTTATCAAACAGAAAATTACTTTGGATCTCTGGATCGTGCTGTCACAGCTGTGGTCTTCACCGCAGTGTTGTAAGCTAATTGGCTTACCCAACAATGTTTTGCCAAGCCGGAATGCCGATGCAAATCCTGGTGTTTAAGCTGTGTGATATTACAGACAGATAAAATAAATATACATACATACATATATTTAGTTTCCAGCTAGGACGATGGTTAAACAATGGTAATAACCTCACCTTTAATAGGCTAGTTTCCTACTAGTCAAATTCAATACTTTTTTTTGAAACGATATTTTCTATGAACTTTGTATGAAATACTCTATTATGACGTCATCAGATTTTTACGTCAAATAGCAGACTTATTTCTAGAAATTTAGCTAGAAAAAATTGAAAATTAAATAGTTCATCAAATTTATGAATGAGAGTGTGATTATTTTTGTATATTTTATTGTATTGAAAAGTCGACATAATTTATTTTTGACCCAGTCATCATCCCTATTATATAGGTCTCATTAATTATTAAATTACACAACTTCATTGCCGCCAGATATCGAGTCTCAAGGAGTCAAGAAAAGTCATTGTGATTACATTCAATCTATATCTCTACCTACATATATCTTAAAACACACCCGTGATAGAACGTGGTGATAATATTGGTATTATTTAAAAAAAATATAATTGCTGATAATATTATTATAATTTTCCATGCACTTGAATCGTTTTCTTACCAGTCAAATGAATTCCTTCGAATCTAATTAAAGCAATTCAAAACTTAAGTTTTCAATATCCATAAAGATACTAAGACGCTTCATTAATCTCAAAAGATTTCAAATAGAAAAGTAGAAAACTTGTACAAAATAAGTTGAGTATAAAGGGAAATGAAATCGAGAGTATTCTCAGCCCGGAGTCCAAGAAACTAATATTTGCTTGGAAATGTAAAAGTTTCCTTTAAAACTTGTGGTACCTACACTTTCATTCAAAAAGTTTTGATTTTAAAAAAGAAGGTGAACATGAGCTGGGTAAAGTTTTCTGTTTGCGAAATGTATTTTTTATTCTATAAGCCGGTAAACGAGCAGACGGATCACCTGATGGTAGGCAATCGCCGCCGCCTATGGACACGCGAAACACCAGAGGCGTTGCAAGTGCATTGTAGGTCTTTTGGGCGTGCCGTAATGTGCACCTCTGTCTATCCTTTCGGGGATAAAAGACGCGACGATATTTATTTATTCATTTTATGCTAATTATAACACCCAGTTTGTAAATGTCGCCACTGCTCAGTAGCAGCGCGACAATCGCCTTGTCGTGTGTCGCGGAATGCTGCTCATGATTATGAGCCTCTAGCATGGCTTAAAACTAGTCGAGTTCCTCGTCAAAAAGTTACGTGAGTAAGCCGATAACATAATAATTAACTTAGTATGTCTCACGAAAGTTACAATAAAACCCAATATGAACATATCAGCATCATTATTATGGCAGTAACAAAATGTTCTTGCTTACTGCCTGCCACCCCGAATGATGCATAGGATATTTAAAATAAAGTATGACTACAAATGCACTCTAAGTTATTACATAGCGTAGTAGAGGCATTAATAATGTAAACTGAGCAACGAGGTACACTCTACACTACATATAAATATTTAAAATCGAACCAAAACATAATTTAACTCACTATCCAATCTCACCACCCACGTAAATGTTGTCAAACCAAAATATTTGAACTTGATCCAAAATTCAAATGGAACAAATTGAATTCTCCCCAAAAATCGGGTAGCAAAAAAATGGCAACACACTCCCCCAACGAACACACGAATGAAATATTAATGTTGCCATCAATTCAGCGAGTTTCACCTCGGATGAGTTAAAAATTTAAAAACCGATGCTATTTGGCCTGTAGCCAAACGAGTAGCGTTGAGGACTGCAAGAATTTAATGTGATAGTTAAATGGGGGTAACTGCTTACTTCTAGTATTTTGTTATCTTGGTAATTAGACGAATAAATTATACTGTTAGGAATGCTTTTTCCGCCTTATGCACTTTTTAGACTACTGGTATGTATGTGTATTAAAAGAGGATATGTACAATGTACATACATATTCATGCCCACCAATGAGAAATTTGATTTCTTGAGTTCATTTTGTTCCAAATATAGAAAAAAAACCGACATGAATCAAGAGCTTTCCCTGACTTTTGAGTTGCAAAAGGATTTTGTCAAGAACAGGACTTTGATAGCTTTTTTTACTTTAAATCCAACACTCTGTTACTTGGGTTCTAACTTGTGATACTTAATTAAATTACATATAAAACAAATCAAGGGTTAACCACAGAAATGCACATATTATCATTAATTAAAATGATTTATCACTTTTCATTGATTTTATTTTGTTGTTTTTTTTCCAAGTGAGCATATTTTATATTATTTGTGGGAGACCATGCTTCGGCATGAATGCGTCGGCTCGACAGGAGTGATGGCCGTTACACCTCTGATGTTTCGGCTTACCATCAGGTGATCCATCTGCTCGTTTACCAGCTTATACCATAAAAAATCGCTACCTCTATGGGATAAAACTCCAAACAGCATGCTCTTACGAAGATTTCCCAAAAACCGACTTAAATCTTCATTTGTATTCCGTTTTCCTCTCGTGTTGTGTAAAAATACGGCTAGTATAAGTTGATAGTATATTCATGGGCGTGTTAGAATGCAAGCACTATTTTATGGGACCTTACATTTTTAACTACAATGTCTTTGGTTACATGTTCGCTCGTATACTGGGGGTTTATGTGACCTATATTAGTGGTATGTGATCTATAAAATCATGTTTGCTTGTTTTTGATGGGGGAAGACATAAGTATATAAAGTTTGTATTGATTTTAAACTTTATTTTTGATTTGTGATTCAAATATGGTATGGATGATGTGATTCAAGTACGGTACTTACTTTTGACCAATTGAAAGAAAAGCCTGTTCAAAAATCCCTAAATCAAAATTCCGAACAAAATTTTGTAATATTGTGTAAATTAATTATGTTTTTCAAACAGCGGACACACAATGGCCTAACGATTATGGTAAACTTGGAGGTTTACATTCTGCTAATATTATAAATGCGAAAGTTTGTATGTTTGTTTATTTGATACCCCATCACGTCAAAACGGCTGAGGGAATCAGGATGACATTTGGAACAGGGGTAGATTATGGTTTGGAATAACATAATATAGGCTTCTTTTTATCCCATGGGAAAGCGAGCATAACCGCTGGCAGAAGCTAGTCTTATACTTAATATATAAAGCTGAAGAGTTTATTTGTTTGAACGCACTAAACTCTATAATTACTGATTTGATTTGAATAATTATTTTTATGTTGGATATTGCATTTATCGAGGAAAGTTATAGACTAAAAAACATCACGCTACGATCAATAAGACCCAAGCAAAGCGGGTGAAACCGCGCGGAAGTAGTTAGTAAAATATAAAACAGAACACTGAACTATTATTTCATACCCATTTCGAAATTCAACAATCAAAATCCACAATAACACTTAACCAACCTAAGAATCAAAGCACACTTGCATAACAGTCGCACTTAAAACCACACGAACACCACATAACAACGCAATAATTATCCAAAACAGCTAGACCTATAGCTCCATCCAATCCTTATATAGGGACAGTTCAAATGATTTTGGTTATGAAATTCCCTTAAGAGGTTCATACGTCTCTATTTATTAGTAGTAGCTTTAGGGTGATTTTCCACCAGAGATGTGCTATGTAGCTATAATACTACACAAATTTTATAGCTAAGCTGTGAAACTATGTGTCCGTTTCCTCTGCTAGTAAGCTATGTAGCTGTGCTAGGAAGATGCGCTGATAGCTCGCATCTATTGCGCTCATTTATTGCACGGACACATAGCACGCATATTTCCATATAAAAAATAGCTTAACTGAGTCCCTTTCCACCAGTGCTACGTTATAAGTACCAATGAATATGATTGGTGGAAGCGAAACGAAGAAACGAAGCCACAGCAACGTAACATAGCACATCTCTGGTGGAAAAGTCCCCTTATACTATATGTTAGAAAACTATATGTAATCAGTGTTTCTTGATTACATGATTCTCTAGAGAATACTCGGGCTTACCTCAATGAATTCTAAATGTTGTACACCGATTAACTGGGAACATTAGTTACTAAAGTATTTAGTGTTGTTTTTTTATTATATGTGTAGTAAGCTCAACTGTTATTAAAGCCGCTGTTTGCTTGTTGGCCCAAACAAAGTCGAAATGAAGTGGTTGCACCATGAAGTAAATATAAAGAGAAGATGTCATTACTGGATTTCTCTTTAAAATAATGCGTGATACTTTACGGGGAGCGTAGGACCTTACAAATCACGCCTATACCTATGTTCCATCTAGCGATCCCATACTAGAAAAACTATTTTAAGTAATATTAATAAAACATAAGATAAGTCTTCAATTAATTATTTTCATCAACACGAGATGGGATTTACAAAAGGAATTAAAAGTAACACCTCTGATCTAGAAACCTGATGACCTAGAATCTGATCTTGGAACCGATCTTAATGACTATGCAATTTTAATCCAATATAACCACAATAATGATTCACTGTCAAAACTATACAACTCCAATCTTATATGTTCAAATAGCATTCAAAGTACGGAATATAAAGCCAAAGTTAATATCATTTAGTTCATTTAATATCCATGTCATACTGATGCAATGGGCGCTAGTGTTGCAACTCAAGACTATGTTTGTATATCAATGTCGATCGATCAGAATTGGATTCAAGAGTAAGCCCCTCTGATCTAAGATCAAAATCTAAAGTCTGACAATCAAGTCATAACCACCTCTTACTATTCCTACCAGGTTTATTCCTTGTTCAATCCTCCGAACATTCCAAATTAATAGTCAAGACATGCACAGCGAATAACACACCTGTTATACCAACTATGACCAACTTGATGACGTCACGAATCGAGGTACGAGTAAACCACAACTACCGAAGTAGTTAAAAGTTTACCAGCCAGTCTGAATACGTTCCCACTTGGTGACGCCATTTCAACTTCATACTTGTGGCTCGTATTTCAATAGTATGTAGGTCATAATAGTTGTGTATGGCATTTTACGATGTGAGCGCCCTCTAGGAGTAAAGATCTAATAATGGTCATTAGTGAAAAGTTGGTTGTCTGTCAAAAATATGAGCACGTGTCTTTAAATCGTAGTTATGATTAAAATAAGTTTTGTTAAGTTCCATCACAAAAATAGAGGACTTTATTGTCAACCAAATTCTGAATTCTTATATCACGTGGAATTAAAAATTTTTAATGCAATATCAATCTACTTGGACTTTAGAAATTGGACACCTATTTTATTTGAGGGGAAATCATCCAATGAATTCACCACCCTGGGTGAGGCGAGACAGATTGCAAGACTCTTACTGACTAAAAACGTCCCGTTCCTACTCCTGCTTTTCGAGCCGGAGCCCCGGTAACCCGCTAGACAGTTCGCAGCTTCGGACCTTTCCAGACTTGGCTTTGAAATCTACGTCCAGTGAAGAAATAGTCATAACGTAACTTTTGTTCTAATGGCCGTGGTATAAAGTTACTATATGGACTTTCATTGCCATTTATTTTGTCAAACCGAAGATAAGAAGAACCACGAAGATCAGACAAACTTGTGGGAATTGATATAATTTCTCGGCTGATAAATAATTTTTCAACAAGCCCCCAAACATTTCAATAGCATTCATTTAAAATTCAATGGATTCTAACCTCTATTTCCTATGCACGAAACGTTATAATCGTTGAAAAATTCTTCGATGGAAATGCGTGGAATTCTATTGATAGCAATAAGGATCTTAAGGCTATTGAAATAGAGCTTAGTTCGGTATCAAGTTGGCACGTTTGGTGCTAGCAATCTGCTCAGGTGCTTGAAATGGTTATTTTTGTGGAGACGACTTTTGTATTAAAATGAAAATTTTATTTTGCTTCCGTAGATTGTTTAAAGTTTCAAACAATTCTTTTGTTATGTGCATACAACGCGTGAAGGTGAAATTAAAAACCATATAATCGTTTTATGAGACCAGAAGCGAAGAATTTTCTTTTGCTTTTTATTTTCTTTAAAAATTCTAACATAAGATGGTGGACCTAAGTGTGTTTATTTATTCAGCTCAATTGTACTACCACATTATTGTATCAAGACATATTATTTATTTTAGGGTTAGACAGACATACAATAAAAATGTACTTAGGTATTTTCCACTAACATTATGAATGATAACAACTGGAGTGTATCACCACGGCCTCACAGAAAACTGACGTGAAAAAACGCTTGCGTTGTGTTTCGTTGTATAATTGAGGTTATTTGAGGTGACCGGAGGCTCAATTACCCCCATTCTCAACTTTCCTAATTCCTGATTCTTCAACAACCCTTAAATTCCTAACCCCCAAAAGGCCGACAACGCACTTATAACGCCTTTGATATTTCCGGTGTCCATGGGCGGCAGCGATTGCTTACCATCAGGTGATACCTGATGATACTATGATTATACCATAAAAAAAATCATTGAAAAAAGAAGAAGCTTGTAGTCGTCTTGTAGCGTCATAGTTCCACAACCGTTACTAAATGTTTTTAACTTTCCATATCTGTCTTGGGAATTCAAATCGAGAACCTCAGATCCCAAGCTCGATCTTAAACAAAAATTCCCAAAAAAAAAAAACAAAATCCCCTTCCACGCAACACAACACGTTTATGTGAATCCGAACAGATCTACCCGTGAAATATCGGCGGCGTGCTCCGAATATAAAAGCTGTATTCCTTACATTACCATATCGTTTGACGTTTCAAAGCCAATTTTATTGCTTCCCCTATCAAAGGGCGCAATGGAATTTAAACTGTCCATTAACGTCGCCGTCCGCATTTTCAAGTGTCTGTTTACATTGGCAAGTAATGAATACATGCAAAGTTTGTTCGCGGTTTGGGATTGGATTGGATCGTTCCAAATTCCTGCTCCTAATTAGGGGATGGGACTGACATGTGGTGAAACATGGGTTTCTGGTTTTTGGGCGGTTGTTTTGTAAAGTAGCTGTGTGTTAAAAATGAGTATTAAATGTGTATTTGGGTTTTAAGATGAGTGTGTAGTTGATGATTGTTAGGTTTTGAGGGTAGAGATAATTAGCATGATAGCTTATATTAAATTGCTTAAAAAATAGAGTATATTTTTTCGCTCGCACATCACTAAAATTATAAATGCGAAAATTTTTATGTTTGTTTATTTCTGACTCCTTCGTCGTTATTTCTTAAAATGGCTGAAAGGATCGAAATTAAATTTAAAATAAGGGTAGATTATGATCATGGGGCCGCTGGCAGATGCTAGTTGTTTAATAAAGATACTTTAGGTTACTATTCTACTTAGTTACCTTACCTTTGCGTTACTATTCTTAAGTCTCTCAAGCTATCTAGTGTATTTTGGGTAGGAAATACATCTGAGACCTTAGTATACTTACTAAGGTATACTAAATTTTTGAGTAAAACATTCATCCTTACAGCTACTTCATCAGAATGTCAGTGCATAATACAGTACCAAACAATTTACTACCTATCTACGAAACTAAAAGCATCAGTTTAGAATTTAAAAAAGTGGAAAATCCTCTCCCTTTACAGATTCCAAAACGGGAGGTACAACGAGTAACAGAGAGTATCCAAAACGTCCCAAAAAAACAAGCTAAGCATGAATCTGAGTGGATAGAAATGCCCCAGTTCCATTGAATCGTTTGTGACATACGGCTTTGTAAATATGTGAACAAAACCAGCAGTGTTGATTGGAATAAAATTAATTCGTGATTTAAAAAAAATATATAAAAAATAGCGTTTATTTCGATTACTTAGGTAATTTCGATACTAATTATTTAATACCTTTAAAGCAAATAATTGCTTATTTTAGGAGTATTAAAAAGAGATGAAGAATTTAGAAACATCGTCATCAGGAGAAATTGATATATTTAAAAAGATCATACTCGATTTCTAGTGTGATGACAAATGAAAAGTGACAGACGATAGAAGTCGTACAATAGACGATCGACAAACAAATTAAAGGGTGACATCATAAATCCTAAATCGGACATACATTTGAAGTTTACTTGCGAATAAACATGGATAGAAAATCCCAACGAATTACAGTTGGGCAGAAAGTCCGCCAGGCAAGATCACCTCGCCTGGTCGGATGATCCTCCTTTTCTTAGGGAACTTTACTCACTGTCTTCTAAATTAGTAAGTGTCCTGAAGTTCATCAGCCACCTATTCCTGTTCCATCATCAAATCAGTTCCAAGGTATTGTATATCATCATTCCGCCTGCGATAGTGACCATCTACACTATATAGGCATTTTTTCTTCGTAAAATGATTTACCATAATATATCAACACTTGGTAACTGGGTTTGAATAGATTCAGAATTGTCGGAGAGCAATGTGTAGTGTTACTCAGTTCTTATGAGACCGAAACAAGCAAATATAGTCTTCATTACAATTTTCATACGACTTAAAATACACCTAATGTTTTACAGCTCCATGTACAATGATTGTACAGCCTTTGTAACATTATGTAAGACAACAACCACGTCCTCAGTTTAAATAAGTCCATCTCAATATTCCCTTTGTAGCCATTACTTTATAACGCTCCGGTTGAGCCCGTCCTAACGCCGGCGTAATTGTAGGCAGCTAGGAGCTTCTTAGTACCGGCACTCTATACAGTTTTGATGAGGTATAATGAAAATATTAAATTGTTTTTGAAGAATTCTTTTTATATTGTGAATCTGATTGAAAAAGAGTAACCTATGGAGCTTCTTGCACGTTCTTCTTCATAGGAATCCATAAACTCCATAGGAAAAGACCAAATGTTGGTCTGACGATCAGTATTAACAGTGCCTTCCTGGTCTATTTGAAATAAATAATAATTTTGACTTTGACTTTGAGGAATGCTTAGTACTAGTATGTACTGCTTCTACCTTTTTCATATCTATGCGTCATAGTATAGACTAAACAGTTTCTTTTGTTTAATTAATTATGAGTAACGATTATCAAAATCAGAAATGTCAACCACAACAGTGGTGATATAAAATTAGGTAAAACGTTAACTAAAATTTTGATTCTATGTATAATTACTCTTGTATTTTAAACTGTCTTCACCAAAACAGCCATTTAATAATTATTTCTATTTATACCTTGTTTCTTCCGTATTCACACCCACGCATCGGTTACGAGAAGGGTACTTCGCAGAAATCTATTTTTAGAATGTCTCCAATAATAAGGATGAACAAAAAGATTTGAGTCACAAAATCATGCAAAAATGGACCTCACGTCAAATAAATGACATCTGACCTCTTCAAGAAATAATGGAGATAAAATAAAATTCCTTTATGAGTAGGAATTTGTATAAATTGGGTTATTTTATTGCCGACGAAAAAAATATTAATCGTGGAAGTGTATGCCTTTATACAGTTTAAGTGTGGGAGAGCCATGTTTTGACACGAATGGGCCGGCTCGACCGGAGTGACACCACGGCCTCACAGGAAAACGACGTGAAACAACTGTTGTGTTGTGTTTCGTTGTGTCACTTACACAACGAAACACAGGCTACCGGAGGCCCAAGGCAAGGATTGTGAAGCAATTGTTTAATACATGTCTTGGTTTTCTTACAATATACATACAAATTATAAGGGCACGATGTTTGTTGTGACGTCTGTCACGCAATACTCATGAATTTTGAATATTGATTTTGCCCATAGCAAGCTTGAAACTAGTCGAATTCCATGTTAAACACTTACGTAACTAAGCTGGTAAACACAATAATTAATTATAAAGAATTCGATAATCATAGTTCGTACTTGCTTGTCTTCAAACATCATCTTGATTATTTAGAAGTAAACTCCTCAATCTCTAGATAACCACGTCTTTTTACACAAGTATCGTAAAACATTTATAAGACCTTAACTCCGAATTTCTACCAAAAATAAACACAAAATGTACCAGTAAGCAACACGATATTTGGCCCACGAATGCACGCTTGCATATCCAACTTAAGCTCCAGACTTTATGCTAAGTACATAGACTATAATGTACTGAGCCCGCAGAATCCTAAGGAGCTCCGTTTCGAAGTCGAGTAAGCAAAAACTAGTACGTTTTTGACTTTGTAATTTGAGCTTTGTTTGCATAATTTTTAGGTTTGTTTTTGTGTTAGTGCCTAAGTATACTGCGTTACACTATAATTCTCTTCTTTGATCTAATATTACGACTTTTACTCTTCAAAGCATTAGTAAATCGTCATTATCAGACTAGAAGACGTCCACTGCTGAACAAATCACCCTCATGCAAGTTCTGCAAGATCGACTCTGAGCTGCGGACTGCTGCTGACTGTGGTTTTTAGTCAGTAAGAGTCTGACACTCCCTCTCGCCTCGCCCAAGGCGGAAGAAATCATTGGATGATTTTCTCCCCACAAAAAAACAACCTGCAAAATAAGTACATGTGAATAATTATTCTGGTTTATTTATACAGCTGTCTAGTTATTTTCTTTTCATTTATTTGGATGTTTGTCCATCAATCACGTTGAAACTACTACACTAATTTTGATGAAATTTGGTATACAGACAACGTACCTTGTCCGTATCAGCTGACTTGGGTGACAAGAACATTTTTATCCCACGAAAATGGAGGCCAAGACGCTGGCAGAAGCTAGTAATTAATATTGGGTACTTTCTCACCAAAACTTCAGTAAATATTGATTTATCTTACTCTCCTAGTTTTTCACGTTTAATTTAAACCCGTTGAAGCAGAACTAAGTTGAAAAACATCCAATCAAGTTGGTTGCGAACTCTCCGAACAAACATCAAAACAAAATATCTTCTTAAAACAAATCCAGTTCCTAGTTAAGTTGAAATTGAAAATCCAAAGGAAGATGGTTTCGAATCGAATGATCTAGAACGAACAAGTTTGTTTTAATAAGACTCGCTAATACTAACAATCTTTAGGTACAAACCAAACATTCACTCCATTAAAGACGTTAAATTTCAAATATCAACATTTTAAGCAAACTTGATGAATCCTCTCTGAAGCTTCTTTATACAGTTCATAATTAAAATGCCACGCAAAATTCACCCTTAAGCCAGAATTAATAAGGCAAATTAAATAGTTCACCAACAGCAAAATAATTGTGAACGAAATTGATGTCGGACAATTTTAGATTTGCGTCTATTAACGCTTGGTGTGCGAATAATGGATTTTGTTGCTATTGTTTTAAGGTTGTCGTTTGTTTGTATGTTGTTTTTGAAGTGTAAATTGATTTTGGTGGTGTTATACGAATTTGTCGGTTTATCAGGGCTCCGCTTAATAATGTATGCAGCCTCACCGCAATACAAACGCCTTTGATTTGTCTCCTCCCGTTCACAGGGGAATAGGGGAAACGTGTGAGTGGGTCGCGAGATAAAATGAATATGACGTCATTTAGAAATTCAATTACTTTCGAAATTATTCCTTGAGGGTTATGTCTTAAGGTTGAGACTCGTAAAGCTTGCTTTTAAAAGTTTATTAGCACTTAACCTGCCCTGTTCACTGGACACGTTTGGTGTCGTCATAAACAAAATGACTGCTGTGCTACTTTCTTGAAGTTTTAAATTCCGTTCTTATTCTTTTAGCAACCTCATGATATTCGACAAATGGTTTATTTTAGATTAGACAAACTTTGAAAACGAAGCTTGTCTATATGTCATGTGGGACGAAAAAAACACTCAATTTCGACAGAGGAAACTTAAAACATCAATAATTGGCATGTTTAATAGTTATACTATTTTCTTCTCACACTGATCCAAAGTCAATTAAGAATAGTCTAATTTTCGTCTTATTAACTCATTTTTCTTTCAAATCATTCTATCTTTTCTTCAGCCCTTACTTAAAACCAAAGCCAAAGCCAGAAAGGAATTACAATCACAACTCTTTAAAACAAATTGGACATAACCCCAAAACGGTCCATTTTTACAGATAATTTGAAGAATTTATTGCTACATTAATTTCGGTTGCGAATTTGGATCATTAGCGCCCCTAATTCGGTTATGGAAGGTTTATTTTGCAAAATCTGTACTAAATGAGTTGAACAGTAAAAGGGTTTGAGGTTAGGCTACATAACAGCTATCTATTCATTTTGATAATAGAATACTTATATTTGTGTTAGATGGGTATAAGCAAAGAATATGCATGCACGGTTCACATAATATAAAAAAATACCACCATTTTTACCAATATTTCGACTTTCTATTAGGGTGGTGGCTGGGTGACCGGCTGCCGAACAACGCGTAGCTTGATTCTCGCACGAAACAAACTTTGTGTGATCCACAAATTGTTGTTTCGGGTCTGGGTGTCATGTGTATGTGAACTTGTATGTTTTCAAAAGCACCCACGACACAGGAAAAATCCTAGTCAGGGGCAATGTTAAAAATAAACATAGTAATAATTGGTAGTGGTAATTGTGATTGAACCTCCGGTATCTTCACTCACTCAACGAAACACAACACAAGCGTTGTTACACGTCGGTTTTCTGTGAGGTCGTAGTATCACTCCGGTCGATTCAGCCCATTCGTGCCGATTCGTTCCTAACTTGCCATTTGTTAGATAACAGTATTATTTATTAAACTTCTTATAACCCATCAACATCATATTGGAAAGCACTTTTATCAATACCATAAAACAAGATATTATTTGTTGAATTTCTTTAAAACCACTTCACGTTGGATAGCACTTAATAAAATTATCAAAGCCATAAAACACTCAAAAGTATCATACAAAAATCAAAACCCCCAAAAAACTTGACACTCCCAACGTAACTGCGGCCATGGGCACCCAAATCTAAATAAGTTCGTTTCTGAATAACTTATTTCGTCTCCACAGTACTTCGCCTGTTCTCATTATGTGAATTATGGATGAGTCGAGACACGGCTCGTAACGACATGCAGATTAAGCTCACAATATGGCGGCCTGGGATGGGCGTGTCGGATGTGAGAAGATCTGATGAGGTAATTTGGTAGATGGAGCGTATAATTTAGAAGGGTGGTTCTATGTTTCAAAGGCTTTCGTACAAGAGAATTAAAATGTTTGTGTTACATGTGTCTGGCGTGATTGTCGTGGTTGGTGGTTGGAAAGTTAGGGAGGTTGTTGAATAATGAGGTTTGACCTTGAAATTATTTATGAGACATTTTTAACGGTTATTTTGTGTTTTAGGTTAATTTTGGACATTTTTAATGTCAATAAATTATGATAAACGTTCTTTGTCGTATAGTCGTAAGCATATTTCAGAGATGTTTTAGCCAATAGTTCCTTTGTATATCGAAACGTATGTATATAATTTTTTAAAGTTCGACTGCATGGTTTATCTGGGGCCTGAGCAAATGGTTGCCGTGCAACGTGTCGCGGCTTCGATTCCCGAACGGAGCAACTCGGGTCTGGTTAGCATGTGTATGTGAATTTGTATGTTTGTACATTTATGGGAACCAAACACAGGACAAAATGCTAGTTTGGGGAAACATTATTTTAAAAATAGTTTTTTAAAGTAAACTGACACTCAATTTTCAATCTAAAAAAAGTTATATATATAAAAAAAAACTTTATGTCTATGCTTAACTTACTTCTCCAAAATCACAACCACAATGTAACAAACCCAAACTCTACATCAATTTTCGTAAAATTTTCGTCCTAAAAAAATTATATTTTACACTGTGATATCACCTCCAAGTTACCTACTCCATTCGGCAACACGTTTTCACGATGTCTCTGCATTAATTTATTCTACCTGCGATCCCAACACAGTTTGAGTTTTGACTTTGAACAGAATCATATAATTACGTAGCGGAGTATGTAGAGAAATTGGATTTTGACAAATATTTGACTAAAGTTAAGTTAAGAGAAATTTGTTATTAATATGATAATTATTTTAGAAGGAAGACGTGAATTTTAAGGTTTTTTGGTCTAATTAATTTGTTATTCAAAATGTTTTAAATACAAGATCATTAAAAAAAAAAAAAGTTTGTGAGTGAACGAGGTGGGTCCTATGTATTGTATCGCTATGCTGCAGAAAGAATCTAAAGCCGTTGGTCATGTACTTTACTATCCAATTGTTTTTTTTTTTTTATGGACACAACTCCAGATGAGTCACAATCATTTGTGTCAGATTCTATTCTCTCATCGTGGAGTCATAATACATTAAAAACATGTGTCGTGTGTCTCGGAATGCTGCTCATGAATGAGCTTGTAGCAAGTCTTGAAACTAGTGTAATTTCTTGTCACAACAACACGTAAATGATTATGTAATCATAAAAAAATATTTTCTCATTAAATAGAACATGACACATTTCAAAAGTAAGGATTTGAGAATAAATTGTACTACCAATCCCTTAGAATACCATCAAACCAATTTGATGACCAAAATGATCACCACACAAACATAAATCTCAATACCAACCCTTAGAACCGGTCGAGTTCCTTCAAAGAGCTCCGTTATTATTAAATCCGTTCTGATTAGTCCAAATCCTTGTAAGAAGCTTGAGCTTTGAACGTAACAATCTCAGCACAATCAGAATAAGTAATCTTGTTATCTTTAGTTTCATTAAGTATTCTGTTTGGATATTCAACTAATTCCCTGTATAATCGTCTTCTAGAGATTAATTAGTGATTTTTCTCAAAGTAATTGTTCTTTCGGCTTTGAAGGTTTCCTTTTGGGAAGGATTAAGATGTTTTGGAAGTCTTTGTTAGTTTTTCCTTTTACTTTTTTTGCTCTTTGTTTTGTTTTATTGAAGTGGGAAATCTTTTCTTATTATTATAGTGGTGGGTGGGCAACTGGCTACCGCGTAACGTGTAGCGGGTTTGATTCCCGCACGGAGAAACTCTTTGTGTAATTCACAAATTGTTGTTTCGATTCTAGGTGTCGTGTCTTAATGCACTTTTATGTTTGAAAATCCTAGTGTGGGGCAACGTCTTTTTTTAATAGTACAGATCTGAGAATAAGAGTTTTATAATTCTAACGATAATTATTGCACGCCCGCTTCGCTTTGAGGACGCTCGCCATCTGCTAGTATGATGAGGCCCTATACTGGTGTGAAAAATGCTTGATATTACTTTCGCTTTGCGATTTTTCATTTGAAGCGATCGTTACTTACCTTCAGATGTAATCAGGAGAAATATTCTCCATATTAGAAGAGGCATTTACTCAGTAGTGAACACTTACATATAGGCAGATAAAGCAAGACAAAATCTGGGAGTTGAATATAGGCAATGAGATAGTCTTATATCAGACCTGTACCTGCTAACGTACAATATGTACCTAGTATAAAAGTAAAGACAATTAATTAATGCCTTTATAACGCTATTCTCGCTTGGGGAAGATACAAGGAAGCGCGAAACCTTATGACGCATTAGTTACCAAGTTACAGATATAGAGAGGCAAGAAGTGACGTACTTCTTTTTTAAATCTGTTTTTTTATATAGGGTTTTTTATCTTTAGATTTCTTTTTATGGTATAAGCCGGTAAACGAGCAGACGGATCACCTGATGGTAAGCAATCGAAGTCACCCATGGATACCCCAAACGCTAGTGGAGCTTGCCAGCCTTTTGGAGGTTAGGGTTGTTGGGAAGATTGGGATGGGAAGTAATTGGGAGTAATTGTGCCTCCAGTAACCTCACGCACAACGCAAGCGTTGTTTCACGTAGGTTTTTTGTGAGGCCATGGTATCGTTCCGGTCGAGCCGGCCCATTCATGAAAAAGAATTCATCAAAATCAATTCCATCAAGGACGACCTCGGATTTTTTTAACTCGTTATAATATATTTATTTATAGCAAAACTCAAAACTTCACCTCAGTTAACTATCAATCTAGACAATCTGAAGACCTAATATCTATTAATAAATCAATAGACCACATTTCAAAACCGCCAAGTAACCAAACGCATCCTAATTCAACAAGGGGCCTATTACCTATCAATATTACATCCATGGCTTACCCAATCCCTTCCATTCTGCTTAAAATTCCGTAGACTTGTTCCAATCTATGTGGAACAGGTGTACAGAATAGGCCCCCATAATGCGAACCTGTTTTTGTTACGTCACCCGAAGTTTGCTAATGTTTTAAGGGTATGAACGTTAAGTAGCATTTTTATATATGACTACTAATTTTGGGAATTATATAATTTTATTTTAAGGGTGCTTTTTCGCCAGAGATGTGCTATGCTACGTTGCTGTGGATGCGTTTGGCTTCCACCAATCATATTCATTGGTACACATAGCTGGCTGGCAGCTAGCTGGTGGAAACGGACTCAGCTAAGATATCTTATTTTATGCGTGCTATGGATCCGTGCTATAGATAGCTTCCCTACTATCGATACATAGCATAATCAAGCTGCGCATCTTGCTCGTTTTTGTTACGTCACTCCTGTTTTAGGGTTTTATACCCTTAAACATTAGCAAAACTTCATTCATTAAGGAGCATTTTTTATACAACGTGTAACAAAAAGGGGGTATACATATCAAGTACACGTCTTCTAGGTAACATAACAAATGATACGGTAAGGGATTTTTAAACTAATTTTTTCATGGTACCAAGTTATGAATTTTTCAAATCGCGCCGCCACGTGATTCAAAATTACGTAGACAGGTACTAGGCGATCAGATTGACAGAATAAATGTTTCGTAATATTAGCGAGTGATCCCTGTAGTGTTGTGACACGTTTGTATGATTTAAAATAAAGAACCATGCGATACCAATTTAAACGTATTTTAAGCTGAAACTTCGTGTAGAGACTCTATTCAACCTGTATTCATCAGGGCTTCTTGATGTATATGGGTATTTTGTTACACGTTGTATATCACTACTAATTTTGTTTGTTTTGAGAATTAAATTAATTTATTTTTAAAGGGTTTTTGTAGCTAATAGAATGTACTAAAGTTGAGTTTCTTTCGTTTTGTTTTGAAACAGCTCGTGCTAGGAGGTTGTTGGACTGCGGGTTTATGTGCAAAGATCCGTAGTCGTGACGTAGCTTAACATCTCACAACTCGCAAAATACCATTTTTTTATAAATACTAGCCGAGCCGGCAAATTTCGTAGAGTCAAATTTTTCTTACCTTCTAAACCTTCCCTGGATTTCCGCAAATAATTCAAGACCAAAATTAGCCAAATCTGTTCAGCCGTTCTCGAGTTTTAGCAAGACTAACGAACAGCAATTGATTTTTATATATAGAGATGACGATTGCCATACCCTAGCGAGGAATAATCGATAAATGAAAGAAACGATTAGTCACAGAAAAGTTAAACAGAAGCTTATTTCCTTTAAAATACAGAATTTTATTAAACACTAAATTCCATTTGATACACCTACAAAATTACGCAAATATAGTCTTTATTTCAAAGTTAAGTTACTGCTTCAGCATTTCACGAAACGTCAACTACTCAGAGTAAAAAATTCAACATTTAAAAATTGTACATTTTAAATGGGAATCTTTTTGCCTCTGCCAGGCTGAAGTTGAGTCAACGAGTGCAAATGGAAGATTAGGAAAACTATTTGTAAGTGGAATTTTAAAGTACGCAAATTGCAGTTTTGAGGTCGGTTAACAGAATATTGTCAAAAACGTCAAAATTATTTATTTGGGAAGGCTCTTTTGAATGGTAAAGCAAAAAAAAATTCTAAATCATTTATTTGGGAAGGCACTTTTGAATATCAATGCAAATATTAAAGTATTAAAAATGTCTGTCAGTCGGTCAGTCCTCTAGTGAAGCTATTTGCTTGTTCCAAAATGTAGATGCCCATGGAGAAGAACGAGCAAAAAACTCCATAGGTTACTTTTTTGCAATTTGGTTCACAATACAATTCTTGATTACATTGCTTCGTAGGTTCAATAATGTACGATAGAAAATCTGATGGGTGATTTATATGTGATCGTATTCGAAAACGTACACAAGATACCTAATAAAAGTTAATTTTTTAAAGAAAGGGAACCGGCTTTAATTTTATTTTTACTGTCTCATTTTTTATGTCTGGAGATAGTAATCTCCAGACAAAATCGTTTCAGCCAAACGCGAGATAATCACACAGACTGAGAACTTACTTTTTTGAAGTCGGTTAAAAAGAACCAAAGCCAACCCAGGAAACCGCAAAGTATAGGATACACAACATTTGAAAAGACTTTAGATTTAACTAGCTATAACTACCACATAGCCTAAGATATTACTTTGACGAAACTACATCACAAACTCGACGCCATGTTTGACATAAAAATCTGCGACATTTTTTCTTGAATGCAAACAGATTGCGGCTTATTTGCATCAAAAAGTGTTTTAAGGTAAGTGGCAAAGTTATTAATGCAGTCCCTCTAATCTCTATTTCGTAGCCTATAAGGGTGGTTTTTGTATGTTTCGTGTGGGCTTAAAATGGTAGTGAGTTTTGCTTTGAGCTCTCTTAGCAATGCTTGAAATAGTGCTAGGCTTGTTCCTGATTTTAGTTTGAATATCTTGCGGGAATACTCTGTAGGGAATGGTATTGTAGTAAACGCTTTTTAAGATAGATAAAATAGAGATACCGACTAGTTTGTTAGTGTAGATACGGCTTATAGTGGCTCTGAAGAAAGAGGTAATTTGTGTAGTGAAACTTTTGATACCAAACGTGACTTTATTTAGTTTTAAGTAAAAGTACGATAGCGGGTTTACCGGGGCTCCGGCTCGAAAAGTAGAGAGAAGAATCAGTGTCATTTTTCAAAAAACTTTAACTTTTATTTAACAAATTATTATTCTCCCGCCTTATTAAGCATCGTGGTAGCTTATTATCATCCTTATTTTTATTGGATTGGTTGAGAGCAGTGTTACAGTTTAATTTATTGAAACCAAATTTTGTGTTTCAATCGACAGAATTGTTAACTTTTGGTTGAGGATAATGACGCCGTTAACTTTTTGTGATTTTTATTGAAGAATCACCCAGGAACGGCGTGGTTTTTAGTCAGTCTGACACCCTCTCTCCCCTCGACCAAGGCGGGAGAAGTCATTGGATGATTTCCCACCCTTAAAAAAGTAAGTCATCATCATCATCATCATCATCAGCCGAGAGACGTCCACTGCTGAACAAAGGCCTCCCCTTAGTCCTCCACGTAGAACGACAAGCCGCCACCTGCATCCACTGGCTCCCCGCCACTCTGACGATGTCGTCGGTCTACCTAGTGGGAGGTCTGCCCACGCTGCGTCTTCCTGGCCCAGCGGCCATCAGTCCTTCGAGCTAAAGTAAAAAAGTAAGTAAGTGGGTAAAATTGTAGGTCATTAGCTTTTTGCCCACGGCTTTGCACGCACTCTCCTAGGGACTGGTAGCAGACCCACTAGACAGTCCGCAGCATTCATATAAATACAAAATCCAAACCTTTATCCAACGAAAACCTCGAAATAAAAGAAAAAACAAAACAAAACGAACATTACCAATATTACGCAACACAAAGTTGTTTAATAACTCAATTTGTGGTTAAAATGAACACGCCACGAGATTGTGTGAACGAATTAAATTTAATTCTATGTGGGTGGAATAAAGTACGATTTGCCTTCACCGACCGGACTTATTTAAATGTGTGTCATAATACTTTTTTGTGTGTATTTAATGTTATGTTGGGTAAGCTAAATGATGATCATTTTGTATGATGTTACGTGATAGTGGATTTGGTAAAATAAAAATGGTACTGTAAATCAAAAGAAAAAGTCAATAATTTATTTCAATAAAACCATAAATAGGTACTTTTGACATGTCAACAAATAAAGAAATAAATAAAAATCTGTCAGTCTGTCCATCAGTGATGTTTATTCCAAAATGTGGCTTTGAATAGAGAAAACCGAGCAAGAAACTACACACGTTACTCTTTTAAAAAAATAGATGATTACAATTTCTCTGATACATTTTCTATACAATTTCCCAATGAATAAATATACATGTTATACGAGTATATGTGAGAACAATGCAGACACATTGCAACGCGTAATACAAATGGAACAACTTACTAAGTTAGTATAGTGAGCGACCCTTTGATCTAACATGGTTCTCACATAAACATACTGACAATCTGAAAGTATTAGATCACACTTCACTCATTGAAACACTGCAATATTGAAAAAGATAAATAAACAAAAACAAACATAACTAAATAATCCATTAACAAATTTAAACCATAATCAAAAACAAATAGAATTCATTCTCATTTACATAAAAAAACACAAAAACACACTCGGACAATAATTTAAAACACAAAAAAAATACTATTTTAAATAAAAACGGCAAACAATAGCGTTTTGTTTTCATATAAAACTAAAATGTTTGCTCGTGATGTCCATTGTGCGTGCACAAAAGATCTGCATGTGATGTGCATATGAGATTCAGTACGGTTCGTGCTTGGGTATACGTACACATACATTACATACATGTATATTGTATATTGCATGTATGTAAATACTATGTTTTTTAGAAAATACATCTGGTATTTTATATCTGTATTTTTATTCGACTATCATCAACAGCCTATAAGTTGGCCACTGCAACCCAAATACCTCTTCTAACGTGGTGGAGAATTGCTCAATGCGAGTTAGCAATTTCAAACATAATATAATAAGATTTATATACCCAGCTTTCCTCACAATGTTTTCTTTCATTGTTTGTCAGTGGCGTCTAAATATTGTTTTCAAGTTATCTGTACTTTCTTAGATTACTTAGATACCACCGATAAACGGTGAAGGGAAACATTGTGGCGAAACCTAGGCTTATAATTTCTTGTCTTCGAACTACGCATAAGCCAAACTATTATTTTACTAATTTCTGCCAGCGGATTCGGCCGTGTTCCCGTGGGATAAAAGTATCCTATCTTCTAAGTCAGCTTTAAAGCGAAACAAAAACAGCGTGGTCCACTAGATTTCAGTAAGATTATCCTCTGTCTTCTCCCTTCGGCGAATGATTCGCGTTATTGAAACATAGTACTCGGAAGCGAAGTTACTGACTGACGCCGGATTGAATTTTAGACTTCTACGAATTTTGAAATTGAATCCTTTATTAAACATTCCGGTTCTCTACAGAAATGTACATTAATTATTATGCTATCGGCTTACGCACGTAACTGTTTGACGAGCAACTCGATTAGTTGCAAGCCATACTAGATGCTGCTGCTAAGATGTGATTAAAGAAGCTAGTTTAACTATACCGGAGCTGCCGACTGCCTAGCGATTTATGGAGGCTCCAGCTCAAAAGCAGGAGTAGTTTTTAGTCAGTAAGACACTGACATTCTTTCTCGCCACGCCCATGGCAGGAGAAGTCATTGGATGCTATTCCACCCTTTTAAAAAAAGCCTCAATTCCGCTTTTACTTATAAAAATGTATCAAAATCTGTTTAGCGTATTTTACCATGGAAATAAAACGAGTTTATGATAATCGAAACTCAGTTTTGTTTTGTGGAGAAGTCATTGGATGATTTTCTCTCCTTAAAAAAATACCTAAACAAAACCTTGCTAAAGCTGCTCAAAGAAAATATGCCAAGGAAAATAATGGGAGAATTTAAAATGACGTGTAAAATAATCTCCTTGATGCAAATTATGTTAATTACACATCTTTACAGTTTATTGCTCGACGGGGAGCAAGTTTTATTAAATAAGTCATAAGACTTTATGAATTCTACCTCTTTGCTAGAAGTAATGTTCGTGTTTAGTTTGCGTTGGTGTTTGTAAGTTATGGTCTAGTTTAAGAATAAGTAGCGAATGCTACAGAATTAATTAAAAAATAAAGGGGAAAAATAATAAACCTTGCAATCGCCGCCGCCCATGGACATCCGAAACACCAGAGGCGTTACAAGTGCGTTGCCGACCTTTTGGGGGTTAGGAATTTAAGGGTTGTTGGGGAATCAGGAATTGGAAAGATTAGGAAGGGGGTAATTGGGCCTCCGGTAACCTCACTCACACAACGCAAGCGTTGTTTCAAGTCGGTTTTCAAGATTGAGCAACGTCTTTGGGTATTTCAGCTTTAAAAAATTCTTAGTAATAGCATTTAGTTTGGATTGTGCTCAGAGTATTGTAATAAGTTGGTTTTACTAAAACACCTAATTATAGAGTGAAATATAAGTGTGGGAGAGCCATGCTTCGGCACGAATGGGCCGGCTCGACCGGAGTAATACCACGGCCTCACAGAAAACCGACGTGAAACAACGCTTGCGTTGTGTTTCGTTGTGTGAGTGAGGTTACCGGAGACCCAATTACCCCTTTGCAATCTTCCCCATCCCCATTCCCGAACAACAACCCTTAAATTCCTAACTCCCAAAAAGCCGGTAACGCACTTGTAAAGCCTCTGGTGTTTCAAGTGTCCATGGGCGGCGGCGATTGCTTACCATCAGGTAATACGTCTGCTCGATTACCGGCAAGTCACATAAAAAAAAAAAAAAAAAAAAAAATATCAATAGTAAAAAGTAGGAGTCACATTTTAATATGTGTATGTACGATGACTCATTTCAGCTAATATGTTAATTGCCAAAAATAAAACATTTTATAACTGTGTGCGATATTCACCAAGAACTCTCAACCATGTTATGAGTAGCTCATCAAGGTATTCTCAACTTTAACAAAAAAGTAGTACGGTTGAAAATTCATTACAACTATTTCACAAGTTAAGGTACCTTAACAAGCCGTGTTGCCTACACTTGTATACTTATGTTTTATGTAGGCATGTAATATAACGCGTTCGTAATAGCTGATGTCTAGCAATAAGTTAGAACAGTATACTGTGCTGTTAAATATTATGACGTCATGCTGCAAAATTGTTGTTTATTACTAGGAATATTTAGGTGTTACATAATATTAGGCCTTATAAACAATGTAAGTGTTTCTGCACACGATGCCGCCACCACGTCTTTTTTATGATATAAACCGGTAAACGAGCAAACGAATCACCTGATGGTGAGCAATCGCCGCCGCCTATGGACACTCGTAACACCAGCAGCGTTACAAGTGTGTTGCCGACTTTTTAGGGCTGCCATAGTATTTTTTTATGATATACGCCAGTAAACAAGCAAACGGTTCACCTGACGGTAAGCAATCACCGCCATCCATGGACAGCCGAAACACCAGAGGTGTTACAAGTGCATTGCCAGGGTTTTAGGGGTTGTTAGGGAATCGGAGATTGGGAAGATTAGGAGCAGGGCATAATTGAGAGGTCCGCGGCTGCTCCTCTCTTTGATTTATTTAATTACCAACCCCATACAAACTTGGTATTGGAAAAATACTTGCACACGTGTAAGTTCGTACACGGCGGTAATGTAATGAATCAAACAAAGGATGTGCGCGCGGCGGCGGTACGCAGGCAGCGAGGTGTCAGCGCGGTGACGGCGCGGTGCACGGCGTCGTGTGCACGAACGCTATCAACCACTTTTCATCACCGTTTAACGTGTTGACGGCGCGGTGACGGCATCGTGAGTACGAACTCTAAACCCACTTTTTATTATCGCCATTAAACGTTATAATTTAATGAAGCTGCAAGTAAAGCAGTAATAATAACTTCAAAATAACTACAGTGATCAGCTAGAAACTGAACGGAAAGTACCAGGGCACCAAAATATATGAGGAGTTATATAAACGGTAGATAGTTCGGACGTCGCGTTGGTAATTACCGCGGAAGACGCAACGAACAACTAATCTAAGTTGGATCAGAACCGACGCTAACGGCTTGTAAAGGCTCGCCCATAGTGACAGGACGTCGATTCCGTCTTGTTTAAGAATAGTTTTTTTATTTCTTTTACTATTTCTTGAGCCATTGAATGAAATACCGAAATAATAGTTTAAGAAATTTTAATTTTTTAGTGATAGAACGTAATTGCTTTAAACAACTCGAATGGACAAAGACAGAACAGCAGCCAAATATGGCGACAATTTTTTTGTGATTTGTAATAAGTATAATATTTATGTCATCATTTTTGAAGATCTCTTACGAGAGATGGTGCAAATTAAGTATGAAGAAAGAAAGATAAATACGTTTAAAAAAACTGACTTCAAACGCGAACTAAAGGCGTACAATACGTTAAACGTGTCTTAAATTGCGAAACTTATTTTTTAAGTCGAGTACTATACCTGAAATCTTTTAAGTCTGAAAGATCCTACGCCTAAAAGCGATTCAGTCAAACTTGAGATATTCTTGCACAAACATACATACTGAGAATCTCCTTTTATTCGCCGGCCGGCCTCATCTAGCTATTTGAAATATTGACGTGTAAAAGTGTTATTTTATGACCTATTTACAGAAATAAATATCATTTATCATTTATCATTGAAGTCGGTTAAATTAAACCCTTTTTCATACTACTCCAATACAAACACGGCCTTACATCCACCATCTCGTTCCCTCCGTACGTGAGTTTTGATAACTCTTCGAAGCCCTTAATCATGTCCTTGCAAATGAGTAAACTATTGACGAGTAAACATTCACACTAACTTTAATACCGAACTCAAACTCTGATAAATTACTTTAGTTTCTTGTTAAAGTAAAAACAGTTTTCTGTACTTATTTCGTCTTTCGTAATTAGTGTTGGTAAGAATTTCTGTAAGTTGGAACGTTGAAGGACCCTTGGACTGAGGTTTTCACATCAATTACCAATGTCATTCCAAAATCTTTGGATCGATATCCATTTTTCACGGTCAGTCATATCACCAATCTCATATTGGTTATTAATTGAGTCAGTGAGTTGTGGGAGAGCCATGCTTCAGCACGAATGAGCTGGCTCGACCGGAGTGGATACTTTACAGAAATCCGACGTGAAATAACGATTGCGTTGTTTGAGTGAAATTACTGGAGGCCCAATTACGCCCCTCTTTAATTTTCTCTATCCCCAATTCCTCAACGAGCCTGAAATTTCTAACCCCATAAAAGGCTGGCAACGCTCTAGTAACGCCTCAGGTGTTTCCGGTGTTCCTGGGCTGCGGTGATTGCTTACCATTAGGTGATCCGTCAGCCCTACTGTGCTCTATCTGTGGTGGTCTAATGACTTTCGGAATCGAGACTGGAAAACAGTCGGAACGCAATGTTTTTGCACAAATAAACCAACGAAAAGGAGAAATAAAAGACTTTATAAATATTTTCTGTTTAATTTCTTGAGTCTGGCAAATAATAATACAACATTTACAGCCGCACTCAGAGATATTAATGATTACTCATAAAGTATTCCTTAGTAGCGAGTTTGTATCGAAAACAGTTACTGAGGACTGGGTTGAGTATCCTTTATATGACTCTGAGTACGGCAGTTACAGGCTTTTATACAGTGTTTAAACCGATTCTTAATCTGATACCAAAGCACTCGAATAAGCGTTAACCATTTTAATTTTGAATTTTGTGAGAATTTCGATACGGAGTCTAGAAACGGACTCCGTGTCATCAATATACACATTGCTTTCAATCTGGATGTTTCGTTTTACAAACAATCACAGCATTAGACACTAATCTACTAATATTATAAAGCTGATAGGTTTGTTTGTTTGAGCGCGCTAATCTCAGGAATTACCGGTCCGATTTGAATGATTCTTTATGTGTTGGATAGTGCATTTTTCGAGGAAAGCTATAGGCTATAAAACATCACGCTATGACCCATAGGAGCCGAGCAGAGCGAGTGAAACAACGCGGAAGTAGCTAGTTATTTATATATATCTGCTTTAGCTACTAGACCAACGATTTCCCTCGCTGATTGATTTCTTTTATTCTAATCTAAGCGTGACGTTTTATAGCTAAACTCTTCAACAAAAAACAAATGCGACACTAAATTAATTTTGAAATTCGATGGACCAGCAATAGGCTAGTTTCGTACTAGTCAAATTCAATACTTCTTTCGAAACGTCGAAAACTATAATATTTTCTATGAACTTTGTATGAAATAAAGCGTTATGATGTCATCAGATTATTACGTCAAATAGCAGATTTATTTCTAGAAAATTTGCTATAAAAATCTAAAATTAAATAGATCATCCAATCTATCAATAAAGTGTGATTATTTTTGAATATTTTATTGTATTGAAAAGTCGAAATACTTTATTTTTGACCGAGTAAACTACCCAATTGGGATTAGCGTCAATATAAAAACGAACAGACAGACAAACTCTTTAACTTCACAATATGAAAAAAATAATAATATTAAAGTATCTATAGATAAATATGTATGTATGAAGATTAAAGATGGTTGTCAAAATATCAAGTGAAATAAGCGTCTACAGTGAATCGACACAGATTCTTAACACGTGGTGTGTCGTCGCCACAATTGAACTTGACTGAAGACGCTCTTGAGCAGTTACATTTATTGTGTGCACATTCGCAGATCTGAAACAAAGTATAATATTGTGTTGTTTTATGATAACTTTATAAGTCAGGTTAGAACGAACTGAAATTGTTTCTTTTTGAATTTTCTAGTGTTACATTTTATTAGGGTGAATTTACCAGAGGCCCAAAAGCACCCCATCCCAATCTTCCCAATCCCCGATTCTCCAACAACATTTCAATTCCTAATCCCCAAAATGACGGTAACGCACGTTTAATGCCTCTTGGATTTCGCAATTGCTTACCATCAGGTGATCCGTCTGATCGTTTACTAGCTTATACCATAACTAAAATAATTTGAACGAATCGTCTCCCCATTTTCTAAATGTCCAAAGTACTTACATTCTGACTTTTTCTCCTGATCATCAAGCACTTGGGTCTTCTACAACGACAGCGGTTCAGCTGTCGGAGACTCGCGGAGTTTTTCATACGACATCTCAGTGAGGTCCAACTACTATGTCTACTTTTGATGCATGAGCAATTTGAACCTGAAGAATAAAATAAGGGAATAGGAAAGAAGAATGTTAATGGTAAATTAAAAGTGAAGTTTAAGGTAAGCGTCCACACGCCTGCATCGCACGAAACGGATTTTGGTTTGTCTTGTATAGAAACTCATACAACTGCGTTCACTCATCCTCATCGTACGGACCGCATCATCAGCAATGTCTACATGCAATGCGTACCGATGACTGAATGCCGATGCTAAAATTCAAAGTGAAAGTGACATCGGCAATCCGATTGCTAATACTCGCGTCGGCAATTTGAATGCTGCCGATACAGTGGACGCCGTCCATCCGTTTGATGCTATCGGTCCGATACGTGCGATGCGTACGATGTGGACTTGTGGACTTGTGGACGCTTACCATTAGAGTTGTATCTGTACTAATTGGTTTTTTATAATTAATGTTCTGGTATTTTTTGTTTTTAAAAAGAAATATAAAATACTGAGCTTAGGTTGAATCAAAACATACATTTTAATTGACATCTCTGAATAAAACTTTATGAAATAGACTCTTTGATTGTTGATATCTTCTACTGAATTTGTCTTGGTTTCAATACAGAAAGGAGTATTGCTTACCCATAATTTAATTCTATGCATTGATCTTTTATTGTTCACATGACAGTAAAATTGATTTAGGTTAGAATGATGAAATGTCAAAGCAAAGCCGTCTTGATTTTATATGTTGTTATCAACGACTAATTTTGATCTTACCGTAGTTTTGTATATCTTCGACTTTTTTATGTTGATTTATCATAATCCATCTTTACAGTGTGATCAAAGTCTTCATCTTATTTTAATCCTAAATTAATGGTAATTTGCTGGACATGGTTTTGTTTCTTTTTAGATCAAACAGCTGTCTGACATTTCAACTTATCGTTTTTCTATTTACACATCTGCATTTCTTTCTAAATTACCCCAAAAATTGAAAATATCATCAGTCGGTTTCTCTCCAGTGTCGAACACAGGATATTTTTTTTTTTTAAGGGACAAGCCCGCCACAACCTCCCACACCGCTGCAACTCCTGTAAGCCAGGATCTACAGTAGATACAACCATGAAAACACCGGAACATTGAAGTCCGGCGCGTCCCAGGGACATGAATGACTGTCTTGGATCCCGCAACGAAATAAATCAGAAGATATTATTAGAGGAGAAGAAAAGAAAACGATAGTTTCCACTTCCCTCGGTGAATTTAATGCAGGAGACAGAATGACTTAAGCCTTAAGGCACAAAGAGACTCCACAACTGGGAGAAGCCCAGTCGCCAAGCACCACGGAAATTTGACTTAAAACTAAGTGGGTCCTATGTGTGAGCTGTTATACTTGCTTCCAATAATAGGTATGGCAAAAACGCCTAAACGCACGGAAATTCGTTCTAGACTCCACAAAGTCCGTATAATAGACTACACCTGATGAAACAATTAAATTATCTAACATAGTGTTACGCTCAGATTGCCAGAGACCACACTCCCAGAGTATGTGATGGGCGGATTGCTCATGTTGCAACTCCGCTGTCGAACATTGGCACCATGGTGAATCAACGAGTTTAAATGAGAACAATTTGCTTTTAAAGTTGCCATGGCCAGTAAGAAACTGGGCAACACAGTGATCCACCTCCAACCATGTCCTCTCCAGTCGCTCATGCACGGATGGAAAGAACTGGTAAAGGTGACGGCCCTTGGTGGAAGATTCCCATCTGCACAGCCATTCAATTAGAAGCTCATCCCAGACGTCCGTTAATGGCTTAAGCCGTCTAGCAATTTTGTTTCGATCACTTTGTGCTAGAAAGTTTGCGGAAAAGTTAGGTCTCGCATTGTAATACATAGCAGCACGTCGCTGCACCTCAAGATCGACTGGAAGTAGTCCCGCGAGCACAGGTAGGGCCTCTGTGCTAACCGTCCTATAAGCCTTACACAGAAAGATCAAGGCTAGGCGCTGACCTTGAAGAAGCTTCCGCCGTACCGCGCCTATTGTGGCCCTATCAGCCCATACTGGTGCCCCGTAGCACACGCATCCCAGGTAGGTTGCTCCATATATGGTTTTGAGCGTAAGAAAAGAGAGACCCCAGGTAGCCTTCGAAATTCGCGTGAGTGCATAGAAATTATTTTTGGCTTTCTCACTAATAGCCTTAATATGTTCAATAAAAGAAAAGGTTTTTTCTAAGACTAGACCGAGATAGCAAACCGACTCCTTTCATTTTACGGGAACGTTTTTGAATTTAATGGACGGCCATGATTTCAAGTTTCCTTTAAGCAATAGCTGGTAAGTTTTATGTGGTGCAAAAGTTAATCGATTACGTTCACCCCAACGCGAGATCTCACCGAGGCAGTCTTTAGCTAGATTCTCCAGTCCGGCGCGGGTATTTGACTGTATTAACAAAAGGCCATCATCCGCATATCCAGTCAATGTACAACCAGAAGGAAGGGGGATCGCGAGCAAATCATCAAACCCTAGATTCCATAGATACGGGCCAATAACCGAGCCCTGAGGACATCCCATTGACAATGACTTCGACCGCGAATAATGACCAAGTTTCAGTTTTACAGAACCGTGAAGAAAATACGTGTATATTAGTTTGTATATGTTACTGAAACAGCCACGCCCTTTAAGTTTTAGGACTAACATTGGCCACCACGCGTTATCAAAGGCACCGGAAATGTCTAGAAAAATACCTACTACATATTTGTGCTCAGATGAATTCACCGTGGTTCGGACAGAGAGAGCCGCGTCAACAGTAGATTTACCTACAGTGAAGCCAAATTGATTATTGTGAAATTTCGGTCCACCGGGCATTAAACGAGGAACGATAAGCCGCTCAAGGAGTTTTCCTAATGATGGTAAAAGCGTAATAGGCCGGTATGACTTAGGGTCATCGGGTGGCTTATTTCCATTCTTAGGTATTATGCGAATGAATCCACGTCGCCATATACGAGGAAAGACGCCCTCCGCTATACAACGATTAAACACGGTCAGGATCGCATCAGCCGCAGATTTACACGCTTCTATTATCATTTTATTTGAAACCTTATCCTCACCAGACGATTTATTCAGAGGCAAGGTTTTAACAACAGTTAAGAGCTCGTTGATGGAAGGAAGATCAGACACCGGTGAATCGGGCGGTATAGCTGCCCACGACCTAATCTGCTGATGATAATCATTGTCTGTCTCGGATACATCGTCCGGGATGAGTTCATCGAGTAGAACTTCCGTTGTCTTCTCAATACCAATGGTGTGAACATTGTTGACTTTTATGTTCTGTACGAATGCCAGATCGACGGATCTGTTGGCTTTGAACTCATGGTACAGAGGCGACCAAGGACCCTCGCTATCCAGTCTCTGCACTACTCTCCGCAACAGGTTACCGAACACAGGATAGTCTAAATCGATAATAATAGACCGCGTCTAGGCAAACATAGTCGCACTTGCGACCACTCGAGTAATGAGGCAGTCTTTAAAAATATCCATTTGTAATATCATATTTTCGTCATCATTATTATCATCACTAGCCCTACACCGTCCACTATTAAACACAGGGCTCTCAAAATTAATAACAAACCACCCAAAATTCCAAATACCAAACTCCGACAATCTTCCACTACTATAACATAAATATAAATCTTGTTGCGCCTGTGTGTACGTCGAACAAGACAAACTCAAACAAGCAATTAAACTCTAGCCACTGTAGATTAATTATTTGTTTGGCCGACAAACTGTGCTGGATTGTTGCGGTGTACCAAGGTATGAGTTGGAACTGTTCGGGTAAGGAACTTGTTCAAATCGAGTTTCGTTCGAGCTTGCAAATGGTTGTGGGATGGTAGTAAAATGTAATAGTGTTGAAGTTTGAAATTACTATTTTGGGTGCGTGCTGCTAATGTTTTGGTTTTTGGGTTTTTGAAGTTTGTTTGAGATAATAATTATAGTTGTTTTAGCCTAAATAGTCTACCACTTAATCTAAGTGAGATAAAATACAAAAGTCTGGCGTAGATCATAGTCTAAGGTTGCTTTTAAACCAGAGATGTTCTGTGTAGTTTTGCTACGAAGATGTACCTAATAGCTAAGGTGTGAATCTATGTGACCGTTTACACTGATACTAAGCTATGTAGCTGTGCGAGGAAGATGTGCAGCTCGTGTATGCGATGTATCGATAGTAGGGAAGCCATCCATAGCGCGCATCTTTTCATATAAAAAACAAAGCTTAGCTGAGTCTGCTCTGTTAAGCTATGTGTACCATAGAGAAAAGTTCTACTAGTTTCGAGTCACAGAGAGACTTTTCATCATGAGCAGCGTGCGTACCTGTCTACTGGAGTAAGTTGCGCGATGTCGCCGCGACTGCTCGCTGCTCATGATGAAGACTCGCTCTTCATAGCTAATTCTGTATAAGAGTATTGTATTAAACGTGCCGTAATGTGCACCTCTGCCTACCCCTTCGGAAATAAAAGGCGTGACGTTGCATTTACATTTCATTGTATTAAAAATAGTTGTGGTCTTGCTTGATGGCATTTCATTTTATACTTTGTTGCAATGGAATCTTGGATTGACTGAATAAAGACGAATTGAAAGTTGTAGTAATGAAGATTTTATAGCTTCACAGCGAAACCTTTTGTGTCTCTGGATTAACGCTGGTGTACTGTACAATGTACTGACATTGTTTTTTGACGGAGTTTGGAAACTTATTATTTTAAGTCTTTGACTGCCAATAGAAAACTGTTGAAGGCAAATCCTCCGCTAACGTCGGTCACCGGTGACCACCACGGCGTACAATGTGTTAAAACATTCTTTAACAGTCAAAAACATAACACGATTCAAGAAAACCTTTTAATTTATTCTTACCATCAGCCAGACGTTTACTTCTGGTCTAGCCTCCTAGATAAGGCGTTGCCGTAATTCTTATTCTTGCCAGATAACTTGGGCACCGCAGTAATTGCTCCGAAAATTAAAAGATGTGTTACTGCCGACTTTAAGCATCTGTACCCTGAGTACGAGTTTGCTTTACGTTTAAAGTAATCGGAACGAGATTGCGTTGGCCGGCTCGAATAAACCAACCAATCAGAGCGCCGAACGCGCTCTCGTTTCGATTACTTTAAACGTAAACTCGTACTAAGGGTACTGTTTGGTGTTACGTACACATAAAAATTATTAAATCCACCACTTTTTCTTAATTTTTTTTTGGTATTCTTGTTACATGAACACTCTTATGCAATAAATCAAATATCAAAAAATCTAAAACTGAAAAAAAAATCTCACACATTATTATAAAAATTTCGAAGTAATCATAAAACCTTACAAGTCACCACATAATTTCGAGTTATGAACACCGTTAGTAGTATCCCAAACAATTTCAAGCTCCCAACTTTATATTATCGAAGTTCCCAAGTTGTCGCGGTCCAACGAAAGTGTTCGCTAGTTATGTGCACAACAATCAGTTCGTTTGCACAATTATTTAGCACAGAATTATATTGTTAGTTCTGGGTAAATATTTAGGATGAGAAACTCGCCGATAAATGTAATTGCTTATTGGAATTATATTGGCGAGTCAGCTTTTCGCTAATGGCTTTTAGGGCTATTGCAATAAAATTGATTTTCCTGTGTTTGATTTTAGATTCGTCGTTTGGATTAAATCTGTCGTTTATAGCTGGCTGAATTGGAAGACTTTGAGGAAGGTCTAGGCTGAGCTGTTGATGTTTTGGGGCTGATATGATAATGATGATGAACAAAATATAAACGACTTATGTTTGGTTTCAACTTGCATTTAAACGTTTTTCCCGAAATTGAATTACCTCATAAGACTGAATTACTTATTAAGGTAAGCGTCCACAAGCCCGCATCGTACGCATTCCGTATGACGTCATCAGTACGCATCGCATGTAGGCATTGCTGATGATGTGGTGCGTACGATGCGGATTAGTGAACTCAGTTGTATGAGATTCTATACAAGACAAACTAGCATCCGTTGCGTGCGATGCGTACGATGTTAGTCTGTGGACGCATACCTTTAGAATGACGGCATGTACATCATAATTTCGCTTTAAGTATAGGAAGAATGAGATCTAACATAAAATGGAGTCAAAACTTGTGGCAATAGATCGCTAATACAATAAAAGAACACATAAAATAACTGTCAAAATCGTGAAATATGGAACACTGCCAATACTTTTGACCAATAAAATATATAAGTTTTTAAACTGACATGGTCACTAACACTATTATTAGAACTTACGACGGGTTATTTACCATGTTTATAGAAACTCATCGAAGTGAATAAACATTGTAAATATCCCGTCATAAGTTCTAATGACAATAAAATATAACAAAGGAAGTAAAATAAAATTCGTTAATGACATTTTAAATCAGTTAATATTTTTTTTATTTCAATTCGTTGGTCGAGTGGTCGCAAGTGCGACTGCCGGACAAGGTCTCGGGTTCGATTAAATCGAACCCGAGACCCCTTGTCTCAAAAGCCCAGTAATACTTTCCCTTTTGGGCAAAGTATTACTGGGCTTTTTCGGTTTTTCGAAAATTTGTCAGTACAATTTGGCAATAGGCTCACCCCCTATATGGGATTTATAACACAAATGGTACATTGTATAGCGGCATCACATGTCGTAATGAGCACCTCTGCCTATCCCTTCAGGGATAAAAGGCGTGACGTTGCTTTATTTCAATGGGAATACTTTTTATTTACCGACTTTGTATCTCAAGTCACTGACCTGACCAACTTTCTTTGAAACAGTTTCCTAACCATTTTCGAAACTTCAATTAAAAGGTTACTTAGTTGACTTAAGTCCTTCTAATTCTCGACTGGACACACCAACCGTTAAATTGGATGGCCCCGGCTCGTTTAAATCGATGACCTAATTTATAATGGTGGTAAGGTACGTTTTTTTTTTTCACCTGTACAAATAGTGGACTGGAGATGGAATCTATCAAGAGAGAGATTTTATCTGGTGACTTTTTAAGTGTGGGAGAGCCATGCTTCGGCACGAATGGGACGGCTTGACCGGAGTGATACCACGACCTCACAGAAAACCGACGTGAAACAATGTTTGCGTTGTGTGAGTGAGGTTACCGGAGGCCCAATAGCCCCCTTTCCAATTCCCGATTCCCCAACAACCCTTAAATACGTAACCTCCAAAACGACGGCAATTCACTTATAACATCTCTAGTCTCTATGGGCGGCGGCGATTGCTTACCATCAACTGATCCATTTGATCAGAAACCGAAATATTTGACTGCAGTAGACATCTTGTTACATTCCTTTAGTAAAAACCGTAAGCCAAACTCTCTATTTCAGTGACAACCTAGTTGGAACAAAATTAGGAGTGAGAAAAATGCTAATGAAATAATGCTTTTGGTAAAACATCTAAACCATCTGGAAGAAGGAATTATTCTAGCACTAATAAAAAACAGTAAGTCTGTCTGAGTAAAGACTCACTGAAGAGTAAAATGTAGGTATTTATAGTACACGCAAGTCTTTAACTTGACTTTAAAAGTCTCTACCAACACATTCCACATTCTCTCAGTCAATCAAGATCAAACACCTTCGGAAACTTCCATCCCTCCCGAGAGTTTTCCGGCAATTTCACGTCTCACTGCACATCCAAAGTAAATCGCTGTTCCAAACGATTTTATATGAAAACTTTTACCTTAAGGTAAGCGTCTACAGGCCCGCATCGTACGCATCGCACGCAACGGATTTTAGTTTGTCCGCATCGTACGCATCGGACGTATCGCACGCAATGGATTCTAGTTTGTATATTATAGAAACTAGTATGTATGTATATAGAAACTCATACAACTGCGTCCACAGACCGACATCGTACGCATCGCACGCAACGGATTTTATTTTGTCTGGTATAGAAATTCATACAACTGCGTCCACTGATCCGCATCGTACGGACCGCTCATCAGCAATGCCTATATGCAATATGTACCGATGACGTCATACGAAATGCCGATGATGAAAATCCGAGAGAAAGCGGGATCGGCAATTCGATTGCTAATACTCACGTCGGCAATCCAAACGCTGCCGATACATTGGACGCAGTCTGAAAATTTAATCCGTTTGATGCGATCCGTCCGTTGCGTACGATGCAATGTGTGCGGGGGAATTGCACAACTTGATTCCCCCTAGTCCTTTCCATCATCGAACCACAAGACAATCGGTGAAGCGCCACCGCTTCATGGTGGATATCCCACCCACTCGCACGAAGCGCTTCGCTTCAAGCTTCCTTATGCGAACTGCTAAGGAGTGGAATTCTTTGCCTATGTCTGTGTTTCCTGATGGGTATAACCTGGGTGTCTTCAAAGCCCGAGTGAATAGGTTGCTTATGGGCAGACGTGCTCCATCGTAGGCCGCATCATCACTTACTATCAGGCGAGATAGCGGCCAAACGTAAAAAAATGCGGGCCTGTGAACGCTTACCTTAAGGCTACGTTAAAAGTTTTGTATTTTGTTATAATAGAGTCTAGATCAACTTCTGTGTTGTTTTCTATGGAGAAATTCACTTTCTTTGCTTCAGAATACGGTTCATTGGTTTAATGTGCTTTGAGTTTTGATTTCGTGTTTATGTTTCCCAATTTCTATTTCAAAGGTCAAGATATTGTTGTTTCTAAGTTTTTGTTTGTGATGTTTTGTGTTGGTTTTGAGAACTATTCGTTTGATTTTTTTATTATTGTAGGTTGTCTTAGTGATTTGCCTTGTGAATGAAATCTTGGATTAAATGTCAGATGTGTGCTTGTGTTTTAGCTTATTTTGTAATACTATGGTAATTGGGCGAGTACGAGCGGTGGGCAAAACTCACTACTGAGTGGAGCCCACCCAACGTCAATGGACGCCGCGCTAGGCCTAGAAGGAGATGGCGGGATGAAAAGGATTGGCCACAGAAAGCCGTACAAAAAGACGAATAGATAGTAATACTTCGTCCGACCCGGGAATCGAACCCAAAATTCCTTGCCACCACTCGACCAACGAGGTGGTTTCACCATTATTTGATTATTATGGACTATTTTGTTCACCCGTGCGGAGACGGACCGCTACTAATGAATAAGTCTGTCAAATCTGGGTAATATTAAAACTTTAACAACAGAGAAAATGTTGGTTAAATAAAACAATGTATAGTATTCTAACATTTAATACTTTCGAAATTTTATTTCTATAGTAAATCGAGGATTTACATAATTATTATTATTATATTAAAAAATAAACATTAAATAATCAGTCTTTTTGAAGATAATTAAGTTTCAATTTTTATTCTTTTTTTTACGATTTTTTTCTACTACATGTCATTATTTTTGGTTTTTGAAATTAGACAAAAATATGAAAACAAACATGGCAGTATTATTTTATTTTAAATATTCTGGTAAATTATATTTTTGAGAAAAGTTCTAGGTATTTTTTTTTTATAAAAATGGTTGAGAAAATGTCTATTATTTTTTAATGAATTTTATTTTACATAAAAACTATTATAGTAGTTATACAATAATAAAAAACATTCCTAGTTTATATATTTTTTTAAACATTATGTTTTATAAAAAACTTACACAGTAAAAACTCAACATTTTCATAAAATGGATTTTAAAACAAAAATTTAAAACTTTTTAAATAGTTACAATACGGTAGAGTGAGATCAAAAACGTTGACTAGATTTAATTATTTATATAACAAATCTATTTTTATAATTATTATATTTTATTGACTGTTATAGTTGAAGTTAGTAGCAGTTTGTAAAAAACGCAACAATTCAAAATATATACAATCACATAAAAAATAAAAAAAATATTCGCTAACAGAATTTATGACAATTATTTAAACTCTTTTCCAGTCATGATTGACTTAATCAAACTCAATTATGCAATTGAATACTCAATCAACACTCAATTATGCAATTGATTGCATAACGTAATAATTTAAAATCTAATAACCGTCATTAATTTACAAACTGCTACTTAACTCATACAAATCGTTATTAATTTCCATATACTACTATTTCAAAGTGATATAAATAAACATACAACCTTAGTTTATATGACACAGTAAGTTATTATGTTGATATGAACACAACCATTATAAAAATTGTCTACAACTCATTATCTACTATCCTGTTATTTTTTTCAGCTACCTGTGGTGTGGTACTCTGCAGGCTTCTGGAAAGAAAACATAATATTACCAATTATAATATTATAATTATATCGTCACGCCTTATCTTTATTCTCGAAGGGGTAGGCAGAAGTGCACATTATGGCACGTAATGACACTGTACAATGAAAACCAACTTTTCACAGGTTATGTTGTAAGTCCCATGTAATAGGTGGTGGATTCTGGAAATGTGCCCGGTATATGGCAATAGGGTGCCATATACGGGGAGATTTACAGACTCCGTGCTACTACTGAGAAATTTTCGACAATTCGAAAAAAGTCCACCAATACTTTGCCCTACCCGGGAATTGAACCCTTGCCCAGTAGTGGCACTTGAAACCGCTTGGTCAATGAGGCAGTCTATCACCAATTAGTAATGATATTAAAGTAAACTTATATTGTGTAAAAACAAACCTAAAATCTATTTCAGACTTTATATTTTGACTGAAAGTTCGGCAGGTACTTAGATGATATCATATTTCTTATAACTATAAGTAGTAACAAAGGCCAATGTCCGCTCGCTTCTGCCATCCATCGTCAGACTTGGGTTTTAAATTGTACCGTCCATACTACCGTACCGTACTACCCCCAGCGACCAACATGACTTAGTTCTTGCTTGCGCCGGTAGATGGCACTTACACACATTTTGGTAATTTCTCCTAAACTGAGATTTTCGTTGTTTAAAACAGTTTTTTTTTTTAAGTTCATATTGTTATTGCTTAAAATATAACATAATAACAATGCAATTCTTACTTCTTGGTACACTTTTCAATGTAGTTGTCCGCGATACGCAGTCACTCTCTTCAGACTCGGATCGCATTTGAAAACTTGTTTCTGGAAAATTTAAATGTTACATGTTACACATACTTAAATATTTGTATGACCACAAGCGTGAGTGTTATTGAATATAAATATAAAGAGTTCTGAAACGATCAAATAATTAGTTGATACAATACCACTTAGTATTTGACATGGGGCGAATGGGCGAATTCTCTGATTTATAAATCTCTCACTGGCTCCACAGATTGCTTTTAATATTGTCACATTAACCATAAGTGCAATGGCTGCCCTCTAATGACAAGCATCCAACAGTATTATCTTTGGCTCCAATGTTGGTAGAACTAACCTATCTGGCAAGGCTCGGATACCGGTTAAATTTTCAAACCGTTATTATGTACTTGTACGCAAAACCTTTACATTGGGTTTCGTTCGCGAAACCGGTTTTTTTAAACCGGTATTTGGAACAGTATTTTCATAAAGGTTTTTTCGGATTAACCGGTTTAGAGCAATAAAAACCGGTTATTACGACGCACATCAAAGAAACGCCGCGCGCTGTTCAGCTTATTTCAATAATAATATTTCAACGCGTGTACCGACATGCCCCTCGTCGAATAAACCGGTTAATTTAGGTTAAAATAAAGTTCTTTAATGTTCACGTTCTTAAGAAAAGTTCGGAGGAAAACCGATATAAACCGGTATTAACCGGTATTTTTTAAACCGGTTCCGAGCCTTGCTATCTGGTATCTGGCTTCTCATATTAGACAAGTGGTATTGGCACCAACATTTGGGCCAATATTTGAAACCGGTGTCAAGTTAAGATACTTTACACTTACCACTATCATATCTTGATTTGCTATTACCAGGTAGATGCACTCTATTTGGCACTTCTTGGTTGTCCACGTGACCAAACGTTCGGAAGCCTATTGCGAACTGCGCATATGGACTTATCTCATACAATTCTGAAAATTAAAAACAAAACTAAATAAGTTAAGTTCTATTTTTCTTAAATGGTTTCAAATGTGCCTTTAATTGCAGTTAATGAACAAGAAACAACGCTTACGTTGTGTTGCGTCGTTTGAGTGAGATTATTGGAGACCCAAATTGGAAATAGGATTGGGAATAAGATTGGGAATCCCCATTTCCTATCCCAATCCTTTCAATATCCGATTCCCCAACAACCCGTAAATTTCTAAAGGCCGGCAATGCTCTTGTAACGCTTCTGTTGTTTCGGGTGTCTATAGACGACGGCGATTGCTTACCCTCAGGTAATTTTTTTACGATAAAAGAACTCCAAATCTTGCTACAAGCAATTCACATCCAAAACACTATACATAGTTTTATTATAATAAAACTTACCATGTTTATTCTCAGCTGTGAGATGTACAGGTGTACTATAGACCCTATTGTTCATGTCACTAGGCACACTTTGCGGTGTATTCACAGTCATGTTACTGCGCTCTGACTTACATTCTGCTGTTAGAGAGTTTCTATATTCTGTTAGGTGCTGGTGACTGGAATAAAAAGATTACAAAATTGGTTATATTGGAATTATTCATATGATAAGCAAAAGAAGTTTGCTAGCATAGGGTAGATGACTAATTTTGGTTTTGCTGTCCGGCTTGTAGATTATTTTAAAAATATTAGACACGTAATTTTTTTTTCCTACAGAAACAAATACTTTCGAAGATATGTGATATTTAAGTGTGGGAGAGCCATGCTTCGGCACGAATGGGCCGGCTCAACCGGAGTGATACCACGGCCTCACAGAAAACCGACGTGAAACAACGCTTGCGTTGTGTTTTGTTGTGTGAGTGAGGTTACCGGAGGCCCAATTCCCCCCTTCCCAATCTTCCCCATCCCCGATTCCCGAACAACAACCATTAAATTTCTAACTCCCAAAAAGCCGGCAACGCACTTGTAACGCCTCTGGTGTTTCAAGTGTCCATGGGCGGCGGCGATTGCTTACCATCAGGTAATACGTCTGCTCGATTACCGGCTTGTTTCATACAAAAAAAAAAAATATATAATAATTGATTTGAAATATCGCGTGACGTCTCTTCTAGGTACTTTTTGTACGTTGAAATGACGGATTTGCTAATATTGCCAAACTTTAATACGTTTTATCCAAGTATTGTTATCTTATATGACGAAATAAAAAAATACATGTCTAATATTTTTCTAACTATTACCTAACTGAAGGACTCACTCATCATCCCTTTTGGGGTATTTAAAGTTTTCCTTATGAGAAAAGAGATATCTCGGCGTTGTTTTTATGTAAAATAGAAGAATATAATATATCCAATAAAACTTACTTATGCCTCTTCACGAGTATGTAAACGCAAGTCAGCGAACAAATCATGAGAAGTATAGAACTGCAAATGATGACCAGCATGTTCAGATCGAAGAAATCTGATGGTGGTCCCACTGATTCTGAAATAACAGACAATCAATTAATAAAAAGGAAGACCGCGGTGTGTTGTGACCTCGTCAATACATCATCTCTTTATATTTACTTTAGTATTCTACTATTTTCTGCGCGCGCCTTAAAGAGCCAACAGACAAATGGGGTTCAGCAGGGCTGATGCTGACCCGGAGCTGCGGATTGCCTAACGGTTACCGGGGCTCCGGCTCGAAGAGTAGGATTAAAAACGCAATGGTGTTTATTCAGTGAGAGAGAATCAATAAGAGTCTAACACTCCTTTTCGCCTCGCCCAAGGTAGGAGAAGCCATTGGATACTTTTCCCTCTTAAAAAAAAGTGTGGTAGAAAGAAATCCGTAATCATGTGTGATATTTAGTAATAGACATTAACACCCTTAAAAAACAAAACAGTCTACTATTTATACATCTTACCTCCTTGCACAGTAGTGGTAGCATAGCTATACATAGATGTGGAGATACCAGCAGCATTCTCAGCAGTGACCCTGACATGGTACCACTGAGCTGGTACCAGCTCTGCTAGTACAAATGAATTGGGCTGAGCGAGGATTGAAGATGGTACGTAGTGGCTCCATGCCTGGTCTATTGAAGGCTGGAAAGAGAAATAAAGCATGTTAATGATATGGCTCTTATGATACTTTTATAATGCGCCATGGAAGATATACCTCTGCAATAGGAGACCGCTTTATACAGGCTGACTTGTAATACGACGTATTCTTCTCGGAAGGTTTTTGAAACTAGCCACTTTTGGATCAGACACCTCAGGTTTAATTTTGTAGGAAATAAATTGTTTTATCACCTCCCGAGAGGAAAACGTCGAATTACAAGTCACCTCTACATAGATGATGTCTCTTACGGTTAGCAGTAAAGAGTCAGATGTGTGTTTTTGACTGAATCTGATTTATGATGATGATATGTAGAAAACTTATCTATTGCAAATTTACTGCTTAGAGTACAATATAACATCAATACTTAAAGCAGAAATCAGTTCCGGTCCTTTGAAAACACTTGTGCCTTATTACAATGTACTAACATAATTAGTAAAATGGGTACTGAGTAGTATTGCTAAGATACCTACCAGTCTATTTTCAGCCTTCCTCCACGTCTTGCTACCATACTCCTTGTATTCCACGTCAAACCTGGTGATCTCACACCCGTTGTCATCCCACCCACTCAGCTGTATGTAGATGTGGGTGGCGTTACTCCAGAACCACTCAGTACTGGTTGGTGATATTGGTACTGGAAAAAATGGAGAATACTTTGAATTTAAATCGACAACATTTGTATTTGTTACGGAGTTTCACGTCATCAGACGTCACGGCAAATCCAGAAGGAGATGGCGAACTTGACACCTAAACGATAAGGATTGGCCGCAGAAAGTTCTGCACAGAGAGGAGTGGAAGAAGGGTAGGGAGACAATTGCCGTGCGATGGGACGATCACGGTTAAAAATAAAATAACGGAGTTTAACTTACTGGAAGTAGTGATCACACTATGTAAATACGGTTACCGGCGGTACGATCATCTGATTGTGTTCCTATTCTTCTTGTGTAGCGGGTATCCATGGGCTGCGCAGATTACTTATCATCAGATGATCCTTTAGTTATTGACCTATAGCAATTACCCAAAACTAAAATGAAATTAATTTACTACATACCTCCCCCCAAAGTAGTAGCATCCATATAAGTCGGCTGTGATGATCCCACACTATTAGCTGCAGTCATTCTCAAAGAGTATTTAGTGCCACATTTCAAACCCTGCAGGGTATACTCCTGAGTGCCTTGGAGAGAGGTTCCCTTGCTTGACCATGCGTCCTGCCAAGAACCATTCGCTTCCTTCCAAGTTAGATTGTAACCTGGAATGAGTAGGAAAAAGGATGTAATATTTATTGGTTAAAGAAAATAATTATATAAGTTTCTAAATGTAAGTTTGTTTCTTCTATTTTCCTCTGTTTTCTAGCTAAATTAGATGATTAACTATAGTCGATCGTTTTGAACGTGTAGCCAAAATTGGGAATCTTCTTGACTAGTTAGTATAATATTTCATATTTCAGTCTAATCAACACAAGCTACTAGCCGAAATTTGATGTAAGTTTGAAACTTCATGCTATGTATTCTAAGGACCTTATAGTTGAGAAACTAATAACACTGGTGTTGCAGGTGTCCAAGGGCAGCGCTGATCGCTTACCATCAGGTGACTCGTTTGCCACCAATTCCATAAAAAAAAACACTATGTGCAATATGTGCATACAACCTATGAGACTCAGAAGGGTTATTGACAATTATGAAGTCCACAATATGTTAGAAGCACACACGTCGCACTTACTTATTTTCTGCGACTTCCCACCAATCTTCCTTGGTAGCTCCCACTGCAGGTGTATCGCATTCTTATGTGACGTCACCCTTAAGCTCGGGGGCTCAGGAGTAGGCAGTACTAGCACCTCGTAAGACACTGAGTCAGAACCGTACAGGTTCTTCGCTAAGCAGGTGTAATTGCCGCTTAGAGATTGGTCAATATCTGGAAAAATATAACATATTTTTTATTGGATGTTAAGTTAAACTTTTTAATATTTGTGTATAACGAACTAGGTGTTGCAGTAAAATTTGGAGAGTGTGCGGGTGAACTGCACAACTTAATTCCCTCTAGTCCTTTCCATCATTGAACCACAAGACAATCGGCCAGGTGTCACCATTTCATGGTGGATATCCCACCAACTCGCACGAAGCGCTTCGCTTCAAGATTCCTTGTGCGAACTGGTAGGGAGTGAAATTCTTACCGGAGTCTGTGTTTTTTAATGGGTATAACCTGGGAGTCTTCAAAGCCTGCGTGAATAGGTTGTTTATGGGCAGACGTGCTATATCGTAGGCCGCATCATCACTTACCATCAGGTGAGAAAGTGGCCAAACGTCGACCCATTAAATGTAAAAAAAGGAGAAATATGAAACTGAAAGGCTTTAGAAAAAATATCTGTTCTTTACAATCTCAAGATGGCTACAGCTGGTCAACATATATTATGCCTTTCCCAGTAACTTTTTAATAACAACCATTACACATTAACAGCTATGTGCTGTAAATATCAGGTCCTGGTCTGGTGAACCTGGGATGGTGCGTGATGATGTTGTGTTTGTGGTACCACACGGTGCGCGGCGGCGGCGCGCCGTATAACAAGAAGAAGAACACTTACTATTAATGAGCAGGCTATCATCATGGTTCCTGGTGAACCTGGGATGGTGCGTGATGATGTTGTGTTTGTGGTACCACACGGTGCGCGGCGGCGGCGCGCCGTATAACAAGAAGAAGAACACTTACTATTAATGAGCAGGCTATCATCATGGTTCCTGGTGAACCTGGGATGGTGCGTGATGATGTTGTGTTTGTGGTACCACACGGTGCGCGGCGGCGGCGCGCCGTATAACAAGAAGAAGAACACTTACTATTAATGAGCAGGCTATCATCATGGTTCCTGGTGAACCTGGGATGGTGCGTGATGATGTTGTGTTTGTGGTACCACACGGTGCGCGGCGGCGGCGCGCCGTATAACAAGAAGAAGAACACTTACTATTAATGAGCAGGCTATCATCATGGTTCCTGGTGAACCTGGGATGGTGCGTGATGATGTTGTGTTTGTGGTACCACACGGTGCGCGGCGGCGGCGCGCCGTATAACAAGAAGAAGAACACTTACTATTAATGAGCAGGCTATCATCATGGTTCCTGGTGAACCTGGGATGGTGCGTGATGATGTTCGCATTCCGAGATTCTTACCTAATTTTGCCTTATTTGACTGGACTAGTATAACAAGAAGAAGAACACTTACTATTAATGAGCAGGTGTTTGTGGTACCACACGGTGCGCGGCGGCAGCGCGCCGTATAACAAGAAGAAGAACACTTACTATTAATGAGCAGGCTATCATCATGGTTCCTGGTGAACCTGGGATGGTGCGTGATGATGTTGTGTTTGTGGTACCACACGGTGCGCGGCGGCGGCGCGCCGTATAACAAGAAGAAGAACACTTACTATTAATGAGCAGGCTATCATCATGGTTCCTGGTGAACCTGGGATGGTGCGTGATGATGTTGTGTTTGTGGTACCACACGGTGCGCGGCGGCGGCGCGCCGTATAACAAGAAGAAGAACACTTACTATTAATGAGCAGGCTATCATCATGGTTCCTGGTGAACCTGGGATGGTGCGTGATGATGTTGTGTTTGTGGTACCACACGGTGCGCGGCGGCGGCGCGCCGTATAACAAGAAGAAGAACACTTACTATTAATGAGCAGGCTATCATCATGGTTCCTGGTGAACCTGGGATGGTGCGTGATGATGTTGTGTTTGTGGTACCACACGGTGCGCGGCGGCGGCGCGCCGTATAACAAGAAGAAGAACACTTACTATTAATGAGCAGGCTATCATCATGGTTCCTGGTGAACCTGGGATGGTGCGTGATGATGTTGTGTTTGTGGTACCACACGGTGCGCGGCGGCGGCGCGCCGTATAACAAGAAGAAGAACACTTACTATTAATGAGCAGGCTATCATCATGGTTCCTGGTGAACCTGGGATGGTGCGTGATGATGTTGTGTTTGTGGTACCACACGGTGCGCGGCGGCGGCGCGCCGTATAACAAGAAGAAGAACACTTACTATTAATGAGCAGGCTATCATCATGGTTCCTGGTGAACCTGGGATGGTGCGTGATGATGTTGTGTTTGTGGTACCACACGGTGCGCGGCGGCGGCGCGCCGTATAACAAGAAGAAGAACACTTACTATTAATGAGCAGGCTATCATCATGGTTCCTGGTGAACCTGGGATGGTGCGTGATGATGTTGTGTTTGTGGTACCACACGGTGCGCGGCGGCGGCGCGCCGTATAACAAGAAGAAGAACACTTACTATTAATGAGCAGGCTATCATCATGGTTCCTGGTGAACCTGGGATGGTGCGTGATGATGTTGTGTTTGTGGTACCACACGGTGCGCGGCGGCGGCGCGCCGTATAACAAGAAGAAGAACACTTACTATTAATGAGCAGGCTATCATCATGGTTCCTGGTGAACCTGGGATGGTGCGTGATGATGTTGTGTTTGTGGTACCACACGGTGCGCGGCGGCGGCGCGCCGTATAACAAGAAGAAGAACACTTACTATTAATGAGCAGGCTATCATCATGGTTCCTGGTGAACCTGGGATGGTGCGTGATGATGTTGTGTTTGTGGTACCACACGGTGCGCGGCGGCGGCGCGCCGTATAACAAGAAGAAGAACACTTACTATTAATGAGCAGGCTATCATCATGGTTCCTGGTGAACCTGGGATGGTGCGTGATGATGTTGTGTTTGTGGTACCACACGGTGCGCGGCGGCGGCGCGCCGTATAACAAGAAGAAGAACACTTACTATTAATGAGCAGGCTATCATCATGGTTCCTGGTGAACCTGGGATGGTGCGTGATGATGTTGTGTTTGTGGTACCACACGGTGCGCGGCGGCGGCGCGCCGTATAACAAGAAGAAGAACACTTACTATTAATGAGCAGGCTATCATCATGGTTCCTGGTGAACCTGGGATGGTGCGTGATGATGTTGTGTTTGTGGTACCACACGGTGCGCGGCGGCGGCGCGCCGTATAACAAGAAGAAGAACACTTACTATTAATGAGCAGGCTATCATCATGGTTCCTGGTGAACCTGGGATGGTGCGTGATGATGTTGTGTTTGTGGTACCACACGGTGCGCGGCGGCGGCGCGCCGTATAACAAGAAGAAGAACACTTACTATTAATGAGCAGGCTATCATCATGGTTCCTGGTGAACCTGGGATGGTGCGTGATGATGTTGTGTTTGTGGTACCACACGGTGCGCGGCGGCGGCGCGCCGTATAACAAGAAGAAGAACACTTACTATTAATGAGCAGGCTATCATCATGGTTCCTGGTGAACCTGGGATGGTGCGTGATGATGTTGTGTTTGTGGTACCACACGGTGCGCGGCGGCGGCGCGCCGTATAACAAGAAGAAGAACACTTACTATTAATGAGCAGGCTATCATCATGGTTCCTGGTGAACCTGGGATGGTGCGTGATGATGTTGTGTTTGTGGTACCACACGGTGCGCGGCGGCGGCGCGCCGTATAACAAGAAGAAGAACACTTACTATTAATGAGCAGGCTATCATCATGGTTCCTGGTGAACCTGGGATGGTGCGTGATGATGTTGTGTTTGTGGTACCACACGGTGCGCGGCGGCGGCGCGCCGTATAACAAGAAGAAGAACACTTACTATTAATGAGCAGGCTATCATCATGGTTCCTGGTGAACCTGGGATGGTGCGTGATGATGTTGTGTTTGTGGTACCACACGGTGCGCGGCGGCGGCGCGCCCACACACTGGCACACCAGCAGCAGGGAACTGCCCACTCCTACTGATACAGGACCCCCTAATGAGGCCACGCCGGCTACCACTGAAAGTTAAAATAATTAATTTCAGAAATTAAGAGATTACCTCGTTGTTCGAGTGGTAGCAAGTGCGACTGCCAGTCGAGCAAAGTATTATTGTTTTTTTTTTCCTTCTCAGTAGTAACAAGGAGTCTGGAATTACACCTACCCAGTATATGGCAATGAGCTCACCGCTTATTAAATGGGACTTATAACACAAATGGTGAAAAGTGGGTGTACATTGTACAGTGGCACATTATGGCAAAAGTACACCTCTGCTTACCCCTTCGGGGATAAAACGCGTGACAATAAGAAGAAGTTGAGAAATTATGTAGGTATGCATGAAGGAGAGTAAACGTCAACGTCGATGGATTTTATGATAGTCTCCTTTCTCCTAAAATAAGTCTTGCCACAAAATATAGAAATCAGTAGCACATATGAATGACAATAGCTTAACCTGTTTCAGTAAAGTAATAGAGTTTCTAGGGGATTAAACCCAAAAACATCAAGTCGTTCATGCTTTCCTTGAAATATATCTTCATCACTTTACTACAGAAACAAAACACTTTAAGGTTCACAATTCTATACACACAATTTTCAACCCCAAAATCAAGAACTAACCTTTAGAAGTTAAATCAATATGAACCCTATTGCTTGGGGTGCCTTCTCCAACAGCCGTATGTGCTCTGACAAATACTTCGTACTGCCTTCCTGTGGATAGACCTGATACTGGAAACGTGAGGTGTCGGAGATTTGTCTCTTGTGTGGATTCCACTCTGTAATTCTGCGGTGAGCTTGTGCTGAAAAAATAGATTATACTTCAAGCCTGATGCTAAAAATATACACAACATAATGATAATTGGATCATTATGTACTGACCATAAATAATTTACACATCATAATGATCCTCTGCGACAACATTTAAACTTTCTTATATCGTAGAATTTTGTACTGTGTAATAAAAGTCGCATGCAACAATGATGAATGCTGGTTGCTATGTAAGTAATTTTAAAAGGGCTAGTGGAAAACCTGTGGTTAGTATAAGTATAATGATAGTGACTAATATTTGATGATTAGCGTGAAACAACGCTTGCGTTTCTTCACAATATTCCCATACCCAATTCTCTAACAACCCTTAAATAATACCCTAACCTTACTCCCAGAAGGTCGGCAACGTACTTGTAACACGTCTGATATTTGGGCGTCCATGGACGGCGGCGATTGCTTACCATCGGGTATTCCATCTGCTCGTTTAGAGATTTTTCATCACGATATACACACACACACACATCATAATATATTATGAAAGAACCCAGAATATTATGTCTACATACCTGGATACTGGTTTAACATAAACGGTATAATGTGAGATGTCTCCATTTGCTTCCTCTGGCCTCTTCCAACTGACGAGGAGTGAGGTGGGCGACGATACCAAGACTTTAATAGCTGCTGGTGGACCGGGAACTGTGGACAGATTATAGTGGATTCTTTATTTTGTTATTAAGAACTACTAAATAAGTTTTTTTTTATGTTTAATGGCTCGACGTTTGGCCGCTATCTCGCCTGATGGTAAGTGATGATGCGGCCTACGATGGAGCACGTCTGCCCATAAACAACCTATTCACTCGGGCCTTGAAGACACCCAGGTTATACCCATCAGGAAACACAGACTCCGGCAAGGAGTTCCACTCCCTAGCAGTTCGCACAAGGACGCTTGAAGCGTGCTTAGAGAGTAGGTGGGATATCTACCATGAAACGGTGACGCCTCGCCGATTAGAAATTATCTTCTTCTTAATGCTCTAATTAGTCTAATATGGTCCTTAAGGTCACTTACCATCCTGCAACGTAGTACAAACGATGGGATACGAGAATGGTCCCAATCCATAGTTCGAGAAGCCAGCTACTTTCACTGTATAGTTCGTGTACTTTAGTAAAGCTTGAAGATACAGCTCTGTGTGTGAAGAGCTCATATTCTGCCAGGGTCCATCTGAAAATGTGAAACAAAATTTTGGTATACAAAATAAAACTTTATGTCCTAATAGACAAAGGTTATTTTGCTTAAGTTCTATGATTCATTTTTGGTACATACTATATTGCTAATTGGTACCGTACTTAATGGCTGAACTGCATAAAATGTAAATTCAACGAATATAAAACATATTAGTATTCTAGGTATAGTTTCTATTTCGATTTATAGGAGAAAAAGTATAGTGATAACTAATGACTAATGACCAGATAATGACAATGATGATGATGATAATAAACATAATGACAATTCTTTACGTAGTTTACAAAGTCAAAATTATGTATTTCAAAAAGATGGGGAAGGCACTTTTGAACGTCAAAGCTAATATTATAATACTAGCTGACCCAGCGAACTTCGTACCGCTTTCGCGTAGCAATGATGCTCTACTTTATTTTGTATAGCTGAGCTATGTATGAGTCCCTATTCAATTTGAACTGGAATCTATAATATCCTCCATATAAAAATGAATCCATAATTTCCTGATCTCACTATACCTGAAAAGGACTTTACTAATTAAAAAAAAAAAAAAAAACAAAATATATTTTCATAATAGTGTTTATTTCATAGGATTCAATAATTTCACTGTCCTGCAGGCGCCTTATCGGCTCTGATGACAATTTTGTGATTATTATCTGATGGCATGCGGTCTAATGCATTTGTGAATGTCTAATGCATCGGTCTAATGCAGTTAATTCATTGTGGTGAAGGAAAAATGTTTGAAGTTGTTCATCACAATGGATCTCTTTACTGAGCTGTTGTGTGCGCAACGCTGATCGACTTCTCTTGCTGAATTGTCCATAAAATATATTTGCAAAAGTATAGTCTTCAACAGGCACTGGCATTAAGGAACCTGTTTGATGATATATTTGAATCCCTGAATCTGCAAGAATATAAATATGTATACAGGCAATTGTATAGCAAATTGTACCACCATGTGGCTCGCAAAATACTGCCACAATACTTTACATCATTTCAAATTAAAACTACTTTTAACCTCGACATTAAACAGCCTTCCACGGCAGCTTTAGGTAGTAGGCTTTACCAAGAACATCTTGCTCATGCCACTATAAAATACAACATGTTATAAAATGTTGCTGATTAAGTCTTCGGATTATAGATTATTATTATGTATTTGATTTATTGTTTACAAAATAAACACATCACTGACTCGACATATTTTGCACCAGCTACATGGTTTTAAAACTAAAAAAAACCTTTGCAATTATACTTACTTGCTAAAAGTAGGCAAAAAATTGTCTCGTATAACTTTTGTTGCCCCAAATGATGTCATTTGAAAGCAATTATTGTACTGCTGGATATGAGTCAAAAAATGAACCAATGAATGTAGTGGCTCTGGTGGCGGTACCAATGGCGTCAATTTGACTTGGCCGCTGGCGCAACACAATCCAGAGGCTTCATTTTGAAATTCAATCCCAATGTGGACACACAATGTTCATTAGTCCAATAGCAACAATTTGCTCTGAACTGTAATCAATTGCCACATTATAACTAAATGCAGCTTTGTGAAGAAATGTTGTGGGATTAAACACAACATTTCTATCTTGATGTCGATTCAGTTCAAGTTCATTTCGCGCTTCGCGTTGCTCATCAGTTTGATTTGCTCTTATATTTCTTTGACTTGCCGTATTTCGAGTTCTGCGGCCTAAGCTTGTACGTCTGGTTGGTAACATTGTTAAAAACGAAATTCCAACTGAAAATAAAAAGCTCTCATACATTTTCTGCATAACCATGTATACCAAATTGTAGTATTGTGTAGTCACCAAAAGTTACTAAAAATCAATATGAAGATGTGAACTTACCTTGATTAACAAACACTTATTAGAAAATAAAAATCTTCTTAGTCTTTAAAACTCGAAGAAATATTAAGATAATCTCTCAGAAATATTGAAAAATATACATTTAATTTTGCATATTTTAAAAAACGCGCAATACGAATGTCAATGTCATTCACACCAATAGACTATATTGAAAGAGCATCGTTTGTCGAAAACGTGAATAGAAACTTTAATTTACACAAAATAAATTTCTGAACACACGCGTAACTGTTGATAATTTGTCATTATTTCTGAACGCACGCATAAATATTTGAGGAATTTCTATTAATGCTTAATGCACTTTTCAACATTTTCAATAGATTAAAAAAAATACAGACAATTGTTTATTCACCCTTTTCATAGTTTATGCATAAATGTCAATCATTATTTACAGAATTTGAATTTAGAAACAACAAATATTTGACATGTACAAATGAAAATTTATTGAATCTAGCTTTTGCCCGCGACTTCGTCCGCGTAGTGGTGTTAGTGGTCAAAATGCTGCCGTATGTCATCTAAAATGTGAATTACTTGAGAATATGTTACTGTTAGCATTTTTAAAGATATGTATTCCAAAGAAACCACGACCGCCGATTCATCATTTTATAATCATGATGAAAAGTAGCCAAGGTTATCTATATTATTATCCTTTAATTTCCTATATATTTCCTACTAAAAAAATACATTATTTCGTTGTTATATTAAAAAAAGCGTAACCTCAACACAAACAGGGTTACTTTCGCATTCATAACATTAGTATGGTAGTAGAGATATTGGCGATTTAAATAAGTATATGTGTATTTAAATAAGAATCGAACGCGAGTGAAGCCACAGGCAATGTATTAACGAAAATGACGAATTTTCAAGCAAACATTAATCTCCTCTATCAAGCATTCTACGCCTTCTACCGTTTTTATTAAAAAGTAGCCTATGTTCTTTCGCTCCTCATTAAGTGTCTAAATACAAAATTTCACTGTTACAGCTTTAAAAATGACGAATTTCCATATGACCATTCATCCCCTATTTTTACCCACTCTCCCCTATTTTTTTGCAATAAAAAGTAGACCATGTTCTTTCGTTCCTCATTAAGTATCTAATTATAAAGTTTTACTGTTACAGCTTTTATAATTACGAATTTACATATGACCATTTATCCCCTATTTTTACCCATTCTCCGCTATTTTTTTGCAATAAAAAGTATCAAGTAAGGTCTATTCTATCTCAGTACCAAATTTCATCAAAATCGGTTCACTGGTTTAGACGTGAAAGCGTAATTACAGACAGACAGAGTTACTTTCGCATTTATAATATTAGTAGGGATTCTGTGCTCCAAGTCTCCAACGCACACTTATCCAATAGCATTTGTTTTTAATATCCAATAGCAATATGAACTTTATCCAATAGCAATAAAGCTCAAATTGACTCTACGTATTAGTTAGAAAACGTTTGCATGGGATAAAGAAAAGGGCTGTTTTTAGGGCTTTTCCGTCAATTATTTGATATTTTCTCGCCGTAAAAACCATCCTTGAACTTCGACGAATATTACAAAAAAAGAATTGGCCAAATTGGTCCACGCGTTCTCGAGTTATGCGCTTACCAACGATTTTAGCGATTCATTTTTATATATAAGATTAAAAATCGTCTGTCAATCTGTCATTCCTCTAGTGACGCGATTGGCTTGTTTCAAAAGTGTAAATTTCTATGGAGAAAAACTAGCAAGAAACTTCATAGGTATACTCCTTTTCAATCAGGTTCACAATACAATTATTTACCTTCAGTACTATAATACACTGAGTACCCAAGAAGCGATGCCCCCTGAGCTGTGATTGGTTGCCACGCAATCCTCAAAGATGATGAGGATACTCCTCTGCACTCTACTCCTGAAGGCGGTAGTTCTGGAGCTGGAAAATTTAAACAAAAAATAGTTATTTTTTTTTTTTAGAAAAAACGTTGCCCCACATTAGGATTTTCTCCTGTGTCGTGGGTGCGTTTACAAACATACAAGTTCACATACATATGACACCCAGACCCGAAACAACAATTTGTGGATCACACAAAGAGTTGCTCCGTGCGGGAATCGAACCCGCTACCCGTTGCGCGGCAGCCAGTTGCCCAGCCACCGCACCAACCGTGCAGTCAATTATTAACCCGTGCAGTTAGTTATTAACCCGTCGTGGGCCGGAACGCAGGTCTACGCGAGACACAAATTATTTTCTATTGTTGTCTTATATACGAAAGGTTAATACAATTGATATTGAAACTTCAATATGGCATTAATATAGTGATAGCGTGGAGAGCCAAATAAAATAAAAGCATTTCAAAAATAAATAGACACCTACTTACAGGTGAAAAGTTTGAATAGAAAATAAAAAGAATGAACAAGAAGAAAGAAGCAAAAAGAAATAAAAAGAATAAGAGCGAGTATTTGAATTTAGAAAAAATAGTAAGAATGTCAATCTTACCTCCTTCTCTCGTTGTTTGGTAGACGGGCAATGAGAAAGGTCCATTGCCAGCTGAATTAAAGGCACTGACAGACACCGCGTATCTGAAAAAACAGTAAAAAAATAAGTGTGGGAGAGCCATGCTTCGGCACGAATGCCCGGAGTGATACCACGGCGTCACAGAAAACCGACGTGAAACAACGCTTGCGTTGTGTTTCGTTGTGTGAGTGAGGTTACCGGAGGCCCAATTCCACCCTTCCCAATCCCCGATTCCCCAACAGCCCTTAAATTCTTAACCCCTAAAAAGCCGGCAACGCACTTGTAACGCCTGTTGTGTGTTAAGTGTTCATGGGCAGCGGCGATTGCTTACCATCAGGTGATACGTCTGCTCGTTAACTGGCGTGTTCCATAAAAAAAAAGATTCTGATTGCCTTAATGGATATAATATCTCATGAGACCTAAAATGTAGACTAAAATATTACTATAAAATAACATAGGTTCTTTTCTTTTGCCAATATCGGTTGCTTACTTGTAAGTAATGGTTATAGTAATTATATGAATAATATAACTACCTCATATTTTTCAATAATCCACTAAGTGTAGTTTCCTGTTTTCCTTTTCTTGACATCACCTTCACAATTTTTGTTTGCGTGTCATTTGGAACTGTAACAGTACATAAAAAGTCTATATTTTTCAGGTGTTAAATTGTCATAGATGGTCGAATCAAACTGAGTCATCTACAAGTTACACTCAACCTTACAGAATAGACGTTAGGTGTCAAAATCCCTGGCATAGATAAATCTTCTTACCTGGATCCCCACTGATTCTTGGAACTGCCTTCACGTGATACCCTTGCAGCTGTCCATTGTGACTCTCCCGAGGTGGTGGCAGCCATGATACGATCAGTTCTCCAGGGTTCTCTGTCTGTTGGACTTGCACTCCAAGTGGTGTTGATGATGGTGCTGTGAAAGCAATAATGAACTTTGTTTGTAGTTTTGATTTGAGGTTTTATAATCTACTAGCTGTACGAGTTTAGTGGGCCCGTATATTACTGTTAGTTGAGTTGATTGTTGAGTTGAGTTGATTGTTGAGTGTGGTGATGAATGAATACCCTTCACTTAGTTATGTAAGGTTTATTATCCACCAGATACAGTTTAGTAGGATTTAATGATTCTCACAGATACGACCGTTTTACATTGGCTGTTACACTCACACTCAAGCTAGTTTCAATCATTGTTACGAACTAAGTGAATCGACCGATATGCTTACTCAGCTCGATGTCGCGTCACAAATGTACGTAAACCGTACACTAGCTAACCCGGCGAACTCCGTTTCGCCACCAATGATTTTCCCTGTTTTCTTGCTTTTCTCTAAACCCTCTTTGCTATAAACTTTACGGAGCCCGAGAACTTTCCAACGAATGCAAAACCGTGGAAATCGGTTCGTGCGTTCTGGAGTTATAGCGTCAGGAAGTTTCCTTCCTTATTACCCGACTTATTTTTATATAATAGGTTGTACTTATTTCATTGCTGTAAATATGTTTCCTTAATATTATAATCATCTTAGTATTTTTGATAATGTTACTTGTCTTTTTGGTGAAAATTTATCTAGTAAAGAAAAATAACCTTTATATCCAGTTACTGTTATTTTGATAAAAAAACTTTATGTTTCCCTATTGCCATGATTTCATCTTATTCATATCATATCATCATACTCATATTTCATTGACAATAATCAATGAGCAATATAAAGTATGCATAATCATGTTACCTTCTTGCTGCGTACTGAAATGTACTGGCTGCGTGTAAGGACTCAAGTCCACCTGGTTGCCTGATGCTATCCTGACTCTGTAGTCCATAGCTGGTTGCAGATCTCTCAGCTCGATACTCTGACGCACATCGTTCTCTTGTCTGAAAGATGTAATTTAGATTTTCAAAATCATTGTACTCGTATTTTTTATACCATCTCAAAAAGGCTTCAAAAATTTATTTTGGTTGATCGGTTTCTTCAATAATTAATTTAGCCTTAGGTCTCTGCACTTATCACCAATTCATGGACGTGTTTCTACGACGTATGTCTCACCAAACTTATAATAAAATTACAATAAAATTTTGACACCAAAAATCTGATGCTCAACATTTATGGTAACTATACTATTTTATTTTATTTTATTTATTAAGGGATACTAAACAACTACAACAATACAAACTCTTAACTCTTACGATGGCTACATTTATTCCATCAAATGCTCCGTACCTTGTAATATTGATGCTCTTAGCAGTATCCCACATCATGAAGTCATTGGTGGTATATTGGAGAGTGTAGTACTGCACATGTGTACTGATGGTGTCTCGCCAGGATAGCTTCACTGAGTTACTGGTCACTGAGTCCACTTGAAGGTCTAGAGGCGGAGTTGGGGGTTCTGGAAATGAAATTGTATAGACGTCACTACATAGGCGTAGAAAAAAATGTAATATCAATTTAATATAATATGTTAAATGTTATATGATAAACAGATTCATAGGTAGTCATAGAGACCTTTGCCAAACAGGGAATGTACGAAAGTACTATGCTACAAAAATAACGCTCTGTAATGTCTAGGTAAGCATTTGGGGGGGGGGGGGTTTGAACCCCCAAAACCCCCCCCCTGGCTACGCCTATGCGTCACTAGTTATCGTGGCGTTGTGCTTTGAAATTTCGATCTACAAAGTATCTAAATTCATTGATACCGAAACGTTTACCGTGGGAAGGTATGCAGTATCGAATGATAATCAGTAATCACCATCACATCAACAACCTATTAGTGGCCGCTACTAACCAAAGCCTCTACTCGCATGGAAAAGGTTTGAGTATTAAAGCTATCTACGTTAGCTCAACGCGGGTTGGTGATTTCAAACTCATTTATTAGAATAAGCACAGGTTTCTTCACGATGTTTTCCTTCACCGTTTGTCAGTGGTGTCTAAATAATCTTGGAAAGTACATATAACTCAGAAAAGTCACATTGATACTTGCCGTTGGTAGGTTTCGAGCCAACGCCATCATCGGCCTAATCTAGTTATTTAAGAGATTGACGTGTACAAGAGTAACATTGTAACCTATTTGCAAAATAAATATCATTTATCGTTTATCATTCACGAAGAACCAGCGTCAGAAGAACTTCCGGGCCATTACGACAAAAATTTTTATTATCATCTATAGGTTCACGCTTGACCGCTATCTCACCTGATGGGAAGCGACGATGCGGTCGACGATGGAGCGCGCTTACCTAGAAGTAACCTATTCACTCTTGATTTAAAGATTCCAGGGTTGTAGCTTTCGGGAAACACAGACTCCGGCAGGGAATTCCATTATCATCTTACATAATAAATTAAGTGTGGGAGAGCTTCGGCACGAATGGGCCGGCTCGACCGGAGTGATACCACGGCCTCACAGAAAACCGACGTGAAACAACGCTTGCGTTGTGTTTCGTTGTGTGAGTGAGGTTACCGGAGGCCCAATTCCCCCCTTCCCAATCTTCCCCATCCCCGATTCCCGAACAACAACCCTTAAATTCCTAACTCCCAAAAACCCGGCAACGCACTTGTAACGCCTCTGGTGTTTCAAGTGTCCATGGGCGGCGGCGATTGCTTACCATCAGGTAATACGTCTGCTCGATTGCCGGCTTGTTCCATAAAAAAAAAAAAAAAATTTGTGTTTCTCACCAAGTATATCCAGATGCACATTATAAGCGGCGACTCCGTAAGGGTTGCTGGCTCGGCACTCGTACGTCCCTCCGTCTCTGCTCTCCACGTAGTTAATGTTGATCAAACTGTTTAGTCCATTGCGAGTCATCGTTTCTGATATTGTGACTCTAAAACAATGAAATACGGTTGGTGCGGTGGCTGGGCAACTGGCTGCCGCGCAACGGGTAGCGGGTTCGATTCCCGCTCGGAGCAACTCTTTGTGTGATCCACAAATTGTTGTTTCGGGTCTGGGTGTTATGTGTATGTGAACTTGTATGTTTGTAAACGCACCCACGACACAGGATAAAATCCTAGAGTGGGGCAACGTTAAAAAAAAAAAGTAAATATATACAAATTTTTCTTATTACTCATCTCACAAATATACAGAATTCGTAGCACGATTACCTAACTAATATTTACACTCAAATAATCAAACGACGCTCAATTATAAGACTCTCTTTAGAATAGTTCTGTGACTTAAATTTTTTTATAAAATGACGGAGATAGTACGATATTTAAGTAAAACTTCAAATTGAGTAACATTTCAGTAGCCTGGAGAAAAAGATAGGTTTTTTACCCTTGTATAGTTACATTTATTTTGTTTATTGCAGAGCCATCTCTGATCTAACTCTAAAGACTACCAACGAAGTATCTACTCCACTGAACTTAGCCCTGAATAGCAGTAAACTGTTTATTTTGTACAGGGATCAAAACCAAACGCAGCGCTCAACCTTTCTCAAACACTCGTAACTCCTCGCGTAGGGATGTGAAAGTTCTGTCGCCACTTAACAGATGGCGTTGTTATCAACTACGAAAATTGATTTAGTTTTCCAAACACATTTTTAGAGAAAAACTCAATTACGTGTGATAAATATAATGAATATATTTGAGGAAAATAGAGCTTATGATACATAAAGTAAGATAAAAATTACCTTGACGAAGTAAAATCAATGGGTTTTCCATCCAGTGCCCATTTGACTCTGATGGGATTGTCTCCAAGTGGTCTGCAGGTCAGGGTCACAGGGAGACCCATCTTCGTAGTGAGGTTAGTGCCCACAGACTCAAAGTGCACCGGCTCTAGAAATAATTTTGTGGTTAAAATATTTATTTATTATTAGACTTTGCAAGAACCTACATAGGTATAATGAATTATGATACATAAAGGCGGGCTTAATGGCATAATAACTTTATTCAATACTAGTTTCTGCTAGGGTCTGAGGGTTCGCTCGCGTTCCCGTTGTATAATAAGTGGCCTATGTATTATTCCAGATTATAATCTCGTGTTCCGCGTGCACATCAAAGAGTCATCAGATCACCACAGATGGGGTCCAGTAATGCCTGACTCGGAAAGGGGTGGTTTTTAGTCAGTAAGAGTCTGGCATTCCCTCTCGCCCCACTCTAGGTGCTAGAAGTCGTTGTATGATTTTACTCCCTCAAAAAAAGACCATAATCTACCCCTATTTCAAATTTCATATCGAACCCTTCAGCCGTTACGACGTGAAGGATCAACAAACAAACAAACAAACTTACAAACTTTCACATTTATGTTATTAGTAGGATTAAACACGTAGACAATATTATACTATATAGCCATGAATTAAATACTCTACAAATAAAATAATTGAAGAACGCCAAACCAAATAAAGTAGAACTAATTTATTTTGTAATTACGTATGAAAGAGGAGGAGGGTAAACAGTTCTCGAGTTACAACTCTCCCTACGAAATCGATCAATTTGATTGATGAAACAAATATTTAAGGACTACTCCAGGCATTTTTACTTCTCGCTTTATGGACATTTGGTACCTTAATGAATTCATTAGAGTCCACTTTAGTTTGAATAACTATAATTTGGTCCTTCACATACATTATTAAATTGTTGGACACTTGAAACTAGAGGCGTTACAAATGCGTTGCCTTTTGGGCGTTTAGAATTTAAGGGTTGTTGGGGAATTGGGGATCGGAAAGATTGGCAAGGGAGTAATTGGGCCGGTAACCTCGCTCACACAACGAAACATAATGCAAGCGTTGTTTCACGTTGGTTTTCTATGTGGCCGTGATATCACTTCGGCCGAGCCGGCCATATGTGCCGAAGCATGGCTCTCCCACACTTATAGTTTTATATTGAACACATTTTATTCTCCACGGACTCAAAAACGGGCCCTTGTCATACAATTAGCTTTATTATTTTTAATCAGAAATAATTATTATAAAAATATTTAACCTAATAGCGTTCAACAACAACTATTGCCGAATAATTCCGAGTAGATTACTACTTTATAGTACCTACAAATTATTGTATAAGAGCGATACACATACTGTATAACTCAATTTGGCCAAAACGGTTTATACGACCTTTCTACCCAAAGGTATCGATATAAAGATAACAATACTTAGATAAAACGAATCAAAGATTTGTAGTGGGAGCTAAAACATCATTTCTACGTATAAAACGTTCCCAAAAGTGTCATAACGCGATATTTCAAATTGTCATATCTTCGAAAGTATTTGTTTCCGCAAGAAAATAAAAAATACTTGTCTAATATTTTAAAATAATCTACAAGATGGACATTTTAATAAAAAATAAGTCATCTACCCTATATTCTTTAATCCAACTTACTATTAACACTAATCCATAGATTCTTGTTTAGTGCATCGCCCACTCCGTTTTCAACGTTGCACGCGTACATTCCTTCATCAGAGAGAGATACCACTTCAATGATGAGAGTACCGTTTGGGTAGCTCATCACTCCACCGCCAGCCAAGTCGAGGACTGGTCTCCATATACCGAGGGTTGCTGTGGGAGAAAGGGAAAGAATGTACACTGTTTTCATAGAATGTATCATCATCATCATCATCATTAGCCGAAAGACGTCCACTGCTGAAAAAGGCCTCCCCCTTAAGGGGGTTGCCATAATCCCCACGCTTGGTAGCCGGCTTGGGGATCGCAGTTAGTTCACCGATAAATTTTGAGAATGCTGCTGCCCATTCCTCGGTGGCTGGTCGCAATAAATCCATTGCAATAAATGCATCGCAATAAATCCATATAATAAATTGCAATAAATCCACAAAATGTATACATTATAGGTATCGGTAATAGACTAGTTTCCTACTAGTCAAAATCAATACTTTTTTCGAAACGTCAAACGGTATCACGTTATCAAAATTTTACGTTAAATAGCACACTTATTTCTATACAATGAGCTACGGCTAGATTAAATTTAGCGAAAATTAAGTAGATCAACAAATCAATGAATGAAATTGTGATGTGAATGAAAAAGTCGAAATAATTTGTTTTGACTGCGAAAACTATCTAATTCTGCAGGAGTGTAAATAGAGTGCACTTACAGGAGATTTATTTTAATTAAAACTACAGAAGCATAATGTAATTAACACTAAACACAGTTTCTTTCGCTGTTTAAGATACGGTTAATAGGTTACCTTTTGCGTTCTAGTTATTTTTTAAAGTTGTATTTTTAACCGAACTAGTTTATTTTATGAACTACTACAAATTTCCATTAATCTAAAAAATAATCTAAAAAATTCAAACTTAATAATATTATTTTACACAACTTTGGAATCAATATCAAAATCCTTTCTTTGTAAATTACTATCCACTTACAACACAAGAAACGAAACAGTCAGATGAACCAATTATATACATCCAAATTTAGCCCTTCCTAACATCAATCATCTCATTCACATTACATTCAATTCCTACACGGCCTTAAACACCAAAATTCTAGACACAGTAGCAGTTTAGAACAGTCTATTGATCGTGTGTAAATATTTCACTTACCATCCCTCTTCATCCAATGTATCTGCGGCGTTGGATAGCCGTTTGCGTTGCAATACACCACGCCACGCTGTCCTAACAGCAAGGATGTGTTTGTTGGTTCTTCTATCCATTTTGGTGCAACTGTAAATTAATTTAGCATGGATTATTTTGTAATGGTGTAGATACGACCGTTTACCGGTAAGTCCTGTATTTATTTAAACGCAAAGAAACTATTTTAAAGTTGGTATACGTATTTGTATGAAATAGTAAAAACAAGTTTTATAATAAAGGCTATTTTTTTCTAATGAATATTTTGTTTCTTTTTACACCTAAATAAATGGTAACCAATGTGTCGACGTGATTTTTGCATGGTCTTTAGTAAGTTAACAAACAATCTTTAAAGTTTAGTAAAGAGTTAAAAAAGCATAATTATTATTCTGCAGTAAGGGTTTGCCCCAACGTTTTCTATGTTGATTAAATTATTTCTCTTAGTAACTTTCAAAAATAAAATAAATTAAAAAATATGTACCATTTTTGTATATATATATTTTTTTCTGTATTTTTGAACTTAACAAAAGCGTTTGACTCACCATTTATGTAAAGATCGGCTGTTTGGTTAACTTTACCGACATGGTTAGTTGCTATACACGTATATTTCCCACAGTGTTCTAGCGATACACGTTTAATTATCAAAACACTGAACAAATCTGAACTTCTTTCAGTTATCTGTAAAAAATATAAGGTGTTACTCAAGGCTGTATTTTAGGTCCTATAATTTTTTTGTTAATACAATATTAAATATTGGGATATTGTATTGACCGCCGTATTCAGAGTCATTTAATGGTTACTTAACTCAGTCCTTAGAAATTGTTTTCGATACAAAATCGTTACTATGGAATAGTTTAATCTCATCTAGTTATTTAAGAGATTGATGAGTAAAAGAGTTACGTTGTAACCTATTTCCAAAAATAAATACAATTTATTATTAAATATCTATGAGTGCGACAGTGAGACTTATAGCTCTTACTTTTGTATGAAGTAGTCGAAGTAACTTATACATATCCTTTCCTTAAATATGCTTGTATTTTTTTTTTCTGCTAACTCATTCTACTTTATGTACAGTTTTTGTATTTCGTGTGTTTTACTCTCTTTTAAGGTATCATTTACTAAAAACCCACTACAATATGAGTCATTTTCACTTCTCAAACCTTTTAGATAAAATATTTAACAAACCTTCAAACTAGCAGGCAGCTTCATTCCATCCTTGAGCCAAGAAAAATAAATAGGTGGATCACCGCTGATAATGTTGCAAGTTATTTGAACTATTTGGCCTTCTTTCAATCCACTGCCCACTCGCAACTCGTCTAGTTCAGGTGCTTCTACTACTTGAATTTCAAACGATCTGTAAGGTAGTGAAACAGTTACATGAATAATGCTTTTCCCATTTACTGCGATCATAAAATTCTTAGAGGACAACTACACAGCTGGGACTCGAGGTGGCGCTTCATAAGTCCGAGGCCATGTGTTTTTATGGCCGCGGGAATGCGCCACCTCCGGGTGAGTTCCAGATCATGGCAGGAGGGGTTTCCATCGGCATCGAGGTGACGATGAAGTACCTGGGACTCGTCCTCGACAGTCGGTGGAAATTCGAGGAACATTTCCGACGTTTGGCTCCCAAGTTGGAACGGACGGGGGCTGCCCTAAAGCGGCTCCTACCCAACCTCGGGGGACCAAACGCCTCCTGCCGGAGGTTATACGCGGGGATCGTGCGGTCCATGGCCCTCTATGGGGCCCCGGTGTGGGCGCCACATCTAAGGCGACGACCAGCTCGGGCGCTGGTTTCATCCCAGAGGGTCATGGCCATTCGGATGATCCGTGGGTACCGCACGATCTCCGGGGAGGCGGCTAACCTCCTTGCGGGATCACCGCCGTGGGATCTGGAGGCGAAAGTGCTCGCGCACGTATACAGCCTACGTGCGGAGGCGCATCGCCGAGGCGAAACCCCACTGCCGCGTCAGATTAGTGCGTGGCGGGATGAGCTCCGGCGTGATCTCATGGCGGAATGGAAGCAGCGACTGTCGCAACCGAGGGCTGGGCTCGCTGTTATTGCAGCGGTAAGTCCCCTCTTTGAGGAGTGGCTAGAGAGGCGTCACGGTGTCCTCACCTACCGCCTGACGCAGGTGCTTACCGGACACGGAAGTTTCGGTAGGTACCTGTTTCGGATTCGGCGGGAGGAAACGCCCGGGTGTCGTCATTGCGAGGATCACCCGGAGGACACGGTGGAACATACAGTAGCGGTGTGCCCTGCATGGGCTGAGCATCGCCGTGTCCTTAGGGATGTGATCAGCGACGGTGACCTCTCGCGTCCGGCCCTGGTTCAGGCCATGGTGCGGAGCGAGGGGGAATGGGACGCCGTCTCCTCCTTCTGCGAAGCAGTCATGCTAGCTAAGGAGGAGGCGGAGCGCGTGAGGGAACGATCCTCCTCACGCCCCAGCCGCCGCAGAAGACACTCCGAGCGTCGGGGATCGCAGGACGATCTCCGGCCACCGTAAGTGCGGGTCTCCGGGTTTTCAAGGGTAGCTCGCCGCCCGACCAGAACCAGACCCGTGCGTACGGCGCGTCGCGTTCCACGCGCGCCTCAAAGAGCCAGACCACCACAGTTGGGGCCCAGTAGGGTTGATGCTCGATCCGGTCCTTTAGCCAAGAAAAATAAATAGGTGGATCACCGCTGATAATGTTGCAAGTTATCTGGACTATTTGGCCTTCCTTCAATCCGCTGCCCACCCGCAACTCGTCTAGTTCAGGTGCTTCTACTACTTGAATTTCAAATGATCTGTAAGGTAGTGAAACAGTTACAAGAATAATGCGTTTCCCATTAACTGCGATCATAAAATTCTTAGAGGTCCACTACAAGAAATGTTACAGCGATCAAGTATTTACGAAAATGTTTTGTCTCTCCTTTTTTCTAGATTTCGTTTTTATTTAAAAAATCGTTACCCCTCACTAGGATTTTCTCCGTGTCATGGGTGCGTTTACAAACATACAAGGTCACATACACTTGACAGACCACAGCGAATAGACCAGACCCGAACTTTGTGGATCGCACAAAGCATTGCTCCGTGCGAAAGTCGAACCGGTGCCTGTGAGGTAATTATTAAATATTATTTTATCATTAATTCATGCTATCCTATTGGTTTACCTTCTAGCCATTTCTCCTGATGGACTGTACACAATACAAGTGTAGGTATCTCCATTTTCTTCCTTCGACACTCTTGGTTTGTTCAGCACGCCATCAGCCCCAGTCTCAAAGAGCTGTCTTTTCTTCCGTTTTCTTCTAGTATTCTTACTGTTGCTAGAAGTTGTTGAGTATGTTCTTTTATATCTAGAATGTTGGGGAAGACTTGAGCTGATAATCTTCTTTCCTTTGTGTTCCCATTCTAGTTTGCTGTAAGTTGAAAATAATTTTGTATTTCATATTGTGTGATTCGCATTGATCAGCCAATTTGCATTAAGCAAGCGTGTAGGTTAATGCTCTAATTTTAATTTAATTTTCCTCGTGAAAGGAGCCTTCGGTCATTGGTGACCACTTAAGGTACGCATCGCAAGCAACGTACACATTCCGTATGGACATTGTTGGCTCTGTCTTATTAATTTTGTGTCTACATGCTCAGGTTACGACATTTTATCTGAGCACTAGCCTTTAACGCTGTGTCGATTATTTATTACATTATTTTCTTGATTTGCCTGCAATAACTTGTAACGGTGCAAATAAATCGTTTTTCTTTTCTTTCACTCTTTCTATCTTTCAGCAAGTCAATTCTTTAAATTACTTTCGAACTTAAAAGGATCTAGCTAAGCTTTCTCTGTCACAAATTCAGTGCTATTATTGTGCAATAGAGGTTTGAACTTTTAAATTATTTTCAAAGCATAATATATAGTTATACATATTTATATCTACTCCTTACCTGATAGGATATCCATAGTAAGGACATCTCAGCTTTAATGGTTCGCCACTTTGAACTTTGATCGGTGGTAACGTCCTTATGTAAGGAGGTCCTGCAAAAAGAATAAGTATCAACACACAAAAATCTTTAAAATGCTATCTACTACTCAAAGAAATATAAACCTTATCTTCTTTCAAATAAGAGTTAAGTTCTTACCAAAAACGTCAATTCTAGACGAATGTCCGGTATTGGAGTCTCCTTCTAAAGCTAAGCAAGAGTATAAGCCTCCATCTTCAACTCTCACTCTTGTGATGTTCAGCTGTGACACCACTCCGACTCCTGTCGGTGACATCATTTGACCTAATGTGTACCTGGAATACAAAAATAAAGGCTATCACCAAGTCGTCTTGGAGAGGCTTATATTCAGTAGTAGATGGCTATGAGATGATGATGATACATCAACAGCCTATTAGTGGCCACTGAAAATCAAAGCCTGTTCTTATACGGAGAAGATTTGAGCATTAATCACCACGCTTGCTCAATGCGGGTTGGCGATTTCACACTTACAATTAAGTATAATATTTAGACTAATTAATCAAAAATCGCCCAATTACCCCTTTGGCCTAATGTCCCCACCTTCTAATGTTCCCTATCCCCGATTTCCCAACAACCCACAACTCCTAACCCCCAAAAGGCCGGCAACGCACTTATAACGCACGTTTCAGGTGTCCATGGGCGGCGGCGATTGCTTACCATCAGGTGATCCGTCTGCTCGTTTACTGGCTTATACCATAAAAAACATTTTTGACTTAACACCACACAGTTACACTTTGAACAAAGCAGACGCTATATCTATCATATTAGACCGAATAATTTAAATTGTAACGGTCAAAAAACTAAATTCCCAATTTTGTTGTTCTTAATACAAACTCGACGTTCACACTGGCAGTCTGTATTTTTATTTCAAACGTTATTCCAATTTACAATTCGAATTTTTCTACTTCTACGTACTGTGCCTATTTGTTATTTAAAATGAACTTTTCCTAACAACCATTTTTTTATAACGAAAACGTCCTGTTCAGGCTTAATTACTTATTTGTTCAGGAAAAACGAACGAACTACAAAATTGATTTGGATTCAGTATTTTCGTTTGAATTTGAAAAATGTTTAAGGTTCAGTATTAAAATCGGTTTTTGTTGGCCCAAACACTCACTCTCACTGACCTTGATGAAATAGAAATGTAAAAAGTGTAAAAGTAGGTTTAAAAAAAACATTTTTACTTTCTATATTTAAATTGCTCGTAGATGATCCTAAAATAATGCCCAAAACACACGAATAATAAAGTCCTAATTAAAGATCTCTAACTAGTCACGAGTCATTTTATCTTAATCACAGTATGTCTCCTTTCTCTACCCTCAGTACGAGTTTGCTTTACGTGTAAAGAAACCGAAAGAAAAGCGCATTCGGCGCTCTGATTGGCCGGCTCGAATATACCAACCAATCTGCGATTAATACTACTGTACTGAATATACCAAGCTATTGCTATTATATTATTCTTACCTTTGATCAGTATTCGGAGATATAACTACTCCATCTCTCTCCCATATGAACCGTGGAGGTTTGTCCGCTGTGGCAGTGCATTGCAGACTTATCTGAAAATATTAGGATCATGGTAATACAGGCAAGAGAGTAACAGAAACTATATACGGTGGCTGGTAATTAGTGAACGATATTTAAACACGTGATTGTACTCATGATTACAAACAACTTTCTCAAAGAAACTTTTTTGTATACTCATTAGTTTTATTTATATCACAATAACAAAACAACAAAATTTCATTAGCAGGCGCGCGTAAAGTACTAAAATACCTACTAGTCTTCCGACAGCGCGGGCGCGAAATGTTTATATAGTTTGGTATAAAAACATCTTTTTTTTCGTCCAAGTAATGAAAATAATCAATTAAATTCAATATTTACAGGAGATACTCATGACCTATAACTTAATAGAATGGGGTGAATAGAATTCAAAGGGTGAATAGATACAAGAATGGGGTGAATAGATGTTAGAACATTTTCCCAACATTTATTCACCTCTCTTCTCTATCTATTCATCCCTCGAATTCTATTCACCCCGTTTTACCGTACGGAAAACTTAGTTAAGCTTAGTTGAATAACTTCTTACCTCATCGCCAGGGCTCAAAACCTTGTCACTAAAATGTTGAGTGATGATAACATTGCCAGAACCAAGATCTCTCTTAGTCCTTATGAAGTGGACATCTGAAAAATGTTTAGTGATCTTCTTCTAATTTCATACTTTTTCTAACATTACTTACTACAAAGTATTTATAATATCTTGATGAATTCAAAGTTTGAAACATAAATTAAACATAATGCCTACTATATAAATCTACATGAAATGAAAACTGAAATAAGTAATACAATATAATATCTACTACTAACTATAATTTGAAACTAAAACAAAGAAAAAAATGCCTTCATCAGGCGTTAACCTCCCATTAGGAGCGAAGGCTATGGGAGAACGTTCCCAGAAGACTGGCCGCATTGCCACGTTGAATGGCAATGCTTATCTTCTGACCGAAAAAATAGCCAGCCTTCTGGTCACACGTGTAGAGTAGATAAGCTTACGAGCAATTCCTTTAAAAACAGAACAGTGCACTGGGATGACCCAAGTGTTTCCACCTCAAACGGCTCAAAACAGTAGTTGTCAACAACAAAATTAATTTTCATAGAAACTTTAAAATATTGAAGAATACGACTAATTCATAAAAAGAAACTGCAGGTGAATCGAAGGAAATGCTAGACAAGAACATTAATTAAATGTGAATAAAATCTTATACGATGACAAAAATGAAATAAAGAAATCTTTAATGCGTCCATTCATTTACAATACTTATTATGACTTACGTTCATCCGCATAGCTCTCAGATATTCTTTGATCCTCTTCTCTTTGTTTATTTTGTCTGAAAATAAAAATAATAAAAAGTTAATATTGTACTGTAAAAAACAAATGACAACCTGTATAGTATATACAGGTTGTCGTTTTGAAGCCGAGAAACATTCAAGGAGGTAACTCGGCTATCGATTCTCAGTCCAAATCAGTAAAAAAAAATTGAGGGCAATGTTTGTTTTTTGTTAAATACGGAAATCCGTAATTGAGAACTACGCCTATCATATTTCGAACGTTAGATGTAACTAGCTTAAAACGCGGCATTACACACACAAACTCAAACACGTATTTGATATTATTACCAATTCCCTAACTTGGTCGAGAAACATACATAACCTCACGCCTGTCTCCCATGGGGGTAGGCAGAGACAATGAAACGCCAATTGCCACGGTTCTTACACACTTCTTTCGCTTCATCAACAGTCATCAGTCTTTTCATGCAAGCAACTTCGGTCGCGAAATTGCAAGCATATTTGAATTAAATGCTTTTACATATAAATTCCTTAAAAAGAGTTGCTCCACACTAGAATTTCCTCCTGTGTCATCATGTGTGTTTGTTTACAAAAAACAATTTGTGAATCACATACAAAATTAATAATAAGCAAGGGGAATCGAACTCTACTCGTTACTATTCCGGAGCTGCGGACTACCTAGCTGGTTTACCGGGGCTCCGGCTCGAAAAGCAGGAGTAGGAACAGGGTGGTTTTTAGTCAGTAAAAGTCTGACACTCCCTCTCGCCTCGCCTAAGGCGGGAGAAGACATTGAATGATTTTCCACCCTCAAAAAAAACCGGACTAGCCAGTTACTCAGATTTTTTTATGAAACACGATGTAACGAGCAGACTTATCACCTGATGGTAAGCAATCGCCGCCGCCCATGGACACTTGAAACACGAGAGACGTTACAAGTGCGTTGCCGGCCTTTTGGGGTTAAGAATTTAAGGGTTGTTGGGGAATCGGGGATTGGGAAGATTGGGAAGGGGGAATTGGGCCTCCGGTAACCTCACTCACACAACGCAAGCTTTGTTTCACGTCGGTTTTCTGTGAGGCCGTGGTATCACTCCGGTCGAGCCGGCTCATTCGTGCCGAAGCATGGCTGTCCTACACTTAAAGTAGCATAGCTACAGCTAAGCTACCAACATATGAACTAAACATATCTGCTTACACCACAACAACATGTATCCAAGCCTTAGTAATCAACTAGTTCCTGGAACACTAAACAAAACAATATGTTACCAAGCCCTGACTATAAATTCAAATTGAGGCCAAATTATGCAACAGCACGATCCACCATGTACGGTAATTTCATTAATCTAAGTTTAATTTATGCATAGTTAAGTTAACTGCTGTTAAACTGCGCCCGTTAGTAATTATACTTTGTTAGGGTTTATTTAGTTTATCGTTGATTTTCGGGACATTGGAGTTTATGGGGTAATGGGGGAATTTTTGCGTGTTTTCCGGGGTAAAATTGGAATTTAAACTATGTGGGTGGGTTTGTTTGACACCGTGTAGTGTTGTAAGGAAGAGTTTACCTTTGTAGCTACCATTACTCTTGCCGTGGGTGTTATAAAAACTGACTAAAGAAACTACAGTTTTGACAGAGACCGGCCAGCAATGCTGTCTGATAAAACTGAACCTTTAGAACTACGATGTTTGTCCCGCCGGCCAAATGTAACAACAGGAATGATGACGGGGTATGAAAATTAAAAATCTATTTAGTCCCTTAGTTAGACAATGAAAAATATTAGATACGTTTTTTTTTGTCATATAAGATAACGATACTTAGATAAAACTAGTCAAAGTTTAGGAGTAGGAGTAGGAACAAATACTTAATTTTTACGTATAAAACGTACTTAAAAGTGACGTCTCGCGATATTTAAAATCGATATATCTTCAGAAGTACCTATTTGTTTCTGTAAGAAAATAAAAAATACGTGTCTAATATTTTAAAATAATCTACAAGACGGACATTGAAATAAAAAATAGTCATCTACTCCATTAACGCAAACCAAATTATTTAAATATAAACCTAAAATTTAACTAATAATTAAAAAGTCCGTAAACTCTGACAACATTCAATACATAAAATGCCCCACCAACAATACAATACATAAAAATCTATACCATGAATTTCCACTCAAAACACACCTGATTATTCTATACACTCGTACAAAATGCCCCATAAAAACGACAATTAAAAAAAGATAAATTAATCAATACAAGACAAGCTATTTGGGTTGATCAATCAGCTGTTTAAAAAGCTGTCGGGAACAGAATAAATGGACTGTCAGGCATACCTCAAGTTCGGCTGACACTCGATTACGTATCGCCGGTGGAATCAGCTCTAAATTCAACGGGAATAAAATGTACGGAGCCACGTTCAATTCTGGATGTAAGAAAGGCGATGAAAATTGGTTTTGTAGGATTGGATTTAAATAATATGATGTGCAGTGTAAAAAGTCTATAAGGATTTAAATAAAATTATGTGCAATGTAAAAAGTTTATATGCTTTATTGCACACATAAATCAAATAAAATTACGTTGTAATTTTAAAGCTGAGTACAATGGGCGGTCTTATCACACACGGTGATTTCTTCCAGACAACTTTTTTGGGGGGGGGGCACTAATTTTTCCACTTTGGAAGCATCTATTTTTCAAACTACATATTAATTTTAACGAAAAATGGTTTTAGAAACCTTAATGTCTTTTTTAAAGTCCTATCTATCATGGATAGGTAAGGTGAAAGATTTTTTTTTAATCAGTTCCATGTATGGATTGCCCCTTTAATTTTTAAATGGATTATGTTTTTTTTCAAAATTCATTTAGCGGTCATCAGAATACATCAACCTACAAGTTCCATGGACGGCGGCGCTTATTTACCGCCAGATGATGTGTCTACTGTGCGTTTACAAACATACGATTTCACACATACAAAGATTTGTTCCGTGTAGGAATTGATACCGCTATTTGTGGCACGGTAGCTTAATAGTAATAGTAGTTACTATCATTCACTAGCCCATATTACTAAGAACTTCGACATGCCCAGTAATAAACTACAATTCTCACTGGACTCAACTAGACAGCCAATAATATTACAAACAAATGCTAAAAGGAAGGCAAAATAATTCCAATATGTATAAATATAAAGTACATTATAGTATGCGCTGCAATGTTACAAGCATATCGATATGGCGAGCCGTGCCAATGCATAGTAATGCCGACTCAGCGGAGTTGCAGAACTAACATTCCTAATAATGGATGCAGACCAACTACTTTTCGGTCGATAGGGGAAAATTGGTAACTGTTTTTTTAAAGAGAGTAACTAAATAAAAAAAAAGTATTTCAACTAGAGATTTTCATAACAACCACATTACGTCACGCCTTTTATTTAGAAGGCTTTGTATGAATTTGTTTTACGTTTAACGAGATTGAAATTAGAGCGCGTTCAGCACTCTGATTGGTTGGTTGCATTTGTGGCGATCAATCAGAGGGCTTACTTAGAGGTTGTTTTACGTTACATTGAACGAGATCGAAACAAGAGCGCGTTCGGCGCCATCGTTGGCCGGCTACAGTGAACCAACCAATTAGAGCGCCGAAAGCGCTCACGGTTCGATCTCGTTAAATGTAAAGCAAACTCGTACTAAGACCTCAGAGCGCCGAACGTGCTCTCGTTTCATTTTCGTTCAACGTAAAACAAACTCAACCTAAGGGCACTGGCAAAAATACATATGATACTGGCAGATGTATTTATGTAATGAAACATTTACTCTTAACCAGATTTTCCGCGAAAAAATTTAAGTAGTTCTTTGTCTGACTCGGGATTTTAAATCGATACCCTCTACAAGCACTCAACCAAAAAAAAATTTATGAAATCCCATTTAAATACCATTTTTTAACAGTTACCTCTACCCTCAGTACGAGTTTGCCTTACATTTAACAAGATCGAATCGAAAGTGCGTTCGGCGATCTGATTAGCTGACTCGAATAAATCAACTAATCAGAGCGCCGAACGCGCTTCGTTTCTTAACTAACTACATAACTTTAAACGTGAAGCAAACTCTTACTAAGCGTACTAAAGACGGAACTGAATATTAATAGAACAAAATATTATTTTTTATAAAAGCAGCAACGTCACGCCTTTTATCCCCGAAGGGGTAGGCAGAGGTACTCATTACGACACGTAATGCCGCTATACAATGTACACCCACTTTTCATCATTTGTATTATAAGTCCCATGTAATAGGGAGTGAGCCTATTGCCATAAACTGGACACAATTCCAGACTCCTTGCTACTACTGAGAAATTTTCGAAAAACCGAAAACACTCCAGTATTACTTTGCCCGACCCGGGAATCGAAAGCGAGACCCCTTGTTTGGCAGTCGCACTTACGACCACTCGACCAACGAGGCAGTATTATTTTTTATTTTCTAGTATAATAATGATTTCAAAGAACCACAGCACCCATCTTCCATTCACACAAAAACAACGCCACACTTACTCAGAACGCTCATAACTCAAAAGTATTATGGCTGCATAGAAAAACAGTTGCATAACAGAACTGCTCCTAACTAATATGATGCAAAATTTAGACGAGCATGCTTTGTGAATAACTTGTAGGAAATGTGTGGACTAGTTTATGTTACGACTGAGTGAAAAGTAAATACGTTTGTTCTGGAACGATCTATTATTTTTCATTATTATGTTTTTTTTGAGGGCGGAATATATTCCAATGACTTCTCCCGCCTTGGACAAGACGACAGGCAGTATCAGGCTCAGACTTATACTGACTAAAACCACCCCGTTCCTTCTCCTGCTTTTCGAGCCGGAGCCCCGGTAAACCCGCCAGGTAGTCCGCAGCTCCGGATAGGGGGCTGGTACCCTAGTGCCAGTTACTTCTCTGGATCGCCTACAGCGGCGTGCGATTCGGATAGTTTCCTTTCCTTTTTAAAAGGCGGGCAACCTAACTGTGACTTCTGTGGTGTTGCGGGTGTCCATGAGCGGCACTGATCGCTTACCATCAGGTGGTGCGTCTGCTAGTTTGCCTCCTATCCCATAAAAAATAGCAAAGACTTTCCACAAAGCTGAGGCTTTGTTAAATTAAATTCACATAATTTTTGTGAATCGATATTTTGTAATAAGGTGTGTCTAATGGCTATAACTAAACAACACACACGATTGCGTTCAACCTATTTATTTTTAAGTTGGTCAATTATCCAATGACTTGTCTCGCCCTGAGCAAAACAAAAGGGAATGTCAAACTCTTACTGATTCAAAACCATCCTGAAAATGTACCTGTTTGTAGACGATTAAGGAAGCTCTCAGAAATAAAAAAAAATAAGACTGAAATACTTACTTTGATATGTGTGAATTCTTTCTCTCATTTCGAGCTAGAGTACCTGTAGGAATAAAAATAAAAATAATTAGTATACAAACACTGCATTGGTATAAATTAAATGAAATTCCCACAGAATTTTGTAGAACAACTTAGGAAAGAAGAAAAAAGTCGAGATTCGTGAGCACTAGCTAGTTTTATATTTAGTTCTGCTAGTGAATACGTTGAATAAAACTTAATAATGAGAAAATAATTACCACGTTGAAGAGCAAAAGCGATATTTTCTTGAATAATGTACTTTGCTTATATTTAAATGGATGTATAATATAATTGTGAGTTTACTGTGATAAGGTGTATATATTGTACCCAATATTATCTGATTAAAAATATGGAATTATTTTAAAAATTGTTTGATAATCAATAATTAATACAAGAATAATAATTAATTAATACGATATTTATCTATTTATAAATTTGGAATACTTTTAAAAACTGTTTCTTTATCAATAATACGAGTAAGTGTGAGAGAGCCATGCTTCGGCACGAATGGGCCGGCTCGACCAGAGTGACACTACGGCCTCACAGAAAACTGACGTGAAACAACGCTTGCGTTGTGTAAGTGAGGTTACCGGAGACCCAAATACCCCCTTCCCAATTTTCCTAATCCATGATTCCCGAACAACCCTTAAATTCCTCTGGCGTTTTGGGTGTCTATAGTATAACTTGCCATCAGGAGATGCGTCTGCTTGTTTACCGGCTAAAACCATAAAAAAATCAATAACTGTTTAGAAATATCCCAAAAATAACTTTGCTTTTAAATGGAAAAAAAATCTCACTCTTCTCTTCTGCTATTTCTCATCAGCATCAAAAACCATTTTGTCCTCTCTATCTAACTTTAAAGACTAGTCAAGAACTTCATGGCTAACGGTGGATATTCTTCGAGAACTTTCTAAATGTACTTTGAATCACTTCCACAGCTCTCCAGGGCAGCCATACGGGTATTTGCAGAAGTCGATCAAGTTGACAAAAGTTTAAAGCATTATTTTACTCTAGGGGACGCTAAAATAAAAGGCTATCTGCATAGATTGGAGTTTGGAAGTTCATTGAGAAAAAAATGGGTGATAGTAAAATTTCAATCTGTGTTGTTGGTGGAATGAGCTCAAATTAAATGGAGATAAGGAGGTATGACAATTAAAAATCTATTTAATCCGAGAATTAGGTAATGAAAACATATTAGACACGTTTTTTTTTAAATTTTGGCATAATTATAAGAGCAAATACGTAAGTATAAAATGTACCTTGAAGTGACGTCACATGATATTTGAAATCTATATATCTTCAAAAGTACTTGTTTCCTTAAGAACATAAAAAATACGCGTCTAATATTTTGAAATATTTTTTTTATTTTTTTTATTCGGTATTTTTTTTTTTATTTTTACTAATAGCACGGAGTGTGCGCAAACTTCATTGGTATAAAAATCTAAATTATTCTTTGTTCTGTTCTCTCTCTTTATTTGCTTTACATAATATAAATAGAAGATCAGAATAAGTAACAAATAATTATCATTTCTTTGATCAAAAATTATCATTTACATCCAACATTTTCAATCTTCAATCCAAAGATCGGCTCGAATTTGCATCAAATTAATGTCAAATCGCTCTTCAAAGACACTAGCGCTCAACCGCTCGGTGGCTTAAATTGGAACTAACTTCGTAACGGTCTTTCAGTCGAGATGCGAAGCGCTCGCCATTGATTGAATATCTGTCAATCGATTTAGACGATTGGAAAGAGCTGTCAAAATCTGTGAAAGGTTGTCTGAAAAGTGTGTTGTTTAATTAAATAGATAATGATGTTCAAATATTATTATGTCAAATTGTTTTATTCAATAGGTAATGACATGCTGTTGAAAAAAAATTCGGTGTATTTTGTTTGGAATTGAAATACATATTTTTGGTATGGTATAAGACGGTACAACGAGCTGACGGATCACCCAATGATAAGCAATGGCCGCCGCCCATGACAATGACACAGTATTGTTTTTTTATACAATAAAAGAAAAAATTAATACCTGTCTAATATTATTTCATTACCGAACTGACGGAATACATTTTTTTCATACCCCGTCACCATCCCTGTTATCATAAGATTCGCCACATAATTTTGTTATTTACATTTAATTTTACGTAACTTAACAGCATCTATATATTAATACGTGATGCAAAAACTTTGGACACCTTTTTACGAAAATTGCGCGGACGTAGGAGCATAAAATTTGGTACACTTATAGTTTATGTGTAGTAGAAGTGCAGAACGCTAATATTTTTCAAAAATAATGCTTGAGTACATTAAATCAATAAATAAAACATTACACACTACCATGCATAGTATCTGATCGTATACATATGACAAAACGTCAAAAACGACAGACATTGCGATGATATTCTCATGTCTCATATGAATAGAGTTTTCCTGTTCATGATGCGTCGGAATATATTAATTTGAATTTTACAAAACTGATATTATAGCAATTCGTTAAATAAAAAATATCCTAGAACGTATGTTAAGTACTATTGTAAATTAAATCGCATATGATCGAATTTCGACCACTAGGCGACCACTAGTTAAATATAAATACACCAAAAAAAAAAAAACAAAAAACTTTCTCAATCTTGTAGTTCCAAACTCAAAATCATAAAAAAGCTAACCGACTTACCCATTAAAAAAAATAAACGTTAAAAAAGGGGTAAAAACTAAAAAGTGGAATCCAGCAATTTCCAAACGGTTTAGTTTAAAAGTACCCACTAGTGAACTAACTCCCGATGCACTGGAAACTTTCCGTTGCCTGTGGTTGCGGCTAGTGATGTGACTAATTAGTCGAGTTAATCGATGCTTGTTGGTAATCGACTAAGTTTAATGTCGATGAAATAGTCGAGTAGTGAAAAAAATTTAGGGGAGCACAGTTTAATGTTATTGGCATTTTTTGACTTTTGACGAATGTAAGCCAGGACAAATTTATTTCTCAACCCACCTTAATGTAATATTTATGGAATGAATTATTATGTTATCAGCTTACTCACGTAACTGTTAATAGTAATGCTAGAGGCTCCGAGCAGCATTCCGCGACACAGGACGCGGCAATTGTTACACTGCTACGTGATTAAACTGATAACATAATAATTAATTTAGTATGTCCCACGAAAGTTATAATAAAATTATTTATGGAATCAAATATAAAATAGACCAATTAATTGATTAAATTTCTTATAGTAATATCTTAAGTGTTTACTTAGATTTGAATTCATAAATACCTAATAAAATAGAAATGATCTCATTCTTGCAAAAATATTGGGTCTTAAATATTGAGTCCAAAAACTTAACCATATTACATTTTGACTTTTAACTAACGAAATGTGGGTTTAAACTATTCTATAAACACTTTTATATACCTTCCTTTAAAAAATAATCATAAATCTTAACTTTCTGCAATCTTAAACCGAAATCCTAATAAATTACCCTTCGACGTACCTAATAACTTCCTGCTATTGTAAAACGTATCTAACAATAGACAAACAAATGTCTTTGATTTCCTTTCACAAGCCAAAGGTTTAGAAAATAAATTATCATGAATTTGTGACCGTAAACATCATAAAATATATCACTGTCAATATATAAATTATTCGACTAAATCGACTTCTCGATTCGAACGTTCCCAACACTATTTCCTCTCGGTAAAGTTTCCTGCTTCCGAACCACTAATCCGTACTAAACTTTGTTAATAACTACGCCAATTTAGACTTTATGTACATAGCAATAAGGCGGGGAAGGTAAGTAAAATAAAATTTGTTTGAAAAAAAAGTTTTGCGTTGCGTTTCGGTGAAGTTTGAAACGAATTGTTCGGGCCCTTAATAAGTGGGGATTAAAATATTTTCGGATTCGCTTCTCTCTAAAAGTTTCCCTTTTTTTCGGAATGGATTTTAATTTTTTATTCCTTCTTGTTTTGTTTTATTGAAAAAAGAGGGTTTTTAAAGGATTATTTTCGGGTTTTTTAAATGTTTCCGACAAAATTGTTTTGCGAATTGTTGCGGACTTTGCAAGTTTATTTTTTTGGGCGTATTTCTATCGTAGTGTTTTAAATTGCTTTGGCTACACAGTTGGCACGGTGGCTGGGCTACCGTCTGTCGGGCAACGTGTAGCGAGAGAGATTCGATTCGATTTTATGTAATCACGCCTTTTATCCCGAAGGGATAGGCAGAGGTGTACATTATGTAATGTAACGTCATTTGTGTGTTTTTATCATTTGTGTTATAAGTCCACTGGGACTAGGGGTGAGCCTATTGCCATATTCTGAACACAATTCTAGACTCCGTGCTATTAAAAACCGAAAATAGCTCAGTAATGATTTGCCCGACCGGGGAATCGAACCCGAGAGCACTTGTCAGACAGTCACGCTTGCGACCAATTCACTAACGAGTCAGTCGAGAATTAAAAATAAAATATATATCCATTTGAAAAGTCCGTCTGTAGGATTTATATACAATTTGTATTGACTGCCAAGTTGATACTATAAACGTTTTTAACTGTTGAATGGACAGATTGAATGAATTATTTTTATTTTTTATATATATCGTTATTTTAAATTGTAGCATAAAGCTGAGTTTTTATACTACTATGTCGTAGTTATACAATGTTATACAATCAATTGCGACTGCACAGTTGATGCGGTGTCTGGGTAACAGGCTGCCGCGCAACGTGTAGCTGGTTTGATTCCCGCACAACGCTATAGAGTTTTTTACTCGATCTTTTCCATTCGAAGCTACACTTTGGAACGAGCACCTATCTTTACTGACAGACAGACTGACGGACAATTCAATTTGACGTTTCAAATAAATGCTTTCATTTTGATTTTGACTTTAAGCAACTCTTTGTGTGTTCCATAAACTAGGTATGAGCTGACTTGGGTGATAAGAAACTTTTAATCCCATGGGAACACGAGTGAAGCCGTTAGTTGAAGCAAATATTTTAGAAAATTTTAAAGTATCGCATCAATTCAAAATTTAACACATTGAACGCCGTGGTGGTCACCGGTGACCGACGTTAGCGGATTTGCCTTCAACAGTTTCCTATTGGCAGTCAAAGACTTAAAAATGACGCCTTTATTTAGCAACCAATTACAAACCGGCAGTTTTAGTACCGAAAAAAAAAAATTAAAACTTTCCCTTCACAGTGCGCATAAAATAGTGCGTCGATTCATTCCATTACGCTGTCAGGTACACACGGCAACATATCGAGCTATACAGAACCAGTTTATATTGATCTCCCTTTGTACAATCTTTACATACATTCGACGGTCAGTTTATACTGGTTGGTTAGCTTGCTGCATGGAGCTATACAAAACCAGTTTATCCTGATCTCCCTTTGTACAATCTTTACATACATTCGACGGTCAGTTTATACTGGTTGGTTAGCTTGCTGCATGGAGCTATACAAAACCAGTTTATCCTGATCTCCCTTTGTACAATCTATCCGCACATCTATCTAAGTGTGGGAGAGCCATGCTTCGGCACGAATGGGCCGGCTCAACCGGAGTGATACCACGGCCTCACAGAAAACCGACGTGAAACAACGCTTGCGTTGTGTTTTGTTGTGTGAGTGAGGTTACCGGAGGCCCAATTCCCCCTTCCCAATCTTCCCCAACCCCGATTCCCGAACAACAACCCTTAAATTCCTAACTCCCAAAAAGCCGGCAACGCACTTGTAACGCCTCTGGTGTTTCAAGTGTCCATGGGCGGCGGCGATTGCTTACCATCAGGTAATACGTCTGCTCGATTACCGGCTTGTTTCATAAAAAAAAAAACATTCGAAGGTCAGGTTAAACTGGTTCTGTATAGCTTGTGTTGAATGTACGGCCAACTGTAAACGAACTGGGACAATGCGTGGAAACTTCTGGAACAACTGTCTGCTGGTGACGGCTGGAGTTATTGCCAGGGACGAGATTGGAAGGTGGAACTGAAGTTTGAAGGTAGTGTGGATAACTGGATGTGGGTGGGGGGTTTTTAAATTGTGGTGTTCAGTATTAGAGCAAGATTTAATAAAGTATAGAAGTTTCATTAAAATAAATTATTGTTATTGAAAATCAAAAATCGAGATCCTAGATATCGAAATCGGATTCGGAGCTGCGGACTACCTAGCGGGTTTACCGGGGCTCCAGTTCGAAAAGCAGGAGTAGCAACGGGGTGATTTTTAGTCAGTAAGAGTCTGACACTCCCTTTTGCCTCGCCTAAGGCGAGAGAAGTCATCGGATGATTTTCCACACTCAAAAAAAAAAAAGATATCGAAATCGAGAATCAGTCACTCTTATCTATAATATAAAAACAAGTCAGGTTTTCCTTCTTGACGCTATAACTCCAGAACGCACGAATCAATTTTCATGGTTTTGCATTCGTTGGAAAGGTGTCGAGCTTCGTGAGGTTTATAGCAAGCAGGAAAACAGGGAAAATAATTTGTGCCGAAACGGAGTTCCCTGCGTTTGTTAGTAAAATATATTTTCATTAAAATATGTAAATGATTGTTATTGAAAATCAGAAATCGAGATCCTAGAAATCTAAATCGATACTCATGTTTTTGAGTCTATAGTTAAGGTCATAGCTAATAGTCAATGTCCACATCATTTCATAACATCAAACATCTCCATCTTTCTCCCACAAAAAACAGACAATATCTATACATATAATAAAATCGTAGAAAAGTGCTGTCTGTACATTGAAAATAAAAATAAAAAAAATAGCAGGGGTTATTGTTATGTCGATGTCGAACCCAAAAATGTAATTAACTTTTTTTTTGTCTGTTTGTCTGTTTGTCTGTTCGTCTGTGCGCGCTAATCTCAGAAACGGCTGATCCGAGTTGGATGCGGTTTTCACGAATATATTGTGGGATGCTTAAATTTACATTTAGTGTTTGTTTCATGTCAATCGGTTCATAAATAAAAAAGTTATGTCAAATTAAAGAATCACGTCGAACATTCTATGCTTATACCATTAATCTCCGCAACTATTTGACGGATTTGGTTGAAATTTGGTACAGATATAGTTTAGAACCTTAGAAAGGACATAGATATATTTTTATTTCAAAAATCAAAAAATAAAAATAAGAAATAAATTATTTATAAATAATTCTATGTCGATCGTTACACGACTTCGGTTCATGTTATTGTTTTAATTTATCGAAAAAAAGTAAATAAATAGTAAAAAGGTATGAAAAAAATAATATCAATATAATAAAACATTTAGTACAAAGAAAATGCTCTAACGGAGTATAGATAATTCTATGTCGATCGTTACACGACTTCGGTTCATGTTATTGTTTTAATTCATCGAAAAAAGTAAATAAATAGTAAAAAGGTATGAAAAAAATAATATCAATATAATTAAACTTTTAGTACAAAGAAAATGCCCGAACGGAGTATAAATAAATAATCCAAGTTGTCTTTATCCTCGATAGATGGCGTTGGGATCGAAATAGATCGCGCTATGGTTTCGTTACATTCATTTGGTTGGGTATCGGCCGAGCGCTTCGGTACTATCGTAGAAAAAGTGTATTATCAGTCGTATGATTATTATTTGTCTGTAGTGGTCCTGCTGTTTCGTATATTCTAAATTGGTTTCGTTGTATTTGTCAATTAATAAGTTTATTTGTTGGGTTTTCCTGGTGGTTAAACTATTTAACGTAGGTTTAGTTTGATATCGATTATTAGTAGTTACTGTAGTTAGTTTTTTTAATAAAATTGTAAGTCTAATATTTTTTTTAATTAGATTAGATTTAAGTCGTTTCTTTTAAATTATTTAGTTTAAGCTTGGTTATTATAGCATAGAGGATAGGTTGTAATATAGTTTCTTTTTTAATTGTTATAAATTCGTAATTCGTAGCTTTCTTTAGTTTTAAGTCAGTTTAAGTCCGTTTTTAAACTATTTTTTCAATGCCCTAAGTGAGTATACATCTATTAAATTCAAACGCAGAGCTCATTATGTTGATTTTTGAAGAGTTCCCTGGAATATCTTCCACATCTCATTTTTGAAGAGATCCCGCGAGATCGGGAACTATGTGGTTAAAACCAAAAATTTGCCGGAAGTCACTATTCCACGCAAACGAAGTCGCGGGCAAAAGCTATAATTAATAAAAACAAACTCTCAAACATATAATCACACACAATTAAGTTCATTTTCCGACAACAACAAAACAGCTCATGATTGGCCGGCAAAAATCCAATTTAATCGTTCACGAAGATTGCAACTATGCATCAATTAGAACAGACAATAGCCAGGGGAATCAATTAATTAAGTAAAAAAAAAGTAGAAGTGGCGGATATCGCGAACTCGCTTCGAGAGAAGTGCTTCCGGACAGTCTACTCCGCAATTTTAGTAGACTAGCTGGGCAAGTTTTTGTGCAGTTGCGGACACAATTTGTGGCGCACTTTTGGTTGGGGAAGATTTTTCCTTGTTTTTTTTGTTAAGATTTGTTTTTTTTCTTTTTCGTTTTGTTGTTTTTTTTTATAAGCAGTTGTATTGTAATTATTTTATATCTTTTTAATCATATTCATCGATGATTAACATTAATTTTATTTCGTATTTAAATATTATACTTATTTTTATTGCTGCTCTTCGGTCGAGGTTCGATTCCCCGGTCGGGCAAAAAATTGCTGGGCTTTTATCCGATTTTCGAAAATTTCTCAGTAGTAGCACGGAGTCTGGAATTGTGCCCAGTATGTGGCAATAGGCTCACCCCCTATTACATGGGACTTATAACACAAATGGTGAAAAGTGATAAAAAGGCAATGATTATGAAATAACAACATAACTCATTTGACAACTTTAACATACTACCATCGTTGACTTTTTATTTAAATGTCATTCAAATGGTATTATAAACTAAAATTTAAAAAATTAAATGCTTTTAACAATTGGTTTTCAAAACATGGGTCCGAGTTCCACTTTGGAAAAGTGTTATTGTCAATTCCAAAGTTTTCTAAAACAGCACGGGCCTTAAAATGGTGGCAGGTGTTGGACAATAGGCTCGCTCCTTATAATAATGGGACTAATAACATAATTGGTGAAAAGTTCCGTTGTTATGCACCTCTTTCTCTGTAATCAAGAAAATAAAAGACGAATAAATTACGTTCTAGGAAGTAATCGTAACAATTTGTAGAAAAACCACACTTGACTAGTCATTTATTAAGTCTATTTTCGGATAACTAAAAACTACAACAATAATAAATAGCAGCACATTCACATACACATCAACTGCCTATAAGTGGCCACTGCTGGTTAAAATATCGCGTGACGTCACTTTTAGATACGTTTTATACGTTGAAATGTCGTATTTGCTTCCATTCCTAAACTTTTATTCATTTTACCTAAATATTGTAATCGTATACTGTAATGACAATGTAAAAAATACGTGTTTAATATTTTTTCATTATCTAACTGACGAACTAAGTAGATTTTCAATGTTCATACCCCATCATCGTCCCTCTTACAGTACATCACCAGTTATTTTTAAGAAGAGAAAATCATTCAATGGCTTCTCTCGCCTTGAGCGAAGCGAGGGAGAGTTTCAGACTCTTACTGACTAAAAACCACCCCGTTCCTACTCCTACTTTTCGAGCCGGAGCCCCGGCAAACCCGCTAGGTAGTCCGCAGCTCCGGATCAGAGCAAATTACCAGTTACCATTGTAAACAAAACTAAAGGAACGTGCTCAGTATATTACTCCTGTACACTGTATTATAATAATATTACTTTATTATTTATTGTCTCCGAGTAACCATTAAGATATGATTTACAACTGTTGAATGTTGAAATTTCTATCGTTCGTAATTTATTATCGTAGTGTATAAATACTGAAATTGCTTCGCGTTTACATAATTTCGCTTTAATGACCTAAATACGTTGAAGGTTTCTGCGTGGTTTAGTTTGTGAATTAGTGTTCGTTTTGGGTGTTTTATTAATACATAGGAATTAATCTTATGAATATTTTTTGTATTATATTCAATTAACAGTTATTCAGCACAACTGTTTTGGAAAAGAGAAGAATTTTCTGTGCTAGCCTGGTATTATGTCCGATGTATGACTGATAGACTCATCTTGTACTACATTGGTATTCTAATATAACTTCTGACAATTTGGTGTAACATAAAAAATACTAGTTCCACCCACATAATAATCATAACTCTTACTACCGTACTCAGAAACATATTTTCATTATTACTTAAACTGTTCCTCAGTAATGATTTTGTTCTGAAAACTATTGCTGAGGACTTGGTTAAGTAATCATTAAACGATTGTGAGCACGGCGGTTAGAGTTTACTTATTTTTCAATAGAACAACATTTTCTTCTTGCACAAATACATAAAAAACCTCAAACAACAAAATAAATATTCCATAAACTTATCACAATACCATTCTAACTAACAAAATAAACAGAGCACTATTTACACAACCAAAACTATAAAATGATCAAAATGAAATTTAATTTTCGTTGTACCGATAAATTTGCAAGCAAGTGTACCAACTAAATATTTGGTAGAGCGAAACAGGCGAGCGAAATGTTCTCAAACTTTTACTGGCCACGTACAGCGCAGCGATAGAAACGTACGTGTGTATTTATTTGTTTTCTATGTATATTTATATGTAGGTATATGAGTATATATCTTCTATGTAATATGACGAATGGATCTATGTAGGTATGTAGTTCTAAAAGATAAACTTTGAGAGAAGGCTTAGGATATATTTTTAGTGAAAGATAGTGTTAAAGTTATTTCATACTAGCTTCTACCATAAGTTTTGTAGTAGGATAAAAAGTATCCTATTACCCAAGACAGCTCATACTATGTCTGTGTACCAAGTTTTATCTAAATCTGTTCAGGAGTTTCAGCGTCATTTTTTTTAATATTTGTGTATACGTTACCCCACACTAGGATTTTCTCTCACGTCATGGGTACATTTACAAACATACAATTTCATGCACATAATACCCAAACCCAAAACAATAATTAATGGATCACAGAAAGAGCTGTTCCGTGCGGGAATCGAACTCGCTACACGTTGCACGTCAGCCATTTGCCCAGCTACCGCGTAAACAAAGTTTCACATTTTTAATATTAAGTGTGATTACAGTTAATGATTAGAGAGCATGATTAGAATTTATAATAGTAAATGATTAGAGAGCTTTGGGAGATAAAGCAGTATTAGTTGGTGCAAATATTAAATTGGAGATTTTATCTATAGAAGGTTCAAAGATAGATAGATAGAAGATAATCAAAAACACAACATATATTTCCAATAAAATGCATTCCACTGACACCTTCAAAATCAATTCACACTCATACAAAAATCTTTTCAACCACAAACAAAATGGTCTAACAATTATGCTCGCAACTGTACCCATAATGTTCGATAGCACGGACCGGGAAGCGGACGCTCTCAAACTTCTGTTAACCAAACGTAACTTGCACGGTAACTAGAAGAGTACTTGTGTTTGAGACTGTACCACGGACTGTGTGTATGTGTGTGTGTGTATACCAGTTATTGGCTTGTAACACATTGATTTTAAGTGATTTGGGACGGTGGTGTAGTATGGTTTATGTTTAAACTGTTGTGGTTTGGTTTGGGCTTTTGTGATATTTTATATTTGAATGTCATAGATTTTATACTATCTACATTGTAAAAACTGTTACATGTACTACAAACTGTTTTTTTGTATAAATAAAGTTATTATTTTTTTTTAATGGGAGAAATAATCCCATGTCTTCTCTCGCCTCGGACGAGGTGAGATGGAGTGTTAGACGCTTACTGACCAAAAACTACCCCGTTCTAACTTCTGCTTTTCGAGCCGGATCCTCGGTAAACCTGCTAAGTAGTCTGCAACTCCGAATTTTAGTCAAGTTTTACGGAGTTTAGAATTATTACATCTATAGATCATGAGACTATAAGTGGCAATAGGGTAGATAAATAATTTCCATTTTATGTCCGACTTGTTTATTTTAAAATATTAAACACATATTTTTTATTTTCTTTTGAAATCAAATACTTTCGAATGTATATTGATTTAAAATGTCGCCTGAAGTCACTTCTGGGTAACGTTTTATACGTAGAAATGACCTATTTGCTCTCACTCCTAAACTTTAATTTCTTTTATCTAAGTATTGTCATTTTATATATTACCAAATAAAACAAGTAATGTGAAGCTAGCTGGGTGATTCTTCAAAAAAAGTCACAAAAAGTTAACGGCGTCATTATCCTCACCCAAAAGTTAACCATTCTGGCGATTGAAACACAAAATTTGGTTTCAATAAATTAAGCTGTGACACTGCTCTCAACTCTCAATAAATTAAGCTACCACGATGCTTAATAACGCGGGAGAATAATGATTTGTTAAATAAAAGTTAAAGTTTTTTGAAGAATCACCCAGCTGCCTATACCAAATTGTAGCTTCGAATAGAGAAGAACGATCAAGAAACTCCATTCGTTACTCTTAAAAAAAAAACAATATCATTGAACGTTGGATCGTTACTAATGATGTACATTTTTTTCTGCAAATAAGTGTAATGTTTCACAAATATCTTGATAATATAGAAGCCTGAAAAACACTAGCGCTTACTGAAAGTAATGAACGTACAAATTGTATTTTGATTTCGGTACAATTATTGGGGTCGCTGACTCGTTGGTCGAGTGGTCGTTAGTGCGACTGCCGGACAAAGGGTGTCGGATTCGATTCTCAGGTCAGGCAAAGTATTACTGAACTTTTTTCGGTTTTTAGAAATTTCTCAGTAATAGCACGAAGTCTGGATTTGTCCATGGCAATAGGCTCACCCCCTATTACTTGGGACTTTAACAGAAATAGTGAAAAGTGGGTGTACATTGTATAGCGGTAGTATATACGTGCCTTAATGTGCACCTCTGCCTATCCCTTCGGGGATAAAAGACGTGACGATGCAAAAAAGAATAAGTGTAATGTTCCACATATATCCTGAAAAACACTAACACCTACTGAAACTAATGAACGTACAAATTGTATTTTGATTTCAATATAATTATTGGGGTCACTGACCGTCCTACAATATGTATGTATCTAATTATACATTAATGGGGAGACTGAGGTAATTAATGTAGTTAATATCTAGATTATTTTGCTAGTAAATTAATGTTATATAACATAAGTTGCGCTTGAAGAGGTAGGCAGACTAAACCCGTTTCTAACTTATTATATTCAGGGGTCTATCAGTTCTAGAGCTGCGGACAATTTAACGTTACCGGGGCTCCGTCTCAAAGTAGGAGTAGGAACGGGATGGTTTTTAGTTTAGTACGAATCTCACACTCCCTTTCACCTCACCTAAGGCGGGACAAGAAGTAGAAAGATATAACCCGTTAAAAATAAAAAAAACAAAAAAGGAGTTTCTTAGTGAGCCCTTACTTTTTTACTTAAAACAAGTTGGCACCGTGTCAATAAATCAATTTTCAAAAAGCCTGAATAGGACAACAAACTGGTACCTGATACGTATTGCTCGGTAGTAATGCTTGCGGTCACTCGCCTAACGAGGTAGTGATTTTAGTCTATTAAAGTTTTAGTCCTACCTAAATAGTGTTGGAACTTTGCGAGAAAATAATCTGAATTTAATTTTACTGAGTCCAAAAAATTTAAATATTTACAATATAAATTAAAAAAAGCATTTAAAAATAATAACACGACAACATTTACTAATCGCTACACCAGGATATCTTTATCCCGGGGGCCGCATTAATAACTCCGTCCATTACTCACCGTAATTCCCGGGATAGTCCGGGATGTCAGCACTAATCCCGCGAGCCCGGGACCACGGTGTCGCATCACTGGGAACAATGGTTTGTTAATTAGATATGAATTACAATTGAAGACTAATTAGTTTAATGTAGTTATGCTAGGGTTGTCTGTAGTTGGTATTAGTGATGTAAATCCTTGGTTTAGTTGTAGTTGTATATGTCTTCGTGAATGTTAACACTTTATAAGTTTTTAAACTGACATGGTCAGTAACACTATTTTATTTTATTCAACTACTACATACTACATTAGGATTTTCTCCTGTGTCGTGGGTGCGTTTACAAACATACAAGTTCACATACACATGACACCCAAACCCGAAACAACAATTTGTGGATCACACAAAGAGTTGCTCCGTGCGGGAATCGAACCCGCTACCCGTTGCGCGGCAGCCAGTTGCCCAGCCACCGCACCAACCTTGCATTCAATCATTAGGACTTGAGATGGGATATTTACCATGGTTGTTTCTTACGTGATCATGGCGCTTGCAACAGTGCCGAAATATTGGAAACTTATAGACATAAATAAACATGACAAATATCTCGCTTCAAGTTGTTAATACTTCGTCTATATTTTTATGTAAATGGGGTATTTCGGGACGAACTTGACACATATGACATGGACGGACCATTAAACCTATGGATTGGTCATAAAAAGCGTTACATAGAGAGGAGTGGAAGGAGAGTAGGGAGGCCTTTGCCCTGAAGTGGGACGATCATTTGACTACACGGTTGGTGCGGTGGCTGGGCAACTGGCTGCCGTACAATGTGTAGCGGGTTCGATTACCGCACGGAGCAACTCTTTGTGTGATCCACAAATTGTTGTTTCGGGTCTGGGTGTCATGTGCATGTGAAATTGTATGTTTGTAAACGCACCCACGACACAGGAGAAAATCCTAATGTGGGGCAACGTTTTTTAAAAAAGAAAAGAAAAGAAAAGATCATGGCTGAAAAAAGAAAGCATAATGTAAATAAGCAGACATATCAGCTGATGATAATTAATCCATGCTACCCATGAACGTTCGAAACACCATGGAAGTTCAATTCATAATATGCTTTTGACACGACTGCTCCAGGTCAACCAGAGTGATACCAAGGTCCCTCAAGAAATTGCGTGAAACACCACTTGGGTATGCCAAGTGAGTGAGATTGCCACAGGCCCAATTCTTATATTTAAGCAGCCGGCAACGAACTTCTTACTCTTCTGATGTTGTGCGTCCAGGGCCCGTTATCCATATCCCATAACAAAAAAACGCATACCCAATCTTTTTACCCGACTGCGCCAGAAGTTGGGTTATGTTTTTCGAGAGTATGTATGTATAATTGTTTGGCCTTTTTTTTGTAATTGGACCTTTAATATTACTTCAGATATAAGTTTTATAGCATTTTATTTATGCATCATTTTCGTTTGACACGACTTAATAAAAACCATGTACTATATATTATAGCCGTGGGCGGCGGCCCGTTAGTAATTATAATATGTACGTGTACATGCATCGACCAATAAATAATGTTCAGCTTGCTATAAAGTCATATAAATGAAACATTAATTAACTTTTACATACAAAATTACAACCCAGTGAACAATTGTTTATCGAACAATTACTCCGTACTAACCTATTTTGCTCGATAATTCACTATTTTTTTTTTTTAATTTAACTAGTTTCTCACAGCGGTTTCACCCGCGTTGCCGTAGTATAAAAAGTATCCTTTAAGTGTGGGAGAACCATGCTTCGGCACGAACGGGCTGGTTCAAAAGGAATGAAGCCCAATTATCCCCCCCCCCCCTATCCTAATCTTCCTAATCACCGATTTCACAACAACCCTTAAATTCCTAACCCTCAAAAGGCCGGCAACGCACTTGTAACGCCTTTGATGTTTCAAGTGTCCATGGGCGGTGGCGATTGCTTACCATCCGGTGATCCGTCTATTCGTTTACCAGCTTATACCATAAAAAAACATTATCACCCAAGGCAACTCATATCCTGTCTGTGTACTAAATTTTATCAAAATCCGTTCAGTAGTTTCATTGTGATTGACGGATAAACATACAAACAAACAAACTTTCACAAAATATCTTGACCAATGACAAGCGAAAATGCGATCGAGCTCAATTCAAAAGGTTCAAATTGATAATTACAGAATAACCAAGCAGGTTACAGGCTGTTAATAATAATAATAATTTTAATGAATAATCTAATTAAAGCTTCATAAACAAAATAAATGATTGCATTAGCACTGTTGCTAATCATTTATTTTGTTTTAATATTTATTGTGGCTTTCATCATAAAACCACCAGTTAAACAATATCATAATAATATAGCTGATTGCTATTTTAGTGTAGAAATCGTTAAGTGAGGACTACAGTGTCGAATTTGACTCCGGTTCAAGTGATTAGCTGGTTCATCCGAAATAACTAAATTGTTACGGGGAATATTTCAAATTTAGGAGAATTGGGAAGATTCAACAAAGCACATTATAATTATTCTTGTAGATTCATTAAAATAACTCGCTATGATACTACGCAAAGTAATGTGATGCGCTACGTTTGCTACGACGCTACGAAATGTGAGCGTGATGCGCTACGCTCGCTACGACGTAGCACTAATACCATCGGTATTGGCGGTTTGACTATATCTACCGTTCATGTCATTAACTACATATTATCAAATAGCACTTCCTTTAATAAACTTCCTTAGTCGGCTGTAATGGCACCCATTGGAAGAGCAGCGGTGGGGACTAATTCATTCTACTTTAACCGCCGTCACATGATGGTAAGCAATCGCCGCCGCCCATGGACACTTTGAACACCAGAGGCGTTACAAGCGTATTGCCGGCTTTTTGGCAGTTAGGAATTTAAGGGTTGTTGTTCGGTAATCAGGGATTTGGAAAATTGGGTCTGGGTTGGGCCTCCGGCAACCTCACTTACACAACGAAACACAACGCAAGCGTTGTTTCACGTCGGTTTTCTGTGAAGCCGTAGTATCACTTCAGTCGAGTCGGCCCATTCATGCCGAAGCATGGCTCTCCCACACATGTAATTTAACCGCCGTACAAGCACGATATACAACTACATTGATCCTATTATATCCACAAACACTATTAAAATCGGACGTCAACAGATCACCAGCGTTACTAGAGATAAAATTTAACGCATCACATCGACTGGAGTGGCTCGTAAATCTGGTATAGTATTTACTACATAACATTATACTCCCGTCCGTATCTGCCATAAACAGGCGGTGTGAAAGTTAGTGGAATTTAATGCCTCACTCCCAATTTAACATTTCAACGCTTTAGTGTTGTTACTTTGTCAGTTTTAACTCTGTAAGTTGGGCTGGTAATGAGTATTTTAGGATTTTCCTGTTAGTTTTTTATAGTTTCAAAACAATTTGGTTCTCATTTTGCATGTATGTTTGTGTACAATTTTCTCGCGTTCTGCAGAACTGATTTTTTTTATGGAATTGGTGGCAAACAAGCTAACGAGACACCTGATGGTAAGCGATCAGCGCCGCCCTTGGACACCCGCAATACCAAAGGAGTCACATGTGCGTTGCCGGAAAATTTAATAAATTTTCAGCGTAGTATTTTTCAGACTTATGATGTTTTACGGAAATTATCTGATTTACAAAAAAAAAAAAAATATAGGCATAAAGTAAAGTAAATACAAGGCGAATCACTTTAAAAAAAGGTTTATTTAGAAAACAAAACGTAGTTCTTTGTTTAGATTTTAGATTTTTTGTCGTCAAAATTGTAAGCGTAGTAACAGAGTAAGTTCTAAGAAGCTGAAAGAAAATGTTTGGTTTTTAATAAACAATAGAATGTTTTAAATATTTTTTAGACATAGCTACCCAATGAAACTAGATGTGGTTTCTAGTACACAATCTACACAAGGTCGATTTAATTATTGAAATTAATGCCCATTTTGATATTACGCTTCATCAAAACCTTGTTTCGGCTAGTGACTTCACCGGCGTTCCCGTAAAATAAAAAGTAGCTTATGTTTTATTCGTATAATCTACCCCTGTTCCAAATTTTATCCCGATCCTATAGCCCTTTTGATCTTATAGAATAACAAACACACAAATTCACAAACATCGCAATTATAATAGCATGGCGACACATTACAAGTGACAGATGACAGAAGTCGTCCATAGACAATCAACGGATGACGTCATAAATATCCAGCATCGCACTTGTGAAGTTTACGTGCGAATAAACAGGGGTAGAAAATCACAACGAACAACAGTTGGGCAGAAAGCCCGTCAGGCAAGATCACCTCGCCTGGTCGGAGGATCCTCCTTTTCTTAGGAAACTTTACTCTCTGTTCCCTAAAATATTAAATAAGATCCACTCTATTCTCTCACATCAAACCATAGCACAAAATCCTCCAAAAATACATTACACTCAACCTTATTTATTTCACTAAAATTGCATTGACCTGGTTTTCAAAAACTGTCGACAAAAGTATCCAATGCTGGCATTTTCGACACTCCAGCGAGTTCAGTACGGTTAATGATACTTGCATGCCCTTAATTACATTTCAAAACAAATATAGTAATGAGAGTACTATCATTATTCATTGATGGTCATTTTGTTGGGGTAATTGAATTGAATTTTGATATCCATTGTTACGAAACAATATAATATGCTAGCTTGCTACCATTGATTGTGGTAGCGTGACCAGGATGAATAGTAGCCTAAATAATATTTATAATATTCTGTTCAAAGTCAAAGTCAAAATTATTTGTTTGAAATATACCAGTAAAGTGCTTTTGAACGTCAAAGTAAATGTAATAATATTAAAAATGCTTATCTGTCGGTTAGTCCTATTATAAAGCTATATGCTAAAGATGTAGATTCTTATTGAGAAGAACGAACAAGAAACTCCATAGATTACTCTTTTTCAATCATATTATCAGAGTAATAATGTAACCAAGTATTGACTTGGTTACATCATTTCAGAAACATTATTCCTATGTTGTTTACTGTGATTTTTTTTCTGGCATGAGCCCATAAACAAGCTGACGGATCACCTGATAATAAGCAATCGTCACCGCCCACAGACACCCGAAACATCAGAGGCGTTACAAATGCGTTGCCGGCCCTTTGGCTGGTTAAGAATTCAAGGGTTGTTGGGAAATCGGGTATTGGGAAGGGGTAATTGGGCTTCCGGTAACCAACTCACACAACGCAAGCGTGGTTTCATTCGTGCCGAAGCATGGCCCACACTTTAGCAGATTTTCTGTCAATATCCAAAAGTCTATTAATCAAATTACTTTTCTTTGTCTCTTAAAATAAATTCAAGAGAAATTCCTCTCATTGCGTCCCAGACTTTACAAGTACCAGTACAGTCGCGAACATAAAACTTTAAAGCCAATAAAACCGGTACCATCTCCAACATAGCTGATAAGCACTTTTTTATTTAACTGTACCGCTCAACCGATATACTGCAAAGTGAATATCCGAAGCGTAAAAGTTTTATTTTTAAAGGTTCTCAGCTTTTTAATGACATATTTTTTTAAGAACGTTGGTTACTCCAATGTCGTTAAAATTGTATAATATAGGAACCTAGTATTTATATTCAAAGAATCTTGAGACGTTTTTACAAAAAGTAAATTCGTAGTGGAGAATACATTTTAATCCGTTATTTTGCGACTGAGAAATTCTTACTAAATGTATTATTATGTTATCGACTTACTCTCGTAACTGTTTGACGAGGAACTCGATTAGTTTCAAGCCATGCTAGAGGATCATAATCATAACCAGCATTCCGCGACACACGACACGGCGTTTGTCGAAAGAAAGTTATAATAAAACTACTAATTAGTGACTGCCTCGTTGGACGAGGGGTCGTAAGTTGAACTGCCAGGCAAAGGCTTTCGGAGTCGATTCCCGTATCTGGCAAAGTATTGCTGCGCTATTATCGATTTTTCGAAAATTTCTCAGTAGTAGGAGTCTGAAATTGTGTCCAGTATGTGGCAATAGACTCAATCTCTATTACATGAGACTTATAACACAAATTGTGAAAAGTGGGTGTACATTGTACAGTGGCATTTTGTGCCGTAATGAGCAGTAATGGGCCTTTGGGGATAAAAAATACATAACTGGTGAAAAGTAATAGGTATAACAATTATTATTGTATAATTAGTATTTCTATAGTAAGAAGATAATTACCGTTGGTACTGATGCAGTATATGGTAGTGATCTTCCTTTCTTTGCCAGTTGATTGTAATAGCGGTACCTGGAACAAAACAAAAAATCATTATTTTTAAATTAAATATCAAAGTTTTTCAAAATAAAACAAAATTATATATGACGATGATGATAACGATGATGATAACCATTGTCTTGTTAGGCGAGTGGTTCAAAACTCATCTGCTCAGTTTAAGGTTGCGTTGCCGGCCTTTTGGGGATCAGGAATTAAGGGTTGTTCGAAAATTGGTGATAGCAGCATGACAATAGCCGTGTCGTGTGTCACGGAATGCTGCTCATAAATATGAACCTCTAGCATGGCTTGGAACTAGTTTAGTTCCTCGTTAAACAGATACGTGAGTAAACCGATAACAGAATAAGTAACCCTTTTTTATTATTTTTAAGGGGAGAAAATCATCCAATGACTTCTCCCACCTTGGTCGAGGTAAGAGGGAGTGTCAGACTCTTACTGACTAAAAACCACCCCGTTCCTACTTCTGCTTTTCAAGCCAGAACCTCGGTAAACCCGCTAGGTAGTCCGCAGCTCCGATACTTAATAAGTAACTCTATATTTTTTTAATTAGGTGTATAATTTGAATACTGGTCACTTGGGCAGAGCCATAATTTAATTTTATAGTGCCTATAAACTTGGTCCTAAGATCTGAAAACCGTTGTCCTTTTAAGAACTCAAATAAAATTCAAGGTAGCTTTGTATTTCACAATTAACGGGCCAAATTAGAATTCAAAACAATTTGAATATAAGGGCCCCGTTTGTTTTACGCTCAGTCGTAAAGGTTTAATTTGTTTTACGCATAATAAACTTTAATTGCGTTACACTTGAGATTATAAGTTATTGGTCTGAAGGTCCTTAAAGGTGGGGGTTCAATTATTGTTACAGTTATTATTTTACATGGTAATTAGTGTTGGTGTTTCCCTGAAAAGGTAAGTTGAAGTATGTGTTATTATTATGTATATTCGTTACATATCACGGAACCACAGGGTCCCGGACCTTTGGAAGGCGTACGAGGAGCCGAAGCCAACTCGCAGAGGCCCGTTGAACAATTTCAATCTAAGTGAAATAGGACATCAGCCGCCAATTATCCCTGTATGCACTATGGAAGTGCACCAAATATTATTATTATCGCCGTTCTAAATTTTATATACGCTAACGTCACACCTTTTATCCCCGAAGGGATAGGCAGAGGTGCACATTATGGCAGGTAATGCCGCTACATAATGTACACCCACTGTTCGCCATTTATGTTACAAAAAGTCATCAGGAGCGCTCTCTAATAAAATCATGATATCTCTATTTGGTTGGATTTGTTAGTTCATTCGTGCCAGCCAATTAAAGGGCTTATTACGAGGTTGTTTTACGTTGAACAAAATCACGTTTGGCGCCATCATTGGCCGACTGTAATTAATCGACCAATCAGAGCGCCGAAAGACCCTCGTTTCGATCGTTTAACGTAAAACAAACTCGTACTAAGGCGTCCGTTGACAGTCAAGGACTGTTGATGATGATGATAATTTTCATTAGCACTTAGTCTAAATCTAAATATTCTACCTAAAACGTGTTCAGTATCCTCAGTGTCTTATTAAATCTGTACCTCTTAAGAAAAGCGCTTTTTTCTCCTGAATAGTCTTACTTAATACTGATAAATTATAATTACAAAGCTTGCCGGACTAAATGAAGAAAAACGCGAGAATTTTCCTTTAGCCCTCCTTTAGCGTTTTAATACTGTTTTATGAAATTGTTTGTTCTTAGGTATGTATATTATGTATGTGTATAATGAACTTCACTGTAGAATATTGCGTTATCAAGGTAGGCTGTTAGGATATATTGGAGATTTAATTTATTTTTATTTTGTAGAAGAGGTGTATATTGTAGGATGCATACAGCTCTTTATGCTTTGAGATTTAAGCAATATAATTATTTAATTTGATTATATTAAACTAGCCACTACCAGTGGCTTCGCTTGCATTCCCGTGAGATATAAAGTATCCTGTGTGTTATTGCAGATCATAATCTATTCCTGTTCCAAATTTTATCCAATCAACAAACTTACAAACTTTTACTTCGCATGATACTACTACATAGTAGGATAAAACATATTGTACCTAGAACTAGTCGAGTTTCTCGTTAATCGTTGAATAATTACGTCATACGTTAAGCCAAAAAATATAATACTTAATTGAAGATAAAAAGGTGTATGAAAAACTGTCTTATGTGAGAACACCAGAATCATTACTGAACACAAACACGTTTTGGTTATGCATTCCATCTCCGGATTCTCAATTACTCCCTTGGGTATGCCATAATAAATTAATGCTTGTCCCTTCTCCGTGTAAGACAAGGCGTTTGCTCAACAGTGAAACAGTTACAGCCTTTTTTAAGGGGGAAAATCATCCAATGACTTTTCCCACATTGGGTGAGGTCAGAGAGAGTGTCAGACTCCTACTGACTGATAACCACCCCGTTCCTACTATTGCTCTTCGAACTGAGTGAATAGGTTACTTATGGGCATTTCTTAACATCAGGATAGCGGCCAAACGTCAACCCATTAATTGTAAAAAAAACCAGAGCCTCGATGAACCCGCTAGGTAGTCCGTAGCTCCGGGGTAGTCCACAGCTCTGGCACAGTTACTGGCTTATGACTTAACACACAAATGATTTTAACACACAATGTCACGCCTTTTTATCCCCGAAGGGGTAAGCAGAGGTGCACATTACGACACGTAATGCCGCTATACAATGTACACCCCACTTTTCACCATTTGTGTTATAAGTCCCATGTAATAGAGGGGTGAGGTTTTGATGACCTAAAAGTTAAAGTCTGTTAAAATCATACGTTTGTATATAGCTTTTACTAACAAATATTACAATAACAATTACAAAACACTTTGTACACATATTAATTAAAGTAACTTTAAATAATGAATGTCTCAACCACAAGCGAATGGGTAAACGAAACACTAATGATAATAAAATTGAAGTCGCTGCTCCGAAAATAGGACGAAGGCACTCTTTTCATACCGTACTGAATACAACTTGTTAACCGTATTGCGAAAATTGAAATTTTCAGTGTGAAATTTCATCTCTTCACTGAATGAAGCCTCATTAAATGGCGGTGAGGCCACAAATTGCAATTTATTGTCCTAGAGTCGACATAAATTTGTTGTGTTGTAAACTTTTTTCTAGATATATTTTTAGTTTAACGATTCTACTGTTGTTTTTTTTTGTTGTTTTAAAAACCTATTGCTTTTGGCTTGCTTTGACTTATTTCGTGTGATATTTATTTGCAAGTTTGTTTTGTTAAGACTGTCATTTCGGGCAAGTGGCTGCAAGGTCCGATTGCTGTAAGTTTTTGGGTTTTTTGGTTTAACAATTTTTTCTGTAATATAATGGAGTTTAGTATTGTATTCGGTATGAAATGGCACTGATTTCATCCTTCATTAGATGAATTAGACTGCATAGACATATAAAATATGTAGCTGTGTAAGTAAGATGTACTAAGAAGATGTGTCACCGCCAAGTAGCTATGCGGGATGCACAGCTCGAGTATGCGATGTATCGATAGTAGGGAAGCCATCCATAGCACTCATCTTTCCACATAAAAAATAGTTGATTTGAGTCCGTCTCCACCAGTGCTTAGCTATGTGTAACAATGAATATGATTGGTGAAAACCAAACGCATCCACAGCAACGTAACATAGCAAATCTTTGGTGGAAAAGCAGCCTAAATCCAAAGTAATTTTCGACTCATAATCACGACTCCCAAAAACGCATTTTGAAGTCTAAACACAGAATCGATTGGAACAAAGCTATAAAGGCTTTAGTTAGGCTCGAGGATAAAAAGGTAGACTTCAGTTCGACAGTTCACATAATCAGATCGGATAAAATAAATGTCGGCTAGTGATTTTGCTTACAAATGGCTATATTAACACATTTTAGTTTCAGCTGATAGAGAACTCAGCACACTGTTCTTGAATTCACTGTAATACTTAATGATATCGATCTGATGTTGAGAGATAGTCTTGATTTAGAAAGAAAAGGAGAAAGGGAGAATATTAGCGGAGTTGTACGAAAATGAGTTATAATGTTTCGAGTTTATGAATTGTTCTGACGAACTTCGTAGTGACTTGATTGAAGTAATTAGGTAAGTACCGTATATAAGTTTCTGATCCTAGTATTTTAATGAAGCTCGTAGATTCAATGAAAAAAATGAAAAACTGGATACTATGAAGTGTGGGAAAGTCATGCTTCGGCACGAATGGGCCAGCTCAACCTCACAGAAAACCGAAAACCGACGTGAAACAACGCTTGCGTTGTGTGAGTGAGGTAACTGGAGGCCCTATAACGCCTTTTTGACGTCGTAGAAATTATGTATTTACACCCACTCTTAAACTTAGATTCGTTTTATCTAAGTATTGTTATCTTATATGACAAAATAAAAAAGTACGTGTCTAGAATTATTTCATTGCATAACTGACGGATTAAATGAATTTTTGATTTTCATACCCCGTCGTCATCCCTATACTAACAAAATCAAAGTGATTTATTGATTGGAATCAGGACATGAGGACTTGTGTTCGATGGCGGAATTTATTAGTCAAGTATTATTGGATTTTCGATTGCACAATGCACGTGGCACAAATTATTATTCGACTAAAAAAAATGCCAATATAACATAACGCTTTTTATCCCCGAAGGGGTAGGCAGAGGTACGGCACGTAATACTGTAATAGGGGTTAGCCCATTGCCATATATTGGACAAAATTCTAGACTCCGTGCTATTACTGAGAAATTTTTGAAAAACCGAATAACGCTTCTATATAGTATATCTTTAATTATAAATATGGTATATCCTGAAAGTACATACAACTTATAATTATGTCACTCATTTTAATCCCCGTTTGTAGTATGTGTGTGTAAGAGTATTGCATAAATATCTATTTTTCCATATTCTAAACAGTTTTATTTTATCATCCACCTCTTAAAATCATCAAATTGCAATGAATGCTTTCGACAAAATGCACGACCAAATTCAAAATCTCAACAAAAAAGGGCTAATCTTGAAAACACGACTCAAAGCCACTATCAATTTGAAACCCCACACATTGGGAATGAACGATGGAACGAATGTGTAAGAGTGAATGGAAAAAACGGCTCAAACTGAACACATCTAGCCATTAAGCTAATGATCCGTGCTTATTAGCAGGCTCAATGTAGCGTGTACCGAGTTTTTGTGGTAGATACATAGTTTGGGATGTTTCAGGGTTCCGCGAGGTAAGGGTTCGGACCGAAGATTTTGTGTACGTATTTATTTTAGTCTTGTGAGGAAAAATGTATAGAAAGATAACAATTACGATACTAGATAATTATCGATTAAAGAATTGATAGTAAATCAAATAAACACTTTCCATATCTGAAATGTTCTTAAAAACAAAAAGTAATTTTGAAAAAATGGGTGAGAATAAATGCAATCGAAGACTTATTCGACCAGAGGAGTCTATGACATCACTAAGATTATGATGAAGGGAATCACAAGATAATAATTGACATGTAACTAAAAAAATAAATAAAATACAACGAGTTCAATTTGAATCGCTAAGCCAACAACATAAGTATCATTTTCTTTTACAATATTTATGTGTGTAATCTCACGTCTACCAATACTAAGAAACTATGAACCCACAATCATTATTTATTACACATTACACACATTATTGTGTGTACAATACGAACTAGTACATTGAAACCTAAGTTCAATAATTATGTTCGCCGCGAGCGTAATGACGCTCGCTTATTAGGACGCTGTACGTAAAGGCTCGTGTACACGATGCTGTCGCCGTCGTACCACAATCGCTCCGCAGCCGCGCCGCTATACTATGAGTACGGTTCGCCACTGCATAGCCGCCATATTGCTTGATTTTATACATATCATAAATATATCAACAGCCTATAATTGGCCACTGCTGACTAAAGCCTCTTCTCACATGGATAAGGTTTGAGCATTAATCACCACGCTTGCTCAATGCAGGTTGGCGATTTCAAACTTATAAATATAAATTATAAGCCCAGGTTTCATCACAATGTTTTCCTTCACCATTTGTCAGTGGTGTCTTAATAATCTTAGAAAGTACATGTAACTCGGAAAAAATCACATTGGTACTTGCCGTTGGTAGATTTCGAACCCTTCTCATGAATGAGAGGCGGAGAACCTTCGGACCACCGCGACGTTAAACGTTGCTTAATTTTATTATACCACTATACAGTTCGGATTCTTTGCAGCAAGCATTGTGTAGTAAACGGTATTGACGCGATGGTATGACAGCGACATCAATATATAGGTAGTGGCAAACGTATATATCAGACCACAACAGTTAGGGCATAGTAGGGCTGATGCCTGATCTGGAGCTGCGGACTACCCAGCGGGTTTACTCCCCGGCTCGAAAAGCAGAAGTAGGAACGGTTTCGGTTTTAGTCAGCAAGAGTCTGACACTCCGTTTGCCTCGCCCAAGGCTGGAGAAGACATTGGAGGATTTTCCTTTTTTTTTAAATCAGCATAAAGCTGGGAATGATGTGGGGACACACGATATATTATTATGTACCCTATCTGCTATTGCATTCAAGTAAGGCGTCACTCGCCAGTCACGGGATTGTCGGGCTGCGAGTAGGTCGCATATGTAATTATAACTACTTGATCAATATAACGTAATTCTGATTTTTTTATGGAATAGGAGGCAAACGAGCAAACGAGTCACCTGATGGTAAGCGATCGGCGCCGCCCATGGACATCCGCAACACCAGAGGAGTCACAGGTGCGTTGCTGGACTTTTTTAAAAAAGGAGTGTGCTCTTTAATATGATGAAGGCATCTTTAATTTATGAATCCCGAACATGATGCGACCCGAAGCGGCGTCGCATCATGTACATGAGCCCTAATGACGCGCACTTATTAGTACGCTCCGTGTAGTACTCTGTATACCGGTAATGGGCCTTTTTGTGGTACATCTGTGAAGTGGGTTCGGTGAAGTTTAACATTACTTATATAGAGATAGATATGGATAGATAAATCTATTTGTAGTTTTGTAAAATGGAACTTTATTTGTATTGTGATATAGTTGAAAGTTAATTGAAGGATGTAGGCTATATTGGATAGCTTGATGTGCGATCTGAATTTCACGATATAATATATTAAGAATGGAGATACGTAAGTAAATCTATTTTTAGTTGTTCAAAAATGTTCCTGGTATCTTTAAAATGGAGCTGTCAATCTATGTTCTCACTTGCACTTTCTAACCGATCACTCGTCTTAGCTTCCCAACTATCTCCACAAGTAAAAATCACAATATAAAATCACATTGTTGCAACTTGAAAGCAAAGAAAACAAAATAGACTTTCATATTTGCAATATAGTATTACTTCGGTAAGTCAGTAATTATTCTATGTATACTTCTCCTTAACCGACAAACATGCATGAAAAGACTGATGACTGTTGATAAAAACTACAGTTATATTAATGTGAATATACTTTGAAAGCTAGTTACGAGAACGGAGGCTTTTTTCACATTTGATTACTAAACTGAGTAATATGTGATGTAGTGATGTGACTCGAGTATAGTCACATATTAGTCGATTGTTTCGAATGGAAAAGAAAAATGAATATAGGTAACACTCAAATGTGAAAATTATTGCGATCAAATCATGAGTGCTTGCTTAAAGCTGCATTAGTAAAGTTTACAATCAAGATCTTGTTTCACTCCGAGAGTGTCTGAGACTCCTTGTTTCACTCTGAGAAAGTCTGACACTCTCTTTAGCCTCACTCAAGCAAGACAGGAGAAGCCATTGGATGATTTTCCTAGTTTTAAAAAACCTTGTTGCAAAGATTGAATTACAAGTTATTTCTTTTTGTCAAGCAGGATAATATAATCCAATTTTTATAACAGCATAAGATTGGCAAAAAAGGCGCAATTGTAAGGAGATTTGCACTTTCGAAGTGGGTGAATATTATAGGTTGAAGAGAAATTAAGTCTTGTGAATTTATAACATTTTCTTCATTTATTTTTTAATACTATGTGAACAATTTAAAATGATCATCGAATCTAATAATAAAATAACTCAAATGAATCGAATACCAACACACTCGAGTCACATCACTGCTGTTGAGTTGAGGCAACTCCGTCTAACACAATAATACAAGTTAGACACGCGAGTTTGCTTTGTTTTGAAATGTTTTTGTTGTTCAGATCATTGTAAGTGCTAGATGAGGGTACTGTTTATAATAAGAGGAAAGGTATACCCTTTAGAGAACAATAAGTGTACTGTAAACACAATCCTGTCTTTAACAGAACTACAAGTTAAAACTTAAGAAATAGGATTTTGGATCTTATTACAAGACTATAGAGTTTAAATTTGATTGATTAACTTGATGTCCCAGCTGTAGGCGCCTCTACCAATATTGGTAGTAATGTTACTAGGATGGTAAAGGCATAAGAGGTAAACTTATTGTCAAATATGTACTCTATTCTGAAACCTCCATTTTTTTTTTTTCAAAAACGTTGCCCCACACTAGGATTTTCTCCTGTGTCGTGGGTGCGTTTACAAACATACAATTTCACATGCACATATTTTAATCACCGCTCGTAGTTAAGAAGTTCTACTGAACTGAACTAGATGGCGTTGTTAGATGACGTCATAATCTAAATCGCGGTGTTAAGATTCTCCGTCGATAGACTATATATTATAATTATGTAAGTCATAGTACCTACAAGAACTCAAGTAATTCACTCGCTTTCTCCCATTGCGCGAAAAGTATGTGTACACCATCATTGGCTTTTTCTGGTTTACCTTGCCATAAGCTCCTTGACCACTACATAGTTACTGAAGCATTATAAAACCAAAAATCTGTATAGGTAATTCTTTAACCCCACTTAGAGATAGGAATTATTTGTCCGATACACTGCGTTGCGTCGGTTTTTATATATTTTTTATGACATACCCTATACCACAGTTACATCATCACGCAAGATGTTTCAACGTATCAACAGACAAGAGACGAAGCTGCATCTGTTCATCAGCTGTTACGACGACGCGACGCAACGCACTAATAGGACACACTTACAAATTCACCCCAAAAAAACATTTCACTTTGCAACTCCAAACAACAACCGAAATGCCAAAAATGTACATAGAACCAAATTCTCCAACCAGAAAATCTTTCCCATTCTCTAAAAGAGACCTCACAAAACAATAATTCAAATTACGCACACAACTAAACATACGTACTCGTACTAACATTCATACCTGACCTCGAGTCCCTGAACAAACATGGAGGCACATAAACAAATAGTTAATTAGCTATATAAAACGGTAGGTACCCAGAACAATAATATCACTAATGTAAGGAGCACCGTTAGGAGCAAATGTTGTGTAGGAGCGACGTGTACTGGACTTGTTTTGGGGTGAAAGAGGCTGGGTAATCTATAGTAATGTATAAAGCTGAAGAGAAAGTTTATTTATCTAAAAATAAAAACGTGATTTGTAATTAATTTAGCTGAAGAGTATGTCTGTTTGAACGCCCCAATCTCCTGATCTGGTAGTCCGATTTTAATAATTATTTTTGTGTTGACAATAAAATCAAAGTATAGTTTGTTTATTTATCGAGTTTGAACGCGCTAAGCCCCGATCTATTTGGTCTTAATATTACAACTCAATGGTAACTGCCCTAATGATCTACCAACACACAGCCCAAACCACTGGACGGATCGGGCTGAGACTTTGCATACATAAAGCTACTATGACATAACCTGTGTAGCGCGTTCGATCCCAGCTCGGAGCAACTCTTTGTGTGATTCACAAATTGTTGTTTCGGATCTGGGTGTAATGTGTATGTGAACTTACATGTTTTTAAACGTACCCACGACACCGACTCAGGAGAAAATCCTAGTATGGGACAAGGATTTTTTAACACATTGAATGCCGTGATGATCACCGGTGACCGACGTTAACGGAAGATTTGCTTTCAGCAATTTTCTATTGGCAGTCAAATACTTAAAGAAGTAATAGGCAAGGCAACCAATTATCGATCCCTTTGTACTGAATCACCTAATTTACTTAGCTGTACACTAAATAATTCAATTAATTACATATACATAATTTGTACATATACTACTCCTGAATCTACAACTGAAATCCACATTCAATACAGAGAACAGTAATGGAAATAGCTAATTAAAAATGTATGTGGTAATAATGGGAATTGCAGTGAGAACCGTCATAGTAAATTCATGGAAATTAGGCATTAACGTACATACATACATACATACGTACATACATACGTATATACATATAGCTACTTCCGCGCGGTTTCACCCGCTCTGCTTGGCTGCTATTGGTCATCATCATCAGCCTATAGCAGTCCACTGCTGGACATAGGCCTCCCCAATTGTTCGCCACTTTGCTCTATCACTAGCGACTCGCATCCAGCTCCTGCCAGCCATCCTGCGCAGATCGTCACTCCACCTCGCCTGGGGGCGTCCTACACTACGTTTACCGAGACGCGGTCTCCACTCCAGGACTCGCTTACCCCAACGGTTGTCGGTCCTGCGGCTAATATGGCCGGCCCACTGCCACTTCAGCTTGCTGATCCGGTGGGCTATGTCGATCACCTTGGTTCTCTGCCGAATCACTTCGTTTCGAATGCGATTTCGGAGAGAGACACCGAGCATAGCCCTTTCCATAGCCCGCTGAGCGACTTTGAGTTTGTGGACCAGTCTAGCCGTAAGTGTCCACGTTTCGGCACCGTATGTCATTACGGGTAGGACGCACTGGTTAAAGACTTTCGTCTTTAGGCACTGTGGGATTGACGATGAGAAGACTCGACGGAGTTTTCCGAAAGCTGCCCAACCCAACTGAATTCTCCTATTCACCTCATCCTCAAAGTTGTTTCTACCTAACTGCAACGTTTGCCCGAGGTAGACATATTTCTGAACAACTTCGAGGACGGCTCCGTGAATCGCAATCGGTTCCGGTAGAACATGTTCATTGAACATGACCTTGGTTTTGTCCAAGTTCATCCGTAGGCCGATGCGTGCAGAGGAGTCAGCCAGGTCGTTCAGCATCCCTTGTAGGTCCTGCAGCGTTTCTGCCATTATGACGATATCATCTGCGAATCGCAAGTGAGAGATGTGTTCGCCATTGATATTGATGCCACGTCCTTTCCAGTGCAGCGTCTTGAACATATCCTCCATTGCATTAGTGAACAGTTTCGGGGATATGACGTCCCCTTGTCTCACTCCTCGATGCAATGGTATGAGACGTGTCTGCTGATTCTGTACTTGGACGGACATAGTGGCGGCTTCGTAAAGACATCTCATCACTTGGATGTATCGCCAATCAACCTGGCATCGCTGCAACGACTCCAGGACAGACCAGATTTCTATCGAGTCAAAGGCCTTCTCATAGTCCACAAATGCTAGGCACAGGGGCTGATTATACTCTTCGGTTTTCTGTATAATCTGCCGCACTGTGTGGATGTGGTCTATGGTGCCGTATCCGCTCCGAAATCCAGCCTGTTCCGGTGGTTGGAATTCGTCGAGTCTTCGCGCAAGACGGTTCGTGATCACTCTTGAGAACAGCTTATAGACGTGGCTTAGAAGCGAAATGGGTCGATAGTTCTTCAGAAGGCTTTTGTCCCCTTTCTTGAAGAACAAGACGACCACACTTCTGCTCCACGCCTCTGGAGTTCTCCTTCAAATAGGACAGCGTTAAAAAGCTTTTGGAGCTCCCTCAGTACGGGTTTGCCTCCAGCCTTTAGCAACTCTGTGGTAACGCCGTCCTCTCCAGGGGCTTTTCCATTTTTAAGCTGCCCAAGAGCAATCTCGACTTCGCCAATGCTGACTTCTGGCAGGTCTTCAGTGAAATGGCGCGTTAATGTAGCTCTAGAGTCCTCATTTTCGGGATCAGGGCGAGATGCATGCGAAGCGTATAACCGGCTATAGAAGTCCTCTATTTCCGAAAGAACCGCCGGCTTAGAGGCAACAACTTCTCCAGTTGCTGTGGTCAGTTTCGTCAGGTGGCTTCTGCCGAGAGATTGTACGAACACCTTAGACCCCCGATTCTGCTCGATGGCTTTTTCAATAGAAGCGGTATTAGAGCACCGGAGGTCGTGCCGCACGCGTTTGTTGATCTCCCGGTTCAGTGCTCGTTTTCCTGACGAAGTGACGGGTGGGTTTTCACGTCGTTTCCTCATCAGCCCCAGGGTCTCCTCGGAAAGTTTAGACTTCCTGCCCTTACGTCGCATGTTACAGAATCTCGTACCTTCGTCCCTGAGGACTCGAACTACATTTTCTAGGTTCTGGTTAACGTCCGTTGTGGTTTCCAAGGCAGCAAATCGGTTTTCCAGATTAAGCTGGAACGTTTCAGATCCAGTGATTGTTTGGAGCATAGTAGGTCGGAGCCTGGACTTCATCAAACGGACACGTTCGGCTTTAAAGTCGATATTCAGAGTGCCTCGGACAAGTCTGTGATCACTGCCGGTGTTAAACCTGTTGATCACGGAGACATCTCTGAATATGTATCGCCTGTCCGCTATGATGAAGTCGATCTCATTTTTTGTCATAGTGTCGGGGCTCCGCCAGGTCCACTTCCTTTGGGGCTGCTTTTTGAAAAACGAGTTCATCAAGAACAGCCCCTCTTGTTCGAGGAAGTTGACCAGCATCCGCCCCCTATGGTTTCTGACTCCAAAACCATGGGATCCTACTACCGATTCACTGCAATTCTGTACTCCCACTTTAGCGTTAAAGTCTCCCATGACAACATTGTAGTGGGTCTTAGTAGTGAAGTGGAGGGCCCTCGATATGTCATCGAACATTTCCTCCACCTCATCATCTGAATGTGCCGAGGTCGGTGCGTACACTTGCACCACCTTAAGGCTGTACCTCTCGGTGAGCTTGATAATGAGGTACGCTACCCTGCTCGACACACTAGATATTTCCACAACGTTATCAGAGAGAGACTTATTGACCAGAAACCCAACGCCACCTTGGGATTGTTGGTCTCCCTCTCGGAAGTACATTAGGTGGCCGGACTCTAGGGTTACGGTGTCCTCCCCCTGTCTTCGGACTTCGCTTAACCCCAGAACGTGCCACCTATTGGTTATAGCGTGATGTTTTATAGCCTATAGCCTTCCTCGATAAATGCACTATTCAACACAAAAATATTTATTCAAATCGGATCAGTAGTTCCGGAGATTAGCGCGTTCAAACAAACAAACAAACAATCAAACAAACAAACTCTTCAGCTTTATAATATTATATATATATAGTATAGATATAGTAATATAGTATATAGTATAGATAATATGCACTATATTGCTTCTAGCTTCTACATACGTATGTAAGTGCAATCCCGTTTATTCTCGTTCTTTTCTAGAAATCCTTGATTAAAATTATCCAACGTCCGTTTCCTGGTTCTAAGCTAGCACTTTTTTTATAGAATAGGGTTAAGCAATCAGCACTGCCTTAAACACCCGCAAAACCAGAGAACACACGGGTGCATTGCCGGCTTTTGAAAAGACATACGCTCTTTTATTAAAAGTTTGAAGGCTTATTCTAACAATTTTCAGTCACATCAATGAAGTCGTTCTTGAATCGTAAATAGTGTAACTACAGTTCAAAATAGACTTTAAAAACACGGCTCCGGCTCGTCATTGTTTTAAAAGACAAACATACAAACAGATTTGTTAGGAAAATGTAGTCTAATATATTAAATTAATCACGTTTTCTTTTTCTTCAAAAATATATAAAGGACATTTAAAACAGTAAAAATCCCGCATGGTATTTTTGTAATATATTATATTGTATAGATATGTTATATACTTAGATAGCATTGCATTAAAATCATTACTTTGTATGTTGAGAGAGTGCAAATTCGCTTGGCCAGTTTTCGCAATACAAATATGTATCTACTTTTACTTATCCAAATTTCTGGAAACCTTAAATATTCGTATGACAACAAGACTGAATTCGAGGAATGACATATAAACATCGACTTAATGCTTTAAAGGATTTTACTTCATTAACCAAAAGCTAAAGTTTGCAAAAGGCAAAGTAGCTGCACGAGGATGATGCGCAGCTCGAATATGCGATGTATCGATAGTAGTGGGCAAAGTATTACTGGGCAGTATATGGCAATAGGCTCACCCCCTATTACATGTGACTTATAACACAAATGGTGAAAAGTAGGTGTATATTGTATAGCGGCATTACGTGGCGTAATGTGCACCTCTGCCTACCCCTTCGAGGAAAAAGGCGTGACTATATACTAGACTATAAATATGAAGAAACTTTTCCATTGACCGTTCTTAAATCTCTAATCTATTTTTAGACGAAGAAGTTTTTAAAAACCACTTTAAGTATTAAGTAAGAAGACTCAATTTAATGTTTTAAGCGTCCGCTTCGTGACTTGAATTAAATTAGCCAGCTTTAAACTGAAGCCAATCTAGAAGTATTGATTCAAGTTGAATTATATTGTTTTGAGATATAAGTACTTATGTATTTTATTTATTTTTAGTAAAATGTTAAGTTAGAATCATTTTATATTACTATCACTACATAGTATAAAACAAAATCGCTTCTGTGTCCCCATATCCCATTTGCCTATGGCTTGTGTTTAAAACTTGCCCGTAATGGATTTTGATACTATATTTAATAATAGAGTTATTCAAACCGGCTAGGTTTATATGTATAATACATGCGCAATATATGAAACACCCATACGAAGATTCGCTAGTTATATATAAATATGAGTTTATTTTTTTTAACTAATATTTTTTTTGATATTAAAGTGTGTGGTGTTTTAGATTAATTTTAGTTTTAGATTTTGTTTTAATAAAATATAATTGAAAATGGGACTTTTGTGGAAGCATATAGATACAAGTGTAGAAATATCATTTCAGAGAAAAACAAATGCATACGTGTTTCTGGAACGAATAGATATATTCTGCGAATTTATATCAAAGGTCGCTTAAAATATAAATTTAAATTGTTTAAAAGCATTTTCTAAAACTATAAAAACTATAAACAATCTGTAATGCAGGTTGCGTATAGGTACTTTGATCTTCATAGATAGTTAAAAATCATATTACTAGTGTCAACAAAACAGCAAGTTACTTTTAATTGAGTCTGCAGATTGCCGTGAAGTCGCCGCGTCTGCGTACGCTACTCATGATTAAGAATATGCTCATAACGAAAAAATCTTATCGACTCACCTTAATAAAAACTTTAGTCCCTCTGTGACTCGAAAGAATAACTTTTTTCCATTAAATTATTTGAATAAACCGTGATATTACTTCAATGGTAACAAAAATGCACACTCAAAACTTAAACCAAATACACTAATATAATCACCCCTTTACTATTCCTTAAACGCACTTTAAAAAACAATCGCCCATCGATACCCAGCCCACTGTCCGCCGCGCCTCCATCCGAAATGTTGTACTTCGTAATGGCCGCTTCTAGTCCATTAGCCTCATGGCTTGTGTGTCTTGCCCGTAACTTGTATACTGTACACTAATTGTACCACACCGGCTAAGATTACAACGCTGGTATGAAGACATTTTGATTTCTTGTTCGGAATATTGTAGTATCTTATTTAAGTGTTGGTATGTTTTATGGACACTCTTGATTGTATGTTACCCAATTGCTTGGTATATTTTTTTGTAACTTTCGTGAGACATACTAAACTAATTACTATGTTATCGGCTTATGCCCGAATACTCAATTTTAAGACGCTCTCAAATATAGTTCTGTCACTATCAATCTTTATAAAATGACAGAGATAGCACGATATTTATGTACAACTTAAAATTGAGTAGCGTTTGAGTATTGGGGCGTTACTCACGTAACTGTTTAACGAAGAGCTCGACTAGTTTCAAGCCATGCTGAAGACTCTCACTCTTAGTTTTTAACTTAACAATGGTAACAAATGACATAACCTTACACCTTAAAATGTGTGTGTTCTGTTGTGAGAGTGAGGTTACAGGAGGCCCAATTAGCTCCCTTCCCAATCTTTCCACTCCCCGATTCCCCAACCACCATTAAATTCCTAACCCCCAAAAAGCTAGCAGCGCACTTATAACGCCTCCGGTGTTTCGGGTGTCCATGAGCGGCGGCGATTTCTTACAATCAGGCGATCCATATGTTCGTTTACTGGCTTATACCATAAAAAGGTCACAATAATCAATCATACCAACCTCCATAACCACAGCTGACCAATCCACCTGACTCCTAACCTCCCATTAAAAGGACCTCTCCTAAGTGACACTACAATTGGATTCACTAAACAGCTATACAACCTATCCCTATTATTAGCAGTAAAATGTAAGTGACACTGGACACCTCTGTCAGACCCATATCAAATACAGCGGTGCTATGTAATCAACTTGTAATTATGTACATAGTTATGTGAGTTCCTGACTGGTATTTAGTTTGGGTCAGCACAAGTGATAGTGACTATGTATACCCATTTTTTGTGTCTGTTATGTTGTTGTTATTTGGCGCTTTGGTTGAGTGGTTTGCGCGTGTGATTATTAAAATAGGGGTTTGGGACTGAAAAAGCGTTAATGGAGACATTTTGTGATTTTTTTAAGCTTTTTGGGAATAATATCGCGGTGTCAAATATGGGGTTTATAGCAAATCTCGTGTGGGTGTAACAATGTGTATTCAACCCTGTTTTCCCCGTCGATTAGAACCTAAATGATATTACATAATATACAGTTTAAACACATACACACACACACACACATCAATAACAGCCTATAAGTGATCACTGCTGACCAAAGGCTTTTTCTCACATGGAGAAGATGTGAGCAGTAACCACTATCCTTGCTCAATGCAGGTTGGCGTTTTTAATCTTATAATTAGAAATTATTTATTAATGATTTATTAAATCATTAACAATTCACTATTAAATATACCTATTAGAAATTGAATTTAACGCATCAACTCCAATTTCAGACCCTGTATGTAATATAATAAGTCCCATTTATCATTAAAATTTATTGCTAAACAACCTACAAAACACAGAATATCGTTTTTCCTGAGAATTTTGGAATTGTAAAATGCATTCCAGAAATTCTGAGTAAAAAGGCTTTACAATACGAGAGATTCCTAGTATGGGGTTAATGCATAAAATGGGGGTAATTGGGTCTCCAGTAACATCACTCATACGATGAAACACACCGCAAGCGCTGTTTCGTGTTGGTTTTCTGTGAAGCCGTGGTACCACTCCGGTCCAGTAAAGCATGGCTCTCCCAAGTCAGTGGTACGTGTATCCGTTAATCGCCCCTTATCACACCCACAGAGAGAGAAGTGGTGTGGTTTTCTACTCTACTATAAGATCATATTTTAAAACACACAATACATTTTTAATAATATTCTGTTCCATCTATACACATATGATGATGTGGGATATTATAAAGCTGAAGAGTTTGTTTGTTTATCGATCCGGAACTACTGGTCAGATTTGAATAATTATTTTTGTGTTGGGTAGTGCATTTATCAAGGAAAGCTATAGGCTGTAAAACATCACGCTATGACCAATAAGAGCCAAGCGAGCAGGTGAAACCGCGCGGATGTAGCTAGTGAACAACAAGAGCAATATAATAATGGATTGTAGATGCATTTACTAAATCATTAAAGATATTTAAAAATATAATTAGATCTCCTTCCCTTCGTTGTGATCATCGAACTCACAAATATAACTTAACGCGTGGGAAGCCGCGAACAAAACCTACTACTTCGACTAAGCGTACCACATCCATCCAACCAATACATTTTTGTAATTGACACGAAAACAACCGTCAGAACAGGTGACACTACGTCATATTTGACATTTAATAACTCTGAAATACTAGTTTTTCCTCTCAATACAGAAATATAGGTTACAACGTGACGTTCCATTTTTTAAATTGCGCGGCTAATATCGAGAGTGGTTATAATGTGACAGCTAAAGCCGCCATATTGGCATCTGGCCCGATATTTTACAATGATGCGTACAGGTACTGTGGAGGACAGATCCGTTTGATCATTTTAAATGATATTGCTTGGACCTAGCAAAAACATAAAGCCGTACCCGATAAATATCTCATTAAATAGAAAAGCGATAACGTCGCAGTTTAGTGACACAATACCTGTAATCTCTTAGTTAGTCGTGCGTGCATTGAACACCAACCCGCTTCATTCATGAATTCAAGGTCATAAGGCTAGAGAGTGGATTTCAAAAGGTGCAAGCAAACATTAAATTACTGGTGGTCAGGCGAGTGTGACCACCATTGTACATAATATATATGTACTCTACTGACATGACTAAAAACCTCCTCGGTCCTACACCTGCTTTTCGAGCCGGATAAATCCACTAGGTAGTCTGCAGGTCCGGATCTCCGGATCACCCATTAGCCCTACTGAGCCCCATCTGTGGTGGTCTGATGGCTCTTTGAGTACGCACAGGTGCAAGATTATTATCCTATTATTTTAGTTTCTACCGTGTCTGTATATCAGCTAATGTTATTCTAAATAGCAATTTATTCCAACGAATGTATGATACATTCGTTGGAATAAATTGCTGTATCTTTAGTATACTCAAATCACAATGAACGACTTGAAGTCATAGTAAAAGTTAAATCATATAATCCAATTAAACCATAAATAGGTACTTTACAATTTTGTGATACATTTTTCCAATAAATAATTGTACATAAGTATAAGTATATGAGAAAACAATGCAGAGACATTGCAAAGCGCAACATAAATGGTAGAACTTACTAAGTTAATATACTAAGGGACCTTTTGATCTAACATGGTCCTCACATATACACACTAACAATCTGAAAGAGTACATCTACATAAAAAGAAGAATCTCCTTGTTTCAATAATAATAAAACGCCCAATAACCAACCAATGATTACTGAATATACCAAATCAATCTTTATTTTCTTACCTGCATACAAAATAAAGTTATTTGGTTGAACATTGTACAGTTTTTTGCGCCCCGATGTGTATTTGGCGTTTTGTAAATTGAAACTGACGGCCGGTTCGGATGCTGCATAATCAAATAGATAACCTGGATTTCGTTTTTGACACGTTCAGCCTAAACATTGCTGGAAATTATTTTTCTTGTTACGTGTTTGTGATGGTTGATCGGCAGGTTTCTTTTTGGATGTCGAATTGAATAATAATTGTTTATTGGACTATTATTTTGATGTTTGGCGTAAAATGGTATTAATACTATGGTAATAAAATACTAGAAATGTGCTATGCCTCGTTTCTGTGGATGTGTGTGGCTTCCACCAATCATATTCATTGGTACACATAGCGTAGCATTCGGGGAAATGGACTCAGCTAAGCTATATTTTTATATGGAAAGATGCGTGCCAAGGACGGCACAATCGATACTTCGCATACTCGAGCTGCGCATTTTCCTCGCAAAGTTACATATCGGTGGAAACGGTCACATAGTTTCACAGCTTAGCTATTACATCTTCGTAGCATACCTACATAGCACATCTCTGCTGGAAAAGCATCCTTATGCAAATGTTCTATTGGAACGTGAAAGACAGACAAAGAAAGTAAACATTTTTGCATTTATTTATGACATTAGTTTGTCCTATGATAATAAAATGACATTCAACTAAATCTGTGTACCCAATTCATCTTCTAGATTATTTTTGTTTTATCCCAGACCTTTCTAAATTTTATTTAAATACACGTAGGTACTTGTAAAGGCATTCTTTACATGGCTTACGTAAGTATAACAAGCAAAAGGTTGATGAAATTAAAAATGAATGATTGTATAGTAAGAGTTTAGAAAAACGTACGCTTATAAAATATGTCACTCTGTCTGAGATTTTGCTACTATAACAAAAATAATTTATTAATGAATAGCAGTGTCCACGATGAAATATTTGAGCACAAACAAATTATAGGACAAACAAAAAATAAATAATTTACGCTCCAACCGAAAAATCCTCCGCTTAGTTTCCAGAAAAAAAAGCGAAAAAAAAAACACAAAATATTAATTTCCGGAATTACAAGGTAAGTGTTGCCGACCGAAAAATTTGCATTTGTTTATCGAAAAATGCTAAAAAATAAGTGTTTTATACGCGAGACGACGAAAAATGAGGGAAGGTAATGAATATTTCATGATTTTCTTTTGCAATTTGAGGAGTTTGTGAATGTCTCCCTAAATACTTGGGATATCGCGTTTACCTAAGCAATTTGGTAATAATTTTGACCTTCAAATTTTGACGTTGACTGTCTCGTTAGTTACCTACTATTAAAATCCATTTAATTTCCGTGGGTTTTACAAAGTATTATTTAATTCCCGTCAGTTATGATTTTCACATTTAGTAGTCGTTGAAGACAAAGAGAGAGAGACTTTGTTTAGCAGTGGATGTATGAAGAGAGTAAGATTACGAAACACAGTGTACAATTTCAAAACCCTTGCTATTAATAGACAATCCATAAAAAATTACCTGTCTCATATGATGAGAGTGAGTCCCATTACTAAATACAGGGTCCAATTTCAAAACCCGTGCTGGTAATAGAGAAATCACGCTCACGCATATGCTCCCGTACAGTTCGGTTTCAGAGATACTTCCTCACACGGACCCTCCGATTGTGGAATGAACTTCCTGCCGAGGTTCCCCAGAAGGTTACAATATGGGGCTTTTCAAGAAGGAGTGAATAGGTTTCTTAAGGGTCAGCAAAGCGCATGTAATGTCCCAAGTGTTGTAAGCGTTCATAGGCCACGGTTACCATTTACCATCACATTAGCCATGCGCTTTGTTGCCACAGTCGTGGTATGAAAAAGAATCATGTCTAAAATTCCTTTTATTTGACAGTCTTACTTCTAACAATTCAACTTGCACTACTCTAGAAGGAAATAAACAACATTATTCTTATCCCTCTATTCACTATCCGAGCTCGTCTACGACCTAAACAAACAAAAGCATCACATTACTAATTTAATTAAAGAAACTATAGCTAGCAAAAGTTTTACAAGAAAATCTTGATTACTAAAGCCAAATTAATACTAAGATTAGCTAGCAGGATAGAACGACTGACATAGCATAGCTTAGTCCGTCCATGTAATTATGAGCTACCAGTGAACCGCCATGAACTGGTATTAACTGGAATTAACTGGATAAAACAAGATTGTGAGCAATATAGCCAGCCTGGATTTATCCGGAATCTACTAAAGCGCGTGTTTGTTGGGTTTGGATGCGGTATAACTGATATTTTTTTTTTCGTAAAATAGAACAATACTTCTCAAAAATAAGTTCTATGTTTTAAGAAATACGGTATATTATCGTGCATGTCATTGACGAAACTTTTGATTTTTTTTAATTGTTGAATACTTATATTGACTATGCTTGATTGACATCACATCAAAAGTCTATAATTGGCCACTGCTGACGGAAAATGATCGTACGACTTCTAAAGACGCACCAAATGCCTCATCCAATCCCTCTTACTCCCTAACAAGGAGGTTAGAGTAACTGGCGTTTGTTTTCATCTTACATTTCAATTATCTCGGCTCTCCTTACTCTAAGGCGACGAAATTTCATTTTTTTGTACTCAAATTATATATTTTTTTGTACGTAATTAGATTTTTTTTCTTTGCCATATTATACCTTAATAGTAGGTTGTAGGCTTTGATTCTTTTTTCTTTTCGCTTTTAAGGTATGTTTGGAATGTTTCTGGGCGATAATTATTAACTTTAAGGATCAGTGTTGTGAAATGTAAGTGCGATTTGATATTGAAGAAAGAAAACGTTTTTTTAAACGTTCCCCTATACTAGGTTTTTTCTCCTGTGTCGTGGGTGCGTTTACAAACATACAAGTTCACATACACATGACACCCAGATCCAAAACAACAATTAATGGATCACACAAAGAGTTGCACTAGAAATAGCTAACCGTTGCACGGCAACCGGTTACCCAGCCACCATACCAACCGTGCAGTCCCATATATCAAAAAATGTCCAAAACAGAATACGTAGAAGCGTTCTCTGACCAGCCTGAATCTTTTAAACTGCGAATCCGTTGCCAAGAATAGACATTATGATGAGCTAACATAAGAAGGGTAGGCACATATTGCCAAGCAATGGACTGTTACGCTATTGGTGACAAAATAAGAAAATAGCATGTGTTTTAAAAACGGTTTTTGGATAAAATTTATTCATAGTAATTTTACCCCCTTCTTAACCATCTGGTGGTAAGCAATCTCCGCCGCCAATGGACACCCGAAACATCAAAAGCGTTACAAGTGCGTTGCCATCCTTTTAGGTGTTAGAAATTTAAGGGGTGTTGGGAAATTTATTTATTTAACTTTTTGCAACTTAATGTACAATGGTGGGCTTGATACCACAGGCATTCTTGCTAGCCAACATTTAGGTGTGGAAATCGGAGATTTGGAAGATTGGGGAGGGCGGTAATTGAGCCACCTGTAACCTCACTCACACAACAGAAGCGTTGTTTCACGTCAGTTTTTGTGAGTCCACGTTATTACTCGGGTCGAGCCGGCCCATTCGTGCCGAAGCATGGCTCTCTCACACCGAATAGTTATTGTTTAAATTGGACATGCCTGCCACGGCATCCTTAGATATCGCTGCAACTCCTGTAAGTCAGGATCTACACACCCGAGCACTGAAGTCCGGCGCATGAATAACTGTATCGAAACCCGCAACGAAATAAAATTAGAGGAGAAGAAAAGAATTACACTTGGGTAATAGTATATCTTACATGACTTTTTTGTATATATAAGATATTTTGCATGTTAACCAGGTGGTAAACAGCGCACGAAAACATAAATCCCTTGACAAGAATATAAGAAATTCACAATAATAATGTAATGAATCATAAACTCCTGAATGCGTGTGCCTTCCTCCCCTTACAATATATTCTTCACTTTATCACGACTTTTTGTATACAAGTGAAATATTAAATTTTGTTTACAATGTAACACCTGCTTTTGGTGGATTTTTTGTACAAAATTCTTTGATGAGGGGATGGGCGTTTTGCTTTTTATAGCATGGAGTAAATAAACAAGGACAATGTTTTTTTAGTCGTAGCTCATGTTTTGCTATTTATTGTATGGTTCTTTTACATTATTTGCCTTGTTTGTAAGTTGAGCTCACGAGTGAACTAGTTTATATTAATACTTAAGTCCTTGCTATCCTTAATCATATTAAAAGTCCAAAAGTGTTTTTTTTGGTATAAGCCAGTAAACGAGCTGTCGGATCACCTAATGGTAAGCAATCGCCGCCGCCCATGGACACACGAAACACCAGAGGCGTTAGAAGTGCGTTGCCGGCCTTTTGGGTTGGGAAATCCGGGATTGGGAAGATTGGGAAGGGGGTAATTGGGCTTCTGGTAATCTCACGAACGCAAGAAAACAACGCAAGCATTGTTTCACGTTGGTTTTCTGTGAGGCCGTTGTATCACTTCGGTCGAGCCGGCCCATTCGTACCGAAGCATAGCTTTCCCACATTAATATTATACTCGTTGTTTCTGACCTCGACCAGCTCTCTGCTCACGAGAAATATAGAGATATAAAAACATAATACTTCCTTAAAAACTATTCGCTTCATTAGTTAATGCAAAAAGAAACTAAGAAAAAAGCAACTTATAGAAAAGAAAACTTAAATCAAGTTGTCAAACTATTTAATTAAAAGTATTGAATAGGAGACACTGCAGCCAGTACCTTGCGTCGTACGAACCGTAGTTAAAAATGAAATATTAAATCTTTAATTAAAGTTCCTTTCGAAACTTAACTTTGGTACTAAATAAAGTTTTTAAAGAAGAAATAAAAGTTCGTTCGTTCGTTCGTTCGTATCTGACTACTATAAATTCCTTGGTTCGAGAGTAAAGTCTGTTTTCGTAATTTCTTTTTTGTATCTGGTATGCTTTTGTGGTAAAAATGAATCGTAAATGAGGACGAGATTTTATGGGTTCAGTCAGATATAACGTCGCGGTTTTTATCCCTGAAGTGGTAGGTAGAGGTGCACATTACGGCACGTAATGCCGCTATACAATGTACACGCACTTTTCACCATTTGTGTTATAAGTCCCATGTAAAAGGGGTGAGCCTATTGCCATATACTGGACACAATTCCAGACTCCGTGCTACTACTGAGAAATTTTCGAATATCCGAAAAAAACCCAGCAATACTTTTGCCCGACCCGGGAATCGAACCCGAGACCCCTTGTTCGGCTGTCGCACTTGCGACCACTCGACCAACGAGGCAGTCCCATGTAATAGGGGGTGAGCCTATTGACATATACTGGGCACAATTCCAGACTCCGTAATACCAATGAGAAATTTTCGAAAAACAGAAAATAGCCCAGTACTTTGAGTCTTTGAGTCCGGTAAAATATGATTAGGAATTCTAATAGTAAGATAAATCGTTGTGCTACCATTGCGCCGATAGTCGTGTCGGCCAATGGGTTGATCCCTAAAAGCCTAGACATCCATCTTACGAGGCTGGCGTTAGGCGGGTGGATCAAGGGCCAGACGATACAGAAGGTAGTTCTCTTGGAAACGGCACGTATTGTGGGGAGGTTTCTGTCTTTGGAGCCCTAACCACCGGTAGCCTGGACTATGACGTGAAAAAGTGTTATCTTATAACCAACTTGCAAAAATAAATAGGTATCATTTATCATGCTCCCACTAGCGGTCGGCTCCTATTTTTATATTTTTAATTTCGTATTTTACAAGAAGTATTTTTAATAAATATATGAAATAAATCATAATGAAAATAAAAGAAGAGTGATAAACAATTTATTGCATAAATGATTAATTTGTAGAACAACACAATCGTCGTACTTGCGACCACTCGGCCAACGAGGCAGTCCACACTGTTATCAGCTCATAACCAATTTACCCGCCCCAAAATACCCACACATCTATCCCATCATACTCGTATGTAGCCTTTCTTATCACGTAACTGAAAACCATGTAAAACCCAGACCCCATTAGGGAGTAACGCCGGGTTTTCCAACAAAAGGTTCAATGATATCGGGTTTCACTTCAATTTGTTACATTTATTACTTTACTTTACTGAAAGTTTCAGTTCAGCTGAATGATAGCTCTGAACTGAGATTACTTAGTATGTTTTGCTGAAAAATCTTTCAGTTCTACAATGTTTGTGTAAATACTCTTAGTATTTATGTTTTTAGTTTTGTTTGAGATTTTTCACATAAATAGTATGTACTAGCAAACACGGCGAACTCCGTTTTGCTACCAATGACTTTCCCTATTTTTCTACTTTTCTCTTAATTTTTTCCTGAGATTCCTTTGCTATAAACCTCACGGAGCCCGAGACCTTTCCAACGAATGCAAAATCGTGGACGTTCGGAGTTATAGCGTCAGGAAAGAAAACCCGAGTTATTTTTATATTATAGATGTATGTATGTGAATTATTTCGACGCAACATAATTATTGTCAGACTAAAGTGAATGACTTCACTGTTGGCGCAATGGCTAAGCAACTGGCTGCTATGCAACGTGCCACGAGTTCGATTCCTGCACGGTAAAATTCAGCGATGTTTATCTAAAATTGTAATGTTTGGTAACTCCACGACACAGGAGAAATTGTATAAAAAACTGGCGTTCAAAAATTACGTCATTATTTCTACAAATTAGAAAGCTAGCTAGTAAAACAACACTATTTCACTAAACGAGAAATTCAAAATACTATAATTAGTCCGATAGAAAATTTAATATTAGTAATTTCGGTAAGCTAATTAATTTTATGTCATATGCAAATGAATATAACGTTTAAAATTAATAACAATAAATTATTTAGAGCGTATAAGCACGTTTGTTCGCTCGGACACGTCGATGTGTTAATTGCTACGCGCGTAGCCACACGTTCGTAGCGGTCCAGTGGTTTGCTACGACCGCGTAGCTCGTAGCACTCGTAGCGTGTCCCAGATTTTTTACGTTTATTCAAGATCTATATCTATACATATAATAAAATCGTAGAAAAGTGCTGTCTGTACATTGAAAATAAAAATAAAAAAAAATAGCAGGGGTTATTGTTATGTCGATGTCGAACCCAAAAATGTAATTAACTTTTTTTTTGTCTGTTTGTCTGTTTGTCTGTTTGTCTGTTCGTCTGTGCGCGCTAATCTCAGAAACGGCTGATCCGAGTTGGATGCGGTTTTCACGAATATATTGTGGGATGCTTAAATTTACATTTAGTGTTTGTTTTATGTCAATCGGTTCATAAATAAAAAAGTTATGTCAAATTAAAGAATCACGTCGAACATTCTATGCTTATACCATTAATCTCCGCAACTATTTGACGGATTTGGTTGAAATTTGGTACAGATATAGTTTAGAACCTTAGAAAGGACATAGATATATTTTTATTTCAAAAATCAAAAAATAAAAATAAGAAATAAATTATTTATAAATAATTCTATGTCGATCGTTACACGACTTCGGTTCATGTTATTGTTTTAACCTTTAAGTACCGACGTGGGGCCTGTGAGGCCGTGGCGGATGGACATGTTGTTAGTTTTACCCCTTCCCAACGCAGGAGAGACCTGTATTCATCAGTAGCTGCGAGTTTAGTTGTACCGACGTCGTCAAGTGTGGTAAAAGTACCGGCGAATACTGTTTTGGTAAGTTATGTCGATTTAAAATAACGACGCGGCCTCTCAGGCCCAACGTCGGTACTAACGTTAGTTTTTTGTTTGAGCTATGATCAAAATAAAGTGCTTAATTTCAGAAATCAAACTCTTAATAAGAATAATGGATGTACCTGGGACATCGAGGGGTAAACATAGTTTACCTACAGATATACAACACTATTCCAAAAGACCTTGTTTTCATATAAATTCAAATAAATAGAATACTCGGTTCAGATATGCCAGATTTAGTTCAATATGAGGCGAACGAAGAAAAAATAAGAAAAGTATATACTTTTCTATTTCGATTTTTGAGGTGCATCTTGTCCACCTAAACGAAATAAAAAATTCACATATCAATGTTACTCATGCAAGAAATATGTTTGTTTACAGTGCGCCAAACAAATGTGTCCTGATTGTAACTTTGATATTGGACAATTTTTTTATTTCTGGAATACCAAATACATTTGTTTTTTTTTATGTATCTAATAACCCATAAATTTAAGAAAAATATAATTTACGGTTCCTAAGAAGTCATATATTGTTATTTTAGATTTTTTTTTTGTAGGCTAGTATTTTTTAGTTAAAAATGGGACCAAAGATTGAAAATGTTATAATTTCAAAGTTTATTAAAAATTATTACTAAAAATGTCATTTCTTATATTTATAAATCCCAAATTAACAGTTTGACCTATAATTTGATGTATTATTATGCATATTTTTTACAAAACTCAGTGTTGTTTATGCGGCCTCTAAGGCCCTACGTCGGTACTAGTGTGACAAAAAAACCACGTCGGTATAGCTAAAGGTAATTTATCGAAAAAAGTAAATAAATAGTAAAAAGGTATGAAAAAAATAATATCAATATAATAAAACATTTAGTACAAAGAAAATGCTCTAACGGAGTATAGATAATTCTATGTCGATCGTTACACGACTTCGGTTCATGTTATTGTTTTAATTCATCGAAAAAAAGTAAATAAATAGTAAAAAGGTATGAAAAAAATAATATCAATATAATTAAACTTTTAGTACAAACAAAATGCCCGAACGGAGTATAAATAAATAATCCAAGTTGTCTTTATCCTCGATAGATGGCGTTGGGATCGAAATAGATCGCGCTATGGTTTCGTTACATTCATTTGGTTGGGTATCGGCCGAGCGCTTCGGTACTATCGTAGAAAAAGTGTATTATCAGTCGTATGATTATTTGTCTGTAGTGGTCCTGCTGTTTCGTATATTCTAAATTGGTTTCGTTGTATTTGTCAATTAATAAGTTTATTTGTTGGGTTTTCCTGGTTTTTTGGTTAAACTATTTAACGTAGGTTTAGTTTGATATCGATTATTAGTAGTTACTGTAGTTAGTTTTTTTAATAAAATTGTAAGTCTAATTTTTTTTTAATTAGATTAGATTTAAGTCGTTTCTTTTAAATTATTTAGTTTAAGCTTGGTTATTATAGCATAGAGGATAGGTTGTAATAATAATATAGTTTCTTTTTTAATTGTTTTAAATTCGTAATTCGTAGCTTTCTTTAGTTTTAAGTTAGTTTAAGTCCGTTTTTAAACTATTTTTTCAATGCCCTAAGTGAGTATACATCTATTAAATTCAAACGCAGAGCTCATTATGTTGATTTTTGAAGAGTTCCCTGGAATATCTTCCACATCTCATTTTTGAAGAGATCCCGCGAGATCGGGAACTATGTGATTAAAACCAAAAATTTGCCGGAAGTCACTATTCCACGCGAACGAAGTCGCGGGCAAAAGCTAGTCTACAATATTTTTTTGTTCGAAGAGAATATTTTGTTTTATTCGAAAAGTTACTCTTTTTCGTTGGAGAAGAGTATTTTTTTGAATAGTGGTAATGATTCCAGAGGTTCTATTGAACAGTTCTGTAATACTTTATTCAACTCTGCATACTAGTTACGTATACTCATATTAAAGTCTAATATTCAAAATAATAATTCAAAACCATCATAAAACATAACCTACATTAAGATAATCATCTCTTTACGTCATTCCCTGACATACAACTCTGGAACTAAAACGTAATCTCATTCACCGATCCCTAGCTACCCTCATTCCTGTCTACCCTTACATCTAAGAGGCAGGCGTGAAGATAAGCCCTGTCCATGTTTCCCATTACCATGACACGTCGGTCAGATCTCACGATATACTGAGCTCACGTGCGGGCCACACGGGCTGTGTGTTACACCGTCTCGTAACATGAGAGACTTTAATGTAAAGTTGAGATGAAATTAATTTTGTATGTAGCAGTTTAGATATTTATATGAGATTGCAGCAAATCATCATAATTTTACTTTGTAATAAGAATAAGGGTCGTATCGTGCGTATACGCAATGCTAATAACTTCAATATACAACCACTTTTCACCATTTGTGTTAAAGTCCTATGTAATAGTGGGTGAGCCCATTGCCATAATATACTGCCTTTTTTAGGTTCCGTGTTCCCACTGAGAAATTTTCCAGGACCCGCACTTACGACCACTCGAACTACGGGACAGTCGATAAGAGTACAATTCGTTATTAGAGTTTTTGTATCCATTTATTGGAAGTAGATTTTATCTTTACTTCGTTACTTATTAGTTCACAGTTTTGTTTCAATTGAAAAAACAAACTGTTAGTATTCCCATTTTTTTCGATTTATAGTAAACAATAATTTAAATGAAATTGTGTTCACAAACTCTAAATACGAATCATTGAAACCACACTACGGTGTAAGCGGCAACTACCATTGAAAACCTCCCACCGGAGTAACATGCAGACGAAATGGAAATTTAAACTTAATACGTTTATAATAATTCTCCATTCTATATCCAGTCTTTGTTAAAGCCCTCGTGTGAAGCATTTTGTTATAATTAAATTTACTTTAAGAGCTCCTAATTGCATTCTATATATGAGACTTAAATGTTATGTTTGTACGTTTGTTTTGTATTCTAATGTTCCTTCATTTGACATGAATTCATTCAAATTATTATTCTGATAACGGCAATGACCAATGTGACTGTTTCCGAGCTATATTTACTTTCAAAGATTATTTAGATACTATTGACAAACAATGAAGGAAAATATTAGGAGGAAACCTGAGCTTAAAATTTCTAATTATAAGTGTAAAATCTCCAACCCGCATTGAGCAAGCCTAAGTTCCATCATACTATGGGTGTAATAATTCAATCATACCCAAATCATTGTACAAAAGTAGGATACTCTAGACGGACACATAGAGACCAGATTGACGTTATACCTATTAAAGAACCCTTAACAGATGAGCATGCATGAACAGACTCATGACTGATGTGATACTGTTGATGAAGCGAAATAAGTATGTAAGATTCGTAGCAATTGGCGGTCCATTGTCTCTGCCTACCCCCATGGGAGACAAGCGTGAAGTTATATATGTATGTCATTATACGAAAATCAATTAGGTTAAGGTGAGTGCATTTACAGTTTACGGGTGCCAGTATTACGCGCTATACTACAAGCGTCCCCATTTATCGGGCACACTCCCAATAGTGAAACGTTTCAATTAAACTTTAGTCTGACCTAGAAATCGTATCTAGGACTCGGAAGTTTGTATCCGGATACGGTTTAAAGCAATTAGTTTGTCTGAGAGTAGGATCGTTACAGGCAAATGTGATGGTTTGTTTGTTTGTGTGTGGTTAAATTCTCTGGAATGAATGATTTTTTTTTATGGATGAAAATCATCCAATGATTTTTCCCGCCTTGAGCGAGGTGGGAGGGTCTGGAATTGTGCCATGTATATGGCAATAGGCTCACCCTTTATTACATGGGACTTATTACACATATGGTTAAAAGTTGTACATTGTATCTATATTGTCACTACGTGCCCTAATGTGCACCTCTGCCTACCTCTCCAGGAATAAAAGGCGTGACGTTGCTAAAAAAGTCTACTATTACCATGCCTCACTACAAAATATTATGCACCTCGACTTACTAACATATTTTCACGACAAAACTAGCAAAAACATAACCAAAAGAAGTTACCACAGAGAACCATTCACTATAAAGATACAGGAATACCTAAATGTTCTTTCTTACGCTCCCTCTTTCCCCCCTCCCCCTAAGAAGATAACAGAACCGTAATAGTCTGTTTTTATTACCGAAACCACTTTGCGAAGGAATCCGAGACATTAAGAGGCATAATGTTGGTATACTATTAAGTGTAATGAATTCTTCCCTTTTTTGTCTTAATATTATAATAAGTATTGTATAATTAGACATAAAATATAGTGCTATACAATATATAGAATGTGCTTATAAAGTTTGTATTATAACTTTCGTGAATCATACTAAATTAATCATTATGTTTTTCAGCTTACTCACGTAATTATTTGATTATGCTGCTCATGAACATGAGCCTTTAGTATGGCTTGAAACTAGTCGATTTCTTCGTCGAATAAGACTGAGTAACTTAATAATTAGTTTGATAGTAAAGGGTTAAGAAATATTTTACTTAAAACATGCTTTATAATTTTCTGCTTGTAAAAGACTTTTTGTAACTTAAATAAAGGAATAAAGGTGACAGAAAAGAACCCCACAAATCCAACAACGAAATATCCATTCAAAGTAGATTTTAAATTAAATGAATAAAATTTAAATCAAAATCCAAAAGAACAGAACCATCAGATAAACTTCTACTAAATAATGCCAAAACAAATTGAAAATACTCAAACACAACTTCACAATTAACACTAAAAGCAATAGATGTGTAATCAATCAAAACAAACAACTTTACAAGAAACAATAAGAAGTATTAGTGAATGAAATTCATAAAGAAAAATTTTCCGTAGTAGCCCGCAGGTCAAGCTACACCTTTCAGCCAAATTCCAACTTTACTGTTGCCTTTTATAAAGTCGAAAATGTAATGAAATAAAAATTGACAGATTGGATGAGGTTGAGCTGCAGCTGCCCACTGTACGAATAGACAAATGAAACTGAAATTGTTTTTCCAATGTAATCTGGCTTGTTTGAAGCACGGACGGAACAACTTGCTACTTTGTGAGACTGTTGTTTCTGATAATGAACACATAATGTAGGTATTTTTGAGATATTGCATTGTCTAACCATTTTATTACGAGTCTATTGTGAATTTGATTGCTGCATATATTATTTTCTATGTGTTTGAAGGTCGTATTGGTTGACCAAAGACGATAGCTATTCCAAAGACTGATGCGAGGCTAAAAGATTCATTCCACGGATGTAGCCTGCCAACCATCTATATGCTGCTGTCACGTATGTTGATGGCAAAAAAAACGCTCCACGATTATCATTCTACATAAGTTGTAACTATGAACATTATATTATCATAATGACTGTTAAATTTACTAATATTGGAGTGATTCTCACATTGTTTTCTTCCCATACCTAGTGAGTTTTAATTGTTACTTAAATGAAGCACAAGAAATACATGATTTGGGCGTAATTGTGTACGTATGTACCTAAAAGTCGTTTAAATGCACTTAGTACCCTTAATACGAGCTTGCTTTACATTGAACAAAAACAAAACAAGAGCGCGTTCGACGCTCTGATTGGCCGGTGCAAATGTACCAACCTATCAAAGCCGAACGCATTCTCGTTTCCATCTTGTTCAACGTAAAACAAACTCATACTTAGCGCTCAGGATACTGGAAGATATTTCAGCACGAGACCACACTTCCAAAAAGAGAAGAGAAGAAAAGATAATCCACATTTTGTAACCTAATATATTTTTCTTTTGAACAATATTCTTCTGGAATGCTGAAGAATATTCTAGAATGTAGTACAAGCATAACCGTTTTAGTTCAGTGTTGTAGATAGCGCTTCAAGCTTTTTCATTAAACATTCAGCATCTAATCTTGGTGAGAAGCGAAGCTGGGAGCACACAGTTTGCAATAACATATCTTTACTTGCAACTACAGGGTAAAATCATTTTCGAAATCGTTCTGTAAAAGGCTAACTTTTTCGCGTGACTTTACTCTTACTTGTGTTTATATTGGTGAGGAGAGAGGGAGTGTCAGTCTCTTACTGACTAAAAACCATCCCGTTCCTGCTCCTGCTCTTCGAGCCAGAGCTCCGGTAACCCAGCTAGGTATGTTTATATTAAATTCATCAATAAATGTTGTCTTTTTCTTTTTAAGGAAGGAAAGTCATCCAATGACTTCTCCCGCCTTGGGCGAGGTGAGAGAGAGTGTCAGAATCTTACTGACTAAAAACCATCCCGTTCTTACTTCTGCTTTTCGAGCCGGAGCCCCGGTAAACCCGCTAGGTAGTCCGCAGCTCCGATACTTATTTAGCCTGCGGCTAGGATCATTCTAATACCAAAATAAACAGCTCCCAATTTAAACCACAATGATATTATTGCAACGTTATTGTTTTCATATACCACGGAATCATTAAAGTCGTGTAAACATTCAAATGTACACACGACACATAAAGCTGAACAACCAATATAAACTGACCGTTGAATGTGCGCAAAGATGGTACAAAGCGAGACCAAGATAAACTGGTTATGTTTATTTTGATATGTAGCCTATGTAAAATAATACATATTATTATCGTATTATGGTTGAAATTACCTTTCATATTACGATCATTTGCATGACATTAAATTCATAATCTGGGCCTTATTTGGGCTCACGTGTAATGCGCTTTAACATGTCATAATTGTTATTGTTTCCAACGAGGTTTTATGGTTTATATTTGTACTGGAGTAGTGTAGTAATGTGTTTTTTGTAAATTACTTATTTTTGCGTAGTATTTTTTTATAGTGACTGACTAGTTTTCCACCAAAGATGTTGATACTACGTTGCTGTGGATGCGTTTTGGCGTACACCAATCATACTCATTGTTAGACATAGCTTTAGAACTGTTGGAAACGGACTCAGCTAAGCTATATTTTTTCATATGGAAAAATGTGCTATGACGACTTGCTATAGTGCTGCTAGATGTGCTATGGATGGCTTCCCTTCCATCGATATATTGCACTTAGCTGTTCATCTTCCTTGCACAACATAGCTTTATCTTAGAAAGTCGCATAGAATTCACAGCCAAAAAGTATCATTCTTTTATAACAAATTTTTTTCCTTTTGGCAAATTTATCAACAGCCAAACTCAAAATGTGTCGCTATTAATTGACACTTACCTACTGATTTGATCACTATCTAACCATTCAAAGCTAAAGTAGAAAAAAAAATTACATTAACATACATCTAATTGACATCCATTAAACTCTCGTTAGAACCACCAAAAGCTGTATATAACATGACATTACGCAACATCCACGTTGCTCACGTCAGGATTAAATCCGTACTAACAATATAAATGTGAAAGTGTGTATGTCTGTTTATTTGTCCTTTTTCTACGGCAAAACAGAGCGACGTATTGACGTGATTTTTTTACTTGAAGATAGTTGATGCGATGGAGTAGACATAATAGGGTACTTTTTGTCTTTTTCTAATCCCCCATTGTCTAAATGGTGTAAATTGTGGAATGTTTTACATATGGAACATTTCACAATTTTCAACGTTTAAAGCTAAAAACATAGCTTTCATCTCAAAGGGGTAGGTAGAGGCACATTAAGTATGACCGTAAGTCTTTTACACTTGTTGTCATTTTTATATCTACATATAAGATGGACTATTGGTAAGCATATTGGCACGTTTTAGATTCCGTTACTGATATTTTGAAACCCAGACGAACTATTTGTAGCTAATAAAAATCATTTTTTTCAACAAAACGTTGCTCAACTTTTATTTTGTGTTGTCTGGTGCGTTTTTACAAGTTTACTGAAACAATAATTTTGATCACATTAGATACTAACCATCATTTTTTTCAAAGCAATTTGTGTGCCTTGCCTTAAAAATCACATGCGAAGCCGCGTGTGTCAACCTAGTAATACCACATCCGAGTGCCAGTTTAAAATCCATTACAATTCTATACATAGCCCAAACAAAGCCGTATGATGGTAATTACTGTACCGTAATTGAATTTCAGTCACACGCGTTTGCTGTCATATACAGGGTGCTTGTAATTAGCGGCAACAGTCGACCAATATTGTAATGTTTGATCGTGATCGTTTGCTACGAGTGTGCCTTTTGTCTGCACGGAATATTGATTTGAGTTTAATTTTGTATTTATGTTATAATTATAGTCTTGGTTTCGGGTGTTTTGGTTATAATTATTTGTGTAATTAGGAACTAGAAAACTGTGGTGACATAAGTAGAATTTATTTTTTTGTCACCGTTCTGCTCTCGTGGGTTTCACTAAATTAAGAGTCTGGTAAGTATGACTGCCTCGTTTCGAGTAGTCGTTTAGTGCGACTCCTGGAACATTCCGGCAATTTCCCGGGTCAACGTATTACTGGGCTTTTTTCGGTTTTCAGCGAAAATTTTCCAGTAGTAGCACAGAGTCTGGAATAGTGTCCAGTATATGGCGTATCGCTCACACCTTTTACATGGGACTTTTTTCCGCATTATATAGGGTTTCTAAGATTATCGTAATGAGCAACTCTGCCTACACTTCGCTGACAAACGGTGAAGTTGAAAATTTCGTAATTAGCGGAAACCCCAGTCGACCAATATTGTAATGTTTATCACGGAATATTGATTTGAGTTTAATTTTGTAATTATCGTTAACTTGGTTTCGGGTGTTTTGGTTATAATTTGTTGAGGTAAGCGTGGTGACATGAAAGTGAATTTAGTTACTTTTATCACCACTGCGACTCCTGATGTGGGTTTCGTACTTAAGAATCGATTAAGAGTGGCCACTAAGTAACTGCTTCTGGTGAGTGGTTTAAATTGCGACTCCGACAAGGGGTCCTTCGATTCCCGGGCGCACACGAAGCCGTTGTCCGTAGCAATTTCCTAGTACTACCGGACATCTGGAGTGCCAGTATATAAAAGGCTCACCCCTATTACAATTCTATACATAGCCCGGTGAAAGTTGAGTGTACAAAGCCGTATGATGGTAATTACTGTACCGTAATTGAATTTCAGTCACACGCGTTTGCTGTCATATACAGGGTGCTTGTAATTAGCGGCAACAGTCGACCAATATTGTAATGTTTGATCGCTCGTCGTTTGCTACGAGTGTGCCTTTTGTATGCACGGAATATTGATTTGAGTTTAATTTTGTATGTGTTATATAGTCTTGGTTTCGAGTATTTTGGTTATAATTATTGGTGTAATTAGGAAAATGTGGTGACATGAGAGTAGAATATGTTTTATTATTCCACTACTGCTACTGCTCTCGTGGGTTTCGTACCTAAGAATCGATTAAGAGTCTACCCAATTAAGTATGACTGCCTCGTTGGTCGAGTGGTCGCAAGTGCGACTGCCGAACAAGGGGTCTCAAGTTCGATTTCCGGGTCGGGCAAAGTATTACTGGGCTTTTTTCGGTTTTCCAAAAATTTCTCAGTAGTAGCACAGAGCTTTTTTCGGTTTTCCAAAAATTTCCCAGTAGTAGCACAGAGTCTGGAATTGTGTCCAGTATATGGCAATAGGCTCAGCCCTATTACATGGGACTTCTAACGCAAATGGTGAAAATTGGGTGTACATTGTATAGCGGCATTACGTGTCGTAATGAGCACCTCTGCCTACCCCTTCGGGGATAAAAAGGCGTGACGTTGCTTTTTTTTGGTAATTAGCGGCAACAGTCGACCAATATTGTAATGTTTGATCGCTCGACGTTTGCTACGAGTGTGCCTTTTGTCTGCACGGAATATTGATTTGAGTTTAATTTTGTATATGTTATAATTATAGTCTTGGTTTCGGGTGTTTTGGTTATAATTGGTGTAATTAGGTAAGTGTGGTCACGTGTGAGTAGAATTTATTTTATTTAGTCACCATTGCTACTCCTCTCGTGGGTATCGTTCGTACCTGAGAGTCTGCCCAATTTAGTATAAGGCTCTGTGTTTGACGTCGAAGATTTTTAGTTTCTGATTTTGGAATTTATAACAAACCAAACAGGATATAGATAGTCGACGATTTTTTCTCTGATTTTAATAAAAATAGCTTCAGATAGAAATGTGTTTACAAGTCATTCTCTCTCTCTCCCTATCTCTCCCTCTCTCTCTCTCTCTCTCACTCTCATTCTATTTCTCTCTCTCCCTCTCACTCTCACTCTATTTCTCTCTCTTCCTCTCTCGCTTCTGCTCTCACTCATATCTGCTGACAAGCGATGACGCAGCTAACAATGTAGCCCACCTGTTCACGAGTAACCTAATTTCGTCAAAAACTGACAATGTCATTAAAAAGTGGATACACAGTGTACTATGATTACATCTCTAAATACCACTTCAGGGAATTTCAGGCTGAAATTCAAATGAATGAATTTGAGAGCCAAAGTGCTGTTAAATAATAAAGGCGATTACAGTGTATAGTAGCATACTGTTTAATGCGAGGTCAACGTGACTAGCGAAGGTATTCGGGTTCGATTTTCAGTTTTTGAAAACGAAATATGAGAAAAACAATCATATCTCTCGATCTATTCATACTAAAACTACAGGAATTAGTGGGAGGGATGAGATCCCTATCTCATCACACTTTTTTATCGTATTAGCCGGTAAGCGAGCAGACGGATCATCTGATGGTAAGCAATCGCCACCGCCAATGAACACTATGGTGTTTCACCAGAGGCATTACAAGTGCGTTGCCAGCCTTTTGGGGGTTAGGAATTTAAGGGTTGTTGGGGAATTGGGCATTGGGAAGATTGGGAAGGGGGCTAATTGGGCCTCCAGTAACCTCACTCACACAACGCAAGCGTCGGTTTTTGTGAAGCCGTGGTATCACTCCGGTGGAGCCGGCCTATTCGTACCGAAGCATGGCTTTCACACACTTAAATATTGTGATAAAACCATGTAGACTACTTTTTCCTCTAACCACGTAGGTAAAAGTTAGCAAGTACATATAATATACATATATACTATACAGGTATACATACACAGCTACTGTAATTACACCCCTACAGGGAATTACAGGCTGAAACTCACATGAATGAATTTGAGAGCTAAAGCGCTGCTAAATAATAAAAGCGATTACATTGCTGCTTGTAGCGGTGTAGCGGTGTTAATGGTACACTCGACATTGTACCCGGCTGTAGTTGTACTGCGAATGTACTGAAATAAATGTTTATAGTTACACTCGAGTTTATTTTTGTTTTCTTATACTGTTTTCAAGTTAAGATTTTTAAAAAGTGTATTGTAGTTTGTATTTATTTGTAGTAGTAGATTTTGGGATGAAGACATTCATTGAATTGAAGATTTTAAATGTTCAAAAAAAAAAATACTTTTCGTCTATTATTGCAACGTCACGCCTTTTATCCCGGAAGGGGTAGGCAGAGGAGCACGCGACGACATGTAATGCCGCTATACAATGTACACCCACTTTTTATCATTTATCGTGTTATAACTCCCATGTAATAGGGGGTAAGCCATTGTGATATTTATTTCCTAAAGTTTAAACTTTAGTCACTTATTCAGTCACTTATCATCAGCCTATAAGTGGCCAAAAGCCTCTTCTCACATATAGAAGATTTGATCATCAATCACCACGCCTGTTCAATGCGGGTTGGCGATTTCAAACTTATAATTACAAATTATAAGTCGTCGTTTGTCTGTTATGTCTAAATAATCTTAAAAAGTACATGTACCTAACTCGAAAAATTCCCTAAAGTTTAATACCTAACTCAAACTTCATTAATCATAAAAATATCATACTCATAAACTCAGACTTTTTATCAAAAAAAAACCTCTACAACATTTTTAAACAAATTTTTTTCATAAGCATTACGACAATAGCACGAACCTTCGTCAAGCCCAGCCGCCTGGCGCAGGCAAAGGTAACGTTATTCAGCCTAATAGTGTCAAAGTTAACAAGCTGTTTCGAAAGCAACCTCTTTGTAATAAAGGCTCACCATTAATGTTGCCATCATTTTGTTATCCCTCAAAATATGATCCCTAACAACCCTATCTAGCTAACCTTACCATTTAAATGACAACCTTAACAGTGGACCATAAAATACAATTTACAACTGCTGTCGTTTTAACTAGACCTTTTGTTCTACAGCTGCGTTATTCGATTTTCGACTTTATGTCTTTGGTGGTAAAGGTTTTTGTGACAGCAAATGTAAGTTTGTTTAGGTTTGCCTCCGAAATTGTAGTCATCACTACTGTTTTACTGAATTGATTCATTTTTGCTGCGATTCTTTGTTTTATGGTCGTGTCTAGGCGAAACGTCGTTAGTCTGGTATAATGATCTTCTATTTACATTCGGAATTTGACAATGAATATTAAAGAAAATAGTCTTATATTTTTTTACATACATACATGTACCATGTATTATGATCGGTGGAAGATTGGCCACTATCTCGCCTGGTGGTAAGCGATAATGCGGCCTACGGTGAAGCACGTCTGCCCGTAAGCAACTATTTAGCTTTGAAGGCACCCAGGTTCTACCGATACTCCTTCAGGTAATACACTCTGGCAAAGAATTCCACTCCCTAGCAGTTCGCACTAGGAAACTTGAAGCGATGCGCTTCGTGCGGTCTGATGATGAAAAGGACTAAGTATTATTACCTGTATGTTTTCTGTCATAAGATAAATGTCACGCTCATTAATGACTAAAGAGTAGATGAGACAAACATTATGACGTACAATGTACACTGACTTTTCACTAGTTATATTGGGAATCTGCTTAAGATTTCGAAAAAAATGCGATTTTGACACCGAGAGATATTTCGGTCAATAAAACTACAGTACTCCATATCCATTCTTTCAACTATCTCCACTTAAAAAATCACACCAATTCGTCGATCTATTTTGTCGTAAAGGTCGAATAAACAGACACATAAATTCACGACAGACTACATACAAATAAATCATGTAAATGCCTGATCACAATCTAACATAGCTACCTAAGATAAACAGATACCCAAGTAATACGTTACCTGTACTGACAATACTCGAGGCGTGACGACAAATCATTACTGAGTATGTGTCAACAGTGTCTACCGATAACTTAGACAAATATGTAATTAATATGATTTGTGTGCTAATAGACTGTGTAAACCAGTTCATTATAGGCTCGCTTTGTATGATCTTGCCTCACATTCGACGGTCATTTTATACTGGATTGTATAGCTTGATGTCTACCCGTGTGGATAACTGCTGAGCAAAACGTGGTGTTTAGAATTATTGGGTGAAAGTATATTTTTTAGGGGGAAAAATCATCTCATTTCTTCTCCTGCCTTGGACAAGGCCAGAGGGAGTGTTAGTAACTCTTACTGACTAAAAACCACCAAATTCCTACCCTTGGTCTTCGAGACGCAACCTCGGCAGCCTGGCGGTTAGTATTCCACGGCTCTGTACCAGACATCAGCCCTACTGAATAGAAAAAAAATACTTTAAACCTCCCAGTCCAGAATAAACTGAAGCTCATTAAACGCACAAAACTCACGCATTCATCTTTAAACTAAGAATTCATCTTACACACGACAGTAAAACCCATTATTAAGGTATTCCCACACAAACATTAACCGCAGCGTGTTCCATACAAAAATATGTTTCCTCTCTATTCGAGGGGTATCATTACGCTATCTGTTACATCGGAAGCGAGCACACGACTTCCCGTCATTACACCATGTCGTTTGAACGAACCCTTCTGTGTTCAATGTAGGGAGTTTGTACACTACCGTGCGGTTTGTGAACGGGTTGTGTGTAAGGGCTTTATGTCTTTGTAATTTGCAATATTTAGTTTTTTAAATACCCTTAACCGACCAGCTTGCATGAAACGACTGATGACTGTTGATAAAGCGAAAGAAGTATGTAAGATTCGTTGGAATTGGTGCTACATTGTTTCCGTCTACCCCCCCCCCCCGGAAGGCGTGAGGTTATTTATGTAGTTTTTTTAGTTTGCTTTGATTAAGACGTTTATAAAAAATACTATGGTATTTTTTTGGTTCAAGCAAATTCAAATAGAAAAATCAGGGATACGATTGATCTCTTTCGTTATTCAGAATAGGGTGTTGAGATTATTTTGTATTCTAAATATTTACAGAACTTCAGTGTATGTTCAGTACATATTTGGCAAGCTCAACTTTAATAACAAGACTGTCGAAACACTTACTTTTAGTGAACCTCCACTTATCGGACTGACAAATTTATTTTTATTAGAATGAGAATACGACTCCTTAAATCTTCTTCATACAGCAAACCGGTTCAGCAAGCCAACGGTACTGATCCGGCAATTTACCCGCAACAGTCCCGGATCGAATGTCCTATATAAAACCTCATTTAGCCGAGATCACCCGGTTTTCAGTGCTTGTCATAATTGCGCGTTATTTCGTTCTATGGGTAAAGAACAGTTATGTCTGCCAAAAGTAATGGCTTGGGTCTCGCAATGTAATGTTAAGAATAATTGCGAGTCTCCTTTGTAATGAACATTTCGAGATTTGAATTGTATATTGTCATTGTTTAAGTTGTAAATTGCTTGCCTATGTCAGATTCTGATGGTAGGTGTGTTTTAATAATTTTGTGTGTGATTTTTGTGTTTTTAATTTTAATGTATTTATTATCTTGGTCATGTAGAGTGCTCTCAAACGATGTCGTCTCATGTCAAAACTAACATGATTTTATATTTCTTGATGATAACATATTAAATTTAACACCCATCTGTTGCTGGTTATATTACGATAATCGTGTAACAGGAGGCATGCTTATTTTCGTACTTTAAGGACTACTTCACAATTCGTAAGCTCGGGCCTGACCAGAACCACCTAGCGTATTTACCTAGCGTATTTACCGGGGATCCGGCTCAAAAAGCAGGAACGAGATCGTTTTTAGTCAGTAAGAGTCTGTCATTTCCTCTCGCCTCGTCCAAGGCGGGAGAAGTCATTGGATGATTTTCCTCACTTAAAATATAAAAACAGCTTTAAAAATATAATTCACAAGCCACCTCCATAACTCAATGCATCGATACATAAACCCAATAAATTACACCAACAAAAATTGATCATACATATTAAGCGACCAATTTTTGGCGCAGTCACCTACATAGGCATATACTCAGCAAACTATATATTTTACACACACAGAGGGGACTTAATTATGCACTATACAACGCGGCTGTTTCCCCAAAATTTTAATTACTACCGCGCTCAGTAGGAGCATTAATTATTCAACAATACGAACTGGGAGCCGCAAGCAATTGTTTTTCGTAGATTGCTATTATATTGCATAATATCGGTGTATTTTTCAGGGTTCCTTTTCAACAGAAAGGGTGATTAAAATTTTGTTTGTAAGTCGTTAGTGAATATTTGTTTTGGTTTTCGTACATACACCAAATGTTATTTTGCATATTTATAAATGCATGTTGTAAAAAGTGGTTATGTAAATATTACGAACAGACACCCCAATTTCATTTATTAGTTTTGATGACAAATATTGAAGAGGTGTATAGGCGAGTATAAGCGACATTTAAGCAAGATCGTGAACGACTGCGAGTGTGTGCAATGTGCGACGCCCCTTAAAATCACTGGTAAAAAGTATGCACTATACAACACAAACCTTTTCTCTATACATACGTGTGTTTCTGTCACGAGTGCGTTAGTAAACGTAACTGCTCTTCACTTTCTTGAACAAAAAGTTGTATAAATTGTGTTTCTTGCTACATCATTATTTACATAAATATATAATTAGTTTCTGACAATTGTTACATTATTTCTTTACGTACCTACTATTTACCACACCATAAACTATCAAAGCCCTGTTCAGTACTCAGGTCTCAATGCCCAATAAAAAATAGACTCCTTAAAACAAAATCACATCTACAGAACCAAACAAAAAACACAAACAATTTAATACAAACCCAACCGTATTTTAACCTTTTATTTATGACTGCGAGTGTTGATAATTTCAACTTGTCAGTCTGGCAAATGAGTTCGCTGGCTCCCGGCTATAAGGTCCCGGTATCCGTCAGGAGTTTTCAAACCGAAACCGAAGTTTTGAATGTTTATTTTGACATTTATTTATAGATCGTGATAGAAGTTCTTGGTTCTTGGAACCGTCAATTGTTCATCAGTGGAGTTTGGTGGAAGATTATTTGGGAAGTTACTTATTGTATATTTAAAGCTTAAATAGGTATAAAGAGTATAATTATTATAATATACTGTATTTGTTTTAGGTATCAGAATAGTCTAAGTCAAATTCAAAGTCAAGTCACTTATAATTAAACCACACATTGGTACGTTTAAAATTAATTATTAATTTATCTCTGTTTGACAAGGAACTCGAGTAGTTTCAAGCCATGCTAAAGGCTCATATTCAAGAGCAGCATTCCGACACATGACGCGGTGATCGTCACGCTGCTACTGTTCTTCGTCAAACAGTTACGTGAGCAAGCCGATAACATAGTAATTAATTTAGTATATTACTTTTGAAATGTCAGCAAATAAAGAAATAAATAATAGTCTGTCAGTCTGTCCATCAGTGAAACTAGGTGCTCGTTTCAAAATGTATCATCGAATGGAAATAAAATTAATAATATTGAAATCGATAAACGTTAACAAGCTAGGTTCTATTTTTTTAATTATTGCGGTGGTCCTTTAGAAGACACCTCTTTCTTTTCATTTTTCCATTTATTGATCTATTTTAACCGAGATTTTCTATAATTGTTAACGCTCAAAAACTATTTTCTACTTAAAATCAATCCACCCAGCTTTTAGATAGCAATGTGCAAGTTATATTGATAAACACGTACAATTTCAAATTCAAAATGCGTCACTATTTTAATACATCCAGCTGCCAATCGTAAATGTCAATGCCAATTATAATTTTAATATTTTAAACGTAGCAATGGAATAACGTTTTCACTCTATAATAATTATGAATTTATTACATTACTATATTTCGTAAATATTTCATACTACACCTGTTATAATATCGCATACAAATCCAGATTTCAAATCGACTGACATTGAAAAAGTAAAAAAGTGCATTGACAATATACATGACATAAAAAAGTATATGGCAATAGGCTCACCCCCTATTACATGGGACTTATAACACAAAATCGTGAAAAGTGGATGTACATTGTATAGTGGCATTACGTGCCGTTATGTGCACCTCTGCCTACCCCTTCACGGATAAAAAGGCGAAAACCTATTAATCTCTGATGAATGACCTCTACTCGCCTATGTGAGGCGGTAAGATAGTATCAAACTCATAGTTTAGTCAGTAAACGTCTGACACTCTATTCCACCCCGTTCCTGAGTTTATCTACAACCCCGGCTAGTAATAATCCATTGCCAAACACAAGTATCAATTTCGACTTCCAATTTCACCATCCGACAAACGAAAAGACGAAATAATAAATCAACTAGAATGCTAAAAAGAAAACAAAGATCAAATGCGTTCCAATAGCTGAAACACAATTGTTCGCGCAGTATTTTGTTTAAAATTTATCGTTTACATAGAAGGGGCGTTTTATTTAGAAATATATCTTCACGATTCATTAGTGCTTCTGTGTTTATTTCTAGGGCGTAACTTTCTTTGTTTTTGTTTAAGTCTTTATGTTTTGTGGTTTCCAATAGTTAGTTCGATGATTTAGAAGTTACGAATGTGGCTGGAGAAGGTAAAGTTATGTCTCGAACAAGGAAAATATTGTTGTAGCCAATCAAATCAAATAACGACAGAGATTATTTTTTAAACTTTACCTCACACTAAGAATTTCTCCTGCTTACAAATATACAATTTCACACACATGACAGCCTGGCCAGACACAGAAAAACAGTTTGTGGATAACACAAAGAGTTTCTCCCGGGAAATTCCCGGGAGAAACTCTAAAAACTTCCCGGCGGGAATCGAACCCGCTACACTTTGTTGCCCACCTACCGCACCGACCGTGCAGTCAAATAATAATATAGTACTAAATACTTATTTTACCAGCCGTAATCTAAAACTTGCAGTTGTCACGGACTGTTAATGATGATCATGAATAAATTAAGTTTTGACGATAGATTGAACTCACATAAAACCATTTAAAAGATAAAGAAATACGTTTCCCAAATTACCAATCCAGTTTGATCGTTTTCGTCTGAGACGAAAATAACTAGAAAGTTTAATTTTAAGGTAATCTAGCTCTATAAAAACTAGTATACTTCTGAGACTAGACATTATCTGGCTCGAGGGTAAAATCATAAATGTGTGTAAGTTAGTTACATTTAAAATTCTAACGTGATTTTCGTTGTAAGCGAACCGCAAGTTTCTAGGGGATTAGCTTCTGCTAGCTTTTTATAGTTTTTAATTAATTATAGTGAAGTTGTTAATTAGATTCTGTGTTATCTTTTTTATGGTATAAGCCGGTATAGGAGGAGGCGGATCATTTGATGGTAAGCAATCGCCGCCGCCCATGGATACATGAAACACCAGAGACGTTACAAGTGCAATGCCGGCCTTTTGGGTGTAAGGAATTTAAGTGTTGTTGGGGAATCGGGAATTCGAAAGATTTGTAATTCGGCCTTCTATAACCTCATTTACACAACGAAACACAACTTCCTAACCCCCAAAAAGGTCGGCAACGCACTTGCAACGCTTCAAGTGTCTCTAGTTTCAAGGTACTTTTAACGCCTCCAGTGTTTCGGGTGTTGATTGGCGACGACGATTGCTTTCCATCAGATGATCCGTCTGCTCGTTTGCCGGCTTATACCATAAAACATGATAAAAACTAACTATTTAATAATAGAAATAATAATCGAACCAGAAAAAAAATACCAATCGCCAATGAACACCAACGGCGTAACTAACCTAACCCACTTGTTGGACTTGCATAAAATATTTATGGAACAAACTGTTCGTAGCTACACGGTGCACTGTGCTGGTATTCATTCCATCTATATTGGATACCTCGCTTATTGCTCTTGCATATTTTAGTTCGTGTGTGAGGGTGGGGTGGATTCTTTCTTAATGTTCTCTCTAGGTATCTGGTTATAGTTTCGGTTCCGATATCTTGTATCGCCTGTTTGGTCTCCCAAGGGTTAGGAGTGTATGTTTATTCTTTGGCTTTTAATTTGGAAACGCATATATGCGAAGTTATGAGTCTATCTGCCGCACTTAGAGTCTTTTAACGATTACTTAAACTATTCCTTAATAACCATTTTGTATTGAAAACCATTGCTAAAGACTGAGTTAAGTAACATTAAATGACTCTGAGTATGGTGGTATTTCGAAAGTGGAGATTACGCCTGCAGTAGCATCAATCATGCAAGTGAGCAAGCATGGTGATTAATGCTCAAACCATCTCCATGCGAGAAGAGGCTTAGGTTAGCACTTAGTGGGCACTAACATGAGCCACATGTTATGCCGTCTAGGCTTACAAATATTTATATTTTTTATCGTAGGAAGGTAATGAAATTATACGGAATGTGTCTAATATTTTTTCATTACCTAATTGACGGACTAAATAGACTTTTGATTTTCATACCCCATCATCATTCTTATAGGCTATTGATGTGATATGACACTAAAAACACTTTCTATTCCTTAAAAAACTGACACCAATGTTCCTAACTAAACTATCAACAAAACTAAAGCTAGATTCTCACTTAACAACTAGACAAGAAGCAAAGAGATTTGACGCCAACTCTTATATCTTAGCCGTCGATTCTCATGAGTTTAGAAATACTTGGAAACAAAAGGCGAACGAATGTTCGGGGCTGTGAGCTCGCGCTGATAAAGGGTGAGTGACGGGCCATGTGTAGGGCAACCATGTTTAATGGAAATATATTGGATAATGTTTATGGATTTTGTCAATAAAAAAAGTGATAATTGATTTTGATAAGTTTGAAGAACGAATTAATGCGAGAATTGAAACTAAAAACGGGATATTTACCATGCTTTTCATTATTTATGAGTTTCCGATATTTCGGCACTGTTGCAAGCGCCATGATCACGGATTAACTGTAAATATCCCGTTTTAAGTTTCAATTCTAGTGTTAGTGACCATGTCAGTTTAAAAACTTATATCGGATTAATGCGGTTTTTTATAGTGTTTATGTGAAAAGCATTACATAAATAGGTTTTAAGGGTGAGTGACGGGCCATTGTAATTTTAAGGTTAGTTTAGTTATTTTTCCTTGTAGAAAAAAGTTGTAGTTAGAGAGCAAGAACCAAACAACACACACTTTTTTATAAATCTAAGACTAATTTCCTTACAAGACAAGAAAAAGTATCTTCGTAGCTGTAGGTAGGTATTTTCTCCTGTGTAGGGACGTTTATAAATACACAAGTTCATTCAATTCATTTACATTTCAGTACCCGAAACAACAATTTACGAAACCCGAATCCCAAAAAGAGTTGTTCTGTGCGAGAATCGAACCCGCTATACATTATACGCCAGCCAATTTCCCACCCACCGCACAAACCGTGCAGTCAAATAAATTGTACCAACGACACTGGAGACGATACAATTTGTCTAATAGATCCTTTAGACAAATTTAAAATAATTTTCTTACACACACCAATACAACCAAAAACACGTTATCTAGGACAATAAAACAGGTCACACAACAAAGAGTAAATATTCAGCTTTTAGCACGTAGTATTCAGTGGTCTCTGCCTACCCCTCATGGGAACGAAAGCGTTTATATATGTAAATCGTAGCTCAGTACCACGTCCATTGCAATACACATTTTAGCTCCAAGCACTAGGTATTAATATTCTTCACTTACAAGTTGAGGGATTTTAGACTGTATACCGATAGTTGTAGGAGTGATTTTGGTTTGTGGTATAGTTGGGGGGTTGTAATATGCTTCGGAACTAGCATTAGACTTGAGAAGCCTGATTAACTGGCGAATTCCTGTTTGGATTGATCAATGACTAATTTTTAAGACTGTAGATTGGAAAATTCTTTGTATTTTTGGCTCTCACATAATTTAATAGATTTTAAGCCGGTAAACGAGCAGATAGATCACCGACGATTAAGCAATCCCCACACCCGAAACACCAGAGGCGTTTACAAGTACGTAGCTGGTCTTTAAAGGGTTAAAAATTTAAGTGTTGTTGGTAAATCAGGAATTGGTAAGATTGGGAAGGGGAGAGTAATAGAGCTTTCGGTAACCTCACTCACATAACGCAAGCGTTGTTTCACGCCCGTTTTCTGTGAGGCGGTGGTATTGGCTCTCCCACACTTATATATGTAATAGCAACACAATGGTGTTATATAGCAACATAACAATAACATAACATCATTATGTCAATTCTACATCAAAATTAATATTAACAGTGGTTTGAATCAATGATTGTGGTCAGTGGTCGCATTATCCAGTCGGTCTAGTTACTATGTATCGATGCACTAAACGTATTATAGTGTTAGTGCTTCCAGTAAACCTAATGTCGTACTATAGGTTAGGTTGAAGTACTAGAGCTAAGATGTCAATACTATTTTAGGCGAGTAATTGTGTATGGAGCTGCGGACTACCTAGTGGGTTTACCGGGGCTCCGGCTCGAAAAGCAGGAGTAGGAACGGGGTGGTTTTTAGTCAGTAAGACTCTGACACTCCCTTTCGCTTTGCCCTAGGCGGGAAAAGTCATTGGATGATTTTTCCCCCTTAACAAAAGGCGAGTAATAGTAATTGAAAATGTTGAGCTAAGGATTTTGGGTTCGATTCCTAGATCACTCATTAACTCACTACCTGGAACAAATATTATTATGAATTTTTGCTATATAAGGACGTTGAAATTAAAAATCATATTAAAGATCCAGGAGTTGGTCATAATATGTAGCAAATTTTATCTCCAATTATTAAAATAAAACACACACTCTAAGCCGAAAAAAGTGCTTATACTAATACCCATCCCTTACACAAAAAACCAGCTCAATACAAAGTCCCGTTCAATATCCAATCCATCATTCATAACACGAAACAACTTCATCAAATATTAGCACCCTTTAGAACCTAGCTACAGGAATATCCCAGAAACTGTTTATACCTGGCTACTCTACCCGTAAGCATTGCAAAATGTATGAGCCAAGTTCCTATCATGTAATAGCCTAAATAGCTTCAGGCGAATAGCTTTGTATGGCGCAATTCATGGTCACTATAGCTCAGGGGTTCTCAAACTTTTTTTGGTGAAGTACCGTCTTTTACATCATTCTTTTTTAACTGACAGACAAATCAATTGGATGTTTCAAAGGTGTCTAATTAAGGATTAATTGAAATAAATGTTTTGACTTTGACTGTCTATTGTTTTTTTCTCATTTTTTTTGGAGTAAACGAGCATACGGTAAGCGATCAGCGCCACCCATGGACATCCGCTACACCAGAAGAGTCACAAATGAGTTGTCGGTCTTTTAAAAAGAAATACGCACTTTTCTTTACATGATAAACATCTTCAAATAATCTGGAACTATGTAGTCACAAATACTTTCACCAGAGTTCATTCGTTCTCATAAAAAATCGACCTCGAATACTTTTAGCGTTATTGAATTGAAATTAGTTACCCCTTTCAGTTGTCTCCTTTGACATTAGTTTATTTCAAGCCTGTGGTCTCTTGTATATTTTATTTTGCGGGCCATAGTTCTAGTTCAAGTTTGAAATAGCCATGCTTCGCCACAAATGGGCCGGCTCACCCGGAGGATACCACGGTCTTACAGAAAACCAATGTGAAACAACGCTTGCGTTGTGTTTCGTTGTGTGAGTGAGGTTACCGGAGGCCCAATTAACAATCGTCCCATTCCCCGATTCCCCAACAACCTTTAAATTCCTAACCTAAAAGGCCGGCAACGCAACACCTCTGGTGTTTCAAGTGTCCATGGGTGGCGGTGATTGCTTACCATCAAGTGATCCGTCTGTTCCTTTACCGGTCATTAAAAAATATTGTCTTTTGCGGACCACTATTTGGGAACCACTGCTCAAGCTAGTATACTGTCCTATAGGTATAGTTTTCTCGTGTTTTTTTTTGATAGTGCTAAACATTGTTTGTAAGTGAAAAGACGCGGCTATTGTGTCGGGAATCGGAGGGGAGATAAGAATTAATGATTTTTTGGGGAAGATTAGGAACGTGGTAGGTATTTGAAGTCATTGGGGGAGGCTTATGCTCATCTTTTAGACGTCTTTTTTATTCTTCCAAAAACATAGAATATGTTATACGCACAATATGTTACGTGTGATATCTGATGGTACTAATCTATACTTAATATTATAAAGCTGAAGAGTTTGTTTGTTTGATTGTTTATTTGAACGCGCTAATCTCCGGAATTGCTGGTTCGAATTGAATATTTGATGGTACTAATTCCATATAATATGAGTGAAAATCCATTGATATCATTTGAGTTCTACTTAAAATTCTCAGCAGTTGTTACTGAAACCATGTTTCTTTTATCGCCAAAGGGGTACATAACGGCACGTAATGCAACTGTACAATGTACACCCACTTTACACTATCTGTGTTATAAGTCCCGTGTAAAGTGAGCCTATTGTCATATACCGGACACAATTCCAGACTCCGTACTGCTACTGACAAGTAATTTTTTGAAAAGCCGAAAAAAGCAATACCTTGCCCGATCCAGAAATCGAACCGAAACCCACTTGCAACTCGACCAACGAGGCAGCCTTGTACCTTATTTATCTGTAGAAAAGTGGTATCGAAGCTTTGTATGAAATAAATGGTTGAGGAGATAAGAATGAATGATTGTTAGGGGGAAGAGAAATTAGGAAAGGTAGCTTTTGAATATTTTAGATCAAGATTGGTGTTTGTGATTTGGTAAATGATAAATGATATATTTTTATTTGCAAGTTGGTTATAAAATAACACTTTTACACGTCAATCTTTGAAATAACTAGATGATGCCCGCATTTCCTATCCGACTATTCTGAGAGAAAATGCCGTCATAGTCTCTTTTCTAGTCTAGTAAAACTTCTCCAGACAATCAAATAAAAGATAATGTGAGAGAACCGTGCAAGTTGATTCTGTAGTGGTCTTTAGAGGACAGAACCACAACAGTATGAGCGGACCTGTTCAGATGGCAGCACGCATGTGTCAGTTAACTAGTTAGTCAAATTAATTAGTTAGTCAAAACCTTAGTATGACGATACCTCCTGTCTGTAAGCAGGTATCGTCATACTAAGATTTTATTTTACGAAGGGTGAAAGAAATCGAATCGAACCAAGCGCCTAATACTAGCCACAAATAAAAAGAGTGAAACTAATTTATATAAATAAAAAAGTTTCTAAGCTCAAAAGTTAGGAGCGTTGGATTCATTGGCAACTACATTTTGTCTATAAGAAATAAATATAAATTTCATTTTGAGACCACTTTATCGACGTCTTTTCATAAGGTCGAGTTTCTTTGACCTTTTTTTAAAGAGGGAAAATCATTCATTGACTTCTGTCGCATTGAGCGAGGCGAGAGGGAGTGTCAGACTCTTACTGACTAAAAACCACCCCGTTCCTACTCCTGATCTTCAAGCTAGAGCCCCCGTAAATCAGATAGTCCGCAGCCCTTTTTTTTTTTTTTTTGTCTGTGCCTGTCCGTCGAGCCGGAGCCCCGGTAAACCTGCTAGGTAGTCCGCAGCTCCGGATCAGGCATCAGCCCTACTGGGCCCCATCTGTGGTGGTCTGATGGCTCTTTGAGGCGCGCGCAGAACGCGACGCGCCGCACGCACGGGTCTGGTTCTGGTCGGGCGGCGAGCTATCCTTGCTCGCCGTCCGCAGACCCGCACTTACGGTGGCCGGAGATCGTCACGCGATCCCCGACGCCCGGAGTGTCTCTCGCGACGGCTGGGGCGTGAAGAGGTTCGTTCACTCACGCGCCCCGCCTCCTACTTAGCTAGCATGACTGCTTTGCAGAAGGAGGAGAGGGCATCCTAGTCCCTCCGCAGCCCTGGTTCTTTGACCCTACAGGATAAGCGAGCTATAGCAACCCGAACTTCCCGGAATCTAAAACGGTCGAAGAAGTCTAATAATTCGACTCGAAGGACCATCACAGTTCTGTTACCCGTTACCATCGCCCATATCTACCGAAATACACGTTGTACCGTGGCGTAGTACCTGTACTGTAAGCTGTATATACCAACAAACAGACTGCGCCGACTAAGCAAACAAGCTAACCGCTAGTCTGATACTATATCTGTCTAAACGATGTTCAAATGTGAACTAGTATTACAAAAAGTTCCTTTGCAAGTGCGACTGCGGAGTTAAATTGCCAAAAATTATAACGGTGCAAAATGGGTGTACGGAGCACCTCTGCCTACCCCTTCGGGGATAAAAGGCGTTACGAAACAAACATTATATATTTTTTCGGTTTTACGAAAACTCTTAAATAAAGCATGGGGTTTAAAATGTGTGCTAGATGTATAATAGAATGCTTATCCTCCTATTACAAAGGACTCATCAACATCATAACTATAAACAGCCTAAAATTGGTCACTGCTAACCGAAGGCCTCTTCTCGCACAGAAAAGATTTGAGCATTAATCACCACACTTGCTCCAATGTGGGTTGGCGATATCAAACTTATAATATTATAAATTATAACCTAGGTTTCCTTACGATGTATTCCGTCACCGTTCATCGGGGGTGTCTGAATATGTCACATAAGACTAACAAGTGTTGAAAAGTAACATTTTATGTTCAGTATATTAAAAAACTTCAATCTTCTCACCACCAAATACATAAATTCGAAAACATATTATTAGGTAGCTACCTAATACAGAAATATCACAAAAACTTACACTATTCATCACTCACACGGCTAGAGCAAGATGAGCGACTTTTGTTCGCGATTGCAAAGCTCAAAATTCCGTGAAACTCAATTTCTCATTCGTTTGCGCGCGGTGTAAATATTTTTACGTTTGTAAAAGAATTGTAAACAATATGTGTGATACGATCCTAGAGAATTCTAAAAGTTTTTCGTTGCAGAAGTACCGTATTATCTGAAAAAGATAGTGCACGATTGAAATGTTAGTAACACTCACAATTACAATAAATACATCAATATTTAACGACACTCATACACCTTTTGATCCTCGAAGGGATAGACAGAGCTGTTTATAATAATTATTCAATGTATCACTCACTTTATCTCGTAACTTAAGCATAATAGATGGTGAGCCTTTAGACTTTAGTATACTAAGTGTGGGAGAGCCATGCTTCGGCATGAATGGATCGGCTCGATCGGAGTGATACCACGACCTCACAGAAAACCGACGTGAAACAACGCTTGCGTTGTGTTTCGTTGTATGAATGAGGTTACCAATCCCTGATTCTCCAAAATCCCTTAAATTCCTAGCCCCCAAAAGGCCGGCAACGCACTTGTAACGCCCCTGCTGTTTTGGGTATCTATAAAAAAGTTATTCTGAAATTGTGACGAATTTTCGAGAGGGTGAAAAAATCTCAATAATACTATTATTTCAACTCGTTCGGTAATCAGTACCGAGACCTTCTATTCGACGGTCCTTAATATCGCCGGTAATATCCTTTACTAGAAACACTAAAAACTTTGAAAACCCCATTTTAAAACCACATAACGATTAAAAGAGGAAAAATCTACAACAAAACTGCTAAGCTTTTTTCCATGCAATTTGATATGCAAGTGTTGTCGTCTGATAAATATTTATGAGATCTGGCAACACCCGGTGCAGACGTCGCGGGCGCCTCAAGTACTCGGTAAACTGCTTTTCATTATCATACTTTAAAACTGTTGTTTAGTTTTAAAACTTGTTATACGTAGATTTTATTGTAGTCTCCTAGTTAGTGAAGATTTTCATGTAGTAAGTTCTTTTAGTGTGAAAATTTGTGGTGTTTGACAAAGTGTTTCGTGTCTTACATGGAATTATTAAGAAAAAACTAAAGGCTTCAAAAATTCGACTGCCTTAAACTAAAAAAATAACTATTATTAATTGTACTGCCTGTGTCCACTCTATGTTAGTTAAGAATCATTTCTGCGACCTCCAAATACTTTAACACGAATTATGCCTATTGCTGTTGTCAGACTCAATTTAAGACCTAATTCCGTTTTTTCCTAATTCAGTTACTACAATATCCAAAATAGCAAAAAAATCTATAAATGCTAAAAACACCTTGTATTCAAGACCCAATCCCATTACTACAATGTTTAAAATCGCAAAAAAAGAAATCCATAATTGCAAAAAAGACCTTTCACTTCAAACAGCAACAATTTGACATCACTTTGTTCAAAAACCATTAAATGTATAATGTTCAATTCAATAGTTTTCAGTGTGCCATCATGAATGTGGCTTCAGCGGTTTGTGTGTATAATATAGAGGGGGATGATTAAGAACATCTGTGCCGTAGTCACTGTGCACCGAAATTATGTCGGAAATTCCGAAATTATGTATTGTCGGGTTGTAATATGTGATTATCGGGATTGTTTATGTGTTGCTACTGAATTGTGGTCCTTCGGTACGAAGGGTTTATTAAGAATGTGCGTTGGTATTTTGTGGTAGATAATGTATGGGGTCTTGGAAATTAAATGTAGATAGGTACCTATGTATGATTATTGTTATGTAAGTAACTCGTTGATTGAGTTAGAATAAGAACAAGAGTCTTATATAAAGTCAACACACACACACAACGTCACGCCTTTTATCCCCGAAGGGGTAGGTAGAGGTGCACATTACGGCACGTAATGCCGCTATACAATGTACACCCACTTTTCACCATTTGTGTTATAATTCCCATGTAATAGGGGGTGAGCCTATTGCCGTATACTGGACACAATTCCAGACTCCGTGCTACTACTGAGAAATTTTCGAAAATTTGAAAAAAGCCTAGTAATACTTTGCCCGACCCGGGAATCGAACCCGAGACCCCTTGTTCGGCAGTCGCACTTGCGACCACTCGACCAACGAGGCAGTCATATTATATAAAGTCAAGAGTGTCAAATACTTAGGCTTTATTCAGTTTTGACTGCCCTGTTAGTGTATTGGCTGGACGACCGGCTGGTTTTCGATTCCCGTACGGAGTAACTCTTTGTGTGATCCAGAAATTGTTGTTTCGAGTCTGTATGTCGTGTGTATGTGAACTTGTATGTTTGTAAACGCACTCACGATATAGGAGAAAATCCTTCTATGGGGCGTTTTAATAAAAAGCTTTTCAAAAATTCTAGTAGTGATATTAATTCCGATGTCCGATAATGAAATACTAAACTAAATCCTCATTACATGACTCTTAATATAGGGGCACCGTTTCTAGTATTAATATTAAGAATCCTTATCTGAAACTTATCTGACGAGACACTAGACTCAATGATCATTACCATGGGACTCATAACATAACTGAGTGTTACTCATAACGTCACATTGTAATGTAGACCTTTATATCCCCTCGGGGACTTAAAGACGTGACGTCACATCACGTTAACCTCGTAAGTCACAGTCTCGTGATTTTGTCTCAAAAAATCAAAAACATAAAAGCAGACACATACATTTTTTATTAAAAAAAGAAACAAGAAATAAAGAATACATTACATTTTTATTTTACAAACTTCGTAGCAAAATAAAAAAAAGAATATTATTACAACACAAAACTTAAACGTTACAGACGAAAAATATGCAAAGGCAACATCTCATTCAGCCTTGTCGTGTTATGATAATCTTACACAACTGTGGCCCGCATTCTCTAACTCACAGCTGTTTACGTTCAAAAAAGTTTTTATTTATAAATGCAAATGAAGATACACTCAGATATATAGAGATTTCCAACTGTATCCTCTTCTCATAGAGTTCAAATTGGATTGAAAGGTTAGAGTATCTTGATGTGCGTTCCTATATCATCTTTACAAACTTTATGCAGAGGATTATTCATAAAGGGTTTTCTGTTAAAACTTGGTTTAGTTATCTAGAACTGTGGATTCAAGTTTTGAGGTTAAAACAATAATGTTGTTCGTTTCTTCTTTAATTGTTTAGTAAATTAATTGTAAGAAGTAATTTGTGTTTTACAAAGTGTATTAAAATTTATGTTGTTTTAATCATTTCTGAGTAGTCAAGCTACATAATTTAGAAATGATTATAAGTTCTCAGAAAATCTAGTCGCTATTTTACTAGATTTTTTTGTCCCGCCGCGAGAGGGAGTGTCAGACTCTTACTGACTAAAAACCACCCCGTTCCTACTCCTGCTTTTCGAACTGGAGCCCCGGTAAACCTGCTAGGTAGTCCGCAACTCCGGATATACATCAATCCCTACTATTAGGTGATTGTCAATCTGCAAAATCGTGGAATGAAGTATTGATTACGGCAGTCCTAATACAGGAACCTACCTTGATGACAATGAAACACTGATTACCGCAATTTAAGCAAACCTCTTTCGCTTCACTTTCTCTTTTTATTCATTAAACTAAACCAAAAATTTAATAACCTTTTACCTAACCCAAACCCGTACACTTAAGCTCGGAACACCTGACAAAACATTCAACAAACTAAAAATAAAAGAACACCAAAAACCCCCAATAATCCTTTACTCAACACAACATCTGACAAAAACGCAAACTAATTTCAACTACCACATTCGATTTCGCTGCTCCACTAAACTACTGCTAAAATCATGTTCTATATTCTGAGTCCTGAATACAGCTAGTTACCGAGCGGTTCATTAGACATCCATTGTGCACCAGTATTGAGTTACCCAAGCAACGGGATATTCGACTCGATATGATATAGTTTTCTTATGTTGCCTACCTGTGTTTAATACTGTTAGGTTGGTAGCGAAATGTAATGAATATCGTGGTTTGAAAGGGGTAATTAGGTTTTATTTCCTGTCTTGGTTATTGTGAAATGTTTGTTAATTTCTCATTGGATCTTAAGTGAAACTGAAAGAGGTTTAAGACAGCAAAATTGATATCAACAGCATCAGTTAAAAATATTAAAAAATATAATAAGAATATTGAAATTTAGATATCAACCACTCTCTTATGCTCTCGTATAGGAGATTACACTGATGTTTGTTAATCGCTAATACAACTGCAGAGACAAATTGACGATTCAAACTCAAAGTTCAACTACTGATTGTCAATAAAATTGCACGTACTTTGTATGTTTGTAATTGTTTTCTACGTTCAATCTGGTTAATAATTACAAAGAATTCCTAACATAAAACGATAAATCATTAAGAAAACGTCAATATACAGCAAAGTATTTTTAATCAGGTCACCTATTATGTACAAAGCAAAGCTCAAAATTCGATGTTAAATTAAAAAAGAAACTAACATAATTGATCACAATACACAGCAATCACAATCAAACTTCACATTCCGAAAGGACCAAAAATGGTCCTTCGGTACAAAATTCTATAACTCACTCCGACGAACTTACGTAAGCGAGTAATCACTTACATGTTCGAAACTACGTACATTGGTACGTCCACCCTCGTTAGCAACCCTTGTACTAGCTTATATAACTGTAACAGGGAATATGGATAGCTGTGGAGAGGGTGGTTTCTTGCCAGTCAAATCCTATACTTCTATCGGATTGAGTAAAACAATAGTCCACTTTAATCATCGTAAGTCATAACTTTAGCGACGAATATAACATTTTTTAAATTGGTTGTAAAAATAATTATTAATCTAAACTAACACATTATTTACAACTTAAAAATACCAAAAAAATAAGGAATAAAAACTAACTTAAAACTAAAATAAAGGCAATAGGCGTGGTTAGGTGTGGTTAGGCGTCGAAGTCGTGTAAAAATACAAAATGTAAGCTTATGATTAAATCAGTTAACGAGACTGTCATTCGTTTTTATATATTTTTAGGAAAAATATGTCATTTTTATTACCATTATTGTATGTAATTTATTTTTGACAACATTTTCTGTCTGCAACTTCGTCTGCTTAGAATAGTGAGTTAAGGAAGATATTTATATGTATTGCGTGGTCCGGTATCAAACACAAATTGTACTAATAATTACAATCCCCACAGTTATAAAGCTATAGGCACAAAACGAAAACAGCATTCATCCGTTAGTTCCAGAGATTAGCGTCTACAAACAGACAACATACAACTAGATTTTATAATACGAACGATTTCTTAGGAAATAGCTTCACTAGAGGACTGACCGACAGACAGATATTTTGTTTTTTTTTTATATTGTAACATCTGTTTTTGATGTCCAAAAGTATCTTCCCGTCTATTTGAAACAAATAATATTGACTTTGACTTTCTCTATCGATGTTTTGTCACGCTAACTTTGTTTCATTAAAAAATATTTAATAGGTAAAATATATAGGTATATATAGATGGAATAACCAACCATATTCAAGCAACATAGATTTTACAACATGGCATTTCGTATTTCAGTATTGACTAGTGCAAACTAGGTTTGTATTTGATCGGATGGATTGTTGTTTACAGAATGTGGTAGAAAGTGACCAGTTCACTTGTAATACGATTGGTGTAGCGCGAAATATTATTTGGTTATTTGTGTATTGATTTTATGTCGGTTATCGTAATGTTGAATTGGGGAACTAAAACTGAAAATTTTGGTTCGTTTAGTCTGAATAATTAAATACGAAAATCTGTTAGGATGTACGGGGTGGTTTTTAGTCAGTAAGAGTCTGACGAGCGTCTACGAACTTACGTGTTCTCTACTATTGGTTACTCTTTCGCTTAAAATGATTTAACTACTGAACATATCTGAAAGAGGTTCAGAGATTAATTGTAATGAGGAATAATACGTTTTCTAGTATGGCATTATGAAACGCGTTAATTTTTTGTTAAACCTTGCCCCACGTTATGATTTTCTCCTGCGTCGTGGCGTTTACAAACATACAAGTTTACATACACATGACACCCAAACCCGAAACAATTAATTGGTGGATCCCACTGAGAGTTACTGCGTGGGGAAATCGAACCTGCGACCGACGTGCACTCATTGAGAATCTATTTCTTACTGCTGAAAGCCATACATTATTATTAATGGAGACAAGGACTCATGTAGTAGATTAACGTATCTTTTGTTTTATACGTTTATTGCGACTTTAGTAGACCTATAATTGTCTAAATCCTTCAACATACTCACTAAATCTTTAAATCAAATTGTTTTTTTGCAAACCATAACACTATCCATTCATTGTAAAATCAACTTTAATTTCACAACAAAAAGGGTGTGTTTCGCAATAATCTTGCATGAAAATTTGTGAGGTAAATGGCCAAACGCACTGGATTATATTGAAAAGCTGTTAGCACAAAATACTCGGATATTCCACTAATCATGATTGATATAAAGCTTTTATGGCAGACTTCAAACTGTCATAAGGTTCATTTTGCAATGGCAGTGGCATTATGCGATGACGCGCCGCATGTATTTAATTTAGGATTTAGGGACTTAGGCATAAGACGGTTTCGCTGGTTTAATAGCAGAGAGCGCATTTCCTGAGCGCGAATTTTGATTAAAAGACCAAAATAAGTCAGAGTTTTGGAAATTTGGACTTTACTGAATTATGTATTTCTGTGGGGTAGAAACTAAATTAAATGTGGTCATTTCTCTCTTGTACTATAGGTTGTAAATAATATAAAATAGAAAAGTAAATGTATAGAATTGATATTATATGACTGCACGGTTGGCGTGATGGCTGAGCGATTCAATTTCGGTTCGATTCCGCACGGTGCAATACTTTGTTAGATCGACAAATTGTTGTTCGGGGTCTGGGTGTCATGATCGTGTATGGAAACTTGACTTGTATATTTGTAAATGCACCCAGGACACAGGAGAAAATTCAAATATGCAACGCAACGTTTCCAAAAAAATGGACAAACTATATCCAAGGTTATGTTAATCTCATACATTAGCTTTTCTATTCTGCCATGTTCGTTTAGCAGATAAGAGCCTTAGCTCCTGACTCATAGCACTAGCCATGGCCTTTTGTAATAAAATCTGGGCTAGGAATGTTACGTTTTTTTTTTCAGTCAACACTGAATTTAAAAATTCACTTAGATATTTTCATTATGATACACTTTTCTACTTTGTTATTCAGAACTTTTTTTACCTATCTAAATTCGTTACCCCACAATATTTTTATATTCAGTACAAAATTTCAAGCCCCCATACCAACACAAAATCTCTCCATCACACAAAATAAAAACCTAACCACGTGTAATTTGTGAACCACGTCATAGATGGCACCAGCTTCGTTAGGGGTCTTTTGTTCCCAAACCGTCGCCTGCCGAGGTACCGACAAATTGCAGTTCTATACACGTAACGTCGACGTGTGGAGGGTTAAGCAATCATCATGATACTGGGATTAGTATTCGGTTGAGTCTGTGGTCTATTGATTGGAAGGGTTATTATAATATTTGGTTTCAAATAGGGGCTGAAATGGCTGATCGTGTTTTATTTTCCGGGTAAAGGTAGATGTTTGCTTTGATAGTGTATTATGGTATAGTAATGGTTTTATACGATAGGGGGGGCTCATTAAACGATACCAGGGTGACGCTAAGCAACGATGCTCATCAATTAACATTAATATTGAGAAATTTCGTACTCTTGAATTGCAACACTAGAGGCCATTTTTTAAGGGGAGAAATTTGTCCATTGGTTTCTCCCAACTTGAGCGACGCGAGAGGGAGTGTGAGACTCTTACTGACTAAAAACCATCCCATTCCTACTTCTGCTTTTCTAACTGGAGCCCTGGTAAAACCGCTAGGTAGTCCGCAGCTCCGATGGTTTTATACAATAGGGGTTCATTAAACGATACCAATTCGATACTCTTGAATCTAATTCTGATCTATCGATAAAAAGATCTAGCCCTTCTTACAATACTGTTAAGATATATTATGTTAATACAAAATAAAATCTCTCTAGACAAAGTTATTCTCTCAAGACACTATGTTACGCGATAATTTAGTATTTAACAAATTCAATATAAAACCACATCACGAGTTAACTAGCTCTCGAACTTTCTGGAACAAACGTTAATGAACTATTCTAGCAACTAAGTAATTACACTGGTAATATAAGATGATGTAGGGAACATATATTATTAAGTAAAGTGCTAAAAACGACTGAATTAATTCTTAGTTTAGATTCAAAATTGATTGTTTCTACCACTGCTATTGTTTACACGGGTGTCATCTGATTAAGTGACTACATACTTAACAGAGAGAAAGAGAGAGAGACATATAGAGATCTCTGATTGTCCTGATTCTTAAAACTAAAATCTCCACCCAGCCCCAGCTAAATCTATAGATTATGGTATACCCTTTTTTTCTAGAGGAGGTCCGTAGTCCAGCAATAGACTATCACAACCTGCTTATGATGATATTACCATAGCCTGTACTTTGTTAAAATTCATAGCCTTTTTTTGAAAGCGGAAAAATCGTGCAATGACTTTTCCTGCCCTGGGTGATACGAGATAGAGTTAGACTCTTACTGACTAAAAACCCCTCGACACCTACTCCTGCTTTGAGCCGAAGCCTCAGTAACCCATTATCGTTAAATACATAGCCTATGTTTAAAATGTATAGTAAGTATTTATAACTATTAATACAAGCACAAGTCTCTCACACCGCAGTAAACCGAAGTAATTCAAGTCAATTCAGTACAAACCACAGAGCAAACATACATTATACATACATATTGATCAGTTGCCGTTTGTCATAGTACATGGCTACACGCCAAGCAATAGAGAACCAGTATAAACTGACCGTGGAATGTGTGGAAAGGTCTTACAAAGCGGGATCATGATAAAGTGGTTGTCTGTCGCGTGATGTCTAGCCTTGTGTACAAACTTACTTCCAAACTTGTTACACTTTGACTCGATTTTATATTGAATTTGTCAAATTCAAGTTTGATGAAAGCCATTGATTTCGTTTTTGTTGATGCTATGAGAGTGAATTTTGAAAGCGTTGGAGGTTGAAAAGATCATTATTGTGGATTGTTACGTATTATTTATTTGTTTTTTTTTTTATTCAAGATCTGTATGATGAATTAGTCTGATGACAGACATGATTAAAGTAGGTTTTAAAAAACGTAAAATAAAATTTTGGTTTTCATAAACATTTTACCGATTCATGGATACATAGCTAGAGTGTGACGGACGTCCTATCAGTGAAAAAAGATTATTACATTGATTCAGGAGAATGCCATTCAGAATCTTACATCATCGAAGAAAGATTAAACTCGCAAAGGATAAAACGTTATTCCTTACGAAATTAGTTAGTTGGTAAAAGACTATAAGTAAATCTTTAAACTTCACACATTAAAAAAAAATAATGTCATCCAATTACTTCCCCATCTTGATTGAGGTGAGAGGGAGTGTCAGTCTCTTACTGTCAAAAAACCACCCCGTTCCTACTCCTGCTTTAAGCCGGAGCCCTGGTAACCCGCTAGATAGTCCGTAGCAAACTTTTACACGTACTATTGTGTCACTCTGCATCACATAAGGTTGCCTGTTAGAAAATGCCAGTAGGCATCAAGTTCATCATAGTGTACGTACAAGAAGTGTAAAATAAATACATAAAAACATATTTCAATATAGTCCATTTTAGTAAAAGACCAAAAAAACTCAAAAGAAAAATAGTCAGTAACATATTTCAAACTACCTGTTTATGTTAGATGTGGGAAAACATTCTATTCCTTGGGGCGTGTTAAAATTAATTTAGACCCTATTCTGTTTTAAATAAAGCTAGTATTCCGACTCAAAGGACCAAAAAGTTTCGTTACGCTATTATGAACACTGTTAGTAGTTACTTAAAGTATAATTTTCAAGTTTCGCTCCAGTAATTAACGAGCAATAATTTTATTTTTATATCTAGAAATAACAATTAAAATAGTAATTAAAACAAAGAAATTAAATACTTCTATTGATGTATGACTGTAAATTAGTTTTTTGTTATTTAAATTTAGCTATTCTGTTATTTAGCCAACACGCACTGGTAGATTAATTAGTAGCAAAAACTAAGTAATTCAAAATAAAATATATTTGGAATAGCTTTACCTTTTGTATGTTTTTTAAATGTTTGAATCTGAATTGAAAAATAGAACGAGGAATCTTTTATCACACACCAGTCCTTATATTTATGTCCTGCATATGCGAATACACTATCGATGTTATTATATGAATAATATTATTACTTCATAATTATCATTTATCATCTTAACAGTCAGTAAATAGGCAAACATCAGTGATTTCCGTATTATTATCGTCCGATTGGTAACGATCAGCATCCAGTGCCATAATTTTTTTTTGTTGGTAAAATCGTCCTATCTTCTCCCTCTTGGATGAGGCAAGAGGGAGTATCTGACTCTTACTGACTAAAAACCACCCCGTTCCTACTCCTGCTTTTCGAGCCCGAGCCCCAGTAGCCCGCTAGGCAATTTGCAGCTCCGGGTAACCAGTGTCTCCCTACGACTATTATTTGGTCCTAACTACATCTACCTTGTCAAATTATCATTAAATCTGAGTAATCTCACCTCAAACCCGTACTCAGGTAGTATATTTAATAAAACAATCTCTATAATATAAAACCTAGCATAGAAATTCTTCTGCATACTATGTAATACAGGTCGTTACAATTTTATTGGAATACATACTCATGCATAATGTCTGTATATAAATCATTGCTAAAATTCAATATAGTGGAATCCAGTACACATAGTCTGGGAAACAATATCGTGATCTTATAATATTGATGTTGGCATTGTATTGTAATGCTATTTTATTTTTCCTAGGTGTATTAGATGAAATTACATATTATATGTAGATGTGATTTAGTTTTCTATTTTATTGTTGAAATGAATACTAATGAATTCGATTGGACAGTCTGTTACATGTGGTTCGTGTGTGACAGTCGGGACTCTGGAGTGGACTATGGACCTCTTTATAAGAGGGTTATATCCCCGCTCCTCATAATGTCCACTCCTACAGAATAGTCAGTAGAGCGAATTCTTCATTACCGGACACGATAGAACTTTTAAACGGATTCATGGATTCGCAGCTAGAGTTTGACGTATTTCCGAGTGAAAGAAGATTATTTTTGTCAGAACGCTTGAAGTTTTGCGAAATAGATGAAATCACGATAGTAGCTATAAGTGTTTCAATTTTGTATTTTTTTAAGTGTATTATATATGTTTTATTCAAACAAATGAAAAAATACATTGGTAAGCAAGTTGGGAACATTATATACAATAGCAGGAGAAGGAAGGGGTGGTTTTTAGTCAGTAAGAGTCTGACACTCCCTCTTTCCTCGCCCAAGGCGGGAGAAGTCATTGGACGATTTTCCCAACGCAAAAAAAAATATAAAAACTTGGAACCAGAACCCAGTACCCAGTGACTGCACGGTTGGTGCGGTGGCTGGGCAACTGGCTGCCGCGCATCGGGTAGCGGGTTCGATTCCCGCACGAGGCAACTCTTTGTGAGTTTCACAAATTGTTGTTTCGGGTCTGGGTGTCCTGTGCATGTGAACTTGTATGTTTGTAAACGCACCCACGACACAGGAGAAAATCCTAATGTGGGTCAAAGTTAAAAAAAAAAAAAAAAACTTGTCTTTCTGTCTCTCTGGTTCTTTGGTCTTTTGGTACACCTAACCGCGGGGAACCTATCCAAAGTCATTATTCCACGCGTGCTAAGTCATGGGTATCCGCTAGTACACATCATTTTAACCTATTTAAAATACTATGTAAATCTAAAAGAAACTTTATATTCTATCAATAGAGCACCTTTTATAACCCTTTACGATTTACGTACGTTTTACTGACATACAAAGTTATTATTGTAAAGAGCTCCATGTTATGAGGCGCACCCTATCATGCGCTTCGGGCGAAACATGGCCATACGTACCGCTACTTTAATAAACTATGTTAGTAACATATTGTATAGTTACAAAACTAGTTTTGGTTAGTGATTTCTGTCATATATTGTTCTATGACTATTGGTTGGTTTTTTGAGACGCTTGTTTAAGGTGGAAAAATCATACAATGACTTCTCTTGCTTGCTTGTACGAGGTGAGAGGGAGTATCAGATTTTTACTGTCTAAAAACCACCCTACTCCTGCTTTTCGAGCGGGACTCTCGGTAACCCGCTAGGTAGTCCGCAGGTCTTCTGAGACGCTATCAGAAGAAAGATCATAAAAAGCAAGACCATGATATACTTTTTTTTTTTTTTTTGAGGGGGAAAATCATCCAATTACTTCTCCCGCCTTGGGTAAGGCGAGAGGGAGTGTCAGACGCTTACTGACTAAAAACCACCCCGTTTCTTCTCCTGCTTTTCGACCCGGTAGGACCATGATATCCTGGATTTACATTCCTTGATATACAGACAAACATAGTCGATAGACGTATTGAAATAATATGTTACTACTGAATCTGGATCAAACCGCGGTATTTGATTTGGATATAATATGTACATTGTATATTCAAGAATGTAGATATATATTGTTAGAAGATGTATGTATGTTTAAACCGACATTTACATGTACTGTTAATTAATTTGAAATTATTGAAAGATCCACTTCTTATTTAGAAGTATAGTTAAAGAATAAAAGTTACAGTACATAAGTTATATTGAAATTAAAATCATCACTCATAATTTAGGATTTGTACCCAGTATATGATATTAGGTTCACCCCCTATTACATGGCACTTAAAAACACAAAATATGGTGAAATGTGGTTGTACATTGTACAATAGCATGACGTACCGTAATGTGCATCTCTGCCTACCCCTTCGGGGATAAAAGGTTTATGTATGATCACTCATAAATATCCAATCATAAGGGCTAAAAATATTGTAAAAAGAATATCACTAAGTTTCCATTACGTCCTATTATATCAAATGCTTTGTGCAATAAACAAACATAGTAATCGATCATGAAACATAAACCCTCAACGCTTATATTTATCGAAGTATAAGATTCAGAAATATTCGAAATATATTTACGAATCCAAACTCCCTTGAAAAACATTGAAAGGAAAATCTGCTATCTACAAAAAAATAAATTCACATTTTAATATCAAACAAATAAAGACAAGAATTCCTTCAATACAGACTATATGAATAAAGAAACAATGCGAGACGAAGAAAAAAATATCGAATCGGAATTAATTAAAAACGATTGCACAGACAATATTAGCTGAACTAAATTAACTCGGATAGACCGAATGACTGAATGGAAAGGAACGAATGGAATTAATGAGTCTTGCAATCAATGTAAAAGTTGAACTCTTATTTTAAATATCGAAGTAATTTGTTCGAGAAATTGACATTTCAATTGTTGAAGGTATCTAGCAACGTCACGCTTTTTATCCCCGAAGGGGTAGGCAGAGGTGCTCATTACGACACGTAATGCCGCTATACAATGTTCACCCACTTTTCACCATTTGTGTTATAAGTCCCATGTAATAGGAGGTAAGCCTATTGCCATATACTGGACACAATTCCAAACTCCGTGTTACTACTGAGAAATTTTCGAAAAACCGAAAACATCCCAGTAATGCTTTGCCCGACCCGGGAATCGAACCCGAGACCTTTGTTCGGCAGTCGCACTTGCAACCACTTGACCAACGAGGCGGTCATTGTTGAAGGTACCTCTAGATAGAACTGACTGATAGAATTCTCGAGAAATAAATTGTGAATGAAGTATTTGTAGTGAAATAATTCATTCTCAGAATTTGTTCTGAACGGAATCTTAAACGCACTTGTAGTTTTTGCAAGCAATTTTAATAGTGCTTCAATTCGCCGTTGGCGCTGGTGTAGTTTATAGTCTTGAATTTAAGTTAATTGTCTATTAACCACTGATTTTGTGTCGTAAATAAATTTTAATTTATATTATTTGTACTAAAATTTTAATTGGATTTGGTTAATTTATAATTTGAGTTTTGAAGAAGACTTAAGTTAGGTATAATTATTTTTCAAAATGTATGAAAATAGGACCACGTCTCCTTACATCTTATTGATATTATAAATGCGAAAGTCTGTGAGTTTGTGTGTATGTCTGTTACTCAATCAAGGTGTTGCGGGTGTCTATGGGCGGCGCTGATCGCTTACCATAAGGTGACTCGTTTGCTCGTATGCATACGAAACCTATTCCATAAAAAAATCACGTCAAAACGACTCGGAATGGAACAAGGGTAGATTATGGTCTGGAATAATATAGGATACTTTTTATCACACGGGAATGTGGTCGGAACCGCTGGCAGAAGCTAGTATCAAATATATAATTATATAGTACTAGGAAATTATTTCTAACTAAAGAAAAAAAGCTTTATCTGCGTCACTAAAATATATTGTAGATGCACCCACGGCACAGGAGAAAATCGTAGTATCGTAGGGCAAGGTATTCTTTAAAAAAAACTATATTTATACAGCTGAAGTTATGATTCGAATCAATTAAATTATTATCTAATTTATCTCTTTACAAATCCCTAATTAGTTCCACATTGTACTCCAGACGAAGAATAATCTAATTGACGATGCTAAAACCAGAGTGATCTAGGGCACAAAAATATGTTTCTGAGAAAATTGAGGAAATGCGTTAAGCGTTATTGTTGGAAACGTATGAGCTGTATATTAATTTTTTGGTAAAAATGACACTTAGATCACTCTGGTTTTAGCGTCGTCAATTATTATTTTTCAAAAGACATCTAATAATAATATAAGATCAATTTTACAAATCCAGAATAATATACCATCAAAATTATTTACACTCCACTGCGCGGCTTCAAAGCAAGGGCACTGGTTTTACGCATACACACGCGTCAATGTATATTGTACCCTTGAAACTCATAAACGGGTGGATGGCTTTTGGTTAATTAGGTAGCTCTCGATTCATTTGTCTTGTGTTCACTGATTATAATACGGTGAGATCATTTTTGCTGTAATAGGCTTATGGTCAGAAATTATGTGTGTAATTTTATAGACTGGAAAAGAGGTATTTTTAAAGCCTATTTATATTCAACTTGCTTCATTGATTAACGGAACCAGATCAATATAAGTCGGTAAACTAGCAGATGGTGATCCATCTGCTAGTTTACTATCAGGTGATCCTGATGGTAAGCGATCGCCGCCGCCAATGAACACCTGAATCACCAGAAGCGTTCTTCGGGGGTTAGAAATTGAAGGGTTGTTGGGGAATCGGGGAATATTGTACCTAAAAGTGTATATTTCTCCAGAAAACTCGAAATTATGTTCACAATCAGAACGTCAAGATCTCATTGTTAAAAATCCTTATTAATTTTTCATGACTAGAGATTGGAATACAAAATGTTGTGTTTGAAAGAATAACTTGATATCTTCATATCTAACCGTCGATTTATTCCCAATAGTACCTTCAGAAAAACGACATAGGTCTGTTATACACAGACATACAAAACAGTTACAGCATAAATTATAAACAAACCGTCACAGTTTACAAATGGCGGAATAGGTGCAAAACTTATTTGCGTACACACTCGACCCGCTCGTCGTTTCAAAACAATCGGCGGTGCTCGACTCACGTCACAAAACCTATGTACCTACACACAAAAACGGAATTTACAAACAACAAAATAAAGCTGACAATTGTTTTACACAATTTTTTTTTCTACACACTACCCAGTGGAATAATCACGAACACGCTCAGTTACTCCCATTCATTCATTCGTTCGTTCTCCCATTCACTCGTTCTTCCATTCACTCTTTGAGTTCTGTTCGCATAAAAATGTTGTAATGAGAACGAAAATTTTTGTAACATAGCACTGGGGTTAAGAATTTGGGCTATGTTTGGGATTTCGGTGACCCTAAAAGGATAGGGTTGTCACGTACATAGCTCAAGGGGTTTTACGATTTTCTTTAATAGTATTGTTATTTACATCTTAAGGAAATTTGTTCGTACAATGAATATATTCATTAAATACTGTCACATCCTCATTGGTAATTTAATTTTGTTTGTTACTGCTTGGCAAAAACTATTTAATTTGTGACTTAATGATTTAAAAAATCTCATTGATAAAAATATATTACGGTACATTATAACAAAAAAAAAATGTAAAATCAAGTCCAGCGCTACTTAGGCTTGTCACCTTGGCTTATTACAGAGAAGGGTTATAGTAAATCAGGGTAAAGTTACTATACATACGACAAGTGTACTTTTGCATCGTCATTCGTAGTCATTATTTATTTTATTTATTAACACATTGAACGCCGTGGTGGTCACCAGTAACCGACGTTAGTGGAGTATTTATTTTATATACTTAAACATCTATTTCAAGTCATTACTGCAGCCTATATGTGGTTAAAGTATTAGTAACTTAAATTTCAGCTTACGAGTAAAAGTATGTTAGTTGTGTTAGTTTACAATAAAAAACAAATCAACTGTCTCTATCCTATGTTTTTGGATTGGACAGTGAAATCTGGCGTCAATGGCCCTCAAAATTTTATTGACGTGTAAAAGAGTTACATTGTAAACTATGTATTTGCAAAAAAAAATCATTTTTCATATCAAATTAATTATCATTTAGAATGCTGTTTTCCAAAACCTCATAGAAGATGCAGAGGAGTAACAGAGAAATTATTATAGCTTTTCATACGCTATCATTATTACCAGCCCTAAATTCTCGAGAAAATTCAAAAAGAAATTGATACTAGCTAACAAAATTCCAATCCTCTTGAACGTCTGCAGTGGACGTCCAATTAACAAGAGAATGTTTTTATTTTACCCAAAATATCTTAAAGTCTAATTTTATTTTCATTTTGGTCCTTTGATACGATGTATTATGGATTTAGGTTCCATTATTGGATAACGTTAAAAGGTACATTTAATAAAAGAGGTAGGTCTTTTTCAAACGAAGTTGTGGAGTTAAACATTAAAATAAAGTTACTTATGCAGTAAATAAAGAATGAATATACTTACATAAATGAATCAAAACTGCAATGACTAAGGAAATCCATTTGAGGTACATCTTCAGGGATCTGAAACAAGAATAGTTTTCACTTTAAACTAGGGTATTATGTTATCACAAAACATAAATGTAAGTTTATAACAAATAAACTTTCAAAAACCGGTTTATTCAAAGTTATATGCACTATCTAAGCTTATTTAGACACCACTGGACTAACAGTAAAGGAAAACGTCGTGAACAAATCTGGGCTTGTAATTTTTAATTGTTTGGAATCGTCAACCTGCATTGAGCAACCGTGGTGATTGATGCTCAAACTTTCTGCAGGCAAAAAGAGGTGATTAGTCACCAATGCCATTTATATGATGGTGATGATGATGTCAAAAAACAACAATGTCCAATGACCTTGCTATGTTTTTGACAGTTTTTAAACACACTTGGGTATTTTAAAAAGGAAAGAATAATTATAAAAAATTCTAGTTTTTTGTGTAAACGAGCAGAGGTATCACTTGATGGTAAGCAAACGCAATGGACACTTGAAACACCAAAGGCGTTACAAGTGCGTTCTTTTTGGGGTTAGGAATTTAAGGGTTGTTGTTCGGGAATCGGGGATTGGGAAGATTGGGAAGGGGGAATTGGGCCTTTAGTTTATAAACACTAGCTATGAAATTGTTCATGCTCAGGGACACGTGAAACACAACAGTATCAATTCGTTATTTTTCTAAACTCATATTTTTACAATGATGAGTGATTTTTTTTATTTTTATTTTCAATGTTTATATCAACCCTCTATCAACATAAATGTTATTTCAAATCTTTTAAAAACACGTGGTTTTACACGTTTGTAATATTTTTTTCACGTGAGATTGTTTGGCACACCCCCTTGGTGATATGTGGTGAAGTTTTCGATCATCACCATCATACCTATATAACATGGTTGAAGTTTAGAAATACAAAATATAATGTGTATACCTCTATTATCTCCTTGTAATGTTTCGTGATTTTTTGTCGAACCCCTCCCCTAATTGAGCCTTACGTGATTAGTGGACGTTCCTATGTTTAATTAATATAGTATAGGTTACTTGATACTTGAATATTGTTTTTAGATATAACTGTTATATTTTTGGTACTTGAATATTGTTTATTTTTAAGCAACGTCAACGTCACGCCTTTTATCCCCGAAGGGGTAGGCAGAGGTGCTTATTACGACACGTAATGCCGCTATACAATGTACACCCACTTTTCACCATTTATATTTTAAGTCCCATGTAATAGGGGGTGAGCCTATTGCTATTTACCGAACTCAATTCCAGACTACGTGGTACTACTGAGAAATTTTCGAAAAACTCTAAAAACCCGGTAATACTTTGCCCGATACGGGAATCGAACCCGAAATGGCCCCCTGCACGCAATTGCGACGACTCGACCAACTAGGCAGTCCAAAGGAAATCTACTAGTGCGAAAAGACCATGTAATACCTACATAGGTATACGTTTCGACGATTTAAACCTGTTAACCGGTATTCAGGTAGTATTTTAAACGGTATTTTAATTGGAATTCTACTTATTTCGGTCTGAAAACAGTGTATCTGTGTAAATAATTCTTGCACACTGAAATCCAGACCACATTTGTAGTGTGGAGAGTTTCATGAAATAAACTATTCTATGTACTTAAGCCCCAATGTAGCGGAATTCCGGGCTTGAAATAAAATGCCTTTAAAATTACCACATACCGTATATGAGTTGTATAATAATTAACACTCGTTGCAGTCCACTGCCTGTCTATCTGCTACATAAGACGGGTCTGCTTTAATTCACATGCTTGGCAAACTCGGTTCGGGCTCAACGAGCAATGCTGGCCCGATCTGTCAAATGTATAGCACTTTACAGAAAGGGAGATTTTTTTAAAGGGGAAAATCATACAATTTCTTCGCTCAGCCATGAGCGTGGGGAGAGGGAGTGTAAGTCGCCAAAAATAATTCACGCCTCCTCCAGAACTAGGCTGACCCACGGAAAGAAAACACATATGTGGTCTACTCTGCTGCAATCACCAGACAGCTTACTTTACTTCTAAATATTTATGTAACTTTTTGACTTTGCATGCATGAAGCTACTATGACGTATGCATAACCTAAGAAAGGATTTATGTTAAATACTTACGCAGAAAAGCTAGTTAAATATAATTAACCGTTAAAAATAGCAAATAACATATACTTTGTTCGATCTAAAAATCGAAATGTTTGACACAGCATTCCACTACCATTCAGCTAAAGACATCTTAAGACCCTTATTATCAGTTAGAAATCATGACAAATAACAGAGACAAAACTGTCTTGTATCAAAAAACCCTTGTCATAAAATCTTACCCTTCCTTACCCTTGCAAAACAAAGGATCTTTCAAAAAAGGGTATTCTGACATCCTTATTATATCTTTTTTCTTATTTATTTTACAACAAGGTGACATTAAAAATTGTTAACTAATTAAATGTCCTCGGAAAGGGTAAAGTTAAATATAGCTGTGATTCTCCGGTTGGTGATCAAAGTGGGTATAAGGACCGGGTGCTATGAACGCGGAGAGGAGATGCGTCTTTGGTATCATTTACGGTGGAACCTGTTGATAAATGATAAATGATAAATGATATTTATTTTGCAAATAGGTTACAATATAAAATTTTTACACGTCTATCTCTTAAATAACTAGATGAGGCCGGTGATAGTGACAAAGATGTGTATAGACACATGTTAAATGTTCCGATTCGACTAGGCAAGTATTTCCTTTTTATTTCTGCTTGCATTGTATGAGTGAGGTTACAGGAGGCTCAATATCCTCATTTCTTAACCTTCCCAATCCCTGATTACCCCAACAACCTTTAAATTTCTAACCCCCAAAAGGACCAACAACGCAATTGTAACATCTCTGATATTGGAGTGTCTATGGACTGGCGATTGCTTACCATCAGGTGATCCGTCTGCTCATTTATCGGCTTATACCATGAAAATGATCGAGTTACATTATCCTTTCCCGTCTAATAAACATTTTGACTGAAAAGGTTCTCATTTCCACATCAAACATCTTCTCACATCGCCCATCTTTGCTCATTTTCCCTTCGGTGCAGACCAAGCCTTATTCCTCGTGAACAATTAACCTATTTATTTTTAAAAGCGTTTGTTTACGTGACCGGTAATAGATTGATGGTATTATATTACCCTTTGACGTAACTTCGTCTATGTAATAATGTTATGAAACTGAGCGATAGCAATTTTTTCTGCTATATTTATAGATTAAGGTACTTCGGTGATTGGATTATTATAAGCTCTTTAAGTATATTAAGTTTGGTTTAAGAATATTTAGGTTACACTAAGTAAATATAGGATATTGTTTTTTTTTTTATGGAATAGGGGCAACGAGCAGACGGGTCATCTGATGGTAAGCGGTCATGGAATTCCGCAACGCGATATGGGAGAGTCATGCTTCGACACAAATGGGCCGGCTCGACCAGAGTGATACCATAGTCTCATAGAAAACTGACGTGAAACAACGCGTTGTGTTTCGTTATGTGAGTAAGGTTACCGGAGGCCTAATTCCCCTCTTCCCAATCTAGTTGTAGCGCCTCTGGTGTTATAAGTGTCCATGGGCGGCGGCGATTGCTTACCACCAAGTGATATTTCTGCTGGTATGCAATGTTCCATAAAAAAATCTTCATTATCGTCATAAATAGCCCGGGGCAACCATCTGCAGACTAGACTAGAAGCCTGCTTCTCCTCCTTGCCATAATCTCCATTCCAACCAAGTTTTATTTTTATAAAATAACTCTTTTACGTAACTTGTACGTAGTAATAATATTAACGTGGGCATCATCGATTTTATGTTTTATTTATAGATGAGAAAATAATGTGACGTAAATAAGCAAAAGGTCAGCTGGGAAGTTGACCTGCCTTTTGTATAGCGTTCAAGATAATAATTAATGTAATATTGCACCCTTTTATTACCATCAGGCAATCAGGAGTAAGAATAAATACGCAGTTTTTGTTTGAAGTCCATTATGAGGACAAATATAATTATAGCATTACACTTTTTAAGCTCCGAACAGCATCCTTAGGGAAGAGGGTAACACAGAGATCACGTGCTATTTTGTAAAGGGACAAACCCGCTACAACCTTCCTAAACCGCTGCCACTCCTGTAAGCCAGGATCTACAGCAGATACAATTATGAAAACACCGGAACACTGATTTTTAGGGACATGAATGACTGTCTTGGATCTCGCATCAAAATAAATCATAAGATGTTATTGCCGTATAGCGAGCTTAATTTTAGATTCCTAGTAGCAGTAGTACTAGTACTAGTAGTAGTTTCAAAACAGTAAAAATGCCTAATACTCGTTTAAAATATCGACCTAAGAATCTTTGTGCGAATTTCGACCAACGAGGGGAGGTTTTGGATTCTGTTTTGGTCCAAAAACGATGTAAACGCAATCGATCAATCGGAGTATCGTTTTGACGAATCCTACAGTCTGGTAGAGCCTCAATGAGTAGGCACAAAGGCTTTGTTTTGTCTCAACGCAAAATAACACAGGCTTTTTCTAGGGATCCGTAGTTTAAAGGTTTATAGTATCGATTTATTGCATTGACTATTAGATATCAAGTTATCCCAAATCTGAACTTTTAAAATGCTGTAAAAAATATGAAACTATTTTCTCTAAATGATCAAAAAAATCTAATGAAATATTTTCTGGGGATAATAATTTATCCGGAGCCGCAGACAACGGAACAGGTTACCGAGGCTCCGGCTTAAAGCAGGAAAAGACAAGAGATAGTTTTTAGGTAGTAAGAATAGATTAATCTGATACTCCCTCTCACCTCATTCAAGGTGAAGAAGTCATTGGATAATTTACCCGCGTAATAAAAGGGGGGAATATTTGAGACGATCCTGTAAGTGCGATATTCTTTCAAGATATGGATTGGGCAGGCCCCCACAATCTCTCAAAACCGCTGCAACTCCAAACCAGGAACTACAGTAGATACAACCATAAAAACACCGGAACACTGAAAAAAGAAAACAAACGACGAGAAAACGATTTCAAGATATGGAAATTTTAGAAAATTCTTTTAATAAGATAAAAGGGAGATTAAAGCATTAATTACAGAAAGAAAACTATTGAAGGCAAATCCTCCGCTCACCGTCACCAGTAACCGACGTTTCGGTTATCGTGTTGAAAAACTCCTATACATATTTTGAACACTACATACGGAACTCTTTAAAAACGAGTCAAACACACATTTTCCCGTCGTTTTTTATTCAGAATCAATTTGAATCGGAACCTCCAACTTTCAGGGAGTTTTCAATCAAAATGCTTTTCGGGGAGATTTTTTTCAAACGTACTCGTATCTACCTGTTTTTGTTTCAACCTGAGCGATTCAAGCAGATTTTTAGATTATTTCGACTTCAAACTGAACTGTTGCACAAGCAGACTAGATTTCGAAGCGAGGTACACACAAATATTATTGGATTTTTGTGTTGCTGCAACTTTTCATCAAGCCTTTTATCCCCGAAGGGGTAGGCAGAGGTGCACGTTACGGCACGTAATGCCGCTATACAATGTACACCCACTTTTTACCATACTCAATACTCAATACTTTATTGCTTTCCACATCCTTTCCATGTATTGTAAATCCCATGTAATAGGGGTGAGCTAATTTATGGTAGTAGAGCCCTACTGGGCACAATTCCAGACTTCATGCTACTACTGAGAAATTTTCGAAAAACCGAAAAAAGGTCAGTAATACTTTGCCCGACCCAGGAATCCTACCCAAAACCCCAATATTCCCCCCCTTATAAAGAAACCTGATAATGATGTTTAAGAAGCACGTTAAATAAATATTAAAAAATATATGTTAAAAAGCCAATTCCAATACAATGAGTGTCGTCGTCATAACACTGTAACATACACATTGATGGCCAACCTTTTATCGATTTTATTGCTATGTACAAAAGGCATAAAATCCCGCAATTTATTTTTGCTACGTTTTGTTAGCATTATGTTGATTTTAAACAGGGTGTTTGGGGTTTGTTCCCACATAATAATAGACTGAGGGAATTTATTTTTGAATCGTTATTCGAATATCTTCGGAGAATGTTTTTTCCTCTTTGAGAAAATGTTGGTTATTTTTTTTAAGGGGGAAAATAATCCAATGACTTCTCCCGTCTTGGGCGAGGCGAGAGGGAGTATCAAACTCTTACTGACTAAAAACCACCCCGTTCCTACTCCTGCTTTTCGAGCCGGAGTCCCGATAAACCCGCTAGGTAGTCCGCAGCTCCGATGTTGGTTAAAGTTAAGTTTTCTTTTTCATAAAAATGATGCATCACGCACAGATCTCGATCAATCTGTAGATTATTTATTTATATCTTTGAAGAAAAATAGACTACACCGTTGACGCGGTGGTTGGGCAACTGGCCGCCGTCCTATGTGTAGCGGGTTCGATTCCCACACGGAGCAACTCTTTGTGTGGTCCGCAAATTATTGTTTCGGATCTGGGTGTCATGTGTATGTGAAATTGTATGTTTGTAACCGCACCCACGACACAGGAGAAAATCCTAGTGTGGGTGAACCAACGGAACCCGCACCCTCGTGCATGAGAAACAGGCGTCTTAAACCTCCGGATCACCACGACCGACACCGTCATGTTTTTTAATAATGAAGACAAAAATACTTTATATGAACCTAACTCTCATTACAATCCCCCATTAAGTCTTTGACTGCCAATAGAAAACTGTTGAAGGCAAATCCTCCGCTAACGTCGGTCACCGGTGACCAACACTGCGTTAATTAGCTCCCTAATCAATGTACCACCTCTCAAAACCACGACATATTAACACTAAAATGTAGCTTTACTTTAAACAAAATCTACAATTACATTCCGGGCATTTTAGTACCCACAGCGTTGTCGGCGGTTGCCGCAGTAAACACGATAATAAAACCTCAAGAGATCTATCTGAAACGCGATCAGGACTCATGAATAAATTATGCTACTTTTTTTTTAAACAGACTATACTGATAGCGGGATAAAAATAATAAAAAAATGTCGAGATAACGTTGCCTGGTTGAATTAAGATGTTCGAATATGGTGTTATAGTTGATGTAATTCTGTTTTTTTTTTTACGTGTTTTAATAAATCGTAAGATCGGGTTCGTTCTTTGATCCAAAGGGTTAATTTTGGACCAAACTTTTAGACCAATAAAATTTAGTATACGCTTTGTTTTGGATTACTATTGGTTGTTGATATTTGGGTTACAGTTACACCCTAGGATTAAATAAACCCAATCTTACCGATTTAGAAAAGCTTCCCAGAATTGCACAAACCTACATAGGTATACAACGGAAGAAGGAGAAAAAACATGGAAAAAAAATTGAGGGGAGAAATTCATTCAATTACTTCTCCCGTCTTTGGTGAGGCGATAGAGAGAGTGTCAGATTCTTACTGATTAAAAACCACCCTGTTCCTACTCCTGCTTTGAGCTGGAGCCGCGGTAACCCGCTACGTTGTCCGTAGCTAAAAATTAATGTATAGGCTAGACAATAAGTTTTGACGTAATCTATTTGTTGATTATCCGTGTAAATGTAAGCGTCTACATGCCCGCATCGTACGCATTGCACACACCATACACATTTCGTTTGACGTCATAAGTACGCATCGTATGTAGGCATTGCCGATGATGCGGTCCGTACGATGCGGATCAGTGGACGCAGTTGTATGAGTTTATATACAAGATAAATTAAAATCCGTTGCGTACGATGCGGGCCTGTAGACGCGTACCAGGCGTACCTATAACCCCACGCATTGACTTTTCTATTCAACCATACTATTAACCTTTAAATGGCATTAGTCAAGGATGCTTGTCAAAATTCATGAACAAATTTTGATTCAGTTTAGAAGGATCAAGAAGCAATAAATAGTAAAGGTTGTCTAACTGTTTCGTGTTATCGGCGGGGCTGTGTCGTAAATTTTGTAATAAAACCTCTAGACACTTATCTCAGACAGTAGCAGGGGCTCATAAATAAGAGGTGGTTTTTTAAGGCAGTTGTAATGGCTAGGCTATTAAATATAGAGGAAAATATTGAAGTTTTGGCTTGAGCATCTTGTTTGCGAAATTATCGTGTGATCTTTATTTTGTTATGTTGTTTTTTTTTTGTGAAGATAGATTTACATATTTTTTTATAGTGTACTATCGACCTGGCCCAGCTTTGCATGGGTGCAACGGTGATATATTATGCACGTATTATACATATGAAACTTCCTCTTTAAAAAAAACCACATAAAAATCCGTTGCGTAATTTTAAAGATTTAAATAACTTTGTTTCGACAAAGTAAGCAACTTTGTTTAATACTATGTATAGTAATGCCGGTATACGAGCAGACGGATCACCTGATGGAAGACAATCGCCGCTGCCCATAAACATCCGAAACACCAGAGGCGTTACAAGAGCGTTGCCGGCCTTTTGATGTTTGGAGTTTAAAAAGCTGTTGGGGAATTGGGGATTGAGAGGGGGGTGATTACGCCACAGGTAACCTCACTCACACAACGCAAGCGTTGTTTCACGTCGGTTTTCTGTGAGGCCGTGGTATCACTCAAGCTAGCCCATTCGTGACGAAGCATGGTTCTCCCACACTTATCTAATGTAGAAGAAAATATTGTAATTTATAGGTTTGGCATCTTGTCTACAAAATTATCGTATGATCTTTATATTATGTTGTTGTTTGTGTAGATAGATTTGCATAATACTCATAAAGTTTTGGTTGTTTTAGTTAGACTGGTAAATCTGATAGACGTAATATATCTTGTACGGTAGCCACATTTAGACAATATTGTTGTTTGATTGACTCGTTGGTCGAGTGGTCGCAAGTGCGACTGCCGGACAAGGGGTCTCGGGTTCGATTCCCGGGTCGGGCAAAGTATTACAGGGCTTTTTTCGGATTGTCGAAAATTTCTCAGTAGTAGCACGGAGTCTGGAATTGTGTCCAGTATATGGCAATAGGCTCACCCCCTATTACATGGGACTTATAACACAAATGGTGAAAAGTGGGTGTACATTGTATAGCGGCATTATATACGTGCCGTAATGTACACCTCTGCCTACCCCTTCGGGGATAAAAGGCGTGACGTTGTGTGTGTGTTGTTTGATGATATTATTGTAGAAGTATAGGTTACTCATCGAACTCGGGACTTATTCCTAAAAAAAAAAACAACGAAATCTTTTCTTACGAATAAATAACGTGCGAACCTTCCCTTTCTTTTTAAGTATTGTAATATAATTTAGGCCTTCTCCTAAGTCTTAAAATTACTATACTGAAAACCGCATCATATTCGGTTCAGCCAAACGCGAGATAATCGCGCACAAACACACATACGTCATAAAGAGAACCTTATTTTTTTGAAGTTGTTAAAAATACACTTGGACCTCTACCATACATAATATTGATTCATAAGTCAACCGTCAATTATAAATACCACTCATAACACACGCAAAATAAAGTTCAAAATCCAAAGCTTAATCAAATCCCCACTAATCAAACTAAAGTCAGCTATTAGAACATAATACGGAGACGGCATTTTCTTCAAATTGATCATAACTAAGTTAATTTATGCTCAACGGATGGTACATTTAATTATGTGAGTCCTAAATTCGATTTACTGCCTTAAGAATTAATTATTGCTATCCTAATTGGGGGATAATTAATATTATTAAGGTCATCGGCTGTTTCGTACGTTCAGTTTTGTAGGGGGGGAATTTTCCGGATAATTTTAGTTTAGCTTAAAATTATAGGAGTATAGTTGGGTATGATTTCAGATCGTTATTATAATAATATTGCTACAGCTTAGCTTCTATTTATCATACCGTGATATTCTATAGCCTATAGTTTTCCTCGATAAAAAACACAACACTTTTGACGTTCAAAAGTGCCTTCCTGGTCTATTTGAAATAAATGATTTTGACTTTGACTTTGACAAAAATAATCCAGTAATTACGGAGATTAGCACGTTCAAACAAGCTCTAAAGTTTTATATAGGGGGACTGGTAATTAGTGAAGGGTATTTAAACACGTGATTGTTCTCATGATTACACATAACTTCCCAAAGAAAGTTTTTTGTATACTCATTATATTTATTTTGTTATTTATTTTATTTATGACAAGTATGTGTTTAAATATCGTTCACTAAATTATCAGTCAACCTATAATAGTATAATATGCTTAGCAATAACATTTGTGACTAGCCAACGTTAGACATGTTTTAAATTAAAAAAAAATGATTGGAATGTATTGAAATAAAAAAACACGACCAACAAACTGTTTTGAGGTTTACTAAAGAAACTAGAAGAAAAAACTTTTTAATCGGTTAAAATATTTGTACATACATAGAGATAGCTTTGCAAAAAACTCTCAGGCGACATTTCATTCCCGCAATAAACTCCACAAAACGCTAAAGTCACTTAGAACCAGTCTCCAAATGAATACGTGAAAACTACTAAAAGATTGGTACAAGTATAATACTAGAACTATAGTTCCCCCCGAGACTCTCACAAATTCACTACGAAAACGCAATATTCATTGTCTATTCATAAAACAAGAACAAGAAAAGCTTCGTCGCAGACTTATTCGTATAACAGCCTTCACCCACGTCACAAACGATGACAACTGACATTTTGCAAAATAATAGTCTGTCATAGACCTTATTATTTGTATCTTGTCTCTATAACGAGATGTCCAGCGCCTACAGAAAAAATCTTAGCAACGTGTTTTTCTGCGTAATATTTTTTTGCGATGTCTTTTTCGTGAGGATTGGTGCTTCATCATTTTAATGATGTTTTTGGATCAAAGAAGGGCTGCTGATGTTATGAATAAATTCATGTTCATACGTTTATGTTGTAAAAGGTTCGTATGAAGTCGTAACTGTGTCGGGGATAAACAAACAGAGCTAGGCGTTTGGCCGACAACACATTTGTGTGACAGACGGTTTGACATGACGAAATGACATGGGTTCATTGTTTCACTGTGCAACAGCGTTACCTAAATACGGGACCCCAAAAAGTCCGACGTACTTTGCGAATCACGACAGCTGACAACGTAACAAAATAATTAGCTGTCTGTCGTTGATGTTACTTGAAATATCCTATTTGAATAACGTCACGAGGTTACCTGGTATTTATTTCACGTATTGTAATATTTTCTTCTTTTATTTCCTTAATGTTCTATCGAAACACGTTACACATGAACCTGTTAACTCAGTAATGTATCTGATCATTGACTTGACAAGGATAGGTTACTCTAATTTTAATAATTAACATAGTTAGAGGTAAAAAATACTACAATTTACGTACAGCGCCTATCAAAATTTATCTGCAATCAATCGCACTGCGACAACAAAACAACAATGTATTTCGAACAGGCGCTAGGATAATATCAAATCTCGCATGATTACAATCTGAAGTTCCGCTCTCCCATTGGTGGTTCCGAGTTCATATAAAGCCAGGAACACAAAGGATCATACTATATTCGTATTGGAAGGCAGCCCTAGGGAAATTATTGGCCGAGCACTAAATATACCACATGATTTATAGTGTGTGCTATCCTTAATTCCGTTTAAATTTCATTGACGCGAATATTTTGAAGAGCATTACGGTATGTTTTGAACGGTCCTGTTTTATATGGACTTGCTGTTCATCGATTGGGTCTAATAGGGCAAATATTTTCAGTACATTAGGTACTTCATTATTGGTACTGGCTATTTGATCGTGTATATGACTGCTACGTACCAGATATCGGATTTTATTTGAATGTGTGCGCAAAATAGGTACGTAAATAAGTTTCTCGATGTCAACGTCTGTTATAAAAAACAGTACTACCTTTTTTTTTGAGGGGAAATCATACAATTACTTCTCCCGCTTTGGGCGAGGCGAGAGGGAGTTTAAGACTCCTACTGACTAAAAACCACCCGTTCCTACTCTTGCTTTTCGAACCGTAGCCCGTAGATCAGCCATCAGCCCATGACAGCATCCTAGTCCCCTCGCTCCGCACTATCGCCTGAGCCAACGCCTGACGCGAGAGGTTACCGTCGCCGACCACATCCCTAAGAAACAGTACTACCTAATAGTCAACGGCAAGTAATATTTTTGTCTAGCCCTATATATGAATATCATAAACGAGAGAATAAAATATATTTGTTTCTTATATATTTATTTATAACACTCTAAAATTATATTTTTAAATATTACTTATAAAAATAAAAAACAAAATAACATTTAAAAATATAAAAATAGGAGCCGACCAGTAGCGGGAGCATGGTCCAAGCTACCGGTGGTTAGGGCTCCAAAGACAGAAACCTCCTCACAATACGTGCCGTTTCGAGGAGTACTGCCTTCTGCATCAGGCCCTTGATCCATCCGCCTAACCCCAGCCTCCTAAGGTGGTTGTCGAGGCTGTTGGGTATTAATCCGTTGGCCGACACGACTATCGGCACAACGATAGCCGAATCCACATTCCACATGTCGACAACCTCGTGAGCCAAGTCAAGATATTTTATTTGTTTATCTTTTTCAGCTTTCACGAGGTTCTCGTCATGAGGGATGGTGATATCGATTATCATCGTGCGGCGCGCTTGTCGGTCTATCACCACTATATCAGGTTTATTGGCTACAATAGTCCTGTCAGTGATGATAGATCGATCCCAGTACAACGTGATATGGCCGTTTTCGAGAACTGGATCGGGCGCATACTTGTAGTATGGAACCTCAAACTCAACAAGTTGGTAGTGCAAAGCAAGTTGCTGGTGGATAATCTTGGCCACCTGATTATGTCTATGCAAATATTCACCATTAGCCAAACGACCACAACCAGAAATTATATGTCTTATGGATTCACCAGGACTATGACATGCCCGACATATGTCAACGGTCCCATCCTTAATAATATATTTCCGGTAGTTATTCGTAAGGATAACTTCGTCCATAATTGCAAAGACAAATCCTTCAGTTTCTCCAAAGAGATTACTGAATCGTAGCCAAGATACGGACGCCAGAAAATCTACACTGGGTCCATGAAGGGCCCGGAAGAAGCGTCCGTGGAGCTCCTTGCTATGCCATACCTCCTTGCGGTCATTGACGCTCAGTACCACAGGTTTACGCCAGTTCTCTTTTGCTAAAGATAGTGGAGTGAATCCATTGTCCATTGCTGCTACTTCTCGATGCATACCCTCGTTTACTTTCAGGAAATATTCCCTGAGGTTGCACACCTCACGGTTATGAAGGGTCTTAGCATTTAATAAGCCTCGACCCCCACACTTCCGCGGGATATACAACCTCATGATCGATGAACGAGGGTGATGCATACGATTTGCAGTCAGCAGTGTTCGGACTCGCCTATCCAGGGTGTCAAGTTCAGTCTGAGTCCACTTGAGTATACCAAAAGAATACATCAGAACCGGCATGACCCAACCGTTATAGGCTCGCACCTTGTTTCCGCCTGATAATGAACTTTTCAGCACTTTATTCAGGCGGCCAAAGAAGCGTTCCCGTAACGATTGTTTCATGTCCGGCCCATTAATGCCTAATCCCTCTGACATACCCAGGTACTTGTAAGTATCATTTGCGGAGAGCGCTCTTAGTTTTGTGAAATCTGAGAGTTCTAGACCCTCAGATTCCACAATCCCTCCTCGCTTCACATGCATGACAGCACATTTATCTACTCCAAATTCCATTCTGATGGAACTACTAAATTTTTCAGTTATTTTCAGTAGTTCCATCAGTTGTTTGTTATTTGGAGCAAACAACTTGAGGTCATCCATGTAAAGCAAGTGGGATATGACTAGACCCCTTCTCCGCAAAGGATAGCCTAGCCCTGAAGCCTCCAATAAAGTACTGAGAGGATTCAAGGCCAAGCAGAACCATAGTGGGCTCAGACTGTCACCCTGGAATATTCCTCGCACTATCCTTACAGGTTCTTCACTCCCTTGGATTTGTCTACATCCCGGATAGCAAAGCACAGTACTCCATTGCCTCATACATGACTGCAAGAAGGCGCGTAGAGTTGCATCTATCTTATACAACTCCAGCACCCTCATGAGCCATGTATGTGGCACAGAGTCATATGCCTTTTTATAATCTATCCAGCATGTAGACAAATTCTTTCGGGACCGACGAACCTGTTGGCTTACAACCATATCAATGAGGAGTAGCTCCTTAGTTCCACGAGACCCCTTCCTACATCCATTTTGAGATACAGACATAATGGAATGTTTTTCAATATGTTTTGTTATTTTTGTTCTCAAAATAGATGTAAGAAGTTTATAGACCGTTGGTAAACATGTTATTGGTCTATAATTTTTGGGTTCAGTGGAACTACCTGATTTATGGAGCAGATGGGTAACGCCTGTTGTTAGAAATTGGGGCAACGATCCAGCTTCTAAAGCTGCCTGGAATTGCGATGCTAAGCGAGCGTGTGAACTGGTGAACCATTTGAGCCAGAAGTTGTGCAGCCCGTCTGGCCCCGGTGATTTCCAATTTGGGACCGAACAGGCTGCACTGCTCACATCAGAGGAGGTGATTATCACCTCCTCCATCTCTGGCACAGTTTCACACCTTCGCTCAACATCACAGATCCAGTCATCCTCTGTGTGGCTGACAGGCACCGACCAGATGTTGCGCCAAAATGTGTTAGTGGCTTCATCATCCGGTCGCCGCCCATCAGTCACATCTTGGTTGGATCGTTCCCAATTTCTATATACCCATCTCTGATCTCTTTGGAACATGCGATTCTGAGTATATCGCTCTACTCGTTTTTTGTACCGCCTGATACGATTTGCCCATGCGTAGATTTTCTGCTTCAGGAAGTCGATGCGCTCTGTAACACGTGACATGTATTCATGAGGACTGGTTTCAGTCCCCACAAATGCACGTCTTACAAAGCGCATCACTCTAGGACGAGTATTGCCATCCCTGAAGCAGGATAGTTTGCCGATAAGCACCCTGGCCTCACTGATACGACGTTCAATCCTGCATTGCCAGGCTGGTACTGCTGGTTTTGGTCGGACTGCTGCGTCAAGATTTGAGAATCTGACGTTAGCCACTCGACAAGCTGCTACCGCCCCACAGTACAGAATCGAGTGTGTATCATAGAGGTTTTCGCTACTTTCAAAATATGTTTTAAGTAGCGAATCCAGAGCGCTTACCAGCGCCCTATTTCTTCCACACATGGGCAAACGTGGCAGTTTTAGTTTTAAAGGAGCAAATCTATACTCACGAATTGCATCCTCCAAAGTACTCCTCAGTCGTTCATTGCACTGAGTACTTACTTGTTCAACCCTGTCGTTCTCCACTCCAGCGGCAGGAGTGGTCGGTGTCACATTTTGTGACGCTGTAGGTGTTTGTACCACCTCTTGGGGTGGGGCGGGGACGACACGGTTGCGCAGTGCTTCTGAGCGTAGCCGATCAAGTGCAGCCTCGTCCAATCTACGATTGCGTTGGATGACCCGCACCTGATCCGAGAGTCGTTGAGCCGAGACGTTGACGGATGGCTCGAGTACCTGAAACATCGACAGCATCCTTTCACGGTACGCAGTGAGGTTGGTTCCTCCCTCCGTAGCACCGTAGTACGCGCGCATGACGTTCTCATTTATTGTTTGAGTCCATTTCATGCGCCGCGCACAACCACCGGCAGCGGGGACCCGTCCCGGGGTCTGTTGACCCCTGGCTCCCAAGCCCGTCGGTGGCCGGCCTCTCCTCGGCCGACGTACAGGTGGCGGCGACGTCGGTGGGGAGAAATATTCGTCGCTCGAGCTCGACGCTACTGCTGTCACCGGTTCGTGGTTGGGTTCCGGCGACGGCGAGGCGGAGCTGAGCGACGAGTCCGGGGATGGTGGGGGTGCGCCTCGTGTCCTCCTGGCTCTCGTCAACATGGTTTTATATAGTTTTCTTCATTTTAGTATATAATATTAGGTTTTTCTTATTGTTGTCACTGTCACTGTGATGTCACTGTTTATTATTATTTTTATAATGGTTTTTTTTTGATTTTGTAAAATATTTATGGGTAGTATAAATAGTTCTGAAACGGTGTTGATTTGATTTGATTTTAAAAACAATATGAGATGTATAAATTATAAATATAAAAAGCAGACAGAATTTTTCCATGTTGACGTCATGGTGTTGCCAGGCGATTATAAAACGTAAACGTATATTTGTTAATCTTTACGATTTATTTCCTTAATACATTTTCCTGAAATATGCGTGTAATTGGAAAATTCATGACAAAGCCACGAGGAACAAATACAAAATCCTACTAATATTATAAATGCGAAAGTTTATATGTTTGTTTGTTTGTTACTCTTTCACCGTCAAAACGGCTGAAGGAATCAAGATGAAATTTGGAACTGGAATAGATTATGGTCTGTTTTAATACATAAACTACTTTAGTTACTTATTCCGGAGCTGTGGACTACCTAGCAGGTTTACCGGGGCTCCAGCTAAAGCAGAAGTAGAAACAGGGTGACTTTTAGTCAGTAAGAACCTGACACTCTCTCTCGTTTTTTTTTATGTTAAATGGGCCGACGTTTGGCCACTATCTCGCCTGATGATGACGCCTGATCTTCTCGCCCAAGACGGGAGAAGTCATTGAATAATTCCTCCCCCTCCCCAAAGGCTACTATTCTATCACACAGAAAAGTGAATGAAGCCATTGGCAGAAGCTATAGTAGCCGCTAGTAGTCTATAAAACTCAAAAACTCACAACAAAAGATGAGCGTTTATTTTATATAAGTTTATTATTACAAAATAATTCAGTACCGTTGTAAAGTGAGCCTCAATTTGATAAAGGTATCAGTTCGCTGGCGGCCATAAAATTATATCGCTCTTTTGAGAATTGTTTCAGGTGAAACATGATTTAAAGTTGTAGTTTTTAAATTCTATTGCTACTCGATCCCTGGGTCAGACTAAAGGGGTTTCGGTTCTGAAGTATTGGTTGTGTATTTTGCAGACATTTTATACTATCGATGTGACTTACATATCTTGAGCTGCAGAAGACTCGACGAGTTACCGTGGCTCGAAGAGCAGGAGTAGGGACGGAGTAGTTTTTAGTTAATAGATACATGCATATAAATTCACGCCTCTCTCCTATGGGGGTAGGCAGAGACAATTTATTTATTTATTTATTTATCTAGACACACGGCAGTGTGTCCGCCAAGTTCGAGCAAAAAAACCGACACACCGGCCGTGGGTTATATTACACGAACCATTTCGGGCCAAGTTCGACCCACCTATAACTCAAAATCTATTTTATCTACGCATATGAAATTTCTAGTATCTGTCAAGATCTATTTACTTATCTAAAATACAAAATTTCATTAATGTACCTATTGTAGGTCTTGAGATATTGACGTCAGAAAATCGCTATTTTTACTATACACTCACTGACTGACTCACTCATCAAAAACCTAGACCACTTCCAATGGTCGTATTGACTTGAAATTTGGCATGGAGGTAGGTCTTTAGGTCAAAGTAAAGGAAAAAATCTGAAAATAGCCAAGTGTGAGTCGGTTTTAAAAATAATGAAGGTGTAAATTCATACCCCTAAGGAACTAAAACAAAAAAATTATCTATATCTTCCAATGGTCGTACCGACCTAAAATTCGTTACGAAGGTTTGTATTTAGTCAAAGTAAAGTAAAATAAGAAAAAAAGAATATAAACCTTACAAAAATAAATGAAATCCCACCCAAAACATAAATGTGAAAGGCTGCCAAGTTCGATAATATTGGAATGCTTCGCCTATAAAAGAAGTGAGATCTAAATAAGTACCAAGTTCCATACACAGACCTCAGTTAAAAATGATATAACTTGGCAAGTTTTAATAGAAAATTATACACTTGACTCATTGCGTTTAGTAGGTTTATAACATATAAGTGTGTGAAAACTTGCCAACTTGTTATATCATTTTTAACTGAGGTCTGTGTATGGAACTTGGTACTTATTTAGATCTCACTTCTTTTATAGGCGAAGCATTCCAATATTATCGAACTTGGCAGCCTTTCACATTTATGTTTTGGGTGGGATTTACAAGTTTACATATATAACATTACAGCTTACGCTAATACGTTATACAGCCAATAGAATAGTTAACGTTAAGATACAACTAAAAAAAAAAACAAAAAAATAAAAAAAAAACTACACCTAAATAGTAATTAAACATAGACAAAAACATAAACACAAAAAATAAACATATCTTTACAAAATACATAATATTATTTTTTATTACCTAACATCCATCCTCTCACAAAATCTTGAACATTCACGACACACATCTATCCATCTCATTGCAAACAAATCACACTCCGGTGCTGAGGTCAGGAGAGAATTGAGCATGGTGAGTACTCGGACCAGCGGAGAATTTGCACAATGGACCAATTGCTACGACTCTTACATACCTCTTCCCGTTTTAGTTAATAAAAGAGTGATATTATCTCTCGCATCACGCCTGGAGAAGTCGTCTGTTGATTTTCCACCCTCAAAAAATTGCATATCTTACATGAAATAGCTGTGGCAGGCTATGAATGCCTGATCACTGGAGGTGCTGCTCACGCATCGCCAATCTTTGTTTCTTTACAGAGTAAGATATCTTAGGTCTTAATGTTTTCTTTATACATCTATGGCATAAGAAACAAATAAGTAGAGGGATCACCTAATGATAAAATGAACAGCGCTGCCTATGAACACTCGTTATTATTGCATTACCAGCATTGGGGAGTAGAGCATTAGGCTTTCGGTAACCTCACACAAACGCCAGGAACCTCAAGGACTATATTATACTGTCGAAACGGCCCATTCATCTTGAAGTTTCACTTTCACCCATTTAAAATTTTCTCTCCTACTCAGAACCTATACCCACCAGCATTTTAAAGACATTTAGCGATTGACACACAATCTATAACAGCCACAAAGATCTATGAACTCAAAATCTTATGTCCAGTAAAACCTCCTGAAGTAAAGTATCCTTACACGTCCATTAGGAGCCATTAGAAGTCACAAAGGGACCCGAATCTAAACAGGGTACAAAGCAGAAATGTTATAAATTCAAATCTGACATAGTACAAAGGAACCTCCTTTTCCGGTTCGCCCAAAACACGATAAGTGCGAGGTTTTCTCTTGGACTTTAGTTAAGTGGTAGAACCATTGTTTAGTGGGTTTATGGGGCTTCGACTTCGAAACGAATGAAACTTTGAACTTTTGCAATAGACATTACAAAAATTCAAACGATCATTGTGGGAGTGAAATTACCAGAAGCCCAATTACCCCTAAAAACATCCCGTCTCAAGTTCTACCAATTACCCCCCTTCCCAATCTTCCTAATCTCCGATTCCTCAACAATCCTTAAATTCCTAACCCCCAAAAGGCCGGCAATGCACTTGTAACGCCTCTGGTGTTTAAAGTGTCCATGAGAGGCGGTGATTGCTTACCATAAGGTGATCCGTCCGCTCGTTTCCATAATAAAATAACTATCATAAGACAAACACATCGGGATACCACATTCTCGTGGTGGTTTAAGACGCCCGCTTCTCATGCATGAAGGTGCGGGTTTGAAACCTACTAATGGCAAGTACCAATGTGACTTTTTCCTAATTCACCAATAGCAGGTGTCGGGGCTCCAGCTCGAATAGCAGGAATAGAAACGGGGTAGTTTTCCCCGCTCAATAAAAAACCAATGAAATAGTAGGTAGCCAATCTTAACAAAACGAAAACAGCACGCTTAAAGGTTGCATAAACAATTAAAAAACAAATGCAATACAATAACCCAAATGGCCATCACAATAACACGCGACCAACCCTGAAATCGAGAGGAACGAACGAACAGAGGACAAAAAAAAATCAAAAAATCTATTTTTCCCTCCTTCGTATTTTATTCAGTAGCTTGATAGGTCCGGCCGGAAGGGTCCCAAGTCCAGAGGTCCGAATTCTATAATTACATCCTAAGGGTCCGAGGGCCCCTAGAACCCTCTTTTTACATATTCATGGGAGAAATTGACTTCCGTTTTTGGGGTAAAAGAATTCAGTTGACAAATTCTGTGAAAAAATTTTCTAACCTTTCGTAATTCGGGGTAGGATACGAGTATACACACTATTGATCATTTTGTTTGTGTGTAATGTTTGATGTACAGGTTGTTGTATTGTGTGATGAGTCGATACGGTCGAGAAGATGCTCAGCTCAAGTATGCGATGTATCCATAGTAGGCCCTACCTAGAGCCATCTATAGCACGCATTTTTCCTAATAATTTCATTTCCACTAGTGCTAAGCAATATGTACCAATGAATATGATTGGTGGATCAGCGCCTTGGCGCCTGCAATTTTCTTAACCGCTTCCATTTTTTTAAAGTCAGGTAATATCCCTAAAACCTTCTCCTAAGTATGAAAAATATTATGCCGAAAACCGCACCAAAATCGGTTCAGCCAAACGCGAGATAATCGCGCACAAACATACATACAAATCAAACTAAGAACCTCCTTTTTTTGAAGTCCGTTAAGAACATTAGCTCTAGACATCTAGCCTCAAGCTAAATCTCATTACTATCGTACTATCCCTAATCGACATGAAATGTATAGTCAAACTTTTTTTTTTATTAATAGGCCTACGTTTGTCCACTATCTCACTTAGTGGCTAGCAATGATGTAGCCGACGATAGAACACGCCTACCTATAAACAACCTATTCACTCGAGACTTGAAGACTGTTTGACCTAATTTTTTAACACCAATATTTTTTTCCAAATAAATAGTTCCACGTTAAGGTAAGCGTCCACAGGCCCGCATCGTACGCATCGCACGCATTGGTCGGATCAGACGAATCGCATCAAAGGAATTATTTTTTCATACTGCTTCCACTGTATCGGCAGCGTTCGGATTGCCGACGCGAGTATTAGCAATCGGATTGCCGATACCACTTTCACTCGGATTTTTGGCATCGGCATTCCGTATGACGTCATCGGTACGCATTGCATGTAGGCATTGCCGATGAGCAGTCCGTACGGTGCGGATCAGTGGACGCAGTTGTATGAGTTTCTATACAAGGCAAACTAAAATCCGTTGCGTGCGATGCGTACGATGCGGGCCTGTGGACGCTTACCTTTAAAATCCGTCGTGAATCCCCCTGTATTTACTCACAGTCGTGAAAAAGTGAATTTATCAACATTAATTGTGTTGATCTAAGAATGTAGGGATAGGAGTATTTTTATTTATTTAGGTTTCTTGATTTTATTTGCGATCTTTAGTTAGATTTTTGTGTAAAAAGTGTCGAAATGATGTCTTGATATTATCGTTTTAGAGTTAACTTACGTAATCATGTTGGAATTGTATGCCTTATTTAAATGTAGGTTGACGCGACACTCGAAATACCAAAGGCGTTACAAGTTCGTTGCGGACCTTTATGGGGTTAGGAATTTAAGGGTTGTTGGGGAATCGGGGATTGGGAAGAGGATAATTGGGCCTCTGGTAACTTCACTCACACAACGAAACACAACGCAATCGTTGTTTCACGTCGGTTTTCAGTGAGGCCATGGTATCAATCCGGTCGAGTCGGCCCATTCGTGCCGAAGCATGGCTCTCTCACTCTTAAGCATGGCTCTCCCAAAATTGAAGTATGCATAAGAAGTAGGCATTTTAAACCTCCGAGCCACCACGACTATTCCACTCTTTCTATATCTATAACCCTTAAAAAATATACCTGATAATTTAATTCTACTGTAATCACTTTCCACTCATCAGTTATGCTCAATTTGACACCTCTGATTTTACAAATAATATTATGTTCCGTCATGCATTGTGAATTTATATGTAGCTGACAGTACAATGAATCAATTCAATCATAATTACAAACAGGACACTGGATATATTAATCACTAGCCTTCACATGACTTTTTACTCGTTTTCCCCGGAGCTGCGGACTACCTAGCGGGTTTACCGGGGCTCCGGTACGAAAAGCAGGAGTAGGAACTGGGTGGTTTTTAGTCAGTAAGAGTCTGACACTCCCTCTCGCTTCGCCCAAGGCGAGAGAAGTCATTGGATGATTTTCCCCCCTCAAAAAAAGTGTGATTTTCCACCAGAGATGTGCCATGTAGCTATGCTGCAAAAATGTAATAGCTAAGCTGGGAAACTCTGTGACCGTTCCCACTGATACAAAGCTGATGAAGCTGAAGATGCGCCGCCGTAAAGTAGCTGTGCAAGAAAGATGCGCAGCTAGAGTAAGCGATGTACTGATTGTAGGGAAACTATCCATAGCACACATCAATAGTACGCTACGGTATGGGTAGCACGCATCTTTCCATATAAAAAACGTATCTTAGTTAAACCCGTTTCCACTAGTGCTAAGCTACATGTACCAATAAATATAATTGGTGGAAGCCAAACGACGTCAATTATAATATAAAAATACGTAAAACCAACTTCACAATCTTCTGTACTATTTTTATCTTCAATAAAAATTCAATTAAAATCTTTATAGCTTGAAATAAAAAATAAAATAAAACATGTAAAAATAAAAACTGGAACGTCGACATACTCTATAGATACCTACATATTATACAGGGTGTAAACGGAACGCTCCTGAAAAACGCTACAACTTTTTTTATTGTGGGTTTGTGGAAGAGCCATGCTTCGGCACGAATGGGCCGGCTCGACCGGAGTGATACCACGGCCTTACAGAAAACCGACGTGAAACAACGCTTGCGTTGTGTTGTGTGAATGAACCCTTGCCAATCCCCGATTCTCCAACAACCCTTAAATTCCCATTGCTATCCTTGCCATTGTAACGCCTCTGGTGTTTCGGGTGTCCTTGGGCGGCGGCAATTGCTTACCATCAGTTTATACCATAAAAATACAGTTTTTGTTTTCATAATATTCATGCAACATTAGACTTAAGTAGTTGATTACAACTATTATAAAAATTACATAGAAGAAAAATTTAATTCCTTTTTTTACCTATTTGCAGCGTTTGGGAGCGTTCCGTTTACAACCTGTATGTGTATACAGGTTTACCAGTTTCGCGTAACGGGTCAACCCATAAAAGCCGTTACATCAGATCTGGTTATTTTTAGGGTTCATTCCTCAAAGGATAAAAACGGGGCTCTACTATTAAGACTCTGTTGTTTGTCTGTCAGTCTATCTGTCTGTTTTAAATAATGTGGGCTTGGACTAGTTCAAGAAGGATTTTGGGAAAGACATGATATGTAAAGATGTACATGCACGCATTTGAAACCAGAGTCTTTCTGTTACCAAACTATTCATCATCATTATCCTCATCATCATCAGCCTGTTCTCGTCCACTGCTGGATAGGCCTCTCCAATGGCGCACCACTGAGCTCAATCTCCAGCTATACTCATCTAACTATTATCAACCTGATTATACTTATGCAAATACCACTACATATTGTAAAACAAAGTCGCATTCTCTGTCCCTATGTCCCTTTGTATACTTAAAGCTTTAAACTAAGCAACGGATTTTGATGCAAATATTTTTTATTAGATAGAGTGATTCAATACAAAGGTTTATACATATGTGTAATAAATGTATAATATCATTATTGCAACCACTAATTTCACTATAAGCCAAACAACCACTACAAAGAAATAATATGTCTTATTTATTATTTATTATCATTTAAAAAGATGCAATAATAATTTTGTTTACTCTACTGACCATTTTATTTATATTTAACACGATGAAAAACGTCGTAATTGACACTCAATCCTGAATTGTAATTCGACTCTATTCCTTATAAATAAGGTTTATAATAAACTGATTTTGTTAATGTTTTACTAAGGTTTTTTGTCAATTATTTTGACGCAGTTGAGACGCACGCAAGTCTTAAGGTGCTTTTCCACCAGAGATGTGCTATGCTACGTTGCTGTGCATGCGTTTTACTTCCACCAATAAAATTCATTAGTAGCTTGGTGGGAATGAACGGTTTTTTTTTTTTTTTTTTTTTGAGGGGGGAAAATCATCCAATGACTTCTCGCCTTGGGCGAGGCGAGAGGGAGTGTCAGACTCTTACTGACTAAAAACCACCCCGTTCCTTCTCCTGCTTTTCGAGCCGGAGCCCCGGTAAACCCGCTAGGTAGTCCGCAGCTCCGGATCAGGCATCAGCCCTACTGGGCCCCATCTGTGGTGGTCTGATGGCTCTTTGAGGCGCGCGCGGAACGCGACGCGCCGCACGCACGGGTCTGGTTCTGTTCGGGCGATGAGCTACCCTTGCTCACCGTCCGCAGACCCGCACTTACGGTGGCCGGAGATCGTCACGCGATCCCCGACGCCCAGAGTGTCTCTCGCGACGGCTGGGGCGTGAGGAGGTTTGTTCCCTCACGCGCCCCGCCTCCTCCTTAGCTAGCATGACTGCTTCGCAGAAGGAGGAGACGGCATCCCAGTCCCTCTCGCTCCGCACCATGGCTTGAACCAGTGCCGGGCGCGAGAGGTCGCCGTCGCCGACCACATCCCTGAGGACTTGGCGGTGCTCAGCCCACGCAGGGCACACCGCCACTGTATGTTCTACAGTGTCCTCCGGGCGGTCCTCGCAGTGATGACACCCGGGCGTTTCCTCCCGCCCAATAAGGAACAGGAACCTACCGAAACTCCCATGTCCGGTAAGCACCTGCGTCAGGCGGTAGGTGAGGACGCCGTGGCGCCTCTCTAGCCACTCCTCAAAGAGGGGACTTACCGCTGCAATGACAGCGAGCCCAGGGAATGAACGGCTAAGGTATGTTTTTATGTGGAAAGAGGCGTGATATGGATGGCTTCCCAACTATCTATACATTATATACTCGAGCTGTGCATCTTCCTCGCACAGCTATATATCTTATCAATGGAAACGGTCACATAGTTTCACAGTTTTTTTATGGGGAGAAAATCATCCAATGAATTCTCCCGCCTTGGCGAGACGAGAGGGAGTGTCAGACTCTTACTGACTAAAAACCACCCCGTTCCTACTCCTGCCCTTCGACCCGGAGCCCCGGTAAACCCGCTAGGTAGTCCACAGCTCCAGATCATAGCTTAGTTATTACATTAGCATAGCTACGTAGCACATCTGTGGTGGAAAAGCATCCTAAACTCGGGTCACTTTTGGGACGTATTTTTATTTTTTATTTGTGTTTTAAGTTATAAATAAGTTGATCGAAGGTGTGATAATATCAATTACTTGTGTGAAATTCATTTTCGTTTTGATATTACCCCGTGACGGTTGCTTTACTGATTATGTATAAAAATATTATTCTAAAACAGTTTTATTCTCTTGTTGTGAAATAAATGTTTTTTTTTTTTTTACATAAGGACCAGGTGAGTGACCCTGCAGTTTAATTATTACAATAAAAGTGTACAATCATAACACATGGACAAATTTTCTTGTCTTGTATTAAACGCATGTCTTTTACACTAAAAAATGTTCAATTGTAGTTTTGAGTTTGATTCCTGCGCAAAACATTATAACATTAGGCCCTATTTATATGTATATAATCCCCTACTATATGGGATTCCTAAAGTAACTAGTGGAAAGAGTGTACTACATAGAACATGTGCACCTTTGCCTACCTTTTCAGAGATAAATAGCCTATTATACTATAGCTTCGGCCTACGGCTTCACTCGCGTTTCAGTGGGATAAAAAGTGTACTATGTCTTATTCCAGATCATCTACCCCTGTTCCAAATTTCCTCTCGATCCAATCAGTTATTTTGACGTGATTGAGTAACAAACAAACAAATAACTATTATACGAATATATTGTGGGATGCTTAAATTTACATTTGTCTGCATTTATAATATTAATAGAATAATTTATTAAAATATAGACTAAGTAACAGTAAAAGTGCACTTGTATTAATTGCATAGTACTGACTTTTGTAATGTCAAATGAAAGGATCACTCATAACATTTGTGTAAATATTATTCAATTGTACTCTTTAACTATAAATATACTACTTATTTTCACAGTATTCACTCATAAAGAAAGATAATATTTTATGAATTTCGAATTTAATACAAACCTCTTTTCTCCTAAAACAAAACAAATAGTGCAATACTCTTCTATTCATATACCAAGTTCCATGAAAATCGGTTCACCAGTTTAGTAGTAAAAGCAAACCAAACGTAGAAACAAACAAACAAATTGAACTTTAGAATCTATTCATATTTAAAATAAGGTTCTTTTTAAAACGGCAATAGAGGTGCTACCAGTTATTATAGAAAATTGAATTCCCGGGAAAATATGGAAGTGAATTTTCATATTGAAATATATTTTTCTATAGAATAAAATTATTCGTAGAAGGGGTGAGCAGAAATGTGTAGAGTACCATCTTTTAGTAATTGTAGTTATAAGGAAAGAAGCATTCTGATCGAAATTTGTTATAACACATTGGAATTTTTAGTAATTAAAATTTTAATATTTTCCCTACTTGTACTAAATTTTAGCAGTTACTAGCTTCTGTCAGCGGCTTCGCCCGCGATCCCGTGGGATATAATTCTATCACCCAAGTTAGCTCATACCCTGTCTGTATACCAAATTTCATCAAAATCCGTTCAGTAGTTTCAGCATGATTGGCGGACAAACATCCAAGCAAACAAACTTTCACATTTATAATATTAGTGTGATAATTTATTATTAACTCTTTGAAATAGAGGGTTAATGCAAGATATAGGTCACGATTCTAAATGTGTGTATAGAGAATTTTAAAACGAAACATCTCAATAAGTATTACTTTGCTCAAGGATCGAACCATAACCGACTGAACAGCCACCCTTGATACCACTCAACCAAAACGACCCGAAGATAACTTCAAGCAAAAAACGCTAAAACACCTACAAAACTTGCCTAATACCCATAACTCAAATAACAAATTTAAACTCAAACACAACAACATTAAGTTCAATTTAATTAATCATCAATAGATTTTGGAACGTCCCTGTTTCAAACTTACTACAAAAGATACTCCGGACGCCTTTTGATTCAAAATTAGGACGAGTCCGGGACAAGGCAATCCCGCCTCTATTGTGAAAGACAATAACACGATAATTACTTGCAGGTATTTGTTATACTGATGTTAGAAGCGGCGTGGAGGGTGTACATTGTGGCATAAATGATAATATTAAAAATTAAGAAAATTGTATTGTTGTGATTTGGGAAAGGCGTTCGAGCAAAAGCTACGATGAATTTATCACCTTTAGCTAGACAAGTAAGTGATTAATTTGTTTTATCTATTTACCTATAGATAATAATTTTAATTTTACAAAATTAATAGCAATTCGTTTACTAACAGACAGATAGACAGACAGACATGACGAATCTATAAGGGTTCCGTTTTTTACTTGAACGTATAATTAAGTAGAATCGTAAATGGTAATCGTAAATCGTAAGTGGTCGAATTTCGACCACTGGGCGACCACTAGTATACATAATTCCGTCTGTTTTCTGTGAGGCTGTGATATCAAAAGTAATAATCATAGGAAACGAAATATTTGCAATAAATGTGTAACATAATATAGTTTTTAAGGTTCCGTAGCCAAATGGCAAAAAAACGGAATCCTTATAGATTATTTTTATCTTTGATTATCAAAATTCTATAGACGCGGACGGTCCACACTTAATCAAAATAAAGATATTTCATAACTTTTTAGATTTACCTTAATTACCTTTATTTTCTCAGAGTAAACAACAATCCTGCTTCGATCAAGATTACCGCGATACCCAAAGTCTTTTGTTTTTATTTTATCACAATTTTTTATATACAGTTTTATGTGTTTTAGTGGGATTTCTATTGTTATACATACATACATATCGCCACGCCTTTTATCCCCGAAGGGGTAGGCAGAGGTGCACATTATGGCATGTGATGCCACTGTACAATGTACACCCACTTTTCACAATTTATTTTGTAAGTCCCATGTAATAAGGGTTCTATTGTTATGTCATACAAATTAATGAAGTTGATCTTTCCCATATTAGTTTTGGACTTGGCATTAAGTTGTAAATAAGTTCAATTAAATGTTTACATCTGTAGTGTCATTATTGTGATAGTTGTGTTTAAAATAAAATGTCGCCCATTTCTAGGGGAATACACCAAGGTTGCGGACTTTTGGTCAAAGCAACTCTGGAATGATTTTAAATGGTGGTTGTTCTATAGATAAGAACTTCCCGACAATTCTGCATATGTTTAATATGACCGCTTTTTGGAAAAGTGTGTATATTAGAGGATTTTTGAAGAAACACGGTAAACGGTGATGCGTCTGTATCACCTGATGGTAAGCAATCGCCGCCGCCCATGGACACTTGAAACACCAGAGGCGTCACAAGTGCGTTGCCGGCTTTTTGGGGGTTAGGAATTTAAGGGTTGTTGTTCGGAAATCGGGGATTGGGAAGGGGGAATTGGGCCTCCGGTAACCTCACTCACACAACGCAAGCGTTGCTTCACGTCGGTTTTCTGTGAGGCCGTGGTATCACTCTGGTCAAGCCGGCCCATTCGTGCCAAAGCATGGCTCTCCCACACTTAAATGATGCAGGTCAAAGGACTTATAAGTCTTATAAGGAAGGGACAGCATACCTAAAATTTGAAAATTAGTAACAAAATGTTCATGTTTAGAGGTATTTTTAGACGGTAATATTTTGTATGTGTTTTGTTATTCATCACAGGTAATTTTATACCTTACTCACTCATTTATAAATACTCTTCATTAAGGTTTTTTTTTTACTCATCATTGTTTATCTGTATGTCGGCTTATACATTGTTTTGTTTCTAAAAATACGCCTTAGTATGTTGGAATTAAGGTGTATTTTTAGAATATGTGTTTTTTCACATATTGTATAAATTTTAACAAAATAATATTGGGTTTATTTTTATATAGAGATTTATAATAACAATGTAGTTGGTTTAAAATTATCGTAGAACTTTTGATTGACTCATTAATTTCAAGCCTGGTAGAGCCATGGTGCAGCACGAATTGGCCGGCTCGACCTGAGAGATACCACGACCTCACAAAAAACCGTGAAACGAACGTGAAACAACGCTTGCGTTGCTTTTTGTCATGTGAGTGAGATTGCTGAAGATCCTCCCCAATCTGTCCAATCCTCAAATCCCCAACAATCCTCAAATTCCTAAACCATTCATTATAAAACTGCAATCTAAAGTAACTATCATAATTTTCCAGTTTCTAGTGGCTGGTTCAACACATTTGGCAGCCTTATCAGCTGGGGGCGTCGTAGCATACCCGAGCGTATTGCTTGAACAACTGAAGTCCAATGACACGATCATACAAATTGATTTACACAAAGGATCATGGATCGGTAAGTGATCATTGACTTCAAACAATTAACTTTCGTGAGACATACTAAACTAATGTTATCGGCTTACTCACGTAACTGTTTGATGGGGAACTCGACTAAGCCATGCTTTTTTCTGATAGGGGGAAATCATCCAATGACTTCTCTCGCCTTGGGCGAGGCGAGAGGGAGTGCCAGGCTCTTACTAACTAAAAACCACCCCGTTCCTACTCCTGCTTTTCGAACCGGAGCCCCGGTAAACCCGCTAGGTAGTCCGCAGCTCCGGAAAGTCATGGTAGAGGTTCATATTCATGAGCAGCATTCCACGACACACGACGCGGCGATTGTCGCACTGTACGTACGCACGAAAACCGACACTTTCGTTGTGTTTCGTTGTGTGAATGAGGTTACTGGAGGCCCAATTACTTCCCTTCCCAATCTTCACAATCCCCGATTCCGCAACAACCCTTAAATTTCTAACCCCCAAAAATCCGGCAACGCACTTGTAACGCCTCTGGTGTTTCGGATGTCTATGGGCGGCAGCGATTGCTTACCATCAGGTGATCCGTCTGCTGGTTTACCGGCTTATACCATAAAAGTAATGAAATTTATGCGATAACGAAGTCTTGAAGCAAGTCTACATAAGATAAAAATTAATCTTTCAGTTAATAATTAGTTGATTACAAAGTAATTTTCTCATGAAATAATATTAGTAACAGCAAACTCATAATTTTCACGTCTCCTTCATAATTTAATATACTAGGAGTGAAGCTAGATTCTAATGTAATTTACCTACAGACTTACGTAATATGCTTTCCAGACATAAATAACTTATTGGCAATTAATATTCGAATATATATATACCACACAATACATGACTAAATTAAGGCAAGGGTGAACTATAAACAAATTCTAAATATACAACCTTGGGGTGTTTTTCCACCAGAGATGTGTTATGTTACGTTGCTGTGGAAGTATTTCGCTTCCACCAATCATATTCAATGGTACACATAGCTTAGCACTGGTGGAAAAGAGTTCAACTAAGATATGTTTTTATATGGAAAGAAAAGAAGCCTTTCTTACTAACAACAACTGGACAGCAAGGAACAGGAATAAGCTTCTGACCATAGCATATATTTTAAACGGGGTAGAACGGGGTAAATAGGAATCGAATGACACAGAAGATGAATAGATACTAGAAATTCTCATTCACATTTCTTACGTCTCTATTAAGCTTTTGATATTTTTTCACTCTGTTTTGCCATACAAGAATAAAGGTAAAATAAAATCACCTCAAGATGGTGAGCCCAAGATGTATGAACTAATCTTCTATACGACTCAATTATTTAAATCGAGACATGGCATCAATTTATTGAAACAATTCATAATTATTTTTCCAGGATCAATCCACGGCATCGCAGGGTTACCGAGCATCTTTCTACCTTTCATCATGCAACACCAAGGCAGAAGATTCGCCTTCATCCTGAGCTGCCTAGTCATCATCATTGGCTGGATCATCACGTACTTAGCACAAAACATCACGACTTTAATCATCGGTGAATCTTTCCACGGCTTAGGAACTAATAGTCTTATAACTACATCATTTTTGAGTATCACCGAAATGGTTTCTCCCGTCTATAGAAACACATGTCTCTTACTCTACGGCGCTGTTCAAGCCTTCGGCATATCTTTTGTAGGGATTTTGGGCAGATACCTTCATTGGAAGACATTAGGAATCATCATGTGCTGTCCTGTCATTATAGCCGTTCTGATTGGCTTTTCCTGGCCAGAATCTCCTTCCTGGTTGGCTTATAAAAGAAGGTTTGGAGAATGTGAAAAGTGTTTCGTAAAACTGAGAGGCACTGATCCAGAATCCAGAAAAGAAATGAAAACTTTACTTGATACCAAAACGGAGAATGTTGAACAGACTACTGCAGTCCAAGATTTGAGAAAGACTATAATCAGTAGAGATTTCTACGTACCAGCTTTTCATACTTGTATTTTGATAAATGTTGCGTACTGGTGTGGGGGTGTGCCCGTCATCATATACGGAGCAGATATGATAACTAAAATATCGGGATCAATGAATACGAAAGCAAAACTGTTTATGGATATCGCTTTCTCTGTTGGCTATATGATTGCCTCGGTCTTAGTCCGTTACATTAGCAGTAAGAAGGTGATGTTATACAGCCTTACCGGCGCTACTATTTGTATGGCCGGGGCTGCTATTTTTTCCTACTTTAGTCACATATTTGCTTTATACTTTCTGATGGCTTTCCAAGTCTTGTTAAGCTTAGGCTCTAGTAGCATTGGTTTCTCTTTATCTAGTGAAATAATGCCAGTAAAATATAGAGGGATTGGTGGCAGTTTGTATGTAATTCTAGTTTGTCTTCTTCATTCTTCATGCTTAAAGGCATATCCTTATTTATGTATATTCCTTAATATATGGGGTGTATTTCTTATATACGCGATTTATGGGACGTTTTCCATTGTTTTTATATGGAAATATGTTCCTGATACTAAGAATAGGACGTTGAAAGAAATTGAAGATTATTATGCTTGTGGATATTTTAAGAAATGGGATGATGATGATGAGACTGTGAATAGGCCTATGATTAAATGTGATAGTAATTAGGATTGAAGACAAAATTGTTTTAACTATTTTTTTATTAAACCTTTTAAGTCTTTGACTGCCAATAGAAAACTATTGAAGGCAAATCCTTCTCTAACGTCGGTCACCGGTGACCACCACGGCGTTCAATGTGTTAAGCTAGTAAACGTGATGTTAAGATATTATTTTATAGCTTTGCTGTAATTAATTTCTTTGTGTATTTATATTACTATGGAATTAACTAATTTAAATCCTTTTATAACGTTTTAAATATTATTACCAAAAATCATTATAATTGATTGTAAAACGTGATGTTATTTATTGATTTGCTATATTTTTATTTGGATTTCGTGTTTTGTTTGTAAATTTAGATTCATCTATTTATGTATAAAATTATAAGCTTTAGGTATTTATAAAATAATTTAATATTTTTATTATTTAATTATTATGACCATATATTTATTGAAGCATCCTCTAAAAGTGAATTTGTAAATAGTAAAATTCTATAAAACCTGTTATTTCTAAACATACCTCATTTACCTGACCAGGAAACCAAACCTAAAATCTTATTCACAACCGAACAAGTTACAAACCAATAAAAGTATAAAACATAAATAATAAATTCAATTTCATAAATGTTTCGGTTTTATTCATATGCAATTACAATACATTCTGCAGAATGCAATTCTCGTTTTGTTTTGTAACCATATTCACAATTCACATGTATTGAATATGAACTGCTATTATTTTTTACAATAAACTCGCTTCTGCCAGCGGCTTCGGCCGCCTTCCCGTGGGATAAAAAGTAGCCTATGTTTTATTCTGAGGACTTAGTACGAGTATCTTTTACGTTTAATGAGATTGAAACGAGAACGCGTTCGGCTCTTTGATTGGCCAGCGCGAATTAACCAACCAATCAGAGCGCCGAACGCGTTTTCGTTCAACGTAAAGCAAACTCATTTTGACGTTTCAAAAGTGCCTAATTTAGGATTAATTGAAATAAATGCTTTGACTTTGACTTTGACTTTGATACTAAGGGTACTGGACCATAATCTACCCCTGTTCCAAATTTCATCTCGATCCTTTCAGCTGTTTTGACGTGATTGAGTAACATACACACAAACTTTCGTTTCATATTATTAAGTACTGGTCACAAAGGGATAACATTTATATGATAAAATTATGTTTTTTTATTTAACACGCCGGCAAACGACCAGACGCATCACCTGATGGTAAGCAATCGCCGGCCATGGACACTTGAAATACCAGAGGTGTTACAAGTGCGTTGCCGGCATTTCGGGTAGGTATTAGGAATTTAAGGGTTGTTGGGGTAATCGAGGATTGGGAACGGGAGAATTGGGCCTTCGGTAACCTCAGTCACACAACGAAACACAACGCAAATGTTGTTTCACGTCGGTTTTCGGTGAGGCCGTGGTATCACTCCGGTCGAGCCGGCCCATTCCTGCTGAAGCATGGCTCTCCCACACTTCTTATATGATAAAATTATGTTAATAAAATATTTCAATATTCTTAATTCTATTTCCCACTAATATTAAGTAAGGGGGAGCCATGCTTCAGCACGAATGGGCCGTTTCGACCGGAGTGATACCACGGCCTAACAGAAAGGCTGGCAACGCACTTGTAACGCCTCTGGTGTTTCGGGTGTCCATGCGCGGTATGCCCATAGTTCATTTTTGCGACATTTTACCATTAATTTCTATTACTTTGTGTTATTAGTTTTTAAGCTCTAATTTACACATAATTGAAATGTTTTTTGGAAATAAATTGTAATTGAAATTGAAGAATAGCTCTAATGACATGTAAAAATAAATTTAATTATGTTATTCCAAAACAAATCTCTGGAATAATCTCCGAGCGAAAGAATAATAAGCGACTAATTGAATTAATTTACTCGTAATTTGATTAAAACTTAACAATATTAAATCCGTATGTTTACAACGGATATTGTTTTCCGTCTAATAATGCTTTGATTAATTTAGTTATACTAGTTTAAGACCCAGGCTTCGGTGATGGGTAGTAAAAATTACTTTAAACTGTCTCTAGATTTTTACCGACTTCATAAAAGGAGAAGGTACTATATTCGATTGTTTTTTTTTTTATTATAATAAATCACATTCATAATAATATAAAATGTGAAAGTTTGTTTGTTTGGATGTTTGTCCGTCAATCACGTTGAAATGACTGAACGGATTTTGATGAAATTTGGTTTACAGGCAGGATGTGAGCTGGTTTGGGTGATAGTATACTTTTTATCCCATGGGAACGTGGACGAAACCACTGGCAGAAGATAGTTCAGTAATAAAACTCCGTAACAATATAGTTTTTCCTCCAGTAAAATGGGAGAGATTATCTAAACGCCTTTGTATTTATTTTTGTATGAATATAACTCTAAACTAATATTTGCTAACAACTATTTAAAGGCTAATAATTAAGCTATACAGAAACCTAGCCTGTTACCGGGGCTTCGGCTCCAAAAGCAAGAGTAGGAACGGGGTGGTTTTTAGTCAGTAAGAGTCTGACACTCCCTCTCAACTCACCAAAGACGCGAAAAGTCATTGGATGATTTTCTCAAACATAAAAAAAATACAGAGAAATTTCCTTCAGAATAACATTAAATTAATCTAATACGAATATGAGAAATTCAACTGGTACCTACTCTCAAAGACAAATCAAATTTAAACAAACAAAAAGTCTAATCCAACTTGATAAAGTTAAATAAAAAATATAAAGTAAAGAGACTTTCTATTCATCCACTAATTTTGTTATTGTATTTACTTAAGTGGCTCTTTAGACACAAAATTCTCTTATAAGACATCGACAAGAAAGTTAATTCAATACATCACGTAAAACAAAGTCTTTGAGGCTCAAAAACCTTTTCGAGCCCTTAGAGGCAGCCCTTTTAAATTCAATATAGATTGTTATCAAGTAATTAATACAGTACAAACAAAAGTTGACAGCAAACACTAAACGACTCGAGGAAGCCGTCAAGAAACTTAAATTGCTGTTCAACAAACTTAAATTAAACCTCCATACAAAATACTTACCGAAAAGATTTTACACCTCAGCTATCATCGAACAATAAGAGACCGAATCACAGAATGTCAAAATGTCCGATACAGAAAAAAAAAACACAATCGGAAATAAAGATACTTTTTTCGTACGTTCGAAAAAAGAAGTGTCACAATTTTCGCGCCAAGATAGGGGATGGACGCGACCTCCCCCTTCCGTTGTTTGAGAGCTACTGGCTGTGTGGTTGGGCGCTGGAAATGATGTTCGCTGTTTGAAAAGTTAGGGTAGGTTCGCTGTGTCGAGCGAAGGGTGTGTGTACAAATATTGGGTTTAATGTTTTGTTAACTGTTAAGTATCGAGGTGGAAAATTGATTACAGAAAACTGGTTTTAATGTCCAATTGGAATGGAAAATTAATGGTAAGATTTTTAAATTACACTTAGAATATTTGGATGTTGTGATTTCTTTAATTTTAAAGGGATACTTTTTATAAATAGTAAACGTATTTTTTTTATAAAAACCGTTGCGCTACACTAGGATTTTCTCCTGTGTCGTTGGTGCGTTTATAAACATACAAGTTCACATAAACATCACACCCATACCCGACAACCACAACAATAACAATTTCTGGATCACACAAAGAGCTGATCCGTACGAGAATCGAACCCGCTACACGTTGCACGGCAGGCGGTTGCCCAGCCACCGCGCCAGCCGTGCAGTAAAACTGTTGTTATTGAAGTTTTATATATTTTGTCCTTTTTGACTAATGAAGCATAATACTTTAGACAGTAGTAAGAGTATAATATAGAGAACTAGGTGAAAACGCTTAGTATGTGCCAATTGAAGAAACAAGCTTTTGTCTAAAAGAAAGTTAGGTATGCAATTTCTTTTCTCTTCGTTCTGTCAATCCAATGTGACTGCTGTTATGATTCAATCATAATACTCCCTATGTCCTTAAATTGGTGATAGAATTAATAACTATGTTATCGGCTTACTCACGTAACTGTTTAACGGGGAACTCGACTAGTTTCAAGCCATGCTAGAGGCTTACGTTTTTGGTGATACAATATTTCGCTTAAATAAAAATGGCTAATTTACTAAGCAATATAATATTGCAATATAATACATTTTACATAACAAAACACAGGTGTTAGTTTTCACTTAATATTTTTTTCATCCCATTCGTTTTGGAGATAATAAAATAAACAAAACAAACTTTAGACACACTTATAAATAAATAATTCTATCTACAAAAAAAAATCTAAACGAAATTCATTACCAAATCAGACACGTATCAGAATAAAGAAACCTTTGAAATTTTAAACAGACGCATGACGTAACACCGTTTATTTTGGTTACAGGTAACGATACCCTTGATCTAAAAAGGGGAACATTCCACACCGCTCCGCTTCCCACAGAGTGACACCACCCTTATACCACGTGACCGCATTTTCGCGCGCGCGATCGCTCATTGAGTTACGAAATTTTAAACACAATTTATTCCAGATCGGGTTCATTATGGAACATTTAATTTATATTAAATATTAATAAGTACTAGTGGTCGCCTAGTGGCCGAAATTCGACCATATATGATTTAATTTACAATACCACTTAACGTACGTTGAAGGATAATTTTTATTTAATTCAAACTCTTTTATAAAACTCTTTTCATATGAGACGTGAGAATATCATCGCAATGTCTATCGATTTTGACGTTTTGTCAAATACGATCAGATACTATGCATGTGTGTGTAATGTTTTATTTATTGATTTAATGTACTTTATAAGCATTATTTTTGAAAAATATTAGCGCTATGCACCTCTCCTACACATAAACTATAAGTGTACCAAATTTTATGCTCCTACGTCCGCGCAATTATCGTAAAAAGTGGTCCAAAGTTTTTGCATCACGTATTAATATATAGATACTAAAAGTTTGGTCATTGATTGAGTATATGGGCGAGCTATGTAGTAATGGGTTTTAAGTTGTTGAATATTGATAGGAAACATGTTTAAATGGCACAATTAAACAGCAGTTTAACACTATCCGAAACTCTCATTTTTTTTAAGAAACTTTCTCTTACCCGGACCGGCTCGTTTGGAGTGATAGGCCTTACAGAAAACAACAATATGAAACAACGCTTGTATTGTGTTCTGTTTCCAATCCCCGATTTCCCAATAACACTTAAATTACTTACCCCCATCAATGCACTTGTAACGCCTCTGGTGTTTCGGGCGTCCATAGGTGGCGGCGATTGCTTACCATCAGGTGATCCGTCGGCTCTTTTACCGGCTTATACCATAAAATAAAATTCTAGGATTTTCTCCTGTGTCGTGGGTGCGTTTACAAACATACAATGTCACATACACATGACACCCAGACCCGAAACAACAATTAGTGGATCACATAAAGATTTGCTACGTACAGCAAATCGACCCGCGCCAACTGTGCAGCCAGTCATTAGCCAAACGAAGTTCAGCAACATTATTATATCACGCTGGTGTTCTATGAAAGCATAATGCTTTCCTTGTCGAACCGAACTTTTAAAGATTCACAATTCAACAAGGCTCTACCACTACTACCACATTTGGAGCGCTCATTATCATCATTACAATAGCCATAATTTTAATTTATTTATTCATTAAGACAACAATTGGTCCATAAAATTAGTTAATAAGTAATACTTAAAATCTATATTAGTATACATATAATATAATAACAACATGATTCATAAATTAAAATGTCAAATTCAAAATTACAAAATTAAAAGATATGTCAATGAAATAAATAAAATATTAATAAATTAAGATAAGATTATGGGTATTATGGACAATTGAATTAAGACATCCACTTCCGAACATAGGTCTATCCCCCAAAGACTTCCAGATAGGCCGGTTGGAAGCTCGATTCCCTACAATATGGTTGAGTTGGGCGGTTTGGTTGTCTTCAAAGTTATTTTCTTTTTGACTGAATATTGATGTTACATTGTTCTCACATACTCGTAGTTAAACCAACAAAACACTATTTTTTAAAAGTGTAACGAGTAGCAGGCAATTTTTTAATTTATTTCTTTTGTAATTGGAATAAATGCTTAAAAATTTACTTTGAAATACTGGTAATATGCAAATCGGGAATAGGTATCGAAGAAAAATAGTAAAATCGAAACATTACAATTACGTAGTTCTAGGAAACAGAACATGAGTGGCGTTGTTTTTACACAAATTGTATTTTTATCGTTCATTCTCTTAATTTAAATTTTTCTAAGCTTAAATAAATAAAGCCAGCAATGTTCTGTTTTAAATGGGTCAGTAATATTTTCGTAGAAAGAATTTTTACGTTTTTAATTATTTAATAAACAAGTACCTTAATGAATTTCCATTTTGTTTTAGTCATTATTTTCATCATTAACATCCTATAAGAGGTCACTGCTGACCAAAGGCCTCTTCTCATACGGAGAAGGTTTGAGCATTAATCACCACGCTTGCTCAATGCGGGTTGGCGATTTTAAACTTATAATTAAAAATTATAAGTCCAGGTTTTTTCACGATGTTTTCCTTCACCATTTGTCAGTAGTGTCTAAATAATCTTAGAAAGTACATATAACTCGGAATTGTTACTTGCCGTTGGTAGGTTTTGAGTCCACACCCTTATGCATGAGAAGCGGGCGTCTTCAACCTCCAGGTTATAAGATTTCAGATAATTTCCTGAATAAAAGACCAAATAATGTAACTATATTTGCTCAATATTTGTGGATTATTATTTTTGAAATTCCGATTTTTTTCAATACATTTCTTAACTCTTATGTATAGGTACATAGAATTAACATTTCCTCCAAGTAGATACAACAATCGGTCTTAAATCACGTCACATCACATCAACACTCTATTAGTGGCCACTGCTGACCAAAGGCCTCTTCTCGCATGGACAAGGTTTGAGCATTATCACCTCACTTGCTCAATGGGAGTTGGCAAAACAAATCTTTAAATATCTCAAATCCCCACACTAATTCATTTTTAAGATATAACTCTGAAACTCCACCAACTATCTCAGGTGACACGGCCACTTAAGACAAACTACGTACAATAGTAACTAAGTTATCAGCGCAGTGATAATTCTATCAGTTAAGTTAGAAATGCAAGTTCTATGCGGGCTAACTTCACTGGTACAAGTTAGTATCGGCCTGAATATGTTTAGAAAGTTCGTGGTAGGTAGGTAGTGAAAATGTGGTTTTGTGTATGTATGTAGATTGTAGATACGTGTTTTCTTTTTACTTTTTTGGTGGTGAACACGATTTGTTTTGTTCTCTTGATTTATTTCTAATACTTGATGATTACATTTTAAATATTTAATTATAACAATTTACATAATAACTTAAGACAGAAGGTCTCTTAAGTACCGACTTGATATTACATGGATCCCATAACTTTTTACGGTGTTTACTTTACCCAAAAGCTTAACCCAAAAGTCAAAGACAAGACACCATTCACGTCGCTAGAAGGAATGTTGGCAGCTGGAGATGAAATGAGAAGGTGGGTGGACCGTCAATATCGTCAGAGTCGCGGGGAGCCAGTGAATGCAGGTGGCGGCTTGTCGTTCTACGTGGAGGACTAAGGGAGAGGCCTTTGTGCAACAGTGGATATCTTCTGGCTAATGATTTTGCTTAACACTTCAATCTTACTTTTGGCTGAAATATCGCCGCACTCAGAGTCAAAAGTCAACAAAATGCTAACTGAGGAATAATTAAAGTAATCATTAAATGACTCAAAGTGCGGCAGTTAGACTAGTATTCTATTCTACTTAAGCCTTCTTCAGAAAGTAAATGAAATGCTTATACATTAGTAATTCTCCTAGAAGATCGATGAAGGAACGATGACAATGCATTATCAAGTTTCTGTTACGATAGCGACACATTCCTGCGTGAGACAGCGAGAAGGAATCTAGATTAGTCTTAGTAGGGTTTATAAGGGCTAGATAAAGACCGCAGTTTTGTCATAAATTATTGATATAAACGTGCTGACTAATAATAAGACAAAAATGAATATCACTAGGAATTAGTACCGAAACTTGTATTATTATTATTATTTTTATATAAAGTAATATCTATTCACAATGGGTCAATTCGAATGTAAAAGCAAAGTAAATATGAGAAAATATAACAACCAAGCATTAACGACTTCATAACAACAACGTCACGCCTTTTATCCCCGAAGGGGTAGGTAGAGGTGCTCATTATAACACGTAATGCCACTGTACAATGTACACCAACCTTTCACAATTATTTTTTTAATTCCCATGAAATAAGGCGACGAGTCTATTGCCATATACTGGGCACAATTCCAGATTCCAAGCTACTACTGTGATTTTTTTTAAAAACCGAAGAAAGCACAGTAATTCTTTGCCCGACCCGAAATCGAATCCAAGAGCCCTGGTACGGCACGTCGTACTTGCGATCACTCGACCAACGAGTCAGTCGTACATCGTACGACTTGCGTTACATTACATTGTCATATAAGAAAAATATAACAACCAAGCCTCAATGCCTTCATAACATTGCCAAAATATTATATAAACAAACAATTCCTTTCTTTCATTATCCATATTCCTCATTTTCCTTGCACATCAATTTCCCTACTTATCAAAATGACTCCAGGAAACATTTTCAAACAAAAATCAAACATTCTTTTATGAAAAAATTTACCTGTTCGACTTTTAAGTACCTTTAAAATAAAAAAGTAAAAAAAGAAATTCTCTTTCCGCGCTGTGGCCCAATAAATCCTCTCACTTAAAAACAGACAAAAAAATAACTTAAAAGACGTTTAACAAATTGTCATTGGTTCCAAACTTGGTAGATGTCAGATTAAAAACAAATTTAACGATACAGCTAATTAAGACACAAAAATAAAACCTTTAGCTTCTATTACTAAAGGTGTAAGACTGAAAATTGAATGGTAGGTTTGTTGGGCAACTGCAAAGGTAAGTTTGTACGTAACTACAAGGGAAGTCGATTTAAGTTTGGCGGGAAGTTCATAATGATTTCATGAATTACAAATCAAAGTTGAGGGCACAGCGTTCCGCTGACATGTCTGCGGTGTGTTACTATGTATTTTAGATTTATAGTTAGTTTCTCTTAGCTAGTAAACTTGTGTTTAACAGGTTTTTTTCTTAAGTGAGAATTAGTTTGATAATTTATTGATTGATTAATGGTGATTAGATTTAGAGTGTGAGTTTTATTCACTGGTTGATAGAGGTGCAAGCAATATGCGTTCGTGGGTTTACTAACAGTTTTTTTTTATAAATGTGTAATGGGATTAACATTGAAAATCCGTCAGTTAGGTAATGAAAAAAATATTAGACACGTATTTTTTATTTTATCATATAAGATAACAATACTTAGATAAAACGAATCAAAGTAAAGTTTAGGAGTGGGAATATCAAATTGATATAAATATCTTAGAAAGTATTTGTTTCCGTAAGAAAATACGTGTCTAATATTTAAAAATAATCTACAAAACGGACATTAAAATTAGTAATTACTTTTGGCTGATTTCGGAGTACAGACATTAAAATAAAAATTAGTCATCTACCCTTTGGCCGAGTTCGGAGTTCCACAACTAAAATATGGACTCTCTTAAACTTAAAATGAAATATCTATTTCTCTATACCTTTAAATCTAAGTTGAGACACGACATCTACACAACCAACAACACGATATAATAAACCGGTGGCGCTGTTTGTATTTCTGTCTGTATATCTGTACGTGAAGATTCATCTTGGCTAAATATTTGATTTGCGTCGAGATGGGATTTAACTCGCTCTCGAATTATTAGAGTCTGGCACACACCATGTGAGTTGTGTTAGGGAGTGTTTACAAGATGTTGAAGATGATTTCGACATTTTAAAATTAATATTCGATGTTTAAGCAAAAAAATACGTGATCAAAATTGTTTTTTATATGGTATAAGGCGGTAAACGAGCAAATGGATCAACTGATGGTAAGTCAAAGTCAAACCATATACTACTAGGTACTTTTGGCAACAAAGAAGGAAATAAACAATAGTCTGTCAGTCTGGCCGTTTCAAAGTGTAGCTTCGAATAGAGAAGAACGAGCAAGAAACTCCATTCGTTACTCTTATTAAGCAATTGCCGTCGCCCATGAAATCAAAACCGAAAACACCAGAGGCGTTACAAGTGCGTTGCCTTTTGGGGGTTAGGAATTTAAGGGATTTTGGAAAATTGAGGATTGGGATGGGAAGTAATACGGGGCCTCCAGTAATATCATTCACACAACGAAATACAACGCAAACGTTCTACCACCTCACTTAAGGCGGAGAAGAAATTGGATGATTTACCCCCTCAAAAAAAAAGGTAGAGTACAATTTGTTTTACTTTTTGATTTCTGCGAAATTAGAAAAAGTACCTTCTAGAAATTTTGATGGTTCATCGGCATTTAAAATAGTCTGTATGATTTTGTGTTTTACAGTTAAGTTTTACGTTTCATTTCATCCCCCATGATGCAAGCCCCCTTACACCACGGTGTAGACATAACGATATTACATTTCCAATTTTAACAGATCGAGAGACGAGAGATTTTACTTTGATTTGCTTACGAACGGTTAATTTGTATGATACGTTATTAAATATTATATCCATGATTTATAATATTGATGTAATATTGCAATGTTAACGTTTAAATTTTGCCGTAATTTTGGGATATGAACTTGTACACATAAGTATTTATAATCTAACCTGTTTAATCGTTTATAATCTGTACGTGTCACCTGCTTTAGTGTGTGAAATAAATGTTTTTCTTTATTTTCTTAAATGTTTAGTGATTGAAGAACGATTATTGAGCAAGGTTTTATTGTAACTTTCGTGAGACATACTAAATTAATTATTATGTTATCGGCTAGTTGCTGCTAGTTTCTCGTCAAAACATTACGTGAGTAAGCCGATAATCTAATAATTAATTGAGCAAGGTGTTGAAAATTTCGGTATTTTTTACTATTTGGTGACATTAGCGTAAAATTTATCTGTCTTTTTCTTTTTTTTATCGTGGGAGTTGACTTAATACTATTTAAGGGCACCGTCTTATGTAATAATTATCATATATTTCATAATGTCAATTTCCAAAGCAAAAAACGCCGTGTTGTAACCGTACCATATCCATGGTATTTATGTATGCAACGACCTTAAGGCACTACATATTGTACGATAAAGATAAATCTCAAAAATCTTAACTACGACATTTAACCCATCGAGGTTATGGCACACCCTTATATGTAGAAGAGGCTCATAGTCAAGCAGTACACTGACACAGAATGTTGATAGGAGTCAATGACCGAAAAAGTAACTTTAAGCATTCCTATTGAATTATGTAGGCCAGATGGCATTGACTCCAAGGAAAAATGAAGTCAAATCTTAGTACATTTTACCGACACCAATCTCAGTACATTTTATTAGTGGTTTAATACCAAGAGGAAGAAGTCGTTTATTTTTACGGTTTTACTTTACTCAAAGCAACAAACTTTGATTTGTAATTCATGAATTTTATTAACAAGATCTTGGGCGAAGTTAAATTGAGTTCCCTTATAACTTATTACTAGATGTCCGGTGCGGGATCTTTTGCATTTGTGACGGTTGCTTGAGTCCGGCTACTGGTTTTAGGGTACCGTGGTGAGAAGATGCTATTATATGACCATGTGAATGTTAAATTGTTTTAATTTTATGGTAAATTACCATGTGAATGTTTAAATGTTTTAATTGTTGCTCTATGGGTAGCAAGAAACCTTACGCGTCGCTTGATGGGTAGCAGTTACTGTTGTTTAAGTATATTTGCAATGTTAGAGGCACAAGTTTAAAAAACGGACTTCCAAAAACAAAAAAAGAATACGATTATTCATTGTACTGCCTGTGTCTACCACAGGGAGTTTACAAGTCAGTGCCAAAAGTACCCACTAAAAGAATATATTATTTAAACTTAAGTAGATCCCTATTGACAATGTAGGTAGTATCGGTAAGTTATATTATGCTACTAGCTTTTGCCCGCGACTTCGTTCGCGTGGAATAGTGACTTCCGGCAAATTTTTGGTTTTAACCACATAGTTCCCGATCTCGCGGGATCTCTTCAAAAATGAGATGTGGAAGATATTCCAGGGAACTCTTCAAAAATCAACATAATGAGCTCTGCGTTTGAATTTAATAGATGTATACTCACTTAGGGCATTGAAAAAATAGTTTAAAAACGGACTTGAACTAACTTAAAACTAAAGAAAGCTACGAATTACGAATTTATAACAATTAAAAAAGAAACTATATTACAACCTATCCTCTATGCTATAATAACCAAGCTTAAACTAAATAATTTAAAAGAAACGAATTAAATCTAATCTAATTAAAAAAAAATTAGACTTACAATTTTATTAAAAAAACTAACTACAGTAACTACTAATAATCGATATCAAACTAAACCTACGTTAAATAATTTAACCAAAAAACCAGGAAAACCCAACAAATAAACTTATTAATTGACAAATACAACGAAACCAATTTAGAATATACGAAACAGCAGGACCACTACAGACAAATAATCATACGACTGATAATACACTTTTTCTACGATAGTACCGAAGCGCTCGGCCGATACCCAACCAAATGAATGTAACGAAACCATAGCGCGATCTATTTCGATCCCAACGCCATCTATCGAGGATAAAGACAACTTGGATTATTTATTTATACTCCGTTCGGGCATTTTCTTTGTACTAAAAGTTTAATTATATTGATATTATTTTTTTCATACCTTTTTACTATTTATTTACTTTTTTTCGATGAATTAAAACAATAACATGAACCGAAGTCGTGTAACGATCGACATAGAATTATCTATACTCCGTTAGAGCATTTTCTTTGTACTAAATGTTTTATTATATTGATATTATTTTTTTCATACCTTTTTACTATTTATTTACTTTTTTTCGATAAATTAAAACAATAACATGAACCGAAGTCGTGTAACGATCGACATAGAATTATTTATAAATAATTTATTTCTTATTTTTATTTTTTGATTTTTGAAATAAAAATATATCTATGTCCTTTCTAAGGTTCTAAACTATATCTGTACCAAATTTCAACCAAATCCGTCAAATAGTTGCGGAGATTAATGGTATAAGCATAGAATGTTCGACGTGATTCTTTAATTTGACATAACTTTTTTATTTATGAACCGATTGACATGAAACAAACACTAAATGTAAATTTAAGCATCCCACAATATATTCGTGAAAACCGCATCCAACTCGGATCAGCCGTTACTGAGATTAGCGCGCACAGACGAACAGACAAACAGACAAACAGACAAACAGACAAAAAAAAGTTAATTACATTTTTGGGTTCGACATCGACATAACAATAACCCCTGCTATTTTTTTATTTTTATTTTCAATGTACAGACAGCACTTTTTTACGATTTTATTATACATATGTATAGATAATAGATGGGATCCGCAAGTGAAGCCGCGGGCATCAGTTTGTAATTTATATAAAGAAACCAATCCTAGGATGCCTAACATAAAACACTTTAAGTTAATTTGTAAATTTAGATTTACCTCATTAAATAAAAGACATAGTACCTAATTAATTTCTGTTCATAGTACGAAACCCTTCATATGTACATAACCTATTTTTTCAACAGCATTCACAACTGAAGCAAAGAGATATGCGGGGAATTTCAACTGTAACTAATTAAGAATTTTACTTCGCCATTCTTAATTAAATATGTTCACTGTTCAGCTTCAGAATCATATTATTTGATATGGTTAAGTTTTTCGTTTCAACATTTTATCAGTTAGATTTAGGGTAAAGTGCGGTTTTATTTTTATTATAATCGTCACGCTTTTTATCCCCGAAGGGATAAGTAGATTGCAAATTACGGCACGTAATGCCACTGTACTATGTACACCCACTTTTCAAGTCCCATGTAATAGATGGTGAGTCTATTGCCGTATACTGGGCACATCCAAGCTACTACTGAGATTTAAAAAAAATCAAAAAAGTCCAGCAATACTTCGCCCGACCCGGGAATCAAATCCGAGACCCCTTGCCCGACAATCGCACTAACAACCACTCGGCCAACGAGGTAGTCAGTCAGTATTTATAGTCACAGTTTATGTTTATGTAAAGTATAAGGCTTCTCAATCAAGAAATAAACTAATTAAAACTAAATCGAGTGACGCTCTACTAGTTTCGAAACATGAATATGGTTCCCTGTTGTGACTGGAAATTAATCTGTATTGATTTTTTTAATAAAATATTAAGTTTTAATTTTATTATGGTATTGGCTTACTCATGTTTCTGTTTGACGAGAAATTCGACTTATTTATAAGCCATGCTAGAGGCTCGTATTGAGTAAGCCGATTACATTATAATTAATTTAGTATGTCTTTCGAAAGTTGAAATATTGAGTTATGTTAGCAAACTTTCTTTACCTCAGCAAAGGCCAGATGTTCAGAGTCCTATTAAACTATGTGCTTGTATTACCAGATTCATGAACATCATAGAAGCTAAAGTATGTAAAGATTATATGACATCTTTAATTGATTTTGTCTGCACTTTAAAAGAGACTATGACCTCTGAGTTTGTTTCGGCATTTCTTCTCAGAGTAGTCCGATAGGAAAAGCCGGCCTCATCTAGTTATTTAAGAGATTGACATGTAAAAGAGTTATATTGTAACCTATTTGCAAAAATAAATATCATTTATCATTTATGTATTATGCGTATTACTCTGAAGTTTCTGCATTTTAATTTCATACAAAGGCTTGAGGACAAGTATGTATGTATTTATGTTTTCAATAAATCCTGCAATAAAAAGATATTACATAATAAAATGGCCTACTTTCAGATTTCAATTGAAAATTAATCTCATTCAGTATTGGCAACCGCATTTACAATCAACAGTCCAATGACGCGGAATTTTGACCGTAATTATAGCTCTTTATAATGTAGTATGGTGAGGACATTTTAAGCATTGAATATTTTATTTATTAATTTATTGCACACATACATAAAATACGTTTACATTGAAATGTACAATGAGCGGTCGGTACACACGGCGATTTCTTCCAGACACCCTTTGATGATGTTGGGTTTTTTTTAAATGATCTGGGAATTAATATTTCCTTTTTACTATGCTTTTGTTTATTAAATTTTATATAAATTTAATTGTAAATTTCTTTAAAAAACTTGGCCCCGCACTATGAGTTTCTTTTGTATCGTGGATGCGTTTACAAACATACAATTTTACATACACAAGTCATGACACCCAAACCCGGAACAACAAATGTCTACAAAGTTCGCATGTAATAGGGGGTGAACCTACCTGTGCCCTCGACTCAAGACTCGAGAATCGAACGCGAGACCCTTCGGCAGTCGCACTTGCTACGACTTGACCAACGAGGCAGTTTTTCTCACATGTATAATATTACTGTAGTAAAAAATTAGTAGCAATAGGATAAGAACGTAAAATACAAACTTTAATGCTAATCAGAAGACGAAGACAAAATCCAACAGAATTATACAAACACGATTCAAGTAGGTACCATCTATGATATTATGAATAATTCCAGAAGGCGGGATTTCAAAGCGAATCTTCCGAAGATCCCGAATCCAAACGTTATCAAGAGGTATTAAAGCAATGCTTTAGATTATCGCGCCAATCGAATCGACTGTCGGGATCTTTTCGTACAGTGATGTTGAAAATGTTGATGTGGTATTTTTGGGGAGACTTTCTAATTGGCTAAGTAAACGACACAGACTTTTTTAAATTGAGTGGAATGTTATCACTACATAGTAGTGATTGAATGTTATCACTATCTACATAGTATAAAACAAAGTCGCTCTTACTGTCCCTATTTCCCTTTGAAATCTTAAATTTTTAAAACTACACAACGGATTTTGATGCAGTTTTTTTTAATAGATAGAATGAAGGAAGCTACGCATTTTTGATATTTTTTTATAATATAATTTAAGTAAAACCAATCTTTAGACTTTTATTTCAACATTATGAAGATAGACGACACGTATTTAAAAGTTCTACAATTAGATGTTTCACTTAATATTAATATCTTAACAAAATTTCAATTAGTTGCGCTTAGATCTAGTTCTCTAACACTTATAAGGTTAGCAGAGATTGCATATAGCTGCAATAAACAACAACAGTAAAATAAAGTTTTAACAGTCATTCATCTACTCCACCACATCACCTTTAACAATAGGCATCTTAACTTCAACATCATCAGTAAACCTAAATCTATCAAACGACCCATAATTATAATAATCTTCTATCTCTTGCAAAGTCCTACCCTTAGTTTCTGGTACATAAATCCAAATTAAGACAGTGCATAACAGACAAGACGTAGCAAAGAAAAATAAGGTTCCTGATAAACTAAAACTTGCAACTATATAGAGAAATGGTTTCACTGTAACTACGTACAATAAACAGGTTAACACATTAAATAATGCGCCGCCCATACCCCTATGCTTAACAGGCATCAAATCTATAGGCAAAGCAAAAGTAATAGGATTAAAACCAGAATTATTAAACACCATATAACCTAAATATGGATAAAGAAACAAATACGAATCACGCCTTACAATCCCATTGCTTTGCAAATATGACACTAAAGAACAGGAGAATAAGCTCAAAATACAACCTACGCAGCAAGATAACACAGTTTTGGTCTTAAAATATCTTATCAGTATTAAAGAGATCAATGATCCAATGAACAACGTTGACACCATTACTAAGTAACCGAAAACAGCTATTTCTGAAGCTCCCGTTGCCATTTCTAAGATATCTTTGCTATAAATAAATAAAGGCAAGGCGCCACTGATATAGAAATTGAGTAAAATCAAAAACATGTAAAGGCTTGGTATATAGAAATCTCTTCTCTTCATTGCTGTCCATGCTTCTTGTAATTTAGTCTTCTTTGAAACTTTTACTCTCGATTCCTTCTGAGCTGCTAACATTGCTTTCAATTCTTTATTTGCGTCATCATTGCTGCCTCTCAACCAAACAAAAGCTTTCTCACTCTCTTCAAATCTCCCTTTAAACGCCAACCAAGAAGGTGACTCGGGCCATAGAAAAGACATTAACAACGCAACTACAGCTGGCCCACACATAATCAAAGCGACAATCTGCCAATTGAAAATAGACCCTAATGCAGCAACAATGACCTGACCGATAGTTTGATTGATGTTTAATAGAACCATTGAAGCTGACCTGTATCTAGGAGCCAGCATTTCACTGACGGTCACAAGGTTCACAATTGTAATGCAGTTGCTTGATAGTCCGTGGAATATTGCTGAGAGAAGAACGGTTAAAGTGTCTTGTGCTACGAATGCTAGTAACCAGCCTAGTAGAAGAAGTAGAGTGCTTCCAATGAATGTATATTTTCTTCCTTTCCATTGCATTAAGGTTGGCATTAGCGTGGCTCCGATACCGGCTACTCCATGCATTGATGCTGTAAAAAGAAATTATTGTACATATTAATTTGAACTCTATTAGTTTCGTGGTCGTTTAAATATATGGTATAGACTTACCAATCCAGGTGATAGTATCTAAATCAGTCTTTATGTTGGTCTCATAAGATTGGAATTGCTGTATCAAGACGACAGGGTAGCCTAATGATGCGCCCATGGACACTGCAACGAGTTGTGTTGTTGTGGCCACAAACATCTGTTGAAAAGCAATAATGTTTTTCTTTGGGTGAATAAAATACTTTTTACAAAAAAATAAACCGACTTCACTAAAAAAGTTAAAAATAACTTTAATTTCGGAAGTCGGTGTTTCTCGGTATTATTTGTTTGTTACACCGACTTCCGAAATTAAAGTTATTTTTAACTTTTTTAGTGAAGTCGGTTTATTTTTTTTGTAAAAAGTATTTTATTTCACACTTTTTAGTTGCGATACTCAGTATCGCAACTTAAAAAACCGGCCAAGTGCTAGTCGGACTCGCTCATGAAGGGTTCCGTAACAGCAAGTAGATGACATAATATAAAAGTTGTAAACAACTTGGTTTTACATAGTGTTTGTATGAACGACAAAGTTATATTTGCGGTTTTTGAAAATGTTTTATTTCTCAAAAACTAATAATGATATCTCGTTCAAACCAATTTTCGTTGTTGGTTTCCATTAAAATCTACAGCATACATTTTTTTCAGTTTTCTCACTCTCTTATTTTAAAAGTTAGAGGGGGGGGGGACACTCATTTTTCCACTTTGGAAGCGTCTAACTTTCAAACGATTGATTTTGGCGGTTTTAGGAACCTTAATGTCTTTTTTAAAGACCTATCCATAGACACCCATCACGGATATGTTAGCTGAAAAAAAATTTTTTTTTGAATCAGTTCCATGTATGGAGTACCCTTACCTTTAATTTTTAAATATATTGATTTTTATTCAAAATTCGAATAGCGGATACCAAAATACATCATCTTACAAATTTTCAACTATATAGGCCCAACAGTTTCGGAAATAAATGGCTGTGACATACGGACGGACGGACGGACGGACAGACAGACATGACGAATCTATAAGGGTTCCGTTTTTTGCCATTTGGCTACGGAACCCTAAAAGTCGGTTAAAATTCTCTATCTCAATAACTACTTTATTTGTTTGTATTGTCACAGTTACTTAATTAACTTTATTGTGATTTCTATGCGAGTATGAAGTTCCATTGGCCATTTCTGGTCTTCTTCATCAGTTCCACCTCTTCAAATGTTACTTTTTGACTGTAAATGGTTCAACTGACTGCCTCGTTGGTCGAGTGGTCGCAAGTGCGACTGCCGAACAAGGGGTCTCGGGTTCGATTCCCGGGTCGGGCAAAGTATTACTGGGCATTTTTCGGATTTTCGAAAATTTCTCGGTAGTAGCACGGAGTCTGGAATTGTGTCCAGGATATGGCAATAGGCTCACTATTACATGGGACTTTAACACAAAATGGTGAAAAGTGGGTGTACATTATATAGCGGCATTACGTGCCGTAATGTGCAGCTCTGCCTACCCGTTCGGAGACAAAAGACGTGAAGTTGTGTGTGTGTGTGTGTGTGTGTGTGTCAATTCTAGATTAATATACCAAAATCACTATAATATAGTTCCCTATAATATTTGAGGAGTTCCCTCGATTTCTCTAAGATCCCATCATCAGATCCTAACTTGGTGACAATGGGACCACCTCAGAACTATCTACTTTCGAACAAAAAAATAATTTTGAAAATCCGTCGACAATTGACGGAGTATTCGATGAACAAACATACAAACAGCCGAACATAGTACCTCCTCCTTTTTGTGAAGTCGGTAAAAATGAACTAAGATTTTTTCATTAAGTCTTAGACTATCATAAGATAGGTGACTAATTTTAATTTTAATGTCCATCTCGTAGATTATTTTAAAATATTAGATAAGTATTTTTAATTTTCTCACGGAAACAAATACCTTCGAATATATGTTGATTTGAAATATAGCTTGACGTCATTTCTAGGTGCATTTCATACGTAGAAATTACGAATTTGCTCGCACTCCTAGACTTTGATTCGTTTTATCTAGGTATTGTTGTCTTATATACTTTTTCATTTCCTAACGAACGGACTAAATAGTCAAAGTCAAAGCATTTATTTCAATTAATCCTAAATTAGGCACTTTTGAAACGTCAAATTGAATTGTCCGTCAGTGAAGCTAGGCGCTCGTTCCAAAGAGTTGCTTCGAATGGAGAAGAATGAGCAAGAAACTCCATAGATTTTTACTTTTCATACCCCGTTATCATCCCTATTGTATTAACATAGATGTTGTTGGTCGTGCAAATATTAGATATAGAGGAAAACTGGATTAATTACAGCAACAATACGACTTGATTACCAGATAATTACTGTGTGTATACATATTGTATGTTGACGAGAGACGTTTGCTGTAAACAAATGTTATTGTGGATAACAAAGCGATAAGTCTACTGTTTATTATGTTAGCTAATGTCTAGGCTTAATGAGGAAATGTGAAAATATATTGCATTACATAGTCTCATGTTTTAAAGTTATCTACAAGACGGACTTTAAAATGATAATTAGTCATTCCGCTTGAAGTTTTGTCATAATCATAAAATTAAATAGGCTTTTCATAATCCGTAGTCTTAACAACAGCGGCAGCCCACTATTGGATTTTGGACCTCCTCTGTATATGAGGGTTTGGGGGCGAAGTCACTGGCTATATACCTCACACAGCGAAACACAACTCAAGCGTTGTTTCATTTTGGTTTTCTGTGCGGCCGTGGTATCACTCCGGTCGAGCCGGCCCATTCGTGCCGAAGCAAGGTTCTCCCACACAAATAAGTGGTTTAAATAAACACACATGAGTTACTTACCTGTTTCACAAAAGGTGAGAAGACCATCCTGTTTAACCTTTCTCTTCACTTTAAAACACGAAAACTATTCTATACACACTATTTACCGATACTTTTTATGATGTTCCTGGCCTGGTTTTCCCAACGGAATTGTTGTCGGTACTAAAGCTTTAGCCAATTGAACTCAGTCAAAATTTTATCTGGATTCACTTTTGATTTTTGGATATTCCTAATTTACATAATTAAGAAACCTTTTTCATACATTTTTTTATCTTAATTTTGATATTTTGTTTTAAAAAATGAATACTTTTTTGGTCGATGTTATTTTAGGTTTGTTTTTTCAAAAATACCCCATGAATGACTTATAACAAATGATTGTCTGTTGTTCGTGCCCATTGTTTTTATTGTTTAATATGCATTCATTTGTTTATATTGTCTTGAATTTTTTTCTAATAACATTCATTTGTTAGTTGTTCACATGTAAAGACGCACAAAGTTCATAATTGAATATAATAATAGGCATCTTACCAGACATTCGTAATTGATAATATCTTTGTTTTATTTCGGTTCGACAAAGTTTGACGCTCATGGATAATTATCTCAGGAAAATGGACGGGAAAACCCACGTGCAAACTCAACAGAGATTTATAGATTTCAGAGTCAGCTCGAAAGGCGAAGGAACAGGGTGGTTTTTAGTCAGTAAGAGTCTGACTGCCAAGGCGAGAAAAGTCATTGGATGACCGGGGCTCCAGCTCGAAAAGCATGAGTAGGAACAGGATGGTGTTTAGTCGCCTCGCCCAAGGCGGGAGAACTTATTGGATGATTTTCCCACCTCAAAAAAGAAACACTAAGGTTTATCTTGACTTTAAACAACAATTTGTGGATTACACAAAGAGTTACTTCGTGCGGGAATCCAACCCGTTACACGTTGCACGGCAGCCAGTTGCCCAGCCACCGCGCCAACCTTGCAGTCAAATTTTATTAATGTTTAAAACAGATGATTAATGTTCAAACAAGTTACGTTTTGGTTTTTATTTATTTAATTTGTTTACCTACAAAAAACAACACAAATAATTAAAAATAATGTTGCCTATCATAAAACATGCTGTAGACAAAAGATTTATGATAATATTTATTTCGAGTTTATTTTAATTTTTGTGTTCATCTAAGATACTGATCAGTATAATACCAGTGAACAAATCATTTACATATTATAACATAGTACAGTCAGTCAACTTAAGTTTTGTGCACAGTCCAATCAATTTAGACATTTTAAAAATGATTAGATTACTAAGCTCTAAAATTGACATAAATCTGTTTTTCCACCTATACCGCAATCTCGTTAGGAAGTCAACTGTAAAAATGAATAGATTTTTTCTTTTGTCGATAGACCCGTAAATGAGCAGAACAAATTAGGTGATTTGTCTGCTCAGGTGATTGGTTTGCCTATATCAAGTGATGGTAAGCAATCGACGACGTCCATGGACACTCGCAACCTCAGAGGACCTCCCATGTTTGTAGAACGCCGAGAAAGATACTACAACGCATTCCTATTCTAAATAATTGCCTTGTTTTTCTGTACAGTAAGCCAAGGTGTACGCATATCATATTAAAATTTCAAAAGGCGTATGATTTATTATTGTTTTGAATAAATAAAATGCATTTAACGAGACAGGTCAAGTTCAATAATGGCTTTGAGAATATAATAATAATATTTAGTTCTCAGAGTTGTTAATTATACTCACATATAATTTACATTTTTAATTAGTTTTTTTATTTGTGTGTCGAAACCGCCTTCATCTTAATTGGGACACAAATATTTATATTACACTAGCTACTATCACCAGCTTCGCCCGAGATCTCGTGAGATTTTTATTTTATTTATTTATTAATTTACATCATAATAAATAAGATAAAAAGTAGTCTATGTGTTATACTAGACCAAAATCTACCCTTGTTCCAAATTTCACCCCAATGCCTTTAGCTGTTTTGGCGTGATTGAGTAATAAACATAATTATACACAAACATCATCATCATCAACAGCCTATAAGTGGCCACTGCTGACCAAAGGCCTCTTCTCACACGGAGAACGCTTGCTCAATGCGGGTAGACGATTTCAAACTTATAATCAGAAATTATAAACCCAGATTTCCTTTTATGTCAGTGATGTCTAAATAAACTTTGAAAGTACATATAACGTGGAAAAAGTCACATTGGTACTTTGTTGTTGGTAGGTTTCAAATCTATGCACTCATCCATTAGAAGCGGGCGTCTTAAGCCTTCAGGCCACCACAACATTAATACAGCGTGTAACAATATAGCCATATACATCAAGAAGCACTGATGAATAGAGGTTGAATAGAATCACTTCAGCTTAAAATACATTTAAAAAAAATTGTACCAAATACTTGGTGTCGCATGGTTCCTGATTTCGAATCATACAAACGTATCACAACACTACAGAGATCACTCGCAAATATTACGAAACATTTCTTCTGTAAATCTGATCGCCTAGTACTTTTCTACCCAATTTTGATTCGGGGGCAGTGGCGCGCTTATTTATTGGAAAAGTTCATAAATTGGTACCATGTAAACATGAGTTTAAAAAACCCTATCTAGACCCCTTTTTGTTACACGTTGTATAAGTAATTATTTCACTATTATTTTTATGATGACATTGACTTACAATATTATCATTGACACAGATGGTAACTACTGTAGGCATGTAATTCGTATTTGTACAATTACAAGCGTAAGCATTATAAATAGAAGAACATGTTGTTTTTTCATCTTGAGTAAACAATATTATCAATTCATTTACTTATTCATAAAATAGTATAGGCCACCACGGCAATGCTTTTTTGAACCGACCGATTAAGAAGTTTTAGGGGGAGGTATATACAACGAGACAGATAAATCAGTTTATTTTAATCGTTGCCGCACACTAGGATTGTTTCCTATGTCGTGAATGCGTTTACAAACATACAACTTCACATACACACGACACCCAGACCCGGAACAACGATTTGTGAATCACACAAACATACTCCTTTTTAAAAGGCTGGAAACGCACCTGTGACTCCTCTGGTGTTGCGGGTGTCCATGGGTGGCGCTGTTTGCTTACCATCAGGGGACTCGTTTGCTCGTTTGCCACCTATTCCACAAAAAAACACAAAGAGTTATTCCGAGCGAGAATCGAACCCGCGACACGTTGCACGGCAGCCAGTTGCCTAGCCATCGCGCCAATCGTGCAGTAATGTACGTATGCTTGTAATCAAGCGAACTGCTAGGGAGTGGAACTCCTTGCCGGAGTCTGTGTTTCCTGATGGGTATAACCTGGGTGTCTTCAAAACCCGAGTGAATAGGTTGCTTATGGGCAGACGTGCTCCATCCTAGGCCGCATCATCACTTACCATCAGGCGAGATAGCGGCCAAACGTCGGCCCATTTAACATAAAAAAAAGATAATTAAATCAATATGCTTGTAATCAAGCTAGTACTAAGCCTAAAAACTCGTACTTAAACCTCCAATTGACCAGTTGATGATCCACAAGCCACAAAATTAGGGCACGACCACACCGCACGGTGACAGAATAAATCGCAAATTTCAATACCGAGCTAATGTGAATCGCTATAAATTGTCACGATTTACCATCGAATTACTGAATGTAGCGCTCTCACCCTATTTACCCGAAATTCCGATTCGCGACGCAAATTATGACGATTACAGTTATTTCGATTGAGCGTTGATGTTTTGGTACTGGAAATGGTTAATTTTTTGAGTTAAAGTAGGTATTAGTTTTGGGACATTGAATGTTTGAATTTTTTTTTTATGAGTATTAAATCATTGTATAATACCAGCCGTCTCTACTCCCACCTTGGGCGAGGCGAAATAGAATGTTAGACTCTGACCGCCTAAAAACCACCCCGTTCCTACTACTGCTTTAAGCCGGAGCCCCGGTAACCAGTTAACTGCCGATTTCAATAACCGCTCTCAAACCAACATCTTTACATCGATATTCATTTTGACAGAAACTCTATATACATTGCAAACATGAAGTTTACATGCGAATAAACATGGATAGAAAATCCCAAGAAACAACAGTTGGACAGATAGTCCGCTGCTCGAAACCTTACCTGGTCAGAGGATCCTCCTTTTCTTAGGGCACTTTACTCACTGTCTCGTAAAAAACATAAAAGTTACAAACACATAAGACTAGCAAAAGAAATTAGTTTCGATATATTACTACCCTTTTTATAGAAATCAAAAACCTTTTAGATAATCGCTTTTAATCGGCATATTCCTAAAGTATTATTGCCTCACCCATCCACTTCCCTATAAACTCACAACTCAAACAAACATTTTAAAACACCAGAACCTATACAGCATGTTTTTCAAAGCATCAAACAAAAACTACTCCTTTCACCCTATCCTTAAACCTTATCCCAAACAACATAAGGACCAATTTCCCTTGCAATAAACTCTCTAAAAATTCACCTCATACAAGTCATTTATCACGGGTACACCTAGCTTCTGGTTTAGCGTTTGAGCTGTTCTGAACTGGTTTATAGAATTTTGAATCTTATGCTGTTGATTTAGGGTGTAATTAAGGTTAGGTAGTGTTTTGGCTTAGGGAATTTTAGTGTGGAAAGTGAGGTATGGTGAGCATAACAATTAGAACGACGTGGAAAATATAAATCGCTTGGTTACCCTACGTTGGGGTTACAAAGTGTGCTTTATAATAGATACAGTATGTTAGTTAATCTTCTATGAAGTTTTAAAGTGAAATATTTATATGATTTATTAATTAGGAGAGTTATAGAGTGACTGTCTCATTGGTCGAGTGATTGCAAGTGTGATTGTCAAGTGAGGAGTTGTTACATCGATTCTCGGGTCGACCAAACTATGATTTTTGGCCTAGATGAATGGAAATGATGTGACACCCTTTTTTTAACTATTACGTTATGAATCTAATGAAGTTTCTTAGTCGTTCTTTTCTTTTCAAAGCTAGACTTTGGAACGAGCATCTAGCTTCACTGACGGATAGACTGACAGACTATTATTTATTTCTTTATTTGTTGACATTTCAAAAGTACCTACCTATATATGGTTTAATTAAAATAAATGATTTGACTTTGAATTTGTCTTTAAAGACAGTTATCCTATTACTAAACACAATGCGCCAGGCACAATTTCAAATTAACTATATTATGCTTTAAGTTATAACTACGAAATTTTTGAGAAACTAAAAACAAAAATTCGCTCAACCCAAAAATCAAACCCTAATAACTCTAACTCAGCAGCTACACTTACGATCACCCAACCAACTGACATTACAAATCTTATAATAACACCTAACTTACAACAAAGGTGATTTAAAAACCTCAACAAAGGTGATTTAAAAACCTTAACAGAGGTGATTTAAAAACCTCAGCCAAGCCGTCTCCATGCACGCTACATCAAAGTCCAGTGGAGTGCAAATTGAAAATTAATGGTTCGCCATTTTGTAGGCTCGCGTGCAACAATTTCAATTGTCCACTGTTCAAATATTATGTGTTTGAATAAAACAGAATTTAATGCCGCCCTAACCATTCGACTGTGGTAATTTTGGTGTAAATTTTCCGTTTGAAAATGCAACTTGATAGTGGTAATTATATTTTTTTAGAAATTATATTGATCAATTTAGTTTTTAATCTAAAAATAATGATGATTTTAGGGATAAAATAGTATTAGGACTGGAATAATACTAGGATTTATAAAATAAGTTGGTAGACGCGTTGGCTGAGCAACCGGCTGCCGCTCAATGTGTAGCGGCTCTAACTCTTTGTGTGATCCACAAACTGTTGTTTCGGCTCTGCGTGTCATGTGTATGTGAACTTGTATGTTTGTAAACGCACCCACGATACAGGAGACAATCCTAGTGTCGAGCAAGGGTTCAAAAACTATTGCTGTGAACATAAATAATAATAATTTATTAGTTAATTCTTACATAGCAGAATTCCTTATATATCTTTGCATATTCTTCTTTCTTCACAAGTAGGGATGATGAATGGGTGAAAAATAAATAATTGTAACTTTTTAATACAATAGAATATTCAAAAATAATCACACTCTCATTCATGAATATGATGAACTACTTAATTTTCGATTTTTTCTAGCTAAATTTCTATAAATAAGTCTGCTTTTTGACGTAAAAACTTATGACGTCATAATAGATACTCTCTCTTATTCATACAAAATTCATAGAAAATATCGTTTTTGACGTTTAAAAAAGTATTGAATTTGACTAGTAGGAAACATGCCTATTGCACAAACGACACAGGAGATAATCCTAGAGCGGGGTACAACCTCAAAAAGAAAATAGGTATCCCATAAACGACAATCAAAATCATTCTCCGGTTGATCCACAATAGAGTTAGCTGAACAAAATGTGCTACAAAACACAAAGATAACGAGAGTCCAGGGTTTGAAGCCTGTCTCCAGACTTATCGGCACGTTTTGAACTGTCAAAAGTTGTTCGTTCGACATCCAGTGCCGTCGATATTATTGGAAAATGCATCAAACTAGAATTATTATTTGTTTGTACAATGTACTACAAACTTTCTTTTATGATAAGGTTGGTATTTCTCTCGTATTATACGCCTTTTATCCCCGAAAAGGTAGGCAGAAGTGCACATTACGGCACGTAATGCCACTGTACAATGTATACCCACTTTTCACTATTTGTGTTATAAGTCCCATGTAATAGGGCGTGAGCCTATTGCCAAATAATGTGCACAATTACAGATTCCATGCTACTAACTGGGAAATTTCCAAAAAACCAGAAATAGCCCACTAATTTTTTTCCGACACAGAAATCGAACCCGAGACCCTTGCCTGATAGTTGCAATTGCCACTACCACCACTCGACCAACGGAGCAGGTATTTTTATTAATTATTTTTATTTTATTTCATTATAGAGGAGGCTCATTAGGCTAACAGCAGACAGCCACGGTCTGTTGCTAATGAAAACTCAAATAAGCAAACCTTCTTTACACAGTTAACAACTAAAACCTCCTTTAATATAATCTTGTACCATAAATTCGAATTAGAGTACCAGCGTTCCATAAACAAACAGTTTAAAAGGATCCCATAGACTAGCGTAGATCCTTTTTTACCTAAATTGTCTGCGATTTGCACTAAGTAGGACGGACTGGAGGCGTTCAAAGGCCGACTTGAACCGTTTATGACAATTTCAACCCTAAGAGTAAAGGTTTTAAGGTTGGATTTTGAAAGTTTGAGTTAGATGTCTTAGTAAGTGGTCGTGTTTGAAGAAAATATCATGTTGTGGGTTGAAATAATGTTTTATTATGGTGTTTTTTGCTATTAGAGACGATGGATGTGGCTCTATAGCAGATTGGTTGTTACATGTCATGATGTCGTCATCAGTGGTTTTCCTTAATGAGACAAAGGTGTACAGACTTGTAATAAAAATGGAAAAAATATTTAAAAAAATGGAAGACAAGCATTCGACTGTTTTTCTCCTATTATTATCAAAAACTAACATTACACTACACGCAAAAAAAATCAATTATCAACATCACATCATCAGCCTATAAGTGGCCACTGCTGACCAAAGACCTCTTCTCACACGGAGAAGGTTTGGGCATTAATCGCCACGCTTACTCAATGTGGGTTGGCGATTTCAAACTTATAACTAAAAATTAGCTTATAATTATAAGCCCAGGTTTCCTCACGATGTTTTCATTCACCATTTGTCAGTGGTGTCTAAATAATTTTAGAAAGTATATATAACTTGGAAAAAGTCAAAATGGTACTTACCGTTGGTAGATTTCAAATCCGCTTCCTTATACATGAACCTTAAACCTGCTTAAACCATCACGACCCGGACGACGTACCTGCAACATCATAAGGAACGCAAAGGCGTCTTAAACCAGCAGGCCATTACGAACTCAACAAAAAAAAAACAATAACACAAGAAAAATATCAAAACATGACTCGAACATAGCTATGGTGGACGAAACACTAGTCCCTATTATTCTAATTCTATGAACCCATTTAATATCCTATACGCATTCAAACAATCCAACCAATCATCAACTACAAACAGCCATCTACAATAAAAGACTACAAACCAATGCAAAAAAAAACAAAGCAACAAAGAACCCCACTCATTTTCATTTCAATCCTAGAAAATTATAAAACCCCATTTTTATAACCGCGGTCATTTTCAAACTATATTCCTTAGCACTCAGCTATTAGCTTTACAAGAGGGGGTGAAAAACAATAGTTATTTGTGAGCGAGCCCAAGTTTCATCCCTTACACAATATAGTCTTTCGTTCACTCATTCATTCACTCATTCACCCCTCACTGGTAAGCTGTATTGTTCATTCGCTTGATGAGAGTGAATTGTTTTCTCATTTTTTGTTTTTCATTTATAATTATGTTGCGTACCACGTCTTGTTGTGAATTTCATGCTTTTACTTCTCTCTCGTTTATTAAAATCATTCCTTTTGTATAGTTTTCGTAAGTGCGACTGTGTTAAGAGTTGGGTACTGATTTGATAGGTCGTAGGTATTTCGTGGAAATTTTAATTGGGATTTTTGAAGGGGTTTTGAGGAATAGAGAGTTGTAATGGATTGTGTATTATGGTAATTATTACACTAACGTAATGTTGAGTAGTGTGCGCGTTATTTATTTAGGAAACAATAATTTTGTTTTGCGCTGACTTTTCTTTTCTAAAATACGCGTTTATCATTCGTTTTACGTGAAGTAATAACAAACTAAGCGGTGTTTATTATTATTTGTTCCTAATATAGACAATCTATAATCGCTTCACTGGGGAACCGAAAGATAGGAGTACCAAACGTGTCATCCTAGATAGCTGGCCCGATTTCTAGCTCCCAGTAGGGTAGATAGTAGCTAACTCCGTCTTGTCGATTATTGTAAAATATTAGTCACGTATTTTTAATTTTCTTACGGAAACAAATTCTTTCGAAGATATATCCATTTAAAATATTCCGTAACGTCACTTCTAGGTACATTTAATACGTAGAATTAATGAAATATTCCGTAACGTCACTTCTAGACACATTTACCACGTAGAAATTACGTATTTACTCCTACTCCGAAACTTTGATTCGTTTTATTTAAGTACGGTATTGTTATATTATACGACAAAGCAAAAAAGAAATCGTGCCTAATATTTTTTCATTACCGAACTGACGAATTAATTATACTTTAAATTCTTCATCCTTATTTCTGACAAACTCATAAACGTTTAATCCATCACATTCACTTACAAAACATTGCACTATCTTCATCCGCCTGTACTATGAGTGTAGATGCATTAAGAGGTATCAGCGGGGAGACAAAAGCCTTTGTTTTTACTGCGGTTACCTTATATTGGATCACTCGCGTTTACGAGGTGGGGTGCAGTAGGAAACGATTTGCAATGATTGCACTTTAGATAAAAGGAGTTTATCGTGTTGTCGGCGTTTAAATGCAAAATGGATGATGATGAATGATTTATAGTTTTTTAAAGATCGATTTATAATTATTTAGTACTTTCTTCTAAAAGCAGCCTCGTCCACGTTGTTGGATTAAAAAGTACCGCATGTGTTTATCCTAGACTATTAATCTATCTTATAATCTATTTTGTTCAGTAGTTTTTACATAGTATTAGTAAAAAGTAGGATTATTATATCACCTGTAATATTTACGACTACCAAAAAATTTTTAAAATAATCTGTTTGTTTCTTCAGAATGAAAAGTGTCATTTTCACTAGAGGTAACATAAAAGAAAGACATCTTAATTTTTAAAACCAGATTTTTTTATAAAGAAATTTAAAAATTAATTCCATAAAATCTTTTGAATGACTGATGATCTTAACCTTACTCAGACATTTATTCGAATTCATTTCAACCATAATATAAATTTTATTGACAAACAATTTACTTGCTTCACGAAAAGAAAAAAGAATCAACACCTGACAGAGACCTAAAACAATATACGAACGGGTAGATTTGTACCAAAAGTCACGTGGGCTAAATGGGCTAGCAGACGAGACAAAAATATAGATGTCATATAGGACAGAAAGGGATGGGAAATGACGCCTTTGCCATACAAATGTCGCTATTGGAAGATAAAGTTTGTTACATGAAAGCAATGTATTTTGTAAATTGTCCACAGTTTTTTCCCTTTTTGTATGTCAAGCGATATATGTACTCAGGTTTCTCACGGGTGTGAATTTCTTAATAAATTTTCTTCCGTATATATCTAAGGAAATGTTTTCCTAAAAAATTCTATGTTCGTTGTACAGCAAAACTGCAGAAAAATTGATTTATAGGTACTAATATGTAAAGTTGAAAAGTTTGTTTGTTTGAACGAGCATTTGTTGATTTGTGTTATAAGTCCCAAAGAGGGTGAGTGCAGTTCCAGATTACGTGCTACTACTGAGAAATTTTCAAAAAAGCCGAAGAGAGCCCAGCAGTTTTTTGCCCGACCCGAGAATTGAACGTGGGTCCTCGTGCGCGGCAGTCACACTTAAACTGGACTAACAAGGCAGTGAGCAAATTTCAAAAAACCAAAATGTTTCCCACTTCGTTTGACCCAAAAATCGGACCCAAAATATCTTATTTATCTTACACGACAGTCACACTTAGTACCACTCCACCAATCAGGCAATCTTTGTATCTTTCTTCTAAAAACTACGATCACCACCGCCCAGGCAGTCTTTTGATGCCTTTTTTTCTAAAGACTACAATCTGCAATTCTATTTCCAACATAGAATTGTCATTTTGTAACCGCTTTATTCATGTCTATAAACTTTCTAGGTTGTTACCGTACGTCTAAACTTTGTACATAGAATTTCCGTTAGAGTTTTGAACATTAGAAGCAAGAATGGTACCTCAGGGAGCAAAGTTGATATGCTTAGGACCCATGCGTTATGCCATAAAATGGTTGGGGTTGCAAACTCATGGTGTTTGGAGGTTATAAGGTAATGAATGCGTGGTTTCTATGGGCTGTTGAGGTTGATGGCAGTGATGGTGATTTTCGAGATCCGGACCGGGGTAAAAACGTTGTGGTTTCTGTAATTTAAGATCTTTTGATAGTTAGTGATCAGCATCGCTCAAAGACACACGCAGCACTAAAGAAATACAGTAGTTTCCAACTACTCAAATTCAATATTTTTTTCGAAATATGAAAAATGATACCTACTTCTATATGACTTTTATAGGAGATCGACTATTCAAAAGCAATACTTTTTTCAAAATATCAAAAACGATACCTACTTCTCTATGAATTTTATAGGATTGCAACTTATGACGACATAAATTTTTTTCCTCACATAACATACCTATTTTTCCAAAATTATTCATATCACGGAGTCTGTCATCGTTCCGTGATTATGTAATGTACCCTAGGTTTGTATCCTACAATATACTCGTAGTAAGAGACTGCCTCGTTGGTCGAGTGGTCTCAAGTGCGACTGCTGGACAAGGGGCCTCGGGTTCAATTCCCGGGTCAGTCAAAGTATTTTCTGGCATAAAAGGCGTGACGTTGTGTGTAATATAATAAGACATAATTTCACATTTCATTTATTATATTCAAAACCTGCTTACATCACTGTTTGGAAGTTGTTGCGGAATCTACATACCTATAAAACGTTGGGATTGTACAGTAGTGTGGAGGCCGAGAAAAGGTGCACACAGACAGATGGTTGAATTCCAGTTGAAAAATTCTCCCATGACTTACCCGTCCCATAGATTTAATCCGAGACCTTTCACTAACTCGATCAATGAGGCAGTTTAAGATAAGATAGGTATATGTAGGTACTTGGTTGTATGTAAGTTAAGATGCTACCAATCCCATAGCGAATTACATATGAAACGCCATATTAATGATTTAAATTACCAATTAATTAATGAAGATCTCCTGAGACGAATTATATTGAGCTGCTTCCAATCTTAAGGAGAAACAAACGGAATTAATTATTTCATTAACTGCATCAAAAGGTTTCACAATTTATATAATTGTCACCAGCTTTACGAAGTGTAAACAGAACGCTACCCAAAAAACCCTTTGTTTTTGTAATTTAAATCGTTTAGTTTTCGTGTTATTCATGCAACATCAGCTAAGACTGAGCAGCAGTTGTTTACAACTATTATTACATAAAATAAACATTAAATTCCTTAATTTTTGGAAAATAAAACTCGGAATTTACCATCTGTTTTCGTTGTTTGAGAGCGTTCCTTTTACAACCTGTATACAGGCGGTCTATCTATCTCACTCACTCTTACTCTTTACCAGATGATCCTCCCTACATGATCGTAATCTATTTCTTAGGTATTATCTCAAGGGAGTGGAAGGAGGGTAGGGAGGCCTTTTGCCATGCAGTGGGACGACCACGGCTAAAAAATAAATAAATAAGTATTATTCCAAATCAGACTGGGCAGTAATGCGCTCTGATAAATTTGGAACTTTTAAAACTGTGGTCTACTGAGCATGGTGATTATTGCAGAGTCTAGCAATTGATCATCTCAACTGCACGGTGTAGCTGGTTCGATTTCCGCACGGAGCAAGTCTTTGTTTGATCCTCATATTGTTGTTTCGGGTCTGGGTGTCATGTGCATGTGAACTTGTATGTTTGTAAACGCACCTACAATACAGTAGAAAATCCAAACGTGAAGCAATGTTTTAAAAAATATATATTTCAGGGGCTATGGACAATGTTGACATAACGACAATTACATAGTACCCGACACATTTTATCTATTTTCTTTTCTATAAAACACTGCCTCTCACACACTCCAACCTTAGTCAAAATCTAACTTACGAACCAAAAACCCACACCACACTACAGTTTTACCTTCCTTCCCAAACAGAATCAACAACACAGACAACATCAACCACATAACTTAGGAAAGCAGTGAATCGCGCAAAGTTTTCCACCGAACAGGTTAACATGTTCGATTTAGTTTCACAAGTTGCGGGTTAAGTTTAAGCGATTCACTTTGTTGCTAGTAAATTATCCAGTCAGTAGATTTGATGGAGTGGTTAAAGAGGTGTGTGTGGTGTTATAGTTCGGGGTATGGTAAGGAGTTCGGTCGCATGGGACTTGTAAAATGACTTGTGGGGAAGGACTTGTGTTTGGTGTCATGACATAGGTTTGTTTAAATGAGATTCGTGGAATAAATAATAGTGTATGACTCACCTATGCATGCTGCATTGCATGCTTTACTTCCTATGTCTCTTACTGCGCGCGTTACTTGACGCATCGTACAGGTTTGGTTCTGGTCGGGCAGCGAGCTACCCTTGCTCGCCGTTCCCAGACCTGCACTTAAATTGGCCGGAGATCGTCAAGTAATCAAAAACGAGTATCGCTAATTGAAAATTAACTAATGCATCTCTAATAACTACAACAACTAAGTAGGTATGTAGTTTATACTTTGAAGCAAAACTTTTGATACATCGAAACTTAAAATCTCAACAATTATTTACCTGTCACGATGATCTCACACAAACAGACATTCATAGAGACAACTACTAATACAAATCACACTTTTACGTAATACAAGCACTTTATAGTTTTTTTTTTTTTACATTTAATGGGTCGACGTTTGACCGCTATCTCACCTGATGGTAAGTGATGATGCGGCCTACGGTGGAGCACGTACGTGAGTACGTGACGGAACAGAACTTGCACCGGACGAAAAGACTTGCAAGTTAATATCTTTTTTATAGTATAAGCCGGTAAACGAGCAGACGTATCACCTGATGGTAAGCAACCGCCGCCGCCCATGGACACTTGAAACACCAGAGGCGTTACAAATGCGTTGTCGGCCTTTTGGGAGTTAGGAATTTAAGGATCATTGGGGAATTGGGAATTTAGAAGGAGGGTAATTGGGCCTCCGGTAACCTCACTCACACAACGCAAGCGTGGTTTCACGTCGGTTTTCTGTGAGGCCGTGGTATCACTCCTGTCGAGCCGGCCCATTCGTGTCGAAGCATGGCTCTCCCACACTAACTCAGTCAGCATTTACCGATGACCAATTTCAACGACTGCTTTGTCTAATACTGCAATCGGTCTTGACATAACTAACCAACTTAAATCCGTGTTCCGAATTCCGAAAATCTACCTCAAACGAACTCATATGCATAAAACTGTAGTAAATTCTTATTAACCGCACTCCTAAGTAGTAAAAGCTAGATACAGTGTAGTTCGCTTTTAAATCGGAATTGAATTCGCATTGAGCAGCTCTGTATTCGGGCAAGGCGTCTGCCGCTTATTCGATTTGTTGCTAGTACGAGATTTGAGTTTGTAAGACTTTGTTAGGGATTTATAAAATGGTTGAATTTAAGGATATGGCGTTTTCTTTTTTTTTTTTGAACTAGAAAAAATTAAGAAGAATTTGGTCAATCTTGCCCTTGGAGGGCTAAGTTCAGCAGTGGGCGTATTATAGCTGATATGATGATGATGATTTTAATTAGTATGGGTTATGGTATCAATTGTGCGTCAGGCCAGCCGCACCCTGATAAACAGTTTAGACAGTGATCTTGGATCTCGGATTTACTTACTTTTTTTAAAGGGGAAAATCATCCAATGGCTTCTCCCGCCTTGGGTGAGGTGAGAAGGAGTGTCAGACTCTTACTGACTAAAAACCACCCCGTTCTTACTCCTACTTTTCAAGCTGGAGCCCCGGTAAACCCGCTAGGTAGTCCGCAGCTCTGGATCAAGCGCCAGATTCACTTGCTAAACTTGACATTCACTAGGAAAGCAAAAGCCCTTCAATGTAAGAAGCTCATTGGTCCACCAGTAGGTCAGTGTCACAGAATATCGGAGATGATTTTAACCACTGGTCTCGTATGTCGAGTGGTCGCAAGTGCGACTGCCGGGCAAGGGGTATCGGGTTCGATTCCCGTGTCGGGCAAAATATTGCTGGGCTTTTTTCGGGTTTTTCGAAAATTTATCAGTAGTAGCACGGAGTCTGGAATTATACCTCACCACCTATAACACAAATTAATAGTGAATAGAGGGTGTACATTGTATAGCGGCATTACGTGCCGTAATGTGCACCTCTACCTACCCCTTCGGGGTTAAAAGGCGTGACATTGACGTTGATGATTATAACCACTTGACCAATGCGACAGTTTCACATATACCGCATCCAATTTAACGCGTACTAAAATAATTTCGTAACTGAAGGATCCTGTACAAAATCCTCTCCCGGGAGAACTATTGAATAGAAGCGACTTCCAACTAGATACGAACGAAAGTGAACTTTGAAACAACTGTATTAATTAATAAATTTATTTGCTCTGATATAGTAATATGTGTATCTGATTATTGGTTGAATTGAAGACGGTGTTTGAGTACGAAACGTTTAAAGGCTATTTTTTATAAGCTAGATCATAAAAACGTCACATATTTAAACCCCAATGGGGTAGGCAGATATGTAAATAACGGCACGTAATGCCGCTATACAATGTACACCCACTTTTCACAATTTGTGTTTAAAGTCCCATGTAATAGGGGGTGAGCCTATTGCCATATACTGGGCGCAATTCCAGACTCCGTGCTACTACTGAGAAATTTTCGAAAAGCCGAAAAATGCCCAGTAATAGGTACTTTACCTGACTCTGTAATCGTGTGCGACAGTAAGTACCTTTTTTTGAAGGTGGAAAGTCATCCAATGTCTTCTCCCGCCTTGCTTGAGGAGAGAGAGTGTCAGACCCTTACTGACTAAAAACCACCCCGTTCCTACTCTTGCTTTAAGCTGGAGCCTCGGTATCCTTTTACGTTGTCCGCAGCTCCGGATGACAGTAAGTACCTACCTTAACTAAAATCAACTTAATTTTCGTAGAAATATGTTGACCTCAAAAAGGCTTCTTGGCCTGAAAAAAGGTCCTTGACCTCGGTAAAAGATTTTATCTTTTTATTTATTTTTTAATTAACCGACCTTAATAAAACATTATAACAATTAAATCATAAAAAACCCTATGTTTTTTCAAAGTCGAAAACAAAGAGTGTTTCGTGTTCCAAGTAACTTTGGTATGCGAAATTCGATCTAATTACAATGAGTTAAGGTATTGTGTACACTGAATTATTAATCCTTATGTAGACAGGGTATTTTTACTGGGTAATAATTAGAAGTTATCAAAAAATACTGTTTTTTATCCATACACACAATAAAATTGAGTATCTGATTGTTTTATAAAGATAACCGCTTTTTATTGCATACATACGATACATACGCCAAAATAACATTTTTACAATTTTTGTCTGTCTATCTGTTTGTTCTCTGAAATGGTTTGACCGATTTTAATGGGACTTTTATTGACAGATTGCTGATATACTAAAAAGTAACTTAGGCTACTTTTATTAGTCACAAAGTCCGTAATTCACGCGAGTGAACCCGCAGGCATCAGCTAGTCCACGAAAACTTCTATAATTATAAAGTGTTCTAAAATTGTCACGTAACTGTTTGACGAGAAACTCGACTAGTTTAGAAGTGAGTAAGCCTATAACATAATAATTAATTAGTATGTCGCCCAAGGCCGGATAACCTTTGGATGATTTTCCGCCATAAAAAAAACAGCACAAAACAACCTCCTATTAAAGCCGTGACAGATAATTTCAAAGCCTCATATGTCAAAGTCAAAGCATTTATTTCAATTAATCCTAAATAAGGCACTTTTGAAACGTCAAATTGAATTGTCCGTCAGTCTGTCTGTTCGAATGGAGATGAATGAGCGAGAAACCCCATAATATACGTATATATTGTCCATATATATCTCTCCTAACTATACATTAAACACAATGCCGATCTGTTACCAATGTTGCTATACGTCAATACGTCGAGCACAATTCAAAACTCGGTCCGATTCTGAGAATTCATAAACAAACAGCCCAACAATATTCGAAAATCAAACAAACCAATAAACTTGTCCTCATCCTGACAATCGAACTCCAAATTCTACCAGAACAATCTTCACGCCTTTAACCCTGAAGGGATAGGCAGAGGTGCACATTATGGCACGTAATGCCACTATAATAATTAAATGTACACTCACTTTTCACAATTTATGTTGTAAGTCCCATGTAATAGGTGGTGAGCCTATTGCCATATACCGGCCACAATTCCAGACTCCATGCTACTACTGAGAAATTTTCGAAAAACCGAAATAAGCCCAGCAATACTTCGCCCGACCCGGGAATCGAACTCGAGACCCCTTGACCGGCAGTCGCCCTTGCAACCACTCGGCCAATGAGGCAGTCTACCAAAACAAATATATTATAATTCTTATTCTAGTTTAAATAAAGACTGGTGACTGTTGATGAAGCGAAAGTAGTAAGATTCGTAGCATATAAGATTAAGTGTGGGAGAGCCATGCTTCAGCACGAATGGGCCAGCTCGACCGGAGTTATACCACGGCCTCACAGAAAACTGACGTGAAACAACGCTTGCGTTGTGTTTCGTTGTGTGAGTGAGGTTATCGGAGGCCCAATTACCCCCCCTTCCCAATCCCCGATTCCCCAACGACCCTTAAATTCCTAACCCCCAAAAGGCCAGCAAGGCACTTGTAACGCCTAACGCCTCTGGTGTTTCGGATTCGGCTGTCCATGAGCGGCGACGATTGCTTACCATCAGCTGCTTCGTGTGTTCGTTTACCGGCTATTACCATAAACAAGCAAATGGTGTTCCATTGTCAGGCCATTTAAATTAAGCATATTGTTCAAAAAAACGTAAAAAATCTCAGTTCAAAGTCACAAAAACACACAACTACTATAAACAATTATGTTTTTCAAAAGCATACACTCATACATACATACATACATAATCAAAAAGAAAACTCGTCTAATATCATATCGCATGAGTTGGGGCAATGTATAGACGTGCAATGACGCATCCTTTAACAATACCTCCGTCTCCCTCTAACATAGCAACTGACGTGTGAGTGAAAGAGACAGAGCACGTTCATAATCTGTCAACAAGTACACGCTAATTGCACACTCGGGTTGGATTGTAGGGTGACTAGAAATTTGAGAATGTTTGGGATATTTATTTCTGTCTATTTTTTTTTTCATGAGAGTAATCGTCATCTTGAACAACTGTAAATATTTTTCTTGATACGTCTTCAAAATATTCGAGAGAAAGGCTAAAGTAGGTAGAAGAATAAGCCGCTTCTTTCGCGATAGTCCATTTTATTAAGGTTCATACTTGACTTGAGTGCGGATAAATTAAAATAATAAATTAAACTGAAGCGAGGTGAATAATGCTCAAAACTTCTCTATGTGAGCACCTGTGTAAGAAGCCTATGGCCAGCAGTTGCCACTTATAAGCCATTGATTTACGTATTTTATTAATTAAAAAATGTTGATGTAGTCCTTTAGTCGGCTCTTATATCACGCACAAAAAGAGCAGGGGTGATCACAAAGTTTCTACTCTGGCATCACCACATGGCTTTTTTTAAGGGGGGAAATCATCCAATGACTTCTCCCGCCTTGTACAGGGCGAGAGGGAATGTCAGACTCTTACTGACTAAAAGCCACCCTATTCCTACTCCTGCTTTTCGAGCCAGAACCCCGGTAAACCCGCTAGGTAGTCCGCAGCTCCGGATCAGGCATCAGCCCTACTGAGCCCAATCTGTGGTGGTTTGACGACTCTTTGAGGAGCGCGCGGAACGCAACGCATTTTCACCACACGGCTAATCTTGTTTTTCAGTCCCCATCCAGTCCCGACCCGGAGCTGCGGACTACCTAGCGGGTTTACCGGGGCTCCGGCTCGAAATCAGGAGAAGGAACGGGGTGGTTTTTAGTCAGTAAGAGTCTGACACTCCCTCTCGCCTCGCCCAAGGCGGGAGAAGTAATTGGATGATTTTCCCCAAAAAAAAAAAAAATCCAGTCCCGACACACCCTTCTAAGATGGCCACCCCAACCCGGCAGTATGAATGCACCTCGTTAATTAGACGGTTTATTAGAGATTCAAGTAGAGTGGCAACAAATATACAAGGCCAGAGTCTCATGTACATCTCTTTAGGTACGCTACCCTTTAACGCGTCTGTTTTTTTAAATTCTTTGAAGCTCCATCCCATTTTGTTTATTTTATTAAATCTTTGTGCTTTTGTGGTGCGTTGGGAATTGTTTTATTTAATTTCTTTTTTTTCTGTGAATATGTTGTTTTTGTTTTTGGTTTGGTCTTGTTAGTCAGTGGTTGTAAGTGTAACTTCTGTATGGTTGGTTTTTGGGATCAATGCTTTTTGTTTTACATACGTTTTTTTTAAGTGTGGGAGAGCCATGCTTCGGCTCGAATGGCTCGACTGGAGTGATACCACGGCCTCGCAGAAAACCGACGTGAAACTACGCTTGCCGGAGATTACCGGAGGCCCAATTATCCCCCTTTCCAATCTTCCCAATCCCCGATTCCCCAACAACCCTTTAAAAGCTAGCAACGCACTTGTAACGTCTCTGGTGTTTCAAGTGCCTATGGGCGGCGGCGATTGCTTACCATCAGGTGATCCGTCGGCTCGTTTACCGGCTTGTTCCATAAAAAAAAAATACATTACCGGAATCAATTCTCAATCCGTCGTTGGATTTATTCTTATCTAGTTTAAGCTGTTTTTATGTTTTTTTTTTTTTGTATTATATCTCTCGTGAAATAATCAATTAATGATAAATGTGTATGTTACATTGTTAAGTTATATTTTTAATTGCATACCTATATGTACACAATCACACTGGCTTTTGGTAATGGATGACACAATTTCATGAGTATTTATATCCGTTTCGTCGATATTTTTCGATTTTAATTGGATATTAACGATGATATTTGGGAGGACACGATTTATGGCGTTAATAAATCATTCCAATGTGGTTTGATTATAATAAAACGTAAATACATATAGCATATAACATTCTATATATCTTTTTTATTTTTGGGTAGACAGAAGTGCACATAATACCCACATTTGAAACATTCTTTACTAAATAAACAAAAGTGACAATAATTTTTTCATCAAATAATTGAGAGCACGCATCTGAATCAAAAGCACGCATCGTTCGGTAAAAAAAAACATAGCTTAGCTGTGTCCGTTTCCACCAGAGCTAAGCTATGTGTACCAATGTAGAATATGATAGGTGGAAACCAGACGCATCCACAGCAGCGTAGCATAGCACATTTCTGGTGGAAAAGTACCCTAACTAGGCTTTTTTCGGTTTACCTACCCCTTCGGGGATAAGAGGCGTGACAGTACGTTTGTATAATATAAGTTTTTATTTCGGTTCATCCGAGATCATGGCGCTTGAAACAGTGCCGAAATATCGGAAACTTGCAAAAACTAATAAACGTGGTAAATAACCCGTTTTAAGTTCTAATGATACGTTTGTATAATGCCTTTTTTTTGGGGATAATCATCCAATGACTTCTCCCGCCTTAGACGAGGTGAGAGGGAGTGTCAGACTCTTACTGACTAAAAACCACCCCGTTCCTACTCCTGCTTTTCGAGCCGGAACCCCGGTAAACCCGTTAGGTAGTCCGCAGCTCCGGTTGTATAATGCCTAGTTCATCGAATAAAACATTTTGGTTTATACCCAAAAAACATTGTAAAGTATGACACTGAACACAAAGTATCGATAATATACTTTAGCGAGTATAATAGAACCAAAACTTGGTCGCTTGTCCCAAATTTCTAGACTTTCAGAGAAGCCAATCTTGTTTCTTTGAAACTTGAAGTTTGCAAAACTTTCCAAGATACATACTTCTTGCTTAAGTACTTCATATTCTGTTGTGGAATTTTAATTACCGTGTCTTTCAAAGAAGCTGTGTTTAGGACATGATTTACAAGTGAATAGCAAGCAAGCATTTAGCTCTAGGAAAGCGTAGGCAGGCATAGAACAAAGTATGTGAAAGTTAGTTCTTGTAATTTTTGGTCTTGAGTCTTAGGTATTAAAGTTGTTTATAAAAGACGCTCATGATCTGATATTAAATTGATGCAGGTTGTTGATGGTGATGAAATGAATGATAATGAATTAAATTAACACATAGCTTAGCGGGTTTACCAGGGCTCCGGCTCAAAAAGTAGGAGTAGAAACGGGGTCGTTTTATGTCAGTAAAGGTGCTTTTCCACCAAAGATGTGCTATGACCAGTTGCTACGAAGATGTAATAGTTAAGCTGTGAAACTAAGTGACAGTTTCCACTGATACTAAGCTATGTAGCTGTGTGAGTAAGATATGCTGTTATGATGCGCCGTCGCAAAGTGACTGTGCGAGAAAGATGCGCAGCTCAAGTATGCGATGTATCGATAGTAGGGAAGCCATCCATAGCACGCAGCACTTTCCTAACCTATATCAAATGTGTATAACTGTATGAAATAAGACAAGTAATAATTTTTAAAAGTAATTTCCATTAAAATCATTACCAAACACACAAAACTCACTCCACACTCGAAACGAATCAACGAAAGTATCTATAGAGGAATCTACCAGGATTCTTTCGGCGACAGTAAAAAGAGTTATCAAATAAAGAGTCTTGCTATTCAATCCAGATAAAAGGTTTCCAATCCAGATGTCTAAATCCATTCTCAATACTTTGTATGAATGTCCGAGGCTTTTCAACGTAGCGTAGGTTTGTGAAAGAAGATGGAATTTAATAGTCGGTTGGGTGAAAATTTTCGGTTTTGGTACAATATTTCTATTCGGTTTAGTTTAGGTGCGACGTCACGCCTTTTATCTCTGAAGGGGTAGACAGAGGAGCGCATTACGGTACGTAATGCCGCTATAGAATGTGTACTAACATTTCAAAGCTACCTCAGAATACTCTTTCTCTCAATCAAACAAATTTATCTAACAAATCAATTCAAAACCAGTCTACAATAACAACTCTAACATACAGGATTAATCATTATATTATCGACTTCCTCGCGCAACTCTTTGACGAAGATCACGACTAGTTTCAAGCCATGCTAGAAGCTCATACTCATAAGCAGCATTATGCGACACACGACGCGGCGATTGTCGCGAAAATAGTCGATTTCCTCCACAGTTACGTGAGTAAACCGATAACATAATAATTAATTTACTATATCTCACGAAAGTTATAATAAAATTATACAATATACATACAGGATATTCCAAAACGTACCAAAACGTTGTACAGCATGTTCCTATCTACCAAAACCTTGCCTAATTTACTCTACCTTCGCAGAGACGCTCTGATTAGTTAAACTTAGTTCAGTGTCAACAGAAACTTGGTCTGTTGGTTTAAGTTACGGTCTATCTGGTAATCATCGCACTACTATTTTGGGAAGCTTGGGTGTGGTAGGTACAGGTCGAAATGTTACGTGACTTGAGTTTGTGTGGGTAGGGCTCCGTTGTGAATGTGGTTTTAGTACTGTAATATATATAGAATTGAGGCGTTGCTTTGCGGAAATCCATGCTACACTAACAATATAATAGATTTTTAGTTTTCATTCCGCTTATACAATACATGTATTATAGTCAACACCTCATGAAGATGCACCGTGGAGGAGCGAAACATATGTCGAGTGGTATATTGCATGACGTATCTGCGTTTTTATATTGCACCTCTGCTGCAAGAGATTACGAGGATGCGGTTTCATAACCTACCAACGGTACTTGTACTTTCTAAGAAAGGTTATTTAGACACTACTGAAAAAAGGTGAAGGAAAACACCCCTCAAAATTGTAGTCAAATCGACTAGTTATGGAAGTTGATATATGTATGGACTTTTTCTAAACTTTGACTCAATTGGTCGAATGTCTATGACTATCCTATACATTGCTTTGTCTATTCACTTTTGAGAACCAGGGGTTTTGGGGTTAAGAATACAAGGGTTGTTGGGGAATCGGGGATTAGGAAGATTGAGAAGGGGGTTAATTGGGCCTCCAGTAACCTCACTCACACAACGCAAGTGTTGTTTCACGTCGATTTTCTGTGAGGACGTGGTATCACTCCGGTCGAGCCGAATCATGGTTCTTCCGCACTTTAATCTTATTGAAATTTTATACACAATGCCGTTGGAATTACAAAGAAGGACATAGGCTCCAACCACAAACATAAAGTACATGCTTTTTTTGAGGGGGGAAAATCATCCAAAGACTTCTCCCCCCTTGGGCGAGGCGGGAGGGAGTGTCACACTCTTACTAACTAAAAACCATCCCGTTCCTACTCCTGCTTTTCGAGCCGGAGCCCGGTAAACCCGCTAGGTAGTCCGCAGCTCCGGATCATAAAGTACATGCTAGTCTACTATAAAATAGATAACAGCGACATGAAAATTTTTCTCGTGAATAAATTAAAAAGTGATCCTTATTGTCAGTTGCTTACAGTACACATTGTAATATCCGTTTATCAATCAATTTACATATTGGAGCATTGCCATTAATATTGAACGACATCGAATATGTAATGTGCTGTGTCATGCCTGGGAATGGTTTCTCGGTGATGTAGGTGTATTTGATACTTGGATTAAAGTTGTTGGTAATTGGTTGGTGTGGTGAAATATCTTCACATCTATTGATGTAAAGATTTTAAGAGCGTATAAGTGGCCACTGTTGATCAAAAGCCTCTTATTTTACGAAGAAGTTTGAGCATTAATCACCACGCTTGCTCAATGCGGGTTAGATTCAATTACTACATGTCATTTTTTTAATAACCCTTTCTTGAGAGGGGGAAATCGCAGATCCGATGACTTCTCTCCCGCCTAGGGCTAGGCGAGGGAGTATCAGATTCTTACTGACTAAAAACCTACTCCTGCTTTTCGAGCCAGAGACTCGGTAAACCCACTATGTAGTCGCAGCTCTGGATTTTCTTTTAGTTAATATGATATCTGATTATAATATTAAAACGAGTACAGATAAATTTGTAAGTTTAGTAGTATAGTCGCTGCCTTAAAATAATAAAACAAGTATTAGAAAATTATAAAAACTAAAAATTTTAAGCGGGTACTCGAATACAATCCGCATCTATTAACCAAGTAAGTTTCTCAATAAAACGAAACCTTCATTCATTCTCACATCTAACAATTTTATAAATATCGAACTCTATGAAATAAACATCAAATGCAAAGCCCTAACAAAAGGGATTAACCGAAGAATCATAAAATGTGCACCTAAAAAATGTCATTCGTCAGAAATGCATGGACGTAAAGCCAGCCACAACTAAAGAAAGAGAAAAAAGGCATGAACCGCCAAATCCTGCCATGCACACAGAATTTGCATTTCGCAGTAAAATCAGGATTCCCCCTTTTTGACTGGTCTTTTAATCCCTCAGACTGGTTGTGTGCTACTCAATTAGTCTTTAAATGTATGATTTCGTGTCATAATTATCGTAAACGTGGCTATTTAGTAAACTATTTCATGAATTTTAAAGTGTGTGTACATTGTATAGCACTATTGCCTAGCCTTTCGGGGATAAAAGGCGTGACGATATTTTTATATTTTAAAGACATCCGCTTCTTATGCGTGAGAGTGCGGTTTCGAAACCAACTTACCAATAGTACCAATGTGATTTTTTCCGAGTTATATTATGTACCTATCTACTTTCTATGATTATTTAGACATCATTAACAAATGGTGAAGAATAACATCGTGAGGAAAAGGGTGGTGATTAATGCTCAAACCTTCTCCATGTGTGAAAATGCCTTTGGTCAGCAGTAGCCACTTATGCGCTGTTTTTTATGGTACCTATAAGCCGGTAAACGGTCAGACGGATCACCTGTTGGTAAGCAACCGCCGCCGCCTATGAACAATTGAAAACACTAGAAGCGTATTGATGTGTGAATAATAAAATCAAAGACTATAGCCGACGAGCATGAAAAGACTGATGACTATTGATGAAGCGAAAGAAGTGTGTAAGATTCGTAGCAATTGGCGTTCCATTGTCTCTACCTACCCCCATGGGAGACAGGCGTGAGGTTATGTATGTATGTATGTAGTATCGAATCTGGAAACCATAACGGTAATACACCAGACTATATCTCGGTGAATTACGTCGGCTCGTCATTAAGCGTTGCGAATTATACGGATTATTCATGAGCAGACACTGAGCGACTCTGAAGTTGTTTTGACTCCGCACATCAATATCTACCGAGTTGGAACCGCTTCGTTTTATGGCTACTGCAAACTAATGTTACGTGGTTGGTTGTAGATTAATTGCTATGTCATCTAGAGGGTTTTGTACCTAAAATTGTGTGTTATTACTACGTTACTATAATACGACCGACGACCGACGTGAAACAACTCTTGCGTTGTGTTTCGTTGTGTGAGTGAGGTTACCGAATTGACAACATTTCAAAACTGATACGACATGGAAACAAAAATACCATTTCTTTATTTTCGTATCCTGAGTTCAAATATATTTATGTCATATTTTTTTTATTTTTTATTTCTGAGAAAAATAATTAAAATCACAAAACATGTGATGACGTCATAGGTACGGCAGAATGCAGTCGTTACCTTTGCCTTAGCAATCATGGTTTCAGATGAAAACATCAAGTGTCAAATGTCAATGTTTAATGTCAATTGAAGCTGTAACTTTTATTTACATTCGAAATCGAAATTGATTTTACACAATATTTTCCTATCGAATCGACACACTGCTTATTGTTATTATTCACAACTGTTGATTGACTTTATTTCGTCAATAAAATGGATTTCAATGAAACATATACGCCAATGAAGGATCCAAAATATTGTTTTGTACCAGCCTGCAAAAACAACACTACCAATACGTATTTCTGCAAAATTGTAGCATTCATTTTCGTGCATATATTGCAATAGCATTAAATAGTCAACTTTCGGCAAGTTCCTGCAATCGGCAACTAGGAATCATATAATTATAACAACAATAACAAAATCTAAAATCACACAAACACAATCGCACCAACGAGTTTGACAACCTTAGTGTTGCCAACTTTATTTTTACCAGCCCACCAAATGAGGCCGTGAAAACCACCAGAAACCACTAAATCTTAGCGGCCTCTCAAACCACCAGAACTCCTCAAGATCATCACAGAATCTAAAAAAAGGGATTATGAATATTATTTTCATGGCCCCCTTTACTCTTTCAATAACTACGCACATTATTTCAAAGGGTTTTATTTTAATTGTATTATTAGATTTTTGTGCTTAATATAATCTACATAATAATATCCATATTTTAAAATATTCTTTATATAAACTGACGTTTTCTATATGAATATTGTGCGTAAAAATATTTACCTTCTGAGTAGGCAATATTATCTTGCCAACAAGTGTATCAATTAAGTATTTTTAACTAGAAATCATACAGCATTTTACGAGTAGTGTTAGTGGTTAATTTGTAACTTACCACTAACTGAAACAATCTAGTCCACTAAAATATCCACTAGCCACTAAAACCAATATTTTCCCGCTGAAACACATATCTAAACCACCAGATCTAGTGGAAATTCCACTAAATTGGCAACACTGGACAAGCTGTCAGTGACAGTACATTTGACATCTACTAGGTTTTTTTACAGATCTAAGTGAGGCAAAGGTATTATCGCCATTCTACCGTAATTTGGCACTTACGTCTTTTTAGAATACACTGAATTTCAAACTCGAAATCATGAATGAAAAGTACATAATTTCGAAAAATGAAAAAATATGGGTGCCCTAGTTTTCGATTTACTTTTATATAACATAATAATACATGCATGTTAAAAATATGAAATGTTGTCAATTCCCCCTTCCCAATCTTCCCAATCCCCGATTCCCGAACAACAACCCTTAAATTCCTAACCCCTAAAAAGCCGCCAACGCACTTGTAACGCCTCTGGTGTTTCAAGTGTCCATGGGCGGTGGTGATTGCTTACCATCAGGTGATACGTCTGCTCGTGTTTCATAAAAGAAAAGAAAAAATACGTTGCCTCATACTAGATGTTCCTCCTGTGTCTTGGGTGCGTTTAGAAAGACACATGACTCCCAGACTCAAAAAAAAAAAAAAAAAAAAAAAAAAAAAAATCATCATCATCATCAGCGAACAAAGAGAGACCTCCACTGCTGAACATAGACCTAGAGTAAATAAAAATTTAATACGTATATATACAGAAGAAATAATATGCTACATGCTACAATGCTACATATATTTTACCGACTTCCGAAAAAAGAGGTTTAATATGAGCAGACACCGAACGACTCTGAAGTTGTTTTGACTCCGCACATCAATATCCAGTGAGTTGAAACCGCTTCATTTAATGACTACTATTACATGGGAGGTTCTGGATTAATTGGTGTAGCTAGTACGGTTATGTATGCTCGTAGTTCTCCATCTATAACTCGTGCTTTCATTATAGTCAGTTATAGTTATATAAAGCATTTCATTCTTAACAAATGCACAAGTAATATAATTATAAAAAATATGTCTTATGTTAAACGGTTGTAATGAACTCTATTCTACCAATAAAACCATTTCGTTTGGTATCAATTATGGAGGTATTAACTTCCTGCACAATGTCAAAAAATATGACATTGCAAGTCCAACCTTACGCGAATCATTTAACATTGTAATTACAATGAAACAATTCTTAACTTTTTACCAATCTACAACATGTACTATTGTCAATTCAATCTTAAAATCAATACTTTATAAAACCCCATAACAAATTCTCAAGTCGTTTTCCCTCACACCCGCATTATCGTTTGTTAATTTCTCAATCCTGAACTCTTGGGAGTACTTCGCAACCACAGGCGACGGTAACAAAGCCTCCCAATCACCCGACCTGTGTATAAATAGAATTTGCTCTTCATTAAGCCGGGAACACATTGGGTGACGAATTAACTCAGGAACTGCGAATTTATTGACGGAAAACTTGTTTCCAGGGAAATTGGTAGGGTTTTGTGTACTGTTCATTTAGGTATGTGTTAGTATGGAATGTTGTGGTAGCCCGGTGGTTTAAGACGCCCGCTTCTTGTTTAATGCATGAGGATGTTGGTTCAAAACCTACCAACGGCAAATGCCAATGTGACTTTATACGAGTTAAATGAACAGTGGTGGCCGCTTATAGGCTGATGATGATAGTATGAGATGATGGGAGGTTTTAATAATCAATACTTGACTGTCTACTTTTGAAAATTAAATACACAAAATTCTTAAATTCCTAGCCCCCAAAAGCCGACAACGCCCTTGTAATGCCTTTGGTGTCTCGCATGTCCATGGGCGGTGGTGATTGCTTACCATCAGGTGATCCGTCTGCTGGTTTAATGGAGCTTTGGCGCGAAGAGCAGGAGAAGGAACGGGGTGGTTTTTAGTCAGTAAGAGTCTGACACTCCCTCTCGCCTCGCCCTAGGTGGGAGAAGACATTGGATGATTTACTCCCTCAAAAATAACTGTTAAAGTCATGTAAGAAACAAATAATATAGTAAGATAACCTAACCAAAAAAATTTAATAGTACTAGGATTGTGTGGAAAGCAATATATCTAACTTTAATATTCGACCTAAGAAAGAATTCCTCCTGTGTATACCCAACCTTAAGGCAGGGCATAATCCCCAAAAAGTAGGGGACTGTTAAAGAATTTTAATTTTCCCGAATTAATTCTTATTCATTTTTCAACGAGGCTTGGGCGAAAGAAGACTGTATACCGTGGAATATAATAACTTGGATAAGGCACGCTAGTAAAATATGTATTTCTTGCAAATAAATTAATTTGAATCTGAATTTGCTAAGTCAAGTAGTGCTTAGAAAATGATTCTGTTGCGATTTCTTCGTAGAATTTTGGTTATTCATTAAATATCTAGACTATATCCAGACTAATAAATAAAATTGTATGTCTTTGTATTATTGAAATAACATTTTTTATGACATGCATATGAACATACATTCGCCAAATAATTTCTTTTTACTTTTTTGACTGTCTACCAGTTTCTTCCGGCTAATCTCTGAAATTACTGAACCGATTATGACGGAACTTTTTTGTGCCGAATCATGGTTCTCCCACACTTAAACATGGCTCTTACGCACTTAAGACTTATTTTCTTTCCCACACGCTGTTATACAGTTATTTCTTATTCAGCCATATCCATTCACAAAAAATCCGTGTGAAATTATAACAGCTACAGACCGCGGCGCAGACGGATTACAGTGCCATTTTATAAAGAGCTAGGTTTGTTTTTAAATTTATGTGGCCGCTGGCGGTTCTGTAAGCGATGCCCAACCATTATTGTTCTTACTAACTGCTTGCCATGGCTTTGCTCGAAGTAAGAATAAACATAAGTGATTTGTTACTTAATGTTACTTTATGTGAAAATAGTTTGAAACGGTAAGTTGGCTATTTGCAATCAACACTGGGGATCACAGACACGGGCAATATTATGAGTGATATATTTAAATAAAAGAAAGAATTGATCGATATAAAACCATAAATTATACCATTAATTGTTGTTCGTGTAAAGAGGATAGAATTTTAAATTTTATTTTGCGGCGGTGCATCTTCATAGCACATCTTATTCGCACAGCTACATAGTTAAGTATCAATGGAAATGGTCACATATTTTCCATTACATCTTCGTAGCATAGGTACACAGCACTCATCTGATGGAAGAGCATCCATAACGTCCTCTGTATCAAAAAGACCATGGAAAAAATATACTGTAAAACCACCCTTACAATAACAGTATAAGTAAGTCTTTAAGCATTATTTTTAAAGACAAAAAGTCCTCCAGTTTACCCAACAATAAGCTCAGCTCAATCCAGACTACTTCTACCAATACTTACTTTAGCCACAATCTGCTCTTGTAAAGAAACAAGAAAAAATAGATGATCAATCGATTACAAAAAGAACTTCTTATTATTTTCAACACGATAGAAGCGAGTCTTGTCTCGAAGTATTTGTAAAACAAATGAGTCGTGCTTAGGGTTGACTGCGTTTTAAAATTTTAATGAAAACTAGCAAACCCGGCGAACTCCGTTTCGCCACCAATGATTTTCCCTGATTTCTTAATTTTTTTTTTGAATTTTCTTCGCTATAAACCTCACGAAGCTCGAGACCTTTCCAACGAATGCAAAACCGTGAAAATCGGTTCATGTATTCTGGAGTAATAGCGTCAGGAAAGAAAACCTGACTTATTTTTTCCAATGCCGTTTTACTAGAGGATAGGGAGTAACTAATTAACTATTTTAGCAAGACTTCCTCTTTGAACCCTAAGGTTAACTGGTAGGGAATGCCATAGAGCATTTAACGAACCATTATTTGACGTCTACCCCTAAAAGACCAGCATCGCTCTCGTTATTTTTCTGGTGCTGCAGGTACCAGGCATAGTTAGTTGGCCCTGATTACACTATTGTCCAAAATTCCGTCTACTCCATTTTTAATCTTTGATTCATCGAATGTATTTCCTGGCTAGATCGCAGAACCTCACATATTATAACAATACCAAAAATAAACAAAATATTAATCACGTTTCGCGCAGCCATCATGACCTCAAAGCGTGCACTATGCGTTGTTGTGCACACACATTAATTCTCTTTGTAACAGCCCTATGCGTATTGTTTTGCATTCGGAACGCTAGAGGGCGGTGGTGGGCTATTTTTGAATTGTAAATGTGCTACAGTCCAGTGTAATCATTGTTTGTGATGATTACAGATTGATGTTTGTGTGTTTAGGAGTTTATGAGGTTAGCTTTTGAAAACTAGTGCATAAAATTGACTTTATATGCACGGGCATCGAAGTATATAGATCTATGATTTCTTTTATGCTGCCTATTGGTTGAGTGGTCGCAAGTGCGAATGCCTTCGGTGGGATTCTTTTTTCGGTTTTTCGAAAATGTCTCAGTAGTAGCACGGAGTCCGGAAATGTGCCCGGTATATGGCAATAGGCTCACCCCTATTACATGGGACTTACAACATAAAGTATGAAAAGTGGGTGTACACAGTGGCATTACGTGCCATAATGTGCACCTCTGCCTACCCCTTCGGGGATTAAAGGCATGATTATTATGTATGTATGTATATGGCAATAGGCTCACCCCCTATTACATGGGAATTGTAACACAAATAGAGAAAAGTGGATGAACATTGTACTATTTACCACCTTTACCTAACCCGAGACCCCTTGTCTGGCAGTCGTACTTGCGTACCACTCGACCAACGAAGCAGTCAATATAACTACTATGTTAAATAGTAAACAAGTTCCCAGTACTGTATACAGCCAGCGCTTTCAGTAGCCGAAGTTACAACTAGTCGCTGAAAAAGTTGTAACCGCACAAACTTGTCCTGAAAACTCGTACCGCAGATAGTCGGATAATTTCCTTTTTTTTTTATTCATTTTCTTTTACAAAAACTTTTCAGCTGCCTTAGAATTTATATTTTTATTTGAAATCCTATTTCTTGGTGTATGAAATTACTTTTTTTGTGGTAGGGAATCCGAAACGGACTACCTAGCGGGTTTACCGGGGCTCCGGCTTGAAAAGTAGGAGTAGGTATGGGGTGTTTATTAGTAAATAGATGAACCGAAAGGGAGTCTCCCTTTCGGTTCATCTAAGCCAGAAGAAGTCATTGGATGATTTTCCCCTTAAAAAGAAATTGATGGTGAAAAATTGAGTTTTAATGTACTCAGTGCATTGTATATTGCACCGTCTTAACCTAGTGGTGATAGCAGCGATAAGATACATATGACTTTTTTTGAGGGGGAAAATCATTAAATATCTTCTCTCGCCTTGGGCGAGGCGAGAGGGAGTGTCAGACTCTTACTGACTAAAAACCACCCCTTTCTAACTCCTGCGTTTCAAGCTGGGGCCCCGGTAATCCACTAGGTAATTCTGAAACTCCCTCATGCGTCAGCCATGGTGAGAGAAGTCATTGGAAGCTTGTCACCCTCAAAAAAAAAAAAAAAAATAGTACATTGGTACTAGGATTCTATACTCAACAACATTTTGATTGAGTCCAATATTGCAAATCAGACGCGACAGGAACAAAAACAAAGACGCATCTCGCGAATATAACTCGAACATAACCTCATTACACTTCAATCATCGAATTCGGTACAACGCAAAGCAAAATAATAAACAACTTTCAACTCGATGTTCGCTGTAATCGTTTTCAATCGAGTCAGCGTCGCTAAATCGAATTACTCGCGTCCCGCCGTCCGTCCGCAACTTCGCCTGTGCCTGTTTCTTTTTTTTTGTGTGAAAAAGTTTATAAAATGGAGTATAGAGATTAGGAGTAGGCTATGTATGAAAAAGTATTGTATATGTCAGATCTTTTGTTCCTCGACCACTTGGCATCAGATGTCATGTCATAACTTTATGTCGTGAGATACTACTATCACATGACATAAAATAGTGCGGGCCTATTGCTATACACCGAGCACTAAATTCAGACGTTTTTACATTTGATGGGTCGACGTTTGGCCGCTATCTCGTCATCAATTATCTGATGCGCGAACTATTCACTCGGGATTTGAAGACACCCAGGTTATACCCATCAGGAAACACAGACTCCGAGAAAGAATTCCACTCCCTAGTAGTTTGATAACTTTGAATTAATCATTTCTTCATGATAATATTTTTTTTACCTAAAGCTATTTATCAGTGATAGTTTCTAAACTCGATCACAGAATTACATAAAAAGCCTAAATTATGTAAATGGCACTTTTTAGCAGTAGGTACACCATATTAGAACAAGCCAAAAAGTAAAATTTTGACTAAGTTTTAATAAAAATTAAAACTATAACATAAGACTCCTTATCCTCCATAATCCTTGGTATATTCATTTCTATTTTTTTTTTGCACAAAAGTTTTTACTCTGTTCTCCTTTTAGAAACACGGTGTTGTGCGCGCGAATTTTTAAATTTCGATTGTCTTATTCGTCGTTTGTTTTTAGAACGAATGCAATTTGATTTCGCTTTGTCAATTTCTCGTAAGGATTTTCCATGTTTTTTATGTTTTTATTTTGCTAACGTTGCCGTTGATAATTCTTATTTGATTTGTCGTTTTAATTCGATAATGGAAATTGGAGATAGAGTTAGGTTTGTTTTATATCTTTTGTTAAAGACTTTGTTTGTGTATTGTGATTAATGTGACTTGTAATTTTTATTTCAATTGAAGAAAATAGTGTTATGTAATGCCTCTTTTATTCAACTACTAGCGACCCGCCCCAGCTTCGCATGGATGCTATGGTGATATATTATGCATGTATAGTAAATATAAACCTTCCTATTGAATCACTCTATCTATTAAAAGAACCGCATCTAAATCCGTTGCGTAGTTTTAAAGATTTAAGCTTACAAAACGACATAGGAACAGAGAAAGCGACTTTGTTTGATACTAGTAGTAGTACTAGTGATAGTAACTCACTCACAGACTTAACTTTAAAAAGTACCTACTGACCAGATGTGAGTAATACCTTGTAAATACTTACTCAATATAATAGGTATTCTTACAATATTTCTTTTGACAAAAGTAAAATTGAAAAACGAAACAACAAAATTAAAAAACAAATATTTTATTTTGAGAATGCCAAAAATGCTTTGGCTGCTTGGAAAACGCTCTCGCTAAACTCTTTCGGCCTCTCGAAGGCAGCTAAATGCCCTCCTACGTTGTAATTCGAAGTTCCTAACAAGTTGGGGTACTTCCATTTTAGTAGGAAGTCTGGAGTGTAAGCCAGGTCGTTCTTGAAACGAGCTCCCCATGTAGGCACTGTAGTTGGAATTCTGGAACAGAAGAAATAGGCGTTTTCAACAGTCATTTTCTTGTAAAGCCCTCCTACTTATTAATTGCAGTTTCAACAGTGTTCAATACCATTTTTTGAAGGGGGAAAATCGTCCAATGACTTCTCTCGCCTTGGGTGAGGCGATAGGGAGTGTCAGACTCTTACTAACAGAATAATACCATCCTGTTCCTTCTCCAGCTTTGAGGCGGAGCACCGCGTTGTCCGCAGCTCCGGATGACAGTTCAATACACTTAGTACCTACGAGTTTGCTTTACGTTTAAAGTAATCGAAACGAGAGCGCGTTCGGTACTGTGATTGGTTGGTTTATTCGAGCCGGCCAATCTGAACATTGAGCCCAGAGCCCAGCCATCGCACCAACCGTGAAGTCATGTTTATATTATGTACTAATAGTTGTAATCAACCGCTTAAGTCTTTTACTGCCAATAGCAAACTGTTGATGGCAAATCCTCCGCTAACGTCGATCACCGGTGACCACCATGGCGTTCTCAGTGTTAAGGCTGATGTTACATGAATAACACTCAAACTATAGCTATAGCAGATACGCGTCATGGGCACTGAACGTGTTAAAATTATAAAAACAAAAAATAAATGTAGCGTTATTCGGGAGCATTCCGTTTACACCAGTATAACGTTTTCTCAAAACCCTTTAAATTCAAACAAAACTAAAATTCTTACTCATAATATGTATACATATAGGAACAGCTTCAAATAACATATGAAACAACACAAAGACAAAACAACATCTGTCATGTGTAAACCCACATCACTGTCAGTACTCAGTAGGCAGTAGGCACGGACGAATAGTAACGTTAGTGTATAATTTGCAAATTTTGCAATTATGACTCCGGTCATAATATCGTTCTACGTTCTAGATAGTCAGATTCCCTAATAAGTTAGGATTAGGGTGTTATGTTCTACTCACTATGATGACGGTGTAGCGTTGAGTTTTTGGGCATGGTTGCAAGCATAAACCATTTTGGGCTTGCTATCATTACAGCTATCATTGCAACTCAAGTCCCCTCTTTGAGGAGTGACTTTAAAGACGCCTCGGAATCCTCACCTACCGCCTGACGCAGGTGCTTATCGGACACGGGAGGTTCCTGTTTTGGCTTGGGCGGGAGGAAACGCCCGAATGTCATCACTGCAAGGACCACCCGAAGGACACCGCAAGTGTGGGTCTGCGGACCAGACCTATACATACGGCGCGTCGCGTTCCGCGCGAGTTCATGGTGCCATCAGACCACCACAGACGGGGTCCAGTAGGGCTGCAGATTACCTAGCGGTTTTACCAGGTCGAAAAGCAGGAATAGGAACGGGGTAGTTTTTAGTCAGTAAGAGTCTGACACTCCCTCTCGCCTGGCCCAAGGCAGGAGAAGTCATTGGATGATTTACCCCCTCAAAAAAAGGAGAAACGATTTAATATTTGTTACTCGACATTCGAATACTCACAGTTCAATCATTTTCTCCATAGCACTGTCTTCAAAAATCTCCTTATAGATCCTCATAGAAGTCGTGATACTCCCAGAGACCCAGTACAGCATGATATTGTCCAGGAGTTGGTCGTAGGTGTAGTACTTCTTCATGCCACCGTCAGGGTCGAGCTTGTTGGCTGGGTCGGTGAAGATCATCATTCTATCGAGGATGTAGCTAGCAAGACCTGCTGGTGAATCTTGGAGAGCAATTCCTGAAACAATGTAGACAAAAGTTGTTGTAGTAGTATATTATACGTACATCAACTTTTATTTTTTCAATTCTTAGCATTAGCATAGAATTATAGGCGTTTACGTGTCTCGTTGTTTATGTTCTGTGTGTGATAATATAAGTAGAGTAACACAAGATAGTATTAAAAAAGGGCATAACAAATAGATTTATGGTTTTAAAGCGAGACCACATCACGTGAACATTTCCGATGCGCTAACGCAACGTACAAATCTGTAATGCGACGACGCACTACCCGTCAGATAGTGTCCACATTGAAACGTATGCACCATGTACTTTCTTTTCTGTTTCCTTTTCTTTACGCTAGCAAAATTTAAGACCCATATAGTTCATGTTTCACTAAAAACTGAACTGACGGTTTGCTTATTGTCGTACTATGTCAAATCGATGAAATTTTTGAGTCATCACTTATAGTTTTCTATACTAAACCTGAACAACTTTTACTAAGCGAAAACCTGACAAAAACTGTAAAACAAAAGAGAAATACCCTGAAAACAATCTAATACCAACACAATAGTCAATTCAGAACACACTCCCGATGAATTTATAGCGTCTACTTCAGCCGAGAACAATAAGCCGTTTAATTCTCTCTCATTTCGAACATTTTTCGCGATCTCCCTTTTCATTATACACTCTTAAACTTTATAGTCTTTGTCTGGACATTTAGAATGGCGGCACTAAAACGTCGCTAGCAGATTTTGTTTTAAATCCTGATTCTAAAACTGGATAAGTTTGGTAGTGCTAGTTAAAATTCTGTGATAGTAGAAAAAGGTTGTTTTTAGGCTGATGATTTTTGATCGATTAATTTTATTTATTTTTATTTGATGCCATATTTGCCGTACTTCTCACTTTATGTTTTGTTTTTAGTTAAATTTTTATTTAACTTTGGGATTAGCTTTTATAGATTATTTGAATACATTATTTTATGTATATTTTTGAGTTTTTTGCATGATGTCGTCTCCTATATTTGATGAAGCACATAATTTCCACTTTACTGTATTGTTATTCGTGTTTTCCATGTGTATTCCTAGTTGGATAGTGGATACCCTTATTAAGTAAATAAATAAACAATGAATAGAAATTGTCAACATTATAAAGAGAATACAACATTTTTTTCGCTACAAAGACAGTACTACATTTCGCCGCTTTTATCATAAGCCACTAATAAAATTGTAGCACAACCACTACAGTCGACAAACTGATGCAAGTGAATACAAGGCAATATCCGAAATAGAGAAAATCTCACCAATCGTATCCGGCTTAGTCCCTTGCAGATGCAGGAACCCAATCTCTTCCAAATAAAAGTTCACTTTCTTGTCCAAAGGATACATTCGATCCACATACTCATTGGCGACCAACGTTGGCCAAATACTGCCCAACACCCAAACCCATTGTGCATACTTCGAAAAGTTAACAGGGAAGTTTGTGTGAAAGCCAACAACTTCTTTAGGGAATATCGTGGCCATATGGGATCCAATTAAGTGGCCAATGTTTCCACCTTGGACATAATACTGTTTGTGACCAAGTCTTTGCATCAAGTTCCTCATTATAATTGCTATTTGATGCGGAGACAAACCCGGACGGACTGGAGCCTGAAAATAAAGGTTCTTGTAAGATAATTGACCCGAAAACTTTGAGTTGTTCTTAGAAAAATACGGAAATAAATTGAAAAGGATGCTGGGAATTATATGGAAGAAAGGTATTTGGTTAATAAGTCAAAGGGGACAGGTTAATGAGGATTGGCAGTGTTATATTTAAACTAATAAGTTTAGTAGCTGTAATTATTATATGATTGGCGCGGTGGCTGGGCAACATGTAGCGGGTTCGATTCCCGCAAGGAGCAGTTATTTGTGTGGTCCACAAATTGTTGTTTCGGGTCTGGGTGTCATGTTTGTATGTGAACTTGTATGTTTGTAAACGCACCCACGACACAGGAGAAAATCCTAGTGTAAAAAAATACTGTCAATAGAATGACAATTCAATATACAAAATTCATTACAATTTTGAATTTGAGACTCGGTTGCCATAAAAAAGCTAAAAAATATATTTAATTTACGCATACTGGATTATGTGTGTCAGCGTGATTGACGAACAAGCATCCACACAAACAAACTTTCACATTGATAATAGTAATAGTGTGATTAAATTCTGCTAATTCACAACTTATGAAGCAATTCTTTTACCTGTGAAAACCCAAATCCAGGCAAGCTAGGAACAATGACTTCAAAAACAAAGTTGTATCCCGGTCGCTCAGTGGTCAACAATGGAATCACTTCGTAGAACTCTCTGATTGACCCAGGCCATCCATGCAAGAGCAGGAGAGGTAGAACCTGCATAAAATAAAACAATAATTATATCTTTAACTTAAAAATGCTCCCAACCGTCGCGAGAGACACTCCGGCCACCTTAAGTGCGGGTCTGCGGACGCGCGAGCAAGGGTAGCGTGCCGCCCGACCAGAACCATACCAGTGCGTGCGGCGCGCCTCAAAGAGCCATCAGACCACCACCCATGGAGAGTAGAGCTCATGCCTGACCCGGAGCTGCAGACTACATAACGGGTTTACCGGGACTCCGGCTCGAAAAACAGGAGTAGGAACGGGGTGGTTTTTAGTCAACAAGACTTTGACACTCCCTCTCGCTTCGTCCAAGGCGGGAGAAGACTTTGGATGATTTTCGCCCTTTTATGATAGTTTTTTAATTGGATCAACCATCTTGTAGGTAAACCTCAATTATATTATCCGCTATCTAGCAATTAAACCCAAGACATTACATGACATGGCAATCACCCAGAATGCAATTTGATTAACCATTCCTTGCAATTACCTTTATGTAATTAATAAACTAACCAATCGCCTATTCTAGTTCAGATTAAGGCCAGCCATCATCAAGACAGTAGTAGTTAAAAAATGAATAAAAAAGTCAATTAAAAACTAGTCTCAGCAAACATCATCTATCCACACAAAATATAGACCAAAACACACATCTTTCTGCGTTCTCAATCGCCGATATTTTCCAGTTAGCTAGCGACACATGTAATCGCTTTTAGCTGTTCCAATTCAACTAGATGGCATGTCGGAGCGTTCGATTGCAGCGGCTAAAATCGTTACCTATCAAATTCCTCTCATTGAGCTGAGAGTACGCGGATACTATCTTCAAAAAATCCGAACGTTTTCGTACAGTCTGCACGGTTATTTTGTACGCAGGTAAACAGTTATTACTTACGTGCCATCAAATAATGAAATATAGGGTGACTGGTAATTAGTGAACGATATTTAAACACGTGATTGTACTCATGATTATAAACAACTTTCCCAAAGAAACTTTTTTTGTATACTCATTAGTTTTGTTATTATCACAATAACAAAACAAAAAAATTTCGCTCACGCCTGTTTACGCATGATCAGCTGTTAGCAGCAAGGCGCCCGCGTTTTCGGAAGACTAGTAGGCATTTTAGAAATATACGCGCGCGTGCTATTGAAAAAAAAATACGTGTCTAATATTTTAAAATATTCTACAGGACGAATATTAAAATAAAAATTAGTCATCTATTATAATAGTTTTTAATAAAGAATCATATCTTTTGCAACGACTAGCTAAACAATGGTTACTAACATTATTGAATCAATATTTATTTATTGAACCAAATAACAAATAAATGTGCGGACTGTACAGTCAGCGTAAGTACTGGATCATAACGTAATCCTAGATTCGAAATTGAATTGGGTTTTATGTGGATGGGGAATGTGATTATATTTTTCTTATTAGGCATTAGCGCTTTCAAGTTTGGGTGGATCAATTTCCTCTGTGTAGTAGAAATGGGAATTTCTATAAGAATGTTAGTTTGAAATAAAGTTTATATTATTACTGTAGTGAAAAGTGAGAGTAAATTAATCACAGTGTATATACAATGAAGTTTAAAAAAAAAAATAATCTACAGCCCAACTCAAAACAACAAAAATAAAATGTGAAACTGACAACCGACGTGAAACAACGCTTGTGTTTCGTTTCGTTATGTGAGTGAGTTACCCGAGGCTTATTTACTCTCCTCCCCAATCCCTGATTCTCCAACAACCTTTAAATTCCTACCACTATAAGACCGGCAACGCACTTGTAACGCCTCTATTGTTTTGGGTGTCCATGGGCGGCGGCGATTGCTTACCATCAGGTGACCCGTCTGCTCGTTTACCGGCTTATACCATAAAAAATTGCTTAAAATGCCTTACCTTAACATTGACTTCCACTTTAGGCTTCACATGGATATAATGAATATCCAACCCTTGAATCTTAGTCCTATATTGTTCGAATTGGTTCAAAAATTTCTCTCTTTGCGCAAAATCGTAGCGAAAGATCCAGTAGTCGAATAGTTTGTCGAAAGCATCTGAGTGGACTCCATATGTCCATGCCGTGTCGTTAAAACTCTCCTGCATCTCGCGTCTTCTATACATCTCAAAGAGCCATCGTATTTCTAAATTCATCTGCAAACAAATTAAGAATGATAGTATGTATTCAACTCAATGTTTTATGCCTTTTATCCCCAAAGGGGTAGGCACATTACGGCACGTAATGCTGCCATATAATGTACACCCACTTTTCACCATTTGTGTTATAAGTCCCATGGAATAGAGGGTGATCCTATTGCCGTATACGGGACACAATTCCAGACTCCATACTGAGAATTTTTTAAAAAATCCCAGCAATACTTTGCCCGAATCGAACCCGAGACCCCTTGTCCGGCGGTCGAACTTGCCACCACTCGAGGCAGTCTTTGACTTGTTTGACAATACTTTTATCATAACAATACTACAATTGTGACTATCCCCGGTTTTTGTATATATCGCTAACATATAATACTTACGGAATCACTAAAAACAATACGATAAGGTCTAATAGATGTATCTTCAGGTTGCGTAGTATTGGGCCCCCAGGATTTATTCAAGTCAAATGTAGGCATTTCTGGGACATACACTACATCTGCATATACATTATATGCAATCGCACATAGTACTGCAAATGCTACTAGTGACACGAAGGTTGCTAGCTGAAAAAGAAATTCATAGTTAGAGGTAAAATTGCCTATTGATAGAATCAATTTGGAAGAATGTTTGTTATACATATATGACCTGGAACAATATAAACTTCAAACCTTCAAGAAAAGAGCGTAGCGTAAAAGGGCGTGACTACTCTGGTGTTGCGGGTGTCCATGGATGGCGTAGATCGCTTACCATCAGGTAACCCATCTGCTCGTTTGCTACCCTATTCCATTTTTTGTATATGTTTTAACAAAGCATTTTATTGTGGTATAGTTATCATTATTTTGGTTAAATGCCGTAAGATAAGCTACTTAAATCAATATTTTATCAATCTCATTTAACTATTAAGAAAACAGATAAGAATTTTGATTGATGTTTTGGAAAGTAATTTCTAGAAACAAATTATTCAAATTATTTGATTTGTGTAATAAGTAAGTAATCATCGATGTTTTTAATATTTTATAAATAAAACAAATACGGAAATATCCCGTTTTAAGTTCTAATGATAGTAATAGTGACTATGTCAGTTTAAAATTTATTTTCTCACGATTGTTTACTAAAAATGTAATAATAATAATTACTTGTTCAACTTACAGTCAAAACACTATTACTTTCTTTCACATCTACTTTTTTAACTTTATTTTCTTTCCTATCTTTAGCCACTTCTCCTTCTTTCTTTTTAGCTTTTTTAGCCATTTTATGTGTATCACTAACAACGTTTGCAACTGAACTAAAAATATTGACGAAACTATCTAATCTATTGGAATTATCTATATTAATGCCGGTCCGTAATACTTTATCAGTTTGCATAACAGTTTAATCTGTTGATAAAAAAAATATATCGAACATTGATTTGTTGCATTTGAAATTAATTTGTGGGAATTTCTTATCGATTAATTTTTGAAAAGATTATTTGTGATTGATCGTGTATGTTTGTGGGGTTGGTTAAAGAGAAAGTATTCAGTATTTTAACATACTTTGTCGTATTTTTCTTCTTTTTTGGGATAAATTAATTTACCACTCATTTCCAACTATTGCAATTTCTTTCTACAATCTAAAATAGGTATTAACCACAAAAAAATCTCTTGATTGCTAAGGTTAAGAACTTGCTGAGCAAACTTTCTTGGACCTATTTTTATCATCATCATATCAGCCATAGGACGTACATACATAGGCCTCCCCAATGACTACCAGATCGGCCGGTTAGAAGCGACCCTCCAACGGCTCCCTGCGACCCTAATCAGGTCTTTATCCATCTTGTGGGTGGACACAAAACAAAATTAAACAAAGTTTAACAAGTTATATTGTATACGATTTCTCATGTATGTAGAAATGAGTAATACACGTAATGTAATCTTGCAGTTTAGAAAAACAATATCTTAATCTAAAATAGAATCTTAAGCATTTCACTCGAAACTTAGTATTTAATAAACACACTCGGCCAAAAATACCCGAAAAATCTTTGCAAACCACAAAACACTCGAAGCACTTTAAGAATTGATATATATTTCCCAAGCTAGTCCAGTCAACATTAGTTTAAAAGTAAGATGTATTCCCCACACATTCGCGGTTTTATATCGAGAGTACAGTTTCTGGGTCATTCGCTTCATGTAGCGAAGTGCAGTGCCTTCAAAGGAGTAGGGAGACCCCTTGTATTGTATGGAACGGAAACATTTCTTTAGTATAATATTTTGGTTACTAAGATTTTTTTTTGTGAAATAGTGTTTTAATATAACATTTTGTTTATATGCAGATTATGTGTTTATTTTAGCATCTCAAACAAACCTATAAGGAATTATATCTTTTTTTAAATTTGGTATTTTCAGATGAAAATTGACGACTGTTGCAAACACAAGTTTACTCTCTGTTCCCTCACTCTTTAAATTCGAAGAGACTGTAAACCGACACGATCGGAGAAAACAAAAAAAAAAGAGAGGCTCAGCATCAGACTTTATATAAATAAAAAAATAATAATAAAAAATAGTAATTTTACTCAGAAAATACCATCATCACTTTTTCGGTACAGGAATTAAATCCACGACACGTTATACAACAGGCAGTCACCCAAACAAACTTGCAATCAGTTCAACCACACTTAAATCCCGAATTATCCACGTCCCCTCCCAAAGTACAGTCTCCCTACCGCCTTTACGTGCTCACTTACAAGTAATAACGGAATGCTCTCCCTTTATTGCTGTTTATGCTTGTATTCTGTTACTCCACACTATACGCCGCCTTCAAGACGCAATGACTTTGCTCTGATGTATGACACAATTTACAAATGGGGGATTGACATGTTTTACTGAAAGTACTTTTGTTTCACTTGTGTTTTTTGATTGCATCGTTGTTCGAGTGGTCGGTTATAGGGCTACCGAGCAAGATACTACAGTCACCCAGGTTCAGCAAAGTTTGGTAAGTAGGAAGGAGAATTTTGGGGATTGTACTCAAAGTACATCGGAAGGAGTGAGTTCTCATAACATGAGACTTATAACAAAACTGGTTATAAATGTCACTGGCATGACTTCACGGTTGGCGTATTGGCTGGAGTGAAGTGGGTACGATTCCAACACGGAGCAACTCATTATAATATGATCAGATACTATAAGCCCAGGTTTCATCACGATGTTTTCCTTCACTATTTAATTTTGTCAGTGTCTAAATAATCTTAAAAAGTACATATAAATCAGAAAAAGATATATTGGTACTTGCCGTTGGTAGGTTTCGAATCCTCGTGCAAGAGGAACGGGTATCTTAAACCTCCGGGCCACTACAACGAACTTGGCAACTTATACTCGAAAATTGTATACCCAACCACGCAACCACTATACATAATATAAAGGTAAACAATACACACAATACATGTTACGTAAAGCCTGAAAATGACATACAACATAATTAACGGGAAATAATATGTATTTCGATACAATCGAAGCAAAATTAATTTACCACTGACCTATTTTCAGCACACTGTAAATACAACAATGACGGTACTGGTATTTAATTTAATTATATTAAATCTAAATATAATAACTCAAAGGTTACTGACTGACTGACTAATATAGTGGTTTATCGACGCACGGCCCAAACCACTGGACAGATCGGGCTAAAATTTGGCTTGCAGGTAAATATTATAATCGGATGCCTTTTCAATTTGAAAGGGTTTTCATTAATTCTACCCCCAAGGTGGATAAAATATCCAGAGCTGCGGACAAAGTAACAAGTTACCTGGCTTGCGGCTCAAAGCAGGAGTCGGAACAGGGTGGTTTTTAGTCAGTAGATGTCTCTGACACTCTTTCTCACCTCAACCAACGCGGGAGAAGTCATTGCATGATTTTCCCCCTCAAAAAAAGGGAACAAAATATATTATTATTTTAAACTGATCAGACGAAAACTATGCCTGCATAAAGCCGTAGAATGGTATAACTTTGAAAATACTCATTCAAAAACCCAAATTGTGCAAAAATCGTTATTCCACGCAGACGAAGTCGCGGGCAAAAGCTAGTAATTAATAATTAAAGTACAATATTAATTATATTAATTTTAATATGGCTTTTAGCTTTATAATGAGCAAATGAGGTCCATTTAGGTTTACAATGTAATTGATGACCTATTGTTATGCTAGAGTAAAGCCCTTTATACATATAATATAGGGTGACTGGTAATTAGTGAACGATATTTAAACACGTTATTATACTCATGATTACAAACAACTTTCCCAAAGAAAGTTTTTTGTATACTCACTAGTTTTATTTTTATCACAATAAGAAAACAACTAAATTTCGCGAGGCGAGGCGCCCGCGGTCGCATTATCGGAAGACTAGTAACTAGGTAGGTATTTTAGAACTTTAGCTGGTAAAAGCTGAACATGTAAAAGCAAGCGCGTGCGAAATTTAGTTGTTTAAGTATTGTTATCGTATATGACCAAATAAAAAAAAATATGTGTCTAATATTTTTTCATTACCTAACTGACGGACTAAATAGATTTTTAATTTCATCATCCCTATACTTTGCACGACCCAACAAATTCAACAGTTCTGTTTTCCAACCACGGTAACAACGCAAGTAGCGAAAACAAATAGCACAATATTATGTAGACACTTCTAATTTGAAACTAATACCTACACTATTAGAGTACAAAATCTATTGAAATTAGCTATTCAGCCGCTGCAGCGTTAATGTCAAGCGATTTAATGCTGAAATTCAAAATGTAGGTTCCGACAATTTTGCAATAATATTATGTCTGGATTTCAACTGTTGTTTGACGTGTAATTTGCGTTATATTTAGCCACTGTATTGAAAATTGTAACTAGCTTTACTAATATTATAAATTTGGTTAAAGTGTGGGAGAGCCATGCTTCGGCACGAATGGGCCGGCTCGACCGGAGTGATACCTCACAGAAAACTAACGTGAAACAATGCTTGCGTTGTATGAATGAGGTTACCGGAGAACCAATCACTCCTCAATGTTTTTAATCCCCAAATATCTAACAATCCTTAAATTCCTAAAACCCAGGAGACCAGCAACGCTCTTATTACGCCTCTGGTGTTTGGGCGGTGGCAATTGCTTACCATCAGGTGATCCATCTGCTCGTTTACACGTAATATTAAACATATCACGTAAAAACGAGCAAGACAATTGTTTGTTTACTTATTGATCTTTTTTTCAATGTACGATGTTTGTGAAAGAGATAATATTGTTATTTTATGGTTATTACAGTTTTCTTCCGCCACACGAGTTAAGCTGGGAGTAACAACTATTATATTTTATGTATAGACGTTAGATTAGAGAGACGTTAGAGAAAAATTATGAAGCGTAAAGTGATTAAAGGTACGCGTCCACAGGCCCGCATCGTACGCAACAGATTTTAGTTTGTCTTGTATCATACTGTTACTGTCATATTGTACTATTACAGTCCACTGATCCGCATCGTACGGACCGCAACATCAGCAATGCCTACATGCGATGCGTACTGATGACGTCATACGGAATGCGTACGATGCGGGCCTGTAGACGCTTACCTTTAGTGATAGTTCATTTCGTCTTTAACACAAGATGACAATATCTTCGCGTTTCATTTATTTACAAAACAAACATTAACTCAAAAATAAAATCACCCAATCAAAATAAACCACAAGAATTCCAAATTCAAATCCAATTCACCAGCAAAAAAAAAGCGAAAGAAAAACAAACGGCTGTCGAACAAAATAGGTTGAAATCAAGGAGTTTCTTTACCATCTCGAATATAACGAGAAAAAATCCAAACTCATCGATATTCGTGCCCTAGTTCTTCCGATCGCGACATTCTGAATACCAAAACGGTTACAACGACATCGAAATTTTAAATTCTTATTAAATTTACACGCTTGTTGAAGAATATTTAAGGTTCATATTACCATATCATTTAGTTCTTTCTACAGCACTTATTCGCGTTTGCCTTGAATCCTGTAGTTCTTGGAATCCTAATCTCTGTCTTGGTATAATATAGGTATAATAGAATTTAACACTTTGTCTCTTATTGTCTGAGAAGTAAGGTTAAAGTTGTAAGTCAAAGTTTTTTTGAGGTGTAGGGGTAAACAAGACATCCGGAGCTGTGGACAACGTAAAAGGTTACCGGGGCTCCGGCTCAAAGCAGGAGAAGGAACGGGGTGGTTTTTAGTCAGTAAGAGTCTGATACTCCCTCCCGCCTCACCCAAAGCGGGAAAAGTCATTGGATGATTTTCCCCCTCAAAAAAAAGGGGGTTAAACAAGACAGATCACTTGATAGTAAGTGTAATCAGCGCCAATTATTTCTGTAGTAAAGGCAGTTGAGTTAGCATTGCATTGCTAACTTATTACGATCTGAAGCGAAGCGACATTGAAGTTTAACGATGAATTTAACCTTAGAACCAGTAAAAGCCTAGGAAAATCAAACAACATCTAATAAGGAACAAATAATATCAGTAAATGACTGCATGATTAGTGCGGTGGCTGGGCAACTGACTACCGCGCTGCGGGTTCAATTCCCCCACGGAGCAACTCTTTGTGTGATCCACAAATTGTTGTTTCGGGTCTGGGTGTCATGTGTATGTGAACTTGTATGTTTGTAAACGCACCCGACGACACAGGAGAAAATCCTATTGTAACGTTTAAAAAAAACAGCGCATACATACATACTAGTGATACAACGATTCGCGAATATTCGTTCGCTACAACTCGAATGTCTAAAATATGACATTCGTTACATCACTAACACACATACATAAACTCACGCCTGTCTCCCATGGGCCAAATTGCTACGAATCTTACATACTTCTTTCGTTTCATCAACAGTCATCAGTCTTTTCATGCATGCTTGTCGGTTAAAGGTACTTTTAATTTGGCCCTTCTTTAATATATCGCCAATCTGGTCGGTATATGTCCATCTAGGGCGTTCCCTACCGACGGTCCCATTGATGTCCTCTCTGTATATTCTCTCTTCTTTCGTAAATCTGCTGTCATTCATCCTTTCTACATGTCCAAAACCATTGTAACATTCCGTCCAGTAAAACTGATTCTTATTAAATAAGCATTTAGAATCCAAAATAGAATAAATAAGCCATCGACCAGCTTCCTTGAATTCACAATAACATCAATACGTACCTCCTGATTCGATTTCCTTCAATAATCACGCAACAATTGGATAAAACACCAATTCCGTACAAAGACCGCGGCAGAAATGATTACTTATAAATTGGTACAGTCACCGCGGAAACACTTGTAATATATTTTTCTTGGATTTAATTTGTTTTTGCTACTGTTTACAGTTTTAGTCAATACTAGTTTTTAGCTAAATTTTATTGTTTTTCAACTATTTATAATATACTACTTTTGCATCGGTTAGAAGTTAGAACCATCTTAACTAACCTTGAGAGTATAAGGAATTCATAGTTTTTAACCGACTTCAATAACGAAGGAAGGAAGGAAGGTTCTGTTTGACCTGTATGTAGGTATGTATGTTTGTGTGTGATTATCTCACCATAATAATTGGCTGTACTTATTTTTAAGCGATTTTCAAAAAAAAAAATCTTACACTTAGGGGCAAGTTTAAATGTGGTGAGGCAAGTAAATCCGGTCATCTGTATAAATCGACTGCAAAATTAGTTTTCGAACACAGTTTACTGATAAATATATTTTTCTTTATGTACCGTAAACATATTTTTTCCACCCGGAGCCCCGATAAACCCGCTAAGTAATCCGCAGCTCCGAATCTATCCATTTACTTACACTATAACCCACTAAACAAACAAAACTACCTCCTAAACACATCGCCAACGACTGTACATACATAAGCTGCTGTCAACAAATCAAATCAATCGATAATTGAACGAAATCTTTTACAATTCAACTGAAGATGTTCGAATCTTCATCCATTATGAGGATTAGGGGATGTCTGTGTGGATTTGGGCCATTCTATATTGATAGGATATAGCGGATAACGGTATTAGGGAGATTTTGCGAATGGGGGATTTAAAAGTGAGTGTTTGTGGGGTGCTTAAAGATTTATTTGGAATAAAATTGCTTTTATTGGAGTTGCGTTAAGATAATTGGTTGATAATGTCTCTGGTAATGGTATTGAGGCTTGTGAATGGGTAACTTGGTATTAGGATTGTATCAAGCAGGGCGCTTACTCTTGAAACCAATCTCAATGTCAACGCAATTTCAACCCAATAAGATCTCGTAGTAGGCTGCGCGACGTCGCCTCGTCTGCGCAAGCTGCTCATGATGAAGAGTCTTTTTAACACGCTTTTATTAGCTTGGGTTGTTTATATTGTTAGTTTATCATGGATATCCGAAAAGTAACGCCTGATTCTATTCTATACAGTAATGTTGAATGTAAAATATTATTATATTCTCATAACTGCAAGATTAAATTACGCAGTAAATAATAAACTGGTTTCAGCTGAAAAAAACTTACTTCTTGGACTCTTCTTATACCTCACTTCAACCCATTTTTTTCACATTGCCTTAAGAGAGAGATGTTTTTATTGCACCATTGAGCGTAACATCGAGCTTGTTGATATTACTCAATACATGCTCGCAATAACGTCTTAGTAGTACGAAATCTGGAATTGTACCCAGTATATGGCAATAGGCTCACGCCCTATTACATGGGACTTATAACACAAATGGTGAAAAGTGAGTGTATATTGTATAGCGGCATTACGTGCCGTAATGTACACCTCTGCATAAATATATAACAAATTGCCAGACATAGCCTCTCGACCAAAAAAGCTAGAAATAGTCAAATTTTATTTTCCCAACATTCCCCAATATATTTCTCTCCGCCCCGCTCATCACTAAAGCCAAAACCCGCCCACAACGTCGGCATTATGTAGATTAGACGTCTGCTTGTCTTGTCGGATCGAACGAACGAATGAACGATTCCGCCCAGTGAATGATTCGTTCTGATCCACAGACTATATTTGTGGAAGTCTATTTGAATGTTATGAGATAATATTTGCTGTATTTTTGGGCTTGTAAACGCTTTCGGAATGACGTTCGGATATTTTTTTTTTGTTCGTCGGATTAGGCTTTTGGTAGATGATTTTTTTTTTTGTATTGTGGTAGGCAATTTTTATTTTTGTTTAAGGAAAGTGTAGGATGTGATGAGACTAAGCATTTTTTTGTTGTTTGAGTACGTTGGAAGTGAGTTTTAATTAGACCATTTTTTGGCAGATATGTGTGATGTGGTTTGATCATAAATGACATATTTTGTCAACTGTAAGATCAAGTTTGAACCATCTATACCATTCACTGACTAATGTGTTGTAACATATCGTGTTTTTTTTGTAATTCTAAAACAGGGCAGTAGTGCCTCGTTGGTCGAGTAGTCACAAGTGCGACTGCCGGACAAGGGGTCTCGGGTTCGAATCCTGGGTCCGCCAAAGCATTACTGGACTTTTTGAGTTCTTCGAAAAATTTCTTAGTAGTAACACGGAGTCTGGAATTGTGCCCAGTATAATATATGTCAATATCACCTCGCTCACCCCTATCACATGGGGCTTATAACACAAATGGTGAAAATTGAGTGTACATTGTATAGCGACATTATGTACCTTAATGTGCACCTATACTTACTTTTACGGGGATATAAAGTGTGACGTTGCGAAAAACAGTACTACTATTCATTTCTTTAAACAACCATATCCCTTCAACAAAATACCAACTCTTCCCTACATTACCAAACTATAAAACCCACCACACATTATTTAAAAAAAGAAAGTTCCATTCAACGTGTTTTCTCGACGCCATTTTGTAGTTCGGTTTTTAAACGCGATACGTCATACTGGCCGGTTGGACGCTAGATAAGAGGTACGGTACACTATTTCGTTGTGACATTTCACTGAATAACTTCCCACTAAACTGCACCGAGTTTGTTGTTTGACTATTATAACTAGTTTTTGTTTGTGTGTGTAGGTAAATACGTTTGTTACTGATGCGTTTTTTGTTGTTAGATGGGTGAAGGCTTACGTATTGTGGGTTTTTTTAATCTTTCTATGTAATAGAATTAAGAATTGTGGCTGGTGTATGGTAAAACGTAGCCGTGTGGTAGCACTAGACTGCGGACTATCTAGCGGATTACCGGAGCTCCGGCTGAAGGAGTAGGAACGGGGTGGATTTTATTCAGTAAGAGTCTGACACTACTCTCTCCCTCTGACTCCCTCTCACCCAAGGTGGAAGAAGTCATTGAATAATTTTCTCCACTTGTAAAAAAAATGGTAATACATTCGTCACCATTTTTTTATGGTATAAGCCGGTAAACGAACAGACGGATCACCTGATGGTGAGCAATCGCCACCGCTCATGGACACCCGAAACATCAGAGGTGTTACAAGTACATTGCCGGCCTTTTGGGAGTTTGAAATTTAAAGGATATTGGGGAACCGGGGATTGAGAAGAATGGGGAGAGTTGTAATTAGGCCTCCCGTAACCTCACTCACACAACGAAACACAACTCAAGCGTTGTTTCACGTCGGTTTTCTGTAAGGCCGTGGTATCACTCCGGTCGAGCCGGCCCATTCGTGCCGAAGCATGGCTCTCCCACACTTGTAACGTGTTGTAAATGAAATCAATGATGACAGTAATAATTCCAAACTCCAATAATGAAAGCCAGTAACGTCCGCAATTTAATCAACCGAGTTCCAACCAAACCATAAAAGCATTCACATTATAACAATTAATATATTATTACAACGTAATATAATTATATTCTGCCTCGTTGGTCGAGTGGTCGCAAGTGCGACTGCCGTACAAGGTGTATTACTGGGCTTTTTTCGGTTTTCCAAAAATTTCTCAGTAGTAGCACGGAGTCTGGAATTGTGCCCAGTATATGGCAATAGGCTCACCCCCTATTACATGGGACTTGTAACATAAATGGTGAAAAGTGGGTGTACATTGTATAGCGGCATTATGTGTCGTAATAAGCACCTCTGCCTACCCCTTCGGGGATAAAAGGCGTGACGTTGCTTTCGTTGCTTTATAATTACATATATTCAAAAATGAATTTTAAACACACTCCTTTAAGCATTAAATTACATTTCATCAAATTATTTTATATAATATATAACAGTAGGTCGTGTTGAAGTGAAAATTTTGCTGAAATTAGTTCGGCACGCGTCGCCGCCTGTAATCTCGGAACTGAATAGGGGACAATTTGTGATGTCACATGCAGACATTTACGTTACATCGAGCTACGTGGAACATGTGTGGAAGCGGTAGTTGACATTTCTAAGGATATTATGTAGAAATCATCCTTTATTTTTCGTTTTTTGAGGGTGAAAAATGATCCAATGTCTTCTCCCGCCCTGGACGAAGCGAAAGGGAGCGTCAGACTCTTACTGACTAAAAACCATCCCGTTCCTACACCTTTTTGTCGAGCCGGAGCCCCGGTAAACCCGCTATGTTGTCCGCAGCTCCGGATCAGTAGAAATCATCCTAAGATATCGTCATGGGGAACGGGTGAGAGACGTCTACGTCTTTGTTCAGCAGTTTTTAAATGAGTCATGACTTTGATTTCAACTGAAAGACGCGTACTGCTTACCGAATCTAGTCATGGTTTTAGGACTTATCGGGTATCCGGAGCCTCGGTCCACCTAGCGGGTTTACCGGGACTTTGGCTCGAAAAGCAAGATTAGGAACGGGGTGGTATTTTTACTTCCTCTCGCCTTGCCCAAGGTGAGAGAAGTCATTAGATGATTTTCCCCCATAAAAAAATTACGGGTTGATCACAAATATTAATAATTTAGATATTTATTTCCGATACCAATTCACGTTTATACCTAAACTGTGTAATGGGCAAACAATTTATCGAACTATTTTGTGATACTAATGACATACTTTTACAAATGATTTTTATAAGAGTTTCTTTGGCTCATCATATAAGGCAGCACATTCCTACTTTTAAATCAAAACTACCACATCCATTCCACCCCTCTCATTGCACAGTGTAACTGGTAGAATTCCACACATAATTATTTCTGGCCACAGCGCGATACGTCCCACTGTGGATGACAATTAATGCCACAAAATAGGTCATGAAGATACTCTGTGCAACTGACAATATGTCCATACTTTGTGCGTTGCCCTTTTGTACTGTTTTCCGAGTGAGTAGGGTAAATTGGGTTGATTTGGGTGCAATGAAAAAACGTCTGTTCATGCTTAAAATATATTGGCCTTGTAAGCGATTTTTGCTTGTAGATTTTAATGTAGGTAATACGTAGTAGTGGTAAATGTGTTATGTAGATCCAATTTTAAGTTTATTTTTAAACTGAAAGATGTAATTAGCACATTATGGTAAAATACTTCGTTATCTAAAGCTAAAGTATGGGAGAGCCATGCTTTGACACGAATAGGCCGGCTCGACGCCTCTGGTGTTTCGGGTTTCTATGGGCGGCGGCAATTTGTTCCATCAGGTAATCCGTCTAAACGTTTATACCATATAAAAAAAAAACAACTTGGGATTTCCAGTTCAGACACCGATAGTCCAGGGGATGCTAGTTCGTCCTATTACTAAATAGCTTCTGTCAAAAGCATAGCGTTTTTCAATATCGTTTTATTTTCAGTTTTTAAGATTGATTTTAAAATATACCATAAAAATACCCGATCCTCTACAATTGTCTCTATTTAAAGGACTTAACAGATGTATAATATATTATGTCAACTACAAATTCCCATTCAGTGCATCTCCGAAAGCACAATCTAGAGTAGCAACCAAGCAGAAAATGAACCGAGACGGATGCTCAATGCGTGGAGTTCATCAAGGAACTGTCTTGGGTCCAAATTAATTAGAAAATAACATTAGAGTAGTGAAGCCAAATAGTTCCCTACAAACACGCTGTCAAGGAAGAAACGAACATATTTTATACTGTCCAAGAAATAAAATCCCAAAATAAGTAAAATAATGCTTTTGGGCGTATTAATTATTATTAAAACGTACTCAGGTAATTCACCCACTCGCACGAAGTGCTTCGCTTCAAGCTTCCTTGTGCGAACTGCTAGGGAGTGGAATTCTTTACCGGAGTCTGTGTTTCCTGATAGGTATAACCTGGGTATCTTCAAGGCCCGAGTGAATAGGTTGCTCATGGACAGACGTGCTCCATCGTAGGCCGCATCATCACTTACCACCAGGCGAGATTACGGTCAAACGTCGACTCATCTATAAGGGTATTAATGAACACGTAAGTTTTAATCACTTTAAATATTTATTTTTTACTATTTAGATAATTATACGTAAACTGCTACGCTAACGACACTGGTTATATATAACTCTGAAACACTTATAGATTTTCTTACACCTCAATTTTATCAAATGTAAAAAATAATAATGATAATAATTCATTCACAAGTTTATTGGAGTAAATCCCAAAACCACATTGCGGACGAAGTAATTACTCCACATTTCAGTTTCATCTTACGGCCTGTAGACATACCTTCTAAATTTAGTAATTTGTGTTTATGACATTTTACGGAGGTGTTGAGGTAGGTATTTTATCAACGAAGATATTTACTTGGGATTCGAGAATGTTATTTATAGAAAATTGGTTTAACAGGTGGGCTAAAAATGGATTACCTATAAAATGTTTCTTTAAGTCAACATTCTCTGTAATTTCTGTATCTATAAGGTATTGGAATAAGGTTGTTAATCGATTGAAGTAATTTGGAAATATGCAGAGATTTAATGGGTTATCAAGTTTAATAGAAAACATTTAGGTTTATCAACAATTATATTTTTCCCCCCTGATGTTTATACAAATATGTGTGTTTGTACTATTTTTCTTTCTGTTTTTATATTATTTTGTGTGTGGTTTTTTACTTTTTGATGTATCGGCCTAGTTCTGAATCAGGCATTTTTCTTTCTTTCTTCTTTTCTTATAGTCATACTGAAAACCCCAATTTAGAAACTCTAATTCACCTTCAATATATTACAATACAATGCACTATTAATTCCAACACAATCCCATTACTACATATTTAAAAGACAATTCATCATTCACTGACCAATTTATCATTCATTTGTTCACTCATTCATTCACAGAGAAACCCAATCTTTCACGTCACATCTGATATCAAAGATTGTCTTCATTAAGGTCCCAATTACTTTTTAATTAATCTTCACTGAATTACTCTTTTAATTGTCATTGCAATTATGAACAAGACACAGAAATAATAATGATTGAATATCAAGTACAAGGGTGCTTACCCACCAGAGAAATGCTATGTAGCTACGCTACGAAGATGTGATGACGCTACGAAGCTATGTAAGCTGTGAAACTATGTGACCGTTTCCACTAATACTAAGCTATGTAGCTGTGCGAGGAAGATGCGCAGCTTGAGTATACGATGAATCGATAGTAGGGAAGCCATCCATAGCACACATCTTTCCATATAAAAAACATAGCTTAACTGAGTCCTTTTCCACCAGTGCTACTATAGCACTGGTCTAGTGCTATAGGAAACGGTCTGGTATATGTGCCAATAAATATGATTGGTGGAAGCCAAATGCATCCACAGCAACGCAGCATAGCATATCTCTGGTGGAAAAGCATTCTAAGCTTTTGAGTTTTATTCTCTGGTCGGACAGTCGCGCTTGCCACTCGACAAACGAGGTAAAACAAATGAAACAGATTTTCATTTATATTTGCAATGACAATTAGGGCAGTAATTTAGCAGAGATTAATTATAAAATTAATTGGAATTTTAATTGACAATGTTTTTGATATTATATTGTATATGCCGCTAAATTTAATATCGTATTTTACTCGACTCGCGAATTGAACCTAACACTACTAACATCCTGCTGCTGCAGTTTTAATAGCATTAACTTATTATCCTTTACACTTTATTTAAATCAAACCTAAGTCATAGTATACCCGGAGCTGCGGACTACCTAGCGAGTTACTGGGGCTCCGGCTCGAAAAGCAGGAGTAGGAACACCCTCTCGCCTGACACAAGGCGGGAGAAAACACTGGATGATGTTTCCCCCTTCAAAAAAAGTAATTGTTAACTGTAATAAGTACCTCTAGTAAAATAACAGTCAAACTGAAAATAACTATGAATATACAAATACAGCTACAGATACAATACATACATGAAAGATCCATACACAACCATTTCAACGGTCAAAAAATATATTAAAAAAAAATATCTCCTACCAGCTGAACCCTAAAAAAAATCCTTTCAATTGATGAAAGACAGGTTAATTGGAGAGCGGTATCGGTGACACTAATGACGTCACCTGCCTTTGCTTGCAACTCTTCAAACTGCATCGAGTTGCTTTTGTAAAGACCCCTTTACTGCGACTGTAATGAAGTCCGACTGAAAGTGAATCGGTACGCAATTGAGGGTTGAATGACTTTGATGATATAATTGGGTGGTTATAACCACAGACTCGTTTACGATACACAATGAAATGTTGTTTAAAATAATACAATAAAATTTTTTAAAATAGGGAACTTTCTTTACCGCTGCCATTCTTTTAAGTCAGATAATATCCTTAAAACCTTCTCCTAAGTTAGAAAAATGCTATGTTCAGAACCGCATCGAAATCGGTTTAGCCAAATGAGAGATAATTGCGAGATAATAGACATATATACAAACAGGTGAAACTGAAAACTTACTAAAAATTAAACTCTAACATCTATGTAGCTGTCAAAACTTCATAAAGTTATTTCTTTACTAAGTATAAAACTTGATTCACTTCTCGGCTGTGTTCTAGGTAACAAAGTAGGTAGATAATCCTACCACACTAGCGCGAGTAGGGTTGATGGGTGTTCCTAAACGATATCTCTCTCTATAGAAGGCATAGAACGGCAGTGTATTTTTAGTTTTTAAGTTTTCTTGTTTAGTTGTAAATAATATGTAGTATTCATAAATGTTCTAACGCAATTAAATAAAGTAGGTACCTGCTATCAACATAAGATTCCAAAAATCATTCATATTTATCTACAAGTACCAGGGCAACAAAGCTTCCCCTACACTAGTACCATAACTTAGTACAAGACACAACCACCTCGAACTTATTACTAACAAGTGATATGTAGATTTCTTTGTATCATAATCTCATCAACATCTCATAATCAATATTTTATATTACATATTTATATTTATTATTTTCATATTATACTGGGCTCAATAACAGACTTCGTGCTTCCAGCGAGAAATTTTCAACAAACTGAAAAATGCCTAGTAATACTATACTCGACCCGGAAAACGAACCCGAGACTCTTGCCCGTCAGTCGCACTTGTGACCACTCGGCCAACTAGGCAGTATTTCTATTTTTTTTTCTTTTAAAAACCTTTCTGTTTTAAAATTATTATCATTCAAACATATACATATATCTACAAGTACCAGGGCAACAAAGCTTCCCCTATACTAGTACCATAACTCGCTACAAGACACAACCATCTCGAACTTATTACTAACAAGTTAATGTCAAGTGTTTGAGTTCTGCGGTTTGCTGGGGTCTTAGAAACTGCTCACCCAGTCCGTTTGGAGTCACATCAATGAAATATTATGTTTGTTACGTCGTAATGTTTTGTTTGAAGTGTTTCCAGTGCGATTATTAAATTATGAATGGTTGTTTAGACATAGTTTTGTGTGAAAGTGATGGATTGTGATTAAAATGAATATGAACATTGAACAATAGGGTAGATGACTAACTTTTATTTTAATGTCCGTCTTGTAGATTATTTTAAAGTATTAGACACGTATTTTTTGTTTTTTTACGGAAACAAATACTTTCGAAGATATATCGATTTGTAATATCGCGTGACGTCACTTCTAGGTACATTTTATACGTAGAAATGACGTATTTCTTCCCAGTCCTAAACTTTGATTCGTTTTATTTAAGTATTGTTATGTGACAACATAAAAAAAATATAACAAAGTAAATGTTTATATGAAAAAATAAAAAAAAACTGAAGGACTAAAAAGATTTTTAATGTTCATACCCCGTCATCATCCATATTATAGAATTTATATAGAACTAGTGTCAAAAATCGATCATAATCTTAATTTTTTTGAATTAAAATCGGTTATTGAAATCAGCACCGTAGTAAAACAATAACTGATTAGTGTTCCATTAGTGATAACAATAGTAACACAATATTTTATTATCCTCATTTGAATTCCATTTCATTCCGCAAAACTTTTTTAATTATTCTATCTACTAGAGATGCGATGACTACTTTACTTCATTTTCTGTTATAACGATTACGCTGTTATTATTTTAATCCTACAATATTTTATGCATGGGTAAAGTTTTACCATACCGAATTAAATAATGACGCTATTTACATCTTGCAATCAATTATGTATTAGGCTACATAATACACCAAAGTTATCCAACTATTTATCACGATTTAAACAAACAAGTGAGACTAAAAATAATGAAAAAACACTGAAGTTCAATGAAGTTCATTTATTCATACATAAAAAATATGGCACCTTCAAAAAATACCTATAGGTGCCGTAAGTGGAATATCCCAGGTGCCATTAGCTCGGGTGCTATTTAAACAGGTGCCCAATGTGGTATAACTCGGTACATAAAACAATTGTTACCATAGTTTAACTGCTCAATACAACAATAATTTGACTAAGATTTGTACGAATTAACAAAACTAAGACTATCAGAACCTAGAAAGAGACTAAGGTTCACTAAAATATAGAAATAAATCTACATTCATCAACCAAAATGTGGTAACAACACAATAACCTAGACTAAATAAGAAAAAAACTCGACAAAATCACCAAAAACCTTAATCACCACGTCTCCCCACCCATCCCTAGCAATAAGAACCAACAAATTGTATACTATCAAGTTGGAACAAGCTTATTCCGGGATATTATTAAGTTTCCAATGTTTCTCAATAAATTACCAACTTCCAGAGAGGCGGTGAGAGTTTTTGAATATCATTAATTATAATGGAGACTCGATTTCTGTATTAATCTACGTTTGGGCTTTTTGTGTGGGCTGTTGTTGAATGTATTTGTTGGGTGAATGTAAGTCTGACTGTTGAGCATGTACCTATAGTATTCATTTTATGATGGGACAAAAATATTGTCACAAATTCTCACTAAGTCAAAAGTCAAAGTCAAAGTAAATCCTTAATTAGGCACTTTTGAAACTTCTAAAACGAGTGGGAGATCCATGCTTTGGCACCAATGTGTAGGCTCGACCGGAGTGATACCACGTCCTCACAGAAAACCGCTTGAAACAACGCTTGCGTTGTGTTTCTTTGTTTGTTTTGTTTTTTTTTTTTAAAGAACGTTGCCCCACATTAGGATTTTCTCCTGTGTCGTGGGTGCGTTTACAAACATACAATATCACATGCACATGACACCCAGACCCGAAACAACAATCTGTGGATCACACAAAGAGTTGTTCCGTGCGGGAATCGAACCCGCGACACGTTGCACGGCAGCCAGTTGCCCAGCCACCGCGCCAACCGTGCAGTCGAAGTTTCGTTGTGTGAGTGAGGTTTCCGGAGGTCCAATTCCTCCCTTCCCAAACTTCTCCGATTCTCCATAACCCTTAAATTCCTAACCCCCAAAAAGCCGGCAACGTACTTGCAACGCCTCTGGTGTTTCGAGTGTCCATGGGCGGCGGCGATTGCTTACCATTAGATGATCCGTCTGCTCGTTTACCGGCTTATACCATAAGAAAAAAGATTTTCTCTCACGTAAACCTATATGAAGCTTTCACCTACAGGTCTAATACCAAGAATTCCTCTCTCGCCATTTGCTTTCCCGTCACATATATTATTACGTCATGCCATCACAATAATCGAGATCTAACAATATTCAGATCACGTGCATCGCACGGGAATCGAACGGGCGACCCGTATTTACCATTTCGGGTGCGGAGGTTGTGCCATAAATCTAATTTGTTATGTATTGTGCTTGCGATATGAGATGATTTTTTTGTGGGTATAATTTAATAATGTGTTTGGGATTCAATATTTTTATAGGGATTGTGGACCCGAAACTGCGTTACTCAGAATATATTATTATTTAGTAAGAGTTTGTTAATAGTTGCATTGTTTAGAATATGTTTAGTAGACAATAAGACAATCGGCGAGGCGTCACCGCTTCATGGTAGATATCCCACCCACTCGCACGAAGCGCTTCGCTTCAAGCTTCCTTGTGCGAACTGCTAGGAAGTGGAACTCCTTGCCGGAGTCTGTGTTTCCTAATGGGTATAACCTGGGTGTCTTCAAGGCCCGAATGAATAGGTTGCTTATGGGCAGACGTGCTCCACCGTAGGCCGCATCATCACTTACCATCAGGTGAGATAGCGGCCAAACGTCGACCCATTAAATGTAAATAAAAAAAGATTTTTATTGAGTCTTATATTTAAGAATAAAAAAGAAAAACTGCACGGTTGGTGCGGTGACTGGCAACCGGCGGCCGCGTAACGTATAGCGATCTCGATTACCGCACGGAGCAACTCTTTGTGTGATCCACGAATTGTTGTTTCGGGTCTGGGTGTCAGAACACTAAAGTGGTCAAAATATTTTTTATTTCGGAGGACAGTGTTCAATAACACACACAAACAATAAAATGAGAAACACCGACTTTGGAAACCAAAATCAATTTGATCCTTTTAATGATTTTTTTTAACCGATTTTCTTCAGTGAAGTCGGTAATTTTATTTTTTGTAAAAAGTTTTTTTTTTATTTAAAAACGGAATGTTTGAATGATACTTAACTATCAGAATACATTTGGCTGGTCATAAAAAAGAGACTGTATAAATACCTATGACTACAAAGATAAAGTTACAATACATATATACCTATATTTCTATACTACGTTCCAGTGCCATAGTAGGTCACATATAATTTCTCAAGGGACACACATCGGTCGGCTTCACTCCTGACACAGATTACCTGGTACCGGCCAGTGGTACAATACTTGCTTGTTCGGTACTGATGAATGTGGGTATATTGTCTGTTGTATTTCTGTATAGAAATCTGAAGGCTTTTTTTTGAGGGGGAAAATCATCCAATGACTTCTCTCGCCTTGGGCAAGGCGAGAGGGAGTGTCACTCTTACTGTACTAAAAACCACCGTTCCTACTCCTGATTTTCAAGCCGGTGCTCGGGTAAGCCCGCTAGATAGTCCACAGATCAAATCTGAAGGCTACTATTAAATTTGGAGATGTGTAATGTATAAGAGAAAAGTGCTTTATGACAAAGTCAAATCATTTATTCTAATTAAATCATGTACTTAGGTACTTTTGAAACATCAACAACCTACCAATAGCAAGTACCAATGTGACTTCTTCCGAGTTATATGTACTTTCTAAGATTATTTAGACACCACTGACAAACGGTGAAGGAAAACATCGTGAGGAAAACTGGGTTTATAATTTCTAATTATAAGTTTGAAATCGCCAACCCGCATTGAGCAAGTATGGTAATTAATGCTCAAATCTTCTCCATGTGAGAAGAGGCCTTTGGTCAGTAGTGACAACTAATAGGCGGTTGATGTGATGTGCTTTATAATTTTAGACTTTCTGCTCTTATAGAGAACGTCTAATCTGGGGGCACGGCAGTGCCTCCGCCAAGTCGAGCAAAAAAGAGCGGCACGGCCGTACCATCCTTTTCTCGAAGCAATTCGGGCCTTTTTCGACCCCCTATAATTCGGTTGTGGATAAAGCAAGAAACCTGAATCTTCAGTAACTAATCCGACATTGTATAAACACGGAATATTTAAAATTTCAGTCAATTTGAACCAGTAGTTTAAGAATGACAACTTGTTAAAGTTTCTAAATTTTGTCACTCACTGACTCACCGATCATCAAAAGTCCAAGGCACTTCTAGCAGACTTAGAAGCTTCATATTTGGAATACATATAGAGTTTAGTGTCTTAATCATGGGAAAACTTAAATATTTTGTAATTTCGGTCCAGTTTTCCAAATACACCAACTGCATCAATAACTTTGTAATCCCATATAAATATATCGCATGAAAACAAAATGAATATTACAATATTATATTAGATTCTTTAGTCTCTCGCGCCTCACGCGATTGAAACTCTCGTTCCTGTTGGTCGCTGGCCCGTCGTGCTGTGTAGTGTGATACATACTAATAATCAAATCAAGCGATGTCCAAGTCGATCTATTTGTTTAAAACGTTAATTATTTTTAATATTGGCATGATAATAACTTATTTAATAACTTAAGACAGAAGGTCCTTCAAGTAGACACTAAATAGATTAACCGACTTGGTATTACATGGATCTCACAACTTTTGACGGTAGAAAGACTGAGCTGCGAGACTTGGGTTTTTTACAGGATGTTTTTGATGGGATCATACTTTTTATTCAATCGGGAAATCAAACACTCGATTAAATTCGTTATTGGAACTATACAACAAACCTCGTTGTGATAGTTTTTTAGACTCGAATAATTGGGCTATTGGTAAACTCACTCACACAAAGAAAAACAACGCAAGCATTGTTTCACGTCGGTTTTCTGTAAGGCCGTGATATCACTCCGGTCGAGCCGGCCCATTCGTGTCGAAGCATGGCTCTCCCACACTTAACCCTTCTTATGTTTGGAACGTGGATCCACGCGAGACACAATGTATTTTTAACCGACTTCATCTATTGTTGTCTTATATTCTGCATACAAGAGGTTAAACATACAAAACCCGTTCTTACCTATATTAAATCTAGTTAAAATATAACTCCACGTACCGTTTCACGTCACTCCACTTATCCACTTCCATCAGCTGTAAAACTTACAAAACATAATGTACCATGAAACATTTTACCGTCATTTCATTAACTTGTTATATATTCAGGGGCACGACCACAACACCTAATCTTTTCATACCCAATTTACGAAGAATTTAATACTCTTATACTATGACCAGACTATGCTTGCTCTCATGAATATGTTTAAAGTTTAAGAGCAACTTACACTCTTTCGACAAGTCGTTTACTTGTATTATAACTTTCGTGAGACATACTTGTACTAAATTAATTATTATGGTTATCAACTAAGAGTAAGTTGAGAAATCCTAAGAAGGTTATAGAATAAACAAAACAAAATATTTTGAAATAACTGTGTAACTTTCTTGGACAATTGACGAATTAAATGAAATTAAAACTGACATACGACAAATTGTGCAAAAGTTTGTCAATCCAAATATTCACTTTAATTCGGCTAGCGTTTATAAATTCTGTTTGCTAGGGGCACCCTAGAACTCGAAAGTGCTAAAATAATTTCTTAATCTTTCTTTCTTTCCAAATAACCTTATCGTCCTTTTAAAGAATGGAGATCATTAAAATAGCTCAAAGCCAAAATCAAATCATAACTAAAAACGGGGTATTTTTGAAACGTCAACAAATAAAAAATAGTCTGTACCCTTAGTACAAGTTTGCTTTACATTTAAAGTAATCGAAACGAGTTCGTTCGGCGCTCTGATTGGTTGGTTTATTCGAGCCGGTCAATCAGAGCGCCGAACGCTCTCTCGTTTTGTTTTCGTTCAACGTAAACCAAACTCTAAAGATACTGTTAGTCTATCCATCACTGAAACTAGTTGCTCATTACAAAGTGTAGTTTCGAATGGAGAAAAACGAGTAAGAAACTCCTTGACTCCTTTTTAAGAAAAATACTAATATTGATAAAAGCAACAAAAATTCATTGGCTTCATATAATATTCAGAGGCACGGCCCTTGTAATAGAATCTCGGTGTGTGACTTAAGTCTCAATATCTTTACTTTAAAGCAACACAAGCGGTTTGTCGAAACGTTGAACGCAACAACCAATTTTCAGTGAGAGTAGGGTATGTCTTGGTTTCTTGTTGTTTAGGATATTTTGTTTTAGTAATGCTGTTGGTTATTATGTTGCGTTTTGTAGAATGCTCTGCACAGAGAGGAGTGGAAAGAGGGTTTTTTATTGACGGGGAAAATCATCCAATAACTTTTCCCACCTTGGACGAGGCGAGAGGGAGTGTCAGACTCTTACTGACTAAAAACCACCCCGTTCCTTCTCCTACTTTTCGAACCGGAGCCCCGGTAAACCCGCTAGGTAGTCCGCAGCTCCGGGTGGAAGGAAGGTAGGGAGGCATTTGTCCTTGCAGTGGAATTACCACAGCTAAAAATAAAATGCTGTTGGACTGTCTTGTTATTAACGTGGTCGTAATTTCAACGGTGAAGTGTGAGATTTCACATTTGATTCCTAGTAGATATTAGGATTTCAGATTTCAGTTTCCAGTGAAAGCACTAGCAAACATGAACGTTATTCAAATACTGATTAAATAATTACAGACTCTTAAGAGGCGTTCTCTGATTACTAATCACACCTTTTCTATGAAGTTTCTTACTGTAAACCATAGGAAACTGCATTTTGGAACAAACACCTAGCTCTACAGACATTTTTTTTAAATCGTTACTAAGGAATAGTTTACTAAAGTATGGCAGTACGAAAACTCAATTCATTGTCATAAGTAAGTCCCCCTCTCCCCCTAAATTTCCTGATAATATATAATTAGTTTTACCAAGTTTCCTCCAAACTCACAGTCACCCGAAACATCTAGAACGTGCCTCCAAGCCTCCGATATTCAATTTCCTAGTTTGCGATACAACGGTAGTATTTTTATAGTATTTGTGTTTCGGAGATATGACGGCAATATGACAGGCAGATATTGTTTAGCTCTGCAGTTGTATGCACGCGCTTGTATTTTGTGTCTGGTAATGGAATTAGAGCGTTATTGGTGTGGTTTTAAAGTTTATTATTTATTTTTATAGTATACATATGGTGCTTGTTTTTCCGAGCATCCTTGAGCAGACTGATCACCTGATGATAAGCAATCACCGCCGGCTATGGACACCCGAAACACCAAAGGCGTTAAAAGTGCGTTGCGGGTTTTTGCGTGCGGCGCTTTTGAGTGTTAGTTATTTAAGGATTGTTAGATAATCGAGGATTGTGAAGGGGGTAATTGAGCATTACAGTCCTTATGTAACTAGCGAAAAGCTAATACACTTATGTACAACTTCGTTTACCACATCAGACAAAGAAATCTGTGACACTTAGTTATAAACTTTTAACTCTATATTATATCTTCTATGAATCTGTCACCTTTACAACAATCAAATCATATTGCCGCCCAAAAGGGACTTCAGACCTAGATCCATAATTGTCTAAGTAACTAGAAATATTCATTAGCTCCATAATATATCTTGAAAGATAATAATACTAGGAACTATCTACCATACTAACAAGGGTTTTGACGTCCAATCCCCAAAGGTCGTGTAGTTACAACTGAAATCTTATAACATGTCCGCTTTGTTAGACATTTAATGAGAAATATAGAGCTTTTTCGAAGTAAATGTTATGAACTGTTATAGAGTTAGATTTCACTGTATTTAAATGTATACTATATTACTAATAATATTATAAAGCTGAAGAGTTTGTTTGTTTGAACGCGTTAATCTCCGAAACTACTGGTTATTTTTTTGTTGGATAGTGCATTTATCGAAGAAGGCTATAAATCATCACGCTATGACCAGTAGGAGCCGAGCAGAGCGGATCAAATCACGCGAAAGTAACTAGTTAATATTATAAAGCTGAAGAGTTTGTTTGTTTGAACGTGCTACTCTCTGGAACTACTGGTCCGATTTGAATTATTATTTTTGTGTTGGATAGTGCATTTATCGAGGAAGGCTATAAAACATCACGCTATGACCAATAGGAGCCAAGCAGAGCGGGTGAAACCGCGCGGAAGTAGCTAGTTACTTATAATATTATAAAGCTGAAAAGTTTGTTTGTTTAAACGCGCTAATCTCCGGAACTACTGGTCCGATTTGGATTATTCTTTTTGTGTTGGGTAGTGCATTTATCGAGGAAGGCTTATAGGCTATAAAACATCACGCTATGACCAATAGGAGCCAAGCAGAGCGGGTGAAACCGCGTGGAAGTAGCTAGTTATGTATATTCTTAGTGACGAGTTGTGATGTTTTTGGCGCCCAACATGGGCCTTTGATATCAAAAGCCGACGTTGGGTGCCATAGTTATAATAGTGTTCACTTGATACTTGTTACTGCCCACATCAATACCCGGGCCCAGGAGGCCTACTCTAATTCAACGAAAAACGAAGTTTCGCAAATTTCGTACTACAATTCCATTTATTGCGAACTTTCGTGAACAAAAATGAACGAATGAAATGAAGATAAATAAATAGGTTTTGATTTGAAATTAAAAATAACGTTATTTTAAGTAATTTCGTTAATAAATCAATAAAACCTATAGCCAAAGATTCGCACTTCGCATTCGAGAACCGGAGTAGCCCTACAGACCATTGCCTGACTTTCCATTTAATTCTGAGATCAATAATACCAGTAATACTCTTCAAGCTATATCCAACAAAGTTCAATAATACAATTACGAGCATTACTTAGTATCACAGAGTACCTTTCACACACGTGTTTCCCACTTTACAAGAGCGTTATAGATGTTAAAAGTTTTGGCGCCCAACGTGGTATTTTTGTGACCCATTTGGGCGCCAATAACCTACACAACCAAACAAATCAATACTTTGTTCTCTAAAGTATTACAGTTTGAAAACTTTGGACTATCTCGTTACTACTAAGCTTTGTTTCACGAGATATTATTATTGAAGTCTGAACTAGGCAACTTGGGTGTGACCGATTATTTCCCGGGAGTCTTGTTGGTACAATTCTATTGTAACTCTTCTAACTTTATTGGGCTAGATGGATGATAGAACTTAGACTTGCCTGTGTAAACACCATGTTAAATTAGACTTCTAGTTTAGTGTTACTTTTTTATGAAGTAAGCCGGTAAACGAGCAGTCGGATCACCTGATGGTAAGAAGTCGCCGCCGCCCATGGACATTTGAAACACCAGAGGCGTTACAAGTGCATTGCCGGCCTTTTGGGGGTTAAAAATTTAAGGGTTGTTGGGGAATCGGGGATTGGGAAGATTAGGGGGTAATTGAGTCTCCGTTAACCTCAAAAAATTTCGCAGGGGTAGCACGGAGTCTGTAATTGTGTCCAGTATATGGCAATAGGTTCATCCGCTATACACGGGACTTATAATACAAAAGCTGAAAAGTGGGTGTACATTGTGTAGCGGCATTACGTGCCGTAACGTGTACATCTACCTGCCTTCAAGGATAAAAGGCGTGTCAAAGCGTTACGACAATAATATCACCAAACTAAATTCACAAATGAACAACAATATTCCTACTACACAATACATAGGAAATGCCAAAGGGCGAAGCATCGACAGATGCCCACACAAATCGCCTGTATCCCCACGGGCTCTATAATGTTAGTAGCAACGAGCCGTCAGTTACCGGCGAGTAATTCTCACAAGATTGACGTTTTCAGGCCGAATGATCAGCTCTACTAATTGTGGAACTGATTAATTTGGTATGGATTGTCTTGGTTTCTTGGTTTTTGGTATATGGCCTGACTAGGATGCTGCTAGGTGTAGATAATTGTACATGTATACTTACTAATATTATAAAGCTGAAGAGTTTGTTTGATTGTTTGTTTGTTTGTTTGAACGCGCTAATCTCCGGAACTACTGGTCCGATTTGAATAATTATTTTTGTGTTGGCTATAAAACATTACGCTATGACCAATAGGAGCTAAGCAGAGCGGGTGAAACCGCGCGGAAGTAGCTAGTATTTAATAAAATAGTTTCGTCTTTGTATGTATGTCCATAGTTTAATAATCTGTTTTCTATACAAGGTTAATTTTAAAACACCAATAAGCTCTTAGGACTATGTTACTAACATCATAAACAACAACTTTTGTTCTATGACTTAAAAATTCACCATAAATTATTTCATCAGATTTTCATACAAAAATGAAAGTATTTAAATTGAACGCCCTAAATGTTTCTTCTTTTACTTAGTCATTACATTCTTGGTAGAGTGGTCGACGTCGTCATATACTTGTGGTGCAAGCTTTACAATTCGTCGCCACTCCTCGCGCGCTGCAGCCTTCCTCGTGCATTGGAAAATTGGATTATTGAGTGCAACCCTTTATAAGGCATAAAGAACTGACCAAGTTAAAGTAAAACTTTTTGTGGTTTATTAAAATATGCTTTTTGTAATATTCACTGAACTTTTCGTTGAAGTAAACATGGTGGTAAAAATATTCCCTTTGCCTTATAAAGGGAAGAAAGAAAAGGGATTAAAGAATCGGTTACTACGCGTTAGTTATTTTTATAGAGTCCGAAGGCATTGATATTGAAAAGGAAATTCCTTTATTAGTAAAATTAATTCAAGACAAACATCTATCACTATATGAAAATAGCAGACGAGAATAATTGCTTTACTAAATACCAATCCCACCATAAAACAATACCACATCACGACAAAAGGAACAAAACCAACACACGACCACCAGAAATCAATACGACATTCAACGTTCAAACCATTTCACGCCAACTCTTGGACATAAAACAACAGATTCAATGGAAAAACGTAAAGAGAATCTTCCTTTAAAACTATATTCAAATGAGTTCAAAGAGTGGAACCATAAGACCCACCGCACATGTTCACACTCGCACTCATTCACTGATACTGAGCTAATGTGGCTTTAAAATTAATGGATGCTTTTCTACCAGAGATGTGCTATGCTACGTTGCTGTGAATGCGTTTGGCTTCTCCCAATCATATTCATTGGTGCACAGAGCTTAGCACTGTTGAAAATAGACTAAGCTAAGCTAAGTTTTTTTATATGGAAAAAAATGCATGCAATGGATGGCTTCCCTACTATCGATACATCGCATACTTGATTTGGAAAGTTGCGTGCTATTGATGGCTTCCCTACTATCGATACATTGCATACTCGAGCTGCGCATCTTTCTCGCACAGCCCCATAGCTTAGTATCGATGGAAACAGTCTCATAGTTTCACAGCTTAGATATTACATCTTCGTAGCATAGCTACATAGCACATCTCTGGTGGAAAGCACCTTAACATTGGTCGGCACGTTCACGTTCATCTTGCCTTGTCTACGATTGGTAGACACAAACTGATGAGACATTGCCTACCAATGTCAAAACAAAACAACATCGGCGCAGTGTCGTAAACTAGTGTAGATATAAGCGGCGGGCGAAACCCAGTAGACTAATGCTAGAGTGTGGATGAATGCTCTAACAGACAAGCACACGGCTCGCTTACCACATAAGCGGTTGTCGCTCTGTGAAAAAACGTGGAAACCTAGTGTCTGTAGTATTAATATATTATGTTTGACTGTTTGTATGTTTGTTTGTATTGCAGGTTGAAATGAATCGTTAGATTGACATGGTTTTTGTGTACAGATAATTGGATGGTTGGAATCTTGGTAAGTGCGTTAAATATTACAATGCAACGTCACGCCCTTTATCCCCGAAGGGGTAGGCTGAGGTGCACATTACAGCACGTAATGCCGCTATACAATGTACACCCACTTTTCACCATTTGTGTTATAAATCTCATGTCATAGGGGGTGAGCCTATTGCCATTTCATACTAAATACAATTCCAGACTCCATGCTACTACTGAGAAATTTTCGAATAACTGAAAAAAGCCCAGTAATACTTTGCTCGACCCGGGAATCGAACCCGAGACCCTTTGTCCGGCAATCGCACTTGCGACCAACCGACCAACGAGGCAGTCATAAATTAATGTTATTATATTATCCTTATTCGTGTAAGAAGAGGCCTTTACCAAGCAGTCCGACAGTTAGGGGTTTATGATGATCTACAAAGTTTAAACTTTCACTCATATTCATTTCAACAAACAACTAAACAAGTTAATCTGCCACAAGGCTTACAGTACAAAGTTGACAGCGCATACGTTTCACAAGATTACGTCTTGAAAAGTAAAGCAAGTGTCATGTCGGAACATGTCCTTAAAATCGCATAGCGTTATAATCAGCGTGGAACGTTTTATGCGCGATATATCAAGCTCGGTACACAGTTCTGCAATGTATATGTGCGTAGTGTAGTTTGGGATAGAGAGTGCTACACTTTTGTGAAGAATTTTTCGTGTTTTTTTTTGGGAATGATATGATTGTTTTCGTTCGTTAGTGCTCGTCATAGTAAAAATCAGGTCTAAACCCAACGCAACAAAAATCTGTTTTGAACTCAGCACGCCAAAGACGAAAAACTGTTTTGGTTTCAGCAATAAAATTAATCAGCAATGTGCATATGCAAAGATGCAACAAGAATGAATTTGGGAAAGTTGTTTACATGTTTCTTTAACCGATGAGTATGCATGAAATGAGTGAGACGGATTATTGTTGATGAAGCGAAAGAGGTGCGTAAGAGACGTAACAACTGGCGGTCCACTGACTCTGCCTACCTCCATAGGCGACAGGCGTGAGATTATGTATGTGAAAAAGTTGTTTGTCGTTCATAAAATAGGTATTGAGTATTAAAATAGGTATTTTTGTCCATACAAAATACCTATTAAAAATCCACAAAAAATACCTATTTATTTAAATGGAGAAAAAGAAACTCACTTCGGAGACATCATTATAGCGTCTCTTCCCTAGCTCTTCGCGGTTAAACACCATTCTTATACTTTTATCAAAAAACCACCCTCACATTATTCTATCCAACCTAAATCAAACTAAACCTCAATACAAATACAAGCTCAAAACAACTACCAGTCTCTATACTCCCGCACTACACTACACACCCGCCGGCAGTGATGGCGCACGGGAAGAGGCGCGCTTATCTACGCCGGCAACAAATTCGCCGCGTATTTTACATGACGAAATATTAAGAGCAGCGGTTACAATGCAGCCTGCGAATAGTAACACTCTAGTTGGATTTGTTATTTATATTGTTACTGGTTTGCGTGGCAGATTCTTTGTTCTACAGAAAAATAATAATAAGGCTTTCTTGTTTGAATTATTGGAGAAAATGTTGGTTAAGGAACTATAGCAGTTGATAGTGAGATAGTGAAGGGTCCTGTTTGGTTTGAAAGTAGTTGGGCTTTATTCCAATAATTTACGGTTTGGTATGGTTTCTAGATCACCATCTGCTGATGAATTTTATATATAAACTAAACCTATAAATGGGCCATTAAATAAGGCCACTACTGACCAAAGGCGCACGGATATAGTTTGAGCTTTAATCGCCACGCTTGCTTAATCCAGGTCGGGATTTCAAACTTATATTTTGAAAATATTGGCCCAGGTTTTCCAACGATGTTTTCCTTCACCGTTAGTCAGTGGTATCTAAATAATCTTAGAAAGTACATATAACTCGGAAAAAGTCACATTGGTACTTGCTGTTAGTAGATTTTGAAAAGCCCTCATGCGTGAGGAGCGAATCTTAAACCTTCGAACCACACGACGAGGTTTACAGATATTGCCGTCAATAGCCAATAAACATACAAAATTACGAGAGAACCACAAAAAGAAAAATTAATTCGAAAACATTTCCTAACCAAAACATAATACATTATTTAAAAACAAAACTCTTAAAAGCAAAGTCCTTTATGTGTAAAAATAAAAATAAAAATAAATTCTTCAATTTACTTAGACTGGGAGTACATTCAACTAAGTTTAAATTAAAATGCGGAAAACATTACGGAATAAGTTTCGAGTTTTTGTATAAAAACCACTCTCTTCTTGTTAATTTGTAAGATTTCTAATGACTTTAATTAAGATTTTTAGTTCTTGCTTTTTTTAGTTTGCAAGCCTGTTTTATAGTAAGTGGTAGTTAAGAGTTCTTATTTTCTGAATTGGGTAAACTACAACGTTTTTAAGTATCTTTCTTTTTTAACCAACTTCAAAAAGAAAAGAAGTTCTCAGTTCCTGTATGTTTGAGTATGTCTGTGCGAGATTATCTCGCGTTTGGCTGAACCGATTTTCAGCATTGTATTTTTTATTGGATAGGAGGCAAACGGGCAGACGTGTTAACTGATGGTAAGCAATTAGCGCCGCTCATGGACAAACGCAACACCAGAGGGGTCACAGGTGCGTTTTCGACCTTTTTAAAAAGGAATACGCTATTATCTTGAAAGTTTCAGTTTTAGGATAAGGTTTTATCGATATTACCTGATCTACCAAATGGAGGCGGTATTGAAAATCGAAGACGGGTCCAAGATCTTAAAAAATACCTATATGATTTTTCGTTTTTTAAGGTAGCAGCATAGATATACATAATCTTTATGCTGCTAAATTGTCTTACTGTCTTACTAGAAGGCCTAATAACAACTAAAATGTAAGCAAAATAGCATACCACTAACAGTGTTACGCCATAAAATAGTGCACACAATATATAGGTGACAAAGGCAGTTAAAATTTCAGAATATAAAGTATTTTATCACGAATTGAAACATTACGTACCCGATTGTACCGCATGGATGAGTTTGTGGACAAAAGAAAGGAATAATAGGGACGTGGTGTGCTGGGAACCGAGGTGGACTAAAGGCCGAAAGCCGAATATGTCTTTATGAAATTGAATATGATTGGCCACCATATCATACGTTTCAGTTAGTGTAGTACATTTGCCACTACCTCTATTTCTATGCCCACTATCTTTTTTGTGGGGCAAAATCATCCCATGACTTATTAAGAAAAAGTATTAGTGACTCTTACTGACTAAAAACCACCCTGTTCCTAGGTGCCTTTTCCGTGGTCAGTACCCTTAGTACAAGTTTGCTTTACGTTGAATGAAAATGAAACGAGAGCGCATTCAGCGCTCTGATTGGCCGACTCGAATGAACCAACATATCAGAGCGCCGAACTTGGTCTCGTTTCGATTTCGTTAAACGTAAAGCAAATTCATACTAAGCCCACTGATGGCTCTTTCTCCTAGTTTCGTAAGTCATGGCTAAATGACGCAGACCAGGTATTTGACAGAAACCAGGTAGCAGCGCTCTCTAATAATACTCTTAATCCATTCAGATCTGATCTCCAATTCGCATACCACATATCAAAATTATGGCAAATTTTCTTATGTAAAAGAGACTTATAGTCCAGCAACGGACTACCACGGTCTGTTAGTCTCCAATTTACCAAAAGCACGTTCAAGCTGTAAACAAAAGTTAATTAAAACATACCTTAGGCTTATTTCCCTTTTAATAGCGTCCGGATAGACACAGCTTAACGCGCTCTCGAAGTAATTAACTAAAACAGCTAACAAATAAAATTTAAACGAGACGGATTTTCTTTTATAATCAACTGTGATACAGTTATAAGGTTTTGAGTTCGCTGTGTGGGAGAGTTTACCTGAGGCAGGTCACTTACATATATCTATCCCCCTCTAGAACTGCAGGTGTTCGTGACTTAAGTTTGAATTGTTTTATTATAGGTTAGGGAATAGAGAGTAAAGTTCCCTTAGAAAAGCAGCATCTTCCGATCAGGCGAGTGATCGTGGCTGACGGGCTTTCTGCCCAACTGTTGTTCGTTGGAATTTTCTATCCATGCTAATTCGCATCTAAACTTTAAATGTACGATGTACAATTTTATGACGTCATCCGTTGATTTGCTCGTGGATCGTCTATCGGCTACTTCTGTTATCTGTTGCCACAATAGTTTTTATTATATAAGTCTATGAGTTATTATAAAATAAATCAGCTCAGCAAAATAAATTCAATTTCTTTCTTTTCTTATTTCTTTTATGAAACATGTTAGGAAAACATGTTTTTTAACCTGTGAACCAATAGACAATAACCTAAAAATTAATCTACAACTAAAACAAATTCGTCCGCCGAATATGTTTCGGCCTCCACCACTAACAAAGTCCCTCCCTATCCCAAACCAAGTTGCATGCACCACTGATATATTACCACCAAACTAATGTACCGGAGAAAATTCAGTGTATCGTCTACGAGCACCTTTGTGCTATGTAAGTACTATTTAGTATGTATTTGTGAACATTTTCATAGATAATAATTATTGTTTTGTTGGTCAAGTGGATTTAAAAATGACTGCTTAACAAACACGATAAAAGTCAAATCATTTATTCCTTTTAAACCATATACTTAGATCCTTTTGGAACGTGAATAAATAAAGAAACAAATAATAGTTTATCAGTCTGTCCGTCAGTGAAGCTAAGTGCTCGTTCCAAAGTGTGGCTTCGAATAGAGATGAACGAGCAAGAAACTCTATAAAAAGACTTACATGACGTAGGACTAAGCTTAGTATTTTTAAATGTGTTTATGATTCAAGCAAATTGAAGTTTACGTTGTGTTGTGTCGTATGGGTGAGGTTACCGGAGTCCCAAATACTTCAATCCCCTCCCCAATCTTCCCAACAATCCTCAAATTTCTAACCACCAAAAGCCAGGAAACGTATTTGTAACTCCTCTGGTGTTGCGCATGTTCATGGGCGCCGCCGATTGCTTACCATCAGGTGACCCGTCTGCTTGTTTATCGGGTAATCTCAAAAAAAAAAAATATCCCTTCAGAGAATTACATAAGAATTATAAATAGAAAAGTCCCTCTGTCACTCGAAATTAGTAAAGCTTTTCTAAGTATATTAACGAGAGCAAACCGTTAATTTCCGTTAATAAAGTATGTCTGAGAGTTATTATAAAATATATATATTTCAATGTCAATATTTTATGCTAAAGTCCAGGAAAGGATATATTTATACAAAATGCCATATTTTTTTCAGCGATTAACTTCACAACCAAAATCCTTACATCACCATCGTCCACGCTTGTTTGCGCGGTACAGACGATGACAAAAGTGAATCGAAGCAATATTTATAAGCAAATTATACTTCGCTGTAAGCGATAAGGCCGCCTTTGTGCACTATCATGCTATAAGATGTTAACCTAAGCTTAATTTATTTAAAGGTGTACAATAAAGGTTATTTATTATTATTTATTTATTTATTTCATTTCTATAATAGAATGTTATCTTCTTGATAAATGAGAAAGTAGCCAAAATAGTTAAATGGCTCTGATCTAAATGATATTTTTTACACTTTCAAACAAAGCTATCGATTAACAAACTACACTTAAATACCACAGACCAATAGGCAGACAGACATGTCAAAATAATGGCACATCTCTTTGGCTTCAGGGTTAATAATGACCCATATTGACGGTTGAAAGGCTATTTGACCTAAATGTTATTTTTTTCTTTTACAAATCATTTAATGAAAAAAAAACACTGATTCTGAATATCGCATATGCCGAATGTAACTCACAAAAAATGTAGCTTATATCAATTAACTTCGATATGATCCCAAGAATACATTTTAAAAGCTTGGTAATCGCCCTAGTTGGTAAATTAACTTACTTTGCAATCACAGAAATACTTTCATTAGGCTTTAAAATGACTACACACATTACAACAATCAATCAACAAAATATCTTTAAAAATCACTAAATACCCCAAAACTTTCACCAGCCGACTATACCTATTGATCGGCTGATTCAATGTAGTGTACACAATCCGCAGTATCCTGGGCGGGCACGCTTCACTTCACTTCGTACGTAAGTATCCTCACACGATTTCCCCTGGATGAGTCGGCTGCGAGAAATATTGTGAGTAGTAACTTCTCGCTCCTTTTTCTGAAGAGAAATCGAGAAGAGTGAAAAACTAAAAAACAGTAGTTAATAATTTGATAACATATAGTCACGTCTTTAATCCCCAAATGGGTAAGCAGAGGTGCACATTATGGCATGTAATGCCACTGTACAATGTACACCCACTTTTCACAATTTATGTTGTAAGTCCCATGTAATAGATAGTGAGCCTATTGCCATATACCGGGCACATTTCCAGACTCCGTGCTACTACTGAGAAATTTTCGAAAATCCGAAAAAAGCTCAGCAATACTTTGCCCGACCCGGGAATCGAACCCGAGACCCCTTGCTCGGCAGTCGCACATGCGACCGATCAGTAGTTAATAATGTGAGGCAGTAGTTAATAATTTGATAATTTAGTGTCGAATAAAAATATTGAAACCATAAAGTGGCCACTATCAATAACCTTTAAGTTGCTACAGTTGACCAAAAGCCTCTTCTCGTACGAAGAAGGTTTGAGCTTCAATCACCACGCTTGCTCAATGCGGACTGCCTTTTGTCATTGGTGGAAAAAAACATCGTGAGAGAACCTGGGCGTATAATTTCTAATTATAAGTTTGAAATCGCCGACCAGCATTGAGCAAGCGTGAATGGTCAAACCTTCTTCGTGAGAGAATAGATCTTTGGTCAGCAGTGGCCATATTTTATAGGTTGTTGAAGACCTCTGTTCCATCGATGCATAAGAGATGAGTAACAGACATACAATTTTACAATAACTCAAACTTTCACTGATACATAGAATTTTAACTACAAACATGTATACCAACACTCAAATGTATACTTCTAATTTTCGTGCAAAAACCAACAAACAAACGCTAAAAGATCTTACGTTAGAAACTCGAAGTTAAAACGTTTTCTGGATAAAAGATAATATCTTCATTGACACGGAGAGTTTAGCTCGCAGCACACCTGACGATTCCCACGACATTATAAGTATATAAGGTGTTCTAAAATTATCTGCCACGGCTTTAATGGGAGGTAGTGTTGTGTTTGAAGATAACAATAGTGAAGAAATTTCGTACCCCGGACCAGTTCCAAATCAATTCAAGTTGAGATCATAAAGAAGTTAAATAAGTACATTTTTAGGGTTCCGTAGCCAAATGGCAAAAAACGGAACCCTTATAGATTCGTCATGTCTGTCTGTCTGTCCGTCTGTCCGTCCGTCCGTCCGTCCGTCCGTCCGTATGTCACAGCCGTTTATTTCCGAAACTGTTGAGCTTACATAGTTGAAACTTTGTAGGATGGTGTATTTCGGTAACCGCTATTAGAATTTTGAATAAAAATTAATAAATTTAAAAATTAAAGGGGGCACTCCATACATGGAACTGATTCAAAAAAAAATTTTTTTCAGCTTACATATCCGTGATGGGTGTCTATGGATAGGTATTTAAAAAAGACATTAAGGTTCCTAAAACCACTTTTCGTCAAAATCAATCGTTTGAAAGTTAGACGCTTCCAAAGTGGAAAAATGTGTGTGCAAAACTGAAAAAAATATATGCTATAGATTTCAATGCAAACTAACAACGAAAATTGGTTTGAACGAGATATCATTATTAGTTTTTAAGAAATTTCGAATAAAACATTTTCAAAAACCGCAAATATAAGTTTGTCGTTCATACAAACACTATGTAAAACCAAGTTATTTTACAACTTTTATATTATGTCATCTACTTGCTATTACGGAACCCTTCATGAGCGAGTCCGACTCGCACTTGGCCGGTTTTTCTCTTTAAGCAACAGCCGAGCCGAATGTCCATAACATTCCTAGAAAAGCTATATTACAGCGCTTCTGTGGTCAAGATTCATAGAGCTGTTCACACAGAATTTAATAACGGATTTATTTAATGATTTATTTTGCTTGAAAATTTCATATTAATGATTTTCGGTTTTCATTGAAATATTTAGTTGTATTATGCTTCTGTGGACGAGTACTACTTATAGTTTCATTTAAATCATATGGGTGATCTCCACACTCTATGTATAATATTATACAGAGTCTAGAATCATGTATAGAATTAGTATACTTAAATCATTGTATTATATTTGTACTGTATTAAGCCTCTATTACATAAGACTTATAACATAATTGCCATAAAATTTAGAACATTTAAAACCTGCACCTCTGCTTACCCCGCCACCAAAGAGACGTATTATCATGTTTATGTTAATATTCCTCGAGTTTCCTCAACTCGGTGGGAAGGAAGCAGCTGTGGCTTGTTTTATCCTTTCATCTTTTTATATAAGTAGGTAACTAAATGTTGCAAGGATAAAGTATAAAAGATATGCTAGCATTGCATATCTTTTTTCCTTTTTCTTCTTAAACGATACTGCGAAGAAGAATTTTTTTTTTTTTTCGTTACTTCGCGGCTGTTTGATTTCAAGTTTAGACTAGATATTATTGGGGTTTAGTTTTTTTCCTGTAATTGTTTTTGATGGGTCTATTATAAACTTTTAACATATGTATCTAATCATTTCTTACACATACATAACCTACGTATTACTACTAATGACTTCTCACACCTTAGGCGAAGCGAGAGGGAGTCTCAAACTCTTACTAACTAAAACCCACCCCGTTGCTACTCCTGCTTTGAGCTGGAGCCCCGGTAACCTGTTACGTTGTCCGCAGCTCCGGATAAGTTATTTCTGTTCTATAATTTTCTCTCATGAAGCGGTGCAACACGTGTTGACAAGTTAAATAAACAAAGGTTTCTATAATAGTAGGGGAGCCCATGAAGGGATTTCGGTATTTACTCGAGCGCGTCAGAATAGTAAATGGGGAATACCTAGTGTCATGTTGAATATACCCACCACAATCCCACTCTGATTAAATGGGAGGATTAATTTTTTTTTTTTAAATCTAACTTACTCCAGTCAGTTTCGATAGATTAGGAGAAGAGAAGTAGACAGGATGCGAAAGGATGCGCATTTAAAAAAATCATCCCATTTGAGCGTGATTTCTAAGAGTGTGGGGGTTTTGAAGCGTTCTCGTTAGTACCATCCCAAACATTCAGCCCCACCATACAAACTGGCAGATTAAGAGTTTCTCATTATCAGAGACACATGTAGCATATACATTATCAATATCTGACACGCTCCACCGCTAGAACAAAAGTAACACTAACAATTTTAAAGATCTGTGAATTCCCCCTTTCTCCACCGATGAAAGAAAATGTCACTTAACCATTTTTTCCTTCTATCACCATATATTTAAAATCCAGTAGGTCCCTACGACACTCGAGTAAATCCAAATTTAGCATCGTGGGTTCCCCTACTATAAACATCAGCTCTTATATTGTGCTATATAATTTTTCCCCAAGAGCAATTATGAATCCAGATAAAATAAATTGTTATAACATTTTCAAAACAAACCATAATTCATAAATAAATTAATTGCTCACAATTTTAAAGTGTCACTGTAGCGGGGTTTGCGTTTCAGTTTTAATGAGCCGCGAGTTATTATAGCGTCGGCATAATTAATTGTACGGGACGGAAACGTTTACGTAACGTTGTATCTATTTTTCTGTACAGACTTAGTTTGTGTGTTTGGTTTTAAGCTGACTGAATTGGTAGCTTAGAACCAGGAGACAGACATAGCTAGGCTATTTTTATCCAAGGATTCTAATAATTCTACGGGAATGGGTTGCAGGCTCGTGCGTATGGCGGGTTGTGTTCCACCACAGATGGGGCTCAGTAGGACTAATACCTGATCCGGAGCTACGGACTACCTAGTGGATTTACCAGGGCTCCGGCTCGAAGAGCTGGAATAGGAACGGGGTGATTTTTAGCCAGTCAAGAGCCTGATACTCTCTCTCGCCTCGCCCAAGGCGAGAGAAGTCATTGAATGATTTTGGTCCCTCAATAAAACCGGCCAAGTGCGAGTCGGACTCGCCCATGAAGGGTTCCGTAACAGCAAGTAGATGACATAATATAAAAGTTATAAAATAACTTGGTTTTACATAGTGTTTGTATGAACGACAAAGTTATACATATATGCGGTTGTTGAAAATGTTCTATTTCTTAAAAACTAATAATGATATCTCGTTCAAACCAATTTTCGTTGAAAGTTTCCATTGAAATCTACAGCATATCTTTTTTTTAGTTTTCTCACTCTCTTATTCTATCTCTCCATCACGGATATGTTAGATGAAAAAAATTTTTTTTTTAATCAGTTCCATGTATGGAGTGCCCCCCTTTAATTTTTAAATTTAATAATTTTTATTCAAAATTCTAATAGCGGTTACCGAAATACACTATCTTACAAAGTTTCAACTATGTAGGCCCAACAGTTTCGGAAATAAATGGCTGTGACATACGGACGGACGGACGGACGGACGGACGGACAGACAGACATGACGAATCTATAAGGGTTCCGTTTTTTGCCATTTGGCTACGGAACCCTAAAAAGGCTAAAACTAGTTTTAAATAACTCAAAAAAAATATCACTTTACGCAGACTCAATCTACCTTTCAACACACAAAAATAAACCTTAATACCACTCCACAAAACACACAATTTGCCACCGTTATCCTACCGGTAAATTGTCGCAATTAACCTGTCATGTCTTCAAACCCTGCTTGTGACATGAGCGAATAGAGTTTTGATGAGTATTGAGTATTATCAAAGCTTAATAATGGTTATGAAATTAACTACCAAAGGCTTATGACTTTACTCTTGTTTCTGGGAAGAGCAGAATAGCTTTTGATCTCATTTTTAATTATGAATATCTTGTTGTAACGTAACGACTGATGACTGTTAATGAAGCGAAAGAGGTATGTAAGATTAACAATATGGTGTTCCATTTTCTCTGCCTATCCCCATGGAAGACTGGCGTGAGAGCTATGGACTACCTAGCGGGTTTACCGGGGCTCCGGCTCAACGAGCAGGTGTAGGAACGGGGTGGTTTTGTAGTCAGTAAAAGTCTGCTACTCTATTTAGCCTCGCCCAAGAAGGGATAAGTTATTGGATAATTCACCCCCTTAAAAAAATGGGAGACAGGCGATATGAAAGTATTATTCGACGGTTGTTCGTCAATCAAGCTGAAACCACTGAACGTATTTTGAAGAAATTTAGTATATAGACAGGGAATGAGCTAACTTAGGTAATAGGGTACTTTTTATTCTACGGGAACATCTTGTCAGCCATATTTTTTTTTTTTTTTTATCTTTTATTTAAGGGGCTTTTATTCTAAGAACATGCCAGCCCCGTTGATTCATAAGTAAGAAATACATACAATAATACATACCTTATAAACTAGGGCATAAGTATCAGAATATCACTGACGCGTGAACACCTTAAATAAGTTTATGGCAGCAGACGAAACAGGATTTGCTAAAATCTTTAAAAGAGGCCCAACATCCATCATATTCATTGTCAGCCATAGAATGGCCCCCTTTAAAAAAGCAAGCATATTTAACCAAATCTGGAGAACGAAACAACTTAGAGTTGACAATTGAACAGAGATTTGTATTTATCCACCCACACAGGTGACCCACTAACCTACGTACTACAGTGTACCCTATATATGTATAATTACACGTACACAGTACAATATCTGCAGTGTAATGTAGTTGCAACAATGTTATGTTTTAATTAACGATACTAGGTACATGTGGTCTTCGGCCGGTCGATACACTGCTCGCACATATATTATTATGTACGAAGGAATGTACGGGGCGAGGTTCGGACCGATTTGGAACTTATACGTGAATATTATTTCGCTCGCTTAGTAATATATTGGTACATCAATGCAAAATTGACTTTACATGGTTTACGTGTTTAAAAGTGCATATTAATCTATTTATTTCCATATTCATCGAGAGAGGTCGTAAGTGCCATTATACCATTATTGTAGTTTCCCCCTTCGCGCACGTAAAACAACGGTTCATTGGTCAGTAAACTAAAAACTAAACAAGTCAGGTAAACTATGAAACCGGTAAATGTGCCAATATATTACTAGGTGTGCGATTTATGTAAATAGAAAGTCCAAAAACATTTATTTCAATTAAAACATACACAGGTACTTTTGAAACATCAAAAGATATACTATAGTCGGTCAGTCTGTTCATTATTAAAAGTAAGTTCTAGCAGTGCACCCATTAGTCGATCCGTTGGATGAGTTGGATAGCTGTCTGGTATAAGCCGGTAAACAAGCAGACGTATCACCTAATAGTAAGTAATCGCCGGCGCTTGAGGACACCTAAAACATCAGAGGCGTTACAAGTGCGTTGCCGACCTTTTGGGGGTTAGGAAATTAAGGGTGGTTAGGGAATCAGAGATTAGGAAGATAGGGAAGGGAGGTACCTTGGCCTCCGGTAACCTCACTCACACAACGAAACACAACACAATTTTATTGTTGGTTCACATCGGTTTTCTGTGAGGCCGTGGTATCACCCCGGTCGAGCCGGCCCATTCGTGCCGAAGCATAGCTCTCCTACACTTATTCAAAAGATTAGCAATAATGATGTACCAACAAGCTCCCTAAAATATAGGCCCGTGTATCTCCCACTTAACTAGCTGTCGTAACCATGTTGCAGACTTAATTAACATGCACTGTTATCGCATGAAACATTGATAACAAGACATGTGCTTCAGCAGGGAATTTGATGGACAATATTATTTGTTTTTATCTACTAGTAAATATGTATTGAAAACGCATCTCTGTCTATACAGAGATCAATACCTATGTATTAATAGATAGAAAAAATACTTTATGACTGGTTCATCATTGAATTGTTTAACGTGACGTCACTTCTAGGTACATTTTATAAGTAGAATTGACGTATTTTCTGTCACCCCTAAACTTTGATTGTTTTTATCTAAGTATTATGTTAAACTGGCATGACTGGTTGGGCAACTGGATGCCGTGCAACGTGGTAGCGGGTTCGATTCCCGCTTGGAGCAACTATTTGTGTGATCCACAAATTGTTGTTTCGGGTCTGGGTGTCATGTGTATGTGAACTTGTATGTTTGTAAACGCACCAACGACACAGGAGGAAATCCTAGTGCGGGGCAACGTTTTTAAAAAAAATAAAAAGTATTTGTCTAATATTAATGCATTAACTAATTATCTGACAAAATAAATATTTCATACCCCTAATAATAAATATGTCATCATCCCTATTGTTCTGAATATTAGTTTGACTTTTTATACTTAGATTTTCCTACAAGAGAGTGATCTAAACAAGAAATCTAAAAGCGTTAGGAGGTAAAGGTAGGTGGCAGGAGTTAGGTTTTAGAATAATAAGTAGTCTGCAGGTTGAATAAATGTATACTTTTAAATTACAATATAAATTGAAAGTACAGACAGAAACTAATCTTACTGACTGGTACCACATTGTACCGACTTTTCACTCCTAGATGTTTATATATCCGTGATGGGTAAAGTAAATTATAATTATTAACTAGCTTTTGCCCGCGACTTCGTTCGCGTGGAATAGTGACTTCCGGCAAATTTTTGGTTTTAACCACATAGTTCCCGATCTCGCGGGATCTCTTCAAAAATGAGATGTGGAAGATATTCCAGGGAACTCTTCAAAAATCAACATAATGAGCTCTGCGTTTGAATTTAATAGATGTATACTCACTTAGGGCATTGAAAAAATAGTTTAAAAACGGACTTAAACTAACTTAAAACTAAAGAAAGCTACGAATTACGAATTTATAACAATTAAAAAAGAAACTATATTACAACCTATCCTCTATGCTATAATAACCAAGCTTAAACTAAATAATTTAAAAGAAACGACTTAAATCTAATCTAATTAATTTATAAATTAGACTTACAATTTTATTAAAAAACTAACTACAGTAACTACTAATAATCGATATCAAACTAAACCTACGTTAAATAGTTTAACCAAAAAACCAGGAAAACCCAACAAATAAACTTATTAATTGACAAATACAACGAAACCAATTTAGAATATACGAAACAGCAGGACCACTACAGACAAATAATCATACGACTGATAATACACTTTTTCTACGATAGTACCGAAGCGCTCGGCCGATACCCAACCAAATGAATGTAACGAAACCATAGCGCGATCTATTTCGATCCCAACGCCATCTATCGAGGATAAAGACAACTTGGATTATTTATTTATACTCCGTTCGGGCATTTTCTTTGTACTAAAAGTTTAATTATATTGATATTATTTTTTTCATACCTTTTTACTATGTATTTATTTACTTTTTTTCGATGAATTAAAACAATAACATGAACCGAAGTCGTGTAACGATCGACATAGAATTATCTATACTCCGTTAGAGCATTTTCTTTGTACTAAATGTTTTATTATATTGATATTATTTTTTTCATACCTTTTTACTATTTATTTACTTTTTTTCGATGAATTAAAACAATAACATGAACCGAAGTCGTGTAACGATCGACATAGAATTATTTATAAATAATTTATTTCTTATTTTTATTTTTTGATTTTTGAAATAAAAATATATCTATGTCCTTTCTAAGGTTCTAAACTATATCTGTACCAAATTTCAACCAAATCCGTCAAATAGTTGCGGAGATTAATGGTATAAGCATAGAATGTTCGACGTGATTCTTTAATTTGACATAACTTTTTTATTTATGAACCGATTGACATGAAACAAACACTAAATGTAAATTTAAGCATCCCACAATATATTCGTGAAAACCGCATCCAACTCGGATCAGCCGTTTCTGAGATTAGCGCGCACAGACGAACAGACAAACAGACAAACAGACAAAAAAAAAGTTAATTACATTTTTGGGTTCGACATCGACATAACAATAACCCCTGCTATTTTTTTTATTTTTATTTTCAATGTACAGACAGCACTTTTCTACGATTTTATTATATGTATAGATAATAGCACAGGTGTGTATTTCTGCTCGGTGTATGGCAACAGGCGCCCCCTCTATACGAAGATTAAAAGGCGTGAAAATTACTTTGATTAATGTTTCACGCCATCTATGTTTTTAAAGTGGAACTATTAGAAACAACTGCCGTTCATTGTACCTACGAAGTTATAGGAACGTATTACTTTCTAGTATACACGATAGATGGCGTTTCATGTAATTACCAAATGATGTTTTGAGAGATGTCAGGTGTCTCTTTACCACAATTACAGACAATTAGTTGACAAACGACTGCAAGGTTGGTGCGGTAGCTAGGCAACTGGGGGCCTACTCTAATTTAACGAAAAACGAAATTTCGTGAGAAACTTCGCAGATTGCGTACTACAATTTCTATTTATTGCGAACTTTCGTGAACGAAAATGAACGAATGAAATAAAGATAAATAAATAGATTTTGATGTGAAATCTATATATTAATACGTGATGCAAAAACTTTGGACCGCTTTTTACGAAAATTGCGCGGACATAGGAGCATAAAATTTGGTACACTTATAGTTTATGTGTAGGAGAAGTGCACCACGCTAATATTAATTATTATTAGCAGCGCGACAATCGCCGCGTCGTGTGTCGCGGAATGCTGCTCATGAATATGAGCCTCTAGCATGGCTTGAAACTAGTCGAGTTCCTCGTCAAAACAGTACGTGAGTAAGCCGATAACATAATAATTAATTTAGTTATGTCTCACGAAAGTTACAATAAAATAACGCTAATATTTTTCAAAAATAATGCTTATAAAGTACATTAAATCAATAAATAAAACATTACACACACATGCACAGTATCTGATCGTATTTGACAAAACGTCAAAATCGATAGACATTGCGATGATATTGACGTCTCAAATGAATAGAGTTTTATAAAAGAGTTTGTTTGAGTTTGAGTTATATAAAAATTATCCTTGAACGTATGTTAAGTGGTATTGTAAATTAAATCGTATATGGTTGAATTTCAACCACTAGGCGACCACTAGTTAAAAATAAAACGTTATTTCAAGTAATTCTATTAGTAAAACAATACATGGAGATTAAACGAAACTTCGGATCGGATTCGAGAACCGGAGTAGGCCCCCTGGCTGCTATGGAATGGGTAGCGGGTTCGATTACCACCCAGAGCTACTCTTTGTGTGTTCCACAAACCATTGTTTCAGGTCTGGCTGTCATGTGTATGTGAACTTGTATATCTGTAAACGCACCTACGACACATGAGAAAATCCCAGTGTGGGGCAAAGTTTAAAACAAAAAGTTAAGTACCTAATCACTCACCTAGCAACTGATGATCACCTTTGTACCTACATTAGGGTGTCCCAAAAAAATAAAAGTCGAAATTTTTGAACGCATACCCTCTAATTATTTTCGAATAGTGTCAACATACACGTATATAAAGTTTCATTTACCTAGAAGCACAGCAACCCGTGCCGACTTGCCTTGATACATGTCAGTAGGTACTTGCATAATTTGACGCGTCGGAGTTATCGTATCGCAGTGCTAGTTATTACTTGTTTGATTTATTTGTGAACATATTGTTTTCGTTTAGTCAAGATGTCAGGGATATTACGCAGTTCTAGAAAGTACATATTCAACATAGGTGATGTAAAACATCAAATTATCGGTTCGAAATTGCCCTACAATGACCAAGTGTTGGCAGTTTGGTTTTACAACATTTGCGAAAACAATATAATCAATGAAAGTGCAAACCTAACTATTCCTGAGTGCATTAGTTATTGGGAAAAAGCCCGTATATCAACTAACGCATTACCCAACTGTGTTAAGAAGCTAGTAACCTTGTACCAAGTTTGGAGGGATCTTCAAAAAAATGCGAATAAAACACAAGACTCATTTGAACGGCGTCGTCAAGAGTTTGTTTCAAATTTGGACAATTTATTCGACATTGCACATGCCGATGCTCTTAAATTAATAAAGATAGAGGAAGATAGGATCTTCTTGCAGCGACAGAGAGAGCCTGGCAGGCCTGGTCACTTAGCTGGAGTGGACAAAAACCTGAACCTCGGCAAACTCGCTAGATATGCCGCAGCTCTTGATCAGGTATCAGCCTTACTGGGCCCATCTATGGTGGTCTGATGGGTCTTTGTGCCGCACGGGTCTGGTTCTGGTAGGGGGACAAGCTACCTTTTGCTCGCCGTCCGCAGACCCGCACTTACGGTGGCCAGAGATCGTTGCGCGATCCCCGACGCCCGGAGTGCCTCTCGCGACGGCTGGGTCTTGAGGAGGTTCGTTTCCTTACGCGTCCCGCTTCTTCCTTAGCTAGCATGACTGCTTCGCAGAAGGAGGAGATCGCATCCCAGTCTCCCTCGCTCCGCACCATGGATTGAACCAATGCCGGACGCGAGAGGTCGCCGTAGCCTAGCACATCCCTGAGGACACCGCGGTGTTCAGCCCATACAGGGCATACCGCCACCTGTACACCATTATGTTCCAACCTGTCTTTCAGGCGGTAACTATGAGGCACTTGGACTGAACATTGTCGATTATTCCATATGTAACTCGTCCAAAATCAAGGTTTTGTTCGATCATTTTAAAATTGATGACAGTTTCCTACACTAGATCCTATTCATAGTCAAAGAATGCTATTTTTCTACAACTAAAGGCAAAAATGTTAATACTGGAAGCCGTTAATGATACGGCCAATGAGGGAGCAGTGAAATTAAAGCAAGATTTTCACGAAAAATATCACACTTGAACAGGAACAAAAACAGTTGTTACTACATTGCGCACAGGAACACAGAATGCAATATCCTGACTGTAGAAGGATGCCATTAAAGAGGAAATTTTGTATATAATATTATTTTAATAATAAATAAATATTTAAAATAATAAAAAATATTAATTTATAACATTAAAGCTAACTTTAAGTGATTTTCCTTATAATCTCCATACAATTTTTTTCTTGAAACTTTGACATCAAGTCGGCACGGGTTCCCGTTATCCGATACCAATGATATTTTTTATTTTAGTTATCATGGTCAAATAGAAAAAATATAGAGGGTATGCGTACTTAAAATCGAAAAATTTTTTTCGCCCTACTTGGCTGGGACACCCTAACCTACATATTGATAAAAGACACGATATATTCACTTTTTATATACAACCGGATACATACATAATATACCTAATCAATTGAGACGCTTCACAGAATCTCACACAAATATTTTAATCTATTACCAAATCAAGTAGGAATGCAACAGTTTTACCATCTGATGTAATTCATTAAAAAACATAAAGTAAGTTAATAATATTAGAATTCAAATAAATGCAAATTTTAGTTCGTTAGTCCGTCTATATGTTTGAAACGATTAAACTGCTGAGCTGATTGTAATGAAATTGAAAATTAATTAGTGTTTTAGGGATCTAGGTGCTTCATTAAACCACTACAGATGGGGCCTAGCAGGGCTGATGCCGCAGTGCTGCGGACAACGTAACAGGTTACCGGGGCTCCGGCTCAAAACAGAAGGAACAGGATGGTTTTTAGTCAGTAAGAAACACTCTGACTCTCAGTAGTCTGACACTCCCTCTCGCCTCACCTAAGGCGGGAGAAACCAAAAATGGCGCTTTATTAAGTGACAGTCATGTAAAACTGAAAACGGCGACTATAGGAAGGGTATTGTTTTTTGTTTCGTCGTCAACCGAGCAAAACATCTTAGCTTTGATTCCCGGGTCCAGCAACGTACACATAATTGAATTTTATTGAGTTTTTCTGAAATGCTATCTATAAGGAGTCCCCTATATACATAGAACTCATAACATAAGAGTAAGAATATGTAAGAGGACAGTTCATTCGCTTAAATTACTTAATTTTAACAAACAAAAGTAGCAAGTCCGCTTTAAAAATACTAACACGAGATAACTATGCAAATCCGTTGCATTCACAAACAAAAAACACCCGTATGCCGTATGAATTATGTATGAAAATCAATAGAGAGACATATTTTTTTCCTGTCAATTACCTACGTAATCCTTTAGAAAAAATATTTGGCACTGCTATTTATGGTATTTGTTTAGGCTTCTTGCAAACGGGGATACTAATAGTTTTTTTATATAGAACAAATGAAAACAGTTGAGCAAACGAATCTCCTGATGGTTAGCGATCAGCGCCGCTCATGGGCACCACCAGAGGAGTTACAAGTATGTTTTGGGAGTTAAGAATTTCAGGATTGGGTGATTTAGGGATTGGAGATGGGCCTCCGGTAACCTCACTCACACAACAAAACACAGCGCAAGCGTTGTTTCACATGTGCGGGTCTGCGGACGACGAGCAAGGGTAGCTCGCCGCCCGACCAGAATCAGACCCGTGCGTACGGCGCGTCGCGTTCCGCGCGCGCCTCAAAGAGCCATCAGACCACCACAGATGGGGCCCAGTAGGGCTGATGCCTGATCCAGACCTGCAGACTACCTAGCGGGTTTACCGGGGCTCCGGCTCAAAAAGCAGGAGTAGGAACGGGGTGGTTTTTAGTCTGTTAGACTCTGATACTCCTCTCTCACCACGCCCAGGGCAGGAGAAGACATTGGATGATTTACCCTCCTTAAAAAAAGCATTGTTTCACGTCGATTTTCTATGAGGCTGTGGTATCACTCCGGTTGAGCCGGCCTATTCGTGCCGAAGCATAGCTCTCTCACACACACATTGTCATGTCTTGACCCACACACCCAGTCAAATGTATGACTATGACCGCTCCTAACCTTATGACGTCATAAAGTACTTCAACTTTACGTCACTTAAGATTTAAGTGTTACTTATATTTATAAGATCGGGTCGAAAGGTTATATGAGCTAATCGCTTTGATAGATTACTCCTGCAGCTGGTCAAAGTATACTAATCTTTATATTTCTTCAGTGGATTTTCAACTTTAGACCTCTTGTTATACAGTTGAGAATTTGTTGAATAAATTGGATAGCTTGAACAGCTACTGAGTACCTACTATGGAACTTCAGGGCGCCTCGAAATCAATAAATTAAACTTACTACAACATTCAACATGTTTTAGTGACATTAACAAATTATGTGTGAAAAATGTGAGTTAAAGATTGATTTAGGAAAACTTAACAAGTCTACAAATTTTTCTATGCTGAACTGAAGAAAGAGGCCTCTATTCAGCAGCAGCTGTTGATGATGATAAAAAGGATTACAGGACATCAGAGAGGATGAGAATTAAATGCTTCATTTACTAAGTAAAGCAATGTGATTACCGGGGTTACCGGAGCTTCGGCTTGATAAGCAGGTGGTTTTTAATCAGTAAGAATCTGACACTCCCTCCCGCCTCTCCCAAGGCGCCTCGAGATGTCAATGGATGATACTCCTTCTCAAAAAAAATGATGCAAGATTATAATCACGGTCAAGTAGACAACTGATGCCTATTTTAAGTAGCTACTATTTACCTTCTCACCATCTCAGTGATCATGAACTCGACTGTGGAGTGGAAGGCAGTAACTTTGTTTCTCATGATTCAGTAATTAATTATTTGATTTCATAATACAATTACAAATCTCTATTGGACAAGGTAAATAGGACCTTCGTCACACTACAAGAACATCATCTGCGGCTTTAGTACGAGTTTTCTTTAGGTTTATTACGCGCTCTGATTGGTTGGTTTATTGGCGCCGAAAAAATATCAGTGCTCCGAATGCGCTCTCATTTCAATCTCGTTAAACGTAAAACAGACTGCACGGTTGGTGCGGTGGCTGGGTAACTGGCTGCCACGCAACGTATAGCGGGTTCGATTCCCGCACGGAGCAACTCTTTGTGTGATCCACAAATTGTTGTTTCCGAGTCTGGGTGTCATGTGCATGTGAACTTGTATGTAAAAACTCGTACTAAAACCATCAAGACCTCCGTCACATTACAAAAACGACATCTAGTGAGCAAATCCGGTACCTCTCAATCGATCTACATAAGTCGCTCATCGCGAAACCATCCTTATTTCATATTCCACCATAAAATATTAAAACGAACTAATGAGGTTGCAAATTATGAGTAAATATGCAAATTATTTCAATATGTGAATCATTTTACAATACTATATTATGCATATTCTTACAATACGTGTCAAGGTTTTCGTCCGTTGTAAAAATAATACATTTTTAGAAACACTTTGTTGTAATCCTGCTTTTAATTTTGTTGTACAGTCACGCCTTTTATCCTCGAAGCGGTAGGCAGAGGTGCACATTATGACACGTAATGTCACTGTACAATGTATACCCACTTTTTACTATTTGTGTTGTAAGTCCCATGTAATAGGGGTTGAGCTCTTTGCCATATACTGGACACAATTCCAGGCTCCGAGTTACTACTGACAAATTTGGTAAAAAGTGGTTCTTAACTTTGCTTTGCCACTAAACTTTTTGGGTCCCGAAACTAGTAAGATGATTGCATAAATTTATTAAAATCAGTTCAGCCGTTTAGGAGTATAAACGCAACAAAACGTCCCATTCACATCACAATAACCTCTAACTACCGAAAAAGTTATTCCCTAATAAATAAAAACCTACGCAACCATTTATTCACAGCTTAATTAATGAATACTATAAAGGAGCGACTAGTGAGTCAATTTGAATCAATTTGGGAAATAATAAATTACAAAATGTCCATTAAATAAGGCTATATCTGTCAATTGTGAAATCTACGCATGAATTATGTGAATGAGATGCATATAAAGAATTATTCAATTCGTTCCCACAAACAACCGTTTGGTTGTTTGTCTTCAGCTTTATAAAGGTATTCTAAAATTACCTATATGCCACGGCTTTAATGGGAGGTAGTGTTGTTTTTGAAGATTACAACAGTGAAGACATTTCATACCAGTCAATTAATTTTGAGAACATAAAAAAATCCAATAAACATTGACTCAACTGTGCATAACGTAGCTTTGTCAATGAAAACAATTGATAGGAAAAAATGTTTTCATTGACGAAGCGATTATATTCAGAAACTCATAAATAGATATTTCTATGAAAAAGAAATTCCTCATAATCAATAATTTATATTCACTATTGTAATCTTCAAACATACATCTGCCGCAAATTAAAGCTGTAGTAGACAATTTTAGAACTTCTATACTATATATAGACACATTATTAATAGCAATCTCTTTTTGCTGTTGTTTGTTAGTCATACTGACTTGTTATGGATAACCCTATTGCGTTAAACCGGACACGAATCTGGACTTTTTGGTAATGGTCACACAGTTTCGAAATATTCTCTGTTTACGATTTCTGTTTAAATCTTACGAACGAGAACTGATATTGTATTCAATACTTAGCAATATGTAACATGCACGCTGCTAACTGCACCGTGCAAAGTGTATCCGGGTTCGATTCCCGCACGGAGCAACTGTTTGTGTGGTCCACAAATTGTTGTATCTTTTAATTCGGAATGAAAAAAAAATACTACAAATTATCGATCAAACATTTTTATGATGCAGTAGTCTTTGTCTCAGATCGGTATGTTTGTATAACTGCATTTCTAAGTTCCACCACGCCACAAAAGAAAATATCTGCATCCCTTTTTTAAGGGGGGAAAATCATCCAATTACTTCTCTCTCTGCGGCGAGAAGGAGTGTCAGACTCTTACTGACTAAAAACCACCCCGTTCCTACTCCTGCTTTTAATTTAATTTTAATTTAGCAATCGTTACCACTTTACCCAGAAACTACATATCTTCAAAATATCACCTATCCAATGAAGGTTAGGTTTATGACGACTTATTGACAGAACACACCCACACAAACAGAAAATTTAGTAAGAACACAACGTCACTCTCTTGTATACATTCCTATAGGTACATGGCTACAAATCCAGCTATACAAAACCAATTTATCTTGGTCTCAGTTTGTATGGTCCTTTCGTATATTCGAAGGTCAGTTTATACTGGTATTGCATAGCGTGACGTGTATCCGTGCTTACCCACTATTGCAACATCAGTCTGTAGAACATTGTGACATAGTTTACTCACACCGCGTTGCGGTTTGTATATCATTTGCTTTAAGTGACAATCTTGGGCTAAAATCTGAGCTGAATGTCTGCGGATTTCAATGCCCACTGTTGCTACATGCGGATCACACCATCGGCCTAGAAATGGCTACTGCTGACCAAGAGGCCTGTTTCTCATGCATGAGAGATCGGGTTTAAATCTACCAACGGTAAGCACCAATGTGACATTTTCCGAGTTATATATACTTTCTAAGATTTCCTATTTAGGCACCACTGACAAACGGTAAAGGATAAAGTCGTGAGGAAGCCTGGGCTTATAATTTCTAATTATAAGTTTGAAATCGCCCACCCGCATTGAGCAAGCGTGGTGATTAATGCTCAAATCTTCTCCTTGTGAGAAGAGGATTTAATCAGCTGTGGTCATTTACCCAACCGTCATAAGTTCTCTAACTAAAATAATCGGCCAAATGCATCTTCACCTTGCTAATATTTTGGCTATACTCAAATTGATCGGAAGGACATTACACAGCTAACAAAAGGAAAACCTTGTAAAGAGAATTACCTTAAATACAGCTGTTTCTTCTACCAACAAACTGCATCGCACTACTGCGCCAAAAGAAAAAGTAAATAAAGATGTACTCGTCAATACACATGCTGTAGATAGTTCTTTATTTAGCAATATTAACGAAATTTGTACGAAAACGTTAACAATGTCATTATGAATGAAATTAAACGTCTAAAGATGGAGTTACATTTTGCAAAATATTGTCGTAGGTGTACAAAAAGACATATTTTTTCATATAAGTAAAGCTTAGCCATATTAAAATTATTTTTTCTTAATTGGTTTTTTAGAATCTGAAATATACACACGCAAGTTCGACAGCAACTAAAGGATTGACGATGTTGTGTTTATTGTATAGATAGGCTATGCATATTATCTATATTTGGAGCTCCAGACAACGTAACAGGTTACCGGGGCTCCGGCTCAAAGTATGCGTAGGAACGCTCATTCACAACACTTCCTCTCGCCTCACACAAAGTGGGAGAAATCATTGGATAACTTTCCCACCTCAAAAAAGGCATAATATTTTTATTATCAGCCTTGAACCTACTACCAAAACCGTGTACTTTCCACCCACCCACTCACCTACTTTTAGCAACCCGGACACTGATTCAGAGACCTGTGAATATTGCAACAATTGTGAATTTTAAGTGTGGGAAAACCATGCTTCGGCATGAATGGGCCGGCTCGATCGGAGTGATACCACGGCCTCACAGAAAACCAACGTGAAACAACGCTTGCGTTGTGTGAGTGAAGTTACCAGAGGCCCAATTACCCCCTTCCCAATCTTCCCAATCCCCGATACCGAACAACCCTTACGCCTCTGGTGTTTTGGTTGACCATGGGCCGGCGGCGATTACTGACCATCAGGTGATCCGTCTGCACATATACCGGCTTATATAATAAAAAACAGCTAAAGACCAATCTAAAGTATGTCACCAAAATTTCCAAAAATAGCACTTATGTGTAATGCACTGGATTTTCCATTCCATTCATTATTAGACCGCTTAAATGACCTACGTAAATCCCTAGTACTCACATAGTTACTACTTCTCTTACTCATTTGAAACCTTCGACAACGGATATGTGTACGACCCTGAGTTCGAACAATGGGCTTTTCTCATTGACTCATTGGATTTAGAGAAAGGCGTGAAAGACGATGTAGTGACAAGGATTGAAAATGAATGTTACAATAGTTTGGTCATGTAGAAAGGATGGATGAAAGCAGATTTACGAAAGAAATATGCAAGGCGGATATGAATGGCGTCACAATGACATATTATATAGAAACCAAATTGGCGATATAAAAAAAGAAGGGCCAAATTAAAAGTACCCTTAACCGACGAGCGTAAGAGGTATGTAAGATTCGTAGCAATTGGCGTTCCATTGTCTCTGCTTACCCCCATGGAAGACAGGCGTGTGGTCTGTGGTGTGGTTATATATGTATGTTGTCATTTGATTTGTCAAAATAAAATATTTTCCTAATATTATAGTTAAATGCAAAATATTACTGATATTCGGAATTTGGAATTTTGGTCTGGAATAACACATAGGATACTTTTTAATTTTTGGGAACGCGGGTAAAGCAGCAACAGATGTCATATGGTCGTAATGTTCTACAAAACTTCTTAATAATAAACATTAGGTCTGGAATTATGACCAGTCTATGAATGGCAGTGATCTCGCTCGACCAAATCACTCGACAAATGGAATCGTCGGCAGTAGAATTTTAAAGAGAAGAGTATTGAGTATTGAGTAAAATAAAAATAAAATAAAAACTCTGACTAACAGATCGAAGCAATCAATCATCAAACGCGGAAAATAGCACGTATGTCTATCTGAACAAATTATAAATGGCTTGCAAAATAAAATTCTAATATCCTATCAATTACTTCACAAAACAATTTTATACTGACATAAAACTATAAAACAATTATGTCTTATAATACGTTTTCATATAAAAACCTGATACAAATGTAATTTATCAAACACTACATTGATGACACTTGAAGGAAACCTCGTAGCTATTATGTATTCAATATTATTAATTATCTTTCATATAATATAATAGTATATATGTATATAATAATTACAATCTTGCTTTGAACCCAAGACCTTCCGGACGGAAGTCGTTCGAAGATAGTTACGGAAAAATAATATGTAAATAGTAATTATTTAGATTTAATTAAAATTAATGACTTTTTATAGGAAATACTTTAAAATAGAATCGGTAGTCAGTAATGTGGATATGATGTTATAACATTACAATTCCGATAAAGCAACGCTTGCGTTGTGTGAGTGAGGTTACCGGAGGCCCAATTCCTCCCTTTCCCAACATTCCCAATCCCCGATTCCCGAATAACAACCCTTAAATTCCTAACCCCCAAAAGGCCGGCAACGCACTTGTAACGCTTCTGGTGTTTCGGGTGTCCATGGACGGTGGCGATTGCTTACCATCAGGTGATACGTCTGCTCGTTAAATAAAAAAGCAAACATTTTAAAGGCAGTTCACTTCTGGACTATGACTTGTTTAATGGGACAAGCCCGCCACAACCTCCCAAAACCGCTGCAACTACTGTAAGCCAGGATCTACAGTAGATATAAGAATGAAAAAAACACCGGAACACTGAAGTCCGGCGCGTCCCAGGGACATGAATGACTGTCTTGGATCCCGCAACAAAATAAATCAGAAGATATTATTAGAGGAGAAGAAAAAGAAAACTCTTGTACGTACCTAAGATGGTTTGCAATAATGTCCACATTTGGTAGGCCAGTTAAATACCGCAGCCTAAAAGGTTAAAAAAAAGATTTATCATAGACCGCTATTGCCTCATCTCCAACAAATATATATCATCCCTTATTCAGCTCTTACTATACCCGCGGAAAGAATAGGATTGGTAAATACTAGTGACAAATGTATTCAACTCCGACATCATTGAATACATGACACTATTAATCATGTAGTATAAATAATAATGAGTCATAGCACAGACTGCAATTTATTACATGTTTGGAATATAAACTAGTCGTAAAGGAAAATCTGAGAAAACTTTATTAGCACAGGTACAAACCTTGTACGTGGCAATGATATGGACCTTCGTAGGACATAAGGATATAATAAACATAATCTTCACATTTGTTCATTTACCAAAGGGATTGGTAGAATATTTTCAGACATTTTTTTTTTTATGAAACACGCCGGTAATCGAGCAGACGTATAACCTGATGGTAAGCAATCGCCGCCGCCCATGGACACTTGAAACACCAGAGGCGTTACAAGTGCGTTGCCGGCTTTTTGGAATTAGGAATTTTGGGTCATTGGGGAATTGGGGATTGGGAAGGGGGTAATTGGGCCTCCGGGGACCTCACTCACACAATGAAACACAACGCAAGCGTTGTTTCACGTCCGTTTTCTGTGAGGCCGTGGTATCACTCCGGTCGAGCCGGCCCATTCGTGCCGAAGCATGGCTCTCCCACTCTTGATACATCCAATCATTGGTTGTAGACTCCGTGTAATAATAATTATTCTGCAGAATATGTGTTTGTGTAAACTGCGGGCGAGAATAAATATAATATAATTGAATAAAACACTGCCTCGTTGATCGAGTGGTCGCAAGTGCGACTGCCGAACAAGGAGTCTCGGGTTCGATTCCCGGGTCGGGCAAAATATTACTGGGCTTTTTTCAAATTTTCGAAAGAATTCTCGGTAGTAGCACGGAGTCCGGTATCGTGCCCGGGATATGGCAATAGGCTCACCGAAACCCCCTATTACATGGGACTTATAACACAAATGGTGAAAAGTGGGTGTACATTGTATAGCGGCATTATGTGCCGTAATGTGCACCTCTGCTTACCCCTTCGGGGATAAAAGGCGTGACGTTGTGTGTGTGTAAAACAATTTAAGTATAATATGAAATTATAAAGGAAATTATATATTTTTTTTTCGTTAGCAGCCAAATAGGAGGCTTTTAAAATAAAATCATGATGTTATGATGCCCAAATATTTATTTCAAATTAAAACTAATTTTCAGATATTTATTTCCATGTCCGCGACATTTTGATTTTCTTTTGTCAAAATATCTTTGTTTTTTGTCCGTGGTATTCGTGGTGTAGCCTTGACGCCTCTTGGAACTGGCCAGGATCTTGGGGAATGGAACCATAAAGTGGGTTTCCTAAAAAAAAGAAAACAACATTAAAGTCTAACTAACTATACATGGTGTCTCTGGGAGTAGTGTTTAAGTGAGGGAGAGCCATGCTTCGGCACGAATGGGCCGGCTCGACCGGAGTGATACCAAGGCCTCACCGAAAACCGATCTTTCCAATCTTCCCAATCCCCGATTCCCCAACAACCCTTAAATTCCTAACCCCAAGAAGGCCGGCAACGCACTTGTAACGCCTCTGGTGTTTCAAGTGTCCATGGGCGGTGGCGATTGCTTACCATCAGGCGATACGTCTGCTCGTTTCTCTCATAAAAAAAGTATGATACGAATATTCACAGACAACATCCAGAAATGAGGATGCCAGAGTTTCTATGTAATCTGGTCCCAACTTCCAATATGTGAGTTACATCATTGGATAGGTAATTTTGAGCTGAATAAAAGTTACTATGGCGCCAAGTCAGTCATGGCGTCAAGTTAAGCATACAAAGGGAAATAGGGACAGAAAAAGCGACTTTGGTTTATACTATGTAGTGAAGAGGTAAAAGTCACTTACCGTTTGTATACATTCGCGCATTCGTAAATATTAGCACGAAAATTAGAAACAAATTAAAAAGTATCTTCATGATTTATTTAGCTGCGCACTAACTAGTAGTTTTTATAAAAGATGATCTTATAATGGCGTCGTCAGTAAAATTTTCGGTATTTATATTGTGACATCGTTGGTATTTCGCTTTTCCTTGTTTTATTTTAAGCGCATCTTATGTATATATTATGGTAGTAAAATGGACAGGGGGGAATTTGAAAACCAAGCGTTCATCTATGCTAGCTAAGGAGGAGGCGGGCGCGTGAGAGAACAAGCCTCCTCACGCCCCAGCCGTCGCGAGAGACACTCCGGGCGTCGGGGATCGCGGGACGATCTCCGGCCACCGTAAGTGCGGGCCTGCGGACGGCGAGCAAGGGTAGCTCACCACCCGAACAGAACCAAACCCTTGCGTGCAGCGCGTCGCGTTCCGCGCGCGCCTCAAAGAGCCATCAGATCACTACAGATGGAGCCCAGTACGGATGATACCTAATCCGGAGCTGCGGACTACCTAGCGGGTTTACCGGGGCTCCGGCTCAAAAAGCAGGAGAAGGAACAGGGTGGTTTTTAGTCAGTAAGAGTCTGACACTCCCTCTCGCCTCGCCCTGGCCAGAGAAGACATTAGATGATTTGCCCTTCTTAAAAAAAGGGTGATACAACTGACCGTTGTAGAGTGACGTGGCGCAGTGGTGATCACCACACCATAGGCAGCTGTAAGTATTTGGCGACACACCCGACACGCAGGTGTAACGTGCACTTATGCTTCGATACGAATGACGATCTTACAGAGAGCTGACGTGATACAACGCTTGCGTTGTGCTTCGTCGTGTGAGTGAGGTAAGCCCAACTACTCCATTCTCTAATCTCCCCAATCTCCGAATCCGCATAAAGCTGACACTTGTAACGCTTCTGATGTTTCGATTGCTTACCAACAAGTGATCCGTCTGCTCGTTTGCAGGTGTATCCCACAAAAACAATATTTTACTAGACCTGGAGATCTCTTAGTAGCTGCACTTTCAGTCACTTGACTTTTTATAAGAACATCATCATGATGATCATTTTATGGTCAACTAAAACAGACGCGTCTACCTGTTGCTTCAAGAAGGTTTTAGCTAATACACAAGTGATCATGTGGCAGGAACAAGGAACTTTTACCTATAATATTATACTGAATCAAAAATGTATATTAAAATTAAACACAAATCAATCATGGCGTCCAATCAAAAACTCACAAACAAGTTACAAAATACAATCAATTTGTAATTACTGCATCATCTTCATATCATGTCGTAACTTATTGCGATCGCATTGCTTTCCAACCGACTTCAAAGAAATGGGAGGTCATGCTTTAAACTGATTGTATGGGTTAAGTATGTACGGGTCAGTAAACACGCATTAGTGGGTTCGGTGTCGAAATTGTTTAGAAGGACGGTGTATTGGTATCTTGACTTGTTAAAAAATAAACATACCAAATGCCGAATTGAGAACCTCCTCCTTTTTGGGAAGTTGGTTAAAAGAATTAAAGTAGTGAACGTGAATTTATTGTATGGTAGGTGCTACTCCTTCATCATCAACACCATCATGTCAGCCACAAGATGTACTGCTGACAATATTTGTCGGCAGTTTGCCAGCAGTAGTTTGTCAGTAATAATAGACCCTGACTCTATCCAGATCGGCCGGTTAGAAGTGACTCACATGCAACGCAGCGACTTCCCTGTTTGAAAGGGGAAAATAATCCAGTGCCCGCTCTAGGTAAAGCAAGAGATCCGGAACTGCAGAATGCGGACTTTATCGGGACTCCGACTCGAAGTGCAGAAGTAGGAACGGATCTTTTTTAGTCAGTAAGAGACTGACACTCTCTGTCGCCTCGCCCTAGGCGGGAGAAGTCATTGGATGTGTTTAAGTTTTGACTGTTAATAGAAAACTGTTGAAGGCAAATCCTCCGCCAACGTCGGTTCGATTCAACGTGTTCGATTGAACTCCAAATGCGTTGGTACTACGCATACAAATCAAGCACTATTTTGTCATTTTTTGGAAATACGCACTACTCTTTTCACTCCTAAGATAACAACCTCCTTATCTAGTAAAATTAAACTTTATACATAACCTAATAGAATTTAAAATCCAGTAGCATTATCAACAGTGACTGCATAAGGCTCGACCAAGGTTATCGGTAGAAAGGGAATAATAATGTCTTCAACTAAACGTTTTGTATGTCACGGACTGTTTGTGAACTTCCTTAGATTTAGTAAGGGTCCTTCTTACTAATATATATAAGCTGGTAAACGAGCAGACGGATCACCTGATGGTAAGCAATCGCCGCCGCCCATGGACACCCGAAACACTAGAAGCGTTACAAGTGCGTTGTCGGCCTTTTGAGGGTTAGGAATTTAAGGGTTGTTGGGGAATCGGGGATTGGGAAGGCGGGTAATTCGGTAACCTCACTGACAGGATGAAACACAACACAAGCGTTGTTTCATGTCGGTTTTCTGTAAGGCCGTGGTATCACTCTGGTCGAGCTGGCCCATTCGTGCCGAAACATTGCTCTGCCACGCTATTATGAAGTGTATCATACATATGTATATAAAAGTAATCGAATTATGCAATAAGCACAACTCCCTTATAATGAAAAAGTTGATTAAAAATTTGCACAATGTGTTTTTTTTAAATCCATCATTAATTACGACCAATATTTTTAAACAGTGTCAATGTCACACCAGAATCCTTTGTTCATACCAAGAAAATCGTAAAACCCAATAATACTTTGTCCCATCATTATTTTAAAACACAAATTAATATAATACAAGCATTTTTTACAATATTCATATTATATGATATTATAGAAATATCAATGTATTAAACGAGTGACTAAAAACGGTGCTGATTCATCGATATGGCATCTTTTTGCAAGAATTGAGTAAATTCTTCCGTAATCGAGTGGGGTACCTCGCAAAATTGGAAAAATCTTTAAGAAATACTTAATTTTGTTTCTACATTGCTTCATAGGTGTAATATTTGATGTGATTAGGTCTAGATTCTATCTTCAAGTGGTGCTTGAGCCGTATTATCCCTAAGGCAAACTAAGCAAGTAATTTTTTTTGAGGTGGAATATCATCCAATAATTTCTCCCGCCTTGGGCGGGCCGAGAGGAAATGTCAGACTCTTGCTAACTAAAAACCACCCCGTTCCCACTCCTGCTTTTCGAACCAGACCCCCGGCTGCTCTACTGGTGGTCTGATGGCTTTTTGAGGTGCGCATTAATACAGAGGCTGGTCTTGTAATTTTTTAATTAGTAATGTACGAAAAGACAGATCACCTGATGTGTATGTAAATCAACACCGCCTATGGACAGGTCCGCTATACTAGAGGAGTTACAAGAATATAGTCTTTAGGAAGGCCTATATATTAATTAGGAGTAGACACCAGCAAAGGCTTGTTCTCACTCGAAGAAGGAATGAGCATTAATCACCACGTTCAAGGCAGATTATGGCATGCATGTACCTATTCAAGGTTCATCAGTTTAGCTAAAACCTATCCAATGTATTAAAACATACGGAACACATTTCAATAAAACAATGAATAAACAAACCACATTTTTTGCTCCATCTTTGATTATAGGCACGATTCCACCATTTAACATGATTTTATAAAAACTTAATCGAACTTTATAATAATCATAAAAACAGAAATGTTGATACGGTGTTGATGTAGATAATTGTTTATAAATTTTCGTATAAAAACCATAGATTTTTGTGTCATGTATAAGATCCGCCTTTAATGTTATTTATACCCTTTTTTATACCAGACACATCACGTCCTTTATTTTTATATGTATGTTATAGCGGCTACACACCTTACGAATCAACTGTTCAGTCCAACTGTGTGTGTCCATTCAGCATGTATCGAAACAGAATCCACACAGCCTGTATCGACCGTAAGGTGTGTACCTGATGTAGTAGTGATGACCATTCTGACACAATTATAATAGCAGACTAAGGCCCCTGTACTTTACACTGTACAGTTAAATCTTAACTGGTGTCACGTGCATTAAGCAGGTCCTACTATTTTGTGATTTTGTGAAAAACATGAGTTTGATGATTGTTTGATTGACTGGAGAATGAAGTGTTAATTTAAACTCCAAACTTGAGTTGCTAACTCTAATTGACAAAAACTACCTCGTACCAACTCCTGCTCTATAGCCACTGTGTGTGGCTAGTCACCACCCACGATTGTATTAAAAACGCGAAAGTGAATATTATAACATTTGGGTCGAAGTTTGTTACTACATGTACTCACGCCCCTTTTCGAAAGGGTAGGCAGAGGTGCACATTATGCCACGTAATGCCACTGTACAATGTACACCCACCTTTCACAATTGATGTTGTAAGTCCTATGTAAAAGTGGGGTGAGTTTGTTACTCTTTCGCGTAAAGTTCAAAATTAAAACGTTCAAAAAGTCTAGATAAAATGCATGAAAACAGATAGAAGCTATTTAAATACAACGAAGTCTGAAATAGGGTAGATGACTAATTTTTATTTTAATATCCGTCTTGTAGATTTTTTTTAAATATTAATCACGTATTTTTTAATTTTCTTACGGAAACAAATACTTTCGAAGATATATCGATTTTAAATATCGCATGACGTCACTAAATGACGTATTTGCTCTGACTTCTAAACTTTGATTCGTTTCATCTAAATAATTATTACAAAATAAAAAAATACGTGTCTAATATTTTTTCATTACCTAACTGACGGACTAAATAGATTTTTAATTTTAATACCCCGTCATCATCCCTATTGTACCAAGTATAATAGCAATGGGCTTATTTCAAACAGAATAAAAAACATATACTAACCACGGTAGAAATACGAGTATCATCGATTATTGCAAAAATCCGCACTCAAAATATTTGTCGTCGGAATTATCGCTTAGGCACAAGCGAGGCCATAGCAGCAGCCTTATCAATCGGTATTCTATTTGCTAAACAAAAAATACCAACATTAAGTCAACATTGTTGACCTGATTTGTGTTACGTTTAACGTAACATCACGCCTTTTAACCGTAGAAGGGGTTAACAGAAGTGTAGATACTACTGAATTACCATTTTCAATAGTTATGTAAGAGCAATAATAAAACGTCTTTTGTTCCAAGATGGGTTAGCCAGGATTACTTTTTGTTGAAGGGAAAAATCATCCAATGAAAAAATCATTCTGAAAGAGGCGAGAGGTAGTAGTAATACTACCTCTACTACATTATATACCTCTATATATTCCTAATCCTGCTTTCAAGACAGTGCCCCGATAACCCGCTAGGCAGTCCGCAGCCCCGGATCGGCATCAGCCCTACTGGGTCCCATCTATGGTGGTTTGATGACTCATCCTTGAAACCTGATAACGCAAACGTTTGTCTACCCCCTTCCCTTTATGTAACACTCACTTTTCACTCTTTATGTATGTGTTCCACATAACAGAAGATGAAATACTTCAAATTATTGTTATAAACCTTACACCACTTAAATACGCACTTCTGCATACTTCTTCGGGGATTAACCAGTAGTGACCTCGTAACAAAGATCTTACTCATTCATTAATAAAATTATATTTACCCTCGGTTTCTCTAAATACCTAAATAAATAAAACTAAATCATTAGCAAACATCCCAATCCTAAATGAAGCGTAAAAAGATTTGCAAATATTTGCTCTAATCAAAACCATTAATGAAATTGAGATCAAGCCACAATTAGTTAACCAAATACATAGTAAAGTAAACATCATCATGACTTGCTTTCTGTTTGACGTAGAACTGTACAAAAAATATAATATGGAATTTAATTCAGTTATTAATTTTTTTCCCGCCTGAAAAAATGAGCCTAGGTATTTAGGAATCCGGAGCTGCGGACTACCTAGCGGGTTTACCGGGGCTCCGGCTCGAAAAGCCGGGGTGGTTTTTAGTCAGTAAGAGTCTGACACTCCCTCGCCCAAGGCGGGAGAAGTCTGGAAGGTATTTAGGAATACCATAGAAGAAATTAGGTATAAGTTTGTGAAACCTTTTTAACTTCATTATTCTTATTCCGATTCATTTACTCGTAAAATTGCCTGTTCCTACAGTGAATGCACCCATTTAAACTATACCGATTAACTCCAGTAACACCACACATAATTTTATTACATTTATAAAAAGTAAAAAAATTGACAAACTAACAACTACCGCATTTTAATACGATCGTTACCCATAAATATTTTCATGGTCACTGCCCACTAATTTGCACTTGAAACGCGTAACGCCAGTCTACGGAGCATCCCTCCGAACGTCTCATACCTTATACATAGAGGTACACAAACGTTACCTAACCAGTTAAATTATATTCATTGTGCACGCCGCACGTGAGAACTCGAGACCAGTGTGCGGTAAAAGATCGCGGAACGATGTTTGTACCGTGGGTCTTAGCAACCTTCATCGCCGCTGCGGCCGCGCGGTCCGCGTCCTCTATAGACTTCGCTCCCGTCAACGAATTCACCTTCCAACTCCTAGACAACACTTACGCTTTCCAAGAAAATTTCGGCACCAAAAACATTGCATTATCACCCTTATCAGTATGGAGTTTATTCGCGTTACTAGCCGAAGGATCGTCCGGTGAAACGTTTTCCGAACTAGTGAGTGCGTTGAGATTACCAACGGATTTAAGTAAAACTCAGTGCTTGCATTCAGCTGCGACCGATGTGTTGAAGTCCCAGTACCAGGATATCATAGTGAAAGGACAGTCGGCTATGTTTACTGAGTGTTCCACTAAAGTGCATGATGAGTTCTGTCAGTCTGCGTTGCGGTACGAGACATCGATTTACTCAGCTGAAACGAAGAACAGTACTGAACTAGCTCATGACATCAATGTGTTCATCTGCTACGCTACTGATGGGAGAATCCTCAACGCTGTGAAGCCTCAAGACCTTGACAACTTGCGTATGGTTCTGATCGATGCTTTGTACTTCAAAGCAAATTGGACGCATCCTTTCGACCCTACGCAAACCAAAGTCGAATCCTTCTACAACACACAAGGCAAGACAATTGGATCTGTGAACATGATGTACCACAAAGCTCCTCACAACGTTGGAGACGCAGACGAAATCAGTGCTCAAGTACTAGAAATGACATACGGAAAGAACGAGGAATTTTCAATGCTAATCATATTGCCATACGATGGAATTTCTGTTAAAACTGTGCTCCACAATTTAGCAACGAAATCTCAGAATTGGATGACGGATTTCAAGTCAGAAGGCGGTTTACCATCTATTGATACTTACATTCCAAGATTCAGGATATCTTCAAGACAGGATTTGATTCCTCCACTTATGTATTCGGGGATCACTTCAATCTTCGACAGAACGAAGGCTAAACTCCCTGGGATTGCAGACAATCCTCTTTATGTCACATCTTCTATACAGAATGTAGAAGTGGAAGTTAATGAAGAAGGGACGGTAGCTGCTGCAGCGACGGTAGTCGGTCTAGAAGATCGGATCCTTGGGCAGAGGTTCGAAGCTAATAAGGAGTTTATATTCCTAATCAAGCAGAGAAGTTGTAATGTTATCCTATTCGCTGGTGTGTATGGCGAGCCAGTTGTAGTATGATTGAAAGAAAAGTGATTTAAAAAAGTGATAAGTTGATCCTATAGTTGAAACTAACGGTCGTTTAAGTAAAGAATAGGAAGACTATACGACCGAAATGTGTTTTGAAAAGTCAGGTTTTTATCACTGTCGTTATTTAAAGAAGATATAATAATATGCAGACAGCGATATTTGTTTGCTGTCAATAATGCATTAAGGATAATAAATTACTTGCAGATAAAATTTTACAAGTGAATAACGGCATCTACATTGAGATTAATGAATATTTATATATTGTAGGACAAATTTGACACTTTTTATGTGTAAAGTAATATTTTTTTATCTCGACCGACATGTTTACGTCGTACCAAAACTAAGGCCCGTTTTGACCAACCTGTCTTAAATTTTAGGGAACTCCTTTAAAGAAGTTTTAGTTTTTGCCAACTTATAAGTGACACTTGACAGTACAAGTAAGGGGTAAGAACTGGAGCTGCAGACTGCCTTGTAGGTTACCGGGGCTCCGGCTCGAAAAGCAGGAGTAGGAACGGGGTGGTTTTTAGTCAGTAAGAGTCTGACACTTTCTCTCGCCTCACCTAAGGCTGGCGAAGTCATTGGATGATTTTAAAGAAATGAGGTTAGTTTAAGTGCTACGTCAAATTATTAACTTTTAGTTATGATTTGGTTCCGAGGCGGTTGGTTAAAGCGGCCATAATAATAATATTGTTAACATCATATTTACGTCATGCCACGCTTAGTTGATTCGTAAAGGTACATGTAAGTAGGTACGTGTATGGACACATTTTAAAATGAAGTGATAAATTAATAAAAGAGTTACCAAATTATGTAGCGAATATATTAAAACAAAAATGTATGTTATTGTACCATCAAAAATTATATACAGTCAACTGTTGTTAATTCGAAATTCAAGGGTCTCTTAAATATTGCCAATTATTGAATGCTCGGAAAATTAAATGGTCTGAAATTTGAACTAGGCTCAAAATGTAGGCATTTTTTATACCGATAAGTTCGAATTAAACGAGTCATTTATTAAAATTATCGAGTGTATAAAAAAAATATATTGATTTAGTTTGAAATATAAATAGATATTTAAAGGACCGCGTGATAACTTTAAATTGTAGAGAGGTTTGAATTAATGACAGAATTACGTACTTTTGTACTAAAGCACAGTTACCGATATTAAAAATTATATGTATTTCTTATGTGTACTGCCTCCAAAATGTACTGTTACTTCATCTAAAAAAATATTGCGAAGCAAAACGCATCGTGTTCCAAAATTGGTTAATGTCAAGGTCATTGTATTATTAAACTATAATTTATTTATTAATAATTCCGACGCTACCGTTATTTGTAAATATTGTGAATAATTAATTTGATAAATATGAAAATGACATGAATTATATTAGTAATTAATTTACTGCATAAATAAAACTATGTTTTAACTTGTGATATACGATAATAGGGATGATGACGATGACGGGGTATGAAAATTAAAAATCTATTTAGTCCGTCAATAAGGTCTTGAAAAAATATTAGATACGTTTTTTTTTTACTTTGATAAAAAGAATCAAAGTTTAGGAGTGGGAGCAAATACGTCATTTCTACGTATGAAATGTCCCAAGAAGTGACGTCATACAATATTTCAAATCGATATATCTTCGAAAGAATTTGTTTCTAATATTTTAAAATCATCTACCAAACAGACATTGAAATAAAAAATATACATATATGTAAAGATTATGTGAATCGCAAAAGTTTAAAACTTATTGCGATAATTTTACGCAAACTATGTTGTAAAGATTTTAAAAATCTAACCATGACTTGAAAACACCATAACTTAATTGCCATGTAACGATAGGCATAATTACTGTGAATAATTATTTTTTATAATTTAATTATAAGTGTGTAGTGTGTACCTATCATTAAGTTATTAAATGTTTTTTTTTATTTATTACTTGTTTTTGTTTGAAGATGGTCCTTTTATTGATTTGATACAGTGATTAATTTTATTGTATCAATCAGTTGTTTCAAATGGTTAAGTCATGTCTATTTTTGTATGACTGCCTCGTTGGTAGAATGGTCGCAGGTGCGACTGCCGGACAAGGGATCTCCGATGCAATCCGACCGGGAATACATGCCGTAACGTGCACCTCTGCCTAACCTTCAAGGATAAAAGGTTTGACGTTGTTGTTGTATGCACCTGCATCGTCATCAGGCTGCTTCTGTCCTCTGATAGTTTGGGAATGCATTCGTGATGCCCCTTTTGTCTGAAACAAGGCTTGTGCAATGTGTAGGTATTTCAACGTGTGAATGAAGTTACCGAAGACCCAATCCTCCACAATCCCGAAATCCCCTTATATACAATTATACATTCTTAAATTCCTAACCCCAAAAAGACGGCAACGTACTTGCAACTCTTCTGGTGTTACGAATGTTCGTGGTCGGCGCTGACGCATACCATCAGTGCTCCAGTACGAGTTGGCTTTGCCAACTTCAACGTGAGCCAACCTATCACAGTAAACTAATTAGAACTATGGGTACAGATGATCCGTACGCTCGTTTGTCTCTCTATCCCATAAAAAAATACAGCTAAGCCTACAAAGGAGCCAGTATGTATGTCTAACTGTCATACTCAGCTTTTTTAAAGACACAGAATAAAATTTGCATAATCCTTACGTAACAAAATAATTACTCGTGACAATGAGAAATGACTAATTACAGAGTGTATTTTTTTAATTTTGTTTCTTGACATTGGATTATAACAATGCTGTTGATGTAATAGTAATAAGCTTTTGACCTCCCCAAGGGCATTTAAAAAGTCATTAGTTAGTCGATCTTTATCTTAAATTAGTTTCAAAAAGTTTAGGTTATAAAATTAATCATTTTGTGTTTATTTTCAAGGAGTTAGGTTTAGATGTATGTAGGTGGAGGTATTTAGTGTTGTTAGTGATGAATAATAAGCTTGACTTGATAATTGGTCACGGGTGACAATTGTCTTGCGCATAGAATAATAGTAGTACTATTCCCGGCGGGATCCAAGACAGTCATTCATGTCCCTGGGACGCGCCGGACTTCAGTGTTCCGGTGTTTCATGGTTGTATCTACTGTAGATCCTGGCTTACAGGAGTTGCAGCGGTATGAAAGGATGCGGGGGGCTTGTCCTGAAAAAAAAGTAGTACGTCTATCTTAGATTTCATTCTTGGGTCTACTTGGGATAAAATCTGTAGTTGCATAAAAATAATTGCAATTAAAGTCGTTAAAACAGCTATATGTTCTTTCTGAGAATACTACACACATTTTTTTAAGGAATAGGGAATAAGGGTGAATCATCCAATGTCTTCTCTCATCTTGGACGAGGCGAGAGAGAATAGTTCTGGTCGGGCGGCGAGCTACCCTTACTCGCCGTACGCAGACCCGTAGGTTTATATTATGCTAGAACTGCATGTTCAGCCCATTTCCGTAACCGTGAGTTTACTTTACGTTTAAATAAAATATCGAACTAAACTCTATCTCAATGCTTGTGAGAATAATATCGAGCAATGATAAACGAGAATGTGATCGAGCTTACTTCGATAATTCTTCTATTCTGCTGTTCTTTGTCAACTACGGTTAGCACAAAGCAGATAATCGTCACTCCACCTAACTAGCATTACTTTATTCTAAGTTTACTTAAGATGCATTATGCTAATTCAATTGTGCAAATAAACAAAATATCAATTACCCTTGGCCTTATAACCTTCTATCTAGTATTTATAAATATCTCAAAAACAGCAGCCTAGGATACCCTATAAGGCTACATATATAATTAAAAAAAAAAAACATAATTTAGACTCGATCAAATCGATTTCAATAATTATAATCGATTCGTCCTAGAATCGATACAAGAAAATATTAAATTAATTCGTTTAAATATATATTTCGTAATTGAAACACCTGTTATAATTATTATGAAATATAATAATTTATGTTCTTTATGTACTAATGTTTATGTATACTATATATTATTTATAATTATAATGTTCAGTGGAAGTTCATAAGGTTATCAATTTGAATTATTTATTGCAACGTTAAAGATTCAAATTTTCAAAAAATATTATATGCTTTGGTTAAAAATTTGCAAAAAGAATCTGCCAATTCCAAGGTATCATTTTGAGTTTACACTACTGCCGAGTTCAATGTTATAATAATCAGATAAAATAACTAAAATAAGTGGAGTTTTTTTTTTCGGTATAACTTGGATACAAGTTTAAGTGTGGGAGAGCCATGCTTCCGCACGAATGGGCCGGCTCGACCGGAGTGATACAATGGCCTCACAGAAAATCGACGTGAAACAACGCTTGCGTTGTGTTTCGTTGTGTAAGTGAGGTTACTGGAGACCCAATTACCTACTTTCCCAATAATTCTGAGAGGGAAAACCATAGAAATTATAAGTCCAGGTTTCCTCACGATGTTTTCCTTCAGCGTTTTTCAGTGGTGTCTAAATAATCTTAGAGTGTACATATAACTCGGAAAATGTCACTTGCAGTTGGTAGGTTCCAAATCCGCGCTGTCATGCATGAGAAGTGGGGCGTCTTAAATCTCCGGACCACTAAGACTAGCATTAGACATTTATCATTTACTTTTTTTAATGGAATAGGATGCAAACGAGCAGACGGATCACCTGATATGATGGTAAGCGATCAACGCCGGCCAAGGACAGAAAACCTGACATCTATTAGGTCATCCATTTTTAAAGCTAAAAACTAAACTCTTAGACTCAATGTCAAAACAATTATCTACAAAGGATTGTATAAAGATACAATCCTATCTCATTACTACATCACTGCATCGGAATCGTGACCTAAACGACAGACAGATGTCAGACCAAATCGTGACTATTTAATAGTCGGTACTTAAGAGCTATTTTGCCTTGACTAAGTGATTATTATTATGTCTTTAATGAGGGTTCTTGAGTCGCGTGTGGCGCTAGTGTAGTTTATAGGCTTCTATGTCATTTTGTTTGCAGTTTTATTAAGTGGTGTTTAAGTACTCGTACAAGACTGATGCGAAGGTTTGAGTATTGGGTAAGAAATAAATATTACGTTTTTTACGAGGTTTTATATAAGTATTTTTTGACGTTGTCCCACACAAAGATTTTCTCCTGTGTCGTAAGTGCGTTAACAATTATTTCATATGCACATGACATCCAAACCCGAAACAACAATTTGTGGGTCACACAAAGAGTTCGCATTCAAACAAGGAGTACGTGCGGGAATCGAACCCGCTACACGTTGCACGGCAACTAATTGCACTGTCAGACGTGCAGTCAAATAAATATGTTGATTGTATTTCCAATAGTTACAGGGATTCTGGTTAACCACTCAATGTAGTGCAGTCCGTAAGCTGAAAGCGCTAATGATATAATATATATCATACAACATACGACTTAAAGTTCAAATTTAAATGACAATTTAATTGCTATGTTGGAGTGGTGCCGATTATGTCCTTAAAATTAATTACAACACTTGACGATCTGTAATTGAATATGTACATAAACTACTGCACTGTAATATACAGCCTGATTTGTTTTATCACCATGTTTTTTTACCTTTACCAAAATTAAATGTCTTTTTTAAAGACCTATCCATAGACACTCTTCACGGATATGTTAGCTGAAAAAAATATTTTTAATCGGTTCCATGTATGGAGTTTTTAAAATTTAAATTTATTAATTTTTAGTGGTTACCGAAATACATCACCTATAAAGTTTCAACTAAGTAGGCCCAACAGTTTGAAAAATAAATGGCTGTGACATACGGACGGACAGACAGACATGACGAATTAATAAGGGTTCAGTTTTTTGCCATTTGGCTATGGAACCCTAAAAAGAACATTAAAAGGATCAGATTGACTTTGATTTGACGAAAGTCGGTGTTTCTCATTATTGTTGGTTTCTTATTTGACACCGACCTCCGAAATAAAAGTTATTTTGACCATTTTAGTGTTCTTTTTAACCGTATTTTCTTCAGAGAAGTTTTATATATATATCATTTTTTTATTTAAATAATGCCATGTTTGAATGATAACTCTGAAACCATTTGAACTCTCAGAGAAAAATGGACTGGTGATAAAGAAAATCAGCCTGTATAAAAGACAGTCCAATAGATGAACAAGTTCGCATAACCTTTACTCCATAGCCTGAAGCTAAACCAATTTTATTTTTAAACTCAATAATATTCTAGTCAAGTACTTTACAAGTACTTGCCATTCGACCAAATGTCGCAGAGAATGGTATTACGAATCCAGTATATCCTAACCTTGAAATGTTAAGGAGGATTGTTAAATGAAAGGTCAATTTATACTGGTGGTATAGTTTATATTTTTTTTATATATAAATGTTAACAAGACTTGCATTCTGATGTTTTTGAAGGTGATGCGTGGAATGTTGAACTATTTACTTATAATTTGTAGTTTATTGCACAAAGTTTGTTAATTTTAAAGGGCAGAAATTTCAGTCACTTATGTTATTCCTGGATTCTACGAAATAAATCTCACTAATATCAGATTTGCCATAGTCACACAGGTGTTGCTCATAATCTTACGGTCCCTGCTGTGAATTGAACCTAGGCTAGTTACCTATAAGAACAGTTACATGTAGAGTGAGCTTTATAAATATTAATCGTATAAATAATCCTTGATAATTAAATTATTAAATACAATACGGGCCGTGTACAGAAATGCTGCTTTCTGCAACAGGCCCTTGACCCAATCATCTCTTGAACGTTAACCTATTTATTATTACGGAAATAGAACGAAAATGTCAATACATATTACATGGATAACAACACTTATGGCTTACCATCAAACTACCCATCTGTTTGCTTACCACCTGTTCCATAAAAAAATGTAATACAGCCATACTAAAAACCACAATATCGATAGGAATAAACCCTAACAACCAATAAACTCGACCAATAAGGTAAACATAATTATGTTTACAACGGAAAACATGATAAAAATATATTTCGCTTTACTTAATATGCCAAAGTTCCGGAATCCGCATTCAAAATATACTTAAAAGTAGTTCAATACATATAAAAATAATGACATTCTTTACTTAATTAATATTTCCTACACAAAATATTTAACCAAAATACCTTTTGAATACGTTTACATATTCAAAATTGTGTATGTCTGTCTGCTACGCTTTTACGCTGAAACAACTGGATTGGTTTTGATGAATTGTGTCATGGAGATACATAGCATATAAGGATGGCTAACTATGTAGACTTAAGCGCTTTCGCGGAATTGGTATATTTGCCCAAGCGGGAGGATTTAGGAGGGGTAATTGGGCTAGTAACCTCACTCACACAACGAAACACAGAGCAAGCGTTGTTTCACGTCGGTTTTCTGTGAAGCCGTGGTATCACTCCTGTCGACCCTTCGCATTGGTGCCGAAGCATGGCTCTCCCACACATAAAGTACAGACTCGAGCATAAAAACTGCTTAAAACCATACAAAAATAGCAATTGTATTATTATTTTTTATTTCACACACGAATTACATTAGGTATACGTGTTGAAATGACGTCATAATATTATGTAGGTATAAAAACTCCGTTTATTTTTAACAAAATTATGTATAACGCCTTGAATGCCGGACCTAAGAACTTATATGAGCATTCTACCTAAGGATTTTTGTAGAAATACCCATTATTTGTTTTATTTTTTTAGTCTAATTTAATCGCTGGTGCTAAGGAAAAAGGATAATGTATTTTTTTTTTTAATATATAATAGGTACCTAACACAGAATTAACGGAAAAGTCATTCTACTACTTTATTATGTCGTTTTTGAGCCATTAATGGAGATGAGGACGGGAAAGATGAAAGAGGATTATTCAATTTTTACTAACTTAAAGCTATTCAGTAACCTTCTTTTTTGAGGTGGGAAAATCATCCAATGACGTCTCCCGCCTTGGACGAGGCGAGAGGGAGTGTCAGACTCTTACTGACTAAAAACCACCCCGTTCCTACTCCTGCCTGTCGAGCCTGAGCCCCGGTAAACCCGCTAGTTAGTCCGCAGCTTCGGATTAGGCATTAGCCCATCTGTGGTGGTCTTATAGCTCTTTGAGGCGCGCGCAGAACGCAAAGCACCGCACGCACGGGTCTGGTTCTGGTCGGGCAGACTATCGACAACCAAATCAATGGATGACGTCATAAATATCCTGCATCGGTTAGAAAATCCCAACGAACAACAGTTGGGCAGAAAGCCCACCAGCCACGATCACCTCGCCTGGTCAGAGGATCCTTCTTGTCTTAGGGAACTTTACTCTCTGTTCCCTAAATAGGTTTATAATTGGCAATATCTTCTACACACTAGTAGGTATATCACAGTAGGTAGCGCGTGGCATTATACAGTTTTTACCGACCAAAAACACGTGAGTTTATGCAGGTTTAAGCTAAAAACAAAACTAAATAATTTAATGAACATTCCGTCGTCGTCACGCCTTTAATCCCCGAAGGGGTAGGCAGAGGTGCACATTATGGCACATAATGCCAATATACACCCACATTTCATAATTTATGTTGTAAGTCCCATGTAATAGGTGGTGAGCCTATTGCCATATACCGGGCACATTTCCAGACTCCGTGCTACCACTGAGAAATTTTCAAAAAACCGAAAAAAGCCCAGCAATACTTCGCCGGACCCGGGAATCGAACCTGAGACCCCTTAGCCGGCAGTCGCACTTGTAACCACTCGGCCAACGAGCTAGTTCCTTCAGTATAAAATCTCGCAAGCTTGCAATAAATTGATGTTAATATCAGTACATGGTCGTTTACATAACAATAAAAGAATTTTATGATGACGAGGACTATACATCGTTTGTTATTGTATTTATCACGTAGGTATTATGTACAGAGACCTATGTAAGATTTCCTGTATCGTATAGACGTGTTATATCCGATATGTTCTGCTAATAAGTGCTAGCAAATGCGAAGTTCTGACGTGCCTGATTTTTTTGAGGGTGGAAAATCGTCCAATGACTTTTTCTGCCTTGCAGCAGCTAAGCTATTCTGTAACTTTCAAGTCGCATGATCCAAGTGTACTCGATTGCGGTATAGTTATAGAATATCCTAGCAACAGTAAGAACAACATGGTTCTTAGTCAGTAAGAGATTGACACTCCGTTTCGCCTCACGCAAAGCAGTAGGAGTCATTTAATGGTTTTCTCTCTCAAAAAAGGTACCTGCTGGATGCAGGTTACTTTCAGCTTCGATTTACACTAATCTGGAAGTCGCAGGGGAGGAAGGCTTATATTCATCATATGATGGTGATATATGGGGATATGATAATGATATATGAGGTTTATATGAGGTTTACATGAGGTCGCCGCGTCATGTGTCGACAGTCGCATCGACATAATAATTAGTTTACTATGTCTCACCAAAGTTATAATATAAAAATAACAGTGTCTTCTGTGGGAGAGAAACCCTTCTTGGGTAAATCCTCTGGTGTTGCGAGTTGCCTATGGACGCCGTCGATTGCTTAATATCAAGCCCGTCTGTTAGCTAGCCATATAAAATTGTAACAATATTTCTTCCCATGTACATTACAATACATAGCAATATCGTAAACTATATTGGACCTACTTATTAACAATCACACATGACTGAACATCGAGCTATACATAACCAGTTTATCATGGACTCGCTTTGTATAATCTTTTCAAACATTCGACGGTCAGTTTATACTGGTCAATCTTAATATGTATGTACATAACCAATTTATCATGGTCTCGCTTTGTTTTTTTTTTTATGAAACACGCCGGTAATCGAGTAGACGTATCACCTGATGGTAAGCAATCGCTGCCGCCCATGGACACTTGAAACACCAGAGGCGTTACAAGTACGTTGCCGGCCTTTTGGGGGTTGGGTATTTAAGGGTAAGGAATCGTAGATTGGGAAGATTGGGAAGGGAGGAATTGGGCCTCCGGTAACCTCATTCACACAATGAAACACAACGCAAGTGTTGTTTCACGTGGACTTTCGGTGAGGCCGTGGTATCAATCCGGTCAATTCTTGTATAGTCTTTTAAAAAATTCGACGGTCAATTTATACTGGTTTTGCTTAACTTGATGTGTATGTGTGTGTACGTGAAACAAAGCTATCTAAACGTGCATATATCTTAAAACAAAAGCCATGGGATTTTACGAGGGTATTATCTTTCAATTGTTAGCCGTTATGGTTGAGGAGGCCGCGTACTAAATTGAATTAGCATCTTTTAGAGTGATGTAAAAAAAATTTAGGTAGGTTAAGATTTTTTTGTCAATGTTGTTTCGTTATGTAATGGTACCTATTTATATGTAGTTTTATGTGTGTTTGCTCTGTTTCCATGTTTCGTAAATTCCTTCTTAGCTTTATTCTAGTTACCTACTAAAATGATAGAGTGTAATCATAGATCATAGTAGTAAGTATCATTTATCAGTAAGTACCTAAATGAATTTATTTATTTTATTTAATTCAAAAGTTACAACGGTAGACAACCAATTAAAGCAACTTATATACATAACTAAAACATAATTAAACAGGAATTAACAGCATTCATAAGTTCGCCTCGCAGTACTTCAGGCATTCCGACAAAATCTCCTTCCATCCATCCACGAACAGATCATTTGTTGGATTTGATGATGAAAGTCATATCTTCCTTGTTATTTAAAAAACACTTTAATACATAATTAAACTATAATTGATAAGTAATGTAAGTACTTATCAATAGTTATGTTATTATCAAATGCCAACGCAAATAAATAAAATCTAATTGAAAAAAAAAAACAAAATATCAGTCTTTAGAAGAAGAAAATCAGTTTGCTGTTTATAATATAAAAACATTTGCTCATTTTTATAATACCTTTTGGACTTAGGCTCCTAAACTACACGCCACACATAATGCCATTGAAAAGGGAACGGCTCCAATTTGTTAAATCGCGATAAATGCCCGTACTTACACCGCAGGCGTTTGAGCAATGAGTTCCTACCATACAGACACGATGGTGAACACAACAGCTATTGTATGGGTTTTGCAATGCTTTTTGTTCTTTAAGAAGTTAATAAGTAATTGGTTTACCTTGGAAAATCACTTGTATTTAAGGATAATACTTGGAATAATTTGTATTCACTAAAAATCCGATAGTTTCCTTCTAGCTGATTTTAATTTGATAAAAACCTATAAAAGTAGCGTAGTTGAGAAAATATTGTATTTATCCATGTGTCGTATTTAAATATTTTCAAAATATTAATTAAAACGTGGACTATTTAAAAAAATAAGTGATTGAGCTTACATTAAATTGTAAATAAATAATTGCGATCAACGCCATCTATTGATTATATCATGAACTATTCTGGAGGTGTGAATATTGCTAATGAACTTTGTAGTCTAGACTTCGGATGTGTAATTAGTTATTATATTATTCATAGATGTCGCTGTTAACGTTAAATCGTTTTACAAATTATAATAGGAGGCGCTTGATGCTTCTAGCGTAGCAGGTGTACTCAGACCACGGTGACGAATTTCCACTAGGTGATCTGATTAGTATAGTAATATTTTTATTTCTTGCTTAGATTCTTTGTCCTACTCGTAGGTCTGTATGAAGAAGAATTTTTTGGGGGCGAGAAAATGTATAATGTTTTTGCATGGACTGGAAATCGAACTCAAGACTCGGCTTGACAGTCGTACTCACTCAACCAATGCGGCAGTTTCGGCAAAAATACATTATTGCTTTTTCTGTCAAAAATATCGTTGTGTGAGTGAGGTTACCGGAGGCCCAATTACACCCCTTCCCAATCCCCGATTCCCCAACAACCCTTAAATTCCTAACCCCCAAAAAGTTAGCAACGCACTTGTAACGCCTCTGGTGTTTCAAATGTCCATGGTCGGCGGCGATTGCTTACCATCAATCAGGTGATCCGTCTGCTCGTTTACCGGCTTATTCCATAACGCGAGAGACACTCTGGACGTCGGGGATCGCGAGACAATCACCGGCCACCGTAAGTATGGGCCTAGACGCAAGTAAGGGTAGCTCGCCGCCCGACCAGATCCAGACCCGTGTTTAAGTTACGTCGCGTTTTGCGCGCGCCTCAAACAGTCATCAGACTACCACGGATGGGGCCCAGTAGAGCTGATGCCTGATCCGAAGCTGCGGACTACCTAACGGGTTTACCGGGGCTCCGGCTCGAAAAACAGGAGTAGGAACGGGGTGGTTTTAGTCAGTAAGAGTCTGACACTCCCTCTCACCTCGCCCAAGGCGGGAGAAGTCATTGGATGAAGTTCCCCCCCTCAAAAAAAAATCCATAAAAAAATCACAGATACGATCTAACACACACGTTTTTAAATACCAACTTCCACGCGGGTTTTTCCGTATCATCGAATGTAGGTACTTATAATAGGTAACATAATAACAACAAGGAAATAACAATTAATATTCTAAAATTATGATTAGGTATGAGAACGTGACTGCATCGATGTTTTAGTGATTGTAAACACGATCAGCTGTGTGTGTGATGACAGCAGTACTTGCCCTTCTTAGTACGATTTTGATTAACGTTGAACGAAAACAAACTGAGAGCGCGTTCGGCGCTCTGATAGGTTGGTTCACTCACACCGGCCAATCACAGTGCCGAATGCGATCTAACTAAGCTGTGAGACTATGTGACTGTTTCCACTGATACTAAGCTATGTAGCTGTGCGAATAAGATGCGCCGCCGCTAGTAGGTGTGCGAGGAAGATGCGCAGCTTGAGTATCCGATGTATCGATGTATGCCATGCCATCCCTAGCACACATCTAGGTATAGCACGCATTCATACCACACACATTTCCATATAAAAAAAGGTATCTTAGTGGCGCCCATTTTCACCAGTGCTAAGCTATATGTACTAATGAATATGATTGGTGGAAGCCAAACGCATCCACAGCAACGTAGCATAGCACATATTTGGTGGAAAAGCGCTTTTGAGTAAAGGAAGCCTATTATAAGCCACATTGCGCACCCCCTATTCCATGCGACTTACTTATAACACAAATGGTGAAAAGTGTGTGTACATTGTATAGCGGCATTACGTGCCGTAATGTTCACCTCTGCCTACCCCTTCGGGGATAGAAGGCGTGACGTTGCTTAGATTATCACAGTTAATGTTGCAACCACTCAGACAACAAGACAGTGTACCTATTATCTTATATGAACATCTCACCATAACCTCATTAATTATGTGGTCGGTACTGTGACTGTCTTAATACTTACCCATGTATAAGTACTATATTTGGGTCAAGATTTCTGTAAAACGTTTGTAAATAGACAACAAAGATAAGTCTATATGTTGCCTCACCAAATAGTACTTCTATGATTGTTCTTTTTTCATGGTATAAGCCTGTAAACGAGCAGACGAATCACCGAAACACCAGAGGCGATATAAGTTGGTTGCCTTTTGGGAAGTTAGGAATTCAAGGGTTGTTGAGGAAACAGGGATTTAGAATATCTCCTGTATTTGGGCTTCTTGTAACCTCACTCACTCAACAGTTTTCTGTGAGGCCGTGGTATCACTCCGGTCAAGCCGGCCCATTCATGACGAAGCATGGCTTTCCCATACTTAAAATTTAATTGTGTTTCTATGCTTTTGCTATTATTCAGTTGGACGGAATGAAAAATAGGTAATTACACCCTTAGCTTATAGTTTGTTTACAAATATTTCAATCGAGATTTAATGAATTTATACCCCTTGTTCGAATGAAGGGGCTTCAATTATTCTCCGGATTGATTTCGATCATGGTAGCCAATCTGTCTAGGTAGATCGACTTGCTACGACGGAGATTATTATAGTGCACAAGTGTGTGCGCAAACATAGATGCACTCGCTGTTCTATCACTCTCTAAACCCGATGGGACGAACGGTATGACCAAAGAGAAGTCAAACGCAGGATCAGCGGCTTTAAGTGGTTTCCGAGCCACGGGGGTGAAACATGTTAGATGTCCAGTGTTGCATATTCATAGCACGCTTATTTCCATAGAAAAAACTTAGCTGTGTGAAGGAGCATAAGTATCAATCTACTTATTTCCTCAAGGCGGAGTAGTAGGTTCAAACTAATAATATTAATATGTTATCAGGAAATATCACTCGTCACTGTCAACTAAAAACAACTTTGGGTTTTACCAAAGATAATCCCAATCCCAATATACGCTTTCAAAAAACCTTTTAAAAACAAATATCTACCTACATGAAGAGCCTACCTACAATTTTATTTGAACACGTTCTGTTTATCTGGGGCGGACATTGCACTTTGTTGCAACTTTCACAAAGAATTTGCATACTGAAAGCGAAACGAATGACAGGAAATAGTTAATTATATTGTTTATACTTTAATGTTGTATATTAGAGTTTTGTTGACCCTATTTATTTCAGTGTGCAATAAAATCGGTCACTATCATACTCAGAATCATTTAATAATTACTTAACCCAGTCCCTAGTAGTTTTTACTAAGGAATTGTTTAGGTTTAAGTAATAATTAACTGTCTCTGACAAGGCAGGAAACGCCCGGTTTAGACACGGTAGAGCATACGGTGGTAGTGTACCCTGTGTGGACTGAGCACCGCCGTGTCCTCAGGGATGTGGTCGGCGACGGCGACTTCTAGCATCCAATCCAAAGTCATTGAATGATTTTCCCCGATATTTTTTGGCGTAATGTCAGCTAAAAATTCAAGGGTTGACTTGTAACCAATACATGTCTTGAGACATTTGCGCCCTAATGTATCCTTGGCTTAAACTGGCGTATCATGCAGTACACACAATCTTCACGGTAAAATCCAAACTGACGTATTGGTAATACCAGCAGAAACCCCTATGTCCCCAATACATGGATTTACTTATGTGACGCGGTTTTGGTTTAAAGTGTATGCATAGGTATGTGTACATTGTATACATAACACTTTGTTGTTAAAAATTGCAACAAAATAGTTTAAGTTCAACTTGCACTTGAAAACATTTTCGTCAGTTCCCATATACCTATCTATTTTAACCTCTCGTATGCCGTGTATAAGATAACAATAGAAAACACATTGTGTCTCGCGTGAATCCGCGTTTGGGCCCTCGAAGGCTTAAAAAGAATATGAGTTTTATGGAGTACTAGTTTTTGCCAGCGGCTTCAACCACGGTCTCATTGGATAAAACGTAACCAGACTATACCTACGCCTGTTCCAAATTACACCCTGATCCCTTCAGCCATTTTGACATGATTGAGTAACAAACATACACACAAGCACATAAACACGCAAACTCACAAACATTCGCATTTATAATATTAAGTAAGATTTATAATTAAATATCCAAGAAGACATTATGTAACAGGAAAATTAAACTACAGGTAACTCAGAAACATTAATGAATGATTACTTAAACTATACCTTAGTAACGATTTTGTTCCGAAAACAATTGCTTGGGTTAAGTAATCATTTAATGACTCTGAGTACGGCAGATAAAGATAAATATCTGGTTTCCAAAACATGTTTATAGTTTAAAGGTCGAACGTGCAGAAATCTAAGATCGAATTCTACTTTTTGGATATCAAAATATTTAAAGTACACAAAAAAATCTTAAAGATGTAATTTGTGATCGTTTGTCGAGATGGCTCCTTCAAGGACGAAGTTTTATGGAGATCAATGGTTTTTAGTACTGTATTGATTATATAGTATAGTCTTATCATAGTCATATTATAATAGTCGCGAATCTAATGACAAACAATGATTGTCATCAGATTGAATGAAAACATCGCGTTATCATGACGCACAGTAATTTCTCTGCGTAGCCTGTAAAGCTCTAAAAAAAGATGTCTCGTTCTATAATAATTTCTTTCGAGTCTTGCATACAAAACGTACCTACTTTTTTCTGGAAGTAAAAAAGGTAGTTGACACCCATTAACTCAAAGGAAACAAAAATGGTAAGAACTGTATGGCAAGATCGTAAAATTCGATCGCCCAATGGAAATAATTCCTTTTATTATCCTTCAATGATATCTTTAATAATTTCATTGCGGGATACAAGAGAGTGGGTAATTGTAGAACAAGACAAGAATAACGGGCCTGTCCCAAAAATATCCATCGCAGAAACCGATATATTTCCAAAAACCACGATGCAGTAATATTATTACTGTTAACATAAGTCAACAACAATAAATGAACGGAACGTTTAAAACATTAATCGACACAGTACATTTACATGTTACGATTATTTCTTACGAGCTACCCATATTATTATACACATACTACATAAACACAAACTTAAATATGCAGTCCACAGCGGCGCTAGTTTCTTCACAACGGATTAAGAGTGCTTTTCCACTAGAGATGTGCTATACTACGTTGCTGTGGATGCGTTTGACTTCCACCAATCATATTCATTGGTACACATAGCTTAGCACAGGTGGAAACGGACTCGGCTAAACTATGTTTTTTATATGGAAAGATGCGTGCTACGGATGTGTGCTATGGATGCGTACTATGAATGCGTGCTATGGTTGTGTGCTATGACAAGGGACTCGACTAATTTCAAGCCATGCTAGGAGTAGCAGTGTGACAATCGCCGCGTCGTGTGTCGCAGAATACTGCTCATGAATATGAGCCTCTAGCATGGCTTGAAACTAGTCGAGTTCCTCGTCAAACAGTTACGTGAGTAAGCCGATAACATAATAATTAATTTAGTATGTCTCACGAAAGTTATAATAACATTATCAAGGATACAGGATATACTTCGTCAATCCATACATAAGAGATGTACTGCCTGCTTTGTAAGTCCTTCGTGACTAATATTATAAATGAACATGGATGAACAATACATTACGAGTATAATGTAGTCACGACTTCATTTTGTTTTAATCTAAATGACTAAGCTATATTTTAGTATTATTTTGCTCTTCGTACTATGGATGGACCAAAGTTCTTGAATGAGGTAATGAGACTTAATGAACTGGCCTTCTGGTAATTAAGGTTTTCCCAAAAAAGTCACTATCAGAATTTGGTAAATACGTACGATTGTATGTTGTATATAGGTGAGAGAGAGACGACCAATCTAATAATCATTAAAGAAGGCTATATAAAACAGGAGACGTCTTGAGGCTGAGATGATAGTGGTGTTACTTTTTGAAGTCCTTCGTCATGATCTTTGAACATAAACTGGTGGATAAATCAATAAATAAATGTAACTGAAAGTTTATTTAATAGATGAACCCCAGAACTGTTTTATGCAGTACTAGCAAACCCGGCGAACTCCGTTTCACCACCAGTGATTTTACTCGTTTCCCTGCCTTTCTCTTAAATTTTTCCTGAATTTTCTTTGCTCTAAACCTCACGTAGCTCGAGACATTTAAACGAATGCAAAACTGTAATTTCGGTTCGTGCGTTCTGGACTATTTTTTTTTTTTTTTTATTGTTAAATGGGACGACGTTTGGCCGCTATCTCACCTGATGGTAAGTGATGATGTGGCCTACGATGGAGCACGTCTGCCCATTAGCAACCTATTCACTCGGATATACTTATGACGTCAGGAAAGAAAATCCGACTTATTTTTAAATTATAGATAGAAGATAATCCCCTATAGATATATGTCCCTAGATAGATTTAGTCCCTATTTTAAATGAGATCCGGAGTGAAAAAAAAACATTTGAATAATGCCAATTGTTCTCATAGCTTAATGCACGATTCCGACACATCTCCGTCGGTATAGGAGCAAAAAAACTGAATTTCCACCTCGCATCACGACCATGACCTTCGAATAGCATATGCAAATATCTCAAGGTTAAACTTGTTACGAACAATTTAACATCCTATTGTAATAGTAATAAACTTGATTTTGGTTAATAATAGCAACAAATTCAATAAAAACATAAGAATCTGAACATTTGTTTATCAAGTGGAGTTCCACAGGGTTACATCGTTCGTCCAACTTTTTTTTTGCAACGTCACGCCACTTATTCCCATAAGGCACATTACGGCACGTAATGCTGCTATACAATATACACCCATTTTTTACCATTTATGTTTTAAGTCCCATGTAATAAGGGGTGAACCTTATACCGAGCACAATTGAAAAAAAAGCCTGTAATTCTTTGTCCGACCCGGCAATCGAATCCGAGATCCCTTGTCCGGTCGCGCTTGCGACCACTCGACCAACAAGGCAACGTCTCAGATTTTCCACTGTACTCATATTTTCTATTTATAGCCTATTTACATAACAAAATAACTATTGATTCAACATTTCCTTGAACTTAATGTTGAATCCTTAACAGGATATAAATTATAACTTGCATTCGCATGTGATAAAAGATCACCACCTTGGATAAGTAGCAAAAAATACTAATATTCAGCTATAAGTATAGCTGAGTAGTTTGTTTATTCCGATTTGAATAATTATTGTGTGTTGGATAGTGCTTAGAAAGGCTATAGAACATCACACTATTCTATAGGTCAAGAAGCTAAGCAGTGGGTGATAAATTATGGAAATACAAATATAACTCATGTCTCGGTCTCTCATTTACACTTAAACCACTGTATCGATTTGAATATTTATATTTGTGTTGGATAGTCTATTTATTGACAAAGCAAATAATGTATATTACATCACGCTACGATCAATAGGAGCCGAGGAGAGCGTGTAAAACCGCATGAAAGAAGCTAGTGGCTTATAAACTTCGAAAACCAATGCCATTACAAGACTTTAATCTAAAAAAAAAAAAAAAACTAGTAGACAGAGGTGCAAATTACGGCACGTTATACCGCTATACAATGTACACCAATTTTTCACCATTTTTGTTCTAAGTCTCATGTAACAGGGGGTGAGCCAATTGCAATATACTGAGCACAATTAAATACCACTCCGTGCTACTACTGAGATATTTACGAAAAACTAAAAAAAGCCCAGTAATACTTTGCCCGACCCGGGAATCGAACCCGAGACCCGTTGTCCGGCAGTCGTATCATTCGCGACCACTCGATAACGAGGCAGTCTTTTAACCTTTTCAAGATTTTAATCATATTGACCGTAACCTAATTGGCAGAAAGCCAGGAGAAATACCTTAAGAGAATACAAACGACCAAGGAGGTCTAAAGCCTATCCAAGGTCTTTGCAACAAAGAATGTTTCCTCCCATACTTAGGCCGATCATTTACGTTATTATAAGATTGCTTCCATTGTGTTTTTCTTAGATAATGAATGAATACAAATTGGTTTGTCGACAGATTAATTGGATCACGTTAAGGTCAATGATTTCTTTAATGTGTATCTTCCGATTTTGGCTGTTATATGAATGACTGTAAGTGTCATTTTTAATCTAGGTGTAAGAAGTGCGAAAGTGGGATGTTTATGTGTAACTCTTATCTAAATTATTGCATTTTATTTAGTGGCTTCTGCCCGTGGCTAAGCTCGCGTTCCCGTAGGATGGGCTAAAGTAAAAGATGAAAAAGAAGTAGCCAATGTGTTATTCCAGACCACAAAGGTTAACTATCCCTGTTCCAAATTGTATAACGATCCTTGTAGCAGTTTTGACGTAGACTTAATAACAAACATGCACACAATCACACAATTAATGGATTTTTGGTATTAGTAATATTCACTCAGTCAAAATATTTGTCACTTAAGACGAAACAGTTTAATCATAGCACAAATAGAGAGGTCCCGGAGCTCCGGCTCAAAGCAGGAGAAGAAACGGGGTGGTTTTTAGTCAGTAAGAGTCTGACACTCCCTCTCGCCTCGTCCCAGGCGGGAGAAGTAATTGGATGATTTTCCCCCTCAAAAAATAAATACAGCTAGAGGTAGGTATACATTTTATTATTAGCCACAATAACACATAGAACATATACGGACAATCGTTTTATTTCTGTTTAACTCGGCTCGTAAAAACCGTGGCTAATATTAACACTACATGGAATCATAATTAGGGATTCCAGTTCATTAGAAATACTCAAATTGCCGTGACGTGAGCGACGGGCGCGAGCTCACGTTCTACCTGGTGGGCAAAACCAATGCAATCATTATTATAAAGGTCATAGCAGTAGGGCCATAGGGCTGACTGTAGATTGAATTAAAAGAAAAGATACATATCAACAGCCACTGTTAGTTTCCACCGCTGACCGAAGGCCTATTCTCACAATAAAGAAGGTTTGAACATTAATCACCACGCTAGCTCCATGCTCCATGCTGCATCTATGGGTAATAGTAATAGCGGTAATAGCGATTTCAAACTTATATGGCTTTTTTAAATACACGGTTTCCTCGCCGTTTCTCTCTGGTGTCTAAATAATTTTTAAAAGTACATATAGCTGTTGGTAGGTTTTGAACTCGCACCTTCATGCTTAAGAAGCAGTCGCCATCAGGACATTTTTAAAAAGATAACATGACGTGATTTCTTTTTAATACAAGCTCTACTAGTTTCGAGTAACAGAGGGACTCTTCATGAACAGCTTGTGCAGACGTCGTACATCGTCAGTAGGCTGCGCGACGTCGCCGCATCTGTGCATTACTCAACCGTGATTTTTAGTTGACTATGTGAATCGCTTCAATTTGCAAAGTAAGTAATTGACGTAAATCACGTAATAACACTTGCGTTTCCGCGAATGCTATTATGACTACACCCTCATTTTGCAAAGTTATTATGAGTCCTATTGTGATTAGGGACAAACCTACCACTGGGGTATAGTGCATGAGTAATCGCCACGGGAAACGTTAATACGAAAATGACTAGACTATTTATGTATGACATGTAGTAGTAGAAAAAATAGTTCGACTATCTTAATATATGGGTTGAAAAAACCAGTGGCCTGAAGGTTAAGTTGCTCGCTTCTTAGCATGACGGAGTGGGTTAAGAACCTGTCAATCCTCAGATTATATATAATATCATTGCTGTCAATTTACTAATGTGACATTTTCCAAATTATAACTCGATCAATTTTTGTCTTAGCAACCTCAATAAAGGAAAATATTATCGTAAAGTAACCTAGACTTACACCCGAATACTGAAATGCTACTCAATTTTAAGTTGTACTTAAATATCGTGCTATCTCTGTCATTTTATAAAGAATTGATAGGGACAGAACTAGTTTTAAGAGAGTCTTAAAATTGAGTAACGTTTGAGTATTCGGACATTAGAATTTCAAATACTTTTTTCGGTCTAAAGATCCCCATAGTATCTTATTCTACCCTAGGATCAAACCTTCTTCATACAGTGAGAACATCTTTAATCTTCATTGTCATTATAATCAGCCCTATCCACTACTACACATGGGTCTTCTCCAATAACTTTCAGATATGTGTTGTGCTGTCTCTTCGCGCCGTTAAGGCTTGAATAATTCTGTCTTCTACAGTATATTCACCAAAGAATATGATGCTGGTTAAAAGCAACCTTTTTAAGTGTTTAGGAATTTAAGAGTTGTTGGGGAATCGGGAACTGGGAAGGTAACCTCATGCACACAACGAAACACAACGCAAGCGTTGTTTCACGTCGGATTTCAGTGAGGTCGTGGTATCATTCCGGTCGAGCCTACCCATGCGGGGCTCTCCCACACCTACATCTAGCTGATCTTTGGACATCCTTAAACATAATTATTTTAATGTCTATCAACCTAGAAACATTACTATAAAGTATTCAATAAATAATGACTATGATCATTTTGTGGTCACAGATCGTTCAATCGATGTAATTATAAAATCATACGACTAACGTAAATAACCTGCATTCTTCGTATTTTCCCATATTCATACGTTTTCTAGCGAAGATGATATTACTTAGTAGAAGATCAGAATAATATACGACAGTGACTTCGCTATTTTTAGGTCTGTACGAATACATGACATTCTAGTCGGTTTTCCTCAAATTTCTAATAATAATTTGGGAAAAACCCAAAAATCCAATAACACTTTTCCTAATCTTGGAAATCTGAGATTGAGACTTATGTTTCCTCTTTGGCAGTTGACCTTTAAATTTTGACCAACAAGGCAGAATTAAAGGGTTGTTGGGAAATCGGCGATTGGGAAGGGGGATAATTGGATCTCCGGTAACCTCACTCATACAACGACATACAACGCAAGCGTTGTTTCACGTCGGTTTTCTGTAAGGCCGTGGTATCACTCCGGTCGAGCCGGCCCATTCGTGCCGAAGCATGGCTCTCCCACACTTATGTCTTGTACTTGACCATTCGGCACTGTCTGTTGGTAAATAGTAGGTACCTATACTACTGCCTACCCAACTCAAAACAACAACACACATAACCTAATCCTTATTAAACCAACATTCATTTAACCAGAATTGCTCAACAAAAACTTCTAACTAAACTCAAATTCCAAAAACAGTTTGAAAAGCCGAAAAAAACCCAAAAGTATACAATCAGAACAAAATATTCTCATTTACATACAATGCCATACAATACGCATTGTGACATTCAAATCTGGTAAATACCCATACAACTAAGTTCCATTAGCTGAACAAAAAACTTCGTGAGCGTGAATCGGACTGGTTTGCTTAGGATTTGCGTTCCGTATCGTATTATGGAAGACACACCTTTTATTCTTAAGGAAGAATGCCTCTTAAAAATATCATAGATGTGACGTTAGCGGACAATTTACCTTCGACAGTTTTGTATCTAAAGAATGACGGTAATTTTCGAAGTGTAATACATTAGTAAATCGCTTTTAAAAAAAAAAAACATATGACATATAAACGAACAGAGGTAAATGATAAAAGTATGTGACAGACAAACAGACACAGTAATACAAAAACAAGTTTTTTGATCCATTGTTTACAAACGGTACTCCAAAAAATCGAAATACACAACCAACTTACCAAAACCAGTCGGCAAAATATGGAACTAAAAATATTGCGAACAACATTACTGCTTGAACATTATTTTACAAAGACACTAGCGCCATTATCAACAGCAAAAATAAGTTGGTTAAATCTCACAGTTATTATAGCGACACTCAATTTTCATCTTTATTTCTTGTATGTTAAAGGTGGTTTTCAAAATTTCAGTAATCTAGTACATTGGGCCCGTATATGTATTACTTTATAATGGATTTTATTTAGTCACATGCTTATTAGGGTCGGTACAGATGAAGATAGTTGTGAATTTCACACCGCACTAAAACATTTACATTAAAAAACATGAACAGTGAAATGTAGGTTAGTATATTAAGTTGCTACCTGATGAAGTTAATCATTAGTGCTACTGATCTTAATCAGAGGTTAGCGGAGGCCAAATTACCCCTCGCTTCCTAATCTTCCCAATCCCCTGATTCCCTAACAACCCTTCAATACCTAACCCCCAAAAGGCCGACAAAGCACTTGTAACACCTCTAGTGTTTTGGGTGTCCATGGACGGTGTCGCTTAATTCACTGGTCAACAAAATAATATTTTTTTTTTGCCGTTGCTCAAAAGTGGTATTTTTTCATACCTTGGTATGCAACTACCTACCTACATGTTCGTAAAAATTAAACACCCATTTTTTTCATAAAATACATTAATTAAGAAGTAACCAAAAATTACTGACGTTCGTAAATATTTTGTTAAAAGAATATATTCTGAGAATGTTTTTGTTCTTTTTGCTTGCCTCTTGTAATTATAAGACAGATGATCTCGTTTTAGTGTTCAACAAAAATCTGCAAGTATTCTCGGCGACCACTTTCTTTGGTATCTTCTTTCCATCGCCATGATGTCTTGATGCCCAACTAGCACTTAAGAGTTAAAATAAGCTATATAGAACCTGTATAGAGACTATAGCCGAAGTTAATAGTGTTAATGCAGTCCTGTAGTAGTGAGTTACAGCATTCTCTAACACACTTGTAACCTCAAAAGAGGCCCACGATTTTACAGGCAAGAGTAATATAAAGTGTATAGAATGGTGTTATACTAGCAGCAGTGTGCCTGCAATTAAGAGTCGAATATAGTCAATAACATACATAAGAGTGTTATTATGGTTATTTAAAACAGTTAGTTGACACCTTGGGTTATAAAAAGGATTTATAATGCTTTCAGATAAAGCTGTCACTGCTTTATTGATACTTTGTTAACTCCAGTGTATAGTTTTTAGTGTACGACACAAAGAAGAACGTTAAATTTTAATAGGTTAAATACTTATCCACGTAAAGTTTAGATATCGAAATATTATGGTGTCCATTTTATTAAGTATACCTAAATATAAATTTTATTTAAAATTACGTCTGCGTCTTTTGTGTATTGTGAATTATTCCTGCCCTTGTGAATTTACGGTAAGTGTATACCATATTTCTCATCTCATTTTTCACGCGCCTGGGATTTATCAACTATTTTAAAGAAATGTGACAAAGAATAATAAAAATTGCTTTAAATTTTTTAACCGAACATGATAAAGTATGTGAGATTCGTAAGTATTGAAATGTATTATGAGAGTATCATTCATTTTACCACCTTTAAAATATATATTATTTAGTATTTGGATGATAAATTTTGTATATACCTATTTGTTTGTAATGTTATGTTTACAAAAAAATGGCGAGCCCGCTTTAATGTTAAAATACTCTATTAACTCATTTATAGCACTCGTTGCGACACAATATCTGTAGTCAAGAATATTGTGCAGGCTTTGGTAGATATACCAGTGTAACAATACTCTTAGTCAATGAGATTTATTAGAATTAAGACATTATTAGTAGCTATAACGTACAAACCACATTAGGGTTCTTTGACAAATTATTGAAAACCATTTAAATATAAAATGAATAAGCAGTTTCCAGCTTTACATGTAGATTGTTATTTATTTAGTAGTTTAATATTTAACTAAGAAATTATGATCGAAAATGCTATGTTGCAAAACATTACTAAACAATCACTCCAACCTTTGACAAGGTCAATTACACACTATCAATTTTTTTCTTCTAGTGTCTTCTCTTTTACATCCATTGAAAACAGCTTGAGTTTGTTTGTTGCTGATGCAATTAAGAATCTATGTATCGTATTACCGATTTACGAGTATTATTATTCATTTGATGATTTTTTTATTTCAGAATGCCATTTAAAATAATTCAAACGATTGAAGGGAATAAAAAGAAATTATTTACTGTTCCATCGGTATGGGAGATCGATAATATTCTAAGATACCCTAACAAAGCTTCATCGAAGTACATTAAAGATGAAAATTCAAAACCTACGCCTGAGTGGGAGATTATGAAATGTACAGTAAAACGGATAAATATTTCAAGCTACGAGGCGGGTGATAAACAAATTTCTGAAATGTTGAAATACAGCGATACGGATGAAACCGATGATGATAATCGACTACAGCCACGACGTCCACATTTCAGTTTCCTCAATATGTTGCTCAACGGAACCCTGTTGTGTACAGCTCACTCTTTCTTGAGCAAACCATGTAAAATTATTCATTATATCTTGATTATGTGACAAATCATGTGTATTTTTTATGAAATCATCTGTATTTCTACAAACAGAACCCTGTCGAATATAGCTTATAGTGTTCATAACGCCCTACAACAGTTTTTAATAAAACTGGTATGACACCATAACCCTTAAGCAAGGCTAAAAAGAGTTATTAGATACTTTAAATATTTCGTGTTACTACATTCTCCAATAACTCTACCAAAGAACCAATTGCTGCACTTATAGTCGATATAGAACCTATACACGTACAAGACACTTCTTTGTGATAAATAAATAACAATAGAAGTTAATAGGTGTCAGTGAACACCGTTGTAAAACTTGAAGTGCTACCGACAGAGTAAAGCTTTAATATTTTAAGAATATTAGTTTCCAATACCACTATTCGGAGTATTAAAGTTGTTCTGCATCGTTTACTGAAGTTATAGTATCACTGTTGGTGTTTAATTTATTTCTTATCTCTTCTAATAGATTAAAATCTACTACTGAAAGCCTTCTAAGCCTGTAATACCTCTTGAAGTTACTTAATTACCTGTAACCAACGCTTAAATGTTAGTTGGGATGGAATCTTTCCCCGTGGTCATCGCTTACTGCACCCAAATTTTCGGGGAAAAAATCTACATGGGGATGAAGGAAATGTATCTTCAAAGACATATTACATCCTAAATCTTGTAGAAGCTTAGAAACTATCTCCTTATAGTTCGCAGACTTTGTGTTTCCCAAAAATTCTTTGACAGTTTTTCCTGTGGTGGAGGTTGCGGCAGTGGACAGTTTTCGGTATGAAGAAGCGGTTAAGTTACTGATTCCACATCAGGGTATACAATTTTATCTCTCGTTTTGTAGGAATGTCCTTTAAGTTTCGTTAAACAGAAATAACAATCAGTAATTTGATCTTTTTGTACTCTTCAAAGTGTAGGTTTAGAAAAAGGCATTGCTAGGTGGGTAGCTTTAAACTATCTCCTTAAATAACGAACACATCTTAAACAAAATAACTCAGAGCCCAACTTTTTTAATAGTTTTAGGAATTTTGAAACCAAAATACAAATTGTAGTAAATGTTATTAAGTAATGGTGTAGGTCGTTCTCGATTAGAACTTGAAGTAAACTCTCCACAAATAGAACAAATGAGGTCCGGTGAATATAAGCACTTTCGATTCATATTGTACTTCTACATTTTCTTTTAAACTGAAACTTATCAAAAAAATAACAGAAAAAAGCTAGTCACAATTTCAATAAACAGTTGAAAAAACACTGGAAATCGAACGTCGTCTAGTGTTGAATAGCGATATAATGCGATAAAAAACAAAGAATAACATACACTAAATGTGCACAAATGTGAGGGTATATCGTGTCCTTACAAATATCAGTTTTGTTTTTGTTAGAATGGCCAACCACAATACTTATTATCGATAGACCGTCAAAATTTTTCAAATTCAAAGTATATCGTTTATTTAGATATTTCGATGTAATAGATTGTTTTTATTATTATTATTTAAATACTTATATATGAGAGATACCGAAAATACATAAATTAATTAACGGCAAAAAATCATGTGTTACCGTCAGGTGATCACTTTACTTATTTATCGGCTTATCGCATAAAAAACTTGCATAACAAGTCAATTGATAGATCACTCTTTGAAACGTACCAATTCCACATACAATAGGGGGCGTGTCTTTCACCAATCACAAAACCCATTCTCCATAATATTACTACGCAGAAGAATCGTAAACAATAAATATCAATATGGGAAAATCCACACATTGTGTAAAACGCGTCTAATATTATGCATTTTTACATAAAATCAAACAGGAATAGTAAAAACCTTTACCTTCTATTGAGGTCGATGACTGCCCGCCTGCCTGTTATGAACTGAGAAAAACCCAGGGATTCACAACCGGATGATTCGCAAAGGACACTTGTACACTTGTATTCCCGTATTTGTGAAGACTTTCATGACACCTCATATACTTATTTTTTATCAAGAGCCAATAATAATCCCAAAAAACTGGGAGAAATGTAAAGGAGAAGGGGACTTTTGTGCCCAGCAGTTAAATAGTTGAAATATTTATTAAAAAAACCGTAATATTTTTCTAAAGGAAATCACAAAATATGGTACCTTGTTTCTATCTGGTACATATAACTTGATTCCTGGATAGCCAAATTTCACCAAATTTTCAGTGAGGCCTTGCTATTATATCCTCTTACAAATAAGGCTAGTTTGATTCAGTTAACACCTGGGCCCAGGAATGTATGGAGAAGTTCCCTTCTCCTTTAGTATTGTATTTTCATCTCCTCCAATAATATCTTCGGTTATCTTGGCTCGGCTCGACTGGAATGATACCATAGCTCCACTGAAAACCGACGTGAAACAACGCTTGCATTGTGTGGTGAAGTTACCGGAGGCCCAATTACCCCACTACCCAATTTTCCTCATCCCCGATTCCCCAACAACCCTTAAATTCCTAACCCCCAAAAGGCCTACAAAACACTTGTAACGCCTCTGTGTTTCGGGTGTCCATAGACGACGGTGATTGCTTATCATCAGGTGATCCGTCTACTCGTTTACCGACCGATAAATAAAAAAAAAAAGTAAAGTTTATCGTACTTGAAACTTAACTAAGTACTTAGCAACCAAACAATGAAATGACAAATGAGTGTCAAGTTCAAAGACCTTACCGTTCAATGGTGTAGATGATTGCTTAGAATTTTAAACGAAAACCATTATGGCAGTCTCTTGTTTAGATATGTGGTAGTAAACAATCGTGGAGATCTTTCTTTCTTTAGAAAAAAGGTTAAAATAATTTACTGCTTTTTCTATTCGCTAATGAAGACAGAGATAGGCTTCTCTCCAATAGAATTCTTATATTAGTAAGTGCAAATGAGTACATAACTAGCCCATAATAATTTTTAAAGGTTCTCATATTAAGAATTACCAAAAAATTCCATTCTTAGTGCTCCCCAAGGGAGGTTTTACCCTGATCCGGGTGGTCAGTAAGAATCTGATATTGCCTCTCGCCTCGCCCAAAGCGGGAGAAGTCATTGGGTGATTTTCCCCACTTAAAAGGGGAGATACTACTTGTCTAGCAGTCACTTGACAAAGGAAAAATAAATATTGGTTGATTCATGACTGCTAACCTAAATAATGATGTTGACACTGTGATTAACTTATTTAAAGACCACAAATGGCATACATTGACATGAGGTCTGACCTCATAAAAATCACAAAGAACTACTATAGATGCAGGTCATTTCCAACATAATTTTTTTTTTACTTTATTTATTATTTACACAAAACAATAATACAATAAATTGCAACCAAAAAACCACTAAGGTTTGATCCATGCTATGGAATCTGCCTTAAATGTTGCATCTGGGCGATCTGAATATCATTGAAGAAAGCCTTTTTGAGGGAGGCAAATAATCCAATGACTTCTCCCGCCTTGAAAAAGGCCTGAGGCATGAAGCGAGAGGGAGTGTCAGACTCATTTTTACTAAAAACCGCCCCGTTCAAGACTATTGTGTTGAGCCAGAGCCCTGGTATAGCCATGAGTCAAACGAGAGGAACTCTCAGACTCTTACTGACTACAAAACCACCCCGTTCCTAATCCTGCTTTTCGAGCCGGAGCCCCAGTAACCCTTGCGGTTCTCCGCAACCCTAATATTAGGGAAGGCCTATGTTCAGCTATGATCGATATACCTAAGGATGATACTCGTAATAAATAATATACCTAATGACAGCAATAATATAATAACTTTCTATCATAGACCGTTGAACACGTAAATTACAATAGCCGGGCATGACAAACCGTGATAAACTATCGAGGCCATTTCTAATGTGACGCATAAATAAAATAAAAACAATGCTACTAATATAATAAATACGAAAGTTTGTATGTTTGTTTGTTTGTTTGTTACTCCTTCACGTTCTGGAGTTATAGACAACGTAAAAGGTTACTGGGACTCCGGCTCAAAGTAGGAGAAGGAACAAAAGTTTTTAGTCAGTAATAGTCTGGCACTCCCTCCCTTCCCAGTCCACCCTATGTGGAAGAATTCAATAGAGGGTTCTCACCCCTCAAAAAAACTCCTTCACGTCAAAACGGTTCAATGGATGAAGATGGTATTTGGAACAGGGGTAGTTTATAGTCTGGAATAATACATAGGCACCTTTTTACCCCACGGGAACGTGAACGAAGCCGCTGATAGAACCTAGTAACAAATAAATATTTTTCTTTTAAAATAACTAACTAATATTATCGCATGAGTGATATCACTAAAAAGTCAAAAGATTATATTTTTGGCTAAAGTAGGTAACATAACAAATCTACTGTTAATTTGAAGTTTAAATTAGCAAAACAAATGTTGCCAAGTTTTTGCCGATGGATTCAAGTCAATATAAGTTGAACATTATGTTTTGAAATAATATTGTATACAGATTGTGACGAAGAGCAAAAATGATCAAATCAAAAAATATAAAAAACAGATTTTGTGTAGACAAAAAATTTAAATCTCAGTCACGTAACTCAAAACAGGATTGACAGAAATCTAGTAAAGCGATCAACTATTTGAAGAACAGGTTATTAATCGCTTATCTACAAAAACTTGAATTAATTACGAAAATAATATCATTAAGACTCCAACCAGCGACTGTGTTTATTATGTTTTGACTCATATGTAAGGACCGTAACGCGACATGATGCGAAACATCCAACAAAATGTTCAAGCATACCGGTTTTATACTTATTCACCTACCTACACAACTTGCTAGCATAACACAATTCATCAACCAGGAAATTGGACGTTAACAACATGAAATCAAAGTTCAAAATCTAATGAACGTGATTATAACATAAATGTCTATAAATTAGTCACATTCCCGTTTCGCATTATAGTTGTTCAGTGTGTAGCCAGACACGGCCGAGATCACAATGAAAGCTGTAGCGTTAGTGTTAGTTTTTGTTGGGACATGTTATTGTCAAGTGGAATTCAATGAACGACCTCGGAACTTCAGTATAGAGTTACTGTACTATACGCAAGCGGAGACAGGCGGTCATGTAGTGATATCACCGTTCGGAATATGGACTTTGATGACCGGGATTGCCCTGGGCGCTACGGGCAACAGTTACAACGAACTCGCCCGGGCATTCATCCTACCGAAGAACCAAAACACCCTCATTAAAGGATACAAGGACCTCACAAACGCAGTGCTTGCCCAAGGAAACAATGGAGTCAGTCTTACGAGCAAAAACTTCGTGTTCCTCGACAATGATTTCACCGTGTTCCCAGCCTTCAGAGGATCCCTACAAAACGATTTTGGTGCCTCACTAAAAGTGCTAGATTTCGACGATCCCAATTCTGCTCGCATCGCTAACACATACATCGAGAAGTCAGGCGGACGCGTCTCCAACGTGCTGCGGTCAGACGACTTCCAAGAATCAAGAATGATATTAACAAACGTGATATCCTTCAAAGGACTTTGGGCTTCACCGTTCAACAAATCCGATACAGTGCTAGAACCATTTTACGATGAAGACAAAAACGTGGTCGGTAGTGTGAACATGATGTTTCAGAAAGGACAGTTCGCGTTTTCGAATATGCAGTCGTTAAAGTCGTTTATTGTGGAATTGCCTTATGGGACGAATGGGAAGTATTCCATGATAGTGATCCTGCCGTATCCCTCAGTGAAGATAGCTGATATGTACAAGAACTTCGCTCAAGTGAGTTTGAAGGATGTATTTAAGAGGTTACAAGATGATGTTGATGCTTTTGGCATGGAGGATGTGGACGTGAAGATACCAAGGTTCCATATTAGTACGAACCTCGTGCTAAACAGGCCATTGAATTCTATGGGCGTATACGACATCTTCCAACCTGACCAGGCGAGTTTCCAGAAAGTTTCAAAGGACAACATCTTCGTGTCTGCGATCGTACACAAGGCTGACATTGAAGTGACTGAATCAGGAACCGTGGCGTCAGCAACATCCACAGCAACTTTCTCCGACAGAATATCAGCACCTTATTTCCATGCAAATCGGCCATTCCTTTACTTCGTTATGGAGAAAACGACGACAACTGTGATATTTAGTGGCATTTATTCTAAACCTACAGTTTACTAAACATAATTTAAAATACTCAAAAGACTTTCCTAGTTTTTAAGCAATGGATGTCACGAACTGTTGTTTTTTGTAAAGCATTTATTAGCAAGGATGTTTGTAATAGTGAATTTTATTCCGTTTTCCAATGGACATTCAGACATTAATATTAGTCATTGTGTGTGTAGCCTTAACATTTATGAGTCGTTTAATAAATTATAAGTGTTAATTAAAAATCGTTTTCCGTGATTTTCCTTCCTTATATTACACATATATGATACTCAGCTGGTAGATTATCAAATAGTGTTTTGTTATGCACAATTTTAAAAGTACAGTCGGTGTCAAAATAGAGATTATAGTGCTATTAAAGTAAATTAATGTGAAGTTTTGATATACTCTTGTCTCCTTTGACCAGTGTGCGATTGCTAAGTACGAGTGCGTGCTGTGAACAAAATAATAAAGAGATTTCCAATTTCAAAGTTTTGTTATTATGTCCAATAGTTGAGAAATCAGACTGATGCCATTCACTCACATATTATAATTATGTAAAAATTTCTAAAAAGAAAGTATATCACACTATCACACTAACCGTCGTACCCAGAGACATTTAATGCTTACCTAAACTATTCCTTAATAACAATTTTTTATGGAAAACAATTGCTAAGGACTAGGTTACGGCGGTAATGTTTTATGTTTGTCCGTTAAGAACGCTGAAACTATTGAACGAATTTTGTCAAAATTTGCCATACAGACAGGGTATAAGCTGACTTAGGTGGTATTATTGTAAAAAATAGTAAAAAGAAGATATATCACACTATTACACACTAGTTTGGATGTTTGAATGTTTGTCCGTCAATCACGCTGAAACTATTGATCGAATTTTGATGAAATTTGGTATACAGACAGGGTATGAGCTGATTTAGGTAATAGGATACTTTTTATCCCACAGAAACGCGGGTGAAGTCGCCAGCAGAAGCTAGTTAAAGATAAAGTGTAAATGCGGATACTGTCTGCCACTCCAAAGAAAATCAAACACAATGTTATAAAATATAAATAGTATACATTCTTGACATATTATATCAGGTATAATATCTAACAAAAAACTTGATTGTGTACATTTTAATGTCATAAATGTCAAAGATCAATGTTTATTGTTCTGAACACACAAACGTGATGTGTAGGTATGCTTATTATGTATGTAATAATAAACATAAGAGATCACATTTACATGTTATTCCTTTAAGAAGTAGACAAAGATGGACTGTATATATGTAAATATGTTTATACTGACTTTGGGCTAGGGTTCGCTCGCGCTTTTTTAAGGAGTTGGGTCAGATTTCCAAAAATCATTGACGATTTTATTGTTAGTCACATACTAATTTTTAGTTTTTTATCTAGCATATTGCCGAATGTTCCATACAAACTTCCACCCTCCCAATTTTTGGAAAGGTTAGAAAGAGATACAAAATAGCCCATGTCACGCTCTAGCATCCCGACGAATTGCATACACAAAATTAGTATTTATGCGTTTTTACTCGAGTATTTATCCAAAATATCTCCTATCTGTATTTGACATAGGTACACCAGATAACGATTCCAGAGGCTGTGCTAGCTAAGGAAACGGTGGAAGGCGTGTATCCCCCTTAAAAAAATCAGAAATTGGAATGCCCTACCCTGCTACGGAACATCGAGATCGGCACTAATATTAGAACTTGAAACGGGACATTTACCATGTTAATTGTGAATCATGTGATCATCAGTAACAGTTCATCTGTGATCATGGCGCTTGCAACAGTGCCGAAATATCGGAAACTCATAGACACAAATAAACATGGTAAATATCCCGTTTCAAGTTCTAATGATAGTGTTAGTGACCATGTCAGTTTAAAAACTTAGGTATATCGAGATCGGCAGTCACTCTTATATCCACTTGACCAACGATACTGTAGTTAAATTATAAACTACAAATAATTACTTTATTGACTCATTACGTTATAAGTACAAGTAGGTACCTATTCATAATAACATTAACTGCAACCTTCACAGTGATCTGAGATAATGATGTTGTTTGTTTAATCTTTACTTCTTTCCTATATCTTTATTCAAGTTAAACTTTAAATTAAAGTTTTTTTTTTCTAATAAGTAATAATAGATACTTACATGTATTTGCCAGAAACACAGTAAAAACAGAGGTGTTATCTATAATTTTTTTAAAAATGATTTACAGGTTTCGCTGTCATAGCAGCAAGCAAATTGCCAAGTTATTTTCCTTAAAAACGAATACATTAAACTTATTTTTCAAAAGTTAGTTATAAATAGTATGTATCAGTTAAACTGCCTCCTTGGTCGACTAGCTTCCGATAGGATGACTGCGCTTCAACAATTTCATTGATTATTATTCAATCATAACCCTTATTTGAAAATTATATTACATGCGACTCATCATATTATAACCCAACTAGAAAAATTTACATTAAAATTGATTTTGAACATGGAAACAAATAGTTATTTCTCTATATATTAGCAAATTTTATATATTAGCTATTTCTCAAAGAAATCTCAAAATGCTGTTCCTGCTGATAAAAAGTGTGTCTGTAAACGGCATGTTTATAATAATTATTTCCTGTAGAAAGTCGGGGAGCGGAAACACAGAGAGACGAAATACGGGCTTTTTAGACTTAATTAAGTTATTGTTTAGTTAGTTCAAATATGAAACAAGTTACACATACCTAATTATGAAATATGTACCATATTAAATGGTTTTGATGAGCTCTATTCTACCAATAAAGCCCTTTCGTTTAATGTCCATAATAGTAATGGTACCCAGTTGTGGAAAAACATAGATTATAACTGTCTGGTGAACAAGATTAAGAGTGTGTACCAAATATCAGATCGATCTGTCGTCAAAAAATAGGTACCTACAATACCAATTACCAAATTTAAACCAAAACATATGAACGGGGCCAGTTAAATACTGTTACTTTTTTAAAGTCTAGGTCATAAGTATAGTTATAAGCCTTATAACCTGAGAAAAGGTAAACAAACAGACTTTCGCATTTGTAACAATGGTTCGGATGGTCATTTGAGACAGCTATTGTATTTTATTTTCCCTAAGTTGTGATGATGAGTAGGTTGTAACGGTAATTGCTTTGTTTTGGAGTACAGTACCTAAGTACTTATATTTTAGGTCAACAAAAATGACTCAGCCTGTACTCATTGCCCTGTTGAATCAACTGACTATTACGATAAAAATTAATACCATGTACCTCTTTTAATACCAAATAAAATTAGGTGCTTTTGGTGCTAAATAAAACACAAATGTTTAGTGCTAACATGTTTTTGTTACTGACTGTACCGTATCTATACGATTATTTACAGAAATATACAAACTAGCGGAAATTTTGTTCATTTTAATCACCGTGATTAAATAAATCTAATTAATAGCTAATAGGAGCATTAGTGGAAAAATAATTAATTGGCTGTGTCATAAAATTGTCTTTATGGCAATAAAATGTTTAATGTTTCCAATAAAATTGCGAACTTGAAGGTAGGTGTTAACAAATATTCAAAATACTTACATTAGGAACACCGGTGGATTAAAAATAAAATAAGGTACATTTTTTTCTTTTCTTCTTCCATTATAATATACAAATTGTACAAAATATATTTAAATACTAATATTGTCGTCATGCTTAAAAAGGAATTATTTGAAAATATTATTAATTCAACTATAATACGTACTTAAACTTAAATTTCTATCCTACGGAACGCAGCCGTAAAGTCACAATGACAGAAATGACAGTACGTACCTATATGAAATTGACGTTGACGTTTCCGAGGTTATAAGTCTTAGTACGAGTTTTTCAAACTCAAACTCAAATAATTTATTGCATTCATGTGTACATTTAGATGATACATAATTAGGAGTATTTGTCTCAACATGAAACCCGGTTAGGGTTTGCATTACGTTGAACGAGACCAAAACGATAGTGAATTCGACGCTCTGTTTGACCAGCACTAATAAATTAACCAATAAGAACGCCGAACGCATCATCGATTCTATCGCTTAGAACATAAAATTAATTCGTTACTAAGCCCTCTGATATGTCAATTTGTCAGCTGACACATTGACTGGACTGTCAGTGTCAGTCTGTCAGTGCTATTTGTCAAATCAATGTGAATTCTATGGTAGGGAAATTACCGCAACTTATTTAAGACTTTATTTATAGAATTCTGTGAGAACTAAACCTCATTTTAGTTTATATAGAGGCTTACATAACTGTATTATTACGTGTATATCCAATTATGTGCAGAGTTATACAAGAATAGATCAAAACATAACCTCAAAGTTATTAAATGTTTACATTTGTTTTACGAAATGTTTCTGTGTAAAAACTTCGTTGGACAAGCGAATTTATGGAGGAAATTGTTGACAAATCATGCTGCTTCGAATATATTGCCGTCTTTTAATAATTACAGCGGTAAGTAAGTCGAAGTGTGCATTGAAAACTATTGAGCGCACGCATGATGCAAGACCCATTTGAAAATCCAATAAGAATATAAAAATTATATCAAACAAGGTGATCCTATTCTAATACTCCCTTTGGCTCAGCTTCCTACAGTGAATCTTGGCTTTTGATAAAAGATTCATGTAGTTATTTTTCGTGGGTCTTGGTAATTTCTCGCCAATAAGTACTACTCCCTCAAATACATTTCTGGCAATAGTTTAAATTAAGATCATAAACTTACTGCTATGTGTGCACGCCTTTTTTTTTGAAGGGGTATGCAGATGTACACATTATGGGCATATTACCACTGTACAATATGCACCCATTTGTCACAATTTATGTTATAAGTCCCATTTCCAAACTCCATGCTACAAGTGAGACATTTTCTAAAAACTGAAACAAATCCAGCAATATTTACCTGACCAGGGAATCAAACCTGAGACCCCTTGCCAGATTTATCACACCTGATCAACAAGGCAGTCTACTTACTACTGTATTGCTTATTTTTCCAGGTTTAGCAGTATGCTCTCAAAATAGATGCCTGTTTAGTCACAAAAATGAAAGGAACACATACCACATTACAAAGCTGACACCACTACACAGAAAATGGTGTTCCAGAGGCTTATTAGACGGTGATGCTGGGGATTTGTTGACGGTTCAGCATAATAGAGGTAAAGGAAAATATAAAAAGATAACAAAATATATGATGGTGTTGGCGATAGAAGAATGATTGAACTAAGTGATGACCTGTGGAGAGAGCAGAAATAATAAAAATTGATTAATTTAATAATGAGTTGACAAATGTATCTGTTACTGACAAGCTAAAAAACTTAGTGTGATTATGAACTTTAGATTCATACTCTAATAATTTTACATTTATTCAATATGTCGCACTAATATCATAAAATATATGAAATGTTTGTCCATCAATCATGCTGAAACTACTGAACGGATTTTGATGAAAATTGATATATAGTTAAATAGGATATGAGCTGACTTGGGTGATATAATAGTTTTCATCCTAAGGGGAAGCGGGCAAAGCTACTGTTAGAAGTTAGTGAAAACTATTTATTGTCAAGTCTGGATTCATAAGAGCCTGATTGAGGCACAGACAGTAACTAAGTTAAATTAGTTATTATAGAATAGATGCATAGCGGAATATAATAAACATTCTACTTTCAGTGCAAAAGAAAATCACAGATCTGTTCCCGATGCCCCGAGCGACACTAAATGAGCTTACGAGTAAGACACCAAACCAGATATTTGAGATACACTACAAACAAAACACTGTCGCACCTAAAGGAAGAAAGAAAGTAGTTCAGAACAATGACTGGACTTGTACTTATACATTTGTTTGGCCCGAGAAGAAGAAGTTTGAAAGGTAAATATAATAAATATTTTTTGTATGGTATAAGCCGGTAAACGAGCTGACGGATCACCTGATGGTAAGCAATCGCTGCCGCCTGTGGACACCCGAGACACCAGAGGCGTTACAAGTGCGTCGCCGGCTTTTAGTCAGCAGTAACGCAAATGCACCGAATACCGTCCGGTGATCGGCGCGGCGAACAAAATCCTCCAAAAGATAAACAAAATATTCAAGATCGTATAATAAAAAATGCTTTTCCGAAAGTATATTAACTATGAATGAGAAATAGGTTCATTATTTTGCCCTTTAACGACTATTTTGTACCTATATTTCGATTTAAACTCATACGCTTGGAAAAATACTAAAGTCCCCGTATACCGACCGACTGCCGACAGATGTTCGTGATACCGACTCCTCAGGAACCTAATTCCGACCGACCCAAACGCACATTGTAAAATCAACTCTATATCTTAGCAGTAGAGTAGAAATTCGTAAAACAACAATCTTTCTAAAACTATTCGCATTGTTTTTGGATTCGATACTGAAATTACGATTATGAATTTTAAAATTTAACAAAACATTACGTTTTTTAATACTCGGAGATGTAAGCAGAGAACATACGATGTGACGCCTACTTTTCAACCTACCGTGTAGGTAGTTACTTATTTTTTAATTAAGTTTCCTAGTACTTCAGCATAAGATTTACCAACACCATGTCGATCTTAATTTATTATGCCTAATAAAGAAATTGTTCGTATTGGTTAAATGCGAATGGTCTTTAAGTACCTATAGGTAGATACCTATTGTTAAGATACGTAATTAGGTAAATTCGTGACTAAACTTTTGTATGTATCTACCTACCTATACATTACATACTATGTATCGTACATATGGTAGGTACTTATTTTATTTACTTTACTACTTGTAGGTTGTAGGTACAATAAACCTCCGTAGTTATTTTCGGAACATTATGTGTCGTAGGTATTACGTACAAGTACTATACCTATTACTAACGTTTTTGTCGTTCATCCCGATGACTTACCGATGATGTGCTTATCATGTAATTTAAAAAAAACACCAAAACCTATATTCCCTTAGTTAGTCGGAACAAGGGACAGGGAAACAAATCGTATCCAGACTACGACCAAACCTGTATTTGTATAATAAAACGTCTTAACTGAAATTTATACAATTTTTTTAGTTACTTTCTACTCTACTATTACTTATTAAGTTGTAACAATATCGTATTCATGAAATTCTTCGAAATAAACATAAAATATAAAGGTTTACTTCTAGCAAGTCTTTGTGAAGGAATCGTAAATATATCGGAAATATGTCAATTGGAAACGTAAATTATAAAGAATCCATTATAGTTAGCATAGGTCGAATACCGGTCTAATATCTAAGGATAGCTTTAAGAATAAGAAACTAATCACAAAACACTCCTAAAACAACCCACGTTACAGAAAATTAGTGTCATTCATAAACTTTAAAATTCCGTTTACCGACCAATTTGGTCGGTATTCGGTACGTCGTCATTTTGTAGGGCTCCTTATTCCGTCCAACATTAATTTATCGATAAATCTATAAAAACATGGAATTTCTGTATGCATATTGAAATTATAAGGACTCAATGAACCAATAAATCACATAAAGTAAATACATTCTTAGTTTACCCGAGTGATCATCGTCAAAATCGAGATCTTTTATTTCACTGATTTATGTTTTTTTCGCATGAAAATTTACGCAAACTGCACCTTTTTTATATTTCGCAGGACAGTCGGAATGTGCGTTAACCCCACAAACCCAAGTTTTGACTGAAGGTGAATGATGAATTAATGTATTGAATAAGGCGTATTTCAAGACTTTCGCGCGATAAATACACAAATTAGCGTAAATAAACTAAAATGGTCGGATAGAGGAGGCCGGTCGGTAACCGGTACCTTTGCGTTAGTAAGCGTCCACAGGCCCGCATCGGACGCATCGTACGCAATTCCGTATGACGTCATCAGTACGCATCGCATGTAGGCATTGCTGATGGTGCGGTGCGTACGATGTGGATCAGTGGACGCAGTTGTATGAGTTTCTATACAAGACAAACTAAAATCCGTTGCGTGTGAATATATGTATTAATAATGTTTTTTCTTAAAATTACAGTACAGCAATATCAAAACGGAAAGCAGCAGATAAAGCAGCGACGCAAGCTATACACTGGCTCTTCATAAACAAACGAATAGATGCCAAAGGCTGTCCCGTATATGACAAGAATGTTCTAGATGATATTAAGAAAGATTTCAATGAACCTTTGGAAGCGGCCATTAGTGATAAATCTGTGAAACTAATTGAGAAGATTTGGAAGGAATATGAGAGTGGTATAAGTAGGTTTGTCTTTTATATACATTTAATAGTAAAGTTTACTGTCTCATTGAACGTAAAATCAGAGCCCCGTTAACTACCCATTTCATTAATAATTTTTCAACAATATCCTCTATTTTTTTGTATCTATTTGTGATCACAAGGGGTTTTAAGTATGATATGTGTTTACAATTTTTGTATCTGCTACATTATCCTCTACTAACTTCTACCAGTCCCAAGTCTTCTACCAAACCCTTTTACCCAAGTCAGCTTATACCCGGTCTGTATACCAAATTAAGTATGATGAGTATAAAGTACAATTTTATTCCTTCTACTTTATCTCTTAATAACTTCAAACAGCAGCTTCTCCCACTTTCTCCTAGGATTAAAAGTATCATATCACCCAATTCAGCTCATACCCTGTCTGTATACCAAAATTTATCAAAATTCGTTCAGTAGTTTCACCATTATTGACAGACACACAACAAACAAACTTTCTCGTTATAATATTACTGTGATGTTTGCAGAGGATATCTACGAAGCTACATTCAAGGAAGCCAGACAGAAGATGATAGAAATGCCTGCTGTAGTGACCAAAGATTCCACTATAGATGAAGGTTAGTTGATAAGACATTTATCATTTATTTTATTTTTATTTTATTCAATTTACCAGTAATAGTAGTATTTGGGGCAAACATGCTCCATCGTATGCCGCATCATCGCTTACCATCAGGCGAGATAGTGACCAAACATCGACCCATCTTATCTTATCTCTAATATAAAAGTGTGGGAGAGCCGTGCTTCGGCACGAATGGGCCGGCTCGACCGGAGTGATACTACGGCCTCACAGATAACCGACGTGAAACAACCCTTGCGTTGTGTTATTAAGGTTACCAGAGGTCCAATTACTAGCCTTCCCAATCCCCGATTCCCCAACAACCCTTAAATTCCTTACCCCCAAAAGGTCGGCAACGCACTTGTAACGCCTCTGGTGTTTCGGGCGTCTATGGGTGGCGGCGATTGCTTACCGATGATCCGGATGCTCGTTTACTGGCTTATAACATAAAAAAAATACTAGTAGAGATAGTATTAAGGATTAAGGGCAGGCATGCTCTGAGATAGTGACCAAACGTCGACCCATCACAATAAAAAAAGTTTTACCATCACCTATTTGCGGCGTTTGGGAGCGTTCCGTTTACACCCTATTATAACTACCTTACCTACTCTTATTTTCCAATTTTTTGCAGAAACTGATAATTATTTGTCTTTGTTTTAGATGATTTCTCCGAAGAAGAAACTGATGCAGTTGAATTAGAGGATGATTCAGGCAAGTAGCAACTTTTTTATGTTTAGTACCTGTATCTTACATACGTATAAATAACATAAATAGAATCCAGTAGTAACAACTGTCGGGTTGAACAAGTGATCAGCACAGTGTCATCAATAGCACAGTGTCTGATATTGTTTCCTGCCAAGTATATGACATAAGCACGTTCAAAACCTACCAACGGTGTACTTACTGTGTGACTTGTTCTGAGTTATATGTACTTTCTATAAGTATTTAGATACCACTGACAAACGGTGAAGGAAAATATCGTGAGGAAACCTGGGCTTATAATTTCTAATTATACCCATTCCATTCCGCACTACCCATTCCCAGATCATATGATATATTCCATCCAAAGGTTGTCTGGAAGAAATCGCCGTGTGTGATAAGACCGCCCATTGTACTTTAATTACTATTAATTACAATGTAAATGTGTTTTATGTATGTGTGCAATAAAGTATAAATAAATAAAAAAATATTATAAATAGACAGAATATTTGTAATAGTCTGTTGATATGATGTGATGTGATATGACAATCTCTGCCTATCCCTTCAGGGATTAAAAGTCGTTTAACTATATAAATATTTATGTTTATTAATACAGAATTAAAACAGCACGTCCACCCAGTATACGGTAGGAATGTGCCGCCACCAACAAAAGCCGCCCTGGAGAGACGGGACCGCGCCCTCACTCGCAAGTTCAAAGCGTACGATGAAGACCTCACTCCGTTACCCATTGATGAGTATCGGTGAGTCTATTTTATTATCTTTCCTTCCTTTTTTTTTTCTTCTCTAATATTATTAGAGATCTCTTATTATCTTCTGATTTATTTTGTTGCTGGATCTAAGACAGCCATTCATTTCGCTGGGACGCGTCGGTCTTCAAATTTTTACGCGCGTTTAAACTGCACTTTTTGACTGCACGGTTGGCGCGGTGGCTGGGCAACTGGTTGCCGTGCAACGTGTAGCGGGTTCGATTCCCGCACGGAGCAACTCTTTCTGTGATCCATGAATTGTTGTTTCGGGTCTGGGTGTCATGTGTATGTGAAATTGTATGTTTGTAAACGCACCCACGACACAGGAGAAAATCCTAGTGTGGGGCAAAGTTTTTTTAAAAAAAAAAAACAAGCTTTTGACCACATTCACAGTATAAATAATTCCACGGACCCCTATCAAAATATATCTTAACATTTAGTAAAGAAAACAAGCTAATTTATAATTTATTGAAAAATCACTTTTATTACTTAATAGTATTATTGGAACTACTCTTATCGGTGCAATGTACCAATCAGAAACAAAAAATGTAATAACTGCCCTGCTAAGAAACTCTGTCCAGTTTAGTCTTTGTTCAATTAACTCATGTTTTGTGACTGTTTTTTAACTGACCTACTGCGGACCCCTGGTACACATGCTACGGACCCCCTAGGGGTCCATGGACCCCACTTTAAGAAACCCTGATCTTAAGTTATGGTAGATTAAGTACTATCCACGACGCGTCATTTGATGAAAGCATGCATCCTAAAATTTTTGTTTTACAATGTTGGTGCTATTACAAACATACAATTTCACATACACATGACAACCAGACCCGGAACAACAATCTGGATGGATCACATAAAGAGTTGCTCCGTACGGGAAACGAATCTGCTACACGTTGCACGTTAAAGATTGCCTAAACTATTTTGGGATAGGCCGGTAAACCAGCAGACGGATCATCTGATGGTAAGCAATCGCCCCCACCCATTGCCACCCGACTGATTTATATTAAGGGTGAGTGACGCAACGTTGCCGCGTCTTGGACAGCATTTGTACCAAAATCTGTAACATTCAAATTAAGGTTATAGAAAATAATATCTACACGCTAAATACTTAAATGTAAAATACATTTTTTTTTAACGTCACGCCTTTTATCCTCGAAAGGTAGGCAGAGTAATGCCACTGCACAATGTACACCCACTTTTCACCAATTGTTTTATAAGTCCCATGTATTAGGGGTGAGCCCTAACTTATTTCCCTTATATTCCCATATACCGGACACAATTCCAGACTCCGTGTTACCAATGAGAAATTTTCGAAAATCCAAAAAAAACAGCCCAGTAATTTTTTACCATACATGGGATTCGAACCCGAGACCTCTAGCCCAGCAGTTGCAATTGTGACCACTCGACTAACGAGGCAGTCTCAGTTAAAATAAGATAGTTATAGAAAAAATATATATATATAATAATAATATACCTATAGAATAAAATTGAAATAAAAAAATAATCTAACAACATTCTGACGTCACCCCAAATACTACGTCACACCACATTACGTATACACCCATCACTACGTAACAACCACACACACACACTTACAAAACACGAACTCTGTCCTCGAACTCTCAAAACCCAATCTTGTCCCGATTACAAAAACCTTGTGCCCGTTACCTACTTCCCTGTCGAAGTAACCTCGTTGTCCCATAACCGACAATAAATAACCTTGGGACCTGAATACGCGGCCGCGACCTCCTCCCGTGCCCTCGAAACCCCGAGATTGACCTTGAGTTCTATTCTGTGACCTTCCAAACGACTGTCGGTACAGATTAGTTTATTTCGAGTTCATAATGTAGGTCGTTTGTTAGGGAAGTTTGAAATACATTTGTGGTAATATTTTGTAGTAAATTAGTGTTTTAAGTTAGTTATATGGGATTATGACTGTTATTACATAAGTAAATAAGGTTAATTTCGCATTACCGCAGCTAATATACCGGATTTATTATTAATCCTATTGTGATAATGCCAAATATCGGTAACTTTCCAAGTTCTTTTAAAGTTAAAATCGTTATAATACCTATTATATGCGATAGCTGGGCATTTTTCGGATTTTCGAAAATTTCACGGAGTCTGAAAACGTGTCCGGTATATGGCAATAGGATCACCACGGACTTACAACATAAAATGGTGAAATGTGTGTGTACATTGGCATTATGTGCCATAATATGCACCTCTGCCTACCCTTTTGGGGATAAAAGGCGTGACGTTATAAAAATAATGTCAACCAGCTTCACCATAATCATATACATACGGGGAAAATGATTCGCAATATTTTTGGGTTCTCCATTTTTTTTGTACGCGGGAAAACGAATACACATTCTGTATAATAAGGAAGTAAAATTTGTTCACCAAAAATACCGATTTTCTATGACTAAGTAACAAAAGTGGCTTAATTTTTTGAATAAAGGAAAAAGTATTGTTTGGGCGTTTCCTCAATTCTTTGGTTTTTCTCATAATTTAAATTACTATTAATCAGTACTTCTAGCCTCCAAATATGTAGGTATATCTCCTTATAAGAAGATTTACTGTTATCTCTAGCGTTGGCAGATGGCTTGGACATCACAGCTCAAGGAGCTGTTTTCCGGGTCCTGGTAAATGTGTAATCTCTTCACTTCTTAATGCAAAGTACATTTGCAACTAAATAAAATATTTTTTCTTTACGATACACGAAATTTTATAGTTTAACTAGCTTCTGCCAGCGGCTTTCCTCGCTCATCATCATCAGACCATAATCTACCCCGTTTGAAATGTCATCTCGTTCCTTTCAGCCGTTTTAACGTGATGGAAAGAGTTACGAGTTGTGACAGATATTCTCTTCTACCATTACAACACTTTTTTTTGAGGGAGGAAAGTCATCTAATATCTTCTCCCGTCTCAGGCGAGGCGAGTATTACACCACGCTATTGTCTGGAAGAGTTAAAAAATATTCCTTAAAAATATCTAAAAACTTTCCTTTGTAACCGCTCATCTTTTAAACCATTCCAAGGCCATTGAAAGTGTTAAGTGAACGGCATTATAACCTCAATACACCATCTTGTAGATACCGCGACCTCCTTTCATCAGTTAACTCGACGACCAAAGAGTTTCTATGCCACTTTCAAACTTAGAATGCATGTTTTCGAAAGTGTGGCGCTGCAAGCGTTTATGGAGCAGTTAAATGCATTTTAAACGTATGACCTATATTTGTTAAGAATTTAAATGATATTTTGTTTGTTATTACTTGTGTTATACTTAAATTTTTCGACAATTCATATGACAAATGCGCTTTTGGGCGTTTATATTAAAAGTGTATGTAGACAGTGGTGACTTTTAGACTAGAACAAAAAATAATACGTGATTTTTTTTTTTTGGAATTGGGCTGGAACTCATTAAAACTCATAAAGAAAGTATAATATATATTTACAATTGCTTAAACTTTAATACGTAGATTAAATAAAAATAAAAATTAAGACTAAAATTTTTACAATTTAAAATTAATTCATTCATAAATAGGTAATGTGTAAAAAATACATAAAATAAAATTGACTACAAATGTCACATAATAATCTAGTTACTAGATGTTACAGCAAATAATGTACATCTCTACTTGTCCGTTTTCAAAACAAAACGCGTGATATTATTAGGGACTACACAACACACACATTTATTCTATACATACATAAAACACGCACACTCTAACACCTACGTCACACGGCTCGACGACACAACAATGGTTTGACGTCATTTGCGTCACGAACGAAATCGAAAGTCAAATGAAATCGACAGTTTCACTCTCGATTTCTACAGTCAGCTGTCAACTGTCAGCTGTCACTACGTCACAGCGACGTATCGCATACGTCACGTTCAGATAGAACGGTCTTTCACGATCACTCTCGGTTTCGTTGCTGCCAAACTTTCGCGGTACGTCATTGTGACGTGTAATAAGTAAAAGTATCGAATGTATTTTGTGAAACTGTAACTTTTCGATTTGTTTTGGTATTTTCTCTAGAAAATGCCATTTCACTGAGCTATATTTTTATAATAACTATCATGGACTCTTCATCATGTCATTGTTTGTTATTGTCTGTTAAATTCTTTCCCAATTTATAATGAAGCTTTGCCAAATATCATGCAAAGATTGTATTCAAACTATTTAGGAATTCAATAATATATTATAATGTTCGTACTGTTGATACGTGGTTAAAACCTATCTCATCATCCAGCATCCCCACCATTGGGGCAATTCCAATGCCTACAACAGCTGTCACTACGTCAGTATGACGTATCGTCGAGATAGGATGGCCTTGGCCACAATCACTCTCGATTTCGTTGCTGCCAAACTTTCGCTATACGTCATTGTGACGTGTGATTTTTAGTGAGAGTGAAATTGCCACGCCTCTGTCGCCTTTCATCTATCGCTGGGGTAGACTAACGTTGTAGATTTTACGGTGAACGTTTAGGTAAATCAATTAATCTTGTATTTCAGCGCCTCGAAGAATTAACCTGAAGTCTTTACAAAATGATAAATGAGACTTTACACGTAGTATAATATCAGAACGCAAGACAATGTGTTTTCTATTGTGTCTTATATACCGGTATACAAGCGGGTTATGTGCAAATATGCTAAAAAAATTACCGTTACACGTCAGCTCCAAAATATTACTAAAGACAATTCTATGTTTAGAGAATCGGCTCTCAGAGTCTCAGCTTCCCTTAGACAACTCTGTAGTTGTCTTATGAAGAAGACTTGATTCTATTCTGCCATTCAGTTTCACTCTCAATAGCTATCATCTGTCTCTACGTCACACGTAACTGACGTATCGTGTACGTCGCGTAGACTTTCTTGATCACTCTCGTTTTCGTTGCTGCCAAACTTTCACAGTACAATCATACGTCACTGTGACGTGTAAGTAAGAGTGTTCGAGATATTCGGTGGTCGTGGGTTTAAAGTAGGACGTTTGAAGATGTCTTCTAATATCTACGTACTGGCTACTCTCGCGCGGTTTCATCCGCTGATTTGTCTCTTCTCAATTGAGTAGCAAACCGTTTCACCACCAATGATTTTCCTTGTTTCCCTGTTTTCCTGCTTTTCTTTTGAATTTGCTCCTCACGGAGAGCGAGACCTTTCCATCGAATGCAAAACCGTGGAAATCGGTTCGTGCGTTCTGGAGTTATAACTCCAGTCGTTATAGCGTCAGGAAGGAAAACCCGACAAATTTTTATATTACCTATAGATAAACTTCCTTGATTTACGCTCAATTTCAATAACCTATCTACATATCTGTAGATTTGCTTACTAGAGATAGTATTTTGATATAAGCTCCATAGAAAAAGTAAGCAAAGCAAAGCAAATCTACAGATAGATAGATTATTGAAACTGGCCGTTAATGGACAATCGTGGGATACAACAACATGTAATAATGTTTCAATTCGAAGCACCGATTTGCGCCTCTAACCAATTTGATGATTGATAAATTCCCATTTGATGATTTCTCCATAAAAAACCCAAACAAAGTATTCAGCTTTAAACTTAAAATGTAAATCTAAACTAATTAGATTCAAATATAACCAATGAGTTGATTGTATGACTCAGACGAGCGTAAAATGACGCAAATGCGGGTAAAACGTGCGACCCATGGTATGACCAAAAGCGCGTAAACGCGCGTTCTAAATACGTCGTATGATGGGAACAATGAGTGTGCTAAATATGCACATTTCCAAGTTTGTCGTATAACAAAGTCGCGCGTTATAAATACGTGGTGTGATAAGGATGTGCGTAATCTAACTTATTCTTAAATCGCTTATTCATAGAGTCTAGAATGTAATGTATTCTGCGTGTCTTCAAGGCCCAAGTGAATACGTAGGTTATATTACTTTATTCATAATTTAACTACAATATATAAAGTTAACACTAAATCGTCTACATGATTTTTAAATTACATTTCTATAAAGCAAAATAAAATCTAATACAATTAATCCAAACACAAATACATTACTTACAAATCTCTCAATTAAAATTACAGTTAGGTAAAATAAATCAATTTCCCAATTAATTTAAAAATACTTAATTAAAATTCTTTATAATTATGTATTTAAATAACACTTCAGGTTGTTCATGTGTCGGCGTTAAGTACTAGGCCGCATTATCGCTTACAATACAATCAGACGAGAGCAGGCCAAACGCCGATCCTTTTCCAATTTAAAAAGAAATGTGTATAATTTATCCTTTCTACAATTTTCCAGGGACCAAATAATATCGACGTTAGAACAGAATAGGGTGGCAGTGATAGTTGGTGCCGCCGGTTGTGGCAAGTCGACGCGCGCGCCGGCCGCCATACTGCGGCATTATGGGGCAACTACTAGCGCTATAGTGTCTGAACCGCGACGCGTAGCTGCCATGGGATTGGCGGAGAGAGTGGCTAGCGAATTGGGGGAAGAGGTATGTAGTAAGAAATGTTTTGAATGAGATTCTTTAGGGGTCATTTCTTGTGATATATTTATTTCTATAGATGGGCTACAAAATAGCCCAACATGGCTTTGCAAGTCAATATATTGCTTCCATACATTATGATGATAATTGAGGTGCAAGTAAAAATTAAGCAGTTTTCCAACTAGATCAAGAGTCGAGGAGAAACATTGGATGTAATGGTGAATTGTTTTGTGAAAGCCCAAGGACCCCAAAAAGGTCTAAAGTGCCTTTTGTTCAGCAGTTGCCATTTTAATAATGAAGAATTTGCTCATGGCTTGCTTTATCTTACAGGTAGGAGAATCAATAGGTTATCAAGTTAGACTGCACTCGAAACCACCGAAGCCGCCTGGAGGGTCGATCCTGTACTGCACGTCAGGAGTCCTGCTGCGAAGGTTGCAGGCCAATCCAGGTACGGAAGTGTAACAGCATATCGCTTGCCACTTATCCACCATGGATCATTAGTTCCAGAGATTCCCCTACATACAAACTTACAAACTTTACCTCTTTATAATATTAGTATAGATAACCAAAAATACACGTGCCTTCTACAGTCATACATGCAACGTCACGCCTTTTACCCCCGAAGGGGTAGGCAGATGTACACATTACGGCACGTAATGCCGCTATACAATGTACACCCACTCTTCACCATTTGTGTTATAAGTCCCATGTAATAGGGGGTGAGCCTATTGCCATATACTGGGCAAGATTCCAGACTCCGTGCTACTACTGAGAAATTTTCGAATAACCGAAAAAATGTCCAATAATACTTTGCCCGACCCAAGAATAAAACCCGATACCCCTTTTCCGGTAATCGCACCAGCGACCAACGAGGCAGTCTTCGCACTTCTTCAGTCTTCTGTCTAAGATCTAATCTAAGACTACTGTCTTAGCCTTCTACCACAGAGTCCTCCAATAAAAATTAAACCTTCCACGCACATAAATAGAGTTCAATCTCCCATTCCAGGTTTAGAAGGCTGTACCCACGTGATAATAGACGAGGCCCACGAGCGTGACGTGAACACTGACGTCACGCTACTGCTGCTGAAGCGGGCGTTGGACATCAATCCGACGCTCAAAGTGATCATCATGAGCGCTACTCTCGATACTGGGGTGTTTACTAAGTAAGTTTTATTTTATACTAGCTACTTCCTCGCGGTTTCACCCGCTCTGCTCAGCTCCTATTGGTCATAGCGTGATGTTTTATAGCCTATCCTTCCTCGGTAAATAGACTATCCAACACAATCATTATTGAGATTGGACCAGTAGTTTCGAAGATTAGCGCGTTCAAACAAACAAACAATCAAACAAACAATTCTTCAGCTTTATAATATTAGTATAGATACATCTAAAAGTACTTAAAGAGTTGAACCCGTTGTATAATCTCTTGGCGGGCTAAACACACTTTACCTGATTTAAATGAAAGTCCATTGTTGAAAATAATAATTGTGACAATGAGAATAATAATGTATTGTAAATTAATAGACTAGACAATCGGCTAAGCATCACCGCTTCATGGTAGATATACCACCCACTCGCACACTTCGCTTCAAGCTTCCTTGTGCGAACTGCTAGGAGTGGAATTCTTTGCCGGAGTCTGTGTTTCCTGATGGGTATAACCTGAGTGTCTTCAAAGTCCGAGTGAATAGGTTGCTTATGGGCAGACATGCTCCATCGTAGGCCGCATCATCACTTACCATCAGGCGAGGTAACGGCCAAACGTCGAATTTTGAGAACGCACGGCGGATTTGATTGCTGGATACGAACTGAATTGATAGGTACATTCATTACGCTGCATAAAATGTTGATTTTAAATGTGTACGATAACATCTTACACCCATAGAGACTTATAGGCTGATGATGTTATTGTTTATTATTATCTTCCACAGATATTTCAACGAATGCCCTATAGTGGAAGTCCCAGGTCGTACGTTCCCTGTAGAAGTCTCATATCTAGAAGATATACAAAAGAGGTTTGGTTTAACCCTCCCGTATACTACTGAGATGTCTAACAAGGAGGATGGGAGACCACAGGTGAAATGTCAAGAGGTAACTATACTGGATTTAACTCTTATTTTTTTTATAAATCGTAACCCCACACTAGGATTTTCTCCTGTATTTTTTTAACATGACCTGAAAATAGTCGAGTTCCCCGTCGAACAGTTTGTTTAATAAGCCTATAATACAATAATTAATTTCTTACGAATACTTCTAATTCTTGTATCGTCATAAAACCTAATGTAAGTAGGTATGTTCTTAGTATCGAAGACTAGAACAAGATCTTTAGGATTATATTCCTATTGTTTTTCCGCTAGAGATGTGCTATGAGACGTTGTTATGGATACGTCTGGCTTCCACCTATGATATTCATTGGTTCCCATAGCTTAGCACTGGTGGAAACGGACTCAGCTAAGCTATGTTTTTATATGGAAAGATGTGTGCTATGGATGACTTCCCTGCTATCGATACATCGCATACTCAAGCTGCGCATCTTCCTCACACAGCTTAGTATCAGTGGAAACGGTCACATAGTTTCACAGCTTAGCTATTACATCTTCGTAGCATAGCTACATAGTACATAGCACACCCTAAGCTTGGTACTTTCCCACTCGCCTCTCCCTTGGCGAGAGAAGACATTGGATGATTGTCCCCCTTTTAAAAAAAATACCTTGTTATTTCCTAATACTGCCTATACCTACTATCAAATCTATTTACATTTATCTTGCTATCATTTCAGGTAGCAGAATTAATAAAAGCAGTAGACAAAAAAGAGAAGGAAGGCGCAATACTAGTGTTTCTCCCGGGTTGGTCTGAGATTAAACTGACAAAACAATTGCTTGACGAACACTATGGACAGTCTTCTATGCATATGATATTGCCTGTGCATTCTAGGTAAGTGAGATTTAAGTTTTTATATCTAAATCTGAAGAAAATTGTCTCGTTTCTACTGATGCATGTGAGTTCATCATGGTTCACTGGCTCGATCTCTAAGTCCAAAGGAAGTTTTTACATCAGTATCTTCTCTTTCCCTTCCTAGTCAAGTTTTATTTCAATAATAAAGGTTTTTATGCAATATTCAAAACAATTTTAATTTAATTTGAATAAATATCTTTAAATACTTTAAATATTAAAACCTATATTAAGTGTGGGAGAGCCATGCTTCGGCACGAACGGGCCGGCTCGACCGGAGTGATACCACGGCCTCACAGAAAACCGACGTGAAACAACGCTTACGTTGTGTGAATGAGGCCCAATTACCCTCCTTCCCAATCCCCGATTCCCCAACAACTCTTAAATTCCTAACCCCCAAAAGACCGGCAATGAATTTGTAATGCCTCAGGTGTTTTAGTTGTCCATGGACGGCGGGGATTGCTTACCATCAAGTGATCCGTCTGCTCGTTTACCGGCGGATAAAACAGAAGAAGAAAAGTTAAAAATATTTTCCACACACATTTAACTCTTTATACAAACTTAATATCACATATAACTGCTTGCTTAATGTGATTGTTCGCAAAATATAATTGATTTTTATACCATCCTTACTTTCCTATTTTCCAGGTTATCGACAACAGACCAAGCGAAAATGTTCGCGACGCCGTCCCCGGGTATTCGCAAAATAGTGCTAGCTACTAATGTAGCGGAGACCTCTATCACTATACCTGATGTAGTGTACGTGATCGACAGTGGAGCTCATAAGGAGAATAGAATCAAAGATGGGACTGGTACGTATGTGGTAGTTTGGTCTACGCTAGGATTTTCTCCTGTGTCGTAAGTGCGTTTACGCGCGTTTTAGCGCGTTCGGTGCTCTGATTGGCCGGCTTGAATAAATCAACCAATCAGAGTGTTAAACGCGCTCTCGTTTGGTAAACTCATAATAAGGGCATTGATTATGGCCACATTGTCTTGATTGTGACAATAGGCTCGTTTGCAAAGCAATAACATCTGTATATCATGTGGACATAACTATCTGTAAAATCGGGTTTGTTTGGTCTTAGGAAGTAATTTTGACCGAAACTTTTAAACTAAAGAAAAACTAATGTACACTTCCAGATTCCTATTGATACCTACCTTACCTATAGGATTTGGATCAGAGTTACCCCAGTGGGTTAAAATAACCCAAATTTACCCGGTATGTAGTTAAACTGCCCTTAAATAAAATGTTATGTGTATATTACAGGTACAGCAAGCTTGGAAACAGTGTGGGTGTCCTTAGCAGGCGCTAAACAAAGGACAGGTCGAGCCGGGAGAGTACAACCAGGTATGTTCATAAAGAATATATTTTTGACGTCACAACTGTGTGGCTAGCGGGTAACTGGGGCTCCCGGCTTGAAAAGCAGCAGTAGTAATTGTGGTTTTAGTCAGTACGAGTCCGACTCTCCCTGTCGCTTCGCCTAAGGTGGGAGAAGTCATTGCCTCCTCAAAAAATTTTTAATCATCAATGGAGAAAAGCTCTGTCAGTTTCGAGTCACAGAGGGACTCTTCATCAACGTCGGCATTCGGCGACGTCGCGCAGCCTACTCGGACACGCGCTGTTGAAAGTCACCGTAATCTTGTAAACATTCCTGAATTGTTTCAGGCCACTGTTACAGAATGTATTCCAAAGAAAAAGAGGCTGACTTCGTACCGCATACTACACCAGAAATATTGAGGTAAGACCCGGGTCCCTTGCTTAAAAAAAGATTTCTATTCTGAAGTAAACATACTTGTGAATTTTATCAATACTATTTTACAGACTTCGGCAACCGATATCATTTGCTCAGTAGTTGCAATTAATCAACTACAGTACGTTCCTAGCAACCACATTTAATTAACAAAAAAACACGGTTTACTCATGTAAATTAATGGAGAAAAGCTCTACTAGTTTCGAGTCACAGTACTCTTTACCTAGGCTGTGCGACGTCGCCGCGTCCGCTGCTCATGATGAAGAGTCTCTCTGTGACTGGAAACTAATAAACCGTGATTTTCAGTTGATTTAGTATGTCTCACGATAGTTATCTATAATATAAAAATAAGTCGCGTTTCCTTCCTGACGCTATAACTCCAGAAAACACGAACCGATTTCAACGGTTTTGCATTCGTTGGAAACGTCTCGGGCTCCGTTAGCAAAGAACATTGGTGGCGGAACGGAGTTCGCCGGGTTTACTAGTCTATTATAAAAATCATTATTTAATGGGATTTTTCTTCTTTTCAGAACCATTATTTAAGTTTATTTATCTTATTTCCAGAATTCCCCTCGTCCAAACAGTATTAGATTGTAAATCGTACGCTCCGCACGAGAAGATCGCCAGCTTCCTGTCACAGCTGCCGGAGCCGCCGTCCGACAAGTCGATACGGTTCGCTGTCAATGATCTCGTGGAATTGGGTGAGATTTTCTATTATATATGAATATATTAATATGAGAATAGGAGGTCTCTGGCACGATTTGCGTGTCAGAAAATAATTACACACACACGAACGTCACGCCTTTTATCCCCAAAGGGGAAGGCAGAGGTGCACATTACAACATGTAATGCTGATATACAATGTACACCCACTTTTCACCATTTGTGTTATAAGTCCCGTGTAATAGGAGGTGAGCCTATTGCCATATACTGGGCACAATTTCAGACTCTGTTACTACTGAGTTATCTAAAAACCGAAAAAAAACCTGTAATTCTTTGCCCGACACCCGAGACCCCCTGTCCAGCAGTCACACTTACGACCATTGGACCAATAGGGCAGTCAAATCCACGATTGTATAATAAATAGTTAATAAACTATGAGTTCCACTCTTGGATTTGTGCGTCTTCCTGGAGTCTTCTACCTTTTTATGACTGCGTGGTTGGCGCAGTGGCTGGGCAACTGGCTGCCGCGCCACGTGTAGCGGGTGTGTTGTGTGATCCACAAATTGTTGTTTCGGATCTGGGTGTCATGTGTATGTGAAATTGTATGTTTGTTAACGCACCCACGACGCAAGAATCAGTGTGAGTCAATGTTTTTCCAGAAACTCAGTAGATGCCCGATATATGATAAGTTGAACCCCTATCACACGGGACCCATAACATAAACTGGTAAAAGGTTGATGTGACATTATATATGTGCATCTCTGCCTATTTCTTCAGAGATTAAAAGGCCGATTTTGAGAGAGTAGAAACTATCAATTGATTTCTCCCGCCTCGGGTAAAGCAAAAATGAGTCTTAGACTCTTACTGACTAAAAACCCATTACCGACCTTAATCCAAAGCGGGGCCACGTTAGCAAAACCATATAATATTATGGCGACTTTACCCGCAACTCTGATGGGGAAGTATATACCCACGTGTTTTAAATCAATTAATTAATATCTATAACTAGCTACTTCCGCGCGGTTTCACCCGCTCTGCTTGGCTCCTATTGGTCATAGCGTGATGTTTTATAGCCTATAGCCTTCCTCGATAAATGCGCTATCCAACACAAAAATAATTATTCAAATCGGACCAGTAGTTCTGGAGATTAGCGCGTTCAAACAAACAAACAAACTCTTCAGCTTTATAATATTAAATTAATAACTAGCGACCCGCCCCGGCTTCGCACAGGTGCAATGCTGATATACTAAATACGCTACAGAAAACTGTGAACGTTGTTTATAAAAAAACATAGCGGCCCGCTCCGGCTTTGCACGGGTTTAAAATATGTATCTCTACTCACTGAAAAAATAATGTTGTTACAGGCGCCCTAACCCCCTCGGAACAGTTGACCCGGCTCGGCAGTATCCTATCCTCCGTATCCCTCCACCCTCGCCTGGCCCACAGCGTGCTACAATCTACAATACTGGGCAACGTAGTAGCAGCCACGTACATGGCGGCGCATTGTTCCACGCATACCGAGCTGTTCTGGAACGCTGCTGATAGGAGGGATGGTGAGTTAATCAATCTATCTATAATATAAAAATAAGTCGGGTTTTCCTTCCTGACGATATAACTCCAGAACGCACGAACCGATTTCTACGGTTTTGCATTCGTTGGAAAGGTCTCGGGCTCCGTGAGGTTTATAAGCAAAGAAAATTCAAGAGAAAAGCAGGAAAACAGAGAAAATCATTGGTGGCGAAACGGAGTTCGCCGGGTTTGCTAGTTAGTTAATAATGGCCAATTTCAATAACCTATCTATCTATAGATTTATATAGAGATAGTATTTTGACATAAGCTCCATACAAAATGTGTCAAAATTCTATCTCTAGTAGGCAAATGTACAGATAGATAGGTTATTGGAATTGGCCGTAAACCTTCAACAGTTTTCTATTGGCAATCAAATTGTCAATAGAAAACTGTTGAAGGCAAATACTTAACTGCTGCTAACATCAGTCACCGGTGACCACTACGGCGTTCAATGAGGTAAGGGAACCTATGTGTAAAGTACTCTAAGATAGTCCGACCAGGCGAGTTAATCATGCTTGATCGCCTTCAATCGTGTGCAAAATTCGCTCATGTGATGTATTATGTTGTGTTTAGCACCATCTACCGGTATGTCTTCGTACTAAGTAGTTACTGTACTAATAATAATTATGAAACTGAAGTCTTGCTCCATCCAGTGAATGGAGCACTGATGAATTAAAACACAGCGTGTTTTAATTAAAAACATTGGTGAAATACATGAGTCTTATAATCTATTATTTACAATTTTCAAATCTACAACCATTTATTTACCATATTAAATAGATTTAAAATAATCCAAAAACACTTAACTGAAACTGAACATAACCGTTTCTTTTACAGAAATCCGCGAGATAAAACGTAGTTACAGTCAGACTTCCGACTACGGCGCCCTCTACTGGATACAAGAGGAGTTTGACAGAATATCGCAGGAGAGTGGCAGGGAAGGTTCTGACAAGTACTGTGAGAAGTACGGACTTAGAGGAGACAGACTTGCTTATATTAGATGTAAGTACTTAATTTTTACGTCCGATTTGGTTCCCGGGGCGGGCAAAGTATTACTAGGTTTTTTTCGATTTTTCGAAAATTTCTCAGTAGTAGCACGGAGTCTGGAATTGTGTCCAGTATATGATAATAGACTCACTCCCTATTACGTGGGACTTATAACACATATAGTGAAAATTGGGGTGTACATTGTATAGCGGCATTACGTGCCGTAATGAGCACCTTTGCCTACCCTTTCGGGGATAAAAGGCGTGACGTTATATAGTACTTAATTTTTAAAAGCCGACAAAGTACTAATTATTACTTTCTGGTGTTGCGGGTGTCCATAGGTGGCGCTGATCGCTTCTCATCAAGTGATCCGCCTGCTCGGCGCTAGTATGGCAACTCAAGACTACGAAATTTGTTTTTAAAGTTTGCGCTGTGTTTTGTTGATTCATTGCAACCGGCCAATCACCGAACGCGGTCTCGTTTCTACCACATGAAACGTAAAACAAAACTCGTACTAATACTAATTCTATGTTTAATATCAAAAAAAAACTAAAAAATATTACTTTATTGTAACTTTCGTGAGACATACTAAATTAATTATTATGTTATCGGCTCCTCGTCAAACATTTACGTGAGTAAGCCAATAACATAATAATTAAAATATTACTGGAATAAAACAATAATCCCTTTCTTCCAGCCCTAGCCTACCTCCACCTAGAACAGATACTCAACACCTCAATAATAGCCCCCACGACTGAAGCTGAAGAATTGAACCGGTTCTCCGACATTGACGAGTTGCTGTGTGGCTCACTGATCGCCGGCGCTGATGCTTTGCTTACCACGAGGAAGCATGTCAAGACTAAGGGGAAACTGAAGACTGTTGTTGATGTTGTTACTAGGTAAGTAAAATTATCTTGAGGTGAATGACATGTCCTAGTGGCCCGGAGGTTTAAAACGCCCATTTCTCAAGCATGAGGGTGCGGGATCAAAACATTAAACATGAAGTATCACTGTGACTTTTCGGTGTTAAGGTAAGCATCCACAGGCCCGCATCGCACGCATCGTATGACGTGGACGCAGTTGTATGTGTTTCTATACAAGACAAACTAAAATCCGTTGCGTGCGATGCGTACAATGCGGGCCTGAGGACGCTTACCTTTATATGTGCTTTCTATGATTATTTAGTCACTACAGACAAACGGTGAAAGAAAACATGGGAAGAACGATGTTTTCGGCTTACTCACGTAACTGTTTGACGAAAAACGGCGATTGTGGCGGAATGCTGCTCATCAATATGAGCGTGGGGTGAAATTGGTCGAGTTCCACGTCAAAAAGTTGCGTGTAACAGTTGCGTACGGATAACATTTTTTTATGGAATAAGCTGGTAAACAACCAGACGGATTACCTGATGGACACTTGAAACACCAGAGGCGTTATAAGTGCGTTGCCGGCCTTTTGGGGGTTAGGAATTTAGGGGTTGTTGGGGTATGGGGGATCGGTACGATTGGGAAGGGGGATAATTGGGCCTCCGGTAACCTCATTGACACAACGCAAGCGTTGTTTCACGTCGGTTTTCTGTGAGGCAGTGCTATCACTCTGACACTCACACATAATAATTAATTAACAAACATTAAAATGTTTCTTCCACCCCAGCACAGGCGACCGAGCCCACATAGGCACAGAGAGCGTGAACTACAACGTGAGCAAACAGCCCCACTCCCGCCCGCATCTACTGGCGTACTTCGGCGGCACTCACTCCGTGGAGAGGAGGGCACTCGTCGTCTATAGAACGTGTCTCGTCCCACCACATACACCCTTGTTGTTCTGTCTTGGAGATGTTAAAAAGGTGAGTGCAATTAATTCGTAAGGTCCGTACTCACATACGGTATTACTCGATCGAGCTAAACTGTTGAGTAAAACCCATGGCGTGGGCTTTCGTCACATTCAGCATTAATCTATCGAGTGAGGCGCGCCGTGCAGTATTTACCGAACAGTTTGAGCCAAAGGATGTCTATGGAACATAGTAAACGATGAAAGATCGACGACTCGCTTCGAGTAGGTTCGAAGGAAATTACTTTCATTTAATTCCATCGAGCTAGCTCGATGCGAGCCATCGAACTGTGAGTTTTGCGGTCCACACGTTGATTTTTACTCGACTTCGAGTAAAACTATCGAGTAATACCGTATGTGAGTACGGACCATAAAATAACTGAACAACGCTTTTAATTATGTGTCCTCGTCATAAGGAGAAATGGACATATCTAAAGAGCTGAAACTTAATATGTTTCTTAATAAATTTTACGTTATATCGTGCTATCTTTGTCATTTTATAAAGAGTTATCATTTTATAAGAGTTATGTTAGCCACAGGTCTATTCTTGAGAGCGTCTTAAAATTTAGTGTTATTTGAGTACTTTAGTATATTTTTTTTTATTGAACATTTTATGCTGTTAAACGAGCATACGGATCACCTGATGGTAAGCAATCGCCGCCGCCCATAGACACTTGAGTTGCGACGTCGCTGCGTCTGAATGTACATAAGTAAACCGTGACTTTTAGTAAATTTTGATGTTGATATAATTTTAGGGAGTCCCAAATTGAGATTTTTACCTCTTAACCATAATTTTAAGGAAAACCCAATGAACATTAACTGTAAAAAAACACAAACACGGGTAAAATAATTGGAAAATTTGACAGGATAATAATATTTGGAAATATCCGTTTTATAGAGGTACCTAATTAAAAAAATGTCCTTATGTGTGACAGGAAGAAAATGGCGACACCACAATGCTGACTTTGCCGAAACATCACCTGCACATTCATGTACCAAACAGGTAAATATGAATTTTATAATCTAATTTAACAAAACTAAGTAAAAAAGGATTTATTTCGGGTTTTAAAAAAATCTCAGTAGTAGCACGTTGACTGCACAGTTGGCACGGTGGCTGGTCAACTGGTTACCGTGCAACGTATCGCGGGTTCGACCCCGCACGGAACAACTCTTTGTGTGATGCACAGATTGTTGTTCCGGTCTGGGTGGGTGTCATGTGTATACGAAATCGTATGTTTGTAAATGCACCCACGACACAGAAGAAAATCCTAATGTGGGGCAACGTTTAAAAAAAAAGCACGGAGTTTGGATTGTGCCCAGTATATGGCAATAGGTTCATCCCCTATATATAATCCCATGTAGGGACATATATTTTAATGGTGAAAAGTTGTTGTACATTGTATAGAGCGAAATTACGTGCCGTAATGTGCACCTCTGTTTTGAGTTATGCGGTCCATTGATTTTTACTCGACTTCAAGTACAACTATCGAGTAATACCGTATGTTAGTACGGACGGACCATAAGAGTCTGACACTCCCTTTCGCCTCAACCAGATCGGAGATATTTGATGGTCCCCCCCCTCCCCTTCATAAAAAGTGAAACTATATAGGGTGACGGGTAATTATTGAAGGATATTTATTTAAACACGTGATTGTACTCATGATTGCAAACAACTTTCCGAAAGAAACTTTTTGTATACTCATTAGTTTTATTTTTATCACAATTAAATAACATTATACACAATTAAATATCCTTCACTAATTACCAGTCACCCAATATACAGGTCGCTTCAACCAGCCGGGATGGGCTTCGATGGGCTCATCGAAGATATATTTAAAGTAATATATTTAAAATACATATATATTTAAAGTTTTCCATAACTTCGCCGCGTCGTTTGGTCAGCCAAATGCCTTGTTTACCTACAACAAAAATTAATACCCGAAAGTCCCTAAACTCATTGCCTACATAAATAAAATATTTCCCTACAGTGAAAATACGTTATGTACCTACGTATGTATGTGGTATTATTGGGTCTCCCCGGAATTTGCATGTACAGATTGAGCTATACATAACCAATTTAACATGGTCTCGCTTTGTATGATGCTTAAGCACATTCGAAGATCAGTTTATACTGGTTTTCGTATGTGTACCTAGTACCTTCCTATAATAAATAGGTTAAAAGGTAACAATACTCATTAGGTACTGTTTTCATTTTAGGTAAAGTACCTACGTTATATGGTACTTTCCAACTGGCTTTTACCAATAGTTTGGGTTTTGGTAATAGGTACTTTCTTTTTAATGTCGAAAATATGTTTTTCATTAATTTTGTTTGAAATTGCAGATTGTATTATGACAGTTGTGACGTTATTTTATTGTGTCAAATGTCATACCTATTGTGTCAAATGTCACACCTATTGTGTCAAATATCATACTTATTGCGTCAAATATCATATTTATTTCATTTTTACACCCTGGCTCCACTTGTCCGTGGTCGCCACAACGTAGTTTTCAATATATTTTTTATGACATGCCCATTTGTTAATGACATTTAGAGAGGTGGTATTGGTTATAAAATACGTATACTTAAAATTTTTTATATTAGTTAGGGATTTAAGAGTTGCTGGGGATTGTGAAAATGGGGAATTGGGCCTCTGGTAATCTCACTCACACAACGAAACAAACATGGCTCTCCCACCCTTTTTAAACCAAAAATAACCTATTTGTTAGCCTAAATTCCAGAAGGTACCTAACCGAAGCTACGGACTACTCTGGAGCTGCGGACTACCTAGCGGGTTTACCGGGGCTCCAGCTCGAAAAGCAGGAGTAGGAACGGGGTGGTTTTTAGTCAGAAACAGTCTGACACTCCCTCCCGTCTTGCCCAAGGCGGGAGAACTCATTGGATAATTTTTCCCCACAAAAAAAAGACAGTACCTAAGCTTAGTGGTTTTACATGACACGATAAAGTTCCTGGATCAGGCTGTAATTGGATTATCCTTTTGTATAGGTAGGTATGGCATCGAATTCACTATCAGTATACCACTGCTACCACTCGTACGAAACATACCTAATTGGGGAAAAGTAAATGTTTGGTACATTTCACATTTAAACCACAGTTTTATCTATTCCTGTAAATTAAAAGTTTAAAATAGCTGTAGGCACATAGGTATAAAAATAAATACATTTCCATGTAAAAAGGGCTTGGTACTTTTGTTTTTAGTTTAACAAGATCGAAAGTCCGTGTTCGATGCTCTGATTGGCCGGCTCGAATAAACCAACCGAGAGCCGAGCGCGTTCTCGTTTCGATTACTTTAAACGTGAAGCAAACTCGTACGAAGGGTACTGATTGGCTTTCTAAGATGAACCATCCAATCAGAGTGCCGAAAACAGAGTGCCCTAATACAAACTCGTACTAAGCTATCAAGTGTGTAGACCTCCTCAACTACCGGTAGTAGTGCTTTCCTACCTCCGCTGTTGATCTATAAATATCAACAACAACATCAACATATTATTATTAACAACTCGCTTTGCCCGCGGCTTCCCTCACTCCATTTTATTAAGATTAAGGGTTTGGAACAGATTCTCAAAAAAAAATGCTCGATTTTTTTTGATAATGACTAAAAATTTTTTGATCAGCTTTCTCTCTTACGAAATTACGAAATGCTCCATGCAAACATCAAAATGGGAAGTTAGAAAGATACGAAAAAGTAGACGAAAGAAAGAAATAAAACATATTTACTAAGCACCGGTCACAATGCACCAAAAAAAATTTTTTTCCAACCTGAGTAAACATACTAAATGTGACGACACACGACTCGATTAGTAGAACAGCCAAAATCCCGGATTACCTATGTACTTATATTTAATATTTAATTTTAATAAATTTGATTGTCACTCCCCCTCCTTTTTTAAAGGTTTAATTCTAATAAAGATTGACCCCACCCCCTCCTAGAGCTCGATCTCTCGCCTAGAGCGAGGCGAGAGGGAGTATCAGACTCTTACTGGCTAAAAACCAACCTGTTCTTACTCCTGCTTTTCGGAGCCCCCAGTAAACCCGCTAGATAGTCGCAGCTCCGGGGTACTCCCCATTCAGAAAATTATCTAAATCGTATTACCTATATGTACATATATGGTCCACGTTCAAAAACATCTATCTATAAGTATAACCGTAAGAGGAAAACGCGGGGACATCCGGAGTTATCCGAATTGAAACGGATAACCTCGAAACAAATGATTCGACGAATTGATTTTAAAGGAAATATAATAAAATGGTATTTTGTTTATCATTCAAATAGGAATCATGACGGGGTATAGTTTGAAATTCTATTTAGTCCATCAGTTTAGGTATTAAATAATACGAACGCATTTTCATTTTGCCATATAAGGTAACGTTTTTAGATAAAACGAATCAAAGTTTAGTAGTGGGAGCAAATACGTCAATTCTACGTATAAAACGTACCTAGAAGTGACGTGAAACGGCATTTTAAATCAATATATCTTCGAAAATATTTGTTTCCGTGAGAAAATAAAAAATACGTGTCTAATGTTTTAAAATAATCTACAAGACGGACATAGAAATAAGGAAAACATCGTGAGGAAACCTGGGCTTATAATTTCTAATTATAAGTTTGCAATCGCCAACGCGCATTGAGCAAGCGTGATGAATTAATCACCCCTTCTGTGTAAGAAGAGGCCTTTGGTCAGCAATGGCCACTTATAGGCTGTTGATGTATGTATGTATTGTGTAACTTGAATAGGCCGGCTTGACCGGGGAAGTTCTCTTTCACAGAATACCAATAATAGGTACTACGTTTCTTCTGATAAGTGAGAATTCCCAATGTTCAATTGCACCATCCATTTCGTCCCTGGAAAAGATGGTGAAATCAGGCAGTTTCCCACATAGTGTGCAACGCATTATAAGCCTATGATACCATACCATGATGTTGCAACCTTACTTTAGCTATGGTGACCGGACCATCTAGATCGTAAGCTGTTACTAAAAAACTTTGAGTTTCGGTAATCTTCATCACGCCCTCGGTTGAATCCATACTTTTAAGGACACTGTATAAGATTGAGATCCCTTTAAGTGTGGGAAAGCCATGCGTCGGCACGAATGGGCCGGCTCGACCGAAGTGATACCACGATCTCACAGAAAACCGACGTGAAACAACGCTTGTTTCGTTGTGTGAATGAGGTTACCGGAGGCCCAATTTTCCCAATCCCCGATTCCCCAACAACCCTTAAATTCCTCACCTCCAAAAGGCCGGCAACGCACTTGTAACGCCTCTGGTCCTCTGGTGTTTCGGGTGTCCATGGGCGGCGGCGATTGCTTACCATCAGGTGATCCGTCTACTCGTTTACCGGCTTATAACATAAAAAACCAAAAACAAAATTCGCTACAGGCCCCTCAGTCGATTATTCCCCCACTACCGATAGCAGCATTAAAACCTTTTTATCCTTGGTTTTTACCTTGGATTTCCCCATCATTTACCTTGCTCCAGTATAAAAATATTCACGTTACACGTATTTTTGTATAATTGATAAAAAATATAAAACAAAGCTGTACATACGGCTATACAAAACCAGTTTATTGTGGTCTCGCTTTGTTTGATCTCTTCGCACATTCGACGGTCAGTTTATACTGGTTTGTTTAGCTTGCTGCATGGACCTATACATAACCAGTTTATCGTGTCTCGCTTTGGTTTTTTTTTTTTTATGAAACTCGCCGATAACCAAGCAGACGTATCACCTGATGGTAAGCAATCGCCACCGCCTATGGACACTTGAAACACCAGAGGCGTTACAAGTGCGTTGCCAGCTTTTTGGGATTTAGGAATTTAAGGGTTGTTGTGGAATCGGGAATTAGATTGGGAAGGGGGGTAATTGGGCCTTCGGTAACCTCACTCACACAACGCAAGCGTTGTTTCACGTCGGTTTTCTGTGAGGCCGTGGTATCACTACGGTCGAGCCGGCCCATTCGTGCCGAAGCATGGCTCTCCCACACTTTGTATGATCTTTACACACATTCGACGGTCAGTTTATACTGGTTCTGTATAGCTTCATGTGTTACTATTGGACGTGTTTTAGAGCCCGCATCATGCCACAAGTTCCGTGATTCCGGTTTCTTGGTACCTGTATGACGTGTGCAGCGTCATATGTATTTATGTTGATTTTATTTGAAAACAAATAATAATGGACTTTGACCTTTAGCAATACGTAAATTGTAACGTCATGTTTATCTCGTCTCGTTTCCTCGTATACTTTGAATTAGGTTTTGACGTTGTACAACTACATAGTTTGCTTCTTTTGTTTATTTAGACGGCTTCGTCATCAACGTCTATTTAGGTAAGATAAAATAGTGATTCCCATGCTTCGGTACGTTTCGTTGTGTGAGTGAGGTTACTGGAGGCCAATTACCTCCCTCCCCAATCTTTGCAATCCTCGATTCCCCAAACAACCCCTTAAATTCCTAACCCCCAAAAAGCCGACAACGCACTTGTCGGGTGTCTATTGGCGGCGCCGATTGGCTACCATCAGATGACCCGTTTACTAGTTTACCGGTTTATATATTTAAAAAATGATTTTTTTACTAACAAGGGTATCGTCGTATCCGTCTCTAAACATCAACAGTACATTAATACTAATTTCAAACTCCATACCGAAGTTTTAATATAACTTTTGTGAGACATTATCGGCTTACTCACGTAACTGTGTGCCGCATGAGCCTCTAGCATGGCTTGCAACTAGTTGAGTTCCTCGTCAAACAGTGACGTGAGTATGCCGGTAACATAATAATTAATCCATACCGAAACTCAATCAAAAACCCAAAGACACTCTGTCCAAACCCCCACTATCAAAAAACTAACATTGCTACTCAATCAAAATTACCCAGGATCACGGAACAAACAATAATATATTCTATTTCGTCATATAAAAATCTAATTTCCCGTACCATTGAACAATGAACAATGGTCGTACTTTATCAGCTGTTTATTGAGAGAATGGGGGTAATACCTAAGTATCCCCAATTACGATAGCATGGAACGGGCAAACCCAGGCTTGAGGAAAAGATTTCTAAATTATTTAGTTACTACTTTTTTTTTGTTTTGTGCCTTAGGATATTCTTTGAAAACATGCTAAATCATGATTTTAATAGGATACCTTTTTTAATGGGGGGAAAAATCGTCCAATGGTTTCTCCCAACTTAGGTGTTAGGAGTTGATACTCCCTTTCACGGGGTGGTTTTTAATCAGTAAGAGTCATCAGACTCTACCGTACCTACTCCTGCTTTGAGCCGGAGCCCCGGTAACCCGTTAGGTAGTCCGCAGCTCCGGATCAGGCATCAGCCCTACTGGTTTCCATCTGTGGTAATGGGATTCCTACGTCGGCCAACGTGTAGACGGTATCATTTGATGGTAAGCAATTAGCGCCGCCCATGGATACCCGCAAAACCAGAATTGTAACGAGTAAGATCGAGGATTGGGGAAATTGGTGAGGGCAGAATTTTTGCCTCCGGTAACCTCCTCATGTAGCCATTACGGCAGAGGTGCACATTACGGCACGAACTACCACTGTACAATGTACACCCACTTTTCACCATTTGTGTTATAAAGGCCCATGTAATAAAGGGTGAGCCAAACAATTCCAGACTGCGTGCTACTACTGAGATTTATTTTTAAACCAAAAAAAAAAAATACAGTAATACTTTGCCAGACCCCTGACCCAGCAGTCGTACTTGCAAACACTAGACCAATACAGTAAAAAAGACCTTAAAGAAATCAGCAATAAAGTTCACATTCAAACTACACCGTATTAACTCTTACTTCTTTGTTGCAGCCAAGCTGATAGCCTGTTGAAACTACGAGAAATGCTTTGGAAGACATTTGAGTACCACATAGAAAGGGATTTACAGACTCTCGACTTTAATGACCACGAAATAGTGTCGAAATTCAAAGTACGGCTTGTCAAGACTATTGGGAGGGTACTTGTGGAAGCACATAAGCAGTATATTGAGGGCAAATCTGTGGTTGGAGAACTTAGTGATGTTGAATTTAGATAAAATATAAAAAAAGTCTAAATAAAGAAGGTTTTTTAATTTTCCTTTTATTTTTTATACAGTAGCATAATTATAAAATCTCCTGCCTCATTGGACGAGTGGTCGTAAGTGTGACTCCCGGGTCGGGCGAAGTATTGCTGGGCTCTTTTCGGATTTTCGAAAATTTCTCAGTAGTAGCATGGAGCATGGAATAAATAATTGTAATTCGATTTTGGCTTACAAAGGCTTACAGTGGCGGTAGGTAATAGGGAAAAAATATATATATATTTAAGATTTATCTTAATTTCGAACTTGAGACACTTGAACTACCTAATTCAGTTTTTTACCGACTTCAAAAAAAGGAAGAGGTACTCAGTTCGGATTATTGTTTTTTTTTATGCAACTCAATTTTGACGTTTCAGAAGTGCCCAATTAAGGATTATTAAAGAAATACATACAAATACAATGCTTTCACTTTTTTATTAGCAATTAGTAGCTTCTGCATATGTCCAGTAGTAGAAACGTGATCCCATGCATGTACCTCTATGTATTTCACACATAATGTAGGTACACACACAGTTTCGACGCAAAAGGAAATTTATATCAAACATAGCTCATATTTATTTCCGCGACAAACACACAGACGTAGCTCCGGGTTTTGACTAACAATTACCTATGTGTTTATAAAACAAAGTCGTACGTGTAATGTTAGACGTTCATTCATGGAGTTTAATGAATTATCCGTTCTAGGTAAACATGCTAGATAACATGTGAACCATTTTCTTTGTCGTCTAAGGACCCGCCCAGCCCCATTTGTTTGTTGCGCTGCGTTGCAAGGATGTGATGAGGCATCTCATAAAAAATATTACTACCACTAAGACTAGGAAAAAAATAGAAAGTTTAAAAAATACTAATCCAACTAATTAGTCAATGATTTCTGTTTGAATACAATTGGTTTCATTGATTACCTATAGGAAACGATGCACCGGACAAGAAGTGAGACGTCGCTCTAAATTATTAATTTTAACAATTATTTAAAAAACAGTGTAAAGAAAGTTGTAAAAATTGAGATATCATTTTATTATAACTTTCGTGAAACATACAAAATTAATTATTATGTTATCGTCTTACTCACATACACATGAATAGTTACAAGACATGCTAGAGGCTCATATAGGTACATGAGCAGCATTCCGCGACACACGACGCGGCGATTGATTGTCGCGCTGCTACAAAATTAATTGAGATATTACATTTTCTAGGCCTTTCATTCAGAGGCATCAGTGTGACCCTCCTCTATAATGATTTTGTCGTTGTACGGTAGGTAACTTTACGTAGAATCGTGACTGAATTTTGAGAAGTGCGACGGCCAAAACACCATGTTATGGCACCTCTGTCTCTGTCTATTTTATATCTTAGGCAAACAACTAGCAAGTCTAATAAATAAAACTTGCCCCACATTTTTCTCCCTACATCAGCTAAGCCATACAATCCAAAAATGCAATAACAACCATTTGTGGTTCACATTCAAAAGTTGTTACATGGGCATGAAAACCACTATTAGTACCTACCTATAATACATATAAGTAGGTATAGATTTCCCAGCCACCGCGCCAAACTACAAATCACTGTAAAAAACCCATACAATTAATACATATAGGTAACCTATGTAAGTACTAAAATATCTAACACTAAAACAGGTACACAATCTAGGAATACCCAATTAGGAAAAAAGTCTGTGTAGTTAGGTACGCAGGAAAAACCTAGGTAATACCTAGCTAATGTTTTCCCGATACTGAAAACCACTTTCTTCGAAAAAACCCAATCGATTATATCGGTTATAAATAAGTAGGTAGAACATTTGAAGGCAATGATTGGATACGGTACTTACGTTGCGGTAATCACGACTTGATCGTTTACGCATCGTGGTATTTCACAAAAACTTACAACTCCTTATTCATGGAAACTATGCAACGTCACGCCTTTAATCCCCGAAGGGGTAGGCAGAGATACCGCTATACAATGAAGTTTATACACACACTTTTTACCATTAGTGTTACAAGTCCCATATACCTAATAGGGGGTGAGCCTATTGCCATATACTGGGCACAATTCCAGACTCCGTGCTACTACTGACAAATTTTCGAAAAACCAAAAAAGCCCAGTAATTCTTTGCCCGACCCGGGAACCGAACCCGAGACCCTTTGTCCGGCAGTCGCACTTGCGATCACTCGACCAACGAGGCAGTCATTGAAACTACAAAACCGATTCTACTACTAAACTCATACGCAATAACTCACTTGGTAAAAGGTACTTTTCTCGTGACCGTCATGTAGGTACCTATCTCATATTTTTAAGAATTAGATTATTTACTACGAACTGTTTAAATAGGTAGATAGATACTGTAGTTGTGAACATTGGTACTTACTCATTTAGAGGCTGTGAATCCCCTAAGTTTTTAAATTTTTATAAATTAAATATTTAGGTAATTACTGTTGTTTCATTAAGTATATATAAATTAATGGAATTGAGATAAGTCAACGATCTACTTGATACCTGCTAATATAAAGCGTCGCACACACGCACGATCTTACTTTTGAGCGGCATCCAGCAGTGCTCTTGGCTCTTTGGTAAACCTGAACTTTTTAAACAGCAATCTCCAACCAACCAGGGGCCTGTAGTCTGCTATTACAAATGTGTCAGACAGACTAAGGCCCCTGTCAAGCGTGCAGATGATGTCATTGATTCAGCCTATTCTTCGCAGTCTCACACTATTTCGTAAGTTCTTGAGATACTTACTTATTATATTTTAGGTATAATCCATTACAACTAATTTTATTTTTACTTGATATGACTTAGGAATCTCTTATAACAGCAACAGCAACCGATCTTTTTACCTCTCACTACATGGCAAGTGACTGACTTCTTAGATTGTGCGTAGGTAGGTACCTACTATAGGTAATTAGGTACATACCTAATTGATTATAAAATTCGATCTTTTTTTAATGGGACACGCCCGCCATAACCTCCCATACCGCTGCAACTCCTGTAAGCCAGGATCTACAGTAGACACAACCATGAAAACACCGGAACACTGAAGTCTGGCGCGTCACAGGGACATGAATGACTGTCTTGGATCCCGCAACGAAATAAATCAGAAGATATTATTATTAGAGAAGAAAATAAATGAATTTCGACCTATTGCAAATGCGTCAATTGAAATATTGAAAATTTGAAATTCCCGATGCGATGCTGCACGCTGCACGTCATATTTTGTTTACACAAACCTTTAGACTTTGTACCGCGTTTAAACGAATTTAATTTGGTATTTTGTTCAGATGTTCCATAAGTAATGACTAAGATTTTCTATTTAATTTTAATGAATATAATAATATTTCTCATTTATTTTTGTTAGTAAACATAAACATGTTGGTTTTCTAAGAAATTGCAGTGATACAACAAAACGTAAGGCAACCACGCCATGTGTTGTCGGTTTATTAAGTTTTCCCATTTTATCGGGTAATTGTTGGAAAGGATGAATCTATTTTACGCCGTCAGGGATGACGTGCAGTCGCATCACCTGATGCAATACCAGAGAGTCAGAAGTTATTATGCAATTAATTATTATTAGCTGCCTCTATATGACTGCCTCGTTGGCAGAGTGGTTGCAAGTGCGACTGCCGGGCAAGGGTTCTCGGGTTCGATTCCCGGGTCGGGCGAAGTATTACTGGGCTTTTTTTTTATTTTCGAAAATTTCTCAGTAGTAGCACGGAGTCTGGAAATGTGCCTGGTATATAGCAATAGGCTCACCACCTATTACATGGGACTTACAACATAAATTGTGAAATGTGGGTGTACATTGTACAGTGCCATAATGTGCACCTCTGCCTACCGCTTCGGGGATTAAAGGCGTGACGTCATAAAAAAAATATTAGACGCTCTGCATCACACCTTTCATCTGTGAAAGAGTTGATTACGATGCAAGAGGTAGATATAAAATGAAACACTCACTTTTCACTAGATGGGATTAGCGCCATTACCTAGGTAGTTGATACCGGGACAATATTTTTATTAATATATTTGAAGAACCGAAAATATCTAAGACCCAAATGGGGTCTTAACAACTTACACATTTACTTTATGCAAAAAAACCCCACCCCCCACTCGTCAGTTACGCTTGTGATTAACGTTGCAGGTTTATAATCTTCATTTGTAACTTGCTGACCCAGCAAACTTCGTTACGCCTTAAACATTTTTTTCTCACATTTTAAACCTTCCCGGGACTTCCACAAATAATTCTAGACCAAAATTTGCCACATCGGTCAAGCGAGTTTTAGCGATACTAACGAACAGCATTTGATTTTTATAGTATAGAGATATGAATATCTTAATCAGTTATTAGTTATTAATCACTTTTTCATGAATTATGATGAATAAAACAAATGTCATTGGATGCGAACATATCCATTTTATTGATAAATCTATTTTGAATTTATATTATAACTTATTTTGTAGTATATCTGTATTGAACCACAATTCCAATTTAACTAATAATACAACTAGCGGAAAACTCGTTCCCATAATACAAAATATTATTATCATTACCTTTTACGTTTAATATCGTGTGTTAATTCCAATATAAATCTCACTATCCCTATAGCGACAATATAATTTTAGAATTACTTTATTCGTATTACACTACTTATAGTTTTTTTTTTTACATTTAATGGGTCGACGTTGGCCGCTATCTCACCTGATGGTAAGTGATGATGCAGCCTACGATGGAGCACGTCTGCCCATAAGCAACCTATTCACTCGGGCTTTGAAGACACCCAGGTTATGCCCATCAGGAAACACAGACTCCGGCAAGGAGTTCCACTCCCTAGCAGTTCGCACAAGGAAGCTTGAAGCGTAGCGCTTCGTGCGAGTGGGTGGGATATCTACCACGAAGTTATATTTATATATCGTTATTACCAACCCGCAATGAGCAAGCGTGGTGATTAATGCTGAAACCTTCTTCCTGTGAGAAGAAGGCGTTGGTCAGCAGTGGCCACTTATAGGCTATTATTAAATTATGAACGTTTAATTTAGATCTTTACGTTCCTTTGACGTCATTATAAAGTGGTTCGATTTGTAAGACGAAATGGAAATTGAGTATTGACATCATAGAGAAAAATAAATAGGTGAATAATACAATTACGTTAGCATTTGTACTTTATTTATACAAGCCAGCATATCAAGCTACACCAATATATTACAATTCGTCATTCGATTTTCGACTTTAAAGTACAAATAATGACGTTGAAAATTTGTGTGTACATGAATTTTACGCGTAATGAGATACGTGACCAAACGCAGCTTTATTTTTGTGTTTTTTTTAATTACTCACATAATTACTACTTGGTACCATTAGTTTGCATTTTTAATGAATGATCTGGTTTCGAATTCTAGTAATGCACATTAACATTCAACAATAGTACCTAAAAAGTTTATAATTAGGTGTGCTTTTCCATCAGAGATGTGGTATGTAGCTATGCTGCGAGGATATAATAGCTAAGCTATGAAACTAGGTGACCGTTTCCACTGATACTAAGCTATGTAGCTGTGCGAATTAGATATGCTATGAAGTTGCGCTACCGCAAAGTAAATGGGCGAACGTTTTGAACTGCATTGATCTCCACCCCGTTTGCCTAGTACAGAAACTATAAAAAAACCCTTTTAGGCAGAGGAGGCCCTAAGTCCAGTAGTGGACTGCCACTGGTGATGTTAATAGTGACATGGGTGGGCGGGAATAGTGGAGTTTGTTACAATTTAATAAAGGATTTTTTTTTCAATAATAGCAAATTGTTTTATTAGCCCAGTGGTCGCAAGCTCAATTGCTCAACTTCTAGAGATTGGTAAAAATTGTGACGCGAAGCCTGAAAATGAGTCAGGTGTATCGTTCTTTTATACTCTTGTTACAGACAGTTTGTTTCCAATCATTACTGGACTCTGACCTCTCCAATAGCCACATACAAACAAACAGTTAATTGTTATTGGTTTTAATAATAGGTTGTGTGTGGTTGACAATACACTCCGATAATAATAATTGTGACGTCAGCATGCCCATCATACCATTATTTCCAGAAGTTTCCGTACAACAATAGGGATGAGTCTTATTAAATTTAAGTTATACGAATATGATATTGTTTAGTCTATCTGTACTATATCTGTAAGATCATGAATATTTCAATTACAGTTCATACATGATTCATTCTGTAGACTCACAATGTATTCATATTTGTATTTTAGTTGTGTCTATCACTACTGTGGACTACTAATTAATTACAAGATGTTTTGATAAGGTTTATATGTATTTGGTGCCTTGAAAATATTATAAAGTTCGGGTGCACTACAAGGTCTTAAATTGAAAATTATATTAGATAGGTACACCATAAGACTCGATAATGGCTGATATGGTTTAGGTATACTAGATATATCTAATTAACTTTTAAAACACTAAAAAACCATTTGTACTTTATACTAATAATTTTCCCATAAAGTTTAACATACATGTTTCATGGCACGGAGGAAATAATACATTGTTTACTAAAACAACTAGTACCTATACCTAATTAAATATTTTTTTAGGTATAACAATTGGTAGTTAAAATAACCTCGTCGTTGTGGTGATCTAGAGCTTAACGGCGCATTCCAATAAACTACGGATCGGTAGATGTGCCTACGACCCGTAGAATTTTGACACATTTTGTATGGAGCTTATGTCAAAATTCTACGGCTCGTAAGCAAATTTACCGATCGGTAGTTTATTGGAATGCGCCGTAAGACTTTTTATGGTATTTAATGCTCGTACAGTCGTACCTTTTCCGTGTGAGAGGAAGCTCAGCAGTTGGCATTTTCAGTCTGATAGTGATGATTAATCAAAATATCGCTCGAAATCAATATTTCAATCAAAAATGTTTATTAAAATTACAATTGATTTTTAAATTAAATGAGTCATATGGATTTCCGTCTAAAACCTAGAACGATCCAGGATTTTTATATGTATATGGTCATAAGTCATTTAGTAATGTGTCCTTTACTTAAAATGGACTGAAAACTCCAAAATATATTTATACACACGTAATTATATTATATGTAATTTTGTCTCACAAATTCATACATTGGTTTTAACTATACAAACCACAGATAAGAAGTACGATTCCTTTCTCGATTTTCCTTCCGCCTAGTCTGCCCAGTAACACACTTATAACAAGTTCTAGTCTCAGACTTTTCCGTTCCCGTAGGAGCTTTGGAAAACCCTTAATTAGTGGTTTCTACCATTATAATTTTCAGTTGTCAATCACATGCATAATTAATGGAAATATTTGAAGCCTTTTCATTAATTAATTTAACGTATATACCGTGGAAATTTTATGTACATACATACATAGTGTAGACTATTGAAGTCTGTGTGTACCTAACACACAATTGCACATTAAGATATACAAAACCAGTAAATATCATGCTCTCGCTTGGAATGACTTTTCCACACATTATGATTTGTAGTAATTTGCAATAAAATTATATTGTAAATCTAATATATGAAATTTCCATGTCACAATGTTAGTTATCGTACTCCTCCGAAACGGCTTTACCGGATTTTACCAAATTCTAAATTCGTTTTGATTAGGTCTGAGAATCGGATACTATTTATTTTCCATACCCCTAAGTGATAAGGGTTTTTCACCCTTAAATTTTTAGACGAAATAATGTATAAGGCAAAACAACGTTTGCCGGGTCAGCTATATAATAATATGACTAGCTGTATTATATGCCAGGCCAAGTAAATATGCTAAGGCTGAAACGGTTATAAGTCCATATGGACGAGCAAATCCTTTAAAATAGCAATCTAAAAATATGACTAATATTCATCAAGGAAATTGTAACACAGGTTACTTTCTAGGTCTAGTCTAGGTTACAGTGCTAAGAAAAGTAACATGCAGAAATCCCACGAAAAATGCTGGTATTCCATAAACAGCCGGTTTACGATAAGGCGAATTTAATGACTGCGAGTCATTTAAACAACATAGGTATGTCATCAAATTTCAATTAACAAACGTCTTATCGTTTACTGATCGTAAAGGTATGACATCATAGTTCTTTTAAAATGGTAGGTCACTATTTTGGCATGTGTGATTTATTTAGGTACTATTGTTTCGATTGAATGCTAGTGCTATGTGCTTTGAATAAAATAAAATTATTTGTTAGTTTGTATTCTAATGTTAAACCATTCTAATAACTTGAATTAATATTGTCATAAATTAAAAAGCATGAAGAAAGAAAAATAGTAGATAAGTAATAAAGGCCAAATAAACGATGTCATATATTTCGTAATAATTGTGAAACTCAACATATTTCAATAAACCTTTCATAATAAAATTAATTAAAAGGCCGGGTCAATTTTAAGTTAGTCACTTGCAACCCTGACGAGCACCAAAATAAAAATAAACAAACAAACGTCAAACTTTTTAAACAACAAATTATTTCTACTAATTCACACTTCACAATCACAGTTTCACGAAATTATCAATTTTAAAATAAACAGTTGAACTATCTTTAACGTTTAAACTACAGTCTCTTCGTCCGCGTGTTGTTTAAAACTAGTATTGTAAACAAATAATCGGTCGGCTGTACCTACAAGAGTAGGTAGGCATGACATAACCGGCGCCGGTTTTCCTTCTACTACTTCACAACGTATAAATACGCCGCATTCACGTATTTACCGGTCAGTCAGTAATTTTCCTCGTTTCGAGTAGTCGTTAGTGTATAACACAAACGCGTCATAGGCATAATAATTATATTTTAAAAAATGCCAAACGCGAGGTAGCATCAGTGTTCTAAATTCAAGTGCTTTAAATTTTGCAAATTCAAACATTGGTTGTGACAAGTGTGTGTAAGAACTGAACAAAAGCGAAAATGCCTAAATTAATGAAATTAGTGCTTTGTGTGGCGTTTGTGGCGTTGTGCTGCGGACAACCCTTACAGAAGCCAGTAGAAAACAACACGGGTCTCCACAATGGATTGTCGGAGAAAATCGGAAACTTTTCGATAGAAATATTGTTCCACACATCGAAAACTTTGAAGGAGGGTGACAATTTCATAATGTCGCCGATTACCGTTTGGAGCGTACTTGCTGTGATCGCGGAAGGTGCGGCCGGAGATACGAGAAACGAAATTAACAACGTACTTCGTCTCTCGGCGCGAAACAAGGAGTCGACGCGCACCGGCTTCAGAAACATCACACAATGGCTACAAGTAAACACTGGAACAGTGAAACTAGCCAAAATAAACGCCATTTTCGTCGACAAAGACCGACTTCCTCTACCAGAGTTCACAGAAGTCTCTAAGAATTACTACCAAACTGAAATGGTGACTTTAGACTTTAAGGACAGCGTGAGATCAGCAAACATACTCAACCAAGCCATCTCAAACATTACTCACGGGAAAATACCCAATATGGTTGACGCTAGTTACTTCCAAGACTCACAAATGGTGTTGACTAGTGCTCTGTACTTCAAGGGACAATGGTCAATGCCTTTTAATGCGTCATCGACATCAAAAATGCCTTTCTACGATTCCAAGGGCCAAAAGATTGGTGATGTCAACATGATGTACAACAGACACACATACCCATTCTCAAACATCAGGGAACTTCAAGCCAGAGTTATTGAGCTGCCGTACGGCAATGAAAACAGGCTTTCAATGTTGATAATGTTACCAAACCCTGGTGTTTCCCTAGAAGACATGTTCTCAAACTTTAAGAACGTAAACCTGGACACATTCTTTGAGGAACTAAGAGTATCTAAGGAAGAATATTCAGACGACGAGGTAGACTGCTACATCCCAAGGTTTAAGATCCAGTCTGACATTGATCTGACAAATGTATTGAAGAATCGTTTGGGCATCCAGGAGCTGTTTGACCAATCCAGGGCCAAGTTACCCTTCATGGCTCGTACACCTTTATATGTATCCAAAGTGGTACACAAAGCTGAGATAGAGGTCACTGAAGAGGGAACAGAGGCTGCAGGAGTAACAGTAGCTGAGTTCAGCAACAGAATAGGAGTAGTACAGTTCCAAGCCAACCGACCATTCACATACATGATCATAGAAAAAGTAACAAATTCAATCGTTTTCGGAGGTTTCTACAAAACTCCCTCTTTGTATTGAGCATTAGGAAAAATGTAATTGAGCGTACAAAGTCTGCATTTAGACACGAAAACTCATTGGTGGCTTAACCGTTTTGTTGAATAGAACACGCAGAATAAAAATTCAAATTGTATAAAAAAACAACATCGACTTTTTAATTACACCAGAACGAGGAAATAATTATGATGAGATGTCATGGGTTATTCCATAAACATAAACTTGTTAAGGAAGCTTGTAGTTGCTGTGTGTTCAACAAATAAAGACTTGACTACAAATATAATTTATCAATATAACTGTGTACATAATTATACACACAGATAGTGGAAATACAACTTCTTGAATGTCACTAGTTGACTGACTCTGACCTTATGAATATTTTATTGTTCAACATGTGGCCATATTGCGATGCCAGTACATAAAAAATACTGTTTTTGCATTAATACCTTATCAATTTTAGTTGCAAGTACGAGACGAACCACAATTAACCACATTTAATTGAAACCCTATTAAGCAATCTTAATACTCATATTTCAATGTAACTTGCTATTGTAAAGCATACTCAATTGTGTTGGCATAAGGTTGTAATTTGTATAGCAGAATGCTCTCTAATTGACTTGTAAATAAGTTGTTTTGCTGGTTGAAAACAACATGTCTGGGTATGTTTTAGGGAAAAATGTAATGTTTTCCTCATTGGACTTGCAGACAGAATGATTTATTGGAAGAATTAATTTGCTGTTATAACTGAAACCGTTTGACTGCCCTCATGGGGGATTTTACCAACAAAATGTCCTTAAAAAATACACTGTGGTCTTCCGCAACAATTGTTTTAGTTTTTATCCTTAAGAACTCTGAATATGGTTGTTATTTTTGTAAATATTTAGCTTTGTTTACGGTTATGAATGTTGATAAGAACAATGTGTTATTATTTTACTGTTTGTGGGTATATTGACGTGTTTGGAGACATGAGATTGGTTCTAAATTATTATTTGTATGTTTCAATATAATGTAAGGACTGTAGGTAGTAAGATTTTGATAAGAAATTCTACATTTTGTTTATTAGTTAACATGTCTCTATTCCCATGGAAACCATAATATGTAAGTACTTTGTAAAATATCTCACAATTGCATCCTTTAAAGTCTAATTTATTAGGGGAAAATGTGAATCAAACAAAATTTGATTTTGCTTGGGAACTACCCACTATAAAATACTGCTAGTATTTCTTAAATGTGAATCAAATGTTGAAGTAATCTCCTAATAAATTCAAAGATTAAGTGTGTTGTAAATAGTTCCATTAATTTTACATTTAGAAAGAATTCTTAGAAAGGATTGAACAGAAACTAGTTTTTAAATTTAAAACAAGTATCATAGCATTATGTTTTTTTGTTATTCTGACACAAAAATTATGTTGTGTACTCTGTCACTCATTATTGCTATTTCACCTATGATTTCTAAGCATTTCATACTGGATAGATTACAAAAAGATAGTTTGTTTTAAAGATTTTGATATAGGTAAATAGGAAGAATGAGTGATCTCCATGAAGGCAGTCTAATTTATTATAATTTCACAATAATTGTGAATCATGTGATAGATCTGAAATTATAATTTACGATTTTAATTTAAGTAAAAAAAACGAAAGATTATTGATTAAATTTTTTTTTGGTATGACATTTGTATTTTTTTTTCATTGTTTCTTATTTATTGTCTGTGATATTAAGTTGTAAGGTCATATTTGTTATTTATTTCTCTGATTGATAATTATTTGATTTTGGTTTAAGTAATGAAAATAAAATAGTTATGAAAAATATTTTAAAACTGTCTATATTTGCTATATCCTTTTGAAGCATAAAATCGTTGAGGTAGAATAGGTATTCCTTTTATATTTGAACATTTTATTCTCTCGAGTCTTGAAATCATCAGTAGAATATAAAGTATAAAATCGCTTTCTCTGTCCCTATGTCCGTTTGTATGCTTAAATCTTTAAAACAACGCAACTGATTTTGATGCTGTTTTTTTAACAGAGTGATTCAAGAGGAATGTTTTTATGTATAATACATGCACAATATATCACTATTGCACCCATGCGAAGCTGGGGCGAGTCGCTAGTCAAATATAAAACAAAAAACTACATACTAGAGAAAGATTTACCAAGCAAGACATTCAACTTTGATAAATATTTGAAACCAATACCTACTATATTAGTCACATTCCTATTTATTAACCTTAGGAAACTAGTTTCATAAACCTGTTCGTAAAAACCGCATCAAGTAGATAGGTAAGAAGACTCATTTGAGCGGTGATATTGACACATCAACCGGCGTGGGGGGCAAAAATGATCGGCGCTAGCGGAGGATTTATCTTCAACAGATTTTTGTTGGCAGTCAAAGTATTAAAAAAGGGCTTCACTAACAATGGCATAACTGTGTCTTTTAGCTGATTGTAAGATATTTTTAGGGTTAGCTTTAGAATATCTTAATTTCTCATGAAGAATCACATACATAATTCGCTTAGTGAGAAACAATGTTTGACAGTAACTATGATTATACTAATATTATCACAAAGGACAAAATCGGGTAGACGAAATAAACCCAGAAACTAAAACACAAAATAAATGTGGGTAAACTAATAAATTAATCAATCAGAAATATAATAGGATAAGTTTCTTATTATAATAAAAATTGGCGTGTGATAGGCTTACAATTATGCGTTTATTCAACCTCAAATTATACATAGCTAGTGTTTGTACTCAATTTCATAATCACATCACACAACAGCCTATAAGTGGCCACTGCTGACCAAAGACCTCTACTCACACGAAGTAGTTTTGAGCATTAATCACCACGCTTATTATTATTAGTGCTCAATGCGGGTTGGCCATTTCAAACTTATAATAAGAAATTATAAGCCCAGGTTTCCTTACGATGTTTTCCTTTACCGCTTGTCAGTGGTGTCTAAATAATCTTTAGAAAGTACATTTAATTTGGAAAAAGTCATATTGGTACCTGCCGTTGGTAGGTTTCGAAACCGCAATCTCATGCATGAGAAGTTTAAACCTTCGAGCCACCAGGACATCATAGTTTTCGAGTATCATACTAGTTTTATAATAATATCATGAAAGCGAAAGAGGTATATACCTAAGACTCGTAACATTTGGCGTTCCATTGTCTCTGTCTACCCCTATAGGAGACAGGCGTGAGTAGTCTATGTATGTATGTATTAATTTTATTTTCACACTACGCTTTTCTCCTAATTTCAGGGTCTATTTACAAACACTTTCTCATGTATATATTACACTCAGATTCAGAACAATAAACAATTGGTGAATCACAAAGAATGAGCTATTGTCTTGGCTTGTGTATCGCAACCTGCTACACGTTGCACAGCAGTAGTAGCTTACAGTTTGAGTGTGTGAGTGACCAGGTGATACGGAGTCACATGGTTCAGTAAGTATGTGAGTGGCTAGACTGTATGGGGTCAGACAGACTGACAGACCTATTCGATAAAAAAATCTTTCATGAGACATTATATTGTCTACCTATATTTATGATTAACTACGTCTTGCCACCACGTTTTCGACTAGGTTCTAGCCAGTTTAAGGACTCAATTTAATGAGCAGCACTGCTCGACAAACGATACGACGAGATAGCTATACGACAAACTCGTATGAGATAGCTATACGATATATGTACGTATTACCTTGCAAATTACGTAAGTAAGTGAGCCGTTAAAAATATAAGTAGGATAGAGAAAAAGGAATAGTGGGTAAGTAAGGTCCTAGGTATGTTGTCCTCCCGCGCGTGCGGCGCATCGCGTTCCGCGCGCGCCTCAGAGAGCCATCAGACCACCACAGATGGGGCCCAGTAGGGTTGATGCCTGATCCGGAGCTGCGGACTACCTAGCATGCTACCGGTGCTCCGGCTCGAAAAACAGGAGTAGGAACGGGGTGGTTTTTAGTCAGTAAGAGTCTAAAACTCTTTCTCGCCTCGCCCAAGGTAGAAGTCATTGGATGATCTTCCCCTCTCAAAACGAAAAGGTATGTTGTATAATATTAAATATGTTAAAAGGCCGGCCGGCTTAATAAGGATAGGTTGAGGTTATTCGTCATAAAACCATTTTGGTAGATGACCTCAGGTACGATAATAATATATATTATGATATTAATTGAATATTTAACTATACAAGTGCATTAATTTAAATACCAAATTTAATATTATACCGCACCGTGCATTAAAATTCAAATGCACATAAAATACCTTAATGTAGACATGTACCTACTTGCATTTAATTGGAATAATTAGTCTTTAATTTATTATTTAACCGTTACAATGCAAGTACCTACATAGTAACCAACTTTTAATAAGGAAAAAACAATTCTGTTGATACAGGCACTAAGTACTAATTTCCATGAAGTTGTCCTGTAAATGTTTTCCTAAAGAGTTACTGGAATATTTCTGTGTACCAAAGCCATTACTTAGGTACTTTTCCAGTGCACACCCTTGGAGCTATGAGGTAATTTTTCCACCACATCACATCATCAGTAGCCTGTTTCCGTCCACTGCTGGATATAGGTCACTCTAATGACTAATAGGACGCCATTCAGTTTGATCTTCAGTTCTTCGTATCCAGTCATTTTGTGGGTATCGTCACTCCACCTAGTTATAGAACACTCTTTCTTTCTGTGGAAGGAAATCATCCAATTACTTCTCCCAACTTGCTTGGCTAAACCACCGCGGTGTTCCTCCACTGCCTGTGGCCGTGATCCAGGCTCACCGCACCAACTAAAAACCAGCCTGTTCTTACTTCTGCTTTCCGAGCTCAGGAATCATTGCTGAATTTATATTAAAATACCACGGTTTTTTTGAGTGGGGGAAAATCATTCATTGGCTTCTCTCGCCTTGGTAAGGCGGAGGGACTCTCAGACTTTTACTGACTAAAAACCACCCCGTTCTTCTCCTTTTTTAACATTTAATGGGTCGACTTTTGACCGCTATCTCGCCTGATGGTAAGTGATGATGCGGCCTACGGTGGAGCACGTTTGCCCATAAGCAACCTATTCACTCGGGCCTTGAAGACACCCAGGTTTTACTTATCAGGAAACACAGACTCCTGCTTTTCCAAGCGGAGCCCCGGTAAACCCGCTAGGTAGTCCGAAGCTCCGGATCAGGCATCAGCCCTACTGGGAACCATCTGTGGTGGTCTGATGGCTCTTTGAGGCGCGCGCGGAATGCGACGCGCCGCACGCACGGGTCTGGTTCTGGTCGGGCGGCGAGCTACCCTTGCTCGCCGTCTGCAGGCCCGCACTTACGGTGGCCGGAGAATTAAAATAGCACATAAAATACCTCTTTTATACATAGCCACAATAATCTTTTAATAATTCTGACGCTCGTGTAGGTTTTATATACGATTTCCTTTAGCAACTACATAATATAAGTATACGCCATTACCTCATATCTATATTTATCCCTTAGGTACCATACCGTCATCGACGATAACAGGACATGCGTGAAAGTTATTTTCCTGTAGTTAATTTAAATTATTACATTAAAGTATAAATTATTAAAATACAATATATTTATATGTTAAGTCAGAGTTATACTCTCATGAGACATCATTATTATTAGGTATATTACTGTATAACTGTTTGAACTATTTCACGAGGTAGCACGACTGGTTTCAAGCTACGCTAGGGACTCATAGTTATGTCACACTTTATCACGGTGATATTATTATATTGTGCGATATTTTTTTAAACGTTGCTCTACATTAGGATTTCTTTCGGTGTCTTGGGTGCGTTTACAAACATACAAAATCACATGCACATGTTACCCAGCACTAAAACAAAAAATTTGAGGATCGCACAAAGAGTTGCTCCATGCGGGAATAGCCGGCAAAAGCCGGCAACACGCTTGTAACGCCTTTGGTGTTTCAAGTATCCATAGGCTGCGGCGATGCTTACAATCAGGTGATACGTCTGCTTGCTTGCGTGTTTCATAAAAAAATATAATAAAGTAACCGCTCTCGACTATAACCGCCTTGTTGGTCAAGTGGTCGCAAGTGCGACAAGGGGTCTCGGATTCGACTCCCGGGTCGGTAAAGTACTACTGGGCTTTTTTCGATTTTTCGAAAATTTCTCAGTAGTAGTACGGAGTCTTGAATTGTGCCCAGTATATGGCAATAGGCTCACCTCCTATTACATGGGACTTATAACACAAATGGTAAAAAGTGGGTGTACATTGTATAACGGCATTACGTGCCGTAATGTGCACCTCTGGTACCCCTTTGGGGATAAAATGCGTGTCGTTGTTATTATTATTATATTATAAAGTAACTGTTTAAGTACTTATGCACGCGACATGAGTCATTTCCGTCTAGAGACTAATCTCTAAGGTCATTACGTTGGTCATACTAACAAGTATTGTGGAAAATAAACTCTGTGTCAAAGACTAAAGGTTGGTTGTTATTTATCTACTTATATGCCTAATGTAATTCTAGTCATTAGACCTAAATGATTAAAGAAAATATACCTTGTATTGATGGAAAAACGATTGCTTTTTGTATATCAAATCTTGTACAAGTCTGTGGTTTGGTTATATCTTAGACTTTTGTACACGTCGTGTCCCTTGAGTAGGTAGGTACATCTATTTGTAAGTAAAATTAAACTCAATAGTAGTAGGTAGTAAGTCAGAAAAATTAAGCAATTTTCAACCTTATCACTTTTATAATAAAGGCATAATAGGTAGCCCTAAGCTTCAGTTAGGTACTACATACTCCAGCTCTTCCAAGTGAAAAGCAATTTATTTTTTCTCCAACCGAATTACATTTTGGTCAACAAAACATTCTTTTTTACTGTTATGATTAGGCCCAAAATCGCTTGAATCAAAAACATAAAAAAATGTCCAAAACGCACGACGCTTGATACGAAAAATAATTTAAAAATCAGAAACGCACAACGGTACCTTTTCAATTTAAAAACTGGGGTCGTTGAACTGTTGCTGTCAAAAAAGGTTGAACACATGGCCTCCATTCGAGAACCTTTTTTGCGTCATCAGCTGACCCAATTGTTTTTAAATACTTAATTATTGCCTCTTATGAAACATGTAATTAGATAGGTAGATACATTAAATACCCTTATGTATATAGGTAGGTACCTAGACCTACATAATTATATTTGTACGCGGACCTGCGGACTACCTAGTGGGTTTACCGGGGCTTCGATTCGAAAACCAGGAGTAGGAACGGCGTGGTTTTTAGTCAGTAAGAGTCTGATACACCTCGCTTCGCCGAAGGCGGAGAAGATATTGAATGATTTTCCACCTTCAAGAAAAAAAATATTTGTGGTATTGTTACTCATTAAGTATTAATCAAAAAGGTTTTTGAAAATTCACCACAAACCCACATGGGTTTTTATAATAATTAAATAGTCCTTAACCTAATTCAGAGTTCAAATTTTTCCCAATTATTCCGGGAAAATATTATTTTTTCAATCCTCAACGTAATTAGCAACATAAAAAGCGATTGAATGAAATATTAACGACTGCACGGTTGATGCTGTGGTTGGGCTACCATCTGCTGTGCAACGGGTAGCGGGTCCGATTCCCACAAGCAACTCTTTGTGTGATCCACAAATTGTTGCTTCTGGTCTGGGTGTCGTGTGTATGTGAACTTGTATGTTTGTAAACGCACCCGCGACACAGGAGAAAAGCCAAATCCCTAGGGCAACCTTTTTAAAAAAATAAACGTCACGACAAGGCTCTTAAACTATAGGAAAATCGGAGCTACTAATGGCCCACTGAGTAAACGGGGCTCCGGCTCGAAGCAGGAGTACGATCGAGGTAGTTTTTAGTTAGTAAAAGTCTGACACTCCCTTTCGCCTCACTCGAGGCAAGAGACATGGGTGAGTGAGTATGGGAAAATCGCTAGGTTTGTTGGTAGTTATGTCATACTTACTCATACTTAATTATAAAACAAAATTGAAAATATTCCTTGAAAATCCATTATTGACTGGGAAATTTTGGACCATACTCGTAGAAACCCCACCACAAATCCTGCAAAAAATCAGCCGCCTTCCAATAGTGGTTAACCTACAAAAAATCTGGTATTTTTTAATTATATTATAGTATATTCGTAACTAAGTATTATCTACTTGCGTAAATAATAACCACAAATAAGTTTAACGTAATGCTTAATAAATAATTTAACCGCAGACTACCTACACATATAAAAAATATAACTTGCAACTAAAATCAAAGTCATCGTTGTATTTTCCATTTTTGTTTCCAATTGCTGTTAATAAAAGCATTTGTCTTATATACGTAATATACTAACTGATGCCTGCGGCTTTGCTTACGTAGATTACTGACTTTGTGATTAAGAAAAGAAGCCTAAATTATTTATTCGTACATCAGGTATCTGCAAATAAAAGTGCCGTCTAAATCGCTCCAGCCATTTCAGAGACCATTTCAGTAGGGCTGACGCCTGATCCGGAGCTGCAGACTACCTAGCGGATTTACCGGGGCTCCGGCTCGAAAAGCAGGAGTAGGAACGGGGTGGTTTTTTAGACAGAAAAAGTCCGACACTCTCTCTCGCCTCGCCCAAGGCGATAGAAGACATTGGATGAGTTCCTCTGCTTCAAAAACTAAGTTACTCTTTAGTACATCACTTGACCATAAAAGCACCGTCAAAATTGATTCAACCATTTCAGAGATTAGCCAGAAAAAACAGAAAGACAGATAAACAGACAAAAATATAAAAATTATATTATTTTGGTGTATGTATCGTATGTATATTCATAATTATGTATGTAGTAAAAAGCGGTTATTTCAATATTACAAACAGAAAGTCCAATTTTATTTATTAGTCTAGATTGTATAATTATAATGTTGTTACGTAATGTAACAAAATACCTACGTGTTTCCCCTCATTGGTCGGGGTTATTACATAATATTATGTACCTATATCGTTATTTCCTGTTATTAGCTAGATATAGACAAAAGTGCATCTGATTTTAGTTATTATAGTTAGGCAGTTGTCCCACCAACGGCGAGTGAACGACTAACTATCGGCTATTTTCTCGCTCAAGAAACGTACAATAGATATACTTTCCGTGTAAACAAAAGAGATGCATATACAAATAGTTGATCGCTGACTGTTCACACTGCCGGCGAGTGCTCGCTTCACTAGTTTGTCAAGTTGACAAGAGCTATGAAAGATAACACTCGCTCGGCGACACTCGCCAAGCTTATTAAAACTCACGCCGAGCGAGCAACCAGTGGTCATTTCTCTACAGTGCGTATCGTAGTGCGAGTAATCGCCCGCCTCACTCGCACACTCGCTTATAGCCGAGCTACACAAATATCAGAACTACACACTCGCTCGCCACGTCTCGCTTAACTCGTTTCTAGTTCTAGCTCTACTCGTTACTCGTTCATCGTTGCCGGTGGGACAACTGCCTTACAGGGCAAATTGATACAGGCTTCTGGAACTCTAAGTGATGACAAAAATAGGTATTTTTTTAATATCCTAAGCATATTTTTAACCTGAAAAAAAACCTACACAATAAAACAAACTTAATTGTGCGGCTAAAATGAAAAAGAAACTATCTATACTTCTATACTAATATTATAAAGCTGAAGAGTTTGTTTGTTTGTTTGTTTGAACGCGCTAATCTCCAGAACTACTGGTTCGATTTGAATAATTCTTTTTGTGTTGAATAGTGCATTTATCGAGGAAGGCTATAGGCTATAAAACATCACGCTATAGCCAATTGGAGCCGAGCAGAGCGGGTGAAACCGCGCGGAAGTAGCTAGTATATTATGATATAAAAGGACGAGATCTGCATGTTTTTTATTGTTATAAAACGAGCAGACGGGTCACCTGATGCTAAGCAATCGCCGCCGCCCATGGACACCCGAAACACCAGAGGCGTTATAAATGCGTTGCCGGCCTTTTGGGGGTTAGGAATTTAAGGGTTGTTGGGGAATCGGACATTGAAAAGATTGGGAAGGGACCACCCTTTCCTTGTGCCTCCAGTAACCTCACTCACTCAACAAAACACAACGCAAGCGTTGTTTCACGTCGGTTTTCTGTGAGGCCGTGGTATCATTCCGGTCAAGCCGGCCTATTCGTGCCGAAGCATGGCTCTCCCACACTTAAACACTTAATGTTCCGTTAAAATTGAAAGGGTGCCCTAAGTGAGGATTTCCCAAGACTCGCTAGTATCGGGAATCCCGAGAAATTAATTTGCGCGTAAGAGGTCTCGGGCATTAACCAATACCTTGGCAAACATGGCTATTCCAATAAAAAAGTGCTGGGAAATATCAATGGGAAGGAGGTTGTGAGTTCCTAAGCTACTATAAGTACTTACATTAGCCATAGTTTTGTTTTAATACTAAACTTTGGCCCAGTGCCGGCGTAAGGGCCACTGACACCCCGGGCAAAAATATTGTGGCGCCCACTTGAGGGAAGCAATATCAAGTGTTAGTAGTAGTTTTTAATTTTTTTGGCGCCCCTCAGAATTTGTCGCCCTGGGCCATCGGCCCATGACGCCCCCCCCTAACGCCGGCACTGCTTTGGCCTAACAAAACTGCGAAGAAAAATAAAAAAAGAAAAAAAGTTATATAAGAAGTATAATATGCTCACATGGGACTTATTTATAACACAAATGGTGAAAACTAGGCGTACATTGTATAGCGGCATTACGTGCCGTAATGTCCACCTCTGCCTATCCCTTCGGAGATAAAAGGCGTGACGTTGTCAAGAAGTACAAGCTTATTATTTTCTTTTCTTTTTATCCAATGATAGCTTCTGATTTATTTCATTCGTGGGATCAAAGAAAGTAGTTCAATAATCCTGGGACATGTCGGACTTCACTTGTTTCGTATTCTCACGGTTGTATAGGTCTTATGCCCGATTACTCAAACGCCACTTAATTTTAACTTGTACTTAAATATCGTGCTATCTCTGTCATTTTATAAAGAATTGATAGTGACAGAACTACATTTGAGAGCGTCTTAAAATTGAGTAGCGTTTGAGTATTCGGGCATTAGGTATACTACTGCAATAGTAACTATAGTAGCTCAAAATAGTAAACGAACAAAAACGTTACCTACAGAAAAAATATTTAAAAAAGGCAGACAAAAAATAACTATCCAAATCGGTACAGCCGTTTGGTAGTTACGCGTCGCGTACAAACATTTCGGCGAATAATTCTGTATACGTAGATATAATACGAACATAATAAGCATAGTAGTTAATGTTGAATCAAGTGTGACCATGTATCTCGAACCGGTTTCTTTAAATATATAGTTTTTTTTTCTTATAATCACAACTTCAGAGTCAGGAAAACCCCCGATAGGGCTGTCAGAGCTAAACTTTAAAATAAAAATGGCGATTAAAAGTTTAATTCTGAATGAATAATGATTATAGTGGTCACTTATTTGCGAGTAATTATCTTTGCTAAAAGACAGACTAACGGACAATTAAATTTTGTTTGTTCAAGAGTACCTAGGTAACGATTAATTGAAGTCAATGCTTCAAAGAGACATACTTTCGTGAGACATACTAAATTAATGATTATATTATCGGCTTACTCACATAACTGTTTGACGAGGAATTCGACTAGTTTCAAGCCATGCTAGAGGCTCATATTCATGAACAGCATTCCGCGACACAAAACGCGGCGATTGTCGTGTCGCATCGTGTGTAAAACTAGTGGAGTTCCTCGTCAAACAGTTACGTGAGTAAGCCGATAACATAATAATGAATCAATGATTTGACTTGGACTTTGCAAGTGTGATTGTTGAATCGGAAACAACAAAAATTCTTTATTCTATATTCCCTGTTCCGTAGTCGCCTACAAATACAACAACAATACCTACGAGTTAGAAAATTCTTCCTTCTTCTGCCTGACTCATAAAGTACAATTTAATCTAAGTAGCAAGATTTTAACACTCATTCAAAGTGACTCAATAGTAAATTGGAGAATCCATTGTAACACCTAAGAGTAACATACTAGGGTTACCACAGATGGTGCCCAGTAAGGCTGATGCCGCTGATCCGGAGCTGCGGACTACCTAGCGGGTTTACCGTACCTCCGGCTCGACAAGCAGGAGTAGGAATGGGGTGGTTTTTAATCAGTAAGAGTCTGACACTCAGGGCAGGAGAAGTCATTAGATGATTTTCCCCCCTTAAAAGTAAAACATCTTAGCTATTCCATTCGATGCTAAATCGATAACTCAAATACCTAATCGATTACTTTTTCACGGTTAAACTAAATCGAATTAAGCTGACGATTCATAGACGCAATTGCCATAAAACTATTGTAATTTACGATTCACTTGCGTCATAAGATGATGATGAATTGTTATTTAAAGTACCTAACCTAGGTAGTAGGTATTATAATGCACTAGCTCCCTTCTATATCTGTCTTCATGAAAAAGTTGAATATTTAATCATGATTAAGCCTTTGAGTGCTGACAGAAAATACTTGAAAGGCAACTAATGCTACTGTGGTTCATAAATTGTCCCCCATGATGACTTGCGGCGTTCAACGTGTTAATCATAATATCTAGAACTACTGCATGCGGTCCGAACGCTGGAAGTGCGCATCGCGCTGTGAAACCTCGTCGCATCGCGCGCTTGCAGCTCGCAGTCGGCGCGCCGTAAGCACGCTGACAGCTAGCGGTAGCCACTATTCCAAAACCACGCCATACCAGAGCCTAACCGGAGCCGTATTTGTTAGGTATGTGTGTTTTATCCTTTACTCAGCTTTTACGACAACCAGTGAAATAATAGATGGCAGTATGTTTAAAATTTCTACCTTACCTGGATACTACCTATTCTGACGTCACCACGCGGCTTGCAGTAACTTAGGTATCAATAATTTCCATGACGTAACGTCTGTATCAAGATTATAATGATTAAGTACCTCCACGTGTTGGTTACACTTCGACCTTCCAAGCTAATTACTAATGAAATTTCTAATTGAACTGTAACAATCGACATGTATTGGAACGATATACGCAAATTGGCTTTGCATTGCTTATGATGTAAGGCATTTTTGCGGATGAAGCTGCGACGTTGTGAGAAAGAAGCTAGCTTATATGTATATGTCATTCTTCAACCTCCTAATTATCTCTGGTTTAAAATCGTAATAATAGGTATCCTGGCTTTGACTACGTGGTTGTGAGAACGAAGATAACTTATACAGAGCATTTTTCAGGTCTTTAACTATGTTTGGGTAATTATCAACAAGGTATAATAGAAAACCACTCGTTTTGATGTAAAAGCTAAGACAAACAAACATGCACACAATACTGATATATTTTACAATTTTTGTCTCTCTGCCTGTTTGTCAAATCAAAAACGACGAAAGCGAATCTCTGAAATGGCTGGACTGTTATTTTTGACAGGCAGCTGATGTGACCAAGTTATTGTTTGGTAACTTAGGCTTCTTTTATTAGTCACACAGTCCATAATCCACAAGCGAAGCTACGGGCATCAGCTAATAATAAAATAAACATTCAGTTTAAAATACAGTAGGTAAGAAATACTTGGAAAAAATGTATTTACGAGTAGGTGAGCATAGTCATATTAGGTACATCAAAACATAAACAACATTATGTCATTTCGTTGCAACCATCAGCATTTAGTAATTCATGAAGTTACTAAGGTACGTAAAATTAATTATTATCCTGTTTTTTTTCTCTATAAATGTATCTACCTACAAACCTTATATAGCTACCTTGCGGGTCGCCAGATGGAGATTGCTCATTTTAGCCTAAGGTTTTCATTCATTAGGTAAATGAATTTTTGTTACATCTAAGTTATATTTGAATTGCTATAAAAAAATAAAACCTTAGAATGTGCCAGATTTCCGATGAAGAGTTTTATACCTTTTTTTTAAACTATGCCCCAGATTAGGATTTTCTCCTGTGTGGTTTACAAACATACAATTTCACATACACATCACACCCAGACCCGAAACAATAATTTGTGGATCACACAAAGAATTACTCCGTGCGGGAATCGAACCCGCTACCCGTTGCGCGGCAGCCAGTTGCCCAGCCACCGCACCAACCATGCAGTCTAACAGTCAGTTTTAGTTAGTAAGAGTCTGACCGTTCCTTCTCCTGCTTTTCGAGCCGGAGCCCCGGTAAGCCCGCTAGGTAGTCCGTAGCTCCGGTACATACATATATACTAAGATCTCACAAATTATATCCGGGTGAACAAAAATTGTTAACTGGTTTTATCACATGTGACAACCCTACACCATTTACAGAGGTCATTAAACGTCGTCCATAAGTCGAGTATGGCGTTCTGGGAAAACCAATTACTTGCGAACAAGATTACGCAATACTACACCTTGTTTGTTGTACGTTATGATTCATTTTCCATTGGGTTTGTCACGGCCAGTTGGTCACCTCAGATCGATAATTTTATTTGTTTTTAATGTTGCGTTGTAAGTGTGAAATAGGGTAGATGTAGATGTCCGTCTTGTAGAATACTTTTTAATATTAGACACGTTTTTTTTTAATTTTCTTACGAAAACAATTACTTTCAAAGATATATTGATTTGTTATATAGCGTGATGTCACTTCTAGAGTCGTTTTATACGAAGAATTGACGTATTTCTAAACTTTTATTCGTTTTATCTAAGTATTGTTGTTATCTTATGAGACAAACAAAAAACGTGTCCAATATTTTTTCATAACCTAACCGACGGTCTAAATAGAGTTTTAATTTTCATCATACCTATTGTTGGTTTTATGTTAATGCTGTGTAATTGTACCATTTTAGGTTAATCCCCAAGTTGTTTTGCTAAGTTTGGGGTTTATAGCAGGTTTGGTGAGGTCCCGTTCGGTGAGGTCTTTGTTAAGTAGTAGACGTCTATAGGCTGATCATGATGCAGAAGAGAATGCCTAGTTTACGTCATTTGTTTCGCGGTTTCTAAGTATGACGGGGTATGATGAAATATAAAAATCTGTTTAATCCGTCAGTTAGGTAATGAAAAAATATTAGACACATATTTTTTTTATTTTATCATATGACATAATAATACCTAGATATGTGTAACGACATCCAAGTTTAGGAGAGGGAGCTAATTCGTGATTTCTACTTATAAAATGTGAATATACCTAGAAGTGATGCCACGCGATATTTCAAAGCAATATATCTTTGTCTTTATCCCTGAACAGCTAGAAACAGCAAAAATAATATCAATCAGTCAGTATTGTAATACTATATTTCCATCTATACTAAGGCCAAGATTGATTGAAAATGTTTGTAAAAAAATATTTGACAGTACTAAATACCACTTTTCTGTGCTTCTATACTTTTGATGTCACTCAGGTATTCTTAAAATAGACTGACTGCCGTACTGAGAGACAGTCTATGATTACCCAAAGTATTTCTTACTACCTAACGTTTATGTTCAGAAAACAATAGGGTAGATGACTAATTTTTATTTTAATGTCCGTCTTGTAGATTATTTTAAAATATTAGACACGTATTTTTTATTCTCTTACGGAAACAAATACTTTCGAAGATATATCGATTTGAAATATCGCGTGACGTCACTTTAGAGTACGTTTTATACTCTATAGTGACGTAGTTAGCTCCCACTCCTAAACTTTGATTCGTGTTATCTAAGTATTGTTATCTTATATGACAAAATAAAAAAATACGTGTCTAATATTTTTTCATTACCTAACTGACGGACTAATTAGATTTTTAATTTTCATACCCCGTCATCATCCCTATTGCTAGGGACTGGGTTAAGCAATTAATAAACGACTCTGAATACAATAGTAAGAAAGCTAACGTGAATGGAGAACAAACGAGACAGTATTCCATTACCCTTTTTATAGTTTTTCATCGATCTTGCCTTAAGCAGATATAGTAACTTGAACAAAACGCTCTTTACGTAGTTTGACTGCCACATAAAGACCTGTGAGATGCATATGTTGACGAACAATTTAATAGGAATTTACATTTTTATCGCAGTATGACGTGTATAAATAAACTTTACTTATATAAAACTATTAATAAAATGTTTATTCCATTATTTTAATGAACTAACAACAACGATCACTGGCGATAAGCATATCGCTCACTAGCGTCATCTAGTAGCAAGATTGAGAATAGCTGTCGTTGCTTAAACTTGGTTTTTGGAATTGTTTTAAGTGTGATTCATAGATGGCACTGTTATATTATGGCAAAACCTTTTATGCAAAAGGGGCTCATAATAGTTCAGCTATGTACCGTTGTTACTACGAGGTGTTTGATGGGAAGCAAGCGAGAAGATGGATCACCTAATGCCAATTGATGAGAGGCGGCTATGGACACTCAACAACATGGACACCCATACCAACACTAGTGGGGTTATAAGTGCGTTGCCGGCATTTTCGGAGTTATAAGGTATTCGAAGAATGAAGTTTTTGGGGAGACGGGAAGGGGCAGGATTGATCCTCTGATATCTTCACTCACACAGCGAAGCACAACGCAAGCATTTTTTTCACTCATGAAAAACACTCCGGGCGTCGGAAAGTGCGGATCTGCGAAAATTCCTAGACAACTTACAACATTACAGCTCTTCTATTGCAAGAAACATGGAGCTGTTCGTACAGAATTTAATACAAGATTTTTTTTATTAATTTTTTTATGTTTGATTTCCGTTGAACAGTGCTGGCGTTGGGGGGGGCGGGATAGGCGATGGCCCAGGGCGACAAATTCTAGGGGGCGCCAATAAAATTAAAAACTACTACTAACACTTGATATTGCTTCCCTCAAGTGGGCGCCACAATATTTTCGCCCGGGGTGTCAGTGGCCTTTACGCCGGCACTGCCGTTGAAATATTTAGCTGTAATATGGTTCTGTGTATGAGAATTACTAGTTTCATTTAAGTAATATGACTGATCTCCACATTGTATGAATAAAGAAATAAAATATCAGTTTATATTTCGGACATCACATTTATTATCATCTATCAATAGTAATCATATTATAGGTATATGGCTACACGGGATACATTTTGGCAGTTTTTATTTAATAATAACTATAATAAAGTAATAATAACACACTTATTTACTAATAACAGACTTTACATATATACTACAAGCGTTTTATTTACATATTTAATTCTAATTAGTAAGCAAAGACTGATTTCGCAATATATAATTAGTTTCTTAAGAAAACATTAATTTTATTTTGTTCTATACAATATTAGACATTATGTAAATGCATTTAAGTATCATTTTCATTTGTAAAGTAAAAGAGATGAAGACATTTCTTCTATCATTTAGGTAATTTTACTTTGTTTTATACAATATTAGATGTTATGTAAATGCAATTAAGTGTCATTTTCATTTGTAAAGCAAAAGAGAAGACGACATTCCTTCTATCATTTAGGTAATTTTACTTTGTTCTATACAATATTAGACATTATGTATCTTTTTCATTTGTAAAGTAAAAGAGACGACGTCAATGTATCGGACTGACATAAATGACATAATAATTAATATAAAATGTCCATATTAGGGTCATTTTCCACCAGAGATGTGTTACGTTGCTGTGATTGCGTTTGGCTTCCACCAATCACATTCTTTGGTACACATAGTTATTAGCGCTGGTGAAACGGATTCAGCTAAACTATGTTATATTTATATGGAACGATGCGTGCTATCGATGGCATCCCTACTATCAATACATCGCATACTCGAGCTGCGCATCTTCCTCGCACAGCAATATAGCTTAGTATCAGTGGAAACGGTCACATAGTTTCACAGCTTAGCTATTACATTTTTGTAGCATAGCTACATAACACATCTGGTGGAAAAGCAACCTTAATCCCATACATTGACTTTTCTATTTGTCTTTATCGATCTCCATAATAATTAATTTTACAAGAATTATTTAATAATAGGCTACACTTAGACCAATTTTGTTTAGTTACAATTAATAATTCTATTTTTTAAACATACATTAGGATGAAATACTTACAATTAGGTCCAATTCATTCATTAATTTCTATTATTTACTAATGTAGAAAACAATTTACAGAGTATGTAATAGGTAAATAGAAGGGCTTAATAACTGATAACCAGCTAGATATTTTGCTGCGGACTACCTAGCGGGTTTACTGGGGCTTAATATGATGTTGTTTTACTTTGAACGAAAACGAAATGAGAGCGCTTTCGACGCCCTATATATATATATATACTCTACTATACTCTTACTGTCGCACTCAGATACATTTAATAATTATTTAAACTATTCCTTAGTAACGATTTTGTATCGAAAACAATTGCTAAGGACTGGGTTAAGTAACCATTAAATGACTCTGAGTGTGGCAGTTAATGCGAGTTTGTTTTACGTTTAAGGGGATCGAAACGAGAGTGTGTCCGGCGCTAGTTTCTCTGTGATTATATTTTCACAGTTTCTAGTAATACTAGAAACCAGTGTAACTGTAAAACTATTTCTGTCTACCCCTTATAAAAATTACAGGTGTGAGAGTATGGCGTTCCATTGCCTCTGCTAACCCCCATGGGAGAGATGCATGAGGTTATGGATGTATGTAAATTTGAAAGTATTATATCTTGGAACGACTATGACATAAAACATATTTATATAAGTTCGAGTAAATTAGACTGAAAATTACCTTTCACCAAGTACATATATAGCGAAGAAAATAATGTCTGACACAATGACGCAAGATAGCCATACATACATGACGCGTCATTAAGTTTCAACAATTTAATGACGCGACATTTCTAGTTTACCTTATAATACAAAATGTACTAAACAGCATGTCATCGTTCTCCTAACCGAGCAAATACGTATTAATGGTGACTGAATCGATGGTGTCATTAAGATTATTTAATGACCTCATGAATTTAATATGACTTCATGAATTTAATATGACATCATCGTTTTATAGGAATTTGAAGAATAACAATTCTTGTTTAGTAATTATTAATATATCCTTTTACCTGTTTGTTTAATTAAGTATGGAAGTTTATCTTTTCATATATTTATTTATAACACTCTAAAATTATATTTTTAAACATTACTTATAAAAATAAACAAAATAAAAATAAATAAAAATAAACTTATAAAATAAGAAGTTTATCTTTATTATTAGTAAATTGAATTGAAAAAATATTTATGTATTAAAATCTTTAATTAATTCTGGAGTCGGACGTTTAATTACTTATTTGTTTAGAAATGTTACTAGGAAATATTTTTCAGTTTGTATGAATGTAACGCTTGAAATATCATGAAATACGTGGTGGAGGTGGATTCAAGATTCCACTTGGTACTTAATTGGCGAGAAAAACGACCGAGAATCGTGAGATTTTTGCCCGCTATAGCCGCCCAAAGCCGCTGCAACTCCCATGCACCAGGATCTATAGTAGATACAACCATGTAAACACTGGAGCATTGAAGTCTGGCACGCCAGAGACATGAATAACTGACTTGAATTTTGCTATGAAATAAATCGGAGGTCAAGAAAAACGATAGTTTTCACTTCCCACGGTGAATATAATTCGCGAAAACGGAGTAATCTTGATTAAGAGGAGGCCGAGATCCACTTGTGAAAAACAGTAATAAGAGGTATCGAGATCGCCATCTGACCATCAACAGAGGGCTTAGAACGAGTTTATTTTCCTTTTAGCGAGATGGAAATGAGAGCGAGTTTGGCGATTGGTTCATTCATTCGCACCGTCCTATCAATACCTTTAGTACGAATTAATCAAAAAATTCGTTGAGCGAAATCGAAATGAGACTGTGTCCGGTATTCTGATTGGTCAGTTTATTCGAGCCGGCCAATCAGAGCGCCGAACGGGCTCTCGTTTCGTTTTCATTTAACATAAAGCAAACTCGTACTAAGGGTACAGAGAGTCGAACGAACTCTCGTCTCGTTTTATCATATCGGATGTTAAACAATGATGTAACCGACTATAATTAAGCGAACAAAACCGCAACAAAGAGCTAGTATTAACATCACATGATATCAATTTGCACATACTTAGTTACGTTAAGGAAAAACTTTATTTATGTAGTGAATAACAAAATAACAATTTTAATTATTATTCATGTTTGTGCAATTTATATTAATATTGCACCATTGTTTATTGAGTCTGCATTATTTTTATCGCAATTATAATGACGTGGTGGTCATGTTATATCTAAATGGAGAGACAATATAATGTAGGTTATATTTGTATGATTCATGTCCCCATTATGTTGCAATATCGATATAATAGGGATGATGACGAGGTATGAAAATTAAACAACTATTTAGTTCGACAGTTAGGTAATGAAAAGATATTAGACACGTATTTTTTCATGTTGTAGTATTTTGTAAGTGCAAAGTTTCAATTCTTTGCTGACTAGATTAGGGAGGTATTTACAAAGAAAATACTAATAAATATCATTCATAGTGACTGTCGTGGTAACTCGGAGGTTAAAGACCAATGGCAAGTACCAATGTGACTTTTTCCGAGTTATATGTACTATCTAAGATTATTTAGACACCACTGAGAAATGGTGAAGGAAAACATCGTGGGCTTATAATTTCTAATTATAAGTTTGAAATCGCCAACCCACATTAAGCAAGCGTGGTGATTAATGCTCAAACCTTATCTGTGTGAGAAGAGGCCTTTGGTCAGCAGTGGCTACTTATAGGCTGTTGATGTGATGATTCATAGTTTTAGACATCGAACAGCTTGTTAGTAATATTTCATGTTTTTGATATTGTTAATTTACATTTAAGGATAGATTGTAAACATCTTACTGTCGCGCTCATCGACATTTAATGATTACTTAAACTATTCCTTAGTAAGTTCTGATAACAATTAGTATAAGGACTGGAATAAGTAACTATTAAATGACTCTGAGTACGGCAGTTAGTTTTAGAAAACTTCCAGTTTTTAAAGAAGCAGAAAAGAAACACAATTTTTATATTGACAATGATTTGAAACTACTTACAATCTATATGTACAGAGATCTACTTAAAACTAAGATACATTTAAGAAAACATTTCTTAGAACATTGTATTCTATAACTTATTACTATGACTTACAAGGTTTACATTGCATTGCTAAGCACTTATATTAAGAATTTAACACTATAATTACAATATTAATTAACTATTATATTATGATACAGGAACAAAAACTCTATTACTTAAGTATTAAGTTGCCAATTTGCGTAGCGGTGATTTTTTGGTACAATGTATACATATAGGCCCTAAAGTCCCTAGACAAACTTGTTGTTTTGTTATTTGCATGAAAACACGGGTGCTTTTCCACCAGAGATGTGTTATGCTACGTTGCTGTGGATGCGTTTGGCTTCCACCAATCATATTCATTTGTACACATAGTTTAGCACTGGTGGAAACGGACTAAGCTAAGTTTATTATATGAAAAGATACGTGCCATGGATGCCCGCTATGGATGCGTGCTATGGATGTGTGCTATGTATGGCTTCCCTACTATCGATACATCACATACTCGAACTGCGCATCTTCCTCACTCTGCTACGTAGCTTAGTATCATCTTCGTAGCATAGCTACATAGCACATCTCTCGTGGAAAAGCACCCAAAACTCTTTATGGTTTTGTTATTGAAATGAAACCTCATCAAACCTCATTTTAGGTATATTATAATTTAATTCAAACTAAGAAAATATAAATATGTATTGCACGCATGTTTTGCGCATTGCATCGCATTGGTAAATAAAACCTTATTTACCAATTTCGACGTCACATTGCAATGCTATTTACGTAAACGTTAGTTTTCCCTTACAAAACAAAAATACGTGGCACGTAAAATATTATCGTACGATTATGAGTAATCAATCACCTCATAATTTCCATTACCAGACTTGTTTGGACATGTTCGACCTAGAGATAAGTTCTATACATGTATAAACAGGTAAGGCTAATAAATTATTAACTCATACCATGTTTGCAACAGTGCCGAAATATCGGAAATTCGTAAAAACTAATAAATATGGTAGAAATCCCGTTTCGAGCATGTCAAATGATAAATGATAAATAAAAGGCATACTTTTGCTGAACGTGGAAATCAAGCCCCACTTATATGTATAGAGGATGCCCAAAGCCCATGTACGTTATGGCCATAGTAAATGGACTCTCACGGCTGTTGATGTTGACGAAAATGATGATGAGCTTGAACTTTTTATACAGTGATCTAACGGTTTTATGCGAAGAGTTCTCATATTAACTGCTCTAGGGTGATTGGACTCCAGAGTTGCGGCCTACCTAGCGGGTTTACGGGAGTTCCGGCTCGAAAAGCAGGAGTAGAAACTGGATGGTTTTTGGTTTTGATGCAAAAGAAGGAGCCAAACCTTGTGCTTATTTATACAACATTAATTTTATGGGGACTTGTTGAAACATGTTAATATAAGTTTTGCTTTCAATATACTTCGTGTATAAATAGGTAACACATATTTCTTTGCATACTCTGGAATCACCATGACTACATCATTGACGCGGTGGCTGGGCAACCAAAAAAAAACACTATTACATCCTAAACTAACCTTAAAATCTTAGTATTAATTTTTGTACATATCAGCCAAGACCTTTTCCATAGGGGTTTGTCCAATGGTCTTCGCGAAGAATTCTCTTTCTAACTGCTGTGGTGTGACTAGACGTAAGAGAGGGAGTAAGAGAAGGAGTCTTCCGAACCTGGCCGGAGCTGTTCCATGAGCCGTACGAGCATGCGTCATCAGCATCACCTGGGCTTGGTCTTGGAGATTTTCTATTTGCAGCGGGTCTTTTAGGCCTCTGGTTTCTGTGAAGTAATGTTTTGTGTGTTAGTAGTGATTGTAGGGTTAGTAAAGGGGCTACCTAGCGGGTTTACCGGGGCTCTGGTTCGAAAAGCAGGAGTAGGAACGGGGTGGTTTTTAGTCAGTAAGCGTCTGACACTCCCTCTCGCTTCGCCCAAGGCGAGAGAAGTCATTGGATGATTTACCTCGCTCAAAAAAAAGGGTTAGTAAAGGGGAAGACAGACAGAGAAAACCCAAGTAATTTTATTTTACACGCAAAAAAAAAAACATTGACAGGTACAGTTTTTGCAGACATTTGACAATGTATGGATTTTATATGCGGTGAAATGGGAGTTTGATCTACAATGGGATTTTAATTTCTCTTTTAACTGGTGAAAAGTTTATAGCGCAATTTCATGTATTTTATTTTACAAATATTGTGTAAAGAAAAGTTTAAAATGCATTTGAATTGAACCTTTGACGGAATATTTTGATATTTATTTCAAGTTGTTTTTTTACTGCCTTATGAAAATGCGGTCACAAACCGCATTGGAAATTATTGGGCTTTACCGTTACAAAATTCTCACTTATATCATTTCGTCTTTATGACCCACTAAATAAGCCTACAAGTCCTATATTAATTTAAATAGTCTAACTTATAAATAAACTTTAAACAAAAGTATCTCATATCCTTTATTCAATGAATTAGTCTAACTTACTGATTATATTGACTGCCTCGCTGGCTGAGTGGTCGCAAGTGCGACAAGGGGTCTCGGGTTCGATTCCCGGGTCGGGCAAAAGTATTGCTAGGTATTTTTCGGCTTTTCGAAAATTTCTCAGTAGTAACACGGAGTCTGGAATTGTGTCCGGTATATGACAATATGCTCACCCCCTATTATATGGGACTTACTACATAAATGTATATTGTATGGCGGTGTATAAATGTACGTGTCGTAATGAGCACCTCTGCCTACCCCTTCGGGGATAAAAGGCGTGACGTTGCTTTTCTTTTTAGTCTAACTTACCAGATTTGAATAGAACGATAGCCTTCATGCAAGCGAACTCGGCGGGATCGACGAGCACCGTCCTGTACCTAGCCAGCACTTCCCTCAGACGGCGCAACGTGGCCGAGTCCACTCCGTTCTCTGCAAAACCATTTATAGTGATGCAATGAAGGCGTCGTATTCTTTCTGTGTACAAAGTTTTTACGTGAATTTTTGATGTCGGTGTGTTTTTTATTAATGTTTGAAGGTGGAATGATACAGATAAGTACAGAAAATGGTGGATAATTGAGGGTTGATGGAATACTGCAATAGATTTACAACCTTAGAATTTTGTGATAAACTTGAAAATCTAAAAAATTATCGATTGAACAGTTTTTGACTTTTGTTGTTGTCGTCGTCGACAATGTATAAAGATTTTTTTATAATAACTATCGTGAGACTAAATTAACTAAATAATCACGGTTTACTCACGTACATTAATGGAGAAAAGCTCTACTAGTTTCGAGTCACAGAGTGCTTTTCATCATGAGGGACACGTCTGCACATGCTGCTCAAGATGAAGAGTCCCTCTGTGACTCCATTTATGTACGTGAGTGAACCGTGATTTTTAGTCATTGATTTTTAAAGTTATCGGTAGTAGTAAGTAGTAGTACCAAGCCTACATAGTTTGTTGCAACAGGCTCAGTTCATTCGTGGTTCTAAGAGATAAAAGATGGTGGTGGAGTGTCAATTACAAAGTATAACCTATCTACCTTGGTCAAGTTGATCACTTCCAAAGAGCGCAGCGCACGCAGCGTCGAGTGGCAAACACCATTGTATGGCATTCAGTAGGAACAACTCCGACCACGCTTCTTCTAAGAGAATCACCTAGAAATAAAAATAAGTATTTGAATATTAAAGATGTAAGAAAGATAAAGGCCTATATTTAAAAAAAGTATGCACAAAAAGGTAATATTTGAAAGTGAGTTAGTTTCAACTCTGCTGAATGAATTTCCAATACTTTAATCCCAGCAGGTTAGCAACGAGCAGACGGATCACCTGATGGTAAGCAATTGCCGCCGCCCATGGATACCCGAAACACCAAAGGCGTCACAAGTACGTTGCCGGCCTTTTGGGGGTTAGGTATTTAAAGGGTTGTTGGGTAATCGAGAATTAGGAATGGGGGAAATCGAGCCTGCGGTAACCTCATTCATACAACGAAACACAACGCAAGCATTGTTTCACGTCGGTTTTCTGTGAGGCCGCGGTATCACTCCGGTCGAGCCGGCCCATTCGTGCCGAAGCATGGCTCTCCCACACTTTACACCATTTTAGTTTTCAGAGAGGAAGGCTACCGTAAAATGATGTTGCGCCATCATATTAAACATGTTTGTACATGATCAGAAACGTACTTGTGACGCATATTCACAATGTTCGGATATGGCAGTAATTGTCATTGTTTCTCCCTCTCTTTATGGGAGACAGGTATGACGGTGCGCGAAACCCCACTTTTCTGCTTGGTAACATGATACTCAAATTGGTGTTTGTAACCGCAAGCTTCTAAAGGGGAAATCGAATCTGTTGTAATGTAGCAACAAGCCATAAACAGACATATAAAACCACCATCATCAACCAAAGTGTGTCAATAAAGACCATTTTTTGGGCTTGGGTTTTTTTTTTTGAGGGGGAAATGATCCAATGACTTCTCTAGCCTGAGGCGAGAGGGAATGTCAGAGTCTTAGAATCACCGCGTCTTGTATCGTGGAATGCTGCTCATGAATATGAGATTCTAGCATGGCTTGAAACTCTGGAGCTGCGAACTACCTAGCGGGTTTACCGGGGCTCCGGCTCGACAAGCAGGAGTAGGAACGGGGTGATTTTTAATCAGTAAGAGTCTGACAATGACGTCCTGGCGAGAGAAATCATTGGATTCCGCCCTTAAAAAAAACATGGCTTGAAACTAGTCGAGTTCCTCGTCAAACAGTTACGTGAGTAAGCCGATAATATAATGATTAAGGTACAAACCTGATCTCTAAAAGCGAGGCTGGCGAAGGAAGGAAGGTTCTTCGCCCATTTCACAGCCATGAAGAGCAGTCGAGCCGCCGACTCTGCTGCACTCTCTACTCCTAAAGGCCTGGAAATTAAAAAAATAATACGCTTAAAATAATCATGAGTTGACAGGTCGTGAGTTGAATCTTTGGATTTCAAAATTATTGGTGATAATACCGAAACACTGTGAATGATACTTGTTGTCTGACCAAAGATTAATTATCAATGAACAGACGTAGGAAAATTTAACAAAAAAAGTATATCGACAATCTCTGTCTGCCCATTCCATCAATATAACGTGAAAAGAAATATTAATTAAAGGACTAGATATAAATTGTATTTTGTAACACATATAAACATAAAATATAACATAAAAATATATTTGTTTAGATATTGATCATCAAATAGGGACGATGACAGGGTATGAAATTAAAAATCTAATTATTGCGTCAATTAAGTAATGATCAAGTATTAGATACGTATGTTTTAATATGTCATATAAGATAAGAGCGGGAGCAAATACGTCATTTCTACGTATAAAATTTACCTAGAAGTAACTTCACGCGATATTTCAAATCGATATATCTTCAAAAGTATTTGTTTCCGTAAGAAAAAAAAAATACGTGTCTAATATTTTAAAATAATTTACAAGACGGACATTAAAATAAAAATTAGTCATCTATTCGACTAAGATCTTTTGTTCGGCTAGAAACGTCTACGATATTGCTACATTCGACTACGAAATGCTACGAAGGGCTACGCTGGGCTACGAAAAATATTAATACCTGTAAGAAGCGCAGTTTTGTTGGTAGTTGATGGCGGCCGGTGGAGAGTATGAGGTGGAATCTTCTTCGTTAGTCACGTCGATACTGTCATCTGGAATTTTATTGTGAAATTGGTATTTAGACATATTTTATTAACGGTAAAAGAGAAAATATTGTACACATAGCTTAGCCCTAGTCGAAATGAAAAGGCTTCCCTACTGTTGATACATCGCATACTCGAGTTGTGCATCTTCCTCGCACAGCTACATAGCTTACTATCAGTGGAAACGGTCACATAGTTTCACAGTTTAGCTATTATATCTTTGTAACATAGCTATGTACATAGCACATCTCTGGTAGAAAAATACCTTTCAACATGAGTACTTAAGTTAGTAGCAATTCAATTAAGCAATCCCCAATTCTTACGTCTAATTTAAGTGTGGGAGAGCCATGCTTCGGCTCGAATGGGCCGGCTCGACCGGAGTGATACAGAAAACCGACGCTTACATTGTGTTTCATTGTGGGATTGCTTGCCATCAAATGATCTATCTGCTCGTTTACCGGCTTATACCATAAAAAAGGTTTCAAAGTAATATAAGTGTCCTCACCATCACTATCAGTATGCACGTTTCCCTCCTCATTGTGGTCGTGTGAGGAGTCCGGTTGAGGTTGCTGCGTCGGTTGGGGCGGCGGCAGTGGAGCGTAGTGGGGAGACAGCAGTGGATAGCGAGCTGGCGATAGTGCCATCGCCAGGGATACTGGTGGTCTGTGGAACAATTTATCATTTGTTTATTTTATTGTATTTTATTAGAAGTGTGTGTAAAATGCAATGTAACATTTACTTTGTATAAATTATGTTGTAAGTCCCATGTAATAGGGAGTGAGCCTTTTGCCTTATATTGGGCACAATTTTATTCTCCGTGCTATCACTGAGAAATTGTCAAGAAATAAAAAATCTCCCATGGACTGCCTAACGTTGGTCGAATGGTCGCAAGTGCGTACCCATCCAAGGGGAACTCGGGCATAAGCATTGCTGGGCATTTTTCGGGTTTTCAAAAATTTCTCAGGAGTAGTACGGAGTCTGGAACTGTGCCCAGTATATTGCAATTGCCTCACCACCTATTACATGGGACTTATAACACAAATTATAAAAAGTGGGTGTACATTGTATAGCGGCATAACGTGCCCTAATATGCACTTCTGCCTATCCCTTCGGGGATAAAAGGCGTGACGTTGCACAAGCACAATAATACTACCAAACAAGTACTGCTCAGATAATGCGACCACATACGTCACTTACCATTACTTTAACAAATATTTTAAACCCACAAGTTACGTCATACGAACTATTTAACGTTAGAACAGAACATATTTTCTAACCACAAGTCTGCATAGCACATTAAAATAAACGCATAAATGCACATATATGAACATTCATTTAATTTTCCTCTACATACCATCACCAAGTAAAATTAAGGTAAAAGTCAATTTAAAAACATATAACTACGTAATATTAAAACCACAAAAGGGATGATGACGGGGTATGTAAATTAAAAATCTATTTAGTCCATCAGTTAGGTAATGAATAAATATTAGACACGTATATTTTTATTTTGTCATTTATTAAAGTTTAGGAGTGGGAGCAAATACGTCATTTCAACGTATAAAATGTACTTAGTAGTGGCGTCACGCGATATTCTATTCTATAATATAAAAATAAGTCGGGTTTTCCTTCCTGACGCTATAACTCCAGAACGCATGAACCGATTTCCACGGTTTTGCATTCGCTGGAAAGGTCTCGGGCTCTGTGAGGTTTATAGCAAAGAAAAATTCAAGAGAAAAGCAGGAAAACAGGGAAAATCATTGGAGGCGAAACCGAGTTCGCCAGTTTTCTAGTTTCAAATAAAACTATCTTCGAAAGTACCTATTTGTTTCCGTAAGAAAACAAAAAATACGTGTCTAATATTTTAAAATAATCTACAAGACGGACATTAAAATAAAAATGAGTCATCTACCCTATTATCTCGTAATCGCTGACGTCTATAAGTTGTAGGTAAAATGCCACTGAGTCACCTTTGATGACGCCTGCGAGACGTAGCGAAGGTAAAAATAGAACATTTTATATCAAAGTCTATCCTTAAGCGAATCAATCTATTTATATCTTGTTTGACGTCAAATGTGTTTAGTAATAACTGTGAAAGGAGGTTTGTTTGTTAAGTTTTTTTAATATTATATCCCCGATTCCCCAACAACCCTTAAATTCCTAATCCCCAAAAGGCCAGCAATGCACTTTTAACGCCTCTGGTGTTTCAAGTGCCCAAGGGCGGTTTGTTTTTGCCCAAGTTTGAAATCGCCAAGCCGCATTAAGCAAGCGTAGTGATTAATGATAAAACCTTCTCCGTATGAGAAGAGGCATTTGGTCAGCAGTGGCCACTTATAGGCTGTTGATATGATGTGATGATATGATTTTATTTAAAAAGTTCAGGTTTATCTGGTCCCTGTCAAATGTGTAGTAATAGTGCTTTAACAATGTGGAAAGGGTAGTGAAAACTATGAATGGCCAAAAACTGAATGCCGATAAGCACGCCACGGTTTTCCAATCCACATATGTATGTACATTTTTAGAGAAATACGGGTGTAAAAAAATTGTAAAATACATAGTAACTTTCCGCTCGCAGTTTTGGACACGTTTTTTTAAGGGTTGGGGCAGATTTCCAAAAATAAAAGACGCACAATTTTTTGTTGCTTACAAATAGTCCATATATACTAGAAGAATGTTCCATACAAACTCCCACTCCCCATAATAATATTTGGCAAAGTCAAAGTGACAAGAAAGATGGAAAGAGACCAAAAGTAGCCATGTCACTCTACAGCGCGTTATAAAAAAAGGACAAACAAACAAATACAGTTTCCCATTTATAATATTAAGTATGATTGCAATTATGCTTACTGGAGCAAATAATTAATTAGGCTTTTCAAATATCAAAATTCTGGCAACCTCATATCTAGTCACAGGGAGTTCATAACTCACAAAAATAAATTTCATCTTTCATCTCACAAGCAAAGCCGCGAAATCTTGCAATGCTATCCCAACAACCCTTTACAAACACATAGAATTAAAAGTTCATCATAATACAGAGGATAATTAGCTATAAATAACCAGCTCATGACGTCAAGTTGTCGAGCCGTGCCGATCAAGTGACCGTCAACTTTGATCAAAGGTTGCCAGCCACTGACCAGTGGCGCTTGACGTCCTACGGCGGGTGAATGAGCCGCCATCTTGCTACCGTTTTCTACTCGAATGACCGTTATTTTAAATTGTTTTTGTTTTTAAATTTAAATTTGGTATTTGTTTAGGTTACTTGTTTATTTTTGTGGGTTTTTGTAGTTGTCTAGCTTTGAGAACTGAACAACTTACTTACTGTTTTGTGGATAGGGCGTGAAAATCTAGATGTACTGCTACAACTATCTCGTATGAAACTAGCTGTTGTTGTTACTGTTAGCAAAGGTATTTGTAGTTTAATAGAGACTGATTATTGTTCGTATCCATCATTATTATCATTATTTTATGGTACATGTACCCACACAGTCTCTTTTATTTACCTATTATTGGAAGCAAATATCACAGGTTACACTTAGGACCCACTTAGTCCCAAGTCAAACCGTGGTGCTTGACGACTGGGCTGCTCCCAGTTGTGCAGTATTTTTGTGGCTCTATCTCCTGCATTAAATTCACCGAGGAAAGTAAAAAATATCGTTTTTTTCTTATTCTCCGATAATATCTTCTGATCAATTTTGTTGCGGGATCCAAGACATATTCATGTCCCTAACGGACTACGCGCCGACTTCAGTATTTCATGGTTGTTTCAACAGAACCCTGATTCATATTATAATCTCTTTGGCATATCATAAACATTCATACACAACCCTGAAATAAGAACTCGATCAAAATAACAAAAGCTCTTACCTTTACTATTCATGGCAATAAAAACTGAATCTACTATTCAAATTGGCAATCATGGCTAGTGCGTTCCCATGTCCCAAATAAGTGTGGTGTTAATACTCTCATGGTTATGTTAAATTCATGGGGTTTTTATGGATAGGGGGCAAGTGAAGGTGAGACTTACAAAATATGATTATATGTATCTAGAGTAGCGTTGAAAGTGATTGGATGGAAAGTTTTAGGGGGTCTTTCTATTTCATTGGTTATATTTATGTATTAGGTTTATTGATTTCCAGAAATCTCATGCTAATGTGGGTGAAGGTAGGTTTTGACGCTTTGAATACTATTTTTGGGAATATATAGGTATTTTTATGGAATGGATGATAAACGAGCTATTAGCAGATAGATCACCTAATTAGTTAACAGTCAATCTAGCTAGCGACTTTTTATTTTAATGTCCGTCTTGTAGATTATTTTAAAACATTAGACACGTATTTTTTATTTTCTAAGGGAAACAAATACATTCGAAATGGGATTCACTTCTTGGTACATTTTATACGTAGAAATGACGTTTAATTGCTTTCACACCTAAACTTTGATTCCGTTTTATCTAAGTATTGTTATCTAATATGGCAAAATTTAAAAATACGTGTCAAATAGTTTTTCATTTTCAAACTGACGTACTAAACAAATATTTAATTAATAATTTCCATACCCCGTCATCATCCCTATTCAACTCATACTAAAATCCTTTCGTGCAGCAAGCTAGTAAATGCTAAGCAAAAATAAATGAACACAAATTGTCAAACAATGCTTGTGTGTCTGTAGTCTTTGACTTGTCTCTTGGAAACTGCGTGAAACAGTGCGGAACGCGCTCTGTTTTAGATGAATTTTTCATTGAAGCTGTTTCTAGTCGCTTTTGAAGATATTGTTTTGTACTATTGTCGTGTTTGCTTGAACTATATTCTAGTAAGTATATGATATTTCTGTCATATTAAAAAGAAGTTCGTTTGTTTAGATTAAATAGTCTCTGTAAGTACTGAACCGAATGGAAAATCTTTTGCGAACGCTGCTCATGATGAAGAGTCCCTCTGTGACTCGAAACAAGTAGAGGTTTTCTCCATTAATGTACGTAATTGGACAGTTTTAGCTCAAATTGGGATACTTACTAATCAGGGACAACGTCTGTTACTACAGCTTGTTTAATATTCCAAACAAAATCAACTCTGCATTTGGCGTCTTTATTTTTTTATTCTAACTGCTGCACTCAGAGACATTTAAAGGTTACTTAAACTATTCCTTAGCAACGATTTTGTCTCAAAAACAATTGCTAAGTATTGGGTTAAGTAACTCCCAACCTTTCCTAAGTATATGAGACAACGATAGAATACACATTGTATCGTCACACTAATCAGTGCTTCAGCATACGACGGGTTAAATGACTCTGAGTACGGCAGTAAGCGTTTGACATTCTCAGGTCTTGCCTTGACGAGGTCTCCACTCTTCAACACGTCTACTCCGCACCACAAGTAAATCAATAGCATTATTTTATTAAAGAACTCACCCAAACACTCCGACGGCCACGGCGGCTTCTCTCAAAGCTCTCTCCTGGTCCATGTCTCGCAATGCTTCGGGTCTGATGGTGGCTGTGTTGCGGGGCTGACGCTCGTTCTGTACCGCTGCAGAAGATAATGTTGTGTTAGTAAATTAGTTATAATGTTTACAGGTACTACCTTATTAATGTAGCTATCTCAAACTTTTAGATGTTTGTTCCCGTGTGAATGTTATAAAGTTCTCAAAATCAAAGTCAATATCAAATCATTTATTCCAATTAATCCACATATTGATAGAAACCGGTAATAACTGTATCGGTAGTAGTTTCATCTGTGCTTTTTCTGGCTTTTAGGTAGTCTCAAGATTTTACATACTTAAATTCGAACACAATTTTATTATATTATTGAGAACATTATTATCACAATCTAAAGCCATAGCTCGGAAAATCTTTACTAGACAAATGATAGGTAAATAACTTCATGATGTGAAGTATTGTATATTAGCTTAAGCAGTAAAATTACGCATGTATTTTTTTACTAATAAATTAACAAATTAATAAATAAATAAATGTGGAGATATCTCCAGCCCTGAAGTAATTTTTGACCATTCGACGATTAACAAAGACGCAATCACAAACACCTATAATTTACCTACACCACGCAAGCCTCACAGATGCATATACTAAGTATATAACTCTATACATGTACGTTATGATTGATAGTAGGATACAGCGAGCAGAGATACGTGCGCTCTGTAAAAATAAAACTCTTTTGCGACACTCGCCCCTTTGTGTCGTAGGGCTGGCACGATGACAAAATGTTAAGTTGCATGTGTTTTTTGTGCAGTGTGTTGACTGTAAGCGGCTTACAGCAGAGTAGAATATATTTGACACTAGCCATTCTCTGCCATATAAGTACTGTCTTAGGAATTGTACGTTCCGATCGATCAGAAACGCTTTCTAATAAGAAAAATAAGGATAACAAAAACTTTACCTCAATGAAATGTAATATCTACATCTACACTAATTTCTCTGTTTGTAATATTGACATAACCCCTATTTACTACTTGCGTATGAATATACGATACATAAACCAAAGAATATTATTGTCTGTATGTTTGTTTTGGCTAATCTCTGAAATGGCTGGACCGATTTTGACGGGACTTTTATCGGTAGGTAGCTGATTTATTAAGGAATAATTGGCCATTTTATTTCAAAAACAAGATTCTGTCTGATATCATTATTCTACGCGGGCAACAGCTAGTATGTGACATATAAATCAATGATTGCAGTAAAACAATTCTTAAATAATACACTGTCAACCCTATAGCACTTATATTCAATCCACGTCAGTGGTCTAGTAACTTCCCGGGTCGGGCAAAGTTGACTGCACGGTTGGCGTATTGGCTGGGCATAACAAGTCGCTATTTCGATGCCTGCTGAGAACATCCCTTTGTGTGTTCTCCAATCCACAAATTATTAAGTATTTCGGGTCTGAATGTAATATATGTGTATTTTGTAAGAATTTATATATTTGACAATAGGGTAGATGACTAATTTGTCTGTCTTGTAGATTATTTTAAAATATTACACATGTATTTTTAATTTTCTTATGGAAACAAATACTTTCGAAGATATACATATTGATTTGAAATATCGCGTGACGTCGTCTATTAAAGGTGCTCCCACACAGCAGTTATATAACGTTATACAACATTGTGTAACATTTATAATAGCATGTAACATACTCTACAACCACTGTTATAATTTGTTTAAACACAAATGTTATTGTTACACATTGTTGTATAACGTTATATAACCGCTGTGTGGGAGCACCTTAAGTACATTTTATACATAGAAATTATGTATTTGCCCCTACTCCTAACCTTCGATTCGTTTTATTTAAGTATTGTTATGTTAAATGACAAAATAAAAAAGCCACGTGTCTATTATTTTTTAATTATCTAACTGACGGACTAAATAGATTTTTAATTTTCATCATCCCTAATCAAGACAAGACTACAATGAGAAAATTCTAATGTAAGAGACTATGTTTAAAAAAATACTATCTATCTATTAGTATTTTAAAATTGACAGCCTATCAATACGTCTACTCATATCTAATCGATCCCAAGATCCTTGAAACAATGACTCATCAATCAACAGACGTTTTAAATATGTTAATACCGAACCAATATGCAATTCACACCTCTACTAACCCCCATTCTACACAACGCTTGAAGTTACAAACAACCGCTGCAACTAATAGACAGACATTTGAACAAGAATTAATGCTCACACACACACATACACACACACACCCACACTATCACACCCACACCCCACTACACTTACACTATAAATCAAATCGCCCCTCCCACATCCGGCCGCAGCCATCTTTGAGATCTCACTTCCGGTGTTGGGAGAAAGCAGGACGGATATACCATAGTTTTATATGGGAGTGAAAGAGATGGATAGATGTTTCTGATTTTTGATTGATTCTCGAATTTGTATAGAGCTTTGTGGAGCTTTCGCGAATGGGATCATTGGGTAGGATTTATATATTTTTTTGTTTGTTTTAAGTAAATGTTGTGTTGTGAATTTGGTTTGAAGTACTTTATTGTGAATTGTAATTGGTTTATTTTAAAAATTGTTCTCTTGTTATCTTTTGCCATTTTTGAGCTTATGATTGTGGAAAAGGTATTAGGTATAAGATCGATGTCTTAAGGCCTGTGTACTTTTGTAAGTATAATGAACAAAGACATAATAGAGGTGATGACGGGGTATGAAAATTAAATACCATCAAAAACGTCTTGTAAAAAATCCTCCCGCATCTCATTTTACATAATTGACAGTTGTTGTACTTAGGAACGATGAAAATTAGGAATGCATTGATTGCCTGAAAGTTCCTTTGACGTGATTACCGAATCTCCAAACAACAGTTTAATGGCGTCAAATCCTTTCTTTCCTTTCCTTAGACTTTTCTAGATTATTTTAGAATAAGAATAATAATTTATGTAAGTAACAAAAAGCTTTGTTTGATTACACTAATATTACTTGTATATGTGAAAGTTTGTTTAGTTGTTTGGATGTTTGTTTGTCATTCACGCTGAAACTACTGAACGGATTTTGATGAAATTTGGTTTGCAGACAGGGTATGAGTTAAGTCGAATGATAGCCGCTGGCAGAAGTTAGGACTACATAGAAACTGTACAGTCGAACTGTACAATTAAGTCGTGAGTCCCTACAACCTACACACGTAAGATGTGTAAGCATAAAAATCACGCTTTTCCTACTCCTGCTTCGAGCCGGAGCTTCGGTAACCCATTAGGTTGTTCACAGGTGAGGAAAGTATGTATAACTGTTGGGACTCCTCGTTGGACACCATTGCTTGTTTGATCATATAACTACGTCCATTTAGGGCGTCTATGTCAGCTTTTGTCTCGATACTTATGTCATCTATTTTATAAAAAGTACGCAATAAAAACAAATGTAGCAATAATCCACTAAACATTTGCACAGAACAATCATAATTTAAAAATAAAATCACAAGGATCAGGTGCATATTCCAACCCCTAAACTGAAACGAACTAATAAAAATATATCTGTCTCTTTTCCCCTCACACAAAGTCATATATTACCATTTCACTTATAAACGACTTCTGTCAAACCCGGCGACTTAATGGTTATTGATTTCGATTTAATGGCGAGGGGATTTGAACTGTATTTTTATGATGGGTAGGATCAATTTTGTTTGAATGTAGCCAATGGAGCGTGGAGTATGAGGTTGTGGCCCGCAATTCAGCGATAATGTGTAGGACGTGTGGGGACTTTAAACAAAATATACTTGAAAACAATATTTACAGTGGGTAGGTAAGGGTGGCGAGTAATACAGATGCAAAATTTTGATATACTGAATGCATTATTATAAAACAAAGGTTCCCTATTGTAAAAGGAAATAAGAAAAGTGCATAAGTACGTAGTATACATACTTACCTATCCTAGCACACAAACATCACATAATCACTTTTATGCTCAGTTCGCACTATGCTAGTATTGAAGCCGAATAGCGGGTATTTAGTAGGTAAAGAGACTGACTAAATACTCGCTATTTGGCACAGCTCTGTCCTAAAATCGAAGCGAGATAGAGCTACCAAATATTAGCTACTCGACTAAAAACTTTACGTTTTTATTTCACCATATAGATTAGAAGCACTATCGATTTGTTACCATGCATCGTTTAACCTCTCATCTGTCGGTATATGAGACACAATAGAAAACACATTGTGTCTTGCGTAGATCTGCTTTTTAGACCACACGTTATATCAGATTTAATCTTTATCTTAGTCATTGAAAGCCAGTGACAGCTTATTGCTGGATTACTGATATCCTCTTCATAAAAGGATACGTTTGACAGGTGTAATTTGGATTAAATAAAATAAAATTTTAATATCGGCGCTTACTTCAAACTACCACGCAATAGAATTGTGAATACTATTGATGATATTCTCTTTTTTATTAAATAAAACCTTTTAGTTTGTAGTACATTTGTTTTATATTCATTGCGTTCAAAAAACATTATTTGAAACAACGTAACCAAACACAGTTTATGCGGCAACACTAACATAATATGTAATATACCAAAGTTGATAAGTAAAACAGTTGATATGTAATTAATGAAACAACTAACGCCAAAGTCCAAACTTTATAATCTCAAGTCAAATCCTCCTCTGAATAATCGCTCCTCTCTTAGCCCCAATCCGGGCCTTTTGAGTTTGGACTCCCACTTTAAAAGTTAGAAATTCGAGCCAAACATTCGCTTAACTCCACCCTTTCAACACAAAACCTTACCCTTTCACATCTAAAGTTGAAATTCGGTTGTCGGATTGAAAGGGACTTGTGACTTTCTGAGTTCGGTCGGATATTAATACAGGGTTGGATTTAGGGTTTTATGGGCGGATTAAAATCGCATTAATCAGTGTCCGTTACTGCAGATTTAACTCTCGGTATAAACAGTTAAGTGTTAGGGTATGAGTCTGCGGACTGGTGGGAGCAGTGGTGGTTTATGGATGAAATATATCAAAGGTAACATTGATGTGATGGTAGCTCTTTGTCAAACGGACAGGTGGGAGGAAATCTATATACAATGAAACTACTTAGATTAGTTTATGTTGTCGTGTCCAAGTTCGTTATCAATTTCATGATTATAGGCTTCGTATGGTTCCAGTGCTGCGGACTACCTAGCGGGTTTACCGGGACTCCAGCTCGAAAAACAGGAGTAGGAACGGGGTGGTTTTTAGTCACCAGCTCAAAACGCAGGAGTAGGAAGGGTTTTAGTCAGTAAGAGTCTGACACTTCTTCTCGCCTCGCCCAAGGCGGGAGAAGTCATTGGATGATTATCCCCGCTAAGAAAAAGGCTTCGTATGGAGAATATTGGAATAACAAATCTGAATAATGCTGGTTCATCTATATAATATAACTCAAGAATATGTACTTGACAGTCCAATGCCATTTATAGAACAAAGAAATATAATCCATCGACTGTTCAAAAAATATCATAACAATCATCTACACTCAAATTTCAACTTTAATATTCATACCATACAAAATATTATCAAAAGATTTCCCAAAACAAAGAGAAACACAAAACACTTTTGACCGCGACTTCCCCTGTAATACCGAGCTTACAATCGCTTACAGAAGGTACAGTCGGGGATTAAAGCACAAAATCATCGTCATTAGCATTTAATTTTACAAATGAATCTTTAATTCGCTGCCTTCTACTCTCTTCTGTTTTGCTCTAGTCAGAACGATGAGCATAGATACAAGATTTTGACTACACGGTTGGCGCGCTGGACAACGATATAGGAGAAAATCCTAGTGTGAGGCAATGTTTTATTTAAAAAGGTTGTTGTTAAAATATTCAAATAAAGTTCTCTAAAGTCTTAAAACTATATTTCAGTTTATGAAGCGCACAATTATAGAATGTTTCATTCTAACTACAAAAAAAAAACGGAGACAACTGTTGTCTATTTAATTAGCTTTTTTTGCGTGAAATATTGTTAATTGTAATAATACTCATTTCCTTAAAACAAACTCTCTTTCTTTCTTCTAACTACCAGAACGTATATCCACAATCACAAAAACCCCAAAACAAGAATTAAATGCAAAAGAAAAGTCAAAACGAAATTAACAAAACAAAATCAATCAAAACTCCTGAACATAAACTTAATAAAAGCCAGAAACATCCATTACAAAATTACCATAACGCATGAACAACGAACAATGAAAATGTGATCCAATTTGCGCGAGAAAAGAAAGTGTCAAAAAGATAAAGGTAGTAACGAGGGCGGGCCCGGCGTTGTACCCTGCGGCACGCCAGACGGGGACGCTTTTATCACTTTAAGCTTTGTATTATTTTGGTCTTTGGGACCCCCGGTATGAAAAGGAAAGTGTAATTTCGTTACGCTTTGAGATGTCGACGCGACAATCTAATTATTTTCGGATGGTGTGTTACGTTCACCTTGTCAAAAGCCTCTCAGTGTTCCACAGCATGATTTAATTAATGAGTGTTGGTTTAATTTCAAAGTTTTATTGAGAGAACATTGTTTAAACTAATTGGGATGGCTGTACAATAAATACGAGTTCCTATGTTTCTGTCTATGTATTTGTATTAATATAGTATGTTTTATACGAACTGTATCTTGTGTAGTATCCATGCAAATCTGGGAATGAAAGAAAAAATTGAATGTATCAGATACTCTTTGACATTTTCAATCTCTAAGAATTGATCATTTTACGTGTTTATTTTATAAACGTTAATCGCGAATTAGGCAGGAGAATCTAAACCTTGTTCAATCATACTTCTAGATAAATGAATATGAAATAGCTTCAAATGATTCTTTATACCAATGTATATGTATAATGTTATTAATAGAATATAAGTAGGTATATTTTTTTCCGTGTAAAGAAGTTAATTTTATATCAAATTACTTTGTGGAATTAGATCTACGATTTGTAATGGCAAATGTAATATGTGAAAATAAAAAATAATAATAACATCAAACAAAACACTTAAAACAAATTCATTCAACATCGCTTTATCCACAAAATTACACTAATGACGAGACCAAACTAGAGTGCACGTTGAAATTATTAAATGTTGCATTTCACGCGGTTAAACATCCCATTTTATAACGAAGGGTGCTCATTTGAATGCGAGTTTGGCCGCCTGAGGGCGATCGCTTTGTAGTTTTTCCTTAATTATCTGTTTTGCGGATTCCCACTCATTAAAATGTGGGTGTGTACTGAGTTTCGCCTTATTAGATTCAGCTTTAGGGCATTACGTGATCTGTGAATGGTTTAGCTTTGTGGTAGTTATTGTTAGTGTGTGAATGTTTTGCATTTAATTTTGTTTCTTTGCGGTCTTCTGTGATGGGATAGTTTATTTAAATTTTGTAGTGAGTAGTGACCCCTGCAGCTTTTCACGCCCCTACTTTATTATTTCTCGACACGAAGCTATGTGTTTGCAAGTATATTATGTAGTAAATTATTAATTTATAAAGGTTGTTGATCTATGTTCCAATAAAAATTGATTGATTAAGTATTTTCTTCTCTTATAATAATGATTACCGCTTGTAAGTAATGCTCAATACAAATAACATGTTTGTAGGAATAATAAAATAATCAAACACTTAAAATAACACACTCGCGCCTAAAAAACAAACAAAATCAACTATGCCGAATTAAAAGAAAAAATAACCTCATAATAAGTACCCAATAAAAAAGTAAAACAAAATCAAACATCACTTACTTACATTAAACAATTACCTATTAACATCAATTCTCTGGACATGACAGCAACAATATTAAAAGAGGCATTACATGTAACTATCCCTAATAATAATGACACCATACACAAATTGGTGACAGAATCCATTGTGCCTTAACAAGTAGCAGATGTAACAATAGGACATATCGCTGTGGGGCAAAGGGTGCAAGGTGACGGTAATGTGTGAACTAAATTGGTTACAGATTTGGGAGACTAAGTAAGCAATTTGTTGAGGATTGTTTTTTTTTTTTTTTTTTGAGGGGGAAAATCATCCAATGACTTTTCTCGCCTTGGGCGAGGCGAGAGGGAGTGTCAGACTCTTACTGACTAAAAACCACCCCGTTCCTTCTCCTGCTTTTCGAGCCGGAGCCCCGGTAAACCCGCTAGGTAGTCCGCAGCTCCGGATCAGGCATCAGCCCTGTTGGGCCCCATCTGTGGTGGTCTGATGGCTCTTTGAGGCGCGCGCGGAACGCGACGCGCCGCACGCACGGGTCTGGTTCTGTTCGGGCGGTGAGCTACCCTTGCTCGCCGTCCGCAGGCCCGCACTTACGGTGGCCGGAGATCGTCTCGGGATCCCCTACGCCCGGAGTGTCTTTCGCGACGGCTGGGGCGTGAGGAGGTTTGTTCTCTCACGCGCCCCGCCTCCTCCTTAGCTAGCATGACTACTTCGCAGAAGGAGGAGACGGCATCCCAGTCCCTCTCGCTCCGCACCATGGCCTGAACCAGTGCCGGGCGCGAGAGGTCGCCGTCGCCGACCACATCCCTGAGGACTTGGCGGTGCTCAGCCCACGCAGGGCACACCGCCACCGTATGTTCTACCGTGTCCTCCGGGCGGTCCTCACAGTGATGACACCCGGGCGTTTCCTCCCGCTTGTTGAGGATTGTAGGAGTGTGTTTTAGGGGTAATAGGTGTATAGGTGTTGATGATGATTTGGTAGTTGAACAATAAGATGATTAATTTTTATATTAATGTCCGTCTTATACATAGATTATTTGAAAGACAGGTATTTTCGAAGATATATTGATTTGAAATATCGCGTGACGTCACTTCTAAGTAAGTTTTATAAGTAGAATTGACGTTTTTGTTTCTACTTACTTGACAAATTAATTCTTACCTTATTTGACAAATTAAAAAACACGTGTCCAATATTTTTTCATTACCTAACTGACAGACGACATAGATTTTTAATTTTCATAGTCAGAGATTTTGTAAGTTTTATAAATGGCTGGATTTTTAGTGATTAATTTTTTTTTCTCTTTCGTGATTTACTTATATTTTAATATGCAATATTGTTTTCTTAAAAAATATACCGAAAACTACATAAATAAACAACATCTTACTACACAACCATTTACCCCTAATCCTTCCTAATCACCATTCTCAAAAAAATCCTTTACCAACCCATCGCTAGCATTTAAATTTTTACACCACATCTATTCTTCTGGAACCAATCATGGCCTAAACTAACAAACGTATGCACGACTTAGTTTCCACAATAAAAACTATACTTTTAACTGCTAAGCCATAATTTGTATACGCCGTAGTGTCGCCACGTGCCGCCACGTGGTCTAAAAGACCGTCTCTATTATCCTCAACCCTTCTATCTCTTGCTGTTTTAAGTTTCTGTTGGGTATTTTTTGGTGGTTATTGGAGTGTTTTTGGATTGACTGAGTTTAAGACTTTCGGTTCGGTTAAAGTATTAGAGTGTTTTTTTTTGCGGTTTCATTAAAAGCATCAATTGTGAAATTGTGTATCGTGTGTCTTTTTAAGGTATCGGTTCTATCTATTACAGTTTATTGAAAGTGGATTTAATTGTATATTTTCTCAGAACATTTCAATTCTATCTTCATTATCATCCAGAAATAATTACTTAAATCTTATATATAAAAATGAATCGCTAAAAGTGTTGGTAAGCGCATAACTCGAGAACGCCTGGACCAATTTGGCTAATTCTTTTTTTATAATATTCGTCGAAGTTCAAAGATGGTTTTTACGGCGAGAAAATATCAAATACTTGACGGAAAAGCCCTAAAAACAGCCCTTTTCTTTATCCCATACAAACGTTTTCTAACTAATACGTAGAGTCAATTTAAGCTTTATTTCTATTGGATAAAGTTCATATTGGATAAATACTATTGGATACTAAAAAACAAATGCTATTGGATAAGTGTGCGTTGGAGACTTGGAGCACAGAATCCCTACTACTATTATAAATGCGAAAGTAACTCTGTCTGTCTGTAATTACGCTTTCACGCCTAAACCAGTGAACCGATTTTGATGAAATTTGGTACTGAGATAGAATGATACAGACCTTACTTGATACTTTTTATTGCATAAAAATAGCGGAGAATGGGTAAAAATAGGGGATGAATGGTCATATAGAAATTCGTCATTTTTAAAGCTGTAACAGTGAAATTTTGTATTTATGTAGACACTTAATGAGGAGCGAAAGAACATAGGCTACTTTTTAATAAAAAGGGTAGAAGGCGTAGAATGCTTGATAGAGGAGATTAATGTTTGCTTGAAAATTCGTCATTTTCGTTAATACGTTGCCTGTGGCTTCACTCGCGTTCGATTCTTATTTAAATCGCCAATATCCCTACTACCATACTAATGTTATGAATGCGAAAGTAACCCTGTTTGTGTTGAGGTTATGCTTGCACGAATGTTTTTTATGGAATATAACAACGAAACAATGTGTTTTTTTATTGATAGGCAATATATAGGAAATTAAAGGATAATAATATAGATAACCTTGGCTACTTTTCATCATTTCATCATGATATATAAAATGATGAATCGTCGGTCGTGGTCTCTATGGAATACATATCTTTAAAAATGCTAACAGTAACATATTCTCAAGTAATTTACGTAGTACCTGACATGCGGCAGCATTTTGACCAGAAACCACGCAGACGAAGTCGCGGGCAAAAGCTAGATTCAATAAATGTTCATTTGTACATGTCAAATATTTGTTGTTTCTAAATTCAAATTTTGTAAATAATGATTGACATTTATGCATAAACTATTTGAAAAGGGTGAATAAACAATTGTCTGTATTTTTTTAAATCTATTGAAAATGTTGAAAAGTGCATTAAGCATTAATAGAAATTCCTCAAATATTTATGCGTGCGTTCAGAAATAATGACAAATTATCAACAGTTACGCGTGTGTTCAGAAATTTATTTTGTGTAAATTAAAGTTTCTATTCACGTTTTCGAACAAACGATGCTCTTTCAATATAGTCTATTGGTGTGAATGACATTGACATTCCTATTGTGCGTTTTTTTAAATATGCAAAATTAAATGTATATTTTTCAATATTTCTGAGAGATAATCTTAATATTTTTTCGAGTTTTAAAGACTAAGAAGATTCTTATTTGCTAATAAGTGTTTGTTAATCAAGGTAAGTTCACATCTTCATATTGATTTTTAGTAACTTTTGGTGACTACACAATACTACAATTTGATATACATGGTTATGCAGAAAATGTATGAGAGCTTTTTATTTTCAGTTGGAATTTCGTTTTTAACAATGCTATCAACCAGACGTACAAGCTTAGGCCGCAGAACTCGAAATACGGCAAGTCAAAGAAATATAAGAGCAAATCAAACTGATGAGCAACGCGAAGCGCGAAATGAACTTGAACTGAATCGATATCAAGATAGAAATGTTGTGTTTAATCCCCACAAAGCTGCATTCAGTTATAATGTGGCAATTGGGCAATTGATTACAGTTTAGAGCAAATTGTTGCTATTGGACTAATGAACATTGTGTGTCCACATTGGGATTGAAATTCAAAAATGAAGCCTCTGGATTGTGTTGCGCCAGCGGCCAAGTCAAATTGACGCCATTGGTACCGCCACCAGACTACTACTCACTCACTACATTCATTAGTTAATTTTTTGACTCATATCCAGCAGTACAATAATTGCTTTCAAATGACATCATTTGGGGTAACAAGAGCTATACGAGACAATTTTATGCCTACTTTTAGTAAGTAAGTATAATGGCAAACGTTTTTTTTTTAGTTTTAAAACCATGTAGCTGGTGCAAAATATGTCGAGTCAGTGATGTGTTTATTTTGTAAACAATAAGTCAAATACATAACATTAGTCTATAATGCGAAGACTTAATCAGCAACATTTTATAACATGTTGTATTTTATAGTGGCATGAGCAAGATGTTCTTGGTAAAGCCTACTACCTAAAGCTGCCGTGGAAGGCTGTTTAATGTCGAGGTTAAAAGTAGTTTTAATTTGAAATTATGTAAAGTATTGTGGCAGTATTTTGCGAGCCACATGGTGGTACAATTTGCTATACAATTGCCTGTATACATATTTATATTCTTGCAGATTCAGGGATTCAAATATATCATCAAAAAGGTTCCTTATTGCCAGTGCCTGTTGAAGACTATACATTTTTGCAAATATATTTTATGGACAATTCAGCAAGAGAAGTCAATCAGCGTTGCGCACACAACAACTCAGTAAAGAGATCCATTGTGATGAACAACTTCAAACATTTTTCCTTCAACACAATGAATTAGTTGCATTAGACCGATGCATTAGACCGCATGCCATCAGATAATCACAAAATTGTCATCAGAGCCGATAAGGCGCCTGCAGGACAGTGAAATGATTGAATCCTATGAAATAAACACTATTATGAAAATATATTTTGTTTTTTTTTTAAATTAGTGAAGTCCTTTTCAGGTATAGTGAGATCAGGAAATTATAGATTCATTTTTATATGGAGGATATTTATAGATTCCAATTCAAATTGAATAGGGACTCATACATAGCTCAGCTATACAAAATAAAGTAGAGCATCATTGCTACGCGAAAGCGGTACGAAGTTCGCTGGGTCAGCTAGTACCTCATAAAAATTAACCTTACCTACATACAACACATGAACAAATTATTCGCAAATTCAACACAATGCAAAATTAAGCCCTAATTCACGAGAAATAAGATTTCATATCCACTGACAATGAAATCAGAGGGTGGCCTGTCTATATGAATATGTTCACGGTTAATTGAGTTGAATGCGTGCGACAGGGCGCGTATAACAGATCTGTTAGCTTTTTATAGTACTATGAAATGTTATGACATGTTTAGACTTGTTCAGACGTGGGAATATTATTCTGTGTTTAATCTTCTTAGGCAAATATTGGCTTTGATTTAAAGTGTGGGAAATGGTGGTTCATCACTAGCTAGACTGGCCTTAGATGCGTAACTGCGTTTAGATGATTAAACAAGTTGCTAAAGAAACCGTTTCCTAAAGACATGGCAGAAGAATATTGCAGTGGTGTGACAACTGAACTGCGTTTTTGTTTCTTAAATCAAAGACAAAGATGTCTATTTAGAACAAGTGACAATTTAAAGTAACTGATAGAATTACAAGCTCAAACGATTAGATATTACTTCAAAACTTCTGGACCGACTAGAAATGTGACGGTCTTTCCCATTTTAGATCATCATGTGATTCTGATCATGTAATTATGACATCTGTACATATTATATTGATTTGATTTATAATAAACAGTCTCATACCAAATCTTAACGAGTACGGATCATTTCACTCCTTACACAACTACCCTTACATTCACGGCAATAAGCTCCATAGAAATTTCTTTCATTATGTTTTACTCCACAATATCCCCATATTCTTACAGGATTGGATAACTACTCGATATAAATCTTCTAATTTAAACCCGTACAAATGCGAAAAATTAAAAATCTATACTACTACAAATACGGAACGTAAATGTATGTATATAGAGTTGTTTCAAGGATCAATGTTCAGTTAGGTGTGAGTGATCACTCCATGGAAGCGCCTCGGTAATTATTTAGAGTTAATGCGGTGGAGCTAAATTTAGGTCTATTTACTCGTAAGTACGTACTGCTATAGTTATTTTTAGTATACAAGTGTAACTCGTGTCCGGAGCTGCGGACTACCTAGCGGGTTTATCGGGGCTTCGGCTCGAAAAGCAGGAGTAGGAACGCGGTGGTTTTTAGTCAGTAAGAGTCTGACACTCCCTCTCGCCTCGCCCGAGGAGAGAGAAGTCATTGGTTTTCCCCCTCAAAAAAAGGTAACTTGTGTATAAACTACTGTACTCATTATTGGCTGGACTTTAAAATGTAAATATTTACGGAACCATTGTTAAGTAGAACGTATTATTTCCTTCTGAAAAATGGTACTGGAATATCTCGTCGCTGATGACGATAAAGATAAATCTTACTTTGTACAGCTTTAGGGTGTCTTTCTACTAGAAACGCGCTATGCTACGTTGCTATGGAAACGGGCTGAGCTGAAATATGTTTTTATTATGGAAAAATGCGTGCTATGAATACGTGCTATAGATGACTTTTCTACTATCGCTTCATCGCATATTAGAGCTGCGCATCTTCCTCACACAGCTACATAGCTTAGTACCAGTGGAAACGGGCGCATAGCTTCACAGCTTAGCTATTACATCTTCGTAGCATAGGACCGAGCTACACAGCACTTTGAAATAATTGTAGAGCATATTACTCCGCTCGAGCCGACCCATTCGTGCCGAAGCATGGCTCTCCCACACTTAAACACAGGTACGGAAATAATAAACATTGACCAAAAATATGACTCACCATCTTTATTCATTCCCATCGCTAGACATTTCTTCAATCTGCAGGCTTGGCACTGGTTTCTGTGAGCTTTGTCCACGACGCAGCGCCCCGTGCCTGCTTGACATCTGTCGACAAATTCAGAATTAATTGCCTTGGTCCTATGGTACAGCTCAGCTAGAGTTTGTGCTTTGGTACTTAGTAGTATAAGCAGTTATACCTTTACTGTTATAATGCGCTGATTTAAACTCGTCCGAGAAATCTCAGTTACATTAACGGCTAAGTACTAATACCTCTTAACTGATAAAAGTCCAAATACACAAATTAAAAAAAAGTGCCGTAATGAGCACGTCTGATTACCCATTCGGAGATAAAAGGCGTGGCTTTGCATAATAATAATGAAAGAAACGTTTCATTTCTTGGGCCTCGATAAATTAGTAACTATTTCGATTAATGTCGAAAAAACGTCAGTTAGAAAGCATTGGTACTTCACCGTCGATAATATCTAGAGACTTGTACATTTTGTCTCCAAAAACAATAATTGCCGCTGAACCTAAAGATGGCTACCCTGAACCCTCAATCTTCTAATACAACTTAACCTCTATACCCCACAAAAATCTGCTACCACAGAAACTAATACAGATTAAAGATATTTCATTACCGATAATCCCATTTGTAATAGGCTTACGGCTTCGTTGACATTTGTTGCAATTCCATATAAAAGGGACTGGTCCCAGAATGGAACCCTGTTACACGCCACTCTGGTTTTTGAGTTGTAGTAGCTGTTTGGACGCTAGATGGCAGGCATTTTGATGTTATGTATAAGGAATAGTATTTTGAATACATCTCATGTACATTTTGGGGTATTGAGCAGATTTACATTATTATTTTGAGTGTTTAGTCAATTGAACGCTTTAGCAAAGTCATGTTACTTGGCAAGTCAAGTAGTGTTATTTTTATTAGGAAATTCAAATGGAATTGTAATAATAATAAGTTCTATGATGTCCCAGTTTTAATTTATGTTAAGAACTTATGTGTGTTACGTTTAGGACAGTATTTTTTTAATCTAAGAAGTCATGGGGTGCGGCTTCCAGACCTACTAACGGTAAAGTACCAACTATAGAACCAATTTGGCTTTTTCTGCGTCATATTTAGACACCACTGACTAAGAGTGAACGAAAACATCGTGAGGAAACCAGAACTTATAATTTCTAAATCGCCAACCGTATTAAGCAAGCGTGGTGATTAATGCTCAAACCTTCTCCGTGTGAGAAGAAGCCTTTGGTCAGCAATGGCCACTTATAGACTGTTGATGTGATATTTGGATTTTAAGAAGCGCAAAATTATCTTTTGTGGCCAAATGTTCTCATCAGCAAAATCATATGACACAGACAATTTTATACCCATCAACAGACTGATCGTATAAAAAATCATTCACCAACACAAAAGAATCTTCAGAAAATCAATTTGCGAATCATAAAGCCGGTACACATGTCACACTTGACCATCTATCATAAGGGTGGGGTTACATTAATAACATTAGGACGGGTAGCGAATTAATTGAATCGCCACTTAAGAGGGGAGCCAAATGTTAAACAGCTTTTAATGTTATCTGTGTATTCGATCAATTTTTTTTTGTTGAATGTGATTTTTTTTAGTTTGATAGGTGTATGATTTGTTTTAAAATAAAAGTGGTATTATAAATTGTTCAATTAATGTATTTTTTTCTAATTGCAATATATTTTTTTTTTGTTTTAAAATTTGTAAACAGATTTCCTATTAAGATCTAACTATTGAAAAACTCTGTAATGATAGATTTTAGGTAAGATTTTATAAATAAATAAATAAATATTTCACTTATATTTATTACACTGTATTGAAGTAAGTGTGAGTAAAAAGGAAATTGATGCCACGGTTGGCGCGGTGGCTGGGAAACAGGTTGTCGTGCAACGTGTAGCGGGTTCGAGCAACTCTTTGTGTGATCCACAAATTGGTATTTTGGGTCTGCTTGTCATGTGTATTGTGAAGTTGTATGTTTGTAAACGCACCCACGACATAGGAGCAATCAAATCCTAGTATTTAGAAATATATAAATCTTTCTTTTTTAACGTTGCCGGTAGATATTATTTATATAATACCTACCTCGAAAACTACAGAACATTTAACAAACAACCAAATATTTTTTTATTGTGGAAATACTAAACAAACACAATTTGTCATTTAAAAAAGCAAAATGTTTATAAATCACAGCCGTAATGCGCTGTAATTGAAACAGAGTTCACTTGTAATAAAAACTCAAAATAAAATTTACATCGAATTTTAAATGCCCCTCGATTCGCAGTCTTGTGGTGAGGACAGAGTGCATGAGCGATAGCGATTCTGTTCAATTTCAACGTCAATTCTTTCACGACACTTATAAAAATGATATTTGAAAGGACATGAAGATTGCAATTTATCGAAAGGATGAAGTTAGTGAAAATTGTGTTAAACAGCTCTATCATATCAAACACTAAGGTTGAACCTAAGCCTATGCAAATATCCTAAGCTGATAAAAATATGATTTCTGTAGTATACAATGAAAAACCTTTCGAAGATGCAGTTAAAAAAAAAACGGAATATTAATTTATCGTATAACGCAGAAAAGTCTAAGTCAAATTAGCAAGCATCACAATCATACATCAATTAATCAACAACAAACCTTAATCATCACAAATTAAAGTTCATTTTCATTTAACACCCCTTCTCTCATCCCGCTCCGCTCCCCAAAATATCCTCTCCACAACTCCGGTCTCAGATGTACCAAAAATTACAGAACAATGTTGCCAGTGCAATGGATTAAGTGGGTTCAAGTGCTCAAATCTCCCTGTTCTTTCTATTGTAATTTTTGGCGTGGCAACCCAGATGCACTATTGTGTTGTTCATCTCCCAACATGTTCGCGATTTGCGATTTTGTAATTATAATTTTTGTATGCTATGTTTGTTTTGATTTTTGGGTTTTTTCTAGTTACTTACTAGATTTTGTACGCTGCCATACGCATGAAGGCTAATTCTTGCTAATAATATTTTCTTAGGCACTACTTATTTTGAATAATTATGTACTTATAAATAAAAACTTATTTAGTTTCAAAGCGTGTGTTTTGTTTCTTTACATGGAAAGATATGCCCTATGGATTTATGCTATGGATGGCTTCCCTACTATCGATACATCGCATACTCGAGCTGTGCATCTTCGTCAAACAGCAACATATTTTAGTACTAGCTTTTGCCCGCGACTTCGTTCGCGTGGAATAGTGACTTCCGGCAAATTTTTGGTTTTAACCACATAGTTCCCGATCTCGCGGGATCTCTTCAAAAATGAGATGTGGAAGATATTCCAGGGAACTCTTCAAAAATCAACATAATGAGCTCTGCGTTTGAATTTAATAGATGTATACTCACTTAGGGCATTGAAAAAATAGTTTAAAAACGGACTTAAACTAAAGAAAGCTACGAATTACGAATTTATAACAATTAAAAAAGAAACTATATTACAACCTATCCTCTATGCTATAATAACCAAGCTTAAACTAAATAATTTAAAAGAAACGACTTAAATCTAATCTAATTAAAAAAAAATTTGACTTACAATTTTATTAAAAAAACTAACTACAGTAACTACTAATAATCGATATCAAACTAAACCTACGTTAAATAGTTTAACCAAAAAACCAGGAAAACCCAACAAATAAACTTATTAATTGACAAATACAACGAAACCAATTTAGAATATACGAAACAGCAGGACCACTACAGACAAATAATTATATTGATATTATTTTTTTCATACCTTTTTACTATTTATTTACTTTTTTTCGATGAATTAAAACAATAACATGAACCGAAGTCGTGTAACGATCGACATAGAATTATCTATACTCCGTTAGAGCATTTTCTTTGTACTAAATGTTTTATTATATTGATATTATTTTTTTCATACCTTTTTACTATTTATTTACTTTTTTTCGATAAATTAAAACAATAACATGAACCGAAGTCGTGTAACGATCGACATAGAATTATTTATAAATAATTTATTTCTTATTTTTATTTTTTGATTTTTGAAATAAAAATATATCTATGTCCTTTCTAAGGTTCTAAACTATATCTGTACCAAATTTCAACCAAATCCGTCAAATAGTTGCGGAGATTAATGGTATAAGCATAGAATGTTCGACGTGATTCTTTAATTTGACATAACTTTTTTATTTATGAACCGATTGACATGAAACAAACACTAAATGTAAATTTAAGCATCCCACAATATATTCGTGAAAACCGCATCCAACTCGGATCAGCCGTTTCTGAGATTAGCGCGCACAGACGAACAGACAAACAGACAAACAGACAAACAGACAAACAGACAAACAGACAAAAAAAAGTTAATTACATTTTTGGGTTCGACATCGACATAACAATAACCCCTGCTATTTTTTTTATTTTTATTTTCAATGTACAGACAGCACTTTTCTACGATTTTATTATATGTATAGATCAGTGGAAACAGTCACATAGTTTCACAGCTTAGCTATTACATCTTCCCACCGCAGCTACATAGCACATCTCTGGTGGAAAATCACCCAAGCAATCACTATCATAACAACAATTAACAACACACACTCAAAAATGACACACTATGTACTTACATGCGTTCTTTTGTTTCCGAAAATTGAACCAAATTATAAGTATTAGGTTATGTCAATAAGGTGGAAGATATTGACTCACACACACACACACAGTGTAACTAAACATGATAGTGTTTTGTTGTTGGCACAGCTTTGGTACAATTGTGTCGCAGCTGTGACCTGGTAGTAGCACCGTAGCACTTTCTCTTTTAATTTATTGGTGATTCGATGAAATTAAGAAAAACTGTGGTTGCATTTTTTATGATATAAGCCGGTAAACGAGCAGACGGATCACCTGATGGTAAGCTATCGCCGCCGCCCATAGACGTCCGAAATACCAGTGGCGATATAACTTTTACAAGTGCGTTGCCGGCCTTTTGGGGTTTAGGAATTTAAAGTTTGTAGGGCAATCAGTTGTATGTCTAATTGTTTTTGTGAGTGTAAGTAATTAAGTTAATCAAGACGATAGTTAGAAAAAGCTCCAAAACATGTATCGTTATCGGTAAAATTTACTCAATTGGTATCAGTCAAATTTTTTCGAAGATATATCGATTATTTGAAATATCACGCGTAACGTCACTTCTAGGTACATTTTATACGTAGAAATTACGTATTTACTCCCGTTCCTAAACTTTTAATGTTATCCAAAATAAAAAAATACATGTCTAATATTTTTTCGTTACCTAACTGACGGACTGAATACATTTTTAATTTCCATACCCCGTCATCATCCCTATTCCGCGAAAACCGATGATAAAGACTTTAAAAGACACATCATAAAACAATTGCTCATCGGCAACACAGTTGAGCAATCAAAGTATTTCCTAAAACCAGTACAAGAATACAAAGATCTAAATAAAATGGAAAATGTAACGCAAATACATGACGCAATAGAAGTTTCACATGTTAGTTCTAGATACTGCAATATAGCTAATACATTTGTTCAAATATTATAACTATGTTTGCGTGATCTAATTTTCTGGTGACTTACATTTTTTTTTGTCACTTCTAGATATTAAGTATTGGTGTTGTGTCATGTTTCTGTTTGATTGTGTTCGATAGATAGATAGGTATTTGATGGTGTATCGTAAGAAAATACTTACGTTATTTGTGTTTTCATATTTGCTTAAACAAATAAATTGGAAAAACAATTCGGATAACAAGCTCCGATTTTACAACAACTTTTTTGAAACGAGAAACCCTGCATTTTATTTATAGATAGGGCTTATTTTACTAGGGAAGTGTCATAACAGGCGTTGCACGATGCGGCTCCGGGGTTGATTTACTAAAAGGACCTGGTACCTTCTTTAGGTATAGATAGCGGCTACTGGGGAGGTTTTAGTGAGGTAAAAAAGAAGAAGGTTCCCATGAAGGTTTCCTAAAAAAAAGGCTTACTTCACAAAGTCTGAATAAAATGACTGTTGGCTTCACTGACACATATTCTGATACGATCCAGATCTCGGAAGGAAATACGCCAGATATCCGACAATCGGCTATTTTGAAAAATATTACCTAACATCCATTATACACCTAACCACAAAACTCTTAAAAACAACAAAAGATCAAAATGTAAATAAAAACAAACCTGTAAATAAGTTTCCTCCTGACAGATCGCTTGAAGAATCCGCTGCAGCCGTTACAAGCGAGGATGCCGTAGTGCTTGCCGGAGCTCGTGTCACCGCAGACCACGCAGATCAGACCTGAAGAATAAGATAAGGTTAATACGACGCTGTCGTGAAACCAAAGTGAAGATATCGATCTAATTTGTGGAATAACAATTAAAAGTATGAGGAAACTTGTGCTCTCTGCTGTGTAAGCGCAATTGATTTGTAAATAACCAATCTAAAATGAAAAAAAACAACGTATTGTTTTTTTTTATTCACGTATTGTAATTGTGAACCTGATTGAAAAAGACCAATGAAGTGTCTTGCTCGTTCTTCCCCATAGGAATCTACACTTTAGAACGAGCAAATGGCTTCTCTAGAGGACTAACTGAGAAACACATTTTGAAATAAATAATTTTGTCTTTGACTTTGAAATTATTTTCACGGGAAGGAAGATTGAGAAGACCCCAACCTTTTTAGAGGCTTCCAAGTCCAAGATTCGTAGTTTATAATAGAAGTATAGATTGTGTAACATTGTATTTTAGTAAAACAACTTTGCCAAAAATCAGGTTACAAAAGAACAGGTCGCACATTGATAAGAAGACCGTCTATACGAAAAAATATGTTTTTTTTTGCTAGCAGTGCCATCTCTTAGCGCCCGAAGATACATTGTTTTTTCAAAGACACTTTCCAAAAAATTGCTTTTTTGGTTAGGTAGATAATTTCTTGTCTCATGTATTAATAAACTAATTTGAGGATGACCGATGCCAACCTGTCTTACCCAAATGGTTGGTCTTCTTGCTGGGCGGGTCCGGCAGCCAGGGTCGTAGCGCTGGTGGAGCCAATGCAGCAGCCACCAGGGCAGCTGATGATGGAGGGGACCATCGTAACGGTGATGCGTTGCCTTCACCTGTTGAAGAGAAGTATTTAGTTTAAAATACCACTAAAACTAGATTGATAATTAAATTCGAGTGTCTGTTTGTAATAATGTCTAACTAATTCGTTTACTCTCAGTCTAACTAACTATGTGACAAATCCAGATAACCGCTTTTTTTAAAAGAAATAACCGCTTTTTACCACATGTATTATTTTAATGTAAGCATCGTACATACCTACACTAAAATAGGCTTTTTACAATTTTGTCTGTATGGCTGTGTCTATTTGTTCTGGCTAATCTCTAAAATAATTGAACTGATTTTGACGGGAATTTTATTGACAGTATCAAATTAACCGATAAACCAATATTGATTTCTTACAATTTTAACGATTTCTCATGAAGCACAGACAAGTCCAAAATAGTAAACACGAACTACGAACCCAACCATAGCAAGAGCGTGAACATACAATAGTATAATACTATCACATTGCCCCCCAAAATATTTAATCTCGATAAAGCTAATAAAATAACCATTGCAAATCACACCCTTTCATTTTAATAGATTCCTACATTTTCATACGAGGGGTTACAGTCAAGCGCAGGACTGAGAGTAAACGAATATGAACCTTATTTTAATCTAAATAAGAATGGTTTTTTGAAAATATATGATAATGGGTAGATTAAGACCAAATGTGTCGAATCAATTAAGTGATTGAGGTTCGCACAAATTGATTGCAACGAGTTTGAGGGTCCGGAGTTCATATTAAAGGAGTTGGCATATTGATCAAAATATTTTGGGTGAAGATTTGGTCAGTGGGGAAATGAGATAGAGCTAGATGAACATAGTATCATCTCTTTTTAATAATTATATTAGTGGGTCATCGTATTATTAAGAGTTTCTTAAGCTGGGAGGAATCATAGACTGCTACATTTGCAAGTTACCGAAGCTTTGGCTCGACGAGCAGGAGTAGGAAAGGAGTGGTGTTTAGTCAGTAAGATTCTAATACGCCCTTGCGTTCCGCCTCGCCCAAGGCGGGAGGAGTCATTTGATGATGGACAGTCGCAACACCAGAGGAGTCATAGGTGCGTTGCCAGCCTTTCAAAAAGGAGTACGCCCTTTTCTTAATGGTTTGAAGGTCTCTGTCAAATATGTCACTTAGTCGGCTCTTTTTACAGCTGTGAAAGCAATAGCGGAGGTGATGTCCACGGTACTCTGGCCATACGACGCTTACATAAGATTAAAATGGTTGATATGCAAAAACCAACCAAAAAGTCACAATTACTGACTGACAGTGACGACAAATCACAACACACCTAACCCCCAATCAACGTCAGTCCCTATTGTCCCCTAGCGGAGCAAAAATTGAGTTAGCAATTAGTACTGATGACAATACGAGAGTAGTTACAATTAATTGCTGGAATGCAATTGAAGTGCACTGCGGCCATTATTTACGTGTATCAAGTGTTGGGGTGTTGTGCACACGTATGGTGGGCAGAGTTTAGTTTGGGATAGAGGTGGCAGAAGGAAATTGAAACTGCTGCAAGTTTTTTTGATAGAGAATAAGAATTGTTGATTGGTTTAAAAGTTGTAATCGGTGATAGAAATGGGCATTGTTATTGGCTATATTTTTCTTTAGAGATATACTCAACAAGAATCTTCTTGTCATCCAAAGACTTCTCCCGCCTTAAGCGAGGCGAGAGGGAGGATCAGACTCTTACTGAATAAAAACCACCCCTTTCCTACTCCTGCCTTTGAGCCGGAGCCCCGGTAAATCCGCTAGGCAGTCTACAGCTGTCCATTTAATGCAGGACGAAAGTCTTTCCAAAAGCTCTTCACGAAGTTTAACCTTCAGCTCTTCATATCCAACCACTACAAACGAGCCAGTGTATATCTTTACCGTACCCAAAAACAAAACAATAAGCATATCTTCAAACAACAACAGAATTTCACCACTAAGCATTATTAAAACAGTAACTACATCTATCTCTTTCCCTCCTAACCGCATCTATACTATCCGAGCTCTGTGTCAAATAAGATAATTCGTGGGGGCGATGTCACACACACGCAGTAACTACATAACTACATTCAGTTGTGGGAGTGTGGGAGTGTGCTAATGCAATCTGCCACCTCTCGTTATTCGTGTATCTATGGTCTTTAATTGTCAGTTCTGGTATTGCGTTTGTTTTGTCGCTGGGATTCGGTTTTTCTTGTAAATTAGATAAAATAATGCTTTTATTTTAACAGAACTGTACTTTAAAACAGTTATAACAAAAAAAATATTATTATAAGTTTATTTTGTAAATGGGTTAATGAAGTAATGACAGTATAAAGAGATTTTTAATATTATATTAATTCATCAATTAAATCAGCAAAAACAGCGTAAAAACTAATCAAATCAAATATTTATTTAAATAAAAAGGAAAATTCTAATTGTCAGTACAGTGGATAAAATTAAATTTGCGATTTCAATAAAACGTTTTTCTTAGTTTAACTTCTCATTTAGTGATGTTTGACTGCCCAAAATACATTGTAATCACAAACCGAAAAACTCAAAAACCTACTCTTCAACACAGCTCCCAATCCACACACACATACTAGAAATCTCGAATCACACCGCAGTCAGCCCACAATATGTGAGCAATACAAAATCAATATAGACGAGATTGCTCCCTTGAGGCCGTCTCCCGTCGCATATGGGACCCTGGTATCGTTCGGTTCAAACGGTATATTGATATTATGATACGGCTTTGTGCTGAGATTTTTGGGTTCAGTATAGGGGTGTCTATGTTTAACATTTAAATGTTGGTTAAGATGTTTTTGGTGGTTGAGTGAATGTCTTTTGTTTTGGTTTGATCGATGACTGCAAACAATGAGTAAACCATCTCGAAGATATGGTACTGCTAATAGATGGAACAAGCAAACACAGTATCTCGCTTCATCATCATCATTAACAGCCTATAAGTGGCCACTGCTGACCAAAGGCCTCATCTCGTACGGAGAAGGTTTGAGCATTAATCATCACACTTGCTCAATGCAAGTTGGCCTTTTCAAAGTTAAATCAGAAATTATAAGTCCAGGTTTCCTCACGATGTTTTCCTGAAGATTATTTAGACACTAGTCTAAATTAATAAACACCCTCATGCATAAGAAGCGAGCGTCTTAAACCTCCGGGCTATCACGACAGGCAATCTCTCCACTCTCAGTCACAGTCTAACCAATAGCTCTTCTAATAACAAAAACCAATAACCAATATTTCGACCACACCCAAAATCACACACACACAAAACACACGAGACCAATGAAATAATGCCATCCCATATACCAGCGAAACAACGTTCACAAATAACGTTCCAATTTATGTCACAATACATTCTCTGCCAAGATACGGCGGAGGCTATAAAAGAAAATTTTATAAGACACATAAAAAGTTTCTGGGCCCGAAATTGGAAGTCGCGGGACGAGGAAGCGACGCCTAAATCCTGGGTATCAGGATAAATCAATGTTTGTTTGTGTTAGAATGCCACTTATTCGGGATAGCGAGGTGTGTTGAGTTGGTTGGCTGTGGATTTTTTTGGTGGTGGTATTTTTGAGGGTTTGGTGGAGAAAAACTTTACTGTAATGATGGTATTATTTTTCACTGATGATAGTTATCCTTTTCAAAAATGTGACTACTTTTGGCGATGGTGGAATTTGTTTAATCTCATGACCATGCAAAGCATGTAATTCTCTTGTTACCGAAATTAATAACTAACTCAATCCAATCAAAATTGATTTTTGACAGAAATCCCGTGCAATTAATATCAAAAATACATCAGTATCCTCATATTTAGGATTAAGTTAAAGATTCCTAAATAGGTTTTACACAGCAATAACTACTATCTTATTTAAAATCTAAATTTTCGATACACAACCTCACATTTAACAATCACACTCTGTCATCTACTTCCTGAACCGAACAATTATAAGACTCCTCAAAAATTTTAACACCAAACACGTCTCAACAGTGTCCCTATTCCATGGCAATAGAAACTTTGTCGCTTGCCGTTTTATTTGGTTTTCTTTTGACGCGGCAGCCCTTGAGCCGGTCTGATTAATTTCACCCCCTCCACCCTCTAGGGTTGGCGTTCAGAAGTGCCGCTACCGTCTGAATAACGGATTTTGTTGGCCTTTTACAGATTTTTTTAAAAGAGGATTTTTGGAATTTGGTTGTTGTTTGCTGTTAGTGCTTTGCATGAGCACCGAACATCAACGTAAATCAAACTCGTACTAAGTGTACTTGTAGTAAATAATCAGATCAGAGCACACCAAAGGACTTAACGCGACTGCCAAATCATTGTCATGATCTGATTATCTTATATTTTCTTTTTTTAAAGTTGATAAGTTTGTGTTGTGTTGATCGTGCTAATATTTAGAAATACTGGTTCGATTTAAAAAAAAAATTTAAAGAGGAAGGCTATAGGATATAAAACATCACGCTACGACCAAAAAGAGTCGAGTGGAGCAGGTGAAACCGCGCAAAAGTAGCTTGTTTCATAAAAAAAAACACAATACAGTTCTTTTTTTAATTTTCCCAATCGATATCGATCTAAATCAATACTGGTATATGTCCAAACTGGTAAAGTTACATACTTTTGACTTATGCATTCGACATTGGCATCCGACGGCGGAAGGCATTTGGTCCGATGGAAGAAAGGAAGAGAATAGTCATCTTACTTCAGTACAACAATTACAAGACTTTTTTCACGAAATTCTGTTAAATAATTTTGTAAGTAATTTTAACGAATACAAACGAAATGTTTAATGGAGTCTGAATTGTGGGTGTACATTGTACAGTGACATTACATGCCGTAATGTGCACCTCTGCCTACCCCTTCGAGGATAAAAAGCATGACATTACTAATTCTGAACTCATTATAATATACTCTATAAATTAAGTCCACACTCATATTAAGCCCCAATCATTACATAGCCACTAACATTACATTAAAGTGAGCATCTAAATCTATAATAATTTCAACCTAATCACATCAGCAGCTAACAACAAACAAAATTGCTAAGTCCATTACATTCCCAGCTACAAAATTATCCTATACAGTATACACAGTCGCAATACACACAGAGTTAATAAAATACCCAATATTCAAAACGCGGTGCCATTATGCGAAAATGAAATTTCAAATCCCCCCTCAATGTACCTATTGGTTATTTCGTATTCAACATGCACTCTGACCGGGTAAAGTGGCAAATCATGGAGAGCTTGAAAATCAGTCAAATAGACCCCCGAGTTACTGGCTGGCGAGATCTGAATACTAATGTTGCCTTTGCCTGTTAAAAAAAAGTAGCAAGAAGTATGGCGGCCGCGCGGGAATCGCGGAAAAATATTATCTGTGGCGCTTCGTTGTTTTGAGGGAATTTTATGGGGATATAGTTTTGTATAATATGTATATTGTATGCACATCTATAGATTTAAAAGTGTGTGTGTAATATAAAACATAGTAAATTAACTAAAAATCACGGTTTATACACGTAAATTATTGGAAAAAAGCTCTACTAGTTTCGAGTAGGCTGTGCTGGATCAGGAGTCACTCTGTAACTCGAAACTAGAAGATTTTCAGTTAAATTAGTATGTCTCACGATAGTTATTATAAAAAATTACCTATTATTCTTAATTTTTAAACAAAATTAAAGCTAAACTAAGCCTAACTAAGCTAAAATTAAACAAACAGTCGTGACCGTCGCTTCGTAAAGTTAAACATTGTCTCCACAATTTTGTAACAGCTATGAACCTACTTCAAAAAAGCCGATTCCTTGAATTATAAAACTACATTTTGAATGTTACTCTTTGTATTACATGATAATAATAATTCTTGATTTTTAATATTTTGTTGTTCCCGTCAAAATAAAATGTTGTTATCTTAATAATATGTTCCCGGAACATATGTTATACCTAAGTGATAATTTACTTAAAGAACAATGTTGTCAAAATTATTTAACACATTTAGTATTAGTTTCTGCCCGTGTCTTCACTCGCGTTAAAAAGTATTATTATTAATGGAATTTGTCAAAAACCTTTCTAAGCGTAAGCCGATATCAAAAAAAAGCTGGTCGCTGCACCATCCAAGTGTGGAAGAGCCATGCTTCGGCACGAATGGGCCGGCTCGACCGGAGTAATACCACTGCCTCACAGAAAACTGACGTAAAACAACGGCAACGCTTACGTTCTGTTTAATTGTATAAATAAGGTTACCGAAGGCCCAATCACCCTCCTTCCGAATCCGCAATTCCCCAACAACCCTTAAATTCCTAACCCCCAAATTACCGGACACGCGTTTGTAACACCTCTGGTGTTTCGGGTGTCCATGGGCGGCGGCGATTGCTTACCATCAGGTGATCAGTCTGCCCGTTTACCGGCTTATACCATAAAAATATCCATGCAGCCAACATAAAGTCAGTTTGATATAAAATCCTTTTACAATTGCTCACTTACCAGTCATTCTTCCGTCCGTATGGTCTTGCGTCAACTGCAAAGGAGTTTGAGCCACCTCCATCTTGAAATCTATTCTAAAATTCACTTTTATGCACTGAATTTACTGCTAGTTATACAATAGAATAGTTCATAGTCTTTTTCACTTTAGTTTTAGACCTATAGGAGTGTAATAAGTAACTTTAGTATCTAAACTGCAAAAGGACATAATTACCATAATTAAAAATTGAGATTGGGGATAAATTAAATTAAAGGAGACGATAAGAGTGCCTAAAGTGTCTTTTTTATATTGGAAATGTTTGACCAATATCTCGCCTGGTGGTAGCGATGATGCGGCCTCTGATGAACCTGTTTGCTCATAAGCAATTATTTATTAGTCTTTGAAATGTCTGGAGCTATTTTGGTGAGACTTTTATTGGTAGGCAGTTGATGTACTAAGGAGTAACTTAGGCTACTAGTATTTTAGATAAGATATTTAATTAAAAAAATATTAAATACCCAAATCCTGTCGGACGTCATTATTTTCCGCGGGCGAAGTCGCGGCCCTCAGCTAGTATCAAATAAAGTTATAATGGACAGGTTATTTGGGGTCTTAAAGACACAGATTATTCTCATCAGGAAACACAGACTCGGGCAACGAATTATGGGATTCATTTATTCAGACTTGTACCAACCAGGTTGATTGGCATCGAGTTCCAATTAGATTTGGTTCTATGTGAGTATTTCGCCGTTCTGGCAGAAAGCGGGTTGGTGGCCAAACGCAGACTTATAAAAGCTAAAAAAAAGTTCGCCCCTTTTCTTCCTTCAGGTGTTAAGGACTGATTAAGGAATTACCGACATTTGACTGAAACCTAGCAGCACCGGTTTCTAATATACCCGACTAATGATAAAGCCGAAAACCTCCAGTTATATCAAGTATGAATATATTGGGAAACCTTTTTATGTAAAGGAAGTCATATTTACCCATCTTCCCAATCCCCGATTCCTCAACAACCCTTAAATTCCTAACCCCCAAAATCCCGGCAACGCACTTGTAACGCCTCTGGTGTTTCAAATGTCCATGAGCGGCGGCGATAGCTTTATAAAAATATTTTTTAGACCATACTGCAATTACTTTCATGAAATATGTCTTCGAAATAAAATGTGTTGTCTGATCTTTGATAAAAACAAATAGTTATTCCGTCAAAGATTATTATTTATATATTACGCAGACAATCATATTGGATTCTAATATAAATATTTTTAAATGTTACCTATTTACGAGTATTTGAACAGATGATTTATTCAGTAACACCGTTAAGTCAATAGAGATTAAAATCATTAAACCTGTGACAGTCTGCTGCCATGATAGGCTATGACCCTTTTTACTTCAGAGGAGAACGAATCACCATGATTTCAAAACAAGGTATCTACCTTGTTCCCAACCTATCTAGGTTGGAGATCGTAGTTTAAAAGGTTTAGGTTTATCAGAGAATGAGTCGTGGATGGCTTGACAAGTTACTGGGGTTTCGGCTCGAAGACCAGGAGTAGGAACAGGGTGGTTTTTATTTAGTAAGTGTGTGACACTCTCTCTCGCCACATTCAAGGCGTGAGAAGTCATTGGTTGATTTTCATCCCTTAAAAAATAGTTTATTAGAAAGCAATGATGACATGAGTCTTAGTCAAATAATGTAGCCCTTAGTCGGCTCTGGTGACAACTCGTAAAGGTAAAATATAAGGTATTGTAAATTATAGAAAGTAATTATTGATTCTATTTGGGAATATTTGACGTAAAAATTAATATTGAAGAATCATAGTAAGGTTCTACGCCTACATATCTGATACCTGGTTTATGATCTTATTTTTACCGTGGAAATAATCTTTTCCTGAGACATAAACACTTGATTAGAATGCTTTTTCGGAAGCTAGTCGCAAATAAGTGCTTCCATTGTATTTAAATAGATAGGCAATTAAGTCCTTTTGCAATTTATCTATTTATAAAAAAAAAATAACAAAAAATAAACAACATGAATAGAAAAAAGTGCAAACCGTTTTCACACTCTAACAAAAAAACCCAACGGATTTCCCTCCAAATTTTGACAGAACAAACACGTGACGTTTCACTTTTGACGTTTATATTTTTTTAAGCACGGACGGGCAAAGACCCGCGCGCGTTATGCCACGGCCGGAGAACTTTTGACGCGATATTGCCTGTGAGCTTGAAGGCGTGGCATGGCTCCGCCCCGTTGCTTTTCGCGTCTGACTCTGTCCCCCAGACGGGGGGACACTTCGATTTTGGGTCAGCTGTTAACCGTCCGTTTTAAGCTTTAATTTGTGGCATTACGCCGCTGTTGCGTCGGCCCTGTCGTTTAGAATAATGCTCTCGTACATTTTAACGTGGATTGAACGTTCCGTTTTCCAATTACAACGCGAAACGCTTGTTCGAATTTATATGGAAACAATTGGTTGTGGGTTTGTGTTATTGAGGATTTTATTCCTTTTATTTTTATAAGAAAATTATCGGGTCTGACTGCAAATTATCATTCTACAATTTCCATGCACTAGACTTCCTACTCAAATAAGCTTTGTTCTTCTACTAAAAAATATCTAGGCCCATAGTCTTAGCTTACCTATTTTTATTTCATATGACCTATCTCAAATCCAGACAGTTTATTGATACACCTAAGTAAGAAAATACTTTGTCAATATATTTTTTCAATACGTGGCCTTTTCGTTTGATCCTCTATCGATCAATCTAGGCGGCCCATCTATCATCAATGTCATTTAATAGACTTTACCGTATTTATTTTGTCTTTTGGACATAATTTTGTAAGTAGGTGTATCAATGTAGGTGGAAGCTGAATATAGACCGTGTAGTTTATCCAATATTAAAGTTAATTTAATTCTGTTATTGCTTACCGAGCCCAGTCAAGATGGAAACTTGTCTAAAATATTTCTTGTTTCATGTTTGCTTTAGTTTCCTTTTTAATCTATTTTAATTCGATTTATTTGCAACTCATTTAGGTCTAGGTACAGTTAGTATAACATCACATCACTAGACAATGACAGTAGAAAAAATCCCGCAATAACTTTAAAATTGTATATCAACAATCAGAAAAGACATGTAATTATTAATCTTGACTATTAAACATTAAGTCGTAATTTTATTTACCTAAACTTTTTTTGCAATAAATACCTAACTTTACGTACTAAAGGGTACCTAATCTTGACTATTAAACATTAAGTCTTAATTTTATTTACCTCAACTTTTTTTGGCAATAAATACCTACCCTTACATACCAGTCTGAAACCAAAGCAGTTTACATTACAAACACATAAAATGACATTTGATATCACCCAATAAGAGTTCCCACATTTGGCAGGGCGTGGCGTGATGCCTTTGCCCGCGGAAAACAACCATAGCGTCATAGACGAAAAGTCAACCATTCCCGCGTTTTCATTGGACGCGCCGTGATTTGCCGCGAAATGTAACTGTCAAGATTGGGTGCTTTTTGATGTCGTTGTGTGTAGATCGTCTTTATATAAACGTGGAAGCACCTACTGCGGAGCTATTTACGTCAGGTAAAATATAAAAGTTGGTTTAACGTTTCAAAAGTGCCTAATTTGGGATAAACTGAAATAAATGGTTTGGCTTTGAATTTTCGCACCCTTCGAAAGACCAAAAACTGCAAGTTGTTAGATTGAGCCAGAAAGTCTCAGAAAATTGTAGTATTGAATACAGTTTAGTATCTCTTCCGTATTCTATGACATTCGACTGATTTTTAGTACATTTATGGATTAGATTTTTGGTTGTAGAGTATATTTTATGCTAGTTTATGATATAATTGAATGTTACAGAAATGTTGAGTTAAGTCACTTTTATTCTAAGGGTGTCTCTAAAACTGGAAATATTTACCTAAATAAGAAAATATAGATAATTAGGTAGATACCTAACTCGATTAGAATAAATTGTTGGTTTGTAGATATTAGATAAATTGGTTACGTTATAAGTACATATTATAATTCTGAACATTCAATCTGTAAAAAGATAAACCCTCTTCAAAACATCTTAAGCCCCGACCAAGAACTTCCCCATCACACAAGACATCCACACACAAAATAAAATAAAATAAATTCTACATTCAAATTCGCTCGCAATCCGTGCCAAAGGAACCCCGAAAACTACCCACAAGTCAATCGCCAAACTGCGAGTTCCACCCCACCACCCCCACTCTATCGACCTCCCATTTCACCCCGAATTACTACTCAACCCCCTAAAACCGCAGTCTTCGGTGACAGTTCAATAAGGCACGGCGACCAATCGCGGCAAACGTCGCCCGGTATAAGCCAATAGGATTAACGCTATTCACGTCCCTTTTTCTCTGGGCAAACATTGGATAAATCTGTCTTGCTCTAACGCACGGTAGACGGATTCTTGATTCGATTTCGATTGAATTCTTTATTCGAATTTTCTTTTGTTTTTCAGTTCGTTGAAAGGGCATGTCTTATAATATTAACTGCCTGTACTTTTGGTTTGAATTAAATGTAAGAAGATTTGCTTTGGAATCCAGGTTTTTGGCGTCGGATGTAAAACATTGAATGAATTGATTTTATTTTATTGCTGTTTTTATTTATGTATGATGTAATAGGGATGATGACGGGGTATGAAAATTAAAAATCTATTTGATCCGTCAGTTAGTTAATGAAAATATATTAGACACGTATTTTTTTTTTATTTTGTCATATAGGTAAGATAACAATACTTAGATGAAACGAATCAAAGTTTAGGAGTGGGAACTAAAACCTACGTCATTTCTTTTTATAAAAAGTACCTACCTAGAAGTGACGTTACTTGATATTTTAAATCAATATATCTTCGAAAGTATTTGTTTCCGTAAGAAAATAAAATAATATACAAGACGGACATTAAAATAAATATTAGTCATCTACCCTATTACTGTTACTTAGTTATTTTTTCTCATAATTCTATTTTTTCTTAAACAAAAAAGTGTTATTTGTTAGTACGATATTGATTTTTACTACAAGAAATATTGAACGCAAAAATAATAATCTACTTATTACAAGAAATATCATACTAACAAAAAAATATATATAACTGTGAGTACTAGATATTTTTTTCAGATTACGCCCATGTGACGCAAATAAATTGCTAAGCCACACATTTTAACTTAGTTCTAGAACTTGTGGAGTTAGGTTGTGTAGAATTAGGAACTTTGGTGTACATAATAAGGTCGTATAAGTTTTTGACACTACATTTCTAAGCAACATTTTATATGAGAACACTTTTAGTAGTTGTTATTATCTCCAAAACACTACAAACTCAACGTGTCTAGAATTTTCAAATTCAAATCATTTATTCCAATTAAACCATAAATACTTAGGTACTTTTAAAACGTCAACAAATAAAGAAATAAATAATAGTCTGTCAGTCTGTCCGTCAGTGAAGCTAGGTGCTCGTTCCAAAGTGTAGCTTCGAATGGAGAAGAACGAGCAAGAAACTCCACTCGTTACTCTTTTAAAAAAAATATGTTTACAATTACAATTTCTCTAATACATTTTCCCAATCAGTAATTGTACGTAATATATGTGAGAAGAATACAGAGACATTGCAACGTAGAGACAACACAAATGGTAGAACTTATACTATGTTAATAATTCTTGTGGTCAAATACTCAAACGTCACTCAATTTTAAGACGCTCTCAAACTTAGTTCTCTCTCTAAAAAATCTTTGTAAATGACAGAGATAGCACGATATTTAATTAAAACTTCAAATTGAGAAGCATTTCAGCATTCGGGCGTTACTAAGTTATTGTTCAGATTCTTTTCAAAATTATATCCGTTAGTAGTAGTTACCCTTTTCTTCACAGCTCTGCCCTTTTTATAATGCCATGCTACGTCGTAGAATGTTTGCTTTCCGTGCGTCGTAGCCTCTACTACGTAGGCGCTACGGCGTAGTATCATTGTAGCATCGTGTATCGGTACAATTTTCCATTGCTAGCAAATTATGACTTTATTTTGTTAAAAAAAGGTTGTTTCCTCCATCATAACAACCACGGGACGTCCTTTACTGGACATTAAGATCTGCGTGCAGTGGCTTCTTTCGGCCTTCATCAGGGTCGTCAGTCCAACTTGAGAGTTGACGTTCTGGGAGATTAAAAAAAATATATATTACAAATTATACTTAACCCGACTCGAGTATTAAAGCCATAATAGCTCTAACTCCTTGCTCGAGTGCAAAATAGTCGTGCAATATCACGCCTTACAGCCCCGTAGGGGTAGGCAGACATACACATTACGGCACGTACTGCTACTGTACAATGTACAACCACTTTTCACCATTTGCGTTATAGAAACTTTCCTATATTTTAGTATGTTTCTTTGATAGACATTATCTAGTTTTTTCTATTCCATACACATTATAATTTCCACATTTTCACCTTTCCTCCTTCAAAACCTTTTACTCAAATAAACCCAACAACAAAACCAAAGAACCCTACAACTTCTCAAAATCTCAACGCACCAATAAATTAAACAATACACCAATACACAATTTAAACATACAACACAACACAATACAATACAATACAATACAGAAGCATACGTTTATTAGACGAATGTCAGATACAGTGTGTATTTTAATCATCGCGTTTTGAGCACAGATAAATTGGATAATAAGCGCGGTAGGGGGCGCTTAACGGGCGGTCCTGTGAGCCCCGTAGCCCCCGTCATGCACAGAATCTGTCTCCTTTCATAGAAACTTGTGTTTTGATGTACAATTGTATCAAATAGAGATGTTTAAGGTAGATGGTAGAGTAATTTTGTATTGAATTCTGTTGCGAGTGACGTCGTTTTGAGTGAAGTGTTTAGTAAGATGGTTTTGTTGGAATTTTAGTGAAATTAAGTGATGTTATTGGGACGGTATAGTAGATGACTAATTTTTGTCTTCATGGGCGACGGCCATTGCTTATCATCAAGTGATCCGTCTGCCCATTTACCGACTTATACCATAAAAAAATATCACGAGGTACCTAGACAATCTCTTTATATTTTACTTTTAATTGAATGTATTAAGTACTTAGTGATTCGAATGAAAAAAATATTACTAGGTTACAAAATTACTCCTTAATTCTAACTTATTGGCCTCAAACTCTTGACAGTTCGAATTTACAGAAAGAAAAAGATTGCAGAATTTGCAGAGATAAGTCAGGTAGGTATCTACATTCTGAGGCTAGTTCAAAATTTCGATTTGATACTTTTAAAATGTAAAGGTCCCTCCAGTTTCAAACTAACGAGAGTCGACTGTACCTAGGTACCTACGTTAGCAATAGGTATACAGATACAAGACTCTTTTCTCTTTAAAACGTTGCCCCAAACTAAGATTTTGTCCAATGTTGTGGGAGCATTTACAAACATAATATAAGGTCACATACACATATTTCATGTGGATCACACAAAGAGCTGCTACACTTTGCACGGCAGCCAGTTGCCCAGCCACCGCGCCAACCGTACATTCATCTCATAATGTAAACAGAGTCCGCAACGCTGCATTACACAGTAAGCACTGCCCATCAGTCCAATGTGCAGATAAACAGCAAACTGAACTGATGCAATTGCACAATGTACACATCACAAAGGGATTTGCCACAGTCCGCTTCATATTACTCGCGTGTAATTCAATTGCGTATTAAATCTATTTGATTACATAGGTTGGTACCTAGTGAATCCCGAGCTGCGGACTACCTAGCGGGTTTACCGGGGCTCCGGCTCGAAAAGCAGGAATAGGAACGGGGTGGTTTTTAGTCTATAAGAGTCTGACACTCTCTCGCCTCGCTTAGGGCGGGAGAAGTCATTGGATGATTTTCCCTCGTAAATAAAGTACTTACCCAGTGAATTGTCGTAGTGGCCCGGTGGTTTAAGACGCTCGCTTCTTATGTATGAGAGTGCGGGTTCCAAACCTACCAACGGCAAGTATATGTATACTAATGTTCATGTACACATGAATGCAATAAATGATTTTAGTTTAAGTTTGAGTTTATTTTTTCCGAGTTATATGTACTTTCTAAGATTATTAGACACCACTGACAAACGGTGAAGGAAAACATCGTGAGGAAACCTGGGCTTAAAAGTTTGAAGTCGCCATCCCGCATTGAGCAAGCGTGGTGATTAATGCTTAAACCTGTAAGAACCATGTGAGAAGAGGCCTTTGGCCAGCAGTGGCCACTAATAGGCTGATAATGTGGTAGGTAGGTATTATGAATAGGGCTTTGCAATGTGAATTTGCACGGTGACATATCAAGCTATGCATAACCAGTGTAAATTGACTGTTGAATGTGCGGAAAGATCGTATAAAGCGAGGCCATGTTAAACTGGTTTTTTGGAATTTGATGTGTAGCTGTGTGAGTATAAGTATGGATAGGGTTTCAAGCAAAGGTTGGTATGGTTGTGTGTAAAGGTATGCGAAATTGTTAATGTTGGTAAAATGATTTTTGTCAGAATGCTGTTCTAGTTTCCAATTAGACGTAGTATAAAGAGAGTGTCCAGACTCGTACTGACTAAAAATCATCCCGTTCCTGGGGGCCTACTCCGGTTCTCGAATCGGAAGTTTTCTTTAATTTTCGGCCGTAGGTTTTATTGATTTACTAATAGAATTAATTGAATTTTATATCAAAAGTTATTTATTTATCTTCATTTCATTCGTTCATTTTTGTTCACGAAAGGTCGCAATAAATAGAAATGCAGTATACAATCTGCGAAGTTTCGTCCGAAACTTCGTTTTTCGTTATATTAGAGTAGGCCCCCCCTGTTTCGGCTCGAGTAACCCGCTAGGTCGTCCACAACTCTTAAGTCGTGGATTGTAGACGGTCGCCGAGAGAATGTAATAGAACAAAAATCTTAAGTTAATTATCGTAGATAGGATAAAATACCTTGGTTCTATCTAACACAAACGACTTTCCATTTAGTTTGGACTATCAACGCCATCTATTGTCAATGGAATACAATATTGTCAAATTTACAATAGCGCCATCTACAATTTTATATTGGATAATGTTGAGGTCTTGTTGTGATTTGTAGTTTACATAACGAAATACAGATACCGCTGATGTGAATGCGTAAAAATGTTCATTTGTAATTTTACTAATGCAGATTTTTTAAATAACAATATTTGAATAATTATAATTTCTAAAAATAATTGGTAATTAATTACCCTTTATTTATTAAAAACACTTCAAATCCAATTTAAATCAAGGTCTTTTTACAGAAAGTGTTGCCAGTCTGATGTTACATATGCTACAAAAACAGACAAATAAATAATTATTACTAATGTAATAAAATTAGTTTTAACCGTAAAGTAAACATACAAAATGCTAATAATAATTCATTAATTTGTAACTATGTAATATGAGTCATGTCCTGAACGTAAATGCTTTAGCTTCGAAAGAAGGCTTGTTGATAGATATTAAAAAAAATAAAAAAGTCGCCAAAATTGTTTGAAAGGGCGGGAAATTTATAAAATAAAAATAATTGATCCAAGGATTAAATATAATTATAACACAAAAGTGACTGTTTACCATGTAAGTTTCATAACAAATATATTTTTAACTTAGTATTTGACAAAACAAACATTATTTTCCGACAAAATTGTCGCTTCGTGACAGCAACACCGTTGCGAGTAAGCACGTATAATTTTATACACATGTAGGTCAATGGAAAAAATGGCTTAGCACCGAAGTAAGCTCATATGTATCGTGGCAAGAAATAATTTTATAATTTAAATGGCCTTCAGTGATTTATGTCACTTAAGTAATGCGTACAAAACCGTCGAAAATGAAACAGATCAGGTAAGTGAGTGTTTTTGTATAGTGCCATTTTTCAATGGGTGTTGTAAATGTCTTGGACTGTCAATCTGACCCGAAATCCGGGTGATATTACACGAAATATATGTTGGAAGTGCATTATTTTACATATGTGGACTATTACAAGTGCTAAACATGGTTCTAGTGGACGTTTGTTGTGATATTTTCCAGTGCCGTGTTCCGATATTTTTTTGACATAGTGTACCTAGGTAATGACATCGGGGAATGCACATAATATTTTTAGAATTATGTAGTTTGTACGTTAGAGGACAAAATAACAAGGTAACATATTATAAATATACTGTTTTAATGTGTGTGACGACATTTAAATGTTATGAAATACTGCAGTTTTGGGTGTTTCTTACATGGACAAATTGTAACACCTACCCACTTTCTATATTCGTTACCTGAGACAAAGTATACAAATACGGTTATATTGGTTGTGTGTGGCCACATCACGAGTGTAACATGCTGAATAACTTGTAAACTAAATAAAAGACCTTGTATGATAAAAACTGTAATTATAGAAATCAAATAACAGTGTCAGATTCCAGTAAGAAAACAATTGGAATGTCCTTGATGTAACTATTCATAAATAAGAACGTTTATTTAGTAATATAAGCGAGTATTGGTCTCATAAATACAGTATTTTTTGTTTATTTGCATTTATCTTTGACCTGCTTTGTCATGTCATCAAGATTTATTATGAAAAACATAAAATTATTTTGCAATGGATTTGTATTGATACACATATTGTTTATCTTGAAGATTTTAATTATTCATTAATCATACATAATTAATTACATTCTCACTTAATATACTTCTAGTATTTCTCTGAAATCAGAATATATTATACCTAATTTCGAAAAAAAGTAATTGTTCTGAAAGCATATTATTATGCTAATTCATTTCTTTAACTGTTAATCTGTGAAATTAGAATCAATCAATGTTCTTACTAACTGTTTCACTTATTTATTGGTTTCAATTCTTTGTTACATCACATTCATCATTCTTAAAAATGGCATATAGTATGGAACATACCTGATCCAATCAAGAAATCCATGTTATTACCGACTGGGAATTTTACAAATAAAAAAAAACAGTAATACTTCATAAATTCATACTAAATCTAACCAAGTTGCCATCTTTAACGGTCTAAAAAAGGGATTCTACGACCTCCAAATAGGCCAGCTCCAGAGTCCCCATTTTAATTATATGGCACTTTACCCCATTATGTGGCACTTTATGTTAACCCCATCAAGTGCCATAAGCACCGATGTTAGCACATGCTCCTAAGTGGTCAAACTGGAAATATCTAGGATCTAAACTGAGATTAAAGGTTTCTAGAAACAATTCTTTTCTTATACCAATAATGTGTTAAAAATCACATTAGGCATGTCAAATAATGTCTGTAATAAATAAGGTAATCTCCTTAATGTGTATATCTGTAAAAAATAAGTTCTTTGGGCAAAGCCATTGAACATTACCACACATACCTACATACCTATATGATATTTAGCCATTAGTTAGTTACATAGAGTGTGTTGCAAAGTCTCTGCTTTGTTTTCACATATGTGTACAATTATTGATTGGAAAAATGTAACTAACTATCAGAGAAATTTTAAACATCTGTGTTTTAAAAGAGTAACAAATGGAGTTTCTCTCTCATTCTTCTCCATTCAAAGGTGCACTTTGGAACGAGCACCTAGCTTCACTGACGGACAGACTAACAGACTATTATTTATTTCTTTATTTGTTGACATTTCAAAAGTACCTATTTATGATTTGACTATGACTTTGATACAATATCTTCTGGTGAAAACCCAATACATATCTTCGGAAAATAGAATGCACAATAATCTCATGTTCTGGTATTGATAGAGATCTACCTAATATCAAGTTATCAATGTTATTATGCAGTAATAAACATTATTACGTAGCAATCTAGATTATTATTTACCCATTAAAATGTACAATCTTATCTGATAAAACTATTCATATGAAACAAAATTTACATTGTATATGAATGATGTCACCATATTGTTTATTTACTTTGGCCTAAGCTTATGTTAATAGGTTTATGTAACTTTGTTGAAAGGTTGATTCATTCATTTAATTTGATTAAGTCTTTGAGACAGGATTTTGTGAATTAGTTAGTTACTTATTTATTAAACTAGCTTCTCGCAGAAGCTAGTTTAACAAATAAGCGGCTTCACTGTGTTTCCATGACATAAAAAGTATCCTATGACCTAAATCAGCTCATACCCTGTCTGTATAACAAATTTGATCAAAATCCGTTCAGTCACTTCTGCATGATTGATGGACAAACAACCAAACAAACTTTCATATATTAGTGTGATAACTTATTTTCAATTCTGTTTTTCTAGTGAATATTATTGGATGCACATAACTACCTACTATTTGTAGGATTTTCCAAGAGAAAATCTCCAGTCATATTACCCAAGCCCTTTGCCAATATGTAGTTACTGTTCATTAGATCTTATTACCAGTCAGAGACTAAGACATCAACCATTGTGTTGACAATACACATAACTGAGGGTGCTTTTCTACCATAGATATGCTATGCTACAAAGATATAGCTTTGCTGTGAAACTCGTTATGTGATTTCCACTGATACTAAGCTATGTAGCTGTGCAATGAAGATGTGCAGCTCGAGTAAGCAATGTATTTATTGTGGGGCAAGCAATCAATGAACAAAACGTAGGATATTTAACTATTTAAGTAACAAAATCCTTATGAAACTGGTCCCTTATCATACAACTAAACCACAATTTCCCTTGAAAGTAACCACATTTTGCATTACTCAGTTGGTTTTACCAACAAAACTTGCCTTTTACCAACAAAATTAATCACTATGTATGTTTCATTACTTTAGTTAGTTACCAAACTTACCAATGATTCATTTTCATACACATAACTAACTATCAACAATACAGGTTTTGCATAAATTAAAAAAAAACCCACATGTGTTGATTAAATGGTTATGATGTAATAACTACTTTTTGTTTACTGTTTACAATCTGTGCTGTTTACGTTTAAAAATTAATGCTTTTTCTTGAAAATTTCATGCTTTTCAATTCCAATAAGTTTTGATAATTTTGCATCATTTCTGAGTAAAGATAAAAATAAGTGGATGACTTTTCTTAGAATAAATTCTTATATGATCAGTACCTCTTTAGAATTTTAACATTGAACACTCATTCAATAGTTATTAAGAATCTTTTTTAGAAGTAACTAACTATACTGAGTGGGTTCCTAACTATAAAACGATACTTACTTCTTATTAACTACATGAGGCTAAACAAAAAGAATTGCCCCTCTACTTGGCCTGTAGTAACTGAACACACAGGCGTTGTTTCACGTCGGTTTTCTTTGCGGTGTGAGGTTCCTGTGAGGCAAAATATGTCTGTCCCAGGTTAAAAATACCTTTTACATGGAAGACTTGTTTTTTTGTGGGAGGATAGTCGTCCAGTTACTTCTCCCGCCTTGGGCGAGGCGAGAGGGAGTGTCAGACTCTTACTAACTAAAAACCATCCCGTTCCTACTCTTGCTTTTCGATTCGGAGCCTCGGTAAACCCGCTAAGTACTCCGCAGCTTCGGATTAAAAGTAAAATCTCCGAATTACAGACTGATTGACTGACCTTATCTGCTAAAGAATGTTGGGAGTTTAAGTTTAACTTAATATCTATATGTACTTTCTTTTTAGAACGTAATGAAATGACCTTAAGATGTCGAGTCTGGTCAAACAGCACTTATGTTGGTTGGAACCAATCACTTTCAGCAATTTGTAAGATTGCTTAGAATGTCTAGGTAATTTGTTAGCCACTTACTTGCCATCTATTTTGTCATTTAAGGTCATAAAACTTAATGTTATGACTTTTATTCATGTATGGAACTCCTGTTACTTAGAGACTGACATCCAATTTGTGGTTAAGTAACTAGTTACTGGTTGTAGAAATCTAAAATCGTATTTCTTGGGGAATGTAGGAAGCGTTAATATTTTTCCCGAAATACTTCCAGATGTAGGAAAAACCAGAGCTTTGTTAGGAAATAAATTAAAGCACATTGACTGCACGGTTGGTGCGGTGGCTGGGCAACCGGCTGCCGATTCTCGCACGGAGTAACTCTTTGTGTGATCCACAAATTGTTGTTTCGGGTCTGGGTGTCATGTGTATGTGAACTTGTATGTTTGTAAACGCACCCACGACACAGGAGGAAATACTAGTGTGGGGCAACGTTTCTATAAAAATAGTTACTAACTAGTTTGAGATACCGTTGTTGGCAACGCTTTGGTTTTGTGTTTGTTGTTAGAAAAATATTTAATAAAGCAATAAGGTCAACAGAGGTTCTTTCTTGGTATGGTTTGTACATCCACTTAACCCGTGGTATGTCAGAACGCAGATCTACGCGAGACACAATGTGTTTTCTATTGTGTATCATATACTGAAGACAAGGGGAGAGCTTAAATGACTTAACACTGGCTGTTCCATAAACGTATTTATTTTACAACCACAAATTATTTGATTTTGAACTGTGCTATAAAACATTAAGGTTGAAATTCTTAATCTCTTTGAGGTAACTTGACCTTCTGGATTTAAAAGATTATTTTAATAGAATTAATGGATTGATCTTGCTACGGAGTTGTATTACAAACTTTATTGCATGCTAAACAAAGTACCCACTAGTAGTTATCCTGGTTTTATGACCAACACTTAAATTAATTTGGCCAATGTCATACTCTTACTTTGTATTGGTAGACCGGTCTTTATGACACTTTGTTCATAGAGTCGTTTTTAGGGTTCCGTAGCCAAATGGCAAAATACGGAACCCTTATAGATTCGTCATGTCTGTCTGTCCGTCCGTCCGTCCGTCCGTCCGTCCGTCCGTCCGTCCGTCCGTCCGTCCGTCCGTCCGTCCGCCCGTCCGTCCGTCCGTCCGTATGTCACAGCCGTTTATTTCCGAAACTGTTGGGCCTACATAGTCGAAACTTTGTAGGATGGTGTATTTCGATAACCGCTATTCGAATTTTGAATAAAAATTATTATATTTAAAAATTAAAGGGAAGGAGGAAGACTCCATACATGGAACTGATTCAAAAAAATTTTTTTTTCAGCTAACATATCCGTGATGGGTGTCTATAGATAGGTCTTTAAAAAAGACATTAAGGTTCCTAAAACCACTTTTCGTCAAAATCAATCGTTTGAAAGTTAGACGCTTCCAAAGTGGAAAAATGAGTGTCCCCCCCCCCTCTAACTTTTAAAATAAGAGAGTGAGAAAACTGAAAAAAATATATGCTGTAGATTTCAATAGAAACTAACAACGAAAATTGGTTTGAACGAGATATCATTATTAGTTTTCAAGAAATAAAACATTTTCAAAAACCGCAAATATAACTTTGTCGTTCATACAAACACTATGTAAAACCAAGTTATTTTACAACTTTTATATTATGTCATCTACTTGCTGCTACGGAACCCTTCATGGGCGAGTCCGACTCGCACTTGGCCGGTTTTTTTGAATGGCATTACTAATTTCGGTTTCCAATTTTTGGGTCTAGTAGTGTGGCTTGGCTTAATTTAGACATATCACCGTAGCTCGACAGGTCGTGGTTAGGAATATGCTACGCTTTCGGAGCTAGTGGTTTTCGACCTTAAATCTTTAATAGGAAAGTCTATAATTAAAAGTTTAATACTGATCTTTGGTAATATGAATGGGGCCGTCGATAGAGGGCGCCCTAGACAGACATATAGCGACCAGATTAGCGATATATTAAAGAAGGGCTAAATTAAAAGTACCTTTAACCGATGAACATGCATGAAAAAATAACTAATGACTGTTGATAAAGCGAAAGAGGTAATTGGCGTTCCATTGTCTCTGCCTACCCCCATGGGAGAAAGGCGTGAGGTTATGTATGTATGTATGTATGTATGGTAATACAGTGGTCCAATATTACAATGATATGGTACTAGGTACTTCTATAAATTCATACATTAAGTAAAAACAAACCCCATATTATAACCACGTCAAACAAACGATGCATATTTCACAGTCTTCTAAAATAAAACTCACAAGAGAATCTCCTTCAAAGTCTTGGAAGTATAATTTCATCCAACGGTCGGATACCGAACATATTTCCAAGTACACAACCGATCACATCAAGCTATGCAATACCAGTTTATAATGGTCTCGCTTTGTATGAACTAACCGAACACTCAAAGGTCAGTTTATACTGGTTTTGTAGAACTTTATGTGAAGCTAGAGTACGTTCAATGTGACGGAGGACGGAGCGTGGTCGGAAACTGGGTCAATGTAAAATTTTGATCCCGATCCTGTTATGAAAGTTTTCAAGCTTCGCTGCAAATGTACCTACGTTGGAGTGGGGTTTATTATTACGTAATGTAATTTCTTTTATTTTTCTACCCCTTGAAGGATTTCTTTAAAGGGTTGTGGGTTGTGTAAGTTTTAATTGCCTTAGAATGCGATCAAGTAATGTTTATTTCTGTAAATACACACTGGATCCTGATTTCGCGAAATTATGTAATTTTGCTCCTGGGTTTTCGGATTTCAAACTAATATAGTAGGGTCTAGAATTTTACTTGATGTTTGGCGATATTGGTTCGCCATTTGAGTTGCAAGAGTCCATCGGGCGTTAGACCTTTATTGATCCAGGCGTCAGGCCAGAGACCAACCATTTGGCACTTCAGGGATCCACGTGTGGACGTGGATCAATCGTGCATCGTGGACACAATTTGACACTCCTTAGGGTGGCCTAAGGAGTGTATCCTACTATGTCGTAATCTTAAAAAGCCCGTAATGAGGAGTTGCGTTAAATTCGAAGCTTTGAAATTGTACTTATTGAATTTGTTTTCATGATAATATTGTACCTACCTAACTTAAAAAATCTGAAAGGTGTATAAAAAAAAATGAACTCGTATTTTTTGCTGTAAATTTTTGTACGTATATTTTAATTTAAACTCATTTTTGGTTGCAGTCGGAACGCATTATGGAAGAAAATACGATCGTCCGTGATCTCATCACAAAAATCCTCGACGAGACCGGACCATCAGAAGGGTGCAGGTGAGTTTCATTTAATTTAATACCTTATTACCTAAGTATAAAGTATAAATTTGTACAATACTGTTTTTCAATGACCTGCTAAGATATTTCATTTATAAATTCTTATTTGAATTTCAAAACTCTTTCAAACATTTTGTCTGACGTACATTTACAATTTCAATGCGAACGAAGTCACGTGCAGATTTGTTTAACATTTTATTCGAGTAGGTACCTAATTATATTATTTGAACACAAAATCATCATAATCATCTTCTGTAAAGCATTTTGAATAAGATACAGACCCGACAACAGCACGGCAAGCGACCTCAAAATGTATTAGGTAACAGAGGCTGTGTGGTTACAGCTGGATTCCTAGGCATATAATTTTATTCTTCTTGTGGATGTTATAAAAACCGACAGCGATTATTGATTTGATAAACACAGGACTGCAGTGATCTAGCAAACCTGGAACATTTTAAAATTTAATCCCAACTCGCTTGATAAACGTGGACAACAAACTCTTTTATACATATAGAGGAGGCTCATTATCCAAGAGTCACAGTTGAAAAATAGAAGATAATAGATAGAATAATTTAGATACCACTGACAAACGGTAAAGGAAAACGTCGTGAAGCCTGGGCTTATAATATAATTTCTAATTATAAGTTTGAAATTGCCAACCCGCGTGGTATATATGAGCATTAATGCTCACACCCTATCCGTGCGAGAAAAGATCTTAATGGTCAGCAGTGGCCACTTAAAGGCTGTTGTTGATGATGATAAAACTATGACAGGCAGGCAGTTGATGACGTTTAACATGTTTATGTTTTAAAAATTGGACACATAAAGATATCTTGATGTGCAAGTCCAATATCAATATCTCACGATTCAAGATAAAATATCCCAATAAGTACAATATTTCTCAATATGAAGAAGCATTCAATGCAGTGGAATCCTTTATAGCCTTGAATTCTCGTATAAAAGGATCTAGCGTTCCCTGGTGCTTCAATTCAATTTGATATGAACGGAAACGCCCTGTTATCGTACGACAAAGAAATTGATCTCGCTATTGCAAGTGCATAAACTGTATTGCACAACCAATTTAGCGTGGAATTTTTTATTCGTATGTAACTAGTAACACCCAATGTTGGTTTGGTTTTGACTACTGTGATTCGGATAGGTCATCCAATGCTTACGTAGTACGTACCTATCTTTCATTGAGCAATGGTTATAATTTGTATTTTGTAATGTGAATTTTGAAATGGATCAGTAATTTGGACAATGAATTTACGACTTACAACATTGGTTGCTATGTAAACTCATTCCAACCCGACATAACATGAAATCGAGCCTATGAAATAAAATTAAATGAATTTATTTTGCAAATAGGTTACAAATGTAAATTTTTACACGTCAAGATTATTATATGTAAATATAATGGATCAGGTGCCTAAAAGCACCAATTCAGTTAAACCACGCTTGTTGCTTGTGGAAAAGATCATTTTGTGGTCTTCGGACTTTAGTATACATTTTTTTATTAGAGAGAATGATTCCTGGGACAGAGATAGCGCATCATTCGTGAAAGCTAAGTAGAGATTACTAAAAGTCTCTACAAATTGAAACATGTGACTCACAGTAGTTCAACTAACAAACTATAGAAAAAAAAAAAACATGTTAGATCGAGCTGAGTCACCTAAAATATAGCGAGACGTTTCACCTAGTCAGCTTTAAAATATAAAAAACAATTTAAAGAATGCTCACTAAACTCATAAATAAAACAATGCCAAATCATTGACGCAATACTCTTTTTTAAGAACGACATTTTAAGGGCGCCGCGACCTCCAGTTATCTTGTCTTTTTATCAAACATCAATTTACGCATAACAATATGACGTGTAAAATGCTGCATCGCGCTTCTGATGGGTATCGTATCGGTCGGTGTAAATACTAAAAGTAAATATTTGTTTTGTTTATGTACTTTCTACTTTTTTGCGTCCTTGGTCGAGTTATCATGAGCGTGACTATCGAGCAAGCCGTCACTGGTATGAGCCCTAGTTTGGGTAAAGTATCAGATGTTTCAGATTGTGGGAATTCTCAGAAGTAGATTAGGATCTGGTAGTGCTTTTTTTTTAGGGAGAAAGATCGTGCAATTACTTCTCGCGACTTGGGTGAGGCGAGAGGGAGTGTCAGACTCTTACTGACTAAAAGCCACCCCGTTTCTACTTCTGCTTTTCGAGCCGGAGCCTCGGTAACCCGCTAGGTAGCCCGTAGCTCCTTGTCGGATCTGAAATGTCGAAAAAAAAATGTTAATGTGGTACTTACTTTTTTTGGGTCATAAAAGGTGTAACCTTATAATACTTTTCACTTGATCGATTAGGTTCTACGTCTAAGACTTGCATGTCAAGCTGTCTCCTTTGACCTGCAACCAATTACGTTGCGGTCAGCACTAAGCCTTAATCAGATTGGGCCTTGATTGAGCTTCAGACTAAACGTGAAAGGTCCATGCCGTCTATAAGTAGGTAACTCGTTGTTTTATGTGGTTGATGTGCAATGTACCGGGCAAAAAGTTACCTTGGACAACCCGAAATCGTGCGATTCTTCTCCGATCTCGATAGATTTTTCTCCTAGAATATGATCAGTACCCTTAGTACGAGTTTGTTTTACGATGAACGAAAATTAATGCGGTGCGAATGCACCAACCAATCAGAGCGCCGAATAGACTACTAAGGGTACAGGAGAGTCAGGGAACAGAAAGTACACAGCATAATTATGTATTATCATATCCTAGTTATCAACTAGGTAATCTCTTACGAGATTTGTCACCGAAATTGGTTCGAACAGTTTGGGCGCTATTTAGAATATCATGCTTCCTACTAACTTTATTATAATGAAGTTTTTTTGTTATTACGACAGCAAAGAACAACATCACTGTTTACATGTAAATATGCATAAAATTATTAATTTAAAATGTAGATTTGTGTTAAAATGCTCATAATATTAATTTAACCCAGTGACCTAGCCTTCGGTGAAGTTTATGTTTTATATCCATTAATAGTAGTCAATTAATAAAAAATATTGGTCAGATATTTTATGAATAAGGGCCTTGCTGTGACTGCAAGACAAAAATCTACCTAAAAATAACAGGCTTAAAAATCAAAACAGTAGTACCGTATTGTTGTGTAGTGGATACCTACCTAGACCGATTCTGACCGCACGGTTGACGTGATTCCCGTAATCCACAAATTGTTTTTTTGGGTCTGGGTGTCATGTGTATGTGAACTTGTATGTTTGTAAACGCACTCACGATACAGGAGAAAATTCTAGTGTGGGGCAACGATCCAGAACAACTATCCAGTACTTCTATAAATACTTTTTCTATACGGGAATTGAACTCGACACACATTACCTAATTGTTTACGTATAACCTTGACTTTAGCCTCACCCAAGGTGCAATGCAACTAACAGACATTCGTGACTTGTTCAAGTATCAAAAATTGCTGTATTTATTTCACCAGCACGCATTCAACAGGTTATTTCATGTTAAAAGTAAAACGAAGTATTAATCTTGTCGATGTATCAAGCAATTTCTCGTGTAGAACAATAATTGAGGTAGTTTTGTGACTTGAACAGTTTGTTTGAAGACATAATAGGGTGCAATAATGTTGTTTTTCAACTGTACTTGTTGCCAACTAATAATAAATGTCTAACTACCTGTTTTCTTGTAGTGGCATTCTTTTTTCTTTTAGTTTCGCTCATGACTTCGTTCGCATCATGAATTTTTTGTTAATTAGGCCCCAAATTCTCCAAATACAAGAATGTTTTGGTAATTATTATATGGACTTCACCTTCAATGTGCTAAATATTTGTTTTCCATTTTTCCAGCCCTACACAACCACCGGAAAAACCCGTAAACAGTATACAGCCGAGCCCTCAATATCCTAAAAATGAGGGCAACTCATTCATACCACCGCCTTACAACTCATACCAGAACAACCAACTGTTCAATTTCAACCAAACCGACCAAAACGGATTCAACTTCAATCTGCAAAACGGTTTCGGTAACAATAACGGTTTTGTCAACTACGATAATGACGTGAGTGCGTTACTCGGGATCGATCCCGTTGCAGATGCGTCGACCGAAACCGTGACACCAGAACAATTAAACCTTCTAAGGTTAGCCGCACAAGAAATTGGCGGTGCACAGTTCTCAACGCCGAACGAGAAATTCAACAACTACAATTTCTTCGAACCGAACCAAAGAAACTCTTTGCCTGAAGCTAATATGTTCTCAGTGAACAACTTTAACCGACCAAACAGTTTAAATCTCGATATGAACTTCAATTCCAACTTTGAAGCCCCTTTCAATAACACACAGAGGTTTCCTAACAATTTCATGAAAGACCAGAATCAGGAGACGGAAATATTGACGTATTTGAATCAATTGAACATGTCTTCTGATAGGCCTCGTGACGAAAATGGAATTAACAATGTGGATTTGCGGATGCAAATGGATTTAAACGGTCATTTTCCAAATGAGGACTTCAGGCAAGAGGAACGAAACAAAATGTTCTGCAATAGAAACTTCCAACAGATGCCGCCAAACAGGAATTTTGGGGAGAATAATTTCTACGATATGATGGCTCAGATGAACGATAGGAGTCCAATGGGTCAAAACTTCGATTTTTCGAACCAATCGACGCCAGTGTCGGCTGCCAATTCGATGAACTTTAATCGACCGAACGGGTTTAACCAGAACGATATGATGCAGAGACGTGATATGAATCCTATGATGCCGAGGGACAATTTCCAAGGGAACGGGAATATGAATGAGAGGAACAACTTTGAGAACATGGGTCGCGAGAATATGCAGCAGGCAGCTATGATGAGACAGAACCAGGAGTTGGCTCGCCAAATGAGCATTTTAATGCGCAATAGACCACCTCCCAGTCAGTTGAATGTTGATGTGTCGTTTTTGCACGAGAATAACCCCTTTAACCTTGGTAAGTTCTTAGTACTTATTCTTTTATTCTTTTTAAACATTCAGAATTTGTTTATTCAAATTAGGATTCTTTTATTTTGATTTCAATGGTATAGTGTTACCAACTGAAGATGCCAAGATTGGCTAGCTACGCGTGATGTGTTTGCTTTAATCACTAATATTGGACTGGTCAATGCAATTGACTGCATGGTTAGCGCGGTGACTGGGTAACCAGCTGCCGCGCAACGTGTAACAAGTTCGATTCTTGCACGGAGCAACTCTTTGTGTGATGCACAAATTGTTATTTTGGATCTGGTCGTCATGTGTATGTGAACTTTTGCTTCATGTGTATGTTTGTAAATGCACCCACGACAAATGTAAAATTTGAAATGTGGGCCAAAGTTAAAAAAAAAAACATATTAGACGAGTAATATTTTTAGACTGCATGCATAGAATGGCTCTTTGTATGATCCACAATTTGTGGTTCCAGATCTAAGTGTGATATGTATATGAATTAGTATGTTTGCAAACGCACCTAGAACACAGAAAATCCAAGTATTGGACCTAAAAAGATTTGTAGTTATAACTTTAAAGGACATTGTATAGTGGCATTACGTGCCGTAATGTGCACCTCTGCCTACCCCTTCGGAGATAAAAAGGCGTGACGTTACGTTAAGTTACTTTGAAATGACAAGAAATCCTTCTCAAGTCGAAAGATAAAGTAAATGTTTATAACATAATTCAGCTGAAAATGATTGACTATTCAATTATTGGCCTTGATTTAAACTTTTGTTATTCATGTAATTCACGGAGCGAGTCACAATGATGTTGTTCGCGTTCGCGTTACTCGTACTAGTTACAGTTCGTACGGTTCAAGGTGAAAAATATGGGCTGTATACCATTGAATAGGTTGTGTAGCTTTTTTATATTGGATTTCATGGAAAATGGGTTGTGTAGACTGTGTTTTTTTATGGTATAAGCCGGTGAATGTAACCTGATGATAAGCAATGGCCGCCGCTCATGGCAAACACCAAAGGCGTTACAAGTGCGTTGCCGGCCTTTTGGGGGTTAGGAACTTAGGTTTGTTGGGGAATCGGGGATTAGGAAAATTGGGATAAATAATTGGGCCTCCGGTAACCTCACTCACACAACGAAACACAACAGAAGCGTTGTTTCACGCCGGCCCATTTGTGCCGAAGCACGGCTCTCCCATACTTTAGATTTGAAAAATTCCTTGAGTGTTGAATTCAGTCCATTTAGTTAGCGGTATACATGTTCAAACAAACTCTTCAGCTTTATATAATAAATGTAAGATTACATGTTTTAAAATATTTCTTCCCATATTTCAGGTCTAGGCGCCCTGTTAGGCCCAAGTCCACCGGTCCCACCGCCAGTGTTGCCATCTCCAATGCTAGATCTGCCTCTCTTGGCACCCTTCTACGCAATGAGGAATATGAGGTAAGCAACATTAAATAAATCAGGTGACAGTAGAGAGACATTTGCCACCACTACACTCTACTAATACCGTGGGCGTCGTAAGACCAGACTCTCTTGCACCTTTTTAACTGCGATTTATAGTCCAACTGTCCTACATTTAATTCACCGAGGGAAGTGGAAACTATCGTTTTATTTTCTTCTCTAAAATAATATCTTCTGATTTATTCGAGCCGGACTTCTGTGTTGCGGTGTTTTCATGGTTGTATGTACTGTAAATCCTGGCTTACAACTGTTAATGATTACGGACTGTTTAAGATGATGAAAATAACTGAACAAAAATCCTTTATCCACAGAAGCGCAGCAACATCCTCAGGCATTCTCCACGCTCGTCTCGACGCCTGCTACGAACAATGGCGTCAATTGGAACGGGAACGCAAGCGTACTGAAGCGAGGCTCGCCCTGGCCTACCCAGGCAGAGCCGTGTCCTCGTCCAACTCGATACCCGTGCCACGACTGCCGCCCTGCCCTACCAGGGTAGATCGACTCACTGTTGATATGCTGAGGGAGCATACTAAGGTAATTTAGTAATTGTTTAGTAAACTTAATTAACTAAAATGAACGGATCACCGATGGTAAGCGATAGACGCCGCCGCTTGGATACTCGAAACACCACAGGCATAACACGTGCGTTGCCGGCCTTTCGGGGGTTAGGAATTTAAGGGTTGTTGGGGAATCGGGGATTGGGACGATTCGGAAGGGGAGTTAGAATAGAATTGGGCCTCCAGTAACCTCACTCACACAACGAAACACAACGCATTATTTTATAAAGCTTTTCAGTGAGGTCGGGGTATCACTCCGGTCGAGCCGGACCATTCGTGCTGAAGCATGGCTCTCCCACACTTATTAACTTATTTTGCTATTAGTTTTATGTCTTATTTGACTCTAGACAGTATAATGAAGTCGACTAAAATAAAAACAACATTATTCCTTATCACACAGGAACCAATGTCCTTTCTAAATTAATAAAAACAATCTCCAATATTCCAGGTATTAACACTAATGGGAAAAATGGAAACGCTTCGCGCGAGTGTGTGCGTGGCTCAGAACAAGAAGCCGAACAAACCTGAGGAGAATAAGATCACGGTACTGAAGCGGGGCCAGGATGTGAATGAGAAGGAGAAAGAGATCGGAGTCGATCCTGCCACCTTCGACCCTAGCACTTGGAGGGAGGATATTAATAACTTGTCGGAGATGTAAGTATTTTTTTTATTTTGAGGGGGCAAAATCGTCCAATGACTTCTCCCACCTTGGGCGAGGCGAGAGGGAGTGTCAGACTCTTACTGACTAAAACCACCCCGTTCCTTCTCCTGCTTTTCGAGCCGGAGCCCCGGTAAACCCGCTAGGTAGTCCGCAGCTCCGGTAGATGTAAGTATGGATTGGGTTACCGGGGCTGCGGCTCGACAAGCAGGAGTAGAAATGTGGTGGGTTTTAGTCAAAAAGGCTGACACTCCCTCACTCCTTGCCCACAGCGCGAGAAGACATTGGATGATTTTCCCTCCTTCAAATAAAAGTATAAATTTTTATAACATTTAATTGAGACTTTAAATGTATGTAAAAAGGCCTATTTTTTGCTGGTTGTCTAGGAATTCCATAAAGTTATTATTTGCTCTTATGAACATAATATGGGAATATTATGGACAAGTTTAAACTTTTTGCGGCGATTAAAATATAAAGTAAGAATTTAAATTTATAAGGTTTAATAGTGCTCCTATAAATTTCGAGCTTGGAAAAATAAGTGATTCTTATTACTATTCTGATATCCTACTGGAAATGAAAAATAATTGTATTATATTTTTGAAAGTATTCATTATTGTATCAAACAGAATATAATTATCCTCTATCTGACATAGACCTCCGATAACTTCAAGATTAGCATTCATTCAAAAAATTGACCGTACAAATGTCCATTCGATGTCTATAGCTTGTTATTAAATTCACAATATACTCTTGAATGTATAATCACAATATAATCTGACTATGTATGTCCCCCAGCGCCCCCCACAGCGAGGTAGAGAGCGCGATGTTGGCGTGGCGCAGTGCGGTGGGCGCGGTACAGGCCGCCAGGCGACGGGAACTCGCGCCACACAGGGCTCCCAGACCTGACCGTATGTATTACTTCTTTTTAACTTTGAATTATGGGTATAACCTGGGTGTCTTCAAAGCCCGAGTGAATAGGTTGCTTATGGGCAGACGTGCTCCATCGTAGGCCGCATCATCACTTACCATCAGGCGAGATAGCGGCCAAACGTCGGCCCATTTAACATTAAAAAAAAGAATATTATAACGTCCAGTCTGAGTATGCTTTTCCACCAGAGATGTGTTACGTAGCTATGCTACGAAGATGCAAAGTAGTTGTGTAAGGAAGAAGCTGAAGTATGCATTGTACCTATAATAGGGAAAGTCATCTATAGCACATATTCATAAAAAACATAGCTTTGTTTAGTCCGTTTCCACTAGTGGTAAGTTATGTGTACCAATGTATAAAATTTGTGGAAGTCAAACGCATCCACAGCAAAGTAACAGCATATTCTTGGTGTGAAAGCACCCTAATTTATTGTGGTATCATTATCAATACTGAGTCGAAAGAAATTGGCAGATGTCAGTTGTACACTTTCCCCCTCTTTTTCTCACATTTATCCTTTCCTAAATCCTTTCTATTAAAACTTTTATTATATTATTGTTATTACGATGATTCCAGCGATCCTGCAGCTAGCGGAGGCGGTGAAGGCGCTATGTATATGCGCGCGGCGCGCCCGCACCGCCATGTGGTGCGACCTCACGCTCACCGTCGCACTCGCGCCGCACGCACCGCCCCACGACGTCACCGTACGTACATTACTTACATAACTGTACTGTATGTACATAAACCATTCAGGCTACTAATGCACGGACTGCTTCAAGCAGTTGAGACCAAAGTCTAAGTCAAATCATTTATTCCAATGAAACCATATACTTAGGTACCTTACAAACGTCAACAAAAAAAGAAATAAATAAGAGTCTGTTTGTCTGTCCATCAGTGAAGCTAGGTGTAACTGACTACTTGAAGCCGCGACCGCGCGGTGAACTATAGTTATTAATTTGTCACCATACACCCGATTGCTAGAGCTGTCACGACCGCTTCAAGCCGTCAACTGCATGATGAAATTCCATCGTGTACGTTGCTCAGCCGTTAACTGCTCGAGCAGTCCGTGTAAAGCTGACCTATAATATTCATCAAAATCTATGGCTTACATATCTAAAATTATATTTGATTTCTTATGAAGCGGAATTTCACTATTGGTCTTATTAAAAAATAGGTACAGCATAGAAGAAAATAGATTATGCTATAAGATGATGATAAGTGGCCACTGCAAAGGTCTCTTCTCGCACGGAGGAGGTTTGAACATTATTTACCACACTTGCTTACAAATTAACAAGTCCAGATTTCCTCACAATGTTTTCCTTTACCGTTTGTAAGTAATGTCTATGTAATCTTTGGAAAGTACATATGACATATGGTAAATGTCACATTGGTACTTGCCGTTGGTAGGTTTCCAATCCGCGCTCTCATGCAAGAGAAGCAGGCGTCTTAAACCTTCGTTCTACTACGACTTTTCGCACACATGTACTAAAGCAAAGACGCGAAGGTTAACACAGGTGGAACAGCTAGTTGAATACAATACTGCGTATATTCCAGGTGGACACGGCGTCCCCGGTGTCCCCGCAGAGCCCGGCCGCCAAGTCCCCGGCCGGGGCCGACACCTCCTCCACTGCCGCCACTCCGCCCGCTGCACCCGCCGCCCAGCCCGCAGAGGTAAGCTGTTGTATTATTTCATAATATAGAATCTCGTAACAAAAAGATCCTTTATAATACATTTTTGAGGAGGGAAAATCAGCCAGTGACTTCTTCCACCTTGGGTGAGGCGAGAGGGAATGTCAGACTCTTACTGACTAAAATCACCCCGTCCCTACTCCTGCTGTGAGCCGGAGCCCCGGTAACCTGTTACGTTTTCCGCAGCTCCGGATCCCTTATAATACATGATACTGGCTTTCCAGTCGTAGCTTCGTCTACACGTTGTAAACTATATCACTTCAGCCTACTATTTTTTTTTAAAGTTGCCCCACTTTATGATTTATTTAGTGTCGTGGGTGCGTTTACAAACATACATTGTCAGATACACATGACACCCAGACACGAAACTACAATTTGTGGATCACATAAAGAGTTGTGGGGGGAATTACTATACGTTGCGCGGCAGCCAGTTCCCCAGCTACCACACTGACCGTGCAGATCTCTAGACACCATGAAAATACCTTGTAATAAGATTTTTAATCACTTAGCTTTTTCTAAGTCAAAGAGTTTCTCTAAAATATTCTTGTACGGGATACTGGTTATATCTAAGTCTATCGTCTTTCACATTATTTTTGACTTTTGTATTTAAAGGATATGTAATAAACATATTTTTTACATCATACCTTTGTTACTTACAGGAGAAACCACCCGCCGAAGCGCAACAAACAAAACCTGAAACCAAAAACGAAGCGAAACCCGCTGCAAAACAGACTGAAAACAAAGAGAAGAATCAACAACGACGCACACAGAACTATAGGAAGGTGAACCAACGTAGCGATTTCTACCAGAAGAACCAAAGGTATGACACGAGATTCATGCACAACAGACATCCCTACCACTATCTCGCGACCGGACCTATCAACTAAGGCCTACTTACAATACGTATTTGGCTATTTTTAAATAATATTTGTAAGGTAATAAAAGGTTTGAAAGGATAAATGCAAGACTTGAAAGTACTGGTTCTATGAAATGAAACAACTTTTGTTAAAGCACTCTGTATTACATGGGAATTGTAATATTATAACTCTACCTCTTCAAATATGACGCTACTAGTCTACGTTATATGAAAAACTATTATTTTTCTTTAATTTCCTAAAGTGCTTAAATATGTTTATTTTAATTTGTATGAATCAGTATATCAAAGAACTTGCGTTTATTCAGTCAAACTTTATATAATACCAGTTTCGGGGATTGTCCGATCAGTTTCGAACTACACTGGGTCTCTTAAAAGAGTATAAATATTATTTAAACTTACGAATAATATGTTAAACGAAACATATTGAACCTTATTTGAATTGACTTAAGAAATAGATTTATTCGATATTAGGTATATGGAATTGATGTTATGTCGTGTTGAATTATTCAAGATTTTTATTAAGAAATAATAATTTATGGTCTTAACGATGCTAGAGTCTTGCGTGTAGTCACTTGCGCTAAGTGAAATGGATGCGCTAAAGTTTGCGCAGCGATTAATGTCCGTTAGTTTAGATATTGACGATGGAAAATCAAATTATAGCCGATTTTTTTGTACTTTTCACTGTTAATTAGAATTTCTATGAAAATAAAGTGTCTAATAATAATAATCTTCTGCTTTCCGACTGATATTTGATTACATTTCCATATTAATAACTTTACCCGACTGCTTAAAAAAGGAATATTCGCGATATACTTTGATTTTTCGTCGCATAAACGTGTTTTGACGTAAGAAAATAAGCCTTAAGGAATTTAAATGTATTGATGTGTAGAACTTGCCTTATGATTCAATTGGAAATTATTGAATTAAATGAAAGATCTGAGAAACTAAAAAAAAATTAAAATGCTTTACTTAATTATTAAAATTCTCTAAACGACTGAGCGAGACAAAGCTATGACAGCTACGAGTTAGAAAGAGATAGGTGTATTTCAGCTTATTTATATAAAATACAAATAAGGTTCAATATTAATTGATGAGTTTGGTCCGAAGTGTGTTTATAGCCTTATTCTGATGTAGGAAGTATGTTCTTCGCTTTATAACGACTGTAGATGTATTTTTGGAGTTAAAAACTAATAAAAAAGGATTTATTTCGAAAATGAAAGAGATTTGATAGATTATGCCTTTCCTACTGCCATTTATAATACGCTCAAAATTCTCAACTGAATGGTCAAAGATATAGAATGTTGTTAAATACATATATAGTTGTTTCTTGTTTCAACGTGTTTTCAAGTATAATTCGTTAATCGAGTCCAACATATTAGAATTGAGCACTTAATCTCATGCTTCGCTCAATTTTTTATAATAAAAGCATATTTTTAACCGTTTTAATACTAAAAACACAGTTTTTAATAAAGAAGTTTTGACTTTATCTCACGCTCAAATGTTCATATTTTATGCTCAGTTTTTTTCTTATAATGCTCAATCTAAATGTTGTACTTGATTTTCGAGTGAAAATAAGCGATTATAGATACTTCTGTCATTATAATAAGGTTTAAAATAACTTCGGATTAGCCAATGTATGCATCAGCAAAAGCATTTTATCATGAACGTTTTAAATTCTTACTTTACGCCTCACAGTAATAAAAGTATGAAATTTAGTACAAAAAATAAATAAATAAACGTATATTTAATAATAATTCTGCTATAGTCAGTATTGAATGTTGGTAGATGAAAATTTTATGATATATCGATGTTTTAGAATTTTAATAATTAAACTTTAAACTATGGATGTGCTTTTTAAACCCTGCGTAGAGCGCATAGTGCCCAGTTTATCGGAATATGAGCTTATAATGTACCCTGATTCTAGACCAATTTTCTCTTAAGCAATTTACACAGATTTTAATCGAACACGAAATTTCATACTTTGATTACTAACGGCCGATAAAGGGATTGATGCAATCATAGATATATCATATCAACATACAAATAATGTAGGGATACGAAGTCACTTTTTACGATTGATTTGAAAAATTGCATTTATGTACGATTTTAAATGCTATTGACGTGTATATTAGGATGATTTTCGTTTATAAAAAAACTGCATATCTTTTGTACTTTCATAGATTTTAACAGTTCCGGTGTCCTTTATATGGGGTGACTGGTAATTAGTGAACGATATTTAAACACGTGATTGTACTCATGATTACAAACAACTTTACCGAAGATACTTTTTTGTATACTCATAAGTTTCACAATAACAAAATTTCGCTCGCGTGTGCTTTCGCATTATCAGCTGTTAGCAGCGAGGCGCCCGACTAGTAGGTATTTTGGAACACTAAGCGCGCGTGCTATAAATTAAAATAAAAAAAATAATCTAAATGAGTATACATAAAAAGTATCTTTAGAAAAGTTGTTTGTAATCATGAGTACAATCTTGTGTTTAAATATCGTTCACTAATTACCAGTCACCCTACAGAAATCTCGCGTTTCTATACTTATTTAATAATACTAAAAAAAACTGGAAATTTAAAGAAAAATCTTTAAATATACGCATCAGTATTTTGAAACCGTACACGATCTTAAAAAGTGTACTCGCAAAGACTAAAACAGGTATAATAGAGACCACACTTTAATTATTATAAAGCGATTATAATAATTATTTAATAACTACATTATTATCACTCTGTGTGTAGGTTAATAATTGCCAGTATCAGATTTGCATTATTTATTCAACGTGCTTAGCTGGATAACTTTAAAAGTATTATTACGAAGGCGTATTATTGGTCGTTACAGTGATACTTGCCAAATTATTTCGGTGTGAGCGATGTGAAAGGTAAAACGTTGGATTTGAAAAGTGAGGCGTAAACGTTAGCCATTTAGGTCGCTTTTTGAATTAAATGTTTAGATGCATTAGAATAGATAGAGCGAGTGAAAGGTACGAATTAATTTATTCAAATTTACGTTTTGATTGGATTATAAATGATGTTTGATACATTTCCAATCTCTACAGTACACTTAGAAGCAGTTTCTAGTCACATCGTTAAACAAAGTATTTTTATGAATGAATAGTTTGAAATGTACGTAGTTCTCGCTCACACCGACCTCAAAAATACCCTTAAAATGTGATGTTTCTACGTTATAACTAGTTGACACTATATTAATATATCACGTTTGTGCATATAACAAAGGGAATATATATAAAATGAAGTTATAAACTATTAGAGTGTAAGTGTACCACTTTTTATTTATTTAATTGAGAAAAAGAAAATAAAAAACAATGAATTTAAATTCGAATGAATTTGTATAGATGATAGTTAGCGCTTATTTGGATGTTGGGATGTACTGATCGTTATATAGGGTGGTGCGATGATATCGTGTTGTGAAAATACAATTTATTCCTATTACAGCTTCGGTATTTAAATAATTGCTTAACAATGTAATGGGGATAGATTATATTTTTGGCTGGCAAGGTAATTGTTGTTCCCACCCTAAGTGTTGTATAAGGGTGAAGCTTCAAACGACGAGTCGGCTAGTTTTCGTCAATTCTTTATAAAAAAAAATTAATTTGTACTGTAGCGTTTAACCCTTAACTCGTTGCTACGGTGCGATTGAAGTTATTATTAGTAAAATATATGCACCTGTGTTCTTATATTAAATGTTACGGCCAAATGAATTGACTTGCTGAGGGGTCAGTTCGATAATAATATTAGGTTAAATTTTTCTTTAGTCATTTTTTGCGTGGACGTTCAGAATCATTGTGGGGTTAACGTTTGTGTCGTATAGAACGGTTTATGGTAGATATCGGTACACTTAGTATGAGTTTGCTTTACGTTTAAAGTAATTTAAACGAGAGAGAGTTGTGTACTCTGATTGGCCGGCTCGAATAAACCAACCAATCAGTACCCTTAGTACTAGTTTGCTTTACGCTGAACGAAAACGAAACGAGACCGCGTTCGGCGCTCTGATTGGTTGGTTTATTTGAACCGGCCAATCACAGCGCCGAACGCGCTCTCGTTTCGATTACTTTAAACGAAAATCAAACTCCATACTAAGGTTAGTGATTGGTTGGTTTATTCGAGCCGGCCAATCAGAGCGCCGAACGCGCTCTCGTTTCGATTACTTTAAATGTAAAGCAAACTCGTACTAAGGATACGGTTCTAAATACATTTAAAATTTAACGTACAGTGCACAAACTGCTGACGCAGAACGTAACCAAAATGATAGGGTAACATGAAATCTTCCATCTTTAGTTTGTTAGTATGTAAGAACAAAATATTAGTTATTTAATTATTAATATTATTTTCACATTATTATTATTTGTTTAAACGTGTATTAGTACCGGTTTCTCCGTTTAATATTGACTCGTAATAGAGTTGTATTAAGGTTCGTTGTCCAATATATCTCTGCTAAGGAACCGGTAGGTACATAATAGGTTTATTTAATCAATTACGATGGCTATAGATATTTTTATTAGTATTCGTTGATTGTAGTGCCTTCCTATATAAATGTGCATGCATTTTAAGCCCTATGCAGTGTTGTACAAGCATTCAAATTAGTTGTTTGAGAAAACCGTTGAATTTTCATAGTTTTTTTTTTAGTTATACCTTACTTGTGATGCATTTCCGTGTGCAATAAGCTTTATTTATTTTTTTATACGCACTCGTTGTGCTCATTGGGAAGTGGGGTTGGTTTTAGTAGGAAAATTGGAAAATGGTAGGATTTTTTGGTAGAAAACGTGACATTGCCATATGAAAAAAATTTGGTGTATATTTTTTTGGCTTCGTTGTTATGACCAGTTTGCCGCCTAACTTTTGTAAGGTACATTCGATGTTCTGTGAGCGTTCTAGAGACCTGACCGACCCCATACATAGGCTTCCAAATTGATATATTTAAATGGATATTAGTACAATCAATTCGCACTTAGCGTTTATAGCATGTAGTCAAAGATATTCATGTTCTTTAATAAATAAAAAAAATATATAGCACAATATTTAAATGAAATATTTAGTTTTATAGCTAATTAGTAGATAGTTAATTTTTCGTCCTATCGAATGCTGACTATATTTGTAACTGAGAAAAAGAATAGATTTTTTACTTCACTGTTTTTCCAATGTTGCCATATAGTAACTATTTACCTCAATCACTGTCTTGCAAGTAGAAAAAAATCTATTTATGTATTTTTTTTTCTCTTTTTTCTTGTGCAAAGCGAAGGTACTAAGTGTCATTGCTGTTTTTAAAAAGTTTATTATGTGTTAGATGAATTCTTTAAGTCTTGGCTACACTGAAATGCGAAGCTATAAAATATACGAAGATATAAAAATGAATTTATATTTAATTTAATAAATTGTTGTTTATTTTAAATGTTATGAAATGAATTATTTTGGCATTAGAATTAAGTTAGTTGAATATTTTTGATGAAGTTCCGTGTGTGTTTTTGAACCTCAAGGGCAAGTACTGAGCTCAAAATTAGAGTCTTAAGCGACATAGGACTTTCAATTTGAAAAATTCTTTATAATAGCCTGGAATTCTAGAGAATTGCCTTCGGTATGTGGCAATTAAACTTGGTATTTAACTACTGTTGCATAGTCATGTCTAATGCTATCTATCTATAATCGATTGCTGTTCGTTAGTCTCGCGAAAACTCAAAAAGACTAGAACGATATTGCAAATTTTGGTCTTGAACTATTTGTGGAAGTCCAGGGAAGGTTTAAAAGATGAGAAAATATGTTTGAGGCGGTATGAAGTTTGCCGGGTCACCTAGTAATCTTATAAAGGACATCAGTCTTGCTCTTAGTATTAGTCTGATTAAAAGCTATTAGCTAATAAATTGATTGAAAATCACATTTATTTTGTAAATTTGTCCGCTAATTTACTTTCTATGTGCAATGAAGTAAAAATAAATAAATATTTATAGCCTCGCTTCGCATATTCACTGTAGCCGACACTTTTAATTAGGTTTCCATTGGACATAGAATGAAATTTTATTTACATATAAATTTAATAGACAATCAGGCTATGTAATGCTTGTATACCCTCTAGATTATTGTTAAGAAAGGAAAGTAAAGCACAGCTAGCTTCTTTTAAAATTATATGTCGTTATAGGGGCGTTGTTTCATATTTTACACCAAATAATCTCAAAATTGAGAGAAATACCTACTGTATAATTTTTAAACAACCTGTATTTGGCTATTTGGCTACCACAACCATGCGGTCATCGGTGGCCACTCTCGCGCATCTTTAGACTTTATTATAAACCAAAAGTGAACTGTTACTGGATGGTAGTGATATTGAGGCAGTGTCTCTTAGTGGGAAGAAACAAAGAGCCGCATAAGTCAGATTCCTTTATTTTAAAACCTACTTACAATCTAACCTTTGAATAGTTAACAAGACGAATTATGAGAATTAAAAGTGTCTTTTGTTCTTCTATTAACTATAATGAAACCAATTGATATTCCTGTTGAAAATTGTTTGCTATGTATTATTTTGAAAGCCCCTGCCGTACTTATCGTCCCGTACGATTAGGGCTTTAGATACAGTCTAAAAAAATTATATGTAGTGCTAAATAGTGTCTCATAGCACATGACTTATATTAAATGCGCGACGTTAAACATAGATTGGTTAAAGCACTATTATGTATTTCGGATCTCAGTGATAGCACAAGCCTAAAATTTTACCAGAATTTTTTAACATTTGAAAAGAATTTTAACGCGACGGGACGTGAGAATAATATTCTCACTAGACTTGCCTGCTCTTGTCACCCCAATTTTTATGAAATCTTATTTATATCCCTAAACAAACCATACAATTCTAAATAAAAATGGCCTACAAAACAAATCAGTATCAGCTTTAAAATAACTAAAACGGCTGTGACTACAACGCCCCCTAGCGACAGGCTCACCAACGAAGCCCAATTTGTTTTAGCTCAATAACATTTCCTTCCGTCCATATAATATTGGAGTTTTCATAGCATAAGCTTCTCCTTACCTATTGCATTTTTGGTACCAATCTCTTTATCTTGTCTTAGAGTGAAGATTTTAATCTAATTTTGATAGTCTTGGTGTCTATTATAATTAATACTAGTTTCACTTGTGTAAAATTAGCTTTTCGAGCATGCTCGATTAGTTTCAAGCCATGCAGGGGCTCATAATCGTGAGCAGTGTGTGGTATACATACAGAGTTATATAAAAGAATAAAATTTAATCGAAATGGCTCATGCAACGCTTGCTAGATGCAACAAATTGCTGCTAATACTAAAAATTTCGTATGTTATTAATAAAATGATGAAATTTTCACTCTAAGACAATACGACACAAAGCTATTTTCACTAATTTCTCTACAAATTTATTATGTTAGTCTCTCCTATTAAGGGTAAATGTTGTACGCTAAATATATAATTATTTATACGAAAGAAAACCTTATAATTATTAACATAAAGTATGATTTCTGAATTTCAATGACCAACGCTTATTACAGCATATCTTATAAGATTATTGTGTGATATAACCTAATTATATTAAAAAAAAAACGTAATGTCCTTACGTAGTCGTTAAATTGAAAAAAAAATATGAAAAAAAAATACCAAAACTATTCAGTACTTAATTTAAAAGCCAAGTATGATCGCTTAGAGTGAGAATTCTGAGAGGGATTTATAATCAGTAATTCGTCCTGCGATTTTTCCTGCGCCTCGCTTGTATGTCCTGTTTCAGAGTAAAATGTCGGTGCTAGATTACTCTTGGGAAAGCGATAGGATATACTTAGCGGGGCGAACATATAGTTAGTATAGTATACTAAATATACCTAGTATAATATACTAAACCAATCGCTTGAAATAATTTTTAATGTTAAAGATTTGAGTATTTTATATTTGAGGCCTTGTTTGGGGTTAGTTTTTGGAGTAGTTATTTGAAAGTCTTCTATCTAAAATTTTTGTTTCGGTTATTGTCTGTGAGATTTAAAGGTAAGCGTCCACAGGCCCGCATCGGACGCATCGCACGCAACGGATTGTCTTCTATAGAAACTCATATTCCGCATCGTACGGTTCGCTCATAAACAACCTACGTGCGATGCGTACCGATGACGTCATACGGAATGCCAATGCCAAATCCGAGTGAAAGTGGTTTGATGCGATCCATCCGATGCGTACGATTCGGACCTATAGATGTACCATTAGAGTCATTATAAATATAATAAGAGGGCTTTTCTCTTACACCATTTCTATATTGATGTCATCAAGAGATTAGACACAAAATATTTTTTGCGATCGCTAAATGGTGCTAGTGAACTATTAGGTCTTGTTTGTCCAATTTCTAAAGCAATTTGAAAATTGACTGACCAATGGCTTTACGATAGCTTATCTTATATGAGTAGGTGACTTAACGCGACACTAGCGCCACTAGTGCTAAATTAAAATGAACTTAATCTCTCATTACAATAAAGTCGAAATTATTCTAAAAACTAACCCTCAAAGTTTGGCCAGCCAATATACGCATTAAACCTAAGATTACCTTACAAACGCTAGATTTTGTAGGTAGTATAAAATGCATGAATAATCATAATAGTGTTATTAATATTTTGTTTTGTTTATTGAATAGTCAATGTTTAGATAAACTGAGATTTTAGTAGATAGACTTGTTCGCTGATATTTTCTTACATAATACATACGTCAATGTTTTGCGTCGATGCACCCGTGCTAAGTATTCACGTACATATTGCTTTTTTGAAGTCATTTGAAGACACAATGCCGAAAATGACCAAAAAGTTAACGGCGTCATTATCCTCAACCAAAATTTAACAATTGTGCAGATTGAAACACAATATGTATTTGGTTTCAATAAATTAAGCCGTGTGCTCTCAACCAATAAAAAACAAGGATGATAATAAGCTACCACGATGCTTAATAACGCGGGAGAATAATGATTTATTAAATAAAAGTTAAAGTTTTTTGAAGAAACATGTCCTGGATGTTTCTTAGACTTAAAATGTCTTCTCTTTTGATCTAAATCCTTGAAAGAACATAAACGGCACCTGTTTAAAAAAAATACCTGAGTACTAAATAATAATGCATTCTGTGTAATTGGCTAGTCTATTTGAGACTGAATGTGATGGAATTCACACGGAGAGCTAAGTATAGGGAGTGATACGACAAGCTTTGCCAACAATCGTTGCTAAAATCCTATGCCAGTAATGTTATTCCTTCCTGAATACTGCTCTTGTAAAATTCTCACTTTCAAATAGTATTCTGTGTCTCCTATATAAGTAGAAAAAGCAATATGATACGTGAATACTTAATAATTTATTGTAGAAACACTTGGATTAATTGCTGAGTATTTTAATGTTGCTCAAATCTTAAGCAAAATCGCTTTTATGAATGAAAATTTTCAGCTGTTTTGTATGATGGCCTAATGAACATATCCTGCGATTCCTGTATGCATAAGTGTTATAGTATTAGGAGAAATCTAAAATCTGTAATTACAATGAAGAAAATATTGTAATATGGACTTGTTTAGTCCAAAAAATTGTGTCCAAACTTCATGTAAGCCAGTGATCTGAGTGTTTCTATTTCACTATAAAATACTTCGCCCCTCACAAAGGTTTTGCTCCTAAAATCCTGTATGTACAAAGTGTGTGTCACATCACATTAGAGAAATGAGCTAGATTTGTTATTTTTATAGGAATGTGTAGTCACACCACTAGCAAGACTGGAATGGTTCTCTTTATTTTAGTTTTTATTTCTTTAGCTTCGCGGTCAAGTCTCGACTATGTCGTTACCTTAAGGTGTTGCTACACTAAAGCATCGATTCCCATCGATAATGTAGAATCGATTGTTGTAAGATTGAAACCAAAATGATTTATTTTTATTATATCATCGATCAGCCTGAGTACGTGCTCAACGTGATCGATTTTGATAAAATAATCGATTGTGTAGTAACGCCCTTAAAATAATTCCCGAGTTTTTATATTTAAGTCTTTTAACAATAATGTTCCTCGAATTTTAATACCGTGTCTCGATTAGCGACGGTTCGATATAGATGTCGCATTTATTAACTACCTAATGACATAATATCAGACTTATATTTATTGGGTCTAGGTTTGTTTTCGGTTGTGGTCAGACTATGACGTTCATCGCTTCAGTGTCTCGGTGTCGGCCGAGTAATTTTATGTGAATGTGGATCAATCTTAGAGCTTTATCAAATTTGATAATAATTTACGGAAGAATATTTATAAAAAAGTAAATAAATAACCGAACAATGAAAAAAATCTTTGTAGGAAACACATAAACACACTATTTAGATAGATATTCCTGCAAACTGTGTAATGTAGTTGGTTTTTTATCTATTTTAAATGATGCTAGTTGTGTAGTGGTCGGTAATGGTACGCCTTCGCCTCGGGGCGGGGATAGATATAGGTGGATATGGTCCTAAGGCTTATAGTACGAATCTGATAGTTACATGTTTTTAAATATAACCGTGTAAAGAATTAAAAGAATCCTCGTTTAGAAACAAAGTGTAACTATTTAGCATAATATTCGATGTGTCCTTTAGTAGGTGACGGATAGTTTGTATAGATGTTTATAACCGCCATGTGCCCACGTACGGGCGTCGCATCGCGAGCACAAAATACTCTAAAATTAAACAATTCTTATTAAAAGAGGTTTTAATCACTTTTTGATACTGTGGATTCGTTAATCCGTTGGGTGTTAAACTATAATGGGATGTTTATTTTTTTTATATTAGTTGCAAATGATAGTATTTGATAGAATGAGTGTGGACAATAAAGGTGGTTAGTCCTATAGATAGTTTATTGTGATATATGTTTGAGCCAGTCGTCTGTAGACGCGAACGGTCAGCCACCATTTTAATCTTACTCTATTAGTTTCTTAAGTTTAACATTGCTTCTACGTTTTTGCCGTAACACGTAGGCAGATTGTTTTTTTTTTTCTATTGGGTATTTAGTGGATTTGATATTTTGAGCCATTGTTTAGTGTGCATAGTCTACTAATATTTTTGCTACTCGTCAATACGCGAACAGTGAATAGTTCTGTCCAATTTATAGGAATGGCATCATGAATTTTATACTTGAGGACCAAATCTGGTTTTTTTGTATTCAATTGTGAGTTGAATAAAAAGGAGGTAATAAATAAAATAAAAAAGTCGAAACGGATAAAATACAGGATTTATTTTGCCAGTTCCTCTTAATGTAAGTGAGAATTTCTAAAATATTTTTCTAGTTGATAAGTGTTGGTGAATTAATTTTTTTACATATTTTAGGTAATTGGTGTGCAAGTATTAAACAGGTTTTTTATTAAACAGCACGGGGAAAAATTGATTATTATTTTTCTTTATCTTTAACTTTTTCTCTGAGGAATTGAAGCGCCAGCGATTTGTTAGGGCATACGTAAATGTATAGTTTGTATCGTGGTGCTAGAACACGACTTGTCGACACCAATAAGTATATTTTATTATAATTTAAGTTTTAAGTGACAGTGTTTTATTCAGTTAAACAAAATAAATGTAATGGGATGTGATTAAGTCATTATTCGTTCAGTGTTTGAAATCTCACTACATTTAGTCCTTGCAGTGATTGTCTTTATCAGATATTGCCATAATTGTGCTAGCGGTTACACTGGGCTTGCGAACGGTACCCGGCTCTCACTCCTAGAGAGCTGCAAAACATTTCAATGCAACCTATTTTAGCATTTCTTCGAACACTGCCACTGTTGATAAATGCCCGTTATAACCTGCATTCTGTTTTTATTATCATTGTTTCTTGTTATATTTTTGTTGTTTTTAGCAAAGCTTTGTAGGCGCGAATACTATTTTTAATATAAAAAGAAAATACATAAATTGATGATCGCTAGTCCTTATCTCATGTATAACTTTGGATCTGTCCGTGTAATAAAAAAAAATAATAGGTGTTTTTAAGATACTTAATGAATATATATTAATGGATACAAAATATTACTGTCTGTGGTGAATATCGAATTTTATGAGCTTATTAAAACTTAATTCCGTGGTATTGGTATCGCGATGGAAAATCGTAATGTGGTGTGCTAATAAATGTATACTTTGATAATGCACGTCTCTAGACGCCCGCCGCAAGATGTCACTGGAAACGGTATAAAAAATTTAAATAAAAACCTTCATATAGTAATGATAAAGTCCAATTTTAAATGATGATTTGTTCAATCTATTTCCTGTGGCAATTTTGGTGGGTAGCACGTTTTGGATGTAACTCAAATAGCTTTAAGTATACGAGAAATGATTAAATATATGTGTGTCTATCCAAATGTTAGCTTTGTCTTAGTAAATGCACAATATTACATTGTACCGTACATTTTTGTAATAGTTATTGTCATAGTAAGCTATGATATGATACACTTTCTATTCTGTAATAGAGTTTGACTCGACACTTCTGTAGCAAATGTCTATAAATGTTACCACGTAAAATTATACGTACGTACGTTGAATGTCCAATCAATAGTTGTTTATTGTTAAATATAGAGAATGTCCTAAAAAATACTATTTTTAATAATATAATTGGCTCATTTTTGTACTCGCTTGTAAAAAAACTCGATATTTTTACCTCAAAACTAAAACGTCGAATGTTTAGACTGTAGTTTTATTTTTTTATATAAAAAGAAAATTCGCTTCTTATTGTAATAGATTAGAGATGAGACGCGCATTATCGAAAAGCGGGTAAAACACTAATTTTTCAAATTAATAAAAAAAAATGAAGTGAAGATTGTAATGAAGCTATTTGTAACATATGATGCCAAGTTTAGCTCGCATTGGACCAAGGATATAATAAGATTAGCTCACATCACATGCTAATGGTACCTATAGCATTTGAAATAGATGGTTTAATAAAAAAAAATATAATAAAATATTTTGAAGGTTACTTCTGTCTTTCTTCATGTTAGAACGTGTATACATTACCTACAGTAATTTTGTGATTAAATGTTAGATGTACGCAGCATGTTGATCAAGTGACAGACTGATTTTAGGGCAGATTTTGCCGCGGCCAATGTCGCGAAATCTGCTCTTACGCAGTATTATAATGCGGGTAGTTATGTGCAGTTAAATTTTTGATGGATAAAATGTGTGACATTTTTCGTGAACGTACGAAAATTTTTGGTATGTAAGTCTTCGTACGTATTGACCAAAGCATATCTAATGAAGTGAATGACGAATGTATTGAGGAAGCGATTTGATTGGTTAATAATATCTGTATTGTATTTGTGTTTAGCGTAAAATATGTATTCTTTATATTGAGAGAAATATTTAGTGATGGCGTGTTTAATTTAATAAGAGTGAGAACACTAGCAGCTTAGATAATTGCCAAAAAGAGACATAAAATCACTAAGTAATTTTCTTTTTCTACAGCACTAATAAATAGTGATGTTGCTATATCGATGTTATCGATATTAAAATGCACAGCTGATTCCGATTTTGCTTTAAGTACCTGTGTAACTAAAAATATTGAAATTGACACAATAAATGGACTGCACTTATGAATTTGATTATTACATTGACACTGAGCACATAACTACCCCTATAATAATAATGTAGTGAAAAATATAAAATAAATAAAATATCCATTAGGCGTATCGGTGTTATGAGTCTAGTTCACAATTTATATATATTATTGAGAAAAATAAATAGTTTACTACGCCAACTCATGTTCAAACGTTGTGAAAATATAAGTGTTAAATGTTGTCCTACTTTCGACATAGGATATTGTTTATATATGGTATTTGAGTAGTTAATGCTAGATGCATTCTTGATTTTTTCGTACTAATGTTTTGTTACTGTTTTGGCACTGTATTAATTACCTTCTGACAAAAAATATATAATGAATAAAATGTTTTGTGCAGTTTTATTTCTTGTTTACCTTGTTCTAGGATATAATATATGGTGAGAGCAAAAATCGTAAGACTTTTTATGAGTCGGGAAAAAGACATCTCCACCTTGGGCAAGGCGAGTGGGAGTATCACACTCTTACTGACTAAAAAAACCATCCCGTTCCTACTTGTTGTTCGAACCGAAGCCCCGGTAAACCCGCTAGGTAATCCGCAGCTTCGGAAAAGATCGTAAGACTTAGCTATATTATGCTATGCTTAGCTATGAATGATTTATAATTTTTCGTGTTCACTAGAGGGCGCTAAAGAAGTATAAACTCCTGTTAGTCCTTTTACTACACCCAGTTTATGTTGCCATATGATGGAGCTCCCAAATGATTGTAAAATTTTTGCCTCACACAGCAAAATTGGAATGAGCCGTCGGCGGTATTTCCGTACCGATACGATCTTCAAACCTTCAAGAAAAGAGCATATTGCTTTTAAAAAGGCTGCCAAAGCACCTGTGACTCCTCTGGTTTTACGGGTGTCCATGGGCGGCGCTGATTGCTTACCATCAGGTGACCCGTATGCTCGTTTGCCCTCTATTCCATAAAAAATCTCTTTTTCTTGATATAAAATAATAAATAACACCCAAATATAAACAATAACATAATTTATTAAAATTACAAATATCTACAGTTCATAATCTACATATCATACAAATACACTTAATCATCAAACTTGAGAACAACTTTCCCTAATTTTCCTTTAGGCACATTGATAGAAGAGCGGGTCTCAGTTATAATGCCTGTGGCGACAGTAACATTGTTTTCTCGTACTGTGAAAGGCTGGCCAACTGTCATAACCATGTCTTCTAGAAGAGTTAGGTATACTTCTCCGTGATCGCCTGGCATCATCATCTGTTGTGTTGGTTCTGAAATATTCAATGTTAAGGTAAGTCATAATCATTAGCTTGAAGACACCGTTTTAGTGGGACGGGGTTGCAAATTCCATGTTTTTTTTGTGGGGGGAAACTCATCCAATCACTTCTCCCGCCTTGAACGAGGCGAGAAGGAGTGTCAGACTCTTACTGACTAGAAACTACCGCGTTCCTTCTGCTTTTCGAGCCGGAGCTCCGGTAACCCGCTAGGCTAGATTGTCCGGAAATTCCATGCTTAGCAAGTAATTACCTTTTAGCTTTGTAGGATAATTCAGAGGATATTAATTACACTCTCTTGATAGCTGATCGCAGCGAGTGTGAGGTAAGTAATAGATAAAAATCAAGAACATTTCCAATCTTCATTCACCTATAAGCGAAAATTCATCAATGGTCTTTATCAGTCTATTTCTAGATTATGGGCTTCGTGGAACAAATAATCTCCAAGTTTGACGGGTAAGAGATGACAGTTTAAAAGAGTTTAGGTTTATATCGCAGCGCTGCTGCATAATAACCAAATAACTGTGCATTTAGATTCATAGTCTGACTCCTCGGTTGGCGCGGTGGCTGTGCAACTGGCTGCCGTGCAACGCGTAGCGACTTTGATTCCCGCAAGCAACTCTTTGTGTAATCTACATATTGTGTCGGGTCTGGATGTCATGTGTATGTGAACTTGTATAATTGTAAACGCACCCACGACACAGAAAAAAATCCTAGTGTGAGGCAACGTCGACGACGAAAAGAGTAATACTCACCCAAATCAATCCTAACAGCAATATTCCAAGTACCGCTAAACATTTGTTGGGAATACTTAGAAAATATTGGTTTTCTTCGCCCTCCCTCATTTCTTGTTAGGAAATAAATCTTCGCCTTATAATGGTTAGTTAGGAAACAACTCTTGGCCGCTGTGAGAAGCATCCCAGTTTGCACCGATTTTATCTTCATACCGCGCAGTAATACGCCCACGTTATCGCCAGCTAATGCCTGGAAATTTAATTTTATAACATTAGATAGTGCATCTGTGCATTTAGATGTCACAAGACGCTCGTTATTAATTGAAAATAATAGTTTACTCACGTAAATATACTTAGAAAAGCTCTACTAAAGGTTAAGAATTATAGGAGAGACTCTTCCTCATGGCGCGCAGTGTACGAACATCTCGTAACTAGTACAGCTTGTCTCACAAAATTTACGTGAGTACTGTAGTTTTTAGTTAATTTAGTATGTCTCACGATAGATACGTTCTCACGATAAAAAACAGAACCACGATGTTAAGAGTATCATTACAAGCCACTATGTGTCATGTCAGTGTTTTATTACTGATAAATTCTGATAATGAAAACCCAGTACTGTTTTGTTGGACTTGGGAATTAAACTCAGAGCGGTGGGAATTAAATGGGTGGGTGGGAATTAAATTAAATTAACGAAAGCGCGTTCGGCGCTCTGATTAGTTGGTTTATTCGAGCCGGCCAATCAGAAAGCCGAACACGCTCTCGTTTCGATTATTTTAAACGTAAAGAAAAACTCGTACTGATGGTATGGTTCCCAATAAATTTTAAATTTACTAATCCTAGTTTATTTAGCTTAGTAAATAAATAAACATTACCTCAGGCACACTATTCTTAAATATCTGTACATCAGAAATCGTTGTTTTAATATTCTGCCCAAAACCCAGGAGGTCGGCTTCGGCATTCTTCTTCATAATACCTCTTTTGATTGTGCCAACGACAACTGTGCCCCTGCCGGGAACTGTGAACGCGTTGTCTATGGGCATTAGGAAGGGGGAAGATAAGTCCCTTACTATGGGGGGTACGTATTCATCCATTGTTGATAGGAGCTTTCGAATTGATGGTGCGCCTGAAAAAATAGGTTTAAGAAGTAATATTTACACTACATAATCATAAACAACTTACAATAACTTAAAACAAAAAAAAAAAAGAAAAAGTAATAAAGTAATTAAATCTTACTAATATGTATTACAAACTAGTTAACTATTTCCGAGTGTTTTCACCCACTCTGCTCGGTTCCTTATATTGGAGGGTGATGTTTTATAGCCTATAATCTTCCTCGCTAAGTGGACTACCCAACATGCTATTTTACACACGATTTTTCAAATAGGACCAGTAGTTTCGTAGATTTGCACATTCAATTAATTTCTAGAGGTAGAATACAGTCTGGATTAACACAAAGGTAACTTTTTATTATATATTTTTTTAACTTACCGAATTCAGACTCGTCTCCATTCAAAGCCTTCATTGCTGAGCCACAAATCATGGGCACAGTGTTGCCATCATAACCAAAGTCTGATAGCAGCTCTCTCATTTCTATTTCTACAAGCTCCAATAACTGAAAAAATTAAACAAAGCTCATAGTTACTAGGGAATTGAGTAACTATTGAATACATTTGTTACCCTTGCTGAAGCCCTACTAGTATGTTAAAGTAAAAACTACTTCTAATAAACCAGAATCTGGAATTCTTAAATGGCAACAAACTACATTTTCGTTATTTAGTCACCACTGACTAATAATTTCCGATTATAAGTTTGAAATTGCCAACCCGCATTAAGCAAGAGTGGTGATTAATGCTCAAACCTTCTCTGTGTAAGAAGACTTTGGTCAGTAGTGGCCACTTTTAGTCTGTGGATGATGATAATGATGAACTGGTTGCATAAGACTTAGTTATGGCAATATAACTGGAAGTAATTTAGTGCACTTTTGCTTGCCTGTTCAAATTAAATGACACACATTTATTCTATAACTTCATAATAATATTTAAACTTACTTCACCATCAACCAAATCAGCTTTATTAATGAACACAATAATATACTGTATGCCGACTTGTTTAGCCAATAGCAGATGCTCTCTAGTCTGCGGCATTGGTCCGTCATTGGCCGCTACCACTAGCACTGCGGCATCCATTTGTGAAGCCCCTGATATCATGTTGCGTATAAAGTCTGCGTGTCCGGGACAGTCTGTGTGTGCGTAGTGACGTAGCTTTGTGCTGTAGCCAATGTGTGCTGCGTTGATTGTTATACCTGTTGATGGAATTTAGATATTTAATAATTACATTAATAGATATTTATTTACATCAAGTGGTTTTTGAGTTCTGTATTATAGTAAAGAGTCGTAAGAATTTATGTTCTGTTAATACATATATTAATTGCATAAGAATATTTAGAAGTTCTTTGCAGAAGTGATAGATTAAACCAAAACATTTTATAATGTTATTTGGTAAATAAACCTTATTTTAAAGAGGATAAAGCATTGATTCTCTTAAAAACCTTGTGTTCAAGGGTTGGTGAGTGGTTGTGTATCCTTAAGATCTACAGAACAAGAATAATATGATAACATTACCTCTCGCTTTTTCTTCCGGCGCTCGGTCGATTTCATCGTAAGAAACGTACTGTGCTAACCCATCTTTAGCTAATATCTTAGTTATAGCCGCAGTAAGCGTAGTCTTCCCATGGTCTACATGCCCAATAGTCCCAATATTACAATGTTTTTTCTCAACAAACTGAGGTTCTGTTGCGGTACAAAATTCATTGCTTGAAACTCGAAATATACCGACATATAACCGATTTGAAGGCAGGAAACTATGTTTTAGAGGTACTTTTCTTGTAAAACTACAATATAAAGACTGTAATACGAGTCTTCCACTCATTTTTCTGTAAATATTTTCAATTTAACATTGAGAAATGTATATTTGTAGGTTATTTTTATCAATTTGACAGCTATTGCATGTCAGATGTGCTTGTCATTTTGTTGACTTGGAACAGACTGTAAATAAAATCACAGATACATTAAACCATACATTTAAAACTTGATTGATTGCCGCTATGCAAGTCTTCACGCCTATTTATGGTACGCATCCACAGGTCCGCATCGTACGCACCGCACGCAAAGGATTTTAGTTTGTCTTGTAGTCTATAATATACTTTTTTATATCATCACACCTTTTATCCCCTAAGGGGTAGGCAGAGGTGCACATTATGGCACGTAATACCACTACAATATACACCCACTTTTCACAATTCATGTTGTAAGTCCCATGTATTAGGTGGTGAGCCTATTGCCATTTACCGGGCACATTTCCCGAGTCCGTGCTACTACTGAGAAATTTTCGAAAAAACGTAAAAAGCCCAAAATACTTCGCCTGACCCAGGAATCGAAACCGAGACCCCTTGCTCAGCAGTCGCACTTGCAAACACTCGATCAACAAGGCAGTCTAGTAATTTAAAAATAAGTCGGGATTTCCTTCCTGTCGCTATAATTTCAGAAGTTCAGAACGCACGAACCGATTTCCACGATTTTGCATTCGTTGGAAAGATCTCGGGCTTCCTTTTGACGTTCAAAAGTGCCTTCCTGGTCTAATTGAAATAAATAAATAATTGACTTGATGTGTCCGATACGACCGATGCGTGAGATGCGTCCGATGCGTACGATACGTCCGATCGGTGCGATACGTACGATACGTCCGATCGGTGCGATACGTACGATACGTCCGATCGGTGCGATACGTCCGATCGGTGCGATACGTCCGATCGGTGCGATACGTCCGATCGGTGCGATACGTCCGATCGGTGCGATACGTCCGATCGGTGCGATACGTCCGATCGGTGCGATACGTCCGATCGGTGCGATACGTACGATACGTCCGATCGGTGCGATGTGTACGATACGTCCGATCGGTGCGATACGTACGATACGTCCGATCGGTGGGATGTGTACGATACGTCCGATGCGGATAAGTTATATACTTTGCCCACATTTTGGCAGTCGTGCTGGTTCTTCACTTTAATGAAACACATCACTCTTCCCACAGGGGCAGACTGAAATGAGAACATTTCCTAGTGCCTATAAGTTTTACATCTACTTATTCTGTCTATCCATCCATTAGAGAAATAAACCGGTTAATGTAGGTACCTTCTTTTTATGGAGGGACAATCATTCAATGACTTTTTTCACCCTGGGCGAAGCGAGAGGGAGTGTCAGACTCTTACTGACTAAAAACCACCCCGTTCCTACTCCTGCTTTTCGAGCCGGAGCCCCGGTTACCCGCTAGGCAGACACTATTTACTTCTTAGGTATTAAAGGAAATAAAACACACATACCACTTAAATTAACAACTTTATTTCAAATTGTATAATTACAAGCATGTCCCAAATTACAGTAGACATCACTAGAATATCTACAAAATTATCTTTCGCGTCAACAACTTGTGTTCTTATTATTGTGACAATAATGTCTTCAATAAAACCTATTTTCTGAGGACTATTTAGTAGCTACGATCCATTTCATGCAGTTTTCCTATCATACTGTGAAAAAAGTACAGTCAAAGAATTCATAATGGTACATTAAAGAATGAAATTCAGATAGGATAGGTCCTATAATACTAAAGTTTACATAGGTATCACTTAAATAAAATACAGTAAAACGAATTAAGTGAACTTATAAGATTATCATATCATACCTTTTAATAGAAGTTAGGGTAGGCAGAGGCAGAAATGCACAACAAATGCATACCAGTTTGATAAAATATCCCAATATAAGTAATTATAACTATAGGTACTATAGTAGTAGTTATTTCAAGAGGCCAATAATACCGATTACCACCTAGTCTTTTCAAGTCCAAAAACAAATGAAAGTAGGTAAGAAATAAAAGGACAGAAGATATTTTTTAAAGTTTGGGTGATAAGGACATTTGCTCGTTCTTCTCCATAGGAATCTACACTTTGGAACGAGCAAATAGCTTTACTAGAGAACTGACCGACAGACAGACATTTTTTTTAATATTGTAATATTTGTTTTGACATTCAAAAGTGCCTTCCCGGTCTATTTGAAATAAATAGACTTTTTAGTTTAGATTAATTTGTCAATTTAAGTAAGAACGTAAATAGAAAGCTTTTCTCTATAATTCGATACATTTTCGCCAATGAAATTACCCTTATCTAATAGTTTACTTGGATGCTCGTACCAAATTTTTATATTCTTATTTTCTTTAATATGTCTTACTTAATATACACAGCTATTTATAATTTCGAAGTATTTTTGCGATAATTTGTTATATTTATCTTTTAGACCACACCATTTTTTACTTTAAAAGCTAGCTTCAATAATTAAATTCCTGATGATTAACATATTTTTTATTGACTATAATTTTATATACTATGATCTGTTATAAAGGATACATCTTTTTTTTTGTTTAATCTACATAATAGCTATGTATATGGACTTAATGAACACTGTATACCTATTTAGTCTATGGGCAAAATGTTTAGGTATGTTAATGGTACAACAAGTACGAGTTCTATAAATTAACTATGTAAGCACATTTCCATTGAACCTGTATATGTGATATTATTTTTAAGTAATTATTGTTGTAGGAGACATTAACAAGTACGGTAAAACGGGGTGAATAGATGTTAGAATATTTTCCCAACATTTATTCACCCCTCTTCTGTATCTATTCACCCCGTTTTACGGTATATGATTTTACAAGTTACCTATCAGCCTGATTATAATATATTGTAATCTTTAAAGCCTTCTTTTAAGTTTATTTATAATAAGGGCCAGTCACTCTACCGGACTGACACGCCACAATAATATGTATTATGTAGGTATCATATAAAATCGCCATTTTGTTTTTAATATTGCGTGAACTGTCAAACATGGCGCCAAATGTGACAGCTCGAATACCGCATTCTTATTGGTCACTTACATAAGTATCGGGCCAATGAGAATACGTTATTAAAATGCAGATAATTTTTAATTGGGTTATAATGAATTAATGAGGAACAGATTTTTGTTTATACTATTCTATATTTCACATTTTTAAATATTGGATATTATAATAACACTTTTAGTCTATAGTTTTTACAATGAACCAATCATAGCACAATATTTATGTGCAAAAATTGTTTTGTGTTCCAAATAGAATAAGTTCCTTTCAATAATATTTTCCAAGCATTCTTTAGCTTTTGTTTCTTTCAAATATATTTGTTAAATACACATTTTTTATGTAACAATAGCACTTTTAGTCCGTCAGTTACAGATTGAAAAAATATTAGCAAGAAAATATACAGGGTGTAAACGGATAGTCTCCGAAAGCCGCATTTGGTTTTATTAAATGAAAATTATGAATTAAATGTTTATTTGGTGTAATACTCGTTGTAATCAACTGCTTAAGGCTGAGTAACACGAAATCAAAAATGATTTAAATTATAAAAACCGGCCAAGTGCGAGTCGGACTCGCCCATGAAGGGTTCCGTAGCAGCAAAAGTATAAAATGATTAAGATCATAGGACATTAATTTCAACCCAATACAATCTCGAAAGTTATAGCAAGAAAAGAAAAAAATACGTATCTAATATTTTTAATGAATTTCCTAGACGGACATTGGAAAAAATCTTTCTTTTTAGTTATATCTGTTTGAATAGTTATCTATTACAAGTTACATAACGTATCATATTTAAGTATTACAATCTTTATTCTACGGCAATAAGAGTCATTTTCGCTGTTTCATCTTCTAGTACATCGAATATTAAACCTTAACTAAAGCCAATACAGATGATTATTGAATGACAACTTTCGTGAATAATAACTATATAGTTATCCTTCATTCAAATACAAGGCTTTAAGGATGTTTCAAAGTAGTCAAAACTGAATAAATACTTTTTTAAATTGAAAATCTTACTAATATTAAAAATGCCAAAGTTTGTGAGTTTATGTGTATGTTTGTTACTCAATCACTTCAAAACGGCTGAAGGGTACGGTATGAAATTTGGAACAGGGGTAGATTATGATCTGGAATAATACATAGGATACTTTTTATCCCCAGGGAACGCGGGCGAAGCCGCTGGCAGACGCTAGTATTTGTATACAGTATGTATAGTAAATAAAGTTGAAGGCAGTGTATATTTGACTACAGAAACATCCTAATTACAACAGAAGCTGAAAAAACCCGCAAAGAAAAATATCAGCAAGGAAAACTCCGTAATTATCGCAATCTCTTTCCCTCTTGAATAATTATAACCATCTTCCTTCTCACTCAACAAAGCATATAAAACTCATAGACACTGTAAGATACCGAAAAAATAAAAGAACTTCACTAGTAGCAGTACTTTTAACACTTATTTTTCTGAAAATGGTACTTTTAACACTATTTATTCTGAACATCGGTACTTTAACACTAAGTTCTGGATAACAGTACTTTTAACACAATTTCTTCTGGATAACGGTAGGTACTTTAACAATATTTTTCTGGACTGTAGTACTTTAAACACAATTATTTTCTGTATAAAGGTAATTTTAACACTTTATTTTCTGGATAACGATACTTTTGACACTATTTTTTCTGGATAACGGTACTTTTAACACAATTTTTTCTGGATAACGGTACTTTTAACACTATATTTTGGAAAGCGGTACTTTAAACACTTTATTTTCTGATATCACCTTTAAACACTTGTTTCACTGTCTAAACATGCAATGGAAAGTGCAGTATTTCCTGAATTGATCTGAGTAAATAGGTTTGTTTCATTGTTTTAGAACTCTGTAGTGTAGTGTGAACTCTACGTTGGATTTCCAAATGAAATGGCGGACCGTTCTGAGGTCCATGTTGGGGTCCAGCACCTGGAAATATTACAAACTTGTATCAAGACAATTTTTTTAATTCACTATGATTTTCTCTTGTGTTTTGTGGGGATGATTTACTTTTTTTTTTTGGGTGGGGAAAATCATTCAATTTTCTCAAAGTAGTCCGGACTATGATCTATCTAAATTAAGTCTCTAAAATCAGGACCAACCTTCAGGGTATTAAACCGTTACCAATATGAAAAATAAAATATAGAATGGTTGGTTACATGTCTTTCTACAGACAAGACCCACTAAAAATTCGCTTGCAAGTTGCAACCCACCAATGGGTCTTAACCCATTTGGGAAACCCTGATTCAATGACTTCTCCCGCCTTACCCAAGGCGAGGGAGAGTGCGAGAGGGAGTGTCAGACTTTTACTGACTAAAAACCAACCCATTCCCTCTCCTGCTTTTCAAGCCGGAGCCCCGGTAAACCCGCTAGGTATTTATCCGGAACAAAGCATCACTACTGGGCCCCATCTGTGGTGGTCTGATGGCTCTTTGAGGCGCGCGCGGAACGCAACGCGCCGCACGCACGGGTCTGGTTTTGGTCGGGCGGCGAGCTACCCTTGCTCGTAGTATAGCTACATAGCATATTTCTTGTGGAAAAGCACCCCAATCCTATTTTTCAGGGTTCCATACCATTAAATAAAAAGACAGATCCCTATAGGCAGAGGTGCACATTATGGCACGTAATGCCACAGTGTATGTTGTAAGTCCCATGTAATAGGTGGTGAGCCTATTGCCATATACCGGGCACATTTCCAGACTCCGTGCTACTACTGAGAAATTTTCGAAAAACCGCACCTCTGCCTACCCCTTCGGGGATTAAATACGTGACGATATGTATGTATGTAGATCCTTATAGCACCATAAAATAATAGTTTACCTGATCACAGCACAGCAACTCGACTCGTTCCTCCGGCGCGTCGTTGCCGCTGTCCTCATTGGCGCTGGCGCGACCACTGCCCGCGCTCGCACCGTTCACGTCGCCACCACCGACGATCTTTTCCACCACGTGTTCAGCCACCTTACGGCATTGGATGAAGTCATTTGCTACTAGACGGTCCTGTAACATGTTATGACGTAGGTTATATCTTTTGTTTATGATATAAGCCGGTGTCGATCCGTCTGCTCGTTAAGGCAGATGGATTACGTGATGGTAAGCAATCGCCGCCGACCATGGACACCCCGCCCGAAACACAGAGGTGCACATTATGATACGTAATGCCACTGTACAATGTACACCCAATTTTCACTAATTGTTATATAAGTCCCTGTAATAGGGGGCGAATCTATTGCCATACACCGAACACAACTCCAGACTCCGTGCTAGTACTGAGAAACTGTCGAAAAATAAAAAAAAAGCCCAGTCATACTTTAGCCGACACGGGAATCGAATCTGAGATCCTTTGCCCGGCAGTCGCAATGGCGACCATTCGACCAACGAGGCAGTCATACATCCAAGCAGAGCAGAGAGTAAATAGCGTAACATATTTATAAAAATGAAACAAACCAATACCTTCTTTTGCCGATCCTGTTTGCTCTGACAGCTGGAGTGTGGTAGCAAATAGAAAGGCAATTTGTTCAGCTTGGGGGCCGCCATCTCTATCGCCACGTCCACCACCCACGACGGCACAGTCTCCACTAAGAGGTTGCCTTCTGTTTCCCCACCGGCATCACCAACCTGGAAACCATTGGAAATACATGGTGATACTCAATATTCAATACTTTATTGCTTTCCACATGCAAGGCTTAGGTGGTCAACTTAACTTTGACACAATGTGGAGGGTCCACATTGTGTCGACGCGTAGCGTTCCGCGCGCGCCTCAAAGAGCCATCAGACCACCACAGATGGGGCCCAGTAGGGCTGATGCCTGATCCGGAGCTGCGGACTACCTAGCGGGTTTACCGGGGCTCCGGCTCGAAAAGCAGGAAAAGGAACAGGGTGTTTTTTAGTCAGTAAGAGTCTGACACTCCCTCTCGCCTCGCCCAAGGTGGGAGAAGACATTGGATGATTTTCTCCACTCAAAAAAAAGCCACTCCCTGACACTCCTTCTGAAGTGAAGTGAACCAGTTTGTTTTATTTTGTTATCTGACTCAAGTTAAATTTGAAGCTTAAATATCGATATTCTTATTATATTACCTTGTAGTACTTCATCGATGTTTTGGCAAAGAATTCAAATTATTCCCTATCATGTTATACCTTATCAGAAAGCTGAAGAATTGTAGATATTTTAACGCACATTTGCAGAACAGTTGTCATAGATTTTTTTTTAAATATCTTACAAAGAAAAACAACTTATCACAAATTTATTTACTTTTTTTAACATTCGATCGTCTGCTACGACTCAGTTGGTACAGTTATTTACAGTTTTAGTTTTCTAAATAATAAAGCAACTAATCTACTACACAAAAAAAGCAAAAACAAAACAAAATTTAGCCACGAAAGACAAAACAAGGGAGAAATAGCCAAAAAAATGGGAAATTTTATCAAAAAAGTTAAAATGCCGATAATTTGAAAACGGTTAAGTTTGGGATATGGGGTCCCATGGTCAAATCAGTCAGGAATGATGTAAACTATCACGTCTTAAAGGATTTAGGTCGACTTACCCTTTAACCCTGTATATCAAATGAATAATTACAGTTATAAAATTAATTAAATTATCTAATTAATCAATTATGATATTATTACTTCCGTGAGACATACTAAATTAAGGGTACTTTTCTACCAAAATGTGGTATGCTATGTTGCTATGGATGTGTCCATCAATCATATTCATTGGTACACATAGCTTAACACTGATGGCTACAGACTCAGCTAAGCTATGTTTTTTATATGGAAAGATGCGTGTGACGGATGTGTGCTTTGGATGGCTTCCCTACTATCGGTACATCGTATAGTTACTCGAACTGCGCATCTTCCTCGCAAGGCTACCTAGCTTAGTGGTTATCAGTGGAATGCTCACATAGTTTCACAGCTTATTTATTACATCTTTGTAGCATAGTATATATCGACACGTCCTAAGTATAAGTAAGTAACTGAAAAAGTTAAATTTTACAGGAGAGCGAATTTAAGATTGCAAAAATTATAAATTGTCATATCTTTGTCATTTTAAGGATTTATGGTTTGAAATTTGGTAACTGAGTTTAAAATTAAGTACAGTTTATGTTTACAAGGAAATTTTGTTTGTAAAGGTTTATGGTTTTGTTTTATAACACATAGATAATTTTACTCCGGTCTTAGAATGTATCAAAATACTCTAACTGCCACATCCACACTTTTTCAATGGAATATTTATCGAATATTTTACGCGATATCCATGGAATAAGTAGTTAAGTGCCTAGATACATTTTACAATTAAAATTGAATCCAGTGTATAAATGTGTAACTACGTAGATACATATGTACCGGGAATGGCTAAAATTCCATAATAATTATCATTAGGACTTACTTTGTCTAGGTGACGAATAAATCTCATTTGGTGGTGACATGGTGAGATTCTGTCGCCTTTTATTTGCATTTTGCTTTAACGATACTAAGAATTTATAGCGTTCACTATATTAATAAAATATAACGCACCGCTCGCGCGTGCCGCTCGCTGTTACCGCGAAGAACTGAGCGAGCGGCAGATGCCCGCACCCCGCGTCTCGATCCCCCCGCGTACTACTATTTAACTGGAACTTACATATTTGTACGTTGTATTTATTTCCTAGCTAATTCAGATAAATACTTATGCGTCTGAAAAAAACCATGTTCGGCTGTTACAATTTTTTTGATATTTTTTTATTGGATAGATACAGGTACGTTGAAGCTAAAAATGCAATAAAAACCATTTCGTGTATCTGGCAGATACATACTTATACTTAGCGGGTGTCGATATAGCATTCTTAAATCGTTGTACTTTTCCAAATTCATCAGATTTTACTAAATGTTTGGTCAAAATAATGCCAGGCAAAAATACCACATGATTTTTCAGCCCTGTATATTACTATGATATGTGGTATGGGATCAGCTGATAAAGTAATTTTGACATTATTGTGTATTATACATATTGACAAACAACTACATAGGTAATAGAATTACTGGTTTTATTATTTTGTATTTAACACCAACTAGTTTGACTGATAAGAATTTAATAAATAAATAAATAGGTAACTAATAGACTAACCAATGTTTAATTGTTATTATCATTACAATAACGAGTGTTTAAATAGAACTAAATTAAATAAATCATTATACTAGCCGATCTGGTAGTCATTAGGGACAGTCACATTCCATAGTGGATGTTTTGTGGGAGCCTATATTTGGCTGTGGATGTTTTGTGGCTGATATGATTATATGGGTTCTTTTCCACCAGAGATGTACTATTCTATGTTGCTGTGGATGTGTTTGGCTTCCACACATCATATTCATTGGTACACATAGCTTAATACTGGTTGAAATAGACTCAGTTAAGCTATGTTTTTTAAATGGAAAGATGCATGCTATGGATGGCTTCTCTACTGTTGATACATTACATACTCGAGCTGCGCATCTTCCTCGCACGGCTACATAGCTTACTATATCAGTGGAAATTGTCACATAGTTTCACAGCTTTATAACATTTTCATAGCATAGCTACATAGCACATCTCTGATGGAAAAGCATACTAATGATGAATAATACTCACTTGCAATCTATAAAGAGTCCTTCCACCAACTTCGCTAAATATGAGAGGAGTGTGTTGCGGTACACTAAAGTAATTGTTCCCAATCACTCTCTGTCCCGCCTCGTTCACTCTATTCGGATGATTCCAATGATCCAAGAGGGCCTGCAGCAGTAGAGCTCCGAAGTTCACCTTCTGATCATTCTCCGTAGTTAATCCAGCTTCTTTTGCGCTCACCCATGCACTCAAACAATCTGTCTCGTCTTGACCCAAGTGTATTGTTAACATTCCTGTCTTCAAATCTACGTTGAACCAATTCGGTACGTAAACCATCTTAAATCGTTTCTTCACTTCTTCCTCATAATCTACTTCTCCTAAATCTTCTACTTTACAAGCTTTAAGCACATCATATAATGCTACGTTGTTTGCGGTATCCTTTGTTACCACATGTCTTTTGTCATTTAATACTGTGTAATGTTTGATCGCAGGTCCGCCAGGAATGTTGTGTAAAGGCTGTGTTTGGTACACATTGTTAGTATTATAATTATTCTGATTATACATGTCTAAAGAATTTAGTGGGGGCAGTTTCCAGCAACGGACATCGGATTCGGATGTCGACACCCAAACCCCACTTTGGTCCGCAGTAAAGCATAGTTTAAGTATAGGGGCAGTTTCTTCACATACTATCATAAAATTATCAGGGTTTCGTAACTCTGTTATAATGACTAGCCTGTCTCTTCCACCGGATATGATGTGTGAGAAGGTTTCGGTAGCTAACAAGGCCCATACAGCTTCGGAATGCACTCTTATGGTGGAGACACACCGTTGCTGTGATAGGGACCATAATTTAATTGTTCCGTCGGAGCTGCCCGATACACACTGTGTGCCATCTCTGCTTACGACTAAAGCTTTAACATTGTCCGCATGTCCTTTTAACTTCATAAGTCTTGAACAGTTTCTTGGATCCCACACACGGAGTACTTTCTCTGTAGAACCACTCACTAAGATCGTCCCAGGAGGGTTCATAGCCAAACTGTATATGGACTCCTTGTTGCCAACAAGACTTGATGTTGTTACAGTGTTGTTACTGGCCGTTAGAGCTGTCAATGTGTTTACGTCCCAAAGAAAGATTGCCCTGTCCAGGCCCGCGCTGGCGACTTGCTCCTTGTCCTTAGCGTACGCTAAAGTCCGTACATAGTCCTTATGAGTCCGTAAAGTCGACATACAAAAGCCTTTAGGGGCATTCCATACCTTTACAGTCGTATCCGACGAAGCGCTAATTAAGTTTTTACCGCCGCAACATAACACTATATCGTTCACCCAGTCGGTGTGGTGCTCCATACTCTGGATGTACCGGTCTTGGACTCCGTTCGCAGTACTCCACACACGAATAATACCATCCCTGCCGGCCGAATACAGTCTTCCCTGTATTGGATCAAGTTGCAGTGAACTAACACCATTTTTATGCCGTCGTTCCTCCTCGTCTCTGATCACGAACGACACTTGAGTTTTCTTACGCATCGTGCCCATTTTCCGACATTGTAAATTAGAATTTGACTAATATTTCTTACACTTTTGTGAGAATTATCGCAAAATTCTTGAGATTTGTTTCAGAATTGTTTGACATTTGCGTTTGACAGTTTGAGGAAAATGGCTGGTTGGCTACGATTGGTTGTAATTTCCTGCCGTGAGCGTAGACCAATCATAACGATTGTTTGACGCTGCGTTCATGAGAAATTGTATTTTTGATACTTAATACTTAATTTTTACAATTTCGAAGGAGTGTTTATAAATTCAGTGAAATAAACAAAAATAAATTAATTACCTTGTATATAAGTATAAAATATTTTGTTTTCATCATAAACTAGGTTTTATTTGCGATGTAGATGTAGTTGAATCTTAAAATACATAAAACAATTTCGCAAGCCCACAGTGTAAGATAAAAATCTCAATTTTGAGATAAAAAATAGAGTGTAGATAACAATATCTGTTGAATCTGCAATGGAGATTGTGGAGAGCTAGTAAATAAGTACGTTACCTACGTATGTTCATATTTTTAGTAGGAAGGTAGGTGAGATAAGCCTAAACATTTCAATCAAAATATTTTAAATGTTGATGTGCATTAGGCTTATAATACATACAAGAAAACCCATTATTAGTGTCAATGCCATTGATAAAACTGTTAGTTGGAGATTTGAAATGGAGTTCATTGAAATAAGAAATTGTTTACTTAGGTATTATTATAGTTTTATTTGCTAAAGAGCTGAGCAGTGTTGCTTTGACTATAAGGCAGGTAGGTCAATGCCAAGAAAAAAAAATAGCAACACTGCAGCATAGAATATTATAACACAGAGACTGCAATAGGCTCGCCCCCTAACAAATTGTCTGCCAATGTCGAATTCTGTCTAAATTTCGGCGTATGTAAGGATGTAACATGTTGTGTTTTTAATCTCTGTGTCGCCACACACAGATGCACTGGGGGCACTTAAAAATTAAGTAGGTATCCAAAACACAAGTCCGAGGAGGGGCAATGCTACCGATACGTTTTCTTTTTAATAGGAGAAATCAACCAATGAATTCTCCCGCCTTGGGCGAGGCTGGTCTGACTCTTACTGACTAAAACTGCCCCATTCTTAGTCCTGCCCTTCTAGCCAGAGTCCCAGTAAACCCCAGAACCACGGTAGGTAGTCCGCAGCTCCGAATGCTACCAATACGCCAATGAAAGACACCCTTGCCGTCCTGAACCTTCTTTGTTTTAAAGGTACAAATTCTTTCATATTTAAAACCGCTACGAAACTAAAAATAACAATCAACACAATAGAATAGCTGTAGTCTACACTACACCGAAAAAAAGACAATTAAATCAACCAAACAAAATAATCGAATGAACAACCAGAAGCAACTCACTACCTATAATTGTTCAATCGATTAAAAACTCGACTGCTGACTTTAATCGAGAAAGGATTGGCAACAAATCATCAAGATAAACAGTTACTGTAGTCGGAACGGCTTAATAAATTGTGTTGAACTTTTATCGATGAGAATGAACCTCGAAGTGAAATGTGGATTTAAAGAATCTGAGTGCTTCGATTGTTGTACTTTTTGTACGGGGTAAATTAATGTTTTTGCTGTTTTGTTGTGCTTTTTTTATTTGTACGGTTCGTTCTTTAAGCAAATCAAATGAAGAGATAGAACGAATAAAGGATTGTGGTTTTTAGTATTTAATATTTAATATATTAATAAACAGTAGGTAAATTTAAAAGTACCCTTAACCGACAAGCATGCATAAAAAGGCTGCTGATGAAGCAAAAGAAGTAAATAGGTATGTAAGATTCGTAGCAATTGGCGTTCCATTGTCTCTGCCTCTCTCTGTGGGAGACAGGCGTGAGGTTATGTATGTATGGAAAAGGTAGGTCTATCTCTAGTGCATTAGACCCACAGAAGTACCTAGGTTTTAAGCGGAAGAGGGGCTCAAAGTCACTCAAACACAAATCATGGTATCAAAATTAAATATTCATAGGAAGTTAATTAATATCTTAAAATAAGATAACCACAATTTAGATATGCATATAATACTAATAATCTTGTAATGCATTATTTAATTATTAATATCTTAGAATAACAAATCATCAAAACAAACGACCAATGCCTGCCGTAGTTTTCATAGCAAAGATTCTATTACATTCATTGCTATTAATTACCATCAGGCGTTTACTTACAGCATTTAATTTCACGTAGTCACTATAAAACCTTAAAATATTCAAATATAAATCCGAAAATCCAATCACACAGTACATTTAATGGTCCCTAGATAGGCATCGATTCGTTATGCGCACTTACAAAGAAATAGTAAGCAGTAGTCTTTTTTCCGCTCGAACAAATCTTAAGGGCATACTATATTTTGCGCGTATTGTTATTCTAAGGTGAAATGGCTTCTTTCCTTATATCAACTGTTATCTTGTTGGATAAAAGTACACGAATTGCGAAAGGATATCCTTGAATCCTTTTTAGCTTACGTAAAATTTATTAGTTTTTTTTCTGTAGCAGTTCGTTCTAGTATGTTACCTGTGGCAGGATTTCGCGAATGGAATGTGTTTATGAGAAATAGTTTTAGTGAATAGATTATATTTTTTTAGGTCGTCTCGGGACTGTTTGTTGACTTAGATATGGTACCTAAATGTTAGGTATAAGGATAATATTAGCTAGGTACTAGTTTTTTGCTAGAGTTGGCCAGACTGGGGGGAGACTACCTCCTAAATTGAATGATTATAAGAGCGAGGAGTCTAAAGTTTGATTCCCGTTAAGCATTGTTTTTTCGGTTTTTCGAGAATTTCCAGATCCGATGTAAAATGACAATCGCCTCCTGTTACAAGGGACTCATAATATGCGCTATGATTTTTGACACTCTTGGTGAAATGTGCATTACAAAATTATATCCCTTTTTTGAGGAGGGGAAAATAATTCAATGACTTCTCCTGCTTTGAGACTCTCACTGACTAAAAAGCACCCTGTTTCTACACCTGGTTTTCGAGCCGGAGCCACGGTAACCGGATAAGTAGTCCGTAGCTCTGGGTCGGGCATCAGCCCTATTGGGCCCCATCTGTGGTGGTCTGATGGCTCTTTAAAGCGCGCGTGGAACTCGATGCGCTGTACGCACAGAGAACGGGTCTGGTTCTGGTCGAGCAGTGAGCTACCCATGCTCGCCTACCTAACCTATATAAAACCTATAGAAATATTATGTAACTTACCTATGTAACCTACCCACCTAAAGCATAATAATAAAGTATAGTACCTACCTATACAAATAAAAAGTGCAAATAAAGGGGTTTGAGTAACTTTGTATGGACTTGTGGCGTCATTTTTTTTTTCAGCGGCCACCAATAATTTTCATGTTACTTTGTTCTGCTGTGTTCATTACACATATATGTTCAATTATTTTTATCCTAAGTTATATCAAAGCTGAGATATTTGAGTTTGAAGAATTTAAAAATGTAGTCTCTATAAATACTTCAAATACCGTCCTGTGTGAAAAAAATCTTAGTTATTGTATATTATTAGAAGATTGATATTAGTTATTGGCTTTACTGTTTCTCGACCCCTCGTCTGTCAATGTGACATTAGTATTGGGCCGTAGGAAATAATAAAAACACAGTATTATACCTTATTGCATTTATTACATGATTTTTAAAAACAGATTTACATGTTAACTTTCTTCGTTCATTTCGTTCTCAATGTCATGTCGAATAATAGTATCTAAAAATTGTGCCGGCGGAGTCAGATTATTTTGATATCTGCCCCATCCCATGTACCATATAATGGACATTATATGCGAACAGCAGCCTGTCAAATTATACGATCTACGACGAGTGCCGCCAACACGATTTAAGCTGCGTCGGCAATAGATACAAAATGCACCGTTATTTTATTTTTATTTTTTTGTACGCTGGGTCTGTCCGATTCATCTACGTCACTGTATTTGAATTATTTTATTTAGCATTCCTAAAAAAATATGGCAGACACCCAAAAGAGTGCAATAACATTTAATAACTTCTTCGATTTCAATGACCAATATAAAACCAAATATCTCAGTTCCGATATGGTTTAGAAAAATATGGTCATAATAGGTTTTGATCGCTGTATTCTGTTCTTTCATAATATTTAAGTTTCATCACTGGCCGCTCAACTTCAAAACGACGCCAACTTTACCCAAACCCCTTTATCACGATTATCTCAATTACTTGCCCACTCCATAAAAAAAAAAACACTAAACTGCAACCGCTCCAAAACCCACTTCTCACACACACCCACACACACACACAAACAAATCCCAAACCGCCTATTTCAGCGTCATCATTGAAACCGTTCACACTTGGATTCACAAATTAAATGAATATCCACCATGAGAGTTTATGAACTGTAATAATTTATGACCGGCCGCAATCAACAGTCGTGACATAATTACTATTAAGCCCAATGCTGGACTCCTGGGGATATAGTTGGGAATGGGAGCTATGGCATTGTAATGGGAACATCGACTAATCGGTGTAAATGCGTGTTGGGAGATTGGTTTTGGCTAGTGGTTAGATTGGGGTGTGAATTGAGTGTTAAAAAAAGATATTTCAAGATATGTACTCTGAGTTTGTTTCGGCATTTCTTCTCAGAGTAGTCCGATAGGAAATGCCGGCCTCATCTAGTTATTTAAGAGATTGACGTGTAAAAGAGTTACATTGTAACCCATTTGCAAAATAAATATCATTTATCATTTATGTACATTGTACATCCTTCATAATTTTTAATGTTTGATCATTGTGGTTAGTAATGGATTGGCAGGGTATAAGTATAGATACCCGGAGCTGCGGACAACATTACAGGTTACCGGGGCTCCGGCTCGAAAAGCAGGAGTAGGAACGGGATGGTTTATTAGTCAGTAAGAGTTTGACACTCCCTCTCGCCTCGCCCTAGGTGGGAGAAGTCATTGGATGATTCCCCCCCCTCTCAAAAGGGTTAATGCAGTCTATGATGTGTGTGATTCGATTTAGTTAAAACTGTGCAGTTCGACTGTATAGGTAAAAGTACACAATTAAATTGTTTGTAGCCGCTGGATGATTTTCACCCTTTCAAATAAAAAAAAAAACAAAAAGTGGTGTATATTTTTTTTAATATTAATGTGATAGTGTGATGTACCTATATCTGAAATGAAAAATAGACTTCTATTAAATTGATACGAATATTTAGTCCACAACGGATGCCTTTTAAAAAATATTTGCAGTGCATGTTTATATTTCAAATATTTACATTTATTTATACAAAAGGCACGTTTATAAATAGAAAAACATTTAATATTCAATACTTCCAAGAACTTTCGGAATACCAAAAAAAGCTACATGGTTTCTATGTCCGAATTTTGAATCAAAACCTACCTAACCCCACCGAAACGGAGCTGCGGATTACTGGGGCTCCGGCTCGAAAAACAGGAGTAGGAACGGGGTGGTTTTCAGTAAGTAAGAGTCTGACACTCTCTCTCGCCTCGCCCAAGACGAGAGAAGTCATTGGATGATATTTCCCCGTTAAAAAAGTCCTACTGAAAATCTCGATATATCGTACCCCCATGAGCACCTCTGCCTAAATATTCCTTCAAGGTTAAAAGACGCTAAGTATGACCCTAATGTTTAACTCAGAACAGACAGATAGATATCGATTATACCTCTTAATCGAGTTGTTAATTCAATCGATTAGTCGAATCGACAATTGATTTGTTTGGATAACAGTTACCGATTGGGAATTTATGTAGATTTGTGCCAATTAGAGGGTATTATTCAGGCTATTCAGTGTTATGTGTATAGAGTTTAGGTATTAATGACTGATTGTCTCGTTTATTGAGTGATTAGAAGTGCGAATAATGAGCTGTCTTAGCTTGGATTCCTGGATTAACTGTTTTTTATTTTACTTTTTATTCTTAGGAAGGTTTACAGATTAATTACGTTTTAGAAAAGAATATACAAGCCTCCGCACTATATAATCACACATCTGTATACGAGTATATTATTAAAAATGTGAAAGTTTGTTCGGATGTTTTTTCCATCAATCACGCTGAAATTATTATTATATGCGCTTTGCCTACTCTTAAATAACCTATTCACTTCCTTGTTTAAGTACACCATATTGTAGCCTTCTGGGAAAACCTCGGCAGGGAGCGCATTCCACAATCGAGGGGCCGTGGGAGGAAATTCCTCTGGAACCGAACTGTACGGGACCATTTCTCATTTCTGTTCGGGCTCCAATGTGTAAGCGTGAACTCCCTGTTGATCACGAGCGGTGCGATAATAGAAAGTGGCCGTGGGCATCGTCGAATACGTCACATCTCATGACAATTATATGTATAACTAGCTTCTGCCCGCGACTCCGTCCGCGCGGATGTCGGTCTTCGCGTGGAAGTTTTATTTCTCAATTTTGAGTAACTGTGAAAATGACATCTTATAAATATCTATTGGACCCAAATACGGCAAGGCCCATAATAATTAAGGAGATCCCTCTATTGAGCTACTGCTGTTGAGCAGAATAAAACTGAAAAATAAAGTTTTTTTTTCTACGTATTTTTCCAGGATAATAAGTAACCTATTTTATGTCCAGGATAATAAGTTAATTATACCAAGTTTCATCGAAATCAAACCGTTAGTTTTCACGTGATGCCTGAACATATATAGACAGACAGACAAAAAAATAATAATCACATATTTGGGTTTGGTATCGACCCAGTAGCACCCTGCTATTTATTTTTTCTATATTTTCAATGAACAGAATTGACCCTTCTACAGATTTATTATAGCCCGCGACTTCGTTCGTGTGGAATAGTGACTTCCGGCAAATTTTTGGTTTTAACCACATAGTTCCCGATTTCGCGGGATCTCTTCAAAAATGAGATGTGGAAAATATTCTAGGGAACTCCTCAAAAATCAACATAATGAGCTCTGCGTTTGAATTTAATAGATGTATACTCACTTAGGGCATTGAAAAAATTGTTTAAAAACGGACTTAAACTAAAGAAATATTATAATCTTTCCGAACTTAAGATGAAAACTAACTTAAAACTAAAGAATTAAAGAAAGCTACGAATTACGAATTTATAACAATTAAAAAAGAAATTATATTACAACCTATCCTCAATGCTATAATACCAAGCCAAACCAAGCTTAAACTAAATAATTTAAAAGAAACGACTTAAATCTAATTAATTTATAAATTATAGACTTACAATTTTATTAAACAAACTAACTACAGTAACTACTAATAATCGATATCAAACTAAACCTACGTTAAATAATTTAACCAGGAAAACCCAACAAATAAACTTTTTAATAGACAAATACAACGAAACCAATTTAGAATAAGCAGGACCACTGCAGACAAATAATCATACGACTTATAGTACACTATTTCCACAACAGTACCGAAGCGCTCGGCCGATACCCAACAAATACTAATAATAAAAACGATAGAAAACAAATAAAAACTATCCTATGTCCTTTCTAAGGTTCTAAACTATATCTGTACCAAATTTCAACCAAATCCGTCAAATAGTTGCGGAGATTAATGGTATAAGCATAGAATGTTCGACGTGATTCTTTAATTTGACATAACTTTTTTATTTATGAACCGATTGACATGAAACAAACACTAAATGTAAATTTAAGCATCCCACAATATATTCGTGAAAACCGCATCCAACTCGGATCAGCCGTTTCTGAGATTAGCGCGCACAGACGAACAGACAAACAGACAAACAGACAAACAGACAAAAAAAAAGTTAATTACATTTTTGGGTTCGACATCATGTCGATGTCGAACCAGGAGAAATAGCAGGGGTTATTGTTATGTAACAATAACCCCTGCTATTTTTTTTATTTTTATTTTCAATGTACAGACAGCACTTTTCTACGATTTTATTATATGTATAGATAAAAAGTGTCTACCTATCATGTAGTTTGATATTGTGGTTAGTACTGGGTAAGTGGCTAAAGTTTCAAGTGTCTATAGGGTACAAAATTTTAGTGATTTTGCGTATGAATCACCCAAAAGTCTTCTCCAGTCAACAAAATAACTGCTGATCAGCTCTCTAGTAAATTGGAGCTCCAGCCAACTTGATTTGAATTCCAATCTCTGTGAATATTGAAGATTCCAGTTTAAAGTTTTGATAATTTACTCAATTTACTTGAGAAAATGTCGATTTCGTTTGTTTTTGTTGGTCTGCGCTAGTACTCGTATCGTGTTCTGTTTGGTGGTCTTAGGATATGATCTTTAGGTTAAGCTTTATGTTATCAGATTTTTCAGTCAGAAATTTATTTACTGCTCGAATAGTTATTGAATAGCAATTTCCTTTGCTATAGCACATTATTGTATCAAATAAGGGTTTTGTCAGCAGTAGGACAGTTACAAGTCGTAAGATTATTTAATTTTAGACACCACTGACAAACCGTGAAGAAAAACATCGCGACGATACCTTTTTTTAGGGGCAAAATTATCCAATGACTCCTGACTATCTCGCCTTGGGTGAACCGAAAGAGAGTTTCAGACTCTTACTAACTAAAATCCATCCCGTTCCCAGTCCTGTTCTTCAAGCCGAATCCCTGCGTATCGTGGCAAAACCTGGACTTATAATATTTGATTATAAGTTTAAAAATACCGAGTCGCATTGAGCAAGGGTGGTGATTAATGTTTAAACCTTCTTCGTATGAGAAAAGGCCTTTGGTCAACACTGGCCACTTATAGACTGTTGATGTTGATGTGTGTGAGAACATTACAGACTGAAAATGATGATTTGTAGTGACTCATCTAACGATAGCTCAATAAACCAACATACATAGATAGATACTCGAATCAAATACCACACATTAAATTCAAAAACCTTTCGACGATATGATATCGATAACCGCAAACGATACTCGATTTTTGAAATCGAGATATCTCGATTATTATCGTGCAGCGATGAACCGACTGCAATCGTTTAAATTGAAAAAGCGCTTCAGCGCTCATATGTACACTAGGAACAGCAGTAATGTATTGCTTGCTTTCGATTTTTTTTTCCGAAATAGTGTTTTAAAATTTTAATATCAATATTAAGTTTTCTAGTTGTACCTAATGATTACATTTTTTTTACATATCCGTATATTTACTCGTTTTTATTTCATCTATAACATTGTGCCTCCTATATATCAAAGGACATAAGAATAGGGCTGATGCCCGACCCGGAGCTGAGGACTGCATAGCGGGTTACCGGGCTCCAGCTCTAAGAACAGGAATAGGAACGGGGTAGTTTTTAGTTAGCAAGAATCAGACAATCCCTCTCGCCTCACCCTGGGTGGGAGAAGTCATTGGATGGTTTCTGCCCTTCAAAAAAAGATCCATGACAGTCATCCGTTCAATTAAACTGTACCTACAGTTTTATCTATTCTTAACTAAATTCAGTTAAAACTGTCCAGTCTAATCATCATAAGGCGTGTAGCCGCTATTAGAGCCACATTTCTATCACCACTTTGTGCAATAACAGGCTAAAAGTTAGTGACATATCTAAATATAATCAAACCCATATTGGATAGCGCGAACATATCTCACAGTTATAGCTGTCATATGTCTTCGAGCGTTAAGGAAAAGAGTGACTTCTGAGCTCTTCCAAATATTTCGGCGTTGTGGATATGATTTTTGGCGTTCCGTATCGGAAAATGTTAGTTATAATGGATCTGTTTGTTGTAGTATCAGGCGTTTTCTTATCTGAAAAGACTAGCAGAGTCGCCAGTTATGTAATGGAGTCTCATTTATAAGAGAGACTGCATCTGTTGAGAGTGGAAAATCATCTAATGTCTTCTCCCAACTTGGGTAAGGCTAGGGAGATCCTATGTCTAACATTCGTAAATCATATACAATGTGATAGGCGTGGGACTTCTAACCCGTTAAGGCTGAGTACTACATCTAATTTTATCGACAAAAATAATAATATGGGGGGTTGAACCCCTAATTGAAAATATTGAAAAATAGTGATTTTTTCGGTAAAAATAATTCACAAATGATTTTTTTTCTCACCAAAACATTATCAAACATATGAAAAAAGTAATGAATTAGTTAGCCAAGGTTATTAGCTACCGTTTGTCGTTTTTTTTTTGTTTCTACGACGCATACAACCTTTGATATCAAAAAAAGTAAAAAAAATATTAAAATAGCCATAACTTTTAGGGGGAGGGGATTCGACAACTTCGACCCCCGACTTTTGTCGATAAAATTAGGTGTAGAACTCAGCCTTAACGGGTTAGAAGTCTCGCCCCTATCACATTGTATACGTAAATACATAAAGAAAGATTTAAGCGTAAAGTGTAAATGTGGGAGAGCCATGCTACGGTACGGATGGCGGCCCATCCGTACTCTAGAGCTCGACCGTAGTGATACCACGGCCTCAATGAAAACCGATGTTAAACAACGCCTACGTTGAGTTTCGTTGTGAAAGTGAGGTTAGTGGAGGCCCAATTACCTCCCTTCCTACTCTTCCCAATCCCCAATTCCTCAAGAACTGTTAAATTCTTTACCCCCAAAAAGACCAGCAACGCACTTGTAACGCCTCTGGTGTTTCGGGTATCCATAGACGGCAGCGATTGCTTATTATCAAATGATCCGTCTGCTCGTTTACCGGCCCTACAATAAAAAAAGTAAAGAACCCAGTACATATTTAGCATTTTTATTGCACGTTAACAGTTTAGTGAGTCGAGAAGTGGTCCTTCTGAACAGATTGGTCCTTTTGATCTATAAGTACTTGTGAGGATATTACTTTCCTTTAAGTTTAATACAAACCTTTTCCTTTTTTAGTAGTTGTTTCAATATAATGGTAATATCTTTTTATTATTGTTTTCTTTTGGTTTTAGTTGTAGCTATTTTTGGTCCTTCGGTCTGCGCGTGGGATTCAGGTATTCAATTCAATCTGAATATTCAATTTATGGGATTCAAGGCAAAGAAATAACCTGATAATAAGCCACTAGCGTCGCTTATGTACCATAGACACTTGTAATTACAGATGAGTTACATTTGCGGCGGTTAACTTTTAAAGATTGGGATTTCGATATTCAAATCTTCTATAATAATTTTATTGGTCCTTTGATCTGCACATAGGATGGATTCTAACGCGCGAAATTTAGTTGTTTTGTTATTGTGATAAAAATAAAACTAATGACTAAACAAAAAATGTTTCTTTGGGAAAGTTGTTTGTAGTCATGAGTAAAATCACGTGTTTAAATATCGGTCACTAATTATTACTAGTCACCCTATATAAGTTACACAAATCCGCGAATCTAATGTATTTACCAAGTCTTATGTTTGTTGTTGAATTGTTAGATTCAATTATTTGTAATGGCTTCTCTTGTCACCTTGAGCTTAAGCTTCAAACGATTGTATTCATCAATTCGAAGCCACGGATGTAATAATGTGAGCTATATGCTAGATATGCTAATTCATAGCTAAATTTGATATTAGACGTGAATTTATATGGTAGTAATTACATTTATGTTGACTAGACGCCAAAATGTGGGAGGATTTTTATTAGTATTTTATTTTTTCAATTATATGTATTATACGTGCAACTGCAGGACAATTAGGGTTCTCGGGTTCGATTCCCAGGTCGGGCAAAGTATTACTGGTTTTTTTTTCAGTTTTTCGAATATTTCTCAGTAGTAGCACGGAGTCTGGAATTGTGCTCAGTATATGGCAATACTCACCCCCTATTACGTGGGACTTCGTTCTTTTCGATTCTTAATATTTGGTAGATTCCTCCATACCTTGGAAAATGTGGAGGAATCAACAAGGATGTTACTTATGCTGTATGTACAAATAATTTCAATGAATTTATTTTATTTTATGTTTAAAATTTCTACTCTATGTAGAAGCCACGAAGAAAACGCGAGCGTATTAAAAGTACATTAAAGTCCACAATTAAAAAATCTGTAGCTTAATCTAGCTTCATAGTATCTTTGACAACACATCTACATATAATCCTCAAGGAATTAACGTAAAACACGTTACGTACTTACATCTCGACACAATTCGATTACATCAACAACAACAATAGTCGATAATAAATGATGTTTTTCCACCCTTTCTCGTTTAAAAAAGCAATTGTGTACCAATATTCGATACCTACACAAGATTATTCGATTATGTCGTATCGAGAAAGTAATCGATTAAAATCTAATCGAGTCCCGCTCGTAGGTGTGAAAGTAGGTTAGAGTTTATCGATTAGGTAATGGTACTAAGTTGGGCGTGTGGTCCTAAGTTTGATTCTGAGTTAAGTATTAGTGACCTGTTTACTTGGGCCTGCATGTTAGTTTACCTTTAACTTAAGTGGTTGGTAAGTATGAGGTGTATTGGAGAGGCCGTGCTTGATGTAATTAAGTTAGGTTAGGAATGGCTATTACCTGCCTATCTAGTATCTGGGTATTTCTTTTTATTAAGGGTTAAGTCTATATTTCATTTTATATACTTACTGTAGTCGTGGTGTTTCTCTTGGCTTATATTTTACTAGTCAAAATCTATGATTTTGCTTATGTTAATTAATTGTAATTCAACCCACTAAGCAGTCAATTAATAGATAATGTCAATTCGAAACATTCCGTAGTGAGCTCGATCGCATTTTCGCCCGTCATCGGTCGAGATTATTCTCACAATTGACTATTACAGAATAGAGTAGTTGTTGAGTAACAAAGAAAAAAAAAACTACAATAAGAGAAGTGAAATACAAATCTTTTATGTAAAGCTAAAAATAAAATAACTAGGTACTCTACGCACCCACCTTGTCACATTTAAAATACATAAAATTACACCTTTCAATTTACACAGAATTTCACACAAAATTGAATACAACCAGACGATTCTCACACAATTTAATTTAAAAAAGTATTATGAAGAACTATTTATAAACATGCGATGGTATACACGGCCACATATTGAGGTACAAAGGACCAGTTTATCATGGTCTTACTTTGTATGGTCTTTCCTTACATTCGACGGTCAGTTTATACTGGTTTGTTTAGTTTGATGAGTAGCCCAGTGTATTTCGCTCAGTAACAAGCTTTATTCACTCGTTTGTGTATAATGGTTACCCTCTTTTTTGATCTGTCGCGTGGAAGAAATTTCGCCCATAAGGACCAAATATGTAGCACAAAGTATGTACCTGATCCTGGTACTCGTTTGGTCCTTGCGTCCTATAGAAAAAATTATAAGTATTTGTGAATATTTATGTTTTTTCGCTAAGTGTTAGTCGTGGTTTTGCTTACTAGACAGTTGAGAATTTGACTAAACATTATGTATTTGTATTTAAATCATTGTGAAAGTAATCAGAGCTGCACATATTATGTCAAATCAAAAATCCAAAGCATTTATTTCAATTTAACTATTATTAGCTATGCATGAAACATCAACAATTAAATAGTCTGTTAGTCTGTCTGTCAGTCTAGGTACTCGTTCCAAATTGTAGCTTCGAATGGAGAAGATAATTATTTATTTTAGGCTTTTCAACAATAATTACTTACGCTATTAGATTATAATTTGTACATTAATAACTTACGTCTAAGCGCCTCATCACTTAAAGAAAAGCACAATGTCTTTATAATAACTATCCTGAAGATTATAACACGCACAGTTTACTATTTATAAAATGAGTCAAAAGTAATAAGAGATGCCATACACCGAACGAGTCTAGACTTTATACTACTAATCAAGAAATGACTCAGACACCGAAAAATTTTAATAAAACCTTGTTTTATCCGGAGAATGAACATTTATTTTCCTATAAAATGAAGCCTACATGATTATTTCTCTTTTTGCAGTCCTTATAATACGGTAGTTTCCATTTATATAGTCGACTTCAAATCATGTACGGTACTTTTTTATTGAAATGTTGAAAATTATACTTTTCTATGAATTTTGTAGATCTCTACTTATGACGTCAACTAATATTTTTTGATTGACAAATAGCATACTTAGTTCTCAAAAATGCGCTAGAAAAAAAACAGTTTTTTTTTACATTTGTTGTGTCGATGTTTGGCCACTATCACACCTGATGGTAAGTGATGCGGCCTACAATGGAGCACGTTTGCCCATAATTAAGCAACCTATTCATTCGGGCTTTAAAGATACTCAGGTTATACCCAAAAAAATTAAAGTACAATTATTTTGGGATATTAATATATTGTATAGTAAAGTAAAAAAAAAAAAAAAAATTTACCTCAGAAACTACACAATTATATTCACACACAATAAAAAATCACGTCAAATCACTGTTCAATTTTTAATACCAAACAAAAGGACAAACGCACACATATGTATGTATAATATTACTACAGAGGGTAGTACTATGAGTATAACGCTTAACTGAGTTCCAATGGAAAATAGTACTCATGTACTGAACTAGTTTTCCAAAGAAATGTTTGCAAGTAAATTAAACTTTGTATGTACATACGTATGTGTGTTATTATTATATTTTTATAATGGAAATGAGCAATTCGTATCGTATTGTCACGCTTTTTATCCCCGAAGGTGTAAAGGTGCATATTACGGCACGTAATGGCCGCTATACAATGTACACAACGTTTTTTTTTTAAGTGGGGAAATTCATCAACTGACTTCTCTTGCCTTGGGCGAGGTGAAAGGGAGTGTCAGACTCTTACTGACTAAAAACCACCCCGTTCATCCTCCTGCTTTTCGAGACAGAGTCCCGGTAATCTCGCTAGGAAGACCGCAGCTCCAGAAAAGTTAAACCTGATATTTTATAAGGGATTCGAACCCAAAGTTTACAGCATTAATACTAAAGAAAACTCAACGAGATAGTCAAATATAACAATAAAAAATCTGCGACAAACAACATTAATTATAGTTCACTTCAACTAAACTAGATGGCGCCACTAGTACTAACTTAAGAAAAATTAATGTTTCATCAAAACTTGTGCAGTATACAAGACTAATTTGACTGCGACAGTTTCCATCTCACTCTATTTATAATTATTAGAACAAGACAGCGATACATTAACGTTATGTTGATGAGATGACACAATGTTATTCAAAATGAAATCTTAATAAAACGTTGCTAAGGTCGTTGATGGTTTGTATAAATTATTCAACATGCTATGTATTCTCGACTCTTGTTTGCTCTGATACAGTAAATTTGTATTCAGTTTGTTGCCTGTGCAGACGAGCGACTATTGCGTTATTATCTAAAGGTTAACTGCTAAACATAAACCTCCCAAAAGGTCTTCCGAATCGGCTGGTGTTGAAAGCGACCTGCAACCAGTGATACTTTTTTTAATAATTACCTATATCCTTTATAAACTTTCTACTACCTAATGCCAGCGCTTTTTCTCGTATTCCAAGGACAAACAGTAGTTAATTAATGTGTAATTTCATACCAGGATGGGATAGCATAGGAGAGGATATACATAAGTCGATTGATCTGTACCCTTAGTACGAGTTTTCATTACGTTTAAAGTAATCGAAACAAGAGGGCGTTCAAGCCAGTCAATCAAGCGCCGAACGCGCTCTCGTTTCGATTACTTTAAACGTAAAACAAACTGATAGAAAGAATACTGATTTCCGGAGCAGCGGACTCCCTAGCGGGTTACTGGGGAACCGGTCGAAAAGCAGGAGTAGGAACGGGGTGGTTTTTAGTTAGTAAGAGTCTAACACTCCCTCTCGCCTCGCCCAAATCGAGAGAAGACATTGCATGATTTTTCCCTCTTAAAAAATGGATAGGTTAGTTAGCCGGCCAATCAGACGTTTCGGTTATTTTAAACGTAAAGTAAACTAAGGGTACTGGAAGTCAACAACAAACTTTTGTCCTCAGCAGACAAAAGTCGCATGTCTACACAAACCCTTCTTAGTACAAGGGCTTCCTAGAAAGATCGTGACAAAACGTGCAACAATATTGCGTGATATTGCCACGGTATTTTCTGCGCTATGTCGTGAATTATAAACACTATTTTTGCTTTCTTGTTTATTTGTTTGAAAAATTGAGTCGGAAAGGTGACAAATATGATATTATCATGTCCTTGTTGGGCTAGACAGAGATGTTCTTTGTACATATTTTTTTTAGTTGTATTTTTTTTATTCGATATAAACTAATGCTTGACTACAATCCCACCTGATGGTAAGTAGTGATGTAATCGTTGATGGTGAGGCGCACTAGTTTATTAAGAGCCTATTCACTCTAGACTTGAAGATAGGTAGGTATTGTAGGTATCAGTATAATTTCTTTTTTTAATGGGGGAAAATCATGCAATAACTTCTCTAGCCTTGGGCGAGGCGAGAGGGAGTGTCAGACTCTTACTGACTAAAAACCATCCCGCTCCTACTCCTGCTTTTTAAGCCTCCGGTAAACCCGTTAGGTAGTCCGCAGCTCCGGATAGTATAATTGTATTTTCTATATAATTATGTACATACATACATACATACATACATACATACATACATATCGTCACGCCTTTAATCCCCGAAGGGGTAGGCAGAGGTGCACATTATGGCACGTAATGCCACTGTACAATGTACACCCACTTTTCACAATTTATGTTGTAAGTCCCATGTAATAGGTGGTGAGCCTATTGCCATATACCGGGCACATTTCCAGACTCCGTGCTACCACTGAGAAATTTTCGAAAAACCGAAAAAAGCCCAGTAATACTTTGCCCGACCCGGGAATCGAACCCGAGACCCCTTGTCCGGCAGTCGCACTTGCGACCACTCGGCCAACGAGGCAGTCGAATCTTACACACCTCTTTCGCTTCATCAACAGTCATCAGTCTTTTCATGCATACTCGTCGGTTAAGGGTACTTTTAATTAGACTTTCCATAAATAAAAATAGATTACATAACGAAAAACATTTTAATTTTCACCCTTAATGACATAATTATCCCATCGACATACCTATTAACCCCTTTTAGCTAATCGATATTAAACTTTATTCCTATGCCAATAGATTACAAAATACGATAATGAGACATCGCGTATGGGTAACTAATTAATGTCAAGTAGCACTTGTCTACAAATCGATTGACGGACCAAAGTCTAGTACAGAGCATGTAAAGCTATACTTATCTGTCAAATTGTTTAAAGGATTTTCGACCTTATCATAAGATGGTAGAGGTGAAAATGTTTTGGAGATGTGTAGGGTAGGTTGAAAAGCTGGTGTCTGGTATATGTGAAGTATGAATGAGGTATTGTAGGTACTAATTGTAATTATAGGTTTAGGCGATGTGTTTGTTATTATTTAGACTCATTCATCAGAATTTCTATTGTATTGTACTGGATAATCTCTGAAATGGCTGAACCGATTTTGACGGGAATTTTATTGGCAGGTAGCTGATGTACTAAGCAGAGGAACCTGTGCTACTTTTATTCTAGAAAAAAAATATTATTGAAAAATATCAAAGGCACTATATTCTGTCAGAGGCCATTTATATTCTACGTGGTAGAAGTCATGGTCAATTAATTCTAGATAGTTTAGTAACTAGACTATTAATAGTTAATTCAAAGTCAAATCATTCATTCCAATTAAACCATAAATAGGTGCTTTTGAAATGTCAACAAGTACGTAACAAAACATTATAAACGAGATCGGAATTTGTTTAGCCCAATAACTCCAGTACATTGCTCCCATAACCGCATGCCACCCATAGATTGATGAGACAAAACCCCGCCAATACCATTCACTACACACAACACACTATTTCCCAACCCTCAATTTACCCTAAGGGTAAATGTATCAATATGGTAAAAAAACTTTTTTTTTACACTAAAACTTTACCCCCAAGACCGCTTCTCAAAACATCCGATAGAGGTCGTAGCGACATTACGCACAGTCGTAGATACGCGTCCGTAGCAGCACGACGTAGCACTCGTAGCGGTTCGTAGCGGCTCGTAGCGGTTCGTAGCCCGTAGCACGGACTTCGTTAGTGTTCCTAATTCGAAGAGTGTGACGTGTTGTGTGACAGATGTGGTTTTTTTTTTAAGTGACGCAAAGGCGAGTGTACTTTTTAATGCCAAGTGAGAAAGTTAAGGAAACTTCTACGTGAATATTTCTGAGTGCTCTGTGAATAGAAAGTTTTGATTTTTATTTATTTATATTTTTTTTTTCTTTTGACGAGTTTGTGAATATTCAAGGCATTTCGGTGTCGGATAATGTGTTGAGTGGTAAGTTGGAATTCTTAATTTGATTTTCTTGACGTTCCATTTTTAAATGAAGTTGTTTGAGAGTTTCATCTGAGTGTTCCTCGAATTTTTAGTACTTTTGACAGTTGTACGTAATTTTGACGAGATGGTTTTACGTTGAAATGAGTGAGTGAATATTTTAAACATATTTTTAGATGAAATAAATTATAATTAGTTGGTGTCTTGACTAATACGAGTATTGTGATAGGCTGATATAATCATTTGAGTGTTAATTGGAAAATTAATTATCATTATTAACATAAAAATTTAAATAAAGTAGCCGTAATTTCAACATTAATTAAAGCTGTTTCTTTATGCGGTATAATATTTCAGAATTGTTTATTTTCCAATTTCCTCTGAATTTTTGCCGGAGGCTTTTACGAAAAGGAGATATCTGGTTACATTTTTGATTATTTCTCTCTTAGTCAAATATCTATATTGGTGAAGTAATATTTTTAATTTCATGAGAAATATTAATAGTATTATTTAAGTGTAGTATGCTAGGTATCACTTACCGTCATGCTGTATATTTTAATTAACATTTTTGTATTAAGTTTCGTACCAAAATGATTTTATTTCTGTTAGTACTTGAAGAAAATACCTTTAATTTTTTTAGTTGGTAAATGTTCAATTAATTAACATTTTTACGCACAACATTTTTATCTTAATTACACATTTCTTACTTTTATTTTTAAGCTTCATCTATACAGATTTGAGATTATGTTAAATATCTTGTACACCACTATCATAGAGATTTTTTTAATATTATCGAATACGAACTGAACTATCTTTATCGAACTTACCACCTCTGTTGAAGAATTGTCAAAAATTTAAAATTATTCCCTCGATAAAATTCATCTGGCGCTGGATAATTCAGCCCAGGCCTGAATGTCATCCGTTCTATCTATCTCAAAGACGACAGGCACCCGAATTTATGACATTACACTTTGTCATTTCTAATTACTTATTTGCTCTATAAATAGAGATGATGACGGGGTATGATAATTGAAAACCTATTTAGTCCGTCTGTAAGGTAATGAAACAATATTAGACAAGTATTTTTTTATTATGTCGTATAAAAAACAATAATTCGCTATAAAATTAATATAAGCTTATGAGTGGGAGCTACTACGTCATTTCTGATTACAATTCGTACCTAGAAGTGACGTTACAGGATAGGTATTCCGAATTGATTGATATATCTAGACTAAAGAAACTATCACTATTACACACTATTTAAAATATAAAAATAATCATCTACCTATGTATTCCTCTAGCCAATTCTCTTTAAGAAACCGAACGGTAACTGAAATCATTAATTTATTACCGCCCCTATTCCGACCACTCAAACAAAACCTCTTTGGCACACGACGTTCATCAAAGCAAACTAATCGTTGCGTGAATTACTAATTATGGAGCAGTCATTCTGAGATGAGGCCCACGCCCAACAGTGGGATCATTGTAAGCTCATTATGGCACGTCAAAGGGAATATAATTTAATCACTTGTCTCGCCTTGGGTGAGATGAGAGAGAGTGTCAGACTCTTACTGCCTAAAAACTATTCCTTTCCTACTCCTACTTTTCGAGCCGGAGCCCAGGTAAACGCGCTAGGTAGTACATTAAAATAAAAACAAGTCATCTACTAAAACCCAAGTCTTCTAGCCAATTATTTATTTACCCTAGAAACTGAACGGTAACTGAAATCATAAATTTATTACGTCCCTATTCCGACCACTCAAACAAAACCTCTTTGGCACACGACGTTCATCAAAGCAAACTAATCGTTGCGTGAATTACTAATTATGGAGCAGTCATTCTGAGAGCCGAGCCGAACAGTGGGATCATTGTAAGCTCATTATGTCACGTCAAAGGCCCCACAATTCTGCTAATTTACTTTGATACTCTTATTTATGTTGTTGGAGATTTTCTGGTTGTTCGACGTAAATATCGTTATTACTATTCAATGGTATATATATTTTCTGGTTATATTATTATTTTCACATATGTAATAGAGGTGGCGAGAGATTACTTAACAAAGATTAGGAATTTGCTATAGTATTTTAGCTACGCACTGCCTAGCGGGTTTACCGGAGCTCCGGCTCGAAAAGCAGGAGTAGGAACGGGGTGGTTTTTAGTCAGTAAGAGTCTGATACTTCCTCTCGCCTCATTCAAGGCAGGAGAAGTCATTGGATGATTTTCACAACGAAGCCGACCCGTTCGTGTCGAGGCATGGCTCTTGCACACTTGATACTATAAAAACATAGCTGACTAGTTAAAAAAACCGATCAACAACAGTCACCCTTAATAATTAACATTAAAAGGACCTTACATAACGGTAATAAGAAACATTTTACTTTAACACATAGTTTCCATCCGCTATCATCCTCCAGGCCACATTTTACTCAAAAAGGTCCCGGCAAAGAGTCACGAATGCCATAAATTAGTACTGGAGTAAGACTTATAGTACAACGTTTAAGTAACGGTGTGAACCTAATTTACTCTAATTAGTTCTAAATTAGTACATCTTAGCTGTCTGAGATAATTTAAGAATTCTGCGTGAAATTTTGTTTAAAATAAACCTACTTATTTAAGTTTAATTTTGTTATACCTAATTTTAATGGGTACATTATTTGCCATATTATTTGGCATTAATATATTGTGCCATAGAGGGCATAATTCCAGACTTCGTACTACTACTGAGAAATTTTAGAAAATACGAAATACGCCCAGTAGTACTTTGCCCGACCCGGCATTCGAACCCGAGACCCCTTGTCCGGCAGCCCCACTTGCGACCACTCTACCAACGAAGCAGTCATTTAGTATTTAAACCAAAATTCTGTATACCTATATGAGTACATATATTAAGGCTGATATTTGCTTTAATAAAAGCAACGTCACGCCTTTTATCCCCAAAGGGGTAGGCAGAGGTGCTCATTACGACACGTAATGCCGCTATACAATGTACACTAACTTTCACCATTTGTGTTATAAGTCCCATGTAATAGGGGGTGAGTCTATTGCCATATACTGGACATCATTCTAGACTCCTTGTTACTACTGAGAAATTTTTGAAAACCCGAAAAGTTTGCTTTAATTTTTTTCGAAATTATAATATGTGATGACAAGTTTAGACTGAGACACTTCTGCTTACCTTTTTGAGGCAAAACTCTATTATAAACAGACAGACAATTACAAAACGACGAATGAGTTATTATTTGATCCTTTCTGAGAAGTCGTAAAATGACCGACGAAAAATTTTATATACTTTAAAATGAAACATTTCGGAATAATTATTATACCTAATACCTAAATTTCAGTGTAACTTATCTCATAGAACAAGGTATTATGTTTGGTTACCAGGTTAGATTCTAATCTTTTTTTTGTACCTATCATAATTTAACTTTTAAACTTGAAACATATAAGTGCTGTGCACACCTGTAAGTGACAAGTTCACTCTGTATAATAAGATCTGTTACAATGTTTTAAAAAGAAGAATTTTATTGTGAGTCAATTGAAAAGAAAAGAAGAATTTAAAGTCGGGTTTACTGGGGCTCTGTCTCGAAAAGCAGGAGTAGGGGTGGTTTTTAGTCAGTAAGAGTCGGACACTCTCTCTTGCCTCGCCCAAGATGGGGGAAGATATTTGATGACTTTATCCCCTTAAAAAGAAGGCATCCATGTAATATCAGCATCTACATAGGTAATCTACTAGACTATAACTTAACAAAGCTCCTCTAATATTAATAATTTTAACCATTATGTAAATAACCAGTGTTTTAAGCACAAAAAATCTCATATTGTTGTACAGTTTTTTACCAAAATGTGGTGGTTTTTTCTCCGCTAGCGACACAGATGTCAGCCATTTTATTTTTTTTGCTGTATTTTTGACACAATTGTTGTTACGTGGTCTAGTTTTTGTGCTTTTTGTTTCTCTGATGGATCTGTTGAGATTGTACTTTGGGTTTGGGTACAAAGTACAGTACAGTGTACAGTAAGTACCATTAGTGTGGGTTTGCTTTACATTTAAGGTAGTTGAAATGAGTTCGGCGCTCTGATTGGTTGTTTTATTCGAGCCAGCCAATCGAAGCGCCGAACGCGCTCTAAATTCGATTACTTTAAAACAAACTCAAATTAAGGATACATATAAAATGAAAGTTATTACTTTAGTGTTTAAACAACAGAAATTTGAAATTAGCATGTAACATGTCATAGGTAGGATGAAAGTTACATATTTATTCCTCTAAAGAATAGTATAAAAAAATATTGTTTGTTGAATTTCTTAGTTTTTTCTGCTATTTGTGTTTTTCTTCTATTTCCCCTTTTACATTATTGTGCAATCACTACCCATTCCCAGATAATTAAAAAAAAAACATCCAAAAGTTATATGGAAGAAATCACCATTGTGACCAATATCATTATACGCATACTAGGAACTTAAAATATATGTAACCGAGGCTACTTAAATGTATACAATAAACCATAAATAAATAAAACCGTTGAAAATCAGGTACAAAAGTCTATAAAACAAGTTTTCATAAAACATTTCAGTACTGAAACTATGTAATTAAGCTGTAAAATTATACGGTACGGGTTAATTTATCGATATTTACGGTAAACTGTATCGGTTTTCATCATTTCCCAATATTAACATATTTCCAAGTACCCAAGTAATGAGAAATGCATTTAGATAGGTTTCCATTGAGTATATCGAGTCTACGATTTCAATATAATTATTTTACCTCAAAGAAAGTTCAATGTAATTTATTTCGCAGAACGAGGTCTTACGTTTGATGTTCAGGTCAGAAGACAATTTTATATTACTGCGTTTCGAGAAGTAATTTAAAAGTAAATTAAAAGTACCTTTAACCGACGAGCATGCATGAAAAGACTGATGACTGTTGATGAAGCGAAAGAAGTGTGTAAGAACCGTGGCAATCGGCGTTCCATTGTCTCTGCCTACCCCCATGGGAGACAGGCGTGAGGTTATGTATGTATGTATGTATGCGTTTCGAGATTCTAATGGTGCCTTTTCACTAGAGATGTGCTATGTAGCTATGCTACGAAGATGTAATAGCTAAGCTGTGAAACTATGTTACTGTTTCCACTGATACTAAGCTACGTAGCTGTGCGAGGAAGATGCACAGCTCGAGTATGCGACAGTTATAGTGAAGCCATCCGTAGCACGCATCTTTCCATATAAAAATACAGCTTAGCTGAGTCTATATCCCCCAGTACTAAGCCATGTGTACCAATGAGTATAATTGGCGGAAGCCAAACGCATCCACAGTAACGTAGCATAGCATATCTCTGGTGTAACAATTCGGGATGACGTTACGTTTATGATTAAATAAATAAATAATACATATAAAATATGTTCTATGTTAAACGGATTTAATGTTTCGTGTCATATAAAATATTAGTGTGTACTAAATATCTTTAGGAAAGGGGAGTAAAATTTCAATCACTTTTGACCCAAACAAACAAACAGGACAAGCAAAATAAAATAGGTTAAAAATCATAGTAAAACTGCTTCATTGCTAAGTAGCTAGCGTGACTGAGGTTACTGGCTACGGTAAAGAACGAGGCTCTGCATTCGATTTCCTAGTTATACATGCAAGTATTAATTGGTTTTTGGTTTTGAAACTCGGTTTTGATGGTGTGGTTCGAGTATACTTACATTACATGCAACCACTTTTGTCTAGTTTTATCTTTATTGTGTCTGTCATGTCACAATGGAGTGATTATTTACTCGTGTAATGGCCCTAAAATTATACCTACTTTACAACACACGATATTAATATTTTCACCTAAAGAAAAACACATACACATTCAAAAGTTTTCTACAACATACGAAAATAGTTTGATTTCAATTCATAAGGTGTTGATTATAAGGGTACATATGACAAGTGAGAGATGATAGAAGATCGCACATAGATGATCGATGAACAAATCAACGGATGACGTCATAAATACTATATCACCCATGTTTACATGCGAATAAAAATGCATAGAAAATCCCAACGAGCAATTATTGGGCAGACATCGCCTGGTCGGAGGATTCTCCTTTTCTCAGGGAACTTTACTCTCCGTTTCTTAAAAACGTATGAATTTTGGATTTGATCTAAAAGACTTTTTTGAGGTAAAAATCATCCGGGAGTTTCAAACTCTTAGTGATTCAAAAATCACCTCGTTCCTACTCCTACTTTATGATCTGGAGCCGCGGTAAACCCGCTAGGTAGTCCACAGCTCTGCAGGCATCAGCCCTACAGTGTCCCATCTGTGGTGGTCTGATAGCTCTTTGAGGCACGCGTTGAAAATAAATTCTTCTAAAAGAACATAAATATGCATAAAAAGAACTATCAATCCAGTTTTATGCCTACTACATCAAGATCAAACCAAAAGTAACGAGTCTCTTTATAAATAAATAAATAAATACCTTTTTCCACAAAACATCTAGAAATACGGATGGCCGCCTTGAATTTTTACTTTTACCCCGAAATAAAAGTAATAGTAACTTTTACGATTACTCATTCAGCTTAAAGGTAATCAACTTGAGTGTAATTTACTCAACCATCTGAATTTTGATAGTCTTTGGTGTTTTTTATTTACTTTTTAAAATAGGACTTAGCTGCGGTGTAACGTAAAGTTGTCTTTGTGTACGTTGTGATAAAGTTTTATTTCGTTTGCCTAAATGAAACGTCAGAGATGAGATAGTAATTTGAGATTGTGTTTTTTTTGTTTTGTCGTCAGGTTAAGGATTTTGAACTTTGTGCTGTCGTTGTTTTAAGGGCTGTTATTCTTTGTTCTGTATTTTTGGCGGTTGATTCGGAGAACTTATACCTTACAACTTATAATGTTTACTAGCTTTTAGAATTTCATCACTAACTGCAAATTGTATAAACACAAAAAATATTCTATACATACATACATAACCTCAAGCTTGTCTCCCATGGGGGTAGGCAGAGACCAGGTAACTGGAGGCCCAATTATGCCATTCCCAATCTTCCCAATTCCCAACAACCCTTAAATTTCTAATCCCCAAAAAGCCGGTAACGAACTTGTAACGCCTCTGGTGTTTCAAGTGTCCATGGGCGGCGGCGATTGCTTACCATTAGGTGATACGTCCATAAAAAATATGTAGAAAAAATATGTACCCATATATGAGTACATAATTTTTTTGCTCTACATTCAGAACCAACAATTCAAGCATGAACGGAATGTGGTCGGTGGGTGATTTCCATTGAAAAATGCAATGCAGTCGACTGTACAAACGCATTTTGTGGTGTTATTCAGGTCATTACGTTTTTCGTATTCAAAACTTACCCCTTTTGTATTGGCAATAAGGTTGAAATTATAAAGCTTTTTTTTTCTTCTAAAATTGGATGGTGGCTTCCAAAAAGCTAATTATAAGGGTACTTTTTCAGCAAAGATGTGCCATTCAGTGTCTTCTCCGCCTTTGGCGAGGCGAGAGGCAGTGTCATACTCTTACCGACTAAAAACCACCCTGTTCCTACTCCTGCTTTTCGAGCCGGAGCCCCTGTAAACCCGCTAGGTAGTCCGCAGCCCCGGAAATCGCAAAGCTGGGAATTCTTTGTTATGAATTTAGTACTGTCTATTTATTTTCATAAGAAAAGTTATTCGAGCTTCACTCAACACAGCAATAGCACACCTATCGTAAGACATACCGAATTAACTAAAAATAACGGTTTCCTTACATAAATATACTGAGAAAAGCTCTACTAGTTTCGAGTCACCTACGGGTAGTGCAAAGAATACCTATTTAGCAATTTTTTTTATCAAAATTCACACTAACGACACGGAATCGTGATTAAAACGCGATCAATCCTCAGTAAAAAGCTTAGGACATACTGAAAGTAAATGGGCGTACCCCTACCTAGTTCCTTTCCATTAGTTTTAGTTATTAGTATTCAAAATATAGCCTAGAACTTTAGATTTACTTTTGATAAATAAAAATGTGCTGAATTCAGATCACTCAGATAAAGGGGTAGGCATAGGTGCACATTACGGCACGTAATGCCGCTATACAATGTACACCCACTTTTCGCCATTAATGTTATGTTATAAGTCCTATACAATAAGGGGTGAGCCTTTGTCATATACCGAACACATTTCCAGATGCCGTGTTACTACAGAGAAATTTTCGAAAATACGAAAAATGCCCAGTAAATACTTTGTCCAACCCGGGAATCGAAACCGATACCACTTGTATGGAAATCGCACTTGCGACCACTCGACCAACGAGGCAGAATTCAGATTACTCATAAAAATACTTAAAGAAGTATTTTTAATGAACGAAAGCGTTCCTTCATCTCGTTTTGCAGAATCAAAAGAGATGTGTAAGTAAGCTGTAAAGAGAATTTAATATAACGGGTCATACAATACGAATTTAATTCCTCGATTGGTGTCCGTAAAATGCACCTGACCTACCTTCAGTGTAAATTAAACTTTATTTCGCCGCTTGTCATGTCTCGCCACATATTTTTCGTCATTCATAATTTTTATTACAATACTGTTCAAAAGATATAATGAACGTGCCACGTGTTGGTATAATTTATTTTAATATGTACTTACCTTTAGAGAATAAATGATGTGACCTCATTTTGTCCCAAACACATTTTTTTATGGAATAAACCAGTAAACGAGCAGACGGATCACCTGATGGTAAGCATTCGCCACCACCCTTGACACCAGAGGCGATACAAGTGCGTCACCGGCCTTTCGGGGGTTAGGAATTTAAGGGTTGTTGGGAAATTGGTAATTGGGCCTCCGGTAACCTCAATCACACAACGAAACACAAGCGTTGTTTCACGTCGGTTTTCTATGAGGCCGTGGTATTATTCCGGTCGAGGCCGGGGCCTATTCGTGCCGAATCATGGCTCTTCCAGACTTTGTACTATATTTATTCTTCATTGAAAACCTTTATTAGGTTACTCCTCTACTACAATAAAATGTCGTTCATAAAAACAAAAGAGGTGAGAGTGTTTAAATTAAAACTACAGGCTGGTTGGAGGCCAATAAATAGTAGCGAATAAAAAAAAGAACTGTCAAATCTCGTGGCGGCCATGTTTCGGTTTTCCCGCGCTGTCAATCGACACCTCGGTGTCACTTTGTTCAATCGATAGCTGTCAATAGTTTTTCAAATAGTTTGGGTGACGATGGCAGGCCATTAAATAAGTGCTTTGGCTATTGTTGATAGTTTATTTACCTTCTCACGTTACTGGGTGTTTGTTATTTTGTGATGTGAGGGAAAATAATAATGTAGTTATGCTACGAATATGTAATAGGTAAGCTGTGAAACTATCCGTGAGCTACGCTGCCTAGCGGGTATCCCAAGTTATGCTCCGTTCTGCAAAGCAGGGTGCGAACGGGGTAAAGTAGTTGTGCGAGGAAGAAGTCTGACAGCTCAAGTAAACGCCTGTACTCAAGTAGGGAAAACATTGGACACATCTATAGCTCTTATAAAAACATAGTTGTGAAGCTTTGTGACCGTTGCCACTCAGTACTAAGCTATGTGTACAATGTATATGATTGGCGGAAACCAAACGCATCCACAGCAACGTAGCATAACACATCTGTGGTGGAAAAACACCCGCAAAAGGTCCATAGTCCAGTAGTGGCATGTGGCTGTCGATGTAAATAAAATGTTAAAATATCTCACTTAGATTTTTGTTAAGTTGACAAAACTTCACACACACACACATCATTGATAGTTTAAGTTCTTCAAAAAGTCCGCTTTAATATAAACAGTTTAACTTAGATATTACGTCCTTAAACAACAATTAAAACAGCGCCCTCTGTCAGCTACAAATCAAAACTAGAATCTCATAAAGCGATCGTAATATAATTATCATTAGTGTCGAGTCGACCTTTGTCCTAATTACACGGAGTGCAATGTTCCCGTTACAAACCGGTTGGCGAGTTGGATTTAATTATTTATTCCTTTTCCATCTTCAAGGAAGGCTGGAATTAAAACTGAATGGCTTGGCTTGGTCCAGAGTTGGAGATATTGAGTTGTGTTTCTAGGTTGCGTAAAATGTTATTTAGATTTTTAGGTTTCGTAAAGTTTGTTTTGTTTGGATGTTTGTTTGTCAATCACGGTGAATGGATTTTGTTTAATATTGGTTTAGAGACAGGGTATGAGCTATATTAGACACGTATTTTTATTTTCTTACGGAAACAAGTACTTTCGAAGATAATATCTTAGACACGTATTTATAGATATATCGATTTGAAATAACCCGTAACGTCACTTCTAGGTACATTTTACACGTAAATAAATTACGTATTTGCCCACACTCCTAAACTTTGAATCGTTTAATCTAAGTATTATTATCTTATATGACAAAATAAAAAAATACGTGTCTAATATTTTTTCATTATTTATATGACAGACTAAATATATTTTTAATTTCCGTATCCCAACATCATTCCTATTACAGTACTACGAGATATGCTAAAACCACTTAACCAGAAACAGCAACTTAACAAATAATTTCTCGAAACCTGAAGTTAATGAAACACCCATATAGTAGAAACTTAATAAACACCTTATCATACAGAGGCTATAGCACTGTTGGTCCCCAAAAGCCAACAATAGCGTGGTGATATATGACAACCCACAATTTGGCCGCTATCCAATAGGTTACATGTTAAGGTATGGGTTTATTGAAAGCGGTAGCGGGTAATGTGATGATATTGTTGAATATCGCGATTTTAATGTCTTGTTGGTGGTATGGTTGCAAGTGTGACTGCGGAACAAGGGGTTTCGTTTTCATTTTTTATGGTATAAGCCGGTAAACGATCAGACGGATCACCTGATGGTAAGCAAACACTGCCACTTATAGACACCTGAAACTCCAAAGGTGTTACAAGTGCGTTGCCGGCCTTTTAAGGGTTAGGAATTTAAGTGTTGTTGGGGAATCGGGGATTGGCATGGGGGTAATTAGGCCTCCTAATTTCCTGTTGGATCACGTGTTTATTGTTTGAAAAGCACGAAGTTTGAAATCATGGTGTAAGTCTTATTACCTACAGCAAATACAATATTACTGGTCTAAAGAGACTGTTATCTATAATATAAAAATAAGTCGGGTTTTCCTTCCTGACGCTATAACTCCAGAACGCACGAACCGATTTCCACGGTTTTGCATTCGTTGGAAAGGTCTCGAGCTCCGTGAGGTTTATAGCTAAGAAAATTCAGGAAAAATTCAAGAGAAAAGCAGGAAATCAGGGAAAATCATTAGTGGCGAAACGGAGTTCGCCGGGTTTGCTAGTTTTGTATAATTATGAGAACCTCTTAGGAGATCGAAATGCATTATGTAGATATGTACCAATCTGTTTGTCAGGTTTTTAGTACCGTTCTATTTTTTTCATTAGATAAATAAATGTTTTAAAAATGTCTCTGTAGTTAAAGCCCAAAATAAATAAATTCTTTATACTTCAAAACCGCTACTACTAGAACCACACCCGAACCCGACCCATCGCATAAGGAGGTCCGCAAACTTTTTATAATGTAGATCAATTTGCTCGCCCCTACAATATATCCGAGAAAGCAATTAAAGTTGCTAGTTTTTGTATATATGTATAGTCGTGTGGGACGAGCCTATAATGGGATGTTACTACATAGTTTAGGGCCAATGACCTTGGCTGAAATAATGACGTCATCGCTAAACAATTTTCTTGGGACAATCTTCTATGGATAGGGCGGTAAACGAGCAGACGGATCACTTAATGTTAAGTTATAGGGATGATGATGGGGTATGAAAATTAAAAATCTTATTTTGTTCGTCAGTTAGGTTATGAAAAAATATTAGGCACGTATTTTTTTATTTTGTCATATAAGATAACACAATACATAGATCGAACGAATCAAAGTTTAGGAGTGGGAGCAAATAAAATGTACCTAGAAGTGACATCACGCGATATTTCAAATCGATATATCTTCGAAAGTTTTTGTTTCCGTATGAAAATAAAAAATACGTGTCTAATATTTTAAAATAATCTACGGACATTAAAATAAAAATTTGTCATCTTCACTATTGGCACCTTCATGAACACACACCTTGGCACAAGCCTTTGGGGATTAGGGATTTGGGGATGGAGATTGGAAGAATGAATCGCTCGCTAATCTTACTCACACGGCGAAACTCAACGCAAGCTTTGTATCACGCCAGTTTTTTACGAGGCCATGGTACAACTCCGGTCGAGCCGGTCCATTTGTGCCGAAGCATAGCTCTCTAATACACATACGTTACGTAGCTTTCAGCCAATGACCTTGGGGAGAAAATGACGTCATCGGTGGTCAATTTTCTTCATCTAAGCGATTGTTAGGTAGTCCTTTTGTTTTCGTGAATGCTTACTGATTTGGTCTTATTTTCTTTATATTAATTCTTGCTTGTTGGTCGGAGATAAAGGTTTTATGTAGCACATTATGATTTTGGAAGTTTTTTTATTAGTCACTGGCTTTTGCTCACTATTATGTAGGAAGTCCCAGAAATCTCTATCTTACTAGATCCATTTCATTTACTTACTAAGTCTATTGATAGTATTAAAGTTAAATAAATTTAACAGACGTGCTATTACCCGGAGCTGCGGACTACCTAGTGGGTTTATCGGGGCTCCGGCTCGAAAAGCAGGAGTAGGAACGAGGTGGTTTTTAGTCAGTAAGAATCTGACACTCCCTCTCGCTTCGCCCAAGGCGGGAGAAGGCTTTGGATGATTTTCCTGCCTTAAAAAAACATGCTATTACGACTTCAAAAAAATAATCATCTGGAATTTCTGATATTGAGCAACGAAGGCCTGTATGAACAATCTTTTCTTATCCAACCCTTTTTATCTTCAGATCTAGTACCTCAACAAATGCGTAACCAATTCCCATACCTCCCATTTTCCCTTCAGCCCACTAAGAGACGAAACATTATAACAGTATTTCAAACCAAAACTTATAAGTTATACGCAAATAGTTAGTAGTTAGGTCTTATAGGGTTTCTAGTGTTCCCTTAAGACTATCCATCACAAAAGACTAGTTCTATTCTACGGCTTTTCATACTTAATGTGCGCAGTCATTATCTATCGTTCGATATTGTTATAAGCTCTCCCATATCGAAGGAATTTGGTTTCAAAGGAAATTCATCCATATTCTTTGATGTTCGGACAAAGAGTCTTAGAGAATGGAGCTTTGTGCATATCTGATGTATTTTCACTGGGATAGTGTGAGTGTAATGTTATGTTTTTTAATCTTTGAAGGGGTAGACAGTTACATCATATAGGCGTGACGTTACGTCAGGCCTTTTATCCCCGAAGGGGTAGGCAGAGGTGCACATTTTTTTATGGAATAGAGGGCAAACGGTTATTCGGGTCACCTGATGGTAAGCGATCAGCGCTGCCTATTGACACTCACAACACCAGTAGTAGGTGCTTTGGTGGCCTTTTAAAAAGGAAAACGCTCGTTTCTTGAAGTTTTGAAGGTCTAATCGGTTCGGGAATACCGCGGACGACAGCTCATTCCACAGTTTTGCTGTGCACATTATATCACGTAATACGATGTACACCCTCTTTCTACCATTTGTGTTATAAGTCCCATATATTAGGAGGTGAGCCTATTGCCATATCCTAGATACAATTTCACACTTCGTGCTCCTGGGAAATTTGAAAAAAAAACCGAAAAAAAAGTCCAGCTGTACATTGTCCTACCCGGGAATCGAACCCGAGATCCCTTGTCGCACTTGCGACCACTCGACCAGCGAGGCAGTTCCAGAGATCAATTCTGGATATATGTACCTACATTAATGCATTTTAGATTGCTGCACTACCGGGTTTTACATTTGGAATGAGCCCCTCTGCCTACCCCTTTTTGAAAAAATGCGTGACGTTGCGTTTGCGTTGCGTTGATCTCTCGAAATGTATGGAGCTTATAAAAAGAGCTTAGGCTTATATAAAATCAAGCCTTATCATGTTATACCTTAGTGTGGTTAGTAGAGTAACATTTTATTACACACACATACTATAAAATTCCCAGTCGTACCTACGACCTTCTCACTATTTCAACCAGATTTATCTTACTTAATTACATCAGTTGACAAAAACACTCGTTTACAACTGTTCTGTCCTCACAAAAATTAGCTAGAAACACTAAAAGGAAGACAAAATTTATTAGGCTATGTCGTGTTGACCTCGGCCCACTTGGGATAACGCCAGGAAAAGAAGTAAATGTGAGAAAAAAGGATAATAAAATAAAAACTAAAACTAAACAACGTCACGCCTTTTATCCCCGAAGGGGTAGGCAGAGGTGCACATTACGGCGTGTAATGCCGCTGTACAATGTACACCTACTTTTCACCATTTATGTTATAAGTCCCATGTAATAGGGGGTGAGCCTATTGCCAAATACCGGACACAATTTCAGACTCCGTGCTACTACTGAGAAATTTTCGAAAAACCGAAAAAACCCAGTAATACTTTGCCCGACACGGGAATCGAACCCGAGACCCCTTGCCCGGCAGTCGCAATTGCGACCACTCGACCAACGAGGCAGTCACAAAAAAGGATAATATTAAAGTAATAAAAGTACTAGCGAAAGCTAGTGTATCGTAAACATTTTCTATGGACAGTAAAATGCCATAAAGTTCACTGAAAACGAATCGCAACTATAAAATGTTGGGCTGCGTCTACACTAAACGAGCCGAGCACGAGCCGAACAAAATTCGTCTAGTGTGGACCAACTTAGGGCCGGCGTCCACTGCCGGCACGGCACGGCATGGCAAGGATTTTAATACAAATTAAGTTATTTTAAACCTTATTTCAATGAATTTAGAATTTATGTTACTTTATTTTGATACCACGATGCCGCAGCATGCCGCGGGATGCCACAGCACGCCGCGGGATGCCGTGCCGTGCCGGCAGTGGGGACCAACTTTACAAGCCTCGAACGAGCGTGCTGCGAGCATTATTTCGTTCGTGCTCGGCTGCGTTCCGCCTGTTGTCGGTTTTTGACGAATACAAAGGGATTTGCTGCACGTTCGCGCAAAGGGATGTGCGTTGGTTCGTTGTACGTCCACAGGGGGAAAATCGTCCAATGACTTCTCCCATCTTGGGCGAGGCGAGAGAGAGTGTCAGACTCTTACTGACTAAAGACGTTCCTTCTCCTGCTTTTCAAGCCGGGGTCCCGCTAAACCCGCTAGGTAGTCTGCAGCTCCGGATCAGGGCAGACGCACCTTTAGGAGCGAATCACACTCTACGTCAGTTTTCAAAGTGTGATTCGCGATTGGGCGGGAGCTATGTGAGTTTTGTGTTGCTCTTGTTGGGCAGTGGTTGGTGTGAATGTTCAATATGAATATTTTTTATTTGTTTTTTTTTTTTATGGAGTCTGGTATGTAAATATTAGTTTTATGAATTCACGATATGGATGAAAAGGCGGTTGTAAAGTCAGAAGGCTGGACTAATTCCGAGAATTTGGTATAATTGTGGCAATATAATTAATTTAAATAAAAATTTGGTTTTGTAAAAATTAAGGAAACCATGTATTTAATAATTTAATTTCGTATTACACTTATAACTTTTTACAGGAGTTGCAGCTGTAAAGGAGGTAGTGGCGGGCTTGTCCCATAAAAAAATGTCATAAGGTTTTCCAAAAAAAAAGTTTTGGATTTGTGACAAAACAAAATGTTCAACATTTTACAATTCCATACATTTCAAAAGCAACTTATATTGTACATACCACCACCATTGAAAATAATAGTACTATTTTATACTTAAGATTTTTTGCCAACTATTATACTTTTTATGGTGGCTTCAACAAAAACACTCATTCTGTACTCAGCCTAAGACCAAACCTTCCTAGTTGAAGGGTCCTTTGTGTTCAAATGTTCAATGTATTTATTGATTCCTTGTATAGAGAAGTAAAATATTTATGTTGTTTACATGTTACGAAGGGATTTTACGAATGTCGAACAAAGGAACAAAATTCATGAGCCCTTTTCCTTTTTTTGTCTAGAAAACTACTTATAGTTGTTTTGAGGAAGTGATTGAATATTTAAGTGTATTTTCAGAAATTTTGGGGTTAATTAAAATTTTGCACTAATTTGAAGGCGTCATAAATAGAGTAAAATTGTGGTTTTTTATGGTATAAGCCGGGAAAGGAGTAGACAGACGGATCACTTGATGGTAAGCAATCGTCGCCACCCATGGACACCCGAAACACCAGAAGCGTTACAAGTGCGTTGCCGGCCTTTTAGGGGTTAGGAATTTAAGGGTTTTTGGGGAATCGGGGATTGAGTAAATGAGCCTCCGGTAACCTCACTCACACAAAGAAAATATAGAATAAGTTTAATATCACTGTTACTTAAAAAGATTTTCCATTTTACAAAATTACTTAAAAATACTGTTAAAAGTTAAATATCCGACCAAAAAACAATTTTCGACAAACTGTGACGAACTCAACGAACTATGACAAACTCGACGAACGAACTCTGACGAACCTATTATAACAGTGACTGCACTACATTAATCAAGTTAAAACTTTACACAGAACTAAAGGAAGTCTTGTCAATATTGTAAGTTTAGTTCGACAGCGCTACAGCGCAGCGCTTTACCGCGCTGAAGCGGCTGTGAATTTTCAAGTACTTTTGCAAGCCGCAAATCTTCGAGATAGTTCTCTTAAGATGACGTTATGGCTGTGTTATGATAAAGTTTGAGAGAATCACGTTTTATGACTGAAAGATAAATTGTTGAGGTTTGGAAACAGATATTAACTGGTTGAATGTTATTTTTACCAGTGGTTCTTAATCTTTATTTATTTATGAAATTGTACCTAAATTGTATCAATACAGAGTTTTTCCAATGCGGTTAGGGCCTTAATACGCAATTCTTTATGCAAATTCTAAAACAAAAATAATATTAATAGAATTCCTAATCTTTCTTTTTAAGGTGGGAAAATCAACCAATCTCTTCTCCCACCTTGGGTGAAGGAAAAGGAGTTGCAGATTCTTACTGACTCAAAATCACATTCCTAGTCCTACTTTTCGAGCCGGAACTTCGGTAGCCCGCTGGGTAGTCTGCAGCTCGGGCGCCGTCCACAGACCTGCGACATGAACTTTTTGCCTATAAAAAGCCCTAAGAATCAGAAGGTTTAAATGGCTTTGATGTTAAAATGGGGCCAACACACATCACAAATTCAACTAGTTTTGCTAATACACTTAGATACTGTAGTCAATTAAATATGTTGCCTTTTTGCGCTATGTAAATCAAGTCTTTTAGTAACCCTCTTACCTATTTTTCTCAAACAGATGTTTTGAGTCACATAAAATTAATTTTACTAAAAGTTTTTATACAAACATATGTATGAGTATGTGTTAAGCAGAAATTCTTAGAATACTTTTATTCGGTAAGGTAATGTATGTTATGTGTCAACGGCTTTTTATTTATATTATGCGTGACCTTTTCATCAAAAAAATGTCACACACAATAGAAATAGCATCTAAAAATAAAATAAAATGGCTACCTGAAAATACTAACGAAAAATTCACCACAAAGGTAAATACGATGGGTCAAAGTTTTTGGTAAATCGTTTTCGTCCAATATCGGTATCAACTGGATATTGGCGGCCGGAGGCGGTTTGAGCCGGTTTTAGCTGGTTATAACCAACATCGTTTGGCCAACCAAAATGTTTGGTATTGCTTCGAATAGAGCCTAAACGTTATTCCGGGGCCGATTATTAGGAAATAAGACCTTATTACAGGATCTTTTTAGGTCTATTTTCCTGGAATTTTTGCTTGTTGTTGCGGTTGCGGTTAGGAAGGCTTGAATTGAGCCATGTTTTTCTGATTATAAAGAGATTTCCTGGTTTTCTACCTCATCGGTCGAGTCAACAATACCTTGGTACTATATGAAGCTTTAGTTCGATGCATGAGAAAACGTATTTAATTTTTTATTCTGGAACGTAAACTGGTGTTATTCTGGTATTTTTTTTATGGAACATGTCGTAATCGAGCAGACGTATTATTTGATAGAAAGTAATCTTCGCCGCCCATGGACACTTGAAACACCAGAGGCGTTACAAGTTCGTTGCCGGCCTTTTGGAGGTTAGGAATTTAAGGGTTGTTGGGGAATCGGAAATTTTGAAGTTTGGAAAGAGACGAAACACAACGCAAGCGTTGTTTCACGTCGGCTTTCAGTAAGGCCGTGGTATCACTCCGGTCGAGCCGGCCCATTCGTGCCGAAGCATGTTTCTCCCACACTTAAATTTGACTTTGACTAGTTTTTTTTACCAAATAGCAACAATGTCCTCTTAAAATAAATACACGGAAGGAAACCCATACAAAATCCACTTATGGAGCATTGTCGGTGAAATTTGTGGACATCAGCTCGTTAGTAGAACCCTATTAGGTTTACATTGTTAGAAGTCTCGACCAGAGGGCAAGGGTACGGTGAAAGGTGACAATGTGATATTTTTGTCTCGAACGGTCTGTTTCTATTTTGTAGTGATTTTCTTTATATGTGTTCAGTAGAGGTGGATCTTCAGCTTTATTGCTTTGTTTTATAGTTGAAAATGTATTGGAGTGTTTTGTCAATTAGGGGTAGCTTGATGTGCAGGTGCCAGTAACTTTGTCATCAATGGCGTTTATCAGTCTACTGCCTGGACTAATGGCTCTTGTCTGCATGGGTCGGTCTACCTAGCAGGTTACTGGGGCTCCGGCTCGAAAAGCAGGAGTAGAAACGAGGTGGGTTTTTACTCAGTAAGAGTCTTATACTCCCTCTTGCCTCGCCCAAGTCGGAAGAAGTGATTGGATGACCCCCCTTGAATAAAAATTCTCGGCGGGCGAAGACATTGGATGATTTTCCCCCCTTCAAAAAAATCAGGTCTGGCCTAGAATTATTTAGTTTATATCAATATGTCAAAATGACAAATGACTATACGTGTAAATATCAATAGTGCCACCTTTAACAATTCACTTCATGGAAAACCACTTCATATATAAAATGATTGTCCTATTGTAAAGGAAACCATGGCAAATCAATTTCGGAAACCAACAATATGAATAGCCGTGAATAGACAATTTTCAAATCTATACAAAGGTGATAAAGTTGAAAATATTTTGTTTGTTTGTCACACAAATACTTACAGCAGGTTTGAGTAAATAGAGGTTATTATAAAAGGTATCATACTTAGTGGGTGGCAGAGAACAAAATATGAAATTCGCTAAATATACTAACTACTAGAAAATGTTTATGCCTCGTTGGATGCAAAAGTTGCAAGAGGTCGCAAGTGCGACTGCCAGGCAAAGGGTTTCGGGTTCAATTCAGGTCAAACAGGTCAGATTAAGTACTACTGAGCTTTTTTAGAAAATTTCTTAGTAGTAGCACGGAGTCTGGAATTGTGCCCAGTGTATGGCAATAGGCTCACCTCATATTACGAGTACATGGGACTTATAACTAACACAAATAGTGAAAAGTGGGTGTACACTGTACAGCGGCATTACTTGCCGTAATGTGCACCTCTGCCTACCTCTTGGGGATAAAAGGCATGACGTTGCTTAGTAAATTTTGGTTAAGACTCAATGCCTCTAATCTGGTTGAAAAAGGCCAGGAAATTAAGTTTACCTTAGCACATTACCTACCGGTAGTTTAGGAATAATCTTTGTAAATCTGATCAACCTTGTTTTTGTGGACCTGGTAACTGTGGTAAGGATATCTGACTTTTTTATTTACGAATTATTGCTTAAAAATGAGGTGCGAATTACTCTTAACTAGCGCGCTGTTTTTTTATGGTAAATAACACGAGCGAGAAAATATATAACGAACGATAAAACGAACGAGAAATAAAACGAGCAGACAGACCACCTGATGGTAAGCAATCGCCGCCACCCATGGACATCCGAAACACCGCATTACAAGTGCGTTACCGGTCTTTTGGGGGCTTGGAATTTAAGGGTTGTTGAGGAATCGGGGATTGGGAAGACTGGGGAAGGGTAATCACTCACATAACGAAACATAACACAAGCGTTTTTTACATGAGGCCGTGGTATCACTCCGGTCGAGCCGGCCCATTCGTGCCGAAGCATGGTTCTCACACAAAATTATGTTCAGTAATGTACATAATGATATTTCTATGTACACAATGAATAGAATTTTCAGGTAAAGCCCGTACAAAAGTACTAGTAACCTCAATACTATAGTGAAGTACGAACATTAGCCCAGAATGTCTTGGTACGTTTCCAAAATGATTCACTCGTTTTAGGTTTCGTACCAAAGGTATCAGGATTCAGGTGATATTTGTCATTTCATACCCTGATTTATGTGGTAGTAAATCTTTTGATAGAAATCGCTTTTTGGGAATTATGGGTTATGGCAAATCGTTGTGCTTAGTCATCGTTTGGTTTGAGGTAGACTAGGCGTGGCTAGTGTTGTAGGCGTGTGAGTTTGTTATAAGTAGATAATTGTTTTATCTTTTCTTCTCTTCTATTCTATTTTTAACAATCAAAATAAATATAATGTTGTACCATTATAACGTTTGTTAATGTTAGTAAAAATAATAATTATCTAATATTAATAAGGGTTTCTCACAGTTGTGCAGTCTATTTTGTGCCTTTAGGCTAAAGTAATTCTGTCTCCAGCCTAGGATTTTTATTCGCTGCCGAATACATTTAAACTCATCAATTAAAAGAATCGTATTACACAAATTCCAAACCAACCTTAGCTTGTTAGAAATAACTTGAGCTGCAGACAACGTAACAGGTTGCCGGGGCTCCAGCTCAAAGCCGGAGTAGGAACGGGGTGGTTTTTAGTCAGTAAGAGTCTGATACTCACTCGCACCTCAACCAAGGCGAGAGCACTCATTAGATGTATGTCCACTCTAAAAAAAAGCTTGTTAGAAATAAGTCTTAACAACTTACAACTCATAATATTTTATTCCAAGAAATAATATATTATAACTTTACTCTTCAATCGTATCACAAGCAGAGCTGTTCTCCCACTCCAACCACCAACTAAATACCTATAAACTGATGTTTACACTCTCCCAAGTTAACGCCTCGTAATCGAAAGCCAATTACGAACGAGTAGATACAAATTCACTGATCAACAACAGTATATTAGCCTCGTTTTACCCGCATCACAGTCATGTGTGTTGTATCACTCCAAATATTATAACTGTTAAAATAACAGTTCGCGATAACAAGTACCATTTTTTTTTCTACGTTGAACTCTTTTGTATATCTATTAGTTTTTGTTAACAGACAATGATATATTATGCAGTTCTTTAGCCTGTATGGCCATGATTGTGATTTGAACTATGATTGTGATTGCATCACAAAAACAATTGTTAACGACTGGTTATTACTTAGTCCACTACTGGATTCTAAGCCTCCTCTAGATAAAAGGCTTTTGCCATAGTATCCATTCTTGCCAGGCAGAATGGAGATCACGGTTTAAGAAGTTTAGGTTTATTAGAGCAGACTACTGCCCAATTACTGTTAAAATATGTTATGGTTATATCTGTTACATAAACCCCTGAGCACAGCTGTAATACCTGTTACAAATACCTGTGATAATATATACGCCCCACGCTTCACCCGCACGCAGTTTTCGATGAAACTCCATTAACATAAGAGCCCTTGATTTCGAGTACTGGTTTCGGATAGCCGTCAGATATTTACCGGTTATTGGCCAAGCCGTAATGTCGTGTTATTCTCTGAAGAGATAGATACTGTGTCACCGTTTTGATGGTTGAGTTATAAGTAAGGAGTTAAGGTTTCAAATTTGGTATTGTAAAGTATTATAGGAAGTTTCAGTTTATGAAATTTGTTAGTCATGGCCGGCTCGACCGGAGTGATACCACAGGCTGACAGAAAATCGACGTGAAACAACGTTGTGTGAGTGAGGTTACCGGAGGCCCAATTACCCCATTTCCCAATCTCCCCAATCCCCGATTCCTCAACAACCCTTAAATTCCCAACTCCCAAAAGGTCGGCAACGCACTTGTAGCGCATCTAGTGTTTCGGGTGTCCATGGGCGTTGACGATTGCTTAGCATCAGGTGATCCGTCTGCTCGTTTATCGGCTTATACCATAAAAAACTCAACTAAAGAGTCAACATCATTAACTCTCATTTAAAGGAAACCAACAATAAAACATCTTCTATAATATCGCATTTACAACTTTACACTGAAAGTTATTACATTTTTCCGACTAACTTCTTCGCGAAATGAGAAAATATTTTCTTAGTGTAATAATGATATGATATTTCCTTCAAAAATATGAAATTGCACCTTCCTCGGAAAACGAACTAGGACATAATATGATGGAGATCTTATGAGATCGAAAGTAGGGTGACCGTTTGTAGGATTGTTTATAAGACATTCTTTAGAATGTCTCTTTTCATTTACATCAACAGCCGTGTGTCACTGTTGGACTATGGAGCCTTTGCACATGAGGGTGCTTTTCTACCAGAGATGTACTATGCTACGTTGCGTTGGATGCGTTTGGCTTCCACCAATCATGTTCATTGGTACTCATACCTTAGCACTGGTGGAAATGGACTCAGTCAAGCTATGTGTTTTCATATGGAAAGATGCGTGCTATGAATGTGTGCTATGGATGGCTTCCCTACTATTGATACATCGCATACGCATACATAGCTTAGTATCAGTGGGAACGGTCACATAGTTTCATAGCTTAGCTATTACATCTTCGCAGCATAGCTACATACCACATCCCTTAGACGGGTACTGTTTCCTCTGCTAAATTAATCCTTATTATTTGCGACATCCGTGGTCCATATTTCACTCCATCATCACTGATGAACACATGATTAAGTAAGGAACTCCTTAATATAAAGTGCTTAAGGGTCAAAATTCAATGAACAGTCAGCCTTATCACTTAATAGCAATCTGTCCTTTTGGATGGACAGGAAATAAAGAAATAAATAACGTGCGGGTAGTTGGCTTCAAATACGGCCAATGGTTTTTATTGCTAAAAAAATGTGTTTATGTGATTGAATATAGAGCTATTATAATAAATCAAATCTCGTATCTTTAATGGGTTTATTTATATTAGGAACAATAAAAAAATCTGTATTATTTTTTTATTTTAAACTCAGGGGAAAAGCTTTGAATACTTGTAAATCAAATAATTTGCAAATCAAAATCTTAATAATACATTTTTCGACCTAGGTCCGAAGTTTTATAATTGCAAACATATATTTTTTTAATAGAGTAACGAATTGAGTTTCTTGCTCGTTCTTCTCCATTCGAAGCTTCACTGATGTACATACCGACAGACTATTATTTATTCTTTTAATTGTTGACGTTTCAAAACTACCATTTATGATTTAATTGAAATAAATACTTTGACTTATTGAATATACATACATTTTCCAGTTACATTTACCCTACCAACAAAATTCCCTAATAAAATACATACAAAACGATTTGAAAAAAAAAAGAAAAATAATCTTCATACATTTTTCCTATTTTCATCGCCCGATTTACTTAAAATCCGACGCTTGTCCTATAAACCGTCACGTATGGCCACCCGAGTTAAGCCTAAGCTCCTTACATTTCTAGAGATCACAGTCCGGAGATATATTAATAGATTTTACAGACGAATCCTGCATTACTGGGTTTTACATTTGTAGTTTATTATATCATTTCTGTATTCTACGTATTTTTCTTTTTCTAAAATGTCTTTTTTTCATATTTTTTGTGGTATTGTTATTTTTTATGGTATTATAAATTGGTAAACGAGCTGAAGGATTACCTGATGGTAAGCAATCGCCGCTGCCTATGGACACCCGAAACACTAGAGGTGTTACTAGTGCGATACCAGCATGATAGGGGCTAGGAATTTAAGGGTTGTTTGGGAAAGATTATGGAAGTGTGTAATTGGGGCTCCGGTAACCTCATCCACTTAAAAAAAAAATGAGGTTTTCAGTTTGACCTGTACCTGTATCTATGTATGTTTGTAAGCGATATTCTCTCGTTTGGCTGAACCGATTTTGGTACGGTTTTCAGCATAGTATTTTTAGACTTAATAGAAGGTTTTTAGAATCCTGACTTAAAAAAAATGGAGCAGGTAAAAAAATTGGAGGCGATTCCCATTTTATTTTAAGATTTTTGAAAGTAAATTATATCTTTGATTAAAGTTACGTCACTCTAATATATTAATTAGCATTAAAGCACTAACGTTAAGTGCAAGTAAGCCAACTATGTTAGGATAATATATCCTAGGATCTAGATCTACTCAGTCTGTGGACTTAGTAAGTTACGATGAGTTTAGGTTACCTAGTAATACCTAGTGCACATGTAGTGTCTTGTATCTTATTTGCTTGTTTGGGTTTGTTATGTATGTATGTGAACAATATAACCAAGCATTGTATTAAGAACCTAAATTGAAAAAGAGTAACCCTGTTTTTTTTTTTATGGAACACGCCGCTAACCGAGCAATCGTATCACCTGATAGTGAAACACCAGAGGTGTTACAAGTGCATTGCCGGCCTTTTGGGGGTTAGGAATTTAAGGGTTGTTGGGGAATCGGGGATTGGGAAAATTGGGAAAGGGTAACTGGGATTCCTATAACTTCCCTCACACAACGAAACACAACGCGAGCGTTGTTTCACGTCGGTTTTCTTTGAGGTTGTGGTATCGTTCCGGTCAAGCCGGCTCATTCGTGCCGAAGCATGGCCCCCCACACTTGGAGCTCTTTGGCGTGGTACGACTCCAATTGAGCCGGCCCATTCGTGCCGAAAATGGCTCTCTCACGCTTCTCTCCTGGGGATTATCCACTAAGTAAGTCTTTTATTTTAATCATCTAGTTGCTTCTTCCGCCTTGGACGAGATGAGAGGGAGTGTCAGCCTCTTACTGACTAAAAACCACCCCGTTCCTACTCCTGCTTTTCGAGTCGGAGCTTCAGTAACCCGCTAGGCAGTCCGCCACTTCATCAACTCATACAAACTCACAAATTCAGTACTCCAGCAATAGTTATTATTACAGTTACTAGTACGACTCGTTGAAAGTTCGAGTACGGACCAAAGTTCCAGTTTTCAAGGCAAACAATCAGAACTAGTTGTTCTGAATACGTGTTATTATTCAGTCAGTACTGGTTCACTGTACTGGTTCGTATACTATGTACTACTACAGTTTGAGCGGGGTCTCTCACATTATCCTCTATTTCATTGTCTTGACTTTAGAAGAGACTATGTGTCATGCCGAAACAAACTTCTGATTTTGTTTCGGCATTTCTTCTCAGAGTAGTCGGATAGGAAATGCCGGCCTCATCTAGCTATTTGAAATATTGACCTGTAAAAGTGTTATTTTATAACCTACTTACAGAAATATATATCATTTATCATTATCTTTTATGGGCCAATTCGTCCATTGTATTTCGTCGTATGTAGTCACAACGGAAAAACGCACGATGTCTCAGTTGCCTTTGAGATACAAAGGGTGAGGGTGATTTTCCACCAGTAAATTAATCGAGTATTAAATTCTGTGTGAAAAGTTCCATGTTCCTTGACATTACACAGAAGAGCTGTAAGCTGTAGCATAGAAGTGTTACAATGTGTTGTTGTGTTGTAATGCTGTATCTGTAAAGAGTGTTCAAATTAGTTCAAAGAGAATATTTTTTTAAAATGCCTAATTATGCACTTTTTGGCTTAACTACTGGTCCTATTTCGTAAATTTTTCGTATATTGTCAGCCAAGATGACAACAAATATGTGGTTTAAATTAAGTCATAAGAGGTTTCGTCATACGGTAAACAACAAAATGCTAATTAATGTTTCCCAGAAACCTATTTTAGTACCCATTATCAATTTCTAAGCAAAGATCAAGAGAAGAAGTCATTGACCCTTAATTCAATGTTATAGGGCCACAAAGCACGAAGTTATATTGTCCTATATACCTATACAGTATACAGTACTGCCGTAGTCTGGACGAGAGCCAAGGCATCTGGAGTTATTGTACGAACGCCACCGATTTATGACTCAGATATTGGCAGACGCATCAAATTCTTGTCAGCTTATCTGCACCTTGTTGTGATAGTGGTAAGGTTGATTTTTGAAGTGAGTTTGTTTAGGTGATGTGTGTGACAGGTATGAGGTTTCTAGGTCTTTCCTTGTGGGTTGCGTAATTTTTTTTAAATAAAATAATGGGGTCTAGGTGACTGGTAATTAGTGAACGATATTTAAACACGTGATTGTACTCATAATTACAAACAGTTTTCACAAAGAAACTTTTTTTGTATACACATTAGTTTTATTTTTATCACAATAACAAAACGACAAAATTTCGCGCGCGTGTGCTCCGGCATGATCAGCTATTAGCAGCGAGTCTGCGCCCGCGTTGTCAAAAGACTAGTAGGTATTTTAGAACTTTACTCGTGAATGCTAATGAAATTTCTTTGATTTGTTATTGTGATAAAAATGTAACTAATGAGTATACAAAAAAGTACTAGTCACCCATATCTCTCCAACGAATTTTATAATTTGCTGTGCCCGAATAATGCCATAATTGTGACTAAATACTGCATTTTCCTACTACTACGCCACCTACTGCCATCCTTAAATACTTCTCTAAATACCATCACATTCACACCACAAAACTCTTTTATATAATTAACCCCATTACCAAATTAATGACTTACACACCCCCGGCTTAATACGACACAAAAAGGCGCACATTAATCCCACTTCTCACATCAAAACACACAAAAAAAAAAAACACAAAAAGGCATCAACATCAACGCATTTCACGCCCAAAAAATCCCATAAACACTCGTATTTACGGCAAAAAGTGACAGGAGACCGTGTCGTGATTTATATACGGAGCTGTGACGTCATCGTCACTCTGATTACGTCATTAAGATACGGAGAGAAGTGGAGCGACTTTGCGTGTACCGGCTCGTTGGTCGAGTGGTCGGAAGTCGAGCACGTTTCGTATTAAATTCTGGGCTAAGTGCAGGCTATATAGGTATGTAAGTAGTTTCAGAGATCTTTTTAAACCTTTATCATTAGTGAAGTATAAAGTCGCAATTATAAAAAAAAAATAAGTCAAACTATAGTACTAATTTTGTTGGACATCACGCTAATGAAATGAAATGATGAAATGATATTTATTTCTGTAAGTTATAAAATAATACTTTTACACGTCAATAAGATATAGATTATAAGTCATACCCTGTACCTTTGTGTTAAATAAATAATATCAACTACTGAGCAAAGGGTTGACCCTTCGAATGTCACCATATTCACGTTCTCAGTTATAATCCGGAGCCTGGATTCATTATTGTCTGATGTCGTATGATATGATTTAACCTATTTTCGACCATTTATTTCGACAATATTTGCTAAAAATGTGTGGTGTTTCAAACAAATTAAGCACTACACACTTCGGGGAACAAAAACTAGGTTAGTTTCATTTACTTTTCGTGAACTTCTAAAGGACTGCAAGAGGGGACGTAAAATATTTGATAATTATCGCTCTATAGAGTGACGTAAGATGGTCGAAGATAACAGTGCAATTTGTAACAAACAAGAAAAGGAGTTTGGGAGTTTTTTAATGAAGGGGGAAACTGGGGCAATCGGTTCCTTAAGTAAGCTATTACAGGACATTGTTTGCGTGTTTCCTATTTTGAGAGTTTTAGTGACGTCATGTTTGTTTTGGACGTGATTTGCTGTTATTTTTATTTTATTTTTATAATAGGTAGTTTTTTTTTGAGGGGGGAAATCATCTAATGGCTTCTCCCGCCTTGGGCGGGGTGAGAGGGATATATTACTGACTAAAAACCACCCCGTTCTTACTCCTGCTTTTGCGAGCCAGAGCCCCGGTAACCTGCTAAACAGTCTGCAGCTCCGAGTCGTATATTAGGCGGTTAGCCTTGGTTTCTAGTTAGTACTAAAATTATACAAGTGGTTGTTAGTTAGAGAGTCTGACACTCCTGGCCTTCCCAAAGCCGGGAGAAGTCATTGGATGATATTCGCTCCTCAAAAAAGCACTGGTAGAAATGGACTCAACTAAGATATGTTTTTATATGGAAAGACGCGTGCTATGGATGCGTGCTATAGACGACTTCCCTACTATCGATACATCGCATACTCGATAAATCGATAAACATCTTTAAGTAAACAAAAAGACGCGTCATCTGCATCGATACCCATAAAAGATAAAAACAAAGCCATTACTGACGTACACAACATCACAATCCGCGAAACACGTTTAAATACTTTGCCTCGAAGTGATTCCTTGAGCGGTTTTTTCTGTGACAAAACAGCCGTATAAAGGGAAATAAATAACCTTCGGATATCACCAGCATTAATACATTTCAAGCTACAGTTGAGTTTGTGTGCAAGGGAGGTGTAGAAGCAGAAATTCCACTTAGAACAGTCACAAAATTATTTGTTTTGTTTAGTTTAGGCATCAACATCATTTAAAGTGTGGGAGAGCCATGCTTCGGCACGAATGGGCCGGATCGACCGGAGTGATACCACGGCCTAAAACCGATGTGAAACAACGCTTGCGTTGTGTGAGTGAGGTTACCGGAGGCCCAATTACCCCCTTTTTAATTTTGCCAATACCCGATACCCCAACAACCCTTAAATTTCTAACCCCCAAAAGGCTGGTAATGCACTTGTAATGATAACGTTTACTACTGTAGAAATAGTATTACTTGGAAAAGACTAATTCAAATACCCAAATTCTGCCAAAAATCGTTATTCCACGCGGACGAAGTTACAGGCAAAATCTAGTACCTCTAAGACGGACAATAAAATAAAAATTAGTCATTTACTCTATTTGATCTTAAGATTCTTTACGCTCCAGTTGCATTTCTGAATACTCGATCAATTCATAACAAAATTAATGTACCATTTTAGTGACCCACTAGATGTTTCTCAAAGATATGATTGTTCAATAAGTCGTTAATAGTGTGACGGTAAGCAAGGAGTATATTTGGGTCACCACCCAGTTTAAGTGTGGGAGAGCCATGCTGCGGCACGAATGGGCCGGCTCGACCGGAGTGATACTACGGCCTCACAGAAAACCGACGTGAAACAACGCTTGCGTTGTGTTTCGTTATGTGAGTGAGGTTACCAGAAGCCCAATTCCCCCCCTTCCCAATCTTCCCAAAATCCGATTTCTCAACAACCCTTAAATTCCTAACCCTCAAAAGGCCGGCAATGCACTTGTAACGCTTCTGGACTTAGGGCTGATGCCTAATCCGGAGCTGCGGACTACCTAGCGGGTTTACCAGGGCTCCGGCTCGACAAGCAAGAGTAGGAACAGGGTGGTTTTTAGTCAGTAAGAGTCTGACACTTTCTCTCGCCTTACCCTGGCGAGAGAAGTCATTGGATGATTTTCCCCACTGAAAAAAACCTCTGGAGTTTCAGGTGTCCATGGGCGACGGCGATTACTTACCATCAGGTGATCCGTCTGCTCGTTTACCGGCTTATACCATAAAAACTCTTTTCACTGAGGTTGTCCATTAGGAAATTTTCTACAGTAGCTTGACGTGTAAACCCACATAATTGGTTAATGGTTATGTTCCTATTAAGTTGTAGATAAAACTCTGCGGTAATGACTGGAAGGTAACATTTAGGACTTTTATGAAGCATAAAGGGAGTTATGATATTGTAATGATGTTGTTTTATCATAGATGGACTCTGGAAGATCTATCACGTAATATATAGAGATAAACATAAATATTCCGGAGCTCAGATGTACTTTTATCCGGGGCTGCGGACAACGTAACAGGTTACCGAGGCTCCGGCTCAAAACAGAAGGAACGGGGTGGTTTTTAGTCAGTAAGAGTCTGACACTACATCTCGCCTCGCCCAAGGCGGGAGAAGTCATTCAATGATTTTCTCCCCTCCAAAAAATATGTATTTCTATGTCTGTTAATTGGTCGAGTAAAATTAATTTATTGCTGTTTTCATGGAAAATCATAATGAATGTGGTTCTACTAAGTATGACATTAATTTTGGAAAGTAAAAAAAATACATTAGAAGCAATTATAGTTCCAAAAGTAAATTCACATTTACTATTTATGTTTTTAGTCCAATGATAAATTGGTAATGAAACCATAATTCGAATAAAAATAAAAATATATTAAATTAGTGACCAGACTTATACTCTTAACTAAAAAAATTAATTGTTAAATGAATAAAAAAAAAATGAAATCTATCAAAAACATCATACATACACACACAACTCTTTAATGACAAAACTCCTTCAAAAATAAACCTACCACATTCTAAAATGGGCCTTCTGCATCCCCCTTTCACGTTGCCAAAACCCAACACACAAAGACAGATTCATTCATTTCCGTTAAACTCTCAAAGATAACATCTTGATGTCTGAACAAAAACGGTTTTGTGAACAATGCCTTCGGAAGAGGTTTCCTTCAGATCCTCAGAATGTGTGAAGACAGTGTAATTGTGGACAATTATGGCGCTTTGTGTCGGGAAAATGAGTCTTGATTGGGCCATTACGGTTTTGTTTTTGAAAGATCTCCTGCATTAGCTACTTAGTGGCGAGGCTGATGGATTGATGGCTTGATTTTGGTAGGAAAAAGGTTTTGGATTATTGTCATTATATTTTTGGATTGCTTTGTTAGAAGGTTAATGGTGCTTTTCCAACAGAGATGTGCTAGGTGACTTTGCTATGGATGTCTTTGGTGTAGCTTAGCACTGGTGAAAACAGGTTCAAATAAGATATGTTTTTATATAGAAAGATGCGTGCGATGGACTTGTACTATCGATACATCGCAAACTCGAGTTGCGCATCTTCCTCAATTAGAAATTATAAGCCCAGGTTTCTTCACAATGTTTTCCTTCACCGTTTATCAGTGGTGTCTAAACAATCTTAGAAAGTACATATAACTCAGAAAAAGTTACATTGGTACATGCCGTTGCCGTTGGTCGGTTTCGAACCCATATTAGAAGCGGGAGTTTTAAACCTCCGGGCCACCACGACATTACGAACTAAAATTACGTTAACATATTATATTCTGCTGAAATTATACTTACTTTTTCTTAGCATTACAACTCAAGGTTCGCTCAGCAACAAAATTTCATTCCAACCAAGGATTACTTAACCCTCAATTTGTGCAGCGAAAAACTATTTAAAAAACGGAGTGCAACCCTCAATTTTCTCGACCACTTTACTACAAAGTTCCCAAGGTCCCATTCAGAGCTGTGGTACCTTTTATTTCACGGTGGTTGGTATCAAAAGCCCAAGTTTTACCCTTGAACCAGTTACTCCATTGTTCGCGGGAGTGCTCTAAACTATTACTCTCTCTCTCTCTTTGTAGCAGAGAATTTTTGTATAAAAACGTTTTGTTCTGCATAAAGGGTGCACGGTGTTGTTTTTTTTTAGAGTATTTTGAAGTTAGGTGGTGTGGGATTGGAAGTATTGAACATCTAAATGGTTTTCAGTACGTGTATAATATAGAGTCGTAGTAGTAAATAAAGTCTTTGTGGTAGAATCAATGTTATTGTTTTAAGAGAAATTTAAGAGTTATAACTGCAACCAGCTATTGAAGAGCAGACATCAGCATTTCTGCTAATTTCTAATTGGCATAATCAGATGGCCATTAAACCAACACAGATGGGGCCCAGTAGGGCTGATACCTGATCCGGAGCTGCGGACTGCATAGCGGGTTTACCAGGGCTGCGGCTCGAAAAGCAAAAGTAGGAATGGGATAGTTTTTTGTCAGTAAGAGTCTGATACTCCCTCTCGCCTCGCCCAAGGCGGGAGAAGTCATTCACCAATCCAGATTGCCAACAATTATATCGAAAACCAAACATTTGTTTATAACAATAAAAACTTCTTACCAACACAAGGGAAATAAGATTTTTGCGGTACACAGCGACGCTCACACAATATATGTTAGGAAGTAATTAATGGAACCATGGGGACGCCATTGCAGAGCTCTTCTTCGGAACAAAGGAATAAGATGGAGGCGATTAAGAGACAATTATTGCAAGGTACTAGCGTAGCTTGATGACGTATTTAGTTGTGTATGTTTGCTACACGTTTTAGATGACAAAGCTAAAAGTGTGTTTGCTGAAATCTATTAAATTTTTAATACTGGATAAAGAAAAGTGCACCGTTTCAATTTTTTATGGAATAAGAAGGTAAATGAACTACTAATTAATTAAAAATGAATTAAAAAAACATTGTCCAGCGGACAAAATTGTGAATCTAAACCATTCTCAGATCCCCTTGAACACACACAAAAAAATTCATCAAAATCGGTCCAGTCGTTTTTAAGAGGAGTTCAGTGACATACACACGTACAGAAGAATTATATATATAAAGATAACCTTCCTCAATAAATGGAATATCCAGAATAAAATTATTTCATTTGATTTGAATTATTTTTGTAATGACTGACAGACACAGAATTGAAACTATTATGTTGTGTAGGAAATTAAGAGAAAGCTTTATAAAGGTAAGCGTCCACAGGCTCGCATCGTACGCATTCCGTATGACGTCATCAGTACGCATCGCATGTAGGCATTGCTGATGATGCGGTCCGTACGATGCGGATCAGTGGACGCAGTTGTATGAGTTTCTATACAAGACAAACTAAAATCCATTGCGTGCGATGCGTACGATGTGGGCCTGTGGACGCGTACCTTAAAACAACAATGCGAATGGGTATTAAAAGTCTCTTTTAATATATCCAAAATCACGAGTAAAAGCTATGTACATATAGTGGTATGTAATATATATATGTATGTATGTTTGGGGTCGAATTCTAGGATTTGAATAAAGCTAGGTCAAGTATGAAATTAGGTTTTGGACAAAACGTGACGAGGGGTTTGTCGTTTTTAGAAAAAAAGGATGGTGTAATAATATATTGTATTTAGGGAATTCGTATTAACATAATGTTATTCCTGTATGGTAAGCAGATTTAAGCTTTTTTTTTCATTTTGACGTGACGCTACTATTGTTCATTGGACAGTATCGTAATTACTTTCATTTCATCGTTGAGGCTGCCACCCTTTTGCATCTATTCTATATTATCACACAAGAATCTATTTACATCACCTGTAACTAAAGGGCGCTTACTTTTGAAACCAATCTCAATGTCAATATAATTTCAATCGAAAAAAAACTCAATTATTATAAAATATCAAAACTATACAACCTCAATCGTAGCTATTAAAATAGCATTCAGAGTATGGAATATAATTATCATTTAGTTCATTCACTATCCACGCAATAGGCGTTAATGTTGCAACTCAAGAGCACGACATTTCACAATATCAATGTTGATCGATCGGAATTGAATTCAAGACTAAGCCCACAGGTCTTAAAAGAAAAGAATTAAAAAAGAAATTTTAGTCACACCAAAATCTACAAAAGCACCATGAAGTGTTGGTCACTTCAAACTGAAAAGGCAAAACAAACTGAAAAGCAAAGCCATCAAAGCCCAAATTCGTTTATCACACAAAGCCATTAATAAAAGCGTCATCCGTACAATAGTGCCATGCTAACAGGAACAGAAGAAATCCAGTCACAAACCAATAGTTGCTCCCATTCTTCGATTCGCATTAATCTCAACAAAATCGTACGCTAGCAATATTTCAGTCTGAACTATTATTAAATTCCAAAGCGTTTGTATGGTGGGGGAAAAAATGCATTCGTCACAATGAGACTCGATTCAACAGAGAGCCGATATCTTTCATTCAATTCCAAGTCTCCACTATTCTAGCTTCAATCGCTTGAAATGCTAGAGAATGCTTGACTCGGCTTTTTAGCTAGTGCTGTTCATGTATCGATTGTTTTTGTTATCGATAGACGAGTGTTCGTTTTAAGCCCGCTTCTTATGTATGAGAGTCCGGGTTTGAAACCTACCAACGGCAAGTACCAATGTGACATATTCCGAGTTATACATATCTACTTTTTAAGATTATTTAGACACTACTGACAAACAGTGAATAAAAAATCGAGAGGAAATTATAAACGTATAATTTCTAAGTACATATAAGTTTGAAATCGCCAACCCACATTGAGAAGGCGTGGTGATTAATGCTCAAACCTTCTCCGTGTGAGAAGAGAACTTTGGTCAGCAGTGGCCACTTATAGGCTGATGATGTGAGACGAGTGGTCAATACGTTTCTGAATGAGACTGATGTAATGTTGTTTTGTTGACAAAGATGTTATTTTTTTTTATTGTTCTTAAAGTTACGTAATAATTTGTTGTGTGCGACAAACAAACAAAAATAGGTCGTGAGGTCAGTAGATATTCAGTTAGGTCTGTGTCGACTTGTTTAACAATGTATACAAAATGACGCTTAATAGCATTTAAATATTCAAGCATCCATATTTGGTAATGAAATTACGTGCCTTTCTTGTTGGTACAGTTGACACATTTAACATTTATCGATATCATATCGATATGGTTAAGCAAACAGCACTATATTTAACACAGAAAAACATTCTATTGACTGCCATCGTGAAGTTTTATGTATTTTTGATGGGAGTTTTACGTTTAAGGTCGGAAAATGAGGGTGAAAGAATAATTTTCGTAATCACTTCTAAAGTAATTGATCAAAAGCGTTTGTGAGTTTCTTTCTAATCAGTTTGGGAGTTCACAGGGCTTTTTTCGGATTCCCTGCGGCGAAGTGTCATTGTTGGTAAGAGTTTTGAGTGTTTCATTATTTTCGTACTTCGTTCGAGTTATTCTGATTGAGCGTACTTTGTTTTTTGTTTTGACAATTTATCGATATATAGAGTGACGTCACAGTTGCAGTTGTCGCGGCACTAGTTTGCAATTTAAATGAAAATAATCTAAGATAGAAGCAAGGTGTCGCATTTACAGTGTTCTTGTTAAAGGATTTTGAGCTTTATTGTTAGTAAATAAAAACCTTTTCTTAGAATGTTGACAGAAAAGAATCTATTTTTGGATGTTTTATTTTCTTAACAATATTTGTTTACCCTTTAGCTGCCTCGTTAAACAGTAATAAGACTTGCTGTTTTATATAATGGAGAGTTTTTATTCAATCTAAAATAAGAACCAGCTAACTGCCGCACTCAGTCTTTTAATGATTACTTAACCCAGTCTTTAGCAATTGTTTTCGAAACAAAATTGTTACTAAGGAATAGTTTAAGTAATCATTAAATGACTGAGTACGGTAGTTAAACTGTACCCAACAATTAAAATCTTGATTAACTTTTTGGGTTTCAATTTTACGTAATAATAATAATTTTAAGTAGTAACAATTCTACTTCATATCATTAGGCTTCTTTCACACTCTATAGTGGCCATTGCTGACCAAAGGCGTTTTCTCGCACGAAGAAGTTTAGAGCATTAATCATCACGTTTGCTCAATACAAACTTATAATTAGAAATTATAAGCCAAGGTTTCCTCACGATGCAATGTTGGTGTCTAAATAATCTTAGAAAGTACATAATATAACTCGGAAAGAGTCACATTGGTTCTTGTCGTTAGTCGGTTTCTATGCATGAAGAGTCTTAAACCTCTGGGCCACCAGGTTATATGCTTCTTTAATCAATACATTTTTTTTGTTGACGAGCTATAGATACTCCTGCACTCTTCACCTTCATTTTTGTGATATATTTTTTCAACACAAAAATAACTTAGCACCACAGCCAAATTATCGTCCACGGCATTATAGCATCTATTCCAAAGGCTTAAGCAGTCAGATTGGCATGCGAGGTCATTCGGACCGCACTCGAAATTGACGTGGGCCATTCTTATCTGGCTTAATTGGAAGGGGGGTAGGGTATAATTGCAATTAGTGGCCACGATTGCCTTGTAATCTTTTTGTGTAAAAGACGAAAATTTTGTTAAGATGGACGCCTCTAGACTGTAGAAAGTTTTAGTTTACGTTCGATGTCGTTAGTGAGGTGTGATCTGAATGTAGATTAATTGGGATTGGATTTTTTTGGAAAGGGTTAGGTTGGGTTTGGTAAGTATAGGGCTAAGGAACGTTTTTGATGAGCAAAGGAGCTTTACTTTGCCTGACACGGGAATCGAACCCGAGACCCCTTGTCCGGCAGTCGCCCTTGCGATCGACCAACGAGGCAGTCGTAAAATAGCTCAAGATTTAACAAGCATAGTAAACACAGCTACTATTTAGACAACAAGGATGTGACAAAGGTCGCATACCGAGCGTGCCAGCAATAGCACCAAGCATCACACTGCTGAATGTCTCACAAAGGAGACAGGTTGTAGTAACAAGAACAAAAAAGCCCATCCACAAAGCAAACACAGTACAAAGAGTCAGTCGACTCTCAGTAATTCAAACCTTCGATAATTACTAACAACGATAATCGATAATTAGGAATATTTCTGTAAACTGAAGTTATCACGAGGTCCCGAGAAAATCTCTTTATATTTCGCGACTAGACCAATACATTTTTCACACTCGGTAATGCGAACTAAAATGTCTTTGCTACGTAAGCAAATGTCTTGTTAATTCGAACTCATTGGGGTCAAACTCTCGATAATTCGAAGTTGCTTCTTGCAACTTCTGTAAAGGACAGATAGAAAAGAAAGATCTCAAAGTTTGCAGAGGTATGTACACCTACAGTCTGAGGCAAGTTCAAATTCGGACCATTCGATAATTCGAACATTGGGTCATTCGTAATATTTTAGGAATCCCTCGAACTTCGAATTAACGAGTGTCGACTAAGGCTTTGTTGTCACTTATTTCCATCAATACTGATTAACTATTCTAAGAACAGTAATTACTCTAACTCTTTCAGCAAACAGCCTAAACAACAACATATTAGAATATTTATTCAGCGTGTGTTACCCGGAATTAGGCATTCTTTGGGCATCGCTCATTTTTGACAAGGCCCCGATCAAAATGTAATTGATTGCCTTTAGGTTCAGCTCATACTGAAATGCGATGCGACGTAAAGTTGGGTTCACATTAAAAAAAAAAAAACAGCTTTTTAAACATTTGTTTTATTTTTTCTCGGTGGCTATGAGAAGACCTCTAAGCAATCGATGATAGCCATGGACATTTGCATTACTAGAGAAGTTACAAGTGCATTGTCAGCTATGATTTTAGGATCTGGATGGGGATTTTGGGGATTGGGTATAGGGGACTGGGGATTCTAGGGGACTCCAAATCTCCCCATACTCCATGAAATTGGGAAGATTAATCTCTACATGAAAAATTACACATTTCATGGGATGTGCCTCGTAAATCACTGGCCTCTTCTAATATCGTCGCGTCCTGTTGCATCGCGTCGCCTCTCGGTGTGAATTGACCCTTAGTTAATGTTAAATTCGTTCGTTTACGGTAGTGGCCTCAGTTACATGTGAGTGTGAGTGTGTTTACACTTCATTGGGCATCAATGGCCAGTCTTTGGATGAGTGCGTTCTATTCTATTTTTGGACAAAAAACTCGTACGTTTCGCAGGTTTCTGGGTGAGAAAATTTGTGAGAAGTTTTGGTGGTTAGAAAAATTCCACCTTTTTTGTAGTTATTTGGTATAAATTGAGCAGTAGTTGTAAAGACACGGGTGTTTTTAAGATTCCAACTCTTATTAGCCTCATTAGTAGTCACATAGTTGCAAAGCAAGGGTTCATCGTAACCTGTATCCTTATTATGAGTTTGCTTCACGTTTAAAGTAATCGAAACTAGAGCGGATCCGGCGGTCTGATTGGTCGACTCGAAAAATTCAACCATTCACAACGTCAAACGCGCTCTTCTTTCAATTAATTTACTTTAAAACACACTAGTACTAACCGGCGTACTCATTCATTTAATGGTTACTTAACCCAGTCTTTATTTTTCTTAGGAATAGTTTTCGAAACTAAATCGTTACTTATGAAGAGTTTAAATAATCATTAAATGTCTCTGAGTGCGGTGTAAAAATTGTCCTAATCTTTCTATGTCTATTCTTTACTATGCCAATAAATATACAAGTTTGAATATATTTTTTAAGTTAAAGACTCCTTTTATTATTCGCATTCGCACATTAGCCAGTGATGCACACTGACCCAGTAAAAATGCCCACCATTCGATCAACAATAAAATACACAAACTCCACGTCATCGTTGTCGATCGGTGCGCACAAAAGCTTAACAGAATAACCGCGTCCAATAAAATACTCCTACAAAAAATATGTCACTTTCGCTAAAGCAATAACAACCTTACCTTTTAAAGAACTGAGTATATTTTTGCTGAACATCCAGCTACTTGTAATGTGCTTTGCTCGTACAAATTAGTTTGCCAAGCTATTAGACGATACGTAGATCATGTAAATGTATCGTGGAACTTGAAATACTGTTAGCTGTTGAAGCAAAGTTCTCTAGCACACTTAATGGAAGTCGTCTGTCACTTCTGATTAGTTAGGAGCGAGATCTCAAGAAGTTTGTCTAGATAGAATCTTTTGGTGCTCATATTTGATGGTACTGTCGTATTGCCATTTTGTTTTGGTCTTTACGGCGATTTATACAATGTTAATGTTTTGTTTTTACATGGATTTATGGAAATGAATTTGATGTTTTGTTTTTATATTGTTCTTTGTTTAGTGAACAGTGTTTTTTGTAACTCAGTATAAAGTCAAAGACAAAATAATTTATTTCAAATAGACCGGGAAGGCACTTTTGAACGTCAAAAGCAAATATATCAATACAAAGAAAATAAAATGTCAATCTGTCAGTCAGTCCTCTAGTGAAGCTATTAGCTCGTTCCAAAGTGTCAATTTCTATTGAGAAGAACAAGTAAGAAACTCCATAGGTTACTCTTTTTTAATCAGGTTTACAATACAATTCTTGGTTACATTGTTTCGTTGGTGAACTATGTGAGAATGACACCAATATTCAGTCAACGAGATCGAAAAAGACAATAACCTTAAGGACAACTTGAACTCTATTTCTATTCGCATTAAACTTACCTAATATTCAAGTTAAAAAAAACTTTTTTTATGAAACACGTTGAAAACGTCAGTAAACGAGTAGACGTATCACCTGATGGTAAGCAATCGCCGCCGCCCATGGACACTTGAAACACCAGAGGCGTTACAAGTGCCTTGCCGGCATTTTGGGAGTTAGAAATTTAAGGGTTGTTGTTGGGGAATCGGGTATTGGGAAGGGGGTAATTGGGCCTCCGGTAATCTCACTCACACAACAAAACACAACGCAAGCGTTGTTTCACGTCGGTTTTTTGTGAGGCCGTGGTATCACTCCGGTCGAGCCGGCCTATTTGTGCCGAAGCATGGCTCTCCCACACTTAAAAACTATATAAAAATAATAGAAAGTGCAACGAAATTATCGTTCGTTTTACTTTGAACGTCGCATACAATCACGTTGCGACCCATTTATGAGAATGGAGGCGCTTCTAGCATACAACTTATATCTTTAGGTGACCTGGAAAGGGCTATTCAATGCCGACCAACCGAGAAGATGTGTATTGTTTTAGCTGTTGCTATTTAATTTTATTGGAAAATGAGTTTTAGTGTGTTGGAAATTAGTTTGAATTTTTTTTGGTCCTTCGAGTCTTTGAAAATGTAAATTAGTAGTGAGTGTTGTAGTTCCAATAAGATTAGTGGAATGGATAAAACATAAAAATTAGAAATATTAAATATTAAATGTTTATAGTTACACACAAAAGTCATATAAGGGGATTTGTCATAATCCTCACGCTAAGCAAGAGACTTTATGGAAGTGGAAACTATCGTTTTCTTTTTCTTCTCCTCTAATAATATCTTCTGATTTATTTCGTTGCGGGATCCAAGACAGTCATTCATGTCCCTGGGACGCTCCGGACTTCAGTGTTCCGGTGTTTTCATGGTTGTATCTACTGTAGATCCTGGCTTACAGGAGTTGCAGCGGTTTGGTTGGTTGTAGCGGGCTTGTCCCATATAAAACTGATTTTGTGATCACAATTTGGTTAAATTTAAATGTTGCTACCCTATAGGGACTGGTCGCTTATACTTAAGATGGGTATAACGACCAACCCTTTGATAAATAAGTGAAAAATGCTTGTGGTCCTTTATCTCCCTACATCACGTGGTCCTTCGGTACAAACCATTATTTCGGTCCTACATACAAAAACCCTAATTTCCAACCTAACAACATGTTTGTTCCTATAAAAAAACCGCTGAAAAATACCCTTTTTAAAACATTCTTCGCAATTGAAACGGCTGAAAATTATGTAGGTACCAACCACATAACAAATTTCGGCGGAATATTCATGCATATATTTTTTTAAAGTCTTAAATGAAATTCAGGGTATTAAACATTTTTATTACGGCCCTTTCAGGACGAATGGTTTTTGCATAATATGTGAAATGTATGCTATGTACTGAATGTAAATACGGTAGTTTATTTTACTTTTTTTTCGGCAATTATTTTTCATTTGGGTGTAGACTTTACTTATTTTTTTTATTGAATTAAATTTCGATGAAATAAATGTAATTTTTGTAAATTGATGCAGGTCGCTTCTGGAAGTCCATTTCATTCATTTCCATTTTATTAATATTTCCATTAACACTGAGCCTTACCCAGGAATCAACCCTTTTGTTTGAGGGAGAAAATCATCCAATGACTTCTCTCGCCTTGGTTGAGGCGAGAGGGAGTGTCAGACTCCTTCTGACTAACAACTACCCCGTTCCTACTCCTCCTTCGAGTCGGGGTCATCTGTAGCTCTGGAATTCCCACCTTCTTACTTGTTTGAACTTAAGATTGAAAATATCGTAGATGGTTTTATTGTTTATAACCATATTAGGTACATCAGTACAAGTAGAAAGAGACAGTGGTGTGTAGTCCACAGCTCCAGGTAGGAATCAAGCCTGCGATCTGCACAACACTTTAGAATTTTACATTCACCTATCGTTCTTTTGTTTATTCATCCAACCTCAAGCCACAAACCCGAAAAGGTATGAACTCTTGGTATCTCAGGAGCGCAGATCTACACGAGATACAATGTGTTTTCTATCGTGTCTCATATTATAAACAGTGTAACATATCAAGTGGTTTTTTAAACTCATGTTTTCATGGAACAAAGTTCTGAATTTTTCCAATACATAAAATTCCAGAAACCGAACATCAAAAATAGGTAGATACAGGTACTAGGCGATCAGATTTACAGAAGAAATATTTCGTAATTAGCGAGTGACCCCTGTAGTGTTGTGATACGTTTGTATGATCAAGAACCACGCGATACCAAGTAATTGGTACCAATTTTTTTTAAACGTATTTTAAGCTGAAACTTTGTGTAGAGATTTCTATTCAACCTGTATTCTTTAGTGCTTCTTTATGTATATAGGTATTTTGTTACATACAAATACTGGCATACAAGAGGTTAAAAGATAAAATATACAACACATTATTAACGATTTCATTAATTTATGAACTCATAAATAATTGCGTTTGTTTAAATAATTTATTTGCTCAATTGGTGATTTTATTACCACGCGATTAAAATGATTAATTAAAAAATTATGGAAATCTGTCGTTGGTCATTACCAACGACAGATTTCCATAATTTTTAAAAAAATAAACCTTCAAGTAATCACATTTGATTACTTGAAGGTTTATTTTTTTATTCGTGTCATAATTTATGTGTTACAGAACTATTGATGTTAATATGTTTTAATATGCCATAAAATCAAGTTATTTATTTTTGTGAAAAAAAGCAAGCCGTATTTTATTAACCCGAATACAGTTAGTGAATTAATTAATTAGGTACTTTGTGATCTGAGCGTACGCTTTTTAGAATCACCAGACTACAGATGAGGCCGATTAGGGCTGATGCCCGATACGGAGACGAAGAAGACTTAACAGGTTACCGGGGCTTTATCTCGAAGAAGGAAAAAGGAACGGGTGGTAAATAATAACCATCCCACCTCTGTCGACTCAGAAGTCATTGGATTGAATCATTTACTCCCCTCAAAAATGGTACTTTGTAAATACCAAAATAATTCCATATGGCGAAAATGATTGAAGAGCTGACAATAATTGGATACACCTAGACTTGAAACATATTAATCTAATAATAGCCAAGCCAGCCAGAGTGTTATGTATCAGACAAATTTAGTCTATCTTTACTCTAGAAAACAAGCACGAATTTATACCTTAATTAATAAGAATAATAAGGCGTAAAATTGTCTGAATATAATTATCAACTCATAAATTGTATAATGAAATTACTACCATAATTATAATTACGTGCGTCTTAATCTAAAGTGTGTGCTTAAGTTAATTAAAATTGAGATTTCATTAAGTTTGCTGGGGAACAAAGGTGGATTCTATGGTGAAGGCCATAGAGAATAATTTAGGTTGAGGGGAGTGTCGTTGTGAATTGAACGTTTTTTGGAGATGGAACTCCATTGTATTCAAATATAAAATATACATAATTAAAAGAGAAAATAATATTTATTTTGTGTATTTTTTATTGTGTGTCTCTAGTACCAGGTATTATTCTAAGATTATTTAGACACCACTGAAAAACAGTGAAGGAAAACATCATCAACCTAGGCTTATAATTTCTAAATATAAGTTTGAAATCGCCAACCCAAATTGAGTAAGGGTGATGATTAATGCTCAAACTTTCATCTTGTGAGAAGATGCCTTTGGTCAGCAGTTACTACTTATAGGCTGTGGATGTATAAAGGCCTTTGGTCAGTAGTGGCCACTTATAGTTGATGTGATTATTATATGATTCCTCCTATTACATTATATCTCCTATTACAAACATTAGTTGCTACACAGAATGCATCTCCGAATAAAAAATAAAATAGCGAATTATAAAATGTAACGTTTACACAAACGTGAAAACAAGCGTCTAAATAAAACTGTCACCTTCAAAGTCTAGCCTTTAAGACTACAAAAGACTGAAGCCAGCTATTGTACTCGTCCCATTCATACACACAAAGGATCTTAGGGTGTCCCCTAACTTCGTAACGGACACCACTTAGGACATTATTTTCTTTAAGAAATAATGTTAACAATGATAAAGGATTTTAAGTTTTCGTTAAGAATTGTGTGTGTTTTACGAGTAGATTGGAATTGTTGTACAGTTAAAAGTAATACTATAATTTATAGGTACAAACTTTAAAAAAAAACATTGGTCCACACTAGGACTTCCTCTTGTGTTGTGGGTGCGTTTACGAACTTACAATGTCACATACACATGACACTCAGACCCAAAACAACAATTTGTGGATCACACAAAGAGTTGCTCTGTGCGGAAATCACACTCGCTACACGTTGCGCGCCAACCAGTTGTCCAGCCACCGCACCAAACGTACAGCTTTAGCCCGCGGCTTTGTCCGTTTTCCCGTGGTATAATAAGTAGGTAGTCAATGTGTTAATTCCAGGGCATAATCTACTCCTGTTTCAAATTTCATCCCGATCCCTTCAGCTATTTTGACGTGATAGATAACAAACATACATACAAACATTACACCCAAACTTACAAACTTTCGCATTTATGTCAGGCTATGCGGACTAAGTTGAACTAACTTAGCTTAGTTCTTGGTTTGCATACGGTTTTACATTTAATATGTGTACCTAAGCTTAATCCTTTGGGAAATATAATGTTTATGTATAAAAAGAAACAACTAATTGCACATTATGTTATTCTAGTAAAGATTTATTCTACAGCAAATGCTGTATTTTCTACATAACATGAAATTTAGTATTTCTATTAAAATAATTCCAAAAAAGCAAATAAAACTAATAGTTATAATGTATACAGGGGCGTAGTTAGCGCCGTATTAATTATACGGGGCCCTCGGGCTAAGGGGTCCACCAACGTGTGTAAGCAAAGAATAAAAACTTCCTAATGTTTGATTTCATTTCAGAAATTACAATAATCCAAATTATCAATTCCTTCTTTTTCCGCGTAAAACATGCGTTCAAAAGTTGGTAGCAATTTTAAAAACATTAACATTGTCGTAAGGGCCCCCAAACATAGCCTCGCTGTTATAACATCGGTAACTCCCAATCTTTGACTTGAGAGACAGGGCTTGAAAAGTTGCATTGGATGATTATCACAAAGAAGTGGGGCCCCCGAACAAATTTTTATACGGGACCCCACTAAAGTACAATACGCTACTGAATGTACATATGATTTAGCGTACAAATTCATATGCTGCGTTTAAATATTAATTATAAAAGCTTTTACCAAACTAAACATTTATTTAAAGCTACTAAATAAATGATAGATAATATTAGATATGACTAGTATTCATTAAATACTGGTCATATCTACTGGTTTATAAAAATACTAGCTTTTGCCCGCGGCTTCGTTCGCGTTAAGAAGTATTATTATTAATTAGGTATGGTTTTTGCGGCTTTACTTTTGTTTAGCGTGTGTAAAAAATTAGGGCCTACAAAACTTCTTTGTACACAATATTCTTTACTAATCTGTCATTAGGCGCAACGCCATAGTAGCGCCTAGTCTCAGTCCGATTGGTTTAAAATTGACAAAGTTTCATACAAACTTTCATCCCCTATTTTATCCCCTTGGGTGTAGAATTGATCAAAATCCTTTCTTAGCGGATGCCTACGTCATAACATCTACCTGCATGCCAAATTTCAGCCCGATCCGTCCAGTGGTTTCAGCTGTGCGTTGATAGATCACTATGTCAGTCAGTCAGTCAGTCACCTTTGAGTTTTATATATTTAGAAGATTATTTTGTTTTGATTAGTGTATGCCATGTTTGTTGTTGTCAGTTTTGTATTAACTGTGCTGTGTTGCTTATTTATTTAGTTTTTAAATTATTTTCTTTTTGTCTGCAATATTTTATAACGGTGCTAATATACTGTTTTTCTTTCTTTCTTCTTTTTTCAGTTGGTTCTCCTAATATAAAATAACTAAATATCTATCTGATAGAAGCTAAATAGTTACGTAACAATCATCTTTATAATTATTTTCCATAATTTAGAGTAAAGGGTAGATTATGAATATAATGTACGAAAGTCATCATCATTATCATCATATCAGCCATAAGATGTCCACTGCTGAACATACGCCTCCCCCAATGACTTCCAGATAGGCCGGTTGGAAGCGACCTGCATTTAGCGGCTCCCTGCAACCTTAATCAGGTCATCTGTCCACCTTGTGGGTGGATGTCCTACACTGCGCTTGCCGGTACGCGGCCTCCACTCGAGAACCTTTCTGCCCCAGCGGCCGTCGGTTCTCTGTATCCTATGTGCCCTGCCCACTGCCACTTCAGCTTACTTATCCGCTGGGCTATGTCAGCGACGTTTGTTCTTTTGCGGATCTCTTCGATTTTTATTCGGTCTCGCAAAGAAACTCTGAGTATAGCCCTTTTCATAGCGAGCTGAATAACAGCGGCATGCTTCAGGACAAATGGGCCGGTTCGACCGCGTCACACAACGATTGCTTTGTGGTTCACTGTGTAAAACATAAAAGAAGAATCGCTTTTACCTTCCCCTTTAAAAGTATCATTACGTTATATTTGAACAAACAGGAAAATATACAACACCATAATATATAACGCTATATTTAAAATTAAAACGAGCCTATAATACTAAAAAGTGCAAAATTATTATTGCGTACCTACAATTGTTCCAAATTATCATTGTATGACGTCAGAATTTGGACAAGAAGTAAAAATATTGCAGAAGGTTCAATTTAAACAAATGAATGTTGCTATGCGTTTGGTTGTTGATACAAAGTTTGATTGTACATTGTACAAGACAAAGAGCATTGAAATGCTGAAGAAACAAGCGAATATCCATGACATTTTTTTTTTAAATAACGTTGCTCCACACAACATTTTAGTCCTGTGTCGTGAGAGGGTTTACAAACATACAAGTTCATATATACATGACACCCAGACCCAAAACGAAGAGTTGTTCCGTGCGGCATTCGCACCCGCTGCATGTTGCGTGGCAGCCGGTTGCCCAGCCACCGCGCCAACAGTGCAGTCATTCACGTGACACTGACTTTCAACAAATTATAAGTCAGAACTTATAAGTTACGTAACTTCACTCACACAGCAAAACACCACGTAAGAGTTGTTTCACGCTGTTTTCCTGTAGACCGTGATATCATTCCTGTGGACTTGGTGTCACTTGTGTCAAAGCATAATCTCCAAAAATATTGTTAAGTCTTTGACTGCCAATAGAAAACTGTTAAAGGCAAATCCTCCGCTGACGTCGGTCACCGGTGACCACCACGGCGTTCAATGTGTTAGTACTACAAAACTAATTCTTCTGCAATATACCTGGCCAATGGTTCCAGTAATATCGACCGAGTAAAGTTATAATTAGTCCATTCAACATTTTATGAACACATTGTATTTAAATAGGGATGACAATAGGCTGTATTGTTTTGAATATGGAATGAGCATTTGATAAACATAAGATACGAGTAATATTCGGCCTGTTTATTCTACGAAGGAATAAATAAAGTTAATTTATTTTATAAGGGTTCTCTTAAAACTGTCTGGCGAATTTACTTGACTAGTGGAGTCTGTAATCGTGTATGCTGTTTATAGTTTAGTTCAAAACATACTTTACGAGCACGGCTTTGGTTTGGCTCTGGCACAGCTTTGTTTTGAGTTGTGGCTACCGCTAGATACCAGCGTGCTTGCGGTGCGTGGCCCACGAGGTGCAAGCGCGCGGTCGGCGCACCAGCCGCGGCCGCGGTCTGCTTGAAACTAGTAGTATAGATATTTGTTAAGGTAGCAATTAAGTTACGTAATTAGGACAGCGAAGAATGTCCACGACCAGACGACCTTATTTGACGACTTTGTTTTAAAAAAGGGATTGCCATTGTTTACTGACTTAATTTTTTTAAGTCAGGTAATATCTCTAAAACCTTCTTCTATGTTTAAAAAACACTATGCTGAAAACAGCTTCACAAAGTTTCAGCCAAACGCGAGATATTCACGTACAAACATAAATACATATAGGTCAAACCGATAACTTTCTCTTTTTTTAAAGTCAGTTAATATAAAGCCAACCGGGCAATCTGGAAAACATTCAGAGCAACTAATGTCCATGGACGTCTTGTGTCTGATATGATCATGATAATTCTTACTCGATATTCTTCTTTTATCAAAGCCTCGTTTAATCCACAGCTAAATGCGACAAAGACTAGAACGCTGACTGAAATCTAATTTCTAGAAGTAAAGTAATGCATTTAGCACTAAAAGTTAAGTTGGAATTGTACTTTTAACAGAGCTTAGACAAAAGTAATAAGTCTGAGAGCCTCTTTCAAGCTACTTCGTTATAAGTACGTGTTTAGACCCGTTTAGACGGGATTACTGGAGTAGTGGAAAGGTGCACGGTAATAAAGTGTTTGAAATGGAAGCAGTAATATTTTTTTTTTAAATATAATTTTTAATTTAAGCGGATGCCCTGTAAATTATCTCAATTAAGCTTTTTTTTGAAGGGGTATAATCATCCAATGACTTATCCTGCCTTAAGGCGAGGTGAGAGCTACTGTCAGAGTCTTACTGATTGTCTGATGGCTCTTTATGGCGCGCGTGGAACGCGATCCGTCGTACGCACAGGTCTGGTTATGGTCGGGCGGCAAGCCACACTTGCTCGCCGTCCACAGACCGCATTTAAGCAATAAGTTAGAATTTAATTTTTAAACATGATTTCACATTAGGTATTTTACTAATGTGTGTATTTACAAACATAAATATTGCGGTCAACCACTGCGTCATCCACGCAATTAAAATATACGAAATTAAATCATAATATTTTAACTAAACATTCTACTCATATTGATATGTTCAATACTGTATATTTAATTATTCAATGTTCATTTATTTTTTTGATTGATTTTCATTATGTTTTCTTTTTTATACATGGCACGAGTCCTCAATAGTAAATGTCAGATTAGTATTAGTAGCCAAGAAGTGAAAGCCGTAATCGTCCATCTTAAACATTTAATGTACTTTTATCTCATTAAACTATACTAACCACCGTACTCAGAGTCATTTAATGGTTATATAACCCAGGAACGGGGTGGTTTTTAGTAGGAACAGGGTGGTTTTTAGTCATTAAGAGTCTGACACTCCTCCCTCCCGCCTCGCCCAAGGCGGGAGAAGACATTGGAAGATTTTCCCCCATCAAAAAAAAAAAGTCCTTAAAGGCCCACAGGTGCGTTATTATCGGTCGATAATATCGCATGCGTTATTGCGATATTTGTTTTCAGTACATTTTGTATTAGGACGGTCATGTAGTTACACACTGCAAGGAATCAAGACGCACTATCACAATAACGCATGTGATATTATCGACCGATAATAATGCGCCTGTGTGGGGGAGCCTTAACCATTGTTTTTTTTAATGAAACAGACGGTAAACGAGCAGACGTATCACCTGATGGTAAGCAATCACCGCCGCCCATGGACACTTAAAACACCCGAGCTGAGGCGTTTCAAGTGCGTTGCCGGCTTTTTGGGGGTTAGGAATTTAAGGGTTGTTGTACGGGAATCGGGGATTGGGAAGATTGGAAAGGAGGGAATTGGGCCTCACTTACACAACGAAACACAACGCAAGCGTTATTTCACGTCGGTTTTCTGTGAGGTCGTGGTATCACTCCGGTCGAGCTGGCCCATTCGTGCCGAAACATGGCTCTGCCACATTCTTGTACTTTCCGGAACACAATTGTCATTACTAAGGAATAATTTAAGTAATCATTAAACGTCTCTGAGTACGGCCATAAAATAGGCAGTCAACATTAATAAAAGAACATACACATCCTAACATAATAATCTACACCCATTACTTGTAACGTGTGACAGAGATGGAATGAAGCGCTCCTCTTTCCCTCTCTGTCACACGTCACGCTTTATCAAATAAGTTTTCCTACATATGGTTGATTAGTCCAGACAACACAAACTTCGTGATGTCTGGCATTTTAGTGTAATGGTATTTTTTTTATTACTGGCTTTTGTGCCAGAATTCACCAAATGATCTTAATATTTTAACTTAAGGAAGGAAGTGATGTGTTTTGTTTTGAGAAAATTGCATTTTATATTAAGTTGTCTTGTGGACATTGTGGAACTGGAGTTATTGGCGATGATAGTTTTGCTTTACGTTTAAGTAATCAGAGCGCAAAACAATAGGAGTCACAGGTGCGTTGCCGGCCTTTAGAAAGGAATATCGCCCTTTCTTTAAGGTTTGAAGGTCAGGTCGGTATCGGTTCAGCAACAACAACAGCTCATTCCACAGTTTTGCTGTGCGAGGCAGAATGCACAGCGAAACTACATCCCTACGCATTGCCAAAGTGAAAAGTCTGTATCCATGCCAATATATAAAACAAAGCAACTGATATTATTCCGAAATATGATTATTAACAAAAAAAAAAAAACTCAATGTCCTTTCCAAAACAAAAAAAGACTTCAATTTACAAATTTAATTTAAAAACCTAGTTAAACCTTAATCACTTTCTATATGACTCGAATGTTCAATCCTACTTACGTTTCGCAGATGAGCATTCTGTTTTAAAATCGTAATATCAAATACCTAATATTCTACAATCCAGATCGTTGAAATGATGTTTTAAGGTAAGCGTCCACAGACCCGCATCGCACGCATCGTACGCATTCCGTATGACGTTATTGCATGTAGGCATTGCTGATGTCCGTACGATGCGGATCAGTGGACGCGGTTGTATGAGTTTCTATACAAGACAAACTAAAATCCGTTGCGTGCGATGCGTACGATTCGGGCCTGTGGACGCGTACCTTTAAACAGCATTTTAAACATAGCCATCTGGATTCTAGAATAGTATTTATTATTACGATTTTAAAACAGAACACTCATTTGCAAATATTAATTTGGAATTCAAACAATTATTTGAAATGAACGAAATGAAACATTAAAGGGCTTTAACCTTTTACAATTATTGCTACACTAGACTATTCAATAGGGATGATGACGGGGTATGAAAATATAAAATCTATTTAGTCCGTTAGTTAGGTAATTGAATAAATATTAGACACGTATTTTTTCATTTTGTCATATAAGATAACAATACTTAGATAAAACGAATCAAAGTTTAAGAGTGGGAGCAAATATGTCATTTCTACGTATCAATTGTACCTAGAAGTAACGTTACGCGATATTTCAACTCGATATATTATCTTCGAAAGTATTAGTTTCCGTTAGAAAATAAAAAATATGATGTAATATTTTAAAATAAACTTCCAGACGGACATTAAAATAAAAATTAGTCATCTACCCAATTTTCGTATTATAAACATTTGTAAAATTACGTTTTTAGAAATTGCATCTTCTGTTTCTGAAGCTACTTGCGCTAGTTACTCTCCTTATATATTAAAAGCGTTTAAAGGCACCTTAAATCAGAAGATAAAAGAAATTTTATCTAAAAGAAAAAAAATGTGTTCCAAATTTAAAAGCTTCGTATTATGTGAACACGGAATATTTTTTTGTTTCTTTTTTTCATAATGGTCATTCGAATTTATTTTTTCATTCTCAAACAATAATAATAGGTGACAACAATAAAATAATTGTTGTACATTTAAATAATTATAAAAGGAAATGACAAAAGAGGTTTCTTTAAGAAATGAAGCATTGTAGTGTATTGTATACCTACTTATCTATTCAGTTATTTACTTATATTTAACACACAACGTAACGCCTTTTATCTCCGAAGGGATAGGCAGAGGTAGAGGTGCACACTACGGCACGTAATGTCGCTATACAATGTACCACTTTTCATCATTTGGATGAGTCTATTGCTATATACCGGGCACATTTCCAGACTCCGTGCTACTACTGAGAAATTTTCGAAAACCGAAAAAAGCCCAGTCATATTTTGCCCGACCCAGGAATCGAACCCGAGACCCCTTGTCTGCCGCACTTGTGACCACTCGACCAAGCCAATATCTAAATCATAGGGACTGGTACTAAAAATCAGCGTTGTGGAGTCGAGTCTTCATGCCCTGGCTTCGGCATTAAGCTAGGCACCAGCTTATTTAATTTTATTATGTATCTGTATTTTCGGTCACTTGTAAATAAACGGTTGTTCTTTTCTTTTATATTAGAAAGGCGGGCAAGTCTAATTCTGTACACCCAATTCTAAATAAGATACTTCTTAACCATATTAAACCCTAATAATCCTTTGCCCGCCTTGGGAATCGATGCCAGACGAGTTTAATTAATTGCAGATAATGAGTGAACGGGAATAGAGCTTTTATTCGTGTGCAGTCGAAGGAAAGAGGCAGAGGCGGTTCTATGAGTAGTTAAATGCTATTGTAGGTCTGTTTTAGTTCCTTATAGTATGCAACTACTTAACATTGATGTTAAACTTATTAAAAACTTGATTAAGTGTGGAAGATCCATGCTCCGGCACGGGCTCACAGCAAAACTGACGTGAAACAACGCTTGCGTTGTGTAAGTGCGGTTACCGGAGGCCCAATTACCCCGCTTCCCAATCTACCCAATCTCCGATTCCCCAACAACCCTTAAATTCCTAACCGCCAAAAAGCCGGCAACGCACTTGACTGCTTACCATCAGGTGATCCGTCTGCTCGTTTACCGGCTTATAATCTAAAATAGCTTAATCAGTACGGCGGAAATATGGGGTTATTTATCGTGAAAAATTGCAATGTTGTATATGTGTTTTCATGGTAAAACTATCTAATTAGGTACCGAACTAAAAGCAATTTTAAACGTCTGTTTTAACTATGGAGTCTGGCATTGGACAGGTAAAAGTCGATTAATAAAGTTCGCAAAAAGATCATGCTGAGTAACTCTTGAAAAATCGAACTGTACCTCAAAAAAATCTTTAATTTCGTGCCAAAAACAATATTTTATTAACAAATTGTCAGCGGCATGTCTGACAAATTGATTACAACGTTCGGTACATAGTCTGTACGTCAAAAAAACGAAGAACGATAATAAAAAAAAACGTAATAAATAACACACTTTTCATCAAAAAATAAAAATTTATTCAATTAATTATACAATTAAAAAAACGGTGCGAAGCTGTGAAACGTATTCTTTGGAGAAATAAAAGTAATATCTGAATAGTTATAGGACAACATTACCTACCCTTGACTCCCTGGAGGCAATTTGAATAATTTGAAATGATAAAATATTGGAAAACGTAGTGATGTTGTTCTATAATGGTTTGTACGTGTTTCGGAATAAAGCGTCAGCTTTTCATTGAATATAATTTAGGTTTCTTTGATGTGTAAAATTATTTTATTGTAACTTTCGTGAGATATTATATAAATTGATTAGAATGTTATCGGCTTAATCATGTAACTGTTTGACGGGCACTTGATTACTTTTAAGCCATGCTAGAGGCTCATATTTATGAGCAGCATTCCATGACACATGTCGCGGCGATTGTCACGCTGCTACGGCTATTGTGGTATCATATTTAATTGATTGAATAATGGTTCTTTATGAATTCTGAAAGACAGAAATAGGTATTAGAAATAGGTACTCGTGAATGATGGCGGTTTTTATTGTTGCTTACTAACTACCCCGTTCCTACTCCTATTTTCAAGCTGTTTCTAGGGTAACGATTAATTATCTAGCCACAACTATAGTTATTAAATTCCTAGTTAATGTATAGGTATTGTCACCAAACAAATAAAACTTTGTTCAATTCGCGGAACCTAGGACCGCGTTCACAACAAGTCCCAGAAGACAGCAATAGAACAACAACTCACCTATTGATATACATATTATGTATTCGGTTACTTCGGACGTTACGTGTACAGTCAGCAAAACATATACCTACCTATACAATTTCATTCAACGTCCCAAAACAGGTACAGTGGAGGACAGATCCGCGTAATCATTTTAAAATTTTATTGCTTGAACACAGTAAAACATTAAACCGTGTGCCATATGCCAATGTCTCGGTTAATAAAAAAGTGATAGTCGCAGCTTAGTGACACAACACGTGTTAGTGGTGTGTTTGATATTGTTCGCCTTCCACCATCCCGCTTTATTCGTCAATTCAAGGGAGGGGCTAGACAGCAGATCTCATCAGGTGCAAACAAACATTAACTTATTGGTGGTCAGGCGCATGTGACCACCATTGTACATAGGGCAGCCGGTGCATGAAAACAGCGGGATAAGGCAACCATTTGTAAGCTCAGGACGCACGCCCGTAAATTTGGGCTAGAGGACTGATGCGTTCAATATATGAACGCTCTGCTGCTTGGACCCTTGCTTTGAGAAGTATATTCGCTTTTGACTGACTTCCTAAAAAGGAGGAGGTTCTCAATTTAGCGGATATGTTTATTTTTCTATGAATGTATGTACACCGATTACGTCGAGGTTTAGGATTGATTTGGGTGTTTTGTTTTTGTTCGACGTGCATTAGCTGAAATTTGGTACAATAAATAATAATTCGTCGTAAAGTCAGCTTATACCCTGTCTGTGTACAAAGTCATTGAAATCCGTTCAGTAGTTTCAGCGTAATTGACGGACAAACACCAAATACCCAAACATCAAAACAAACTTTCACATTTATAATATTAGTGTGATATGTGGTTAGTACTTTGATACAGGGAGTAAACGGAACGCTCCCGAAAAACGCATTTTTTATAATAATTTGTTTTCGTGTTATTTACGTGCAACATCGGCCTTAAGCAGTTGATTACAAATATTATTACATAAAATAAACATTAAATTCCTTAATTTTTTGAAAAACTAAACTAATTTTTTTCCTTCACCTGTTTTCAGCGTTTGGTAGCGTTCCGTTTACATTCTATATAATGCAACGTTATGACAACATAACTGATGAAATAGTTACATTGAATCATTCCGATAACATAATATACTTTCAGAAATATATCATAAGTTACCAATTTATATGTCAGAATGTTTCCTCCGATCCCACTCCGATACTGCATCAAATAAATTGAAATATGTACATACATATATACGGAGCGTATTTTAAAATCATATATCTTTCTTCAACTGACGGATGATAAATGACGGTACTAGTAATCCAATATGGCGGCTTCACGGACCGTGTTGAAGTTATTGCGTTGGCTATTTTTATTTATATATGTATTTATTTATGTGCCATGTAGTGACGGAAGGCTATATATTTGACACCACCTTTCCTCTTTCCGTGGGTGTCCAAAACTGTTGTGTAGTGATGGCAGAACAGAAGAAAAGTGTCTCCACCCTTAATCTTTCAGTGGGGTTTGTAAAAGCCAACTAAAGGACCACACTTTGACAGAGAACTGTGGTTTCCAACCCGGTTGCCTTTTTTTTTGAGGCGTGATAATCATCCAATTACTTCTCCCGTCTTGAGCGAGGCGAGACGAAGTGTCAGACTCTTACTGACTAAATACTACCCCGTTCCAGCAGGAGTACGCCGGAGTCCTGATAAATATGCTAGGTAGTACGCAGCTTCAGATCAAGCATCTGCCCTACTGGGCCCCATGTGGGGTGGTCTGTTGTGGCTCTTTAAGGCGCACGAAACGCGTGCAATATTTATTTGACTCAATTATAATAACAAATACTTTACATAATGTGCACTTGAATTGAAAGAAAACATTTTTATGAAATTATACATTTCAATAGAGCCAAACAAGATTGAACTTAAAAGCCTACTCGAAAGAAATTATATTTCAATCAATAGAAGTTATTAAGAGATTTTATATCAAATAACACAATATTAAAGTGGGTTCTATAAAAGTACTTTAAAACATTTCAGTAGGTTATTCCAATCTTATTTATCCCTTAAATTGAAACTGAAGAGTGGTTTTTGTAAAATGGAATCTAAGATAAGGTGTTACGTTTTATTTTTGTGTAGATGAGAGCTGGTCCTTAGAGCCGCAGTGTGATAGTAGAACAATATTTAATGTCTAGACTCGCTAATCCAATAGAATAGAGGTTTTATGTGAGAAGATTATGGTTTTATTTGAGCCGTGGGATCTTATGAATTTTAAAGTAAGCAGAATCCATAAAGATGTTTTCTATTTTTGATTATAAACTATTGTACTAGTATTGTTGTTGATCGTCTCACGTCTTTTAACCCGCAAGGAGTAGGCAGAGGCGCACATCAAGACACGTAATGCCACTGAACAATGTACACCCACTTTTCACTATATATGTTATAAGTCTCATGTAGGTGGTGAGCCTATTGCCATATATTGTTACCACTGAGAAATTTTCGAAAACCCGACAATAGCCCAGCAATACTTCGCCCGACCTCTTGCTCGGCAGTCGCATTTGCAACTGCTTGGCCAACGAAACAGTCAGTATTTTGGTTGTGTTTTTAGATATGTACATATTTATTTGAAAATTTCAGTACTATTTTGACTGCTTTAATCACAGCTATTGTAATTTTTGTTACAGGTAATGATCCCGTTTTTCTACATACATACTTAACTGGTAAAGAATCTGTGTATTTTTTTTTTACACGAAATGAGTCGACGTTCTACCTCTATGTTGCTTGGTGGTAAGCGATGATGTGGCCTACGATGGAGCATGTCTACCCATGAGTAAACCTGTTTACGGAGGCCTTGAAGACACCGTTTATTTCTACCTGGAGTAAAAGACAATAGGGTAGATGACTAATTTTTATTTTAATATCCGTCTTGTAGATTATTTTAAAATATTAGACACGTATTTTTTAGTTTGAAATATCACGTGACGTTATTTCTAGGTACATTTTATACGTAGAAAAGACATTTTTGCTCCCACTCCTAAACTTTGACTCGTTTTATCTTATATGACAAAATGAAAAAATACGTGTCAAATATTTTTTCATTACCTAACTGACGGACTAATAAGATTTTTAATTTTCATACCCGTCATCATCTCTATTGATAAATACAGCTTACCTCGTTAACCTATATAGTTGGTCCTAAGAGATATCTTAGGACCAAAATTAAACACAGTTCCGAAGCAACACCTGTACTTAAGTTCTACCTACCTAACCTTTAAAGGTAGTTACAACAACAATTTTAATATACAAGTAAGACTATACTAGGCAATTAGTCTGTATCTTGAGCCCTCGGCTGTAATTCTCTTGCGTACAAATGTAATTAAGAAAGATCTGTCTACGTGCTAAGATGAATTAATAACTTTACGTAATAAAACGCTTGTTTTCGTTTTGGGGTAGATAGATGGGTTCGTTTACTTTGAGCTATGAAACGGTTCTAATCTCCAAAGGAAGAAGTATACAGTGTAACAAATTTTTTTTTTGAGGGGGCACAATCATCCGATGGCTTCTCTCGCCTTGGGCGAGGCGAGAGGAAGTGTCAGACTCTTACTGACTAAAAACCACCCCGTTCCTTCCTGCCGTGGTTGTGGGCAACCGGCTGCTGCGCAAACTGTAGCGGGTTCAATTCCCGCATGTTGTTGTTTCAAGATGTCATGTGTATATAAACTTATATGTTTGTAAACTCACCCACGACACAGCAGAAAATACATATTTCTACTTCTTCAGGCAACGTGATTTCCATATAATACTCTAACTTAATACAAAAGTACACGTGTCTCAATATAAAAGTTACACGTGCTCAAAAATAGTATCAAAAAACAATTTTCCTATCCTATCCTATCTCCATAAATAAAACATAATTTGTTCAAAAAATTTACATGAAAGTATATTGTTGTTTTAATAAAAATCTGTCCGTTATCTATAACCGTGATTGATAACAAGTTGGTCCTAGACATTTTACTACAAAAAAGAGTTTATTTGAAAACTTATTTTTATTATGGAACGATATTTTTGGGGCTCCGTACTGAAGGACAAAAATGGGAACCTTGTTACTAAGATTCCATGTCCATTGTCACCTGCTTTTTTATGATGTAAACAGGTAAACGAGCAGACGATGGTAAGCAATCGCTGCCACCCGTGTTGTTATTTTTCTTTGCGGCCTTTTTTGGGTTAGGAATTTAAGGATTGTTAGGGAATTGGGGATAGGGAAGGGGAGTCATTGAACCTCCGGTAACCCCACAATGAAATACAACGCAAGCGTTGTTTCACGTCGGTGTCTGTGAGGCCTTACAGAAAAAAGAAAAAATAAGGCTTTTAATAATATATGTGGGCTCCAACAACAAAGATGATTTTAATGCCATTTAGTGATGAACAAATTAACGAATGTTACGGAATCCTTCGTGTGTGAGTCCGTCCCACACTTAATCGTTTTTTTTACGAATTCAATTTCATTTTATATGAATAAATATTGTAGGTGAATATAATGAAAGAATGATTTCTATTATAGTCACTGAAACGTGGAAACCGGGCAAGAATAGATACATATTTATATAGTTTTATGTAGTATTTATGATTATGGTAGTTTGACCGACAGTATAATTGTTTTCTTTTTCTGAAGCTACTAGCTTCTGACAGCGGCTTTTTTTCTGTGGGATAAAAAGTATCCTATCACCCAAGTCAACTCATACCCGGTCTGTATACTAAATTTCATCAAAACTGGTCAGTACTTTCAACGTGATTGACGGACTAACATCCAAAGAAACAAACTTTCATATTTATAATATTAGTGTGATTCACTTCTAAACTTTATGGCGATTTACCGAAGTTTTGTTTCTACTAGTTTTGTAATTAATAGATTTTTAATTTTCAAACCTCGTCATCATCCCCATTGATACTCTGTAGTGTCTGGCTACACCTGGCATGTCTCTAGAGGCGTAGGTTTACGTATGAATGTGGCTCTAGTATATTTGCCAACGGGCCTTATTACAAATATATGATTTGAGATATAATAGGCAAAATGTGGGTGTTACTTTTGATACACAGGCGTAATTATATCTTCTGTATCCAGGAAAAATGTTGACATTACCAAGACAAGAAGGAGGTCTAAAAATAACCTTTCAAGTATTCTATTTATTTAGTACCTGTTCTTATTATTTAGTATATTTGCTTAGTAAGTTGTACTATCGAGTGCCTCGTTGGTCGAGTGGTCGCAAGAGCGACTGCTGGACAAGAGGTCTCGAGTTCGATTCCCAGATCGGGCAAAGTTAATTTTTTAAAGTGTAACGAATGGAGTTTCGTGCTCGTTCTTTTCCACTTTGGAACAAACACCTAGCTTCACTGACGGACAGACAGCTGATTCTATTTATTTCTTTATTTGTTGACAAAGTATATGGTTATAATAGAAATAAATGATTCGACTTTGACTTTACACCTCCACACAAATGCGTAGGTAAATGAAGACCTGTAGATAATGTAAGCGTAGGTGTTATAAAGGTTTTTGCTTTGCGTGTCGAAGCCATACCTTCTTAACATGGAGTTACGTGGGTAGTGATTAACGGAGATTGTTTGAAACAAAGAAGAATTCTGTGCAAACTAAATATCATAGGTTATTTTGATACGGGATTTATGATTCGCTGTTACTTTTGAACTTTTAAAAGTCACGTTTATGTATTGAATTTCAAGAAGGTGTGGGAAGGAAACATGATTATTGTAGGAGTAGTTAAATTAATATTCTGTATTTTGAAACAAAATTGACGTATAAAACGATACCTAAGTAAAACTTTGTGAAGACTGAGGTGTGAATGAACGGTTAAAGAACTTTAGTTGAAAAATTTTAAATGGAAATTGGTCCTTTTACTTTTATATAATTTTGTGGTATGGCTTTTTTGAAATAGTAAAAGTAATCCATAAAATTACATGGTATTATCTATTATATGCAAGCTATTATCATGCATGTATGCTACGTTAATGTACCTATACTATTTTGACTTAATTTTTAACTTGGGAAATCTTTATTAGTATGGGGCAAATCAAAACTCCATCGTAGTATTATACAAAATATTTTAAACATACTCGTACATTTTCTTATTCATTATATAATTGTAATCATAACTCTAAGGGCCCCATGGGTGGAAAAACTCATCGTCATGTTTTTTGGCCCATGAAATAGGTCAATTATAACTGCATCGCGAATCGCACACGAGGGAGTAAAATTGCCGCCGCACACATATGAGATTTTTAACCTCACTGGTTTTGGTCCTATGAGAGCGCGGAGAAAAGGACCATAAAATTTTAATAATACAGTAAAAGGTTGACATTTAAGAAAATTATAATTTTTATCGTCTAGCAGCGGCAAAAATTTATTGTTTGTGATATTATTTAGTCTAATCGAAATAATAAATGAACAGAAACGATTTCGTGTTTAATGGTCCTTTCCTGTATAAAAGTTTAAGCGAACTAACATCACGCCACTTGATTAAAGTATGACTAAATATGTTGGTCTAGTTAATAGCTATTTATGGATCTCAAGGACAAATGGATATTTGATTTTCCTATTAGGAACCACTCTTTAATTGATCGAGGGCTGACAATTCGACATTGCTTTACCTTCATGCTCCAGTAAGCTTATAAAGTCGTTGTTACTACGACTGACCTCTTTTCAGTCGTGTCGGATTGCAATCCCATCGGATTATGATAGTGACGGGATAGAAAGTGCACCTCTATTTGATACAGGTACATACTGGTACTATACGAGGCCAATGATTGACTCAAACGATTTTCAACAAGTCGTTTGATTTTGAGTTTCAAAGAATGTTATGTTAATTTTTCTTCTTAAACGTTGCTTCACGTTAAGATTTTATCCTGTGTCGTGGGTGCGTTTACAAATATACAATTTCACATGCACATGACACCTAGACCTGAAACAACAATTTGTGTATCATACAATTAGTTGCTCCGTGCGGGAATCGAACTCACTACATGTTGCACAGCAGCCACGGCGTCAAACGTGCAGTCAAAGTTTTTGTGTGCAAATAAGAGTCTTATTATATTAGTTTTTCTATTTGCTTGCATTTTACCTGAGTGAGACATAAAAATTACGTTATTATGACTAGTACAGTTTACAATTTTTGCTGTAAGTAGAATTAAAATTAGTTTTGCTCTTTGAATTGATTAGAATTACATATTACACCGCAGAAAACATCAAAACTCACTTAATTTTGAAAATAATTAGAAAATTACGTATGAAAATTGGTTTCGAATAGGTTTTTTATTCAATTAACTAAGGCGTATGCTTGTCTCTTTAGATTTAATGGATTGCGTGATATCCTTTGTGAGTCATAATTCGATTAACGAGTACGTTTATTAAATTACTGATACTGGACGCTAGTGTAATTGGCAGTACGATGTTAATCAAGTAGTTGTGTGTATAGGCTATTGTTGGCCTTGGTTTGTGTTATATTGAAATAGAATTATTAGTTTTGATATTTAAAGGTTATGGGGTTTTGAATAACTTTTACCTTAATTACAATAGTTGGACCCTGTTAAGCAAAAAATATCCAGCCAACATTTTATTACTTTTGTACTGTATCATACGAGTTTTTATTATCTGCCTTACTTTAAACTTTATTTACTCAAAAGTAATAAAATGTTCAGCTTAGAAAATAGTTTTCATTTTATATTGATTTTATTACTTATCGTAAATGAGAAGAATATTTTGACTAATACTGTGGTTTTACTATATTGACATTTAAATATGAGATCAGTATCAAATCGTAAATAAGAACTATTCAAAATTGATATTAATTTTCATTAAATGAAAGTGCGACAACTGAGTTTACTCGTCTATTTTTATTTTTATTTACAAATACACTTATAGAATTGTAGTCGGAACTAATATTATTTCAAAAAGAAAGTTAATTAACTTTACACTGTCATCGGTCCTTTTGAGGGCACAAAATAACCACGATATAATATCATGATCCCTTTCAGTTTCACCTCAGATGTTAACAAAACAAAGATAATACGGTATTTGCTCTCCAATAGAAAGCCTTTAGCAAACAATAATAATAAGAAGTAATAAAAGACTTTGGGGGTAAAAGGACCAGATATTTTGGTCCTAAATAAAGGTACAACAGAAACTATTTCCTTTCCTTCTTTACACATAATTATGTGAGGAAAAGTACATTACACACGTATAATTGTTGTGATTATTTCTTGTATTATCGCCTGTGGATATTTCCGTTGTCCAAAGATAGAACATGATTGTCAATGTTTGTGTTTGACTGCACGGTTGGCGCGGTGGCTGGGCAACTGGCTGCCGTGCAACGGGTAGCGGGTTCGATTCCCGCACGGAGCAACTCTTTGTGTGATCCACAAATTGTTGTTTCCGGTCTGGGTGTCATGTGCATATGAAATTGTATGTTTGTAAACGCACCCACGACACAGGAGAAAATCCTAATGTGGGACAACGTTTAAAAAAAAAAAAAGTAGCAACTAAACAGCAATATATTTTTTAAATGTGTATAAATTGTCTGTAATTAAGCAGGGTCGTAGTAGCTTGCTTGAGAGTTTGTTTTAGATCTTCAGTTGTTAAATAGTTAATGAAATCAGAGCCTAGGAGGTCACTTCTACAAAATATAATTAAAACACCAGTAGAGACTTTTGGTGTGATATAAAATCATAATTTTTAAACTCCTTGTTTCCTCAAACAAACATTTTTTTATACATTATTTACCAACTATGAAATATAAAAAGTAATACGCCTGTACATATATAAAATACATATATGTATCTCATTTCTTTTGTTTCAAAGCCTGTGTTCTAACAAAGCTAGTATTGTTTGAGAACACGGTAACAAAGTAACTGCCGTGTGGCCTACGCTGACACAACTAACGGAACAAAGATGTATCCAGTATAAAAAGAACCATGATCGCAGGTGAATGATTGGTGTTGAGAGCTTCAGTTATACTGGACTTCTGTTTGCTGGTTCGTCAAGCGTAAAGATTTGAATTGAAGGTTGTGCCTCTAGGAATGTTTGTAGTTAGAAAATTGTTTGTGAATGTATGCTAGTTCTGTGTGCTAGGTGGTCCTTTTAGGTCCTAGGTTCCAGTATTATGTATGAGGATTTACTAGACGTACTACGTATATCTATGAACGACACTGACAACTTATCAATAAATCACATGTCTTTTCTATTGCTTCCCAATCTCGTAAAAATGAACAGTTTCTCAGAACAATTTTAAACAAATATAACTGCAAATGCGATGTTTGAGTTCGATTATTTAGTTTTTTTAAGATAAGCGTATTTTTTTACAAAGTCGTGAAATCTTAAATGAGCCTGGTGTTAGTAATATTCTTTTAAAGTTAAAAAAGAAGATCAAAGAATACAGAATATATGCTCTGGTTATACGTTCGTAGAAAACTTTCATTAATTTTCGCCTTACCATAATTGATTAGAGAAAAATTACTGAAGCCAAAATCCATTTCGTTATCTCTATTTAGAAACACAGTCCCAAGAAATAAATCATAAAATTACTCACCCACGAAGATCGTAACGAAATTCATAAATCTGCAGCCATATTAATTTGTTTGAGTTATTACTTAAGTAATTTAATAGTATTATTGCGGTTTTCGATCGTGCTCTTCTGAGTATACACTTAAATTTAAGTTAAAATTAGTCTCAATTTCGTAACGCATAAATTAACTGTCTTTCGCAATCGTGGAGTGGGATAAGGTCAAATAACGAGTAAGAAGTTTCAGTTTCCAGTTTTACTATGAACAAACTAAACTTCGTGTGTTTCAAATATTATTATGTTATCGGCTTACTCACGTAATTGTTTGACGAGGAACTCGACTAGTTTCAAGCCATGCTAGAGGCTCATATTCATGAGCAGCATTCCGCGACACACGACGCGGCGATTGTCGCGCTGCTACTGATGAACAATTACGTGAGTAAGCCGATAACATAATAATTTAGTCTGTCTCACGAATGTTTCAAATATCATGTAAAATTGTGTTCTCTCCTAAACTTCTTGTGCTCGACAGGGTCCACATTGTGTCCTAGTTAAGTTTACCACCAAAGCCCTACATGGGGAAAGCAATAAAGAATTGAGTATTGAACTAGAGAATGTGAAGAGACTTTTCTTCATATACATATAAGTATATTCCAATAATGTTCATTCGTCAGTGTCTCGAGTTCTTCATTCATCCAATTATTGCCAATGGGAATAATTACAAAAATCTTGAGTTTCTTAATCTGTTCATTAATCGCACAGTATCTAAAATTGAACTAGAGATATGTCAATAATGAACTTATTTTTAGACGGTTAAAGGACTCCCTCCATTTTTCATTTTCATTTTCAGACGACATTTTTCATTAAAATAATTATCTTCTAGCATCCTTAAGTACTCTCATTCGTAATGAACAGTTATAAATCTACAAAGGTATAGATACAGATATCCAATTAAGACAATTGAATGTAGGTAAGTGTTATTTAGTTGTTGGCTTCAGTCCAGCCGCTAATTGTGCGGTTTGTGACCTAAAAGCTAAAACTTATTACCCTTGTATACCAACCCAAGGACTGTGGGCAAAAGGACCAATTGTAATTTATTTTGAAAAGGATTTCAATCTATTACGAAATACCTAAAGTCTTATTTGCTTTGACAGGTAGAATGATTTTTGATTTGTTGGATTTGTGAAGATGTTTAATTCAATATTTGAAAAATATAAGGAAAATTACTTTCTTCCGAGGAAAAAGGCTTTAGTAAATTTCGCGATCTAAAAATAAAATTAATCTTTTTAAACATTTTCTTTGTATACTGGTAGCTGGTATAGATGGTATAATATATATTCATCGTAAATATGATACTCGTTAAACACAATGTAAGACAATATAATGTACCAAATTAGCAATTAGTAGTCTAAGCCTTAAAACATAACAAAATACATCACAATTTTAGTATAATTAATTTATTGCGGTTGAACATGAGTTGACACTCTTCAACATCAGCAAATTAAGCATACCATTTGCGGTTCAAAGGACCACTTGTAATTCAATTTATGATCATTAGGCTTTTAGGACCAAATACCTAAATAAATTAATTTAACCTAGTACTAATACGCCTAAAAGTTCAAATATTAATAGTAACTAATACAGTCAAACAACTTAATCTAATTCGCTGTCTATACCAACAAACCGACGAAGATTTGTGAATACCTAATTCCACAAAGCAACCTATGAATAATATCTCTAGTATAAATTAAACCTGTCTTTCAGCCTTCAGCCCCTTTTAAATTAAAATACCTTGGCATATGTAATTTTCTTGAATTTCTCAAGGGAGGTGTGTTTAATACTCTCTGTTACGTAATATGGAGGCGGTGGCTCAATGTTAGGAAAAGTTTCTGTGGTAGTTGTCGGCTTAATTAGCTAACGACATGTTAGATTTAAATTATTTTAGAGATCTCTTCAAGGTTGAATGTATCTTTTAACGTTTTTGTGTTGTAATGAATTTGTTTGAAGAGGTTTTGTTTATTAAATAAGACTAGCTTTTTAGGGTCTTGCTCTTAATTATTCTGTCTGGATCCAGGTCTTATTTTAGCGACAATTCCTAGAATTATTAACACATTTCCTGAAGTCGTATTTAAAGTCGTTTACTTATCATTCTTCGAGTCACAGTTTTAGAACATACCTAACTCCAAAATGTTAATAAAATGGCTAAATGTTTATCTAGAATTTAATACAAAAATACGTTGTTTTTTAATCCAACAACTATACCCGTAGAGTTTGGCGATCGACTAAACAAACAAGTAAACAATCTTTGTCATTACATTTATTTACCAAAGATTTATCCTATTTTTCTAAGAAGACGGGAAAATGGCTAGGTAGTGTTTATTTTATCCAGGTAATAGGGAGTGAAACTTGGTTTACAGACCAGAATTTTCGTATATAACTAGAAAATTTTATATTACTTTTATCGCTTACTGCTTAGACTACACACGAATGCTTTGTTGATACCTAGTTAGGAACTATAAAGAAGGTAAAGTTCTTCAGAATCCGAAAGCAAACTTTCAAGGCTAATGTATAGACATTTCTTCAAAATATCTAGTACGCCACCAGCCATTCAAACCTTATCTAAACGAACGAAAAATGCGACACTAAGGACCACAAAAAAGTTTTCTTTATACCAAACATTTGATACAAAAGCCACATCTTGAGTGTACCAAACAAAAGACGGCGTATGATTTCGATCTCCTAACATTTTGTCTTAGTCCCACGAAAATAAGTAAGTCCTAAGGTAATAGGACACCGTAATTATAGAGGACAAGTTCCAAGTATTCGAGAAAGTGGTCCTTTGTAAGTAGGCTTCGTGAAATAGGATATTCTGTACATATTCTAATGTAATTGACTGTTGTGTCGGTTTAGTAGTTGCTGATGTGAGAGGTTTGGTCCAATTATTTTATAGGACCGGGTTTTACTGACGATATTCAATTTTGAATAATGGTCCCAGAGGTTTAAATTTGTATTGACATTGGGTAGCATAAACGAAAAATGCGCGAAAAGTATAGTATGTCTAATAATTTATATAAACTATGATTTGTGCTCCGTTAAAATCATAGCCGTGCTATAAATTTATACTTTACTGGTATAAACAGTAGAAGAAAACCTGTACAATACACCTCTAACAATCTTTTTACGAAAATACCAAACCTGATATTACATTATGTATATTTCATAAACAGAATCTAGGGCTGTTTCATGTGTGCGGATCAAAGGACCGAAGTGTTTCAAATATTCCTGACCGATTCGAATTTTTCTGGATAAACGTTGGGTAATACACGTCAGATCAGAATCCTTGTGACGCCAATATTCACCCTGTACGAACAATTCTAAAAATCTGTTCCATTTTCTGTGAGATAAATAATATCCTAGGATTTTCTCTAAATATTCTAGTGTTTTCTTCAAAATCTTATAACAATGTAATGTAGTACCTAGACTCTTGTATTATGCATATTGATTTTATATAGTAGCCGGTGACTGTATTGGTATAAGACGGTTTTACTTAATCAGACTATATAGGGCCTAATTTTGGACTTCCAAATTAATGCTATGGAAATAGATAGTCATAATTATAAATCTTAGATTGGCGCAAAATGGACAAGGTTTTGTAACTTGTAAACTTTTTAGCCATCAATAATGTTATGAATCTGTAAGCTATTCTAAAAGAAATATTATCGTCACTCTTTTACACCCAACAGGGGTAGGCAGAGATGCACATTATGGACTACAATATACATGTAACTACTACTGTAAAATCAAAATCCGTACCTTTTTAGTAATCCATAAGTATCGTTTCCCTTCCAACTCCCACGGGACAGAGATATATGTAAGAAAATTCTGTAATAAAAACTTCAGGTGTAAGAATCCATTGTGGAGGCAAAGCACGGTGTTTCACCCCATACTCGTCACGTAGACTAGTGTGATTCGCAAACGACAAATCACGATGGGGTTACGTTTCATGAATAATTTCGCAGTTACAAACTTCGGTACTGCGAAGTTTAAGTTCGCTTTGGGAATGCGTCGTGAGTTTTTCTTGTTTTTTTTTTTATTATTTGTTTATTGAGGAAGTTTTGGTGTATATGGTCCTTTTTTTTAGTTTGGGTGAGTTTAGAATTATTTTTAGGTGATGAATGATAGTTGCAATGGTGGAAAGGTTGTTGGTCTTTGGTTCCGAATTATGTATTTCTTTTCTTTTTATAATTGCATCGTATTTTGAAATCTTCGTGTTTCCTCAACGAATAAGTCAACGAATAAGCCAATGATTTTTCGAATTCTCAGTCATCATCATTATCATGAGCCTGTTCTCTTGTCGCTCTACAATGGCACGCCATTGAGCTCGATCTTCAGCTCTTTGCATCTAACCACTACCAGTCTACTTGCTATACTACGCTTGCCTAGATACAGTATCCACTCTAGAACACGTTGACCCCAACGGTCATCGGTTCTTCGACAAATGTAATCTTCAATTCTATTTTCAGTACCCAATTGTAATGTGTGATGTCTGAAATTATATACGAAGCTATGGTTATAGGAGATATTTTTAGAATTTTATTATAGAGTAATGTAGGTATTATAAGTTATGTGAGTAAGCCTATAATATAAGCCAATAATATAATAATTAGTGTATTATATGTTTTGAATAGATAAGTATACTCAAAACCAGGTTTATTCAGGAGTACTGATATTATGTGGTCCTAAGTTAAAATATTTTCTTAAAAAAATATTAAAACGTGTTTCTTTATACAACTTTATTTTAAACCTAGTTCAGCTTTTTCAACACAAATAAAGGTAAACACTCGAAAATTTCCATAGAGACCATTTAACAAATAAATTACGTTTCGAAATAAAAACACCCACTATGTAATATTTATAAATATATATATAAAAGAAACAAGTTCCAATTACCTTTTCAAATGGCTGACAATGGAATTTTCTTTACAATAGCTTCAGTATGCCAATTAAATCAATTATTTGGCCCCAAATCTCTATTAATTAAATAAATTGTAACAATTAATAATTGCTCTTCAACAGATTAGAGAAACGAAAATTAAAGGCAACTAGTTATTATTGAATAATAGGCTCTTTGGTGATGTAAAATCTTTAGGACGGTGGTACACTTAGCTTAGTTACAAAATAAATAATTTTGAAGGGTACCGGTACAGTGCAAAACAAACATTTAATTTTTGCACGCCTTTTTATGACGTTCGTGGTTTGTCAAACTATGGGTTGCGAGCCATTGATAGGTTGCAAGCCGATTTTTAGTGGCCTGGTAGAAAGACATACGGTACTAACCAACCGTTCTGTATTTTATTGGCAACGGTTTAATTCCTTGAAGGTAGAAAGGTGGTCCAGAGTTCAGGATCTTAATACATGATGTTAAAGGATTAGCGCTGCCCATGGATACAACCGCAACACTAGAGGAGTCACAGGTGCATATTCATTAGCGGTATTGCGTGGTGAATGTCGCACTGCTACTCTTACTTTTGGTTATAATATGAAGTTAATTATGGGACATTTTTTAAAATAGAAAACTAGAAAAAACAGACCCGCTTGCTATATACTTAGCTTCCTGTGACTTACTTTTCACCTATAGGTGTATAATAACATTTTCTTTCATGAAAACCCAATGTCTTAGAAGACTGAACAGCTGTGACGGACTAGTCACTTCTAAAACTGACTACGGAAGGGTAACAACCGATATTCACTCATACGCACCATTGAACGCCTTTGTTATGGCCGTTTTAAGGCTCGTTTACGCACGTCTATTGTATGATGTACACAAAACTCCACATCAAGGTATACAATCCAGTGTAAACTGGCCGTAGATTGTGAGGAAAGGTCATACAAAGCAAGACCATGATATACTGGTTTGTATAACTCAATATGTAGCTATGTGTGCATAGGTACATACTTAGGTCTATTAGAGATACTAGTTACAGGATTATTTGGCCTTTTTGTTAGTAAGTCTTTGATCCCTAGTCTTAGGTAAAGCCTACGATTTTATAGGGACTAGCAATCGAACTATATCTAGTACATTGTTTTGGTATTTTTTCTTAGAATAGTTAGATACAAATAAAGCAAAATTTTTTTAAGGGGGAAATTAATCCAATGCGTTCTCCCGCCTTGGGCGCGGCAAGAGGGAGTGTCAGACTCTTACTGACTAAAAACCACCCCGTTCCTACTTCTGCCCTTCGAGCCGGATCCCAGGTAACTCCAGATCAGGCATCAGCCCTATTGGGCCCTATCTGTGGTGGAAATGCAGCCTCATATAAGTTAATTTCAATATATTGTCTACATACATAGTTCATTCACAAAATAAATACTCTAATTATATTGTTTCACCAATTTTTAATCGTTGTTTGGTAACTGCAAAAGTAACGAATAAAAGCTACCTACGTTAAAAAAACCGGCTTTTATCATAAGAAAAGTACTTCAGTTGCTATGTCAATTTACAAGGTAAAATTTTCTTATGTTAATACAAATTAGACCGCGGGCAACTATGTGTAGGTATGAATAAATTATTCCTTATCTTTCTACTTCAAACTTTAATGTTTTGCCAACAAAGTGATCGTGTAAATAAGAACCACATTTTCTTGTCCTTGAATTGTGTAATGAATATTAATTTGTCTTTTTATATAACTTTGTTACGTAAGGATGAAAAATCATTAAATAATGTAGGAGGAGTGTAAAACTCTTGCTGACTAAAAACCACCCCGTTTCTACTCCTGCTTTAAGCTGGAGCCCCGGTAAACCCGCTAGATAGTCCGCAGCTCCGGATCAGGCATCAGCCTTACTGGCCCCCATATGTAGTGGCCTAGCTCTAAAAGACGCACGGAACGCAACGCAACGCATGCATTGGGTCTGGTCTGGTCGGGCGACGAGCTACCCTTGCTCGCAGTCCACAGACTCGTACATACGGTAGCCGGAGGACGTCTCATGATCCTGCTGCAGGACTGTGTTGGTAGAACTCAACTACACAGTTTTTAAAGCAAATCTATATATTAATACGTGATGCAAAAACTTTATACTTCTTTTTACGAAAATTGCGCGGACGTAGGAGCATAAAATTTGGTACACTTATAGTTTATGTGTAGGAGAAGTACGGAACGCTAATATTTTTCAATAATAATGCTTATAAAGTACATTAAATCAATAAATAAAACATTACACACACATGCATAGTATCTGATCGTATTTGACAAAACGTCAAAATTGACAGACATTGCGATGATATTCTCACGTCTTATATGAATAGAGTTTTATAAAAGAGTTTGTTTGAGTTTGAGTTATATAAAAATTATCCATGAACGTATGTTAAGTGGTATTGTAAATTAAATCGTATATGGTCGAATTTCGGCCACTAGGCGACCACTAGTTTATTGAAACGTATGATTCGCTGATGTGATGCTGAATGTCATACAGGGAATGTGGTGTAATTATTATTATAACCTTCTGTCTGTAACCTTCAACACATTAAAGGTGAAGCTATATATATGTATATCCTCGTGGGACAAAACAACTTCTATAGCCTACACGAAGTCCAATACACCAAACTGACTATGTCACCGACCTTTATTTATTCCCAAATTGGGCCGATCAATTATTTAAAGTATAATTAAACTTGTTAGATTGTTACTCAAACTTGAGAATTGGTTTTTGATTCGTTGTTAATCTGTTAAGCTATCGATTGGCTCGACTTTAACGTCCATTGTAAATAAATAAGTACTAAAGTAGAGTAATGTGGAAGTACTAATAGTTGAATGGGGTTTTAAAGGGTTAATAATGTATGTGTTAATTACCTACACATACGTTCTGCGGGTGACTGAGTGGGGGAGTTCGAAATAAAGAAAGAAAGGAAAATAATTTCTTTCTTTCGAGAATCCGGAGCTGTGGACAGCTCCGGATTCTCTGAAGGGGTAGGTTACCTAGCGGGTTTACCGGGGCTCTAGCTCGAAAAGCAAAAGGAATGGGGTGGTTTTTAGTCTGTGAGAGTCTGACACTAAGTATTTTATATGTACAGTCTCACCTAACTTTTAAATAACAACAAAATATAATTACGCAATAAGGTAAAATTACATAAACTTAATTAATCATTGATTAAAATTAATTTGCTAATTGTCTACAAGACGGAAGCTGCCATCTTATAACGAACGGTTTCTCTTAATTAAAGTGCTTTCTAATATTATAAGAGATATTTTGTTTACACATATTAAGGAAAAATTACTTGTTTACCTACTCAAATGGAAAGGAGGTATAGTTTTTTGTTTAATACTTTTTGTAAATGAGACTCTTGATGATTTCGTGACTTTATAAGTATAACTCTTTTAAGTAATTTATAGCTTTTTTATTCGCTCATAGCAACATATATTTAAGTTATGAGTGCGTTCTTCCTTCACTTCTCTGTGCCAGTTTGCCAGGTGGCAAAGGTCTTCTCCAATTTTCTCCATTCTGGCTTTTCTATGGCCACTCTACCTCAAGTTATTCCCGCGACTTGTCTGATGTCTGAAAATTTTTAAGTAAACTACGTTTAAAAAAACGAACTGCTCTCTTTGAAGTTAGGGTATACTGAAAACTGTTCCCAAATGTAACAAACAATTTTCTAAAAATCGAATCATAATCGGTTTGGTCAATCGTGAGATAGGTCGTGACATACACATACGATACATAACTTTTTCTTTTTTGAAGTCGGTTAAAATAATAATAGCGTAATTATAGGCAAACCTTTTGTAAAATACCTTTGGAAAAGTTTTAAACATCATGGTCATTGACACTATAAGTAATTAGACATTAAAGTGAGGTCACATGTGGTCAAAGCACTTGAATCAGTCATAAAATATCGAAAACTTGAAACAAATTTCCCTATAATACACAGAATAAACATATTTCCCTACAAATTCTAATTACCTCCACAATTCTAGACTCCATGCTAATAGTAAAAACTTTGAACTCGAAACCTTAATAATGATTTACTCAACGAGAACCTGAATCCGACCTGCTGTTGCGTAATTGCGACCGCTCGGCAAGTCGAGTCCCATTTGATAGGCAAGGTATATAAATCTTTAAAGGAATATTTTAAAAAATATTCCAGAAAAGTCTAGAATATTCTACAGAGTTTCCACTCTAGAATGCGAAAGATAATCCTATTTGTATTCGGGTGGCTTTCAAAGAATTTGTGAGGTCTAGATTCTGCTTAGACCTACCTTTTAGGCTTAAAAAAGTAGAAACTTTTTCGTCTTTATTTCTTTTGGTTAAGTGTGTTTTTCCACCAGAGATGTGCTATGCTACATTGCTGTGGTTGTGTTTGACTACCACCTATCATATATTGGTACACATAAAACACACTCGTGGAAACAGACTCAACTATGCTATGTTTTTTATATGGGAAAATGCGTATTATATGTATAATACGCATTTTCCCTGTACTATCGATACATCGTATACTCGAACTGCGCAATTTCCTCGTATAGCTACATAGCTTAGTATCAGTCACACAGTTTCACAGCTTAGCTATCCTACATCTTCGTAGCATAGCTTATAGCACATCTCTGGTGGAAAAGCACCCTCATTCATTTAAATTATTTGTAAGGGAATATTTTATTTAGGTGCTGACACTCTGAAAGCTTGTAGTTTTCGCGTATTCGAAGGACGAATCTCGAAATACACTTATTTGCGATTTATTTGGTCAAGCTTTGAGTTAAATCGCTTTAAAATAGCTGGTCAAACAGAAATTAAATATTCCTATTTTTGCTGACGTCTGACACAATTGAGCTATGATTTCTTCATTCAATTTTGAACTGTTTACAAACGATTTAGGTTTAAATTTCTGTTCGTTTAGGCGTCTTTGCTGTATCTATTATTGGAAGCAAGTATAACAGACAGCTCACGCATAGGACACACTAAGTTTTAAGTTTTTCCGTTGTGCTTGGCGACTGGACTTCTTCCAGTTGTGCAGTCTCTCTGTAGGCTTAAGTCACTCTGTCTTCTGCCTTAAATTCACCAAGGAATGTGAAAACCATCGTTTTCATTTTCTTCTCCTTTAATAATATTTTCTGATTTATTTCGTTGCGGGATCCAAGATAGTCATTCATGTCCCTGGGACGCGCCGGACTTCAATGTTCCGGTGTTTTCATGGTTGTATTTACTGTAGATCCTAGCTTACAGGAGTTGCAGCGGTTTTGGGAGGTTGTGGCGGGCTTGTTACAAAAAAGACGATTTAGGTTTCCTATTATGGATGTGTCTACTGTAGATCCTAGTTTACAAAAGTTGCAGCGGTATTGGAAGGATGTGGTGGGCTTGATCCAAAAAATAGGTATCCTGTTACAATAACCTGTAGCAAGTAACACAAAAAATAGAACCACAGTATAACCATTACAGATGCTCGTCATTTATTCTATCAAAATAGTTTCTATTTAATTAAAATGTTGGGAGTCCGGTAATTACAGTTGGGGTCTCTTATGTAATAGCTGAGTTCGTAAAGTTCTCGACAACTGGCAGTACTTGTAGTTCTCGTTGTAATTATTTAACAGGTAACTTCAATGTTGGGAGAGCTCTGTTACTATTAAATAATAAGTCTTAAGCACCTACCTTACGTACTTTGGACAAGAGCAAAGTTTTTGAGGGCACTACGTTTTGTGAACTTCAGAACTCAGAACAGTTGTTTTGTTATTATTATAATTAGGTATTATTTTAGTATAGGAGTGTTTAGTTTGTAGTTGTTATTCGTCGTGGCTGTAGGGTAAATTAGTTGCTGTGAGTGGTGTGGATAAAATACTTAGATGATAGTTTTAAAAATACAAAATTTTAGTGTGAAGCATTCTCACATTTATGTTGTAAGCGCATTTAAATACCTAATAAGACATTTTATTGAGGCAGTTTCAACAAGCGAACAGTTTTTCAGTAAATTACTAATGTTCCTAATTACACAGAATGTTATTTTTTTAACTATTATCTACGTACAAAATAATACAATTAATTAATAATCACCCAATCTATTAGATACAGCAATCATTGTGTCGGTAGTCGTATCTGCCAATGGCATTATAGTCAAAAATATAGACCAACACCTGAGTAGGTTAACGTTAGATGGTTTGGTCAAGAGCCTGATGCAGAAAGCAGTACTTCTGGACATGGCGCGTATTATCCGGACATTTCTCTTGTTACTGGTGGGTTACTGCTTTTTATATTTTTAAATGTCTTTTTTTATAATAAAGCTTTGACTGCCAATAGAAAACTGTTGAAGGCAAATCCTCCGCTAACGTCGGTCACCGGTGACCACCACGATGTTCAATGTGTTAATATTCTTACTTAAAGAGATTAATACTCTTATATTAAAGAGATAATCGGTATAAAAGTTATGCCTGTTAACGTTGTTTTAAGTGTGCGCCAACTTTCTACATAGTTATAGCCTAAAGCTAGGATATTAAAGGGCAGAATGAATTCTTTTCTAAATAAAACAAACCCTACTTGAACAACTTCTCAAGAATTTGAATTTATGCCTCCTAACAAGTATTTTGTAGGCTAGCCTAGGCTAGTACTTTAGGCAACAACAAAATAATGGAAACTGCCATTAGACACGTCAGCAGTGAAATTATTGTACTCAACAAAATACACAGAGGGCAATTTATCAAGGAGAAATATCTACAAATAGCTCTATAAGCTTTAATAAAAACTCTTGCGTTAATACAAAATTTTATTTCAATAGGCAAATTAAGTAACGATATTTTTTTTTATGGAACACGCCGTCAGACGTAGCACCTGATAGTAAGCAATCGCCGCCGCCCATGGACACTTGAAACATCAGAGGCGTTACAAGTGCGTTATCGGCCTTTTGGGGGTTAGGAATTTAAGGGTTTTTGGGGAATCGGGGATTGGGAAGATTGGGAAGGGGTAATTGGGCCTCCGGTAACTTCACTCACACAACGAAACACAACGCAAGCGTTGTTTCACGTCGGTTTTCTGTGAGGCCGTGGTATCACTCCAGTCGAGCCGGCCCATTCGTGCCGAAGCATGGCTCTCCCACACTTAAAATGACGTACTTATTATTATTTTTCAATGATTTTTTCGATGGAAAAAGAAAATGTTTTGTTCGGTCAAAATTCTCTCCATTATGGCGTCGAGATGTCGTGATAAGCGCAAATTAATGGTTAAGCCTGTTTCTCTTTGATATTATAAGCAATTTGAATAATTGGGAAAATATTTTCGACTCAATTTTAATGCTTTTGTTTATTATTGTAGTGAGTGAATTTTTATTTTTATTGCCTTATCGAGTTGTGCTCTAGAGAAATAAATTTCGCTCTAATTACATAGAGTGGAGTAGGCTTTGAAATATAAAATTGTATACCTATTGCTGTATAAATTAACGTTTGTTTTCTTTTATGTTATCAAGTACCTAGTTAGTTATTTTATTTTCATTTGGGCGTGTTGGTTATAATAAGCTTATTTTTCGTGATAGACTCGTGGTTAATAAACACGAAGACTCGTTGAATAATTGCTCTTAGCTAAGTGAAACTACTTAGTATTGAGTCTCAAGATCGCTTCTCAGATACCAAAGAAATATTACTGGGGTTTCCGATTCCAATATTTTAAATATTAGCATCTCTTATGTGCTTTTCCACCAGAGATGTGCTATGTAGTATATGCTACGAAAATGTAATAGCTAAACTATGTAAACGTTTCCACTGATACTAAGTTATGTAGCTGCGCGAGGAAAATGCACATCACGATTATGCGATGTATCGATAGTACGGAAGTCATTCATAGCACGCACCATTCTACATAAAAACACACTTAGCTGAATCCGTTTCCACCAGTGCTACGCTATGTGTACCAATGAATATTATTGGTGGAAGCCAAACCTATCCACAACAACGTAAAATAGCACATCTCTGGTGGAAACGGACTCAGTTAAGCTATGTTTTTTATATGGAAAGAGGCGTGCTATGGATGCGTGCTATGGATGCGTGTTATGGATGCGTGCTATGGATGCGTGCTATGGATGCGTGCTATGGATGTGTGCTATGAATGTGAATGGTTTCCATTTTTTTCATTCCACGGCTTAATCTTAAAGAATAAAATTATAATATAAACGACAAAAATATACAAATAACAGTCACTATTATATCGATAATAACTGAACTATAACTAAACTATACATCCATAGTAACTAAAGCACCCATTGTTCCTGATATCTACATCTATAACCCAAGCCTTTGAATTGTAATCCTTCTCAATTAAACCCAGATTCCATTTATTCCAGAACCATAATGGGTGATGTGATAAACATCTTCCGATGCGACAAAAACTATAGCCAAATATCTTGGAAACCAATTCTGTAATCAGTGGTTTGTATCAACAAGATTTTGTCTCTTATTGGCGTTGGAGTATGAATAATAAAGGTAACAGCAAAACATTCTAATCTTGTGCTGTTTTATCTGATGATGCTTTTAAGTTATAAATGTTTTAAATAGTATCACAGTTATTATTATTCATGAAGTGAAACTTCAATTTTTGATTATTTTTTAATTTAGTTAGATTTTTAAGTTTGAATTATTTTGTATTTTCTTACTGGCCATGTAATGGATTAGGGTTATCGCATACACATAAACGACACGGACACAGCCCGACATTTATTGCTTTAGAAACAATAAGAAAATGCTGTAAGCGCGCTGCCAGCTCACGGACCGCGCGCTGTCAGCCTTTTTGTATTGACGTTATGAAATATATCATACGACATAAGATTTAATGTTTAAATTTAAATGACAAGTTTATTGCTGAGATGGAGCGATGCCTTTAAAGTGTGATATGTCCTTAATTTTATACTTTTTCAAAACACTTGAGAGTGACCTAAATCAGTGCTCTGCTACTGATGTGATGACTAGCCTTTTATCTTTGATGAAATAATGTCACACGCCTCCCTTCATATTCTTAAGTTTTCCATAATACATACAGAAAACGTAAATACATAAGATACCTAACTATTAATTTACACCCACCAACCAAAAATCAATTTCACACATCACACGTCTCCCTCCCTTTTTAATTACACGAAACAAACAAATTTCGTTTCATTTATAATTAAATGCTAATGTAAATAAAGGCCTTTTTCCTTTGGCTTTGTGCAAAATTTTAAGGGACATGTGAGGCGTATCTCGTCTTCGCTAATATATTAAATATTTAAAGCAGAAAGTCTAAAGGAGGCACTTATCTTTGAACATAATCTTTGTGCCGTGTTTTACGAGGCGTCTTAAATAAAATGGGCGTTTAATCTAACTGTAAACATATTATAGAAAATTATGTTTGAAATAGGTACTGACTGTTTTGTTGGTCCAGTTATTTTGGGTGTGATTAATGGTTAAGGTTTTGGTATCGATTTCTGCGATAAAGAAGGAAGGATTAAATCTTTATGGTACTAACTGTTATATATATGTAACAATCTTACGAATCTTACATATTTCTTTCGTTTCCTCAACAGTCATCAGTCTTTTCATGCATGCTCATCAGTTACAAGGTACTTTTAATTTGATCCTTCTTTAATAAATCGCCAATCTGGTCGATATATATACGTCTAGGGCGGTCTATTGACGGTCCCATTCATATCCGCTTTAAACGAACGGGCTGAACTTAACCAAAAAAAGCAACGAGACGTTGCTTTTTATCCCCGAAGGGGTAGGCAGAGGTGCCCATTACGACACGTAATGCCGCTATACAATGTACAACTACTTTTTACCATTTGTGTTATAAGTCCTATGTAATAGGGGGTGAGCCTATTGCCATATACTGGACACAATATCAGACTCCGTGCTACTACTGAGAAATTTTCAAAAAACCGAAAACAGCCCAGCAATACTTTGCCCGGCCCGGGAATCGAACCCGAGACCCCTTGTTCAGCAGTCGCACTTGCGACCACTCGACCAACGAGGCAGTCAAGGCTGAACTTAACAATGGAACATTTTTAAGATGAGAACTGTGCTACTTGATTATAACTTATCCTTTCCGTCTTAGTCTCAGTCGAGTCTAATTGTATTTCCTTATTAGCATACCTACCTATTATAATAAAAAAACGTGCTTAAATATACATAATTGGAACCAGCCTCAATACTTGTAAGCACGGCTTATAGACACAAGAGACAGCAAATTATAATTCTTCCAAAGTAGTTGTTACACATTTCAATTTGTTCTGTAACATGCTACAACCACGAAGCTTAATCGCCTGTATTAAAACCACAAGGACAGGTGTGGGTGGCAGCGTTTCAGGGCAAACAAAATGCTTGTTACATAAAAAATGTGGTTTTGTTTGGTAAAAAAATAATTATAAACTATGCAGAGTCAATTTGGACGTATGATTTGGATCTTGGTATACTTTTTTTATGATTGATAATAGCGAGATAAATAAGCGATTCGGTTAAATTGAAAAAAAAAGTATTGAAGTGATTTATCTAACCAACTCGTATAGACTTTAATCCCTGGATAAGTCCACTTAGAAACTCGTTTTTCGACTAGGGCATTGAACGTGAGATATTTTTCTCGAAAGTACTATTTGTAGCATTCGACTGATGCGACATTTAATTCTCTTAACAAAAGACCAAAACCAAAGGCAATAATAAAACAATCTTCATAAAGGTAGTGTACAATGAAAATCAGTATAACCTACCCACGAAGCGCTCTATATCTTCTTAATACTCAACAAACATGGTCATATTAATCACAGACCATTGTTTGGGACAAATGACTGCCCTCAGGCCCCAATAACATTTCTGTACAGCTTGCAATTTTGTTGATAAACAACGTACAATACAGGCATACTAATATTGCTACTTAAGGCTGTGGACACACTATCAAGGAACCGCTAAGGTTTGGTGGAAACAAGAAAACATTATCTAGTTAACAGAAAACACATCGAAACAATAGCGTATACAAAATACATGTGTGGGTAATTTCAAACAATCACTTGTGTTCTTCTCTGTGATATTATATTTGTAGCGAATGAAATCTTTTCTACTTTTTTCTGAGAATGGATAATCATTAAATAACTTCTCACTTTGAGTAAAGTGAGAGGAAGTGTCTGACTCTTACTGACCAAAAACTACCCCGTTCTTTTCCTCCTCCAGGACTCCTGATTCGAGCAGGTCGGGAAATTTTACCTAGCTGTTTGGAGAACTTTGTGCTTTTTTTTAAGGGGAGAAAATCATCCAATGACTTTTCCGCTTTGGGGGAGGCGAGAGTGAGTGTCAGGCTCTTACTAACTAAAAACCACCCCGTTCCTACTCCCGACTTTTGAGCCGGAGTTTCGGTAAACCCACTAGGTAGTCCGCAGCTTCGGAGAACTTTGTGCTTGGACTTAAGGTTGAAAATATCACAAAAAGTTTTGTGGTTTTTCACCGTAGTGCGTGCGCCTCAGGAAAAACACTAGTGTGGCCCTAGCCTAAGTAAACTTACTTGACAAAATGTTAGACGACACGACAAAATCGTTGCCTGTCTTGCTGTTTATAAGAAACAGAATTTATTTGCCAATAAATAGGAGATTTTGCTTTATTTTCGCCTTGTTTTTGGCTCGTACGTGGTTAGCGGTCACTGTCAAGGTCGTGCGAGTTGGGGTTGCGTTTACGTGTGCAAAGATATGGATCGACGTGTTTTTGTTGGGGAAGTCTTGATTGAAGCTGATAGGAAACGGGTCTCTTTCTGTGTGTTAGTAAGTCAGTGTGATTTGGACTACACAATTCTTAATGGTGATACAATATTCTTACGTAAACTTGTTGTATTTTTTATGTTTGTAAAATATCTATTGCCTTGTTGATGGACCGATCTTGATGGAGACTAGCATGCATGGGATCTTGGAATCTTGTATCAGTGGAAACGGTCAAACAGTTTCACAGCTTAGCTATTACATCTTCGCAGCATAGCTACATAGCACATCTCTGATGAAAGTGTCTCTCTCTTAAAATAGATATTAAAACGTAGGCGGTTAGGTATCTGATTACATTTATCATAGTCATCTCTTACAATGGAGTTTAATAAGAAACACTGCGTGTAATATACATTTTAGACTACACAAAAGCTTCAATATCTTTCTATATTCATGATCGGTTCGTACCAACAAAGTTTCGCAAGTAAAGAGAATGTACTATCAAAACTTTAAACTGGAATCTTCAATAGACAGAGAGATTGGAATTCAAATCAAGTTGGGTGGAGCTCCAATTTAGTAGAGAGCTGATCAGCAGTTATTTTGTTTGCTACAGAGGATTATGAGTGACTTGTGTATATTCAAATTTTGGGTGTTTTTGTGCGGAGAAAATACAAACTTTTGATACGCATGATCGATATTCATTGCTGATCACAATGGAGTTTGCTTTAAATGCCACAATTTTATTATAATTTAGGGAACAGAGAGTTCCTTAAGAAAAGGAGGATCCTCCAACCAGGCGTGGTGATCATGCCTGGCGGACTTTCTACCCAACTGTTGTTCGTTGGCATTTCTATCCATGTTTATTCGTATGTGCGATGTAAGATTTTATGACCCGTTAATTTGCTTGTTGATAATCTATGTGCGACTTTTTTGATGTATCGCCACAATAACTTAATAATTAAAGAATAAACTTAATGCTGACTTCATGTTGTTACTAAAATTATAGAAAGTAGGCATCTTAATACCTTGATGTCGTAACTTATCATGGCACAAATCCAGTTCAAACTGAAATTGAATTCAACCGGAGAAAAATTGAGCAAATCTCGCATCTACAAAAAAAAAAAAGAGAAAACGGACCATAATTCACACCAGTTTCCCCATTTCAAACAGTTTCCGTATAAAAAGTCTAGAAGACTATTTACCAACCTCTTTGTGTGAGGATCCGAATGGCTGCCCTTCAAATGTATTAGAGCTACGGCCGTCCGCCTACGTCCATCCACTCTAGGCGATCTCTAGGCGTACAGTGACGGATTTAGTAAGCACGGGGCCCGTAATAAAGTATATTTATTGTGGGGCCCACGATTTTATACAGCATGACCACGATGGAGTTTTTTGCTAATTCTTCTTCATAACAGTAATATTTTGGAGAGAGCACCCAGTTCCACGGGCGGTCAATTATATGTTAAGGTTTAAAACATGCCTTTTAATAAATGTGTATTTTGCTTTACCACTGGAAGTACGAATACAACTGAACAGAAGCTAAAAGAAGATCATTCCTGAAACTTTTAAACCGTATAATTTAAAGTAGTACGTAGTTACCAAGTTAACGTGTAATTTTTCTAAAAGAAATACTCTAAAATGAGTCTGGAGCGCTTTGGGTCCTTTTGCGCGGGGCCTGCACTAAACACTACCATTTTGCGCGGGGCCTGTAGTAAATACTACCCTTGCTCTGTAGTAAGTCCGGCACTGTTCTCCCCAAGATTTATGAATAGTTCGGTTACTAAATATACATGATGTGCAATTTCGTACGCCATGTTCATAGTGATGTTGTCTAGATGAGGAGAGGAGTGCTTTAGATAAGGGTAAAAGGAGTTAGGACTGAGTTCATCAGTTGGGAAATAAAAAATATAGTTTCAGCTTTTTTTTGGAAACTAGGTACTCAATCCCATAAGATAGTAATTTTTGTGCCTTTAAGCTTAAGTCATTGTATCTCCTGCTTTAAAGTCACCGAGAAAAGTGGAAAGTATCGTTTTCTTTTCCTTTATGCTTCTGATTTATTTCGTCGCGGGATCCTAGACAGAAATTCAATTCCCTGGGACATCAGTGTTCCGTTGTTTTCATGGTTGTATCTATTTTAGGTTCTGGCTGATAAGAATTGCAGCGGTTTTGATAGGTTGTAGTGGGCATGTCTCATTTTAAAAAAAGATGATAGTATGTGTATTTTATTGCCATAATATTTCGTATATTCTTGACTAAGTGTAACTTTTTAGTTGGGGCTCGTTACGTCACATCTTCCTATGAAAACTACGACGTCACACGTTATTCCATCTTTATTTCCATAAATAAAATACATTCCTAATTTACTAGAATATCATCGGTCATCAAAATCTTTAAACATATTTTTTAAGTCTATTTCTAATAACAAACTCAAACTACACGCGACAATAAACTTTAATAAACATACTAATAACAATTATAATCGCTTACACGTCGCGAGTGTAAATAGGGAATATAATAATAGAGCTGATATAACCACAATGCAATAGTTTCGCCGCCGTATTGTGGCCTGAATGTTCAAGTTGGCTGCTAATACGAACTTGTGTTACATTTACATGATGCTTATTATATCCTGAAGCGGTAAGTAGGGGGGTATTTATAGAATACCTACTCCTTGGTGTTGAAGTAAGGGGTTGATAAATTCCTAAACATATATTTTAAGTGTGGGAGAGCCATGTTTCGGCACGAATTATTTTTTTTTTAGAGGGGGATTATCATCCAATGTCTTCTCCCGCCTTGGCCGAGGCGAGAGGGAGTGTCAGACTCTTACTGACTAAAAACCACCCCGTTCCTTCTTCCGAGCCGGAGCCCCGGTAAACCCGCGAGGTAGTCCGCAGCTCCGGATCATAACTGGCTCGAACGGAGTGATACTACGCCCTCACAGAAAACCGACGAGAAACAACGTTTGCGTTGTGTTTCGTTGTGTGAGTGAGGTTACCGGAGACTCAATTACCCCCCTTCCCAATCTTTCCCGATTCCCCAACAACCCTTAAATTCCTAACCACCCTAAGGTCGGCGAAGCACTTGTAACGCCTGTGGTCTTTCGCGTGTCCATGGGTGGCGGCTATTGCTTACCATCAGGTTATCCGCTTGCTCGTGTACCCGGTTGTATTTCGTTGTAGAGAGGTGAACGGAGATCCAATTACCCCCCTTCCCAATCCCCGATTCCCCAACAACCCCTAAATTCATAACCCCCAAAATGTCGGCAACGCACTTGTAACGCCTCTGGTGTTTCGGGTGTCCATGGGCGGCGGCGATTGCTTACCTTCAGGTTACTAGTATACCCGCTTATACCACAAAAAATATTACAATAATCATGAACAACAATAAAACAAAAACATCGTGTTTATATATCTTCTTAGAATTCTACTTAACCTCTTACCACATAAATCCACAAACCCACAAAAACAAAAACACACACGGAAATGAAGGAAAACAACGAGAAAAGACAGGGGACACTTGTTTATTATTGTAACGAATTGTTAGCAAGTACCAGGGCAACATATAATTTGAGGAGTTCATTGTTGATTAGTTCTGCGAACGACCAAAGTATTGTATTACGTTTATCTCAGTTGGAGATCGAGGGTAAAGTATTGAATGAATCTCAGTGAGTGAGTGTTTGGATAGTTGCAATGAGATGTTGGTATAAATATGAATGAACTATGTAGTTGCGAAACTTCGTACTATGTCAACCAAAGATTGTTTACACAAACAAAATGTTTTGGGCAAATACTTAATAATTATACCAATACACATTTTGATATATTAATACATATTTTGGGCAAATACATAATTATACGTATTTAAAATTCTTGCAGTAACATACATTAGGTACATTATAATTTTTGTTAGTTGCAAAAAACACTAGGATTTTCTCCAGTGTCATGGGTGTGTTTACAAACATACATGTTTACCTACATATCACACCCAGAACAAAAAATATTGGAACACATAAAGAGAAAAAATAATAAAAAAATTATGATTGAATACAAATATTTCGTCCGTTACCTTATCTAATGAGAGATGGACACAAGACAGAGGACTCGTAACAGCAATTATCCCGAATTAAACCCACTATTATATCTCTAAGCCCATGATATTACATAATTACATATAACAAGAACATACTTCATAACAAAAGAAAACATCTGTTCAGTTCCTATCTCACGTAAATCGCACCAATCAGCAACGAGAATGAGAGATTGTAGTGTTAATTGAAACGATTAATTTCTTGGTCCTTCGGTACAAAGAGGAGATATTAGTTGTAGCTCTCTCGTTAAATATTGGTAGATAAGTAATAATTTGTTTGGGATAAACCGGTAAATTGATTGTTTTGTCTTTTTGTGGTGAGCAGTGTTGTCTTTCGAGTGGTCTTGTGATCATTGATTACTGATTTTGGCAGATTATTTATTTATTATTAGTTCCCGTTCCTGGAACTGCGTCCAGTTATTTTCGGTAACAAGTTCTGCTTCTTTGTATCGTACGAGTACCATCGTTTCGTCATTCATTGTATCGTTTATAAGAATGTAATAATCCCTGAGTTAGGTAAGTGTTGAGCTTAAGACATTTTTATATATTAAGTATATTATGAGACTTTTTATGGTATAAGCCGGTAAACGAGCAGACGAATCACTTGATGGCAAACAATCGCCGCCGTTCATGGTTCATCCCTAACACAAGAGCGAGAGGAACTTAGGAGTTATTGGGAAATCGGGGATTGGAAAGGGTACCCCCCTTTCTCTATTGGGCGTCTGATAACTTCACTTACACAACGCAAGCGTTGTTTCATGTCGGTTTTCTGTGAGGCCGTGGTATCACTCCGGTCGAGCCGGCCCATTCGTGCCAAAGCATGGCACTCCCACACTTAAGTATGTAAACAAACCAAAGAAATATTTTCTTTCTACACGTACAAACAGTCCGATTTAAAAAATGATTTTGCATTTGATAGCCCATTTATTTATGAGGTTTATAGGCTATCTAGCATCACGTTACGACGCTTACTCATGGAGCACGTGGGTTAAACCGCGAAGCATATGGTAATAAAACCATTTTATTACAACGTACATACTCAAAGACGTGTTCTACTAACGGCTAAAGCTATACAAACCAGTATAAACTGACCGTCGAATGTGCAGAACGATCATACAAGCCGAGGCCACGATAAACTGGTGCTGTATAGCTTCATTTGCAAAAGGACCAAAAAGGATCAATGTCACAATCCAACGGTCCTGTGTCAAACTATCACCCATAACCCCAAGCTATGTTGTCAGCAAGGTTTAACCGGATAAAACCGGTTTCCTGGTACAGTTATAGCACAAAACATATTTCGTGGAATTTAAATTGAATTTTATAGTTTGTGATATTCGAAATTAAATTTGAGTGTCGCTTTGTACCTGCTTTGTGATGTGGAAATGAAACTAAATTTTGGTGAAAATGTTTTTAATGAAAATAGGTAACGTTATACGGATTTTTGTTGGGTAGGTATTAAGTTGAAGGTTAAGGCTAGATTACGATAAGTATTGTAATCGTCCTAGGTTGAGGAAGACTCCAGAAATATCAGAGTAATTGAGTAAATTACCAAAATAACTAGTCATTACTTATTTTTCGTTATTACATTACATTATATCAGTAGAGCTAGTTATTTACCTGTTCATCACAGGAAACACGCAATTAGGTATTATTATATCATCTTCCTGGCAAACGAAAATAGCTCATACATTTACTTTTTTGATTAAAATATAAGTAACAGTAACTAACCTAATACCCCTATGCGCAACTGTACACCACTCCACATAGATACTTAATCAAAAACAAAGGGGACAGGAGTTAATTGTGCCAAAATTTATGGCATGACTGTACCTTGTAGGGTTGTTGGCTTAGGACAACTTATTAGAACAATTCAGTGACAAATGTTCGTAATTACATAAGGGCTTGTATTGAGTGGGTTTTTATGGACATATGTTACATTTGGCTAGTTTCAATATTTGTGGTCCTTTGTGGCGATTTTTGGTGGGGATCTTAATTAAAGTTTTGTGGGTTAAAAGTGAGATTTGGGTTTCAGGATTTTAATCAACGTAATTTATTTAATCTCGTAAGATTTTTTTTTCTTCAAGTAGGTTAACACATTTAATGGTTAACTGTTTTAATGGAAGGCTGTGTTGTGTTTGAAGATTCCAATATTAAATATAAATGATTGATTATGAGTTTATTTTTTCATACAGAAATCTATATAATATAATATGCGTTTGTTATGAAAGAGCCGTTTCACCGTTTATGCAAAATAGAATCAATGTTTATTTAACTTCTTTAATATGTTCTCAAGTCGAATTAACTAGTCTGTAATTTCTTCACTATTGTAATCTTCAAACACAACACTACCTCCTATTAAAGCCGTGGCAGATACATTTAGAACACCTTATATAGGTATAATAAATTTTCCAACTTCCAATCTAAAACCGGTTTTAATCCACATCAACCTTTTGCTACTAAAAACGACATTCTAAATATAGGCAACCTAACGTCCACACGACTACACTTCGAGCTATAAAAAACCAGTATAACCTGACCTTTGAAAGTCCAGAACGATGATACAAAGCCGGGCCATGATATGCTGGTGGATATAGCTTGACGTGCTTGATATGTTCCTAACTGGAAACTCGGTCAGATTTTTACCCATCTGACCGCTCTTTTATGGATGAAAAGACCAGAAGTGATTGATTGCTTGAAAAATATTCTTTAAAGCGATCGCTGCTGGGTCTCGTATAGATAGTGAGTGGATAGTTAGCTGAAGGCCATTGTGGTGTAACGTATTAGTTTTCTGAATGTCAAAAATGTCAAAGTTTGAAAAAGAACTAAATATAAGAAATATATTCTCGTAAATATTTATTATCACATCATAAAACAAACGAAAATGCAAGAATAAATAAAAATGTACACATACACTCACCCAGATCCAAAACAACAATTTGTGGATCGGACAAAGAGTTGCTCCGTGCAGGACTCGAACCCGCTACACATTGCGCGACAGCCGCTTGCCCAGCCACCGCGCCAACCATGCAGTCATGTATGCAGAAGTTTCATAATATGAGTTTGAGTTTAGAATTGCTTTATCATCATCATCATCAACATCTTTAAGTGGCCACTGCTGACCAAAGCCTCTTTTCACGCGGAGAAGGAATAGAATTGCTCATCCGTGTGGAAATGCTTCTTAATTCAAATTATACTCTTACTTTCGTGTATTCTATCTAATTGGGCGAAATGAACGTTTTCAAAAAATCACATCTGATAAAATCGCTAATAAACTCAATCCCTTTCAAAAACTACCTAAATGAAATACAATACAGCTCTTATTACAACAGCAGTAGTTGCAATCTCTCGTACCAGACATATAACGCAAGAAAATCCTTCCACATTTCCCCAGTCGTTCCATTAAACACGAACGCACATTATAGTGGTTTCAAATCTGTGCAATCATTTTTATATTCTTTGTATGTATGTGTATGGGGCTGTAGTTATGGTAGTGTGAGTGTGATACTAGAAGTGACACAAGTATGTATACCGTAGGGAAAAAATCATACCTATGATTAAATTTGTTTTTTGTTGAGGAATCTTTCTTTATTGTTGAGGGTGAAAAATCATCATATGACTATATATGACGCCGTTCCCTCTCCTACTTTGAGCCTGAGCTCCGGTAACCGTAACGGTAACGTTGTCCGCAGCTCCGGATTTGTTAACATCTTGGCTAACAATGTACGGAAAAATAGCGAAATGGGTCTCCGTGTGATAAGACTGCATGTTGTAATAGTAAGGATTTTTAAATCTGACCGACTCAAAGCCCGAGTGATAACATTGATTATTTTAAATGGATTATGTACCGTATGGAGAAACCTCTTATGACTTAATTTAAAACACATATTATTTGCTGTCATCTTGGCTGACAATATACGAAAAGTGAGCGACATAGGACCAGTAGTTGAGCTAAAAACTGCTTTTTTCTGTTTGAGCTAATTTGAACACTTTTTACAAATACGGCATTACAACAGCCGCGCCACATGACCGTAACATTCCTAGACACTTACAACTCTTCTGTGGTCATGGAGCTGTTCACACAGAATTAAATACATGATTTATTTAGTTATTTATTTATTTTGTTTGAAAATTTATTTAAAATTTCGGTTATCGTTGAAATATTTAGTTGTATTCTACTTCTGTGGACGAGTACTACTTCTAATTTTATTTAAATCATATGAGTGTTCTCCATACTTGTTAATGTCGTGGTGACCCGGAGCCTCGTATTGTATCTAGCATCATTTGCCAAAGGACCTATGTCACGGTCCAACGGTCCTGTGTTAAAACTATCACCCATAACCCCAAGCTATGTTGTCAGCACTCTTTAACCGGATAAAACCGGTTTCCTGGTACAGTTATAGCACAAAACATATTTCGTGGAATTTAAATTGAATTTTATAGTTTGTGATATTCGAAATTAAATTTGAGTGTCACTTTGTACCTGCTTTGTGATGTGAAAATGAAACTAAATTGTGATGAAAATGTTTCACTATTTTTTTAATAAAAGGATGGTGTCAGTGAAATGTGTATGGGGCTCTAGTTATGGTAGTGTAAGTATGATACTAGAAGTGACACAAGCATGTATAATACGTAGTAAATGTAGTATGTAGTTATAATGTCGTGGTGGCCTGGAGGCTTAAGACACCCGCTTCTCTCATGCATGAGAGTGCGCGTAATCTACCAACGGCAAAGTACCAATGTGATTTTTTCTAAGTTACATGTACTTTTCAAGCATATTTACGCACCACTGACTAACAGTGAAGGAAATCATAGCAAGGAAAGTTGGACTTATCATTTCTGATTATATGAAATTGTCAACTTGTATTGAGCAACGCCGGCACTGGTTATATGTACTTTCTAAGCATATTTAGACACCACTGACCAACGGTGAAGGAAAATATCGTGAGGAAACCTGGACTTATAATTTCTAATTATAAGTTTGGAATCGCCACTCCGTATAGGCTGTTGATGTTGCTGATGATTATTCAAAATCAAGCATGTTGTTCCTAAGTGTGTTGCTGTGGAAAAAGAATGATGTAGTATGAAGCAGGCCGAATCAAAATGTATGCAGGACTTTAATGTTTGATTTAGGTTATAAAGTGGAACACTCTTTATTTTTATACTAAAAAAAATTACATAGTCTTTTTTCACGTTTCACACAATTTGACTCACGTGTCGTCTCATTAAAATTTTTTTTTACGTTTCAGACACGTGCCGTGTCATTTTCTGTAGAAAGCGTAATGAATATTTAAATATTTAATCTTTTTTATTTTAATTTGCTAAAACAAAATATGTCTGCTTTGCATTTATAACATTGTATGTTCGTCTTGTGTATTATAAAAATATTTAGTATCTTTTTTATTTTATTTTTTTTTACAACCAGACCTGTAATATTGTTTATTGACATATCTCTCTATATTCTCTGGGTCTCGTATTCGATTCTCGGGTCGAGCAAAGTACAGCTGAGCTGAAAATTTCTCAGTAGTAGCACGGAGTTTGGAATTGTGCCCAGTATATGGCAATAGACTCACCTCCTATTACATGGGACTTATAACATAAACAGTGAAAATTGGGTATACATACATTGTAAAGTGGCATTACGTGCCGTATTGAGCACCTCTGCCTTACCTTTGGGGATAAAAAGGCCGTGACGTTTCTATAAGTTTTAATGGCACGCTACAATAGATAGAAATCTTGAACCGTACCGAGCAGCGGTCACGTCTTCAGTGATCATTATTCACACGACTGGCCTTTCACCACGCTGTACTTTCTGAGCTAGAATGAAATGGTAGAGCTGAATGCTTTGCGGTTCGTGTGGAGCTATCGTTGAGAAATCGTGTTGGGTTTTATTGATGATCTACATAATATATGATAGTATATTTTTTTTAAAACGTTGCTCGTATACACTTGTATTTTCGCCTGTATCGCTTACATACACATGACACCCAGATTCGAAACAACAATTTGTGGATCACATAAAGAGTTGCTTCAGGCGGGAATCGCACCCGTTACATGTTGCTGCGCAAACTGTGCAGTGCAGCTATAATAAAAATGGTGTCCTTGCTTTTTAATGCCTCTCTTAATTTATTTTTCTTGTTTTTGTGTTTTTCCCGCTTTACATTATTATGGAATGGGTAGCCATACCAAGATCATTTAAAATAAATGGCTGTGACATACAGACGGACAGACAGACAGACATGACGAATCTATAAGGGTTCAGTTTTTTTGCCATTTGGCTACGGAACCCTAAAAAAACCCACCCAAAGGTTGTGTGCAAGAAATTGCCGTGTGTACCGACCGCCCATTGTACTCTAATTACTACATATTACAATGTAAACGTGTTTTTATGTATGTGTGCAATAAAGTATAAAATAAATAAATAAGTTTAGCCCGTCGTCTCAGGGACATAAATAACTTGCTTTAGATCCAAAACAGTTATAACAATGAATAATGATATTCAAGATAACAGATATCCCCCTACTTTTCCACAAACATACATTAATTTAAATCTCAAACTACTCAATCTACTTCAATCGATCAACTGAAGTAGCTTCCCGCGGATCTGCATCCTCGCATTCATTTCACAGAATGACGGATTGGACACATAAACCGCCAATATAATTTGACCTATCTGTAGAAGAGAAGCCAATGTGATATAAGTCCAAGTTATGTTGGTCAAGTATAGCTTCAAGTGCGGGCACATTATCCACCAGTATAACCTGACCTGCCTTAGCCAAAGCAGCCAATATATTGTGAGGCCAGGATATGTTGGTATATTATAGCTTCAAGAGTAGCTGTCTAGACAATTGACATATGCATCGCGTCTCAATTCATCACTGTTGGAGACTTGAAAATGATTGAGGGGTATAATAAGAGTCAAATGTATTGAGTTTGCTTTAGAATAAGGACTTAAGTAGGGATTTTCCTTTAGATATTGAATTTGTTAAGGGGTTTTATCATTTCTGGAGAATTTTTATTTAAAATGGATTGGCGTTCTCACTGTTTTGCGATGCGGTTTACGATGGAGATCCTAGCAAAGATTAACTAAAAATCACGGCTCGAAAAGCAGGAGTAAGAACGGGGTGGTTTTTAGTCAGTAAGAGTCTGACACTTCCTCTCGACTCGCCCAAAGCGGGAGAAGTCATTGAAAATTTTTCCCACATTAAATAATTACAACTGTTGAATAGAATTAAAAATTTAAAGGTAAATAAGGTGATAGCTGTATGTGACATTCTTGGTTAGAGGTTTTCCATTAAGCAATCCTTTTGTGATATGGGATTTTAGTGAAGTGACTGTAAGTCTGTGGTGTACAGTAACTTTGCCAAATCTTTCAACTCTCTCATAGGAAAGAGTATTACGCGAAATGGGGTTGTTTACCATTTTATGACTTCTACAATAATATCATTTTTTTATAACTCCTTAAAAAGTTTCCAAAGTACCGAAGTAATTTGTGACAACTTTATTTATTATGTTATATTATTATGTTATTACATAGGATTATAGTACTTATATTCCTATTTCTATTAGGATCAAAGTTCTGTAGAATTGCGTGAGTTTATTGAAAGGAATTGGTCGCTAGTATTGATGTAGTTACTCATTGGTCGAGTGGTCTGATTGTGTTCCCGGGCAAAGAATCATGAGAAATGTTTGAATTTACCAAAAGACATTTACATAAATGGGTGCTACATTATGTTTGTGTACAGTGAAAGACAGATCCCCCAGCATTTTAAAATAATTGCTTGAACCCAGCAAACATTATGCCATACCCAATAAATATCTCATCTAATACAATAGCAATAACCTCGCAGCGTAATGACCCAATACGTGTAATTCCTTAGTCAGGGATGCGTTTGGTGTTGTTCGTCTACATGCGCTAGCATCATTCGTCATTTCAATGGTCATGGGGCGGGGCTAAAAAGCTCATCAGCTGTAAGCAAACATTAACTTTGTGGTGGTCAGGCGCATGTGACCACCATTGTACATTTGCCTGCCCATTTCTAGATCAAAAGGCGTGACGCTGTGTATGTACGTTTGACTTTCTTACGTAGGTTCTCATTACTTACGTAAGACCAGAGGGCTCAAGATAATTTTCTTGAGTCACAGAATTCTGAGAAATTGTTCAACTTTATTGGAAGAAGTTGGTTAATGAATTCGATTATCTTTGATTCCTTGATTTAATATAAATGTTTTTATCATCAACGTCAGATCAAGAAGCGTAATCTTAAATAGTCCGCGCTCTCTTCTAATTGAGTTTCGGAATTGCGAATGGATTAATCTAGACCGTTAACCTTGCTTTTGGCATTTGACATTAATTTTCAAAGTCCTAACTGTATTATAATTTTCGCTGAACTTAAAAACTCATTTGCATTTTAGCCACGAAAATATTTGCGTAAGCACAATATAAAATTTCATAATATTATTATGAAAATAAACTTATCTATACGAAATATGTTAATTAAAAACCCCATACTTCAACCATGTATAAAATTAAGCTGAAGCGATTTACCTTTAACAACTAGCGCCAACCATAAATCAGCGGAGGATTGTGGAACTACAATAGTTCTTAATAAGAATCAGAGGCGGAGTTCACGTGTTAAATATAATAATATGCGGACCAATAGTGTTTCATGTTCACGAGCGTAAATGGACCGCACCCGGGGGATAGATAACGAATAATATATTTTGGCGGGTTTTCCAAGCAAACGGTGGCTTCTACGCAATGCGGCATTACGCCGACATCGTGTGAATGTTCCTTTTTTGAATTTTAAAAAGCTTATTTACGAAATTTGAGTTACAAAAGCAATTTGTACTTTACTCTTTTTGGCACCCGAACGTAGGTTGACATGTTTTTACAATTTGTTCGATGTAATGTGTTTTTTGCGGATCGAAGGACCAAATTGGTCTTGAATGGGGCACTTGTTTTTCAGATTCTAGACCCAAAACAATAAAAGAGATACTTTTAAAAGCCACTTGGACTAAAAATACCTCGGTTAGGGTTCTAAAAAAAGAAAAATTAGTACTAGCTGACAAGTCGTATGTCTAACATTAGGCCAAGAATACATTATTGAAAGAAAAATATTTTAGCCAAACCTTGAATGTGTACAACGCCTTAAACATACTTTTCTAGCTACATTTGTGTACTATTTAATTCAGAATGTCCTTTAACATTCCACCTTCATAGATTTCATGTGGCTTACCTTTTTTTTTTCGTAAAACTGACGAAGTTTTTAGTATTCTCAAAGTAAAGTAAGAAATTGTTCAAGTTTTTCAGCTTCGTGGAACGGAGCGATATTTCTTTTACACCAGCTTTTCGTTACGTGCATAGCGCGTGACATATTATACATTCGTGTGTCATTGTAATTTTTAAGCTGTGCGGAATATTGTGATGTGACTTTTATTTATTCTATTTGTGAATTCTATTTTATATGGTTTTATTGCAGATCGCTTTTAGTATATTGTGTTATTTCAGATTAATGGAAAATAGAAAAATCTGATCTCTAATTGAATAAATTCTGTATATACTATGAAATACCATAATTTTGGTATATTGTCCCATATAAAAAAATGAATTACAGATTTGATTTGCTTATCTGTTGTAAAATAATAAACATCTTATCATTGCAATTTAAATACAATCAAAATTAATTCAAATCGTAATTCACACAAAATACATTTTCCAATTAAGCAAAATAAAGACGTTATACTAAAACACTCGACAGACACATTTTGATTCCACATAATTGGAAGGAGGCTGATTTCCATTTTCCAAAAAGGTTCACTGGTAAAGTGAACCTTTTTGGTCCTGAATATCGAAGAACTCTAAGCCCGCATTAATAGTCGTTCCCATTTGGGCAAGAAGCAGTCCCTCTTGTGTCAAATCCATGTCTTCTGAGCTTTTGATTTAAATTTCCAAAAGACTGTATTTTTTGGGTAGAAAAAATAAAACGGTGAAGTAATTAATGGCAGATTTTAAACGTTATTGGTGTTTCTAGGTGTTTTTCTATTTAGTCTGGTCCTTCTGTTCGGGCTTGCTCGCCAATTGGTCATTTGATCTGCGGTATATGTAACTACGGGACGTTATGTAAATTTTATTGATATAATCAAAAATTCCAATTTCATTTCTGTGGTTTAATTTTTACCTTCAATTTGGAGAATATAAAGTCTAATAAATTACGCATACGTTATTTTATTACGTTAAACGGTTTTTAAGCAATAAAATATTCTAATCTAGTCAGGCCAAACTGAAATTATAGCGAACTTCATTAGTTTTCATAATATTTTAGTTTGTTTTATCTAAACTAATAAAGGTTGGCAGGACTTTGCAAATTAAAATTTTATATTCGCGCTAAAGATATTTCGCAAAATGGACCCTAGCCAAATGTGGGAACGTGTGTAGTTATAGAGATTCAGAAATTTTAACACCACGTATATTAAAGTTCATAAAATTTTATTTAAGATTCATTCTGTTTTTTTGTTTTATCCTTTGGCAATCGTATATAGGTCGGTGGGGATAGGTTTATAATGATCGTTGTTTTTTAGTATTTTGATTTTTTATTGTTTACTGAGCCAAATGGCTGGTTTGGATTGGCATAAATAATAATATCATGATATTTATTTTATGTGAATATTTACTTTTATAATTTTTAAACGTTTTATTGTCTTACAACGTCACGCTTTTTTATCCCCGAAGGGGTGGGCAGAGGTGCGCATTACAGTACGTAATAAAGCCGATAAAGGTACAATGTACACCCACTTTTCACCTTTTGTGTTATAAGTCTCATGTAATGTAGGATGAGTCTATTACCCTATACAGGGCTCAATTTCAGACTCCGTGCTACTACCGAAAAATTTTCGAAAAACCGAAAAAAAGCCCAGTAATACTTTGCCCAATCAGGGAATTGAACCCTAGACCCTAATCCTGGCAGTCGGTTGTAACCAATCGACCAATGAGGCAGTCTTTCTCAGCTTTTTATTTGATGTTCCCAAATACGTATGAAACGGTACGTACGTACGTAACGGTAGGTTGAGGTCTTGGCATGTCTATTGTTAAGGAAAAACAGTTAGATCATCATGAAAACTGACTTCAGCTTCCGAAATACGATAGGCTGAAATTCACACGTCAATATTTCTGTAAATAGAATTACTTGGAAGCAGTACTCGTCTCTTTGGGACAAAAGGACTCTTAAACAGTCGTGTGCCGAATATAAAACAAATATTATTGCTATATTTAGGGACCAAATATTTTGTTCTATTTCTGAATGCTGACGACATTTGACTGCTTTGTTAGGTGGCAGTGGGTCCTGGGCAAACTATTATTGAGTTGTTTAGCGTTGGTGGATTTTTTTAGGGCGGAGAATCTTCAATGATGCTGTCAGACTTTACTGACTAAAAACCACCCTGTTCCTATTCGAGCCGGAACCCCGTAGATAGTCCGCAGCTCCGGATAGCGTTGATAGGGCTACATGCTGTATAACTATAGATTCTCCCCATACATACATAGGTATACATGAAATTTATATACTTATTATACAGGCAGGTTGAATGCTATAGGCGATAAAATATCACGCTACGACCAATTGAAACAACAAATGAGAAGTTAGTTATCATACTAGTCACACTAATAAAATTATAAATCTCAAAGTTTGTTTGGATGTTTATCCGTCAATTACACTGAAATTACAAATCGGATTTTGATAAAATTTATTATACAGTCATTTTTAAAAGGCCGGCAACGCACCTGTGACTCCTTTGCGGGTGTCTAATTGCGGTGATTGCAATCGCTAAAGAAAAGACATGGTATGAGCTGACTAAGTTGATATGGTATTTTTTATACTACAGGTACGCAGACGAAACCAATGGCAGAAGCTAATAGTAACTATAAACAATGAATAGTGAGTGTTATATTGTATTTCTGTTCATCTGGCTAACCATTCGGAATTAAAAGTCATATTGTTACGTCATTCATATTATAATTCATCCTGTTAAGTATTGATTGAAATAATGACCTAATAATTAGTTAACAGTTTAATTTATTTGTGTCCATTTGATATGTGGTTTTTGTAATAACGCATCATATTCCAGTATTGAATGTCATTTATTATAACAAACATATTTTGAATTCAACCGTAAAATGATTCTATTTAATTCATAATATCGAAACTGTTTTAAATTCTTTGTTAAATTCAACTGCCTCATTGGTCGAATAGTTGAAAGTCTGACTGGTGGGTATGGGGTCTCTCTGATTTGGCTCCCACATTAATATATTATTAAATATCATAACTTGCTTCAGTCAACGGCTTTGTCCGCGTTCTCGTACGATGAAAAGTATTCTATAACCCAAGCCAGCTACACTGTCCGTATCTATATACTGCATTTCATCAAAATCCGATCAGTAGTTTCAGTGTGATTGACGGACAAACATCTAAATACAAATAAACTTTCACATTTATAATAGTAGTGTGATTTTCGGATTCGAGTTTTTTTTTATAATGGTGCTTAATTTCGAATTTTATCTAATATTCCTTTTATATAGTAAAAAGTATGGGATGTTTATCATAATATACCTGGCTACAAGTGTGTGTCACATTTAATATCTAATACAATTTTGCTTACCCTTGCAGAAATAAAATGCGTAATAGTATTTTTTTGTTCAGGCACGCAACTAACGAAATAGAAATGTTCGTTTTCTTTTTCGAAAACGTTGAAACTCGACTAGAATCCGAGTTCAGTTCAGACATGATATTAAAAAACTTTCGGGATATTTGCGCCATTTTACACTTTCGTAGTAATTACAGTTTGTAAAAGTAAAAGTTTTGTAATTGGCAGGATCACGCTGAGTGACGTTGCCTAAGTGCTTATGTATGTATGTTTGTTGTATTTATATCTGTGTAGCGTGTTAAAGTTTAAAGCATTTAATTCTAGAAGTATACATGCATGAACTTTTGATACGTCAAAAAAGTTATTTATTTATTTAGTGTCACCAACATAAATACAGCAATATTGCACAATAAAAATAACAATTACGTACAAACTAACTTAGGCTTATCTGTATTTACAATTATGGGTAACCACAGCATGCATAATATGATTTTAAGTTCACAATAATATAAAAATATCATAGCCTATGCTAAGATAACCTTTCTTGACTCAATTGCTATCAATAGAGTGCTTATTTTGTTCCTCTGTGGGTATAATTGGGTAATAATACACTATTTTTAACCGAATTCTTCGAGGTTATCAAATGGTCGGCTTTTTTTACAATGGATATACATGGATTACAGCGAGGTTTATAGACCGATTTTAGTGATTCTTTTTTGTTCAACGCAAACGGTAGTTTTTATTGCCAGGACTGTTATAAGCTTCACTTAATACGAGGTGAGTCAATTGCCATAATAATTCCAATACAGTTTTGAAATAACCAAGAAATCTGGAAGTCGATAAAACCCCGTCCCCTTCTGCCCAACTCAAGAATAATCAAACCTTCTTAATAATTCTACGCTTGCGTCTCTTTGGACCCTCTTGGACTTAACTAACGATCTTTGCTGAATACGTACTGTCGACAGCTGCAACAAAAAGATACGAAAAATGAAATAAACAATACAGTTTCTATCTCAAAACAATTGTTTCTTTGTTATTAATTAACTCTTCTGGACTCTTCTCTAATGGACTAATTGAAAGCCATTTTCGCAAACTCCCGTTTTAATTGGTCAAGATGTTAATTGGTTGCGAATGTACAAAAGAGGGAATGGCAAAGCAACGCAGCGGCGGAAAATTGTACTGAATGACTATTGTACGTAGTTGTGAGTTTATTTTTTTAATTGCAATGGTTTTGTGAAGCTTATGAAACGAAATATTGTGTAGGATATCGTTTAAATTAAATTTTCATTCAGAAAAACTTCAATAAAGACCTATGTGGATTGCTTGTTCAAATGTGAAAATTTTAAAAGCCCATAAGTACTTAAAATTATTATACTCCCACTTGCTCTTTGGAACGTGCGTCTGGCGTGTCACGGTCTGCGCGCGCTTCAAAGAGCTATCAGACCACCACAGATGGGGCCTAGTAGGGCTGATGCGTGATCCGGAGTTGCAGACTGCCTATCAGGTTTACCGAGGCTCCGGTTCGAATAGCAGGAGTAGGATCAAGGTGGTTTTAGTCGGTAAGTGTCTCAAAGTAGCTCTCGCCTCGCCCAAGGTGTGATAAATCGTACTGGATGACTGATGATACCACCTCAAAAAAAAAGCTCTTTGAAGACCAACTCATATATTTTACAAAAATAAAAGCCTTTAAAACCTCAACACCTTAAACATACCTACGCAATCTTCTAAATACATAAGACAGCGACACAAATTTTTAACCACGCTCTTATCAGACAAGAGAAAAATGTGAAAACTCGAAATCACGCCACAATAACACCAGAATAAAAATGTTAGGCATAAATCGTGCGAACATATAAAGGGTTACAATGCAATGGTTGCTCTGTATTTTGGTCTTTTTGTACAAATGAGGTTCGTTCCATCTTTTTTATACGGTTCATGTAGACTGTTGTGATTTGACAGCTGTTTAAATCTGGTTGCTTTTTTGTGATATTTTACTTGACGTATCTCCTCTCTCTCTATAATGTCGCGTCTGTATTTGTTCAGGGGAGAAAAAATATATGAGTATTTTGTCTGCAGTATTTTATATCTATAATACTGATAGTATTGTAGAAATTTTACGTCAAATAGTCTTCAAACAAATTGACATTAATAGTCAGTTGTAGGTTAGTAAATAGAATTGCCTTTTTTTTGTTTTTATGAAGCGATTCCAAAACTGAAATCTTCAATATTATTTTTCAGTTTACTCTATAATTTGTAGAACTACAAACTATTGAATAACATTATAATAATAACCCATTACAGACATATTTCACAATTTCAAGTTCTGTCTATTACTGCTAAGAGTACGAGAACAAATTGAGAACTATGCCATTTCTAGCCACAATAACATTCCGTGGTTCTAACTTCCAGAATTAACGTCTTCCTCATAATTTTCCTCAAATTTATTGTATGGAAGTCTAGAGCCAGTTGCAATGAACGACTTTCATCAAATAGACATTGGCTTTCAAATGAACTATGCCAAAAATTATTGGCGGATCAAAGGACCAGAGTAAAGGACCAAATAAAAAAAATGTTGCTAATTGACTGTTGTAGGTTTTAAATAATAATTTTCTTAATTCTTAGTTTTATATCATAGTTAACAAATACGAGATATCAAAAAGAAAAAATCTATAAAAATTTAACATGCTTTTTGGTTTTCAATAGTTTTCGTTTTTGGTCCTTTTTGTCTTTATATCTCAGTTAGCATCAAGTAACTGTGACATATGAGATTATAGAAAAACGAGGGCAAACATATAACTGACTAGAAAGACCAAGACAAAAGGACCACATTCTTAACAAATATGTTTTATTGTCTATAAAATATGACTAATAGACTAACTTAGTCCATGCTTAAAAGTAATTTAATGATATTTATGGTCTGGTATTGAGTGTAAATCACTAAAGGTAAGTTTCTTTGTTGTCTTGGGCAAAAATATTATTAGTATTAGGTATATATAAAAATAAGATATTTATTATTCGTTTTCTATATTAGTATCCAATACAATGCTTTATTGTGTACTATTGTTATTTATCGAGACCAATCTAGACTTGTTTTTATATTATAAACTAGAAAAATAAAAAGAAGTTTATAGAAAAATCTGCGAATGCCAGGACTGAGTTCGTAAGTTTTAAAAGATATTGAAGTTTGGTTGAAATTCTTCTCATTTATGGTGATATTGGTGTATGAGCTACAGTTTTAAATCTGTCAAAATTTTTAGATCTTGCTGACTCAGTGTAAACTTTTGGTCAAGGTTCAAAGAATATTTTACTGCAACCAACCAAAGAGTATCACCAATGTGTTTTAAATAAAATCCTTTAGAATGCTACCGTATATCACACAAAAACCAATGAGGTATCTATTTTAAAAATTGGACTATAAATATTTTTTGCTATCAGATCGGGTTTGTAACTTTTTATAGCTATTTTATTGGGTTTCCATTCCATTGAATCAAATTTGTTTGAAAGCGTATAAATTTCAAACAACTACATCAAACTGAACTATACTTTTTTGTCGTTTTCGTTATTGTCAGGGCTAGTATTGTATGACAGAACTATTTTCCATGGAAATCTATGTCGACATTTTACTAGTAAATAATAACCAACTCGAACTTATGCCCTAGAATACAATGTGTGGTTGTATTGCTTATAATTCAACAGGGTTAGAATGTTCTTAGAATAAAAGCCCCTAAAATAACACATAAAAAAAAGAAAAAACAAACATATATATCGATCAGATTGTCGATATATTAAAGAAGGACCAAATTAAAAGTACCCTTAACCGACGAGCATGCGTGAAAAGGCTGATGACTGTTGATGAAGCGAAAGAGGTATGTAAGATTCGTAGCAATTTTCATTCCATTATCTGCCTATCCCTATGGGAGACAGGATTACGTTATGTATGTATGTATGTCCTATTATACTCTCTGTACCTACATCACGATCTTTCAGCTCAATAAGACACCCACGCCAAATTTCCTAGAAACTAGTGTCAGTAAAAGTGCCTTCACAAAAATGATGTTTCCAATTTATAGATCTCTTCTATAGCATTTACACACACATCATCACATCCACAGCTTATAAGTGGCCACTGTTGACCAAAGGCCTCTTGTCACACGGAGATGGTTTGAGCATTAATCACCACGTTTGCTCAATGCGGGTTGGCCATTTCAAACTTATAATTAGAAATTATAAGCCTAGGTTTCCTCACGATGTTTCTCTTCACCGTTGTCAGTGGTGTCTAAATAATCTTAGAAAGTACATATAACTCGCAAAAAGTCACATTGGTACTTGCCGTTGGTAGGTTTCGAACCTCACATGCATGCTTCACACATAGATAGCATTTACACATATACAGAATTATCATTGGCTGTTTGGAAACTGGCGACAGGAGGAGAGAGAGAGAGAGATATGATATGAGGTTCCAATTTCAAATTGCAGATCACGTTTTGCTGCCTTATGACAAAATTACGTAACAATAAAATCGAATTTCATTAACTAGTATCATGCTTTAGTAAGGCAGTTGTTGTATTATTGAAAATTCAATTCTATTATCACTCTGTTAAGGTTCATTTCTAAGCACCATGTGTGTTGTGCCCTAAATCTTCTTCCTCAATATAACGTAGCCTTATTGGTTGACAAAAAGGTTATAAGAAAGAATGTCTTTTCTATACCTTTTGTCGTTTGTCAAAGGTCAATGAATATAAGGATGAATTGTTACGTATCTTTGAAAGGTATTGAAAGAGGAATCTCCCATTTTTTACCTTTTCCTAAATAGTTTGGGGTTTTTATTCAATACTGTTATATAGCTAGTTTTGGTTGAATATTTTGTCCCAAGAAAAAAATATAGGCAACTTGTATTTTGACTAATGTAACTGCCTCGTTGGTCGAGTGGTCGCAAGTGTGACTGCCTGACAAGGGGTCTCGGGTTCAATTTCCGGGTCGGGCAAAGTATTACTGAGCTTTTTTCGGTTTTTCGAAAATTTCTCAGTAGTAGCACGGAGTCTGGACTTGTGCCCAGTATATGACAATAGGCTCACCCCTTATTACATGGGACTTATAACACGAATGGTGAAAAGTGTGTGTACATTGTATAGCGGCATAACGTGCCGTAATGTGCACCTCTGCCTACCCCTTCGGGGATAAAAGGCGTGACATTGTGTTGTATTTTGATAGACAAACTTTTCTAGTCGTTCGTCGCCTGTTGTCTGATGGTATGTGAACTTGAACAGTTGTACCCTATTTAGGACTGTCAAGAGTCTTAGTAACTGCGTGTCATCGTATGATTAATAGAAATTGTTATTTAGGTAGTATTGTTAGTTGATAAGTAAGTAATAATACAGTAGTTCATACCTACGTCATGTTTTAAGTAACAAACTTGAAGTTTCAAAACTACTTTGAAGAATCATTAAAACAATTCTACAGATATTTAAAAATTCAAATATCGGACGTCAAAACCAATGTGAAACAACGCTTGCTGTTTGTTTCGATGTATGAGTGAGGTTACCGGAGGCCCAAATACTCCCTCCCCAATCTTCCTGACCCTCAATTCCTCAATAATCCAGAAATTCCTAACCTCCAAAAGGCCGCACGCCCTGTGCAACGCACTTGTAACGCCTCTGGTGTTTCGAATATCCGTGGTCGGCGGTAATTGCTGACCATCAAGTGATTCATCTGCTCGTTTACCGGCTTATACCATAAAAAAAGAAAACACCTATTAGTACAAATATTCACATCAACTAACTATACTATAAGTCTTTGCAAAGAAAATAGCCAGCTACACTCAAAAGACTTAAAGCTAGAAAAGACTTAAAACTAGACGTATAAGTATGTAACGACCCATCGTTTGCTGAACAAATATATTGAACACTACCTCATGTTTTCTTACCGAGCACTCGGAAAATAAAGCAGAATCGTTTATATCACTTTTAGATTAAACGCTCTCTCATCGTGGAACGTTTAAAGCCGAGCGATGGGCGGGAAACTTTTTCTTTGTGTCAATGGCATCTGTCACTTTGTGGAGGGAGATTTTATAGGTTGGGTTTGTATGGGAACTGGTATTGTCAGTTTTATTGTAGTTTTTTTTTTAATTTCTGTACATAGGAGTAATTCTGTACAATATTTCAAAAATTATTATGATCGTTTGACTACGGTTAGAAGAATATTTAAATGTATTTATTTAATGCAGACGTCTTTTGGCAATGGTAAAATCAAGCTCAACGGTTCAGACCACCACAAATAGGGTCCAGTAGGTCTGATGCCTGATTCAGAGCTGCGGACTACCCATCGGGTTTACTGAGGCCCCGGATTCATTTAATTAGATTAGTCATTGAAATGACTGCATGGTTTTTGTGGTGGCTGAGCATCTAGGTGTCGTGCAACGTCAAGTCGAAGTCCTGCATGAACCAACTCTTTGTGTGATCCACAAATTATTGTTTCGGGTCTGTGTGTCATGTGTCATGTGCATATTAACTTGTATGTTTGTAAACGCACCCACGATACAGGAGAAAAACCTAGTGTGGGGGCAACGTATAGGTAAAAAAATAAATAAAAATAAAAAGCAAATCGACACGTCTTTGAAAAAGAACAATAAAATGGCGGAACGGTACAGAGAGTAATATTCAAATTCGCCCGCCATTTCGGTTGAGTACGCGCGAAAACAAAGGACGGTTGCGACGTGAAGAATCTATAGATACAACTACTAATTATAAGTGCTGGGTGTCTGTTTGTCATTTGTTTTATGTGTTTGAACACGCCTCAAGTAAAACTTACTAAGTGTGGGAGAGCTATGCTTAAGTATGAGCCATGCTTCGGCACGAATGGGCCGGCTCGACTGGAGTGATACCCCGGCCTCACAGAAAACTGACGTGAAACAATGCTTGCGTTGTGTGAGTGAGGTTATTGAAGGCCCAATTACTCCCCTTTCCAATCTTCGCAATCTCCAATTCCCCAACATCCTTTAAATTCCGTACTGCCAGTATACCTGCTTATACCATGAAAAAAAAAACTTACAAGATATTATATTAAATTATTGGGATTTAGATCAAAAGTTACTCCTTACTCCTCCTTCACCTCCTTATATAGAAATAGAAATGCACTACCGATTCAATAGTTTAAACTGAAAATAATTTGTTTCTCTCAAAAAAAAAAAAAAAACGAGCAATGGTCTCATAGCACTCAAGGTAAAAGAAAGTCTGATGCCTACTGTCTAATTTCCAATCACCATTTACTTCAACACAACCAAAGTCACGCACAGATCTAGTAAAGAAATATAGTAATATTTGTTCCCGACAAAGTGATTCAACTGTCCCCCAGCGCCTTGGAAACTTTCCAAACGAAATATGAGCCGGTTGTGGAGCAGAAATTTAATGTACGGACGTCCTGAAAAGGAGACAAGTGCGGCGATGGAAACTAAGATGTATTGTGACGGGACTAGATTATAATATACATATGTAAGTAGGTTTATCTTGTTTTGGGATTGGCAGAAGTGTATTAGTAAGTCTATATAATGGTATAAGTCGGTAAACGAGCGGCGTATCACCTGGTGGTGAGCAATCGCTGCTGCCTATAGACACCCGAAACACCAGAGGCGTTACAAATGCGTTGCCGGCCTTTTGGGGTTAGGAATTTAAGGGTTGTTAGGAAATCGGGAATTAGGAAGATTGGGAATGGTGTAATTGGGCCTCCGATAACCTCACTCATACGACGAAACACAACACAATCGTTGATTCACGTCGGTTTTCGGTGAGGCCGTGGTATCACTCCGGCCGAGTTGACCCATTCGTGCCGAAGCATGGCTCCCACACACTTAGTAGTTTTCATATTTCTTTTATATCCCCAACAGCCATTATACGACTATGACTAAACAAAATAACCTCAATATTATCCTTCCCTGTCGTTCCTACGACAACGGATCTGTCGACATCGTTTATATTACTTAAGATGTGAGCAAAACATATTTATTATGTCGCTTTACTGCACAAACTGACAGACAAACTACTCCCACTTGATTAATATTAGTAGTTTAGTGGAAATGGGAATTATCGCCTTTAGACACCAATTTAGTATATAGTTATTGTTTGGAATTGATAAATTGTTTTGTTGCGAAGTAAGGTAAATATCTAAGTTTAAAGTCTATCTTGAGAGTCTTCTTTTATCAAGAAGAGGACGGTTCTTAGGCTCTCTATCTAAGTCTAAAGTCTATCTTGAGAGTCTTCTTTTATCAAGAAGAGGAGGGTTCTTAGGCTCTCTATCTTGTATGAAACAGTAGATTAAGTAGTTTGATATCTTCAGTAATGGTATAGAGTTTTAAAATGGGAGAGGTGTTATAATATTTTAAAATTATTTTTTTACCAGTTTTGTCACGCTTGAATTTATCCTGCGAAGCAGTCATGCTAGTCAAGGAGGAGGGGGAGCGCGTGAGAGAACGATCCTCCTCACGCCCCAGTCGCCGCAGAAGACACTCACACGCCGGCTCAAAGCTGGAGAAGGAACGGGATGGTTTTTAGTTAGTAAGAGTCTGACACTCCCTCTCACCTCGCTTAAGGCGGGAGAGTGTGCGCTCTTTTGCTCCTATCCTATAAAAATGTGACTATTATGTATCTAGTCCTTCATAGAATTAAGTATATACCACGACAAAAATATTCAAAATATTACTTATTTTTTATAGGCCCTACTAATTTAACCAGTATACATAAAGTAATCGTTCCACTAATATTTTAACCTTTTATCTCAATGTTACGGGCAGATACTTATATTTTATTTTATTAACTTTTTATACCGCGCCCGTGATAAACAAATGTTCAGTTTATTTTATTTTATAATAACTTTGCTGTATGGGCGTTTGTGATATCAGTTTTGCTGGAGTTTTAGCGTGTTATGAACGATAAATTTAAAATATATATGTGCCTATCTAGTTTTCAACGGTTATGTGGGGTTTTGTAATAGGGAGGCATTATCATAAAATAGACAGAGATTTAAATTCGACTCTAAGTGTGCTTTTCTATCAGAGATGTGTTATGTAGCTATGCTATGAAGATGTAATAGTTAAGCTGTGAAACTATGTAACCGTTTCTATTGGTACTAAGCTATGTATCTGTGCGAGGAAGATGCGCAGCTCGAGTATACGATGTATTGATAGTAGGGTAGCCATCCATAGCACGCATCTTTCCATATAAAAAACATAGCTGAGTCCGTTTCCACCAGCGCTAAGCTATGTGTACCAATGAATATGATTGGTGGAAGCCAAACACATCCATAGCAACGTAGCATAGCACATCTCTGGTGGAAAACACCCTAAAGTCCCAAAATATAAAACGGTTTTTGCTAGCGTATTTATACGTTGAATACGTTTTGAACTATGTTTTTGAACTGAGTATAAAAAATAAACATGTGTTGACAGTCTATCTAAGCACCGAATACGTTACCAAATTCTGAGAACATGAACAATTTCTCCGTAGAAACGCTTAACAGTTCCAAAGATCATGGCATAAAATACTAAGAACAAAAAATCCAATAACGTTTTGGAATCGACACCGATTCCACATAGTCTTTAGTTGTGTTATCGCTTTAAGAAACATTCAACGAAATCCCCTTTGTCTTCTCATATAAAATCATCATCATCATTATCATCAATTGACGACAAACCACTGCACTACTTATTTTATTGAAGGGGGAAAATCATCCAATTATTTCTCCCCCCTTGGGCGAGGCGAGTGTGGGAGAGTCATGCTTCGGCACGAATGGGCTGGCTCGACCGGAGTGATACCCCGAAAACCGAAGTGAAACGACGCTTGCATTGTGTTTGGTTGTGTGAGTGAGGTAACCGGAGGCCCAATTTCCCCTTCCCAATCTTCCCAATCCCCGATTCCCCAAGAACTCTTAAATTCCTAACCCCCCGAAGGCCGGCAACGCATTTGCGACACCTCTGGTGTTTCAAGTGTCCCTGGGTGGCGGCGATTGCTTACCATCAGGTGACACGCCTGCTCGTTTACGTGTTTCATAAAATAAAAAATAAGTGTCAGATTGTCTTACTGACTAAAAACCACCCGGTTCCTTCTCCTGCTTTTCAAGCCCCGGAAACCCGCTAGGCAGTCTGCCACTCCAGGATCCTCTGCACTATTAGACTACAGGTACCTTACATAAGAGGGTTTGCCATAATCCACGCTTAGCAGTCGGTTAAAATATTCAGGTTTATCTAAAAGCGCTGCTACACAGCCTCTACCAAATTCGTAACCGACTCTTATGCTGGGGCCACACTAATGGAATATGCCATTGATTTTGAAAACAAATGAACGATTATGAACTTTAAATGTTCGTTAATGTATCAGAGATATTGTAAAAAAAACATTTTTTTTAAAAAGAGTAACGATGGAGTTTCTTGCTCGTTCTTCTCCATTCGAAGCTACACTTTGGAACGAACGCCTAGCTTCACTGACGGACGGACTAACGGACAATTCAATTTGACGTTTCAAAAGTGCCTAATTTAGGATTAATTGAAATAAATGCTTTGACTTTGGCTTCGTACAAACATCAATTATCGCCATAATCAAATGGCATATTCCATTAGTGTGGCCCCAGCATTACAAATACATTTGACAAAATTGTCAAAACATTCTAGCCGTGATAATTATAAAGTTTTTCGTTAGCTAACCGTCTTATAGAATTAGAGTACACAAGAAAAGTTAAAGTAAACTTTGTGTAACTGCTTTGTTCCACATAGGGATCCGGGTTTCGTCCCAACATGTATACGTGATGAAAATACTCGTACGCTTTTTTGTTTTCCTTTTTGTTTTCTAGACTAATATAAATAAAATTGGAGTGTCTGTTTGTAATATTGATACGAGTATAACCGCTTTTGTTACTACGTACATATGAATATACATACGACACATCTAGGTACCAAAATAACTTTTTTAGAATGATATTTTAATAATAACTATCGTGAGACAGACGATCGTATCGTAACTATCTTTAAAGCTCTTTTAATATACTAGTGCAAAATTAATTTTCTTCGGTAATTTAAAAAATCTGATTGTGTATCTGTCTGTCTGTTTATTTGTTCCTAATCTCTGAATTGGCAGGACCGATTTTGACGGTAGCTAATGTACTAAGGAGTAACTTAGGCTACATTTATTTTAGAAAATTAGGTCACAAAGTCCGCAATCCACGCGAGCGAAGCTGTGGGCAACAGCTAGTCATACATAATATAGGTAGTTGTATAGAATATATTTTTAGATTCTTCCTTTGTAGTCACGATTCGTCTGTAGACGGGGGTATGTGAGAAGCCGATACAATTTGATTTTCTGTTTATTTTAGTATTTTTTTGTTTGTTTGTTAGTCTTTTTTTGGGTATGTGGGTTAAATGTTGTAGATATATTTTAAAGGTAAAGTTACTGTATTAAGGTATTATTCTTATTCTCCTAGCGTTGTTGTCTTTAATGATTGACTATACGCTTGGTGCATTGGCTGGGCAACCGGCTGCTATTTGCATGCGTACACCATCGACATAGGAGAAAATCCTAGTGTGAAGCTATGTTATTCCAAAAGAATAAAACTTTTTTTATAAGGGGAACGCTTTCCATTTTTTTAAGTCGGGTTATATCCCTAAAACCTTCTAAGTCTGAAAAATACTATGCTGAAGTCGGTTTTAAAGTAAAGAAATTAGAGAATATATCAAACATAATCTTTATTTATTTCATAAAAAAAACTTATAAAACACCATGACCTTCATCAAGAACAACACCATATCTTTTACTTCAAAACTAGAAAACCATCTTTTAAAGAATAAGATAGGGATTAAAAGCACATTTCAAAGTATGAGAATAGCACTAACCATTTCCCACATTGCGAACGTATGTCTTCACTCCGGGCTTGCTCCAATGTTCCCGAGTGATAAATACCTTCACTGCGCCAAGACATTACGGGAATCAAATATAGTGAGAATAGTGAGGATTCTAGTATGTCTTATGAAAATGGTGAAAGAATAAAATTGCTTGTTTTCGTAGAATTGTCTTTGATGTTTGTTGAATATTACGTTATGTTATTACGTTATGTTAATATTGAATTAGAATTATTACTAAGAATCGTGCTACGGCTTCTTTTTTATGATCTAATTGCATTTTCTAAGCTGCATACCATTTTCCGGGGTTTACCGGAGCTCCGGCTCAAAAAACAGGAGTAGGAACGGGGTGGTTTTTTGTCAGTAAAAGTCCGACACCCCCTCTCGCCTCGACCAAGGCGGGAGAAGTCATTGGATGATTATAATCCCCTCAAAAAAAAAAAATGCCTTTGACACCCATAGTTAAGTTAGATCCATAGAAAATATGGGTCTAACTCAATTATGGTAGACCGATAAACGAGCAAGCGGTAAACGATCACCTAATGGCAAGCAATCTATAGTCTTGTGTGAATAAATAAATCAGTCTGTGAGAATATAAATAATAGGCGAGCAAAACATTCTATATGAATAATGAATATACAATACAATTTTCGAAACGTCAAACATTATGTTTTCTACTAATTTTGTATGAAATAGTGTATTATGACGTCATCAGATTTTACGTTAATAAGAAGACTTATTTGTAAACAAAAAATGCTAGAAAAATTTGGAAATTAATTAGATCATAATCTACAAATGAAAGAATTTTTTTGTATTGATCACTTTGTTTTTAAGGAAACTCTACCCAATTCCTTTCAATTTTGCTGTTTCAAGAGTCTAGCCTTATTTTGTTCTGATAAATACAATAACATATTTTTTTTACCTACAGAAACATCTATCCAGACACATGTTAGGCTTAACAATAATCTAGATCATATCGACACCAGCAATTTATACTACGCTAACTCGAAATTTGGAAAAAACTTTTTTTATGCTAAGTTGCTTAAAATGTGTGTTTACATACGTCATAAAAAAATTGAGAAGAAATATGCAAAAATAAGAAAGTTACAAATCTTAAAAAACGCTAAGTAAAGGTACTTTTTGAAATCACTCGATTTATATTACGCCAACTATTATTAGCGGAGTGTGCGCGGGGATCACTTTGGTCAAAATCCGTGCAACACTGCACTTACTCATAGTTAGCGTAGTTTAGTGCGTTCGTGTGTATACTTGTTCGTTTGTAAAATGAACGACTTAGCGACTTTTATATAGTAAATACTTATGTGTTAACGTATTAATCAGTTTATTAATGGTACGTTGACTATTCTTTTTGTGAGTAAGTACATGTTCTTTATAAAATATTGAAATATGCATCAGATGATTGATCATACACTACGACGTCCCGTACTACACTACGCTAACATAAGTTAGACGTGTATAAGGTGTAATTTTTTTTTGATGAATTACGTTTATGTACGGCTAACTTGCGCTAAATCAAAAAATAGAAATAATTAAGAAAATATAAATATGAGATATTACAATGAATAAATTAAATATTAAGCATACGAAATTTCAAAAAAGTATCTTAATTAATGTAAAAGTTATCACGTTTTTCCCTTTAAACGCCTCTACTGTAAAGTACGCTTTTTGAGTTAGCGCAGTATAAATTGCTGGTGTCGATATGCTTATATCCCAAAACATATAATTCTAGCCGTAAATGAGCCATAAGACATAAGAACATAACTTTTCTGTAAAAGCATACTTATAAAGAAAATCTACAAGCGTTGCCAATACCTAAGGAAAAAATGTCTTCGTTTCAAAACAGAAAATGTTATTACAATAGCATAGTACGCCATCTTTATTTCACCCATTTGGAGACAGAACAGAAAATACCAAGGAAATTACCTTCCATTCTCTTCAAAATTGGAACTATGCAGGAATACCGTTGCAATTTAAACGCAGAAGCTTCCAATTTCGTAAATAAATTGACAAAAAAAGCATGGCCGCTTATTTTGAATTTGAAATTGGAATTTACAAGTCTAAAGAGGAATAGTTGTGACAGTGAAATAACAAAGAGTATTTATGCAGATTTTTTAATATTTTGATCGATTTGTTATATTTATGTATATTTAACACCAAAATTTATAGTAAACTATGGATAAATTAACTAAAAAAAGAAAACAGTAAGACTGCCTCGTTGGCTGAGTGTTTGCTAGTGCAATTGCCGGACAAGGGGTCTCGGGTTCGATTCCCGGGTCGGGCAAAGTAATAGTAGGGTTTTTTCGGTTTCTTAAAAATTCTCAGTAGTAGCACGGAGACTGGAAATGTGCTCAGTACATGGCAACAGGCTCACCCTCTATTACATGGGACTTATAACACAAATGGTGAAAAGTGGGTGTACATTGTTTAGCGGCATTACGTGCCTTACTCTGCCTACCTCTCGGGGATAAAAAGGCGTGACGTTGCAAAATTTTAATAAATTGATCAGTTATATTTATGTCCATTTAAGTCTAAAATACATAGTAATAACCAAAAAACTTGGATAAATTAACTAAAAAAAAGGAAAACAGCCTCCAAATGCCATTTAATAATTCCATATCAGACGACATCTTGCAGTCATTCACAATAAATAAAATTTTCTACCGAAATTCATTCATAAAACATTCTCTCTTTCATTTCATTCATTTCAGCTGTATACAACATCTCAGCCAGTCAGTATACAGCTTGTCACTATAACATTTTTCCTTGTTCGAACTCTGTTTATCTACGTCACGAAATTACGATCCGTCATCTTGAGTTTGTGCCAATAATTCGCTTTGCTTTTGTGAAAAAAAAAAGATGAAAAGGGTCAGATATGTACAGGCTGATTGTAAGGGTCGGGTCACGCAGACCGACTTGGAGAGCATCGCCGCGCATTTTTTTTTCACACAGACCACTTTTTATACGCTTTTATACCCCTTTTTTGAGGGGGGGGGAATCATCCAATGACTTCTCCCGCCTTGGGTGAGGCGGGAGGAAGTGTCAAACTCTTACTGACTAAAAAACCACCCCGTCCCTGTTCCTGCTTTTCGAGCCGGAGCCCCGATAAACCCGCTAGGTAGTCCGCAGCTCCGGGGATCATATACGCTTGGAGTCGGTCATAGCGGAGTCGCCAACTATTGCACGAAGATTAGCTGGAAGCGTTTATTATTTCATACCAAGCGTGTTTAAACATTTTTAATGACAAAAATAGTGCACATTAAAAAATAAACCTTAATACTAAGGATTTAAACTCTGTTTTCAACGTGACGCATTATGACGCAAAAATAGCATTATTTGGATACGGATAAAACTACCATGTTTAATGAAGAATAACTCTGAACGGACTAAGATTTGTAACTTGGCGCCATAGTGACTTTTATTCAGCTCAAAATTACATGTCTTTTTTATGTAACAAGCCAATAAATAAGCTGACGGAGAATTAACGACGGATCACCTGATGGTAAGCAAGCGCCGCCGCCCATGGACACTTGAAACACCAGAGACGTTACAAGTGCGTTGCCGGCCTTTTGGGGGTTAGGAATATAAGGGTTGTAACCTCACTCACACAACGAAACACAACGCAAGCTATGTTTCACGTCTGTTTTCTGTGAGGCCGTGGTATCAGTCCAGTCGAACCGGCCCATTCGTGCCGAAGCATGGCTCTCCCGCATTATCTAATGATACAAGTCACATAGCTATTTAAGGTGGGACCAGATTTCATAGAAACTCTGACATCCTCCTTTGCTCTCTTCTCCAAGCCGGTCTGTGTGAACGGACCCTAAAGATTTTTGTTTCATCGTCGTCTTTTGAAAAATATTTTGTATTTTTTTTTATATATATTTTTTCTTTGAACATGCCAGTAACAAGCTGTGTGTTAATTCTCTTTTGTGTAGCTGTCTGTTACTGTTTTGGTATTGAATTGGATTTTATGTTGCTTATGATTGTGAAGTAGTCGTTGGATTACCAATCTATTGACTGCTTATTTTAAACTCATTTTCCTTTGGCCGTATAGTGACGATGCGGCTTGTAGCGATGGTAGTGTAGAATAAACTTTGTCACTACCTCTTCTCTTCTCGTGGGGTGTCGTATGAGTTGACTAAGGGACTACACAAATGACAGACATTGAGATTCAGCTGCTGATAATAATGAAACTTTAACTGCCATCTTTAAATCGTCTGTCAAGCGCCAAGAATCGACTTTCAGCGAAAGAACAGGTGTTCTTTAAGTGTGGGAGAGCTATGCTTCGGCACGAATGGGCCGGCTCGACCAGAGTTATACCATGGCCTCATAGAAAACCAACGTGAAACAACGCTTGCGTTGTGTTTCGCTGTGTAAGTGAGGTTACCGGAGGCCCAATTACCCTTTTCCAAACCTTGATTCAACAACGACCCGTAATTTCCTAACCCCCATAAGACCGGCAACGCACTTGCAATGCCTCTGTACCCATCAGGTGATATGTCTGCTCGTTAACCGGTTTATACCATAAAATAGTTATTTTCTATAGTGGAGACCCTAAATATTCTTAAACTCCCAAACACTTAATACTCTCTAAACTAACAGTTACATACACAAATATGTACACAACAGTACCTAACCTACGTTCCTAAACATTACTAAGCCAAAGCTAGCATTCGGAATACAATTATATAGGGCCATTTATTTCCTCGTGACTCTAACTACGATTGTAGAAGATAAGTGGCTAACAATACATCGTGTTCCCCGCTATCCATCTAATTGAACATCTTCTTGTAGTGCAGTTGTATTATTCAATTGTTTTGTTTGTATTTTGTGGGTTTAGTTCTCTATTTAATGGTATTAGTTTGTCTTTTTGGGACATTGTTTTAAGGGGAGATAATCATCCAATGATCCGCCTTAGGCGAGGCGAGACGGAGTGTCAGACTCTTACTGACTATAAACCACTCTGTCCGTACTCCTGCTTTCGAGCCGGACCCCTAGTAAACCCGCTAGGTAGTCCGCAGCTCCGGGTATTTTGGGACTTAAGGTCTTCTGAAGTTTTTGATAGTATTATTATGTAGAGAAGAACTATACCAAAATACTACAGGTTACTGATACAGAGCAGAAAGAGTAAAAAACGACATTAAACTTTACGTATTTATCAAAATCGATTCATCAAAAGCCTTTGATTAGATTAGATTTAGATCAGCCATGATAGTCCCACGGCAGGGCAAATACCTTTGACTAAAAATTTTTTATCTAAAACGAAATAGATTTTAGTTTTATTCCCTTAAGATTTGCCTAACTATTTAGTAGACCACCCAATAATAAAAAGAACAGCCACTATTTCGAACACAACAAGGCACACTACCGCTACATATTCATAATGGAACTGCGCTGAACTTCGCTTCACATCGCGACGTAACCACTCGTCTAATAAAGCCGTTCAACTAATTTAATCTCCCTAAAGTTCGGTGGAACATGCTTCTACAATCTCACATCAGTCGTCCGTATGTTTGTCTGATCTTTCCTAAGCGTTTGATACTTGCTTTTGATGCAGTTGTTTGAGCGAATTTGATTCTGATTTTGGTTGTGGGAGCAGTTTTTTGGGGGAAGAATAATGTGAATTTATAATGACTTTTGAACAGAACAAAACTATGTATACAGTAGTGCAGTATAAAGATCACTCTTATGACTAAAACGAAACTATAAGTATTATTAGTCTTCATAAGCATAAAACAACTAAATATTTCAATGAAAACCGAAAATTAAAAATTACCACAGAAGAGCTGTAATGTTGTAGGTTGTCTAGGAATGTTACGGACATTTGACACGGCTGTTGCAATGCCGTATTTGTGAAGAAGAATGCCGTATTAAATTTGGATTGGACACGTGACAGTCAACCAATCAGATCGCGCGTAGCGTTTGGTTACTGCTTACTTATTATTTTACGATTGAGTTCAGTAAGTTTATCAATTTACGAAAATGTGGCCGTAAAATATTACAATTTATCTCCCGTTTAGAATCCTACGAAAGTTTATAAACTTCCTAGTAAATTTATAAACTTACGGATCTTGTTATTTTCCGGTGACTGATATATACTCTATATTTATATTATAGTCACGCGTATCAAATTCTTAGTAACTTGACTATTAGCAAAATGAACAATACTGCTTAACCGTTGGCAATTCTTGGAAAACAAAACAGAGTCTAATATTAGACATTTGACTTTAAATACATACATACATATCGTCACGCCTTTAATCCCCGAAGGGGTATGCAGAGGTGCACATTATGACACGTAATGCCACTGTGTACACTCACTTTTCACAATTTATGTTGTAAGTCCCATGTAATAGGTGGTGAGCCTATTGCCATATACCGAGCACATTTCCAGACTCCGTGCTACTAGTGAGAAATTTTTGAAAAACCGAAAAAAGCCCAGTAATACTTCGCCCGACCCGGGAATCGAACCCGAGACCCCTTGCCCGGCAGTCGCACATGCAACCACTCGGCCAACGAGGCAGTATTAGCAAAATGAACAATAATTACTGCTTAACCGTTGGCAATTCTTGGAAAACAAAACAGAGACTAATATTAGACATTTCAACTTTTAATTACGGAAATTTTCTTCTTTCCAGAGTCAGAGAAGGCTGTCCAGATGAACTCTATGGCTCCTAACTCCAGGGGCTGACAAGATGACGTCGGCTGGTCTTTTGGTCTTCTGCTCAGTGCTCACCCGGACGCTATGCGTTATTGCTCCACAGATTCCAGGTACAATAATCTATTTATATAAAAATTAATTGCTGTTTATTAGTCTCGCTAAAACTCTAATTTTGGCTAACCGATTCGTCTAATTTTGGTATTGAATTATTTGTGAAACGTCCCACGTCTAAAAGGTGAGAAGAGAATGTTTGAGGCGGTACAAAGTTTGCCGGGTCAGCGAGTCATTTATATATTCAACCTTAAGTTGTTTGTAATTCAAACATATCAAAACTTCTCGAACATGTCAATGATTTAAGTGTAAATTCTTACTCTTATTCACATGTTAATTACTATACATACATTTATTATTATACACATTACGTGAATTCTTATTCAAACTTAAATCCAGTCTTGTCCGGTCGAATAAAGAAGAACTTATTGTTTATCATATCCATTATTGTATGTCTAATAGCTCCCGATATTACACTATTATTGACAGATGCTCACAGATGAACATCAATAACCCAATAAACTCAAACATCGGGAACTCAAAACAAACAGACGTAGAGGACGGGACGTAGTAAATAGTTCATTTTTAGTTATGTTATTAGTTGCAGTGATCGCGTAATATTATTTATTCGTATTGGTTTGAGATTTCAAAACTTTATGTAATAAATTATTGTTAAAATGTTAAAATATTATAAATGTTATATATTACTGCTACTAGAAAATGGTTACGGTAAATGTGTTTCGATAGATATTTTTAAGGTCGTGTGATATACAGGGTTACTTTTAATTCGACGTATTTCTCTCCGAAGGTTATATAACCTTTTTATAGAGAATGACTCAAAGAAACTAGCCGCTTTTGGACCTCAATAATCTATAGATTATACAACTATTTTCCTATAAAATTCGCCTTGAGGTCCGAAAGCGGCTAGTTTGTTTGAACACGCTAATCTCAGGAACTACTGGTCCGATTTAAATAATTATTCTTGTGTTGGATAGGGCATTTATCGAGGAAGGTTATAGGCTATAAAACATCACGCTACAATTAATAGGAGCCGAGCAGAGCGGGTGAAACCGCGAGGAAGTAGCTAGTAATATATACTTCTCTTTGTCACGATATTCAGTCGTGAATTACGATATAAATTCTAATGGCGATCGGTTGCTCTGTACCTTCGTGCCTGACATGATTTTCGGTCGTTCTTTTTCTAAAACTTCCGCGAACAAATGACTGTGCTTCCAAAAATATGATGCGGTGGCATGATGTGCCTTTGTCAGTCATTTTTTATGGACCACCGATTTATTTGTGTAAAGGTAAGCGTCCATAGACCGGACATAGTCGAATCGCATCAAACGGATTAATTTTTCAGACTGCACTGGCAATCGGAGCAATCGAATTGCCGATACCACTTTTACTCGGATTTTTGTCATCGGCATTCCGTATGACGTCATCGGTACGCATCACATGTAGGCTTTGCTGATGATGCGGTCCATACGATGCGGAAGTGAACGCAGTTGTATGAGTTTCTATACAAGACAAACTAAAATCCGTTGAGTGCGATGCGTACGAGGTGAGCCTGTGGACGCTTACCTTAATGCGAAGTTCTGTTACCAAGCTGCTTTAGTAGTTTATTTGATTTTCTGCGAATTGTTTGTGTAATTACTTCCTTATATTGTAGCGTGATTATTGATATTTTTCATCTAACTATCATGACTGGTATTACGAAAATTCCTAGCTTATTATAACTAATGCGTAGATTTGTGGCTCGAACAGCAAGAGTAGGAACGGGGTGGTTTTTAGTCAGTAAGAGTCGGACACTCCCTCTCGCCTCACCCAAGGCGGGAGAAGTCATTGGATAATATTTCCCTCTCAGAAAGATGTCATCACTATGATAGAAAATACATGAACAATAATGTGTCTAAATGTGTTTTGTGAACATATACTACAGGCAGTTCTTTTTTCATTCAACAACGAACAGACCTAAGACTGAATAGGTTCTCAATTCTTCGAAATTCCGCTTGAAATATAATTTGCACGTATTCTGCGAACAACGAATGAAAACAACCAAAAACCCGAATATACCTACATATAGCCAAACACGAAACCTCTTCCTATATTTAAAATCAGATAAAATTTCCAATATCTACCTTCATGAGTAAAAATACGCTCCGCGTTAATATCCTATTACTTTCCTTTTTGAGATAAAAATATGTTTACACCTTCGATAACGTTAACCTGAAGGTATAAAGGAGTATCTACAGTGTACACCATTGTTCATTGTTATTTTTCTTAGTGCTTTTAAACTAAAGATGTGCTGTGCTACCTTGCTGTGGATGCGTTTGGTTTCCTTCAACCATATTCATTGGTACACACATCATAGCACTGGTGGAAACAGACTCGGCTAAGCTATGTTTCTTATATAGAAATATGCTTGCTAAGGTTGTGTGCTGTAGATGGCTTTCCTACTATCGATACATCGCATACTCGAGACTCGACCTGCTCATCTTCCTCGCACAGCTACATAGCTTAGTATAGCGTTGTATTTTGTTGTGTGAGTGAGATTACCGGAGGCCTAATCACCCCCTACCTCAATCTTTCCAATCTCCGATTCCACCACAACCCTCGAATTTCTAACCTCAAAAAGCCGGCAATTGTCATCTAATGTTACTATCCATCTCAGCATTTATTAATTGCAATTTTGGGACGTCAAAATTGAAATATTCAATAACCAAAATAGACAAGACCATTTCATAAAATAGAGCAGCATACCATACAAAAAATAGTTCATTCATACTTCACACGATCCGGATTTAAACCTAAACCGCAGCCTATCCGAAACATGACCGTTGAACCAACTCAACGAAGCGAAAAAAAATCCGAATTCCCTACCACAAAAATACCTTCCACTATTGTTCTTTAATTAGCCTTTCTGTTTGCTCCCGTGCGTTGAAATTATTACCTATCTCATAAATTCTTTGGGCCACAGACAGTTTGCACAGATTTATTATAGGCCTTATTTTATTATTTATTACTAAGCTACGGAGATTTTGCTGGATTTTTTTGCCTCCATTCTTAGGTAGGTATTTGAAGGTAATACGGTATACGAATGTTCTTGTAATATTAGTTACTGTAATTTGTCTGTGCTATGTACCTATATAAATGTAAGTAATACTAGATTTATTTTCTAATATATTTCTTTGATCTACTTTTGGGAACAAAGAAACGGAAACACTAGAGACTTAAAAAAAATACTTTCATTTTAAGGGTGATTAAATTGCCATTCATATTGACATATTATGTTACGAATTAATAAAATACTTATTTAAGAAAATAGTCATCAAGAAATAAATAAGATGCTAATTTCTTTACTCCGCACTTTAAAGCTACTGACCGTCGCTCAACAGGGGTTTTGAGCTTCATAGATGGGCCAGGAAAAGATAATGGTGTTTTAGTTAAGTCTTTTTTAAATTTTGAAATATTTTATGCAAAACGTTTTAATACATCTTACCTTTTTTTAAGTGGGTGAAATCGTCTAATTACTTCTCCCGCCTTAGGCGAGACGAGAAGGAGTGTCAGACTCATGACAGACTGACTAAAATCCCCCTTGTTTCTACTCCTACTCTTTAAGCCAGAGCCCCGGTAAACCTTCGCTTCGGATCGGGTATTAGCCCTGTTACATCTTACCCAGAAAAATAAAAACCTCGTAAAAGGTAAACAGGGTAAAACAAAATTTTCGATCAAAAAGTAAATTAAATCATATCGAATATCAAATTTTCAATACAATAATGGGTTCAAAGCAATTATTTTGCAGAAATGTTTGTCCAATTTGTTTGTAATGAAAGAAATGTAATTGTTGAACGAAAATTACATTTTATTCTTACCCTTTTCTGTATATTGCTGATACATTGTAAGGTTGTAATAAATTGTTAGACGTTTAATTAATTGAGAATGAGATTGTGGTTCTGTGGCGGTCTGGGTAGAATTGGTATTGAATTTTCCGATTTGAACCCTAAGTAGGTGTGTTTAGAATCCTATTTAGTATGTTTAGCAGAAGTGTTCGTACGTTGTACTTATTTTTCAGGGTATTTATTTCAAACTGATGATGCGGTGTTGCTGTTAAAATTGTAGTAGTTACTTATAAAGGATTTAGATAATGGTTGTTTTAAGATATATAGAGGCAAACAGCGTTACTACAAAAGTACCTAAAACAAACCTTATTTTTGGGATGCTAAAGTTCAAAATAGGTCTTTAGAGAACAGTAACTTCAACTTCTTCCGACCAGACAGGATGATCAAGCCTGACGGGCTTTTTACCCAAATGTTCGTTGGGATTTTCTATCAATGTTTCTTCGCATGTGCGATATAGGATTTTTATGACGTCATCCGTTGATTTGCTCGTCGATAGTCTATGTGCGACTTCTGTCATCTGTCACTAAACTTGTCATGTCACCCAAGATCTAATTTGCAAATTAAAACCTTTGTCTTAAATACACAGTTAAGAGTCAGATCAACGAACTAGTAAAATTCACGAACCCACCTAGAAACGTGAAAGCAAAAACATCTATTTTCGTCCCAATCGCAAATCTTCGTGTAAAAACTACTGAATTAAACGTCGACGTATAAATTCCACCTTTTTTTCGCAAAAACCTCTCCAAAAGTATTAAGTACTGTCTTGGCAGCGGTCTTTCTGCTCCAGTACTTACGAAAGTATATTATGTGAGCTCTAAATTTCTGGCCCCAACATCCCGCAGACTTTCTTTGGAGCAAAAGTCACCCTAATTAGTAATTAGACGGATTTCTTTCAACTTTGTCTACGTACTGTTTGCCTAATTTGTGAGTTGTTTTTGAAAGAAATTTTGTTTTCAACGTTAAACTCCTCACCAATTTGGCAGCTTTGTTTTGGATAATTTCGCTGCTGTTTCTGTTAAATTGGTGTAGAATTGTGGAAAAGCGGTTTCTGGAAATCCTGATTTGGATACAAGACAATTAGTTTTTAATCCGCTTTTGTTGTTTGCAACTTTACACTCCATTCTATTATAAAATAGTTAGACGAATAGTGGGATTAGTTTAGTTTAGTTTTTTTGTGGATTAATATTAAAAGGAACGTCATGCCTTTTATCCCCGAAATGGTAGGCAGAGGTGCACATTACAGCACGTATTGCCCCTATATAATGTTCACCTTTTGTGTTATAAGTTCCATGTAATAGGGTGTGAGCCTATTACCATATACTGGGCACAATTTCAGACTCCGTGCTACTACTGAGAAATTTTCGAAAAACCGAAAAAAGCCCAGTAATATTTTGTCCGCCTCGGGAATCGGACACGAGACCCCTTGTCCATCGTCGGACGACCAACGTCCAAAATCACTCGACCAACGAAGCGAGCGATTTTAATTAATAAGAACAAAAGCAAAGAAGTTAATTTTTTTATAACTTTGTTTAGCAATGGGTTGCAAATGCAATTATTATGTAAGAGTTCTTGGGTTTTCCATTTGGATAAAGTATTATCATAAAGTGTCCCTTCTTAAATATAGTTTTCTCTTCAACAGATTTCAAAACCGGTGACAAGAAAATCATCAACGGTCCTTTCTGGCACGAGGTCTTCACAGAGACTTATGAAGACCACGAAGAAGACCCCTCAACTACTACTTCGGAACCCTTACCTTTCTTCGAAGACGATGTTTCTACTAATAACGTGACAGCACAGCTTGGCAGTCGCGTTCACTTACACTGTCGAGTTCATGATCTGGGGGAAAAGACCGTGAGTAGACCAGCTTATAAAGTTATGTTTCTTTTTATTATTGAAAAGACCATTGGTTAAAATAGTAGACCTAAGTTTTCTGAATACATTTGTTTTTGGTTAAGATAAAAAAGTGAATCAAATTGAGAAATTCATTAATTCAAATTCAAACATCAGTAGTCACAATATTAGAAAAACGGCCATATGTAGGTTTTATTATTAGTGTTTATAAAATTTACTTACATTACCTTAACAGCCTTTAAATAGCCATTGCTGACCAAAAGCCTCTTCTTATACAGAGAAGGTTTGAGCCTAATCACCACACTTATTCAATGCGGGTTTGCAAGTTCACTTAGTAATAAATCATAATTACTAAATAAACGTGTTTTATCCCCGAAGTGGTAGGCAGAGGCGCACATTATGGCACGTAATGCCGCTGTACAATGTATACCTACTTTTCACAATTTATGTTGTAAGTCCCATGAAATAGGTAGTGAGTTGTAAGTCCCAAGTAATACAGTATAGCTAGAGAATCAAGTGATTTGTATTACAAGAACTATACGTAGAAAAATACAAAATCGTTTCTAAAGAAATACAGTATCAGATTGTATAATCAGAATCACTTTGTCTCTCTCACGCCTTTCAGATATTTTCTGCAAAGCTACTTAGAGAATACGAAGCGCAAAATATAGCGTTGTATATGGAGTTTCATAACAAAGAAACGTGTGTAGCTTCTAGAACTACACTTTAAAGAGGAATATACCTACGTTTGCAATTTTGTTGTATAAGAATTCAGAACTGAAAACGTAAGAATGTAGTCTACGTCATGATTTATAAAGAAATAGGTCGTTTAAAAATTGTTAAGAATAATTTTAAAGTAGAGGGTTGATATAAAAAAAAAAATGCTATAATTCCAATTATTTTTTTATGGTCAAAGGCGTTACAAGTGCTTTGCCGGCCTTTTGGGGTTTAGGAATTTAAGGGTTGTTGAGAAAATTGGGAAAATAATTGGGCTTCCGGCAAGTGCCATTGTCGGGCAAAGGGTTTCGAGTTCGGTTCCCGAACCGGGGGGCAAAGTATTACTAGACTATTGTGGGATTTTCCGTGCGTGCGGCGCGTCGCGTTCCGCGCGCGCCTCAAAGAGCCATCAGACCACCACAGATGTGGCTCAGTAGGGCTGATGCCTGATCCGGAGCTGCGGACTACCTAGCGGGTTTACCGGGGCTCCGGCTCGAAAAGCAGGAGAAGGAACGGGGTGGTTTTTAGTCAATAAGAGTCTGACACTCCCTCTCGCCTCGCCCAAGGCGGGAGAAGTCATAGGATGATTTTCTCTCCTCAAAAAAATAAATAAATAAATAAATAAAAAAATTGTGGGATTTTCGAAAAAAATGGCAGTAGTAGCACGGAGTCTAGAATTGTGTCCAGTAAATGGCAATAGGGTCATCACCTATTTTACATGGGAATTACAACGTAAATTGTGAAAAGTGGGTGCACATTGTACAGTGGCAATCCGTGCCATAATGTGCACCTCTGCCTACCACATCGAGGATAAAATGCATAGCGATACGTAAATATCTAATGAATTTAAAGTAAGCTAGTGCAAATAGTTAAAAAATAAGACGCAAAAATACCTAGAATACTCGTAGTCTACAATTTCTCTCACTCTGTGAAAAAGAACTTCTATTGGCCTATTCCAGTTGCGATTAACCCGAGCACACACAACTCTCATATGACTGTAGTAGGAAATATGATATAGAATCCTTTTTATGTTGACATTTTATAGCGAAGAACCACAGAATGCCATTAAAGAGAGCGAGATAGAACATCGTGTTTACTCTTTCACGCTCCTAACAAGTTGGGAATGTTATATCATTGTTTAACTTATGCATTAGTACTTTTATATTTCTTTGTATTAAATGATTTTTTTTAGTTTCACTTTGATGTAGTCGTTTTATATTTTTCTTTTGTTTTAACATTCTTGATTTTTAATGCGTGATTATTAAACTTTTTTATTGTTCAGTTGAAATGGTGCTATTTAGTTTGTCTCATAAGTTTTATTTGTCATTAGTTACATTTTTTAATAATTATTAAGTTATGAATTTTGTTTTGCGTTCCAATGTCTCTGCTTAACCCATGACAGACAGGCGTGGGGTTATGTAGACACCTAACCTTCGTCAATTCGACGAAAACGCAGCAGAAAATTTGCACTTTATTTATCGGTATGAGTGATTATCACAGCAATATTGCTTGTCAATGCACAGTCAGTGGAACCATTTCGAAACGTAACAGGTTTATAAGGTACATTACTGACTCTGATTGCACGGTTGACGCGGTGGATGGGTAACTGACTGCCACGCAACGGGTTCGATTCCCGCACGAAGCAACTCTTTGTATGACCCATAAATTGTTGTTTCGGGTCTAGGTGTCATGTGTATGTGAAATTGTATGTCTGTAAACGCACCCACGATACAGGAGAAAATCCTAGTGTGGGACAACGAATTAAAAAAAACTTACGATAAATGTCAAACTTCTTAATTATTCTTTTTCCCTTCACCAGATATCCTGGGTCCGTCGTCGTGGTGATGAGCTTCACTTGCTTTCCTTTGGCCGCCACACCTACTCAGCAGACTCTCGCTACTCCTTAGCCTTCGAACATCCCAACGACTGGCGCCTCCTGATCCAGTACGTCAGTGAAAGGGATGAAGGTTTCTACGAGTGCCAGATCTCTACCCACCCTCCTTTAGTTAGAAGGGTACATCTTAGTGTTGTTGGTGAGTGTAGTTTTAAAAATGTTTGATTTATTATATGTTTATGTTCCACTACCACTCAACAGCTCCATCCACCCAAAGGTTGCCTGGAAGAGATCGCTATAAGCGATAAGGCCGCCTTTGTGCACTTTCATCCTATAAGATGTTAATTTATGCTTAATTTATTTAAAGGTGTACAATAAAGGTTATTTATTATTATTATATTGTGTTTATTTATGATTTTTTAATCATCACCAAGTGGCAATCTATTCTATGATAGTTTATTTATTTTATTTATTTATACTTTATTGCACACATACATAAAACACATTTACATTGAAATTAATAGTAATTATAGTACAATGGGCGGTCTTATCACACACGGCGATTTCTTCCAGACAACCTTTGGATGGAATTTATTATATGATCTGGGAATGGGTAGTGCGTGCACAATAATTCAAAAGGGAAAAGAAAAGAAGACAACAAAAAAAAAACAACTAAAAAACAAAATCTACAAACTATTCTAAAATTCACTATAATAACATGAGAAATTGGACATAATTCTAAGTAATAAATAAACTAATATTATATAGTGTGTGTGTGTGTGTGTATGTGTGTGTGTGTGTGTGTGTGTGTGTGTCCTCGAATTACAAGGATACAAAAAACTACAATGACAGGTAGTGTTCCTTCACAAGCCTTTTAAACTGACCTGGAGTTTTAGCACGTCGCGCTTCCACTGGTAATGCATTCCACAACCGAGCCGCTTGTATTGTGAAGGACTTGTCGTAGAAGCAAGTGGAGTGCTTACGGATGCTGAGCTTAAGATTCTCCGATGATCTCAGGAACTTCGTATGCGTGACACCCAGGAACTGAAAGCGTTCCTTTAGGTACGAAGGGGCAGCAGGGTTAAAAAGTACATTAAACAATAAAGAAAGAATATGAGCGTTCCGACGAAGGCGAATAGGAAGCCATTTGAGCTTATTACGAAATTCAGAAACATGATCATACTTGCGCAAACCAAATATAAATCTGATAGAAAGGTTTTGAAGTCGCTCAAGCTTGTCTAATTGTTCTTGGGTGAGATCAAGATAGCTGACATCAGCATAGTCGAGTATTGGTAGAAGAAGAGACTGAGCAAGTGCAATTTTGGTTTTTGTGGGTAAGAAATTCCGAAGTCGCCTCAAGGAGCCCGCAGACGCAAACAACTTTCGACTGACCTCCTGCAATTGTTTGTTCCAAGACAGGTTACTGTCGATGTAAATCCCCAGGTTCTTAACATCGCGAGAGAAAGGAATGTTTGAACTTAGAAAAGAAACCTGGGGAAGACTCGCCCAGTTAATTTTGGAGACTGTACGTGCACTACCGATGATCGTCACTTGTGTTTTAGTCGGATTTACCAGCAAACCGAATCTAGAACTCCAGTCACCTATCCGTGCCATATCGACGTTAATCAAACTAATGGCGGCCGGAAGATCCTCAAGACAGGCTTGGGTGTAGATCTGAAGATCATCTGCATAAAGGTGGTAGGAAGAAGACAGGCCTTGAGAGATAGAATTAATAAATAGAGTGAAGAGAAGAGGAGATAAAACGCCGCCCTGTGGCACACCGGCAGCAGTGGAACACCATGAAGATTTAGAATCATCAAAGTGAACACGCTGTCGGCGGCCGAACAGATAACTTCGAAACCAGTCGATCACCGATGGGGACATGCCAAAGGAGCTGAGCACGCCGAGCAATAAATCGAAGTCAACGGTGTTAAAAGCGTTGCTGAAATCTAGGAGTGCGAGAACCGTTAACTTTCCTGATTCCATGCCCGACCGGATATCGTCTGTGATGTTAACAAGAGCCGTTGTAGTGCTATGCCCCGGTCGAAACCCAGATTGGAAGGGACTAAGGAGATTATGTTTGGATAGGAAAATGCTGAGTTGTTGGTGGACCAGCTTCTCTAGAATTTTGGATAGAAATGGGAGTATGGAAATGGGACGAAAGTCGGTAAAGGAAGTTAAAAGTCGGTAAAAAAAAAGACAGAAAAAAAAACATGTTAAAGAATTGTATGGTAGTCCAAATAAAAATATTTTTAAAGAAAGATAATACAAGAACAACATCGGAAATAAAAAGCTAAGCGTGTAACGGAACGGAGCATTGACAAAAGAGATATAGTTTGACAGAATTGACAGATGACACAAATTCAATGTTTGATTTTGACAGCAGTTATTATGATAACAAATTTACCGCTACCGCAGTTTAAATAAATTGTAATAAATACAGAGTGACGGTGGAATATAACTAGGGATAAAAAGAATTGCTTACCTGGACTACCAACAGGGAAATAATGATAAAAACGTTGCAAGTAATTACTTCCGTGTAACACGCTTTGACAATTTGGGCTTCGGAGCTATCTCCTTGGCTGCTGCGGCACCACCAGGCTGCACAACCCTCTGTTCAGGACGACCAGGTGCACGATGCTCGGCGTCGGACGGGAGGTCAATCTTATCAAGATCCTCCATGGAAGAAACTTGATGCCGAGACCCCTGCCCATCGAGGACATAAATATCACCTTCCCTCGTCCAACACTGGTTCACGCCGAATTTGTCGCGAGCAGCCATAAAAACATTATGTCGGGTTTTGGTCAAGAACTCAGAAATCGTTATACCGGAGCCCCTTAACCCAGTCTTGCCGAACCAAATGCTATCTCGAAGAGCGACATCATGGAGCTTGAAGAGAATAGGTCTGGGTTTCAGCGTTGCACGACCCATCCTGTGGCACCGCTTTATGTCTGGCACCTTCAAGTCGACCTTCAAACGTTCCTTTGCAACCTGGACCACCACTTGTGCTGTCACCTCCTCTTTAGCTTCCGGCACCCCATGCAAGAGCAGAATCTTACGCCTTCCACGCGTCTCCTTGGCATCAATGCTCTGTGCCAGAAAATTTACTTGCTGTTGAAATATAGATAGTTTTGATTAATAATATAAAAAATATTACTATAACGTAATTATGAACGCGGAATGGTTTTAAGAATTAGGGCCATTTGTGGACACTTCTTCATAACGTTTTATACCATGAAATCTGTGAATTTAATTGTAATTTGTGTCCAAAATCAAAGTCAAAATTATTTATTTCAAATAGACCGGAAACGCACTTTTGAACCTCCAAGCAAATATTATACAAAAAAAATGTCAGTCCTCTAGTGAAACTACTTACTCGTTCCAAAGTATAGATTCCTATGGAGAGGAACGAGCAATAAACTCCATAGGTAACTCTTTTTCAATCAGGTTCACAATAACATTGTTTCGTTCACCTTACTCTAACATTAACCTATAGACGTTTTCGACACAAGAATAAATACAAAATCACCTAAACTGCTACCATTCTTTCTTCCAAATAGACTGCATTGAACGTAAAATACCAATGACACTGTTTACATAAGATAAAAGACGTTGAATCACAAACGAGTATCACTTTGTCGTCGACTGGAGTAACAGCAGTCTTCTGTCTATCGACGGGTGCTGTCAATATTCGATAGTATTCGATATTGTCGGTAAAGAGAATGGGGATAACGAAGTCTTGAGCACGACGTGACTTTTGCAATTTGTGTTCAAAATCAAAGTCTTTGTATTTATTTCAAATAGACCGGAAACGCACTTTTGAACCTCAAGCAAATATTATACAAAAAAAATGTCAGTCCTCTAGTGAAGCTACTTGCTCGTTCCAAAGTGTAGATTCCTATGGAGAAGAACGAGCAAGAAACTCCATAGATTACTCTTTTTCAATCAGGTTCACAATAACATTGTTTCGTTCACCTTACTCTAACATTAACCTACAGACGATTTCGACACAAGAATGAATACCAAATCACACAAACTGCTACTATTCTTTCTTTCAAATCGACTGCATTGAACGTAAAATACCAATGACACTGTTTACATAAGATAAAAGACGTTGAATCACAAACGAGTATCACTTTGTCGTCGACAGGAGTAACAGCAGTCTTCTATCTGTCGACGGGGGCTGTCAATAGTCGATAGTATTCGATATTGTCGGTAGAGAGAATGGGGATAACGAAGTCTTGAGCACGACGTGACTTTGGTTTGGTTTTTTAGTCAAAACTTTGTTTTTTAAAAAGAAGTTTTTTAGAGAAATCTGTGTAGAGGTATTTAAAGGATACTTTCCACCGGAGATGTGCTATGCTACGTTGCTGTGTATGCTTTTGGCTTTTGCACTAGTGGGAACGGACTCAGCTAAGATTTGTTATTTTATATGGAAAAATGTGTGCTATGAATGTGATATGGATGGTTTCCCTACTATCGATACATCGCATACTTGATCTGCGCATCTTCCTCGCACAGCTACATAGCTTATAATCAGTGTAAACGGTAACATAGTTCCACAGCTTAACTATTACACCTTCGTAGTATAGCTACATAGCACATCTCTCAAAATCACCGTAAGTGTGCTTAAAATGAAAATGATAATCTTTTTAGAAAAAAAAAAACCGATAGCTGATAAAATATACTCGTATAATTTTCCTACTCAAGAATAAAGCATCGCTCAAGTTCCTTTACACTAAAACTTACAAAAATAATACCAATTTCACTTTCGAAGTCAATAAATTTAATTCTATATCTTAAGAATACAATTTTAGTTAAACTAGAATAGTGAATCTATGAGACCATTTCACGGACACCCGACTAAATGGGAAATCGTTCAAGTGTTGGATCAAGTAAATTAGATCTTCGAGAGGACAAGCAAATGTGATCCGTGCTTACCTGTACTCTCTATAGAAGGTATCTTGGTATATATTTATCTAAGACCAGTGACGTAACGTTATAGTTCTTATTCTTAGCAAGGAATGGCAGAAATGTATTAACAGATTTCTTTTTTTATGGCATAAGCCGGTAAACGAGCAAACAGATCGATAGATCACCTGATGGTAAGCAATCGCCGCCGCCCATGGACATCCGAAACACCAAAGACGTTACAAGTGGGAATTTTGAGAATTTAAGGGTTGTTAGAGAATCGGAGATTAGGTAGATTTAAGGGTAATTGGGCCTCCGGTAATCTCACTTATACAACGAAAAACAACTCTGGAAACAAACTGGTATCACTCCGGTCAAACCGACACATTGGCAAAAATTCTAGACCTAGTATTCGTTATACAATCTTATTGATTTTAACCAAAGCCATATCAATGAATATCAACTCAAAAATACACCACTAAGATAAACTTCCTACCTACGAGTAACTAACAGCACAATATCTGTTACCACACTAAATTGAGCTCTATTAACACATAGCATAGACCACAATGTGCAATAAATTGACAATAATGTTATTGCTCTGCAATTCAACGGCATAGTATTTGTGTAGATCTTAAATGTTAATAAATGTTGTACATAAATGTTAGTTTAGTTCCCTTGCTCATCACAGTAGACTGGTTGTTTCTAACACAAATTTCTTAGGATCTCAAAAGAATAGCAGTGCTCTTTGCTAAACCTGAACACTTACCTACTGACTAAAAACCACCCCATTCCTACTACTACTCTTCGAACCGGAGCGCCGGCAGTTCGTCAGGTCTTCCGCGGCTCCGCATCAGCCCTACTGGGCCCCATCCGTGGTAGTCTGATTAATCTTAAAAGCGCGCGCAGAACGTGACGCACAGTACGCACAGGTCTGGTTCTGGTCGGGCGGAGAGGTACCATTGCTTTCAACGGCGATTTGCAACCAACCAGCCATAATATGTGGAGTTGCAGTTTGCAACTCCTATTTTGGTGTACAGAAGACCTATATTACAGTAGTATTCATAAAATATGAGAACATACTCCAAAAAAAAAAAAACACGAAGATGCAACATAATCTATACTTATAATAAATCTGTAGAGAGGTCAATTCTGTACATGAAATATATTTCCAAAATAACTATCAGCGGGTCATTAGTGATCGATACTGACGCCAAAAATGCAATCAGAAAATTTTTTGTCTGTCTGTCTGTCTGTCTGTCTGTCTGTATGTTCTTTATAGAAATAAAAACCACTCGACAGATTTCAACGAAACTTGGTACAATTGTTCTTCATACTCCTGGGCAGGTTATAGTATACTTTTCATCACGCTACGATCAATAGGAGCCGAGCAGTGAAGGGAAATGTTGGGAAAACAGGAGAACTTACTCCATTTTTTAAGCTTCCGTCGCGTGTGCAGCCTTAATGGTTAAAGCTACACAGAAATAATGTATGACGAAAATGTTATCCTTAAAATTGATTAAAAAATATTCCACGACAGCAAATGTCTATCTCTTATGGTTGACTCACAATAACACGTATAACTCCCGATAGCTTAGCAGTTCGGAGCTTTCTGATTATATTTGTCTACTCTTACGTTAATAACACTCTCATTCATTTATTCATTCATTCATTATATATCATATATCGTCATTTCATTCATAAATCTGTAGAAGGGTCAATTCTGTACATTGAAAATATTGAAAGAATAAATAGCAGGGGGTGTTACTGGATCGATACCAAAACCAAATATGTGATAAATTTTTTTTGTCTGTCTGTCTGTATGTTCAGGCATCACGTGAAAATTAACTAACGATTCGAAAAGTAACGGTTCGATTTCGATGAAACTTGGTATAATTATACCTTATTATCCTTGGCATAAAATAGGATACATTTTATCCTGGAAAAATACGTAGAAAAAAAAATCTTTATTTTTCAGTTTTATTCTACAGAACGCGAGCTCAACAGCTCAGTAGCTCAATAGAGGGATCTCCTTAATTATTATGGGCCTCGCCGTATTTGGGTCCAATAGATATTTATAAGATATTGTCAGAGTTACTCAAAATGGAGAAATAAAACTACCACGCGAAGACCGACATCCACGCGGACGGAGTCGCGGGCGGAAGCTAGTTGACAATAATTGACAATAACATCGAAAATATAATTGTAAAACACACAATGAACCTTATCGTTGATTTCTTCCTCTTCCCAAAGCATTATAATACATTAACTTGCCCATAAATAGGGTCTAAAAGAACATTACGCTGGCTGTAAAAAGCGAATACAATTTGTAAGAGAACCGTCCATTCGCGGAGTTTTTTAAACACAAGTAAATTGTTTGGCAAACAATATCAGACTTGGTTTATTGAAATGAACGAGGAGATGATTTGGGAACAAAATATTTGTGTTTTTATTGAGTTTAGAGTCTGTTTTTTGTGTTTGGCCGGCGAGAGTTTTATTGAATGATGAATTATTGTTTTGTTTTGTGTTGAATGTTATATAGATTGGCTGGCGTATGCCTTTTGACTGTATTAGAATCATTATAATATCATTCGTCAATTTTGTTATAGGATGTGTATTGATAGTGTGAGATATTTTTCTGAGCATTGAAATCAGCTTTTCTTTATTTCCTAAACTAAACCTTTTTTTCTGGATCCTTTCGTTTACATACACACAATTTTTCAGTATCGTCCGTGTGTGAATCAAATCGTTGGTCACTCAGCCATGGTAATAACCGAATAATCATATGGGATATCTATACATATAATAAAATCGTAGAAAAGTGCTGTCTGTACATTGAAAATAAAAATAAAAAAAATAGCAGGGGTTATTGTTATGTCGATGTCGAACCCAAAAATGTAATTAACTTTTTTTTTGTCTGTTTGTCTGTTTGTCTGTTTGTCTGTTTGTCTGTTCGTCTGTGCGCGCTAATCTCAGAAACGGCTGATCCGAGTTGGATGCGGTTTTCACGAATATATTGTGGGATGCTTAAATTTACATTTAGTGTTTGTTTCATGTCAATCGGTTCATAAATAAAAAAGTTATGTCAAATTAAAGAATCACGTCGAACATTCTATGCTTATACCATTAATCTCCGCAACTATTTGATGGATTTGGTTGAAATTTGGTACAGATATAGTTTAGAACCTTAGAAAGGACATAGATATATTTTTATTTCAAAAATCAAAAAATAAAAATAAGAAATAAATTATTTATAAATAATTCTATGTCGATCGTTACACGACTTCGGTTCATGTTATTGTTTTAATTTATCGAAAAAAAGTAAATAGTAAAAAGGTATGAAAAAAATTATAAAATAAAACATGTCTTATTATAAACTAAAAAATCACGGTTTATTTTTTAGTTAATTTAGCATGTCTCACGACAGTTATTATTTATAAATGTCTTTTAATCGTTAAAAACTGTTATTTATATCAGCTCTAGCACTTTCACACACGATTAACAAACAATATATTACATACAGGATGTAATCAGTATGCTTGCTTTCCTATACAAGCGAGACAAATCGGCTAGTTCGCGTACGAAGCACGCCAGGCATTATGTGCTAAGTTGAGTTTAAAATATAAATTGAAGTTTTATAACACGCTGTGAATTGATGTGATCATGTGCTTGAATGGATTATGGAACATCCTGGATGGAATATAGTTAGTTTTTTAAAAGAAGAGGTTTATTTTTTTTTTAGAGTGGTTGTGAGAGTAAAAACAATATTTACAGTATGCAACTTATGGCTTATAGTAGAATAGGTAGACGACTTATTTTTATTTTAATATCCGTTTATACGTAAAAATGACATATTTGCTCCCACTCTTATTATCTAAGTATTATTATCTTTTTAGACAAAATAAAAAAAAAACAAAGTACGTGTCTAATATTTTTTCATTTCTTAAATGACGGACTGAATATATTTTTAATTTTCATACCCCGTCATCACAAATGGGGATGACGGGGTATGAAAATGCATCTACGACACAGGGGATACAAGGTTTTTATTAAAAAAGAGAATATACAAAATACTGCCTCGTTGGCCGAGTGGTTGCAAGTGCGACTGCCGAACAAGGGGTTTCGGGTTCGATATCCGGGTCAGGCGAAGTATTTCTGGGCTTTTTTCGGTTTCTGAAAATTTCTCGGTGGTAGCACGGAGTCTGGATATGTGTCCGGTATATGGCAAAAGGCTCACCACCTATTACATGTGACTTACATCATAAATAGTGAAATTTGGGTGTACATTGTACAATGGCATTACGTGCCATAATGTGCACCTCTGCCTACCCCTTCGCGGATGAAAGACCTGACGTTATATTAAAAAAATATATACAAAATACGAAACACGATCTTTACTTAAAAAAAATGATCAGGATCAAAATATAAACAAACTCTGTACATTATTTCAATGTAACCACGTTACCGCGTTCAGATATACAACATCTGCAAATATTAACTATGCATTGTTTTTTACATACATAATATTATGTATATGTATGTGTTATATTGTGTATGCATGAACATCGCGTCTTAGAACACGTAGCGACTGATATATTTACTGTACCGCGATCTTGGCAAATATACGGAGATATGAAATATGATCTTTACGTGAAATGTGTTTGTTCTTTTTTTGGCATTTGTTTTTCGTTATAAAATAAACGGTTTGGGTTTTGGTGGTGGTTCTTTTTTTAGGAAGCTGGTGTTATTGGTAGTGTTGTGTGAATGGATAGATGTATGTACTTGTTATATAGGTATATAAGGGGCTTTAAAAGTATCTGTCACGGCTTCAATGGGAGGTAGTGTTGTGTTTGAAGATTACTATTGTAATAATAAATAAATTTTGTACCCTGTCTGTATACAAAATTTCATTAAAATTCGGTCAGTAGTTTCAACGTGGTTGACAGACAAACATCCAAAAAATTAAGTTTCACATTTATAATATTAGTGAGATATTGAGATTGTATTTTAACAACACATTTGATATAGACCAAGCAATCACCATTTTGCAATAAACCTGGGATTTCACTAAACGACAATCATGACGTAAGTGTGACTGCTGAACAAGAATCTTGATTTAGATTATAGGATCAGTATTCTTAAGATCGAGAATTAGTTGCAATTAATAATTTTTTGTGTCTGCCTATTGTTTATTGGCATACATATACATTAATTCGCGTTTTAGGAGGAGAACTTATTAAATAGTCCCTATAGCCTATTCCTAAAACGCACACAAAATATACTCTCATTTATTCTTCCATAACTTTAGGGGTTAAAAAACTCTATTTCAAGTTAATAAAACTCCTTTTACGATGTCCAATGCACAGCTACATAAATAAATAGACAGAGTAATGAAGAGTACAGCCTGCGACATACTCCTGTTTGCACATCCATATCATATCTACTCTGTGGCGGTTGTCAGCAAACACAGCGACATGAAATATGATCTTAACGCGATGTCTTTGTGTGTGTGAGAGTGTTGTGTACTGTCATCTGAGTAAGGGAAGTTTTGTACGAATTAATATCAGAGACGGAGTAGGAGCTTAGGGTTATGGATGTCTGTTAGTTTTTTTATGGTATAAGCCTGTAATCGAGCTGACGGATCAGCTGATGGTAAGCAATTGTAGCCGGCCATGGACACTTGAAACACCAGAGGCGTTGCAAGTGCGTTGCCGGGTCGTTGCCTTTTGGGTGTTAGGAATTTAAGGGTGGTTGGGGAATCGGGGATGGGAAGTATGGGGAGTGGGGTCATTGGGTCTCCTGTAACCTCACTTACACAACGAAATAGAACGCAAGCGTTGTTTCACGTCGGATTTCTGTGAGACCGTGGTATCACTCCGGTCGAGCCGACCCATTCGTACCGAAGCATGGCTCTCCCACACTTAATGACTGAACGGACTGCACGGTTGGTGCGGTGGCTGGGCAACTGGCTGCCGCGCAACGGGTAGCGGGTTCGATTTCCGCACGAAGCAACTCTTTGTGTGATCCACAAATTGTTGTTTCGGGTCTGGGTGTCATGTGTATGTGAACTTGTATGTTTGTAAATGCACCCACGACACAGGAGAAAATCCTAGTGTGGGGCAACGTTTATTAAAAAGAAAAAAAATAATAATTTTGGTATGGTGTTGCAATCTGTGATTCGATTTTGTACTAAACATACCGTCATGCCAAATTAATTATTATGTTTATCGGTTTACTCACGTAACGACTGTTCAGCTGCTATAGCTGCGTTGCGTGTTGTGGAATGTTGCTCATGAATATGAGCCTCTAGCATGGCTTGAAACTAATCCTAGCTTCTCGTCATATAGTTACGTGAGCTAAAACATGATTAATTTAGTATGTCTCACGCCAATTAATTTCTGAAAGTTTAGGTAAAAGTGCTCAAGTATAACAACGCGCAATTTTCTTTTAACACGTATTTTTCTGTTACTTTCTGAAACACATATTATAGAGGAGAGTCTACTGCCATACACACACACACACACACACACACACACACACACACACACACACACACACACACACACACACACACACATACAGAGCTCAATTCCAAACTCCGTGATTTTATAAAAAAAATCAAACCGAAAAATACTCAATAATATTTTTTTCCAACCCAATCAAATGAGAGTTTGGAACATCAGTCGCACTTGCTACGATTCCACCCACGAGATTACAATAAAATAATAATAAAAAACAAAATAGGAATCCTAGCAATCCTGTGTCAAAGCACACACTTTTTATTACCCACCCAACATCTACTCCATATTATATACTACAAAGCACAATAATCCGACAAACGCCCGACATCTGTAGAGATCAAAGCCAATACATTCCATTTTATTCTGAATTACTATTTGAAGTATTCAAATAGGCAAATACGAATGAGAGACAATTATTTAAAGTACACTGGAATTGATACGGTACTGTTCTTCAGATAATCCCTTCTTTGAGTTCAATTACACGTTTCGATGTCAAGTCTGCGGGTTGTGGAGTATCGAGTGAGGGGAGGTTTCAGTTTGAGACTAGAATTTAGGTTTTTAATACTGCATGTATTTTGGTAAACGTGCATACAGTACTATGACGGTAAATTTCAAGTGTGGGAGAGCCATGCTTCGGCACGAATGGGCCGGCTCGACCGGAGTGATATCACGGCTTCACAGAAAACTGACGTTAAACAACGCTTGCGTTGTGTGAGTCAGGTTATCGAAGACCCAATTACCCCCCTTTCCAATCTTCCCAATCTCTAATTCCCCAATAACCCTTAAATTTCTAACAACTACACTTTGGAAGCTATACTTTGGAACGAGCGCCTAGCTTCACTGACAGACAGACTGACGGACAATTCAATTTGACGTTTCAAAAGTGCCTTATTTAGGATTAATTGAAATAAATGCCTTTGACTTTGACTTTAACACCCAAAAGGCTGGCAACGCATTTGTAACGCCTCTGGTGTTTGATCTGAGTTACCATTTTGGTATTAGTCATAAAGGCTTGACATTAAAAATGTATTTAACGTTTATTGTGCTACGTAGTGCTACGAACTGCACGCTACGAAACATGAGTTACGTACTACGCGCTACGAGCTACATGCTACGAGCTACGGCTGTATTGTGCCACAATTTAAGTGTAAAATTAGGGCTTAGAGATTCTGGGCTGAACATGTAAGCTTTAAAATACTGATGATGACTTAACAGTAAAAAAAGACCATACATCGAATTAGTAATAAAATAATATGAGTGAGTGTGAGAGTTAACATTCCATTCAGTACTTACTCACAAAATCAGTTTGCAAAGCTTCTCTCAAGAAAGAAAGAAATCTTAAGTATTCTTCCCTACTTTGTGACTCAAATTCGTTAGAATTTTTACGACATACCACAGGGCCATTTTAATCTAAATGGTCGCCAGAGGTGTAGGGAGTTTAAGGTTTTTGACAAAACGAATGTTTTATTGTATTCTGTATTGCTGAGGTTTTGTGTTCCACTAGGGGGCGATAAACATGACTGTAGTGATACTCTTCTGAGAAGTTTAGTGAGATTTGAGGTTGTAATCATTGATACTATATTATTTAAAACGTTATTCTCACACTAGTATTTTCTTCTAAGTCGTAATGCGGTTACAAACATACTAACTAGTTCACATGCACAACACCCAGGCCCGAAACAATAACTTGTGGATCCTGCAAAGAGTTGCTCCGTGCGAGAACCGAACCCGCTTCGCGTTGCAGGGTCAACCGTGCAATCGATATTAAATCGATGGATAGTGTAGAGTGGACTGGTGGTTGTAACCATGAACGAGTTAATATTAATAAAAATAATTGCAGTGATTTTCTTATAGTTCGTTTGGTTTTAAAATTTTCTTCAATCATAGTTGTAGTAGGGAGGAGATACATGTCTAAAATATGCAATAGTTGCACCTAGGCTTTTATGCATTGCCTTGCAATCATATTTAAAACGTTTATAACACAACTAATGAGAAATATTTCACATTTAACTTACACTTCAGCCTCCCTTTCGTGAATCACGAAGTTACATTATTTTATTCAGGGACATAAAATAAATTGGGCGTATGATAAGCCAAAGGCCTAAGTCAACTGAAGGTAATGGAAAAAATATCGGATATATTTTTTCAGACATTGTACAGGTAGGCTCTTGGAACTTAGGGGTCCTTGTGTACCATAAAGATGGTGATAACGTATCGATTTGAGTACCTTATATACTGTTATTTCATACGGTAAACGCAATACGCGTGTTCTCAGCTAGAAAGACGCGTGAAAGAGTTTTATATGTGGGGGAGTCATGCTTCGGCATGAGTGGGCCAATTTTACCGGAGTGATTCCACGGCCTCACTAGAAACAGCCGACGTGAAACAACACTTGTTTTACATTTCGTCACACGACGAAATTGGTCAGGTTCATGGAAACCCAATTACCCCCTTACCAATATCCCCAACAAACCTCAAATTTGTAAATGATAAATGATATTAATTTTTGCAAATAGGTCACAATGTAACTCTTTTATACGTCAAAAGTCGTAATCCAAAAAGGCCGGTATCGCACTTGTAACTGGTCTAGTGATTCGGGTATCTATGGGTTGCGGCCATTGCCATCAGGTGGTCCATCTACTCGTTTGCAACGCACTTGTAATACCTCTAGAGTTTCGGGTGTCCATGGATGGCGACTATAACCATCAGGTGGTCCGTCTACTCGTTTACCGGCTTATACCATAAAAAACTAGGCTAAACTTATTGTGCGGCTATAGATTTTTTTAACGCTCTTTTTCATGCGACACCCGTGTAGAAAGCATTTTATACAATATGTAATATCAAACCAAAAAGCAGAAACTATTAGTATCTGCTATGAAAAGAAAATATCGGTACTTTAAAATATGTACTGCCATTTTATTTTCAATACTACATTGTCCCGAATACGTCTCGGACTGTCCCGTCCTAAAGAGGCTTTACGGAGATAGCCCTGAATCACTTTTTTACTGTCTTCTCAGTCATTTTTATGATTTGGTAGAATATTCAGGTAGACGTTGGATTTTTTCAAGCGTGTCCGAGTAAAGATATTAGGATTTTTTTGCTTGAGTCTAAGTTATGTTATATGGATTTATGTATGTCTATTTTTGACGGCTTTGTTGGGCGAGTGGTCATAGGTGAATAGGTGATGTCGTGTCAGGGACTTAGGTATAATTCCTGAGTCGAATGAAGGGTGATTGGGAATTTATTGGTTTTAAAAAAATCGCAATATTTTTATGGAGTTCAATATTCGTATAGCAATTGGGTGTGGCAATAGGCTGACCCCCTATTACATGGGACTTATAACACAAATGGTGAAAAGTAGGGATTGTATAGCGGCATTACGTGCCGTAATGTAACTCTGCCTACCTCTTCGGGGATAAAAGACGTAATGTTGTATGTATGTATTAAAATAAATATGCGTTCAGTAGTTTTAGCGTGTTTGATGGACAGTAAACATCTAAATATCGGAACAAACAAACTTTCATATTTTATGAAATTAGTGTGTAATATTTGAGTACATTGCCTTAAGAAATTATGAAGAAAGGCGATGTTAAGTTAGGTATGTCTTTTAATTTTTCGGATGGTTTCACAGAGGTTAAGATCTAACCAATTTTAACCAATCTGAGCAAAGGTTATAGTATATAATTCAATTATACTGTTTAGTTAGTATCGCCGACTTTGATTTTAAGCGTTTGGCTCAGTTTAGCTTTTAAATTATGCTCTTTAAAGTATCTAGAAACAAATTTGAAAGTTAAAATTATCAATTACAAGTTTTCTACGTAAATTTTGTATCGTTTAAAACTATGTAAAGTTTGTGATAATATATTCATGACATTTTTTTATAAAATGTCTCGTTTCTTTTGCCTTTTTGGGGCGATTAAATTGGTAAATGCCAATTTTTTCATCATTCATTCACGTCTGTGGACGTATACCTCACTGCCCGACTAAAACCAGACCCGTGCGTACCGCGCGTCGCGTTCCACCCGCGCGCCTCAATGAACCATCAGATCACCACAGATTGGGCCCAGTAAGATTGATGCCGATCCGGAGCTGTGGACTGCCTAGCGGGTTACTGGAGCTCCGGCTCAAAAAGCAGAAGTAGGAACAGGGTGGTTTTTAGTCAGTAAGAGTCTGACACTCCCTCCCGCCTCGCTCAAAGAGAAACAAGTCATTGGATAATTTTCCCCCCTTAAAAAAAGGAACGGGGTGGTTTTTAGTAGAAAGAAAACTTCGCCTTGTATACTAGTTTTTTTCTTATCGATTCTTATAACAACTACCTCAATGCTCACACAGTCGATAGTACGACTCAACGCTCTCGCTTGTTAGCAATTGTCGTTTGAAACTGAGAGAGGAATTCTACGACTCTAGAGTAGGGTTTCCAAATCTATATTAATAAATTCTAGACTTTTGATAAATTTTTGGGTCAATTTTAAAATAAGGTTTAAAAAAAAAACATGAATTGTTGAAATTTTTGACAGACGAAAATGAGTCGAGAAAAATTGGCTATCAAGCTCTCACCTGCGTTGATCAGTGTGTAGAGTTGGTTTTTGTTTAGTTTTTTATATAATTATGTAAAAATTCCGGACGGTGGCTGGGAAACTGCCTGCTGTGGAACATGTAGCGGGTTAGATTTCCGCACGGAGCAACACTTTATGTGATCCACAAATTATTGTTCCGGGTCTAGGCGTCATGTGTATGTAAACTTCTATGTTTGTAAACGCACCCACGACATAGGAGAAAATTCTAATATAGGCGCAACGTGAAACAAAAAATAAATTCGAACTAAACCCTAAATAGCCGGAGATATCCGGAAAATTCCAAGCGTACAGGCAGCCATACTCTAGAGTTACATCGCTAGCATCGTATTCGTAACCTAATACTTTTACCGTAATCTGATTTCGGGTATTTATTTGAGAGCGAATAATTATGTTGTGAACGTAATCAGTTTCTTGTGTGAGATAACAATAGTGAATTAAGTTGTAGATTGGTGTCGTGGTAGGCCGGTTCTAAGATATTTGCTTCTCATGCATGAGGGTATGGGTTCTACTACTAACGGTAAGTACCAATATGTACTAAACTTACTACACCCAAAAACTTGCATAATCGATGTACACACTAAATCTCAAAAATAAAAATCTTTGTCTTTGGCTTTCACAACCTATAACAACCTTTAAGTGGCCACTGCTGACCATTACCACCCTCGCTTGCTTAATGCATGTTGACGATTTCAAACTTATAATTAGAAATTACATTCCCAGATTTCGGTAATTTCTCCACAAAAACACCTTATTTCTACGTATAAAATGAACGTAAAAAATACTTCACGCAATATTTGAAATCGATATATCTTCGAAAGTATACGTTTCTGTAATAAAATAAAAATACGTGTCTAATGTTTTAAAATAATCTAGAAGATATTAAAATAAAAATTAAATAAATTTCTCCGTCTCGGGTTTGACCCGAGACGGAGAGACCTCCCCACCTTGTTAAAATTAGTCATCGATGAACAATTTAAATAGACAAAGCACCCTATTCTTCTCGTATCTAACCAATAACACCTTATTATATGTATAGTAAACTGATTAAGTATCTATTATACTCTAACTAATACAAATTGGAACAAATACATTACGCTATATCACGTGTTCAAATTGAGTTAGCCGGACATGTTTCTGCACGTGAATTTAATTGTACACTCAAGACCAGATTATCATGACCTCTCTTTGTACGGTCCTTCTACACGTTCAAAGCTCAATTTATACTGGCATTGCATAGCTTGATGTGTGGACACGGTATACATATACAGCGTGCGACACACACGTGCATTTGACGTTTGTGTGTACGTAATAAGTTTTGTGCGGCATTTTGAAGGCTACATTCTGTATAATATATTATATGTTATTCTGTACTTATTATATAAAGGAGCTTCTAAATTAGTAATATCGTTTTTGCCAATAGGTTGATTTGAAAGTCAGTGGGGGAACTTAGTACCTATACACTTTTCCTGGCTGACATGATCATATGGCTGCACTATTGACAACACATTGCTGTGACTTTTTTTAAGGGGGTTCAGTCATTCAATGACTTTTTCTGCCTTACGCGAGGTGAGAGAGACTGTCAGACTCTTAGCGACTAAAAGTCGCCCCGTTTCCACTCTTGCCCTTCGAGTCGGAGCCCCATTCAACCCACTAGGTAGTCCACAGCTCTGGATTTGGCATCAGCCCAACTGGGCCTCATCTGTGGTGGTCTGATGGATCTTAGAGTTATTTCACGGTATTCCGGTCGAATCGGCCCATTCGTCCCGAAACATGGCTCTCCCACACTTAAAAGTCTCCCACTCTTATAATTTCAATAACACTGCAAAAGAAACAAAAGGAAACGAAACAAAAGAAACCGGGTCAATGTATAACGAGTCAAATATTTGTCCAATAAGAAACCACTGCCAAAATACTCCGTTTATTGCAACAATACTCAAATTATGAATAACAGTTTTGCAATGCGGACAATGCAATTACAAAAATATCATACAATTGGCTTTGCTAGAAGAAATTGGATTGTCGAAAATACTTTTATTGTTTTGTTTTGAAAATACTTTTATTTGATTGTAGGAACTAGTAAAATACGGTCAATTTAAGAGATACTTTTATTTTAGGTTATCATTTTCTTTAAAGTAATCTTATTTATTAATGTTCGTTAATTTGGTTAAAACTCGAGAATGGCTGGATTGATTTGGCAAATTTTTGTCTTGTCTTATATATGAAAATGAATTCCTGTTTGTTAAGACTCCAAAACGGCTGAACCGATATGGCAAATTTTGTCAAGTAGAAAAGTTAAGTTCAAGGAAGGTTTAAAAGGTGATTAATTTATTATATCGAGTGGGTATGAAGTTTGCCGTGTCAGCTAGTTTTTTATAAATATTTTATTCCAATCAATTCATGCAACAGAGCTAAAATAAAGCATACTTTTATTTAGTTTCATGGCTTTAGAGTACCATATACTCGTACTATGACTGAGGTTGCTTATAGCCAGGCGTGGCCATCTTTGACCGCATCATTGCTTACTACCATCCAAGAAGGTGGTCAAACACTGACTCATAACATATATAAATAAAAATCTTCTCTGACCTTGTTAAATTAGTAATAGCAAAACTAAATTAAGAAAACGACTTGCGTATATTTTTCAAATACGTATTACAACGACTCACGTCACGATTATATCAGAATCAATACTCCGTATAATTATTTTGATCACGTAAAAGTTTTATACTTTGCAAAAAAAAACTTAAATCGAAAACTTTAAATATAGCCTAAGAAAAAACACAATGAACACCAATTTTGTACATACGACTACTGAAAAAAAAACCATAATAATGTAACGATACGCCTACGTTTTTCTTACGAAATCGACATGAAACGAAAACGTTACGAAATTTCTTTTCTTCAATCCAAAAAAGTGGTATTATAAATCTTTTATTATTAAAAAATATATTCTCAAGCAAAACTGGGGGATATTTTATATTCGCATCGTGGTATATCTATAAAAGCTGATTACAATTCATACGCCTACCGCCAAGGTTACAACGTGGATCACATATTTAATAAAAGTGGCTTAGGACTGATTTTTCCAGGATTTTATATCGATAATGCCTAGGTTTAGACCATACGCTTGAGTACAGTATTGGCAGTTCATTTGTTTTTATGTTTATAGTTGATCCTTTGTATGTAAGACTTTTTTTAAAGGGTTTCTTCCGCCTTGGGTAGTGTTAGACTCTTACTGACTAAAAACAACCCCGTTCCTACTCCTGCTTTTCGAGCCAGAGCCCCGGTAACCCGCTAGGTATTACGCAGCTCTGGATATATAAGGCTTAGGCCCGATTATCTGTTATATGTCACTAAAGTGTGAATTAGGCCTAAAATTTTTGTGTGATGACTTTATAGATAGATGTACGTGATATTACACAGACGAAATATTTTTAGACAGTATTGAGAAGTGGATTTTAGGAACACAGTAAATCGACATGAAACAACGCTTGCGTTATATTTCGTTATGTGAGTGTGGTAAGCGGAAGTCCAATTACCCCCTTCTCAAGCTTCTCAATCCTCTATTCTAAAGCAACCCTTAAATTCCTAACCCCCAAAAGACAGACAACGAATTAGTATCGCTTCTTGTGTTTTGGGTGTACATGGACGGCAGCAATTGCTAACCATTAGGTGATTCGTCTGCTCGTTTATCGGATTATACCGTACAAAAAAACTTAGGACCATTCGACCAGTCATACAAATATTAAAATGTATCTAAATTAATTTTGTAATACACAATTACACCTAAAATTAAATAATTTACAGCAGATACCCGTTAACCTTCACCACATGAACGGGCATTTAATATTAGAAGCAATTGCTACAGCATTATCCTCCTATTTGCAATCAGTATAAAAGCTACATTTGTGTGCAGATATATTTTTAGAAATTTTTGCCCCGTTTAAACAGTAAATGTGATATTTATTTGTTTAGGACGAAAGTTGAATAGTAATGCGTGGATTGCTTTAAGTAGAACGCTGATGTTTACATTTTTTCTTTCTTTGTTTTGTTTTTGGGATAAATCTATTTATGCGTAGTGTGCTCCGAAAAATGTTGTTCGAAGAGTGTTTTAATTTTTGCCAACTTGGTTACATAAGCTTTTTGTTGACAAGTTAATTAAGCCTAGTTTTTGTTTAAGTGTCTCTGCAGTTGTCTGAATTATACTGGAGATGAGTGATTTGTGCGCGTGTCACGTCCAAGGTGTTATAATAAAGGCTTAAAAGAAATGTGGAAATTTTGAACGAATACATTAATTATTTCAACGCTTACCAGTCATTTTAGGGTGCTTTTGCGGCAACGCATCTTCATAGCACATCTTATTTACATAGCTTAGTACCAGTGGAAACGGTCGCATAGTTTCAGTGTAAAAAGCAGCATTTAACACATCTGTGGTAGAAAAGAACCTTTATTTGTGTCGAAATCGGTCCATAAAAATCACCACACAGTGTACTTTTTGATTTAGATAATTAAACAGAGACTAGCAACCATGACCGAATCGATTAATTTTTCTGTGAGTCTGTCGTATCACTCAGTTTTAGCTGACTTCCACTCGTGCCGAAGTATCACACTCTAAAACCAAAACTAAAAAATCTACCACATGCTCCTATTAGCTATTAGGTAAACAGCTTAACTGGGTAGTAAGGCTATCATTTTTACTTAAGGACTAACCTTAATATCAGCCACCCGTTGCTTGAGGTCCCTAAACTAATAAAGGACATTTGGGGGACTTAATAGATATTTAGGATGAGAATAGAATCATAAATATTTAGGTTAGTATGTACTAGAAGGTGACCTAACGGGTTTTAGTGGGAACTAGTAGTTTGGTAAGGCTTTGCTCGTGTGTTTTGTTACTTGAATTATCAAGTCGTACTAGTATGGATTCATATTTACATCATGCCTCCCTGGTGGATAAAGGTAAGCGTCTACAGCCCCGCATCGTACGCATCGCACGCATCGTACGATATCATCTGTACGCATCGCATGTAGGCATTGCCGATGATGCGGTGCGTACGATGTGGAACGGTGAACGCAGTTTTATGAGTTTCTGCGGACGCAGTTTATGCGGGCCTGTGAACGCGTACCTTAAGGCAGAAGTCTGATGCGTCGCCTGTTGGCCAGTTTTGCAAAAGTAATTGTATTTTATTTCTCAGTATAGACTGAGGTGTTGCTACACAACATTTTCCGTCAGTTCTGTTATAAGCGTCATCTAATACATCTTGAACACTGAACCGTTGGACGCGAATCCCTTGTTTTTTATTGGTGAGCATTTATTAAATATGAAAAATCCTTTATAATATTTTGTCTGCCTCGTATTCAAGTTCATCTATTCAGCAGTTAAACATGAATTCATTCAATCTGAAAAACTAATTTGAGTGCAATAGCAACGATCAAAATTAATAAAGTCGAAATCAAAGTCAAAATGATGTATTTCAAATAGACCGAGCAGGCACTTTTTAAACGTCAAAACAAATATGATATTATTGAAAAATGTCTGCCTGTTGGTCAGTCTCTCCGTGAAGCTATTTATATCATTACCCACAAACATTTCCTAGCAGTATACCGAAACCTAGTTGGAGCTAGTTTCATTCGGTTTTACAAGACAGGGCAAGTGGCACTCGTTCTTTTAAAACACCCTTTATTGCACTGTAGTGGAAACTTAATAACGCGCTACTGGCGACGCTCGCAATAAAATTATATTGTTTAAAATGGAAATATTAAAATGTCGGGCTTTTTGACTGGCTTGTTAGTGTAACTTGGTGATACGGTCGAGCTGTTACGATTCATTATTATGTTATCGGTTTACTGACGTAACTGTTTGACGAAGAAATCGGTGAAGGTCAAGTCATGTTAGAGGCTCATATTCATGAGCAGCACGATACATACACCAGAATATTACTTTTGAAATGTTTGTGTATCTGTTTGTTTGTTCTGGCTAATCTCTAAAATGGCTAAGCCGATTTTGATGGGACTTTTATTGGCAGGTAGCTGATGTAGAAAGAAGTAATTTAGGGTACTTTTATTAACCATAAAATCCGTAATTCATGCGACTGATGCTGCGGGAATCACTTATCTCTTCACTACATAGTATAAAACAAAGTCGCTTTTACTGCCGCTATTTTCCTTTGTAAGCCTTAATCTTCAAAACTACGCAACGGATTTTGATGCGGTTTTTTTAATACATAGAGTGATTAAAAAGGAAGGTTTATATGTATAACACATGCATAATATATCACCATTGCACCCATGCGAAGCTGGGGCGTGTCGCTACTAAGATATAATATACTAATCAAAATTTTTTGTTTCAGTACCAAAGGTAGAGATAGTGGACGAACGCGGTCGGCCTCTGCAAGACAAGTTTTACAAAGAGGGCTCTATCATAGAGCTTCGCTGTGTGGTCAGCGAAGTGCCTCAGCCGACGCGTCAGGTCAACTGGAAGCATGGCTCAAGGTTGCTCAACTATGATACTAAAAGGGGAGGCGTGAGGTAAGCCTGGCCTTTATGTTTTTGATCTATTTTTAGTGACTCTATGGCGATACTGTGTTGTGGTTTTGTTGATGTGACTCTATGAAATCTATTATATTAAAATTAAGTCGGGTTTTCCTTCCTGACGCTATAACTCCAGAACGCATGAACCGATTTCTAGGGTTTTGCATTCGTCGGAAGGGTCTCGGGCTCCGTGAGGTTTATAGCAAAGAAATTTCAGGAAGTGTTATTCTAAAATATATTACTTTGTAATAATTACTTTGTATTAATAATTACTTTGTAATAAATTAATATTTTTCTAGAAAACTGCATGTATATTGATTGCGTTTTAGTGGCTGTACAGTGTGTCTTTGTTCTGGTTTTTCTCGGAAATGGTGATCGGCTTTATATCTATTTGGTTTTCTGCAATCTACTCAAAATCTACATCGAGTGAGGGTGAAAGAGTACACAAAACCTATCTTTATAGGAAAGTAAAGGTTGAATCTATAAGCATTGTTATCTATTATTCTGTATTTTACACGTGACTGAGAACTACTAAAATTGACATTCCCTAATCTCCCTACATCCATTCCAAGAATTGAATCAGAAGATCCTCCTTACCTAACATTCTTACTCACCACTCAAATCTACAATCCTAAATTAATTTTCCTCCACCAAAATATCGTTCGTGGAAGCAGCCATAATGCTCTAAAACTTACCGAAATACAATAAGCTACAACATCTATGCGCGGAATTTCACTAGAATTAAACCGTCTATACAGAATCTTCGCTCAAAAGGATCCGCAAGGCAGAAATGAATATTTTACGTGATTATCGCAACGGAACTAGTTTTGAGTGGTTTGGAAAAGGAATGTTTTGGTTTGAAGTGCGTAGTAAATTGAAGGATTGAGCCTATTAGAGTGCTTTTCCACGAAAAATGTGCTATGCTACGTTGCCGTGGAAGCGTTTGGCTTCCACCAATCATATATTCATTGTTTCATAGTTTAGCATTGGTAGAAAGATGAGTGCTATGGATGGCTTCCCTACTATCGATACCCTTGTGTATTGTGACGTAATAAACTAATTTTCTTTTCTTTTTAATTAACCTACCTTCAACGTCAAAAGAAGTAAAAAAGTGACGAATTTACGTTTATCGTTTAAAAGAACAACTTTAGGAAAAATCCCTATCTCGCCTAGCGTAACAGGAGAGTATACAACGTCACGCCATTTATCCCCGAAGGGGTGCAGAGGAGAGGAGAGAAGGCAGAGGTGCACATTACAGAATGTAATGCCGATATACAATGTACACCTAGTTTTCACTATTTGTCTTATAAGTCCCATGTAATAGGGGGTGAGCCTATTGGCATGTACTGGGCACAATTCCAGATTCCGTGTTGCTACTGAGAAATGATTCGTAGCAATTTTGACCATTCAACAGCAATTTTGACTTATACCCATTCGATGTACGGGTAACTTCTGTATCTGTCGATGGTAATTTACACATTGTTACGATTTTAAGATGTAAACTACAGACGAAGCCTCTGCCTACGTCACAGACTGACTTCAAAGAAGAAACCTAACCCGACCAACTTGTAATACCAAAATACAACATTTCACCTAGCATCGTATTTTAGCCGTCTTAAATTTATGAGGTGTAAAATTGGTGTATTTGTTTCGACTGGCCTACCTACTTGATTTAGTAGGGTTATATTTAATTAACTAGATACCAAGCAAATTGAACTAAGAAAGTCAAATAACGGGAATTTATAAAGTCGATGTCAGGTTTCTAATTATAAGGCACATTGATTTAGTTGAAATTACTTTGTTTTCTTATTAATTGGCTGTATAAAGCGCTGGCCACACCGCCAGCTTGCGGGCGGGCGGGTAGGCAAAGCGAACGAAGGAAACTATTCAACTAACGCGAAATATTGGCGAGCTAAACTATAGGGTTCACACCGAAAACTACGCACAAACGAGCGACGGGCGGAGCGCGTGGAGCGGGCGAAGCGGGCGAAGCGAACACTACACTGCTATTCGAAACACTAGCGTCGACTAGTCTACTCGAAACGGGGAGGACGGGCGAACGAATCGGGCGAGCGGGCTGGCGGGCGAGCTAAGCTAGCGAAGCGCGGGCGCGCCAACGAGGTGAACGAGTAGCTTCGATGGAATCGTCGGATATTTCGTTAGCTTAGCTCGTTAGGTTAGTCGGTAGCTCGCGGTGTGAACCGAAGTATGTAAAGAGGTAAAAGACAAAGTCAAAGTCAAAATCATTTATTTCAAATAGACCAGGAAGGCCCTTTTGAACGTCAAAGCAAAGATAATAATATTAATAACGTCTGTCTGTCGGTCAGTCCTCTAGTGAAGCTATTTGATCGTGCCAAAGTGTAGATTCCTATGGAGAAGAATGAGAGCAAGAAACTCCATAGGTTAATCTTTTTCAATTAGATTCACAATACAATTCTTGGTTACATTGTTTCGGTGAAACGATGTCGCCCGCCTAGCCCGCCCGCTATCTGGCGGTGTGGCCTACGCTTCACTGTATATAGGGTTTTGAGAGAAGTCACGATGGTTTACTTGGTATTGTAGGCTCAGGATTATAAATTAGTCTTAGTAATTCAATTGAATAATCTAAATAGTGGGTGTATTTTAGATAATTAGGCTACGTATACAAATTTCAACGATGAATGGCAATTTTCTAGTAATTATTTGGTTATTATTAAGTAATGACTGTTGATGAAGCGAAAGAGGTATATGAGATTCGTAGCAATTGACGTTACATTGACTCTGCCTATCCCCATGGGAGATAGGCGTGAAGTAATGTATGATTGCTAGGTTTTTGAAAATGGCATTATTTGGTTTTCTTTCCGTAACATGATAATGTTTGATATATCATAGTGACCCAGAGGTTTAAGATGCCAGCTCCTCATGCATGATGTGGTTTCGAAGCCTACTAACATCAAAGTACCAATGTGACGTTTTCCCAGTTGTTTTTTCATATGTACTTTCCAAGATTGTTCTGACACCACTATCAAACGATGAAGGAAAACATCGTGGGGAAACCTGAACTTATGATTTCTAATTATAAGTTTGAAATCGCTAACCCCTATTGAGGAAGTGTAGCGACTAATGATCAAACCATCTCCATGTGAGAAGAGGCTTTAGTCAGTAATAGCTACAAATAAGCTATTGATGAGATAATGTTTATGATTCGTCATTGGCTTGTTTAAAACGATAATCACAAAAACAGATAATCAACACTCAGACTCGATTTCGTGAAATATTTCAATCGTCATAACCACAAATCTTTGTCCCAATTTCAACTTAAAGCAAAGGATAAAAATAGATTTGCTCCCTTTGTCACCAGTACTGATTCAACAAGCGATAACTTCTTTTATATTTCCTTTGGTTTCGTAATCAACACGGAAAATATTTTATTCCGTAATTTTCTATGGATACATAAATATATTTTTATTCATTCATCATTTTTCTCGGTTTGTTTCTTCAAATTGCACTGATGTGCGTACATTTTTTTTCATTAATTTTATTTGTGTTTTTCCATCACAGATTTCCTATGCTACGTTGCTGTGAATGCGTTTGGTTATCACCAATCATATTCTTTGATACACATAGCATAGCACTGGTGGAAACGGACTCAGCTAAGCTGTGTTCTTTATATGGAAAGATGCGTGCTATGAATGGCTTCCCTACTATCGATTCGTCGCATTCTCGAGCTGCGTATCTTCCTCGCACAGCTACATAGCTTAGTGTCGGTGGAAACGGTCACATATTTGCACAGCTTAACTATTACATTTTCGCTAGTAGCGTAGCTACATAACACATCTCTAGTGAAAAAGCACCGTAAAGAGAAGTGTCATAGTTTATTAAACATTCTAGAATATTTTGTATGTTGTTGTCCTTAAGGTCGATATTCTTGTGTCATCTTTTTTCCATTCATCTCTGTCAATCGTAGTATTTGTAAGTTATAGAAGTAAAAAATAGTAGTTTATTTTTGGCTTAAAATATGGTTTAAGTGATTGACATCACAGTTTCATCATCTATGTTTGATAAAATATTCCTTTCATTCGTCCATTCTTCTTTCATCGCCATTTTTAACATCAACATCATTGTCTATTGCCTTTGGCGAGGCGAGCAAAATTTTTCTCCAGTATTGTAATCTTCAAACACAACACTATCTCCCATTAAAGCCGTGGCAAATAATTTTAGAACACCTTAACCTGGTCGATGTAGGTAGTCATTATAATTATAATTTTAACACAATATATTACCGTAATATATGCATTATGAATACAGTGATTATCCAACCTTTAGGAAGGATTATGTTGTAAGCCCCGGAAAGGGTTGTTTTAGCGAACTAAATAATAATACGGTTTATGTTTTGAAATTATTCATTTCTTAGTTCCTGATATTATTAATGCGAATTTATTTTCCTGTTTGTGTTGTTTAGGGTTGCGTAGCTAAATGGCAAAAAACGGAACCCTTATAGATTCGTCATGTCTGTCTGTCTGTCTGTCGGTCCGTCCGTCCGTATGTCACAGCCATTTATTTCCGAAACTGTTGGGCCTACATGGTTAAAACTTTGTAGGTTGATGTACTCCACTCCGGCAACCGCTATTCGAATTTTGAATAAATTAGGGGCATTCCATACATGGAACTGATTCAAATTTTTTTTCCAGCTTCCCTATCCGTGATGTGTATCTATGGATAGGAATTTGAAAAGACATTAAGATTTCTAAAACCATTTTACGCCAAAATTAATCGTTTGAAAGTTAGATGCTTCCAAAGTGGAAAAATTAGTGTAATTTTAAAAGTTAGAGGGACTCTAACTTTTAAAATAAGAGAGTGAGAAAGCTAAAAAAAAATATGCTGTAGATTTTAACAGAAACTTACAACGAAAATTGGTTTGAACTAGATATCATTATTATTTTTTAAGAAATAAAACATTTTCAAAAACCGCAAATATAACTTTGTCGATCATACAAACACTATGTAAAACCAAGTTATTTTATAACTTTTATATTACATATGTCATCTACTTGCTGCTGCGGAACCCTTCATGGGCGAGTCCGACTCGCACTTGGCCGGTTTTTTTACGTCGTAGTGGTATGTTTTTTGTGTATAGACATAGTTAAGAGGCCTGAGTGACATAGAATAATTTGTTTCTTTCGCCATGCGTATGAGGCCTCGGGTAAAATGTCACAAACAGTCACTATTTAATGTACCTAGTCATTTTCTTCATATCGTATGGAGCAAACACATTATAATATGACTTAAACATATATTTGTTATCATCACATTATATTGATTGCCTCGTTGGCCGAGAGGTTGCAAGTGCGACTGCCGGGCAAGGGGTCTTGGGTTGGCCAAAGTATTACTGGGCTTTTTTCGGTTTTTCGAAAATTTTTCAATGGTAGCACGGAGTCTGGAAATGTGCCCGGTATATGGCAATAGGCTCACCACTTATTACATGGGACTTACAACATAAATTGTGAAATGTGGGTGTACATTGGCATTATGTGCCATAATGTGCACCTCTGCCTATCCCTTGAGGGATAAAAAGGCGTGACAATATGGAAAAAATAATTAATAAATCGTATATTTGTTATTATTGTTGCTGACAAACTTAGCCAAATAGTGTTTCTCTTTGAGCTAATTTGAACACTATTTAGAAATACAGCATTACAACAGTCGCGCCGCATGCCCGTAACATTCCTAGACAATGTAGGTGTGTGTAAAGTAGTAGGCATTACAGCTCTCTGTGGTCATGGTACATACATGGAGCTGTTCACACAGAATTTAATACTTAATTTATTTAAACATTTAATTTGTTTGAAAATTTTCTTTTTTCGTTGATATATTTAGTTGTATTATGCTTTTGTGGACGAGTACTACTTGCAGTTTTATCAAGCTCAAATTATGAATGATCTACATACTGTATACTTTCAACTAAATCAATATGTTTTCCAACTAACCCCGTACTACAGACATACTAGATGTAAAAAATTGTGAAGATTTATAAGTGTATGTACGTTTGATCATCATTCACGCAAAAACTACTGAACGGATTTGAATGTAATTTAGCACAGAGATAGATAATAGTTAAGAATAGCACATTTGCTACTTTTTACACTAGATATGCGAGTGAAGCCACTGTTAGAAGCTAGTTTTATTATAATGGCCTTTTGATAGGAAGGCTCTTATACATATGAATTTTGTAAATGCCAAGCTCATTAGGAAAAGGGTAGACAGAAGTGTGTTCAGTAAACCCACTCTTTGCAAATTATGTTATTAGTGGTACGTGTTGGGGTTGAGCATATTGCCAAATATCGGACCCAAATTCGACCTTCGTAGTTACATAATTATATTGAAAATCCAATAATTACTTGTTGATGATCGGAGCTTATACGAGTACCGTTAGGTGTACCCGGAGCTGCGGACTGCCTAGCGGGTTACTGGGGCTCCGGCTCGAAAAGCGGGAGTAGGAACGGGGTGGTTTTTAGTCAGTAAGAGTCTGATACTTGCTCTTCCCTAGACAAAGGCGGGAGAAGTCAATTTTCACCATTTTTATTATAAGTCCCATGTAATAAGGGGTTTTATTTTAGGGGGGAAATCATCCAATGACCTTTCCGCCTTGGGTGAGACGAGAGGGGATGTCAGACGCTTACTGACTAAACCACCCCGTGTAATAAGGGGTGAGGCTGTTGCCATATACTGGACTTGGGTTGAGCACAAGAAATTTTCGCGAACTGAAAAAAGCGCAACAATACTTTGCCCGACAGTCGCATTTGCGAGCATTCGAGCAACGACTACCATATTATTTTGTTACAAAAACCCCAAAACGTGTAAAATAACTGCAAAATTTCTATAATGCCAGAAAACAAGGCTTAATATTATAAACCGCACCCCATCCAAATACCAAAATGATACAGAATAACGAAAACAAAAGATTTATTCAAAAGGCACCCTTCCTGCTTACCCCCATCGGGTTTAATTAAAATGTTAAGTCGAGCAGCGCGATTAGTTCAGTCCTATAACAAAAGAGAACTTTAAGTGAAATACCGTAACTATACCGTTTGTTAAGTTCAGGGATATTTTGTAATACTCGTCCATAGAGAGGGACTAGAGGGTCGACCCGGCTTTTCCTGATACTGTTTTCCGGCATTTCCATATTTCCATTTGTTTACTCACTCTTCTCTATAGAAATATTGTCCTGAAGAAATAATAAAACTGCGTTTACCATACGATCATCCGTGACGATATCCCGTCTTAAGTTCTAATGTTAGTATTCTTAAAAGCAAAAAACAACTAGTTAGTCATACGTAATACTAAGTTATTCACCCAGTAATAGTATTAGGTTAGAAGTCGGTGCCATAAGTTTCAGACGAAATTATTCATTAAAACCTTAATAAGTAGATATCTTATATTAAATTGTATAATTTTATCACACAGTATAACTGTGACTTCTATATAATATTTATAATATGTTAGAGGGATCGTGGCACCGACTTTGAACCTATCATTGGGCTATCCTATAAATGCTATATGGCTAATAATCTGTGGTTATTATGTGTCTACCCTTTAGAGTTACAAATAAATATTCAAATCAATTCAGGTCTTCGAATAATCAGTGAAAATACTCCTCCTATTTTTGAAGTCGGTTAAAAATTAACACAGAGATTAGATTTGATCTAATTTAATTCAGTCGTTCACGAGTTTTGTGGTTAGCTATGCTTGTACTTCTTGAACATAAATATTTAATTGACGTTTTGTTAGTAACAGTAATCAGTAGCGATAAAGTCATTCTTATTGGATAATGAGTTTGATTACCTTAACAGGACTGCTATTCTTTCACTTTTAACAAGAACCCTGATGAAAATCTAAACAACATCTCGTAAAAAATTAAGTATTCGTTTTTGCTCTTTTTTGTAGCGAAACCGACTACGAAAAACTATCTCCGTCGTATCCTATTTTCTATCCCACTTTATTAGAGGATCTTAATAAATCCTTGCCCAACATCCATGTAGCGCTCCCACAAAAGTAATTACAATCTACAACAAAAGCATTCTCATCTGAAAAACGTAAAAGAAACTAAAATGAGCCTTAAAACGAACTGTCGGAAAACTCGATTCAGTTTCTCCCAATCTAGGTCAGAATTCCCTCTTTCCAATCAGGTGGATTGACAGTAGCATCCATCTGTCCTGACTGGTCGGAGTTCTCGTTTAATCAAATGTCGAATCTGTTGGTTCTTTAATTGTTTCAAGCTGAAGTTTGGATCGGATAGCGATGTTGTTGGATGTTTATAGGGTTGAAAATTGAATGGCAGTTTTTTTGTTTGGGTGTTGATGATTTTGTTTAATTTCTGGAGGTTAAAAGAGTTTGGTTCCAATTTAGTTTTTTTGTCAATTTTATTTCATAATAACTTCTGCCAGCGTGATATATAAAGTATCCTATCACCCAGTCAAAGTCAACTTTTACCCTGTCTGTATACTAAATTTCATTAAAATCTATTCAGTAGATTCAACGTGATTGACGGATAAATATTGAAACATCTAAACAACCATTCTTTCACATTATAATATTAGTGTAATGACATAACCAATGAAGTCTGTGTTACTTTAAATAATAACTTTTCCTGCGTATTAGATCGCATATGTAATTACCGAAGTACATACAAATCTCAGGTACCATTTCAGGCAACGTAGTATAAGTAGAATTGATTTTTTTCCAGATACTGATCTAACGATAATAAGCCTTAACAAAACTACAATTAAATTCAAATTCCTTTGTCCACAGTGTAAAGACGGAGGCGACATCCAACGGCGCCCTATCACGTCTGTACATAGCGAATGCCAACAGAAATGACTCAGGGAACTACACATGCTCACTGGCAGACGTCGCCGCGTCCGCTGTATCAGTGCATGTGTTGAGAGGTAAGGAAAATGGACTTTATTTATAAGGTGTTAAAGTTTAGAATGACTCAGGGAACTACACATGCTCACTGGCAGACGTCGCCGCGTCCGCTGTATCAGTGCATGTGTTGAGAGGTAAGGAAAAATGGACTTTATTTATAAGGTGTTAAAGTTCAGAATGACTCAGGGAACTACACATGCTCACTGGCAGACGTCGCCGCGTCCGCTGTATCAGTGCATGTGTTGAGAGGTAAGGAAAAATGGATTTTATTTATAAGGTGTTAAAGTTCAGAATGACTCAGGGAACTACACATGCTCACTGGCAGACGTCGCCGCGTCCGCTGTATCAGTGCATGTGTTGAGAGGTAAGGAAAAATGGATTCTATTTATAAGGTGTTAAAGTTCAGAATGACTCAGGGAACTACACATGCTCACTGGCAGACGTCGCCGCGTCCGCTGTATCAGTGCATGTGTTGAGAGGTAAGGAAATTGGACTTTATTTATAAGGTGTTAAAGTTCAGAATGACTCAGGGAACTACACATGCTCACTGGCAGACGTCGCCGCGTCCGCTGTATCAGTGCATGTGTTGAGAGGTAAGGAAAATGGACTCTATTTATATTTTTTTAAAGTTTAGAATGCCTCCAGGAACGGCACATTCTGGAGCTGCGGCCTACCTAGCGGGTTTACCGGGGCTCCGGCTCAAAAAGCAGGAGTAGGAACGGGGTGGTTTTTAGTCAGTAAGAGTCTAACACTCCCTCTCGCCTCGCCCAAGGCGGGAGAAGTTATTGGATTGGATTTTCCGCCCTCAAAAAAAAATAAAATAGGAACAATACATTGCCGTACTCAGAGTCATTTAATGATTACTTAAACTATTCCTTAGTAACGATTTTGCCTGTCTTGTCTTACCATTTCTGTCTGTTTATTGATCTGTTTATTCCTAAAATGACGGGACCGATTTTGACGGGATTTTTATTGGCAGATAGCTGATGTACTAAGGAGTAACTTAGGCTACTTTTAGAATTTATAATATTACTAAACTTACATTACTTTTACATACATAACCACACGCCTGACTTCCATGAGGGTAGGCAAAGAGAATGTTACGAATATAGGCTACTTTTATTAGTCACAAAATCTGAAATCCATGCAAGTGAAGCTGCTGCACCATCTAGTAAAAAAATAAAATGACACTCTTTTGCTTTAACAAACAAATGTGAAAATTACTTCATAATATTTTAATCACAACGTCAAATGTTTTTCACACAACCATCCACTGTTATCACACGATAGTTTTGTTTGTCCAAATTGTATACATATAATTAATCACGGAATATTAATTAGATTGCATTCTAAACGTAAATGTTTAATGTCATTAATTTGAGCGGTATTTCATTAAATTAGCTATGTATGCAGCGAAAGAGTTATTTATGTAGTGTGTTGTAGTAATTGGCGTTCCATAGTCTCTCTGCCTACCCTAGAGTGGCCAACCGTACTATATTATATAGTATTGTACTATGTCAAAGAAATATATAATACGCAAAATACTACACATATTTCGTACACGCTTTGCTCAATCAAAATATTTTGAAGATCAATCAAACTGATGGAATCATAATACAGATATTTTTGCATTTTACCATTTAATTATGCATATCAGACTAGTAGTTTCAGAGTATTGCGGGTTCAAACAAACTCTACAGTAGGTATAGAATTTTAGTTAAAAATGTACGATTTGCATAATGTTAAATATATTTTTTTATATCGTCACGCCTTTTATCCTCGATGGGTATAAGCCGTAAAATTAGCCAAATTCTAGTTTCGCAAGTGTCCACAAGAGGCGCTCTAAAATTTGACGTCATCGCGTAGTGGCATAGACCATAATACACTACACCTGACCATTTTCCCACGTTTTTTACCACTTAATACTACCATGGAAGTATATATTATATTATACACCATACATAGCTAGTAGACTCAGCTCTGTGTAAAGCCTAGGACATACATCATTACATCTGTTTGAGCTGGCTCGCAGATTTTCAGCACTCCTTTGTGCAACATAGGGGCTTGTAACACAAGCGTATCGAAAACGTGAATTTTGATCTTTATCACTTTGTGTTGTGGTTGCTTTTGATATAATCGGGATTTATGGTATATTCTAGGCGTATGAAATTTGGAACAGTGGTAGGTTTAAGGTCTGTTTTTAAGGGTAAAAAATACCCAAATACTTTTCACGAGAAGGAGTGTCAGACTCTTACTGACTAAAAAACACCCCGTTCCTACTCCTGCTTTTCGAGCCCAAGCCCTGGTAAACCCGCTAGGTAGTCCGCAGCTCCGGAGCAACTAAGGGCTGGAATAACAAAAAGGCTGTTTTTTATCTCACCGAAACGCAAGCAAAGCCATTGGCATAAGCTAGTTTAATATATTTAGGAATTTATTATTAAATTCATTATAACATGCGTGAGACATACTAAATTAATTATCATGTTATCGGCTTACTCACGTAACTGTTTGACGAGGAACTCAGCTAGTTTCAAGCCATGCTAGAGGCTCATATTCATGAGCAGTATTCCGCGACACACGACGCGGCGACTGTCGCACTGCTACTATAGCGTATCCTTATAGTGAGTCTACATATTTTGGCCTGCACTTGATTGGTTGAAACTACTATTTAACTATCAACTTGACAATTTTAACACAAGTTTACCATTTATTTACTTCTAATTCTTAACAGAATAACCCTCTTTACGGGAGCATCTAAAAATATCCTATAACACAACCTAAAATCAGGCCAAACAAAAAGAAAACGCCTAAACTAGGCTTTTCCATTATCCCGGACCCAATGGACCTAACACGAAACATCGGTAATGTAAAATATTCCACAATCGTAGTCAAAATTAAATCGAGACGATTTTTTAAATCGAGTAGCCGAGTTGAACCGAATCGAATTGAATTATCGAATCAGAAGAATCGATTTTCTTTGAAATTCTCGAAAGATGGATTGTTGCTTTTATATTTAGTAATTCGTCTTCGTTTTGACGTGAATTGGAGAAAATGTGTTATTCAAAGCTAGCGTTCTGTGAAACGTGTCTTTAGACTGTGTTTAGCGTGAAAAACATTATAATTTATTATGAACACATCGATTTTTGGCCAAAACTTTTAGTCGGTGCATAAGACATCGCAGAGATTATTTATTATTTATCTCTCCTAATTTAGCTCTGATCCATCCATGCCATCTGTGTACATTATATGGAATGCAATAAAGTATTGAGTATTGAATGGCATATGATAGTTTCATTAAACAAACTTCTATTATATGATTAAGACGTCACGTGATTTTGACACGGTCCTAAAATTATCCATAGGGATGCTTTCCCACCAGAGATATGCTGCAACGTTGCTGTGGCTTCTACCAATGATATTCATTGGTACATATGTATAACAGCACAGGTGGAAACGGACTCAGCTAAGCTATGTTTTATATATGGAAAGATGCGTATACTCGAGCTGCGTATTTTACGCGCACAGCGACATAGCTTAGTATCAGTAGATATGGTCACAGAGTTTCACAGCTTAGCTATTACACGTAGCACGTCTCTGGTGGAAAAGCATCCTTACAGAGATTGAATCTTATTGTTCACTATTCTAACATTTATATAAAGCATATTTAATACAAAGCATTAATATATTTCTTTCTTTCACAGGCGAAAACCCGCTAGCGATGCAACGGGGAGGCGCATCATGCAGTTCCGATTCATTGCTGGCTGTAACCGTCGCTTTCATCAGCTGACACATAGCCAGCGCGCTTTGGACGCGCAACAATGCGTAATAATCGTAATATTAGTCGCAATTACTATGTTCGTAAACGCTAGAGTAATCTTTCTCAGTCGGTATTTGGTTGTATCGTACTTTAATGACTTCTCAGAAAAATGAACTTTGATATCTATGTAATTGGTTTTGATTTAGCTTGTAGCTGTTCTTGGAATTTTAATAGGGGGTTCATTATTCTGAAATGTATTTTATTTTTAAATCAATAACGTTGCAATTTGTTTGATAGTAAATTAGGACATTATTATTTATATTTATTTTATTTAAACGCTGTTTGAAATTTGTAAATTCATGGAAATTTACAAAAATAAGCTTTAATCCCTCTGAACTAAACCTTCTTTTACAATGATCACAACCTAAAAATTCACACTAAACGGCACACTGCAATACCATCTCCACATTGTAACACATAAGGTCTACTTTAGCACTACACACTAATGCACTTACTTATCTCTTCGAAGGAAAAATGTAAGACCAACGGAATTAAGGTCAAACGTTCTACACACTTTTCTAGAAATTTCCATTACCGCCAACGGATTTTATGAAGCTTAGATTTAATTTAAAAGATACCTTATTTTATTCGAAATAAATCTGTCTTTTGAATAACGTATTGGAATATTTAAGAAAATACCTTAAATGGATTAAGGAATAAGGTTTATTATCGTTTGTTAGTTATTTTTGGCAACGCACTTGTACTTCTAGGATTGCGAGTGTCTATGGCCGTGCCGATTACTTATGATCAAGTGATCCGTCTCAGTAATATTATTTTATATCATAATTGGGGTCATCGCACTCATACATGGCATAGACATGGCACGGCGTTTCTACTTTGAAAACTATACGCTGTAAGCGCGCCGTCCGCACGCTGGCAGCGCGCTTACAACCTTTTTGTATTGACGTTACAAAATATATCATACGACATAAGATTTAATGTTCAAAATTAAATGACCGTAAGAAAAAAAAATACGTGTCTAATATTCCAAAATAATCTACAAGACTGTCATTAAAATAAAAATTCGTCCCTTCTCCCTACCCTAAAAATCTAGGGAGGCCTTTGCCCTGCAGTGGGACGACCATGGCTGAAAATCAAATAAACAAAATAACCTATTAAACAATTTTCCGCCTTAAAATAACCTATTAAACAATTTTCGGCCTTAAAAAAAAGACCTTAATACGGACATGGAAACTGCAATCAAAAATCACTTGAAACGCCACCGAACCTGACATTGACAACCAGAGGCTATAAAAAAAGATATTCAAAGGTCTCAAGACTCAGTTTATGGCCGCAGCCGGCTACGTAGGAATCTTTATAGCCGTTTTATAGCCTATCGTTTTCACACACGCATCCATGCATCGCTTACTTAGGAGTAGGTTTGGCCCGCTACTTTGTTCGTGTAGGCAGATTTTTTTTTGTCTTGGTACACTAGAATTTCTCTTGTCATGGGTGTGGGTGTCACATTACACTCCAACAATTTTTGGATCAGTAGCTGGTTGCCCACTGCGTCAATCGTGCAGTCACTTCTGGGTGTTAAAAACTATGCCCAGGCTTATCAGCTATAAAACAGAAAAAGTTTCATCAAAATTCGTTTGTCAGTTCTGATGATGAGCGTGTGCAAACAGACATACAATATTTTTTTCTGTAAATTCTGTATTACGATTTTCATTCCCTACTTTTACCTATTTTTGTTTTATTAAAAAATATGATGTACAGACATACGATTTTTACTTTTTTCTTATAAGTGAAGCCACACGCCTCTAACCCTCTAACTTTCATCAAAATAATGACTTGTCAAATTTTATTTATTACCCATAAAATATGGGTTAACTGTAATTTGGCGTTTTGATTCTTAATGCTTGGGGTTTTTTTATAGTTGCAGATGAATTTATGGGTAGGGTTTAATGTTTTTATTTTGTTTCTTGTTTGGGTAAAAATAGTATTATTGTATTAATATGGGCTTTCGTTGCCTGATGTAAATTCAAATGAATAAATAAATGGGACGCCAATTGTTACGAATCTTACATATCTCTTTCGCTGTCATCAGTCTTTTCATGCATGCTCGTTGGTTAAGGGTACTTTTAATTTGGCCGTTCTTTGATATATCTTCTCTTTAATATATTATTAATCTAGGGCGTCCTCTACCGTTGGCCCCATTCATATCCACCTTGTATATTTATTATTTATTTTTATTCTCTCCATATATTTGTTTGAAAGATTTCTATGAATTTGTTTGATGGCAGTTTTAGAACAATTAATTTGAAAAATTCATGCATTTATGATAGCAAACACAGAAACGTTTATACAAACGCAATTTAACTAGAAATATTACGTGTTTGAATTCCAAATATTGTGTGATGAAATGTTTGACTAAAGTTTAAAACTGCTATGAATATTAAAAGTGTATAAAAATATGGTATTTGTGAGTTAGGTTTTCCCGTGAAAAATAAATATGGAATAGTTTTCATGCTGACATGTTGAAACCAGTATGTTACTAATCTGATTGCTGTGTTTGTATATTTTTGTGGTTTGCTACCATTTATTAGCTATTGATATATATTTTTTTCATTTCCCGACTCGCTAGTAAAATGGATGTAATGCCTTAGTGCAGTACATAGTTGCTCTCTCTTTTGCGTCTGTTCCAAAATCGAAGCGAGAGAGAGCTACTAAATACTCGTTACTTGACAAAATACTAGCGTAATGCAAACACTGAATGAGAGCAATAGCTAGTCAAGTCTTTTGAAGAAGAATTCAATTTTATTTTTTTCAGTTTCTAAAAAGATTTTCCCCAATAATTGTTTGTTTGCCATGTATAAATCAAAGCCAAAGTTAAAGTCAAAGTCAACTTCAAAGCCCTGCACTAGCAGTGCTAAATTTCTTTGTTTAAAAGTAAAAAAAAACATAATGCTTAGATCATCCTTTTTTCATCCGTGATCATGTCGCTTGTAACAGTGCCGAAATATTGGAAACTCATAGAAAAAGAAAAACATGGTAAATATCCCGTTTCAAGTTCTAATACCAGCATAGTTCATCCTGTCAATCAAACCTATACACGTTACACAGAGCTCATGTAGTAACTGGAAGTATTACATTACATACACAAAGCAACTCCAATACCTCATTATAAACAAAATCAGCAATACTTTGTAAAGAACTCTTGCAAAGCAAAACAATAAAGAACTGCCCTTTTCTGATTCCAAAAAAAAAACAATATGAAAGTATCGTAATTTCTACCCATTAATTCACATTTAAGTCGAAAGTTCAACGTTTTTTTATTCAAAAACAAATAACTGGGAAGTCATTAAAAGTAGATCCTACCATATCCGACTGTTCGTTCTCTTAAAGTATTATAAAAAATTCTAAATAATAAAGAATGTTAATTTTAATCTCTATTCCGTAGTACGTTAAGTTGATTGTTCGTTGTACATCGTTTCCTTCTGGCTGACACTTTAAGTTTTCAAAGAAAACTATAAAAAGTAATATATTGTTGAAGTTTTGGTTTTAAAAATGGAATTGCGTACGTTGTTTCTTGTTGATGTCGCGTCGTAATATTTTTAAGAGTTTTTTTTTCTGTTTTATGGCAGTATTTTAAGTGTCATGTTTTATTTTTTTGCTTAAAAATATTAAGGGCGTGTTTTCTAATGCTTGATTTAGTTTCTGTAAGGAAAATATGTAAAATTGTCCGTCAATCAGACTAAAATAAAAAATCAAGCGTTATATAAACAGCCCTAAATATTTTTGTAAATGAAAAATATGTAAAAAATAATTTTCCTTGAAATTGTGTATGTCATTATTTTTTGTTTTTAAACAAATATTTGGACATGTTCACTTGTAATTTATATTTCAGATACGAAAGTAATAAAAACTGGGCGAAATAGAAAAAAAACTTTCAACTAATTTTTATTTTAAATAAACTGTGCATTTTATACAAAAAAGAACTTTAAGCCACACGCATATAGTAACGAGTTTAAAATACATAAAAAATCCATCCATTTTTCTGCTGTCTAATCTACCTCTGACGGCTTAGTATGAGTTTGTTTTACGTTTAACGAAATCGTTCAGCCCTCTGATTGGTTGGTTCATTTGCGCTCGCTCATACGGCAGCTTCAGAAAAAGTAGCGTTTGGCCCTCTCATTAGTTGGTTCATTCAAAGCGGCTCATATGACACTCGTAGAAAGAGAAGGACCAGTATTTTATGGTAAGGGTATATACCACCCAGTCATGCAACACATACTTTAGATTACTAAGAATATTCGCGAGCCGTATCGCTACAATTTTACGTAAGGTTACAATTTATATTTTTTTTTAGAGAACAGAGATTAAAGTTTCCTAAGAAAAGGAGGATCCTCTGACCAAGCGAGGTGATTATGCCTGACGAGCTTTCTGCCTAACTGTTGTTCGTTGGGATTTTCTAACCATTTACCATTCGCATGTAAACTTCATATGCACGATATAGGATTTATGACGTCTTCCGTTGATTTGCTCGACGATCGTCTATGTGCGACTTCTATCATCTGTCACTTGTCATGTGTTACCACAACTTATAGTTAATTGAAATGTTACAATTGAAGTAAAACTTTTGAATCCCAAAGAATCTATTGTTCAACTGTTTACCACTTGAATAAAGTTTCAAATAAGAATAATTGAAAACTGCCAGTACAAGAATAGAACGATAAACTTTCAAAAAATTGAATAAAGAAAACAAATCGAATTCTTACCGTATTTGAATTTGAAATTAGTTTTCTATTCATATTACTATCAATTGTAAATTAGGTACCAAATACATGAAAAATAGTGGCTAGACCAATATGATAGATGCCTTGGGAATTCTATTTTTCAAAGAAAATATTTCATCAGTACAAAGTCAAGTAAAAAAAGGATAAAATATTGCTTGAATTCTATTATATCGGTGTTCATTTGTTATTCATGATGGCTAGTTCGTTTAATGTCTTTCTTTACAACGTAGTCGATTATTTTGGTATTTTAAATCGTTGCTCTAGTTTATTCACTGTAGAGTTTTGCGTTTGACAAGGTTTTTTAAACGACTTTTTTAGGTGAACATTTTCTTGAACGAAACGTGATTGATTCTTTTCGATTTTTTGTTGACAAATGCTCAAAATTGATATCGCACTAAACTGCTATTTATTCTCCTAGTTAACTGCTAGTTTTTCTAGATTTTACATTTATAACTTCACGCCTTTTATCCCCTAATGGGTATACAGAGGTCAGAGGTGCACGGTACGGGACATAATACTTAAATTAAATTGTGTTATATTATAAGTCCCATGTAATAGGGGATGAGCCTATTGCCATATACTGGGCACAATTCCAGACTCCGTTCTAGAACTAAGAAATTTTCCAAAAACTGGAAAAATCTCAGTAGTACTTTACTCGAACCGAAAATCGAAGCCAATATTCTGATATTATTATAGAGACAGTCAAAATTCTTTTTCTCAATAAAAACATGTTACTACTGCAAAAATTTATCCCCTCAGATTTATCACTGGTGTAATATTTAGGCATGTTTTCGTTAAGACAGTGTAACCCTCCCCCCCCTCGCCACGCGTCATTAAGCTAATCGCCTGCTTAATCTAGTGTGTTTGTAGGTATTTTTTCCAACCTTCTGAGTAAACAATGTGCCTGTGTGTGTGTGTGTGTGTGTGTGTGTGTGTGTGTGTGTGTGAGTAAAGGCAGACGACATACGTCTCGTGTCGTGTTGTGACGCGCCAGAAACATTGGTTTTATACAATTCTTGTAAACATCTTGATCCGGATGTGGCGACACTCTGACAAGTGACAGATGACAGATGACACGACGAGCAAATCAACGGATGACATCATAAATATCCTGCATCGCACATACGAAGTTTACATGCAAATTAACACAGATATGCGTGAAAGTTCGGGTGTTCCCTGAACAGAGATTTAAGACGCCGGCTTCTATGCATGAAAGTGCGGGTTTTTGAGCTATCATATGTAGCTTTCAATCAATAAAAAATACATTATTATCAATAGACTGTTATTAATCCATTAAACACGGTTGAGTGTCCAACCGGTTGCCGAACATGTAGCGATTTTGATTCCCCCACGGAACAAATTGTTGTTACGGACCTGGGTGTCATGTTTATGTGAAATTGTTTGTTTGTAAACGCACTCACGACACGGGAGAAAATCATAGTTTGGTGGCATTGATTTTTTTTTAAAGAGAATATACATTTATACAATAGGCTCACCACCTATTACATGGGACTTATAAAATAAATGATGAAATGTGGATGTACATTGTATAGCGGCATTAATGTGCAGCTCTGCCTACCCCGTCGGAGATAAAAGGCGTGACGTTGCATAGAATATATTTAATTGTGCAATGAAACTAATATTGTCCTGTTACCCAACTCTCAGATCTCTTCAGCGACAGGTCATTTATAAATATTTCTTTTAAATAGCCACCAACATTTTTCACTCACCCAATTTCCAATTACCGAAAAAAAATAAAAAAGTTCAATGAAAAAAAAGTGAGTGTTTTAAGTAAAATTTTGTTGAAACATTTTTAGAAAATTCATTTACATAATTATTGCGATGTTCAAAAATATTGAGCTTCGGGTCGATGTTTTCGGTTGTACACAGAATCCATAATTAAAAAGTACTCGGAATTCTACCACGCCTTTTGATGTTTCAATATTTTATGCAACTATGAGAAAAAAGTAATGATTTTAACTAATAGGCATGCATATTTTTTATGTTACGTTATAAGCCGGTAAACGAGTTGACGGATCACCTGACGGAAAGCAATCGCTGACGCCCATGGACCCTCAAAGACTAGAGGCGTTGGGCCTCCGGTAACCTCACTCACAAAACGCAAACGTTGGTTCACGTCGGTTTTCTGTGATGTCGTGGTATCACTACGGTCAAATCGGCCCATTAGCCGACTAGTTACGCATTTATAAGCATGACTCTCTCACATTTGAAAGAAGCCAAAAGGTACCTAGCAACATACTTTTTTAGTCATGTCCCGTGTTAAACTCACTACTCAGCTTTAAAATAATTGTCAGTGATAATAATTGCGAGCGAAAAGGAACAAAACCTATTGTCAAATGATTACAAAAAAGAATAAACCGCAAAATATTTCAACAAAGACAAAACAGGAATCCACAACAGTTAATATACAAGATAAAATTATTATTTTTGACATACATACAGAACATGTAAGGAACAAAAGTAAAAATAAAAATTGACACTAACCCATGGGAATAAGATTCTGTACATGAAAACACCGTACAAATGACAAATAAGGCATATCAAGAAACAAAATTAGCGAACAGAAAAAATTAAGGCCATTTTTTGTTTTCTTTCTTCATACGACCATTTTGAATTCACCAAACATGTTGTTTGTATGATAGGGGGAAGCAAAAATGTGCTTTGTGCAGATTGTTTCTTTATCCCAATTCTTTTTTTAGAACGGAAAAATATTTAAATGCTACGTCCTTGTGGCATGGGCTAATTTTCGCATGGAAATTTTTGGGAGATTTTTACAAAATGTTTGTGTTTGAAATGGGAATTGTTTTGGTTAGTTTAGGTAGCTAGTATGAGATCTGTGTTGATTGTTGAATTCCATTTTTTTAAAAATAAAGGTTTTTTAATGTCAACATTTCTTTTCTGTGTGCAATAATCACGTGATCGCCCGATAAGCCTTTATAAGCGGAGATTGAGAGATTGAAAATGAAAATGTTAGGAGAAGTTGTAATATTTTTTATTTTTCTCAAAGAAATCTAGGTATGTATTTGTATGAATCTGTGGAAATCCCCAGACAATACATAGAAGGAATGATATTATTTATGTGTGGTAAATACCTACATTCCTAAAATATTTCTTCTATCATCAAAGGTATATGTTAGTATGGATCTACGGAGATCTCCACACAATACGTAGAAGGAATGACCTTAGATATGTATGATAGGTATATACAATACTTCTTCAACTATCAACAGAAAAAAATAAAACAAAAATTTTACAAGACTATAGAGAATGTTCAAACCTCTCAAGTACCAGAGCATCAGACAACTACGAAGCTATTTTAATCATCCATGATGTATTACTCGTCGGTATGCTTGAAACGAGACCTAAGTCCGAGTATTGGCAAGATCTTAGCCCTTAAGAAACTTCATTACTTAGACCAACACAAAGTTTATCAAATAGTTAAATGAAGAAAGTTTCGAACTAACATTACCTCGACCGTTATCATCGCTACTGATAGCTTCAATTTTATACACGATATTACTATTATTATTATTATTCATATGTTTGGGGTTAGTTTCTCTGTAAAATGGATTTCCAAGGTTATTTCGCGTTCTCTGCGTGCGCCTTAAAGAGTCATCAGACCACCACAAATGGGGCCCAGTAGGGCTGATGCCTGATCCGGAGCTGCGGACTACCTAGCGGGCTTACCAGGCTGCGGCTCAAACAGCAGGACTAGGAATAGGGTGGATTTTAGTCAGTAAGTGTCTGCTACTTACTCTCGTCTCGCCCAAGGCAGATGAAGTCATGGGATGATTTTACCCAATAAAGGTTGTTTATTATTATTCCTCTACTTCTTTTAAATCGCCAACCTACATTGAGCACGCGTGGTGGCTAATGCTTAAACCTTGTCCGTGTGAGAAGAGGCTTTTAGTCACAGTGGCTGCTGATGATGATTGTGATGTTTGTTTTGATGAATCACATGTCTGTCTGTCCAATCAAGATTGTCATGATAAACACAGCATGCAGCTATGCTAACCAATCCATGATCACTACTTTTACGACTCTGCGTTGCGGAACGCGTTATCGTTACAAAACGAATCGATTACTGTGAAACCAACTAATGAACGAAACCATCCATTTCAATAGCGTTGTTCTTAAGTCTCGATTATTTAACCCCAATATTGTTTAAACCAGAGTATATTTACTTAACTAAGTGTTCAGACTTTAATCCAAACAATACGGGCTAGGAACTATCGATAAAGGTTAAAATAAATAGAGCAACAGCTACATAGCTAATGTTTTGCGGACTATAATTGCTTTCGAGCAAAATTTATTCAGTATCGATAATTACGTGCCGTGAATCGAATAGAATTTTAATCGAGTCGGTCCGAAATAAATTTGTTAATTTTACGATTGTTGCTTGTTCGTGAATAATCGGACGGCGACCGAGGGTCGGGTATACGGTATTTGTAAAGGCTAGTTATATAACAATCGCGTAGATTTTTGAAAAACAGGTTTTTGTCAATTTTGTTCTGTCATGTGTAATCATACATAAAGAATTTAAGTGTGGTATAGCCACGCTTTGACACGAATTAGCCGGGTCAACCGGAGTGATACCACAGCCTTACTGAGAACTGACATGAAACAACGCTTACGTCGTGTTTCTTTGTGTGAGTGAGGTTACCGGAGGCCCAATTGACCCCCTTCCCAATCTTACCAATCCCTGATTCCCCAACAACCCTTACATTCCTAGCCCCCAAAAGGCGGGCAACGCACTTGTAATGCCTCTGGTGTTTCGGGTGACCATGGACAGCGGCGATTGCTTACCATTAGGTGATCTATCTGCTTGTTTACAGGCTTATACCATAAAAAAATGGTTTGCACGAAGCATCGAAATATATTCGTAGAAGCAAAACATAAATTCCCACTTCTTAGTGACTATTGGACTATTCAAGCCAATTATTAAGTACAACAAAAAATCATGACTTTATAATTAGAACTCACGGAAATTTGTACCTTAAAAGCACTGTGACTAATTACATTTTCCTAGTAAAGAAGCTTTTGCAGTAAATATAACAACATTCTTAGTAAAAAATTATAATCTGTTTCGGAAAATTTTGCTACAGTTTTGCAAAAATGTTGAGCGTTCCTCGCTTTTAAGGGTAAGATGCTTCGTGAAGTTTTAAAGTATTTCGTCTACATTCATGTTGTGGTGTAACGACTAAAGGTGGCTTTCTTGGAAGATATTTTATTCCCAGAAATTTTATTAATTCGTGGTCGCATTCGCGTTGAAAGATTTAAATATTTCTTTCTTGGTAAAGGAAAATTGGCAATGACTTTTATTAGTGTACAATAAAGATGACTAATTTTGATTTTAATGTCCGTCTTGTAGAATATTTTAAAATATTACACACGTATTTTTTACTATTTTAGGAAAACAAATACTTTCGAAGATATCTCGATTTGAAATATCGCGTGACGTCCCTTCTAGGTACATTTTATACACAGAAATGATGTATTTGCTGCCACTTCTAAACTTTGATTTGTTTTACCTAAGTATTGTTATCTTATATGACAAAAAAAAATACGTGTCTAATATTTTTTCAATACGTAACTGAGTGACTAAATAGATTTTAAATTTTCATACCACGTCATCATCCCTATTAGATATTCCTTACGTAGATAATTTAACTTTGTCCGTACAAAATCAATCTTTATTTTTGTATACCAAATAATTCTGCAGACTGTACAATATATAAAATATTGCAATTTATATTACAATGATATGAATGCCTAAGCCATGAATTTAAATTGAACGAGTAAAATCCACAAATTTAAAATTGCAGCAGCCATTTTTAATTAAATTCTATCATTTAGTGCTTCAAAGCCGAAAATGTTTGAACGCATCAAAATAATTATGATTAAAATTTTACCTTTCACATTTCATGACGCAAATATTTATGAACGAATTTTTAATTCATGCATGTAAAATTTCTAAAAAAAAGTAAATCTATTTGGTTTACTTTTTTAGGTCATATTTAATGAAACAGTTTCGACAGCAGTCGGTTAAACCGTTGACGTATAACTCAAACATAAATCACGCTACATTAAAAAATAAATCATCCATTTCAACCAAAATACGACATGTTAATCAGAACGCCGTACATGTCAATGCAGGGTTGACATTCACACCTGAATTTCCGCGTTAATTAGGGCTTGCAAAATTTAACCTCGTTACCTCGTTACTGTATGCTCACGGCTTTACCGTTTATCAACTTTGGACAACCCTATTTCAACGCTTATCATGAAGTTTAAAATTTAACCAAGTTTTTATTACTTTCTGTTTCCATCCTAACTATATGTAACTATAACTATATAATATGTAAATAGGTTTATTTACATTGTACATAGATAGAGGAATTGTAGTTAGTTATTGAAACTTTGGGGAGATAGCGATGGTCTGTTATCTTTTCTGTTTTGGTTATCCAACAAATTGGATGGTCCGTGTAATTTGTACGGCCGATAGCTGTTTCTAGGAATGTTTTGCTTTAATCTGTGATTGTTAATTGATCATTTATCGGTTGGGGAACAATGTTTCAAGGTTGTTCTGATTGGTTGCCGTTTAAATCAGCATTTACATTTGATTTGATTTGATTTTGAGTTTCGTTGTTGAGACCATTTTGGACATTTTCGTGTATGTTAAACAACGTGTAGACAATTTTAGCTACAGCGTGTTGACAATGTGTAGAGTGGTTTTATTTTTAAGTCTCATTGTGATTTATGAATACGATTTTTTCTATGACGATCAATTGTGAAAGGAAAGAATAAAGTTTTCTTAGAAAATTCTTATCGTTTCGATTGTTAAAGCTGATACTTTTGGCTCTCTCGTAATATCGATTCTTAGAAAAATGTTGATATTTCTATTACTTACTACATTTATAACTAAGTACTGTGAATGGAATGATGGTAAATAAAATTGTGTTATTTTCGAAATAGAAAAATTGTATTATGTTTTTCTTTTTACTTTTGTTTCCTGACAGTAATGCTATGTTCGATTTTTAAGTATCTAATTGTAATTAATTGATTGTATACAAATATGTTGAAAAATGGAACGGGGTCAATGGACTCATATTATTTATATATTGTCTACCAGCCAAACCCTTGAGTGATACAGAGACCAACCAATAATAGGAGCATAAAGCAAGCGAGTTAAGAAAAGCTTAAAGACGCAAAATGTTATGTTCACAAGAAAAAAATACTGTTATACCAATTTGAGATCTAGCACTTTAACATCTTTCTTTACTCCAAAGTAATTCTAACTCGTGCCAGAAAACTGATGTATTAAACACTCCCGAGGGAACGGAGTAACCTGAGCAGAAACTTATTCTTGAACATACCTTATTTCATTTAAATATTTCAACCATTTATAACTGCCAATATCTTTATATGTTTGCCCAAGTCATCACAACGTTTTCGCATTAATTTTTATTCCAAATCCTTGCGAACGGGGTTTAAGTTAGTCCCGTTTATAAACCGAGTGAAATATACTTCAAACATCCATTTTTTCTTGGCCTTTGTCTTCATTTCTTTTGTTCTCCCAAACAGTTCATTTAAGACTGGTCTTTCTCCATTGATATTTCAACAATTTGTTATTTTTATAAGATTGAATTCTGTAGAGGAGTTTTCTTGGATCGTTTCTAGATTAGCCATTTGAGGCGAGCTAAATTCTGTTCCCGGTACTAATTTAAATTCATGCCAAAATTTTTCTTTAAGAGATTTTTCTATTTAAATACCTAACTGACTTTTTAAAGCCGTTTGGTAAGAATGTGATCAAGTTTTGTTTGAGCTTCTTTTGTTTTACCGGTATATTGTCCCATTGAAGAGCTCTATAAAACCAAATGACTATACTATTTACCTAAAGTACCTAAACTAGTGGAGTTTCATGCTAGAGATTGGCAAAAACAATTTCTTTGTAATTGATAATGTAAAATTATCTTGTGCGACTTAACTACTATACGTAAATATTCCATTATATGACTTGAATTGTTTCAATAAGTGCGTAAATATTGTATGATACGACTTGACTAGTTTCAAGTCACGGCAGGAGCCTATAGTTATTGAGATGCAACTATTGGCTGGAGGGTAGTAAAGCTAACTCATCGAACATTTGTCTGAGTTAACCATTTCTTTTAACACTTATTTTATGTATAGATGAACCTTATGAATAAGCATGTTGTTGTTACTATTATTTTTCAAGTTTGAACTCTATGTATAAGCATATAAAATATAATTTGGTTTATATTTCAACATCACTATCTCCCAAACTATAACGTAATATAAAAATCAATGTAATAAATAATGGTGTCAATAAAATTATTTATTATTTAATTATTTGGTTTTATTGTATTGTTCCCTAAAGATTAATAATTAGATTCTTTAATCAGCTCATAGGATAAGGAAACCAGTAAAAGAGCAGACGGAACACCTAATGGTAAGCAATCACCGCCACCCATGGACGCCCAAAACACCAGAGGCGGTACAAGTGCATTACTGGTTTTGAGAGTAAGGAATTTGAGGGTTCTTAGGGAATGGGGAATCGGGAAGGGGGTAATTGGGCCTCTGGTAACCTCACTCACAAACGAAATACAAAGCGAGCGTTGATTCATGTCGGTTTTCTGAGAGGCCATGGTATCAGTCCGGTCGAGCCGGCCCATTCGTGCCGAAAAATGGCTCTCCCACACTTTAATATGGTAAGTTGTTGGTAGAGTAGAGATACAGGTAGTAACGACCATAATCTAACAAATATGTTATAAGAGTAAGTTCCATTTAATAAGAGATCAAGGGACCTTAGTACGACTTTGCTTTTCGTATAACGAGATCAAAACGAGAGCGCGTTCGGGACTCTGATTGGCCTGCTCCAATGAACTAACCAATCACAGCGTCGAAAATCCTAGTTTTGATCTTGTTAAACGTAAAGCAAAATACCAAGACCCCAGCCTATTGTCATCTATGCTATCAGTCACAAATATAGAGACAATACCGTCGCTCCTGACGCGTACTTTCCTGACGCTCCAACTCCAGAACGCACGAATCGATTTCCACGGTTTTGCATAGTAGTAATAGGTCTGGGATTCCGTGAGGTAAGCAAAGAAAATTCGGGAAATATTCAAGAAAAAAGCAGGAAAACAGGAAAAATAATTGGTGGCTAAACTGAGTTCGCTGGGTTCGCTAGTATATTATATATTAAAATATAGTATACATTAAAAATTATTACAATGGCGTAATCGGTGTACATACAAAGAAAAAACAAAACATACCGGCCGAATTGAGAACCTCCTCCTTTTTGGAAGTTGGTTAAAAATTAAACAGTATATAAGTATATAAACGAAAAATATTTCGCCATTTCATGACTAAGTTGAAACTTGCTACAACTTGTAAACGAGGCGATTTTTGTTCGAAACTTTTTAATCCACAACTCGGTGTCTCGGAGAGTTCAACTAAATGCGATTACAATTTTACACTTCGCCAAACTATATTGCTATGCATTCTCTTTGTGAATTTTAGTTACAAAGTGATGCCTTTGTACCTTTTATTTAAAATGAAATAGGTTTAATGTAGGTACAACTAATATTTTACGACTACTTTGTCTAAAGTTTAATTTATTGGTCAGCTAAAATAGTATTGTAGTTCTGACAAATTATTCTACTATCCCAAATTTGATTGCATGGTTGGTGCGGTGGCTGGACAACCGACTACACCCGCTACACGTTGCACGGCATAATTTTGACAACCGACTGCAGCGCAAGGCGTTGCACGTTCGATTCCCGCATCAACTTTGTGTGATCCACTAATTGTTGTTTCAGGTGTCATGTGTACGTGAACTTGTATGTTTGTACGCACCCAGGAGAAAAGAAGGCACACAGGAGAAAATTCTAGTATGGGGCAATGTTTTTTTAAACAAAATAAAACGAAAGAAAACAAGATATATAATCAGATTAATCAGTATAAATATTTTTATAGGTACACAACACAAATTAATGATTTTTATCAAAAACCCAGACAATTAAATTTAAACCCCACTGCTTAAGGTGGCTTAAAATAACTCGTTTGAAAGAAAATTTCAGTTGATTACAGCTAACAATACCTGACAAAGAAAAATCCTTTTTTGTTATTTTATAAAATTAAGAAAGAGCGAGAGGTGTTTTAGTTTTTATTTTAATTTAGGCAATTAATCAGAGAGGTTTTGTCTTATTTATTAGAATATAAATTAAGTTTTTAAGTTAAATTATTTCTAGTCATTTTTAACATGCTATACTTAATTTAATACTAAGGGTGAGTTAACTAATAACTAGTACTAATGTTCTAGACTTGTTAGTGTATTAGGTATATTTATAAGCTCGTTTTATTTATTTTTGTGCACATATCTTCTCCTTATCTATTTTTTATTAATATTCCATCCAAAGGTTGTCTGGAAGAAATCACTATTGTGTGATAAGACCGCCCATTGTACGCATACTACTAAAAATGTATGTAACCTAGGCTACTTTAATGTGTACAATAAAGCATATATAAATAAAATAAATAAATTATGTAAAAATAAGTCTCTATGATTTAATATAAATGAGTGTAATAAATAATTTAATGAGTCACATTGGTGCTTGCGAAGTTTATAAAAAAAAATCGTAATCGATAAATTGACTTTGATACCACATAATACTACAAAATATTTTCGTATTTTTTTAATAATATTGCCCTATACTAAGATTTTCTCCTGTCTCGTGGAGTGGATTTCAGCAATAGGACAGTTACATATTGATAATGATGATGATGATATCGATGAGAAAATAAAGGTGAGATTTACATTAAAATAAAGTCACAAGAATATGAAAATTACATGCAGCACGTTTTCGATTACATTTAAAATCTGTCTCGCTAGCGCTGTGTGCTCGCACGTCATGTTTTCAATTACAATTTTCATAAAAATAAACATTGTGTAAAAATGACAAATGCAGTTGCGTCGTGCGTTATACAACGGGTAGCATTCATATAATACAGTCGGTAGCATTTTGTATACACATGGTAGCATTCGACCGAATTATATTTTCAGGATCTATGTAATGTAGTGGAGTATTTTTTATCCAGTTTTCAAAGGTTTTACTTATTTCGTAGATTATTTTGCCTGTCGCAGTCTTGTTAGTGAAGTGATCACAAGTTCATATATAGAATAGAATCAGGCATTACTTTTCGGAAATCCATGCTACTATAAGCGGAATGAAAACTAAAATTCTATTGAATTGTTAGGTGTCACAGGATCAATTTTGAGGTTAAAGCAAAATAAATTTAGTTTATTTAAAAATGAAGCATCGGAAAGGACATTGTGTAGTAAGAAACCGACCCTAAGAGGTCTGTTCATATCTGACGGAACATGCGTAGCGTACTATCGGTCGCGTAACGCCAGAACAGACAAATATATAGAAAAACAATTGACTATTCACACTCAACCGATGACACGTCAGTACTACTGATGATACGCTCGACGTATTTTACGTTAGATATGAACCGACTTTTAACCCATTGTACGCCGTGGTGGTTACCGGTGACCGACGTTAGCGGAGGATTTACCTTCAACAGTTTTCTATTAGCAGTCAAGTTTAATCAACCAAAAATTTTGTGGAACGGTATTTTAACTCTACTCAGTGTATACATGCTACACATTGTATTCTAAAATACCTACTTCCCAAGCAAAATGCACTACACTTCAAGCTGTGGGCGCTATTTGGTGTAGCGATTAATCCATGCAAATTTGCCTCTATATCGTCTATTGTTTTCGAATAGACTAGTTCAAGAGTATTCCCAAAAACATTATCCTGATAGCTCTACTATATGACGAGCTTTTGAAGGAAAGTGGGTTATAGAAATGATTTTGACGTTGTATTTAGAATGTGTTTGTGTTACCAATTGTATTTTCTTAATAAGCTATTTATTTTACGATGTGCATTTTCATGGTTTTATGCAATTGGCATGGCTCGATTAAATGGGAGGCATTGGTATGCCTGGTACATGCATGATGAATAGCTCCTCATGCTTGACAGTGCGGGTAAAAAACCTATCAACGGAAAGTACCAATTCTTTCAAGTATTTTTTTTCAAGTTTTAGGTGTATGTACTTTCAAAGATTATTTAGATAATACTGACAAACGATGAAGGAAAACTTTGAGAGGAAACCTGGGCTTATTATTTCTGATTAGTTTGAAATCGCCAACCCACATTGAGCAAGCGTGGTGATTAATGCTCAAATCTGCTCCGTGTGAGAAGAGGCTATGGTCAACAGTAGCCATTAATAGGCTGTTGATAATGATTTGTCAAATCTAGTAAACGAATACTTAGTAATTAATAAAAAGCTATGTATAAAAAAAATAAAATCCTTATTCAGTACAGTATTAGAAAAAGAGTTCATTAGGAAATATTTACATTATAATTTATGGCTACTAATTGATGTCGTTGTTGACATCAATTATTGTGTTGTAAAGCATTGCAGTGAGATTTAATGGTTTTGACACGATTTATAGTTATTTAATTGACTCACATAACAATAGCAATTAAATCGCAGTTTTGAAATAAATGACATTTGCATTCAATAAGGCGGAAATAATTTCAATGTATTTAATATTTAGGTTGGATTTTGAGAATTGTATTTATGTCAGATTAATTCGTAATTATTTCTATGAATTATGTACATAGTTATTAAGGGTGTGTTTCCAATGACAATTTAAATTATTTTTTAATATAACTGATGGATTATTTTAATGTATTTTGTATACGAAATATTCATATTCGTTAAGCTAGTAGAAACTTAATTAGAAATATTGAAAATCATTTAATTATTAGATATGTTATCAGCTTACTAACGTAACTATTTCTCGAGGATCTCGACTAGCTTCATGCTATGCTAGAGGCTCATATTCATGAGCAGCATTCCGCGTCACACGACGCGGCGTGACACAGTTACGTTAAATAGTTACAGATGAACAGTTATTTGAGTAAGCCGATAACATAATAATTAATTTAGTATGTCTTATGAAAGTTATAATAAAAAGAAAAAGCATTTAATAATTCTGTAATTTGCTCAGAAATATCATTTGTGATCAATCAATACGACAAAATGTTAGGAATAGATTATGTTTATTCACGTGCCGATGACATGTTTAATTTTTTATTAAAAACATGTATGTCTTTTCCGTCATTTATCATACCGTACAATTAATATTAACTATTGGGTTAAAGGATTGATATTTATGTCACTTCATAAATTTATTCATCAGGTACAATAATAAATATGTGAAAATAATAAATACATGAAATAAAGCTTAAGCCTTGTATACACTGTTACAATATGTGACACGCAACATGCTGCATCGTTGAACGCTACGTGTTTTGTTTTGAGGGGGGAAAATCATCAATTACTTCTCTCGCCTTGGGTGAGGTAAGAAGGAGTGTCAGACTCTTACGCTGCGCACTCAGAGTCATTTAATGGTTACTTAACCCAGTCCTTAGCAATTGTTTTCCATACAAAATCGTTACTAAAGAATAATTTAAGTAAGCATTAAATGACTCTGAGTGTGGCAGTTAGTGACTAAAAACCACCGTTCTTACTCCCGCTTTTCGATCCGGAGCCACGGTAAACCCGCTAGGTAGTCCGCAGCTCCGGATCAAGCATCTGCCGTACTGGGCCCCATCTATGGTGGTCTGATGGTTCTTTAATGTTGCGCGTACATTATTGCCCTGTATAAACGAGGCTTTATTATCAAATTGTTTGTTATACATTACATAATAATGTTATAAATTGAAATGAATATTTAATATCTGTCAACGAAATATCGAGAGATGTCATTTGCAATGTAATTATAGCGCTATATGTACATAAATTAAAGGGTTTGTAGATTAATTATATTAATGTGATGGATGATAAATCTATACTCATATTATAAAGCTGAAGAGTTTGTTTGAACGCGCTTATCTCTGGAAATACTGGTCCGATTTGAATAATTCTATTTATTTTTTTGTTCTGTTTTGTATAGTGCATACTATACAACACAGAACAAATAATTAATTAATTAATTAATACAAAAGTGGGTAAACAACTTAAGTATAAATACAAAAGTAATTCACGCCTTTGTTCTTTACGCCTAAACCATTGTACCGATTTGAATATTTTTTTTCATGTTGTATGTCCTTTTGTTTTGTTTGGCTGCGATCAAAAGGAGCCGATAGTGGGTAAACCTGCGCGGAAGCGGCTGGCAATAGTATATATTAGCATATAAGAGCATAAATTATTTGTGCTTGCAAAAATCAAGACGAATTACGAGATAATGGAGTGTGTATGTGCAGATAGCCAAGCTATGCGATGGGCAAGTGGGTCTGTTTAATTAAAACGCAAAAGATTTTCAATATTGAAATGATAATAACTTAAGACAGAAGGTTCCTAAGTAGGGACTAAATAAATTAACGGACTTGGTAATAAAACGGATCTGACAACTTTTTACAGTAGAAAAACTGAGTTGCGAGACATTTTTTGATGGGATTTAGTAGTAGTAACTAGTAGGTTCTTTTTTCATGGAATAAGGGGTAAATGAGCAGACGGATCACCCGGATGGTAAATGAACAGCGTCGCCCTTGGACACCCGCAACACCAAAGGAGTCACAGCCGCGTTGCAAGACTTTCAAAAAGGTTCTTATTAATTTCCAAAAAAAAAACACAATCTAGGTTCATAGCACTAAGGTTTACTATTACCGACATTTAGTCAAGAACATTATAACTAGGTATATTTCTGCCCATCCCCTAAGGATATACAAGCATAATGTTATGTAAAACATGTACGGTAGTTGGCGAAGCAAGTTCGCGGAGTAATATCAAATTAATCTGTCCTTTGTAGTCACCAGCACCTCAAAATACCCTCAAAAACCAAACTGATTAAAGGATTTTCAACTGTAATGCTAAAGTTGAATAAGGTTGAAAGTTGGGTGAGGGAATGGTGTAGTTTTACATGCTGGTGTCTGCTTAGTAGTATGGTTTACATTTTAGCTCAGAGTTGGCAAGCTGCCTCGGACGTTTTTGGTCATAGCAAGGAGCTTTTCGTTTATGAGATGTATGGCTTTAAAATTCTTTTGTTGTTCAGTTTATAAGTGTTAATATTTTAGAGAAATAAACGTTGGTAGTGGTCATTACACGACAACTTAGTTATTTTGGTTCATTATAAGGTATTATCTAGTAAAAGATGTACGGGTTTTAGTGTGCTTTTCCACCAGAGATGTGCTATGTAGCTATGATACGAAGATGTAATAACTAAGCTGTGAAACTATATGATCGTTTCCACTGATACTAGACTATGTAATTGTGCGCAGAGAAGATACGCAGCACAAGTATGCGATGTATCGATAGTCCATCCATAGCACATATCCATAGCACCCATCTTTCAATACAAAAGGATATAGCTTAGTTCAATCTGTTTTCAGCAGTACTAAACTATGTGTACCAATGAATATAATTGGTGGTGCTTCCACCAATCAATGGCATCCACAGCAACGTAGCGTAGCACATCTCTGATGAAAAAGCGCCCTCAATTGATAATTCCTATGACTTACACATCTGTGAAAAAATGTCGAAAATCTGCCAAATCAATTTTCAACCGTAATACAAAACATTTACTATGACATAAATAGAATTTTCGCCTGTAATACTTCTGAACCAACACAATCCGTCAAACGGATTTCACAGAATACGAGTAGACTACGTTGTCCTGCATTTCTACCGAAACCTATGTAAATAATAAGATACAGACCATCTCCTGACCCAAATACGGACGGACTAAGAAAACGTTGATTGAATTTGTCTACACATGATAAACGTATTTGCTCAATGCTACCTCCTGTGTAGGGGTTCTTTTTTTATTAGAGTGTGTGGCATTTCTGGGTATTTTCTTGTCATGAGATGTAGGACAAATGAGTTGATGAATTACCTGATGGTAAGCACTCAGTTCTGTGCTTGGATATTCTAATACCAGAAGAGGTGAGTTATAAGTTAGTTATAGTTAATTAATAATTTTTTGTCTGCTTCAATCAGTGGCTTCATTAAGTGTGGGAGAACCATGGTCCACAATGAACCATTCACTCAGTGGAGTGACTCCACGACCTCATGGAAATAACTCTTGCGATGTATTTCGGCGTACAAGTGAAGTTACCGGAGGACCAATTACCCTCCTCCACAATCCCCGATTTCCCAAAACCCCTCAAATTTCTAGCCCCTAAAAGGCCGGCAATGCACTTGTAAACCTCTGGTATTTCGGGTGTCCATGGGCGGTGGCGATTACTTATTATTTAGTGATCGTTGGTTCGTTTACTGGCTTATACCAAACAAAAATGCAATGTCTAGTTTGTATTTAATAACTTTTAACAACGCTCCAAAGCAACAAACAATAGAAAAAATCGCACTAAAACTATTTTACCGCAATATCGTCCTAATTTGAGTAAGAAGTTCAAGATTCAGTCTCAGAAACAGTAGTAGTTCCATTTAATATTCACACATCCATTCTCAGAAGACCTAATATACCCAACACAATGACATAATACATCAGACAAACTCATTATATCATCCCGAATTCTCCACATCTGATTAGAATAGACTTTCGCATTTACAATATGAGTGTAGACAGATATAAATCTATGTCTCGGCGCCACCGAGCCCAAACAATATGTTACAATGTTTATCTTATTTGTTACAAAGGTTCCCGCTGTGTAACCAGTTTTAGGATAAGGGTAGAACGTTACAATTATTTTCAAGGTCTCATTTTAAAAGGGTAGGTGTACACTATCGATTTTTTCAAGGTCAACTGTTGGTTTGGTGGTTTTTGTGTACTAAACGATTATTTTTTTTAACTTTTTTTGCCCACATTCCTTTTGTGTTCTGCTTTTGTTGGTGGGTTTTGCATACTAAACATGTTTTTTAAACGTTGTCCCACATTAGAATTTTCTCCTGTGTCGTGGTTGCGTTTATAAACATACAAGTTCACATACACATCCAGACCTGAAATAACTTTTTATGGGTCACACAAAGAGTTGTTCCATGCGGGAATCGAACCCGCTATACGTTGTGCTGCTGTCGGTTGACCAACCATCGCGCCAACCATGCAGTCGAATGTGATAGTCTCGTTCGTAAATAAATTATTATGAGTGCAGTTTCTGATATACCTATATACTGGATTTAAATGCTATAATTTTTGTCTAAACTTTTGGAGATAAAAAGAGGATTGCGACTGTCACATTTATAGGCTTATGTCGAAAATACAAACATTTTATAAATAAAATCTACACAAAAAACAAATAGTTTCTATTTTTTAAGTTAACCTTGAGATTTCATCTGAAATTCAATTCGAAAAAAGCTTCGATTGTCAGCGAAAATATCATTGACACAGGTCTCGATTGAACGGATAAAGGTTGTCGCAAACGAAATTGGTTCATACCGATTGTTGGTTGTAGACTTAAAAATGTCAATTGGACGACTCTATAATATTTTTTCCGAAATTTCGGTTTCATTTTAGAATCCCGTGTGGAGAAAATTATTACAGGGCTTTCTTGGTTTCGATAATTTTCAATAATAAATAGCACGGAGTTTGAAATTGTGTCCGGTGGTGTAATTTTTTATGATACAAGCCGACTTATCACCTGAAGGTAAGCAATCGCCGCCACCCAGGGACACTTGAAACATCAGAGGTGTTACAAGTGGGTTGCCAGCCAAATTATGCCGTGTTATGGCAATAGGCTTACCTTTATTACAAAGAACTCATTTAACTGGTAAAAAAATTAATGTTGTGTTTTAAAATATTTATTTGTATCTCAGCCTATCCTTGTCTATCTGAGGAGATTAGAAGAAGAGAAGATACAAGACACTAAACATCCAAAAATCATGAAAAGCCAACACAACACAACATCACCTTTCCAACATCAAGAAATCGACAGTGCACGAAATCAAAATAAAAAATTGACGACCGCATTCGGGTAGCTTCAGCTTACATCACGCCATCCACAAATGACGAATTCACTCAGCAATTTTATTGGCACATAGAAATATGAGGGCAATATATTCTGGTTATCTCGGCGATGTCGTGACGTAACGTAATGTTACGTATTCTGTTAGTAAGGTTCAAAGTCTTTGTGTTTTAGAATGCGACGAGGATGTGTAAATAACAAAGACTAGGTATTTTATGTTGGTTTACTTGCGTATTGTGAGCGTTAAAGGAAGTATGCGTTGTATTGTTGTTTTGTTAGTCTTGTAAAGAAGTCAGTTAAGAACATCAGTTGTAAGAAAGATAAGAATTTATAATAAATGTTGGAGAGCCAGGCTTCGGCATGAATGAGCTGGTTCCACCGGAATGATACCACGGCTTCACAGAAAACCGACGTGAAACAACGCTTGCATTACGTTTCGTTGTGTGAGTGAGGATACTGGCCCTCCCTCCCCAATGTTCCCAATCCTCGATTTCCCAACAATCCTTAAATTCCTAACCCCCAAAATCCTGGCAACGCGCTTATAACGCCTTTAGTGTTTCGCGCGTTCATAGTCGGCGGCGATTCCCGATTACTAATTATATCATCAGGTGATCCGTCTGCTCGTATACCGGCTTATACCGTAAAAAACTTCAACCCCACGAGAAAACTCATAATGCATCAATGATCTTTATGCTACTGTATAGGGATGTGCTCAAGAGAACGATACATTTTAAATATGCCATCGTTTTATGCATGGACATCAGTCGACGTAGATGTATCGGCTGACAACCATGTTGATATTAAAGAATATTATATTCTTTAGTAAGATATTTTTATTGGGTCCGCAGACCCAAACGACCTGCCTTAAATGTCGAATCTGAAATAACATATGTATCTATAAATATTTTAAAATCACACTAATCATACTAATATTGTAAAAGTGTTTGTTTGTTTGGATGTTTTTCCATCAATCGCGCTGAAACTACGTAATGGATTTTGATGAAATTTGGTATAAAGTGTCCTATCACCCAAGTCAGCTTATACCAGACTAAGCTTAGACTTATGAGCTGACTTGGGTGAAATAATACTTTTTATTGCACGGAATGCGGGCGAAGCCACTGACAGAAGCTAGTAAATGAATAAACCAAACAGAACCTTAATAAACACTCTAAAGCACCCGAATAAGTATTCAGCACACATCTTCAAACATAATTCTATTTAATCCGCCATTTTGTCCAGTGCAACACACAGAGACGTTCAAAAAGAGAGAGACGTATCCCAAATAAAATTTTGCGAATTTTGTCGTCACCTCGAATAAGGAGACACTCCTAAAAGATGCATTTTGTACCTAAGTAGCAAGCTGAAGTAGGTTGTAGTAAATCGAATTTAGATTTCAGAATGTCTATGTGTAGAGTTTGATATCCGTCCTACGTTTTGAATTTATTCACAGGGGTGTCCGTAAAAGTGGGTGTTTAAATTGTATTGTAAAAATATGTTATGTGCTGTAGTGAATGTTAAATGTAGTGATTTCGAAACAAAACTCGACCGAAGTGATACCACGGCTTCACAGAAAACCGACGTGAAGCAACGCTTGCGTTATGTTCTGTTGTGTGACTGAGGTTACCGGAGGCCCTTTTCCAATCCGCGATTTCCCAACAAACCTTAAATTACTAAAGGCCGGCAACGCACTTGCCTCTGTTGTTTCTAGTTTCCATGGGCGGCAGCGATTGCTTACCATCAGGTGATCCGTTTGTTCGTTTACGGGCTCATAACATTAAAAAAACAAAATATGATTACCAGTGGTGATGTATGTTTAAATTGATCGGTTCTAGTACTCGTTCGTTTAAGTTTAAATTTAAAAATATTAATCAGCAAAACGATTTATTTACTATGGATAATGGATAAATTGACGTTCCACTTAAAAAAGTTTCCATACCACAACAAATTTACTCACACACACACACACACACACAAATTAACCCAACACCGATATCAAAACAAAACAAGACAGCCACCCACAGCAACAACCCTCAACTTAACCCTACAAAACACGTTTGAATTCTCAAAATTCGTATTACATAGTAACCCTGTAAGCGTAAGGTGTTAGTTTTGGCCCCTTTTCTGGTCGAAAAATTCTTTAATTTCCGTAGGGACCAAGTCTTACCTACACAGATGGTATAAATCATACTAAGTTTCAAATTCATGTATGTATAGGATAGAGTAAGCTAAAATTTCTATTATAGATAACGATTATTCATATTAGTCTTGTGTTCTTAGGCAGATTAGGTTGTAGTACTTATACTTATATTTTGGGTTCAAGGTCATTGCTCTTGTGGCCTTAAGTTTTGTATTACTTGATATAAATTTTTTAAAGATGTTTGATCAAACTAATTTTGACCTACTCTAAAATTGGCATGTTTTTTTTAAAGAGAGATACTCTTACGAAGTTTTCTCTTGTCTTGAGCGAGGCGTGATGGAGTGTCAGAAGCTTACTGACTAAAAACCACGGAGTTCCTACTTCTGATTTTTACAGAGCCCCGATATCCTGCTAAGGAATCCGCAGCTCCGGAAAAGCTTACTCTTTGTCTTGTGTCATGGGTGCATTTAACCCGAGGTGTGCCGAAACGCAAATCTGAGTGAGGTGCAATGTATTTTCTGTTGTGTCTTACCTACCGACAATTAAGTGGTTAAAAACATATAAGTATATACTAACCCAAACGACTGCCACGCAACGTGTAGCGGTTTCGATTTCCGAACAGAGCATCTCTGTGTGTGATCCACAAATTGTTGTTTCGTGTCTCGGTATCAAGTGCTTGTAAACGCACCCATGATACATGAGAAAACAGTACTGTGAGGCAAAGTATCTAAAAAAAAGAAAATACCCAGACCAATGATTTGTAGATCACACAAAGAGTTGTTCCGTGCGATAACAAATGCGACACGTAGCGTAGCAGCCAGTTACTCAGATACAGCATCAAGCGAGCTATCTATATTAGATTTGAGACCCTTTCATCAACATAAACATCAATAGCCTTAACCCCTCTACTGTTAATTACTTACCATTAGGTGATCCGTCAGTTAGTTTTCCTCTCATCCCATGAAAACCAACAACTTTCCAACAATGTGTAATTTTCACAGGAAAACGGCGTGAAATATCACTTATGTTGTGTTTCGCCGTGTGAGTGAGGTTACCGGAGGCCGAACCCACGCCCCCCTCCCCTCCCAAAGCCCGGAAATGTACTTGTAGTTTTTTACTTGTACGTACTCCAAAATAATCCCTTTTTTAAAAGGGGGGGGAATCATACATTTATCTAATGCTCCCGCTTTGGGCGAGGCGAGAGGGAGTGTCAGACTCTTACTGACTACAAAACCACCCCGTTCCTACTCCTGCTTTTTGAGCTGAAGCCCCGGTAACTAGCTAGACAGTCTGCGGCTCCGGTCTCCAGCATCAGTCCTACTGGGTTCCATCTGTGGTGATCTGATAGCTGTTTAAGGGCACGCGGAACGCGACAGTGAATTACTCTCTATCAGGTAATCAGTCTACTAGTATCATAAAAAGACTGGTAAACAATAAGTTAGTCAACATAATATTTTCATACAAATAAGTGATATTCAAAAAGTTACTCTAAAGACTTCGCAGTAAAGGTGCGGTTATATTAACGTTTAATCTCGTTGCGGTTGGCAGGTCCTTTTACAGAGTTTAACTTTGTTGTACGTTTGAGTATGAATTGGAGAAGGCATCTTGAACAATTTTTTGAAGTAAGAATTACACAGGTAAACCTTTTTAAAGGTTTTGTTTATTAGGAAAATATAAGTTTCATTGTAAACTTGTACTGTATTACGTATGTGACTAACTTTTGTTATCTTTTTTTAAGCAAAAATGAGGTTTAAGATTTCCTTTATTACGGAATAGGGGGCAAACAAGTAAACGGCTCACCTGGTTAGCGATCATCGCCACCCATAGTCACCTGCAACACCAGAGAAGTCACAGGTGCGTTGCCGGCCTTTTAAAAAGGAATACTCTCTTTTCATGAAGGGTTGAAAGTCATATGGGTTCAGAAATGGTTATAAATTCGCAATACAAATGAAGCTTTCATTTACCAGACCACTAAATAAATAATTTTAAATTTCTAATTCGAAGTTCAACATGTTTAACTTCTTTACCTAACCTTATCAAATTCATACTCAAAGTTATTACCAAAAAGTATTTAATGTTTTGTCAACATTTCTGTTTTGCGGTAAAATATCACGCACACACACAGATACATTTACTTTTTGAAGGCATTAAAATTATGTTAGAAGTATGTGTTGGTGATAATGTACTGTTAACTCAGTTACTAGGATCTCAGTGAGAATAATAGGAAATGTTTATTAAGAGTTGTCTGTTTACTAATGGGCTAGCATGAGGGTGCTTTTCTACCAAAGATGTGCTATGTAGCTATGCGACGAAGATGTAATAGCAAAACTGTGAAACTAGTTCTAGTAAAAATTTAGCATGCTATGCTAAAAGAGGAGATGCCATAATGTGATTGTGCACTGTGACATAAAAAACGGCCTTGTTCAATGATATTATAAGTAAAAAGGTGTAGATAGGTTAAAAACGCTCAGAAAGTAGCACATTAAAATGTAGACAATTGGCTATATTGTTGTATTATAGGTGCTAAATGCAAAATAGAGAGGGACATAGTTTGTGACATTCTGCGCTACCCGTAAAATCACGCGTTTATGTTAAAGGGAAATCCAGTTAAGACATCACCTCTTTGTATTTGCTTCATGGTTATATCCAAGAACACACTGTATCCTTTGAAAAAAAAAATCATTTTTTTCCAAAACAGTTCAAAATCCCATATTAATAAGGTTTAAATTAAACTACACACCCAAAACAATATTACGATAATTCAAGCACAATCGAATAAATTACATTTAATTTTATCTCTCTTCGTTGAAAGACTTAAATCGTTTCATATATCATCATTAAAATTATAAATTGAACTCATATATTTAATATCGTGTATAAAGAGATTATTCCATCAACTAAAAATATCGGTTTACTCACGTAAATATACCGAGAAAAGCTCTACTAGTTTCGAGTTTTAATCACATACGATGCTTATAAGGAAGATTTCTTCTGAGTAAACCGTTATTAATTTTTAATTAATTTTAGTATATCTCATGGTAGATTATTCGAATCCCAAAAATAGTATTGTGGTTGTTATTATTAGAAAGAAAGGAAAGTGGCAGAAAGCGGGTTGGTGGCCAAACACAGAATAAATTACATTTAATTTTATCTCTCTTCGTTGAAAGACTTAAATCGTTTCATATATCATCATTAAAATTATAAATTGAACTCATATATTAAATATCGTGTATAAAATGGATTATTCCATCAACTAAAAATATCGGTTTACTTTTTCAAGGAGGTTTTAAGGGGGAAATATCATCCAATGACTTATCTAGTCTTGGACCAGAATGGTGATGGCAGAGAGAGAGAGTGTCAGGCCCTCGTTGACTAAAAACCACACCGTCCCTACTCCTATTTTTTGAGCCGGAGTTCCGATGATCCGTTAGGTAGTCCACAGTCAAGCCTAGAAATACCTTTTTATGGTAACTCATATTTGTAATGTTATTTGAAGCATTGCAATAGAAAGAAAAATTGTATGCATTGCCTGGAAAATGGACCAACATTAAGTAAAATAATTATCATGAAATAAAGAATTATTCGAACTACAAGGAAGTAAAGAATAAAACACTTAACAAGTCTTTTAGATGTAATTTTATGGGAACCATATAAATAAATATATTATTATATAGAATGTTTATCTTGGAATTCCTTTGTGTAGGATGACCACAGTTTTTCTTGTAGCGCGGACTTCCTTCACGAGACTCAGTAACAGCTGTGTGGCTCGATCGAAGTGAAACTTTGTCTTAAACTAAGATTTTCTTTTGTCGTTAGTGCTGTATCTATGTGTATTTAATAGAGTACTATATTTCAAGCATTTCTGTGTTAAAATGTAAGTTAGAGAGCAAGTGTTGATTATAAAATAGTATGTTCTTAACTTTGAAACTTGACAAGTACCAATGTGTTTTTTTTTCTGAGTTATATGTACCTTCTAAGAGTATTTCTACACCACTGACTCACGGTGAGGAAAGTCGGGCTTTTTATTTATAATTATAAGTTAAAAATCGCCAACCCATATAGCGCAAGCGGTGTTTAATGCTTGAACCTTCTCCGTGGGAGAAGACTGCATGTTGTAATACTAAGGACACAATTAATTGTGTCGTTCAAATTTGACTACCCAAATGATAACTTTGAATATTTTATATTGTTATCGTTAGTCGCCGACTTCACACCAATTATGACAATGAAAAGAAGCCATTTATAAAACACCAAGTACAACTCCTCATACATAAGTACGAAGGTATTATCTTTTTTTTACACATAAGCAAAATATTTTGAAACAAACTCAATATGCGAAAAATGTCTTGTATGTAGGATTAAGGGTGTCGCCTGGGAGACAATTACGCAAGGAGAAAAGGAAAGTATACTTAGGTTACGTTGAGTGACAGTGAATTGGTTTAAAATATATACATAAAAATCCAATTAAACTCAAGATCCGATCTCAGCCAAGCATTTGAAACTATACAGCTAAAAAGTCATCTCCTATTTACAATTTACAGTATAACTAAACGAACAAAATGAAATCATAACCCGCAACTAGCCGGGAGCTATAAAACCATACACGTTAGCTACTCAGTACCAGTAGTGGTCGCGACAGTAGTAATGTCATAATGTTGCATTTAAACCAGTAGTAGTACCTCTACCATGAGTTTACAGTTTAAAGCAAGTGTTTCGTTGGTCGAGTGGTCGCAAGTGCTACCGAACAAGAGGTGTCAGGTTCAATTCCCGGGTCAGGCAAAGTATTAATTATTATGTTATCGGCTTACTCACGTAACTGTTTGACGAGTAGCAGCGCGACAATCGCAGCGTCGTGTGTCGCGGAATACTGCTTATGAATATGAGCCTCTAGCATGGCTTGAAACTAGTCGAGTTCCTCGTCTAACAGTTACGTGAGTAAGCCGATAACATAATAATTAATTTAGTACGCCTAACGAAAGTTATTTGTCACAATAGATAAGTCATGCTCCTTCCTGCCGTGCTGGTTTATAGCTAAAAGGTATGTATGTTTTAAATGAACCGGTAAGATCTTACAAATTTTAAACAATTTTCTATAATCGTCTTTGCAACTTACTTTAGTCTTTTTTGTAACTAATAGTTTAAGAAATCTTATTTGTAATGATTCTAATTTATTTATGTAAGTCTTAAACGTTAGCCCGTAGCTATCAAGAGCATAACTTATTATTGATTCTACTAAGGATAGATACAAACATCTTAATATTTTAATAGGAACTTTGTAACTTAAATGATAAAATTTACTAAGTAATATTCTTAATTTACTACAAATGTAATCTACATGACAGGACCATGAAAAACTTTCATCTATTTTGACACCAAGATATGTAACAGAATTAACAGCTTCAACAGGTTTACAATTACAATTTATTAAATGATTATGAAAACATGAGTATTCGTGTGTTATCAGTACCAGGTACTCAGTACCAGTAGTGGTCGCGACAGTAGTAATGTCATAATGTTGCATTTAAACCAGTAGTAGTACCTCTACCATGAGTTTATAGTTTAAAGCTACAGTATTTGTTTCGTTGGTCGAGTGGTCGCAAGTGCTACTGCCGAACAAGGGCACAGGCAAAGTATTGTTGGGCTTTTTTCGAAAAAAATCTTAGTAGTAGCACGGAGTCTGGAATTGTGCCCAGTATTTGCCAATAGGCTCACTATTACATGAGACTGATAACACAAATGGTGAAAAGTGGGTGTACATTTGTTAGCTGCATAAGTATTACCGTTTCTAAGAAAGATTCGTGTGTTCCCCACACACATTATTTCCACTTTGGAGCCAGCGTCTAACTTTCAAACGATTGATTTCCTTCAAAAAGTGGTTTTAGAAACCTTAATGTCTTTTTTAAAGATCCGGTAAGATCTATAGACACCCATCACTTATATGTAAGCTAATAAAAAATTTTTTTTGTAATCAGTTCCAGTATGGAGTGTCCCATCTTTACTTTTTAAATTTACTAATAAATTTTTATTCACAAATCTACATCGAATTAACAGCAGGTTTACCAATTTATTAAAATATGAAACCATCTTACAAAGTTTCAACTATGTAGGCCCAACAGTTTCGGAAATAAATGTCTGTCCGTACGTCCGTCCGTCCGTCCGTATGTCACAGCCTGTTGGGCCACTGTTGGGCCTGAAACTGTGTGTGGTGAACTGTGGTGAAAAGTGGATGTATATTGTAAAGTGGCATTACATGCTGCAATGTGCACATCTACCTTCCCCTTCGGAGATATGAGGCGTGGCGTTGTATACATAATAATACATATTTTAGTTCCATAAGTGACCGCTAGAGGCGCTGTAAGACTTGGCATAGAAAAAAATTACGTCGTCACTATCGAGTATCGACAAATACTGTTGCTTTTAGACTCATAGTAGTGGTACAATACCTAGTTAGATATTGCTAGTTCATTGTCCACGAATGTTGACCCATTTAGTTAGTGGCACTGTCCTATTCTGTAATATGATTTCAATGAAGTACAAAAGCTGTTTTGTTTTGTAGTCATCAAGTGGAATCTAGAATCTGGAGAGAATTGTTGTTGAGGTAATTTTGTGGTGCATTTTGTGTTTGTGCGGACTTAAAGTCATTCTGTCTTCTGCATTAAATTTACCGAGGGAAGTGGAAACTGTTGTTTTCTTTTTCTTCTCCTCTAATAATATCTTCTGATTTATTTAGTTGCGGGATCCAAGACAGTCGTTCACGTCTCTGGCACGCACCGGGCTTCAGTGTTCCGGTGTTTTCATGGTTGTATCTACTGTAGATCCTGGCTAACAGGAGTTGCAGCGGTTTCGGGGGAAAATGGCGTGTTTGTCTCATAAAAAATACTACTTATTCATTACCTAATATAGGAGTGTCTATACTGTGGGGTTCGTTACTTCAAAGGTCCCTCATCTCATCTAGGGGCCCTGGTATCTTAGACTAAAACTAACCTATATTGTTTTGGAAAAGCGAAGCCTTCTAACACATGCATTGTTTGCCTAAAAGGATTCAAATACAAATCTGTAACTTTTTGCTGACTTTGACAATAATCATTTTATTTATTTATAAACATCTAATATACACACGTCACAACACTAATTATCTAATAAGTAGAAACTCAAGATCTTTGAAAATCTCGTCTCACGATGTATCTTTTAAAACACTTTTAAAACATTACTCCATTTAACATTTTATAATCTCTTCACGTTGAAACGTCGGCTAGCATAACGTAAGTATGTTTCTACTTAAACTTCAGCTTAAGAAGTGAGATTTTTTTTTATAACGAAGCCGACCTACTTGTAAGGCTCGGTACACACTCGTGTCTAACCGTCTCTGTGCTACGTGACACGATGTCTTTTTTTTTCTCGTGAATTTTTATAATTAAAACTGCTTTTTTTCGGGTAAATTTTTTTTTGTGGTATAAGCTGGTGAACGAGCAGAGAGATTATGTGGTGATAAGCAATCGCCGCCGCCCATAGATACTCGAAATACCAGTGGCGTTGCGCGTTGCTGGAATTTTGAGGGTTAGGAATATGAGAGTAGTTGGGGAATCAGGTAATTGGACCTTCGGTAACCTTACTCACACAACGCAAACGTTGTTTCACGTCGGTTTTTTGTGAGGCCGTGGTATCATTTCGGTCGAGCCGGATGCCGAAGCATGGCTCTCCCACACTGTGAAGTATTTTCATGGAGTTGAAATCTCAACCTAAACATTGACTAAACATCTATTATTACATATAATAAAATCGTAGAAAAGTGCTGTCTGTACATTGAAAATAAAAATAAAAAAAATAGCAGGGGTTATTGTTATGTCGATGTCGAACCCAAAAATGTAATTAACTTTTTTTTTGTCTGTTTGTCTGTTTGTCTGTTTGTCTGTTTGTCTGTTTGTCTGTTCGTCTGTGCGCGCTAATCTCAGAAACGGCTGATCCGAGTTGGATGCGGTTTTCACGAATATATTGTGGGATGCTTAAATTTACATTTAGTGTTTGTTTCATGTCAATCGGTTCATAAATAAAAAAGTTATGTCAAATTAAAGAATCACGTCGAACATTCTATGCTTATACCATTAATCTCCGCAACTATTTGACGGATTTGGTTGAAATTTGGTACAGATATAGTTTAGAACCTTAGAAAGGACATAGATATATTTTTATTTCAAAAATCAAAAAATAAAATAAAAATAAAATAAAATAAAAATAAAAATAAAAATAAAAATAAAAATAAAATAAAAATAAAATAAAAATAAAATAAAAATAAAATAAAAATAAAATAAAAATAAAATAAAAATAAAATAAAAATAAAAATAAAATAAAATAAAAATAAAAATAAAAATAAAAATAAAAATAAAATAAAAATAAAATAAAAATAAAATAAAAATAAAATAAAAATAAAATAAAAATAAAATAAAAATAAAATAAAAATAAAATAAAAATAAAATAAAAATAAAATAAAAATAAAATAAAAATAAAAATAAAATAATAATAAAATAAAAATAAAATAAAAAAAAAATAAAAAAAAAATAAAAATAAAATAAAAATAAAATAATAATAAAATAAAATAAAAATAAAAAAAAATAAAATAAAAAATAAATTTATTCCGGACATACAGCGCCATCTGGCTGTTCCTATACTCCGTAGATAGATGGCGTTGAATGTCGGGCTGTTCCTATACTCCGTAGATAGATGGCGTTGATCGCGCAATGGTGTAATTACAATTGTTCAGTTCATGTTATTGTTTTAATTCATTGGAAATTTGTTTTTACAAAATAGTAAAAAGCAATGAAAAATATAACATAATACAACTTTTAGTACAAAGAAAACGCTCTAACGGAGTATAGATAATTCTATGTCGATCGTTACACGACTTCGGTTCATGTTATTGTTTTAATTCATCGAAAAAAAGTTAACAAATAGTAAAAAGGTATGAAAAAAATTATATCAATATAATTAAACTTTTTGTACAAAGAAAATGCCCGAACGGAGTATAAATAAATAATCCAAGTTGTCTTTATCCTCGATAGATGGCGTTGGGAGCGAAGTAGATTGCGCTATGGTTTTGTTACAATTATTTGGTTGGGTATCGGCCGAGCGCTTCGGTACTATTGTAGAAAATGTGTATTATATTATCAGTCGTATGATTATTTGTCTGTAGTGGTCCTGCTGTTTCGTATATTCTAAATTGGTTTCGTTGTATTTGTCAATTAATAAGTTTATTTGTTGGGTTTTCCTGGTTTTCTGGTTAAACTTTTTAACGTAGGTTTAGTTTGATATCGATTATTAGTAGTTACTGTAGTTAGTTTTTTTAATAAAATTGTAAGTCTAATTTATAAATTAATTAGATTAGATTTAAGTCGTTTCTTTTAAATTATTTAGTTTAAGCTTGGTTATTATAGCATAAAGGATAGGTTCTAATATAATTTCTTTTTTAATTGTTATAAATTCGTAATTCGTAGCTTTCTTTAGTTTTAGGCAGTTGTCCCACCGGCAACGATGAACGAGTAACGAGTAGAGCTAGAACTAGAAACGAGTGAAAACAAAAACAAACAAGTGAAGCGAGCACTCGCCGGCAGTGTGAACAGTCAGCGATCAACTATTTGTATATGCATCTCTTTTGTTTACACGGAAAGTATATCTATTGTACGTTTCTTGAGCGAGAAAATAGCCGATAGTCAGTCGTTCACTCGCCGTTGGTGGGACAACTGCCTTAAGTTAGTTTTCATCTTAAGTTCGGAAAGATTATAATATTTCTTTAGTTAAAGTCCGTTTTTTAACTATTTTTTCAATGCCCTAAGTGAGTATACATCTATTAAAATCAAACGCAGAGCTCATTAATTATGTTGATTTTTGAAGAGTTCCCTGGAATATCTTCCACATCTCATTTTTGAAGAGATCCCGCGAGATCGGGAACTATGTGGTTAAAACCAAAAATTTGCCGGAAGTCACTATTCCACGCGAACGAAGTCGCGGGCAAAAGCTAGTCGGGAATAAAAGGTGTGACGTTACTGTTGGGCAAATAAAAGTTCTGCTATCATCTATCAGCTCATTTAATATCAAATAACAGTCATGACAAACCAAACACAGTGATTGAAACACAAGATAAAATAATAACCACATAGGTAATATCCAAACTTCGAACACACACATAAATACAAAATTCACGCTTTGAAACCACAGCACAATGGGCATACGCGACAGATACATGGAAATAAATTTAAAAGAGATTTGTAATGTTTTTTCCCGTACACGACAGATTGGCACAGTGGGGGGAAAATAGGATTGATAGAATCGACTTATAGTAAAAGGTTCTGTGCATTAAATAGTGCGAGGAAGTTGTAAATATTTTATGGTTTTGTTTTTGTTAGATGTATGGATGTTTGTTTGGTATTGCTTGTGACGATTCTGACTGACTTGAGCTATCGATGTGTGTATTATGTATTAGCATAGTATAAATCTCCCGATCAATTTCGATCACGGTGGCCTGTCTGTCTAACTAGACTAGCCCACTATGCAGGAGTTACCTGGATTCCGGCTCAAAAAGCAGGAGAAGGAACGAGGTGGTTTATAATCAGTGAGAGTCTAGCACTCCCTCTGGGCTCCCCCAAACTTTTTTCTTACGAACAAGATAGTATATGAGGAAATGACATAGAATATATGCCTCTAGCATGGCTTGAAACTAGTCGAGTTCCTCGTCAAATATTTACGTGAGTCAGTCGATATGAGTCATTAAATTAGTATGTCTCACGAAAAGCTATAATAAAAATATATTATCTGTAAATCTGGATACTTCGAGGTGTTTGCGTTGGAGTATAATCTTCAGTTTTATTATGATGTACGCTGTACATTTCTGAGTTGAACTTTATGAGGTCAATGCACTCCTTGGTAAGAAAGTTACTAAGAATAAAAGCGTGAAAAAATATTACAAGTTAGTGTGAAAAATGTCTGTATTCAAGTTCATTGCCCTTTGGCTATGATAATATGTTGTAGATAAATGTATTATAATAACATATACTGATAGTCTTCATTCTTTATAGTTATCCTCAAACTAGATTAGGAGTTCAATTGGAGTTTAGGGCAAAGAGTATCCGGAGCTGCGGATTACCTAGCGGGTTACCGGGGCTCCGGTTGAAAAGCAGGAGTAGGAACGGGGTGTTTTTAGTCAGTAAGAGTCTGACACTCCATCCATAGTCACTCCAAGTCATTGGATGACTTTCCTTCCTCATAATAAATACTATTGCCATACAGCTAACCAAACTTCACAACTCAAGCTAAATAAATACCAACTTTAACATAGTATATCTTTTAAAGACTAGTGGATATTTTCGTCCATTAGTTATTCATATCATCCTTTTTTTATCGAAACCCTTCACATTAATGTTTATTTTTATTCTCTTTTGTCTTACCTGTCAATTTTCAAAGAAATAATGTACTACCATCTTCTAAGTACGGTACCTTACGAAGATAATTTTTATACATCTTCGTTTTATATTATTTGACGAGATGCGATGAATGTGTGATTATGAATCGATGGGAAATGTTTGTTTTGGATAAGTTATTGGTCCAAATCAATTAGAGCAAGTTCCTGATACTCACACAGACAGACGAAGATTGTAAAAAATATTGTTTGGTGTATGTATCGTATGTATATAGCAATGCACTGCAATGCTATATACATAGCAAACAAAAAAAAACAGACACTTAATTTTTTTTTAGTCTAGATCTATACATAGTCCTTTTTTGAGATCCAATATCTTCTCCCGCCTTTGGTAAAATGAGAGAGAATGTCAGACTCTTACTGACTAAAAACCACACCGTTCCTACTCCTGCTTTTCGAGTCGAAGTCCCGGTAAACCCGCTAGGTAGCCCGCAGCTCCGAGATCTAGAAATTCTAGATTGTACTTTTCACCTCTTAATATAAGGTTTATTTTTATATTCTATCAATGTTATTATTAGAGCAAATAAAAACAGATTCGGTCAAACTCCTCCAAGTCCAACAGCTGAACGAGCCGCCATATTTGATTTCCATTAAAGGAGTTGTTCAGCGAAGTTCATCAGATAACAGGGAAACTCGAATTTTCAGCCATTGTTCGGTCAAGCCAACATTTGTACTGAATTAATTAATTGTTACAACTTACCTGTGTTATTACTATACTAGCTAGCTGCTAACGGCGGCGGCTTCGTTTGCTTCATAGAAGAGTTTGCTAGAGAAGCTTAGTAAAATAGGGTTTTCACCATCTCTCCTACGTTTCTTTGCTGACTACCTTCGCGATCGACAACAGTTTGTCAAACTGGGTGTACGTGTTACCTACCATACGCGTTCTGGTGTAAGCCATGGTTGATATTGGGGCCTTTGTTGTTCCTTATCATGGTCAATGATCTTCCCGCAATTCTACAACATGCAAAATGCCTTTTGTTTGCGGATGACCTTTAGCTCTATTAGAAATAAACTCTGAACGTGATAGCATTTACTGCAGCAAGATATTATGCAGTATACCTGGAGTTTAGATAATAAGATGGAGTTTAATTCATCCAAATGCTATGCCATGACATTTGGTCGAAAGCGGAACCCAATGATTTCGAATATAATCTAAATAAAAGCAGCATTACGAAGTCAACAATCATGAAAGACCTGGGAGTCACATTCGACCAAAAACTTACTTTCCATGACCATATAGCCACGGTAGCGAAGCAATCCTTCCAAAGGTTAGGTTTTGTTTTGCGTAATTGTCGTGATTTCCGCACCGTCCATGCCATTAAGGTTTATTTTTATGGTTCTAGCAAGTTGGAAACCAGCTTGTGTGTGGAACCCACACGAAACTACTTATGATTTGGAGAAAGTCCAAAAAGCTTTCCTTAGGAACCTGTACAAGCGACTGCACGGGTACTATTTACCTCTTCCGACAACATTTTTGTTAGGTTCTAGGTTACAATTCGCTAGATAAGGAGAGCAAGAAACCAACTTGCAGTAGCCTTAAAACGCTTCGTGGTCTATTGACGCTCCGGATCTACTAGAGGCATTATCGCGCTTGTACGTCCCGAATAACTACTGCCGAGGTAAAAAGCACCGACTTGCCGTGCCTTCATGTCGTACCGTCGCACGTGGCGATTCCTCGCAACTGGCCGCGCTCGGTCTCTTGGTGCAAATCCAACAAATGATCTGTTCGTGGATGGATGGAAGGAGATTTTGTCGGAATGCCTGAAGTACTGCGAGGCGAACTTATGAATGCTGTTAATTCCTGTTTAATTATGTTTTAGTTATGTATATAAGTTGCTTTAATTGGTTGTCTACCGTTGTAACTTTTGAAATAAATAAATTCATTGTAATCGGACAGGTCGTTTTTGAGCGTGATGCTTGAGCATACAGACATACAAACTAATTTTTAATAATTTTTGGGTTCCGTATCGATCTAGTAACATTACTATTTTTTTTTTAATGCACGGAATTAATACTTTCACCGTTTTATTAATTTCTCTTGTTTCTATACAATTTTAATCATTCTTTTATATCACCGTCTTTTGGCCGTAAAAAATAATACAGTTACCTCTGCCGTTGGCACCATACCACTCATGTGTAATATCTCTAAATTGAGACCACATCGAAAATTACAATTACAATAACAAAATTTACAAATTCTAGAGATTACGATCACTTAACACATGTTCTCAGTACTCAAAACCAAAACCTTACTATTCTCTACATCGGATAAAAAAAAAAAACAATAATAAAAAAAAAAGAAGATCCATAAAGGATTCCACCCCCAAGCATCCAGCTTCTAATTACTCTTACAAAGTTAATAAAAGTTCCAAAAGATAAGACAGTGAACTCTTCAACTTGTAACGAGTGCGATTGTGATTACAATCGGCGCTCGGTGTCAGGAATTGATGTCGAAACGAGTAGACAGGTTCGTCTAGAATTTTAACTAACTTTATTGCCTGGGTAAGACGTTGAAGGGCTGTGAGTGTAGAGAGTGAGAGTGGGGTATTTGGTTTGATGATTTTCTTAGAATGTTTTTTTTTTTCTGGTAAACGAGCAGACGTGTCACGTCATGGTAAGCAATCGCCGCCGCCCATGGACACTTAAAACACCAAAGGCGTTACAAATGCGTTGCTGGCCTTTTGGGGGTTAGGAATTTAAGGGTTGTGTGTTATTTAATAATAAAAAAAAGTACCGGTTTCAACCCCCTTTTCTTTGAGATGCGATATTATGCCAATATACAGGTCAAACTGAGAAACTCTTTCTTTTATTTTGAAGTCAATTACGTGATGTCCTACACGAGCGATCTAGAAGCGAACGCGAATTCAACTCGATGCGGTGTGACGCGGCAGCCATATCTTACGTGCGTGTAAATCGTATCGTTTTATTTCTGTTTCTGAGATTATAAACAAAAACGTCACGGCATCGCGTACAGGTTGCGTGAAAATATAAAATCAATTGATCATCCCACCCACGTGCAGTTGTACACCTAGGCTACGTCAATAGATTTTGACAGTTTGTTGTTTTCACGCCACGCCGCATTACTTCGCGTTCGTTTCTAAATCGCTCACACAGGACGTCGCGTCAACGAAAAACGATAATACCTAATTCTGTTCTATCTATCTTGAAAATAATATTTCCGATCTTCTTTCCATTTCATGCCACAAAAATGTTTATGTAGACTTGACCAATGCCAACAGTTATTGTCAAGCACACTCAACAAAAATAGCTTTTAAAGCAAATAAATTGCCTTAAAATAACAACACATTATTTACTTCTAGCTAGACACCACAAAAAACAACAACAGGTCTAGCAGCGAATGGAAAACCACTAAAATATAGTCACACAGCCTTCACCTATCTGGAAAATGTCCAAAGAAAAAACGTACGTGGTGACAATATGTTTGACCTTGAACATAATCCTTATTACATTAGCAGTAAGATCGGTTTTCCTAATTCCCGCGTTTGTGCCTAAATCTAGAATAACTATACCCCGATCACACTATTACAAGGAAGAAATATGAGGAAGGCTTCCAAACTTAATATTTTGTGCCCAACCACTCGGGATGGCGAAAACGAGGTATACCTAACAAAAATGTGAACAGGGACTTAGTTTTTGTCGTGGCTTTGCTTACAAAAATCGATTTATGTATTGATAATATATTGATTGGGTTTTCAGTTATCCATATGGTAGTGATGATTTTTTTTTAAAGGGCGACATGCCTCTTATTTACTCCTCCCGCTTGGACGAAGCGAAAGGGACAGTCAGACTCTTACTGACTAAAAACCATTGCATTTCTACTCCTGCTTTTCGAGCTGGAGCCCTGGTAACCCGCTCGACAGTACGCAGCTCGGGTGTAGTGATGATTATATGTCCCTAAGCTACGACGCGAGTCGTGGTTGTCACTATGTAGTCAACACTGCGACAATATTAAAATTGATCTCGAAGAGATAGCACTGGCTGAGTGACAGACCATAACAGTGTTATAGTCATCAGTGGCGGTGCGACCAGTAACATTCTGCGCTGCCGTCCGAGCTGGTCACTGATTGATTGTGCATCAGACACCAGGTGAATAACTCTCTAAAGAACTGTAAATTAATGTACATTTTGTTGGTAGCGGTTACCACCGTGGTGTCCCAGTGAAATACAGCCCTAAGAGTTTTTTCAGCAGTTAATTAAAAGTCAGAAGTCTTATAGAATATTATAGGGAGCAGGTTCATATAAATTAGCACTGGTTATTTTTGCAAACAAACAAACATTCGCTTACGTAACATTAGTTAGAGCAAAAAATCTAGTAAAATGCTACCTTTTTTTTCGTCTTGTATCGAAACACGTCAATATGGGATCGTAAACGTAAGGTTATGTTACACTGGGGTATGTTTTATATTTATAGTCATCCATTTTGTTTTCATACTAGGTTTTGATATTGAATATATAGTTTGGGCTTTGTGTGTCACCAGGCTTTTGTAAGAATATTTTTTTCTTTGTATTATGGTAGACGATAATGATGTTTTTTCTGCAGTGGTTTAATGACACAGATGTGTTTTTTTTTTAATGTATGGTAGTAGTTTTAGCTAATGCACGCTACACACGATACGATATAATGGTTCAGTTTTAACTGTACAGTTTTATCTGTTTTTGATTCTTTTCAGTTAATTCTATACAGATTAACAGTTCGACTTTAAAGTTAAATCGTAAAGTATGTAGCCACTATAAAGGAGAAAAATTACTAGACATGTGACCATGACGTTCTGTGACTCTAATTGAGAATTTTGAAAACCAAAACCCCTGATGCTGATGCCACGTGACTTCATCCGCGTATAATAATCACTTCTCGCAGAAATTGGGCTTTTGAATTAATCTTTTTCAAAGTATATTCTTCAGCTATAACAAATGTCATCAGAATCGATACAGTACCTAAGTTTTTGATTCTATTTAAACCTCAGATCTATTGCGTACTAGGCCAAACAAGGCTTTAAATTATTGCCAAGGGGAAAGAAACCGCAACGTCACTATAAATAGAATCTATTTTAAATAAAAAACAACATTTTAAAACCCCAGCGTACCCATTATTGCACCCACATAATACTAGAGTATAAAACTTGTACAATGCTCCCAGCAGCTTTGTAAATTATACGTTCCGTACATAAAAACGTTAATGCGCAGTCTGTGTTGCCGACTGTACTGCTATCAATCTTGTCCTCGGATATTCCGGGCCATTAAAGAGATTTTTCTTTAAAAGCTAAGCGCGTGCGACCTATAGTTGTTTGTATGGAGCGTTCACATTGTTCTAGTTCACTTGCTTGGTCTGCTGGTCGAGTGAAATAGTTCTTAATTTCATGGAAAACTTGTACTAAAGCTAGTAGTGGCTTCTGTATGATTAGAGATGAAAGTTTAGGAAGCAGCTTGGAGGTTTTGTCTGGTCTTACAGTTGGTAATTTTCTATGAGCGTAATTTAGCCTCGAAGTTATTCTATAACTAGGTGATGTGCTTGGCTTCGCTTGTGTGGATTACGGGCTTTGTGACTAACCTGCGAAATTAAATATTTTTTCTAAGATAAAAGTAGGTTAAATTATTCCTTAGTATAACAGCTATCTGCAAGTATAAGTCCACTCAAAATCGGTCCAGCTGTTTCACAGATAAGCCGGCACAAACAGATAGACAGCTAGACAAAAATTGTATACTATGTGTCGTATTCATATACATGTATGTAGTATAAAGCGGTTATTTCAATATCACAAATAGACCCCCTAATTTTGTTTATTAGTCTAGATTCAATTACTTTCACGTTTATATTACCAAAGCAAGCAAGCCAGTAACTTGCTCAAGTAACTAAACAATTCAAACAGATCTCAATATCGTTCATAAAATGATCGATCACTGCGTCCATAATTGATTGGCGTTTTGTTCCCGCCAATATCGCGACAATACATTCTTCAACGTATGAATAGAAAGCGAAGAAATTATGCATCTCGCTCTTACATGTGCATTGATGCGGCAATATGTGTAATGGCTATGTGCCGTCTCTTTCACTCGTATGTAAATTGTTGGGTGCAAGTTGTGGTGTGTGTTGTAGTTGTATTGTGAAATGGAAAAATTTATAATATTACTGTTTTGCTACTACACCTAAAATATAGCGTTTTCAGTGCATGTTAATTTCTATTTTTCTGAGGTTTCTCGCATTACTTAAGGTAGGAAAAGTCATTGGATGATTTTCCCCACATCAAAAAAGCAATGTTTCAGGTATGCATTATAATTATCACGTCTTTTATCCCAGATAGGGTAGGCAGATGTGCATATTACGGCAGTAATGCCACTGTACAACTGTACAATATTCACCCACTGTTCATTATTCGTGTTATAATTCCTATGTAATATAGGACCAGGCTAGTGGGCTTACCCGGGCTTCGGCTCCAAAAGCAGGAGTAGGAACGGGGTGGTTTTTAGTTGGTAAGAGTCTGATACTCTCAGTCATTGGATGATTTTCCCCACTTATACTCTTGCAATATACTCTGTGCATTATTACTAGTAAAATAATCAAGTTACCAAATCTAAACTACTACAACAACAGGTAGGTATTTATGATTTTGTGCACCTGCTTTCTGTAGCTGAAAATCCTGCCTAATTTATTATGTTTGCAGTTACGTACATACATTGCGCATATCAGATTAGTTGTATAATTGGGCTTGGTTCCATGTTCCCAGTACCGCGTACCGAGCTCATAGGGATTTAGTTAAAACTTTTGTACATAGATATACAGTGGAACTACAAAACTTACTGTTTTACGACAATGGTTTTGGGATCGAAAGAGTTTTTTATGTACAGCGTTTTCGTGGGATAAAAAGTATCCTATTAATCAAGTCAGTTATTTACCAAATTTGATTAAAATCCGTTCAGTAGTTTCAGCTTGATTGACTGATAAACATCCAAACTAACAAACTTGCAGTTTTTATGGAAAAGGGCAAATGAGCAGGTCACCTGGTGGTAAGCGATCAGCGCCGCCGCCCAAGGACACCTGCAACACATAAGGAGTCACAGATGCGTTGCCTTTTATAAAGCCTTTTCTTTTTGTAAGCTCTTTTCTTAAAGGTTTGAATAATACTAGTGTGATTAACTTGTGATTTTCTTTAAATAAATGAAAAAAAATGTTTTAGTTTAATTTTTCTACTTGGTGACAAAGATTTTTGTCAAATTGAAATGATTATGTATTTCATTATCAATGAAATTAAGCTGATGATAAGAAGATATGACCTCATAACTTATAATGTTTTTTTAATTATAACTGAAACTATAATTTAACAAACATCTTACTTACAATATTTGTACGAAACAGATTAAGACTACCTAAATTTCTACCCAGAAATTTACTACAAAAATTAAATACCGCTCCCGCTAAACCAGTCTCAAAACTAACTACAATCCACTTAAGACCAGAAAATAAGCATTTCATTTCATTTTTTAAAATATAAAATATATTTTCCCAAATCCCACACACGTAGTTATCCTTAAACGTAAACGTTAACCTCATATTCGACTCATAATTTTATTTAATTTTTTTTAAACCTTGCCCCACATTACTATTTTCTCTTGTGTCGTGGGTGCGTTTACAAACATACCAATTCACATGCACATGACACCCAGACCCGAAACAACAATCTGTGGATCACACAGAGACTTGCTACGTGCGGGAATAGAACCCGCTACCCGTTGCGCGGCAGCCAGTTGCCCAGTCACCGCACCAACCGTGCAGTCTAATACAGATCATATTGCTTATTAAGCCCCCTACTTATATTTAAGCGACGAAACCCAGGCCACGTGTTTCTTAAAGCCCAGAAACATATTTTAAATTTAAGAAAACAAAACCCAAACGTCTAAGATTCTTATACATTGAGGTTCCCAACCTTTTCATTGTCTTTTTGTTAAGGGAGTAAATCATCCAATGCCTCCTCTCGCCTTGGGCAAGGAACTATAAGACTCATACTGACTTAAAACCACCATGTTCCTACTCCTGCTTTTCAAGCCGGAGCCCCGGTAACCCGCTAAAGACTCTTACTGACTAAAATCTAGCAAGTTCCTACTCCTGCTTTTCGAGCCCTGGTAACCGAAATGCTTGCTGAGTTACTGTTGTTTCCTTTGACATAAGTATGATTTTAGCTTTGACCGAGTTATATATTTAGCAGATTTGTTTCATTTTCATTTCGCGGACTATATTTTGCCTTCTACAGACCACTGGTGGTCAACGCACCACTGGTTAGAAACCACGTATAATGCAAATTAGTACAATATTCCAGCGAAATTTTGACTCCAATTTTGAAGGCAAAAAAGATAACAGCAGGTCTCTTTGCAAAATGGTGGAAATAGTACGGTGTTTGTATTTGTAATCTGATTAAATATTCATTCCGGAAAGTGGGGGGAATTGTGACACGATTTTGGGAAAGGGTTGGGCATACATTGTCGATGTTGACGGTCGAAAGAAAAAATTTAAAACAAAATGCGTCATTGCTTGTAAGCATGTCTGTTGAGCAAAGGATGCTGTTTAAACTTTCCCAATTTTGGAGGCAAAAAAGATAACAACAGGTCTCTTTGCAAAATGGTGGAAATAGTACGGTGTTTGTATTTGTAATCTGATTAAATATTCATTCCGGAAAGTGGGGGGAATTGTGACACGGTTTTGGAAAAGGGTTGGGCAGTATTATTAAGGTTTGTCGATGAAGATATCGAAAGAATAATTTTAAAACAAAATGCGTCATTGCTAGACTAGTTGTAAGCATATCAGCAAAGGATCTGCTGTTTCGCTGAGTTGGGAAAAGTATTGATATTTACTAATTTAGAAAAATCTCGGTAACAATACTAAGACTGTTATGATCTGTGTATTGCTTTATTAAAGTTGTTTGAAGTTTCTGTAATATATTTTCAGGTGTTTATGTCTACGATTTTATTATTTAGTGGGTTTAAAACATTAACTGATTTAAAGAAAAACAATTAAAGAATAAAAAAAATGCTTAGCAAATATCATTATCTTTAAACAGTATCGACATCAAGGAACATTTTCCCATCCCTACTTATGATCTTTGTGTTGGGTCTAAATAAGCACAAATTTTCAATTAGTGTTTAACAATTATGCCTAAACAGTTTAAGTAGGCATCACACTTATATTATAAATGTGAAAGTTTGTTTCTTTGGATTTTTTGTCCGTCAATCACGTTGAAACTACTGAAAGGAAATGTTTTAATTTTAATGAAGGTATAAAGACAGGGTATGAGCTGAATTGGGTGATAGGATTTTTATTTTATTATATCCAAAATATGTCCAACACTAATGACCACCCTGATCCAAGCACATAATTGTCACAAATATTCCCAAGCAAAAATAAACCATATAACCTCATAACGTGCAAATGAAATTCGACTTTAAACTGACGTCACTCAATCGAAATTGCATTTTGAAGTTTCTCCAGCTAGTTGGAAAATAAAATCACTACTATTCTGTACATCTTTGGCAGATGGACGTGACTTGAATGCGTTGGAAATGGCGTCGGAGCTCACGTGTCATCGCAATTGTTGGCAGCGTGCAGCAAAGTGCTGGAATTGGTGGAACAGTTTCGATTCTGTTAATGCAGTGACGCTTAAATCATGTGCCTATATTAAAGTTAGTGTGACTGTTAGCAGTTAGTTTGAGATGTAGGCAAATGGTATGTAATGGAATATCCAGTCGAGCATTAGTAGATATTTTTAATCCCACAAAAAACATTTCATGTTAAATGTTGCCAAGACGAGACCGTATAGCTCGCACTGTCAAAAAGTAATCAGATCCCGTGTAGAGCCAAGTTTCTAACCCTACATGCCCAGACCTAAATCGATAAGCCCTAATTTCACACTCAAGTTACGGGGAAATTCTACAGCCATAGCTCGTACTGCGTAGTTCGTAGCGCGTAGCAGAGTTTTTACGCAATAATCTCGTAGGCGTGTAATGTATAATTTGTTTTTGAAATTTCTGTCTGTCGTTGCGGGATCCAAGACAGTCATCAATGACCCTGGGATGCGCCGGACTTCAGTGTTCCGGTGTTTTAGCTTACAGAGTCAGTTTGAGTGCGTGGCGGGATTGTCCCAAAAAAAAAATTTTTTTTGAAGGTAGAAATTTACGAAATATCCTGTGTGAGAAAGTGTTTGCTTCTCATTGACCAATATAAACCTCGTATCAACTCCTGTTTCAAACAAGGGCCTCGGTAACTTATTACACATTATCCGCAGTCCATGGAAACCTGTATTACCAGAAGAGTTACAAGGGCACAGTCAAGGTTTTCTTGGAAGGGTTGATTGGGCCTCACTTGCACGGCGAAATACTACGTAATCGTTGTTTCACGGAGTTTACAGTAGTATCAATCAAATCTGACTGCTTCGTTGGTCGAGTGGTCGCGAGCGCGATTGCCGAGCTAATATCGGGTTCGATTTCCGGGTCAGGCAAAGTACTGCTCGACTTTTTTCGGTTTTTCGAAATCTCAGTAGTAGCACGGAGTCTGGAATTGTGTCCAGTATATGGCAATAGGCTTACCTCCTATTACATGGGACTTATAATACGTAGTGAAAAGTGTGTGTACATTGGCATTACGTACCGTAATGTGCAGGTGCATTTTTGAATACTTCTTCAGGAATAAAAGGCGTGACGTTGTTGTTATCATATTCATAAATAAGACAGGGGATCTCCATACATTTCCTTACTTTAGTTTAACAAAGAGAGACAATATTTTAGACCACTAGACTTGCGTGTCACCGTAGTGGACACTAGCGCCGTCTTCTAGATTAACGATCTTAGACCAATGTTTATAAAATAGAAGACAAAATTCCTCTCTTGTATAGTAAATTGCATTGCCTGTTATTTCTCTGAGGATGAAAGGTGCATTATACAAATATTTAAGACAGATTGGACTGACCAGATGAACGTATGTTATTATTGTTTGATTTGTAGAAAGCCACCAGAAATTTGCTCTGTAGCTATGCTTTTTTCTGGGGAGGGAAAATCATCCAATTTCTTCTCTCGTCTTGGACGAGCCCATCCGTGGTCTGTAGCTATGCTGCGCGGATTTAATAGCTAAGCTGTGAAACTATGTAACCGTTTCCACTGATACTAAGCTACGTAGCGGTGTGAGTAACATTGCCATGAAAATGCCAAAGAGTAGCTTCGGATAGCTAGTCGTTCCATGAGTTTGCACATTAAAACTCTTTGTTTTGTATGTATATGTTGACATATTGTAGAACAATGAATTCTCTTTATTCTTCTTCTGATTTTCAATAAAGTATTTACTTAATATTTTTCTTGACTTAAAATAGGTACTGAAACACAATACTTCCTTTGTCGTGTAAATTAATTCGCGATACAATTTTAAGTACTGGTGTATTTAACTTAGCGAGAAGTTTCCTTAAGCCAGTGTATTTTTCTTCTTACTTCCAGTTATTTTTTACATGGGTGCAGACAATTAAATGGTACATTAAAACTTTCAATTGCTCTTTTTATACGTTGAAGTTGGTAAAAGAAGAAATAAATGGCGTCTTAAAAGCGGTAGTTTTGAATGTTTCGTTGTTTGGTTGGAAGTAAGCTTGACTACAGATCTCTGAAACTAACTATTGTTAGTAATAGCATGTTTGACTGTATAGTTAAACATGCTATTACTAACAATTGCGTTGGCTGGGCAATGGGCTGCCGGTCAATGTGTATCGGGTTCGGTTTCCGCAACTCTTTCTGTGATCTACAAATTGTGTGTTTGTAATCGCAACCTTTCCAAAATTTCTTAGTAGTAGCATTGAGTCTGGAATTGTGCCCAGTATAATATGGCAATAGACTAATCCCCTATTACATGGAATTTATAACATAAAAATGGTGAAAAGTGGGTATACATGTTATAGCGACATTACGTGCCGTAATGTGCACCTCTATCTACACCTTCGGGCATAAAAAGGCGTGATATTACGATGTGATCTAATTATTTCATGAAATATTACAGGAAATTACAAGAAAATTACCTTATGTAGTCAATTAAAGGCCGTGTCAAATAAATCAAATTCAACGTGTAATAATACTCGTAGAACGTGTATGTTCAATTAGTATGAAATCAACAAGTTGATTGATTTAGACGTCATAACTAATTGCTTGAATTATAGCAGTTTTTCGCCTGTAACACAGGGATTTCCTAGTACAGGCATCTAACTTTATAAGGTCTATATCGCTTATTATGAATTATTTGGTATAAAACTCTTTTATGTCTTTATTAAATAAAGATTTAAAAATAAATAACTTTGCCACGGCACACATCAGATTCATTAGTACACACAGGGTTCAGGCTAACTTCGTGGATAGGATACTTTTCATCCTAAGGAAACGCGGGCAAAGACGCTGGCAGAAGCTAGCTATTAAATGTTTGATTCTGTATTAAAAGAGATGAATGGAGTTTCTTGCTCGTTCTTCTCCATTCAAAGCTACACTTTGGAACGAGCACCTAGTTTCACTGACGGACAGACTGACAGACAATTATTTATTTCTTTTTTTGTTGTCATTTTTCACAAGTACCTATTTATGGTTTAATTGGAATAAATGACTTTTACTTTGACTTTGTACTTGGACATGGTCTAAAAATGATGTATCTGTCATCAGCAGTATTATGCAAATCCGTAATAGCCACTGCATTCCGTAAGAGCTATTGAGGTCATCTAAACCAGAGCAAGCTCGATTGTCCGCGCGTCTGCCATTCACCATTGTTTTTCCCTACATTTCACGAACAGCTCCATAAGTTAAAGAACCAAGAATATCCATCTGATATATTTATGATGCCTTTGGGAAATTTTTCGACCGAAAACTTTAGATTTAGCGATGTTGCGTGGGTACCTAGTTATTCATTTTGTTTTTGGAAATTGTTTCTTGAGGTTGAATTTTTGAAGATTGAAAATTGTTTAATTATTTTTGACTAGCTGCTTCCGCGCGGTTTCACCCGCCCTGCTTGGCTCCTATTGGTCATAGCGTGATGTTTTATAGCCTATGGCCTTCCTAGATAAAGGCACTATTCAACACAAAAAGAATTATTCAAATCGGACCAGTAGTTCTGGAGATTAGCGCGTTCAAACAATCAAACAAACAAACTCTTCAGCTTTATAATATTAAGTATAGATTTAAGAGTGAGATCTTACGGAAGAATATTATGTTCTGTTTTATTATGAGTCTTATGCAATATTGGCTGGATAAAAGACGAATTACAGACACCTACAATATTCGACTACGGTATATTCAAAACACCGAAAGGTTCAATTAATAATTAGATTGGGGGGGGGGGGAAATCATCTACTGACTTCTCTCGCCTTGGGGGAGGCGAGAGGGAGTATCAGACTCTTACTATAAGCCGTCTTGTTCCTACTCCTGCTTTTCGAGCCGGAGACCAGGTAAACCCGCTTGGTAGTCTGCAGATCCGGACCGATAGCCTTATACATACCTTTCCCGACCTGGGGATCACACTTCCTAGATCATTGTCTAATAACAATAAAATTATTATTACAAGTCTTATAACGTTTGATACAATAAACAACCTAAATCACCATCTCATAACAAAATCACGCAAAATAATCACTCAACCCTGATACGAACTCTCTAGAACTTCCCACAAGTTGAGTAGCGATCATCAGCAATATTCCGATAAATACCATATTACCCCCAAGCAACAATGACCCAAGTTATGTTGTCTTCCAGCCATAAACGATACACTGTTAAACTACAGGGTAGGGTGAAAATCGCTTAACCACATTGACGATGACAATACGCAGTTTAGTGTAGAAGGTTTGTTATTCGATAAGCGATTTTAAACTTTCATGTGTATTTTATAGTAAGATCTTATGACAGGTTTTTAGAGAGATTTATATATTGGGATTGAAATTTTGAATGTAAGATGATTTGTAATATGGAAAAAATTTAATGTTCCAAATATTATTTTGGAAATCCAAAGTCGTCATAAGTTCCATAAAATAATGAAGGTGCTCAATGTTGTACAAACAGTGTTATTCTATATACCTGAAAGTAGTTCCTCTATTAGTAATTTAACCGAAAACATTAACCAACGAGCATGCATGAAAAGACTTATGACTGTTGATGAAGCAAAAGAAGTAAGAGACGTAGCAACTGGCGTGTCTCTGCCTACTCTCATGGGAGACCGAGGTGATATTATGTATGTATGTATTAATTTTATCAACTTGGTCCTTCTGTACAACCCTCCATCATACACACACTGACACGATTAAGGTTTATAACATTTTGATGGTGATTTAAAGGCTGTTAAACAGCTGTAAAGTAGCTCAACAGGAGAAGCCGAGGACGTTAGTCTCAACTTATGAGGTTACGCGTTTGGGAGAATGAGATAGTAAAAAAAAATATTGTCAAGAAAATATTGAAGCATTTTGTTCTGCGAAGAGTCACGGTCTATTATGAATTGGAGGGTTAGGCAGAATTGTGTTTAATAAGAATATACACGGTGTAACAAAAAGGAGGTATACATATCAATTGCACGGTTTCTAGATAACATAACAAACGATACGGGAAGGGTTTTTTAAACTCATGTTTTCATGGAACAAAGTTATGAATTTTTCCAATACATAAAATTCCAGAAACCGAATATCAAAATTAGGTAGATACAGGTACTAGGCGATCAGATTTACAGAAGAAATGTTTCGTAATTATTAGCGATTGATCCCTGTACCTAGTGTTATGATACGTTTGTATGATTTACAATAAAATTAAGAACCATGCGACACCAAGTATTTGGTACCAATTTTTTTAAACGTATTTTAAGCTGAAACTTTGTTTCGAGATTCTATTCAACCTGTATTCTTCAGTGCTTCTTGATGTATATGGGCATTTTGTTACACGCTGTAGATAGAGTTGATAATAGATATGTTGTTTGAACTAAGTGAATATGATATGGAAGCCATTTTATCGTACAGTAGGCATTCTGAGTAAAATTTTAATTATTAGTCAAATTTTGCTTTGTTGTAGTCGGTTTTTAAAACTTGATATTTTGCTCTTAGCTAGGTTTTGATTACTTCTGTTCGAATAAGAACGCGGTTGCTGGATGGTAAATTATCTTTTTTTGAAAGCTTATCCTGTACATCCGCTAGATACAATATTATTGTTCTTTTTTGAGGGGCGAAAATCATCCAATTACTACTCCCGAGGCAAGAGGGAGTGTCAGACTCTTACTGACTAAAAACCACCTCATTCCTCGTCCTGCTTTGAGCTGGAGCCCCGGTAACCTGTTACGTTATCCGCAGCTCCGGATCTAAAGATACAATATTTTTCCTGCATTTTAATAACAAGAAATAATTACCCTTATCTCAATTCACAGAATTGATCTCCAAAGAGTTCTAAAAAAATATTAAGACGCTTCCACTTTTAATTAATTAAAGGGTCGATTAATAATTTTTGAGGAAAAACATTTTTTACTGAAGCATGTTAAATATTTATAGAGATGCTGAAAGGTTGGTTACAAGAAGTTTTGAAGCCCTAAAGTTAAGTGCCTATCGTCTTACACTATCGATATTACTTACTAAAATTGAGTTGTACAAACGAGGGTCCAAATTGACATCTGATACAGAATTTGTAGTTCCACATAGCTTCTCCTGTTTATTTCATTAATTTGGAGTCATCTTATAAATATAAGGTGATCTAAATTTATCTGCCACGGCTTTAATGGGAGGTAGTGTTGTGTTTGAAGATTACAATACACCCACTTAAGGAGAGACATTATTGCCTATCTTGACAGGAACATTCTATTTACCTATATTTAGTCTCAGTATTATCCTAAGTATTATAATGATAATCTCTAACTTGGCAGAAGATGAGTTGAAACCCTAAATTGGCTCTTACTCGAGAAGGGTCGCTAGAGAAAGCAACTGAAAATGTTAGAAAAAGCCTTTGTTAAAATATAGACTAAGGCATATAGGTAAAAAACTAAAATATAAATATAACTTAAAAAGCATATAAAATGAATTAAGCAGTGGCCTTTTTAAAAAACACAGAAAGAAAATTAATATTCTTAATTAGTAATATTAAATTTGTAATTTTTAAATCTATAGTACTGTGTCAGTGTGTCAATAAGAATCAAATTAAATTTAATCCTAAATTATTATCACTTAATGTATTTTAGAACTTAAGTGTATTTACTTAAAGCATGCAATGGAATAACAACATTGCTACGTGACCCCGAGAAAATTACTAAAAAGTTACTTCTTTAGAATGAGGGCTGAATTTTTAATAACTTTCGTAAGAAAAGTGTCTAACAAATTCGACGTATCAAAGGTTTTCAATTCAAGTTTCTTAAGTTTTAAAATGGAATTCTAAATAAATATTTGAATATAAATTTTGTTTCGATAAAATGTCCATTAAATATTTAATCCATAGCGTTGCATTAATATGAATTACTGGGAATGTGTAACATTTAACTAAAAACATTGTTTTGGATCGAAGGACCAAAAATGTGGGAAATTATTTTGATTTCTCTATCACTATACTGAAATTGTAAAATCATCAATGAAACAATGAATTTATTTTTGTAAATAGGTTAAAAAATAGCACTTTTACACGTCAAAATTCAAACGAATATACTTCGTCCTACGGATAATTCTGTAGAATGTATTTCTGAGCGAGAGAAAGTCACCGATTGATTGATCAAATTAAAGCTGCAGTCAATGGTCCGCTTTACGAATGTAAAAAGGCTACCAGTACGTGAGGAGTAGAGATGTATTACTTGTTAGCAATCTGGATGACCACAAGTACTCTGTCATGCGCTGAACGACGAACAAGATGTTTGATTGTATTTGATTAGGTGTCAATGAATATTTTTATGTGGAAACTGTGTTTGGACTGGAGATGTATTACTTGCTACCATGACTGCATGCAATCTTTCGTGAGTGGGATTACGACTTCTGTTTGTTTCCCATATAATATGATAATGTCCTGAGGGCAAAAGTAGCAATAGTAAACAGAAACGCCATGACTTAATTAATTTTTTAATGCTCCTAATGGACTTCCATCTTATCCATTCTAAAGTCCCATCCAACAAAACCCAATCACATCACTACACGAACAGGTAAACATAAATAAATAAATCGGGAAATCGAGTCAAAGCCGATTAATCGAAACACATCGCTACCAACACGTTTACTAAGACAACTAATTACTCGGATTACATGGATCAAAGGATTCCTTTCTTTATGTACATCTACACAAGGTTTCTAACTCCGTCAAATAATTAATGAGCCCGAACCAATTTGCTGCTTTGAATTATTAATCAGTGATTGAGCCTTCTCTTTAACATGTGCTGAAATTTCAGATATTTGATCGCGATCAAATAAGGAACTTTGTTATGTTAATTGATGATGCGGCTTAAATATGTAATTTTAGAGTGTTGCGCGTGTCTTAAACTGTGACGTAACCTATTAGCGAGGAAATGCGAAGGTGTGGAGTAAACACGATTGAGGTGCGAGTAAATTAGGGAAAGGTACTTTATACGAATTAGAGGAAATAGGGAATGTGTGTGGTGTTTTGTAGCAAGCATAACTTCTTTAATATAAAAATCAATCGTAGAATGTGATGCTCAGCGCAAATCTCGAGAACAGCTGAACTGATTTTGCTAATTCTCTGTGGTTGTTATTGTTTAGAGAAGGCTCTTGTGTAAGAAAAAAACTACAAACAAATAAGCACAGAAAATTTCCAAGGTAAAACAAAGTTCTCTGGGTCTATTACTTATAAAACTACGCTAACTAAAGTTTCGTATGGTCGATTCATTAATAATCTATAACCGTTTACTGGCTGAACTATGAAACTCCTCTACATTAGTGGGTTTTTCACACTTTACAGGTTTAAGTGTATTGGAAAGCAATGCTGGATAGCGCAGATTACCAATTATAGAAGAATATGGGACGTACGAGTAATGAATTCGAAAATATTATTATTATATCGAGTTTCTATTAAACTTTCGTAAGAAATACTAATTTAAATATTATGTTACGAAACTGATTAAGTTTCTCGTCAAACTGTATCGAGTTTTTTAATTGGGTTCTTATTGTGCAAGTCGACTTATTTATTAGGAACATACTGCACATTTCAGGTTATTTTTTAAGAAGGGAAAATCATCCAATAATCCATCTCGCCTTGGGCAAGGCAATGACTTTTCCCGAGAGAGTGTCAAACCCTTACTGACTAAAAATCACCCTGTTCCTACTCCTGCTTTTCGAGCCGGAGCCCCGGTAAACTCGCTAGGTACTCCGCAACTCCGGTTCAGACATCAGCCCTTCTGGGCCCCATGTATAGGTTACTGGGGTACCCAAATAAACTCACTTTAACATTCGTATAACTTATCTATATTTTAAAAATTCAATTTTATTCTAACCTACTTACATACAATGTTCTCAATTTCTCATTTCTGAGCTATCACACAGAATCCTAACAAGTCAATAATGACATGTAATATACGACCTTTATGCTAAATGAATACTTTTTTTAGCATACAAGATTGATGAATTGATATCTTCAAGGGGCGACGAAATTCAAATATTCTTTTTTTGTACGTTCTAGAGCAAAATGAAATTGGAATGTAATTATATTTTTCTATCTAACATTAAAATTGAGCGATCGATGTAGTCGGGGTTTTCTTGATTGAAAATGTCTGTCTTCTGCCTTTGTAAAAAGGCTTTTTGGATGATCCAAAGAACTGGTTTGGAAAATTTCTTGGAAAATTATATTATTTTTTGGAAATGTAAGGTTTTTTTTAAGGCATTGGATTTGGTTGTTTATTAGTAGTGCGTATGGAGTTGACGCTTTGAATAAAATTGTCCTGAATACCTAATTTGAAATTGATTTTTCAGTTGCCAGTAGTCCTTGATTTTTAAAATCTGTTACATAAAACATGATTATCTGATCTCAAGGTAAGGATTCTTTTACTAGTAGTCGTGTTCAATCTTGTAATCATCTATTCCATCAGGAGTAAAATAAAATTACGTTGTAGCTATTATTGAAAATATCAATCGTTCCATTTTTATTCTAATGCTACAATCTTTGGCCAGCCGGCTGGCCTCATCTAGTTATTTAAGAGGTTGACGTGTAAAAGAGTTATATTGTAACCTATTTGCAAAAATAAATATCATTATTATTATATAATTCATCAATATCATAATCACATATCATTATATCATTTATTTGCATACAATAATTTATAAACAAGCAATAACAACCTCATTCAATCACAACAACAAAATCCCTTCCAAATCAATATTTACCATCAATATAAACCAAAGTCCCAATTCAATATTAATTTCTGTGTACATTTGAAGAGTTATGAGCTGGTTCCTTCTCGCGTAACATCGCAATAGGCTCGGATAAACACAAGATACTCTCGCATGAAGACTTGTTGGCGACGAGCCAAATGCGTGCGAATATGTACGTAGCTACTATGCACACAGCTTAGTTTGGTAACCACTTCCAGTATCACTACATCGTAATTAGTTTAGTTTCTAAATTGTTGTAGTTCTTAAGTATGGGACAGCTATATAAATAGGAATAGGCTCGACTAGAATGATACTACGGTCTCGTAGAAAACTGGCGTGATATAACGCGGGTGCTGTGTTTTCCTGTGTGAGTGATGTTGAAGAGCTATGTAAGTACGAACAGGCCGACTCCACTAGAGTGATACCACGGTCTTATAGAAAACTGACGTGAAATAACGCGGGTGCTGTATGAGCAATGTTGCCTAAGGCCCATTTTGCTTCCCATCTCAATCTCTTTAATTTCTGAATCCACAAAAAATCTATCCATGGGCAGCGCCAATTGCTTACCATCAGGTAAAACATCCGCTCATTTATCGACTTACCCCATAAAAAAGTTTCCAAAATGAGCCTAGTGGTCCTGTTAATGTCCTAATTCGGTTTGAAATTAGGGATAAATATTGCGGACCGAAGGACCACTGTTTTGTTTGGGCTTAGAGTCGCAATTGACTGGTTAATCCACGCTTAGAGTATGTAGGACCGCGTTTGATGTAAATTAGAGCCTGTTTTAAAGTAAACAAATTCTTTGTGTTATGTGATTTGTGTTTATTTTTTTTTTATGGGATGTTGCTAACTGGGTATAATCTTAAACGAAAGTCTATCTATTAAAATGGGGACATAGCTTTTGGAAATCAACATTTGAGATTGATGCGCAGATTTTTATATCGATCTCAATTATGTAAAGTAATACGGAGACTTTTATATAAAACTCAATTATCAAAAAGTAATTTTAATCCAATTGCAATAAACGCTATATTTTTTGCCACGGGATTTTTGTATAGGGATTAAAATACAAAAATAATAATGTTTTCATGGAATTGCCATTTTATTCCCATAAAACTGGGACACAAATTTCAAACAGGAAAAAATTGACGATTGGATAATAAACGAATACAAGATTTACTCGATTTAATTTCATGCACCAATTTTCTCGATTTGTGAGAGAATCGTATCGATTGCTAAGATGCGAATAGCGATTTAATCTGCCGAAATAGGTACACAAGGGCGGGTAGATAACGAGGAAACTTGTTATTTAACGCGTAGGGTTATCACAGTGTTGTTTTAAGGATTTTTTTAAGTAAGTAAAATTAGAGAATTTTAAGTTTGTATGTATGTTTGTTACTTAATCACATCAAAATGGCTTAGGGAATCTAGTTTAAATTTGGAATAGCGATAGATTATGGTCGGGAACACATAGGCAATTTTTTATCCCATGGAAACGCGACCGAAGCCACTGACAGAAGCTAGTTTACCATAACTACCAGCTACACTTTGGAACGAAAACCTAACAGACAAACTGACAGACGATTTTTTATTTCTTTATTTATTGTCTTATCAAAAGTACCTATTTATGATATAAGTTTTTAAAGTAACATGGCTACTAGAAATATACATATCATTAGAACTTAAATCGTATATTTACCATGTTCATTAGTCTCCGTGAGTTTCCGATATTTCGGAATTGTTGCAAGTGCCATGATCACGGATGAATTGTACACCATCCGTTTAAGTTCTAATGATATTACCTATGTATGGTTTAATTGAAGGATTGGCCACAGAAAGCTGTGCATAGAGACGAGTGAAAGGAGGGTAAGGAGGCCTTTGCCCTGCAGTGGAACGACTATGGCTGAAAATAAATAATAATGACTTAATTGGGATAAATGAATGTGACTTTGATAACTCGACTCTTGCGTCTCCCGTGGGAATTAAACAGGGAATAATATGTGTATTTATACTTCTCTGCCACAACACAGCTGGTTGTATAAATTTTAACTAAGCTCGGTCTCCCCTTTCTTGGAACCGAAGCCGTCACGCTCAGTTATGTATGGACCCTTCAAAGATATACCTAATTAGATTACGCCTCTAAGATCAATATTGATTACCACTTGACACGACTTTGGGTTACTCGATATCGCTGTCTGATATGGCATATAAGACGGGTAAGTAGGTGCTTAGTAGTGATTAGATTTCGATGTTAGTATAGGAGATGTATTAGAAGTGGTTTGAAAATATGTTTAGTGCGTAGCGGTATTTATGTTGGTAAAGCTATATAAAAAAAAAAACATCAAGTTGGTCGTAGACTATATTACTAAATACAATATGTCACATCACATCATTGTGTAAGTGAGGTTACCGGAGGCCCATTTCCTCCCTTCCCAAGTTTCATAATCCCCGATTCCCCAACAACCCTTAAATTCCCAACCCCCAAAAGGCCGGCAACGCACTTGTAACGCCTCTGGTGTTTCAAGTGTTCATGGGCGGCGGCGATTGCATACCATCAGGCAACACGTCTGCTCGTGTTCCTTAAAAAAAAACATCATCTGCCTATAAGTGGCCACTGTTGACCAAAGACCTCTCACACGGAGAAGGTTTGAGGATTAATCACCACGCTTATTCAAAGCGGGTTTGCAATTTTAAACTAATAAGATTTCTTCAAGATGTTGTCCTTCACCGTTTGTCAGTGGTATCTAAATAATCTTAGAAAGTATAAATGTTTGTAAGTTTCAAACGCGCACTCTCATGCAAGAGGACTTAAACGACGATTAGGTTACCTAAGACTTTTAAATTACGATACTTAATATCTATATACTCGAGGAATCACTGTAATTGTAATTTATCAATCAGGACTCATTCTAATCATTTCTCCTTACAGACGACCTGACTTCTGCCTCCTCCAAGATAAATAAAATTTCCTAGAATCCGACAACCCTAAGTCGAGTTCTTTTATTAGTGTATTAAAAGGATCTTGTTTCCAAAAAGGTCGGAAATGAAGATTGTAATACTGTTTTTAATATTATTTGTCGAATATACACATATGTACATGTTATAATATATAGGGCTTAAATAAAGCTAGATGTAAACACAATGAATGTAGGTACACTGGTATTCTAAGAATTTTAGGCTTATTAGTTTTCTAGTCTAGAAAACATATCGGGTTTAGTTTGTATTATAATATCGTTATTAGGATTTGATAGAAGTTTATTGGTTTAAGCCGGTAAACGACCAGACGGATTACCTGATGGAAGGGGGAGGAGGAAGAGTTTATACCCGCAAGTGCGTACCCGCAGCGAAAGACGTCAATTCACAAACTGGACGGTAAAGAAGATGATCACCAAAAGAGATGATGACCTTTTTATACACCACAAACATTATTACCACAGTTTTCAAAACCCAATAAATAATATTGTACCAAAAAAATATAAAAAAGAATAGTATAATACATATGTACTTTCAAGACAGAAAAAAAAACTATTTCGTCCAAGAACGCATTTATATACCCATACCATAAAAACAGAAACCGAAGCTCAAGTCAAAACGCAATGGAGAGCTTCAGTGGACGCCCTCTATCCTATGTAAGTGACACAGGACATTAAGTCAGTTCACCACAAAAACAATTCATACATCAAACAAAAAAACATTGACAATATAATATATCAATGGGCAATATATTATGGTGTCTGACTTTGAGACGTAATTCTCAAGGCATGTTATAAAATGGATCGATGGGAGGACGGCTAGAAGCTCGTGTATTGTGCCCATAGTGGCCCATCGATTGACATTGCGATATTACTGCAAAGATCCCAATTAAAGGTTGAAGCGAGGAAGATATTTTGTTGAATTTTGGGTGAAAATATTTGAGAGATGTGTTTTATCACATTAGTGACAGGTAGATAATTGGTGACGAAAGTCATGGGTGGTTCTAAATAAATCCTTCTTCAGTTTCCTTTTAAACATAATATACGAGTATGTTTTTAATTTAATCTATATACATGTATACATAAATAATGGTGGAATACCTTCAACCAATGTTTTGACTCGTTTGCTTACTAAAAGATATTTAACAACTACACAAATCCCGCACAGCTTAGTTTAAGAAACAATAATATCACAAGCGAAGCACTAAAAACATACCATGCAAATACAAGATGATTACTTCCAACTTTCTTGAACAGTGTTCATAACCATAGCAGTGCTACGCCAATTGTCTACGCTGCTACGCCGTAGATCGACGCTACTACGCGGTAGATCTACACTACTGCTACGTCCGAGTTTTCTTCGCTACTCAAACTATTGTGATCTCTATACATACATACCTACATAACCTCACGCCTGTCTCCCATGGGGGTAGGCAAAGACAATAAACCGCCAATTGCTACAACTGCACGATTGGCGCGGTGGCTGGGCAACTGGCTGCCATGCAACGTGTAGCGGGTTCGATTTCCGCACGGAGCAATTCTTTGTGTGATCCACAAATTGTTGTTTCGGGTCTGGATGTCATGTGTATGTGAACTTGTATGTTTGTAAACGCACCCACGACACAGGAGAAAATCCTAGTGTGGGGCAACGTTTTTTTTTTTTTTAAATAAAAAAGAAAACTCTGGCATACCTCTTTCGATCTCCATTCTTCTACAACTTAAACCACAGTCTAACCTATATCCGTCTCAAGCATTGACCAGAAAATAGCCACCCACGTAATGTAGAGGTCAGATGGCCCCCAAATTATAATGCTGATATGATATGAACCGCTTTACTACATCTGCCCCTTCATTGCAAGGAAACTTCATAAAATTCAGCAGATGCCCGCTTGATGGATTATAATGATGGAATCTAGGGGATGTAAATAGCGAGGGGTGGTTTTGAAGTTACATTATGTACTCTATAGTGATGTAATATAGAGTTTATTTTTCCTTAAGGGAATGATAGGTAGAGGTTTATGCACTTTTTACTTGTTATGGTTTGTGTTCTTTGTATATAGATAGAGAGGATCAACCCATGTGACGTTATTTTAATCTTATTGTAATATAATTTGTAAAAAAAGAAGACAAGAGACACATGGGAACTTGAGATCAATCGGTGGTAAAAAGTAGTGAAAGTGATCTGACATTATTATAAGCTAACTAGTGACCCGCTCCAGCTTCGCATGGGTGCAATGGTAATGTATTATACATGTATTATAACATATAAAACTTCCTCTTGAATCACTCTATATATTAAAAAATACCGCATTAAAATCCGTGGCGTAGTTTTAAAGATGTAAGCATACAAAGGGACATAGGGACGGACAAAGCGACTTTGTTTTATATTATGTAGTGATTATGAACTACCAAAACAACAGTGCAACAGTTCCAAATAAATTCCTACCACGCTTTAAAAACATATTAAAATAAGCTTAGAAAGGCCAGCGCGATGTCAAAGCAGTATAAACAAACCAACACCAACCAATTGCGGGAGTTTCTACAAATTACCAACCTCTCGCAAATTGCAAATTAAACCCAATTAAACAGCCGCTATAATCTATTTTCCTTTAACCGAGGTCAACAAGAAACACCATCGTTCGCATAAGCCGATTCTGCTTTCGAATTTTTTGTACTGAAATATGATCCTTGGATGTATTTTCTCATTATTTTCCTTGTTGTTTTTTGTTATCATTCATGGTGGTCATATTTTCGCTTTTTTCCATCAATTTCTTAAGCCAGAGTTATACGTTTTTACCCGACTGCGCCAGAAGGAGGGTTATTTAGACCTTATCTTTATATTGTTGTCTAATATAATAATATTAATTATAACAATTATTATTTCTTTGCATTATTGGCATTATAAGGTAATGGATTTTTATGGCCTCTTGATGTGATACAGGCCCGCCTTCCTGCTTCGTTTGTGTGCATGTAGCAATTAAATTGTATCTGTGGTGTTCAATCAAATATATTTGGCGGCTCAAAAAGCAGGAGTGGTAGCAGTGGAAAGGTGGTTTTTAGTCACTAAGAGTCTGACACTCCCTCTCGCCTCGCCCAAGGCGAGCGAAGTCAGTAGATGATTTTTCCCTGCTCAAAAAACGCTAACGCTGTTATTATTTGCCAGATCAAGTTAACGCGATAATCCAACAATTTAGTCCAATATTCTATCAGTGTTAAACTCTCGAAGCTATATCCCCATTCCTAACATATTCATCATAACTTTACATCGCAAATCAGGAAACATCTAAACTATTCCAGCACTTGGTAACTATCAGTGCCTTTACTACGAGTTTACATCTAGTATTCATCGATACTCGATAGCGGTGACGTACATTTTTTGTATGTCAAACTTTACAGCGCCTCTAGTGGTCACTTATGGAACTAAAATTTGGCATGAAAAAAAAATGTACGCCGTCGCTTTTGGGTCTCGACAAAGACTGACTGTATGTATATATAGATAAAATAATGTATAGGATTTTTAAAAAACAAGCAATTTTTGAAAAAAAAAAAATTCTATGGAGATTCTTGCTCGTTCTTCTTCTTTCCAAACTACACTTTAAAACAAGCACTTAGCTTCACTGACAGACAGACTGTCGGACAATTAAATTTTGACGTTTCAAACGTGCTTATTAAACGTTCGTTTATCTGATGGAACATGCATCGCGTATTATCGGTCACGTAACGCCAGAACAGATATAAACCGACACTTAAGGATTAATTGAAATAAAAGCATCGATTTTGACTTTATCGCTTTAAACTCATGGTAGCGGTAATACTCTGAGTTGCATATCGATGCATTCTATGACGGTAATCACATGAAACTTAGTACTGATGGCAGACTGCCTGTCTTAAGTTTGAAATACTTGAGCAGTTCACGGGTTATGCTGTGAAATGGTGCATAATTGCTGAAATATAGGAATTGTATATTGAGCGAGTCGTTGGTCTGATAATAAGGTCGATTGCAAAGAGGTTTTATTTGCGGGTTAGACAAAAGTTGTTGTTAGATTGTAGTCTTTTGGAATTTGTATGTGACTGCCAAGCAAATGTGGGAATTTGAATCTCGAATTAAGAAGAGTATGTCATGTATTGTTTACCTTTATGATTTCAGATATTTTCAGTATCAAAATCAAATTAAAAGTACCTTTAACCGATGATCATGCATGAAAAGACTGATGAAGCGAAAAAGATGTATAAGAGATGAATCGTAGCATCGTCATCAATTGTCTCTGCCTACCCCCATGGGAGACAGGCGTGAGGTTATGTATGTATAGTAAATATTTTCAGTAATCATCTTGGAGGTTGAAATTGTTGGAATGACAATAGTTTCATCTATTACAAACAAAAACCCACATAAATTGGCTAGCCAAAAAAGAAACTGGAACATTTCACCATTATCTATAACGTTGAGATAAGCAAAACATTACAGATTGGAAAGAAGAAAATTTTCTGTATACCTCAGCGTACATACATCTAGTCAAACACACGCCAATTACGTGAACGGAGCGAAGAGAAAAATCGTGTGAAAACTTACAAAGGACAAAGTTTCATCAGCATAAATAATAAAATGTAACGTCTAATAAATTTGTCGCGAACTTTCTCCCATAAGCCATTCAAACCCCATAAAGTGAAGCAGATTATATTCGGATTCAACGGAAAAATCTTCGACGGCGACTGAATAAAAATATGTTAATAGAATTTTTATACAGGTAGAATAATTTTGTGGTATTAATAAGCTGTCGAGATACCTGCAGGCCACCCTATAAATTTGATTATAAAAAACCGATAAATTCAATATTGAACGTGTTGGTAGCGTTGGGGGAAAAATCTCTACTTTCTTTGTTTTTAGGTCGCACGGTAGCGTTGAGTTTTTAAAGAGAGAGTTGAAAATATATTTTTGTCACCCTGTAACTAAAATGTAGTCTAAGCTTTACATTTACTTTACGTAAGTGTCAAAGTATCATTTCTTAGGTTTCAGCAATATGAAAAACAGTGTTTAACGTCTTATTTTTATATCAGAAACAAGATTTAGAATAAAATTCTCGTTCAATTTTTTTTTTTTCTATGACAAGCCTGCCACAATCTTCCATACCGCTGCAACTCCTGTAAGCCAGGATCTACAGTCTCCCAGGGACATGAATGACTGTCTTGGATCCCGCAATTAAATAAATCAGAAGATATTATTAGAGGAGATGAAAAAGAAATCTCATTCACCTTGCTTCAACTTAGAACAGTAATCTCGAAGCAAATCATAAAATATGTTTAATTTTTTTTCGAACGTCATAACGTTTCGAAACCAATTACGACCTGTCGAAAGTGTAAAGTGTCAACGAAACGTCAATTTAGGTCAAATGTATTTTTAAACATCCATTCATAGAGATCCAAGGGGAATGGAACGTCCCTTATAAAAAATTAATGAAATTTATGAAACAACTTTTTTTCTGCCGATCATGCAGAGCTCAGCCCGTCATTGGTAAGGTCTCTGAGCAAAGTTTGTAATCTTATCAAAGATTGACGATCGCAGATAGAGATGCTGAACCGACCTTCAGTGGTAAATTTGGCGTCTTTATTATATGGGTAATAAGAGCGATATTTGAAGAATCAAATACGCCAGACGTACGTACATAACGTTCTCACCAAAGGTATAATGTACCTGTTTTATTACAATAGGCAGATTTTATGTACCTCGTGTTTTTCTTGTCTTTTTATAACTTTTTAAGATTCGTTCTTTTATTTTGCCTTTTTAATGTCTGTTTTTTGAAGTGAAATCGGTGTTGATATTTTATACGTGCCTTCTGAAATTGATGTTCTTTGTGTGTTTTAACAGAAGGTTATCATTAATTTTGAGGCTCGGAAAATTTAATATTGAGTTAAGGTACATTACATTTATTCCTTTCATAATTACCTTGTTAAGTTAAAAATAGCACATATTCTTGACATTGGATACGTGAATGGTTTTTAAAGATTACATGTATTTACTTTATTGGGTGTATGATTGCCAATAATTTCTTGTTTTAACTCAATTGAATCTTATTAAGCGTGGGAAAGCCATGCTTCGGTACGAATAAGCCGGTTCGAACGAAGTGAAATCCGACGTGAAACAACGCTTGCGTTGTATGAGTAATGTTACCAGAGGATTGGGGAATCGGGTCCCCAAACACCCTAAAATTCTTAACCCCAAAAAGGCCGACAACGCCCTTGGAGTTTCGAATGTCCATAAAAAAGTAATTTGAAAAATAATATAGGGTTTTAGCTAATCCAAGAAAGAACACCCAAACACACACGTGGTATCACAACAAAAAATAATAATTTTTCTTTCATCCTTAACCGACCAGAAGATTTCTTTCCACACAGAAATGGAAATCACCCTAAACCAATTGTCATTTATCGCTGACACCCCAAACCAAAAACCAACAAAATAAATACTAAACCCAGGTGAACACGCACTAACCTGGTTCGTGGCACATACTAAACAAATAAGTAAAGATATAACAATCAACAACCAAAGTGACCCAGTTTCCGACCGTCTAAACGTAAACACAATGTACTAGACAACTTACCTCCACAATTACCTATGATAACTAAAGGTGAGGATACAATAGGGATCAAAGAATATGGTTTCTTGTTTAGATTTTTTTTTTTTTTTTGAGGGGGAAATTCATCCAATGACTTCTCCCGCCTTGGGCGAGGCCAGAGGGAGTGTCAGACTCTTACTGACTAAAAACCACCCCGTTCCTTCTCCTGCCTTTCGAGCCGGACCCCCGTTAAATCCGCTAGGTAGTCCGCAGCTCTTCTTGTTTAATTAGTGATTGTATCGGGAAATGCCAAGATTATTTCATGAGAATATTATTTGAATGGGTTCGTCTTTATATTGGGTTGTTAGTATGGATTAGGTTCTAAGAAATTGTGGTTTGATAACGCGATTACACGTTTCCAATAGTAACGAGATGATTGTAGTGACAATGTACTCGATTTTCCGCAGTTAATTCAATGAGTTGTAGTTCTTACTCCATTAAAAAACAAATGTTGCTCCATTTTAGGATTTTTTGTGGGTGCATTTACAAACATACAAGTTCACATACAACAATTTGTGGATCACATAAAGAATTCTTCTATGCGAGAATCAAATCCGCCACACGTTGCGCTGCAGCCGGTTGGCCAGCCACTGATTTGAATGATCCAAAAGTCACTATTTTTATGAGTGAATAAGAAAATCAAATCGGGGACCACATGAAAAAACTAATAGTAATTAGTGGGACAACTTCCCTAATATAACAAGAATTATAAAAGTGGTCATTGACCAGAAAAAACTAGGGAGCTGTACTAGATAAATGAACAAAAAGAATTAGAAAAATGGTCTTAGACTAGAAAAAGATAGGGACCTATTATAGGTACTAGAATGAAACCTAAAAAAAAATACCATATCTGCAACTTAATACCATCAAAAATCATCATAAAAACAAGAACGATGCACATGTGAGAGCGCCTGTTCGCCGCTTAATAACCAAAAATCTCCCAAACAGAGGCACCATATGGAGAAAACACATTTTTTCCCCATTACCCACAAAGTTTGCCTACAACGAACGCTATAAAAAGTTCGACAATATATCAACGAATAAGAGTTTTCTCTTAGTAAAAACGGCCATGTTTGTCAGTAAAAATTGCCATGATTTGTTCCCGGTATTATAAAGTTTGGCTATTAAATATTGTTCGTGAGTTTCGTTATTAATAAATATTGGTAACTGTTGCCGACGGGCCTTCACTAGCAAGGCAGAGTAACTAAGAGTGAGATACACAAACACGACTGTATACTTTAAAACTACAACAGCGCCATATCTAATTAGTTTTATGGGCGTATAGTGAATATCTTTAATAAATTTTGAAACGTTTTGATGTCCTAAATTGCCATTTGACGTTGAGGGGCGCCTTTTACTAGTCTAATAAGTTTATCGAAGGAATAATTTAGGATTTTATACATTTTTACTAAGCTAAGATACTAAGCTCGAGTATGCGATGTATCGATAGAAGGGAAGCCACATCAATAGCACGCATCTTTCTATATAAAACACATAACTGAGCCCGTTTCCACCACTACTAAGCTATCTATACCAATGAATATAAATGGTGGGAGCCAAACGCATCTTCAGCGACGTAGCATAGCATATCTCTGTTGGATAAGCACCCTTAAAGTTATCTGTTGGTTAGAAAAATCGGATGTAATTTGAATAAATGTTTTTAACTTGACTTGCCTTGCATGTTTTTATTCAACATAAATATTTTCTCACAGAAATAGTAGACTATAATTATAAGCTCAGAGAAAGGTTCTTAATTAAATACCTACGTACGTTATTAATTCTTTAATTATTTCCGCGTTACAATCCTCTGTTTTGAAGTGAAAGAAGAACCAACAAACGCGTGGATGGCTAAACGTGCTTTTCGTAAAGGAAAATGTTGATTTCCCTGCAATTTTCCCTGTAATGTTCTCAGTTCCGTATTGTGGGGAGGTAAAAAAGCTAATTACTGTGAACATAGATGGTTGGAATTTGTCGTCAAAGTACTTTATATTATTTTGAAAGTGTTTATTATAGAAAGTGGTGTGGTAAGCATGTTTATTTTTTCTTAGTAATATTTGTTAATGAAATTTTTTTTAATTCGTTTATTCACATAATATATACATACAAAATTCGCCAAACTGTGAGCCAGTTTTGAATCAAATATTTGTTTTAATTATGATTATAATTATTGTTAATTACTTTTTCAAAATATTGTTTAAATAGTCAACCACATACACAAATTAAATTAATGATTTTGTATAATTTTTAAATAATATCTGTGGCCAAACGTCGACCCACCAAATATAAAAAAAAGATCTCCTATTGTTTTTCTTAATAATTTTTTTGTTTTTTAAAGAAAATCCTCTAAGTACCATTTCGATTTCAAAAACCTATCTAATACCTTAATTCTTTCCAAACACCACTGATTAAAGAACCCACGGAGAACGCAAGCGGAATCACAGTAAAAACTACTACAAGATAAGGGGACGTTATTCTTACCAGTCGGTACTTTAAAACCAAAGTTTCCCTATTAAAAGTTTCACAAACACACTTTTGCAATCGCCGATCGTTAACATCAGTGGATCTTCAGACAATATTTTACTGACAGTTGGTTTTAGTGCTCAGAATAAGAGTCTATTTATTCTAATGGTCTGTTCAATTGTATGTCGTTTTGGTAATTTTGAATTTGATTGTGTGTCGTTGGACGAGTGGTTGTAAATGCAATTGCTTATCGAGGGCTTTCGGGTTAAATTTCCTTGTCGAGTAAAGCATAATAGATTCGAAGTCTAAAATTGTAATTTTTACATACATACTAAGCCTATTAGTGAATGTTGTAATGTAAATGTCTCTATTTACCCCTTTGGATATTAAAATAACGTAACGATATTTAAACAAACAAACAAGTCAGACTTCTTAACTATCTGATACATGTGCAACAAGAATATTACCATGAAGTAAATACAAAGAGTAGATGTAATAACTGAATTTCCCTTGAACATAAACCCGTGACACTTTACGGGGAGCACAGGGCGTTACAAACCACTCCCCTCTCTATTTTCCATGTAGAGGTCCCGTACTACAAATACGTTGCCAAATGTCTACATTTTAATGTGCCATTTTCTGAGCACTTATAACTCATCTACACTTTTTTACTTATGGTATCATTGGGCACAGCCGCTTTTTTTATCACAGTGCACAATCACATTATCGTATGTGTCACCTTTTGTACTTGCTTCATGGATATAACCGACGAAAACACAAAATTCTAATTTTAAACCAATTTAAAAATTAAATGCAAATTACTGCAAACCATCCTAACCAAATAGAAACCGCAGCCCTAAACATCTAATTGAGGTAGAATAATACAAAAAAAAAACCAAAAGCATGCGTCGAGGAGATAAAAAAGGGTCGTCACTTTAACCGTCGCCCCTGAATAAAATCAGGGTTGTACGTACGATTTTACAGAGATAGCAAATTATTCACAGGAAGCGCTAAATGAACCGAAAATACGATTATTTCGCCCAGAGACTTGCGTAAATTTATACAGAAAATTCCCTTTTATTTAAGAAAAGGTGAGGATCTAGAATGTACCTTGTGTATAATGAATTGGTTTGAGTTTTAAATGAATTAGTACTTGTACCTGAGTGTAGCTCAAGTCGGTTGAAAGCCTAACTGGGGTGGAAGTTGGGAGTTACAAAAATGTCTGGATAGTTTTGGAGGTGGAACAGCTGTGGGGGAAAATGGACTTAAAATTCTTATTACATCTTGGCTATTTTTGCTTGCAGGTGGTACTTTTGGATTTCAATCCAATGGATCCAAATGGATCGGACTTTAAATCGCACCTAATAAAAGGTGTTGTTGTTATTTTAATTTATGCTTTATACGAGTACGAACGGGGTGTTTTTAGTCGCATTTGTTTCGCATCGACCAAGGTGGGAGAAGATACTGGATGATTGTCTCCCCTTAAAAAATAAACTTTTAGTGCTGCAAGAGTATCTAATCTACTTAGATTTTGTGAACTAATGACTATCATGAGCCCTAAAAGCTTTGTTGCTTTTAGCAAAGTGAAAATAAAACTTCAATTTCTATATCAATTTAAAAGATTATTACTAAAACTCAATATTATGAAACGTAATAAATCACATGGCTTTTCCATAATGTGCAGAAAGCAGTGACATCTTGAGTACAGAATTCACTTAGTACCAATTTATTTAGCAGCACATGAAGGTACCCTTAACTATCAAAATTGGAAAAGAGATTTGAGCTTTATTCGCAAAAGAAATAAGGTTGTAAATCCATGAGATTGATAGGTATAGTTCAATGTACGAGTCTTTGAAGCATCATTTGTAACATTTACATTTTGAACATTGAAATCTTATTTTATCTAAAAGAAAATTTTAAAAGATGAACGGATATTTGTATTCCATGTAATCCATTACTTTTAAAGAAAAATAATAATGTATCTTGATTTATTTTCAATGGATGCTAATGGAAAAAGTATTAGAAGCTTTTATTGATAACTGAGAACTAGAATAATGATAGTAATATATTATGTATCGAAGCTAGTTTATATCTATACTAATCTTCGGTCTCTTTTTATTTCTTTATGAAAACTTTTCCTCACATTAAGACTTTTTCTTGTGTCGTGGGTGCGTCTAAAAACATACAAGTTCACATACACATGAAACGTTCACAAAACAACTATTTGTGGATCACACAAAGAGTTGCTTTCTGCGAGAATCAAACCCGCTACACGTTACACGACAGCCCGTTGCCCAGCCACCACACCAACCGTGCGGTCATTTACCCGTGACCAGTACTGAATTTAATTTACCTCATATGGCCTCCATATCATTAACATGATCATCAATCAGCAGTCGTGTACCGTTAACCAAAGACCTCTCCTAAGAACCACCGCGCTGAATGACTATCACCCACATCATTGTGTACATGAGGCTGACATTGACTATCACCCATTTACATGACTGTGTACTGAAACTCTGAGACTCTGACGAAATGAAAAAAAGCATCCGCTCAGTTTCATATACATGTATCAGCAAACAAATAAAAATACCATTATGCATTATGCATGTATATAAGTGCACACATCGTATCAACAGCTTATAAATGACCAGTGCTGACAAAACGACACCAGCAATTTATACTGCGCTAACTCAAAAAGCGTACTTTACAGTAGAGGCTTTTAAAGGGAAAAACGTGATAACTTTTACATTAATTAAGATACTTTTTTGAAATTTGGTATGCTTAATATTTAATTTATTCATTGTAATATCTCATATTAATATTTTCTTAATTATTTCTATTTTTTGATTTAGCGCAAGTTAGCCGTATATAAACGTAATTCACCAAAAAAAATTACATCTTATACACGTCTAACTTATGTTAGCGTAGTATAGTACGGGACGTCGTAATGCATGATCAATCATCTGATGCATATTTCAATATTTTATAAAGAACATGTACTTACTTACAAAAAGAATAGTCAACGTACCATTAATAAACTAATTTATACGTTAACTCATAAGTAAAAGTCGCTAAGTCGTTCATTTTACAAACGATCAAGTATACACACGAACGCACTAAACTACGCTAACTATGAGTTAGTGCAGTGTTGCACGGATTTTGACCAAAGTGATCCCCGCGCACACTCCGCTAATAATAGTTGGCGTAATATAAATCGAGTGATTTCAAAAAGTACCTTTACTTAGCGTTTTATAAGATTTGTAACTTTCTTATTTTTGCATATTTCTTCTCAATTTTTTTATGACGTATGTAAACACACATTTTAAGCAACTTGGCATAAAAAAAGTTTTTTCCAAATTTCGAGTTAGCGTAGTATAAATTGCTGGTGTCGAAAAGGCCTCTTCTCGTATGAAGAAGGTTTGAGCATTAATCACCACGATTTTGCTCACTGCCGGTTGGCGATTTATAACTTAAAATCAGAGATTATAAGTTCAGGTTTCCTCACGATGATTTACATTCACCGTTTGTCAGTGGTGTTTAAATAATCTTAGAAAGCACATATAACTCGACCCGCACCTTCATGCATTAGAAGCGGACGTTTTAAATCTCCGGGCCGCTATGACATATAAATGCACCTCATAATAATATTTCATTAAGAAAAAATTGAGCGTGAAATATCACTGTCTTTCAAACACGCCATAACAAAACAAACAATAGCAAAAAAATAAAAGAAAATTAACATAGCACATCAGATTCCCCTGCATTTTTTTGGCATACTGTATAATTTCACGATTTCTTATTTCATATTTCATTACTCTGCTTATAATCTTCCTCTCATTGAGACATTTTTGGTAATGACGTCATTAGTTTTATGTAAATGTGAGATTTTGTTTACTTTGCGAAATTGGGGTGACTGCGGATTTAAGTATGCTATTTAGTGAGACGGGAGGTGTTAATGTTGCTAATGGAGAATGGTGTGATGTTTGTCGTTTGCTGTGGTGCTTTTAATTTTTAGTTTAGTTTTTCCTGGAAAGGTAGATTTAAGTGGGTACTAAGTACTATAGTTTAAATGAGCAGTTTTTAGGGTATATGATATGAATTTTTGGTCTGCATCGCTGGCCGAGTGGTCGCAAGTGCGTTTTTTCCGTTATATAGGAATTTGAACCCATATGGGCTATAAGACTATACGAACAGGCTGAAAACTGATGCAAATTAAAGACTATGAGAATTTGGAAATAGAAAGAACCAAATAATCATGTGCACTAAAGACCGGGCCTTTTTTTTGAGTGGGGAGTATCATCCAATATCTTCTCCCGCCGAAACGGCAAGAGGGAGTGTCCATACTCTTACTGACTACAAACCACTCCATTCCTACTCCTGCTTTTCCAAACGGAGCTCTGGTAACCTGCTAGGTAGTCCGCATTCCTAATATCAAGTATCCATTCCCATCAAAAACAATAACCTTTTAGACTCTAAAGTAGAACCATTAAAGTCTACATTGGCATCCAATCAGACATAATAATGCCCTTTCCTTTACAAAAGACCTCGTTAGCCTTTTCCATTCCATAATATCTTATTGTTTCTTTATAGATATTGAATTTGAATCCTAAAAGTACGACATAAAAACTCAACAATGTAAAAAATACATTACATTGAAAATCAAAATCCTTATTTTACTGTTATTACCTTTAATGTTGGACGGATCCCTGAAAATATGGTTATGGACTGCCGTGTACGGAACCTGAATACGTAATAAGAAACAATATTATATTGATAAAATAATAAATCAAACAAAATTTGTTGGTACAAAGCTTATTGTAGAAATAAAATTTATTTTATCTAATGGTAGTTATTGGGGGAGGCTTATGTTCAGCAGTGGACGTCTTATGGCTGATATGATGATGATAATGATGAATGGTAGTCTATTCTGCAATAGAGGTTTTTTTAGGAAAGAAAACCATCGAGTAGCCAGAACTAAAAATCATTTCAATTTGACTGATTGATTTGACTGCACGGTTGGTACGGTGGCTGAGCAACTGGCTGCAATGGGTAGCGGGATTGGCTTGTTGTTTGGCTGGACCAATTTTGACGGGACTTTTATTGTCAGAAAACTGATGTACTAAGGATTAATCCTTAAAAGTTTTCTTTAACTTAACTTATATATTAAAAGTAGCCTAATTTAAATTAGGCTACTTTTACTTTATTTTAATTAAAAAACAAACAGTGATATTAATTAGGTTGCTACCTAATTAATGAAAGTCTAACCTACAATACAATTTTACTCGAAACATGTACTAAACACATGTATACAGTCTAGGAGTCTAATCTAATCCAAACATGTTTTAATCAAACATAACTGATGAGGGCAAATATGAAATATGCCCATCTTCCATCTCTTTCCAACGTTGACGAAATCTAATCAAGCAAAGCTACTACAATATAATTAATTGAAAGACGTTGTATGCCTATAACTCTATAGAGCATCTGAATATACCAGTTTACCTTGACCCGTCATTGTAAGAGAGGATGAAATAAAATAAGGTCAGGTTATTTTGGACAGCATAGTCTGATGTACCGTCTATACGATCGCCATTTATCAAAGACCCAAGGTCAATAGAACATAATATATTGCCCACTTTCTTATATACATTGTTTTGGTCAGTACGTCCGGGGTACATTTTTGGTATCTTTTGGACCTTATTACTTGGCTTAGGAAAAATTATGTTACCATGAGGGAAAGTATTTTTTTAATAACTTCTCCCGCCTTGGGCGAGGCAAGAGGGAGTGTCAGACTCTTACTGACTAAAAACCACCCCGTTCCTACTTCTGCATTTCGAACCGGAGCCTGCTTTTCGCTGCTCCGGGTCGGCTACTGGGCCCTATCTGTGATGGTCTGATAGCACGCACGTGTCTGGTTCTGGTTGGGTGGCAAGCTATCCTTGTTTGCAGTCCGCTGACTCGCTTACGGTGGCCAAAGATCCTCGAGACACATCATCAACAACTTAAAAGTGGCCACTGCTGACTAAAGGCCTCTTCTGACACGGAGAAGGGTTGAGCATTAATCACCTTACTCAACGCGAGTTAGCAATTTCAAACTTAAAATAAGATATTATAAGCCTAGGTTTCCTCATGACGTTTTCCTTTACCGTTTGTCCATATCCATAACAACTAAGAATGGAATCGGTCTTGGAAATTAATATCAATCACTTATTGCTAGTAAATCCATTTTTTATAATCTCGTAGTTTATTGCTAATCCACGATACCAATAAACGATAATAAACATGTAAAGGAAAGATTACTCGCTTCAGTAGAACAAAGCTTAAGCTATTATGAAATTGAAATTAATAAAATTGATTTTAATCTATTCTAAAAAAAAGTATAAAAGTTAAAAGTATAATATTCTAAAAACTCTTCAACATCAACAAGATCCTTGTAAAATGTAAAATATAAGAAAAAAATATTTTAAAAGCACTTCCATCTAATTTTTCCTCTATTAATTATCGTAAGAGCTTACAAAAAAGGGAGCGATAAAAACAATTTGTTTAGGTCATAGTAAATATTGAGTACTTAATTTTACGGTCATAATATTAAAAAAGTACTTTGGAAAGATTTTTAACGATGTTTATTTATTGTTTTCTCAAGAAGTTCGCCTTGGAGTCGTTTGAAACTTACTGTTGGACTAGGCTAATTCTTTGTTTACTAGTTTACCATATTTAATTTTTAAGGAACTCTGCATTAGACACTATTATATCTTTAAAAATGTAAGAGATATATTATACTCGTGTTTATTTTAGAGGGGAAAATCATCCAATGACTGGGAGAAGTCATGGGCAAGGCAAGAGGGAGTGTCACACTCTTACTGACTAAAGAGTGTGGTGCGGTAGTTTTTAAACCACCCCGTTCTTACTCCTTTTTGAGCCGGAGCCCGAGTAAACCTGCTAGGTAGGCCCTATCTGTGCTGGTTTGATGACTCTTTGAGACGCACGCCACACCTTAGCTCGCCGTCCGCAGACCCGTGTTTATGAAAGCTGGAGATCGTCGCACGAGCCCCGAAGCCCGGTGTTCTCGCTAGACGGCTTGACGGCTAAGGCGTGAGGAGGGCCGTTCTCTAACGCATCCCGGTGCCTCATATAATCTTGTGGTTAGATGATTAACACGTGAGTAAAACAAAAGAAGAAAATGTCTCTAGTAAGTTCAATCCTAAAACAAACCGAATCATCAATTTCGATGGGTCAACCACTCAAAATAAAATCCTGCGATAATACGAAAACAAAGTGCAACCGCTTCACTTTTAAAACGACATATACAGACAATTCATGAATAATTCACACTCCAAAAGACTAAAAGTCACAGCAAAAAGACCGTCATTTGAGCTCATTAGTCCGCATCACCCAATAATCTTGAAGGGATCTTAATGGAATCCTTCGCAAGACTTCGTATCTCAGAGCATCCGAATAACAGTTAACTTGGTCATTTGAACGTATGAATGTAACCCATGCATTGCACCAAAATTGGGGAGCGAACGACATACTGAAACAAAGCAAATTTGGGCGCAAAACGATAAATAAAGATTACAGTGGCATTTTCCCACCGAAATGACCGTAAATGTGTGGGTAGGAAACCAGCGGATGAATATTTTTTGTTGATGACAGGCGTTAGAAAATTATTTGAAGACCTACACTTCAAATATCCAACTTCATTGCATCTTCTGTAAGATAATTTTTTTTGAACGGGGGAATATCATCCTGACTTCTTCCACCTTGGGCGAGGCGAGAGGGAGTGTGGGATTATACCCAGTATGTCTGATACCTGATCCGGAGCTGCGGACTACCTAGACGGTTTACGGGGGCTCCGGATCAAAAAGCAGGAGTAGAAACGAGATGTTTTTATCAGTTAGAGTCTGAAACTCCCTATGCCTCGCCCAAGGCGAGAGCAGACACTGGATCATTTTCCCCCCTAAAAAAAGTTTAGGTTAAGACAAGAACAAAATCTTTTTGTCTCTTTCATAATATAACAGTTTCAATTAGAGAATTGCATTACACGCTCGCCTCTTTCATAGCCCCAACCGCATCCAAACAGTCCCTTTCTATTGTTATCATTACGCTAGTAACTTCGGGGGTCGTTCGCACGTTTAAGCTTAATAAGAAACAATAAATAAAGAGAAAAAAATGCGTACACACTGTTTCTTTAAGGACCATGGTCTAGTAAAGTGTAGAAGAAATACACCTTATGTTGGAGTAAACTCCTCATGAGATCCTTTGCAAATGAAGTGATTATCTTCAAAAGTGAGGTCTTTTTTCGCATCTTTTTATTTCGTTAACGGATACACGCGTAGAGGTGAAGTATTAAGCTGTTTGCCAAATGTCCAGTTACAGTTGTGTTGTGTCAACTGCGTGCTTTTTTATGGTATAAACTGGTAAACGAACAGACGGAACACCTGATGGTAAGCAATTGCCGCCGCCATGGACACGCGAAACACCAGATGCATTATAAGTGCGTTGCTGGCCTTTTGGGTTAGCAATTTAAAGGTTATTGGGGAATCGGCGATTGGTAAGGGGGTAATTGGATGCTGCATTGCAGTTCATCTTATGGTGGTGATAGATTTCTTTTAATAGTGTAGTTCGTTTGGAAACATACTTAAACCAAATTTTTAGTATCTGTGCTATTGGTGAGAATTTTGTCCAACCGTCTAATTGACCCTTGATTTGACATCATCATGAAAGCTTTTTAACAAAAATTTTATTATTTGACATTTGTTTTCAAGAATGCTATACTATACAATAGTCTGGTGACATCACACCAAAAATAGAAGAAGCTTATTCCTATTGAGAATGTAAGCATGTTAAGTGTGGAATCCTGAATTGGATTCCTGGTTGGAGGATAATAGCGGTCCGTCTGCTTTAGACTGTTTGGCTAATGTAATAGAATGGTGACTGTTTCAAAGGACGTTATAGTTTGAGTGTCTTGTTAGTACTAATTGTGGTGACCGCCTTAGAATGTAGTTTTAGATTTAATTTTTAGAACAAAATCAGTTTTATTCTTAGACTATCTGCATTTGGTTTTGTAACGATAAACTAAGCTTGGAGGTTGAAGCTCAAGCTCCTTTTATTTTTTATACTACTCATAGCCAAATCGTTTTGTTGTGTGCCTTTGTTTATGATCAGTCACCAAGTGTTGTGCAATCATAATATTTTCAAAATTAACGGTAACCTAAATCATCATTATTATCATATCAGCCATAAAACTTCCACTGCTGAACATAGGTCTCCTGCAATGCCTTCCAGATAGACCGGTTGGAAGCGACTTGCTCCCTGCAGCCTTGACCAGAATCTGGCACATAGTGCGGAGATCCAACGGTGCCGCTGGGGTAGATGGGTTCTCGACGTACTGGTAGGCTCAGCGTTCACCTACAAGGTAGATAGACGACCTGATTAAAGTAACCTAAATGCTGATCATTAATGATCCACCAAGCATGGGGGTTATGGAATGCCCCATCTAAAGAGGGAAGGTTCTAGATCAGCAGTGGATGATGACGATATATAACAGAATTATTTATAATTCTGTACACCGTTTATACTACATACATATTTATAATAAACAGTTCCCCAAACCAGTTAAGCCGTAATACATAACAATAAATAGCGATTACGTACCAAATAAGGCCATTTTAGTACAGGTTTAAATCCAAACTATAAACGTGTTATCTGTACTACGAACTAATCCTACTGTTATAAATAGGACCATTATTTTGGATGGATTTATTATAGATTTTGTTTACTAAAAGTGCTTTTAACTAAATATTAGTTACATCAAAAATGTACATACATACATACGTATATAACCTCACGCCTGTCTCCCATGGGGGTAGGTAAAGACTATAGAACGCGCATCGCTACGAGTCTAAAAAAATATGTAACTTTTAATTCAAGCCAATTGCCTAGTCACCACGCCAATGCAACGGTGCAGTCAATTATTTATTTATATATGCTTTATTACACACAAAGTACCTACACATTTAAGTAGCCTAGGTTACATACATTTTAAGTAATATGCGTACAAATTGATTTCTTCCAGACAACCTTTGGATGAAACAATTAAAAAGAAAACAGATAAATAGTCAATTAGTTATATTTTATGAAATTATATCTTGAATTTTAAATTATTAAAAAGATCTAGCGAAGTGTTTAGTGACATTAAGGACCAAAACGCATGGGTAAAAGGACCACACTTGATCTATGCCAAACAAAAGTATAGTAGGTAAGTATTTTTATACTAGTTTAAAAGTGCTCTTTCTTACCTTTTTAAAGAGATCTTTATAACAACACATAGTTTTAATAATTGTGGTAGTAGGTTCGACTAACGAGCCAGTCAACAAGACAATAAGATCAGTTAATGGGTACATTAATTAGCCGCTACAAGAAAGAAAGAAGGAAAAGGGTCACACATCCCCAAACGTGCACTATCTTTCACCCCCTTAGGGATTCAGCCTTTGACATAAATACCCCCAATCTCCCCTAATCCCGGGTAAGAAGGGGAAGTGATTGTAATTATTGTGTGAACCAATCTTTCTAATGTTCGAAGTTCAGAGTTACGTAAATATACGTATAGGAAATTGTCTGTAGTTAAGTTAATGTGGAAGTTTGTTTGTGTGTTCATGTTTCATGTTTGGTGTAATTGTTTGGTATGTGTAGGGATGCTAAAATTGTAGTCTTTAACGTGAGACTAGTAGCCGTTGAGGTTAGACAATGCCCTTTTTATGATGTGGTAAAATCATCCATTGACTTCTACTGCCTTGGGCGAGGGCGACTAAAAACCATCCTGTTTCTACTGCTGCTTTTCGAGCCGGAGCCTCGGTAAGCCGCTAACTAGTCTGCTGCTCCGGATCATGTCCCTACTGGGCCCCATCTGTGGTGATCTAATGACTCTTTGAGGCGTGCGCGGAAAGCAACGCGCCGCACGTTCCTGGTCTGGTTCTGGTCGGGCGGCGATATACGGTGCACGGCTGTCGGTTGCCCAGCAGTGCAGTCAGTTAAAATAAGGCCTTTCAATTTAAATAAGAAATGTTGCTATACGGCATGGTTAGTTGTAATCCTTGAGTTAAGCCACGATGCACAACTAAAGCGTATATTCTGAGTACCCACACATATATTTTTACCCTATTGAGGAAAACCAGGCATAATTTAAGGTAACCCATACAAATCAGCCTTCTCGTACATTCTCTTAAATTTCCCCCAAATAAGGACAAACCCGGGTAATTCTCTAGTATACCTCCACAAGGAAAAAGATGTTAACGTATAGATAATGATAGCTAATAGACATCACGTGTGCGAAATACAAATGCACAATATTGCTGTTACACGAAATTTTACCTTATGTTCCAACGTTAGCAGTGAGCAGTTTGGCTGTTTTTCTGTAGGATATTAACGATGATGATAAGGGTTAATTTTGCGTGCAGCATTTAGTTAGGAATATTGGGTAATCTGTGTTTGTGATTGTTCACTTCATTTATCAAAATATAATAGACATATTTCAATTCGATATTCGATTTCATTAGCTAGTCCAGCCAGTTAGAAAATCTTCTTTCTTTAGTACTATAAATGTGTCGCTGATAATTTCAAAATAAATTAAGCCTTTACAATCCTTTGTTTTACTGAATTATTTTTTTTATGGTTTAATGCGGTAATTGATCAGACGGATCATCTGATGGTAAGCAATCGCCGTCGTTACCCATGGCACCCGCAACACCAGAGGCGTTAGGCGGCAAGTACGTTGCCGACCATTTAGGGGTTAGGAATTTAGGTGTTATTATGGAATCGAGGATTTGGGGTAATTGGGCCTCGGGTAACCTCATTAATACAATGAAACACAACGCAAGCGTTGTTTCACGTCGGTTTTCTGTGGGGCCGTATCACTCCAGTCAATGGACTTTAAACCTCATACTAATCAGTTGTGTTAGCAATATCTCGATCACCGAGAACAGAGCATTAGATAAACAAACAAACAGAATTTAAAAGTATAAATTATGCACGGACAATAAATTCAAAGGTTTGCAAGGCTTTTCTTCTGATTTATGTTACATTCCACTAACAGTTTTGTAACGAATTGCAAATGAAAAATGTTTCAAATATCGCTTTTTCTTTCGCTAATGCGTTTTTGGATTTAGATAATACTATCGTGTCTCTGAGTGTAATTCTTGTCCATGTATCGGAGTTGACAAAATAAATAATTTAAAAAGCATTTTAAATTTTATTCTACTAAAATATCTTTATTTTTATTTATTTTTTAAAAAACCTTGCTCAAATCTAGGATTTTCTGTTGTGTCGTGCGTGGGTTTATAAACCCACGCACGACACAACAGAAAATCCTAGGTCATGTATAAACATGACACTCAAACCGTGCAAAATTCGAACCCACTCAATATTGCACGGCAGCCAGTTGCCCAGCCACTGCACCAACCGTGCAATCTAATTCAATTAAATTTTTGCCCTGTTCAATTAAATTTTTCGACTTTTCTCACAAACACACACGTCACACATAAGACTCATTATAACGCGAATCAGAGGTACATTGAGATAATTTAATTACTTAATATTATGTTAGAAAAGGTAAGGAGAAAAGGTGAGGAAAGGTAAGGTAAGGTGTCTATTAAACAAAAAACTAAAATTTAACGGTTTTAAAACTACTTGTAACAAACCTACCTAGCAAAGTGTTAAGTTACATTAAGGACCAAAAACCGCGGATAAAAGGACCACACTAGTTTAACACCGAAAAAGAAGTTTTACACTTCTTGAAAAGTACTCCGTCCTTTTTAAAAGATCTCTTTATTGTTTACTTGTTATATGCAATGTTTTACGTCTTGGAAACTTAAGAGTGGAAGGATTATGTCCTTTCTCGACCAAGTTAAGCTCCTTAGTGGTAGTTTTCAGTACATAAGGGGTCTGATCCGACCGGACCTTAGGGTCACTTCTGAGCTCCCCTAAGTCTTAGGGGAAGTAATGGTGTTGTTTAACTTGCAGATATTGTTATGGTGTTAAGTGAAGTTAGAAAATTAATGATGTGAATCATTAATTTTGTTTGCTTGTTTGCACTATTGTTGGATAATTGGAATTGATTAATTGGAATTAAACATTGGAATATTTATTTATTTGTACACTTTAGTGTACACCATAAAACAAAAATGACAACAATTATGGTTCAGAATGCGATTTCTTACAGACAACCTTAGGATAGAGTTAGTAATTAGTTGGGAAAAATGGGGTTGTTAAGAGTACAAGTGTACATACAATACATACATATCCTAATTAGAATAGAGATTGACTAAATTCCTATGGGAAAGGAAATCCCCTATTTGTGCGTAAGAAGCCGCTAACAAAAGCTAGTCACTAATAAGTCAGCATTCAATGCCAATACCAAACCTTCTTAGTGAGCTCTAATCAATCAGACTGGTGCATATAACCAAAATCAGTAAAAAAAATTAAACAAAAATCATCCTAACTCAACATCTAAAACCACCTCCACACATTCATGCAAACATTTTTCAAACAAACAATTAGAATAGCAATAAACATCAATTTTCAACCTCATGCCTAAAGGGGGAGAGTCGTAATTTAATTGTAGCGGTGTAAAAATTTATTGAGAAGTGATATATTAGGTGTAATGTCTACCCACCTGTTACATCTAGATCAGGGCTTTTAAACTCTTTTCTGGTTAAGGACCGCTTTTATAATTCTAGTTAAGTTAGGGACCACTGTTACTATTTAGTATTACTTTCTTGATAGTGTTTTTTTAATTATTGGAATCAGTTACTTCTCTTAGTGGTCTCCTTTGATATAAGCTCTAACCAGAGTATTTATAAAGCGCGGTATAATTTTATAAGAACTATCATGAGACATAGTAAATTAACTAAAAGTCACGGTTTACACACGTATATTAATGGAGAAAAGCTCTACTAGTTTTGAAGCCTACTGAGTAGGCTGCGCGAAATCGCCGTTGCTCATGATGAGAGTCCCTCTGCGACTAAAAAATAAAAGAGATTTCTCCATTTAGTTAAGACAGGTTTAGTCATGTGTATTTGTTTTTTTTTTCTCTTCTGTTTCTGCGGACCACCGGTTGGGAACCACTGGTTTGGAGGATTGAAGGGGAGAAATAAACAAACCTTTTTTACGAACACTGATGTCTATAAATCGGTATTTGTTATTATTATTTTCACAGATCTGTTTTCCGCGATTACATTACCTACTGAGTTAGCTCTAAAGGTTTTTATTGTTCATGGAAATTATCATTTGTTTATTACTTTGGTAAGCTAGTAGGTTTATTACATATTATAGTTATGACATAGTTAATTGTGTGACTATCATATCAATAAATGCCATTTCGTGACAATCCACTGTTGAAATAAGATCGTACTCTACTAGAAGTGTTTTTTTTTTTTTTTGAGTGCGAGAGTTAAAAGTCTAGCTCTGCTAGCGGCTTTGCCCGCTTTCATAGGAGACAAAGAATATCCTACCTCCTAAGTCAGGTCATCCCCCGTCCGTATTACAAATTTCATCAAAATCCTTTCAGTAGCTTCAACGAACAAACATCCAAACAAACAAAAACTTTCAAATTAAAACTGTTAGTACGATTTTAATAACAGAACAGAATCTCACTTCAATTAAACTAAATATAACACAAACGAGGTTAAAATAATTTAAAGCAAATCTCTTTAAAGTGGAGCAAAATAATAATTAGTGCAATGCGCTCGTCTATTTTTCAGGCGGCATCGGAAACTGAGGCCAGGCTGTCGGTAACAATGGAGCAAAGAAGTGGCTCTCTAACCACTTACACTGATGTAAAATTGATGCTAGAATCGGCAGTAGTGAACAGTGATGGAAATTCTAATAAATAAAGAAATAGCGTACATAAATGACTTGATTAACTAATGATGGAATACTCATGTAAATTAATTGAGCTCTACTAGTTTTGAGTCATAGAAGGATTCTTCATCATGAGCAGACGCGGCAAACATATCGCAGCCGTGACTATTAGTTAATTTAGTATCTCTCACTGTGGTTATAAAAAGTAAATGACTTGCATCACAAAATACAAAATTACACATTACAGTCTTCGAAGGTGTAGGGCAATGTACTATGTGTGCTAATCTTTACTATTCATTAGTTTTGTTATGAGACTGACGTAATTTTGGACAAAGTTTTTGCCAGCCAGGCATGAAGCCCGTACATACAGCCGTGGGGCTCAGTAGGGCTCATGCCTGATACGGATCTGTGGACACCGTAACGGGTCACCGGTGCTGCAGCTCAAAGCAGGAGTAAGAACGGGGTGGTTTTTTGGTAGTAAAGGTCTGATACTCCCTCGCGCCTCACCCAAGGTGGGTGAAGTGAGTGGATGGTCCCTACTCAAAAAAGCAGTCCTTATTTAGTGAAATAAGAATAAACCTAAAAGCCAAAAGTCATAAAATTGCTACAATTTGCTTTCAGTAAATTAACACTCGATCAACAAGTTTGCTTTATGAAACATCAAATGTTTTATTTTCTTCAAACGATTCATTTTCATTTTCACATCGAACCCTCTTCTCAATCCGCTGTCTTACAAAATCGAACCCTATCAAAGTAATAATAAGTATCTACTTAATTAATATTCTTAACATTTCATAGTTTGCCTGACTTACAACTTCTGCAAAGAGCGTCCAACTTAATAGCTTGTTTGCACTTGTTTAAATGGGGAAAATCATTCAATGGCTCTTCCCACTGTGGGTAAAAGCGAGAGGGAGTATCAGTCGCTTACTGACTAAAAACCACCCCATTTCTATTCTTGCTGGAGACCAGACCCCTGGTAACCAGTTTTTTATACCACGACGGTGGCAAGAAAGCACACGGCCCACCTGATAACAAGCGGTTACCGTGGCCTATGATCGGTTGCAACCTATTTACTCCCTTTTTGTAGTACCCCATATTGTGCTGTAGTGAAAAGAACTCGGCAGGGAACACATTCCACAATCGGAGAACTCCCTATCGATGGCGAACGGACCGACGGTAGAAGGTCTTCCACGGGCCCATGTCTGGTGGTTTGATGGCTCTTTGAAGCGCGGAAAAAACGCAGACGTGCCGTATGCTCGGGTTTGGTTCTGGTCGGACGCTGGTGCGCTATCCTTATTCGCCATCAGCAGATCCATACGTAGCGAGTATTAAGTAGTAATCTCTCGCTTCGATGTTGGCAAAAAAGTGACAGAAAATTACTAACTACTCGCCACTCGACTAAAATACTTGTGCAGTGTGAACAAGGCATAACAGAAAGTTTGCAACGTCAGTACCTTTGCTTCATCTTGTGACTTGCTTTTACTCGCGACTTCGTACAAGTAATTTTGAATTAAAGTTAAGGTAAAATGAAGTCTATGTATATTATAATTGCTGTTGTTATTGTTTGTCATATGTGTGAAGGAAATTCATTTAACGTTATTGTGTTACTGTAAACAGTGCAGTTTAATGTGGAATGTTTTAGTTAAGACCTTTGGAAAGACGTTCAAGAAAATTGCACTCTATTGTGTGCAGTTAAAGTTATGTATAAACACAAACTTAATTTTAAAAGACATCGTTTTAAAAATCTATTAATTTTATTAGAACCTTTTTTTGCTCTAGATATTGTATTCTCTATTCTTTAACATTTTTAATGGTATAAGCCGGTAAATGAGCAGACTGATCACCTGATGGTAAGCAATCGCCGCCGCCCATGGACATCCGGAACACCAGAGGCGTTACAATAACGTTGCCGGCATTTTGGGGGTTAGGAAATTAAGGGTTGTTTGTAAATCGGGGATAAGGAAGATTGCGAAGGGGTAACTGGGCATCCAGTAACCTTACTCACACAACGGAATACAACGCCAGCGTTGTTTCATGTCTGTTTTCTGTGAAGCCACTCCGGTAGAGCCGGCCCATTCGTGCCGAACCATGGCTCTTCCACACTTAAACATGGATAATAGACAAACAATGACTAGTTACAATTTCTCTATATTATGTAGGTACAAGCTTCTACAGATGGACAAAGTTCAGGCAGCCAGTGAATGTCGGCTTGCTCAGTGAACTAACAACGGGGACACCTGCTAAGTGTCTAGCAAGTTTTAAACACTGAAGATAATAATATATTTATTTGTTTGTCGAAGTGCATTTTCCTGCTTAACGTCACGTCTGTTCTCCCCGAAGGGGTAGGCAGAGGTGCACATTACGGTATAATGCCGCTATACAATGTACACAAATTTTTCACCATTTGTGTTATAAGTCCCATTTAATAGGGGGTGAGCCTTTTGCCATATACTGGGCACAATTCCAGATTCCGTGCTACTACTGAGAAATTTTCGAACTCCAAAAATCGAACCCGAGACCCCTTGTCCGGTAGTCGCACTTGCGGCCACTCGAAAAAGGAGGCAGTTTTCCTGCTTAAATGTTATTATTTTTTTGTATACAAGCAGAAACGCTACATACTCGTAATAATAACGATTGGAGTGATTTGGTTTACCAATCTTCATCTGTATAAACTATAATCAAGACAATACTAAGCTCAATGCAATCCGACATGACAAAAACATGATAAAACTAAGAATAACTTTTCACAGAATTTAATTTATAGAATTCCAGACTTAGAAAATCTCAAACACAAATAAAACTAAACAAATCTCCTTCGAGAGAAATCAATTGCAATATTATACTTTATTTATACAACATTAAAGAGCACTTTAAATAAAAAAATAAATAAACGGAACATTCTAGATTCTTTACATCCCCTTTTTGTCCCTAGAGAGGGGACTAAGTGAAGTCCAAGCATTCTCAAGAGGCACCCTCGTTTTATACAGAAATCGTTGAAGACTAGCGTTGAAACTGTTACTAATTAAACGAACCTTTGACATCAGATTCGATGGGACAAATGCTTTGGTTTGGTTTTGGTTGGAGATTTTAAATCCATTACTATTTTCATTTTAAAAATATGTTGTCCCATATTATGATTTGCTTCTGTGTCGTGGGTGCGTTTACAAACATACAATTTCACATGCACAAAGCCTTCAGACCCGCAACAACAATCTGTGGATCACACGAAGAGTTGTTCCGTGTGAGAAACGAACTGTACTCCGTATTAAGTTTTTTTACTAATACTCACGAACGACGAAGCGACAGAGACGGTGAAAGGGTAATATCTGCGGACGACAAGCAGGAGAAGAAACGGGGAGGTTTATAGTCAGTAAGAGTCTGACACTCCCTCTCGCCTCGCACAAGGTGGGTAAAAGTCATTGGATGATTTCCCAAAAAAAAGCCTTTTCGTACCGATATTATTTTCAATTTTAATTTTAGAACACCTTATATAACAGCTACGGTTATTGACTTGATACAAGCAAGTCTATAATAATATTATTGCACAACTTAAGTTTCAGGAAAAGCAACAAAATTCTTAGAATTTCTTCACGGTTCGTTGTTTCATACTGTGTTATTTTTAGCTTCCTAACCGTTGCACTGTATTATAAGCGATCGGAAAATGTTATTGAACTATCTTCGACTGAACTTTGTGTTCTTTTTCCAGCATTTGTTTTTTTATGTAGTAACGATTGGATTTTGTTTTTTCTTGTAAGGTGATATTTTTGATGACTTGTTAAGACTTCTAATAGGGACAATGATGGGGTATGAAAATTAGAAACCTATTTAGATAGGAATTCAAAACCTATTTTTTAGATTAGATAACAGTACTTAGATAAAGGGAATCAACGTTTAGAAGTGGGAGCAAATATGTCACTTTTACGTATAAAACTTTCGTATAATGCGATACTTCAAATCCATATATCTTCGAAAGTTTTTTTTCTGTAAGAAAATAAAAATTTGTCTAATATCATTGTTTTGTCTCTTGTGTTTTGGGTGTCCATGTGCAACGGCGATTGCTTACCATTAAGTGTCTGCTCATTTACCGGCTTATTCCATAAATATAACATACTTTTTGTAATTTTTGCTTGACTTTTTAAAGTTTTTAGTCTTACGCAATAAATGATTTGACTTTCACTTAAGAAGAATTTTATACAGATTACCGGCTGTAAAACTAACCTTGAAATGTACCCGAACAACTCATTTTAGTCACTTAAAACGTACTAATTTCGCCTACCTTCTAATCCTTTTGCAAGCAAAGCCATTAGTAGCGGTTTGTATAATAAATTTCCAATACATTCAGCGCTTTCTCCATCCCATCCTTTAATTGTACCGTAAGCTTTGCTCAATAGGTTTACATTTATATCTTTCAGCGTTAATAGCGCTGCCGATAGGCGCTTTAAGCGGCTTTATTGCTTATTAAATCAGCTTGCGACGTGATTGTTGGCGACTAATTACATATTTCTACGTTTGTTTGTATTTGAAATTGTATTGGAGAGACAGAGACAAAATATTATGTCGCGTCTAAATATTTCTTTTGCACCATGCCCATCCAAAGGTTGTCTGGGGGAAATTACTATTTGTAATAACACCGCCTTTGTGCCCATTACTTGGCATTACTTGGCTATACAGATAAAACTACCAAAACTGCCATGTTTAATGAAGGATAACTCTGAACGGACTAAGATTTGGAAGTTGCACCATAGTAACTTTTATTCAGCTCAAAAATACCTATCCAATGATGTAACACACATAGCTATTGGCATTGGGACTAGATTTCATAGAAATTCTGGCATCCTCCTCTAACGCGTAACGCCTTTGGTGTTTCGGGTATCCATGGGCGGTGGCAATTGCTTACCATTAGGTGATTCGTCTGCTAGTTTACCAGCTTATAAAAATAATAATTCCCGCTGATGGTCGGGCATTTATTTCGTCACGCTTTTGATCTTCTTAAACATACAGAAGGTATACTTCACCCACCATCGATTCATAACCGTCTCAATGAAACAAGTACCGATACAACAAACTTAGTTCTCATAACAATATTCAATAATACGAAGGAATCATGCTGAGCTGATCCAAATATAGATCAAAGAAATTCCATTATCTTGCCAAGTAACTTGCTAACACTCTTGTTTCGATCCATTCTCTAAGGAAGGTTGACAATGAAACTTTTGGGGCCTTTGAGTAGATCGGACATGGGTTGCGTAAGAAATGGAGTGTTAGGGACGTTTGATGAGAGGATAATGAAAAAGGTGTTGGTTTTGTTTAATGTTGTAGTGAACGTATATAAATATTTAACACTATTGTATTGAAATTAAGAACTTATTGTACATATCTGATACTGAACTGATACGGTAGACTATGAATGTTTAAATAAGAACTTGATTCATTGCATTTGTTGTCCATATTTTATTAATTTTCCTAAGTATTTTTATACGAATATTCTCGACACACTTACAATTTGGCATTTAATGAACCGGAAATTTTTTCTTTCTTTTAAACAGCCTGCAGCCTCAGCAATATAGGCCTAGACGTCGCCGCATCTGCGAACGCTGCTCATTTTGAAGAGTCCTTATTATCATCTCAAGAAATCTCAACTTTCTTGCTTGTCATTATTGTAGCGAGACATTCTTATGTAGGTACTTACATGAAGTTTTTTAACTGACGAATATGCATGAAAAGACTGATGATGAAGCGAAAGAAGTGTGTAAGAATCGTAGCAACTGGCGTTACATTGTGTCTGCCTATCCCCATGGGAAACAGGCGTGAGGTTATGTATGTATGAATAAAGTTTTATTTACTCACAAAAGAACAGTTTGCATCTTAGTACTCCATTTGCACATTTTCCATTGTACATTCGATACGGAAAACCATTCAGACCTTTTATCTCAGGTACAGTGACCAGCAGCTGCAAGTGAACCTACTCCAATCTGTCAATTCCTTCATTCGATTTTCAACTTTACATCGTAAAGATAGAATTGAAAATCTACTGAATATAGAAACAACTAGCTTGACCAGCTGGCTACGGTACATGTCGATCTCGAGGGACTTGTACGAGCTCGACTAGATTACACGTTTTGACAAACTTAGAATTGAATCTCCATAAGGCTCGTCATCTATTGACTGAGACTCTGCAGTATGTTTATACGAAAATTTACCTTTTAACCATCACATTAAGATCGAGAATCCTGTACTCCTTGCTGTTAAAACAAAACTCGTTACGTGCGAAGTTGTTATTGAAATGTCAACTTTAAAATTATATTGTTTTGGTGTGTTATTTATTGGAGGGTGCTAATGACTTGTTGAAGGTGTTTTAAATAATTAATATGTTTGTGAAATGACCGGAAAAAAGGTCTTTAGACGCGAACACCTACAATACCTTTACTATTACGTGGGTAAAAAGGGTAGAAATAGTTCTGTGATGTTTACAAAACAATAACTATTCACTAATTCACATCGTAATCATAGTTTTTTACTGTATAAGCCGGTAAACGAGCAGGTGGTCAAGCAATTGCTGCCGTCCATGGACACCTAAAACTGAAAGATTACAAGTGCGTTGTCGGCCTTTTGAGAGGTAGGAATTTAAGGGTTATTGGGGAATCGGGGATTGGGAAGATTGGGAAGGGGTAATTGGGTCTCCGTTGACTTCACTCACACAAAGAAACACAACGCAAGCGTTGTTTCACGTCGGTTTACCGTGAGGCCGTGGTACCACTCCGGTCGAACCGGCCCATTCGTGCCAAAGCAAGGCTCTTCCACACTTATACAACGTGTAACAAAATGACCATATACATCAAGAAGCGCTGATGAATACAGGTTGAATAGAATCTCTACACGAAGTTTCAGATAAAACTGTGTTTCAAATAATTAGTACCAAATACTTGGTATCGCGGCGCGTGCGTAGCTATTGGAAAAATTCATAACTTCGTTCCATGAAAATGTTTGAAAAACCCTTTCCGTATCGTTTGTTATGTTATATTATAGAACCGTGCAATTGATATGTATACCCACATTTTGTTACAGGTTGTATACTAGTTTAGTATAGTCGTAATAGTAGTATAGTTTTAGTTGCCTCGTTGGCCGAGTGGTCGCAAGTGCGACTGCCGGACAAGGGGTCACGGGTTCGATTCTCGGGTCGGGCAAAGTATTACTGGGCTTTTTCGGATCGAAAATTTCATAAAGTGGTAGCATGAAAAAATGTGTCCGGTATAATATGGCAATAGGCTCAACCCTATTCATGGGACTTGCAACATAAATTGTGAAAAGTGGGTGTTTGTAGATACCGGCAATTGATACATGCCATTATGTACCTCTGCCTACCCCTTCTTTTGCGTTACGATTGTATGTATGTATGTATAGTCGTAGTTCTCTTAAGATGATTTACCATACCATACGCCAGCCAAAATACCACTGCATATTAAATGAAGCAAATCTTCCTGTCTGACCTTTGCTGGCTGGAATCTTAGCCGCGTTCCGAAATTCCATGAATGCGAAAATGAGAACGTAATTACAGATTGTTTACTTGAGTTCAAGTTTGCTTAACTTATTAACGTTTTGGTTACTTACTGGTGAATACAGGGTGAATGACCTCTTGTTGGGTGGGAAGACAGGGGTATTGATTCTTATGAATTTTTAATGAGGTAGAAGTATGAAAGTATATTTTTGATTCTTCGTAAGCGATGTTATAAGTTTCGTCTATGTAGTAGTGTGCATTAGTTCAAAATACCAAATAATCTAATATTTTTATGAAGTTTATTTTTAGTTTTGGGTGTCAAAGTCAAAATTATTTATTTCAAATAGACAGGGAAGGCACTTTTGAACGTCAAAGCAAATTTTATAAGATTAAAAATTAACCAAAATGTCTGTCTGTCGGTCATGCCTCTATAATAGTTGCGCAACTGCAACTGCAGGTATCCCTACGAGAAACTCCAAAACAGCCTCTAAGATGTTGATTTGAGATAAATTATTATCGTCTAAATAATTCAATCGACAAAATAGTTTAAAATAAATGAAAAGTTATCTTATTAGTGTCGATACAAACGGGGCTTTGAGCACATCTACTGATGGCTAGCGACAGCCACTTTTTTTTTTTTGAGGTGGAAAACCATCCAATGACTTCTCTCGCCCTGGGCGAGGCGAGAGGGAGTGTCAGACTCTTACTGACTAAAAACCACCCCGTTCCTACTCCTGCTTGTCGAGCCGGAGCCCCGATACACCCGCTAGGTAGTCCGCAGCTCCGGATTAAGCATCAGCCCTACTGGGCCCCATCTGTGGTGGTCTGATGGCTCTTTGAGGCGCGCGCAGAACGCAACGCGCTGCACGCATGGCGTCTGGATCTGGTCGGGCGGCGAGCTACCCTTACTCGCCGTCCGCAGACCCGCACTAGCGACAGCCACTGAACACGTTGTTTCGTATACTTTGTATAGACGAACTACACACGTGCGGCTAAAGTTAGCAGTATCTCTTTCGGTGCGTATAGATTTTGGCGATTCTACGAAATCAAAATTTGCTTGTACATAGTTAATTTTGGTTCCACGAAATATGTGTGTAGTGTAGTTATAATTTTGATCAAGTTGAGGAGTTTGACAATGGAATTTCGAGCTTGATTATAGGGTAGAACGTATTGAAATTTTCGATTGTAGACAAGCTTGGTTATGAACTGGAGATTTGGCGAGGGTTGGGTGATATGTGTATGTGAACATCCAGGGTTATTATTATCCGGAGCTGCAGACTACCTAGCGGGTTTACCGGGGCTCCGGCTCGAAAAGCAGGAGTAGGAACGGGGTGGTTTTTAGTCAGTAAGAGTCTGACACTCCCTCCCGCCTCGCCCAAGGCGGGAAAAGCCACTGGATGATTTTCTTCCCTAAAGAGGAAATAGCAAAGCGATGATTTTCCTCCTACCTTTTTAAAGACAACGAAGATAACATACAGGTATCGCAGCCGAAACTCCCAAATGTTCTACGTCACAATACATACTCACAGTCAAACATCAACCTGTAATAATGAATCATATTACGAAGACATCTAATTCCAGCCCTTGATTAATTAGACACCATTGTCTAAGCCGTCATTAGTAATACGGCGGTATTGTTCTCTATTGATTACACCGTCCGCGCCAACCAATGCGGATTAATTTGAGGCTGACCATTGATTTGAAATATGGAAGTATTTGACAACGAACAATGTAACCAAGAATTGTATTGTGAATCTGATTGAAAAAGAGTAACCTATGGAGTTTCTTGCTCGTTCTTCTCCATAGGAATCTACACTTTGGAACGAGCAAATAGCTTCACTAGAGGACTGACTGACAGATAGACGTTATTAATATTATCATATTTGCTTTGACGTTCAAAAGTGCCTTCCTGGTCTATTTGAAATAAATAATTTTGATTTTGACTTAACTTTGAATAGATTTGGATAGGGTGTATTTTTTTTTAAATTTTCGATTAGAAGATTCAAGAGTGATAGTATTTTTACAGACTTGTTTGTAGTCTGGAGTGGAGAATTTTTAGAATAAAGTGTAAGACAAAAGTTTGCTAATATTTCAACTATGGGAGCGCCATGCTTCGGCACGAACGGGCCAACTCGAACGGAGTGACCGACGTGAAACAACGCTTTCGTTGACTGAGGTTACAGGAGACCCAATTTCCCCTCCTTCCCAATCTTCTCAATCTCCGATTCCCTAACAACCCTTAAATTCCTAACAAGACTGGCAACGCACTTGTAACGCCTCTGATATTTCAAGTGTCCTTTGTTGACGGCGATTGCTTACCATCAGGCGATCCGTCTGCTCGTTTACCGGTTAATTCTATAACAACATCAAATACATCTATTAATCTCACGTAAGTCAAAGTTAAGCACAATTAGAATCGCCGTACACGGACTACTCGAACAGAGTTACCCAATGATTCACATGCATGCACCGCTTTCGCTGTTAGAATCAACAGTTTGAAGCTGCTATTGATAACTGCTCGACCAGTTAGCTTAACTATTCGAGTATGCCGTATATGTATGTACGTAGAAGTTTATAGTTTTCTATACAGTCACAGCTTGAAACAGTTGATTTTGACGTGTACGGCGACCCTTGAAGCTGATTTCTGAAATGTATAACCATTTACTTAAAGATATAAAGCTATTCATAAAACATAACATCTAAAATAAATATCCAAGTCAAAACGCGATTCATTTAAAAGTAAAAAATGCTTCATTCTAAAAATTTACTTACACTAATTTTTCATTCAATTCAAAATACTCGCTAGTGTGAAAATCAACAGAGAATACAATCATAGAACATTTTAAAAAAGTAGCAAGTCTCACTTGAAGTAAATAAAAAACGAATTCAATTGGCAACTGGACTGCACTTCCGACGTACGAGGCGAATGTGAAGTATTTTCCGTGCAAACAATTTGAGATTGTAGCACAAAAAATTGTTCACTACAATTTCGTCCCATCTGATTTTAGAAGACTCTGACTGTCCATTTGGTACAATTTTATTAAGCGTCGTATCAACGAGGCAACATTTGACGCGATGCGTAAGGCATTCTCAGCAACGTTACACATCTTTTTTTATGGTATAGACTGGTAAACGAGCAGACGGATCACCTGATGGTAAGCAATCGCCGCCGCCCATGGACACCCGAAACACCAGAAGCGATACAAGTGCGTTGCTGATTTTTTAGGGTAAGTATTTTAAGGGTTTTTGGCCATTGGGAGATTGGGAAGGGTGATTGGACTTCCTATAACTTCACTTACAAAACGAAACACAACTCAAGCTTTGTTTCACGTCGGTTTTCTGTGAGGCCGTCTTATCTCAGGTCCTCGTCAAACATTCACATGTGTAAGCCGATAAATTAAAAATGAATTGGGTGAAATGAAAGTCCCTCGCTAACTATCAATATGTTTAGTAGTTAAAATGTAGCGCAACATGCCACATGCCTAAATGTTGCGCAACAATCCACGTGTCTAAATGTTGCCCAGTGATTTCAAAGCTTTAAAGCATCTAACAAATGGAATTGGACGACTTATTGCCCGGATTGAGACAATGCAGCCATTTTTAAATTCGTTTCTGATCCGATCCGATGGGAGCGGGGAATAGCGATACCGGACAAATAAAATTTATTTATCGAAGCCCGATAGCAATAAAAATATTATTTTTTTCTGTTCTGTGCTATATACTTTATTGTTGTTGTAAAGTAGATTACTCTGGTATCATATTTCTGTTTTGGTGTAATAGTCGTAAATACGACTGATGAACTCACCTTTGATATCCATCATTAATCATCTACAGCTTGGAAATTATAGCAAAGATCCCTGTGTAGTGTGTGTTGTGTAGACCCTTGTGGTCCTTGTGTAGAGGAGACCCATAGTCCGACAGTGTGAACTGTCTTAGTTTTTAACCCCCGACGCAAAAAGAGGGGTGTTATAAGTTTGACGTGTCTGTCTGTCTGTCTGTCTGTCTGTGGCATCATAACTCCCGAACGGATGCAGTGATTTCAATTTAGTTTTCGTATTAAAGGGGACTTATGTGCAAGTGTTTTTAGACATGTTTGATAAAAATCGGTTGAGCCGTTTTAAAGTTATGGGCGGTGAAAGTAACGTAAGCGAGAGATTAACCGAAGGTCTGCAAATATACTGGGATGGGGCTGTGGATGGGGTCTCAAATGAAACCGCACTGAAAGAAAATATTGAAAGATATCATTTTTTCGTATTAACAAAAATAAAAAATTAAAAAATAATAATAAATAATTAAAAAAAATTAAAAATAAAAAACCTTCAAGAATTGAAATTATAGTAAGCATATGTAATATACTAAGCCTAACTTAACCTAACCTACCTATAAAAAGTATGAAATAAAAAATTAAATTAAAAATTAAAAAAAAACCCCGACCTAAAAACTTAATTTCCCTTTAAAAAGTAAAAAATAATAAAAGAAACCTAATCTTAAAGTACATAAGAATGTACTAATAATTCTAAAAAAAAAAATACTTCACGTTGGGGGACCGCATGAATACGGACTGCACACTTACATACTTAAACATCAATTAACTTTAATGTTAACCCCAAGCATGTGATACTTATGAAAAAATCGTAGAGAAGTAAGAAATAATTAGGAGCGGTCCCCCAACGCGACGTATTTTTTTTTAGAATTATTAGTACATTCTTAGGTACTTTAAGATTAGGTTTCTTTTATTATTTTTTACTTTTTAAAGGGAAATTAAGTTTTTAGGTCGGGGGTTTTTTTAAATTTTTAATTTTTGATGATGGTGATTAGTCTGTCCATTATTTCTCGCTTGCAGTTCGACCAGAACCCTTAGTACGAGTTTGCTTTACATTTAAAATAGTCAAAACGAGAGTTGCGGCGCTCTGATTGGCCGGTTCAAATAAAATAACTTTACCGAAAAGGAAACTTGTACTAAGGGTACAAGAACCAGACCTAAGCGTACGTTCACACACGTTGCGTTTCACGCGTGCCTCATAGAGTTATTAGGTCCATTAGGGCTGACGTCCGAGCTGCGGAAGACTTAACAAGTTACCAGGGCTGCAGCTTGATGAACAGGACCAAGAAGCAGGTTGTTTATCCCGCTCAAACAATGTCATCATTTCTATGCCATACAATATCGTAAGTGTTTAAATAATTAATACTTGTTAAATTTAGGTAAAGTCCCTCAATCGAATTTTTGACACCCACATGAAGAGTACGGAAGGTGATAAATAATGTATGTTTTGCCATCAAGTCAAGATTTAACGAATACCAGACATTTTATACACAAAAGATAACCAAAAATTACAAATTGCGGTAACAGTGATGCGGAAAACGGAATTGCGGTTGATAACCACAAATCGGTTTCGGTTTTACAAATTTTAATCTGATTGATAAGCGCACGAAGAGAAAATGTATATCCCTTTGCAATCATTGAAACATAAAAATGGGTTTTTTACTAATGGGAACTCTGAATATAAAAGGAGAAGTGGCATTTTGACAAACGAGATTTTTTTAAATGATATATGTCGGCGCAACCACATCAACTAATCAGAGAAAGTAGAATAAGTTTGGTTAATTCACTTGATTGTCCTGAAAATCAGTTTATTAATCATCAGTTGATTATTTTAAGTTTAATACGATGTAAAATTAACGTTATCATTGTAATTTCAATACTTAACCTAAAACTTGTAAGCACGTGCTCGTGCGCCGAGTCCTATAAATACGCCCGCACTGTAGGCAATCGAGGCAGGGTACCTGGAGCAGCCGATCCTCCCCGATGAGGACCCCATCGTGTTCTCCCCTGGCCTGGTGCGGCGTATGGCTCTCCGAGCCCCACTACGCAAGGCACCCGGTCCGGACGGCATCCCCAACGAGGCCCTTCGCCGCCTGCCGCCGCGAGGAATCGCGACGCTGACCCGACTCTTCAACGGGATCCTCCGCACCGGACACTTCCCGGCCAAGTGGAAGCTCGGCAGAGTTATCATGCTGCCCAAACAGGGGAAGAACACGCTGCTGCCGGGGAGCTATCGCCCCATCACGCTCCTGGACACCGTATCGAAGCTCTTCGAGAAGCTGCTGCTGTTGCACCTGCGCCCACACCTCCAGCCACGCGGCGAACAGTTCGGCTTTAGGGCCGAACACTCCACGACCCAGCAAGTCGCGAGGGTACTGCACGACCTGGCCGCCGCGCGTAACAAGCGCGAGCGGGCCGCTGCAGTATTCCTCGACATGGAGAAGGCGTTCGACCGCGTCTGGCACGCCGGCCTGCTCAGCAAGCTGGCCACATCTACTACTCCTCGTCGACTAGTTAAGATCGTGGCCACCTTCCTGCACGGCAGAACCTTCCAAGTGGCAGTGGAAGGCTCTCTGTCGACTGAGCGCGGCATCCAAGCCGGCGTGCCCCAGGGAAGCTGCATCTCACCCGTGTGCTACTGCGTGTACACGGACGACATCCCCGTCGTGGACGGCGCCAAGCTCGCCCTCTACGCGGACGACGCGGCGCTCTACACGACGTCGCTGAACGCCCGGCACGCAGTAGTCAAACTACAGCGCGCCCTAGATGCACTCCCTGACTGGCTGGAGAAGTGGAGACTGGCTGTGAACGTGGCCAAGACTCAAGCACTCGCCGTGGGGATCATGAAGCCGGAACCTATGACTCTGATGGGTGAGCCAATACGGTGGGCGCCGAGAGTTAAATACCTCGGCGTGACCATCGACCGCTCCCTGTCCATGACGCCCCACGTGCAGCAGGCTGTTGCTCAGGCGCGCGCCGCCCGTCACCTCCTGCGCCCGGTCCTCGACTCGTCGCTGCCGCTCCGTGCGAAGCTCGGCATCTACAAGGCCTACATTCGGACACGGCTTACCTACGCCGCCCCGGCCTGGTACGCGCTCGTGTCCGAATCCAACAAGAAACGCCTCCGTGCGCAGCAGTCTCTCACGCTGCGCACCATAGTCAAGGCCCCGCGCTTCGTACGGAACGCGACAATATCGAGAGACCTCGGCGTAGAGAGCGTCGACGACTTCGTGCAGCGCCTGAGCACAAATATGTTTGAGCGCGCCAGCAAGTCGCGGCACGACCACCTTCGGGCGCTGGCGCCATACCATCGGCGCCCCCCCGACGGATACGGTCTGCCGCGAGACCTGGTCGCCCCGACCGACCCACCTGACGCAGCCACATGAGCCTCCCGCCCGCCCTAGCTAGGGCGGGGCGGTAGAGGCTCCCCACCGGACTTGACCACGCTCCGCTAACACGCCTGCTGCTCGCTGGGCCAGTCCGGCTTGAGCGCGGCCACTAGCGGCGCGACTACACTGACTTGACATCGCATCGGGCCCCGCGAGGGGCCCGACTACTCCAACCCCTCGCCCGCAGTCGCGGGCAGCGACATGAAACCGCCGAAACAGGCCTCGGCCTGGATCGCGCGTCCTCACGCCCCCAGTCGGGGACGTAGAGACGGCCCCGTCGTCCAATCGAGGCAGTTGCACTCCGATCGCCGTACAGTACGGACCTCTCTGGGAGTTGAGTAAGCTAGGTATACGGTGCTCGTGAAGTTTTTCTAAGTCCCAAAATGGGTGACCATCGTGAGAACAACAACTGTGACGTCAGCAATGATGACGTCACACTTTTTCAAAACACCACGGAGATTTCTCCTTCGTCATATACATAAATATTTAAATTTAAAGAAGATTGAAATCATATATGTATAAAGAGAGAGAGAGAGAGAGAGAGAGAGAGAGAGAGAGAGAGAGAGAGAGAGAGAGAGAGAGAGAGAGAGAGAGAGAGAGAGAGAGAGAGAGAGAGAGAGATCTCCGGCCACTGTAAGCACAGACCTGCGACAAGTAGTGGTTCCAGAGCTTAGAGACATCAGATCACAACAGATGGGGCTTAGTAAGGCTAAGTTAGCCAATAAGAGTGACAATCCCTCTAGAATCGCCCAAGCCGGGAGAAGTTATTGTATGATTTCCCTCACTCAATAAAAGGATCTACTGTTTGACAGTATTCCGGGGATTCGAGACCCCTTGTGAGATTAGAATTGGAACTTAAAACGGGATATTTACCATGTTTTTCAATTATTATGAGTTTCCGATATTTCGGCACTGTTGCAAGCGCCATGATCACGGATAAACTGATCCGTGATCATGGCGAATATTCCGTTTTAAGTTCCAATTTTAGTGTTAGTGACCATGTCAGTTTAAAAACCCTTGTGAGATAGTCACATTTATGACCACTCAACCAATCGAAACGACAAACAATGACGAATTTAAAGTGTCGTTTCACTAAACATTTCAATGTTAAATGGCATTCTCAAGATAGTCATATTACCTTAAAGTTAAAAGCGCTTTAAAGCGAGCTGCTAAAAGGAAGGAATTTGTCCACTTTAGGTGTCGCAGTGATTTATGCAGCGAATGCAGCGAGTTTCTCCACTGCAACCGCTAAGTTTTTTACGCTACAAACATACTGTTGAAAGTTTGGACTTGGCTGTCGTACTGAATATTTGGAACTGGACTTTTTTGGTATTGAATTTAAATAAATAAACAAACAGGAAGTAGCAATGAATCTAGTATGTGAAGACTATAAAGTGGCGTACCATCTGCCAAGAAGGCTATATAGCTTTAGTATATAATATAAGTTTATTTATTTACTTTTTTTTAAAACGTAGCTCCGCACTAGGATTTTCTCCTGTGTCATGGGTACATTTACAGACATATAAGTTCACATACACATGACACCCAGACCCGAAACAACGATTTGTGGATCACACAAAGAGTTGCTCCTTGCGGAAATCGAACCCGCTAGACGCTAGGCAGCCGGTTATACCCAGCCAACGCGCCAATCCTGCAGTCAAGCTGTACTTTAGTATATAATATAAATATACATATTTCTCTGTGACCTTAATCAGGTCTTCTCTCCACCTTGTGGGTGGACGTCCTACGCTACGCTTGCCGGTACGCTATGTCTAATTTTTTAAGGGTTTTTTTCCAAGCTAAGCACATTTACCTACATTATTAAATGTTTCAGGAAATGCATAGATACAAATTATTTAACTAAAACAACGTATGTTTGAATTAAAACTTTCGTGAAACATACTAAAGTAATTATTATGTTTTTCAGCTTACTCCCGTATATGACTAGGAAATGGAAAAGTTTCAAGCTATGCTACAGGTTCAGATTCAAAAAGTTACGTGAGTAAGCCGAAAAATGTAATAATTAATACATACATAGTAAACCTGTTTAATCCCTGTTTAGTAAGCGGGTTGGCGGCCACACGCAGACTTATCAACATTATAAAAAATCCCACATAATATTACTTTCCTCTGTCAAGTTGGTCGAGTGGTCGCAAGTGTGACTGCCGGACAAGTGGTCTCGGATTCGATTCTCGGGTCGGGCAAAATATTACTGTACTTTATTTGTCTTTCGATAATTTCAGTCTCGTTAGTAGACTCTCCTCCTATTACATGGGATTTATAACACAAATGGTGAAAAGAGGGTGTACATTGTATAGCGGCATTACGTGCCTCTACGTACACCTCTGCCTACCCCTTCGGGGATAAAAGGGCGAGACGTTGTGTGTGTATTTATTTCCGAGTTTAGACACGAGGAAGTTCTCCATCATTAGTACTTCCTTGATGTTCAAATAGTCACTGGCCCCGGGGAACGAAATGTTCAGCCGCGAAGAAAATAAATATTGTTCATAATATTTTGTTAGGATATTCCTTTTTTATTTAATTTGACGTGAATTTTTGTTATGTTGTTAGTAATTTATTTGCTTGAAGTAGGTATTATTTATTTTTTTAAATAGACTATCTTGTAGCCTTATAGTATAAGTAGAGTAGTAGAGTGAGTGCTGGTATTCATAACTCATCAACAGCCTATAAGTATCCACTGCTGACCAAAGGCCTCTTAGCACATGGAGAAGGTTTGAGCATTAATACCCACGCTTGTTAAATGCGGGTTGGCGATTTCAATCTTAAAATTAGAAATTACAAGCCCAGGTTTCCTAAAGAGGTTTCCTTCACCGTTAGTGAGTAGTGTCTGAATAATCTTAGAAAGTACATATAACTCGGAAGAAGTCACATTAGTACTTGCCGTTGGTAGGTTTCAAGCATTTTAAATTGCAATCCCCGTCAACCAAATATGTAGGCCGCTTGTCTGCTCATAGTTCTGGGACTGAATACAGAGATACACATGGAAGAAAAAAAATGTAGAGGAGGTCCGTATCGTGATATAGTCCAGTTCAGCGGACTGTCACGGGTTGTTGTTGTAAGTAACGCTTACAGGAAAGTACGAAAATTGGCATTTAATCTAACTGTACTTTGACTTACTGACTCTCTGGATAGCCAATACCAAGTTTTTCCTTTCAAAGTGCCCATTGACATTACCCTGGCACGGATCCAGGCTTCAACTTAGATTGCCGGCTAACGGTCATGAAAGCGGCTATTGATCGTACATTTTCGAAAATTTCTAATGTAACTCGGATAAGCAAGTCAGAATATCGGAAGGAGTACATTCATGATTGCTGAGTGTGTTTGCAATTGCAGTTTTGAGTATAGAAAATATTATTGGACTGCCTCGTTAGCCGAGTGGTCGTAAATACAGTTGGATTCCTGGTTCGGGCAAAATATTACCGGGCTTTTTTCGGTTTTTCTAAAATTTCACAGTAGTAGCACGGAGTCTGGAAATGTGCCCGGTATATGGCAATAGGCTCACCCTCTATTACATGGGACTTACAGCATAAATTGTGTAAAGTGGATGTACATTGTACAGTGCCGTAATGTGCACATCTGCCTGCCCCTTCGGGGATAGAAGGCGTGACGATATTATTATATAATAATATAATATATTATAAATATCATTGAATTTTTCAATTATCAATATGCTCAATATAATGTTCGCAGACATTTTTTTAATATACTTTCAAAAAGTTTATGTAAAACTCATGCGTGTGTTTGTTTACTGTCGACGAGGAGTTTCTATTCTCCTCTGAGGGATTAAAAGCGATGAGATAAATATTTTGTATTCTACGAAGTTTGTTGTTTCACTGAGTTTGGTTGCTTTTAAGTAACAAAATTACGTTCAAATTCATACCATTAGTCAGAATTCCAGTAATTTTAACTAAAAACCAGACCGTGTCACAGAATCCAGAGCTCACAATACTTGTTACGCCTTTTATTCCCCAAAGGGGTAGACAGAGGTGCACTTTACAGCACGTAATGCCGCTATACTATGTACACCCACTTTTCACCGTTTGTGCTATAAGTCCCATGTAATAGGTGGAGAGTCTATTGCCATATACTAGGCACAAATCCAGACTTCGTGCTATTATAACTGAGAAATTTTCGAAAAACCGAATAAAGCACTGTCATAATTATTTTGCCCGGAAATGGAACCTGATACCCCTTGTCCGGCAATCGTATTTGCGATTCAACCAACGAGGCAGTCACTCAGCTCAGCACTCAGAAAACTCATTCTATTATTACACAAAAATAAATAAACAAGGGACATTCAACGTGGAAATTGTCAAGCAAAGCTCATACAAAGTGTCCGTGGCATTTACTTCACCATTTTAGTAAAGAACAAACAGAAAAGGTATTAGTCCATAAGCCATTTGTCAATTCTTCCACTGAATTTCAAGTGGCAACCTTGATCTACATTGTGAAGTCTTAAGAAGTTGTCAGTACCAAAGATGTTTGCTGTTCAATGGTAGGGATGGTGCTGGGTAAATAAATTAGGGGAGCAGTTTTAATTTTGAGGCCTAAAGTCAACCAAATTATGTTGAAAAACTGTTTTGTTAAATCTACTAGCTCAACTAAACATGGAACAAGAGTTTTCCCAAAATATTTAAAACGTAGTAGTAGTCAGTGTATTTTATAATAACTATCGTGAAACATACAAAATTAAATAAAAAATCACAGTTTAATCACATACATTAACGGAGAAAAGCTCCGCTACTTTTCGAATCACAGAAGGACTCTCCATCCTGAGCAGCGTTCGCAAATGCGGCGACGTCGCGTAGCATACTGAGGCTGTAAGCTTTAGTTTTTTTTAATGTACCTGAGTAATTCATGATTTTTTTAGTAGTCGGTGTGGCTAGAGAGCTAGATTAATACGTTTTTTATTCGCCAAAAGGGTAAACATTAATTGATAACACTCTCATACAATACTTTGTCAGTCAGAGATCGGAAAGTGGCACAGCAATGGAGTGGAAGCTATTGCCAGAGTCTGTGTTTCCTGAAGGGTATTTCAAATCTCAAGTGAATAAGTTGGTTATGGGCTGGAGTGTTTCATCGTACGCCGCATCTTCGCTTTCCATCAAGCAAGATACTAACCAAGCCTATAAATTCAGCCCACCACGTGGGTTGGCAGGACTTGTTGACAACAGACGTGGCGATTATAGCAAAATCACTTATGTATAGGCCATCAAAGTAGGAGTGGATTAATATAAAAATAATTCCTTGCAATAATATATCTAGCAATATTTATTACAAACCATTAAAAATAACCCTTTCTTAAAACTAGCTCATAAAAGCAACCAACAGCAAATGAAAAATAAATACGCGAGGAAGCAATCAAACCCAGACCAGCGGTTAAACTGAAAAGAAAACAATTTACAGCCTCAAATGAACTCATTTTCAGCTCTTAAGGATTTCTACAGCGTATCGGAGGCTTCAGTAATTACAGACCGACTCATTTCCTACAGAATTTCATTTAAAGCCTACGATTTTGAACGTGGAGGAGAAATGTAATGGAGGATCCATTTTTCGGTAATTGATTAGTTCCATGTTGCTCTTATGAATAACAGAATTTGACTTAAATTATATTGGATTGAAAATATACTCAAGAATGCTATGGTAAATAAATTGAAATCTAAGGTCAACCATTAAATTCATTGTAATTAAAAAAAAAAGAAACAGCAAAATTCTGTCAGAATGTTGCTGCGTTTCAACTTATAAGTTAGAGTTTCAGATGCTACTACTATTTGATAAGCTATAATGCGGTATGGTCGGCATTGCAGCTGTGGTACTGCAGATATGATCACCATTCATCAGCACGGGTTCGGAATGGTTCCAGCCTGGCGTTGTTGTTTCGAATTGCTGTAAATGGCTACCGCTAGCTGCCAACGTGCTTACGACGTGCTGACGGCTAGCTGCAAGCGCGCGATGCGACTTTGTTTCGCTCGGCGATCGCTCAGCGCCACCTGGGTCGCTGTCGCACGACCCGCGCAACCTGGAAGCGTGCGGGCGCCTCAATTACATCGCAACACGAACGCGCGTTGGCCACCCGCCGTCCACTTTTTTGTATTGACATTATAAAATGTACCATACAACATACAATTCAAAGTTCAAATTGAAATGACAAGTTAATTAATTGTCCTTTAAGCTTTATTACTAAAATTGTAGTACAAAGAACTCCCTCTTTCGTTAACACTCCATTACTACTAATCCACGCCATGGTATTAAACGCTATACCGCACTGAGTATTAAAGCCACCGTCTGTAGACTTTATTTCCATATTAATAAACAGATTATGGGCTTACAATACATTTGGAGAGCTTTGATGTGCCTGTAATTTCATGTTATAGATAGACTCTGGTGTATAGTAAGTAATACTACATACATACATAACCTTACGCCTGTCTCTAGTGCGGGTAGGCAGAGACACAGTCATAACATATACATACATAAACAGGCAATAAGTGGCAACTGTTGACCAAAGGCCGCTTATTACATAGAGAAGGTTTAAGCATTAATCACCGCGGTTGCTCATTGCGGGTTGGTGATTTCAGACTTATAATAGAACGCTAATTGCTACGAATCTTATATAGGATCAACAGACATCAGTCTTTTCATGCATTCTCGTCGGTAAAGGGTACTTTTAAATTGGCTCTTCTTTAATGTAGAGAGGAGCTGGCAAGTTTGACAGTCTATATTGAATTTTAATTTTAATTTGATGATTTTCTATCCTTACATAGAAGTAAATACCCAAAAGCACTTTGATCGACCCGGAAAACCCAGCTACCATTCTTCTCATCTTACAAAAAAATATTCCAAAACTAATCGTATCTACATAACTGATCCTAAAACTCGGTAGACATGTGTGTTCATTCACTGTAATACATCAACCTCACTGAATACTGAAAGTGAGAATCATGCAAACTAAACGTTTCCCTTTTTCGTTATAGATTGAAATAAATATTGATGTTCGACTATTTGATAAAAAGGAACTGTTCGATCGCTCGTGTTGGTGTTATGGTGTGGTGCGAGTGATAGCGTGCAAGTTTTTGATGGTAAACTAAGAAATTGGTCACGTGTTATTAACGTTTGATTTAGTAATGACGTTGTAATGTAAACATATTATCATATTCGGGCTTAAGACTTGTCATGCATGAGTACCAGAGCGACTTAGAGACTTAGAGTTATATGTAATTTCTAACTGAGACTGTTTGTTTATCAGTGAATGGCAAAATCGGCTGGTATTTATTTATCTCCGAGAAACACCAACGGCCCGAAAACGTTTTTTGAAAAGGAACCCGCGTTGAATTACCTTTACCGCACCACTTTTTTAAGTCAGGTAATATTCCTAAACCTTCTCCTAAATCTGAAAAATACTATGCTGAAACCCGCATCAAAATCGGTTCAGCCAAACACCAGATATTCGCGCACAAACATGGCTCCATACATACAGGTCAAACTGAGAACGTGTGTTTGGTATTGAAATAAACGCATTCCATTTATGTTGTAACTTTAAAACAACATTAATTAAACACATTAAAACAATTACACATATAAAATGAAATTGTTTTGCCATTGCATAAACATGTCTGACTACAAAATAAATAAATAAATCAACGAATAATGAATGTAATCTTCACATTAACAAACATTTTGGACCTACAACAATAATACTGTTGAACAAGTTCAAGACTAATTACGTTTTGTATAGAAACGGTGAACTTTTAGCAACAATGTTAACTAAAACTTTGGTCAAACGATTTATATTGAAACTAGCTACTTGCACGCGGTTTTACTCGCAATTCAGCCTCCTTTTAAATATAGCGATAGCATGTTTTACTGCCTCGTTGGCCGATTGGTCGCTAATACGACTTGTTTTCTCTGGTATAAGCCGGTAAACGACCAGACAGATCACCTGATGGTGAGCAATCGCCGAACATGGACTGGACACCTGAAACACTAGAGGCGTTACAAGTGCGTTGCCGGTCTTTTGGGTTAGGAATTTAAGGGTTATTTGGGGAATCTGTGATTGGGAAGATAGGGTAGTGGTATAAGAGGTATTGGGCCTCCGAAAACTTCACTCAAACAACGCAAGCGTTCCTTCCGGGTAAGGGATCTCGGCTTCGATTTCCGCTTCTGGCAAAGAAAGAATTGGTTATTGTTTTTCGGTTTTCCCAAAATTTCTCAGGAGTAGATGTTTTATGGCTTATATCCCTATGTCACTCTTCATTCATTTAAATATCTTCACTAAAAAAAATCGCATCAATTCGTCGCCCCACTTTGCCGTGAAACACGAACAAATGAACAGACACACACACTTTCGCATTTGTAATATTAGTACAAATGTAAAGATGGACTGTAGATTCTGTACTAGTTTGAGGAGAAAACTAGAACGCCTGTAATTTGTCTAGACGTAGAAATTAAGTGAAGGTTACATTTATTTGTAGTTACTTTAGACTAGTTTCGTTATATTAAAGGACCATTCTTATAGCGAATTTATTGTAAAATATTATTCTCAATTTTATTGCCAACAAGTATTTGTCTCGCTCAAAATGAAGTCTTCAAGAATTGAGACGCAATTTAGACTACATAAAATCATATTTTTTATGAGAGGGGAAAACATCCAATGTCTTCTCCCGCCTAGGATAAGGTGATAGGGAGTGTCAGACTCTTACTGACTAAAAATCTCATCGTTCCTTTTATTGTTCTTCGAACTAGACCCTCGATAACTCGCTAGGTACTCTGCAACTGCGGGTCGGGCATCAGCCCTACTGGCCCATCTGCGGTGTTCTGATGGCTCTTTCAGGCGCGCGTGAAACGCAACGCGCCACACGCACGAATCTAGTTCTGGTCATAGCCCCTTGCTTGTATTCATTATACTTTTTATGCGACAAATCGCTTAACTTCTTATCTCTAAAAAAATATATTAAAATCGCTCACCGCTAAGTCTTGCGCCCCGCTGTTAAACGCACCCCAACTTTAGGGATAGCATATTAGCACCACCCTAGTTACGGAATATGTTAGTTACATCAATGGGCCCATTATAAGCTATCCGCTTGGGTTTTTGCACTATAATAAAGTAATATATCAAAAGGTTTTGTTGTGACTTGGATAAAGACTGATCAGCATATTGATTTCAAAACATACTTATGGTGCTTTTCTATCTAACATGTGCATAAGCTGTGAAACTATGTGATCATTTTCAGTGATACTAAGCTATGCTGTAACTGTGCGAGGAAGATGCGTAGCTCGAGTAAGCGATGTATCAATAGAAGGGAAGTCGTCTATTGCAAACATCCACAGCACGCGTCTTTCCATATAAAAAATTAATAAAAGATACCACGGGCTCATAGAATACCGACGTGAAACAACGCTTGCGTTGTGTTTCATTGTGTGAGTGAGGTTATCGGAGGCCCAATTACTCCCTTTCCCAATACATATTCCCAATCCCCGCTTTCCTAACAACCCTTAAAACGCCCAAAAGGCTGGCAACTCACTAGGAATGCCTCTGCTGTTTCGAGTGTCCATTGACGGCGGAGATCGCTTACCAAAAGGTGATCAGTCTGCTCGTTTACCGGCTTATACCACAAAAAATTACATAAATACAAAAAGAAATAGTACGTACACCTCAACTAATCCAAAGAAAAACTACAATATTTAGTTTACATAATGTTTTTCTTACCCAAAGTACCTAATATTAATACTATTATTGCCTTATACAGTTATCGTTTAAGGTCTTTTAGTAAATATTTGCAAATAAATCCGAATCCAAGAGCTTTAGACCCTATTATGTATTTATAAAGGTATCACCGGTTGGTTTTTATACCTTCATATCGTTTAGGGATCAATTTGGAATCGTTTATGAAAGGATATTGCTGTTATACCTGGTTTTGCTTATAGGATAGTAAGAAAATTGACTTTGAATAGTACTGACTTCTTTCTATCATTATTTTATGTCTTCCATAGCCCCATACATAAAACTCTTATATAACTGTTATACAGTAAGCTAGTTGTAAAATATGCTGTCAATAATTGATTGTAAATCAATAAACAAAAAAGTAAATACATAGTTAATATTTTTTATATGGGACAAGCCCGCTGTTACCTCCCATACCGCTGAAACTCCTGTAAGCTAGTATCTACCGTAGATACAACCATGAAAACAACGGAATGCTGAAGTCCGATGCATCTCAGGGACATGAATGACTGTCTTGGATCCCGCAACGAAATAAATCAGAATATGTTATTAGAGGAGAAGAAAAAGAAATCGATAGTTTCCATTTCCCTCGGTGAAATTAATGCAGAAGACAGAATATATTAAGCCTAAAGGCATAAATGAGATGGGTGTTATATTAAGTCTTTGACTGCCAATAGAAAACTGTTGAAGGCAAATCCTCCGCTAACGTCGGTCACCGGTGACCACCACGGCGTTCAATGTGTTAAAAAACATACACGTACTTCTATCTTCAATAATTTAAAACGTTATGTATGTACAACATTAATTAAAATTGTATTGTCCAAACTGTCCCATACACCTCCTATTTACTAGCATTCTCGGCTAGCAACATCTCACAGGACCTAGGAATCTGAGATCCTATCTCAAGGCCTCCCATGGGACCTTGGCTCCAGTCCAATATACTACAACAAACATATTGACAAATGACTACACGGCTCACTTGTTAAGCCACTGGGAGGTAGATTTATTCGATGGTAACACTATTTTGATGAGCTTATGTTTAGTTTTAATGGTGTGTAGTTATTTTAAATTGGCTGTTTATGGTGAAGTGCCTGTACTTCAAACATAACACCTCAAGTTGTGTGCAAATTTGATACGACTGCACGGTTGGTGCGGTGGCTGGGCAACTGGCTGCCGCGCAACGGCTAGCGGGTTCGATTTCCGCACGGAGCAACTCTTTGTGTGATCCACAAATTGTTGTTTCTGGTCTGGGTGTCATGTGTATGTGAACTTGTATGTTCAAAAACAGACTTGAAAGATATATGAAGTCGAAGTGAATTATAGTAGACAAATGCAAGACAGGCACATATCAGGAGAGCCAACTACCAGAAGATGTAATTCACACGAACGAACGTTCAAAAACAACTTCGACAGATATGCAAGTCGAAGTCCTATTATAGTTGCAAGACAACATTTCAGTGAAGCCTACTGTAAAATGAACGAACGAAAAAACTTTAATGAAATGAAGATATATATAATAGGTTTTGATATGAAATTGTTCCCTTTTTTAATTTCTTTTTTCACCCAACAATCTTACATTTTTATAATAACTGTCGTGAAACATACAAAACTACCTAAAACAGTCACGTAAATTAACGAGAAAAACTTTACTTTTTTAAGTTTCTAACGACTTTCAGTTAACAAACTAAGATATCTTAATACCATTCTCAAACAACTGCTTCCCTTATTTTTCCTTAAACAGAATCATGGCGACGACGTATACCGAGCCAGCGTCCCTTGCCCTTCGTCACTCGAGATTGATGACTTGTAATCGAGTCTATGGGACAAGATGACGGATGATCGACCTTGACATTTTCCGAGATGACAGCTTAACTAGTTTCGACAGTTTTTTCGATATCGAACATGGTGTTAAAGTCAGGCGGTGATTGGTGATTGATGGGTTAATGTTATTGGTGTATTGTAGTGGATTAATGTGGAGGATTGATTTTGATTGGTGTTCTTTATTCGTAGACTCGTTGGTCGAGTGGTTGCAAGTGCGATTGCCGGACAAGGGGTTATCCGAATTGGGCAAAGTATTGCTAGGTCTTCTTTCGATTTTTCGGAAAATTTCTCAGTAGTAGCGGACAGAATATTAAGTAAGTAGTAGCGCGGAGTCTGGAATTGTGCCCAATATATTATGGCTGATAATATAATATGTCAGATTTATTTTTTTAAGTAAGTATCTAACTGACAGACTAATTAGATTTTTAATTTCCATACCCTGTCTACTACCTTATTGAATGCATAATGATGTATCGACCGAAACTTTTGCTATTCAAAACTGGTACCTAAATTAACACAAATAAGGAAAAACCAAAATCAATAAAATTTTCCCTTTGAAACAAAATGAACAATTCATTTCCTTTAAACTTATATTTATTCTTTTGAAAATTCAAGGCAAACTCTTGGTACAAGACAAAACGCTCATTGTTCTTAGAAACAGGTAAAATTGGCTACAAAGTTTTCAATACAGAATCTATTTCCTCGAAGATCATCCAAAGGAACTCTAAATTTGAGAAAAATAACAATGAAGTACCAGGAATTTTCCTTTAAAGAGTTTTTGATGACATCTTAGGATTAAGTAAACATTTCAATACCTAATAATAGCTGCGAACTGCCTAGCGGGTTACCGGGGCTCCGGCTCGAAAAGTAGGAGTGGGAACGGGGTGGTTTTTAGTCAGTAAGAGTCTAACACTCCCTCTCGCCTCGCCCAAGGCGGGAGAAGACGTAGAATGATTTAGGCCCTTCAAAAAAAAAACTACCTCATAATGGTATTGTATTGTATTTTATGTGTAGTAGTATGTAGTATTGTATTTATTTGGTGAAAGGGTGTTGATTGTGTGTCTATAATCAGAATTATTCAAATCGATTCAGGCGTTTTCGAATAATCGGTTATATAACATACACAAGTAGCAAAACGCGGTTTCGTTTGTGCTTCTCTGTTCTTAGTTATTTTTTTATCAAACTTTTCAAAACAATAAACTTATGCTTCACGAAATCCGTTGTCAACATTTCACTTTCCTGAAACGAATAAAAGCTCATAAACGTTTAATAGCACAGACAAATACAAAGCAAAAGTTCTCTATTTAAATAAAAATATAAAATTAGTTATATGATCCAACTTAGTCCCGTTTTAAACCAGACAAAGTAAAAGTATTCGAAATAAAATACTCTTTATTGTTCTCATTATAAAACTCAGTAGTATTCAATTTAACAGAGACACGTTTGAAATGAAAATTAATTCATTTAACTCGAAAACGATTGAAGTAATTAAAAGTTTTAAATAAAACTCGTCGTGTGAAACCATTAAAGAATATAATGGTTTGAAAAAGGGAAAAGAAAATTATATTGCAAACAATACAAAATTTAAGTGTGGGAGAGCCATGCTTCGGCACAAATAGGCCGGCTCGACCGGAGTGATACCACGGCCTCACAGAAAACCGACGTGAAAGAAGGCTTGCCTCATGTGAGTGAGATTACCGGAGGCCCAATTCCCCCTTCCCAATCTTCCCAATCCTCGATTCTCTGGGGTTTCAAGTTTCATGGCGGCGGCGATTGCTTACCATCAGGTGATACGTCTGCTCGATTACCGATAAAAAAAAACAAACAAACAAAAAAAATCTTGTAATAAATATTTTCCAAACATTTAACAACATCATTTTTCTCTCTAGTTTTTATTGACATATCGCGTCATGACATGTGTTAGGACATCACCTAGTGCGGGTCTGCGGACGGCGAGCATTAGTAGCTCGTCACCTATGGGGCTACTCCGGTACTCGAATGCGAAGTTTCGTTTAATCTTCGGCCGTAGGCTTTATTGTTTTAAGTTAATAGAATTACTTCAAATAACGTTTAATTTTTTCAAAAACCTATTTATTTAGCTTCATTTAATTCGTTCATTTTTGTTCACGTAAATTTGCAATAAATAGAATGTGAATTATGTAGTATGCAATCTGCGAAGTTTTTTCGTTCATTCACTGAATTAGAGTAGGCCCCCTGACCTGTTCCCTTAGGCAATTTAATTTGTCAAGTAATGGAAACAGTCAACAATCAGAGCGCGTTCGACGCTCTGAGTGACCGGCTCGAATAAACCAACCAATCAGAGCCAATTGCTTTAAACGTAAAGCAAACTTGCACTAAGTTTACAGAACTAGGCTCGTGCATACGGTGCGTCGCGTTCTGCGCGCGCTTCAAAGAGCCATCAGACCACCGCAGATGGGGCCCAGTAGGGCTGATGCCTGATCCGGAGCTGCGGACTACCTAGCTAGTTGCTGGAGCTCCGGCTCGAAGAGCAGGAGTAGGAACGGGGTGGTTTTTAGTCAGTAAGAGTCTGACACTCCCTCTCGCTTTACCCTATGCGGGAAAGGAATTGGATGATAATTCCCTCTCAAAAAAATTATAAAATAATATTAACTTACCCAAATTAATATTCAAAAAGATTTTAAAATTGTTTTGCAAAATGGTAAAGTAACTATTTCATGGCATCTAAAACTATTGGATGAAGGAGTCAGCAATGATACATACGCCCAAATACTCAAATGCTACTCAATTTTAAGTTGTACTTAAATATCGTGCTATCTCTGTCATTTTATAAACAATTTATAGGGACACTACTACATTTGAGAGCGTCTTAAAATTGAGTAGCGTTTGAGTATTCGGGCAATAGAGAGTCTATTGAAACAACAATGTGAAATCAAAATAAAATTCTTTGAGTTTACATGCCACCTTTTTTTCCAGTCCAGTCCACCAGTTTTATAGTGACCTCTAAATTCATAGGAATTAGATTTATAATTAAACTGTTGATGAATGCATTTACGTTTGTCCAACAGTAATCTTGCCGACTTATTCGTCAACTGGCGCGTGTCAAACACACGACTGGTTATTATGGTCTAATTATAACTGCAAAATTAAAGGAAATCTGCGCTATTGATAAACACGCGAGTTTAACACTCGCCAGTTGACGTTCTTGTTCTGTTCTTGTCTACACGCAATATTATTTAAGCCCAGAACAATAAAACAAAACAAGCTTATTTATTATGCACAATATTTTATTATTCACAATTTTTCCAAAGCCTTTGTACATTTTCATTATCCCAGCCCCTTCTTCCTTCTCTGACCTCATTGGTTATTGTTTTATCCTCAAGAGATTCCCAATTAGGGTACAAATTGCTTGTTTACATTGCAATTTCAAGGGATCTTACCGATCGAGACATTTTATTTTGTGTGAAGGAATTTTCTAACCATTTTGTATGAGTATAAAAGAAAAACAACGTCACGCCTTATATTATTGAGGGAGTATATTTTCGGGAGGGGGTCATAACATTAGTCAGAATTCCAGTAAGTTCAACTATAAACCAGAACGAGTCACAGAATCCAGAGCTTACAATACTCGTCACGCCTTTTATCCCCGAAGGGGTAGGCAGAGGTGCACATTACAGCACGTAATGCCGCTATACAATGTACACCAACTTTTTACCATTTGTGTTATAAGTCCCATGTAATAGGGGGTGAGTCTATTGCCATATACTGGACACAATTTCAGACTCCGTGCTACTACTGAGAAATTTTCGAAAAACCGAAAAAAAACCCAGTAATACTTTGCCCGAACTGGGAATCGAACCCGACACTCCTGCAGTCGCACTTGCGATCACTTGATCTACGAGGCAAACCCCTGGAGGAAACCTAGGAATGGAATGGAAAAGAAAGAAATTCCCATACCGGGTATATGTTTCAAATTTTCTATGTGAAAAAAAATTTTTGGGCTCGAGAGGTATGCAGGAACAGGTAGTTCATTAAAGTTGGCACGAACGCTCAATCGTTAAATGTTTGCAATCCATTTGGCTTGGTTAATTAAAATTGAGTACCTATTGAGAGTGCTTGTTTGAATATAATTGGGAAATGTCAATGACCTTTTTGTTGTTAGCAGTTGATATACGTCAGGGTGTGGTGGCCCAATATCAGATACGTATCTTTTTGTTTCATCGTATAAGATTTTGTATTGTTGTAAGTTAAAACGAATCAAAGTTTAGGAGTAGGAGCAAATACGTCATTTCTACCTATACATAGTACCTAGAAGTGACTTCACGCGATATTTCAACCCAATATATCTTCGAAAGTATATTATGTTTCCGTAAGAAAATAAAAAATACGTGTATAATGTTTTAAAATAATCTACAAGACGGACATTAGAATGAAAATTAGTAATCTTAAGCAAGAATAGGGTTATTCTTGCTACAAATAAAATAATAATACTAGAAACTCATAGTAGTCCCTTAGGGTAAGTAATGGTTGGTTTGAATATTGCAATTATTGTCGTCTTCTCTTCTTGCAGAGCGTGACCCGACTCCATGAACCGTTCTCTGCTAGAATCATAATGACTTTGTGTTTCAACTTAACGTGTTTTGATGTGAGAGCAAAATAACAAGTCTGGGAAGGGGTTTCTATTAAATTGGATGGAAAATTCTTCGATGAAAATATTGTTGTGGTCCTGTGTTATTTGTTGTATTGTGTGAAGTTCTAGGTTAAGGAACTTTCATTGTGGAAAATTAATTATTTGTAACAAGGGAATGTCATTCAACGACTTCTCTCTCCCACAAGAGGAAGTATCACACTCTTACTGACTAAAAACCACGGCGTGCCTACTTCTGCTTTTTAAGCTGAAGCCCCGGTAACCCGCTAGGCAGTCGGCAGCTCAGGGTCCACATCATCTTTATTGAGCCTCATTTGTGTGGTCAGATGCTTCTTTGAGGCGTGCGTGGAACTCGACGCGCCGTACGCATGGTTTTTTCTAATCAATAATACCCATAGTCTAGTATGGAACTGTCACAGGCTTATGGAAATAATGAGTGACCCAGGGTGACTCATTGCTACTCACGAATTGATCACAATAGAGTATGATTTTATATGCACTTTTGATGCACAATAATAATTGACTATCAAATATATTCGTGTTAACGATGGTTTAATTAGCACTTTCACATTCAAACCCAAAGAAATATTACTCATCTATTAATCCTCAGCTAGCCTCGTATTCACATCACTGTAAAATAACAACTCTATAATCAACCAACGCACCGTCCTTAAACCAACAAAATAAACTTAAAACAAATAATTCACTCCAATCAACTTAAAAAGAATCCGAGCCATGGACGGAAATAAACTAAATCGTACTGTATCAAACAATATGTAAAGATTTTACTTAAAAAAAAAAGAATGAACCAATAAATACACGTCCGAAGGAAATCTTAGTGAAGCTTTCAATCAAGTTTATCTTTCGCTTAAATTCGATGAAGTTGGAGAAAAAAAGGTTCTGAACGAAGATACTTAGATTTGTGGGGAAGAGCCAGCCTTTTATTTGAAGCAAAATAAAAAATATAAACCTCAATGTGATGAAAAACAAAATAAACAAATTTGTAACCTTGATATTTTTGTAGTAATTTACAAATACCTAAAAATATTTGTTATTGTGATTGTTGTTGATTGGTGAATAGATCAAAATCAGGTTTTAGGGGGCTTTTCCACCGAAGATGTGTATTGCTATACACAATAACGTAGCATAGCAATGCTATGTTGCATCGCTTATCGCATATAATTATAATCGAGGCTCATCATGTAGCAGCGTGACTGTCGCTGCTTATGAGCCTCTAGCATGGCTTGAAACTGGTCGAGTTCCTCGTCAAACAGTTACGTGAGTAAGCCGATGACATAATAATTAATTTAGTATGTCTCACAAAGGTTATAATAAAACTATAGAAAACACATTGTGTCTCGCGGAAACCGATTAAGCAATCGCCATTTGGCCCGATCTAAAAATCGCATAGAACCAAAAATGGCATAGACATTTTCAGACATAATCTTTGAATGAACTGTTCAAGTACTTAATCTCTTCCATTGAATTTCTTAGATCCATGGCACCAAAGAATCTATACGCAATTTCTTTGTCCCTAGAGGTTCAGTAGAGATCCCGTATTAGCTTTGTTATTGAAAAAGTTTCACTAATGAATTTAATAATAAGCTTGATATTCCTTTGACTAAGTGTGTTTAATAATTTATGTTATTCATTCTTTAGTTTTGTAGTCATATCGCTTTGGATATTACATAAGAAAAGCGTTTGAATCAGCATTTAAATAAATCAACGAAAAATATGCCTTTCATAAACAGATATTAGGCTCAAATTGTAAATGGACTAGACTAGAGAATTACTAGTTAGTAACAAAATATTGTATTCTTATGTCAAAAACATGCTTTTAGGTTTTTCTTTCAGATTTAGCTTTTACTTGAAAAGAAATGTATGACAGAAAACTATGAAGAAGGTTAGGCTTATAATGATGTTAAAGGATAGAAGGTTTCGAATTATCAGTATCCAAACTATACAAGAGTTCAGTGGCATGCCATTGGAGAGGCCTATGTCCAGCAGTGGACGAGAACAGGCTGATGATGATGATGATGATGATTAAACTAGAAACTATATAAAAAGTGGACAAAAATCTTATAATACTTTATAAGATTTTTGTAAAAAAATAAATAAAAATAAAACTTTACCCACAACACCAAAAGAGTCACAAATGCGTTGAAGATCTTTTAAAAACTGAGTAGGTTTCTCAAAGGCTTAAAGATAATCAAGAAAAAAAAAACTAAAACAATATTCAAACACGTGAAACTGTCAGAAAAAATAAAACGCTTCTTTAAATAAAAATGGTCACTTACTTCACCACAGCTTATCCTATCCCATCCTAATAAAATTTTCACCTCTAAACTCCCCAGTAATTATTATTACTTTAGAAAATAAAATTTTCTTTCAAACACCGTTGAATATAAATGATTCATTAAGCATACCTTTTGAACTGTAAGCTCTAATTCCAGGAATGATTTGACTGGGTAACTGCAGCACATGAAGTTATACAAAACCAATTTATCATGGTCTCGCTTTTGTACAACCTCTCCTAAATTGGGAGGTCAGTTTATACTGGTTCTGTATAGCTTGTAGTGTTTACCAGCGGCATTAATGTGAAAATATGTGGTACAGAAGTCGTTAGAAAGTGCAAAGCTGGCTTAAAAATTATAAACACACTGGTTAAGAGGCAACAAGTTAGAAGAGATAAGAGGATTATATTTGGGGAACATCACGTGTTTGGAGGTCAGGTTGGGAGGCGAGGGGGAAGGGGATGGTTCAGTGGAATAAGGGAATGCAGTATAGGGCAGTGATGTATATCGTTATGTTAGGAGTTTGACGTTAAATGACGAATGTAAGAGTGCTTTTTCACCAGAGATGTGTTATGCTACGTTGCTGTGGATGCGTTTGGCTTCTATCTATCATATTCATTGGTACACATTGGTCGCTTAGCACTGGTATGTTTTTAATATACAAAGATGCGTGCTTTGGATGTGTGTCATGGATGACTACAACTATCGTTACATTGCATACTCGAGTTGCGAATCTTCTTCATAGCACATCTTACTCGCACAACTACATAGCTTAGTATCAGTGGAAATGAGCATCATTATCACATCACAAACGCCTAATTTATTCGTATCACATCCAACCTGGAATCAACAATAAATTGGCAAGCACTCTTTTATTATTATTTTTTTATTTCATTTAGTCGTGAACCTCGTATTTTTATGTTTAAAGCACAAAATGTTTAATTTCTTAAACAACTTCATATTGTTAGTAAAAATAAAAAATATTTAACAACAATTTCTACGTAAATGTACTTCAAGGGGCAAAGACGGTCTTTTGAATTTCCTTCCTAGAAATTTGATACACAAGACACGCCTGAGTTGAGCAGAGAGCAGATCGATGTTCCGTAGGCAATCGACTTGGTATAGAATGCGGTTTGGGAATACGGACGGAAAACCAAAGGACGATGAAATTGACAGACATGGACGTGTACTAGATTACACAAGATGTTGGTTCAAGAACGTCTATGTTACATATACTTGGGTTTACTAGTTTCGAAAGAGTATATAGAGTTGCTTTTGGCTTGGATGGTGCTGAATAATTGCACTTTTTCTGTTGAAATACTTACTTTCATTTTCACTAGTAAAAACATGTATAACAGATAAAAAAATGTGAGTGTAAAGTTCAACCATATCATCGACAAACTGTTTTTCGGAATTCTAGGAAAACAGACGCAAGGCATTAATGTAGGAAACTGAGGCTAAGCAGCTGTAGTTTCCAAATAATATTTTTTAAATCACATTTAACCGGAGCGTCATCATAGCGTCATTTTCCATATATTTTGTATCACATGCCATATTACACTGTTACGTCGACCGATGTTTCAAAGTATCGATGCACAAGAAACTAACATGTTTCGTCGTCGCAGCCCAGGTAGGTCATACAATGCGTAGTTACGTTGCGACGCAATGCAACGCAGCTGACAAATGAGGTCTTGCTTGGTTCATCTCAAGCACGTATTTCTAAAAACAACAAAATTATATTCTCAAATTCCCTAAACCATAAGTTTAGCCCTGGCGCTCACTAACTAAACCAACAAAATAATACACCTAATCGTAAAATTAAGCTAAAATGAAAACAGCATTACACGAAGAAAATATCAAATTATAAGGCACAATTATTCCCATTGAAGCGCCAAGAAATTATTCAAAAGATAATCTTTTATTACTTGAACCGTACCCAAAGTAAAAGAGAGTACATTTTACAGTAATTAAGATATTAAAGAGCCGAGTGTTTTGAGCCGTTTCGAGCACTCATTTGAAAGCGTAAAAGCCTAGAATTTTCAGGTTAAGTCTCGTAATAGTAAAGGGCTTCTGATGTTTTCGACAAATACAGGAAAATTTTAGAGCGTGCAAAATTTTGCGATCCTTTTTACTGCACTTTACGGTAATGTGGGGGATACAAATGTTTTTGTTTCGTTCGTATCTCTGCTGAATGAACTGTTTGTGTGCTTAGAAATTTTCGAGGGTTTGCGCAAAATTACTGCGTGCCGCTGAAGAGTTTTTGGCGGCGTTTGTTTGTTTTGTGCTAATTCTGTGTGGTTAGACGTCTGGCTGGGAATAAGGTCGTCTTTTTTTGAGGGTGGAAAAATCAACTAAAGACGTCTCCCACCGTGGGCGAGGTGAGAGGGAATGTAAGACTCTTACTGAGTATAAACTACCGTGTTCCTACTTCTGCTTTTCGAGCCTTTGTAACCCGCTAGGTAGTCCGCAGCTCCGGATCGGCATTAGGCCTACTGGGCGCTATCTGTCGTGGTCTGATGGCTTTTATAGGCGAGCGCGGAACGCGAAGCTGTAAAACTTGGTTTAAATTGCGGGATTGAGCAAAATATTTAGCATTTCCAATTATCATCAAATAACGTGGTATGTATAAGTTTTAATTTTCACACAATTTATTTGTACATAGTGGATAGATAATAATAATGACACTTTATCAACCTTGAAGCAACGGTTTTCTATTATTTTAAAAGAAAAAGAATTTGCAATAGTTAACAGATGGTGTTTACTGTTAGTTACTAAATTATTTTTAAAGCGACATTTCAAAATACTTTATTTAAAAAATGTGAACTCGTAAATTCGATATTAAATGATGTGAAACAAATATTGTCACGTATCGTACGATATAAAATATTTTACGCCAACTGTGTGATTGGGTTACTATAAAATCTAATAATAAAACGAAATGTGAGACTATAAAATTTTAAATAAATATGAAAACGATACTAAACACCATCAGTCACATCTTTTACTAGAGGAGGAGTTAGCAGATATATAATACATAACATAGCATAACATACCTACACAAACTGACGCATATTTTCTATAGGTATAGGCAGAGACAATGGAACGCCAATTGTTACGAATCTTACATACCTCTTTCGCTTCATTAACAGTCATCTTTTCATGCATGCTCGTCGGTTAAGGGTACTTTTAATTTGTCCCTTCTTTAATATATCGCCAATCCTAATAATTATGTATATTTTTCTTTTTTTGGCATCTAGTATGATAAGTAAAATAATTATTAATATCACTTTTATCAAGCATCTTACTTGAGGTCTCTTGTATACTGATTATTTTATTACCATTTTCCGTGAGTATAAAGTTAAATATAAACATTACCAAAATCCCACTAGGAAAACGGCAGTGCGTAACGAACGCATGGCCATTATTCGTCCTGTTCCCCAAAAGGGTCCCTCTAACTTACCTCCAAGGAGGCCATTCACAAACTTGGCGAGAACTTACAGCACAGCCTAATCTGAACATTCTTACAAACTTTGACCATTCGCATGTTACAAACATAATGCAAGTTTGTCTACTAATGAGTTCTACTGAAGCGGTTACAGTTTGAGGCGAAGCTGATGACCCTACGAATGAAGTTACAAAGTTTAACAGAATAGTAACATCGCCCGAAGGACCGAACAAACTCCCAAACACCCCAAACAAAATTTTCGAAAAGGAAATTCTTTTTATCAGAGCCGTAATTAGGTATATGTCAAGGGCGCCAAGGTATAGAGAGGCGCTGGAACACCACATGACGAATATGCCCATAGAGAGATAGCGGTGTCTATGAGATGCTTGCTTAGGGCGCTGTCTAAGTTTAATCCGCCCCTGCCTTTTATGACCTTGTTTACGGAACATAATTACAAAGTTGATTGGATTTTTTTTAAGTAAACAAAATTTGCGTTGATGAGACGAATACTAATTCTTTTGGGATGAGTGATGGAGGGAGAATTAGGTTGAGCCGTAACGATGCGGCTTTGTGTTAAGCCTAGGAATTTGTAAGTCTGTCTGTTCATTGAGGATTTGGGCGTCTGTATAAGTAAATGGGTAGCTTGGTGGAATGTTTCGTCTGACTTGTACTTGCTATGAATAGAACATTGGATGAGGACAACATTTTTTTTCTGTACATTTTTAGAGATATTTTTAGATTTTTAGTCTTGTAACATTGTTGATCATTTTATTAAAGTTCAATTCATCATGAAGAGAATTCTCAGAGGTTTCACTTTAAGCAATACTTAGGACTTGTTTCACAAAATCTGGATAGCTGCTATGTCTCAGATAACTATGAATTAAGAACGTAATTTGAATGCACTATCTGTGACATAAGTTTATCGAGAACTTATATGAAGAGAGAAACAAGCGCTTACACTGATTATTTTCTAATTGGCCGAGAACTTGTGCGTGCCGAGTAATAAAGTCCAACTTGATTAAAATATATATTTGTTTAAAGCACGCTTCCTATTTCACCTACACGAATAAGCACTTTTATAATTTGAGGAATGTGGGTGTTACGAATATGAATATGCCTTTAATATTACCTATGTAATTAAATTATGTGTGTAGAACAAACAACCCGTTTACACAGCACACAACAAGCCCATATCTTCAGAAACAAAGCAAAATATACCGAAACACCTACACCACAAAGTTCCTTATCAGAAAGCCATATATCATATCAAAATTAAGAAACACCTACGCCATTAGCTTCTGATAACATATCGTGAAGTTTTTGCTAAAGAACTTTTGGCAAAATATGATTTATATTCCCGACCTTATCATGGATGGAGTAAGTTTTTTTTTTATTGGGGACATTTTTACGCATGTTTTTCGGGGTCTTCTGGGACCGTTTTTGGTCAAGACAAGTTTGATGAAATATTGAGAGTCGATTAAAGTCTAGGTTTGACAAGTTTTTAGGCGTTCTATTTCTGTAGGCGTAATTTTAGATTTGTGAAGTTGGTTGGGTATTGACAACTTTAATTAAGTGATAAACAGCTGTTCTCGGGGTCAGATTTCGGAGGAAAATATTATTGCTTTTCTTTAAATTTCGTGTTAACTGTTAACAGGTTTGTGTTAGCTCTTGGAGTAGGTTAAATTAGAGATTATTATTAGATACGTTTATTAATTAATCCACAATTTTTACTGGTATAGCTCAAAGTTAGTCTTAATAACTGAAAAATTATAAAGTAAGTGACACAAACCTAGCTTATTGCTGCAACGAGTGCTATAGTGAGTGATAAAGTGTGCCAAAGAAAATTATTTCGTTGTATGAGTGAGATTACTGGAAGCCCAATTACTCCAATCTCTCTAATCCCCAATCCTCAAATTCCTAACGCCCCAAAAAGCCAGCAACGCACATGTAACGCCTCTGGTGTTTCGGGTATCCATAGGCGGTGCCGATTGCTTACCATCAGGTGATTCATCTGCTCGTTTACCGGTTTATCTCATATGAAACAAGACACAATATATCTCTCTAAAAACAAACACGAAGCTCCAATACACATCGGTTTGTAGTGGAACCCGAAATAAAACGTAATATCATTCAGCCCACGTACACACAACATGATTATTTGAAGTTCATTCATACAATTTTCACTGACAAACATTTTCTTTGTTTTTGAATAAATGACGAGTCGCTTCTTCTGTGTTATTTACTAAGAGTGCTTTTCAACCACTAGATATGTAGTGCTGTGCTACGTTGCTGTGGATGCGTTTGACTTTCACCAATCATATTTATTGGTACATATATGTAGCTTAGCGCGGGTGGAAACGGAATAAACTAAGCTATTTTCTTTATATGGGAATATGCGTGCTATGGATGGCTACTATTAATACATCGCATACTCAAGCTGCGCATCTTCCTCGCACAGCTACATAACTTAGTATCAGTGGAAATAGTCACATACTTTCACAGCTTAGCTATTACATCTTCGTAGCATAGCTACATAGCATATCACTGGTGGGAAAGCTACGTAACCCATGTTTTTTTCATACTGACTCTATTGTATAAGATTCAAGAGACTCAATTATATTTGTGTTTATAAAATTAATGGTTAATTTATTTCTTTCTCTTAGGGAACTTTACTCTCTGTTCCCTAAATAGGTATGTATGCCATCTCTATTTTCTTTATTTTTATCATTACTTGTTGGTCAACCACAAATCGGACCTCCAAAAAATTATTCATCCCTACCAAACTAAGACTGGAAGGAGGGTAAGAAGGCCTTTGCCCTGCTGTGAGATGATCACGACTAAAAATAAAAATAAAAATATAATAAAATAAACCTAGGCAACTGCAAATAGCCATGATAACCGCAAGAACCATATGAAACGTCGCCTCTAAATACATATATATCCTGGAAAATATTATGGCGCATTACACAAAGTGCAGTGGCGCTATGAAATCTTTGTTACGTAACACGTTCTGGAAATAGTATGAAATATAATGTGTGCTAGCAGTAATTTTATGGGAGCCTCGGCACAGATGAGATGGTTTCTGTTGAAAATTTTTAGACAAAAGAACGGAGTAATCTCGGAGCCACGCCTCGTTGGCTTAGAATAGAATAGGTTACGTTGTTCAAGGAGATTTTTTTTTTAATTCTTTCGAGTAATAATAGTGGTTTTTGGGTCGGTTCTTTTTACATGACATGTGACTTAAAAGATAGGTATGTTAATTCTTGCTGTTTATCGTTGGGGTTTGACAAGAAATGGATTCTGTTCAAGAATCGTAAGCGCACAGCAAGTTGGTTGGACCCAGGTTCAAAAATTACGATTGATTTTTGTCACGAAAAGTAGCAATTTCTTAGGTTCCATCTATCTCATGAACAAAGAAACTCTTCAGTTACTTATCTATGATAAAGTATTTAATAGGTCTTTACCTATGAAATTGTCGTTATGCTTTTTTACTAGTAATTCAATTGCATCTAATCCACATTGTTACTTGTGACAAGAAATGGATGCTGTTTAACAATCGTAAGCGCTCAGCAAGTTGGTTAAACCCAGATTAAAAATTACGATTGATTTTTGTCACAAAAAATAGCAATTTCTTAGGTAAAGACGTAATATATAAGACCATATACATTAGGTAAATCCAACCCTTTCAGCAAAATAAAAGGAATTATAATATATGTACAACCTTAAACAATTTAGTGCGCAGATAAATTTGATACAACTTCAACATAAAGAGGTATATATCAATCTACAAGTGGTATCAAATACTCATGTACTATAGATAAGTAGGTATATAGACAAATCTTGAGACATAGGTAGGTACATAATTGCGAGATTACGCTTCAATTGAATCAATAAATAGATTTGAAGGGCTTTTGATAAATTAGTTCTGTAACAGCAATTTCTTGAGGGCACTTTATTTTGAGTGTATTTGGTACTAGAAATTTTGTTTCTTTTATTATTACTATGATTCCCTTAGCATGAGTTTTGTAGTATCAGTAGTAGAGTACGTATATTGATTTTTGATTTGACTAAATTCTATATTCAAAGATTTCTTTTTTAAAATAAATAATTGATTGCCACGTCTGTCGACCGTTTACAAAGGACTTTAGTTTCAGAGTTGTGTAAATTAATTTTGGATTTTGAGATTATTTTTATCTTCAAAGCCACTCTGAGCCTATCGTCACATGCCGGGCATATTTCCAAACCCCATGCTAGAAATTTTTGAAAAACCGAGTAATTCTTTGCCCAACCCGGGAATCAAACCCGAGACCCCTTGCCCAACAGTCGCACTCGACCAACTAGGCATCGAGATTCTTAAACGTTTCAAAAAAAATTTAAAACAATTATATACGAAAACAGGCTTTACTTAAATATAAGTACTTACATCCATACAATAATTAAAAAAAATAAAAAAGACATCTTGAACATAATAACTCTTTAGTAAACACTTAAAATAATGATTTTATCACAGGAAACTATATGTAATTTATTTTAACTACATATCATATATACGTACACAAGTATGTACCTATTTGTTGGAAAATTATGTAAAGTCATATAATTAGATACCTTTTATAACTACAAGAACTTCTAATGACATAATAATTGGTGTACAGTGTATATTCACGTTTTTGTGTAATATAGTGAAGTAAGGTCTCGCATTTTAATACATAACGTTATTTGTATAAACTAATCTACCACATATTTAAGTTTAACGCTTGGTCGACATAATATCTTGTGACCAGAGGACTGGGGGCCTACTCTAATTCAACGAAAAACGAAGTTTCGTCCGAAACTTCACAAATTTCGTACTACAATTCTCTTCATTGCGAACTTTCTTGAATAAAAATGAACGAATGAAATGAAGATAAATAAATAGGTTTTGATATTAAATTAAAACTGTAATAAAACGTTCTTTTAAGTAATTTTAATAGTAAATCAATAAAACCTACGGCCGAAAATTAAACGAAACTTCGCATTCGAGAACCGGAGTAACCCTACTGGTCTGTTCCTCGATTAGAGTATAAGCATTGCCATACAACGTGGCAATGCTACCTTCTGGGAATTTTTACTATTGACGTCGACCTTACGTACATAATAGCTATTCATACATTGTGAAACAAGCCCTCTATTTGAGTGTAATCGATTTATTTTCCTATTTTATCTAATTAATTAAAAAAAAAACATATGTACAATATATACATTGTAATTTATGGTACTACATAATAATGTACGGTATGATTTATATACATTGACTATATTATGTAAATATAAGCATACAATAAATCTAAATATATGTATGTATAAATTATAAATATTTATAAACACATATACATAAAGCACGGCTGTCGACCGTGATTGACATTCAAATCGACGGATGACCTTGATTTTTTTGTGGAAACTAAGGCACTATACATCGTAATTATGATTACTATTAATGGAACTAATAGCTGGTTTTTGTTAAATAATAGTAAATTATATCTTAAGGCTGTAATTTTAAGCTAAGTGGAGTGTTGAGCATACTTGTAAGTATGTATAGAAGTCATTACATGTCATTATGTGCAACTCTGCCTATCCCTTCGGGGATAAAAGGCGTGACGATATATTGATTTTATATTATATATAAATAAATAGACCATGTAAATTGTAGTAAATCGTATCTTAGTATGTTAGTGTATCCTTTGTTGGGAGTCTAATCAAACAAAATAAAATAAAATAATCATATTTTTATTAACACATTTATTATTAAAATATAAAAATCAAATTAATAAATTAAAATAACATATTTATTTTATATTTAGATTAATGAATATACTTGAGTATATTATATCACATTCGCTTAAGAATTACCTGAATTGATAATTGCGATTTGGACCGCGCAAGGAGCAATTACATTTTTAGAATGGCTCATAATATTCGTAATATATCACAATACATTACCTAAACTTATAATAATTATCAGCATAATATTTCGTGTTGCCATACAGTCACAAACTTAAAAAAAAACACATTAACAAGTTTTTTAACACATATTCATAGGCTCATATTCATAAGCAGCATTCCGCAACACATGACACAGCGACAATCGCACTGTTACTGTCGATACAGACAATCAATAACGTAATAATTAATTTAGTATGTCTCACGAAAGTTGTAATAAAAATACAAAAACAATGTTTTTAAATTGACATGGTCACTAAACATTATCATTAGAACTTGAGACGGGATATTTACCATGTTTATATCTATGAGTTTCCAATATTTCGAAGTTCATCCGTTGAAATCATCCGTGATCATGACGCTTGCAACGGTGCCGAAACATTGGACACTCATCGACATAAATAAACATGGTAAATATCCCGTCTCAAGTTCTAAACATAAAAAAAAAATCTTTAACTACTCTTCACTTTAGTCTTAATTACATAGTTCTTCGTCACAAAACTGTATAGACTATATACTAAGCCAATGGCAATGGCTAAAACAGCTAGTAAAGCTGACAAGACTATGGCAATCAATTCAAACTCCATATACTCGGCCCAAGAGATATTGGCGACGGGGGAACGGAGGTGTTTCGCTCCTCCATGACGGAGGACATGCTCTATCCACCAAATACCACGGTCCAAAGGCTTCATTGGCTGATCAGTCATCAGGGTCCGTAGTTTGTTGATGTTTTTCCGGTAACTGTAAATAAAAACATGGATGAGAATAATGTACTAATAATTTTGAAGTGTGGGAGAGCCATGCTTTGGCACGAATGGACCGGCTCGACCGGAGCGATACTACGGCCTCACAGAAAACCGCCGTGAAACAACGCTTGCGTTGTGTGTGTGAGGTTACCGGGGGCCCAATAATCCCCTTCTCAATCTTCTCAATTTCCGATTCCCCAACAACCCTTAAATTCCTAACCCCCAAAAAGCCGGCAAAGCTTTTGTAAAGCCTCTGGTGCTTCGGGAGCCCAGGAGCAGCGGCAATTGCTTATCATCAAGTGATTCATCTGCTCGTTTACCAGCTTATACCATAAAAAAAAACTTAATGTCAATAATTATTAGTATAACTGCTCGGTTGGTGCGGTGGCTGGGAACTGGCTGCCGCGCAACGGGTAGCGGGTTCGATTCCCGCACGGAGCAACTCTTTGTGTGATCCACAAATTGTTGTTTCGGGTCTGGTTGTCATGTGTATGTGAACTTGTATGTTTGTATACGCACTCACGACACAGGAGAAAATCCTAGTGTGGGGCAACGTTTATTAACAAAACAAAAAAAAAATAACATAGTTATTCAGTATTTATCCTTACCTCTCATCACCAATCACAGTATTAACAGCAGTACTGAATGTTTCTTCAGTAAGGGATATCAGTTCAAGTTTTACTCCGATTCCATGGTGCACATATTTCTCCACGTTATACCATTGGTCTCCCAACATTGGAACTCCTACTAGAGGCACTCCCGCAGTTATCGCCTCGTCAGTTGATTGTAGACCTCCTTGTGTTACAAAGAGTTTTATTTTTGGGTGCTCTGTAATAGAAGAAAATTATTTTTTGTTAGTGCTTGCTTGAGTAACTACTGTTACCACTACGTCAAGCATTTCATCGCTCGTACTGATGTATCATCGGTTGAGAATGAAAGACCAATTGTTTTAACGTCACTGATGATACGCGCCGCATGTTCCGTCAGATATGAACCGACCCTCAGGGAAGGAAAAGATATTTAGGTGGAACCAATTGAACATTATTAAATTCAGTATTTCTTAACAATTATACTTAATATGGTTTTACATATAGCCTAATGCCTATCTCCCATGGAGGTAGGCAGAGACAATGAAACGCCAATTACTACGAATCTAATACGAATTGGACACGTAGAAAGGATGTATAGAAGCAGATTTACAAAAGAAATATACGAGATTGCCTAATATAATACGATATTGGTATAAGGTGCCAGTTAAATTAATTCAAAGTCGTTTGTTTTATTTTTTGAATAAAAAAAGATATGATAATATTATGCGGTAATGTTCACATTCTGAAAAATTCTATTATTTGCCAAAAACTTCAATATATTAAGATTAGCATAATATAATATTATATGCCTCAATACTATATTAGTAAAAGGTCAAGGTTTGACGTTTGTCAGTCTATGTCCCGCTATAACTTGTTATGAACTTCCTGGAACGTCGTACGTTAAAAAAATGTAATCTATCATATAAAAATAAGTCGAGTTTTCCTTCCTGACGCTATAAATCCAGAATGCACGAACCGATTTCCACAGTTTTGCATTCGTTGGAAAGGTCTCAGGCTCCGTGAGGTTTATAGCAAAGAGAGAAAGAGACGGGTTTCCCTTCTTGACGTATAGCGTCAGGAAGCCATCTTATTTTTTTATTTATAGATATCAAGTTAGAAATCATAGTAAATGGAATAAATCTATAAAAAAACCCACTATTTTTACTACTCAATGTTATATACTGAATTTTAATACTCAAACATATCACTTCGGATCAGCGTGATTAGTTAAAATCGTTTCATTTCCATGACTTGGCGGTTTCTCTAATTACCGTCTCGACAATTATCTGTCTACAGCATGAATCAGCTATTTTAGGAGGACATATTATGTATCTACATGTAGGTATTTTGTATATAATTAGTTATAGGAAACTATACTATGTTGTCTTTATATATCTTGTAAATAATCATTATCTTGTTAGACAAAAACGTCATTATTGTTTGCGGTAAACTATTTGATTTTGATCTCAAAATTTTATTATGTCAAAGTCTAATTTCGGTCCGGAGCTGCAGACTTTCTAGCGGGTTTACAGGGGATCCGGCACGAAAAGTAGGAGTAGGAACGTGATGGTTTTTAGTGAATTAATGTCTGACAATAATTCTCGCCTCGTCCAAGGCGGGAGAAGTGATTAAATGATTTTCTCCCTCAAAAATAAAGTCTAATTTATGTGTTCCACTTAATACAACATCATGTTAACAACATAATATTGTTAACGTAGGAATGTTAACACGTTAACACCAAGAACACTGTGAACTTTTTTGAGGACATAGATAGACAAGAACACACATATTCTCCCTGACAAAGTCAGTCAAAGACAGTCTCCTTGAGCGATGAAGCTGCTAGACCATTTACACACCTATGATCAAAACTAATAGTGTTTATTTTTGTATGTCCAGATGTACCAAACAAGCAGATTTTTTTACCTGTAGGTAGTAAAAATTTAAAAAGCCGTAATTTACTTACTAAGCAAGTCAGATTGTGGTAGCCATTTGGAGATTCTGATGTTCGCTGATTTGCCAGGCAGTTCATCCTTGTCCCACTTCCAGAGAACATCGTAGGGCATCTTCGAAAAGGCTTTGATGAGGGTCTGAATCTTCTCAGCGGGGAGTAGACTAGGCTTCACGTTTGTACCAAAACTGATGTAGATTACGCCGTTCTTGGAAGAGTCCAAATATGTTTTTAGGTCCTGGAACAAATGGAAGATAGATTATTATGAAAATAAATAAAAATATAGGTGTTTTTTTTTCGTTTCAGTTGGTAAGGGTGCAACGTTACGCCTTTTATCCCTGAAGGGTTAGGCAGAGGTGCACATTACGACACGTAATGCCGTTATACAATGTACACCCACTTTTCACCATTCGCGTTATAAGTCCCATGTAATAGGCGGTAAGCCTTTTGCCATATACTGGGCAGTGGGCACAATTCCAGACTCCGTGCTATTACTGAGAAATTTTCAAAAAACTTAGGCTTTAAAAAAGTCTAGGTTTTTTTCGGTTTTTCGAAAATTTCTCGTAAGTAATACTGGCAAGTATTACTTTGCTCGACCCGGGAATCAAATACGAGACCCTTGTCCGGCAGTCGCCGTCCATGGTCCATAGTATACATTAGTATAATAATAATATATTAGTATACAGAGCAAAATGCAAAGAGGAGATGCATATACCTAATAGTATGTTTATATTACCTATAAATAAAAAATAATATATCTCGACCACTTCAGAACACACTTCCATCACGCACTCGAGATGAGTTCGATATTATTATTTATCAGTTAATTGAAGACAAATGATTTCAATGCCGTCTCCACTTGAGTGTCATCATGACTCGACACATCTCAAACAAGTTTACACTCTATTATTATTGAGATAAGATAGCTATTTGATGACTTGTAGAAACGTGCTTGTAAGATGTTCGTCTTGAATTTTTTAGTTACGCATCAAGCATATCCAGTATAAACTGACTGTAAAATGTGGGGAATGATCATATACAGGGAGATCAAGATAAACTGGTTTTATAGCTTTATATGTAACTGTGTGTACAATTGTACATGATGGGTTATTATTTCCTTATTATAGTAGTATTTATTTACTGATTTGTAGAACTTTGTACTGTTTTAGAATCTAAGATGTTTATTTAAATATGTTCTTTATGGTAAATATAATGGAGTTTGAAAAGAAATCGAAATGAGAGCGCGTTCGGATCTCTGATTGGCCGGCTCGAATAAACCAACTAATCAGCACGCCAAATGCGCTCTCGTTTCGGTTACTTTAAACGTAAAGCAAACTCATACTAAGGGCACAGAAAATAGAGCTGTGGACAACGTAACAGGTTACTGGAGCTCCGGCTGAAAGCAGGAGAAGGAACGGGGTGGTTTTTAGTCAGTAAGAGTCTGACACTCCCTCTCCCCTCATCCAAGGCGAGAGAAATCATTAGGTGATTTTTTCCCCTCCTCAAAAAAAAAGCCACAGAAAATATTTAACAAGATTTTTTTTTTTGTTTGCTCCCGACTGTAAATAGATGTTTCTTGTATAATCTATTTATTGTTTTATTCCAATCAATCTTCAGTCACTTTGGTGTCACAATATGACATACTCGTGTTTAGTATGTAGCAGTGTAGATAATAATATAACATGGTACAAATTCACATCTGTGTTTCGTGTATGTCACGCCAGCTTCCGTGATTAAGGCGTGATGTTATGTATTCATCAAGATACTACTAATGAATTATTATAATGAGGACAGACTTTTTTGTATATTTGTTTCTGACAAATAGTCTCAAAAACGACTAGACTTATTGCGAAAAAAATTGCCATTAGATAGCTTAATTTTCAGGGTGTTGTTTGAGTTACTGTATGTATACATATATTTTAAAGGAATCATTCCGGTTGACGAAGTTGTTTTTAGTCAGTAAGAGTCCGACAATCCCTCTCGTCTTACCCAAGGCGGGAGAAGTCATCGAATGATCCCCCCCTCCCCACCAGAGAAAATTTATCATGAGAAGAATCTAGTGTTTTTTTCTTGTTTAAAGATAAGTCTTAATAATATAATAATAAGCGAAAATCCAGATTTTGACGACTATATAATAATTAATATATAATTAATCGTCACTGCATTATCTATTTGTATCATTCAGTTGCTAACAGGAAGAGTTTTATGCATATTGATTGGTATTATTGGCATCGATATATTAGCCGTTATAAAAATAGAGACGCGGCACGCGGTAACTGAGTTTCAAGGCCAGACCAATATTGTTTGTTTACGTTGAGCAATTAGTATGTATTTTACTGTCAGTGTAGATTTGATACAAATATGGATTACTGATCATGGAATGTAGTAGTTGATTGATAAGTTGGTTAAAGTATTATTAGGATTTTTTCCAGTAATTACTTTTTGAATTTATTTTGTTTTAAATGTCGTGAAAGCACTGTTATCACACTAGTTTGTCTTTATGTTAAAAAATTCAAAACGTCTTAAAAATAAGGCTTTATTTTTATTCTACATAGCAGTGGTGGGAGGTCTAAAATAAAACTAAAAATTACTGGACTATTTCAATGGATACAATAACATACGTTTTGTTTGAGTTTCTATTTCTATTGTAATAAAACACTTACTTGAGGCAATTCCTTGTGCGGTTTCTGGGGCAACCCTCCCAAATGTATAACACTCGGTGGCACTGGACGAATTCCTTCCCAAATCGGATTAACGTTCAAGAACAACATGTCGATCCTATTTTGCAATTCAGTTATATGAGGTATATCTGGGCCAAAATGCTTTTTCAACATTTTATGTTCATCATCAGCCATACCATTGAACAGTCTATCGATCATGTAATTGTTATACAATTCGTACAACTTCTCATAAATTGTCAGATTGTAAATCCTTTGATTCATACTACTAGGGTATAAGAAAGGATGTGTCGGTGCCCCAATCACTGCATAGTTCTCAAATATCGCTCCAAACGAACTTATCTGTATCAACGGCACTTTGTACACTTGCGAAAACGCCAAAGCTGGTCGAACACAAGCCTCGACCAGCAAAAGATCGAAATGCTGCTTCCCTTTGATGATCTCTTTCACTTCTTTATTTTGCAATTGAAGGTCCACTAAGTCGATCAACATTTCTGAGGCAACTCTCATCTGAGTGATCAGGTCTTCCTTCTTTCCTTTAGCTGATTCCATGAACACCTGCCAAGTCCGGTAAGATAGATCATGGACGTCTATTTCTGTTAAGTTCGCTGGCGTTTCACCTTTCTTGAACATTGGGTCTGGTGTCATGACTACCACTTCGTGGCCACGCTTGATGAGTTCCAAGGTGATCGGTCGGAAGGTGATCTGATGGCTGATGGAAGGTACGGGGTATACCGCTAGTATTCGCGCGGCATCCGCGAAGATCGCTTGTAACGTGATACATAGCACAATTCGTGCAAACCCAACCATCGTGAGGCCGTGCTTGTAACTAATCAAGTGAGTGATCCTTCGTCTGTTTTATACGGAAACCAGTCAAGATAACTACCGACAACTTTGTTTCGGATGATTTATGATAACAGGTTCGTTTTTGTCGTAACACTGAGATTTCTTTTTTTGTTTTTTTTTATTTTTTTTTTTGTCAATGAGTTGGCAATTTATATTGTTTATATTCTTTTTTTTTTTATAAAAATGACGAGTCATCGTGATAGGCGGTCTTAGATCTGCAATAACTTTTTATAAATATATTTTAATAAGATTGAATGGCTCCTTGAAACCAAACGTTCAATTTTATTGCACAAATTACGAACGAGGATAGTTGAACAAGTGTGCATCACGCGAAAGCAACATGTCCGCACAATATTTAGCTGCAGCTGTAGTGTTAGTGTTTGTGGCTAAACCTAAACGCTGACAAACACGTCGTTGGTCGAAAAATTGGTCACAAGAAAGGACAAAAATAATCCGCATTTTAACTGACTTCCCAAAAAGGAGGAGGTTCTCAATTCGGCCGGTATGTTTTTATCCCTACACAATGAATTATATTGCACAATTTACAATATTACGCAATATGTTTGATCGTCTAGGAGAAGCTTTATTTTGATTTTTAAAACACGTAATCTATTTTTAATTATGAATGAATTATACGAATAGTAGTTACTGCTGTAGTCGCATACAAGGCTTAGTGCGAAATTCAAATCATATTTTGGAAATATTTATGTCTCGTTGTCCATTTTCTGACTATTACAAGAGCACCATTATGTATGTAGCACCATTTTTGCGTCGACCCGAGAATCGAACCCAACACCTACGCAGCCGCCGGCGAACGAGTCTAACGAGCCAACATCGTCGCGCGCGCCGGATAGTACGCGCGATTCCAGGCAGAGGGCGCGATGGGCGCGTAGCTCGAATCACCAGTAGCAGCGCGACAATCGCCGCGTCGTGTGTCGCGGAATGCTGCTCATGAATATGAGCCTCTAGCATGGCTTGAAACTAGTCGAGTTCCTCGTCAAAACAATACGTGAGTAAGCCGATAACATAATTAATTACAAGCTTGAAGATTGAACAAAACTTGGCTTCACATTTAAAAAAATAATGTTAGTACTGTGACTGGAGACAACGTACTCGTAGACAAGGCATGAGCAAGCCTCCCAGTAGGTTGACGTACAATATTGTCAGGGCCGCAGGGAGACAATGGATGCAGGTGGCGAGCTAATGTTCAACGTAGAAGACTATGGTGAAGATCTATAGCCAGCAGTGGAAGTCATCAGACTCATTAGCCTGATGACTTCCCGGCCGCCGGCCGGCAATATCATTATATTGCCGGCCTTTTGGGGTTAACAATTTAAGGGTTGTTGGGGAATCGGAACCTCCTGTCACCACTTACACAATGAAACACAACGCAAACGTTGTTTCATGTCGAAGTTTTCTGATGTCGTGGTATTACTCTGGTCAAACCGACCCATTCGCGCCGAAGCATCGCTCTGCGACATTTGTTTAATGATGCTGACTTAAGTTCAAATTCAAAAAAAGGAACTAAAACAAAACAAAAAAGAATAATAAAAAAACTTACTTGAGGCAATTCCTTGTGCGGTTTCTGGGGCAACCCTCCCAAATGTATAACACTCGGTGGCACTGGACGAATTCCTTCCCAAATCGGATTAACGTTCAAGAACAACATATCAATCCTATTTTGCAATTCAGTTATATGAGGTATATCTGGGCCGAAATGCTTTTTCAACATTTTATGTTCAACATCAGCCATACCATTGAACAGTCTGTCAAGCATGTAATTGTTATACAATTCGTACAACTTCTCATAAATTGTCAGATTGTAAATCCTTTGATTCATATTACTAGGATATAAGAAAGGGTGTGTCGGTGCTCCAATCACTGGATAGTTTTCAAACATCGCTCCAAACGAACTTATCTGTATCATTGGCACTTTGTATACTTGAGAAAACGCCAAAATTGGCCGTATACAAGCTTCGACTAGCAAAAGATCAAAATGCTGCTTCCCTTTGATGATCTCTTTCACTTCTTTATTTTGCAATTGAAGGTCCACTAAGTCGATCAACATTTCTGAGGCAACTCTCATCTGAGTGATCAGATCTTCCTTCTTTCCTTTAGCTGATTCCATGAACACCTGCCAAGCCTGGTACGATAGATCGTGGACGTCTATTTCTGTTAAGTTCGCTGGTGTTTCACCTTTCTTGAACATTGGGTCTGGTGTCATGACTACCACTTCGTGGCCACGCTTGATGAGTTCCAAGGTGATCGGTCGGAAGGTGATCTGATGGCTGATGGAAGGCACGGGGTATACCGCTAGTATTCGCGCGGCATCCGCGAAGATCACTTGTAACGTGATACATAGCACAATTCGTGCCAACCCAACCATCGTGAGGCCGTGCTTGTAACTAATCAAGTGAGTGATCCTTCGTCTGTTTTATACGGAAACCAGTCAAGATAACTACGGACTACTTTGTTTCCGATGATTTATGATAACAGGTTCGTTTTTGTCGTAACACTGAGATTTTTTTTTTTAGTTTTTTTTTTATTTTTTTGTCAATGAGTTGGCAATTTATATTGTTTATATTTTTTTTATAAAAATGACGAGTCATCGTGATAGGCGGTCTTAGATCTGCAATAACTTTGTTCAATATATTTTAATAAGATTGAATGGCTCCTTGAAACCAAACGTTTAATTTTATTGCACAAATTACGAACGAGGATAGTTGAACAAGTGTGCATCACGCGAAAGTAACATATCCGCACAATATTTAGCTGCAGCTGTAGTGTGGCTAAACCTAAACGGTGACAAACACGTCGTTGGTCGAAAAATTGGTCACAAGAAAGGACGAAAATAATCCGCATTTTTAACCGACTTCCCAAAAAGGAGGAGGTTCTCAATTCGGCCGGTATGTTTTTATCCCTACGCAATTAATTATATTGCACAATTTACAATATTACGCAATATATTTGATCGCCTAAGGGCAGCCTTATTTTGATTTTTAAAACACGTAATCTATTTTTAGTTAAGAATGAATTATACGGATAGTAGTAATTACTGTAGTCGCATACAAGGCTTAATGCCGAATTCAAATAATATTTTGAAAACATTTATGTCTTCTTATCCATTTTATGACAATTACAAGAGCTTGAAGATTGAACAAAACTTGGCTTCACATTTAAAAAAATAATGTAAGTACAGTACTCTCAACGGATCTTGGCAGGTCTGAACTACGTGCAGAAGTCTGCGTAATAAGTATTTTTTAGAACCAAATGGTGGCATGAGGCGAGATGCGGGGGGCGGCGATCTAGGCTAGAGATTGACCATTTCTAAATACAATTGACCCTTAACACTTATTGCGCAGCCTTCTGCACGTAGTTCAGACCTGCCAAGATCCGTTGAGAGTACTGTACTGGGACTGGAGGCCACGTACTCGTAGACAAGGCATGAGCAAGCCTCCCGGTAGGTGGACATACGACTTTGTCAAAGCCGCGGGGTGCCAATGGATGCAGGTGGCAAGCTAATGTTCAACATAGAAGACTATGGTGAAGATCTATGGCCAGCAGTGGGAGTCATCAGACTCATTAGCCTGATGACTTCCCGGTCGCCGGCCGGCAATATCATTATATTGCCGGCCTTTTGGGGTTAACAATTTAAGGGTTGTTGGGGAATTGGAACCTCCTGTAACCACTTACACAATGAAACACAACGCAAACGTTGTTTCATGTCGATGTTTTCTGAGGTCGTGGTATCACTCCAGTCGAGCCGACCCATTCGTGCCGAAGCATGGCTCTCTCCCACATTTGTTTAATGATGCTGACTTAAATTCAAATTCAAACAAAAGGAACTCAAACAAAACATAAAAGAATAATAAAAAACTTACTTGAGGCAATTCCTTGTGCGGTTTCTGGGGCAACCCTCCCAAATGTATAACACTCGGTGGCACTGGACGAATTCCTTCCCAAATCGGATTCACGTTCAAGAACAACATGTCGATCCTATTTTGCAATTCAGTTATATGAGGTATATCTGGGCCAAAATGCTTTTTCAACATTTTATGTTCAACATCAGCCATACCATTAAACAGTCTATCAAGCATGTAATTGTTATACAATTCGTACAACTTCTCATAAATTGTCAGATTGTAAATCCTTTGATTCATATTACTAGGATATAAGAAAGGATGTGTCGGTGCTCCAATCACTGGATAGTTTTCAAACATCGCTCCAAACGAACTTATCTGTATCATTGGCACTTTGTATACTTGAGAAAACGCCAAAATTGGTCGTATACAAGCTTCGACCAGCAAAAGATCGAAATGTTGCTTCCCTTTGATGATCTCTTTCACTTCTTTATTTTGCAATTGAAGGTCTACTAATTTGATCAGCATTTCGGAGCCAATTCTCATCTGTGTGATCAGGTCTTCCTTCTTTCCTTTAGCTGATTCCATGAGCACCTGCCAAGTCCGGTAAGATAGATCGTGGACATCTATTTCTGTTAAGTTCGCTGGTGTTTCACCTTTCTTGAACATTGGGTCTGGTGTCATGACTACCACTTCATGGCCACGCTTGATGAGTTCCAAGGTGATCGGTCGGAAGGTGATCTGATGGCTGATGGAAGGTACGGGGTATACCGCTAGTATTCGCGCGGCGTCCGCGAAGATCGTTTGTAACGTGATACATAGCACAATTCGTGCAAACCCAACCATCGTGAGGCCGTGCTTGTAAATAATCAAGTGAGTGATCCTTCGTCTGTTTTATACGAAAACTAGTCAAGATAACTACGGATAACTCTGTTTTGGATGATTCGTGATGACTGGTTCATTTTTATCGCAAGTTTGTTTTACTAATATTATGTAAAACTATAATGACTGTGATTTTTTTTATTAGATGTCAATGAGTAAGCAATTTATATTGCATAATTTATTTTTCTTACAAGTCATCGTCTTAGGCGGTCTTTAGACGTGTATAACTTTGTACAATATATTTTGTTGCGTTCAAACGTTCAATTATAGTGCACAAAAATTTAATTTGAATTGTGCAATTTTTTCGTGTTTAATCAGTCGATTTAATGTGCATCATGTGAAAGAAAAATGTCCACACAATATTTAGTTGCAGCTGTAGTGCTAGTGCTAAACAATCATGTTCTCGGTCGTAGGATTGGTAGTAGAAAAGGTAAAAAAAATCCGCAATTTTTTTTATCACGTTCATAATATTTGTGGTCTATTTAAACTTTTGTTCAATTAATGTACTATCTTCAATATTAGCACTGTTAATTATATTGCACAATTTGCAATATTACACAATATATTTGATCGTCTAGGGGCAGCCTTAATTTTATTATTAAAACACGTTATCTATTTTTGTTATGAATGAATTATACGGATAATAGTAACTACTGTACTGTACTGTACAAGGCTTTTTTTAAGGAGGGAAAATCATCGAATTACTTCTCCCTCCTTGAGCGAGGCGAGGGGGAGCGTCAGACTCTTACTGACTAAAAACCACCCCGTTCCTACTCCTGCTTTTCGAGTCGGAGCCCCTATGCTTTTGGAAATATTATGTGTCGTTGTCTATTTTATGAGAATTACAAGAGCTTGGCAGTTGACAAAAATTGGGCTCGTATTAAAAAATAATGTAGACAAGGTATGAGCAAGCCCGCTACTAGGTGGACCAATGACTTTGTCAAGGCCACGGGGAGCCAATGTATGCAGGTGGCGAGCTAAAATTCAACGTAGAGGACTAAGGAAGAGGTATTTGCCAGCAGCTGATGTTGCTAACGGAGTACTACCGTCGGAAGAAAGGTATTTTTATAGAGTCCATATTATGTAAATTATACTACTATTTACCAAAAAAAAAAAATGCACTGTAAGCTTACATTTGTTTTTTTTTTTGGAATAAGCAAAGTACGAGCAAACCAATCATCAGGCAAGCAATCGCCGCCGCCTGAAACTGTTACTAGTGCGTTGATGGCCTTTTGGGGGTTAGGATTTTAAGGGTTGTTCAGGAATCAGGGATTGGGAAGGGAGGAATTGGGCCTCCGATAACGTCGTTCACACAACGCAAGCGTTCTATGAATCATAGCTCCCCCACTCTTAATCCCACATTTTTTTAATGATACTAACTTAAGTTAAGCTTTCTATTTAATATAACAAAATAAACTGCATCTACTTGTAGTAGCGGAAGAAATTTAACCTTTTTTCTTTCATCCTTAAATTATCATATAAATTAAAGTTGTTTAAATAAATTCTGTGTAACACTTTTTACGGCGTCGAGCAACTAAAGTCGTTTTATCTTCCTTGTATGCGCATACAAGGCAAGAGGTTACATAATATTGCATCACGCTTATTATTTTACAAAGGCCTAGGTAGAGTTGTAAAGTTGTAATTGAACTATAATGAGTCTCCCAGTTTTATGTATGTATATCACTACATAATATAAAACAAAGTCGCTTTCTCAGTTACTATGTCCCTTTGTATGCTTAAATCTTCAAAACTACGCAACGGATTTTGATAATTAATTTTTTATAAATGGGGTGATTCAAGAGGAAGCTTCATATGTATAATACACGCATAATATATCACCATTGCACCCATGCGAAGCTGGGGCGGGTGGTTAGTTAATATAATTATTATATTGTTTTATTCCAGGAATTCTAATATTTATGCACATGATTTGTCTGTTAGGTGAAATATTATTATAATGGTATTCCAATATAGAAATTCTCAGTAGTAACACAAAGGAAAGATGTTCACGCACTACTGAATGATATCCACACTTATAATAACTAGCTGTTACCAGTGGTTTCACCCATAAACCTCATACTCGCCCGGAAAAATGTAGTCTATACATACACAGTGATTCAGTTAGAAGAGTTTTATCACTCTCCTGCTATCTAACATCTTCATTGGTCAAGTAGTCACCATTAAGTCTGTCGGGAAAGAGTTCTCTAGTTCGATTCGCGGCCCTGGCGAAAATCTTATGTGGGTCACACATGTACAAAAAGTAATAGAAATAGTGGTCCCTGGCTTTAACATAATGTTAAAAAATGATCTTTGATTAGCAAAAGGAATCCCTTATCTAAACAATAAGTTGACACAAAGTGTCGATGATAATATTGATAGGAGTCCTGAGACAATTATTTATTTTTTGGCCTAAAAAATTTACTTAACGTATTGTCCTTCCATCGGGAGACGAGAGAAATCCGTGGGACCTGCCTGGAATACTTACTAAAAATCCCATTAGCACAGCTACGTCACCATAATTGAGGGGGTACCGCTTGAAGAATAAGAGGTACTTTCTTGTTTTTGACCTTGAGAAATTTACTTTATGTATCGTCTTTCCATTGGAGGACAAAAAGAATATGTGGGACTTTTCGGGAGAAGTCTGGCATACACACAAAAAACCAATGAGCACACCTACATTGCCATAAAAGAGGAGTCTGGGAGACTGATTTAAGAATAAGAGGAACTTTCTTTTACTTGGTTACTAGTACGTAGTCAAGGACAAAAAGTAGTTACGAGATAAATCATTGTTAAAAACCTCACCAATATTCTTCGACAAGCCACATATTGCTTTTATTGACTTAATTGAGTTTTAGTTCAGTTTTCAGTCTGTTATATAAATTTATGACCATTTACTGGACTCCAGACAATTGGGAGATTTAAAATCTTGTAATAAGATCTGAGTTATGGAAGATTTTTATGTAAGTCTTTTCGTGATAATTCTTTGATTATGATGTTCTGATTGTTATTCTTTGTTCCACCCAATTCTGGAGTTGTAAAAGGGAAAGAGATAACAGATTTTTTATTGCTTTTTAGTCGATTAGTTTAGCATTAATTATTTATTTCACCATGTTGTTAAATGATAAATGATATTTATTTCTGTAAATAGGTCATAAAATAACACTTTTACACGTCAATATTTCAAATAGCTAGATGAGGCCGGCATTTCCTATCTGACTACTCTGAGAAGAAATGCCGAAACAAACTCAGCGGTCATAGTCTCTTTTAAAGTCCAGACAATGAAATAGAGGATAATGTGAGAGAACCGTGCAAGTTGGTTCTGTAGTGGTGGTTTTAGAGGAAAGAACCACAACAGTATAAGCGGACCTGTTCAGAAGGCCGTACGCATGTGTCAGTTTACAATCAGCTCAGCTAACGGCTGTTGCTGAATGATCCGACGCAGAAACATTTAATGATTATTTTAAACTGACCCTATATAACGATCTTGTTCCAAAAACAATTGCTAAGGACTGGGTTTAGTAATTATTAAATGACTCTGAGTACAATGGTTAGACACAATATGTGCACGCAGGTGAAATAAAAATAGAGTGGGAGTTCAAAAACAAAATCTTAATTTATAATATCTGTTTGTATATTTTTATGTACACAATGATCACAGTTGTTTCTATACTAGTAAATAAAATATTAATACATATTTTTGTTTCATTTAAACATACACACAAATCCACCTTAAAGGGTGGTTAATAAATAACTTACTTCACTAACACCTATCAATTGTCTTTTAACTTGCTATATTTCATTTGCATCTTTACAAACTTCCATAGGTAGTGTGCTATCAATGATAGTACTATTAAGATACCAGTGATAGTACCTAATACAATTAATACTAATTCTAGTTCGAGGTACTCTGCCCACGACATGTTGGCTGCAGGTCCACGCAGATGTCTCGCGCCGCCGTGACGCAGCACGTGCTCCGTCCACCACACGGCGCGCTCTAGAGGAGGTTGAGGCTGGTCATACATCACGCTGCGAAGCTTGTGAACATTCTTTCGGTAGCTGAAATCAAGCAGAGTAATTAAATTGTGATTACTTATACTTTAGGTTTAAAAAGTGTGGAGATCTTGTTTTTTTATGGTATATCTCGGCATACGAGCAGGCGGATCACCTGATGATAAAGGTAATTGCCACCGCCCATGGACACCCGAAACATCAGAGGCGTTACAAGTGCGTTGCCGGTCTTTTAGGGGCTAGGAATTTAAGGGTAATTGGATCTCCGGTAACCTCGCACACACGAAACACAACGCAAGCACTGTTTCACGACGGATTTCTGTAAAGACGTGGTTGGCCGAGCCCATTTGTGGTGAAACATAGCTCACTTAAACGTTCTCCTGTTTGCATCGGATTTAAGTAATTTCTTTTTGCTTTTACCGTGAACTTACCTTTCATCATTAATAATAGTGTTAATAGCATTCTTGAATTCCTCTTCATTCGTTGAAAGTAGATCCAGTTGTAATCCAATTTTATGTTGGACATATTTTTCCACATTATACCATTGGTCACCCAACATTGGAAATCCTAGTAGAGGCACTCCAGCAGTTATAGCTTCATCTGTTGATTGTAGACCTCCTTGTGTTATGAATAACTTGATCTTAGAATGCCCTGCAAGGAAAGGTAGTGTTAATCAATGATGTTCAATAATAAGTTTTTTTTTAACGGATATGTCTAAGTGCTATACTCAGAGACATTTCATAATTACTTAAACTATTCATTAGCAACGATTTTGTTTCGAAAACAATTGCTAAGGGCTTTTTTGAGGGGGAATATCATCCAATGATATCTGCCGCCCTGGGTTAGGTCTGGTTAAGTAACTATTAAATTACTCTAAGTATGGCGGTAAGCTACAAAAAACATGTGTTACATGTTTTTAGTTTTGGGACAAATCTATAGTGTTTTAATTTGATTCGTTACAATCGAAAGGATATGATATGATATAAAAATATAAGCAGCCAAAACTGGGATTAGGTGCCAAATATTTCTATTTCAGCAGACGGATCACCTGATGGTAAGCGATCAGTGCCACCCGCCTCTGGTGTTGCGAGAGTCCATACTCGCAACACCAGAGGAGTCATAGGTGCGTTGACGTATTCAAATACACAGTATTCGCAAAGCAGTCAGAAAAAGATAAAGATTGGACGATATAAATAAAAAAAAAAATGGTTTAAATGACGTAATGGTGATTGATAGGAAATAAAATATTGTGCAATCGAGGTATTTTGAAGTAAAGCCAGGCAAAAGGTGACTGGCAGAAATTTTAAAAGAGTAACGAATGGAGTTTCTTGCTCGTTCTTTTCCATTCAAAGCTACTCTTTGTAACGAACACCTAGCTTCACCGACGGACAGACTGAGAGACCATTATTTATTTCTTAATATTTCAAAAGTACGCAATTAGAATAAATGAAATAATTTTGACTTTGACATGGTGTGACTGGTCATAGCAAATAGCATAATGACATTTACGTCGGATATAACCAACAAAATAAAAAAATATAAGCCCTTGGTCTGAGCTACTTTAAAATACTTTTGATAAAAACCATATCAACAGCGATGATGACAGGGTATAAAAAAATCTATTAAGTCATTTAGGCAATGAAAAAATATTAGACACGTATTTTTTGTCTTGTCATATAAGATAACAATACTTAGATAAAACTAATCAAAGTTTAGGAGTAGGGAACAAATACGTCATTTCTAAGCATAAAACGTACCTAGAAGTGACGTCAAGCGGTAATTCAAACAAATATAATTATCTCCGAAAGTATTATTGCTTTTACAAATACGTATCTAATGTTTTAAAATCGTTTACAAGTCGGATATTAAAATAAAAATTACATAATCATCTACTCTATTGAAAAAGTACATTCAAAACAATTTGTTCACTATTTGCTATCGTACTACAAAAACGCCTTGGGGATTTAAAATTAAACTTTAAATTTATTAAGCGTTTATTACCAGTGCCGATTTCTATGTGATGAATAGTTTCAATGGAATTTACCAACTTAGGTAATTCTATGGTGTGAAGAAGATGTACTCACTTAAAAGATCAGACTGCGGCAGCCATTTAGATATCCTGATGTTCTTGGAGCGTCCCGGCAGTTCGTCCTTGTCCCACTTCCATAGCACGTCGTAGGGCAGCTGAGAGAACACTTTGGCCATCAGCTGAACTCTGTCTTGTGGTAGTAGTGAAGGCTGGACGTTTGTACCAAAGCTGATGTATATCACGCCGTTCTTTGAAGAGTCTAAGTATTGTTTGAGGTCCTGTAGTAAATAAGAAATAAAAACTTTATGCTAAGGTGATAAGAAACAGTGGTGTGGTGCCTTTTGTAATTAATAGTTTTATTTTACTAGTTGCGTATTCGTTGCTCTACAACTTTTTTATTCTTTTAACATATTTTAATAAATTATAGATACTTTAATAGCAATGATTTATAATTATTATCTTAAATGTTTATTTAAAAAAAAACTATGGACGATGAATATAGAAAATAGTGCAAGAGCAATGTAAGTTGTTTAATACATCATTCATTATTTCTTCTGCAAGAACATAACCTAATGCAACTCCTTAAGGACTTTTTACCGCATCGTGCATTTATCAAATGGAAGGCAAATGAATAATTTTAATATATACTTAGTATTACAGTAATACACTTACCGCAGGTAATTCTTTCTGAGGTTTTTGATGTAACCCTCCCATATAAATAACACTAGGAGGCACCGGACGATTCCCTTCCCAAATCGGATGAGCATTCAAAAACAGCATATGAACATTATTCTTCAATTCACTCATAGTAGGTACATCAGGTCCAAACAATCGTTTTGCCATTTCATTCTCCGAATCTTCAACACCCTTCAAAATATTTTCGATCCTATAAAAGTTCCATAATTCTTCAAGCTTCTCCCATTTGCTTAAATTAACCGAACGCTTAGTTAATATCCCTGGGTAGAGCAATGGATGCCACGCTGATCCAATAGTTTCCACGTTGAAATTCATAGGACCAAACGACGACACTTGAATCACTGGTACCTTATACACATGGGAAAGCACCAACGCCGGTTTCACACAAGCCTCTACCAGTAGCAAATCAAATTTCTCCTCCTTCAAAATCTTCTGCACCGCATCCAACTTCAGTTGCATCTCAACAATATCCACTATAATAGTAAACGCCGTCGTCATTTGCTGATTTAAATCCTTTTCACCAGTCGACGTAACTTTGTAAAAAGACTGCCACATTTCATAAGAAAAATCATGAACGTCTATTTCTGTCAGATTAGCTGGAGTTCCTCCTTTCGGGAAGGCTGGATCTGGTGTGATAACAGTCACTTGGTGGCCTCTCCTAGCCAATTCTTGAGTGTAAGGTCTAAACACTACTTGATGGCTGATTGATGGTACTGGAAACATGGCCAGTATTTTAGCCGCGTCACTATACATAATTGAAACTGATAGCAAAAACAAACTGAGTGCGGTAGACATGATTACGCGCAAACGTTTCCAATTGCTATGAGATGTTAATAAGTGTGTTCCTTTATATATGTTGTTGTTTAAGTATATGTGTCTACCTTTGACCTTGTGTGTAAAACGGTGTTCACATCACACGTCATGACTAGGCGATTTCAGTCAGAATTGAATGATAAGATTGATATAACAAACAAGTTATCCTAAAATATCTTTAAAGAATAATAGGGCAGATAACATTTTTTTATTTTAATGTCCGTCTATTAGAATTGTTTTAAAACATTAGACACGTAATTTTTTTTTTTACGGAAGTAATTACGAGTACTTTTGATGATAATTATAATAATCTTAAATATCGTGTGACGTCATTTTTAGGTACGTTTTATACTTAGCAATGTCGTAGCCAACTCTGATTTGTGCTAAACTTTGATTTGTTCTATATTTTAGTATTGCTGTCTTATACGACAAAATAATTTTCACACCCCGTCATGGTTTCACACATTGAGTTGATCATTTTAAAAGCAGGTATGTACGATACAGTTTCTCATCCTCAAACAGTTCCGTACTATAGAGACTGTTAAAAATGGCATAGAAAAAAATCATTGCTTAAACCAGTGGTTGTACCATAACCTTTACTCTACTCGTCTTTTTACATGTAGTATTGCATCCAGTCAGTCAGACGAGATGGTGACCAAACGCTGACCAGTATCAGTATCTCTGTATAGAATAAAACAGTCGCATTCCGCCGTCTGTGTGCCTATATGCTTATATCTTTAAAATTACGTAACAGATTCTGGTGAGTTTTTTTGAATTGTATAGGTGATAATAACTCCGAAATTAACTCATGCCAACTTGTCAATCCGCGATCTAAAAAACGTTGTAAAACATCTACCTACCAGTTATTCACATGAGATGTTTCGTGTGGAATCGAATCAGTGACTTATACAGCATTTTTTATAAGCAATGATTCACTAAAAATATTGCATTTATGAGGTTTTTTACAGTCAAAAGTCAGTTAAGATTCTCGATTTTGTTCGCCAAATCGGGAGTTAATTCTCACTAATTGACCATGCAATAACGAATTATTATCATATTGGGAATAATAACACAATTGCAAAAAAAAACAGATTGCGAAATATTATTAACCTACTTCAAAAAAAGGAAGAGGTTCATATGTCATCGGAATGTTTATTTTTGTGTATGCTCACCGATCGAAGAGGCTGAATCGATTTAGAAATCGATTTTTTTTTTGTTTCAATGGGTAGTCACCAGGTCAGTATCTGATGATGAGAGCCTAGGTAAAGTGAGGGGAAATTTTGTAGGTTTGTAGGTGAACTATGTGATCAGCTGGGGCCCAGTAGGGCTCATGCCCGATCTGGAGCTGCGGGCAACGTAACAAGTTACCGGGATCTGGCTCAATGCAAGAGTAAGGACGGGATGGTTTTTAGTCTGTGAGAGTCTAACGCACCCTGTTGCTTCACCAAAGGCGGATGAAGTAATTTACAGGTGACAGAAAAGTAAATTTTCCCGCGCCAGTGTTGTAACGGATATTTACTTTGAACGCGCAAAAGTTATTTTGTGAATGAATCTGACTAAAATTATATTTTGAAATGTTCAGATATTGTGCTTTAAAATTAATAAAAATTCTTAGTCAGACTAGAAATAATTCATAATCAGCACACTAGTCGCACTTGTGGCTACCTGACCAACTTGCACATTCACAATAAAAGGTAAATAACTACCTCTGCTTACCCCATTGCTGAACAAAAAGCGTTTTACAACGTTATGTGTGTTCCTTTGATTAATGAGAGTGATGAGGTCAGTGTTATAATTGATGACTTTATAAATTACAAACGTGTAATGTTTAATGTCTCGTCGTTAATGATAACATTCTATCTTTTGCACTTCGCCGACCCTCTACTAATCTAATGTATGAAATTGTGTTTGTGCTTTCATTCTTTTACTGCACGCATTTTTTAATCCAATAATTACGACTGCACGCTTGGTGTGGTGGCTAGACAAAAGGCTGCCGTACAATGTGTAGTGAGCTCGATTGCCGCAAGGAGTAACTCTTTGAGTGATCCACAAGTTTGTTTCGGGTCTGGGTGTCATGTGCATGTCAAATTGTGTTTGTAAACGCACCCACGACACGGAGAAAATCCTAGTGATGATCCTAGTGTCAAGACAACTACATTCCCGATCCGCTACGGATGACCTAGCGGATTACCGGGGCTTTGACTCAAAGCAGGAGTAAACTGGGTGTCATTGGGTCATTAAATGACTTTCATCTAACGCCCAAAATTCATATTATTGACTTTTCTATGAAATTACAGATATTTATCAATGGAACATACTTATTATTTTAATTTTGGATTTCGAAACTCTTAATATTAGTACGTTATTATAAACACGCCCTATGAAATATATCCCACCCACGAGAAATAATAGTTGGCATGATTTTATGGTTGATGTATTGCCGGCCAAATTCAATTATAGAATATTTTTTGTTAGTTTTCTATCTACAATAAACTTAATAGTATAAGCCAATAATTCCCGTAGTGTGCATATCTGCCTACCCCTTCAAGGATAAAAGGTAGTTTAGTACCTACTTAGAACCTGCTTTGATGACGAAACTCATAATTGCAGCCAATGTGGCTATTAATACAATTTTTGGTATACTATGTTATTTTGTAAATTTGTATAAAAACGACGACAACATGTATATAATTACACAACAATACCATCTATACAACAGCAATTGTAGTGCTAGGGCCGGTTCACATCTGACGTAAAATACGTCGAGCGTATCATCGGTCGTACTAACGTATCATCGGTTGAGTGTGCGTCGCGTGCCGAGCGCGCCGCAAAGAGCCATCAGACCACCATAGATGGGGCCCAGTAGAGAGCCTGATCCGGAGCTGTGGACTACCTAGCGGGTTCCGGCTTCGGCTCGAAAAGCAAGAGTAGGAACGGAGTAGTTTTGAGTCAGTAAGCGTACGCTCCCTTTCGCCTCGCCCAAAGCGGGAAAAGTCATTGCATGATTTTTCCAAATAAAAACGATTGGTGGTCATTTAAAACAATTGTTAAGTACTGCCGATACCTTTTTAGACATACACCTTTATCACACTGCGGCGAGTCGCGTTCTGCGCGCGCCTCAAAGAGCCATCAGACCACCACAGATGGGGCCCAGTAGGGCTGATGCCTGATCCGGAGTTGCGGACTACCTAGCGGGTTTACCGGAGCTCCGGTTCGAAAAGCAGGAGTAGGAACGGTTTGGTTTTTAGTCAGTAAGAGTCTGACACTCCCTCTCGCCTCACCTAAGGCGAGAGAAGTCATTGGTAGATTTTCCCCCCTCAAAAAAAAAACACCTTCATCAAACGACTGTATTACTTCGTAATATCAGCGTTTTGCTGGTAAATTAACTTTTTTTCTTTATTTATTTATTACATCGTGTGTGTATCACGTGACATGTTTATTAGACTGATAATGTTATGTGTAATTATTGTTGTTTTAACAATGTAAATAAACTAGCTTTATGTACGTACTTTTATTTATATTCTTATATTTTTGCCGATATCTTTGTTTCCTGGAAAAATCAAAATTATTCTTTTTGCCTTAGAATTGATAATAATAGTCTGAGACATACTAAATTAACTGAAACCAAAATCCTAATCACGTACATTCAAATCACTTTAATGCATCTACTAGTTTACGAGTTCACAAGTGGGACTCTTCAATCATAAAGTTAGCGCAGACGCGGCGACGTAGCTTTAGAGCTTTTCTCCATGAATATACGTGAATAAACCATGATTTTTAGTTATTTATTATTCTTCTTATCTTAGAATTGATAAAATTATTCTTCATTTTGGAAACTAAAACTTAATTCCTAATCAAGAGTGACTACCCCGAAAATTTTTCATTATTCATTCATTAAAACAGTACTTTATTTTTATTTTGATAGCCCTTTGACATTAGTTACTTATAATCGAATTGAAGATGAAAATGACACATCACAATTACATATACAGTATGTTAACTAACAGATTTCCTGTTAACCCGCAATAAGCATCATACGTCCTAAAAAAATATTACCGTTCAAAAACAAAACATTTTTTTTAAATTTTAAAACATTCACCAAAAATTTTAAATCGATACGTAAAAAAACACTCTGTGCACGTGTGAAGGAAGGCAACGTTGCAATTTATTGCTTATTTTTCTATGCTGATATGTTTACTTTAATCTATTTGGTATACCTAGTGTTAGGGAGAGAATACTTGGGCTGTATAATAATATAAAAATATAATAGGTACTGGTTTCCCCTGACGCGGAGCGGGGCGGTTATATACAACGGATTACAAAACGGTATGAGAAAAATATGAGAAAAAACAAAATAATAATTTTGATGCGCGCGACGCGTACATGTGATGCTTACAGCTGCTCGAGCGAAAAGTGCGAGTCGCGATCCTCCCTCTGATGCCGTCACTTTATCAAATTCTGATGCCGTCGCCAGCCAGCAAACAAAAAGTATTTATGTTCGAGAAGTTTTTATGTTCGGTTCGGAGAAGTTTCCGAACACCTAGATTAACGAGTTTAAAGGAACGCCCTCTGTTAGTTAACGCACTGTATATGCCTCTATTTAAAATTCAAATAAAATACGAACTCATCATGAGTCTGCAAAGACCACTGACCCTTACCTTCACATTGAACTCACTCAACGAGTCAACTGATAAGACCTTAAACGTCACACGCTTATGCACAAGCGTTAGTGTGTTTTTACACCAGATATGTACTACGCAGCCGTGGACACGCTTCCACTAATCATATTCATTGGTACATATATCTCAGTACTGGTGGAAACGGATTCAGCTAAGCTATGTTTTTATAAGGTCAAAGGTCAAAAAGGTAAAAGTCTTGAAATGGACAGCTTCCCTACTATCGATAATAAGTTTATTGGAATAGGCAAATCAGAACGTCAAACACCATAAACGTATTGATCCCGTTAACGTGAAACAAATTCACACTAAACCCTCAGTAGCAATTATCGTACTGTCTGAGTGTCACTGTCAAAGGGTGTCATTTAATTATTTTTTTTAAGAAAAATGTTAGGTGCGTCGTTATCTTCTTGAAAATGTTTTTGACAGAAATAAATAATATATTTTATGTTGATATTTAAAAATTGGACTTGCATTTTAATGGTTTAACATCTACCTCTCGTTAAAACTCGAAAACGGGTGGACCGATTTGGCTGATTTTGGTCTTGAATTATTTCCCTGGAAGTCCAGGGAAAATTTGAAAGATAAGACAAAAAATAATTTTAAGACACAAATATTTTCTTTATTAAAAAAACCTACAGTAAAATTGGCACCGATAGATTTTTCATGCTCAATTATAGAAAAAGTAATATTATTATAATATTCGTACCATTTTTTTTGTCTTTATAATCATAATAAGTAACAATGTATTTTCACTCATTTCTCACGTCCTTTGTACATTGAAATGTGACTAAGTGCTAAAGTACTTAAAAAAAAAAAACAATTAATTCTTCTTAACTTTCTTTTGCTCTGCACTTGGACTTATACACCTCCATAATGTACATAGAAGGAATGATAATACTACAACAATGCTTATAACTATTCCTAACAGAACAAACACTAATTCTAGTTCGAGGTACTCTGCCCACGACATGTTGGCTGCAGGTCCACGCAGATGTCTCGCGCCGCCGTGACGCAGCACGTGCTCCGTCCACCACACGGCGCGCTCTAGAGGAGGCTGAGGCTGGTCGTGCATTACATTGCGTAGCTTCTCTATGTTCTGACGATAACTGAAAATTAAAAGAGAATTTTCATAAATAAATAGGAATAAACAAATTGACTGTACTATCAGATTTTTTATAGTATAAGCCGGTAAACGAGCACATGGATTACCTGATGGTAAGCAATCGTTGTCGCCTATGGACACTCAAAACACCAGAGGCATTACAAGTGCGTTTCTGGCCTTCAGGGGATTAGGAATCTAAGGGTTGTTGGGGAATCGCGGATTGTGAAGGGAAGTAATCAGCAAGCTTCCCTACTATCGATACATCGCTTACTCGAGCTCCGTATCTTCCTCACACAGCTACATAGCTTAGTATCGGTGGGAAAGGTCACATAGTTTCACAGCTTAGCTATTACATCATCGTAGCATAGCTACATAGTACATCTGTGGTGGAAAAGCAGCCATACACGATACTTTCACATGACAGATAAAAATCTAAGTCTCATTTAAATCAACATTGCTATGTCATATTTCTTTTACATACCTTTTATTACTAAGAACAGTATTAATAGCCTTCTTGAAATTTGTCTCAGTCAATGTAGGAAAATCAACCTTAACACCAATTCCATGGTGTTCATATTTCTCTGTGTTGTACCATTGATCTCCTATGAGTGGAACTCCTACTAGAGGCACTCCCGCAGTTATAGCCTCGTCTGTTGATTGTAGACCTCCTTGTGTTATGAAGAGCTTGATTTTTGGATGCCCTGGAATTGACTTACAATTTTATTAAAAAAACTTACAAAATAAATAACTACCTACGTTAATATTAAAACCAGGAAAACCCAAAAATAATTTTATGATACATTTAATATAAGTCACTACAGACAAATTATCGAGAATTTACGATTCTCGGCCGATTAGTAACCTAGCGGATCATTTCAAACTGAAACTTAATACAACTTGGTTATAAACTCCTTCGGGCATTATCGTATAAAAGTTTAATTCGATTGATATTATCATACCATAAACTGTTAATGAACTAAGTCTAACTGAACGGAACGTCGACATAGAATTATCAAACTGTACAGTTTGAAAATTATTTATTTTTGAATCTGGAACATTCTACAATTCAAAATAAAACTTTATAACTATGAAACATATTGATGTATTAATTACAATACTAAATAGACGAATAAAAGGCACTGAAAATAGCAAAAAAGTTTAATTTTTAATTTTTGGATGTTTAAAAGTTAAATTAAACAACCAAAAATTACGTCTACCTACACAAAAACTTATTATAAATATTTGAACAAGAGCAAAATAACAAAATTCATTCAACACACAAAATATCGTTGTTTATTTAATTAAACATGTACACATTTAGTTTCAAAACTTTGGTTGATTATTATAATTAATTTGATACATACGAAAATAATCCCAAAGTTCTAACAATATATTTAGATTTTTAGACTATTTTTGTGTGAGCTATAATTACTTACATATCATATTATCAGACTGTGGCAACCTCTGAAGGACTGACTGACAAACTGACGGTTTTAATTTTTTGTTTGACGTTCAAAGTGCCTTCGTGATGGCTTAGTGTAAGTTTGTTTAAAGTTTAACGAGATCAACACGTAACCAAGTTCCGTGCTCTAATTAACCTGATCCATTAAACCAACCAATTAGAGGGCTAAACGCGGTTTCGATCTCATTAAACATAGAGCAAACTAGTACTAAGCTGTCTAGTCTAATTAATATAGAGAAATAATAAGTCGTGCCACAAAACTTTTGTTTGGCCACATTATGGAGCTTCTAATTGGATAACTAAGCCACGGAAAAATAATATAGCTTCTAAAAAACTAATTCGTATTCTTTACATCGCCAACTAAATAATCCAAAAAAGGCACCAAATGAAGTTCACCTATTATTATAACTTAGCCCCACCTTTTGGCACCTAATTTATTAACTCGGCACAGATTTTACAACTCATCACCAACTTTTGCACCGAAATGACCAATGTCGCTTGTAAAAAACATTAAATTTAGATTAATAAATTTAATGATTTTGATTTCGAATGTTGTCATGTATTTAAATGAAGATATTACTTACTGAGCATATCAGACTGTGGCAGCCATTTAGATATCCTGATGTTCTTAGAGCGTCCCGGCAGTTCGTCCTTGTCCCACTTCCATAGCACGTCGTAGGGCAGCTGAGAGAACACTTTGACTATTATTCGGATCTTGTCCTGTGGTAGAAGTGAAGGCTGGACATTTGTGCCAAAGCTGATGTATATCACGCCATTCTTTGAAGAGTCTAAGTATGTTTTGAGGTCCTGTAAAAGAAATTAATTCACATTTAAATAGGGTTAATATTTTCTGGGAATACTAAGAATGTTTAAGTGCGATGTTTTTCCGGTAACTGTAAATAAAAACACGGATTAGAAAGATGTAAAATTACCAGTAAATTTGAAGTGTGGGAAAGCCATGCTTCGGTACGAATGGGCCAGCTCGACCGGAGTCAGTACAAGGCTTTACTTAAATTCCTGAAACAACGCTTCCATTGTGTTTCGTTGTATGAGTGAGGCCGGCATTACTTTTCCAACCTGTCCCAACTTAAATTCCTCTCAAAAGAGCGGGAACGCACTTTCGAGTGTCTATGGGCGGTGGCGATTGCTTACCATCAGGTGATCCGTCTGCTCGTTTACCGGCGTATACCATAAATAAATAAAAAATATATATTAGGCTTACCGTAGGTAGTTCTTTCACTGGCTTCTGATGCAGTCCTCCCATATAAATAATACTAGGAGGCACTGGACGATTCCCTTCCCAAAGAGGATGAATATTCAAGAACAACATATGAACATTTTCTTTTAATTCACTTATAGTCTTCGTATCACGTCCAAACAATCTTTTGCCCATCTCATTTTCTGCTTCTTCCACTTCTCCTATAGCCTTTTCAATTCTATAAATATTATAGAGTTCCAACAATTTCTCCCACGTTGTCATATTGTATAGACGTTGTCGCATATGATTGGGATACAAGAACAAGTGCATAGCAGATCCCATCGTTTCCAAATTGAAGTTCATAGGACCAAAGGAGGATACTTGAATCACTGGAGCATCGACTACTTGAGATAGAACTAAGGCTGGTCTTATACAAGCTTCGGTCATCAGCAAATCAAACCTCTTGTTTTCTTTCAACATTTTCTGTACCTCATCTACCTTCAATTGTTTCTCGACTAGGTCTACCATTGTATTGTAGACAAGGCTCATTTGAAAGACCAAGTCCGGTTCTCCAGTTGAAGTCTTTTCATATAAGGCATTCCATACGCCATAGGATAGATCATGAACGTCAATTTCTTTCAAGTTTCTTGGTGATTCTCCCTTTGGGAAGGCAGGGTCTGGTGTGATGACAATGACTTCATGGCCTCGCTTTGCAAGTTCTTGAGTTAACGGTCGGAATACTACTTGATGACTGATGGACGGAACGGGGAAGAAAGCCAGTATTCTTGCTGCGTCATTGTTTGCGATTGATAACGTTAGTAAAAACAACACGGTAGGGAGGAACATTATCGAACGCACGCCGATACAGTTATGAGGAAACGAAATGATTGCAGTATCATTTATATCAGTTTATTTTTAAGACAAGACTAGCTATCGACGGTGAGTTTGTGATTTTTTTTTCTTACACGAATTACGTAGCCGTTGTTATTTTGAGCGTGCCCGTATTTCGCACATAAACTATCGACAAGACACAAACGTTGTTTTTTTAGCTGCAAAGTGTAAACTTTTGACATAGTAAATCTATTCTTGTAGTTCTAAATACATTAGTTTGTTATCGAACAATGATCGATTCTATACTACACTTATCTAAACAATTCGTACAAATAATGTAAGTTAAGAAGTCCAGTCGTTCATGACTGTGTTTTTCTTAACCGCACATTAAAGCCGCTAGCAAAAATAAATAAATCACTCTCTTATTATTTATTATGGTGTGATTATCAATGTGTAAAAATAAATATCAGATTAATATTGATGTTGCTATGACGGAAATCAATGTTTCCATGATAAATGAATGATAACAACGCAATCTATAATATGATAGTTACTGACTACGTCAGTCCATAATAGCAGTCTCGAAACTATCTAGGGTGGAGGATAATTTATATTGTATTTTAAACACAGAAAATAGTTCAAAATTGGACACATATTTTGGTAATGATTTTTGGAAATTTTGACTAATAATAAGTGATAAAATGGTGATTGCTTGTAAAGGACTTGTATAATTTTTATTTTAAAATATTCAAGAAAAGCAAAGGTAACAATTAGCAGTCTGGTGGTTCTTGCGCACGAAAGTTGAATCGTTGAAAAAAGTTATAAATCAGCATTATAGTGAATTGACTTTGAATTAATTAATAAATAACATAAATAATCAACTTCAACGCGAGCAAAGCCGCGGGCAAAATCTATTTTTAAATAATTTTATCTATGCGGAAGAGACTTCTGTTGATACGCATAATTATAACTTTGCTGTGCATTCTATAAAAACATAACAAACATTATATTTACTTACGTAAACTGTCAGATAAGTATTCGTTTATAAACATGGATTTAATTAATACTGATTCTCGACCCGTATTTTGTTATCGACCAAAAAGAAACCCAATTTTGTGATAAAATCCAGTATAAACAACGTGAAGTCAAAGTTTACTGCATAAATAATACAACGGTTAGTCATAATAAATCGATTTATTGGTATAATTAAATACTTAATGAACAGATAATTTTAATTATGTAGATTAAAATAGCTTTTCCTCCAGAATTATTGTGCTATGCTACGTTACTGTGGATGCGTTTGGCTTCCACCAATCATATTCATTGGTACATATAGCTTAGCACTGGTGGAAACGGACTCAGTTAAGCTATGTTTTTTATATAGAAAGATGCGTGCTATGGATGGCTTCCCTACTATCGATACATCGCATACTCGAGCTGTGCATCTTTCTCACAATCTTCTTTCTACATTGCTTAATAGTCAGCACCCGAAGAGTCGAATCTATGGTATCCATTTTTCATTTAGTATCCAATTTTGCCGGCAATGGCCCAAATTAAAAAAAAATGATATAGATAACAAAAGAGTTTCATTAAAAAAATAACAAAAGCATTAAATTCACTGTTTTATTTTATCACAGCCCATATTGTTCTCATTTGTAGCAATCGGTATTAAATTAAATTAAAATAACAGTAACAAAAATATCACATTTTGATAATAACTCTTTAGTATACAAGTTAATTTCCTAATTCTTCTTTAACTTTTTACTTGCGCTTATAGTATTGCCGAAAAACTTCCATATACTGTACATTAGGTAGAATAATACTAGAGAAATGCCAAGAACTATTGCTAATACAGTAAATACTAATTCTAGTTCGAGGTACTCTGCCCACGACATGTTGGCTGCAGGTCCACGCAGATGTCTCGCGCCGCCGTGACGCAGCACGTGCTCCGTCCACCACACGGCGCGCTCTAGAGGAGGCTGAGGCTGGTCGTACATCACGCTGCGTAGTTTTTTAATATTCTGACGGAAACTGGAATTAAAATAAGTGTGATTACTTCAATACGTTAACTATTAAAAGTAAATCGAAATAACATTTGTTAGTGAAGGTAAATTGTCAGAACAGCTCTATCAATATCAGGCCAATTTTAAAGTTGAAACACAAAGTGATATCGTAAGAAAACCAAGAAAAGTAAAACTTTGTTTCTTCTTGTAAATAACTCATATCTGGTATATAAATTACATTTAAGTCAATGACCGCCTAATGTATAAAGGTAAATTATTATCGTTAGTAAATTACCAATCATTTATTAACGTATTAGTAATTGATTTGCCGTAATGATTGATAATGATTATGAGACCAATAACTGGACACATGTCTATTTAGTCTCATCATGCTGTATTTTGAAACAAGTGTTCAATTTTTTTTATGGTAAATGCCGTAAACGATCAGACAGATCACCTGATGGTAAGCAGTCGCCGCCGCTCGTGGACACTTGAAACACCAGAGGCGTTACAAGTGCGTTTCCGACCTTACAGTTACGATAGGGGTAGGTATAGGGGTTCCGATTAAAGAGTTTTTGGGAATTAGGGATCGGAGTTGAATCGGGGATGGAGAAGATTGGGAAGGAGTGTAATTGGGTCTCCGATAACCTCACTCACACAACGTAATACAACGCAAGCGTTGTTTCATGTCGGTTGTCTGTTTGATTAAATATAAGTACACTGAGAAGTTTGAATTCAAAATATCATAAAACACTCACCTATCATTATTTACAATAGTCAATATAGCATTCTTAAAGTCATCTTCGGTCATAGTAAGTAGATCCAGTTGTAATCCAATTCGATGATGGACATATTTTTCCACATTATACCATTGGTCACCCAACATAGGAACACCAATCAAAGGTACTCCCGCAGTTATAGCTTCATCAGCTGATTGTAGACCTCCTTGTGTTATGAATACTTTGATCTTTGGATGCCCTGGAAATTAAAATTCATAGCTTGTTTTATGCCTGAGTGAATAAGTTGCTTATGGGTAAGCGAAATTGTAGGCCTGGATAAAAGGTGTGACGTTGCCATTATATATTTTATAAATAGTTGAGATACAAAGACTGACGATTTAAGGTAAGCGTCAACAGGCCCGAATCTTATGCATCGCACGTATCGTATGCATTTCGTGTGACGTCATCAGCACGCATGTAGGCATTGCTGTTGCGGTGCGTGCGATGCGCATCAGTGGACGCAGTTGTATGAGCTTCTATACAAGACAAACTAAAATCCGTTGCATGTGATGCGTACGATGCGGGTCTGTGGACACGTGCCTATAATGTATTCAGTCATATCAGTCTAAACAGTTTAGCTGTTACTAACTGTCATTGAAGTGAAAATAACGTAGTGAGCTAACTAGGAAATGTTATCTTTTCTTATATCTTGGGTCATACATACATGGGCCTTGAACTTAGCACTAGTTATAAGCGTCTCGCAGCCGGAATCGTCGCATTACTATAACATGACCCTGAGTAGCGAGTTTACGTTTAAAGTTATCGAAACGAGAGCGCGTTTGGCGCTCTGATTGGTCGGCTCGAATAAACCAATTAATCAGAGAGCCGAATGCACTCTTTGATAACTTTAAACGTAGGTAAAGCAAACTCATATAGAAGGTCACTGAAGGTCATAGTATTGTCGGATGCAATTTTAAAGTAGTGCTATGAATTTTTGATATACCAAACAATTAGTAGAAGCAGCTGGTTTGAAATAGCGAAGGATCATTGTTTTAATGAGACATGAGGTTTTGAATTCTGTCATTGAATATGGACATAAATACAGATATCGCTTTTTTTGAGAAGAGAAGTCATTCCCACCTTTGGTGAGGCGAGAGAAAGTGTCACAATATTTTTTTTTAAGAAGAGAATATACTTCAATTTCGTCTCCCGCCTTGGGCGAGACGAGAGGGAGTATCAGACTCTTACCGACTAAAAACTACACGGTTCCTACTTCTGCTTTTCGAGCTGAAGCCCCGGTAAACCCGCTAGGTAGTCCGCAGCTCTGGGTATCAGCTATTACTGTCTAAAAACCACCCCTTTCCTCTTCCTGCTTTGAGCCGGAGCCCTGGTAACTCGTCACATTGTCCTTTAAATAGAGATATTACTTACGGAGCAAATCAGACTGCGGCAGCCATTTAGATATCCTGATGTTCTTGGAGCGTCCTGGCAGTTCGTCCTTGTCCCACTTCCATAGTACATCGTAGGGCAGCTGAGAGAACACTTTGGCCATCAGCTGAACTCTGTCTTGTGGTAGTAAAGAAGGCTGGACGTTTGTACCAAAGCTGATATATATCACGCCGTTCTTTGAAGAGTCCAGGTATTCCTTCAGATCCTATAATGTTTGATGACAGATATTTAGAAGAATTTTAACAAGGTAATGTCCTCTATCAGGGTTTGATTAAGTTTTTTTATTACATTTTTATTCTTGTATATAAATCAATCTTTATATTATTATGAAGTAATTATGATGATAAAATATACCTATAATTATAATTGTAGGAACTGGTTTTTCCTGTGGAAACAGTATTTATTGTACGATGCTCGTAAAATAGATTTATTTTATTCTATAGCACTAAGAAAAATTAGCATTACACGAATAAAAACTGTGTAAAAAAATATATATAAATATTTATCTTACCTTCGGCAATTCCTTCTGAGGATTTTGATGCAAACCGCCCATATAAACAACACTGGGAGGCACTGGGCGATTGTTATCCCAAAGAGGATAAGTATTCAACAACATTAAATCAACATTATTCTTCAATTCACTGATGGTCGGAACATTTGGTCCGAACATTTTTTTAGCCATAACATTCTCCGCATCTTCCACTTCTTGCATAACTCTATTTAATCTATAATAGGTATAGAACTCACGAATCTTCTCCCATACAGTCAAATTATATGAACGATGACTCAAAACGTCTGGGTATAGGAACGGATGCCACGCTGATCCTATAGTGGCCACATTATAATCAATAGTTCCGAGAGAAGACACTTGAATTACGGGCGCTTTTACAACATGCGACAGCAGCAAAGCCGGTCTCACACACGCTTCTAACAAAAGCAGATCAAATTTCTCTTCTTTCAACATCTTCTGTACTTTATCCACTTTTAGTTGCATCTCCACTATGTTCACTAGCATGTGATAGGCATTACGTATCTGTCCGACCAAGTCCCTTTCTCCTGTTGAAGTAAGTTTGTATAAATTCCTCCACTGTTCATACGAAAAGTCGTGAACATCGATTTCTGTGAGATTAGCAGGTCCATCGCCTTTAGGAAAGGCTACATCTGTTGTGATGACTGTAACTTCATGGCCTCGTTTAGCTAATTCTTCTGTTAAGTGCCTGAAGATCACTTGGTGGCTGATCGATGGTAGAGGAAAAAATCCGAGGATTTTTGCTGCATCGTTGCTTCTTAGGGCTAAGGTGAATGTCAACAAAACTAGTACTACTGCTGATGTCATTATCGTTCCGACGATCCGACTTGTTATGATAATTTAATGAATGCGTTTCCTTATATATCTAACAGTTTTTATTGAACCAGTTTTAATCGCGGCTTTGTCCGTGTCATTATTGGAATTTGTGATTTACTTTTTTTTCCTCTAAGCATCGTTTAGCTAAGTTGTTACTAATAACCTGTTACGTTATGAATTTAATTGAATTTTAATGTGTTATGTCATTTGTTTTCTAGGTCATGGTTTATTTGTTATGGTATTTTATAGATATTATTAGATTTATTAGAATTAGTTGAGGAGACTCAAACAATTTTTTTTTTCACCCATGATTTTTTTCATTTTCAATAACAGTCTATAATTATTATCTTTAAAAATAATCCTTTAAAAAAAACTAACTGTAATTTTAAAGGTAATTCATTTGCATTTCATATAACAAACATATCAGCAAATTCATCAAGAAATTAAAATTAAAAAATGTGTGTATAATAATATTATAGCTACAGTATACCTAGCAGGTTTACTGGGGCTCCAGCTCGAAAAGCAGGAGTAAGAACTAGGGTGGTTTTAGTCAGTAAGACTCTGACACTGACCAAGGTGAGAGAAGTCATCGGATGACTTTCCTCATGTATAAAAAATGTATAATTTTATACACTTTAAGACATAAAGATTATTGTTTATATTTGCTTAAATTATGACGTACAACCAGACATTATAATCGGACGGATATGTAAAGACTATACTTACACCGTGACGCCAGCTGTTATCAGTACACTATCTACTATTCAAATTATGAAGAGCTTTTTTTTTTAAATAATTACCTACATTATTTTATTTCGTATCTATTCTATTCTATAAATTTTAATTTAATTGGAATTTACACTACACACTAGCACTAAAAAAAAAACAAGTAATTGTTATTTAAGAGACGATTGTTACGATAGTTACACCGGCAAATTTACATATAAAATGTAATACCTATGTCAACCGTTGTCGTCAGTCGTTGGCTGACATTGAATAGAAAAGAAATAAAATTATACATAGATAACTAATTTATTTAAATGTACGAAGCATTGACGTAACATGAACTTAAATATATAGACTAACTAAAAATAAAAACTAAGACTAAAATATTTTCCACTTAAACATTTTGAATCGTACATAATATAAGTCAAATGAAAATTTTGTTATTCTATTAAATGTTTTGTTTTATTTTATTTTTACATTGTATTTATATTTCGTTATAACATCGCCTTGGAATATTCTGTAATGATATTGTAATTGTGTTTTAATAAATAAAATAAATAAATAACGAACATACAAAACGGAAAATAATAAAACAAAAGGAGTGTGTGAACATTTTCGAACACTCATTTCCATCTTTAAATTAAACCACCTTACATTAAAAAAAAAAACACAATATGTCATAATATTGTGTAATAGAAGTGGGTAAGTATATTTAGTATCATATTCAATTTGCACTTAAACCATGACGAATTTGTTTACATTTAAAGTACCTACTATTTAAGTGTTAATTTTGTTCATACATACGAAACATGGTCATGGATACTATTTCCGTTCCTTATAAGGAAAATAACTATCTTTGACTGCACAGCTGATGTGCAGCGCAACGCATAACGGGTAGATACCCGCACGGAGCAACTTTGTGTGATCCACAAACTGTTGATCAAGAACTGGGTGTAATGTGAGTGTGAACTTGTATTATTGTAAAAGCACCACGACACAGGCGACAATCCTAGTGTGGGCTAACTTTTTTTTAAATATATTTCTACTGCTATAGTGTGATCACCTCGCCTAGTCGGAGGATCATCCTTTTCTTAGGGAACTTTACTCTCTGTTCCCTAAATCTCTATAAAGCACCATTCCCTACATCCTAGTTCTCTTAGAATTTGACTTGTAAAACAGTCACATTGTAACCTATTGGTAAAAATAAATATCATTATCATATTGCCAAATTCACTTTGTCGTGTTCCGCACTCGCCTCAAAGAGTCATCAGACTAAAAGCCATTTTCCAAAATATAAAATCGAGGAAAAATCTCAATATTTAGGTAACAAAGTCAAGATCTTATACTAGTATACACTGTTTGATATTACACAATATTGTTAAATAAGTACTTATCTTTTTAAAAACTGTCTGACTACTATTACTTTCTGATAAGATAACAAAATGGACGTAAGCATGACTCTCCACATTATCTTTTAATATCATACCTAAACTTTCGAATCTGATCTCTCAAGAAAAATTGACTATTTTTAATAGATTTTCAATCTAAGTACTAAAGAAATACAGTTGATAATCTTTCAACACAGTCTTCTTGCCTATAGTTCTAGTATAACTTTCATGAGACATACTGAATTAATTATTATGGTTATCGGTTTACTCACGTTTTTTTTTCGTTTTCTTTATTTATTATTTACACAAAAGAATAATACAATAAAAATAACAAATAGCAACCAAAAAACCACTAAAGATTTAGAGTTACCGTGGTATGGAATCTGTCTTAAATGTTGTAATAATATGGAGGTAGGTACAATAATCATGCTTAAATAGTAGTCAGGTAATATTCCTTAAGTTTACATTTGATATTTTTAGGTGTGAGACATTTTTTTACTTCTGACTTCTTTACACGTAAATGCTGCTCATGAATATGAGCCTCTGGCATGGCTTGAAACTAGTAGAGTTAAACATAATAATTAATTTAGTCTTCTTCCCTCTTCCTAAGTAAAAATTTAGTTTCTTCCTTCTTAGGTAGAAGAGATTTTCAAAAATTATTTCTACTTAGGTAGAAGATTTTCAGAAATAAAATAAACCGCCTCTGTTGTATATTCTACTAACTAGCTTCCGCCCGCGACTCCGTCCGCGCGGATGTCGGTCTTCGCGTGGAAGTTTTATTTCTCCATTTTGAGTAACTCTGACAATGACATCTTATAAATATCTATTGGACCCAAATACGGCGAGGCCCATAATAATTAAGGAGTCTTCCCTCTATTGAGCTACTGCTGTTGAGCAGAATAAAACTGAATATAAATAAAGTTTTTTTTTCTACGTATTTTTCCAGGATAAAAAGTAACCTATTTTATGCCCAGGATAATAAGATATAATTATACCAAGTTTCATCGAAATCGAACCGTTAGTTTTCACGTGATGCCTGAACATATATAGACATACAGATAAAAAAAAAATCACACATTTGGGTTTGGTATCGATCCAGTAACACCACCTGCTATTTATTTTTTCAATATTTTCAGAATTGATCCTTCTACAGATTTATTATATGTATAGATATTATAATTGCACAATCTGAACATGCTTAAACAAAATGCGGTTTTTATGTTGGTTAATTGTTTATTGTCTTGATAATATACCTACATTAATGGTTTTTTTTTGCTGTTTCAGTAGTTAAGTACCTAGTACCTACTTATTGTTATAACAACAGGACCTATAAAAACTTGAGACATTTGTAATATTATATATTTTGTAAATAAAATAATACAAACTTGGTGTCAACGTAATCATTATAATATCTTTTTCCTCCTCACACACTCACAGTCAAAGCTGAAGTATTTATTTTAATAAAATTAATATTAATTAACTAAGAACTTATAATTAAGAAACGTGAAAAATGTCGCGGTCGCCCGAAGGTTTAAGACTAGTGATGGTTCGAAACCTACCGACAGCGAGTACTAATGCACCCACACGTAATATACAATATCCGCATCCCCAATTTTCCCAATCCCCAACACAAACAACCCTTAAATTCTTAACCCCAAAAGGCCGGCAACGCGTGTCACGCCTCTATTGTTTCAAGTGTCCATGAGCGGCGGCAATTGCTTACCATCAGGTAATCCGTCTACTCGTTTACCGGCTTATACCATAAAAAAAGAAAAATATATCAGAGTAAATCAAAACTTCGCACTTCACTAATGAAACTGTTCAAATTATAGTAACCCATAATATTTTACTCAGTTCAAAGTAGTGAACTATGAAAACTTTAGTTTTACAGTCACAAAAAGACTTACTTTGTAATACTAGCTACTTTGTGTCCAGTACAGTTTGGCTAAGTAGTAAGGAAAGTGCCAGGCCCCAAATTTTATGTACAAGAAAAGCAAAATTATAATGAAAAGTTTTCAGAAACCCTTGGTTATTTAATTAGCTTATTCTGATAAGGTTGCGGATAAAAAATAGAAAATAAAAAGAACTTAAAAAACCCAAGGCCTATTTATAAATATTTATCGCGACATATCTGCGTTTCTAAAATAGTACTATTGACAAGGAACACAACAAGTACAATAAAAATAAAGATTTTTATTAATGTATTTGTACGGATTTTAATATGAATTTGGTATAAATACATACTATTAGTTAATTTATTTATTTTTATAATATATATTATAATGAATGCATATTCTAATTATTATTGATCGTGTTTGAACAATTAGTGATTAGATGTAAAGGAAAACCATTGGCGTGCGTTGTCAGATTATGTCCAAAAAGTCATTATTTGAATTCGCTCTGTCTGTTCTTTTACATTGTTGTTTCATTATAAGTATGAATTAAAATAGGATTACTAAAGGTGATATTGTTAATTTATGACATTCCTACCTCCTTTCAAGCTAAACTTTTGAATATGCATTGTAATAATATAAAGACTTAATTTAATTATTTCTACCATTATAACTGCAATTAATCTAAACTGGTACCTAACCTAAATGTAATATTTTGTTTTTAGATTTATATAGAAACCGCAAGCTCTAAAGGCAAATTTTAATCATGTTTTTAGATATCTCTCCTCCTCATACACTCACAGCAAAGCTAAAGTATTTATTTGCTACATTTTGGTAAGCCTGTACAATAATTTTTTTGGTGGGGCAAAGCTCTATGATTCTGGCGGTTGTCATTATGCAAATTTAATTAAGGTAAGAAGGTTGGAAGTAACGAGTGACCAATCGACCCAGACAGTAATACGTTATCCACACTAAATTTCCCAATGGGTACAGTTACCCTTAAACTATTCCAACTGTCTTAAAAGGTTTTGGATTTTACCACAAACTGTCGGTTTGACTTTATTGTAAAATTGAAACTATAGAGCATGTGAACTTACATACGACACAAAACTGTTAAATTTTACAATTTCATTATTTTACTGTTCTACTGTTTAGTTTTTCACTGGTTAATGTCACTGTCCAGTATAGTTTGGGCTAAGTAGTAAGGACCAATTTTAACGGTTCGACATGACTTGAAAATCAGAAAAATCACGAATTCTTATATAAGAAAATAAATAATGAGATGGTTATTAACGTTTGTTACTAATAATCCACATGCATTTTGTACCTTGTCGGTCAAGTGGTCGCAAATACGACTGTCGGGCAATGGATCTCTGGTTACATTAGTGGGTCTATAGTTTATAAAGCATCTACAGTTGGGCTGTTTTCGGATTTTCGAAAATTTCTCAGTAGTAGCACAGAGTCTGGAAGTATGCCCGGTATATGTCAATAGGCTTACTCCCTATTACATGGGACTTATGATATGGGGAACAAATTTTGTTTGTCAGTCTGTTTGTTTAATGTTTTTGTCTTTCTGTTGTTCTGGCTAACATCACTGAAATGGCTGGACCAATTTTAATTTTCTCATTAGAAGCACAGAGTCTGATTGTGCCCAGTATATGAAAATAGGCTCACCCCTATTACAGGGGACAATATGGGAAAAAAAATGATTCACAACAACGAAGTCTCTAGGTTATGTAATGTAAACGAGTACTAAATAATACGAGTAATAATGAATCTAGAAAATGTTCACATTTGCCTTAGATAATACTTAGAAAAAAATTAGGTAAAAAATAACATTCTTCTAAATATTTTTCTTTGCTAATAAACTCTTGAGATAACAGAGGTTATGTTAATGACATACTTATTAAAGTTACGTAACATTTTTGTGATAAAAAAACTGTGACATACAACCGAACAAAATGTTCGTTGTTTATATAGTTAGAGATGTATTTCACAATATTGTGCAATCAATATTAATTGAGTGATAATAAGAGTAGTACTTTTTTGTATAAGCCAATAAAACGACGCAGACGAATCACCTGATGGTAAGCAATCACCGCCGCCTATGGACTCCCGAAATACCAGAGGCGTTACAAGAGATTTAATAGTTGTTGGGGAATCGGAGATTTGGAAGATTGGGAAGATTGGTAATTGAACCTCCAGTAACGTCACTCACACAACGCAAGCGTTGTTTCACGTCGGTTCTCTGTGAGGAATATTAATTGAGTGATATAATATTTTAAGCTACCCAGCGGGTTTACCGGGGCTCTGGCTCGAAAGGCAGAAATAGGAACGGTGTGGGTTTTAGTCTCGCCTCGCCCAAGGCGAGTGAAGCCATTGGATAATTTTCCCCCCTTAAAGAAAGCTATTACATCTTCGTAGCATAGCTACACTGCACCATTATTGAGTTCAGTGTCAATTAATAGCTTGCCTTAACTAAGATATAAGTTTTAGCTAATAAGCTACATACAGCATATTTGAATTTAAATATCTTAAAAAACAAACATTGTAAAGTGTTGTTTGCACTTTGTACTAAGAAGTATCAAGGCGATTAATTCTGCTTATGTTAATGTTAAGCCAGAGATCTTCAGGAGATTACAACTGAAACGTAAGCCTTATAAGACTTTGTAGTCTTTAAAACGAATGTTTCCAAGTTTTGGCCACAATTTTAGTGTTGTTGGTAAAGATAATGCGTGTTATAATTTTTATGAATGGTTATGAATAAGTGTGGGGGATAGGTGATCTATCGGATAGTTTACCAGCTTATGCCATAAAAAAATCCAGATTGGACGAATCAATGGCAAATAGACGAAGGATTTTAATTACTCAACTATTGGTTTACTCTTATAGACTAAGGAATTACACCTTTATCAATATCCTAGAATGGCCATCACCACCCAAGGCCACCGCTGTGTGCATTCTAGTTTTCTCCTAGTAATAAATTCAGTTGTACTCAGTCAAAAACATTGTCCACTCATTTCACACTCATTAACACCAACAAAACCCCTAGAGTTTGAAATCAGGAAACCCATATCTAATATGAACAAGACGTTTTAAAATAAAACACTTAATAACTTGCAATTGTCTTAATTTAATTCGAACACAACAAAACATATAACTTAATCAATCATTAAATCACAACCGTTCTGATACGCATGAAAAGACCAAACTCATTCTTCTAGTCTTTTCGTCTATTCGTCTTCTTGTCTTTTAAATACTTCTCCAGATATGTTTCCACCTGAGTTGATAGATATTATCATCGAGCCAGCTCCTCAATGCTGAGACCTTGGAGTAGACTCCAGGATATTCAGGTCGGGCACATCCTAGACCCCAGGATACGACACCAGCTAACTTGTTGTTGTGAACTAGAGGTCCACCGCTGTCACCCTGTAAAAAGGAAAGAGGTTATTATTTGCAGATGGCTTTCGTTCGTAATTGAAATGCATCTAGAAGATAGGACATAAAATCTTGTGTTTCCTTTCTTTAAGGAATGGGCCGGCTCGACCGGAGTGATACCACGGCCTCTCAGAAAACCGTGAAACAACGCTTGCTTAGTGTTTCGTTGTGTAAGTGAGGTTACCAGAGACCCTAATCTTTCAAATCCCCGATTCCCCAAACAACCCTTAATTTCCTAACCCCCAAAAGGCCGGCAACACACTTGTAACGTCATTCATATTCCGTGTGTCCATGGGCTGCGGCGACTGCATACCATCAGGTGATTCGTCTGCTCGTTTACCGGCTTATTTCATAAAAATACTTACCTGGCAAGCGTCCTTTCCACCACCAGGTGCTCCAGCACAGAGCATGTGATTAGTGATGGCATACAAAGGTTTGTAAGCATCATTGCATATTGCGTCATTGATTTTCTGAACTGTTACTCTCTGCAGAGTGCTTGGCGTGCCTCCAATTTCCTAAAAAACAATAAATATTTCATAAAAAGTTTGAAAACACTCAAACAGTTTTAAGTACGAATGAATCATAAAAGAATGGAAGATGTGCTCAAAGCACTATGTTTTTGAACAAAGTTACTTAAAGAAAGTTTTATCATGATAAAATGTATTGAGATTTTGTCTCTAGCAAGCAAGACAGATAGATTATTAAAATTAGTCGTACTTGCAAAGATAATTTAAACAATAAAAAACCAACCAACTATCAACCTTAAAACAACTTACATAAAGATTACCCCATCCAGTCACAATCGTATCATCACCATCCTTTATTTCTTCACCTCTTCCCATTAATTGTACTGGTCTTATTTTGTCACTGAACACTAGTGGTTTGGGCAGCCATAGTATGGCAATGTCGCTGTCCATTTTTCCATAGTCGAAGCTTGGATGCCAGAGAATCTCTCCGACTGGGTAAAGTTGTCCTCCCTTCTCGCTGTATGATGAACCAGCACGGATTTGGAATTCGTTTGCCAGTGATCTGAAAAGAAGGCAAATAATGTAGAAGACCTTTTTTTGAGGAGGATAATCAGCCAATGACATCTGCTGTCTTGGGTGATGCGAGAGGGAGTGTTAGACTCTTATTGACTACCCTATCCCTATTCTTGCTCTACGAGCCGGAGCCCCTGTAACCCGCTAAGCAGTCTGCAGCTCCGGGTCGGGTATAGCCTTATTGAGTCTAATCTGTGGTGATTTGAGGGCTCTTAGAGATGCGTGCAGTACGAGTTAAATCGTCAAATTGCTTCTCCCGACTTAAGCGAGGAGAGAGGAAGTATCAGACTCTTAGTTAAAAGCGTACGGTAACGAATGAGTTTTTTGCTTGTTCTTTTCCATTTGAAGCTACCCTTTGAACCGAGCATCCAGCTTCACTGATAGAGAGACTGATAGACAATTCAATATCACGTTTCAAAAGTGTCTAATAAAGGATTAATTGAAATAAATGCCTTGTTTTTAACTTTGAACAATTTCAAACAACACTTCCAAATCATACTATTGTTAAACGTACCCCATGACACAATGAGCAGCAGTGACAATAATATCCTTGGCGACAATAGTTCCTCCACAGGAGTGTCTCCCCCTTCTGACGAGAGACACCTGGTACGGTGCATCTGTTATTTCGATACTCTCACCTCCAACGATTTTAAGATCCTCTAAGGATTTTATCGTGGGACTTGACACTGGAAAAAACATATTTAAATTTTAATCGAGCTGATCATATTGAAGTTTGATAGTGAAAATGTGTTGTTCATGGTCTTTTTAAAATAACAAGAGTGGAATTGGACACATATAGTATTATTTAGTCGCGCTTTAAAATAAAATTCTATGGAAACTAGCCTAACTAAGCTTAGCTGGCCAGTTCATAGCAAATTTCATCGAAATCCGTTATCAGACAAATATTGAAACGTACAAACAAACACACCTTACTGTTTAATCAATTGAAATAAATAAAAAATACAACTATAACACAATATGTATGTATGAATTTTATTCAAAAGAAAAAAGACGTTATAAAAGTTATCTAAAATCATAGGGAATACATCAATACAAATTGGGTATCTTCTCCATTCGAAGCTACACTTTGGAACGAGTGAAGCTAGGTAGCATCACTGACAGACAGACTGACTGACGGACAATTCAATATGACGTTTCAAAGGTGCCTAATTTTAATAAATGCTTTGACTTTGACTTTCAAGATCAACTTATTTCTGGTGTTAAAAATAGCCAAAAGGAACTCACCGGCATAACTAACAAAAGCCAAATAGATGAAGAAAGAAATCATGATGAAAGCTTCACAGCTACTACACCTACTGCTAATTGTTCTTACTAATTGACAATTTATACCTTATGCATTACAAAAGAAGGTACATTATTAAGGTCAACGTAATTTAACTGATAGTGATAACACCAACCTTGACTAGACACTCGACTGATAAAATTAAATCTCAAGTTTTGTTTGTTTACACAATTCGTGTATCGTCTACGATTAAAACTAGGTGAAGTTTACGTTTGTTTAGATTTTTAGGGTTCGGAAGTCATTTTTCGTTTCAATTAACAAAAGGTTAATGATGTAAAAACAAAAGGTAAAAGGGTTTGGTGTTTTTGGACCAGAGGTGTGATATGCTACGTTGCTGTTGATGCGTTTGGCTTCCATCAATCACATTCATAAAGAAACCTGACCTTATAATTTCTAATTAATTGTTAAGTTTGAAATCGCCAACCCGCAGTGTGATGATTGATGCACAAACCTTCTCCGTAGGAAAATAAGCTTTTGCTCAGCAGTGGCCACTTTAATATAATATGGCTATTAATATGATAAAAATACTGCCGCCCAGTATGCATCGAAATAATATTTTTGAATACCTACGTGAACATTATACAAGCACCTGGCTTCACTGACAGACAGACAAACTGACGGACAATTCAATTTGACGGTTCAAAAGCGCTTAATTCAGAATTAATTGAAATAAATGCTATGACTTTGACTTTGATTAAGGTAGATCGATTACAATTGCTCTGACTAATTGAACCAATAGACACTATAAATAGAATACACAACAAAATGTATTGTTCTTATATTTGTTCATAATACACTTCAATATTACGAGGAATACAAGAAGTTATTATTTAATATTTCATTGGAATACAGCCAATCTGATATTTGTATTTATTTTTCTTCGTAACTGCTTGATAGGGTCTGTCGATAAGCTTAGACATGAAAGGTCACGTTCAGGATAGACATTTGTTAGACTTTATTAATAGTTTTGCAAACTGAACGACGTATTGCTAGCAATATTTTAGAAAATCTATGAGTAATGGTTAAATCTTGGTACGTTTTTTTTGAGGGAAGAAAATCATCCAATGACTTCTTCCGCATTGGGCGAGGCGAGAGGGGGTGTCAGACTCTTACTGACTAAAAACCACCCCGTTCCTTCTCCTGCTTTTCGAGCCGGAGCCCCGGTAAACCCGCTAGGTAGTCCGCAGCTCCGGATAAATCTTGGTACGTTAGGACAGCAAATAGTTTTGCTACTGTGATTTTGTATATGTATAAAAATCAGTAGCCTTAGTACGAGTTTGCATCTCGCTCTATCGGCGCTCTGATTAGTTGATTCATTTACGCCGGCCTATCAGACTACCGAACTGGATCTCGTTTCGTTTTCGTTCAACGTAAAGCAAAGTTATACTAAGGGTATAGTTGCCTCCTCCTCTTTTACTTTTTGCATTAACTTTTATTAATTTGTAGGTCGACTTTGTAAGTAATCATCTATGTACAAGGAGACCATTATCACAAGAATTTGTAGCCTCAACGTCTGTAGTTTTTAAGTATTTTGAACTTAAAATATTTTTAGCCATAAAGTTCAAAATATTGAAAGAATAAATTGACGTCTGCGAGTGAGACCAAAGTCATTTTATAAGCATATTTTAAGTAAGATAAAAATAATTTTCAAGCAAAAATTCGAGTACATTTTTAAAAGAAAGAAATAATATTTCTGTGAATATTTAATGTGACATAAAAATATACTTTTGGGACGAATATTTTTGTCTCAATATAAAAATACACAGGTCTGTGTACGAGTCCTACCTAAGTAGAATTTTCACAAAAATATAGAATTCTTCAGAGTGTAGGTAAAAAGAAATTTAGAAGGACCTATCTTAAGAACACAATACATTCATTATTATAACTTTCGTGGGAGATATTTCCTAAATTATTTTTTCGGCTCACTCGTCATGCTTAGTTTCAAACTACGATAGAGGTTAATATTCATAAGGAGCATTCTGCCACACGCGACGCGGCAACAGTCGCGCTGCTACTGTTACGTAATAGGCAAGTAAGTTAACTTTTTTTTTTTGTATATAATATGTCGTTGGATATTTAGCAATCGCAATGACATTCCCAATCCCTGATTCACCAACAACCCTTACATTCCTAACCCCCAAAAGGCCAATAACGCATCTGGTGTTTTAAGTGTCCATAGGCGGCAACGATTGCTTACCACCAAGTAATCCGTACGCTCGTATACCGCCTTATTCCATAAAAAATACCAGTACAAATTAAATCATACGGAACATCTCGACATAAACAACCGAGTCTTGCCTTTGACCGCATTCCCCACATAGTTGTTTGCATGCATAATTATAATCTAATCAAACGTATTGCATCAGTTTATTGAGTAACGAAAGTTCTTTCAAAATATTTCCACTGTTATCTGATAACGAGTAAATGATAATTGTTATTGGGTCAAGGTTAAGATGAAGTGTACTTGTTAATTGTGACATTTACGCAACAAGAAAATAAATTAATACACATAACGTCACGTCTTTTATCCCCGAGAGGGTAGGCAGAGGTCTCCGGTTCGAAAAGCAGGAGTAGGAACGGGGTGGTTTTTAGTCAGTAAGAGTTTGACACTCCCTCTCGCCTCACCTAAGGCGAGAGTAGTCATTGGATGATTTCCCCCCTAAAAAAAAAGGGTAGGCAGAGGTGCACATTATGACACATAATGGCAATGTACACCCACATTTGACAATGTATGTTGTAAGTCCCATGTAGGTGATGAGCCTATTGCCATATACCGGGCACATTTCCTGGCTCCGTGCTACGACGCAGAAATTTTCGAAAAACCGAAAAAAGCCCAGTATTACTTCGCCCGACCTGGGAATCGAACCCAAGACCCCTTGCCTGGCAGTCGCACTTGCAACCACTCGGCCAACGAGGCAGTCTTAATAGTAAATAAATTAATCTTCGTTGGTAATGTGTCAGCTGCCTTATCTACGCGTCTGGGATGAATTTTGATGGTCGTTTTGTTATTTTTTCCTCGTCAATGCTTTCGTGAAGATCGTTACAAGGCTTGAGAGTCATTCAGGGTTATTTTCCACCAGATATGTGCTGTATAGCTATACTATGAAGATGTAGTAGCTAAGCTGTGAAACTATGTGACTGTTTCTTCTGATACTAAGCGTTGTAGCTGTGCGAGTGAGATGTGATGATGTCTATGAAGATGTGCAGCCGCATGAGGAAGATGCACAGCTCGAGAATGCGATGTATCGATAGTAAGTAAACCATTCACAGCACATATCTAAAGTACACATCTATAGCACGCATTTTTTCATATAAAAACATATCTTAGTTGAACCTATTTCGCTTCCTTACTTTTGATACATCACATACTCGAGCTGCTCATCTTCCTCGCACAGCTACTTTGCGGTGGCGCATTTTAATAGCACATTTTATTCGCACAGTTACATATCTTAGTAGGTATCACTGGAAACGGTCACATAGTTTCACAGCTTATTTATTACATCTTCGTTGCATAGCTACAAAGCACATCTCTGGTGGAAAAGCAACCTAATACCCTTGCGTATAAAGGTGCCATTTGAACCCAAATATTAAGGTATTTCGTAGTTTAGCTTCGACCAGTAACTAATGTAACAATCAGTCTATTTTTGTAACCATTACTATTTTCTATTTGATGTATAAGCGGTGTTTACCGAAGCGGGACATCTTACGGACTGGCTCGAGAAGTTCTTTGGCTTTTGTAAAAGTTTTTGGGTAAGAATAACTTACCTCTTTTATTTGGGATAGAGTTGGACAAATTTGGTTGGTCAGTTAGCTTAGAGGTATTGAGAATAAATGTAGGTATAGTTTTGTTACAGAATAGAATGGTATGTGAACAATGTGATGGAGTATAAGTTGTCGTTGATGTGAATATCAACATGGGCTATGGTCTAGGTTTCTTCGCGAAAAAAGGTTTACCCTAAAGATTTTTAGGGTTCCGTAGCCAAATGGCAAAAAACGAAACCCTTATAGATTCGTCATGTCTGTCTGTCTGTCTGTCCGTCTGTCCGTCTGTTCGTCTGTCCGTCTTTCCGTCTGTCTGTCTGTCCGTCCGTCCGTCCGTCCGTCCGTCCGTCCGTCCGTCCGTCCGTCCGTCCGTCCGTCCGTCCGTCCGTATGTCACAGCCATTTATTTCCGAAACTGTTGGGCCTACATAGTTGAAACTTTGTAATATGGTGTATTTCGGTAACCGCTATTAGAATTTTGAATAAAAATTAATAAATTTAAAAATTAAAGGGGGCACTCCATACATGGAACTGATACAAAAAAAAATTTTTTTCTGCTTACATTTCCGTGATTGGTGTCTATGGATAGGCCTTTCAAAAAGACATTAAGGTTCCTAAAACCACTTTTCGTCAAAATCAATCGTTTGAAAGTTAGACGCTTCCAAAGTGGAAAAAAGTGTGTCCCCCGCCTCTAACTTTTAAAATAAGAGAGTGAGAAAACTGAAAAAAATATATGCTGTAGATTTCAATGGAAACTAACAACGAAAATTGGTTTGAACGAGATATCATTATTAGTTTTTAAGAAATAAAACATTTACAAAAACCGCAAATATAACTTTGTCGTTCATACAAACACTATGTAAAACCAAGTTATTTTACAACTTTTATATTATGTCATCTACTTGCTGTTACGGAACCCTTCATGAGCGAGTCCGACTCGCACTTAGCCGGTTTTTATATTTCAGCTTAAGTGTACTTTTCTATCAGAGATGTGGTATGTAGCTATGTTACGAGGATGTAATAGATAAGCTGTGAAACTATGTGACCGTTTCCACTGATACTAAGCTATGTAGCGGCGCGAGTAAGATGTGCTATGAACATGTGCCGCCGCATTTTAGCTGTGCGAGGTGCAGTTTAATCAAACAGCACTTCTCGTTTAACCTACACGTGGGAAGACACGAGTTTCTCAATTATATAGTATTGGATTGAAAAATTGACACGTGATTGTCATATAGTTTTCTAATCTCTCGGTAGGCAAGTGCTAAAATAATGTCTTCAAGCGGAGATAAGTAGAAAATAGTTAGCACAACAACATGCCTAGTAACATTCTTACTCAAATCTCGACAGATCGTTTACCGTTCACATCAATATATATTACATTACCCAGTACGTTGATATGGGAACACATAGTCTACTAAATTGAATTCTGTCTCGACCACATTCTAGCAAACAGCTTGAGTTTACACTTCACATCTGTGTTTGTTCAGACTCAAATAGAGTATCTATATACATATATTAAAGATAATACCAACTTTTGTCTGCGACTTCTTTCGTGCATAAAATCCAAAAAGAAACTATATAGTACTAGCTTCTGCCAGCGACTTCGAAAGGGTAGGCAGAGGTGCACATTACGACACGTGATGCTGCTATACAGTGTAGGTACGCGCACTTTTCACTATTTGTGCTATAAGTCCGAAGTAGGGGGTAGGCCTATAGCCATTTACTAAACACAATTCCAGACTCCGTGCTACTACTGCGAAATTTTCGAATAACCGAGCCCAGTAATACTTTGTATAATAGGTACTAATATTGCCAAAAGGCTATTGGTTTCCATCCGATGAAATCAAAACTTTAAAATCCAATATAATTCATTGGTAGTTAGAAACAACAGATATTATTATAATTAAAACAGTACTGGTAACTAGTCAAAAGGTCTTTCAAAAAGTTTAAATAACTTTTACAATCTTGAACCTTTGAACCTTTAGTTAGAAATTCAAGAGATTGTTGTGTTAATTAACAAAACATAAATAAGCGTTTTCTCAAACTTATTTTTTTATGGTATAAGCCGGTAAACGAGTGCACTGATCATCTGATGGTAAGCAATCGCCGCCGCCCATGGACACTTGAAACACCAATGGCGTTACAATTGCGTTGCCGGCCTTTTGGGGTTAGGAATTTAATAGTTCCTCAAGAATTGGGAAGGGGGGTAATTGGGTCTCCGGTAACCTCCACTCACGCAACGAAAGACATCACAAGCGTTGTTTCAGTCGATTTTCTGTGAGGCTGTATCACTTCGGTCTAGTTGGCCTATTCGTGTCGAAGTATGACTCTCCCACACTAAGCCTGTCTAGTATTAGAAAAAAATAGACGGAAAAGTAAGTAACTAAGTATTTTATACAACCAAACTGAAATACCTTAAAAGAAACTAGAAACTACAACGGTACGATGAAACTTCTTAAAATAAATATCAAAACAAAAATATTTTTCTCTCACAGCCTTGCCCACGCAAAATAGTTTCAGAATAAATCCTCTTTGCTGGGTACATTTATTGCAAGGTTCCCTCCCTCACCAAGGGGATAGATGGACATAATTGTGTTGGTTTCTTTCTGACGCGGAAGTTTAAGGAAAAATATGACTAAAAGCTTCGGTATTAGGATTCCTTTTTAACATAACAAGATGTGATATGATAGTGTGTCTTTTTTCGGATGAATAGAGAAAGGTGTGTTGCATAATAATATTCGCTTTTTGTGTATTTTGTTGTGTGTTCCTTAGAATTCTTGTTTTTATAGGCTTTTCGTTTCTTAGAAGGGTGAATGTGAAATCAGAAATAAATGTAAATCAAAGGGATCACGAAAGAAGAAACTAATGCCATGAAAGCAGAAAGGCAGAGGATTTTAAGGACATGGTACTTAGAGAATGTATTTGTGTCATTCCACAGGCCAACGCTTGCAAGTTGACCCAAATAACTGTACTACCTTCGTGAATCCGAAGCAGCTTGAATTTAGTAACCAGTTCTAAAAGCAAGAGTAGGAACAGGGTAATTTTTAGTCAGTAAGAGTCTGACACTTCCTCTCGCCTCGCCCAAGGCGGGCAAAGTCATTGGACGACTTTTCCCTCAAAAAAAAGTTATGTAACTATGTGTCCTTTTCCAAGTACACTTCACAGTAGCCTATCAAGTTACTATGTAAAATTCAATTTTAATATTAATTTTGATAATACGAATGGACCCTTATCAAAATTTGATCACATTGTTCAAACCTAACTTGGCATAGAATTGATGATAGTCTCTAAAGGTCTATTAACGTATTCATGGCAAACTAGACCCTAACGACGAGAAGATAGAATTCATTTTTTTGTTGATTTGTGTAGCTGAAACTGACTTACAAAATTTACAAGGACGTATATAACTTTTTTTAAATTTTATTAGTCCTTTTAATAAGCATTGAGCTATAATTGAAAATTAGCCATAAACCAGGCACTCTTTAAGAATCTTTGCAATTAATGAAAATAAAAATTCAGTACCTACCGTTAGTACGACTTTGCTTTACGTTGAACGAGATCAAACCAAAACCGAAAGTGCGTTCGGTGCTCTGATTAGTTGGTTCCTTCGCACCGGCCAATCAGAATCGCTGTACGCGTTCTCGTTTTGTTTAACGTAAAGGAAACTCGTAATAAGGGCAGTGTTAATGCTTAGCTCGAACCAGAAATCAAGTTCCAGGTCCTTTGGACACACTTGCGACTCCAAGATCCAAGACTCCAGATTTCGCCGAGACATATTAAATTATTTATTATAAAATACAACGCGGCGACAGTGGCGACTGTCCTTGTCAAACAGTTACGTGAGTTAGCCGATAACATAAAGTATTTAATTAAAATAAGGTCCTTCACAAAACCCATTTATTCAACATCCACGTTTCTAGCCTAACTAAAAACTAGAGAAATTATTTTTCTATGTTAGTAAATTGCGTTTTTTTATTCTGTCGTCGCTTCGTTTGTGATAAATCTTTCAAATTAGCGGGCCCCGGCTACTCGCTCGACCCTCGTCAATCCGACAGACTAACCACATAGATCGCGTATCGTATGGTTTCCTAACCAATAAACATTATTGTGTTAGGTATAAAAGTAATTTCTAGCACTTTTGTTAACAAAACTGAAATTCGGTAGTATTAAAATTATTGGTGTGACTAAATTGCATTATATTTCTTTACCAAATAGTTATATTTATCTAGTTAACGTTTATACTGCCGACATTATATACCAAGACTGATTCATCAAATCATCTTTAATTTTTGAAAAGAAGTTGAGTTCAACTCTTTTTAATTGCGTGTTCATTATGCATTAAACTCTAGATCTTAACTCATATTTAAAGTGAAGTATGTACATATGTAGTTTTCGAAGCTGAAATGTTTTGCAAAACTTTGGATAATGTTCAAGAGGTTTTTAGTTCAAATTCTTTTTTTTTTTTTTGTGTCAGTTGTCGGATCTTTAAAAGAGAGGGCGTGTCAGTTACCGTACTCACTGCTACTAAGAATTCCTTTTAGGCAAACCCCCTTTGCTTAGCTAAAAAGATGCAAGGCATACGAATGAATAATCTATATTTATTTCTCACGACTTGATATGATTTTTTTTTATGCGATTAATTGGTTTGTAAACGAGCAGACGAACAACGATTGCTTACCATCAAGTGATAAGACTGCTCGTTTACCGGCTTATTCTAAAAAAAGTGCTCTTCTATATTCTCTAAATAACTTTCTTGTCTAATCATTTAATTTTATATATACGTATTTTTACAAGACCCAGCACATAATTAAGGTCTAGAAAAAATCGACATGAAGTTAAAATATTTTACGCATTCTACCCCTCATTTTAAGTTCTAGACTTTTGTGCTAAGCCTCTGCCACGTGTCGCTCACGATCCACTTTAGATGCTAACTATCCGTAACAACTTTCATATATTTTTATACCAACTTTAAGATATTTTACATGCTCACCTAAGTAGAGAAAGAACTCCAAAATTAAGTCAAAGTCAACATTATTTATTTCAAGTAAACCTGGAAGGCCCTTTTGAACGTCTAAGCAAATATATTGTAATATTACAAAACAACTAAATGTCTGTATATCGGTCAGTCCTCTAAAGAAGCTATTTGGTCATGCCAAAGTGTAGATTTCTATGGAGAAGAACGAGCAAGAAACTCCATTCAATTAGGTTCACAATACAATACTTGGTTACATTGTTTCGTTAGGTAAATGCGTAAGAACGATGTAACACCAATATTCAGTCAAAAAGGCCGAAAAAGATACCTTAAGGACAATAAAATAATACAGTACAGTACTGGAGCTAATATTAGAAACAGTTACAAAACTACGCATTCACAGAAATAAATTCAAAAATAGTTATTACGTAAAGCTGAACCAAAAGTAGCCCTTAGCACTCTTCATAAAAAAATTGCGACACTTTTTCATTTGAGAAATTTTCCGAACTCTCACGACTAAAGCTTAACTCCGGCATTAAAAGGTTCCGTATGTCGGTATGTATGTAGGAAACTGGAGGCGAGACTGTGACGAATTTAACGTTCGCAGCGCCAAACTTTTAATGAAAACGAGCCGACGACTAAAATCTCCTGTTATAGGAATTTTAATTACATTTCGCACATTTTGTTGACCATTAAGGGTATTTTCAGCTTGTAGAACACATGTTTCTGTAAAAGGATTGCTTGTGTTTTGATCCTTGAGTTTTTGGACATCAACCATAATTATGTTCGACCTTTAGAAGCGACTTTCGTAAACCGCGGACCGGGTTCTATTCAAAGCGTTTGTTTATGGATGTCAAATGATACAAAATGAGGGGTTTTTGCGGTTAGGATTAGTGTAGAAATATTTTATTTATGTCCCTTTGAAGTTAGAATTAATCATACAATTTTTGTTATTGAGATTAGACCTACATATTATGTTCTTTTTTATAGGACCAATTGCTGTTTTTTGTGAGAATTTGTGTAAAATACAAGGTTTTTACTCTTATATACTCGTATGAATAAGCATAAAACCATGAAGCAAATAAATAGTGGAGATGTCATAACTGGATTTTCCTTTAACATAATGCGTGACACTTTACGGAGAGCACGAGGTGTTACAAACCACTCCCTTCTCTATTATTCACCTAGTGGTATGATACTACAAAAACGTTGCCGCTTGTTCACATTTTAGTGTGCTACTTTCTGAGCTTGCTTCTTTTATAATATCATTATCCAGTGCCAATATTTTGTGTCACACTGCACAACCACACTATGAAAGAAAATGTCGATCTTCTCTTTGTACTTGCTTCATGGTTAAAACACGCACAACGATCCAACTAATCCAATTTAAAATTTCAATAATAGCCCAATTACAAAAAGAAAAAAACTTTGGAACAGGAAAAATTCCGAAACTGCCTGCAACAATTTTTTCCCTTTGTACGGATCCTCACGTAATTGAACGGGATGACAGATTATACCCGTTTTGAATCTCCCAGCTATTAATTACGATGATTCCTCAAAGGAATGGGACACATTACAATCGTTCTAGCGTTCGCAAACTCATCAATCAGTACATTTGATTCTGCTTGATGGATGGTAACAGATCTTAGGGGATTGGGATTTTGTTTGCTGATATTACCTATACTTTTGTTTTTTGGACGGTCAATCTGGTTCCTTCTTTTTTTTTGTTTTTGTACTGTTTATTTTGTGGCCTCCTACTTTCCGAATTAATACCATCGAAAATCAATACCATCTTCTCTATTACATAAAAGTCAAAGTCCAAAGTCAAATCATTTATTCCAATCAAACCATAAATAGGTATGTTTGAAATATCAACAAATAATAATAGCCTGTCAGTCTGTCCGCCAGTGAAGCTAGGTGCTTGTTCCAAAATGAAGAAGAAGAAGAATGAGCAAGAAATCCGCAAGAGATCTTCCTCGCATAGCTACATAGCTTAGTATCAGTGGAAACGGTCACATAGTTTCACAGCTTAGCTATTAAATCTTCGTAGCGTAGCCACATAGCGCATCTGTGGTGGAAAAGCACACTAAGCCTACTAAGTCATCACAGTATGAGCAATAATACACGCAAAAACATACCCAAACTCAACACACTAATGGCTATTGCTAATCACACACGCAATAACGTCGACACCCGTAGAGAATATCGCCTACAACAGTGGTTTCCAAGCGGTGGTCCGTTGAAGACAAAATATGTCTGCGATATGAAAGAGAATGCACAAGGCAACACGTTAGTCCAATAATCTGTAAGGTTAAAGCTGGAATAAAACTTATTTCAAAGGAGACAACTGAGAGGAGCAACTGATTTCAAAATCCAAGTCATTATTCTTGTGAGAACCAAACCATTCGACTTTGGAGAAAATCTTAGTTTAGGACCACATGGAAAAAGTAATAATAAAAGTGGTTCCAAACCTAACAGGGATGATAAAACATCTTTCTGAACTAGTCTACCCAATGGTTTGTCAAAGAATGCCCATGGTACGCATGGAGAATGCTCAGAGTATTTTTTGCAATAAAGTTTTACTAAGACAAGGTTGGGAAGCCCTTGCCTACAAAATATCACCCTTTTAGTTATTTTCCCGTAGCTTCAACTGGTTTGACATTGACATTCGGTGATTCCTGATATAAAGCCAAAGTGATAGAAACAACGATTTTTATTCCATTCCTTTCAGACATTTTCGTATTTCGCGTCTGGTATTAAACATTTATTTGATAAGATCTCGTTACATTGTTTGTGAAATGTTAAAGAAAATTTCCCTTTGTATATTCTGTCTTGGTATTCTCGTATGTGGTAATGGGATTAAAACCTACTCGTGTGTGTATTAGGGTTTATTTTTAGTTTTTACTCTTAACTTGCTGTATAATTTTAACATTAACTTTGTGTAGTTGTAGGTTATAGAATAAGGTGACCGCTTCTGAAACATGTGCAAAGATGGAAGTGTTGGTAAATACCACTTGCTTTATTAGGTACCTTTATTTGCAATCGGTCTCAACTCTTTTAGTAGTAGTCCCATACGCCAAACTGAGAGTCCAATTTGAACAACAAAATTTCAGTAATATAATGTTGTTGGTTCAAAGTCAAATCATGTATTCCAATTAAACCTTAATAGGTACTTTTGAAATGTCAATACAAAATAATAATAATAATAGTCTGTTCTTCAGTGAAAAGGTACTTGTTCCAACGTATAGCTTTGAATGGAGAAGAACGAAAAAGAAAAAACTTCAAACCCCAGTTACTCTTTTTAAAAAATACATGTTTAAAATTTCTCATAAATTTTTCCAATCATTAATTGTACGTATTATGTGTGAGAACAATGCAGAGACATTGCAACGCGCAACACGGACCTTCAAACCATACCTTTTAATTACCAAAAAAACCTTTCATTTAATGTCCCCACCTATTGAACCACAACAGGCTAAAGTCAGTCATAACAGTAACCATAAAATGGGCCTTAAAATTAATTCAATAAGACTCATTATCGAGACAATTCCGTACAGAACTAAGCTTCAAGTAAGCCCAGTACCTAGTTACATATTTATAAGGGTGTTGAAATATCGATATCCACTCCAAACCCAAATGGCGTAACCGACATTAGATTTAAGTGCACTTAAGACCTTTTTGGCTTAAAGATGTTAATACATACAATAATTTTACGACTAATAAAGTTGGGGAATTAAGGGATGGAGACATTTTTGTTGGCGTTGTTTGCTTTTCTTGTTTTTGTGGTTGATCTATAAATACGTTTGCGTTGTCAGATTGGAATGATGGTCTAAATAAATATTTTTTGAAGACCTCAAATAAATAACACTGTTCTTACATCCTTTTTTTTTTGAGGGGGGAAATCATCCAATGACTTCTCTCGCCTTGGGTAAGGCGTATGGTATGTAGGCAGCAATAAAACAATAAAATCTTCGCAATTAAATTATTGTTTATTTTCGTTAATTGACCATGAATACAAGTATTTTATTTTAAAAGCATAAAATCACAGAAAAAACATTGACACACTAGAAGAAAGCAAGACACATTTCAAGCATATATTACAACTAAACATAAGATTTAATTTGATTTATAGCAATAACATTAACGATTCCAAAAGAGAAGAAGTGGATCAGGCCAAAGACGGACAGAGTGAGAGGACACCAGAAATCGTATCGAAGAGGACGTTGATTCATTACTTCTAGAAGAAGACGAAGTTCTGCTCGTTCGTTCTCATCTGAAAAGAGAATAACATTAAATGAAATAAAAACAGAGAGGAGTGAGAAGGATGGTAGGGGTGCCTTTGCTCTGCAATGGGACGATCATGGTTGAAATCTAATCTGATCAGATGAAATAAAACAATGTTAAAACAAACCGACTTCAAAATCCAAATATATTACTCAGTACCTATACTCAATACCCACTGAAAAGGCTTTCCACAATCTTTACACTTAGAGCTATATTTCACCGGGACATCACGGTACCAACAAAATGTATTCAGCTCTATACGCACCTGGTTTCCACTTGATTGAGCAACCAATCTGGTGGCGCGACCAGCTCGAACGGTAGCACAAAAGTTACTGGTTGCTTATCCACCCTGGTTGCGCCACCACTACTTACTTAAGATATAAGGTGTGTAACGTCGCCAGTTCAAACACCACGGTGAAATAATAGCTCTTAGTAATCAATCAATGGTATACCATTGCAAAAATATTGCTAAGGAAATACCAACCAATCAGTTCCATAGTCTTCCGAATATGTTAAAGAAAAGAAATAGACTTACTCTCACAATCCATACATTTCTCGAGTATCAAAATTTTAATAGTCTTAAAATGATCTTCTATCAAGTCCTGGCACACACTTGCAATGATCAGACCGATCCCCATAAATATAATGACACTGATCACCCATACCGTCAAGCAAAAAGTCGTTCCCTGAAAAAAAAAGTTTCGTATCTTCTCTCTTTTGATACAAAATAAAGAGAAAAGCTGAAGTCACCCCTGTCTCCCATGCGCTGGCAGAGACTATGGAATGCCAATTGCTACGATTCTTACATACCTCTTTTTAAAAGCAACTAAAGAGATGTTGTCTGAAGGTTGACTATAAGTTATGACGACTTTAAAATTCGCAATTCCTACCTAGATGACCCTGTCTGTAGTGGTCTGATTCATGCTAGTGACTCCTGCAGGCGAGCACGAAGGCTCAAGTTTGATACCAATAAGAGGCGGTGAGATTCATTTAGACGCCGTCCATATATCCACACTTACGGTATCCAGAGATCAAAAATTGACACTGTGTTTAAATGGTATTTCATAATTATGTACTTACGAAGGTTTTTATTCTTGAAATTGTATCAAAGAGATCGAAACATTGTCTGACCACAGTACAACCAATTGAGAACAGGATCTGCAAAATTATAACGTCCAAGTAACTGAATTCATAGAAAATCTACTATATATTTTAATCAATTCTCACCATTAACTTCATGCCACAAGATTTAAATTCCAACGCATCTAAAATTGCCTCATACATCTGAATGAACTTCCTTGCTGCGTACCTCTGGTCCCCAAAACCATTGTTTTCTATTACATTCTTGAATATTTTTACTCGAACATATAACAAAGAATATATCAAAATTAGGCTTGTGTGTCTTAAGTCTGTTGCTAGCAGTAAGGTGGTTACAATGTAGTGTTCAGCCTGATCCACATGGCGACAATATTCAGGGACAATTAGGCAAAAGGTACCCATCATTAGGACTCTTGCGACTATTATTAAAATCTGTGTAGAGATCAGGTATTTTTGCAATTTCTTATAAAGCTCCTTTGCATAGGGTGAAGTATCTAAAACAGGTATGGTCTCAAAGAAATGTAGAACATGTTCATCTTCAGTAATAAAGTAATAGATCGCATTTGTCAAATAGTCCATTAGGAAATTTGTCTTCGTGAAATTATACATAGTAAGTATTTTGTAATAGAAACAGGATAACGCGAAGCAAACGATGACAATGACATACAATCGTGATATGATACGCATTTTTGGGGATGGTTGTTTGAAATTGAACCCAAAAATTAAACGGATATAGAGTATAAGTTGTATATTGCACACTTTTGTGTTTGATGTAGCCATTTTTGTATATTTGAATGTTTATTTTCCAACAGACGTTTGTAACTTACCACGCTTTGAACATTAATTCATATCATATGCATTTATTTTTAAAAAGCAATCCATTTCAATCAATCCATAATGTCGTTGGTGGTGTTTCAAAATAAATTAATTACTTCGTTTGAGAGATAACGCCAGGCTTTTAAGGAAATTCATTATTGAAAAAGTAAAAATATCAGTTTTATTGGTCGAGTTTTATAAAAAAAAAACTACTGAATTTTTATTATTTGGTTTCGTCTCTCGTTTTGTTAATTCTGGACCACAACACAAGCCTGAAGTTAGAAATGAAACCCAATGTTTAGGATTACTTTTTTATGGAATAGGAGGCAAACAAGCAGACGGATCACCTGATGTTAAGCGATTAGCGCCACCCATAGACACCCGCAACACCAGAGGAATGAGAAGTGCGTTGCCGGCCTTTTAAAAAATAATACGTCATTTAGGGGCGGAAAGTTTCCCGTTTGTGTCCTGCCAACCATTCATATGATGGGGCCATCCCCATCATATTAAGCATTGAGCATCATATTTATTTTGAGCATTGACCGATAGCACTTATGGAAGTGCTCAAGTCAATGTCCAGTCAATGCTCAAAAGACGCGGCAGGATTATGATAATGAGAATATTTCACATTTAATATCTACGCTACACCTATCCTTCCACTTTCTAAAAATACAAAGTCTGGCTTTACGTTTGTCTTCATTCAAACATACATACACGTACCTACAGACTACACACATCGGGCAATACGATACCATTTTATCATGGCCTCGCTTTGTATGATCTTTCTGCACATTCGAAGGTCAGTTTATGCTGGTTTTGTATAGCTTCATGTGACGTTTACCCTCGCTTTGCTTGATTACACGCTACACAGGTGCACCCTTTCACCCCGAACTTTTGAGATTTTTTCACTGCAACGTTTTAGTGCCACATGCATCAAGCCTTTTGTGTTCTTTAGACAGGTGCATATGTTAGATGCAACTATTTCCTAAGTGATGGAAGATGAGATTACTGTGTATAGGTATGTCATTGTTGCTGGTGTGTATAAGTGGCGTTGGTTGCTTTAAATCATTTAATGATCTAGTGGTTAAACTCATTCCATAGAAATTATGGTTTTTTTATGGTATAAGCGGATAAAAGAGCAGACGTATGACTTCGTATCACCTAATGGCTGATGGTAAGCATACGCCGCCGCTCATGAACACTCGAAACACCAGAGGTGTTACAAGTGCGTTGTCGATCTTTTGGGTGAAAGGAATTTAAGGGTTGTTGGGGAATCGGGGTTTAGGAGTAAATGTAATGTGTAGCGGTTTCCGAACATCGGTTGCTGTTGCTTGCTTCTGATACTGGTACAAAAGTGGCCAAAGCACGCGACAGCGGTGATTGTGGCCGTTTCCACCAAGTTATACCTGATGGTAAGCAACAGCGTTGCCTATGTACACCAGAGAAGTTGTACAAGTTCAAGTTTCTTCTTGTATATTTTCTTCTGAATCCTGAAGAATAAGAACTTCCTAACTACATATTTATTATGTACTCTAAGCACGTTATTATAAAAACTCTTCACAACAAATTACGTCAAACATAACTTGAGCCCTGACCTTTTAGTCAATCCTAACATTCCCAAGCTCAAGTGTAACTGGCTATGCTTTTATGTACACATATGTAATGTTGTTATCCAGACTTTTTGAATCGAGAGCCGATTCGAGTGCCATACAATCAGAATTCGATTCCGTGACGCTGAGCACCGTTCATTAAAGGAAGCAATTGGTTGAAACGAATCGATTCCCAGTATCGATACTCTAACTAGACATCGATATTGAACATACGATTCTTTACTCGGTGTAGGAAGTGCTTTTACGAAATCAAATAATTACTGTCCAATCACACGTGACACCTATTTGCAAAGACATCCTTTGATCTAGAGGTCAATGCAAGCTGGTCTTTATTATGTGCAAAAGTCCAGAGTAAAATGAGCTGTAAGATGTTTTAAATTAGTAGTGGCTGAAGTTCATTTTTCGTTGGAGTTACTAAATACATTATTGTGGGGATTTTGTCGATGAGTTTTTATTTTTTGTTTATTTGGTGGTTGTAGCAGGTAATCTGACGTTAAATTGGGTACTGTTTTAGAACATGTTTTATACAACAAAGGCAGAAAAAAACGTGTAAGGGCGTGTGTGGGTAAATAAAGCTTTGCAGTATTAGGTCTACCTAATTAGTCAAAGACGAATTTAAGACGCTCGCTATTCCACCAGCCATGTGCAAGTGTAGCTATGCTATGAAAATTTCCACTGATAATAAGCTGCTATGTAGCTGTGCGAGTAAGTGTGCTACGAAGATTCGCCACTGAAAAGTACCTGTGCGAGGAAGATGTGCAGCTCGAGTATGCAATATATCGATAGTAGGGAAGCCATCCATAGCACGCATCTTTCCCTAGAAAAAACATAGCTTAGCTGAGTCCGTTTCCAACAGTGCTAAGCTATGTGTACCAATGAATAAGATTGGTGGAAGCCAAACGCTTCCACAGCAACATAACATAGCACACCTCACCACACGTGTAGGGAACCTACCCGTGGCAAAGTATCAATGTTATGTAACTTTACAAGCTTATAAAAAAAAACCAATGTGTACTCCCTTAGTTGATACTTAGATACTATACCCACAAGAAGAGGGATGAGGTGACTTAACAATAATTATTGATATATTTTTTTACATTTGACGGGCTTTGACGACGTTTGGCTGCTATATCGCCTGATTGTAAGTGATGATGCGGCCTACGATGGAGCACGTCTGCAAACATACATTTCCATTGCTACCTACTTACAATATGTAGTGTTCCCATATTCTGAACATCATAGCACTTAATGGATGGCGTTGCATCGTAAGTGGTGCTTGGAAGCCTATTTCGTATTCCTATTTGGAATTTCTGCATCTAAGAGTGAGTTTGTGATGTTAAGAGTCTTGTTCTGTATTGGCGTGATTTTGGTAACAATTTGAGCTATGGAATAGAATTCTACATAATATAATTTATCATTAGGTATAGTCGAAAAGCAAAGGATTAGTTTTTTTTATTAAATATACACGGTGATAATAAATAAATCTAGTAGAATTTTTTATTTTATTTTTTCTTTATTTTAGTTTTAAGTTAGTTTTTATTTCTTTTTTTAGGTATTTTTAAGTTGTAAATAATGTGTAAGTAATCATAATAATTTACTTCGAATAAATTTCGTTGAAATAAGAACTTGAATAAAAAGTAATAAATAAATATGTACAACTTACAATAAATTAAAACTAAAACAAAAAAAAATCCCTTCATTAGGCGTCAAAATTATCGTCCGCGTCACTGTCACTGGGGAACGTTTCCAGACCCAGGTTTCCAGACTGGCCGCATTAAATGGAAATGCTGCTGACATTCAGTCTGTCTTTGTGCTGCAGAAAAGAGCCATTCGATCAATTTATAATCTTAGTCCGAGGCACTCTCTTAGGGAACTATTTAAAGAAATTAATATATTGACTGTTCCTTCTCAATACATTTATGAAAATGTAGTGTATGCTCACAAAAACATTAATTTATTCAAAAAGTATTGTGATATACATAATATAAACACTAGAAGTAAAAACAAATATATTGTTCCCACTACTAGACTTAAGAAAATAAGTGGTTCGTTCAGATGTCAATGCATACGCTTTTACAATAAAATTCCCAGCGATATTCAAAGTTTGAGCCTGAATAAATTTAAAAATGTTATTAAAGAAAAACTGTATAGTAAAGCTTTTTATAAAATTAAAGACTACTTAGATGATAGTCAGGCTTGGGAGTGAGCCGCTATAATGTCCACACAGGTCATGTTGACATGTTTGTAACACAAGTTATATTTTTATACAATTTGACATGATATACATTAATATCATTCGATATTTTTTTGTTTTCACATATTATTTTTAAAATTGTTAGTTTGAGGACCGTGCGAGAGTTTGCCTAGTCATTTTACTTTTAGTTAATTATATTCTGACAGTGTGAGCATTTGTGTGGCCTACCCAAATGTTCTTTTGGTAGGTAATGTTCGTCGGATCATTCAGCAACAGCCGTCAGCTGAGCTGATTGTAAACTGACACATGCGTGCTGCCATCTGAACAGGTCCGCTCAAACTGCTGTGGTTCTTTCCTCAAAAGACCACTACAGAATAAACTTGCACGGTTCTCCGACATCTTTAATTGATTTTGTCTGGACTTTAAAAGAGACTATGACCTCTGAGTTTGTTTCGGCATTTCTTCTCAGAGTAGTCGGATAGGAAATGCCGGCCTCATCTAGCTATTTGAAATATTGACGTGTAAAAGTGTTATTTTATAATCTATTTACAGAAATAAATATCATTTATCATTTATCATTTATCATTTATTTATCATTTAATTACCTTCAATTTTCTTCACTACCTCCATGTGTGTTAAGTCAAATAATATCTCTAAAACCTCCAAATCAGACAAATACTACACTGAAAACCGCATTAAAATCGGTTTAGCCAAATGCGAGATAATTGCACACAAACATACACACATACTAGTCAAACTGAGAACCCCATTTTTTTTAAAGTCAGTTAACAAAATAACATAAAACACCAATCATTTATAGCGGGGAATCAGCCAAAAACCGATATAAACTAGCATTATAAAATTGCGTTGAATATTCATGCGATCCACGAACACCTAATTTTGTTTGCAAATAACTATGGGACTGTTTAAAACACTGAATTATTCAGGGCGTTTGTTTTACCATAGTAATTTCAACGTTAATTTTCTGTAAGCAAATATTTTGCATTCATTTTAGCGATGATAGATTGTCTTGTCTGTTGTTCGATAACATTTTAGAGTTTAGTTTGGTCATTTATGGTTATATGTATGAATATTTTTTTAGTTGATCATGCGTTGAATATTAAAGATGCTGATCATGAGAGTTTTTCTTTTTATGGGAGAAGGGTTTTGGTGGAAAATCATTTCCATCAGATATGCAATACACTACGCCTATGTTGCTGTGGATTTGTTTGGCTTCTAGCGATTATATTAATTGATAACATAGTTTAGTACTGGTGAAAACGGGTTCAACTAAGATATGTTTTTTATTTGGAAAGATGAGTGCTATGCATATGTATTACAGATGCGTGCTATGAATATATTTCCTACTATCGATAAATCGCATACTCGACCTATGCATCTTCCTTGAGCAGCTGCTTTACGTCGGCGCATTTTCATAGCACATCTTACTCGCATAGTTACTTAGCTTAGTATCAGTGGAAACCGTCATATAGTTTCATTGCTTAGCTATTTCATCCTCGCAGCATAACTACATATCACATCTCTCATGAAATAGCAACCAAAAGCACAAGCAGATCACAGGTTGAATATCAACTATCAAAACGTGTGTGCTTTCCACTGCCTACCCATAAATTACGTACCACAGCTCTATAATAATAATTGTATAAAAAAAAACAATTGCAACATTTCCCGAATAATGTGTCTGCCGGGAATTAATTGTAATAAAATTGACGCGGCAACAGTTAATGTAAAGGTGTTTATAGACGTGCAAAGCCGTCAATAAACCTCATTGATATTAATTTTTTTCATGGTTGGGTTTTGCATACGCAATGACAAAAGGGTACAGAACATTTAGTTCAGAGAGAGTTTGCTTTACGCGGTCTGATTGGCCGGCGCGATTGAAGCAACCAATCGGAGCACCGAACGTGATTATTCTATAATTTTTTTTATGGAATAGGTGGCAAAAGAACAACCGAGTCACTTGATGGTAAGCGATCAGCGCCGCCTATGAACACCCGCAACACCAGTATCGTACAAAATTGTGCAGATGCCAAACTTAAGACCTTTTCCAAACAATGTTATTATGTAATGTAAGCTTTAATTAATAAGTCTCCTAACTCCAAGACATAAGAAAGATACAATGATTTGTATGTTAATGTGTTTATGAACTCTAAAAAACTCATACATTACATCATCACTTCGCCTTTCTAGTAGTAAGCGGGTTGGTGGCCAAACGTAGACTTATCAACGTTAAAAAAAAGGTTACACATCGCAACGTAAACGCACAATTCGTGTGTTGAGCTCTTTAAATCCTGCAACTGTATAAGGTAAACAGTGCTTTCCCTATATTTATGGTCATTGTTGTGTTTTAATTGTATGTGCGAATTTAATTCGTTTGTAGTAATTGTTATAATAAAAATGATTTTTGTCCATATCTGCCCATGTAGGTATTATTAATTTTATTGGCCGCGAGCATTAATATAATTGTAACTAATTAATAAATTACATTTTTTATTCTTTCTTTTTAATATACGTTGCCACACACTAGGATTTTGTCCTGTATCGTGAGTGTGTTAACAAACATGTCAACTCTGGTGTTTCGGGTGTTGAGCGCGGCGATCGCTTACCATCAAGTGATCCGTCTGCTCGTATATCACCTTATACCATAAACATTACGCCACTTTTTACCCATGAGAATTCCCGCAAAGCCGGTTGGCAAAAGCTAGTTTTAAATACTAAATTGTTAGTCTATTTTATAGATATAATGGTGAACTGATAGACAATTCATTTATTTAAATTAACATTAGAATTTCTAACAACTTTGATTAGTTTCTAAACCTGGCATTTAGTGAAGTTTCTTGTACGAAATATTTATTTTAGTTTGGCATTAAGTCTTTGAAGTTTTCAAACTAAAACAGCTTTCAGCGGTTTTGTAGTAGTATTAAGGAATAATAACAATAATAATTATCATTGAAATAGATTTTCTGTTTTGTTAGTTTAGTGTTTATAAAACGAGCAAGAAGGCTATTTATGTTTGGGGAAAAAAATTCCAAGTAGTGTCCGACTCTTACTGACTAAAAACCACCCCGTTCCTACTCTTGCTATTCGAGTCGGAGCCCTGATAACACTCTAGGGTAGTCCGCATAAGCCGGGTCGAGCATCAGCCCTATTGGGCCCCATCTGTTTTGATGGTTCTTTGAGGTACACGGGCCTGGTTCTGGTCGGCGGCGAGCTGATCTTGCTCGCCGTCCGCAGGCCCGCACTTACGGTGGCCGGAGATCGTCGCGCGATCCCCGACGCCCGGAGTGTGTGAGTAAGAAGGCTCGAGTCTAATTCTTGGTCTAATAAAGTATTATGCACTTATTAAGGTTTAGAGAAAAGTTAGTGTCTTTTCGGAGCTTCGTACTCTCGGGGTATTTAATTGAGTTTTTCTGCAATCACCTAAATTGTTTAAAATAAAATTTGACATACCTATAATCAATAAATCAATGAATAAATAAATTATATTCAGTGAATTAATCTGTACCTGATTTACTTACTATATTTATTTAATTCATTATAATGTTAATCAAGTTAAAGTTGGTTTTAATCCAAATTTTCACCCTTGATATTGACACTCAATTATTATTAATTTCCTTGAAATAATAATGTTTTAATGCCTTTTATCATTTAATATTTAATAAAGCACTGCTTTCAACGAATTGATGGATGAATGACATTAAATAAAATAAATATAATTTCAACTCTATCCAGTACCATTTTCTTACCGAAATTAAAATATTTATTAACTTTACGTTTATAATTATATTATATTCGATGTCCTTTTTTTAATTTAAAGGTTTCTCTGATTGAATGATTGTGAGTGCAAAATTTTCAAGTTTGTCGAGAAAAATACCTAGTAGAGATTTTTTTTATTTTGAGAGTTGATAAACAATATTATAATTATTGTAAGCAGTGGCATAGCGTGTCTTGGCCCTGCTTATTTTTTTTTTTTTTTTTTGAGTGGTAAAATCATCTAATGAATTTTGGCACCCTGTCTCTCAATCCTTAAATATTATATTAAGATACGATTGTTGTATTAAACTGTTATTAGGATGATTCTTAATCTAAGCGTTTCTAAACTAAGATAAACTGTTGATGTATATAAAGCCTGAATTTTTTTATCTTTAAAATTGGCGTGCTCAAACTGGGTCCATTATTGTTATTTTATTTACCTGTAAGAACATCTATGTACATACATTGCGGACAGCAAATAAATTAATTTTATGATGAATATGAGGTTTTCTTTACTGTAAGTAGTGTAAGTAACCTGCTACATCCGTAAATGAAAATATATCACTATTTATTGTGTAATTTATTCGCCTAATAATCTATCCCTTTTTGTTGTCATATTATCTATAACAAAAAAATAATAATGACAAAATATTTCCATGACGACAATAAAAATAATAATAATATATTTTGAAAATGAATAGGTAATTTACATTTCAAAATGGATCCCCCATTAAACTTTGGTAATAAAAGTAATTACTACTTAAAATTTTATTGCCTTCACTTTCAACAAACTGCTTTATCTAGATTCGTTTAAAACACAAAAGCGGGATTGTCACAGATACGGGGGTCTCTTATTTTATTCTATAATTGCCTTTTCATGAATATTTTACCGACTTCTAAAAAAGGAGGTTTTAGTTTGACCGGTTTGACCTGTTAGTATGTTTGTGCATGATTTTTTCGCGTATGGCTGAAGCGATTTTGATGCAGTTTTCAGCATACTAGTAGTTTTTAGATTTTCACACTTTAAATTTCGAAGGCGGTTCCCTTTTTAATTTTTTTTTTTATTGGAGAACTGTTAGTGAGATCGATCCAAGGGTTTATTTATATATAAATCCATTAATTGAGCATGTAATAATGTGTAGTCCCACTGCAGTATAATCAAAAAATCTATTTTGACTTTTCCAGATTGTATGTGGTATCAAATGAACTACAACATGCAAAAGTTGCAGAAACTTATTAAGTAACTGGAATCTCCGAACCTATACAACCTTAAATAAAAGAGTGTACTCGTTTTTAAAACGCCGGCAACGCACCTCCTCTGGTGTTGCGGGAGTCTATGGGCGGCGCTGATCGCTTACCATCAGGTGACCCGTCTGCTCGTTTGCTCCCTTTTCCATAAAATAATAATAATAAAGAAAGTCCTTTTTAAAGCAAAATGAACACGAACATTACTACTACCCCTACTCCTACTATTTAAACAAATAAATTCATCCCTACACAAACTAAGAGAGCAATAAAGAATGCTATCAATTATTTACTTAACACAAACTTTAGAATACCGTTAACATACCTCAATGTAACTACAAGACAGTTGGCTTAAGTCCATTGTGAGAAGTTTCCTGCTATGTCAGCGTAGAAGTGAGCTGAAAAAGGTTTAGTTTCAAAGAGGTTTTTGTTAAGAAAAGTTTTGAATGGTTGTGTAACCGTAAAGTGTGGAGTGAATGGGTCAGAGAAGATTAGCTATGTAATTGTACTAAATTTGAGTAAATTGACTGACTGACTACGACTGTCTAGCAAGGGGTCTCGGTTTCGGTTGCCGAGCAGGGCAGTGTAAATCTGGGCTTTTTTCGGTCTTTCAAAAATTTCTCAGTAGTATCACGGAGTCTGGAATTATGTCTAGTATAGACAATAGGCTCACCCTCTATTACAAGAAACAATTTTGCATATTTGACAGATCTGGACACATCATTATATTCACAAAACTACCACAAAACAGAGAAGCCTTTCTGTATTATTATTATTAAAGAAATAAAAACAATAATATTTACCAAGTTTGTCAATCGTTCTGCACCGTTTACTTCATCATACATTGTTGATGCTTCACCAAATAAACAGCTTCGAATCAAGCCATTCAAACATATACTATTCGATAGTTACTTATAATATTAGCCAAAAACGTCCTTATGTATTCTTCTATCAGACCTAATTTACTGTAGCATCGCCCACGGTACAAACACAACTTTTACTAGCCAGAGTAATACTTCCAACTCGGCTTACAATTTAAAGAACAATACTTACATTTAAGATGTTTTGTAAAACAACTAGCTGCAGCCCGCGGCTTCACTAGGTAAAACATAAATTAATCAAATAAAATCAAATCACTTTAATGCATACATAGTGTACTATAATTGACAATTATTATTATTAAATGTGTGTAGTAGTTTTTTTTTTTTGAAGGGAAAATTATCCAATCACTTATCCAAGAGGGAGTGTCAGACTCTTACTGACTAAAAACCACCGCGTTCCTACTTTTGCTCTTCGGATTGGGGCCCCTATAACTTGCTAGGTGGTCTGCAGCTCCGAGTTCGACATTAGCCCTACTGGGCCCCATCTGTATTAGTCTGATGGCTCGGAACATAACGCGCATATCTAGAAAACCGACACAAACTGATCGAATAAGCGATGCTTTTATTTGAATAATTTTCACGAATAATTTACAATAAAATATGTTACTAATATATGGCATAAACTGGAAACGATAGTTACTTTTCTTTTATAAAACCGTGGTCACCCAAATACAGGTAGTAATGAATAATTTCCATGCAAAATTTGTCACTTTGTCTCAATAAATAAGTAGAAGTAATCCAACTTAGTCTTTACAAAAACATATCACCATAGAAATATCAACGAACAAACAAACTTGTATTCTCACAACATTAGTATAAGTTTGCAACTTGCAAGTCATATTTTACGAGTTACTCTGTTCTCTCTTTAATTACAAACATTTACGCGGAGAACTATTTATTTACACAATGTTAGGTTCAGTTCTACATTTTAATTTACACCCACTTTGTTGGCCGCACTAACGCCTAGTCTCTAGGTTGCATCCATTGGTCGGCAAAGGGGACATCTCGCGTCCGGCATTGGTTTAGACCAAGGTGCGAAGCGAGGTTTTATGGGATGCCGTCTCCTCCTTCTGTGGAGCAGACATACTAGCTAAGAAGAACGATGGAGGAATCTGGGCACCTCAGGCAATGAATTTTCTCACGCCCGCCCTCGCGGAAGACGCTTCAGGCGTTGGGGATCACGAGACGATCTCCGATCACCCTAAGCACGGACTTGTGGACGGTGAGCATCGGTAGCTCGCCGCCCGACCAGAACCAGACCCGATGCGTATGCCCGTCGCGCATGCCTCAAAGAGCCATCAGACAATCACAGATGGAGACCAGTAAGACTGATGCTTCCTAGAAGGTTACCGGGGCTTTGGTTCGAAAAGTAGGAGGAGGAACAGGTTATTTTAGTCAGTTCCACTCCCTAAGTGTCTGACACTCCCTTTCACCTCGCCCAAGACGGGAGAATTCATTAGAAGATGCAACACATATACACAAAATCGCTGACACAATTCAATATTATAGTATTTGCAAGAGTAAAAAGTACAAAATCTACAAAGTCTTTGACGCTACAAGCTTGGGTTTTTCCTCAATCATACAAAAATAAACTTTATTCAAATAGCTTAGCTCTCATTTCACGGAAATCCCATAACTAAATAGCAATTACTTACGCAGATACTACTAATCCTTTAGCTTGAAAAGGATTTTTTAATACAGAAAAAAACTTCTTTTAATATAAAATGAAACGAATTACAGAATGAACCATCTGTTTATCTTTTACTGTATCGTAAATGTCTGTTCAGAGGGAATGTTTGTTAATATAGCTATTGACTAAATCAGAGGCGGATTGAACTAAGCGAGCGCCCTAGACAACAACCTCATGGGCGCCCCTAATTTTTTGGCGACGCCGTCACAATTGTTAGGCGCGGCTCGCAGCCTCACATCACATGTTGATGTGATGCCTATAAGTGGCCACTGCTGACCAAAAGCCTCTTCTCACACGTAGAAGGTTTGAGCATTAATCGCCACGCTTGCTCAATGCGGGTTAGCGATTTCAAACTTAAAATTAGAAAACTTTAGTCCAGGTTTCTTCACGATGCTTTGCTTCACCGCTTGTCAGTGGAGTCTTAATAAACATAGAGAGTTCATATAATTCGGAAAAGTCATGTTGGTACTTGCCGTTGGTACGTTTCGAACACGCACTCTCATGCATGAGAAGCGGATGTATTAAACCACCGAAGCACCAGGACATAGTTTCACAGCGCCCTTCTAAAACCTGGCGCCCTAAGCATTTTCCTAGTTCATCTTACGGATAATTCGGCCCTGGACTAAATGCCCCATCGTTTTTAACTAGCGAACTTACTATTGAGAGTCTCAGAGCTAAGAAATTAGAAGGTATACGTATCTACTAAGCCTTTTTATCCGCATAAAATGAAACGAAAGGACCAGTTTGCGATTTTGGTCCTTCAATCCAAGTATAAGTGGGCGTTTTTGTATGTTTCTATTTTAATGCCTTGTAAAAGATAGTTTTAATCATACTTAAGTATTTTTGGAATGGTTATAAATAAGCTTTATTTGTAGATGAAATTGAATGTTCCTATTTGTTGAAAGGAGTTTGGCGATTTTAGTGTAGATGATGTTTTTTAATGAAAAATAGTGAGTTTACACGTGTATAGTGATGGGAATACGAATACATGAGAAGTTATGTGATTTATTTCGTTCGAAGTACTTAGGTAAAAACAACCTCTCGAACAAAAAAAAAAGAATTTTGAAAATCGGTCCACAAATGGTGGAGTAATTGGTGAACAAATAAAACACAAACATCCGAATCTAGTACCTCTTCCTTTTTTGAAGTCAGTACAAAAATATATGTATGTCGGATAAAATAATCTATAAGTTTCATAAGAAATCCATTACAACATATATCGTATAATTAAGCCATGTTTAAATTGTGAAAAGAGGAAAATAAAAAAACCGATATCACCTGATGGTAAGCAATCGCCGCCGCCCATGGACACTTGAAACACCAGAGGCGTTACAAGTGCGTTGCCGGCCTTTTGGGGGTCAGAAATTTAAGGGTTGGGGAATCAGGGATTAGGAAGATTGGGAAGCGGGTATTTGGGCCTTCGGTAACCTCACTCACACAACGAAACACAACGCAAGCGTTGTTTCACGTCGGTTTTCTGTGAGGCCATGGCATCACTCTGGTCGAACCGGCCCATTTGTGCCGAAGCATGGCTCTCCCACACTTAAAAAAACTGGCCAAGTGCGAGTCGGACTCGCTCATGAAGGGTTCCGTAACAGCAAGTAGATGACATAATATAAAAGTTATAAAATAAGTTGGTTTTACATAATGTATGTATGAACGACAAAGTTATATTTGCGGTTTTTGAAAATGTTTTATTTCTTAAAATAATGATATCTGGTTCAAACCAATTTTCTTTGTTAGTTTCTATTGAAATCTACAGCATATATTTTTTTTAGTTTTCTCACTCTCTTATTTTAAAAGTTGGAGGGGGAGGACACTCATTTTTCCACTTTGGAAGCGTCTAACTTTCAAACGGTTCATTTTGACGAAAATATAGTATTATCTACCAAAACGTAAGTTTCCATAGACATCACGGATATGTTAGCTGAAAAAAAAATTTTTTTAAAAGTATGGAGGTAAAAAAAAGAATTGGCAAAACCGTAGTCTTTAAATCATCCTTTAATTATAACTAGAAGGTAAAACTTTGTCGTTTCTCAACCTTAGGGCTCGTTTACGAAAGAGATTCTAAGTTGCCGTTTTCTCGACAAATAATTAATATCTACCAAAACGTAAGTTTCCGACGTAAAAGGAGGTAAAAAAAGAATTGGCAAAACCGTAGTCTTTAAATCATCCCTTAATTATAACTAGAAGGTAAAACTTTGTGTTTTTCTCGTTTAAAAGAGGATCGACGAGAGTGTGTTTTTCTATGGAGATGTATGATGATGTGCTGTAGATGCATTTGGTAATACCATTTTATTTCCACCTATCATATTCATAGGTGTGTACCAATGAGTATGATTGGTGCTAAGCTATGTATATAGCTTAGCACTAATGGGAACAGACTCAGCAAAGCAATGTTTTTTATATGGAAAGATGTGTGCTATGGATGTGGGCTATAGATAGCTTTCCTACTATCGATACGAGTATATCGCATACTCGAGCTGCGCAACTTCCTCAGACAGCTACTTTGCGGTGGTGCAAGTATTGCACAGTTACATAGCTTAGTATCGGTGGAAACGGTCACTTATTTTCACAGCTTAGCTATTGCATCTTCGTAGCATAGTTACAGTACACTTTTACCGACTGTAACTGGGACTAAAATATATTTTTACTAGCTGTCCCTGCAAACTTTGTACCGCCTTAAACATTTAGCATGGTTAGTTATTTTACACAACACAAGATAAACATATTACCATGTTCGGTACCGACATTTCTCATGTCTGAACGCCGCATTATCCTAAGTTACCTCAAGCGCATTATTTTTCCTAAACGAAGTTGTTTTTTAACAGAAACCCCAGCGTGACCACACTCACATTAATTTGTCAAATTATTTATTTATACAAGGAAGTTTCGCGGCGTTTTGTATTGTCGTTTTTTTATTATTGTCAACAAATAAATGATCTCGAAGAAAACCGACCTCCTTGGTATGTATCCAGCATTTGATTTTATTTTACTTGATAGAACGTGTTACTGGTCAAATAACTATTTTGTTAGTTTCGAAATATATTTTCGTTCATTAAATTATTATTTTTTGGCTGTTTACTCACGTAACTTTTTATATCAGTCCAATAATTTAGGCTTGCAAGCTTCGAACGCGTTAAATTTACTTATCAATCTTCTTTCAGAATCACTCAGTCTTTGTAATAGTTATAATCTTGCAAAAAAACCACAATAAGATTGACATTGTTACATAATGTGGACAAAAATTCCTTCAAATACATGAGATTAAAAAAAACTTAAAAGATAGCAGCGTAAATGTTAAAATGATCACAATTATCTTATTTTTCCATTACATACAAAAACGACACACAGAAAATTAACGATACAGAGAGAAAAAAAATGTCTAAGCAAAAACTACTCACACAACATAAAAAGTACCAGGGCAACACAACATTAGAAGAGACTGATGTATATCAAAAACATTCGTAAAACAAAGATCAAGAGATAGAATAATTTATTATAAGTACACATAAAACTTAATTAACTTCCATGGAATGAAGACCGAGATTATAAGTAGGGGAGTTAAACCTGGATTACATTTAAAGCTATGAACCAAATGCGTTTTTTTTCTTCTCTAATTAATGCTACACTAGTAATTTCCTTTAGATAATTTTATGTACTAGTCTCTTGATAATGTTCTCTCTAATAATTTAGCTAGGATTATTGCCATGATTAGAAGTACTATTATATTTCAATAATAATACGATTTTTATAATAACTATGGAACAACTTCGTTTTATATACTTTTGCAATTTTACTGACGGCGTCATGTTGGATTATTTTGCATACCTTATAATTTTGTAAGGGGAAAATCATCTAATTACTCTCTCTTGTAGGTAGGGTATTGCCATAAGGGAATGTCTATTATAGTCCGTAATAATGACTATTTTTATAGTAACCACCACTTCGTTTTATATTCTTCTGCATTACTACTGCCGGAGTCATGTTTGATTATTTTACATTTATCTTGTTTGGATCTAAGTTTCAGAGCTGCGGACTATCTAGCGGGTTTATCGGGGCTTCGGTTTGAAAAACAGGAGTAGGAACGGGGTGGTTTTAATTCAGAAAGAGTGTGATACTACCTTTCGCCTCGCCCAAGACAGGAGAAGTCATTGCATAATTTATTATACCACAATGAAAAAAAAGGCTAGCAAAAAAAAGTCGGCACGGCCGTTGAATGAACTAAATAGTGTTGAGTTTGGCTTTATATTCCATACTCTGAATACTATTTTAACATCTACGATTGAGGACATTAAATAATTATTGAGATTTTATTAGAATGAAATAGCATTAACTTTGAGATAGGTTTCAAGAGTAAGCGCCCTGAGTATGGAGTTTCTTGCTTGCTCTTCTCCATAAGAATCTACACTTTGCAACGAGCATATAGCTTCACTAGAGGACTGACCAACTAATAGAAATTTTTAATATTTATTATCTTTGTTTTGACGTTCAAAAGTGCTTTTCCTGATCTATTTAAAAGAAATAATTTTGATGTGTCTGCTAACAGTAAACTGTGTTCAAGAACAGTGTCAGTAAGTATCTTATGAAATATCTTACTAACTCGTACTCTCTTTGGCTTAAGGTGGACGCTGAACCTTACAAGGATTACCAAGCCCGCTCCAGAACGATAAAGATATAATTAAGTGAGACAGATTAACTAATTTTGTCCCATTTTTATTTTCGAGGCCAGAGATTTTATATGTGCGAGTATGTGAGGAGATAACTGAGATTCACGTTACACTTGCTAAGAGTAGATGTTCTTTGATGATCTTTCCATAATCTTGTCGTGTCGTAGTGGCCCGGAGGTTTAAGACTGATTTGATGCCTGTTTCTCATGCATGAGAATGTATTGGAAACCTACCGATGGCAAGTACCAATGTGTCTTTTTCCGAGTTATATGTACTTTCTAAGATTGTTTAGGCACAATTGACAATTGGTGAAGGACAACATTGTGAAAAAACGTAGGCTTATAATTTCTAATTACAAGTTTAAAATCCAATCCATCCATAAGTGTGGTGATTAATGCTCAAACCTTCGCCGTGCGAGAATAAGCCTTTGGTCAGCAGTGGCCACTTATAAGCTGTTGATGTGTGAATTAGTCTAAACTCAAAACAAATAAATAAATAAACTAAGCTGACATACCTATTATTTTAATATACTCTCCGATCTCAGCCAAATCTTGGCGAAAATTTAAAGCGAACACAACATAAATATTTAATCACAAAGATGATCATATTTTCTCAAAGTTTACCTTTACTTTTGTTTTGGAAGTAAAATTTCTATTGGATTACGTTAAGAAAGCAGTGATTGTGAATTTGATTCAGGTTTCGGAGCTTATGTAATGTTGTTTATGTTTCCTTGAGTTGGAGCATATTGTGTTACGTGGTAGGAGATGAGGAAAAACTTTTTTTTGTGAAATTGGTGTTTACATGGATTATAAGATATTGATTACTTCATTGGCTAATAGGGTATTATTAATATTTTTTATTAAAATTTTAAAATATTAGACACGTATTTTTCTTTTTCTGACGGAAATAAATACTTTCTGGGATATATATATCGGTTTGAAATATTGCGTGACGTCACTTCTAAGTATATTTTATACGTAGAAATGACGTATTTGCTCAATCAAATGATGTAGGTAATTGATGACTCCTAAACTTTGCTTCGTTATATTTAAGTATTGTTATCTTATATAGTAAAAAAAATACGTGTCTAATAATTTTTTATTACTCAACTGACGGACTAAATATATTTTTAATTCTCATTCATCATCATCATCCCTATTGATTATGCTATATCCAAAACAACTGAAACATTTCTCTAAATTACATCAACTGTACCGTTAAACACCGCTTTAGTACATCATAGTACGTACTACGATAGTTCAGTGCTAATTAGTGTATAATCAGCTCCATCGCAGCTTTTAGCTCCGCTTAGTTACAAAGGCAAAGGGTGCATTTAGCGCTTGCTATCGATATTATGAGCTACATTATGTAATTATTGAATACCGTATGGAGATCACTCATATGATTAAAATTAAACTACAAGTAGTACTCGTCCACAGAAGCATAATTCAACTGAATATTTCAACGGAAACTTATAAACAATAAAAAAAATATAAATAATTAAATAAATCGAGTATTAAGTTCTGTGACTGTGTTCTGTTGTAGGTTGTCTAGGAATATTACGGACACGCGGCGCTGCTGTTATAATGGCGTATTTGTAAAGAATGTTTAAATTAGCCCATAGATAGAAAATAATGCCGATAATAGGTTTCGAACCCGCTTCCTCATGCATGAAAAACATGCGTCTTAATCCTACGGGCCATCACGACATTGTTCTTATACAAACGTAAAAAAAAAAACAAATAATTTCGACACCAAAATTAAACAACTAATTTAGAAATTGCATAAAATTTCTGCCTTAGATTTCCGCTAACGTGTTACCATATTTTTCATTTCATGAATAAATAAATATGTATTAGGGATGTGGTGTAGCTGTGTTCGTTGTTTATCGATAAATTTAATGTGGTTGAGTAAATCTTGTGTCGTGTAGTAAATCAATTGAGCAAACAGTATGATTGGGTTATGTTGGACGTGATATTGTAAAGGTTTTACTGTCAATAGCTATTATTTTCAAAATTGGTACTCAGAATACAAGAGGTTGGAAGAAAATAATATCTACTAGGTGTTAATTCGGTATTGAATCTGTCTATGACTAATTAATTGCCTTTGAGTTTTAATAACAATTTTAGAGTTTTATTTTTCATTTAGTTACAAAAAGTATAATACTTGATTGTAAAAACTCGACGGGAGTGATACGACGGCCTCACAGATACATGACGTGAAACAACACAATGCACTACTAGTAACACCTTCGGTGTTTAAGGTGTTCATGGACGGTGGTGATTGCTTACAATCAGGTGACCCGTCCGGTAATTTACCAACTTTTACGATAAAAAACCCTATGCACCTTAGGTATACAAAAAAAATCAATCCAAACTAAGAAATTTTATTATACGTTACAATATAATTTCGTAATACTGCGGATTGCCGAGCGGGTTACCGGGGCTCCGGCTAGAAAAGCTGGAGTAGGAACGATGTGGTTTTTAATCTGTAAGAGTAAGACACTCCCTCTCACCTCGCCCAAGGCGGGAGAAATCAAAAAAGTGGTATTATCAAAGAAAACATCATGACTTACTAACAAATCGAAATGAATAATTCACACAAACCTAATTAACTTGAATAAATTGACTTCATATATTTTGTGGCCAGACATAACTCGAGTTCTTGAATATAATGTTACGTGAATAACTGTAGCAATGATAATTGAGTTAAATAATTATTTCTATGAAATCTAATGTTGTTTATTTGTAACTATTTCTCTACATAGTATATTGGATAATTTTGTGTGCATTCCAAATGAAATTAATACTATGTTTTAAAATTCATCTAGACTAATAAATAAAATTGGAGTGTTTTTTTAGGGTAGAAGCTAGTAAACGAGAAGATAGATCACCTGATGGTAAGCAGCCGTCCATGGACACCCGAAACAGCAAAGGCGTTACCAGTGCGTTGCCGGCTTTTTATGGATTAGGAATTAAGGTGCTGTTGGGAAATCAGGGGCTAGGAAGATTAGGATGAGGGGTAATTGGGCTTCCAGTAACCTCACTCACACAAAGCAAGCTTTGTTTCATGTCGGTTTTCTGTGAGGCCGTGGTATTACTCCGGTCGAGCCTGGCATGAATCGAAGCATTGCTCTCCCAAAATTTTTTGAACAAAATCCTTTATTATTTATTTAAGTACTTTAGGGTTGAATTCATAATTAAGAGGTGTAGTAGTTGAAGCCTAAGTTTCAAATGAAAAAATAACATAATATTCTTTATACCAACCTAACCATATCCAATTAAAAGATAACACTTGAATAGTTGAACAAACTTAGGTCTAAGTTTATTAATTAAAGTTGACTATATAGTTTGGAACGATAAAAGTTTTCAATTAATAAAATCTTTGAAAGAATAAAATTGTTATTATAATTAATAAATAACAATAACACGTGGGTAAAGTTTTCAGATTTATTTTGTAGTTTGCGAATCCTTTATTCGAGTCATTGCCCTGTCTCTTGCAGAGAGTCTTATGACATTTTTAAAGTTATTTTTTATTCTATTTTATTTTAAGGGCTTTTAAGTAATAGACTACGAATTTTGGTGTTACAGTTTGGCTCTAGATTTTCAAAGAAATTATGTCTCATTTTACATTAAAAAGTCAAAAGATAAATTCGTTATTGTATTTTTAAGAGTAAATAATATTAAAAAACCGAATAAATAAGAAAATGTATTTATTACTAAATTTACTATAATAATTATCATCGTCTATAAAAAATATACATCAAATAATTGTCGATTTTTAAAAGTAATTTTAAAAATATTCACCCAACTTTTAACATATCGATATCGACAAAAACCATCGACACACTCCCCTCCCTAAGCCGGCACCATCTGTATCCTACAGCGGAAAAGATCCTTCCCTAAATATTTGATTCTTCATCATGGTGCAGGATATCATGTGAGCATCTGAGCATCAGAACCTTACCAGTTACGTGCCTTGATTTGTTTAGCAACAGATGTTACCCTTCCTTGTACAAAATTGACATTAAATATTTCTCTAGAGGACGTTGCGTGTCAAAGTGAGGAGTAATTTTGTTTATTTCTACCATCTTCTGGGTACTTATAATACATTCCTGTAAAGAATTTTAGTATTCTGCTGAAACTTGATTAACGTGACACCCAATATGAAACAATGGGTACATTTTTAACAGTTTTTAGACATGTCTGACATGTTAGATATGGTACCCATTCAGGCAGATCTGTCGGTCATATCTGTTCGCGTATTTTTACTAGCTTATGAGTCGCATAGATTACCAGATAAAACTCTAGACTCCATTCTATTACCTACTGATATTATAAAGTACAGAAAAGTTCCGTGATACTTTGCTGTCACGCAAAAAGAAACCACAAGATTTCTCTCCAAAGAAGGCCGTATACGTTTTAGATATTAGCTTAGATTATTATTCTATCGAGGTTATTAACCCCGATATTACTTCGTAAGACAATATTTAACCAGAAAAAACAGATGCACAAAACACCTAAGCTTATCTTCACAAAAAACGCGAAGTTATGTTAAATTCGAAAAAGATAAACAAAGAAGAATTGCCAAAAAAAAATGTGGGACAGAACCCAACTGCGTTAATAAATTCCCTGTGTGTGTAATGCCCTGAATGTTGAGATAACGGGCACATTTATCATATTACTAGCAACGTGTTTGCATGTGACTGCATGTGTGACTTTGCTAGAAAGTTTTAGATGTGCTATAATATAAATATGCAACGAAGAACGTGAACTAATACTAAGCTATGTAGCTGTGCGAGTAAGATGTGCTATGAAGATACATCGCCGCAAAGTAATTTTGCGAGAAGATGCGCACTTCGAGTATGTGATGTATCAATAGTAGGGAAGTCATCAACAGCATCTTTCCATATAAAATCATAGTTTAGCTGAGTCCGTTTCCGCCAGTGCTAAGTTATGTGTATCAATGAATATGGTTGCTGTAAGCCAAACCCATCCATCCAGAGCAAAGTAGCATAGTACATCTTTGACGGAAAAGCACCCAAGATTTGGTTCTCTTAAATTATGCAACTCAAAAATTCTAAAACGTCTCGTAAATTGAATTCTAAACTATAATAGCTTCTTACGAAACTAACGAGCCGCTCACAGCGTTTCGAATTCACAATATAATATGCAAAGAAATTCCCGTACACGACATAATTCAAGTTTTACTACGAAACTTGACGACCACCGTTTTCCTTCACAAGAAATTGCAAATGCAATATAACAGCCGATCACCGCATCCAAAAACCTACAATATTGATACAGTAGCCAAAGAATTATGAACTTTATACCCCTCTAATAAAGACGTCCAATGGAATGCCCAATGAAAATTGGACTCTCGAAAAATGTACGGCACTCTCATAGGATTATTTATGGAGCTATGGAGGGTCTTTTGGTGATTTTTTTGTTGAATTGCGAATAGGCAGAGATAATATTTTTTCTACATGAATGCCGTTGAATTTTCGAGTGGTACTATTTGATTAAAAAGTGATATTTTTTTCTGCGGAGAGAGAAACTGGGTTTTTGTCTTTTTTATATGGTTGTTGATGGGAAAGTTACTTGTTATTTTTAGGAAACTCGGAATAGAAACTAGTTTTTGATGCAATGATATTTTAGGGAACAGAGAATAAAGTTTCCTAAGAAAAGGAGGATCCTCCGATCAAGCGAGTTGATCGTGTCTAGCAGAGTCTGCCCAGCTTTTGTTTGTTGGGATTTTCTATCCAAGTTTATTCGCATGTAAACTTCATATATGTCCGATCTAGAATTTATGACGCCATACGTTGATTTGTACGTCGATCGTCTGTGTGCGTTTACTGTCATCTGTTACTTGTCATGTGTCGCCACAAATATACATAATTTGGTATATCCGACAATCAGATCTAAGACTGTTTTCTCGACCCTTACTCTTATCACCAAACCTCCTAAGAAAATTAATTTAAAGATCAAGAAAACCAATTCTATTTTACGCCAAAAATCCTTGAAACAATGCCTGAATAAGTTGCCCCCTTTAAAACAGTTGCCACCACATTTTCGCACAAATCGGAGTATCTGAGCCAAACAAAAGCATGGAAACGCCAGTCCTATCCTAATGTGGTTTCCGCATAAATTTTACTCCAGAGAAATGTGGTTTGAAGTTAGACTTTGTAATAATATAAACATTGAACTGTCTTGCTGAACCTAGATTTTCTGTACTGAGATATTTCTATTAATTTTGTTTTTGTGTAGATGGATATAAATAGATTTTCTGTTTGGAATAAGTGGTCTGCTTTCAAATATAGGGCCACTTATCACTTGGGGAAAAGTATAATTTTAGTTTTTAGTCATTTTATCGACAAAAGTCGGGGGTCGAAGGGTCGAATCCCCTTTTTAAAAATTATGGTTATTTTAATATTTTTTACTTTTTATTGATATCAAAGGTTGTATGCGTTGTAGAAACAAAACAATTTTTCAATATTTTCAATTAGGGGTTCAACGCCCCATATAATTTTTGTCGATAAAATTAGATGTAGTACTCAGCCTTAACGGGTTAGAAGTCCCACCCTATCACATTGTATATGGCCAGTATCTCCGATTTTTGTTAAAGTGTAAATAAATTTTAACCGGTTTTAAAAAAGATAGGTTCATAGTTTGACTCATAAATATTATGTATGTGTAATATTTTTAAGGGCAGGAAATCATCCAGGGTCTTCTCCCGCCTTGGGCAAAGCGAGAAGAAGTGTCAGACTTTTACTGATTAAAAAACACCCCGTTCCTACTCCTGCTTCTCGAGCCAGAGCCCCAGTAAACCCGCTATGATGTATATGTAATATTAAATGTATGATTCTAGACCACAGATAAAGTACAATTTTAATTTCCACTTTACTAATAAAAATGTCATGTCTACTCGTAATTTAATTGCTGAAAAAGAAAATTCAAGAATTGTAACAACGTTACCAACGTTACATAGGTATTTTTTTATTCTTTCCTCGAGATAATTAATTATAATCTACGCAGTAGAATAGAAAACTAAAGGAAAAGTATTTATCTGAAGTAAAATTTTTGTGGTCAGAAGTTTACTAAAGAATTTTAAAACAAAGTTTAAGGACGGTCCAATTTTAGGATTCCAGGCAATTTGTGCTTAGATATTACAGAAAATGTGATACCACTGAACATTTTTAAAAGGGGAAAATTATAGAAGAATTTTCTAGAATTGCCAGCGGGTAGGCTATGTTTAAATACAAATTACGTCGGTTGAAAATAGGAAGTAAAAATGTAGAGGAAATAACGTAAGTAAACGCAACTCTTAGGGCTTAGCTTCAGATGGCGAGCAAGGGTAGCTCGCCGTCCGACCAGAACCAGACCCACGCTTGCTTCAAAGAGCCATTAGATCACCACAGATGGGATTCAGCAGGGCTGACGCCTGGTCTGGAGCTACGGACTTCCTAGCGGGTTTACCGGGGCTCCGGTTCGAAAAGGAGTTGTAGGAACGGGGTGGGTTTTAGTCAGCAAGAGTATGGCAGTCTCCCTCTCGCCTTGTCAAAGGCGGGAGAAGTCATTGGATGGTTTTCCCTCCTTCGAAAAGGGCTTAGGGTCAACCGGTGAACATCTGGTTATGTGCGTCCATTAATAGTTCTTGACGACTACCAGAAGAGTTAATTTTGAGTCATGGAAAGACGATTCTAAGTGGAAGAACTTAAGGCATCATTTTGTACAGCAGATACTCATTAAAAACTCAAAAATGTTTAATTTTAAACTTCTAAGTTGTAACGTCCTAACTTCTAATAATAATAAGAACCATTCTATGACTTATTTCTTCTAGCAAAAGGCATAAAATCAAGTAAATTTTATCAAAAACTCTCCATTTCCTTGAAGGAAATTTACGCATAATATATTTTCTCAACCCTTCACCTTTGCACAACGCGCTCCGTGATACGACAGTGCTTGGTATAAGGTAGAGGCTACATAGAGAGCGAGCGATTGAGCCAGGCCTTTTCAGCTAGTTTAATAATATACACTTTTCTTGGATTTTCCCAATAATATTGGGAACATTAGGTCTTATTTAATCTTAAGTCTTCATTAAGTTCTTTGATTGTGGGAGAGCCATGCTTCGGCACGAATCAGCCGGCTCGACCGGAGTGATACCATGACCTCACAGAAAACCGACGTGAAACAACGCGTGCGTTGTATTTCGTTGTGTGACTGTGATTACCGGAGGCCCAATAACCCCCTTTCTCTATCTCTCCAATCACCGATTCCCCAACAACCCTTAAATCTCTAACCCTCAAAAGACCGGCAACGCACTTGTAACACTACTAGTGTTTCGAGCGTCTATGGGCACCAGTGATTGCTTACCATCAGGTAACACGTATGCTTGTACAGAGGCAAACTTACCATCAGGTGACACGTCTGTTCATTTACTGGCTTATGCAAACAGAAACTCACTCGCCTCGCCTCACTTGCTCTCAGCTAGCAGTATAACCTTACACCTCACGCGAGTACGCAGTGTATCAAAAACGTGTCTAATACGGAACAGGGCGGCCTCGTGCCGTGATTCTGAATAATAATCAACGTTTTTAACGTTGTACCTATATGAACAAAGATGCAGGTTTAAAATGTAAATTAAAATATAAATTTCTCCTGCTTTATACCCTGCTTGGCTTGATATTGTTTGTAATTGTATTACATTAAAGAAATTTTATATCAATTTGAATCAAGAGGGAGACTCTAGACAGACAGACTGCATTTCAACTGCAATTTGCAGTTCAAGGACAGTTTGAATGCAGTTGATTCGACTGCAATAGGACTGCAAATCAAACGTGCAGTCCGATTGCAGTTGAATTGCAGTCTGCGTGCAGTCGGTGTACAGTTCACATAATGCTAGGCTGCACGGTTGCAGTTGATTGCAGTTGAAATGCAGTCCGTCTGTCTAGAGTTTTCAAAAAGTCCATTAAAAAGAAATAAGAACCATATTGCAGTAAATATTAAGCTTAAAATCCAATACAACTAAATTTCCTCTCTCTATAGGTTATATAAAGATGCCAAATGCACACCTAACTGTAAAACCCAATAAACAAAACTGAAATTGAACTTTATGGTGTAGAAAATAAAGAATCATATAGTTTATTTTATAACCCTGCATGTATATGTATAGTTCTCTAATTATGACGATATGTATGTAATGCGTATCCTTTCGATATAAGCAATAGAATAAAACTGACAGAGAAAAAAACATAAAAAAGAGTTTAATTTTACTTACATACATAAGTATGTAAGCAAAATTTACAAACTCTTTTTTAGTTTTTAGTTTCAGAGTAACTTTTTTTAGTTTCAGAGTATAAACTCTGAAACTGATAAACGGTGAGACAAGGACTTATGTTTTCAAAGAGACTTTGAAAACGGCAACCTATATTGAGCAAGCGTGGTGATTAATGCTCAATCCTTTACTGTGTGAAAAGAGGCCTTTGGTCGATAGTGACCTATTTATAGGCTGTCGATGTGTGGATGTGGTACTTTCAAACTATTTTCAGATTTATTTTGGAGTCTATTCAATTCAAACAATTAGATTATTCCGTTTTATATAAGTAAAGATAATATATTTATCAGACACTAGCTGGCTCAGCAAACTTCATACAGCCTCAATCAAATTTTTTTCACCTTCCCTGGCCTTCCACAAATAATTTAAGACCAAAATTCAGATCAAATTCAGATCCAAACGTACTTAAGTTTTGACTAAAGAACAACAATAGATTTTTATATAGGTATACACATATATAGTAGAGATAGCTGCCTACCTCCACGGCTGACAGGCGTGAGGTTGTATATGTATGTACTACTACGATGTATAAAGAAACGTCAGAACAGAAAATGCGCGTAAATTCACGAGCAGTTTCCAGTAATATAATATATTATGAAAAGGTACCTTTGACCTAAAATAAATTTTTACACGATTTTTTCCACATTTCACGCAAAGGAATGAAATATGTTGAATTTTAATTGGACACCAATGAATACGAGATTTAATTGGACGAATGAAAAAAAGTGTTTAATTGCTGTTAAAATAATTTAAATCCTTTACTCGTAAATCTTGTATACTCTGCCTTTGAAATGGATCAGATTCACATTTTGGGAGTATGAAATGGGAATTTTTTATGTAGGTAAGGAAATGCAACTCCTGTTTTGTACTGAATTTTTTATTTTAAAAATTGCTGCGGTTTTTTTTATATATTATTTTTTTACATTCCATGGGTCTACGTTTGGCCGCTATTTCGCCTGATGGTAAGTGATTAAACTGATGATGCGGCCTACGATGGAGCATGTCTGCCCATAAGCGAGCTATTCACTCGGGCTTTGAAGATATTCAGGTTATACCCATCAGGAAACACAGACTCATTTGTGGATCATACAAAAAAATGTTACCATGCGGGAATCAGACCCGCTATACGTTGCACGGCTACTATTTGCCCAGCCACCGCACCAACCGTGCAATTAAGTCGATTGTGTAAAAAGAAAATAGAAATGTTAACAACTAGCTGATATTCATCTATATCATATTTCAAAGTCAAAATCATCTATTCCAATTATACCATATTATACTTAGGTACTTTTGAAACGTCAACAAAAAAATAAATAATCTATAGTCTGTCAGTCTGTCTGTCAGTGAAGCTTGCTCGTTCCAAAGTTCTTAATATATTTCCCTTAGTGCAGTCCATTGAAAATACTTCACATGTAAATCCCAAATAGTATCAAAGTATAGCATACAGTATACCGTACACTATTGATCAACTGCTAGTATCGGAGTTCTATATCAAGATATTGTGCTAGCCTGTGACCCATGCTTCAAAGTTATCTGTGACATTAATAGACCATTGTGCTCGGAGCAAGACAAGCAGATTTGAAAGTCTTGTCTATGTTGCTTTGTATTGTTTTTGATAGATTTATTTGGTATTGCTTTGCTTGTTGAGTGAAAAGTGTCTGTTAGTCAGTTTAAGATCGAAAAAAGGTACATTTGGGAGCATAGAAACGGAGCCACTAGCGTTTTTTTGCAATGCGATACGTAGTGTGTTGATGACGTCATCAGCAATACCTACATGCGATGTGTAGCGTGCTGATGACGTGATCAGCAATAACTACTTGCGATGCGTACTGATTACGTCATCCGGAATGTATACGATGCGTGTGATGACCGTTAGTCAGTCTAGGACCGAAAAATTTACATTCAGGAGCAAAGAAACGGAGCCACTAGCCTTTTTTTTTTCGTTTCATGATATAATTATGTTTTCTCATACAAGTATTTTCCTAATTGACTTTCAGCACTAGCGGCGCATCGTAGTACTTAACTTGCATTCGTATACGTGGATATTGAATGAACTAAATGATTTTGAGCTTTATATTCTGTACTGTGAATGCTATATTAACAGCAACGATTTGGGTTGTAAAATTTTTACATTGAATAATTATTAAAATTTTAAGATTGGTTTAAAAAATAAGCGCCCTGGAGGTGTTTCAAGCCTAGAATACTTCATAGTAGTCATGCTTTATCAACATCAAATGTAATTCAGTTTTGATTTACACTAGCTACCTCTGCGCAGTTTCACCCGCTCTGCTAGGTCCCTATTCATCGTAGCGTGATGTTTTATAGGCTATAACCTTCCCCGATAAATGCACTATCCAACACAAAAAGAATTATTCAAATCGGACCAGTAGTTCCGGAGAATAGCGCATTCAAACAAACAAACAAACTCTTCAGCTTTATAATATTAGTATAGAATTTTATTTTTTAAAATTATCCAATGACTTCTCCCGCCTTGGGCGAGGCGAGAGGGAGTGTTCGACTCTTACTGACTAAAAACCACCCCGTTTCTACTCTTGCCTGTTGAGCCGTAGGCATCAGCCGTACTGGGCCCCATCTATGGTGGTCTGATGACTCTTTGAGTCGCGCGCAGAACGCGACGAGCCGCACGCACGGGTAGATTAGTATAGATAAAGATATACCATAAGTTATGGTATATCTTCTATCTACAAGGACTTAGGAATGTGTTATGGTCCATAACACATTCCTTAGTCCTTTTATATCAGACATTTTAAAGGTACAAAAAAAATAATTTTATTGCAAATTGGACAGAGAGAACACCTTTCACGGGCAGTCGGCGTAACTTGGGCCGTTTCTACCCAGAAATTGGATATTCCACAAGTTTAAATTTGATCATAATCACTTGGTAGAAGTTCAGTTATAACCTAACATTGAATATAGAATGCCTTGTTTGGTCGAGATGATCTTTTTAAATTAAGATTTTGCGGCGTTTCGGCTGTTTTGGGATGGAAAAGTATTTATTTTGTCTTTTTGGCCTTTTTTGTAAAGAGGTTTGGATAGTTTTAGGTATTGTGCGTTAGGTTGGGTGAGATATTATTCTATTGTCGTTAAATTTTTCTCACATAATATAAATATATACAATAGGTAAATGATCAAATAATGTAACGAGTAACGATGGAGTCTTGCTCGTTCTTCTCCATTCGAAGCTACACTTTGGAACGACCACCTAGCTTTACTGACAGACAGACTAACAGACAATTCAATTTGACGTTTCAAAAGTGCCTAATATAGGATTAATTGAAGTAAATACGTTGACATTGACTTTGAAAGTAAGTATTTGATTATTGGTAAAATTATCTGAGTTTTCTTTGTTTTTGGTGTGACTCACTGCATCTAGTCTTGTAGTTAAATATTTAAATAAAAATTAAATTAAAAAATTACGATAAAAAAAAGAATTCTCAAGAATCTTCCACAAATCAACTTAACAAATGACAGAAAAAAAAACAATAAAAATAAAACAAAACTAGCCCAGCTAATCTGCCAACCAGCCGGAGCTTCGAAATTCGAATATTAAAATCCATTCCAGAACCGGAGGGGCGGTTACACAGAATTCCAAATTTAAATTGTCCGGTGCATTTGCATAGACACAGCTGTCGTACGCTTCCATTTCAGACTGGGTTATCTATATGCGGCGGACGGCTTTTGGCAGTCGATAATAGACCCTCTGTGCCTCTGTGGCGTTTGACTTCAAATAACTTGGAATTTGTTTAAAATTTTTGTCTTTGTTTTTGCTTCTGACTTGCTTTGGCATATTTGCGAGATAAAAGAGGTTGCAAAAATTTTATTTGTATGAAAACAAGCGAGGTACTGTTGATTTTGGTTTCGTTTCTTTATTTTTCTTAATGTAACAGTACGAGTCTTAGTAAGAGTTTACTTTTACCAATCAATGCCTTTAGTAGCTCTGATTGGCCGGCTCGAATAAACCAACCAATCAGAGCGCCGAACGGGTTCGATTATTTAAACGTAAAGCAAACTTATACTAAGGCTACAGAGCACCAAATACGCTCTCGTTTGTTTTCGTTTAACATAAAGTAAACTCGTACTAGGGAAACAGAAGGATGCAAATCTGTCCAGCCGTTTTCGAGTTATAAACTGTACAACATACATTTTTTTAATACATACACATGAATATGAGCCTCTAGCATGGCTTGAAACTAGTCAAGTTCCTCGTCAAACAGTTACGTGAGTAAGCCGATAACTTAATAATTATAATTAAAAAATTATATCCCCAGATTTCCTCGTAATGTTTTTCTTCGCCGTTTCTCAGTGGTGTCTAAATAATCTTAGAAAATAAACATAGACGTCTATAAATAGCACACTGCACAGTGGTCTAACTATGTAAGTAGGAAGCATGAATGTTTAGAACGAGCACTGCTATAGCACGTGACCACTGTCCAGTCTAGGAGATTAGAATACGTAAGTGTTGATCTCAAATTCATTGGTTTACATGTCTTGAGTAGCCTTGTAAAGGGTGTCTGTGTTGTTTGGGTGTGTGAGTGTAACTGTATACCAATGTAGATGACATTGCTCAGATGTAGTCAGATCAATTTTGACAGGACTTTTATTGGCATGGAGTTGATGTACTATTTTTTTATGGTATACGAGCACTGGTAAACGAGCACGATGGATCATGTGATGGATCATTGTAAGTAATCGCCGACGCCCATGGACACTTGAAACACCGAGCCATTACAAGTGCGTTGCCGGCCTTTTGCGAGTTAGGAATTTTTGGGGTTGTTGGGGAATTGGGGATTAGGAAGATCAATTTTGACAGGAATTGGTTGGCCTCTGGTAACGTCTCTCACACAACACAAGCGTTGTTTCACGTCGGTTTTCTGTGAGGCCGTGGTATCACACCGAGCCACCAGCTGGCCGATTAGTGCCAAAGCATGGTTCTTCCATACTTAAAATTAGTAACTAAGTACTTATATTTTAGAAAACGATATTGGAAGGGCCTCCGGTAACCTCACTTATACAACGAAACATACCTCTAGCGTTGTTTCACGTCAATTTTCTGTGAGACCGTGGTATCACTCCGATCAAGTCGGCCCATTCGTGCCAAAGCATGGTTCTTGCACACTTAAAATTAGTAACTACTTATATTTTAGAAAACGATATTTTAGAAAAACATAAAAAAAACCAATTCTATCAGAAGTCAAAATTCCTTGCGTATTAAGTCGCAGGCAACAGCTAGTTTTACATGTAACACTTATTTGCTATGTACCACATTGCCACAACTCAGAGTAAGAAAATAAAAAAATATAAGTAAGTATAAAAATGAATACGAACAAAGTCGCGAGTAAACCGCTAGTCTTCAATATTTATGTCCCGACTTGTGTCTTACGCTCCGAACTTCGCAATTCCCTTACAAGATTAAGAAATGAGTAAGTTTTAAGTGAATTATCGTAACAAGGTCAGTGTGTTGTAAAAACAACTTTATTCCCCCAAGATTAAGGTCTTAAACGTGATTGATGAAAAGCTGTGGAAAGTTCTAGAAAAATGTACGTCGGTTTTTGTTTTGTTATTTTACTAAATTATGTTCGTGTACAACAAGCGATAGCATAATATTGGAGTAATTACTTAGTTACTCATACAGTATACTGTTTTCATAATACAGATATTAAATAAATATGGAGTCAGTCTAGTTAAAACCAAATGAACTAGGTTTGGGAAAGCCGAGTCTGTTGCTAAGCGTAAATTATAATATCTAGTTTATTTTATAATACTAACTAGACTGACTGCCGAAACCTAAAAAGAGCTAAAAAATTAGCTTAGGTACTTGTAATATCACCTCTTACACGTGTATGCTAACATGTATCATTAAGTACTGATTAAATGACTAACGAAAATGGGACTCCATTGTGAAACAACATAGCATAGCACTGGTGGAAACGGACTCAACTAAGCTATGTTTTTTGTATGGAAAGATGCGGGCTATGGATGCGTGCTATAGATGGCTTCCCTACTATCGATACATCGCATAGTCACCCTGCGCATTCTTCTCGCAAAGTTACATAGCTTAGTATCAGTGGAAATGGTCACATAGTTTCACATCTCCATAGCTTAGCTACAGAGCACATCTCTGGTCGAAAAACAACCTTACCTGCTAGGTAGTCCTTAAAACGGTAGAGCTAACCTGTACCTTATTAATTTGAAGATTAAGAAAGCAAACTACATATTATTGTCTCACAAGCGAAATTGCCACATGCATTACAGTTAAAAAAGCAGCCACGTCAAAACAAAACACATCCAAACAAATCCTTCTACCAACTTCTTACACAAGATCAAACAAATCTTGACAAGCCCACACGGCACACAAGCAAAAGCCACAAAGAAAAATACGAGCGAATCTCGCGGTACGACGCGATGTGAACTAATTACCGTGTGTGCGATAAAGCACGCGTTAGCGAACACGCTTCTCACTGTTCAATGGTTTACTTTGTCACGCTTGTGAGAGAGGGAACCAAGATATGTGTAGACATGTGAAGTAATATACATATAGATTTTAGTACACTTTTTATAGTACACTAGCAAACCAGGCGAAGCAGGAAAACAGGGAGAACGGTGGCGAAACGGATCGCCACCGTTTTCCCTGTTTTCCTGACTTTTCTTTGCTATAAACTTTACGGAGCCCGAGACCTTTGCAACAAATGCAAAACATTGGAAATCGGTTCGTGCGTTCTGGAGTTATAGCGTCAGGAAGGAAAATCCGGGTGATAAAATAAGGGATGATGAAGGATGTAAAATGTATTAGTTTGACTTATTTGGAACGAACAAAATAATATAAATAGATAAGCCGGTAAACGAACAGATGTATCACCTGACGCTAAGTAATTGCCGCCGCCCATGCGCACCCGAAACACCAGAGGCGTTTACAAATGCGTTGCTGGCCTTTGGGAGTTAGAAATTTAACTATTGTTGGAGAATCGGAGGTTGGGTAATTAGGTCTTAAAAATGAGAACGAATGAAAAGAACTTCGTTTTCTTTTAGTCTCCCACTCCTCGATTGGGATTGGAAAGATTTAGAAGGGAGGTAATTGGGCCTCCAGTAATCTCACTCACATATCGCAAGCGTTGATTCACGTCGGTTTTCTGTGAGAAATTGACTTCATTTGATGTTCTATAATGTCCTTAAATGGGACAGAAGGCATTCATAGAAGTCGGTCGACATTTGTCTTGAAGTTCACGTTTCATCTTGGTTTCATCTATTGTCAGTAACAGCACGCCTTTTATCCCCAAAGGGGTAGGCAGAAGTGCTCATTAGGACACGTGATGCCGTTATACAATGTACACCCACTTTTTACCATTTGTGTTATAAGTCTCATGTTATAGGGGGTGTGTTATTGCCACGTACTGGACACAATTCCAGACTCCGTGCTACTACTGAGAAATTTTGGAAAAAGCCCAGTAATACTTTGCGCGACCCGGGAGTCGAACCCGAGACCTCTTGTCCGGCATCGCACTTGCAACTACTCGACAAACGACGCAGTCTACTATATTTTTATTCCACGATTTACTCTCTTAGGACAAGAGCATTTAAATGCCATATTGTTACGTTACGTTATAGTATGAGTTTGATGCAAAAAAAGAGTAAAAGAGTATAAACTAAATCTAGACTCTAAATGAAAGTCATAACATAACCTTGACTATATATATATATATATATATATACATATATATATAGTCCTAATTGTTATTAAACTACCACGAATTACTTCACTTAAAGTGATCCTCATTAAAATCGATTCCAAGAAATTCGATGTCTATAATCGAATTGAAAAGCAATTTTCATTCGATTACTAATTGACTGCATTAAGTCAGTGTTCAAAGAGGTGATATATTAATATATCAATTAGTATCAGTCAATGATAATCTGTTATGATATCAGATAAGATGTTAATGTTAATCCTTCGAATAATAGTGGAATATTTAGGTGTCAATTGATTGGTTTAAAATAACTTAACAGAGGGCTTCGTACGAGTTTGTTTTACGTTTAATGAGATCGAAATTCGCGCGTCTGGCGCTCTGATTGGTTGGTTCATTCGTGTCGACCGATCAGAGCGCCGAACGCGCTCTCGTTTCATTTTTGTTCAACGTAAAACAAACTGGTACTGAAGATACACTTTAGTTAAGAATGTCAAAATCCATAGCACGCGCCTTTCCATATAAAAAACAAAGCTTAGCTGAGTCCGTGTCCACCAGTGCTAAGCTGTGTACCAATGAATATGATTGGTGGAAGCCAAACGCAACCACAGCAACGTAGCATAGCACATCTCTGGTAGAAAAACACCTTTGTTTGTTTGTTTATACTATCTGATCGTAGCAGCTACAGCTAGTCAATGGTCCCGTGTGTACGGCACGTCGCGTTCTGCGCGCGCCTAAAAGAGCCATCAGACCACTACAGATGGGGCCCAGTAGGGCTGATGCCTGATCAAGCTGTGGACTACCTAGCCGGTTTAGCGGGGCTCCGGCTCGAAAAGCAGGAGAAGGAACGGGGTGGTTTTAGTCAGTAAGAGTCTGACATTCCCTCTCGCCTCGCCCAAGGCGGGAGAAGTCATTGGATGATTTTCCCTCCTCAAAAAAAAGCTAGTCAATGGTACAGAACAAAACTAGTAACACCCAACAAAATATTCAAACTACTTCCCATTCCCAAACACCGCCCAACCAAATATTTAACATAATGACTTGTAGTTCTCACATAACACCATCCGTTCCCAAGCCGTGAAGATAACGCCGTGCTTCAGAATTAATTAGCCAACTAAAAACTTCACTCGTTACTTTACTGGAGGCAGTCCAAGCAGTTTCAGTAGCAAACAAGATTTAAATTTAAATAGGCGACATTTTGAGGTTGCCCCGTTTTTGTCACAGTCTCGTATACTTTAGTTGCTTCTAGATAAAAAGTTGATTCTTCTAGGTTTCTAATTAAAGTTTTGGGGCTGTATCTTTTGCGCAATGCTGTTAAGATATTAAGGAAGTTTATGTGATTTTTCTTTTAGTTTAGTTTGTTTTTAAAGGCGTGGTGTTGCATACATGCTGTGCTGACCATTAAGTGTGGGAAAGTCATGCTACGGCACAGTGATACAGAAAATGGACGTGAGGCAACGCTTGCGTTGTGTGAGTGAGGTTACCAGAGGCCCAATTACCCCCAATCATCCCAATCCCCGATTCATCAACAACCCTTAAATTCCTAACCCCTTAAAGGCCAGCAATGCACTTGTAACCCCTCTGGTGTTTCGGGTGCCCAGGTGATCTATATGCTCGTTTACTGGCTTATATCACTTAAAAACTTGTTTAAAGTCCCGCTTCTAGACATTAAAATATATAAAATATTTCAACAATCACATGTCATTATCACCTCATAAGATCATCAGCCTAGAAATGTCCACCGCTGAACAAAGGCCTCTTCTCATACGGACAAGGCACCCGCTTACCCCTAACCCTACTGATTTCAAATTTATAATTAGAAAATCTAAACCCTGTGTTACTCAACGATGTTTTCCTTCACCGTATGTCAGTGATGTCTAGATAATCTTAGAATGTACACATAATTCGGAAAAAGTCACATTAGTACTTGCCAGGTTTCGAACTCGCCTGAGAAGCGAGTCTTAAAGTACCCGTCCACAGGACCGCATCGTACGCATTGCACGCATCAAATTTTAGTTTGTCTTGTATAGAAACTCATACAACTGCGTCCACTGAACCGCATCATCAGCAATGCCTATATGCGATGCGTGCTGATGACGTCATACGGAATACTTACGATGCGTACGATGCGGGCCTGTGGAAGCTTACATTTAATCTCCAGACCACCACAACTGTCAAACATGTCATACTACCGCTAATGCAACTAATATTTCAACCAACAACACAATACTATAAGTACCTATATGTCATAAACCAATTAGCTAAATCAATTTAATGGATTGTCAATCTTGAATGTTAATATCAGATGTAATGTCTTTGTTATGTGTCTCGCTATGTGTTTGTAAGCTGTTCTAGTGTTTAGTGATTATTACAATTAGTTTAATTAAATATGTATGCTCTCCTATGGCCATGTTGGGCAAATGTTTGTGATGTTGGTCGTGGACGAAGGCGATTATTATTATTGTAATAATAGTATGAAGAGCTATTGTGTTACAAAGACAAAGATCATTTTGAAGGGGTAGGCAGAGGTACACATTACGGCACGTAGTGCCATTACACAATGTACACCCACTTTTCACCATTTGTGTTATAAGTTCCATGTAATAGTTGTAGAGTAACTCACAACGGTCTTATTTCGGAAGACATAGCGGTGCACGCAGGTGTCCGCCAAGGCTGCCTTCTGTCACCTCTGCTTTTTCTGGTCGTCCTGGACGGAATTATGCTTCGCATCACAGATAAACGGCGCCGCGGGATAGAATGGGGACTGTCCAACACATTAGAAGACCTGGACTATGCCGACGATCTTTGCCTGCTGAGTCACACCCATGCCGACATGCAAGCTAAGTTGGACGATTTGCGACAGGAGGCAGCAAAAACAGGGCTCAAAATTAATACCCGGAAGACCAAAGAAATAAGATCAGGCGTGAAGAATAATACACCGTTGCTGATTGGCACAGAGGCAGTGGAGCGCGTCCACAAATTCACATACCTCGGGAGCGTCGTGTCGGAAACTGGAGGAAGTGAGGAGGACATCGCCTCACGGATCGCCAAAGCTCGAGCAACTTTCGCGCAGTTGAGACCGGTCTGGCAGTCCCGAAAACTGACCCGAAGGATCAAGCTTAAGATCTTCGGGTCCAACGTCAAATCGGTACTGCTATACGGGTGCGAGACGTGGAAGGTGACAAAAGACATCTCCCGCCAAATCCAGGTCTTCGTTAACCGATGTTTGCGTCGCATTCTCGGTATTTACTGGCCCGAGACCATCTCCAACTTAGACCTGTTGGAGAAATGCCACGAAAGTCCTATCGATCGCCAAATAAAACGCCGCAAGTGGGGATGGATTGGCCATACTCTCCGAAGAGGCCCCGACCACATTCCTAAACAAGCATTAGAGTGGAATCCCCAGGGGAAAAGGAAGCGTGGCCGTCCTCGGCAAACCTGGCGACGTACTGTAGTGGCGGAAGCGGCGGGCATCGGCATGACGTGGAGCGAAGTGAAGCGGGAAGCTCAAGACCGATCGAAATGGAGGACCTCTGTCGACGCCCTCTGCCCCATCTAGGGGTCATAGGACCTTAAGTCAAGTAAGTCAATAGTTGGTTAGCCTATTTCCATATACCGGGCACATTTCTTGACTCCGTGCTACCACTGAGAAATTTTCGAAAAACCGAAAAAAGCCCAGTAATACTTAGCATTACGTGCCGTAACGTGCACCTCTGCCTACCCCTTCAGGGATAAAATAAATTTAGGTATATCTTAGGTAAAATTTTGTTCTTTTTTGTGTTTAAAATGTGTTGTAATTTACAATACACACAATATGAATAAATTAAATCTCTATATTTTCTACCAACGACATTGACATTAAATTTATATTTTCTTTTTTCAACTTGACTGAATTACTCTGCCCGCTATGTGAAACGGGGGCTTGTTTTAAATACGTTAATTTAATCTAATTGTGAATATGACAAATTCTGCGTATCGACGCCTTTTGCTATTTAATTTTTCATGTTATTTTAATTGTGAGAGAGCTATGCTTCGGCACGAATTTTAATTTTTTTTTGAGTGGGGAAATCATCCAATGACTTCTCCCGCCTTGGGCGTGGTAGAAGGGAGTGTCAGACACGCTGACTAAAAACCACCCCGTTCCGACTCCTGCTTTTCGAACCGGAGCCCCGGTAAACCCGCTAGGTAGTCCGCAGCTCCAGATATGCTTCGGCACGAATGGGCCGGCTCGACCGGAGTGATAACACGGTCTCACAGAAAACCGAAGTGAAACAACGTTTACGTTGTGTTTTGTTGTGTAGTGAAATTAGAGTTTCTTGTCCGTTCTTCTCCATAGGAATCTACACTTTGGAACGAGCAAATTTGCTTTACTGGAGGACTGAACGACAGACAGGCATTGTTAATATTATTATATTTGCTTTGACGTTCAAAACTGCCTTCCTGGTCTATTTGAAGTATAATAATTTTAGCTTTTGACTTTGGTTATCGATGCCCAATTACCCCCATTCCGAATCCCAAATTCCACATTGTTGTGGAATTCCTTACTCCTAAAAAGCCAGCAATGCACTTGTAACGACTCTGTTTCGGGATGACGGCGATTGCTTACCATCAAGTGATCCGTTTGCTCGTTTACCGGTTTATAAAAAAAAAACTATGATATTATTTTAATTATTTCGTGCCCTCTGTGTTAATTGTAATTTAAATTAAATTGAAACTGTAATGGTACGCGTTGAGTATTTTTTTTTTTAAGAAATTCTGCTTTAGTTTAGTGGGATTTAGTTTAAGTACAATTGTCTAATAGTGTGAATTAATAATGTTTATTTCAATGTTTGTCTGGTAGATTATTTTAAAACAATTGGACAAGTACGTACGTACGTACTTTTGACGATAATTATATTTATTTGTTCCTTTCTAATTCATAAAAACAGAACAATATGGCATTAAAAAGTAATGAACCTGAATAAAACCATTAGCAATTATTGTCAAAACCATTTTCCTTCGAAAACAAGTGTAGTCAAATTCGTGAACAACACTGATTAATTTCATAGCCCCACCATTTCGGTGGACCGTTGACATAATTGTCGGTAATTACCTTAAAATTACACTGGCCAACTTTTTACGACCGCCGTATTACGTCTAATTAGAGACTAGGTATTTTTTTGAAGGGGAAATAATCATTATATTGCTTCTCCTGCCTTGGGCAAAACGAGAAGGAGTTTCAGACTCTTACTGTCAAAAAACCACACCGTTCCTACTCCTGCTTTTCGTGCCGGAGTCCCTTTAAACCCGCTAGGTAGCCCGCAGCTCCAGATCATTTAGACATGGTACTTGGGCGGACTAATTTTAGGAACTGACTTGTATTATTTAAATCACACTAATACGAGCAAAAGGTGATCCGACACTGAAGTTACCGACGTGTAAGTTTTGTGTGGGAGAGCTATGCTTCGACACAAATGGGTCGGCTTGACCGGAGTGATACCATGGCCTCACAGAAAACCGACGTGAAACAACGCTTGCGTTGTGTTTCGTTGTGTGAGTGAGGTTACCGGAGGACCTATTGCCCCTTCCCAACCATCCCAATCCCCGACTCCCCAACAACGCTTAAATTTCTAATGTCCATGGGCGGCGACGTCCTCCAGTTAGGTGAAGTAATGATATCCACAAGGTGGCTGGTAGTGGTTGGATGCGTAGAGCTAAAGATCGAGCTCAGTGGCGTGCCATTGGAGAGCTATGTCCAGCAGTGGACGAGAACAGGCTGATGATGATGATGATGAATACGAGCATTATAAATGTGTGAGGTTCGTTTTCTTTAATATTTATCCGTTGCCGGATATAGCTTCATTGCTTACGGTGAAACAATTGAACGGAATTTGATGAAATTTGGTATGGGATGACTTGGGTGATAGGATACTTATTATACACCGGCAACGCGGGCGAAGCCGTTGGCAAAAGATAGTTATTTATTGTTTAATTGATGTAATTGGGCCTGGTATCACTCCGTTCGAGCCAGCCCATTCGTGCCGGTGCAAGGTTCTCAAATACTAAGTTACTCCCATACTCCCATACTAAGTTTTCACTACCTCAATCATGTTGTAATACCCCAATAATTTACGCAAAGTAATATTTGTTCAGTAATTCCGTAAACTAGAGTTGCTAACATTATATTATTATTCTGTAATTTAGCTCCAGTATTGGGTAGGGTAGCCAAGTTTTTGGGTGTTATCTTTTAGTACAAAGTTATACTAGTAATGAACTAGTAACTCTTTAAGTACAACATTATATTACTCTGGTGATACTACTCGTAATATTATAAATGGAAAGTTTGTTTGTTTAGATGTCTAAATGTTTGACCATCAATCACACTTGTGTTATTTAGACTATGTATAACTCAAGTCTTAATCTATTTGGATAAACATTTGTGCAGAGGTAGAACCAGGAGAAGGACATAGTACATTTTTAACCGAAGAACTTTCCGAAAATATTACGGGAATCGGAAAAACAGGATAGCGCATCCGAAGTCGCGGGCAGAAATTAATGAATAGATAAAAATCTAGACACAGACAAAAATAGAAATCTTCAACATAAAAAAAATCAGTCGAACTTTGTGCAAAGAAATTGAAAGGTCCTCATCGCTTCAGTACCTCAGGGAGTCAAACTTTCCAACTCTAAAAAAAATATTTGCTTAGAAAACTTCTAGATTTTTCCACAATAGTGTTCAAATTCTTTGTGATTGCGAACCCGATTCCCGTGCGCTCTACTTTCATAGGAATAGGGTAGATGACTAATTTTTATTTTAATATCCGTCTTGTAGATTATTTTAAATTATTAGACAAGTATTTTTTATTTTCTTACGGAAACACACTTTCGAAGGTATATCGATTTGAAATATCGCGTGACGTCACTTCTAGTTACGTTTTATACTTGGAAACAAAACATTTGCTCCCACTCCTATGAATCGGTTTATTAACGTATTGTTATCTTTTATGATAAAATAAAAATATACGTGTCTAATTTTTTTCATTACCTAACTGAAGGACTAAATAGGGATGATGACAGGGTATGAAAATAAAAAATCTATTTAGTCCGTTATAATCAATGAAAAAATATTAGACACGTATCATAATATAATTATATTATTGATGTATCTTCGAAAGTATGTTTCCGTGAGAAAATAAAAAATACGTGTCTAATATTTTAAGATTTTTTATAAGACGAATATTTAAATAAAAAATAGTCATCTAAATAATTGACATCAAAAAAATAAAATAAAAAATTAATGGTACCCAGCATAGTCTCATCGCAAACAACCTCATGGCAACCCTTATGTGGTCGTCAAGTTAAATACGAATTACCTCAGACATTATTTAAGGGAAATTTTAACTATGTTTGCTTACACACGTGTTTCGAGTACCAACTTTGGGGATCCCGTCGTGAGAGGCTGAAGTTCAGTGTTTCATAACTAAACTATGTCGCCGTCGGCCGAACTTCTTAGCCATATCATGCAAATTTAAAGACTAAGGTTATTGAAGGTCGTATTGCCTGTCATCAGAATAGGTTCCCTGAAACTTGCGTAGCTTTTTTTTTAATTATGCCTCTCCGGGATTTCCTTCTGTGTCGTGGGTGCGGTTACCAAAAGTATGAGTTTACATAGACATCACACCCAGACCCAAAACAACAATAATTGAGTGCTGTTGTGTTATGCAACAATTACACTGCAAAATTTCGAATAGATACTGTATCATACGATTTTTTTATTATCTGCCTAACTTTAAACTTAATTTACTCAAAAGTAATAAAATGTTGGCTTTCTGCTTAGCCAGGTCTAATTTGTGGATCACAAAAAAGTTGTTCCGTGCGGGAATTGAAACCGCTACTCTTTGTACGGCAACCGGTTGCCCAGCCACCGCGCCAACTGTACTGGAGCACGTCTGTCCATAAGCAACCTATTCACTCGGGCCTTGAAGACACCTAGAGTAAACCCATCAGGAAACACAGACTTCGGCAAAGAATTCCAACATTCTTGCAGTTTTTCCTTAATAATAGTCAATAACAAAATGAAACATTACATCTGTAAACATTGTACTTCTATTAAAATCTACTTTTCTCGTACAAACATATTTTCACAGCAAAAAAAAAAATGATCTGGCTCAGATTCGTTCCCGTCCAGTTGGTTGCAAGCTTTGCTTTCTGTTGTCATGTCCACACAATGGGCTATCCTGTTTTTTTTTTTTTTTTTTTATACATGACGTTCACAATTTTACATACGGAATCAGGCTGTTAGGTTTTTAGTTCACGCGTAAAAGTAGTGTTTGTATATGCAATAAAGATCAAGAATCAAGAGTGAGACGGATCTTCTGATGGTAAGCAATCGCCGCCGCCCATGGACACCCAAAACACCAAAGGTGTTACAAGTGCGTTGCCGGCCTTTTGGGGGTAAGGAATTTAAGGGTTGTTGGGGAATCGGAAATTGGGAAGGGGGTAATTGGGCCTTCGGTAACCTCATTCACACAACGAAACACAACGCAAGCGTTGTTTCACGTCGGTTTTCTGTGAGGCCGTGGTATCACCCCGGTTGAGCCGGCCCATTTGTGCCGAAGTACGCTCACACATATTCTCATACTATTATCTAAATAGGTAAAACAAATTACAAGCCTTTTGGGTAAAAAAAGAATGAAAATGAGAATAGAAAAATATCAAATCCACTAATTTTACAACGAAAAAGTGTGTTTTAGAATTTCGTATAATTCAAGGCTATAAAGATAAAAGATTAGTTGTGATGTTTTTGAAAAATTAACCCTTTTTTAAACTGAACAAAGTACTTTTTTCAACGTGTCTGTCATCTGTCCGTCAGTGAGAATGAAAACCGTTTTTTGTGTCTTCAAAATGTTGAAAAATAATTTTATTAGATAATGTTTTATTGAACAAGCCGTAGCTCGCGACTTTATTCAAGGTTTTATTGAACAACACCAATCTATAATATAAAAATAAGTCGGGTTTTCTTTCCTGACGCTATAACTCCAGAACGCACGAACCGACGGTTTTGCATTTGTTGAAAAGGTCTTGGACTCCGTGAGGTTTATAGCAAAGAAAATTTAGGAAAAATGTAAGAGAAAAGCAGGAAAGCAGGGAAAATCATTGGTGGCGAAACGGAGTTCGCCAGGTTTCCTAGTTATGTATAAAACTAAACTGTCTCCGACGCTTGCATTTTTTTCCACTTTCGGAAGCAATTAAAACACTGTCTGCCGCTGTCAGATGGTAAGAGAGAAATAAAGACAGAAACATAGTTTATTTGGACTGTTCTGAAAAAACACAGGCAAAACATGAAAATAATTAAAATTAATAAATAAATAATATACACGGCGCAAAAAGGCCGTTGCTCATCTAAAGCTAAAAAATCACATTTGCACTATTAGAAGTACGTTACCATAAAAAATAAACTATTTATTTGTATTGAAACATGCTTAGTTAGAAGATAAATAATCCTTTGCCTACGAAATATAAAATATAGAAAGATTATCCTGATACTCTTAATAAGTTGTTATTTAATTCATATTTCAAAATAAAACATCAATCAAAAACTTCAGCCAAGTTCATGATAATTTATTTTCCTACATTAAAATTAAACTACAAAATCTTAGTTAAGCCCATCAAAGTAACTCGCGCAAAACTCTGCGTACTTAACATTTTCGTTTTCTGTATAATTTATTATGAAAATGATATTTTAGGGTCTGTTTCATATACTTAAGTAAGTTTATATATAAGGTGTTCTAAAATTATCTGCCACGGGTTTAATGGGAGGTAGTATTGTGTTTGAAGATTACAGTAGTGAAAAATGTCGTACTCTGGGCAGGTTAATTCATTTTGAGTACATAAAGAAGTTAAATAAATATAGATTCTACTCTGCATAAAGAGATAAACAAATACGCACAATGCGTCGATGATGACAAAGCGACAGAGACTGTGAAAGAGACTCTTTCATAACAAACTCATACGTACTTTTTATGTATGAATAAAAAAGATACTCATAATCGATAATGTTTATTTACTATTGTAATTTTCGAACACAACACTACCTCCTATTAAAGCCGTAGCAAAATAGATATTTTAAAGCTCCTTATAATATAAGTCTTTCTATGTATTTCTTTTTTATTTTATGGGTTTTCGAACAAGCGAAAGGCTTGTAACTATGTTTCCGAATAATACAATTTTAACTTCATAAATTGTTTATCTTGTAGTTTTTTTTTTTAATATAAAGCAGCAAAGGTTTTTTGGTATTTTTCTCTCGAGTTACCTTGCTTTACATTTACATTTTATGCTATAACCTTAAAATTGGAATAAATATCGCTGCAGATAAAGAAAACATAAAAATTTTATTCTGGAAACTTTAAATTTCAAGCCATAGCGTAATACAGCCAACGCAACACAAACATCAACTGACAAATTAACAAATAGTTGTTATTTTTTCAAACTTGGCTGGCGCTCTGCCATACATCCTAACGGTATTAAGACATGAAAATTAGCATTCTTTGTACATTACAATCGTAGCATTTTGTTGGTAAATTTGACTTACAATTTTATACTGGCGAAGTGCCAAGTAGAGGGTAAGAAGAGTCCAATTTCAACTACTTTTAGGTGTTTTTATTTGATACGGTACTGTGACTCTCTTGGTTTATAGTCGTAGTTAAATTGTGCTATTAAAAGTCGAGTCACAAGTTGTTTGTTTATCACGATGCTTAGTCAACAGCTATCCAGGCTTGTGTTGTTGATTTTCTTAACAAAATTGGTGTGTATTTTTAGAACGTAAGACTTGGTCTTTTCCAAGGTTTGTTTGTAAATGTTGAGTATTTTTATACTGTAGTATTTGAGACTATCCTGTACCTTGATGAGTGTGCTAGACTAGCAGTTTTACTTATTTATGCCATAACATCAAATTTAATGGTGTCGTATTGGCCCGGAGGTTTAAGATTCCGCTTTTCATGTATGAGTGCGGTTCCACTACCAATGGTAAGAACTAATGTAACTTTTTCTGAGTTATATGTACTTTCTAAGATTATTTAGACACCACTGACAAAAGGTGAAGGAAAACATCGTAAGGAAACCTGGGCTTATAATTTCTAGTTATAAGTTTGAAATCGCCAATGGGCATTGAGCAAGGTAGTTGATAATTATATAATCGTTGATCAAATATAATATTATGTACCTGATAGTCTGTATGATCCAGAAATTGTATCATGTGTGTGTGAACTTGTATGTTTGTAAACGCACCCACGACACAGGAGAAAATCCTAGTGTGGAACAACGTGTAAAAAACCACATTGATAGGTCAAACATGTGTAATCATTACAAATGGTTCTCAAAACGAAACCACACCAATATCATCCACAGCTTCGTCAAATCAAATCACACACGTGATAAGTTTGTGCCAACTAGCCTACAACGCCCTCTAGTGGCGAAGTTCAATATTTGGAAACAAATTCGTTTCGCGATAGAGTTTGACTGTTTGATTGGTCCAATACTTTTATAGCAACTTTGGGAGCTGTTCTGTGTGGCTATTAGAATAGCGAATTTAACGTTAAATATAATTACCTACATGAAATAGGTTATGAGGTTAGATAGGGTGCTATTGAGGTTACATATTTTGAGGTTTTTTTCTTTAATTATTATCCAGTAGGTAATAACTTTGGGTCCTAAACACATACTTAAAGTACTTATAACCAATATCATTCACGTTAAAGTGTTCAAATTTTTCACGTGGGCGACCTATGCTTTGTCAAGATTGATACGGTTTGACGGGAGTGACACAATCTTATAGAAGAACCTAAGTGTGCGAGAACCATTCCTCGGCACGAATGGGCCGGCTCGACCGAAGTGATACCGCGGCCTCATGGAAAACCGACGTGAAGTAACCTTTGCGTTGTGTTTCGTTGTATGAGTGAGGTTACCGGAGGCCCAATTATCACCCTTCCCAATCTTCCCTATCCCCGAATATCCCCGATACAATCCTTAAATTTCTAACCCCGAAAAGGCTGGGAACGCATTTGTAACGCATCTGGTGTTTCGAGTGCTATCTTTATTTAACACCCCAAAATATTATCATTCACATTATACTTTCAACACTGATGACTTGAACATACATCAAATTTTTGCCAATAAAACGCTTGTTTCAAGGCCCCAACCAAACAAAACATCCCGGGATGTATTGCAAACTGCTTTTTTGTATCGTTACCCTCTATTGACACTTATACTAACTCGTTTATTTGTTTGGAATTACTTTTTTTTCAATCTTTCGCAAAGATTTACAACTTATATGAAGTTTACTTCATGACTTTGGGCAGAATAAAGTCAAATCGATAATGTATTATGTAAATATAAATCGATTATATTATATCTATGAAAAGAAGAAAGAAATTATACATATTTCAGTCTGTATATTTAATATTAGTCTAGATTGATAAATCAAGTTTAAAGTGCTATGCTACATTGCTGTGTTTTCCAATCTTCGATTCTCCAACAACCCTTAGATTCCTAACCCCCCAAAAGGCTGGCATCACACTTGCAACGCCTCTGGTGTTTTGGGTGCTCACAGGCGGCGGCGATTACTTACGATCAGGTGATCTCCTAAGGTATCAGGTCAATCCGCAGCTAATTTACCGGCTGCAGCTTTTCTAAAAAGAAGTTGATTGTAGTAGTGTAAAAAAATCAGGTTTATCACAAATTGTTGCTGTTCCATCTTGCTATGGTAACAAAAGTTTGGTACAAAACCGTGACAATTGTATGTAAGCCATACAATATCTCAAAACAAAATAAAACAACATCAAACATCTTATAGAAATGCATCACAAGCAAACGAACTTCAACATCTTACAAAACTAACTCGCTACATAGTTATAAAAGTATGGCTACCTACACAAGTAGCGTAGCACTCAATATTTCCTACCCTAGCGAGGAGGAAACTGAAAATATTTCTCTATCAATTTTCCTAAAGTAAAGGATTGCGAACGATACAAAGTTTGTGAAGTATTATCGAACAAATATGTTCGGGTTGAGAGCTGTTACTTCGCATGAGAAATGAGTTCGCGATCAACTCTGTATACGTACTTTTTGGTTCGAGTTTTCAGATCATTTTTCTTCATACTTTTTTATTTGTCGTGGTGACGGTTTTAATCGGATGAATTTTATTGAGGAATTGATTTTTTAGGGTATAAGCCGGTAAACAAGCAGACGAATCTCCTGATGGTAAACAATCGTCGCCGCCCATTGACACCCGAAATACCGAAGGCGTTACAAGTGCGCTCACGTAGCAAATCTTGTGAAAAGCACAAGTGTGCTTTGTAACCAGAGATGTTATATGCTACGTTGCTGTGGATGCGTTTGGTTTCCATCAATCATACTCTTTGGTACACATGCACTTGTGGTAACGAAGTCTTTTTATATGGAAAGATGCGTGCTATCAATGTGCACAGCTATATAGCCTAGTACCAGTGGAAACGGTCACACTGTAAATCTTCACAGTTTAGGTATTACTTCTTCGTAACTGAGCTGCATAGCACATCTATGGTGGAAAAGCATCCCAAGGTTTTCTAAAAACAACAACAACCGTCAACATGGCTCTCAGTTCCGTGTCAAGCAATATTCAAAACTCGCATTCAAAGCATAAAGTTAAATTTTGTTTACCAAATGCAAGTCTTACAAACATCAAAAGATAGACAATAATCATCACACATTACCATACCGAAATGAGACAATCTTTGCTAAAGAAAAACACAGGTAGCATTAAAATAATGTATTTTTCATGACAATCTTTAGTACGCGAAGGAATTAAGAAGTTGAAATTTATTCATAGGGAACAATTCCGCTTAATCCAACTAGGCGCTTAATTAAATTGTTCTTGAAGAATAATCTCATCCCTCATATGATGTTTGTCTTGCATCCATGGAGATGATTTAGTCGAATGAAAAATAATATAATAATACATTAGTGTTAAGCTATTAAAAGGGGTTCTGTTTTATGTAAATCTACCAAATACCTAGTACTTGCACGAGAAGCAAAATAAATAGTAAATGATAAATGATATTTATTTTGCAAATGGCAATGTTATGGCTCTAAAATAACTAGATGAAGCCGGCATTTCCTAACGGACTACTCTGAGAAGAAATGCAGCGAAACAGCTCATAGTCTCTTTTAAAGTCCAGATAAAATCTATTAAAGATGTCGGAGTAATATTATGAAACAATTGTTTACGACGGGAAAGAGTTTAGGCACAGGACTTTCCGAGGTACAGGGGTGACAATACCGCTGAATTGCCTGACTCCGAGCTAATAAGGAATAAAAAAGAATTGAACCCCAGACATGTTGCACAGCAGTCATTCACGCAACAACTGCGCCAACCGAGCAATAAGTTTTTGCTCAAAAATAGTAACGACTGACGACTGACAGACATAGTTCCCATAAAATGTTGCTAACTGGGTCGTCATCAATCGTGGTGCCGCATCAAATATTGAGTTGGTAAAACGGGATCATTCTCAGAGTTCGAACCGTTTGATTTATAGTTTGGTGTTGCTTTTTCGAGAATACGTGTGTCAGAAGGTAAACAGTAAGTCAACTAAAGTGTAGTAATTTTGTGTTAAATATAACGTTGACAATAGGCTAGAAGACACATTTTTGTGGAGGGTAAATCATCTAATGTTTTCTCCCGCCTAGGTTGAGACGAGAGGGAGTGTCAAACTAAAAACCACCTTGTTCCTACTCCTGCTCTTCAATCCGAAGCCCGGTAATCCGCTTGGTAGTCTGGAGCTCCTGGTCGGGAATCAGCCCAGTTCCATCTGTGGTGGCTCTAGAAGACGGGCGCAGAACACGACACGCCGTCCGCACAAGTCTGTGTGGAGTGTCTTCTACGACGCACGACGGCTGGAATCTTAACTGTACCATTTATTTTCATATTTGTTTGAACTGGATTTACTGTTCTCCTCATACATTTGGTAAAGGCTATCAGTTTTGCAACAACCCGTAGATTGACCGAGGTTAACGATCGATGCAGTTCTGTTGTGAGTTACTGAAAGCTGATAACTGCATGGATTGAAAGCCAAACCTACATACATACATACATACATACGTAACCTCATGCCTGTCTCACATGGAGTTAGGCATTGACAATGGAACACCAATTGCTATGAATCTTACATACCTCTCGCTTCATCAGCAGTCTTCAGTCATTTCATACATGCTTGCCGATTAAAGGTGGTTTTAATTTGGCCTTTCTTTAATAAATAGTCAAACCTATTTACAACTTTACAAGTATATACTTATATTGGATTTCTTGTTCGTAGGATTGACTCCTGATAAATTTTGAACAACGTTTTTATTTTGTATCTCAAATCACCAAAAGAATATTACTGTGTCTATTGTTCGGGGATTGATTGAAGATTGGGAAGGGGGATACTCAGACCTCCGGTGACCTCACTCACACAACGAAACACAAATCAAGCGTTGTTACACGCCCACACTTAAAATTGATGAAATTTACTCCCACTGACGACATTTGGTATACAGACAGGGCATGAGCTGACTTGGGTGATAGGATTATCCAACGGAAACCTGGGAAAAGCCACTGGCAGAAGCTAGTGATCTAATAAAAGAGTTTTTAAAGCTACATCAAAATTGTAAAGGTCAACCATGTAGTCTATTCTAACTTTCTTCTAACTACACTATTATAAGAAGAATTCTATTAAAAACTACGGTTTCCGAAGCTCGTCTATTGAAATAATAATACATAGTTATTGTGTATGAAATGGCGAAGAAAACTGCAAATACAGACTATGTACACCTGGGTCAAGTGAGTTAAATAAATACATTTGAATGTATATGTAAAGAAATGAAAACAAATGTTTGTTTGTGTTATGGTCTTGTAATGATACTTCAGTTAATGCATCTTTCATTTAATGAGGTATTTTATGGTACATAATTTTTTTAAACAGGAGATTTTCAGTTTGCCCTGAATCATTGTATATGTATGTATTGTTGTGCACGATTATCTCATGTTTGGCTGAAGCGATTTTAATGCGGTTTTAATTATAATATTTATAATATTTAGGAGAAGGTTTTACGGATATTACTTGGGATATAAAAAAATAAGGCAATTCCCTTTTTAAAAAAAGTTTTATTTAATAAGACAATTTTTTGTGACATATCGTTTGGAAAAATACTGAATCTTGTATTGTAACTCCTGGTATATCGTAGGTTATTCACCTGTCATTAAACTCTGTGTAGTAATTAGTTTGAGTTCTATGGTTTAAGATGTAATATCAACCAATTTAGATAATTAGGTATACGAATGGAATACGTACCTACCTATATTAATTAGGTAATATAATAGTAATTAGATATATGAATAGGAAATACGAATATGTATACGAATTAGTTAGCTGATTTAAAATTATCAATAATTATAATAAGCGCTTACATAATATAAACAGTCTCCCACAAAATCTTTGCCAGAATTCAACCAAAAATAGGACAAAAGCGATTCATTATACAACATTAAAAGACAGTTAATTAAAGAAAATCCATAATTTGTCCCTTTCAGTGGCAAATTACCAAAACGATTTCCATATAACCAAAATTCACGAAAATAAATTACAAATCTGTCAAACGAATCATCTTATCATTTTCTATTAACGTTTTTAATAGCTGTACCCTTAGTACGAGTTTGATTTACGTTTAAAGTAATCAAAACGAGAGCGCGTTCGGTTCTCTGATTGGTTGGTTTAATCGAGCCGGCCAATCAGAGCGCCGCACGCGCTCTCGCTTCTCAGCGTAAAGCAAACTCATACTAAGGGTACTGTACTCCAATATTTCGCAGTTAAAGGGAATTTCTGCTATAAATTATTATACTGAAAGAAGGGTGAAAGGGCTCGTATATTTTGCGGACCATTATTTTAAGTTAAATGTGCTGAGTTGTTAGAATATAAGAGTTTGGAATAAAAATATATAGTTCGACGCCATGTTGGTAAGACGGGTGTTAAACGAACGTGCTGTGAAAATGTTTTATGGTAACTTTTCGTTTTTGATAATAATTTATAGTTTTAAGATTGTGTTGGTAGCTGTATAGGTGGTAGGTAGTTTGACTGTCTAATACAAAGTTTTAGGTATATTATGTATACAACGTGGAGATCACTCATATGATTTAAATGAAATGAAACAAAAGTAGTGCTCGTCCACAAAACCATAATACAACAAAATAACTACAAGTATTACTAGTCTATAGAAGCATAATACAAAAAAATATTTCAACGAAAATAAAAAAAGAAAATTGAAATTTTCAAACTAAATAAATAATTAAATTAATCAAGTATTAAATTCTGTATAAACAGCTCCATGTTCCTTGATCACAGAAGAGCTGTAATGTTGTAGGTTGCCTAGGAATGTCACGGACATCGACAAAGTGACTTGACTAGTTTCGGGCTGCGCTAGGGTCCCATAACTATCAGCACTGAGCACTAGCGTACGCGATATGCTAGTGTCCTATACGTTTTTTTCCAAAAAAAGAAAAGTTATCACCTAATAAGCTATACATCCTAATTAATTTATGCTTGATCAATTCCATTTATTTATTAGTCCCAGTTTGTAATAAAAGACAAGGCCAACACTACGTTACTCTAACTTCAATTCTATTAATGAGAAATACGAAATTCATTAAACTCAATAAAACATCCATGCTTGACTAGGTCAATCGTAGTTTACTAATTGAATTCAAGTACCTAATGATTATTTATTTCGTACCAGCTTTTCACTTACAGCTTCGCCTGCAAAATGTATGTCTAGTAAGCCCCGATTTGGTATAAAAGGTAGACTTTGACCCCTAGTTTTTTCTCTAAAAGCCAGCTTACAATAATTGTGAAGGCAGTTTTCAAAACATTTTAATGTGGCGTCACATGACATATCGACACCAGCAATTTATACTACGCTAACTCAAAAAGCGTACTTTACAGTAGAGGCGTTTAAAGGGAAAAACGTGATAACTTTTACATTAATTAAGATACTTTTTTGAAATTTGGTATGCTTAATATTTAATTTATTAATTGTAATATCTCATATTTATATTTCCTTACTTATTTCTATTTTTTGATTTAGCGCAAGTTAGCCGTATATAAACGTAATTCATCAAAAAAATGTTACATCTTATACACGTCTAACTTATGTTAGCGTAGTGTAATACGGGATAGTCATAGTAGGTCATAGTGCATGATCAATCATCTGATGCATATTTCAATATTTTTAAAAAGAACATGTACTTACTTACAAAAAGAATAGTCCACGTACCATTAAAAAACTAATTAACACGTTAACACATAAATATTTACTATGTAAAAGTCGCTAAGTAGTTCATTTTACAAACGAACAAGTATACACACGAACGCACTAAACTACGCTAACTATGAGTTAGCGCAGTGTTGCACAGATTTTGACCAAAGTGATCCCCGCGCACACTCCGCTAATAATAGTTGGCGTAATATAAATCGAGTGATTTCAAAAAGTACCTTTACTTAGCGTTTTATAAGATTTGTAACTTTCTTATTTTTGCATATTTCTTCTCAATTTTTTTATGACGTATGTAAACCCACATTTTAAGCAACTTGGCATAAAAAAAGTTTTTTCCAAATTTCGAGTTAGCGTAGTATAAATTGCTGGTGTCGATATGACAGATGACAGAAGTCGCACATAGACTATTGACGAGTGACGTCACGTGACGACGACACGACTTGACACATAAAAAAACGGGTGACGTCATAAATCCTACATCGCATATGAAGTATACATGCGAATAAACATGGATAGAAAATCTCAACGAATAACAGTTGGAGAGAAAGCCTACCAGCCACGATCACCTCGCCTGGTCGGAAGATCCTTATTTTCTTAGGGAACTTTATTCACTGTCCCCTAAACGAATAGCATGAAAGTAAATAACAAACAAACAATAAATTCTTTCCTATTTATTACATTAAGAGTGTAGACAAAAATCAATCTTAATTTTCCTATATTAAGGTCGATTTACAAAAAATCGAAGACGAATCTCTGATCTAGTTTGTGTTTTGTTACTTTATTATAAACATTGTGCCTAATGGCCTATTTTCGTAGACAAAAATAAAAGGATTTGTTCATTGTTGTATACTCATTTTGTATTCAGTACCAGACAAAAAAAAAACAAAAGAGTAACAGTTAATTTGGAACTTTATTAATTGGTAGCTAAATAATAATTTTGCTTACGCACTTCAGTATTCAGTATCTATACTGAGTTTAGTCATGGTTTTGCTTGTAAAATTATTATGATACTGTAAAAACATTTGGGTGGTCATAATTAGATCGACTTTTATTAAGACAGACAGATATATAACTTCACGCCTATCTCCCAAAGGGGTAGGCAGAAACAATATAACGCCAATTGCTACGAATCTTACATACATCTTATTTATTAAGACAATATCATAAAAACTTAGTTTTAAGGCAGCAAGATGAAATTGCCAGTTGTGTTGTGAGCCCCATGTATAATCTTCTTATTCTTTCTAGAAGAAAAAAACAGTAAACATTAGGTACAACGTATTTTTAAAACAAGTGCATAACTGTAAGGGATAATGGTCAGTTAACATACAGGAAAAATCTACCTACAGAAACCTAATCGTAAAAATAATGTACTCCAAAACTAAAACTTTTTGATGGGGTGTGAAAGCTTCTCATGGAGTTTTTTATCTAATTTGTAAGGGGAAAAAAGTGTGTCAAACTAACTTACTAGGTAAAAACATCCTTCTTGTTCCGTGTTTTTACGATAACCTATGCGCTGACGCCACCCCCTGTGCTGGACAAACGCCCAATCTGCAGGCGCTCTAAGACCTGACTGCACAGACTTCTAGAGCAGTTACCCAGTGAGGCAGTGATAAACAAACGGACCGCTCTTGTAAATAGATTCAACAGCTTGAAGTAAAGTTAGGAAATTAATTGTTAATGAAAAATAATGTGCAATGAACAGCGCGGGCGGAGAAAAGGCACGATAGCAGTAGACGGGTCGAGCAGTGAGTGTATGCCTGGCGACTGCTTGACAGTAGTGATGAAATAACAACCTCCCGAAACAGTTACAACTACTCGAGCAGTTTGCGTAAGTATCTCAGGAGCTGCGGATTGCCTAGCTGGTTACCGGGGCTCCAGTTCAAAAAGCAAGGCTAGGAACAGGGTGGTTTTTAATCAGTAAGAGTCTGACCTCCTTCTCGCCTGCTGCAAGGTGGGAGAAGACATTGGATAACTTCCCTCCCTCGAAAAAAGCTTGAAGCAGCCGAATCCTGACTGCTTAAAGTAGTCCGTGTATGATGACCCTAATTCTACCATAGATACCCAAAGGGATCAACTACAGTTACTCATCTAAAACTGAATTGACAAACAGACATTTTTATTTTTTTCCATTCAGATGCTTTGTCCCAACGCTATTGTTTGGCAAATTCAAATACCAAGTGTTTTTAGTTTTTATTTGTAATTCGTTAGCGTCAGAAAAAAGTATTGGGTTGCGAAAAATTGTAACAACGTGCTTACAGTTGTATCAAAATAAATAGACAATGGCTTGTTGAAATGTTTTGTGATTTTGTATTTAGCTAGTAGCGGTTTCATTGGTTTGAAATCTAGAAAGTATCTTTAGAGGAACTTGTAAAACGACTAGATAAAAAGTAGTCTCTAAGAAGTGAGTACTCAAATGGTAAAATAATTTTTAGATCAATTTAATAGTTTTGGAACCAGTAAAATAAAATTAATCCTACTATATACATATATGTCACTTTTTATCCTTATATATGAGCCAGGTTTTTTACAGTATAAGCCGGTAAACGAGCCGACGTATCACCTAAGTACGCAATCGCCATCGCCTATGGACACCCGAAACATCAGCGGCGTTACAAGTGCGTTACGGCATTTTCGGGGGTTAGGAATTTAAGGTTTGTTGGGGACGCGAGCATTGGGAAGATTAGACCTCCAGTAACCTCACACGCAAAGAAACAAGGCAAACGTTGTTTTACGTCGATTTTCTTTGAAGCCGTGGCATCATTTCGGTCGAGCTGGCACATTCGTGCCACAGCATGGCTCTCCCACTGTCTTTGAAATAAACTACAGACAGAAAACTACTAAATTAATTAAACAGTTTAAATTAAAACGAAATAAATAATAATCCTATCGAGATGTGAAAGTATAAATTAATCGAAGACATTTTGAAGCAAATTCAAAAAGTATTTTATCCATCCACACAATTCCAATTTCCCCTAAGCATTTCATCTCAGTGACTGGCGGACCACACCGCCGTGTATGCAAATAAGATTCCAACTAACTCTTGCAACTGATATTTGCATAATCACCGGATGAAATGTAAATATTCGTCCGGCATTTTGCCTCTTTATATTTTTTTATAAGATATCCTTTTGTATGCAACTTAGTGATGTTTCTTTGCCTTTTATAAAAGTCTTTAATATTTATTTATTTTTGCTTATACGGATTTTGTCCAATAATTAAAAAAAACTATTTCGCAGTTTCTGTTATGAGCAAAAAGCGCCAATGATTTTTCTAATTAAAATTATTAGTAGTAATAGGGTATTTCGTGGTAATAGTTCGAAGTCTAACACAAATAATGCTTATATTTTACAATCACATGACCAAAAAAGCAGAACCTTTGAGAATATTTTTAGCACAAGTATGTATGTATTTGTTGCAATCGAGGATAGAATTGGAACACTAGCGTCCATGGTGCTCGACGGAGTCAAGGATTCATCGGCTGAGCTGTGTGTTGATCAATTCCCGTGCAGCAGCAGACCAGTGCGGTCAAATACTGAACCGTCGCGTGTTTCAACTGTGTACCTAGTCTGTGACCTGATAATTTTAAATTGAATTTGATATTGTAACTTAATCATAATTATCTTTGATATACTTTGTTAACCATATTTGCACTTGACCTCTGAGCTTGTTTCGGCATATCTTTTCAGAATCGTCGGTAGGAAAGGCCGGCCCCATCAGTGGTTTAATTAAAGTAACAGTGCAATGTGTAGAAATAAACAATTTTACTGCTATATACGTCACATTGCCCACATGTATTGTATTCCTGATGAAAGTGAGATATCTCCTATCTCCAACATATTTATAACGCATTTCTTTCCACATAACCAATTGAGTCACCCAGCGGCTCCCATTAGCAGCACGTAGACGAGCTTATTACATTTGTTCTATCGATCTCTCCCGATGCTATTTCGTTCACGTGCCAACTAAATCTATTAAGTTCCCATCATGTACGGAACATGCCTTGAACTTCAATGTTTTACTGGTCTAAGTAGAAAAAAATATCTAGGTATTGAGAAATTATGAGACGTAATGTTCGGTTTTCATATAGGCCTGTTATATAGCGAGTAAGGTAGGTAGAGGGGTTCACATATAAATTGTAACCGACTACACATCATAACTATGCTTAAGTTATATCAACTCCGTGGCGTGGTGGCCCAGAGGTTTAAGCGGCCTGCTTCTCATGCATCATTACCCTCTAACCTAGTTATTACTTACTAACCAGTGAAGGAAAACATCGTTATATAACCTGGGCTTATAATTTCTAATTTGAATAAGATTGAAATCGCTAAATCGTATTGAGCAAGCGTTGTGATTAATGCTCATATCTTCTCTGTGTGAGAAAAGGCCTTTGGTCGCAGGGGCCACTAACAGGCTCTCAATGTATGTTTCCACCGACACTAAGCTATGTAGCTGTGCGAAGAAGATGCGCAGCTCGAGTATTATATAAAAAACATAGCTAAGCGTAGTCCATTTCCGCCAATGCTAAGCCGTGTACCGATAAATAATATGATTGATAGAAGCCACAGCAATATAGCATATCTCTGGCGAATAAACACTCTAATCGCCGTATAATAAGCGTACTAAACACCAGACGTTACCATAACCTCAGTAATACGATTGACAAGCGACACTCTTCACAGAAGACTTAGAAATAAATTTACCGACACAGCACATAAATTGCTGGTCCCATCCATCAATTAGATCGAGCTAAGCATGCATTATATTGGCAAGTGTAGAGTTAGGAAGAGTGAAGAGGTGGTACAAATAAAATTTTATTTTAAAGAAAAAGGGAACCGCCTTCAACATTTCAAGTGCATTTTCTGAAGCAAGCATTGTCAGAAGAATAGTATGCTAGCATCCCACATCAAAATCGGTTAAACCAAACGCAAGATATGTGCGCACAAACATACATAGGTACATGACTGCACGGTTGGTGTGGTGGCTGGGCATCCGGTACCGTGAAACGGGTAGCGGGTTCGATGCCCGCACGAAGTAAATTTTAGTGTGATGCACAAATTATTGTTTTAGGTCTTGGTGTCATGGTGTATGCGAAATTGTATGTTTGTAAAAGCACCAACGAGACAGGAGAAAATCCAAGTATGGGGAAACGTTTTTAAAAAAGAAAAACATGTCATATCTGACCCAAAACCTATTGCTCAGCAGTTGCACTTGCGACCACTATATCAACAACAGGGAATCATATTACATTATTCTCATTTATTAATTCACACATACTTATTAATTCAATGTCCACAAATCCTATACGTTCCTAGTACAAGTGGTTGTCCCAAAGCAAAACATAATTAATTTAAGCCTAAGTTAGGCGCACATAATACTAACATCTAGGTTTCGTACTAAAAGGCCTTTTCAGAGAATTAGTGTCTAAGTTTGTAGCTGTCTGGTCGTGTGGTTGTTAGTGCTTTTGGTGAAGGTCTTGGATTCAATTTCTGGATAGGGAAAAGTGCATAAATTTTAATTATTAGTATTTTTTTTGTGATTTTTAAAAACATGTCAAATAATTATTATCAAATTGTTTTTTTTACTACGACGTTGGTAGAAACGCTCAGAACCCACCTGATGGTAATGCGTCACGTAATTTAGTGCAATGTACAATGTACATCCACTTTTCACCATTTGTGTTATAAGTCCCATGTAATGGGGGTGAGCCTTATTGCCTGAGTGAGAAATTTTCGAAAACCCAAAGAGAGCCCAGTAATACTTTACCCGACCCGGGAATGGAACTCGCGACCCTTCGCCCAGCAGTCCCACTTGCAACTACTCGACAAACGATGCAATGCAGTCATATTAGTTTTACCTATAAATTACATCACAAATTAAAAAATCCACTCAAAAACATTTGGCCCCTGTATCGCTTCGTAACCCACGCAGTATAGCAGCGATGACATAAATTGTCCTGTTATCGCTTTCCGGCCCACTTGACGGCAAGCGCGATCGTTACCCGAACAATTGCGGTTCTACTGAAACGTTAGTGGCAATTTTATTGCAACCGAACTATAGACGACTGTTTGTTAAACGTTCGTAATGTTTTAGACATGGGATTATTATTTGATTGTAATTAATGTCCTGTTACGTAACATTAAATCAAAGTCAAAGTCAAAGCATTTATTTCAATTAATCCTAAATTAGACACTTTTGAAACGTCAAATTGAATTGTCCGTCAATCTGTCTGTCAGTGAAGCTAGATGCTCATTCCAAAGTGTAACTTCGAATGGTGAAGAATGAGCAAGAAACTTCATAAAGCTATAAGTATATACATAAAGCTATTTTCCTTGTAAGGATAGGTTCTGGAGCTGACCGGGCTACCTAGCGGGTTTACCAGGGTTCCGGCTCGAAAAGCAGGAGTAGGAACGGAGTGGTTTTTAGTCAGTAAGAGTCTGTCACTCCCTTTCGCCTCGCCTAAGGCGAGAGACACAACAGGATGATTTTCCTCATTAAAAAAAGTAGTAGAGATAGGTAGCATTATTAAAAATATCGATCTACTTTTAACAGTGGTATTGTGAGTTCCAAGTAATACTGAGCACAATTTAAAACTGTTTCTGATAATTCAGAATCCTCGTTTCTGAAGAAGCAAAATTTAAATGGATGGCATGTTAATTTCCAAGTATCGTCACGCCTTTATCCCCTAAGGGGTAGAAGGTAGAGGTGCACAATTGCACATTATGGCACATAATGCCGCTATACAATGTACACCTACTTTTCACAATTTATGTTGTAAGTCCCATGTAATAATTAGGTGGTGAGCCTATTGCCATATACCGGGCACATTTCCAGACTTCATGCTACTACTGAGAATTTTTTGAAAAATAGTAGAAACCGAGTAATACTTCGCCCGACCCGGGAATCGAACCTGATACCCCTTGCACTCGACCAACGAAGCAGTCCTTACCTTTTACTACCCTCGTGAACATTGTAGTAGTAAAATTATACATCAATATAAAAGACTCAAAGGACCACGTTATATCAATTAGGTATTTTGAGTCGATTTACACTAATAGTAGAGTAAGTATTCTGTTTTTAATTTACCTGATTGTTAAACAGATAATGTATTTAATGGGGGTATTTTTAAGGTCGAGTTTCCTTCAGTTGCAAAACTCCAAAACGTTGCAGCTTTAGTTAGCCTTTTGAACATCTACAATGGGTCCATAGATCTCGCTATCACAAGCGGGGTCGACAGTTTTATGTACCCTCTGAGGCACGGGAAACTAAACACACGATATTACAACCTATTCTCTCGAAAAGCCAAACAGAATAAAACTCATAGAACATTGAATCTTGATTTTGTGAACTGTTATTCAATTACAATGTTATACCGAGACTTTCTCGGAGCTGCGGACTGCCTAGCGGGTTACCGGGGCTCCGGTTCGAAGGCAGACGTAGGTACGGGATGGTTTTTAGTAAATAAGAGTCTGACGCTCCTTCTCAAGTAAGCATTACCCATGGACAGCCGTAAAGGCAGAGAAAGACAGTGAGAGTAAGAGTGAGAGTGAGAATGCGAGTGAGAGTGAGAGTAAGAGTGAGAGTGAGAGTGAGAGGTGAAAGTGCGAGTGTGAGAGAGAGAGTGAGAGGTGAAAGTGCGAGTGTGAGAGAGAGTGAGAGTGAGAGTGGGAGTGAGAGTGAGTGAGAGTGAGAGTGAGAGTGAGAGTGAGAGTGAGAGTGAGAGTGAGAGTGAGAGTGAGAGAGAGAGTGAGAGTGAGAGTGAGAGTGAGAGTGAGAGTGAGAGTGAGAGTGAGAGTGAGAGTGAGAGTGAGAGTGAGAGTGAGAGTGAGAGTGAGAGTGAGAGTGAGAGTGAGAGTGAGAGTGAGAGTGAGAGTGAGAGTGAGTGAGAGTGAGTAGAATAATTTAAATACGTACCCAATGTACGTATTTTTTATTTTCTTACTTTCGAAGATACAAGAGAGATAAGATACATAATTATATTGATTTGAAATATCACGTGATGTGACTTTTATTTCCGTTTTGTACGTAGAAATGACTTATTTTCTGCCACTCCTAAACTTTGATTCGTTGTATCTAAGTATTGTAGTTGTATCTACCTTTTTATACCCCGTCACCTTCTCTTTAATAAACAAAAATTGATAAAAACAGCAAGAACAACTAATACTACAACATAGTTACCTAATAACAAAATACTTATCCTAATAAAAGATCAACCTGTACCAATCTCAAAACATTCATTATACATTTTTACGACGCTGTATAAAAGTGTCATTACTTTGTCTCAATCAAATCGGATTGAATGAGATAATTTTTACGCCAATTTTATTACTTAGTACCGTAATATCTGGTACCTAGGTTTATTTTACCTTGAAACGCAATTTTGGTAATAGAAGTATTGAATTAAAATCTTTTTTTAGAAGGGTTATGGATAGCGGATGCCAACTGCTGTGTAATTGCTCATGGGGTTATTGAGCAGACAGATTATCTGATGGAAAGAATTATGAAATGGTTTGGGCCAATCATAGATATTTGCAACAGCAGAGTAATAGAAATCAACATTATCATCAACAGTCTGTAAGTGACCACTTTTGACCAAAGTCTCTTCTCACATTGAAAAGTTTGAGCATTACAACATTATTATAATCACCACGCTTGCTCAATGCGGGTTGGCGATTTCAAACTTATAGTTAGAAATTATAAGCCCAGGTTCCTCACGATGTTTTCCTTTACTGTTTGTCAGTAGTGTCTAAATAATCTTAGAACGCACATATAACTCGGAAAAAGTCATACTGATACTTACTGTTGGTAGGTTTCGAACACGCACTCTCATACATGAGAAGCAGGCGTGTTACACCTCTGGGCCAATTAGAAATAAAATTAAGTAAAACAAATTAAAGATGTCAATTAATTAGAAATCGGTTTCTACGAAGAAACACATAAGTTTCGTAAATTACACACCTTTTGTTTAAAATGATTTTAGTCTGAAGTCAGCGTTTTAACATTAATTATTATTATATCAAGACTTTGTACCGACTACAAAATCAAGGCAAATGTATTTTTAACTAGAAAAAGCAGCCAGTTTTCTGTGTAATAAAACCAGAAAGAAAATCTAATTTTATTCATGTTAAAATTAGCATAAAATGTAGAGATGCATTTTTCCCACGGATGCGTTAGAGGTGGTGAATAAATGAGTAGCGAGATTTTAACACAGTGTCATTAGCCTCGTTTTAATGTGGGCTACTGAATTAGTTTAGTGGTCCAAAATACTGACGACTGTACGAATGCACGGTCCGTAGTACCGTCACGCATTTTATCCCTGAAGAGGTAGGCAGAGGTGCACATTACGACACGTAATGCCACTATAATTGTACAACTTACGTACTTATAATAGTGCTAATAAGTCTCATGTAATGGGCATGAGCTTACAGCTTTATACTGGGCACAATTCCAGACTTCGTGCTACTACTCAGAAACCGAAAAAAAAAACCAATAATACTTTGCCCAACCCAGTAATCGAAACTGAGACCCCTTGTACGGCAGTCGCAGTTTCGACCACTCGATCAACGACGTTATCAATAACATAATTATTGGTAATTAAAAAAGAAAACAATTCAAAACTAACAACAATAAATAGTATTGGGGATGTCACAACACATCTATTACCCAAAATCATGAAACGTACAATACAAGTACAAATGCGACCCTAAGCCGAAGCAACAAAACATTTACTCACTAAACTCAGTAATACATCATAAAGGGCCAAACACAATTACGTCGCAGACACTCTACGAAATAGGTAAAGTCCAAAATGTCCTTCATACGTGTTGAAAATTAGACAGTGTGGCGGTAACCGCAGCGCAAATTACAACTGGCCGCAGGTTTCGGAGTGTGGAGAACACTTCGCTCAGTTGCTTTGGTATTGTAAAATGTTGACCGTTTCATTTTAACATAGCTTGGCTGTTAGTAATTTATAAAGATTTTTATGCTTTCGGTTTAAGGGTACTGTTTAAGAGTATTATATTAAGAAGAATATTAAAACACAGATGTTTAACAAAGCTGTTTTAGTGATCCTTTTAGCCTAAAAATGTAAACTCAGTGATTATATTTCTTAATTGTGATATATCTTAAAAAACGTTGTATATGATGTTGTAAAAGATATGCCCCGGGTGAGGATCGAACTCACGACCTTAAGATTATGAGACTTACGCGCTGCCTACTGCGCCACCGAGGCTTATGACAACAGATTTAAAAATGGTTACCTTTAGGTACTGACAACAACAATTTGTGACACATTGCACGGCAGCCAGTTGCCCAGCCACCGCATCAACTGTTACATCAACGGTTAATTTAACACTGTTGTCCGAATTCTGTCAAAAGTAATCCCTTGGCAGGCAAAAGCTGGCTCTTACCAGGTAAGGGCCTTTCACCAAGAGTTTTCACGAGGGTGCATATCTACTACATAAAAATAAACAAGTCGGGTTTACCTTCCTGACGCTATAACTCCAGAACGCACGAACCGATTTCCACGGTTTTGCATTCGTTGGAAAGGTCTTGGGCTCAGTGAAGTTTATAGCAAAGAAAATATCAGAAAAAAAATTAAAGACAAAAGCAGGAAAACGGAAAATTATTTTTCACATACAGCGCCATCTCTTATACAAAAATAAGCGAAGCTTGTCTGTCTGTCTGTCTGTCTGAATCTAAAAAAAAGAAACGAAACGGACCCGGCGAACTCGCCGGGTTTGCTAGTATGTCTATACATTCTACTTAACTACACAACCCTAATCTATAAATCAACTATAGCTAATTTAGGCAATATACATGTGATTGAAGATCTAATTACCCAGACACTGGACTCTGTTGAAATTCCACGAAATTGTTACCTTTGTTTGTGCAGCTGGGATATTATATATACATATATCTATATATAAATAGTAATGTATACATATTGTGTGGCCCGGTATATGGCAATAGGTTCACCCCCTACTACATAGGACTTATAACTCAAATGGTGAAAAGTGGATGTACATTGTATAGCGGCATTACGTGCTGTAATGTGCACCTCCGCCTACCCCTACGGGGATAAAAGGCGTGAGGTTGAAAACAAAATGTAAACATAATAACAATATTGTATTATAACATTCGTAAAAAATACTATTTATTTATTAATTTATTGCACAATGTAAATACATAGAGGCATTATACACTACTTTAGTAAATGAGCTTGTTAGGGCGAAGCAATTTGTCTAGTAACTAAATAATTATCTAATTTAGTTATTACATATTAAACTAATTGCTAACTTACTTACTATTATAATTTAACCTACTTACTATTATAATTAGAATTTACTTATTATCAAATTCTCTTTTCTGTATTATATTATGTTTTAGACATTATAATTATATTATTAATATTATACATTACACATTTTATGTATAAAACTAGTAATTTAAAGTATAAACATAATTAAAATTAAAATAAAATCATCTGAAGTTATTTTTTTTTTATGTTACACATGTTTTTATTTAATTAAGTATTATTTTTCAGCATACTCACGCAACTGTTTGACGAGGATCTCGACTAGTTTCAAGTCATTCCAGTGGTTCATGAAATAATCTTGGCTTCATTGATCTCCGTATGATACGAAAATAAGAAAGCCCTTTCCACATGAAACCAACCTAGAAAAGGTCCCGAAATATGTTCAAAATGGTATTGAATTTTATCACCACGCAATAAAAGCTATATTCCTCTGCGTTTTACGTTCAATAAATATATTTGACACTAGGGGTGTAATAACTATAGTAGAAATTATTCCTAGCCAATTGTGTGCTGAAGTTTGTGTTATTGCTTTACTCTGTTTTGTGATTTATCGTGTAAATAATGTGGATCTACAATTTGATCTTGGACATGCAATTAAATGGAGATAAATTAGTTGGAGATTACGTTTTAGAGATAGATGTGTTACGGGAGCTAGAGACGATTTATGTTACAACGTCTAGGGCGGAGATACCTGGATGAAAATTAAGGGAAATGCTACTTGAGGCAAAATTAAATATTACAGTATTTTTATAAAATTCGATAAAAAATAATTTAAAAATGTATCGTCGTCACACGTTACCCCAAAGGCATAAATGCACATTACGGCACTTAATGCCCGTACACAATGTACTTTACAGCATTTGTGTTAGAAGTTCCATTTCATAGGGTGCAAACCTATTGTCCTATACCAATTCTAGACTCCGTGCTACTACTTAGAAATTTACCAAAAACGGAAACAAACCCAGCAAGACTGTAGGCAGTAATGTTTTTGTTTACTGAGACGGTAACGCTTACATCCGATCCGGTAAAAGGAATTACAACCGACCTGAATTTTACCTACATTTACCGTAAGAGAGGAGATATAACCTAAGAATTTCTAACCCTCCAAAAAAACATTTCGCTATAAATAAGGTGTGCTAAAATTATCTGCCACGGCTTTTATGGGAGGTAGTGTTGTGTTCGAAGATTACAATAGTGAAGAAATTTTGTACATCGCACCAGTAATTAAATTTGAAAACGTAAAGAAGTTAAAATAAATTTTTACTGTACTCTGCATAACGTGATTCACAAATACGCACGATGCATCGCTGTCACTGAAAACAATTGCTATCGATAAAGTAACTTGGAAGTAGGTAATAATAAAATGGGTTTTAAAGTGTCCTAGCACTTTAAAGACTTAAATCTCAACGTCATGGTGGCCCAGAGGTTTAAGACTAGTACCTGCTTTTCATGCATGCGAGTTTGGGTTCGTAACTTCTCGAAACGAGAACGGCTTAGTACCAATGTGCTTTTTTCCAAGTTATATGTACTTTTTAAGATTATTTAGACACCCCAGACAAACGGTAAAGGGAAACGTACTGGATTTACAATTTCTGATTATAAGTTTGAAATTGCCAACCCGCATTGTGCAAGCGTGTCGATTAATGCTCAAACCTTCTCCGCACGAGACAAGCCCTTTGGTCAGTAATGGCCTCTTAAAAGCTGTCGAAGGCTTTGGTCATCTTTTTTGCCTGTTGATGTGATGAGAAAGGCCTTTATAACATAACTAACCTCCCAAATCTACACCAAAACCACACATCAACGATAGAATCGAAATTCCATACCCACTTTTGACCACAGAAAAGCAACTAGTTGCCTGAAACAGGCCATTGTACCCCGTTCAAACACTAAACATTGACTGGCCACTACCATTCAAGTCCTGCTATACCAGACCTTTGTTTAGCAATTCACCTGGATAAATGGTCACATAGGTAATTGGGTACAAGTTCTATGTATGTACATAGGGTTATGTATCAAGCTAAACAAAACCAGTGTAAGCTGACCTTCGAATGTACGGAAAGATTATACAATCATATAGCGCTATAATATATCAAGCTAAACTAAAACCAGTATAAGCTGGCCTTCTAAAATGGTTTACTATAGATGCGTAGTCATGTGTAGGTACTGCAAATGGAGCTTTAGTGTTATGTGGTAAAGTCTTTTTTTCGTTGACATGGGAATTAGGCTGGGTTTTCCGTTGATGTTGTAAAATAGAGTTTTGTGTGGGAGTAAGGTTGGAAAAGCACCCTAATGATGATGGTTTAATAGATGTAGGAAAAAGGAAGGCGTGGGTAGATGTATAAAGAAAACTAATGTATATTGAAAAATAGGGATTATATTGACGAATAGCTCGTCAATATATTATATTTTTCAAGATACTTGTAACCATGATGTTGTTCCTATATAATAGTAACTATAATAATTATTTATTATGTCTTCTTTTGTGAACAAAATAGATTTCTGAAATAATGTTGTACTTGCTTGCTTTTGAATACCGCATCAAAATCGGTTCGGCCAAACGCGAGAAAATTGCGCACAAATTAATCTTATTGATAATAAATATCTATTGTTATCTTGTATGACAAAAAAAAAATCATGTCATATATTTTTTCATTACCTAACTGACGGACTGAATAGATTTTTTATTTTCATACCCTGTCATTAATGTCTGACATTTATGTCAGTATTAATGTCGTACTCAATTCGTGCCTAAACATTTTCAAGCCTCAATTTTCCCATATAAGCCTAAATGTCGGTCTATTTTAGTGAGGACTTATGGCTGTATTGAAAGCAGACAAGAGGTTTAATGTGCGGTTTCGAATAAGGCTATGCAAAACCAGTATATATGAACTGTTGAATATGCGTAAAGGTAAATAGAAGCCATAGAAAGCTAGTTTGCTTTCTATAGTTAGAATTGAAGTATACCAGTAGATTGGTTTGTTCCTGAGCCCACAAAATACTAGTCATGAAATTTTGGACTCTATAGAGGCCTTTGTTCATACTGTTTCTAAAATTAAGCCTCAAATTCTGTGTGTTGTGTGGGACCTGTATTTCTTTGAAGTTGTATTGAGGTACAAATTTGTATAGGCGGTGAAATATTAGAACCGAACCTACAGAAACAGATTTTATTTATAACTTGCTTCTGCCAGTGGCTTCGCCGGCATTCCCGTGGAATAAAATGTATATCACCAAAATTCATCAAAATCCTCTTTTAAAATACTTAATAATATAAAAAAGATCATTTCAAAATATAAAAAGCAATAACCCACTAATAATGAGAGAAATCCAAAGCTACGGCGGTCAGGGCTCATGACAGAGGAATTACCGGACAATACGAAATACCATTATTGAATTGTTTCCCATATATTTTTTATGATACCCCATTTATCTGTTGCATTAAGTCGTCGCAACGACGCGCAATGGACAAATGGGAGCTAGCTCTAAATATAGTACTTATAAAAAATATATGTTTTTGAAATCTTTATCATACCTACTTCGCCCAACTCAAAAGAGCAAAAACCTCATCAATACCAACTATAATTGTATAACCTATCAATTTTAAACTTCTCTAAGACAACAGACGCCTCAACTAACACCTTTGACAGTTGACGTGAACTAGTAAATTAATCTCTTCAACATAATCCATTTAACTCCTATCAAAGGATTTAACTGATGCAGCCAAACCTGAGTTAATTATCCTAGTTAAATGAGGATTAACTATAATATTGCTAATGGTGTAAAGTTAATCGGTTAATTAGTGGTTAATGAAAGAAGATGGGAGGAAGAGTTGTTGTAATTATGTGCGATTAGCCTTTAAATGGCATCTGCTAAAATGATTAACTTTTTGAGTGGTTGGATGAAAATTGACAGATTTATGAGTGGAATTCTTTGCCAGAGTTTGTATTTCCTGATGGGTATTACCTGAGTGTCTCTTAGAACCGAGTGAATAGGTTGCTTATATGGGCAGACGTGCTCCATCGTAGGCCGCATCATCACTTACCATCAGGCGAGATAGCGGCCAAACGTTGACCCATCAAATATAAAAAAGAAATAATGGATGGTTGTTTTTATAGATATGAGATCAACATTTAAAATCAAGCGACAGTCATACGTTTTAATTTTTATTATAATAATGTCTACGAAAGTTAATTACAAATTTTCTAGAAAATATTACCTTTTTAAAGAAGGAAAAATCATACTCCTGCTCTTCGAGCTAGAGTTCCAATGACCTGCTAGGTTTTCCGCGGCAGAAAAAAAATATTTTTAAGGTAAAACAAACAATAAAAGAAAAACATTGAACTACACACACAAACTTCCAAAAACCACAGTATGCAATTCTCTCCTCATTGTCATACCATTCGTCAAGTATGAAATAGTATTTTCAAGAAATTTCCATTTTAATATTTTGGGAAAGACTGGGAGTGACGCATACGACCTATTCGTAGCACGCCTGGGCGGAGCTCTCCTGTAGAATTCCTTAGGGCCTGTCCATAGAAGCGACGAAATTTGTTTGATTGACTATTAAACCGTTGTGGCTTGCGAAGACTGGGCAAGTAAATATTTAAATCTGCTGTTTTTTTTTATAAATAACTAGCGACACGCCCCAGCCTCACATGGGTGCAATGGTGATATATTATCCACGTATTATACATAAAAACTTTCCTCTTAAATCACTCTATCTATTAAAAAAACCGCATCAAAATCCGTTGCGTAATTTTAAAGATTTACGCATATTTAAGCATACAAGGGGGCATAGGGATAGAGAAAGCGATTTTGTTTTGTACTATGTAATGCAGTATGATAACTATCATGAGACTAGACATGAATTAACTTAAAACAATGGTTTACTCTCATAAATATTCTGAGAAAAGTTCTACTAGTTTCGAGTCACAGAGGGACTCTTCATCGTGGGCAGCGTGAGCAAACGATATTTCTGTGCGACAACAATTTCGTCAGTTTTATTTCAATCAATTAATCTTAGCGTCCCATTCTAATTAATTAATCTAAAATTGAAACAAACAGTTTACGACTAAGACTACGAAATCCACTGAGCCCTTTTCAAGTATCAATAAAATAATCTGTTGATTGAAGATATAGTATGTTGTTTTATTACCATTTAATTGATTGTCCCCAGTTAATTGTGTTTTACAGATTAATTGCAACGCTCTTTCGTTTTATTGTAAGTGCAATTGTAATCACTTAGTATGATTGTAAGTTTGATAATATTATGATTGTACGGTTGCCGCGATGACTGTGCAATTGGGTACCGTGAAACGTTTTGCGGGATTTCACGGAGCAACGCTTTGTGTGATCTACAAATTGTTGTTTCGGGTCTGTGTGGGATATGTATGTGAACTTATATGTTTGTAAACGCACCTACTACACAGCAGAAGATCCTAGCGCGGGGCAACGATTTTTAACAAAAACAAAATTAGTTTATTTTAAAATAACCAATCATTTTACTTAAAAACTGAAAACCAAAAACATAAGTTTAAAATGATGTTTCAATTAAAAAACTAAATAGATACTAATAGAAAAATAAAAATAAACTAAAGTATACCCACAGCTTTAGCTGGTATTTCTGTACCAATAGCTCAGAGAAAGGTCCCCAATTGAAGACACCATAAAACCATACTTATTTCCACATAAATTGCAGATAATAACAATTGGTCCTACCATTGTCCTTCCCTACGACCTTTGAAGAACTCTTTTGACCAATAAATGGGACTACACTTTTACAAATTTAATTTTGCTGACATCAAACTGCTATTCGCTTTTGGTCCTTTGAGCGTTTTGGTCTTTTGAGCTTTTTGAATAAAGTTGTGAATTTTTCTATTCGTTTTTTTAATGAATTGGTTAGCTTAACTATTTATGTTTTTGTATTAAGAAGCCATAATTGTCTTTTTTACAATATATGTTATTTACCTTTGAACGTCACAGTAAATATTAAAAATATCTATCTGTCGGTCAATCTTCTAGTGTCCCTAATTGCTAGTTCCAAGTGTAGATTCCTGTGGAAAATAACGAGCAAGGAACTCCATAGGTCTCTTACTCTTTTAATCAGGTTCACATACTATTCCGACGATACAAATTACATATCAGTTCTTTTTAAATATATTAATACTTCTGTCCACTTAAACAGCACGGTAGATGAAAACAATATTGAAAATACCTTAGACAATACTATTTCTAAATATTATTATATTTTCATTTCACTTTTATTATATTAGTTTCCATATTTTTATTTTATAGTGACTTCAACGGCTTGAGAGTAGTCGGAGTTATTTTATTCGCAGTTGTTTTAATATTTCAAGGAACTGTTTCTCGGTCGTAATCTTTTATTGCATAGCGTAGTATCTTGCCCGTTTTTCCTTGAGAGGTAGACAGAGGTGGTGCACCTGTGTTGTGTCAATTTTTATATAATTTTATAGGTCGTTTGTTATCGATATTTTGTGATCTTTGGGAAACCATTTTTCTTTCGAATTGATATGGTATGTTAAATGTATTATTTGCTCGATCCAATCTTTCCAATTCCCGATTCCCCAACAAGTCTTTAATTCCAAATCTCTAAAAGGCCAGCAACAAACTTGTTACACTTCTGGTGTTTCGGGTGTCCATGGGCGGCGACGATTGCTTATCATCAGGTGATTTCGTTACCGGGTTATACCATAAAAGAAAAGTTTTTTAATTATTTGCATGAATATAGCAATAAGCTCCACTACCTATTACATGGAACTTACAAGGTAAATTGTGAAAAGTGGGTGTACATTGATTGTACAATGTTCAGTGGCATTACGTATCATAATGTGCATCTCTGCTTACCCCTTCGGCGATAAAAGGCGTGACGATATAAAAAATAATAATTAGGTTTATTTAATTTGAATGTTCAAAATTATAATAATATTATAAGGCAATTACGCCTTAATCATACACCCATTAAATTCAACTACCTAATAAAGAAATGATCAAACACGTGTACCTAACTGGGCGTAAAACTTATTACGGAATATTAATTTATGATAATTTTAGAAGAAAATTGGAGCGTGAATATTGTGTTAATTTTATTTATTCATAGGTACAAACGGTTTCGGGGGCTCCGGGGTTGGTCTACTAAGAGGGCCCGGTGCCTCCTTTAGGTGCAGATGGTGGCCACCGGGAAGGTTTTAGTGCGGTATAAATCCTACACTGCCTCGTTGGCCGAGTGGTTGCAACTGCGACTGCCGGGCAAGGGGTCTCGGGTTCGATTCCCGGGTCGGGCGAAGTATCACTGGGCTTTATTCGGTTTTTCGAAAATTTCTCAGTGATAGCACGGAGTCTGGAAATGTGCCCGGTATATGGCAATAGGCTCACCACCTATTACATGTGACTCACAATATAAATTGTGAAAAAGTGGGTGTACACAGTGGTATTACGAGCCATAATGTGCACCTCTGCCTACCCCTTCGGGGATTAACGGCGTGACGATATGTATGTATGTATGTAAATCCTACACTCTTGTTTTTAACGTTTATAAGTCTGCGTTTGGCCACCAACCCGCTTACTGCCAGGACGATGAAGCGAAGATGTGGCCGAGGATGGAGCACATAGACTTAGATAGTACCTTTTTACTCTGACCTTGAAAAGACCCTAGTTTTTTCCCCAAAAAGCTAGGCGCCTTTTGAAGGTTTTCCCCGGTCAAAAAAATAAAATAAAACAAGGTACATCGGTGTAAGGTATAACCCTAACTTCGGTCACCTTTTAATTTAGTCTCGCCAAAAGTTTGTAAGTAAGTTGTTGCAAACTGAATTTGTTTTTGTACACGTTTTGTAGGGCTCCTATAATAGCGATTTGATGAACAGTGATTAAAAATACCTAATGGAGATGAATTATGAAAGTATTATTGTGATTCTTAATATCATTCTTATATCATTAGTTTTCTATAATATCATGGTTTTACTATACTATCTAATAACATCTTTCTTTTTTTTATTTTATCTATTTTTGGCCAGTTATTTTCTAGTTTTAAGTACTCTGACCAAGCGCCTATCAAATGTAAAAAAACTCTAGCGAGTTTTAAATTGAATCTCTTTTCTTAATTATTATATTAACGGTTTACTCACGTACTCGACGCGTGTCGTGTTTCGCGGAATGCTGCTTATGAATATGAGCCTCTAGCACGGCTTGAAACTAGTCGAGCTTCTCGTCAAACAGCCTACGTGAGTAAGCCGATAATATAATAATGAATTAGCATGTCTCGCGAAAGTTATGTATAATAAAACTCTTTTCTTTAAACATTATTCGCTGATTTCATAGCTCAACACTAAAACAATACTTTAGTTAGTTCAAAAAAGAAATTCGCACGAATTTATCTAACAAATTCACTATGAACGGTTCGCTTTGAAACTTTTGCTGTTACACGTAAACCACAGAAACAATATTCAGTAGAAGATATAATTAAATTGTTTTGTTTCAACAAATATAATAAAACAATTGTCCGTCAAATACATACGAGTACATAATAATATGTAATGCTTAATTTTCTAGACTTTTATTTAAATTTAAATGATTATTTCAAACATGAAATTCAAATTAAAAAATGAGCCATTTTGCCGAATTGAAAGCGTGAATGCCTTATTTGTTTTTTTTTTTAAGTCGGTTCAGAACGTATTTGCTATTAATTGTATTGTTCAAAGGATCCAATCAACCAATCATAAGCTGGACTGCAAAATAATATAAAGTATTATGGAATTAATATATTATATTTTTGAATTTAGATGTTGAAATCGAAATCTTTTAGTTTGATTTTTGCGTCATGTTGCGATAGATAATTTGTTTTAAATTATGTACTTATGTATTGCATTTGTTTAATGGCGTTTCATGCTTTGTAGTTTCTCTTTCTCGTCAATTTTGGCACTTTAAATTCAATTTTACTTTAGTTTTCTCTAAAAAAAATCTAATTTTATTACAATACATAAACTAATCAAGCATTTTGCCAAAAAAATGTTAGGTGCTACTTTTTGATAACAAATGTTTGTCAAAGCCTAACTAAATGTAATTAACTAACTTCATCTAAAGTCTCAATTAGTCCCAATTGTCTACACCTAAACGAAATTAATTAGACTAGAAATAAACGTGTTTTAAAAGGTTAATTAGCGAATCAGACGTTACATTGTAATTTTACTTATTGAATATATATTTTTAACCACGCTTCGGCACGAATGGGCCGCGTCAACCGGAGTGATAACACGGACTCACAAAAAACCGATGTGAAACAACGCTTGCCTTGTGTTTCGTTGTGTGCGTAAGGTTACTGGAGGCCCAATTGCCCATCCCCAATCTCCCTAATCCCAAAATCCTCAACAATTCTCAAATTCCTAATCCATAAAATGCTGGAAACGCACTTGTTACTCCTTTCGTGTTTCAGGTGCCCATCAAAGGCGACGATTGCCATCAGGTGATCCGTCTGGTCCTGTAAATTCCTAACCACCAAAAAGACAGCCACGCACTCGTAAAGTCTCTGGTGTTTTGAGTGTCCATGGGCGGCGGCAATTGCTCCAATTAAGGGGGTGATAATTGAACAAAATAGATTCTCTGGTACTAGTCAGAATCACACTTAACTCATATAATAAATGTGAACGTTTGTTTGTTTGCATGTTTGGATATTTGCCCATCAATTACGCTGAAACTACTTAACGGATTTTGATGAAATTTGGTATAGAGACAGGGGGACGAACTGACTTGGGTGATAGGATACTTTATATGCCAAAAGAATGCGAGCGAAAAGTCGGTGTACACAGTGGCATTACGTGCCATATTGTGTAGGGCCTACCCGTTCGGGGATTAAAGGCGTGACGATATGTATGTAGAATGTGGGCGAAGGCTTTGGCAGAAGGTAGTTTTAAAATCGAAAAGATCAAAATATTACTTGACTATTATTCTCTCTCTTGACTCAAAAGTTTAACTCATAATCCCTTGTTCAGCAGTTGCACTAGTTTACCCACGAGGTACTAAATAGCTTATCAAATAAACAAAATGTTAGCAATATAAATAAAAACGAATTCGTTGGCGTACATCAGACGATGAAAATGTACGTTGTTGTATCTTTTTATGGAGTCGTAAAGAAGGCTTTCCTACTTTTCCTGTATGGGACATAGTGCTTCCGTGAGCGGTTAGCGGGTTACCTACGAAATCTTTCGTAAATTGAATATTTCATTTTTAATATTCAATTACAAATTGATATTATGGATAACCAGACCGTATTCCTTTTTAAAAGGCCGGCAACGCACCTGTGACTTGTCTGGTGTTGCGGTTGTCCATGGGCAGCGCTGATCCATTACCATCAGGTGATTTTTTCGCTCGTTTGCACCCCTATTCAATTAAAAAAAAAACTTTAACGGATAGGCCTGAAAACGAGCAGATGGTCTCCTGATAGTAAACAATATAGTCTATAAGTAAGCACTCGCGTACCAGAGGAGTTGCCAGCCTATTGTGAATTAGGGCTTTGACGATTGGGACTTAAGGGGTTGAAAAGATCAGAGCAGGGGCGAATTAGACGTCCGCCGAATAATCTCACTCATACGCCGTAGCAAGCGAGGTTTCACTCCGGTTGAACCGACAAATTCGTACCGGTAATTTTGAAATCCGCTCCGCTTTACACTAAGCTACACTTTACTACCTTTATTTGCCTTAAAATTTAATAATAATACCTTTTAATTAAACCTGCCATTTATAGCACTGGATAAATTAATTTAACCCAAATATAAACAAAGTGTATTAATACGATATACTTATGTATTAAACATCATCATCATTAGCTTGTTCTCATCTACTGCTGGACATAGACTCTCCAATAACAGCTCGATCTTCAGCTCTTCGCATCCAACCACTACCAGCCACCTTGCGGATATCGTCACTCCACCTAGTTGGAGACGCCTAGATGCGATCTCCACTCTAGAACACGTTTACTCCAACGGTTATTGGATTCTTCGACAAATGGGAGTCTTGGCTCTGCATGTAATTACTGGAATAACTTATTGGTTGTGGAAACCCCGTCACTCCGCCATTGAACTAAAAAGTATACAAATTAATACTCAATTAATCTCGGAAGCTACAACCCTGGAATATTTAAATCAAGAGTGAATAGGTTACTTCTAGGTTAGCGCGCTCCATCGTCGACCGCATCGTCCCTTCCCATCAGGTGAGATAGTGGTCAAGCGTGAACCTAAAGTTAATATAAAAAAAGTTATACCTTTTCTAACTGCCTCGTTGGTCGAGTGGTTGCAAGTACGACTACTGGCTTTCGTCAGTTAGTCCGTTCCGTTAGTCTCGGGTTCGATTCCCTGGTGGGGCGAAGTATTACTGGGTTTTTTTTTCAGTTGTTAGACATTTTCTCAGTTGTAGCACCTTTGCCCACCCCATCGGGGATTAAAGGCGTGACAATATAATAACGAATTAATACGAATTAATTGTTAGCATATAAGTGTTTTGGTTTTTACTGTCAGCTTGTATAGTTTTTTGAATAAATAAATATATGCATTTGTATGTACCTTTTCTGGAATACTACAAAAACAAACATAATCCCAAGAAATGTTTCCATACTATTTCCTACGCACCTTATATTTCATCATAAAATTTTATCACGTGACTTGTGTTGTATTTTTCAGTCAAAACGATTTCCTTTCAATGTCAAACGGTTATTCGTAGGCCTTTTCCATTCAAGCCCGAAGTATGGACAAACTTTTCTTATAATACCGGCTTGATTTACAAAATTCACCTTTGTGTTCGGGGGTTAGGGTAACTTTTGCGTTGACAAAGAGTTTATAAAGTATCGCAATATTGAATGTGATGAGCACAGACGTAAATGTGACGTCATCGCGTGATGTAGTGTTATGGGAAAAGTAGGGAACTGTTTGATAGGCTTTTAAAGTTTAGGGGGTTTAAATGGACGATATTATGGACGTTTTATGTAAGAACTTACTGAACTCACTATTCTAGACTTCATTATCGTAAATTGACTGCCTTTTTAGACCCGAGGGTTCCACGTTCATTGTCGAACATCTAATTTAGTGTTTGTCAATTTTCTTGAGTTATGACGTCTTTGTAATTATAATGAACGTTACGCAAGAGGTTTTTGGTATTTATTCCTAGGTTGAGTAAAGTGTTAGTAAGTGTGAATATGAGAAAATTGGCTTCGCATCAATACTATAAGCTATGTAGCGGTGCGAGTAAGATGTGCTATGAAGATGCGCTGCAAAGTAACTGTGCAAGGAAGATGCGCAGCTCGAGTATGCGATATGTGTATAGTAGGAAAGCCATCCATAGCACGCATCTATCCATATAAAATGATTAAATGATTACTAAACATAGTTCTTAGCAATTGTTTTGGATACAAAATCGTTATTAAGTAATAGTTTAAGTAATCATTAAATGTCTCTGAGTGCGGTAGTAAGTCTGTTTTCACCAGTGCTAAGCTATGTGTATCATTGGATATGATGGGTGGAAGACATGTCTGGAGGAAAAGTACCCAAACTCTTTCATTACTACACACCTTGAAAACTAGACAAGAGATCTTAAGTTATTTTAAAAAGATACATTGCATGTATCATCATTCTGATAAAACCAACGAAAACACCAACAAATCTACTTCGTTCACAAACAGAATGGTTTATCATCCCATCCTATGACCACATAGCTCAACAATTCTCATTACACAATGCCTTATGTAAAGTAGAATCCTTTGTAGTCAAGCCTGCCATCTGTATCTGTATTCCGCAACTACAATAAAAGTATGTCTAATAAATTTTCAATTCGTTTCTATTCCTTTTACGAGAAGCGGTGTGTGGTCGGTGACAGTTTTATTAATGCTTACATTTTTATGTCTGGTGTGTGGTTTGATTTTGGATTAGATTTCTAGTTTTTTTTTTTTGGTATTGGTATTGGTTCGTAGAGGAGAGAAGAGGAGGGAGTGTTTTATTTGGTTACTAGTTGTTGCCCGCGAATTTGTCCTCGTAGAATAACGACCTCTGAAAGAATTTGGGCTTTTTATTTTTTTTAAATAATATATTTTGTCTTAAATAAGTAGCCTTAGTTACTCCTTAGTGTATTAGCTACCGGCCAATAAAGGACCCGTCAAAAATCAGTCCAATCATTACAGAGGCTAGCCGAAACAAACAGATAGACTGACAGAAAAAAATATAAAAGTGGTTTCCATCCTTTCTACATGTCCAAACCATCGTAACATTCCATTTTCAATCCTTGTCACTACATCGTCTTTCAATCCACAAGTTTCTCTAATAACACAATTTTTCACTCGATCACTCAGTTTTACTCCACACATACTTCTCAATAAGTTCAAATCGACAATAAGTTCAAAATATTTTTATTTACTCCGAATCTTTGGACCGATTTAGTTGACCAAAGGACAAGTCAATTCAAACCCCTCTAGCAAAATCGAACTTCAATTCAAAAATAAAACAATTCATGATACTAAGCTTCTTAAAGTATAAGGAGTGCAAGCAAAATTTTACCTTATTCAGCAAAAGGGTAAAGTTGATAACGTAAATACAATTAATATTTTAGTAGGAGTTCTATTTGTGGCTCTTTGAACAAATTCAAAATGTAATTCTCGCATTAAATTATTACTGAACAACAAGGTAGTATAGAAATAAATACAGAAGGATTAAAATGGAGCCTCAGGTAATACCTATAGCCTACTCGTAAATGTTCGGTTGTTAACTCGTCATAGAGATGATGACGGGGTATGAAAATCTATTTAGTCCGTCAATTAGGTAATGAAAAAATATATGATAGCAATACTTATATAAAACGAATCAAAGTTTAGAAGTGTGAGCTAATACGTCATTTCTACGTATAAAATGTAACGTAGAATTGTTTTCAGGCGATATTTCAAAGTGATTGTGTGAAAGTATTTGTTTCTGTAAGAAAATAAAAATACGTGTCTAATATTTAAAAATAATCTACAATACGGACATTAAAATAAAAAAAGTCATCTACCTATATTCTATATTATGAGTCCCTGACATCGAATGGAACTAATCGGGTAACATTATCAAACTGTTTCATTCATTAATACTGCAGTGCTTTAAATAATGGCAATATATTCGCATTTGACTCCTAACTTCGATTTGAGTTGAAATTCTGTTTAAATATTTACTCAATATTTTTTAAATTTACCAAAGGCTTTTGGTATTACCATGATATTATTAAACCTGTTACTAAATTTCCGTTTGAAATTGCTGTGTTGCAAACTGAGCAAGCGTTAATCTTTATAATTATCTTCCTTGTAACATCTTAAAGCATCTAAAAGTCTGACTTTGATCGGGCGGTGAGCTACTCTCGTGATGAGATGTGCTGTGTAGCTATGCTAGGAAGAATTAATAACTAAGCTGTGAAACTATGTGACCGTTTCCACTGATACTAAGCTATGTAGCTATGCGAGGTCGATGCGCAGCTCGACTATGCGATGTATCGATAGTCGGGAGCCACCCATAGCTGAGTCCGTTTCAAACAGTGCTATGTTATGCGTACCAATGAATATTTTATTTTATTGATATACCTATGATTGATGGAAGCCAAAATGCATCCTCATTAACGCGAAAAAATTCCCAAGGATCAAATATATTCAATTTTGCCGTGAAAACTTGCAACCACCACCAAAAAAATAATAACTACATGAAATGTTCAGTATAAATCTATATATAAAATTCCTTATAACACAATACCGAGAGCACAAGGGAAGTTCTAGTTTTCAAATATGTCTGTCTATCCCATTTTCGAACACCAGGAACGCAGAAAAGGCAAGGATCTTATATAACCGTTTCCCTTTATTCTTAAATCAGTTTCAAGCAACACTGGTTTCTCGCACATATTCGCTTTGGTTCCAGAATTTTCTGCATATTATTGGCCAGAATAGGAAAAGCAATATAGTGGAGGACATTTCGATATGTCTACGAATTGTCTCATTCACCATTTCGAATATAAATCATCGAACTATACATTTTTATTTTTTGCAAGAAAAAAATTGGATTTTTTTCGCACGAATGCCTCTTTTAGGGTTCCGTAGCCAAATGGCAAAAAACGGAACCCTTATAGATTCGTCATGTCTGTCTGTCTGTCCGTCTGTCCGTCCGTCCGTCCGTATGTCACAGCCATTTATTTCCGAAACTATTGGGCCTACATAGTTGAAACTTTGTAGGATGATGTATTTCGATAACCGCTATTCGAATTTTGAATAAAAATTAATAAATTTAAAAATTAAAGGGGGCACTCCATACATGGAATTGATTCAAAAAAAAATTTTTTTCAGCTAACATATCCGTGATGGGTGTCTATGGATAGGTATTTAACCCTAGAAAGATAATCTTATTTTGACCTACGGTAAAGATAATCATACGTCTATGAGACGTATTCGCATTTATAAGTGCCTATGGGACAGGTTTCCATAAATAACCTTTTAAAAAGTTATTGAATCATTAGTTACGGGTTTTCTACGACAAATAAAAACATAATTACAATTATGAAATGAATATAATTTAAAAACAACGAAATTTTGTTAACCTCTTACAAAATAACTAAAAAAATATAAAGTCTTCCTTTGTTGAGTAATTATGTAAATCTTAAATTTAAAATCAATATTTTTTTTACTTATTATTATAGAATAAGGACTAATTAACAGCTTCATATAAAAAAATCAACAAGTTTTAAGTTTAAATCACATTTAGATACAGCCTTTACATATATCAGTTTTATGTTCACCACAAATGCTTTTATTATATTTATAACATGTCATTTTCGACATCCTTCTTATTTTTGACGGACATGCAATTCCTCCGATGTTGAGTCTATTACTTCAGCAGCAACTTCATCAACAAATTCGTCTTCGGTGTTACTCTGCTCGTCATCTTGATTCAAGTCATTCTCCACTTCACTGTCACTCTCTGATAAAATCTCATCTTCACTGTTCTCCAATATTTTTTTCAATTTGGTTGTTATCAAGGGCCCCGCGTCCAGCCATTCTAATAGACTACCAAAATGACGTAAAATATATAAAAAAAAAACGATAAATAAAACGAACTATTACTACTGGGAATGAGGTTCAAAAGTTACACAAAGGATAATCATACGTCTCTCGAACGTATGCCATCCCTGTATCTACGTAATTATTGTACTTACCAGGGCGATACAGCCGTCTCGCGAAAGGTCTGCCCGGCCACTGGGATAACTTAGAAGGACAGAACGGTACGATGCGAAATAAAAAAATGATAGCAATATTTGTGTTGGCCGTGCGTCTCAAAGACGTAGATTATCTCTCTAGGGTTAAAAAAGACATTAAGGTTCTTAAAACCATTTTTCGTCAAAATCAAGCGTTTGAAAGTTAGACGCTTCCAAAGTAGAAAAATGAGTGTCCCCCCCTCTAACTTTTGGCCAAATAAGAGAGGGAGAAGACTAAAAAAAATATACGCTATAGATTTCAATAGAAACTAACAACGAAAATTGGTTTGAACGAGATATCTATATTAGTTTTTAAGAAATAAAACATTTTCAAAAACCGCAAGTATAAGTTTGTCGTTCATACAAACACTATGTAAAACCAAGTTATTTTATAACTTTTATATTACTTGCTGCGGAACCCTTCAAGGGCGAGTCCGATTCGCACTTGGCCGGTTTTTTTTTATATTTGACTTAGCTCACTGTTTGGGCTGATTTTTAGATCTGTCAATTTTATTCAAGTGTGGGAGGGATTTGGTGATATTTTTAGACGGCCTGTCTTGTCGATACGTTTTTACTTTTTGATTTTTAGGGGAAAAGTTATTTGAAATCTTTAAGTTATAGATTTGTGAAAAATTCTCAAGACAAAGTAAGGCAGTTTGTGAGCAATACAGACAATAAATCATTTATTATTATAGTACATTTATTCCGTCTTTGGCAGCTTAGTGATTGACATACAACACTTATTTTTCTACCTCACACAACAATACTTGTCGGATAGGTATTTCTAAACCAATACGTTCTTTAAACCTTCAAGCAATGAGCGTACTCCTTTTTGAAATATCTTTGGTATTGGTAGTAGTAATAAAATTATTAATCCTATAAGTACACACACAACATATAAGCCTTTCTTTACGCAGACAAAGTTTGATCATTAATCACCACGCTTGATCAATGCAGCTTGGCGATTTCAAACTTATAATTAGAAATTATAAGACCAGGTTTCCACACGATGTTTTCCTTCACCGTTTGTCAGTGGTGTCTAAATAATCTTAGAAAGTACATATAACTCGGAAAAAGTCACAATAGTACTTTGTCGTTGGTAGGTTTCAAACTCGCTCTCTCATTCATAAGAAACAGACGTCTTAAACCACCGGGCCACCACGACTATAGGTGCAGTTAATTTGAATTCTATAATTTTCTAGATACCATTCATACGTGGTCAGTAGCTCTTAGTCAACAAATAATAAGACAAGAGAATCCTATGAAAAAAATATCTGCTCACATGTAAACAAGCGAACAAAATCCATTCGAGTTCCCGAATTAACATGACAATGTCCGATAATTAATACAGAACACAATACTACCAATATTAATGGTCTGATTCTGTTAACAAACGTATAAAATCAGGTTTCACTGAAGCCTTTGAAAGGGTAATATTTAAATTGTATTTACGGAGTGGCTTGCGGTCGAAATACAATATAATTTGCTACCCATAATAAGCTTAAATTTTCCTCCAGTTGATTATTTATTTAAACTTATTGCAGAATTAAATAGTGGTATAAAGGTGGACATAATGCGACAAGCATTCTTTCTTGTCAACCTTTTGATGTTGAGGAGACAATCCGGTGGGTGTAAATGAGTCTGACTTTTATTAAGATTATAATAATCTATAATATAAAACTAAAGTCGGGTTTTCCTTCCTGATGCTACATATAACTCCAGAACTCGCGAACTAATTTGCAGGGTTTTGAATTCGTTGGAAAGTTCTCGGGCTTCGTGAGGTGTATAGCAAAGAAAATTCAGGAAAAAATCATTGGTAGCGAAACGGAGTTTGCCGGGTTTGCTAGTATTTAGTACATATACGTACAATACATAATAATTATGATTGGACGTAAGTACTTTAGTTATCTAGTTGTGGCTTTGTTTTGAATGACTATCTTTTAATGAGGATCCATTCAATTCTTGTAATTACAATTAATATTACATATGTACTAACCATGACCTTTGTAACAACGCTACCTAATGCACTCATCATAATATTAGTTCCACGTGTAGTTTTAAACCTTGAAAAGATATTATTTTTAGACCACCCATCAAAACGAACTAGCCACTTACTATTCACATTTTGTGTAGCAAATGAATGCAAGTGACATACATACACTACTCTTTCTTTCTTTGTCAAACTACTAAACCTTAATCATTATTTAAATAAAATGATTGTCGATTCATTAGTCTGCGATATAAATATGGTTATGTTCATCCGTTTCTTGGCTGGATATCGCCACAATTTCAAAGGACCTTACGTACTACGTGTCTTCTCCATTATATACCCCATTTTGGTCATTTCTATTATTGCCATTTCCCCAATCTTCATTAATAACAGGCATGTTAACATTTACATCTATCCTGTGTATTTCGATTTGATCATAATATTCTTACATGCATTCCAAACTCAAGATAAATACATTTATGAGTTCTATAAATTCATCAACGGCCTCGATAATTTGTTTGGTGCAAAGAAATTGTACAATCGTTTGGATTATTTTCTCAAATTTTGTGCATTTATTTATCCTCTAAATAAAATGTTCGTATCATTATTTGTGTGCATTCATATGCCGGATTTTTGTTTTAAACATTTTAAAGTTGAGCTTACGATTGATTTTATTTTCTGCTCCTTAAGTAGTTTTGGAAAAGTAAACATGATTATATTGATCGGTCTTTTGTATTGTCGGACGAAGCTATTAAGGAATAATTTGGAATCTGAATTCACTGGCCAGTTTTGCAACAGATATTGTGTAACGAAATACATCAGGTTGTATGAGATGCTTATGGATTCTTTTAAAATAATTGGACGACCATTAAAAATAACGGTAAGATACCCAAATTAACTTTGATCCGTAATCCTAAATTATAAAATTTCAAGACTCGAAAAGCGAACTCCTATTGGTATCTCGCTTAAGTGTGAGAGAGCCATACTTTGGCATCAATGGGCCGGCTCGACTATGAAACAACGCTTGCGTTGTGTTTCGTTGTGTGAGCGTGGTTACTGGAGGCCCAATTACCCCGTTTCCCAATATTCCTAATCCCTGGTTCCCCAATAACCCTTAAATTCCTAACCTCCAAAAAGCCGGCTACGCACTTGTAACGCCTCTGGTATTTCGGGTGTCTATAGGCGGCGGCGATTGCTTACCATCAGGTGATCCGTCTGTTTAATTACCTCATAAATTTTTTTTACGTATTTATAGACTACTAAAGACTAAATAAACACAACTACGTATATTAAGAATTGATTAAGCGATCATTTCTCATTTCTTCGCAGATATCTGTTGGTAGCGTATGTTGCTTAACTAGAATAGTGCTGAATATGTACCGGGAATTAGAGCGAGTGCGAGAATTTGTAAGTATCAAGAATCTTCAACATGTACTCCCATAAAAAAAACAAAAATATTTACTAGGAGTGTTGACGACATTTTTTCTTCTTCAATTTTTTTATATCAGGCGTCATCTCATCATAAAGCTCCATTTGCTCTCAACATTTTTACTCTTTTACAGGGTTTAGGCGCATTGTCTGTCTCATACCATTGTTCTTTCATTCATCTTTTTTTTACAGGGTCTGAGTTCTTTATCTATCGTATGGTTATTAGGAAATCTGGTTGATCCGTTTTTCACTATCTTTATGACTGTTATAGTTTTGGATTTGATCGAAGATGATTATAATTACATCAAAATTAAGTGTTCTGAACAGAAAATCCTTTGTAAAAGTAAGTACATTTACTATGCAGTAGAATATTTGGTGTTCTTCAAGGTCCGGCACTGGGACTATTCTTATTTCAAGAGTAATAATAATTCAAAAACGCATGATAGAAGTTATTAAATGTAAATAGAAACTCGATTTTCAAAATATATTTGTAAACATTTAATTTAGACAGATTTCAAATATTCCTTGTGAACTAATCTTAAATGATATCCTAATGTTTGAAATTTCTCAAAGCCCTGAATCTACACAAATGTTAAGTTATATTTTTTTAGACTATTAGATCTTTTGTCTGTAATTGTACATCTAACCCTGTCAAAAGTAGAAGGCTCAAAATTACTCGTAGTTCTAAGTTCTGAATGTAAACCTTTTGGTTTTCAGATGAACGGCAACGCTCGGAACTAAAGCGATTTTTGCTACTTTTGGAAAATCGTCCACTTCGATTTTACATATTACCTAATATGCAACTGAAGTTACGGCTATTGCTCTCATGTTTATCTTTTTCTGTTGTTAACATCATTGCTGTGTTACAAATCAAAACGTTTTATTTGTAAGCATGAGTTATACATATATAGGTTTATCTGTACCTTAAGAAGTGATTATAGCACCAGAATTATTTGAAGATTTTCTTCAGTGTCATTGTGTGCATTTACAAATATATTATGAATTGAAGCATACCCATATTTTTGTCGATATCAATGTTTTCAAATGTATGTGATTTTATATAAGTTTTTGGTGCAAATAAAATGATTATGCAATTTGATGTTTCCGTTTTCTCTTGTATAATTATAATAATATTTGGTCAAAATATGTGTCTAGTACAAAAAGTGTGATTGACCATTATCAATTTTAACTATTATCAAAAAAGTGTGGGACCACTGCCTCATCGAAAACCAACGTATGTTTCGTTGTGTGAGTGAGGTTATCAGAATCCCTATTACTATTTCCCAATCTTCCCAATTCCAAACAACTTAAATTCGTATCCTCCGAGGCCGGCAACACATTTGTAACGCCTCTGGTATCTCGGGTGTCCATGGGCGGCGGCGATTGCTTACCATCAAGTGATCTGTCTGCACATTTACCGGCTTACACCATAAAAAAATATCAATTAATTACGACTAGAGTTATGTCTAAACTTTATGTTGTTGGTTTTAATATAAATAACTTATTATCATGTTATCTATCAGGTAAAACATAATATTAACTTCTGTCTAGACTCTGTTTTTAGAACAAAATAATAAAAAAACTCAATTTGTACACTATTGTAATATTCTACTTACTTTTTTGTGTCAATGTCATGTTTAATTTGTGTTTTATTATAATGACCGCCCTTTGTATATTTCTATCCAAATAAGTTCATGTTTAAAAAACTCTATATAAAGTAATTAATCCGTCTATTTCGAAATGCATGTCATTAAGTTCCGATATAAGAATATTTATTCACTCCATTGTTTGAGCTTAACCTATACTGACTGTTCTCAAAATTATTCTATTGCTGCTCCATCAGTAACGCTTTCATTATCTTTAAAATGTTTGAAGACTCCTTGGTCTGCAACATTAAATACATCATGTTCATCCGTTTTTTAGCTGGGTTTCGACAAAATTACAACAGCTCTATGTTATATCGCTTAACTTCTATTCTTTATCCTCCTATTTTTAGCATTTTTCTCATTACCTCAATTTATTGCTCTTTCTATATAACAAATATTCTTTATATTAACTGTGCTGTCCTCGACTATACCATGTTTGTTCTCATTGCGTTCTACACCAAAGACGAGTACATCTACAAGTTTTATAGATTCATGTATGGTGTCGATAACTTACCTGGCGCAAAGAAAATGTTTGATCGTATGTATTTTTTCTTAAAATGTTACATGGCGTATATTTTTTGTATTAGATTGGTGCTGGTGTTTCTATTCTGTCTCAATGATTACACATGGTGTTTCGTTAATTATCCTTTTGCTTATTCCGTGAATGCTATTAATTGGATAACTACTGATTTGGGTAGGTTCCCTATCATTCTTGTATTTAGCCTTTTTTACTGTCGAACTAAACTTATAAGAATGACTGTAGACATTGAATCAAAAGGTGCGATTAGGGACAAATATTACGTTAAGAAATACATCAACATGTACGAGTCGCTTGTCAATTCCTTAGACATTATCAATAAACCAATAAAGGTCATGGTAAGTGTAACTTTAATCCTTAATTAGTAGAGTTTATTTTTGATTACTCATGATATTGTCTGCATCACCCCAAGGTTGACTGGTAGAGAATGCCAAATTGGCATTAAGTCCTCCTTTGTATAATGTACATAAAGTGTAAAATAAAAAATAAATAAATAAATAGATATTGAAACAACTAACTCTAATATCTTTTTTTTCTGTACAGCTCACTAGTAGTTTAGTGATTGTCTATTTTAGAATGACATACATATTCTATGAAGAACTAGCCTATTTAAGACAAGAGGTGAGAATTGGAACTTTGATTATATTAAAACAGTTTTATTAATAGTTGATTTAAGGTAAGCGTCCACAGACCCGCATCGTACGCATCGTACGCATTCCGTATGACGTCATCAGCACGCATCGCATGTAGGCATAGCTGATGATACGGTCTGTACGATGCGGATCAGTGGACGCAGTTGTATGAGTTTCTATACAAGACAAACTAAAATCCGTTGCGTGCGATGCGTGGACGCTTACCTTAAGGATGCTTTTCCACCAGAGACGTGTTATGCTACGTTGCTGTGAATGCATTTTGCTTCTACCAATCATATTCATTGGTACACATAGCTAAACACTGGCGGAAACGGACTCAGCTAAGCTATGTTTTTTATATAGAAAGATGCATGCTATGGATGTGTACTATGGATGGCTTTCCTATCAATACATTGCATACTCGAGCTGCGTATTTTCCTCGCTTAGCTACTTTGCGACGTCGCATCTTCATAGCACATCTTACTCTCACAGCTACATAGCTTAAGTATCAGTTGAAACGGTCACATAGTTTCACAACTTATTACATCTTCGTAACATAGCTACATAGCACGTCTTCAGTGAAAAAGTACCTACTTTTTAAGACTCAATATTGATCAAATCTTATATAACATTTTCGATTCAGATAAATATTAATAGATGTTATGTCTTAAATGTTTTTACTCCTTACAGGGCTTAGCAAACTGGTCGTACGTGTTCATAATAGTAAATATCACCGACCCTATCGTTATGATGATGGGGGCTGCCATCGTCGCAGACCTAATCAGTGATGAATATAATTACTTGAGGACAAAATTTATTGAAATGAGAATACATTGCAATAGTAAGTTCAATCTACACTAATATTTTTTAGCTTCTGTTTGTTTTATTAAAAATAATCACGTTTAACTAGATCTACTATACCTACGATACCTACACCAAAATAATATTTCTTACAGTGTTTATCTGTCTGTCTATAAAAAAACTAAGCAGTCGATTCTGACTGCTTTAACCCGTAACTACCTGACCGGAGTCTCTTAGACACCTCGCACTTCCTCGCTCAGCTACATAGCTTAGTATCAGTGGAAACGGTCACACAGTTTCACAGCGAAGCTATTACATCTTCGAAGCACAGCTACAAGCATAGCACCCTGAATGTGAGCAGTTATAGTTCAGACATCTTTAGTAAATTGTATACCATAACTAATTCAATTTATATTTATTTGCAGATGAACGTCATCGCAGTGAGTTCAAGCAGCTACAACTCTTGTTAGAAAATTATCCTTTAAGATTCTGTGTGTTACCTAACATACCTTTGACGTTCAGTCTCTTTCTCTGCAGCATTTCGTTTGCTATCATCAATGTGATCGCTGTCTTACAGATTGAGAGCTTTTATTCGGATATTTCAGCTGATATTGTCTAAGATATAATTATAGTTATCAACAAATATTATACTATTAAGATACTTCTGCTCGGTTACATCCGCTCTACTCAGCTCCTATGAATTACAGCGTGATGTTTTATAGCCTAATGCGTTCCTACATAAATACACTATCCAACACAAAAAGAATTTTTCAATCGAAACAAACAAGCTTTATAATCTCACACAGATAAGACTTGAGCATTAGTCACCATGCTTGCTTAATGCGGGTTGGCGATTTCAAAATTGTATTTAGAAAGCCCAGGTTTCCTCACGATGTTTTCCTTCGCCGTTTTTCAGTGGTGTCTAAGTAATCTAAAAAGGTACATATAACTTGGTTTAAGTCGCATTGGTACATGCCGTTGTTAGGTTTCAAACTCGCACCCTCATGCATGAGAACCGCTACGATATTTTTATTCTAGCTGTAAATAAATAAATGTGTGGTATTTCCAAACTTTCAAGAAAAAAGCGTACTCCTTTTTAAAAGGCCGGCAACGAATCTGTGACTCATCTGGTGTTGCGGGTATCCACGGGCAGCGCTGATCGCTTACCATCAGGTGACGCGTCTGCTCATTTGCCCCCTATTCCATAAAAAAAAAACATCTATATTATTAACAAGTAAAATAAGCTATATACTAACTCTTCATTATAGAAACAGCTTTAGATTTCACGTGAGGCAAGTCACGAGGAAAACGGTCTTGTTATTATATGCATAATAATTAGTTCACGCAAATACAAGTTCATTCTATGCTCTCACATAATCTGATAATCCGATTTAGCTGGAGAGGTTTAGCAGGGTGGTAGAGTGTTTACTTCCTTAGAAGTTAAGTGGAGTAACTTTATTTAAATGCTAGCTTCTGCCCGTGTCTTTGACTGCGTTTCTGTGAGATAAAAAAAAATTGTCTTATCGCCTAAGTCAGTTCATACCTTATTTGTATACCAAATTTCATCAAAATCCGTTTAGTTTCGGCGTGATTGACGGACAAGCATCAAAACATCCCAATAAACTTTTACGTTCATAATATTACTTTGTAGTGTGATGTGATTAGTTTAATTTAGCATGTTATGTGTGTGATTACTGTAGATTTGATCAAATTAAAGTAAAAGAAAATGTTGGTTGTTGTTTTTTTTGTTTTCTTCTTAACTACTATACCTTAAAATGCATGATACTAACTAGCTAAACTGTTGGATTATATATCAATCCAATCTAAATAATCTGCTGCACGTCTGACAGTTCTTTCTATTTTTACCGGACAGGCTCGACTGGAGACCACGACCTCACAGAAAACCGACGTGAAACAACGCTTGTGTTGTGTGAGTCAGGTGACCTGAAGTTCAATTACCTCCCTTCCTAATCCCCGATTCCCCAACAATTCTGAAATTCCCCACATTCCTTAAATTCTTCTTAAACCCTACAAAGGCAATGTACTTGTAACACACCTTTGGTGTACCGAGGTTGACAAAAAAAGTTTAATAGTGTTCAGCTCAATGAGAGAATCTCTCGAAGATCCTATTTGCAAAATTCACTTTACTTCATAAAATTCACAATGTTAATATGTGTGATACGACGGCTGTTATGTGTCATTGCCCTTTCAACAAGCAGCCTTAATTCTTCAAACATAATAAACAAAATCCATTTACACTCACCCTTTAGATAGTAGAAATCAAATATTTACCTCCACATAGAAAATAAATCGGCATACAAATAATATTTCACAACAGTTGGGTTCAATATTGCAACGACAAAACTAAACCAACGCACACAATTCTAAACTTTATCACGACGTAATAAGTTCTATATCGATAGCATAAAAAGTTATATGTACAAGCAAAATAAATATCTATGTCACTGGAATACTGGGTGATATTTTGTCAATTTCGTTTTGAGCAAATGGTGTTCAAAGGGGTTCTTAGAATTCATCACAGTTTGATTGATTTGTTTGTACGTCATAACGTTGGCTCCATACGTTGGGCCAAATGTTGGCACCAAAGCTATTCAACCATAATTATGAAGCTGGAAAAAAAAATATTGGCCACATTAACATTTATACCGTATAGGGAAACCTCTTATGATTTAATTTAAACCACATATTTGTTATCATCTTGGCTGACAATATACGAAAAATGAGCGAAATAGGCCTAGTAGTTAAGCCAAAAGGTGCATTATTCTATTTGAGTTAATTTGAACACTCTTTATAAATACGCCATTATAACAGCCGCGCCGCGCATTCCTAGGGAACCTACAACATTACAGCTCTTCTGTGATCGTGATCAAGAAATATTAAGTTGATTCCACAGAATTTAAATACTTCTTGACTAATTTCATTATTTATTTTGCCGAACAAGCTAGTAAATATACAAAAAGTATTTTATTTTTTGGGACAAACCCGCCACAACCTCCCATACCGCTGCAACTCCTGTAAGCCAGGATCTACAGTAGATACAAACATGAAAACACCGGAACACTGAAGTCCGGCGCGTCTCAGGGAAATTAATGACTGTCTTGGATCCCGCAACGAAACAAATCAGAAGATGTTATTAGAGGAGAAGAAAAAGAAAACAATAGTAGACAAAAAGTACATGCAACATCACCTCCACCCACCTTCAGGAAATAAACATCCGTGACGTCATACCACATTAAATATTCCAAACACACACATTTTCTCCCCTAGATTCCTAGACGGTAATTACCACAGACGTCAATTGTCACCCTTAACTCCCCCCCCCCCTCTGTTCTAATTACGTCACTATTAAGAACTTGCCTAACAATCCAGGTCGGCAGTAATGAGATTCCGAAGCTATCCCGGAAATCTTTTATAGGGGGTATAAAATGGTGCTCATATTAATTAATTAGTAAGGATGCGACTGCCTTTTATCTAGTCGGTTTCTTAGTCACGTTTACAAGAAGTCCTAGGTAAAATAGGGTAGATGACTAATTTTTATTTGAATGTCCGTCTTGTAGATTGTTTTGACTAATACTTTCGAAGATAATGTAGTATACTAGACGGTATGTTGATAATCCGAATTAAATCGGTTTATAAAATTGATCGGTTGGTCGACAGAACATTAAAATAGCCTGTGATATCATCTTCATCTAACTCTCATCTATCTCAATACAAAATCTTATTAAAGGTAAGCGTCCACAGGCACGCATCGGTCGGATCGCACGCATCGGACGGATCGCACGCATCGGACGGATCGCACGCATCGGACGGATCGCACGCATCGGTCGGATCGCACGCATCGGTCGGATCGCACGCATCGGTCGGATCGCACGCATCGGTCGGATCGCATCGGACGGATCGGTCGGATCGCACGCATCGGTCGGATCGCACGCATCGGTCGGATCGCACGCATCGGACGGATCGCACGCATCGGACGGATCGCACGGATCGCACGCATCGGACGGATCGCACGCATCGGTCGGATCGCACGCATCGGTCGGATCGGTCGGATCGCACGCATCGGTCGGATCGCACGCATCGGACGGATCGCACGCATCGGACGGATCGCACGCATCGGTCGGATCGCACGCATCGGTCGGATCGCACGCATCGGACGGATCGCACGCATCGGTCGGATCGCACGCATCGGACGGATCGCACGCATCGGTCGGATCGCACGCATCGGACGGATCGCACGCATCGGTCTACTAACGGAAAGGTAGATAACGAAAAAAATTATAAAACTATAATGTCAAAGAGAGAGGTAATCAAAACAAATTACGATAAAACGGCAAACACCTATTTACACGGATTATCAACATACCGTCTAATATACTACAGATAATTATACCGATTTGAAATATCCCGTGACATCACCTCTATGTACATTTTATACGTAGAAATGACGTATTTGCTCCCACTCCTAAACTTTGATTCGTTTTATCTAAGTATTGTTATTCTGATTCCCTAACAACTCTTAAATTCCTAATACCCAAACGGCCGGCAACGCGCTTGTAATGCATCTGGTGTTTCAGGTGTCCATGGGTGGCGGCGATTGCTTACCATAAAGTAATCCGTATGCTCGTTTACCGGCTTATACCATATAAAAAAGATTTGTTAAGGACTGAATTAGGAAACAAAAGTAACCGTTATTATTACACTGAGTACGGCGGTAAGGGTTCTATTTCTGGAGGATCTGATAGATGGATTTCTCATGTTGACATGTTCAGTTGTAGTGTTAAGTATTGTATTTAGTTGTAGTTCCTAATTATAAGATGAGTAAGTTGTAGTTCATAATGTACGTCTAGTATTAATACATCTTTAATTGATTTTGTCTGGACTTTAAAAGAGACTATGACCTCTGAGTTTGTTTCGGCATTTCTTCTCAGAGTAGTCGGATAGGAAATGCCGGCCTCATCTAGCTATTTGAAATATTGACGTGTAAAAGTGTTATTTTATAATCTATTTACAGAAATAAATATCATTTATCATTTATTTAATACTTTGATATGTGCCTTTGAAGCTTGAAATAAATGGGTGAATAAAAAAAAACGTGATTAAGGGTGCTTTTCCACAGAGATATGTTCTGTAGCTATGCTACGAAAGTGTAATAGTTAAGCTGTGAGACTATGTAACCGTTTCCACTGTTACTATGCTATGTAGCTGTGCGACTAAAATTTTCCATAAAGATGTACTGCCGCAAAGTTGCCGCCGTTGTGTGAGAAAAATGCGTAGGTCCTGTATGTGACGTATTGATATAGCCATAGATAGCTATCAATCCATCCAATCCAATGAATACGATTGGTGGAAGCCAAACGCATCCACAGTAACGTAGCATACCACATCTCTGGTGGAATATCACTAATGAAAACCGGCCATACCCTTCGGAAAATAATAGCTAAAAACATATACAACTGACGAATACCTATGTAACATAATGTTACTTTAACTTTCTTATTGAACAAAATAAGCAAGATCCTAAGATTTACCTAGCTTCGACAAGTTTTTAACACCCAAAACATTTTAAGTCTATCCTGAATCTAGATTTTGTGTATTCAGTACGAGCTAGCAAGCTCATGAGCTACCTAGACGGTGCACTTACTAAGAGCCGCTGCCGCTGCTCGTTCCAGTCAAAATACATGATTAGAATACCTAATTTTTTGAAAAATTTTGTCCCTCTAACATTTTTGTGGTTAGGTTAGTAGCAGTACGGAGTAGGTAAGTGTAGTGGTTTATGATAAAATTATAATATTATTAAGTTAGGTAGAAGTGCAATTTTTTTTTTATATATAAGCATTATCTCTCACTAATTTTTCCTCCTGTATTGTGGGAGCGTTTACAAACATACAATTTTACATACACATGACAACCAGACCCGAAACAGCAATTTGATCACACAGAGAGTTGTTCCGAAAATAGAATCCACTACACGTTGCACAGCAGCCAGTTGTCGCATTTACCGCGTCAACCGTGCTCTCTATTGCTTATCCTTTTTTTGAGGGGGAAAATCATCCAATGTCTTCTCCTGCCTTAGGCGAGACAGCAGAGAGTGTCAGACTCTTACTGACTAAAAACCACCCCGCTCCTACACCTGCTTTTCGAGCCGGAGCCCCGGTAAGCCCACTAGGTAGTCCGCAGCTCCTAACCCTTCAACGAGTACAGTGATTGAATGCCAATGTCAAAAAGAGACGTTCAATGGAAGTTAATGAAATATAATTCAAAAGATTAACTGACGCACTCAAATACATTTATTACTTGAACAATTACTTAGTAACGATATTGTATCGAAAACTATTGCTAAGGACTTGGATAAGTAAGCATTAAATATTGACTCTGAGTGCGGAGGTCAGTTCATTAAACCTACATACACACAAACACACACAAACAAAGTTAAAAATAAAAACCTTTTTAAAATAATAATAAAATTGAAAAACAAAAATGGAACTTTATAAAAATAACGGTATCCCACGGGAATTAAGCTAGTATGCAAACTAAATAGTAGTTGAAATATTTGCATTGTAGTGAATATTCAGATCTTTTAAGCCTCATACATGAACTGGCCAGTTTCTAGTAAATGTGGGACGGGATTATATGATAAAGTTTATTTTCCGAAGTGTCACTCTGTTCTATTTTGTTTTGTGTGCAAAAATAATATTAACATTTGTGTAATATTTGTTTTGTGTGATATATGTAGTATTTTTTTTTTTTGAGAAGGAAAAATCGTGTTTACTTCTCCCGCCTCAGGTGAGGCGAGAGAGTGTCCGATTCTTATGGTTCAAGAATTTTGACACATTTTGTATGGAGCTTATGTCAAAATTCTACCGCTGGTAGGCAAATCCACCGATCGGTAGGTTATTGGAATGCGCCGTTACTGACTAAAAGCCACACCATTCCTGTTCTTTCTCTTCCAGACAGAGTTCCGGAAAATCTTCACAAAATAATTGGAAAGATGACGGGGTATGCAAATTAAAAAAAAAATATTTAGTCCAACAGTTAGGTAGTGAAAAAATATTGGACACGTATTTTTTATTTTGTCATATAAGATAGCGATACTTAGATAAAACGAATCAAAGTTTAGGAGTACAGCAAATAAGTCATTTGTACGTATTAAATGTACCTAAAAGTAACGTCACGCGATATTTCAAATCAATGTAACTTCGAAAATATTTGTTTCCCTAAAAAAATACGTGTCAATTTTATTTATAATCTACTAGTCTAACTTAAAAAATTAGTCATCTAACTTATTCTTCCGGAGCTGTTGACTACCTAGCGGGTTTACCGGGGCTCCGGCTTGAAAAGCAGGAGTAAGAACGGGGTGGTTTTGATGGTGGCAAGGCTTCTCTCCAGTAATTAGATGAATTTACCCCCTCAAGAAAAACCTATCCTTCTACTAACCTCACAATTATAATTATACAAAAACAAATGAACTGCGAATACCAAACAAAATAAATACAGAACCTACAAATATTCAAAGTAGTTTCCAGTGTAAAGCAGGTGTATGGAGCATCTGCCTGGAACTATCCTGTAAAACAACCTCGCCACACTTTAGCTGCCGCGGATGAAGTTTTAAATAATTCCGACAGAGTTGCATTGCATTTTGAATATAATTAATACGGATGCCCTGTCTGTGTGTATTTCCTAGAAATGTGGTTGGAAGTTAGAGAAGGATTTTTTTTTAAAAACTTCATTGTATACTGGATTTTTTTTTATGAAACACGCCATTAATCAAGCAGACGTATCACCTGATGGTAAGCAATCGCCGCCGCCCATGGACAATTGAAAAACCAGAGGCGTTACAAGTGCGTTGCCGGCCTTTTGAGAGTTAGGAATTTAAGGGTTGTTGTTCGGGAATCCGGGATAGGGAAGATTGGGAAGAGGGGAATTGGGCCTCCGGTAACCTCACTCACACAACGCAAGCGTTGTTTTACGTCGGTTTTCGGTGAGGCCGTGGTATCACTCCGGTCGAGCCGACCCATTCGTGCCGAAGCATAGCTCTCCCACACTTTAATTTATCTTGTTTTTTTTTTTTTTTTGTAAACTTTTTTGTATAGTTACTGGATTTCTTTTGATTTAAGAAAAATATGACTGATGTCTAGTCCAACGATAGGTACATCACCATACACCATCACATCACATCAACAACCTATAAGTGGCTACAGCTGACTAGTGTTTGTTTTATGTTTTTGTGTTTTAGTGTTTTATGTTTCAGTATATTATTATTGAATTGATATGGGCCTTCATTGCCTGATGTAAATTAATAAATAAATATAGGCTATTTCTGCTCAAAGGCCTCTTCTCGCATGGAGAAGGGGAGAAGGTTTGGGCATTAATTATCACGTTAGCGTGGTAATGCGGTTAATAATTTGTGGTAATGTGGTGGTTAATGCGGGTTAGCGATTTCAAACTAGATTAGAAATTGAATTATATTTAATTAAAAATTATAAGCCCAGGTTTGCTCATCATGTTTTCTTTCATCATTAGTCAGAGGTGTCTAAATATTAAGCATATTAAAAAAAAAAGAAAGTACATATAACTCGGAAATAGTCACGTTGGTACTTTGCTATTGGTAGGTTTCGATTCCGCACTGTCATTTATGAGAAACAGGCGTCTTAAGCCTCCGCACCACTACGACAGCCAAACTATAAGCTTTGAGAAAACATGAGAAGTTTATTATTTAATTTGTTACTCTTACGGCCATACTCAGAGTCATTTAATAATTACTTAACCTAGTTCTTTGCTATTGTTTTCGATACAAAATCGTTAGTAAGGATTAGTTTAAGTAATCAATCATTAAATGTCTCTGATTGCAGCAGTTAGATGAGTATGGAAAGGTGAAAACAGATCTATCGTTAAAATAAGTGGTATTAATTACGTATTCGAAAATTTGCCCTGGGTTAAAAGTATACTTCATTTAATATTGTAATGGGATGATTGATAATTAATTATGTAGTAGTAATTAATGATTACTCAAAGCATTATTAAAATAAAGTAGCATCCGTCATGTATTAATTTCTTTAAATTATATTTATACTAGCGACACGCCCCAGCTTCGCATGGGTGCCATGTTGATATATTTTGCGTGTATAATACATAAAAACCTTCCTATTGAATCACTCTATCTATAAAAAACTCGCATCAAAATCCGTTGCGTAGTTTTAAAGATTTAAGCATACATAATAATATGTAGTGATATTCGGTGTACTTTAGACTACGGTATTTATCATATTTACATAAAGTTTAACATTAAAACTCGGCACATGACAATTGACAGATGACAGAAGTCGCACATAGACTATTGAAGGGCAAATCAATCGACAAATCAATTACGTCATATAAATCCTACATCCCACATGTGAGGTTTACATGCGAATAAACATGGATAGAAAATCCCAAACAAGAGTTGGACAGAAAGCCCGCTAGACATGATCACGTCGCCTTCGCAGGATCCTCATTTTCTTAAGAAACTTTACTCTCTGTTCCCTTAAACCTATTAAATTAAAAAGACAAAAAATAAAATTAAAACAACGTTAAAAAACCGACTTCCAAAAACTAAACTTAAACTAAAAACCAAAAAATAACTATCATTATACTGCCTGTGTCTACCCACTGATAGTTTAGAAGTCGGTGCTACAACCTCATAACAAAATATAACTTACCGATACTACCTATACCACCCTATATATACCTACAAAGCCCGCCAGACATGATCACGTCGCCTTAGGAGGATCCTTTTCTTAGGGAACTTTAGTCTCTGTCCCCTAAAGACGTTATTGTTTTCCTACAACTATTCTACCAAAACAACTTAGGGAACAATCTAGACGATCCCACAAAACCTGTAATTCAAGTTTCGCATATTATAAGACAGTTTTTACTCCAGCATGACACCAGGCCTTAATGAATTAAGTTTGGCGAGTTTTCCTACCAAAGTTTGGAACGCTAATTTTGTTGGGAGACGAAAAATTAAACACATTTTTTAATAGGCTCCTTGTCGCCTTAATGTACGTTAGGTGCCAGATGGGTTGTTAAAAGATGGTACCCCTTTTTGGGAAGTTCGTCCTTTGGGGAAAGAACTCAGTTGTTGTGTTAAATACTTTTTTTTTTTCTGTGACCCATTTTTTTATGTCTAGCCGTGAGTTTGTAAACAATTGATTAAAATTTTAGACTTTATTTCTGAAAAATACTTTATTTTTTGGTGATAGTGCTTTTAAAAGATAAGGGTGCTTTTTCACAAGATATGTGCTATGCTGCATTGCTGTGGACACTTTTGGCTCCCATCAATTATATTCATAGGTACACATAACTCAGCACTGGTGGAATAGGGCCCAGCTACTATGTTTTTATATGGAAAGATGCGTACTATGGATGTGTGCTATGTGGATCACAACTAGATTTGCTATGGAACTCGACTCGACTGCTACTACAACAACCTTATAACTCAACCTGAACATCATTATAAAAAAAAAAACAAAAATGTTAAACAAAAAAAATATCGGTTTCAACATTTTCATGAAAAAATTTAAGCCACAAAATGAACCTTAAAGCTAATTACTTAAGAGCGTCCAACTAAACAACCCTTCAATGGTCGCTTATTTATTTATTCCTTCATGAAAAATTTAATTCAGCTTTGTCAGCCTCCGAAGAACGGTGTAAGTTTTCCTTTATTAAAGGCTTGCCTGGTTTTTATGAAGATTAATTTTTCCTTGTTTCCCGTCCGTACTGAATTACCTAGTACTACTGGGCTACTTTTTGTAGTTGAAAAAGTTACACTGTAATCTAGCCGTGACAAAGGCTATTTGGAGCGAAAATAATAGGGTAAATTATGTTATAGTTATTTAATACAAAAACTTTATATTGGAAGTTAAACTTCAAATAGGTAAGGCAAAGGTTAAAATGTAAAAACCAAAAACTATAGCAAAAATAACTATAATAAGTACTAACTGAAAGGTTAGAAGTCGGTACAATAAGTTCTCACATAATTTAACTAAAGAAACAATGTAACCAAGTATTGTATTGTGAACCTGATTGAAAAAGTGTAACCTATGTGGTTTCTTGTCCGTTCTTCTCCATAGGAATCTACACTTTGGAACGAGCAAATAGCTTCACTAGAGGATTGTCTGAAAGACAGACATTTTGTTTTCCTTAATTGTAATATTTGCTTTGACGTTCAAAAGTGTCTTTCCGGTCTATATCAAATAAATAATTTTGACCTTGACTTTGACAACCGCTCGAACAAAAAAATAATTTTGAAAGTCGGTCCACAAATAGCGGAGTAATCGGTGAACAAATAAAAAAAAAAACAAATATCTGAAATGTAGTACCCTCTCCTTTTTTAAGCCGGTAAAACCTTTTTTTAACCAGCGGTATCGGCCCGAAGTTTCCATCGCGTGGGATCAGTAGAACGTCATTCAAACGTTTGGTTCAATCCCCTCGGAATAACGGGATAAACCTTATAATAGGCGCTGACAGTGCATAATATTTAAATATAGTTTTGTAGTTTAGAACTAAACTAAAGTTAAGCCACACAGTGACAACAGAGTAAATTATTATTGTCACCACACCTACTACTTTTCTTCTTGAAACTTGTTTTTTTTTTTGCATTTGATGGGTCGACATTTGGCCGCTATCTCGGCTGATGGTAAGTGATGATGCGGCCTACGATGGATCACGTCTGCCCATAAGCAACCTATTCACTCGGGCTTTGAAGACACCCAGGTTAAATCCATCAGGAAACACAGACAGTTTTTAGTTAAACTAAAGTTAAGCCTATACAGAGACCACAAAGTAAATTAGTATTGTCACCAAACCTACTACTGCTTTTTTTTAAGAGGGGAAAATCATCCAATGACTTCTCTCGCCATGGGCGAGGCGAAAAGGACTGTCAGACTATTACTGACTAAAAACCACACCGTTCCTACTCCTGCTTTTCGAGCCAAATAACTGTCAACTTAAAAAAAATCAACTTACTGGTCGGACATCAGCCCTACTGGGACTATATGTGGTGGTATGATAGCTCTTTGAGGCTCGCGCGGAACGCGACACGTTGTACGCACGAGTTTGGTTGGGCGTCGAGCTACCCGTGCGCACCGTCGTCAGATCTGCACTTACGGTGGCCGGAGATCGTCGCGCTATCCCCGACGCCCGGAGTATCATCTGCGACGGCTGTGGCGTGAGGAGGTATATTCCCTCAAAACCTTGTGTTGGAGTGGAGGTGTGAGAAGGCCCATAATCCAGCACTTAAATATAAGGGAGAGGAGAGATATTATTATCTTAAAAATAAAATTAAGATTGCCTTTTATCCTTAAACTATTCTCTATTTCATCTGTAATATCAGCTAACTATTTTAAATTACAGGTACAAAATAGTAAAATACCAAGGAAGATATTGCGAGCGCTTGAGATAAATAAAAAAGTCAGAACGAGACGAAGACTGCAGTTAAACAGACACCCATTAGATACCACGCCTTTGAGAGCTGGTACAAGATGTGAGCAAAAAGCGATTTAATATTAAGAAAGAGTTTTTGGATGGATAAATAATTAATACTTAAACTGTAACTTAAAATCACTCCTATCAAACTCCAAACAAACCACCAGAGATGCACTATGTAGCTATGCTACGAATATGCAATAGCTAAGTTGCAAAAGTGTGGGACTGTCTCCACAGATACTTAGCTATGTAGTTGTGCGAGGATGATGCGCAACACGAGTATGGAATGTATCAATAGAAGGGAAGCCATCCATAGCACACATCTATAACACTAATTTTTCCGTATAAAAACATTTATTTATACTTTATTGCACACATACATAAAAATATTTACATTGTAATAAATTGTAATTAAAGTACAATGGGCGGTCTTATCACACACGGCGATTTCTTCCAGACAACCTTTGGATGGAATATATCATATGATCTGGGAATGGGTAGTGCGTGCACATAATTTAGTTAAGGCCGTTTCCACAAGTGCTAAGCTATGTGTACCAATGAATATGATTGGTGGAAGCCAAACGCATCCACAGCAACGTAGCATATTACATCTCTGGTGGAAAAGCAGCCCAATAAACCGGTTCTTACTGCACCCGCGAGAAGAATACGGGTGATGACAAATGCGGATATTCTACTTTGCCAAACGTTTATTTAACTAACACTAATTTCTAATAGCTTATACCAAACACCAATAAGTAATAACTCAATGTCAGTTCCAAAGATATTTCGCCAATTTCGACTTCTTAAGATTTGGAAATTCTCATTATACATTCTTTTGTTTCGAGTTTATTCAAACGTCTCGGGAGTTTAATAACCAGACGCCTTGCATTAATTTGTTTAGTTTGAATGTCAATGAATTAATTTGGGGAAATGGCGGGATGGGATTTTTAATTTCATGGTGTCACGCCTTTAAATCCTTGAAAGAATAAAGGAGCGAAGGAGTACATGCGATGCGGTGCGAGACTCCGAACCCCCTATACGTTACTTGGCAACCGTGCAGTCAATATCATAAAACATTTATTAATAAGTATAAGATCTTATTATAACTTTTGTGAGACATACTAAATTAATTATTATTTTATCAGCTTTTTTTTGCATTACTCACGCAATTGCTTGACGAGAAACTCGACTAGTTTCAAGCCATGCTTTTTTTAGGGGTTAATGATCCAGTGTCTTCTCCCGCCAGGGCAAGGCGAGAGGGAGTGTCAGACTCTTACTGACTAAAAACCACCCCGTTCCTACTCCTGCTTGTCGAGCCGGAGCCCCGGTAAAACCACTATGTAGGTAGTTCGCAGTTCCGGGTCGGGCATCAGCTCTACTGGGCCCCATATGTAGTGGTCTGATGGCTTTTTAAGGCGCGCGCAGAACGCGACGCGCCGGTCAAGCCATAGTTCAAGCTAAATGCTGATATTTATAAGTAGCATTTTCCGAATTAAGTATAAGTTGTATAATTTATTTATTTAACTTTTTGCAACTTTAATGTACAATGGTGGGCTTAATGCCATAGGCATTCTTGCTAGCCAACTTTTAGGTGATGCAGTGAGTATTATATAATGTGAACTTCTTTAGAATCAAACTTATCAATAACTTAAAAAAATTTAATCACCAACATAGTCTATTCTAAAAGTAAACATTTACCTTATTAATACAAACGACGGCATAGCTTATCAGGTAACATAGTGTTTACAAAGCTAATCTCTTTATATTTGATATGTTATCAGTCGAGATAGACATTGTTTACTCAGAAAAGTAATGTACATCTACATGTGTTTGGCGAAGATAAATATTATCTGTAATCGTAATGTAGGTACTTACAAGTTCTTATTCCCCGAGGGGATAGACAGAGGTGGACATAAATATCTTATTTTCGATGCTTTTTAAACGGGGGACAATCATCTAATGTCTTCTACCACCTTGGGCGTTGCGAGAGAGGGTGTCAGACTCTTACTGACTAAAAACCACCCCGTTCCTACTCCTGTTCTTCAAGCCGTCCGCATCTCCTGATCGGGCATCAGCCCTACTGGGCCCCATCTGTGATGGTCTGATGGCTGTTTAAAGCGCACGCGGAATGCGGCGCTGTTCGGGCTGCGGACTAACTTTGCTCGCCGTCCGCAGATCCACACTTACGGTGGCCGGAGATCGTCCCGCGTTTCCCGAAGCCCAAAATGTTTCTTGCATATTTATTTAGTAGTTATTTTTTTATCATTTAACTGAAATAAATAGCAGTTTGACCAACCAATTTGTTCCACTAGGCATATGCCTAGGCGTATTAAAACGTGATATCATATCATAATATGATATCATAAGAAAGGACAAACGATACGAAATTACGCGTCGTTTTAATACTAGATCACTATAATTAAAAAAAGTTAAATTTCACAACATACAGACGCTCATCAAGTTACACCACACCACTAAAACTCTTCAATACATTTCAAACTTTAACACTAAGCTATAAGGGCGAAATCTGTTAAACAGATCAGTATAGCTTTAAAAGCTGGTACCTGGCACTCTCACGCTTCAATGATTTCGCTTAAAATGAGGATGTTGCCTCGCGATGCAGGTAAATAAAGGATGGCGGGTCATCCCAGGAGATTGTAATCCTTATTTCACAGTCGTAAAATACTGTCGTTCAGCCATCAAATAGAATCTGGTTTAAATAAGGTCGGTCAAGGGAGAATTGTTTTGAATATGTCGGTATGGAGGTAAAAATGGGTTTTATAATGAGGTATATGGATTATTATAGAATATAATATGTCATTTATATTGACTGCCATTTTAGCTTAATGATTTAGCATCCCACTAAAGCCACCTACTAGGTACAGTGGAAGATAAATCCGTCTGATCATTTTAAAGTTTTATTGGGTTACTGCTGGATTCAAGAACCCAGCAAAGGCTGTTTATTGACGCAATACTTGGGACCTTAGTGGTGCGTTTGATGTTGCCCAACTACTTGTACTGGCGCTGACTCCACCCACCACTCCCTTCATTCATCAATTCATGTCGATTCATCGTCTAGAGAGCGGATTTCATCAGGTGCAAGCAAACATTAACTAAGTGCTGGTCAGGCGCATGTGACCGCTATTGTACAAAAACAAAAACTCATGTTGATTTCAACCAGGTATTGAATGATTACAACTTCATTGGACAACAATACATCTTTATCAAATTTCTTTCGTCTCAATACCGTGTCAAAACATATTATTTATTGATAAAATATGATAAGAATATTACAATGTAGACACCTTTTTTCGTCACCTGCACATAAGCCTCGGTGGCGCAGTAGGCAGCGCGTAAGTCTCATAATCTTAAGGTCGTGAGTTCGATCCTCACCCGGGGCATATCTTTTGGAATAATATAGAAAAGTAAAACACTCATATTATTATACCGACAGTATTAGAAATATGTTTTCCGTGTTTAATCTTTTTTTTAGCTTTTTTTGGAATTTTAGTATGGATGACTGATTTTCATACAAGCCACATACTAGAATAGTAAAAAAAAATCCATTTTGAAGTTACAATCGATATTTTGACTACCGATTGATGACCTTGAATACTATTAATATAGATAGATACTACTATTGATAAGATCGTGACGAGTCAATACAATCGATAGTATCGAATATCGATTGGACTATTAATAGTCTATCGATAGTGAACTATCGATTCCCATTTTTTCATTTTAACAGGTCAGCAACGCACCTCTTGTGTTGAGGGTGTCTATGGGAGGTGCTGTTCGCTTACCATCAGGCGACTTGTTTGCTCGTTTGCCCTCTATTCCATAAAAAAGAATACACTAGAACATATATTCATCCATAGATCCTCACAAATTTTCACCTTCTCAAATAAAAAAAAAACCTAGGTATATCCCCTACTTTTTCCAACCCTGGAATTCAGGAAGTAGGATTGTTATATACAAAGGTTTAGCCAAAGTTTTACATTCCGCTTCAATCAACAAAATCCATGACACTAAGCAAGGGAAATCAATCCTTATTACATTCACACACATCCTATATTCCCATTTATATAAGCCCATAAATTATGACCGTCATTTCTTTTCGTTAAATTGATATAAAACAATGAAATGGTATCAATGTTCTGATATACAGTATGTAAAAAAAACTTTTGGTCATGCAAAGTAGATGAAAATATTTTTTGTATGGAACAACAAAAACCTAAATTATTCGAATTTCAATTCTATCGAGCTTTTTTTAAACGGTGCGCCAATTTACGATTTTCTCCTGAGTCGTGGGTGCGTTTACAAACATACAAGTTCACATACACATGATACCCACACCCGAAACAACAATTTGTGGATCACACAAAGAGTTGCTGCGCTTTAGAATCGAACCCGCTACACGTTGCACGGCTACCAGTTGCCCAGCTACCGCACCAATCTGTTTTAATGTTTATTGGCATTTATTGTTAATTGCCATGTGCGTTTCCCCACTCTGAAATTTAAAAAAACTATATTATGAAAAAAAAGACATTAGACAGTAAAAAAATGGTAATGATAATTCTCTAAATGGTAACCTAAATATTCATAAAATATTCATAAGAACCAAAATTAGGAACATGATAATACAGCATTTAAAAACACCAAAACAAGACCGATGATATTGTTACATGCTGTATAAATTCCAACGCGACGCGTCCATATATTTTATTTGGCCCATACGATTTGCTAAATCGTTGGGTAGCCGTAATAAAATTGATTTTAGTGTATTTTTTCATGTTTATCTGTTTATCCGCATTGATATTCCGTGTAAAACATTGGTCCTTAGATACGTTGCTATATTGTTTCATTGATTTGTGAATATAAACAAAAGGGTGTAATATTGGAATGTTTACTTTTTATTGTGACATGTAAAGCAAATAACAATTCTGTTTTGGATTAATAGCCTTTTTTCATGAAAAATAAAATTGTTAGAAGGAACTATAACAGAAAAAAGCATTTCAAAAAACAAATGCACGAATAAGAATAACCTGGGTGTCTTCAAAGCCCGAGTGAATAGGTTGCTTATAGGTGTGCTCCACCGTAGGCCGCATCATCACTTACCATCAGGTGAGATAGCGGTCAAACGTCGACACATTAAATGTAAAAAAAACAATAAGTAATTAATAAACATAAGTCGAGCATTCACCACCCTTAGTACGAATTTGCCTTACGTTGAACGAAGTCGAAACGAGAGCCTGCCTTAAACTTCATATGTGCGATGTAGGATTTATGACGTCGTCCGTTGATTTAATCGTCTATCGTCTATGTGCGACTTCTGTCATCTGTCACTTGTCATGTGTCGCCACAATAAATTCGATAATAATCATGAAACATCAATGAACAGATTATACTTCCATACGGAGACATTAGTGTGGTAGAGCCATGCTTCGGAACGAATGGGCTGGCTTTACCGGAGTGATATCATGGCCTCACAGAAAACTGACGTGGAACAACGCTTATTTTGTGTTTCGTTGTGTGAGCGAGGTCACCAGAGGCCCAATTACCTCCCTTTCCAAACCCCGATTCCCCAACAACCTTTAAATTCCAAAACCCAAAATGCCAGCAACGCACTTGTGACGCCTCAGGTGTTTAAAGTGTCCATGGGCGTGGGCGGCGGCAATTGCTTACCATCAGGTGATCCGCCTGCTCGTTTACCGGCTTATTCCATAAAAAAATGACACTTCTATAGTAATTCTCATTACACAACATCATTCGTTGAATAAACAAATACATACTTACTATACTACTTTCTCAAATCAAAAACTTCAAAAAGATAACAAAATTACAAGAAATACTAAAGGAAAATGTAAATAATGCGGAATCATTGTAACCATATTACTTGCAAAATATTTTCAACATTGTCATTAATCTGAATAAACTGAGCTATGGGCTTTGAAACAGGCGATGAGCGAGGTTGTGGGAGGAAAGAGTGTAAACCTATTGCCATTTACATGGAACTTATAACATAATTGTTGGCAACTGATTGAATTGGTATCTACGGAACTTAAACGATATAGGTAATTGATGAAAATGTATACATATTGTTTTTTTGGGGCGAAAATCCTCCGATGACTTCTCCCGCCTTGGGTAAGGCGAGAGAGAATATCAGACTCTTATTGACTAAAAACTACCTCGTTCTTTCTCCTGCTTTGAACCGGAACCCCGATAACCTGTTACGTAGTCGGCAGATATGTACCTCTTTTTATGACGGGGTAAACTTTCAAGAGGTGCGAAGCTATCTAGAGACAAAGGACTAGGGAGTGTGGCATTTTTACCTCAGCAACCGTAATAGGGTCCTCTAATAGACCTGCTTCCCCTCATCCTTAGAAGGTGTCTCCATTGTGCCTCACCGGCAGAAGTACTTCTGCCTAACCTTTCACAAATTATAATAATTATGTTATGATGTTAAATTATCCCAAAATCTTTTTTTCTTGACTTACCCGCTGTATCTATGGCCCAACTTTACTTGTATCCACCAATAAGCTCACAAAATAAGGATACAATATAATCGTATAACATTTCGTTCCCAGCGTACAGACGCACGGAAAAGTCTTTGGATCCTATTTGCATAAATAAATCTGAATCTGAGAAACCACTAGTTTCATGGAAGTTATTACGCGTGGCTGTTTTTGTTTAAAGAAAAATGGTTATTAAAATAAATATTGATATTTCTTAAAAGGTTTTTGTTTCCATTTAATATTTCTTCATGTTAATGAGTAGTATTATTTTGTTATAATGAGAAGTAACATGTTTGATATATTTTTCTTCTACGATTATATTTTCTTACATTTAATGGGTCGACGTTTGGCCGCTATCTCACCTGATGGTAAGTGATGATGCGGCCTACGGTGGAGCACGTCTGCCCATAAGCAACCTATTCACTCGGGCCTTGAAGACACCCAAGTTATACCCATCAGGATATCTACCATGAAGCGGTGACGCCTCGCCGATTGTCTTGTGGTTCGATGATGAAAAGGACTAAGGGGAATCAAGTTGTACAGTTCCTTCGCATACTCTCCGAAATGTATCCGGTAAAAAACGGAAAGGCTTGCGACCCTGCGCCTGTGTTCAAGGCTTTGAAGCCGGGCCTCCGCAAGCGCATCGTCATTGATGAGCTTCTTGGCACGCCTTTCAATGTGTTCGAGCGCAGTTTTTAGTTCGTAGTTTAAGTTTGTATAGTTATATTTTTTAAGTTTATGTTCACAAAGCAATTTCACATAAACAAATTTTATCAAAATAGTTCATGCAAAAGAAACATACACATCAAAATCGATTATCAAAAAAAAAAACCCAAAAAATCGATCCAGGAGAATCGATATCGCTTAATCGATTATACACCAATCCACATCCTAGTCCTACGATAGAGGACAGAATGGGTTCCCTCTATCTGGCAGAATTTTAATGCTCCGAAATTTGTTTGGCATAACACACTTGGCAGAATCTTCTTTAAACGAATATACATATGGCATAAAAATCATTTAATATAATTATTGTTTTGTCGAATGTTTATATGTCCGAATTTACAAAGGCATACTTTTAAGATGGTAGAATTTTATTTGGCATAATTACTTTTGGCAAAGCTTAATTTTGCATAATTTTGTTTCACATAACGTTTATTTAGCGCGACGATTGTTTGGCATAATTTCACTTGGCATATTAAGAAGATGGTAGAATAAAAGTTAGTGAAGTGACAGAACCGAATCGCTGCAAAACCGACTGCACGTAGTCTTGTCTGCCCTACCCCTAGAGTGCAATTTAAAATCGCGTAGGCGCGGAGGGGCGAGGCGGCCCGCGGGCTGAGGAGCAGGCGGCTATGAGCGAGCCGCCGCAGCTGAGGCTGGCCGGCGAAGCCGGCCAACAAGCCGAAGTTGCGGTGGTGAGCGAAAGCCGTCTGCGACGATTAGCGCGCGTGGGACCGCCGGAGCCCCGCAGCGCCGGAGCCGTGACAGAAACCATGCTTGCTTGCATGCTGTTTGCTTGCTTGCCTGCTGCATGCTTGCTTGCATGCTGCATGCTTGCTTGCATGCTGCATGCTTGCTTGCTTGCATGCTGCTTGCTTGCGTGCATGCTGTTTGCTTGCATGCTTGCATGCTGCTTGCTTGCATACTTGCTTGCATGCTTGCTAGCATACTGCTTGCTTGCATGCTGCTTGCTTGCTTGTTTGCATGCTTGCTTGCTGCTGCATGCTTGCATGTTGCTTGCTTGCACGCTGCATGTTTGATTGCATGCTGTGAACATTCTGATGTGATGGTTCTACTTTTTAATTATTATGGTTATGAAATTTATGCCAAAAGACGATTCTGACAGTAAACATTCTGCAATATGATGGTTCTACCTTGCAATTATTATGCGTATCAATTTATGCATAAAGATGATTCTGACTTACAAAATTATGCGTTTTTAATGTATTACAAATGATGGTATACCAAATGATTTTCTGCGAAATGAAGTTTCTGCCATGCGTTGATATGCAAAATAAAATTATGACCAAAAAAATTCTACTAATAAAGGTAGACCCGGACAGAATGTGTAAACCATTTCCACGGAAATGAGAACGCGGTTGCCACCGTGCAATGATTAGATCGAAATGTATCTGCAATTTCGTGTCCCGTACTGTAGGACGTAAAGCCTACCTAGTTTCACGGACCATGCAATTTGGAAAATTTTGTGTGATTGCGTTTAGATTTGCAGGTAATTTCGACGCGGTACATATGTTGTTAGCCGTAACACAAAATTAGGTATCTAAATATCTAATTTTGTGTAGCAGAAATTTCGCGATTGTAACATTTTTATCCTTATAATTATTATGAAGATTAACTAGGAACTTTAAGGCTAGCTTTTCCACCAGAGATGTACTATGTGCCTATGCTTTGAAGCTGTAATAGCTAAACTGTGAAATTATGAGACCGTAGCCACTGATACTAAGCTATGTAGCTGCGCGAATAAAATGTGCTGTAAAGATGCGCCGTAATGCCCGTAACGATTTAATAGTCCTAGATTAGTCGTATATAGCCCCATTTTAATCTTCTTATCACTATTGCGTCATAATATCTATTACAAACTTAATAAAAACAGAAGGGGATTTATACGTTTTAGTTATAAACACTAAGGGCTATATTTTACCGGCACACCATGGCGGCGCAACCAGTCGCCGCTACTAACAAAATGTATACAGCTCTATAGAGAGATACCTGATGACCCATTGGTTGCGCAACCAATCTAGCAGCGTGACCAGCTCGGACAGCAGCACTGAATGTTACTGGTCGCGCCACCACTAATCACTATAGCGTTGTATGGTCACTCATTCAGCCGTTAGCCCGGCCGCTAGTGCTATCTCTTCGAAGTCTATTTTGAAACTGTTGAAGTGTGGTGTGGTGACTCTTGTGTTTTTGTATGGTGCCCACGGGTGCGCGACAGGTTGCCCCACCATGGTGTCCCAGTGAAGTATAGTCCTAAGAAAAACAACAAAAAATAGTTTTCACAACATTGACAATAAAGCTAAACGTCATTTAGAATTCAGATTCAATTTTATTCTAACATTTTCTTCCACGACTGTACACGGTAAAGAAAAATGTGTGCCTACAAACATTATGTTTCCTTATAGTCAAATTTGTTTCGACTCCGAGGAACATTATCTTATAATAATGCATTGTGTAAAACAAATATCTGTTTCTACTGAAAGGGATGAATAATAATTTATTCCTCGTATGTATATGAAGTTGTTTTGCTACATATACATATTTACTTATTTATTTATGTGGTCGTCCCGCTACAGGGCAAAGGCCTCTCTCCTTCTACTCCTCTCTATGCAGAGCTTTCTGCGGCCAATCCTTATCGTAGGTGTCAAGTTCGTCCCGCCATCTCCTTCTGGGCCTGCCGCGACGAACAAAACAAAACACGACGTCACACCTGGTTTTAACCAAAGTGCACCTACAGATATAAGACAATACAATCGTAATGGTAAAAATGGTAATTTCTCACACACTGTCAACAGCTTATAAGTGGCCAAAGGCCTCTACTCACATGGAGAAGGTTTTTTTAAACATTAATCACCATGCCTGGTCAATGAGGGTCGGCGATTTTAAGCTTATAATTATTAGAAATTGTAAGCCTTATAAGATATTCTAAGATAATTGTAAGATATTCTTGCTTAACTATTATATTAATTTAAAACTTGTACTAAACTTAACTCCTTATTACTTAAAAACACAAACACTTTTTCAACCATCAATATATTATTTCAAAAATTCATTTTTAACTACATTATATTTTGAAGCCTAACTAAGGATCCATATAACTACCTCACAACATCGTACAGTTCTTGTTAGCGAGCGTAATGACATACAAACATAGGATCATAACGAGATGCGTCGTACTCTTTCGCGACGTAGAAAAGTTATACTCTTTCATAAATATTTTTGTAAAATATACGACAAAATCTCGTAGCTCGTATTTTAAATTTGGCTTTGTAGATCAACCTACAATTTAGTAGGTTAACTATGCTAATCTTCTATGGAGTATGGTATTGGATAGATGACAATTTTCTAAACATTTTATCAAATCGAATACATTCTGCCAAGCCACGTAGTGACGATAAGTACAATGTATTTTGTTACCACTCTTTTTCTTTTTGCGGGTGCTATAAGAACCATCAAATAGTCCCAAACTGACGGGGTCCTGTTTAATCAAGTGGTTAATCAGTAAGAGTCTAACACTCACTCTCATCTTACCCAAGGTAGGAGAGAAGATATATATGGAAAAATGCAGTACACTATAATGGCCTATTGAAGATTTTGCCAAGCTTTAGGCTCTTAGTTCCAGTGGTTTTAAAAGCATTCCTTTGGAATACCACTCTCAGTTGTAAAAACAACTACTCAAACCTTTTTTGTTTATTTTTATTAATTTATCAAAACAAGGAGCTTCTTAAGGATTCTTGGATGTCAATTATTAATCTCCAACACTGACAAATGGACTCTAACATTAAGACCTTTAGGCACTTTATTAAATACCCTTTATAGTCTCAGTCTACATTGTAAGGATTTAAACCGTGATTTAAACAGTGATCTATAACGTTGATTTCTAGTTTTATCCTTGAACTAAGGATGTAATTTACTTTGAGAGATTCATTTTGTCTAGTACTGAAGAAGATATTAAGTGTAGTTTTAAGTAGACGTTCTTTTATTTTTCCTGTTAATGGAGAAGGAAGAGAGTTCTTAGGAAATATGCAATACGTGCGTAATTTACCTATATATTGAGCGTGTGTGTGACCCACCACAGATGGGCCCAGTAGACCAATATTCGTAGAAGTTCACAAGACCATGATCCTACAATCCAATTGGTATTCGAGTCCAGAGCTGCGGACCGCCTAGCTCATTACCGGGGCTCCGTCTCGAAAAGCAAGAGTAGGTTTTTAGTCAGTAAAAGTCTGACACTCCTTCTCGCCTCGCCCAAGGCGGGAGAACACATTGGATGAGTTTCACCCCTCAAAAAAGGACTATCTATGTATTTGTGACTAACAAATCTGCCCTTAACCCTTACAAAAGTGCGGGCGAGGCCTCAGAATCAACTCCAAATAATTCTCAGTACTCAATAAACGGAGTAGTCTGTTTTTCCAATAGAAACAATTGTTTAATTTCATCTCTCTTCATAATATTTTGTTCACAAAACAACTTCAATACAATACAATACATAAACATCATAAAACAAATGAGATTAAGGTCGATTCTTGTTTGTTCTGGAAAGTTCGGGAAACAATGAACTTCTTACACAATTAGAAGCTGAGAGGTCATTAATTAACTTCCTTGGGCCGTCTCCTTGATTAGCGCCGAGTCACGTCGCGTAGACGGTTTATGCGGATCTTCTGTATCTTGTAGCTCGCAGTACAAGTGATAAGTGTTATAAAGTAATGTCAGTTGTCATGTTGTTTACATGTTATGTTCTATTTTAAATCATATTAAAGGTACGCGTCCACAGGCCCGCATCGTACGCATCGCACGCAACGAATTTTAGTTTGTCTTGTATAGAAACTCTTACAACAGCGTCCATTGACTGCATCGCATCGTATCGTACGGACTCATACCCAGAGAACCTCATTATTTCTTATTTTTAGTTAAACCTAGGTCAATAAACGTTTAGGAAACGTGTGTATACTTGCAAAATACGTGACGTAATGCCACTGTACAATATACACCCACTTTTCACCATTTGTGTTAAATATCCAATGTAATAAAAGGTAAACCAATTTTTTTTTTACAATTAATTAAAAACAAATTCCTAATAATCTGCTACCTAATCTATACCCTAACAACATACTTGACACAGATGAAATAACAACAATAATGAACCTAGTTTACAATAACTAGAAATCGAACAACAAACAATTGCTTTTGTATTCAACTCAGAACAACAAATAGAGCTACTAGTTAATACTAACTCCGTGGAAGTTGATCAAGCGATCGCCTCACACCGTGTGACTCACACGCCGCGTTAGTTATTCAACGTGAGTAAAGCAGCTGTAAAGTTACATGACATTTAAAAAGTTTTCTTACTACACACTGATGTAGAGAATGGAAGACGTTTTAGTATTTACATTTCTACACTGGTCTAGAGAATGAAAAACGTTTTAGATTTTTTATGGTATAAGTCAGTGAATGAGCAGACGGATCAACTCAGGGTATGCAATCGCCGCCGCCCACGGACAGCCGAATCACCAGCCTTTTGGGGGTTAGGAATTTAACGGTTGTTGGGGAAATTTTGGGAAGGGACGTTAATTGGGCATTATTGTGTCATTTTTTATCCAATATTTCGTGGTGACCCGGAGGTTTAAGACATGCACTTCTCACGCATGGGAGCACCGATACGAAACTTACCAATGTGACTTTTCCGAGTTATTTGTATTTCTAAGACTAGACGTCAATAACAAACAGTTAAAGAAAACATCGTGAGGAACATACGGCTACCAAGGTGACCTAATATAAGACTACATTCATGTTTAATAGAAATCGTGAACCAGCGCTTTATGATAAACCTTTAGAACTACGACACAAGTTTAATAGCAAACTTGTCTTGCATAGAGAAGGCCAAACGTCCAGCATCAAACTCACGGCCTACATTGATGATGAAGCGACAATATCCTAGTCACAACAATTTGTCCCTAAAACTATTTCCATACAAACATGTAAATCATCAAGCTCACAATTTTTCACAGCACTGAGTCACAAAAAGCGTACCCTGTCTACGTTGTAAAGCGTTCTAGGCTCTATTGTACACCAACTTACCTTACAGCTGCCCAACACACTAGTGTTACTTACCTCTAAGACAATAGAGTCGACAATCCTGTGAATGTTACTTTGATAACTGCAGAATTAATTGGGCATGGATGACATGTCATTTTGTAAGAACTTTGACAAAGTTTCCAGTTATAGTGTGGATAATAGACGGGTGTCACTACTCATCTCAGTGCGCCATGATAGTTTAATTTTCCTGGATTTTCTCTAGGCTTAGTTCAGAGTTTAGAAATGTATTATGTTGTGAATTAGTTTTAGTTGGACACACTCACAAGTTTATTGCGTGCATTAATTAAGTTAATCTGTTCAAGTTTATGAGTTCTTTGTCGTTTATTAGTTTAGTTGTATTTATATTCCGTAATTTCATGTATTTCATAAATAAATTATTTGAAAATGCTCAATTTTTAACATTACATGCAAATTAAATTAACTAAAAATCACTCTGGCTGGATAAAAATAAAATAATAATATGGCTCCACTAGTTAATTTAGTATGTCTCACGATACTTATTATAAAAATATTACACACTAAAACATCAAAAGCTAAAAATGATTGGAATACTAAAAATAAAACAAAGAATTTATGGGTGTTTTAAGCCTTTTATCTAACCAACATTTATTTAAATTATTTTTTCACATAAAACCCCTAATCTACTAAAAAGTATTACAAAATGAGAAAACACATTAGGAACTGCATTAATTTTCAGAATAAAAACTCTTAACTTGCAGTATAGCAATAATATTGACGACAAAGAAAGAGAATGATCCCAGAAAGAGCTTGAATGTCAATGGTATGTTAGGTAAGATGAAGAAGCGCAGTGGACGATTCTCTATTAGAAGCAGCAGACGGTCTATCTCAGTTTGTTGACGCTCATCTGGTGAATAGAACAATATTTAATTAAAAATGTTTGTATATTTTCAACAAAAAAACGTTACCCCACTCTAGAATTTACTCTTGTAGTGAGTATACTCAGACTCGCAACAACAATTTGTGGACCACAAAAAGAGTTGTTATTTGCGGGAATCGAACTCGCTACACTTTGCGCGGCAGCCATCGCATCAACCGTAAATAATTGCAGTAGGTCCAAGTATAACGCCCTGAAGAACTCCATGAATTTCGAACTTTAATAAGTTTATAGTACGAATTAAGAATTCTCACTCAGTCGCCAATCTCAGTCACGTCCATACTCTGCAAGAGTATGGAACGTGTACTTAACAACAGGCTCCTGGCATACCTTGAAGGTAACGACCTCCTCAGCGATCAGCAGTATGGGTTTCGCCGCAACCGATCCACTGGGGACCTTCTTGCGTATGCCACCCACATTTGGAGCGAGGCCATCGAGAAGCACGGGGAGGCAATAGCGGTCTCTCTCGATATATCGAAGGCCTTTGACAGGGTTTGGCACGACAGCCTTATCGGCAAGCTTCCTGCATATGGACTTCCCGCTGATCTGTGCAGATGGATTGCAGATTTCCTGAGGGATCGGTCAATTCGAGTAGTCACTGATGGCTGCTCGTCTGACCAATTTGGCATCAACGCCGGAGTCCCTCAGGGGTCAGTACTTTCAGCAACGCTCTTTTTGCTGCACATCAACGACCTGCTTAAGCCCGGTATCTTTGGGTATGCAGATGACAGCACAGTTGTTGAAAGGTATGTGTCCGATGCGCGGACCAGCGGAACACAGATCCGGTCTCTAAGAGAATCCATGGTCGAACGGTTGAACTCGTCCTTGAAGGCGGTCTCCGATTGGGGTGACGCCAACTTGGTCAAGTTCAACGCTACCAAAACCCAGGCGTGTCTATTCTCTGCCAAACGGAGTCAATTTCCGCTGGCTCCGACTTTCCGAAATGTGTCCGTTCCGGTAGCGGATCATCTTGAGCTTCTGGGCGTAACTCTATCGCCAACGCTTAACTTCGGCTCATATATAGAGTTGAAGGCGCATCTGGCTGGTAGGAAGTTGGGTATCCTCTCGAAGGTGAGACGGTACTTCACACCGAAACAACTGCTGAGCCTGTACCAAGCGCAGGTTCGGTCATGTATGGAGTACTGTTCTCACTTTTGGGACGGCTCGGCCAAATACCAGCTGGATGCGCTCGAACACATTGAAAGGCGTGCCAAGAAGCTCATCAATGATGATGCGCTTGTGGAGGCCCGGCTTCAAAGCCTTGAACACAGGCGCAAGGTCGCAAGCCTTTCCGTTTTTTACCGGATACATTTCGGAGAGTGTGCGGGGGAATTCCACAACTTGATTCCCCCTAGTCCTTTTCATCATCGAACCACAAGACAATCGGCGAGGCGTCACCGCTTCATGGTAGATATCCCACCCACTCGCACGAAGCGCTTCGCTTCAAACTTCCTTGTGCGAACTGCTAGGGAGTGGAACTCCTTGCCGGAGTCTGTGTTTCCTGATGGGTATAACTTGGGTGTCTTCAAGGCCCGAGTGAATAGGTTGCTTATGGGCAGACGTGCTCCACCGTAGGCCGCATCATCACTTACCATCAGGTGAGATAGCGGCCAAACGTCGACCCATTAAATGTAAAAAAAAAAAAAAAAAACTCACCAATACTAAGAATCTTCTTTTCGATAAACTTCAATTTCATGTTATTAACGTTATCATTGATAAGGTCCATTACGATGGCAGCTGCAACAGTACTAACGATGGGATCGCCGATATATTCAAGGAGCCAAGTAATAGATATAACCACAGGTCCCTAAAAGTCGAAATAAGAACAGTAATTTGCATTCAGTCAAATCTGATCAAGACCAATTGCCAACCTGAAAAACTTTAGAAAAAAACTCTATTCACATATACATATGGCACAGTAGCCTCATCTATGAAACAAATATAAAGAGGAGATGTCATAACTAGATTTCCGTTTAACATAATGCGTCATATTTTACTTGGAGTGTGAGACGTTACAAACCACGCCCCTCTCTATTTCCCATCTAGCGCTTTCATACTAGAAAACCATTGCCAATTGTCCACAATTGAATATGCCACTTCATGAGCGCTTATAAAGTATCTATGTAGGTACACTGTTTTACTTATAATATCATTGGATATTGTTGTATTTTTGTGACACAGTACACAATCACATTATGACATCTCTTCTTTGTACTTGCTTCATAGTCTTATCTTACCTCTTCTCTTATAGCAGAAAGTTGCAAGTATAAGCTATACGGGAATCTTATAGATGCGCTTAGTAAACAACCCAGCATCTGGAAATCATTACAACGAAATAAACAATTATGGAAGCCCAATTACTCCTTCTCAATGTTCCCAATCCCCAACTCCCCAACAAGCCTTAAATTCCTAACCCACAAAAGGCCGGGAACACACTTATAACGCCTCTGGTGTTTCGACTGTCCATGAGCGGCGGCGATTGCTTACCATCAGATGATCCGTCAGCTCGTTTACCAGCTTGTACCATAAAAAAGGAACAATTTAAGGCTTATTTTTCAATCAACACATAATTCTTCAAACTCTGCGTAGAGTAAAATTGACGTATGACATGTTTTAGTATGGAGCAATTGTCAAATATTTTAAATTAATTAATCCTGCAATAAAATTTAACTGGCGTTGGAAAAAGCGGTCCTGAGTATACTAAGGTAATCTTAAAACTATATCACTGATAGGTAATGACTTCTTCCAATATGGAGAAGAAATAGTAGGTGAAAACACTAAACTAAACAGCAGTCATTGTAATCTTTTAACTGAAGCAATAAACAACTAAACAGATGAAGTAATACAAAACTTTCTTACAATTATTTTCACAGGCTCCACTATTTCCAAAAAATCAGCAAGCATTTCATAAATATTGATATATTTCATCACAGAATATTTGTCCCAGGTGCCATTATTCAAATCTGATTCCAAATTCGTTCTCATAATCCTAGTTCGACAATAAAAAAGCCCAAACACCAGAATAATTGTAAACCTACCCATATCGCAGGCGAGAAACCACGTATAATTGATAAAGACCAAGAATGATAACCTTACCGACAAACACATTGGAGAAATGTTGTAACAAAATATCATATAGTAAAAACATTTGACAGTTATGTAGTAAAATAAGGACATTTTGATGAAACGATTGAAGCATTTATACACTTTTTTGGCGTTAGGCAAGTTATCAAGACTATGCACAAATTTGTAGGCCAAATAAACGAATTCATCTTTGGTATAAAATGACATAAGAAGTGGTACAGTATAGTCGAACATACTAGCACCTGTAATCAATTGTAACGGCAATTTATTGTAATATATGGTTAATATGAAAACCACATTAGCTGCTAATACGAATAGAGGGACCAGAAAGGAGAAAAGAATTAAAATTTTTGAAGCAGGAAGGTTTTGTCGAAAGCCAAAGAAGAAACGAATATACATTATGGTGTGAATGTCGCAGACTGTGTTGGTGATCATTTTCTATCAAATTGAAATTCAGATAATTTTAAATAAGACGACGCTACTACTGAATCCAATAACTGTCTTTGGACTGAGCTGTACAACCTAACAATATTGTTTCAAAGTCAACATTTCAAGGATTTCTAAATATGCCATAATGAAATTGGATGTATTTCTAGAACATACATATAACTAAATACCATATAGGTAATAATTAAAACAGATTATATTGATGTAGGCACGGATACTCTAATTCTTATCTGGTATACCGTCAGTATGATTGAAAGTGATGACAATCCGACAAAATTGGAGTTGGTACTAATTATCCGATAGATGTAGGAAAAATGCTTAAAATATAGTGACATACTTGACTTTTTTTAAATCGCAAGACATACTAAATTAATGATTATATTATCGACTTTCTTACATAATTGTTTGACGAGGAACTCAACTATTTTCAAACAATATGAACCTCTAGCACGGCTTGAAACTAGTCGAGTTCCTCGTCAAACAATTACGGAGTAAGCCGATAACATTATAATTAATTGATTCACTTGACTTAAAGGGTGTCCAGAGAAGTCCTTCATCTCATTTTATCTCCTAAAAACATGATAGCAAATAAATAATTTAGTCAAATAAATTACCTACCCGAATTATACAGTTCTTTTTAAATAATTTAAATAATAATAATATAGCAAGCATTACGAAAATAATATCAACAAAATGAAATTGAAAACGAAAATAGTGAAATTGAATGGTTTCCTAAATTAGGTACTTGAACTACACATGGACAATGAAACCTATAGTTACGTAGATAATCATAAGCCTATAGATAGAAGTAATTGTTGAAAAAAAAGAGTTTATTGACCTTGACATACAATGATAAATAATGAAGAAACAGAGCCTTGTATAGTGTACACGTGGTAACGTAGATACTATTATGTAAATTGTTAGACTCATTCGTTCTGATTGCTATATTAGTTGAGTGGCCTGAACAACAAATTATAAGAATCAGATTATTGGGAATCAAATCTTCATTTTCAATCAGTGTTTGGAGCATTGTAGAAATTTATTTGGGGCTTCAATTCTCTCATCCTACTCTTAAAATCATACGAGTAACATGACTGAAATAAAGTATCGAATAAAATTACCAGCTAATTGACTGATAGAACAATTTCTGGTGGTAGAAAACTAATATTTCACATCATCACATTAGATCAACAGCCTATAAGTGGCCACTGTTGACCAAAGGCCTATTCTTGCACGTAGAAGGTTTGGCGATTTTAAATGAATACTTATAGAAATTACAAGCCCAAGTTTCCTCGCGATATTTTAATACTTAACAAGTTTCAAACGTACGGAATACGTGTAAAAGATTTCCATGAAATGAAATGACAAGATGGTTCAAAAATTTAGAAAGAAAAAAAAACAACGCTAAAATTAAAATCTGTTACGTGTCGCTCGTAAAGATCGTAAAAGTTGAGATGACGCCTAGTACGGCGGCCATTTTTCTGTTTTATGAGCACGATAAATCTACTTTAAAGATGTTTACCGTTTGCGGGACCACTATTTTGTCTGTGAGTGTTAACAAATTACTCGTTCACGGTTCAGACAAAATACGAAATATTAGTGAGATTAAATTATGGTTTCTTGGTAATAGAGGTCCTTTTCCAGAGTAGGTTGGGTTGATACATTTATTATAGACTTGTATTTTCTGAGTCTTCTGTATTGGTAAGATTTTTTTTAAAGGTGAAAAATCTTCCTATGAGTTCTCTCGCCTTGGGTGAGATGAGAGGGAGTGTCAGACTATTCTGACTAAAAACCACGCCGTTCCAACTCCTGCTCTTTGAGCCGGAACCCCTGTAAACTCGGTAGGTAGTCCGCAGCTCAGGGTCGGGCATCAGCCTTACTATTTTTTTTTTAGTTAATCACAGTGTTTAATCTTATAACCGACGTATACCAATAGGCTTACGCAATCTGTTACCACGATACATACCATAAATAACCTTCAATTATCCCCAGTACTCCCAGTACACCATGCTTAGAGGCACAAGGTTAAACAAAAAGTCTTTATTGCCCATAATTTACTACATAATACAATCTCTATATCTAATACAATGAATCCAATTTTCTCTTTGAATCAGGAAAAGAAATATATTGATGTAATCTGCCAATGCTTCATTGATGGGCTTTGTAATATATTCGAAGTTAATTAGGTACGGTTGTATTCGCAGTAGAAAAGCGAATAGTGTAATGTGTGTGGTTCAATCGTCAAAACGGCTGAACAGTACCCTTTTTTTTTATTTGAGGGCGAAAATCATCCAGTGACTTCTCTCGCTAGGGCGAGGCGAGAGAGAGTGTCAGACTCTTACTGGCTAAAAACCACACCGTTCCTACTACTGGTTGTCGAGCCGGAGCCCTGGTAAATCCGCTAGTTAGTCCGCAGCTCCGGGGCTGAACAGTACCCTTAGTACGAGTTTGCTTTATGTTTTAAAGTAATCGGAATGAGAGCGCGTTAGGCGCTCTAATTTTCCGGTTCGAATAAATCCAACCAATCAATCAAACCAACCAACGAGCGCCGAATGCGTTCTCATTTCGATTACTTTAAACGTAGAACAAATTCGTACTAAGGGTACAGATCTGATTAGATTGTCTCGTTGGCCGAATGGTCGCAAGTAAGCCTGCAAGGAGTCAGAGGTTTTTATAAGTGGCCACTGCTGACCAAAAGCCTCTTCTAACACGGAGAAGCTTTGAACGTTAATCACCACGCTTGCTCAATGCGGATTGGCGATTTTAAACTTATAATTAGAACTTATTAGCCCAGGTTTCCTCATTCTTAGAAAGTACATTTAACTTGGAAAAGTCATATTAGTTCGGACGTCTTAAACCTCCAGGCTACAACGACATTGACACATAATATCCATTATCTTAAAGAAATTTCGTAGGTCTACCATCTTCAAATAAGTACTTGTACCTACGTCAATTTATTAAACACTGCAAATTCACAAACAATAATCAACTTTCTCTTTCAAGTACGTAGGTTTATTTTACCGTGAACAGTGGTTAGGCTTTTGTTTCGGCGTCTTAAGGCAGGTTTGAATTGAGGTGACCCCAAACCACCCCAAACAATAGAATTTTAAGATTCCCTCATTTGTTTGTTGGTAGGAATTATTCGGATAATATTATTTCCAATAAGTTTTAATCATTTAGCTAGAAATTGTTGAACTTTGAAAGATTTTCGTCAATATGTTTGGGTGATTGGTTTGTCGAAATAATAAAGTTTTTATAGAAGTAAAGGGATTTTATACCGCTGTTAAACCGATTCCTGTTTTGCGTTAGAATATTTATATAGTATTTTATTCTAAACTGTTTAACATGTCAATTTGTTAAGTGTGAGAGAGCCATGCTTCGATACGAATGGGCCGGCTCGACAGGAGTGATACTACGGCTACACAGAAAACCGACGTGAAGAACTCTTACTGAAGGCCCTATAACCCCTCTTTCCAATCGCCTCTGGTGTTTGGGGTGTCCATGGGCGACGCCGATTGTTTACCATCAGGTGATCCGTCTACTCTTTTACCCGTTTACGGCGTATACCGTAAAAAGTTTAAATACGCATAAATTTAATTCTAAAATTTTGTATTATGAGAACATCCTCGGATGTCTCTTGACGCTTGCGACTTTTCGATACAAATTTTAAATTGAATACAAAATATCATGCATTTTTTGTTGGTCAGCGCAAAACAAACGAAACTCAACGATGCTACATCAAAACCTCAATTAGGTACACATTACCAAACCCTCAACAAGATTAAATAAACAACCACTTTCGGATCCCCATCGATACGACAGCAGTTATCGTTACAAGTAATTAACCCTTTGTAAACCCTCCTGGGGGTACAAACTACCCATACGATATTGTTTGCGTTGACAGAGTTACCGAATAGGCTGAAATCAATACTTCTCCTAACAATGACTCTCATTTCAATAGGGACCGCTCAACCGTTAAACTGAGTTGTGTAGATAGCTAATGGCCAGTTTCGACCCCATATGAAAAATTTATTACTGATAAGTCAATTGGATTTAAGTCGTATATTTATTTTAACATTGCTCTACACTAGGATTTTCTCCTGTGTCGTGGGTGCGTTTGCAAACATCAATTTTACATAATACCCAGACACGGAATAACCATAATTGTGTGGATCACACAAAGAGTTGTTCCGCCCATGGACACCCTAAACACCAGAGGCGTTAGTTATTTAAAGGTTGTTGGGAAATCGGGGATTGGGAACAACGAAACACAACGCAAGCGTTGTTTCACGTTGGTTTTTTGTGATCCTCGTAGTTTCACTCCGGTCACGCCGGCCCATTCGTGCCAACGCATGGCTCTCACACACATAAAATATTAAATTCTTCCAAATTAATATTAAATGTACGAATCATTTCATTATTGGTAGCAAAGCACTGTAAAGCCAGACATGTATAGAATTGGAACTTTAAAGGTAAGCGCCCACAGACCCGCATCGTACGCAGCGCACGCATTCTGTATGACGTCATCAGTACGCATCGCATATTATAGGTATTGCCAATGATGCGGTTCATACGATGCGGATCAGTGGACGCAGTTGTATGAGTTTCTATACAAGACAAACTAAAATCCGTTGCCTGTGATGCGTGCGATGCGGACCTGTAGATGCTTACCTTAAACAGGTGAAATGCTAGACAGGAATCTTGATCTCGAAATTGTGTCAATTTCAAATCAATAGCGAAGTTCTGAGTCAAAACGTTCAACTTGATTGGGTTACATTGAAAATTGTAAGCCTCATTTGATAAAGAGAAGTTTGTATAGCCGTCTGGTATTTATGTGAGAAGGTCGGTGGTAAGTTTAGTTCAAAGATTTATCAATCCACGGCTCAATAGGAATGTCAGGCTATTTCTGACGATCTTGTAATTATAAAGTTGGTGTACTGGTGTTATATAGAGCGTGTCTCGAAATGGTATCGTTAACAAGTTGATGAGTAAGTCGACTTGATAAATTCTAATGTATTTCGTATCGAATGCGTCATACTTTGATAATGGGGACAGGTAATATGAAACCATCGTCCTACGTACTCATGTCAAAGATGTTAATTTTAGATTTCGATTAATTTGTTAATAGTTTCGTCTGGTTTAATAGCGAATCTGGTATTTTGACGACTATACAAAGATATATAGTTACCTCCATTAACACTGCACTTTTGAATCTCGAGATTAAAATGAGTATATTTGTCATACAGCAATCACAAATATTTAGAAAAATGTTCACTTGAATCAAATATGAAATACTCAAAATCTCCAGCATCAAAATAGAATCCATCACTCAAATCGACACTAGATCAAAGAGCAGCAACATCAGCGTTTTAAAGAAAGTGATTCCAAGCATCGAACGCTTTCTTTCAACTCCTTCAACCTGAATGCATCCATGTTTTGTCTGCGGCACGCGTAATGCATTTCCCGTGTTTCTATCAGGCACGAGTTCGTTTTACGTCTAATAAAATGTTAGCACGATCTCTTGTTTCTATGGCCGTGTTTGAGGTTAGAGGCGTGAGGAACGGTTACATTATTTTGGTTTCAGTTGAATATAAAAGTTAAAAAATTTATAAATTTAATATTACATACATATCCTGCTTCTGCCGCGTTTTCGTGGGATAAAAACACAAAAAGTATGTCATCACTCAAGTCAGCTCATGTATACCAAATTAAATCAAAATACGTTTAGTAGTTTCAGTTTAATTGACAGACAAACATCCAAACAAACAAACTTTCACATTAATAATATAGTGTGATTGTACATATTTTGGTAAGATTAATTTCATTAGATGTTCAAAAAATTGAGAAATTAATTTAAGCAATAAGGTTTGTATCTGTCTTTACCTATAGAATTAAGATGAGATTCAATGCCGACCTCTACTTGTTAAGGAAAACGCTAGATAAAAGGGAAATAATATCTCCGACAAAACGACTTGAAATGAGCAACTCAAGTACTGCGTGTTCTTAATCAAAGTTTTGCGTGACATACCGCGTATCGAATTCAGAAAATTACCGGGAATTGAAGCAATCTGACCCACTGCCAATAAAGCAAGAGGTAAATTAAAAAAAAAAACACAATCATCATCATCATCATATAAGTTACAGGACGTTTACTGCTGAACATAGGCCTCCCCCAATGACATTCCACACGATAAACAAAACACCGTACAAAGACCTCTTATAGCTTTATAAACAATCGTAGCATCATCAAACATCACTGCAACACAGTTCAAACAACTTCAAACCCATCAATAACATTAAAATAATAAGATCTTTCAAAAACAAGTAATATCATTCATTCATTGGGGATTCTGTGAAATTTACGAACAAGCAAAATTTCACCAATTATATTTCTAATTTCCGAAACGTCGGGTGGTCGGTGGATAGCATGGATCGTCTCCTCACAATTATTAAAGTAATTTCCTTTGAAAATTTTTAACAGTCCCTTGATTAATGTGGTAAACTTTGGCAGTTGTCATTTGGTCGAGTTTTAAACTAGATGGATGGATGTTTGAATTTATGATATAGTGCTTAGTTCTAGTAATGAGATGGAGGCTTGGTGAGGATGGGGCAAGTTCAAAATTGAAGCTGAAAATTCTAAACTAGACGAAATCATGGTAACTTAACTTCTAAAGGACCATCATACTCAGACACAATCAATGAATACACTATTTGTTCCTGCCGTATTCAAAAACCTTTTAATGATTACTTCAACTATTCCTTAGTAACAATTTTGTATCAAAAAACGACTTGTAAATGACCACTGCTGACCAAAGGCCTCATCTCGCTCAGATGAGGTTTGAGTATTTATCACCACCCTGCTTAATTCAAGTTGGCAATTTCAAAATTATAATTAGAAATTATAAGCTCAGGTTTCCCTACGATGTTTTTCCTTCACCGGTCTACCGTCATTGGTATCTAAATCTTAGAAAGGACAGTATAACTCGGAAGAAGTGACATTAGTACTGGTTGTTGTTCGTTAGTTTTGAACCCTCACTCTCATGCATGAGAAGCGGGTGACGATGAAAATTCTAACCTAAACGAAATTATGAAAACTTAACTTCTAAAGAACTAACTACCATCCTAATCAGTGTCAGCTAAGGGTTAAGGAACTACGAAATTACTGAGTAAAATATGTGCTACCGATCCACAGAAATATGAAATCAAACTAGAGCCAATGCAATAATATTCTATTACGTTTTGTCATAATATATGTAAATGGAATTTCATACAGGAAATTCAATAAAATAGTTATGGCTGGGATCTCGAAATATTATGTGGTTTTGTCATTCTATCAATTTAAAGGTACGATTCAATTATTTTGAAATTTGGCCCAGAATGTTACTTGTTTTAGAAATGTTTTACACGAAAATTGTGGTACATTTTTTTGGTAGAAAACCTTCTTAGAATTGAGCTTATCAAAGCCGAGATTACGTTTTAAAATTACAAGACAACAAAAAGCCTAAACCAGGGTCCTGGGCTAATTACTTGAGCAACATTTTTCTCGCACACCCTTTCCCAATTTTACTTGGAAACTGTCCCTAGATTCTTAACTTTTAACCTCATTACATTATTACCGTCATCTCTGTCTGTTGCATCATAATTTCTATCTTCTGTTTCTTTCACTCCTATAACATCTGTGAAGTTTGGTGCTAGCAAACTGTTGTGCCCCTCTGGTGCAGTTTGTGCTTGGGTTAATGAATTAACTTGTGTTTATTTGTCATTGCTTAACTTTGTGAGTTTGATGTGCGAGGGCGTGGTTTCTGCAAACAGGTCGTTGGTGTTGAATTTGTAATTTGAAACAAGATTGGATTTTATCCCCCGCATTTATTTGTGTTACCGTTTATAACTTGTCTTGACTTCATTAGTTTGAGGAGATTTGGATTTGTCACGAAATCGGATCTTTGGGGATTATCGCTTTGGGATCTGGTTTTAATCTTTTTATTTTAAGAAGATGTTTATCGTAGTCTGTCTTGTTGCTGTTTTGCTTTGTTTAGTATACCTGTGGTATAGTTCTTTCGAATATTTTGTTTTTCATAAAGTTTTTTTTTTATTTTCATATACAAGCAAGTAAGTGTAACAACGGTAAAAAAAAATATTTTAGTATTATAGTGAAATAAATAGAAAAAGAATATTCGAAATAACTGTATTACTGGTACAGTTATTGCTGAATATTATATTACCTAAAAATCTCCACTAAATACGTTACAAAATCTAATTTTATAAAAACAATCTAACTATTTTCATAAATATGCAAACAAAATTCCAACGAAACACTAATAAAACTATAATTTTTAGACACAACCTAATTTTCGTAGCAAAAAAGGTCACACATACATCGTTCTCCAAAAATAATGACCCTCAAAATAAAACAATCAAAAATGTATATCCAATCTACAAAATAAATCAGCTCTAAAAATAGCCTCGACGCTGAACTTCCATTGTTCCAGAAATAGCTACAAAATTCTTTTATTTAATAAACATGGAGGGCTATGATATTATAAATGTCATGTCTGGCTTTAGTTTATGAGTCTTGCAGACGTCATGCGTCACTTGTCACCAGATTAGCCTCCGAGGGTCGCGAGAGACAGTCATTCTGCTTTGTAACCATTAGTGTATATTTTTTTTATGTTGTTGTTGTTGGACTGGCTATACTGTTATATTCATGTGTTCTGGTACTAAAATTTGTTTTGTAAATATACGGTTGGACTGAGTTTTAGTAATTTTGGTAAGCTCAAAAACTTTCACACTCATACGCAACGTCAACATCACGCTCTTTATTCCCAAAAGGGTAGGCAGAATTGCACTTGCCCATTACAAAGTATACCCACTTTTCACTATTTGTGTTATAAGTCCCATGTAATGAGGAGATGAGCCTATTGCCACATACTGGGCGCCATTCTGGACTCCGTGCTACTACTGAGAAAATTTCAAAATATTGAAAAAGGTCCAGCATTGCTTTGCCCGAAGCCAAATTATGATTAACGTTCCCCTTTTATAATTTTTCCTTAGATAACTACAAATATTTAATACCAACAATAATTCTTTGAGTATATTAACCAAAACAACCGACAAAAAATTGACTTTTCCGTACCATTAAACAAAGTCTATTCAACCAAAAAAGCCTATCATCAAAATCCAAAGGTAATTTATAAGCTATTCTCTATTTGTCAATACCATGTGTCTCCGAGACTCTGGGAACCTGAGTCGGTCACTTGAAAAGGGTTGACGTTAATACAAAAGCCCGAAGGATTAATTTACCTCGCACTTGCGTCTGGCTTATGAAAGGAACCATAACTAATATTGTGAATAGCTACAATTGTATAGTCGATGGGTTTTTGATCTCTTGGTATTATCATGGCTTTTATTTGGGATCTTCTGGTCAGTTTGCGTTGGCCACGTGTAACGTTTTCAAGGTCATTCGGTTTGATGCCAAATATTTCAAAATGAAATAACGAAGCAATGAATTAATGTTTGCAAATAGGCTGCATAAGAACATTTTTACACGTGAAAATTATTCGATATATAAAAAAAAACCTAGATAAGGTCAGTATTTCCTATCGGACTACTCTAAGAAGAAATGCCGAAACAAACTCAGACATCATTGTCTCTTTTAAAGTCCAGATAAAATTTGAAATAGTAATGTGGGAGAACCGTGCAGGCTTTCAAATTGATGTCTATTTGAAAGCCTACATACAATAAGATAATTTTGTGGGCCAACGAAATAAACCTTTTTTTTTTCGGAAATTGAAAAGCATGATATCAATATTATGTTATGAACAAAAATGCTATTTTTATACTTGGAAAGTTCTCATCGTAATTGGCCTTTCCCATAATCTCAATCACAATAACAAAATTGAAATACAAATCAAAATTACAAATATAAATCTCCTTTAACTCGAACAGAATCTGAACATTTTGATCACAACCGTCATCGAAAACAAATTAGAAAGTAATTTCTAAATTCTATTTATACTCTTCTTAATATAATCAAAGTTTGAATTGAAGACGCCCCCGGTGTGCTAGTTTGAAAAAGTCTTTGAATCATTTAGATATTCATACTAATGCTCATTGATCCAATTTTTGTGGAACATGAGGCAATCAGCGTGAGAAATCAGTGTGCCATGCTTTGGAATGAATAGGTCGGCTCGAACGGAGTTATACTATGGCCTCATAGAAAACAGAAGTGAAACAACGCTTGCGTTATGTTTAATCATGTAAGTTACGTTACCGCAGGCTCAATTTCCCCCTTTTATTCAGGTACCTATGGATGGCGCCGATTGCTTACCATCAGGTGATCCGTCAGCTCGTTTACCAGCTTAACCCATAAAAAAAACGAGCAGACCACCTTGCAACACCAGAGGCGACAAAATATATGCATTGGCAGCCTTTTAAAAGGAATAGGTTCTTTTTTGAAGCTTTGAATGTTGGTATCTTCGGAAACACCATCGTTTTGTTGTATGAAAACACTTTTTTTCTGTTTCAAATTAACTTGAAATGGTTTACACTTTAGAAGAAACTATTTTCTTGATTTTGACATTCAAATTCAATTAGTTTTATATATTGACTTGCTGCTTCCTTGACCGTTAATAGTAATGTAATTGCTGAAAAAAAAAAAAAAACAGTATGAACCTCGGGTTGGACGATGATAATTATATTGAGGTTATTTGTTTTTTTTTTGTATTAATTAGCACAGAGTTTGCAACTATACCTTGTATAGAATATGACTATACTCCCCTTCTATTTACTTTTAATTTAACTAGTGAAAAGTGGGTATGAAAGTTGTATTAGTATTACGAAAACAGTGAAATTCTCCCTCCATTTTCTGGGAAATTTTAAACTTCTCCCTTTCACACTTTTAATACAATCACTTTGATTGTCTCACCATTCAATTATACTGTTCCTTTGACTTGACATTTCACTGAAATTCAAGAGTCAATTCGGAGTTTATTTCTTTTGGTGACCCGATTTTAATCGACTTAAAAAACACATTGGAAAGAGGTTTAGGACAAACTGTTGTTTCTGGTTTTGGTTGCCATGTTATGTAAACTTGTATGTTTGTAAAAGCACCCTCAGATTTATACCCAGTAGAAAATCATAATCTGGGGCGTTTAAATAACAAATATGGCATTAAGTCCATCAAAATTGCATTGCATGTGAGCATGAAGAATTAAATAAATATATAAGCAGTCTTTCAGAGGATATTAATGATTACAATTATTGACTACCAAAAATTCGAGGAAATTAATAGAGAAAACCACAGGACGACTGTAGTACTAAGTTACTCAATTACGAAATGAAATTCTTTTGCCAAAATTACTAAACAAAAAAAGCAAAGTTTGATAAAAATATTCAATAAACATTCACAATCAATTTTCCAATCGATTGTCTTAATTTATAATAAAAAACTTTCGCAAAACTTTGCGCAACAAATCGTTTATCTACAAAAATTAGCACACAAATTCTTTTATTCAGTTCTTTAAGAGAAATCAATTGATTTTTAAAACGATTAATTCTTGTTTCTCGATTGAATCGATTAGATAATTAATACAATAAGTTACTGATGAAAATACGCTCTAATTTCGGTTAGTCTAGTCTATGTATTTAGATGCGACTGTCTGCTTCGACACGTTAGTTTACAAATTCTATATTAAACAACGTATCATGGTGGCAGGTTTAAGACCCGCTTCTCACTCATGAGGGGGTTCGTATCGAAACCTTCTATCGGCAAGTACCAATGTCACCTTTCCGAGTTACATATACTTTCTAAGTTTATTTAGACACCACTGACAAATGGTGATGGAAAATCATCCAATGAATCCCGCCTTGAGCGAGGTGAAAGGGAATGTCAGACTCTTATTGACTAAAAACCACCCCGTTTTTATTCCTGCTTATTAAGCCGGAGCTCCGGTAAATACATTAGGTAGTCCGCAGCTCCGGATCAGACATCAGCCCTACTGAACCTCGTCTGTTACTAGGCATACATAGTAAGTTCTATTTTCCTGCTATAAAGCTAATATATTACGCTATGATTGCTAGATTTCAGCACGACATCTCTCCGTTCCGCTAATATACACCTCAATTTAAACACAGTCAAACAAAATACAACAAATATTGTAATACTTGATCAAAATTCTAAGCAACATCACACCGATGGGTTTGATTCACAAACTTCTGATTAGAATCAATGTTTATTCATCAGTCTGCCTTAAGCTTCTTTAAAGTTACGCAATATCTACAAACATAATAAATAAGTGCTATGAATATAAATACTAGAATTAGTAGGCTAGTTATTAAGAAGAGGACTAAATCTAATTCGTGGTATTCTGCCCAGGACATGTTGGCTGCAGGTCCACGCAGATGTCTCGCGCCGCCGTGACGCAGCACGTGCTCCGTCCACCACACGGCGCGCTCTAGAGGACGCATTGGCTGATCGTGTATTAGAGTTTGGAGCTTGATGACATTCTGCCGATAGCTGGGAAATAGAACATGAATATAATGTATAGAGAAGTCGGTTGCTTAAATTGTTTAAGAGAAAATCCATTTTTTAAAGATGAGAGCTTCAGATTTCATGTGTAGCCTCAGGTAGCTGTCAAGAAGTAATCAAGTTGTGTCTGGTTTAATATTACACAAAGGCTTTTAATAGGAAAATAACTGACTGTTAAGAATATGAACCGATGGATTGTCTAATTACATTTTTCTTCAGAAAATATTTTTTAACAAAAATATAAGATTACTTCAGCTGAACAGACACGTTACCTCTTTAAGAGTTTTTATTCAAATTTCAAACAAAAGTAAGGTATACTCGTAATCTCATACTAACCTTTCACTACCAATTATTTTAGTAACAGCATTTTCGAATTTTTCTTCAGTAAAAGTATCCCAATCAATTCTGATTCCTATTCCATGATACTCATATCGTTCCACATTGAACCATTGATCTGCCAGCATAGGTAGACCAATCAGAGGCACTCCTGCTGTTATAGCTTCATCTGTAGATTGGAGACCTCCTTGCATTATGAATAGTTTTACGTTTGGGTGACCTAAAAACAAAAACATAAAAAGTATTATTATATTGTACGTTGTAAATTATTAGATTGGAATGCCAGAGAGACATATATTGTTGGTAGTCCACAACTGCGCATTTGTCGATAAATTTTTATCTTTGCATTAGAAAATTGTGGAGTGCATTATTTACCTGCGAGACTTACGAACTACTATGACCTACAAAGATACGTAAGTGAATTTGTAGGTTTGTACACGCACCCCAACGAGTAAACCCCAGAGAAAATCATGGTAAAAATAAACATCAAGGAAAGAGCGTACCTTTAAAATGTCGGCAATGGACTTATAACTCCTATGGTATTGCTTTACGTGTTCATGTTGGATGGCATCAATTGCTTATCATCAGACGATCCATTGGGGTTTTGTTTATTTATTTATATAATTGTTTTATTTCTAGGCCATTTCAGACAACCTTTGCTAGCTTGTATCCCTGTTTGATACAAAAAAGTTAATAGTAAAACGACAACTCACGTAACAAATCTGATTGCGGCAGCCATTTAGAAACTCTAATATTTGTAGGTCGTCCAGGTAGTTCGTTATCGTCCCATTTAAGTAGCACATCATAAGGAAGACGAGAGAGTACTTTAATCATATCCTTAACTTGAATAGGCAACTGATCAGTAATCACGTTAGTACCGAAACTTACGTAGATGACTCCATTTTTAGAGTTGTCTAAATAGGACTTGAGATCCTGAAAACAAAAACAGTGCTTAAGTCTTTAACTGTCGATAGAAAACTGTTGAAGGCAAATCCTCCGCTAACGTCGGTCACCGGTGACTAACACGGCGTTCAATGTGTTAAGTATGTGTCCTATGTTGCAGTTGTAAAAACGTGCGAACTGTCATACGTCATTTTTATCAGATTTCTCGCTCACACTTATAGGAACCTGTGCGACATTGTTACATTCCTAAGACGCCACAGTTCGCACGTTCGGTCTTGGTAATGGCTCAACTGACAGGTTATAGTTAAACATATTAAGCGTAAAAAAATATTTTATAAGTGCATAAATTAGTTTGTATTTAAATCCTTTTCTATAATGCTGTTTAGCGTTCTAAATTGTGAACAAAATTAGTCATTTTTCTTCATGATACGATGGTAGTGTCTTACTTTTGAAGTAATATTTGAAACATGCTTCTTAGTATTGATAGTACTTACTTGTGGTAACTCCTTCACAGGATTTTGATGCAAACCACCCATGTAAATAACATTAGGAGGAACAGGACGAATACCTTCAAACACTGGATGAACATTTAGGAACAGCATATGAACGTTTTTAAACAACTCTCCCACTTCGGGCATATCAGGTCCAATGACTTTCCTAATCGCTGCCGTCTCAGTAACTTCAAAACCTTTATGGATCATATTAAAGGCATAGTACTTAAAGATTTCTACGAATTTCTCTCTCATAGTTATATTGTTAGTTTTTTGTCGAAATATGTTTGGATATAGAATGGGATGGTCCGGTGCGCCAACAGCTTCTAAGTTCCCAGGCATGGCACCAAACGAACTGATTTGTATTACAGGGGCTTTGTAGATATGAGAGTATAAAAGAGCGGGTCTCACACACGCTTCAAGAAATAGCAGATCGAACTTCTTATGTTTATCACTAATCACTTTTTGTACTTCATCATTCTGTAGCTGTTGTAGTACTATTTCAAGTATTGTTGCGTAATAGATTTCTATTTGGCTTTTCAAATCATCCTGTTCTCCTTTACCCATCGATGTTAGTAGTCTGTCGTGCCATAGTTTATATGAAATTTCGTGTACGTCGATTTCTGTGATGTTAGCTGGTGTCTCTCCTTTTGGGAAGGCTGGATCAGGAGTGATGATTGTGACGTCATGGCCTCTTCTGGCTAGTTCTTGAGTTAAGGGTCTGAACACTATTTGGTGACTGATTGACGGTGTTGGAAACACTGCTAGGATTCTAGCTGCTTCATTGACACTGATTAAAACACTGATTATATAGCACAGCAACATGTTTTCACTTTGGATTTCTATACCATACTGAATTTGAAGCTCTTCAATATTTGTTTTTGGAAGTAAAAACAAGTTTAATTCATTATATTTATGCAAAGTCTCTTATTACGACGTGGTAAAGATCAAATTGAAAGATCAATTCAAAAATTTATCAGAATTCTTAAGTCGTTGTTTATGACAGTGATATGTTTAAGAACATTTGTTTGTTTGTTTGTTAATGCTAATGTTGTCCTTGGCGAAGGTGGAAAAAAACTAAATGTTTTTTTTTTATCTTCCTTGTTAGTGAAAAAGTATTTTAAAATGTTGGTTTTAGTATAAAGGTCATTTTATTCGACGTTGGCTGATATACAGTGGAATTTTTAATAATAAATGTCGTGAATTCAGTTTTGATTGGGAATTAGAATCTATGCACGATTTCGTGCTGGCAGCCGTAGAACCATGTTCGTGACACATCCACATACGTTTATGAAAATTTCATGGTTATTTTAATGCAAAATAAATAAGAACCTACTATTCAACGTGTAACAAAATACCCATATACATCAAGAAGCACTGAAGAATACAGGTTGAATAGAATCTCTACACAAAGTTTCAGCTCAAAATACGTTTTAAAAAGAAATTGGTACCAAATACTTGATATCACATGGTTCTTGATTTTAAATCATGCAAACGGGTCACAACACTACAGGGTTCACTCGTTGTAAACTATTTTCAAAAAAGATCACTATATTAATGGTAGACAAAAATTTAATTTGGCCTATGTCCTGCAGTGTGACGACCATAAAAAAGAAAAATGTAATGAACTACCACACTCAGAGACTAGAGATTGAATGATTACTTAAACTATACCTTAGTAACGAATTTGTTCTGAAAACAATCGCTAAGGATTGGGTTCAGTAACCATTTAATTATTCTCGAGCAGTAACTTATTAATGAAAATTGACTTCACTAACTTAACTCCACTCATCATTCCCAAAAACATATTTCTACTCATACTCACATAACCAATCCATCACACACAAACAAACATCAACCAAATCTAAATACCTCTTAAATTCTTGGAACTAAAATAGTTTTCGTATAAACAGTTAGCGTAACAGATGCAGGTTCAAAATAACTTGGCTAAGTGAAACTAATTAAGGAAATCTGGTCTTGTAAGCGGGTGGCGGCGTGTGTATGTAGATATTTATGTGTATGTGTGTGTTTGTGGTAGGAAAACTTTGATATTATGTTATTAATAGAGATGGATGTTGTGTGTGTTGTGTGCGGATTAGTTTATGGAGAGATAGAGGGGTAACATTAGGATTCAAAAAGTCAAAAAAAAGTTTTCTTTAGGATATCTGCATACTGCCGAAAAAAAAACCGTCCAAATTGGTCCAGCCATTTCAGATATCGGCGTGTCGCGTTTGGCGCAAGTATTCGTATGCATGTAGTAAAAAAAGGTTTTTTCAATATTACAAACAGACACTCTAACTTAATTTATTAGTAGTCTAAACAAGACTAGACTAGATATATGGATAACATGGAAATTTTACGTTAGTTTCTACATCGCGTGGGCTTCTTCGAATCCATCCTGGTTTTAATTAATCCCTTCATATGAATATCAGTGCGAATATTACATGTTAGTACGAAAGGGGACTGCAATGTCATGGGTCTGAGTGTAATTAAGATACAAGTTGAAATGTCAACAAACATAAATGCAACGTCACACCCTATATCTCTGAAGGGGTAGGCAGAGGTGCACATTAGGGTATGTAATGCTGCTATGCTATATATACCCACTTTTCACCATTTGAGATATAAGTCTCGTGTAATAGGGTGTGAGTCTATTGCCATATGGCAATAGACTCACACCCTATTACACGAGTCGAAGCCGAATTGTGCCCAGTATATACTGGGCACAATTCCAGACTCTGTACTACTGCTGAGAAATTTCCGAAACACCGAAAAATATCCTAGTACCTACATAATAGCAAAGGCCCAAGCAAAGGCTCGGGTATCAAAGCCGACACCCCTTGTCCGGCAGTCGCACTTGCGGCCACTTGACCAACGAGACAGAGAGTCAACCAATAAAGAAACAAATAATAGTCTGCCAATCTATAAAGTCTGTTTGTGTAAGTATATCTTAAAAAAATACCAATTTTATTCCTAATTCATAATGTACAAACATTCATGTTCATTTCTATAATAGAAATGAGAAATCATAAAATAATGAAACTAAGAATTACCTAACACAAAAGGAGACCTTTTGTCACTACATAATTTTTTAGGATACTAGCATAAATCAGAGTTACACACATAATTTTCCTTTACCTTTTCATAATTTTTATTGGAGAAAATGTTGGTTTCATTGAGATAAATTATCTGTGAGTGATTAATGAAAATGTGAAATGTAAAAGTACTTAGCAAGAACTAAAACAGGATAATTTTTGCTAATGGAGTCACAGGTAAAGGTAGTAATAAATCAATTAAAAACATATCAAATAGACTGAAAGAATGCTTTTGAAAGTCAAAGCAAATATTATAATAATATTAAAAAATATACCTGTCGGTCAGTCCTCTAGTAGACACCACTGCTATTTGTAAAACGTCGTTCCAAAGTGAAGATTCTATGGAGAAGAACACGCAACCCAACTCCAGCAAGCGTTACAATCAGATTCACATTTATAATATTAAATTATCTAATGTAAATGCTAAAGTTTCTGAGTCAATTTGTGTGTACATTTGTTACTCAAACACGTTAAAATGGTTGAAGGGATCGAGATGAAAATTGGCACAGAGGTAGATTACATAATATTTACTTTTTATCCCACAGCAACGCAGGCAAAGTCACAGACAGAACCTAGTTATTATACAACAGTAATTATTTATATACAAATTGCGAGAGGAGTGAAGATTCACAAGTATCTTATAAACTTCAATTATTAAATTCTCGCGATGGTTTCATCCGTCCATGTTGCCAACTGTAATTAAGAAAGTTTATCTAAATAGAATTATATTAATAATTAATATACATCCCGGAAATGTTTACAGATGACTCAATTTGAAAGATCATCGTGCTATAAGTTTGTTAATATTAAGACACATGTTAAAAACTTTTCCAAATGAATAAAGGTAATGCCCGAATACTGCTACAATAAAACTATAAATTCTTTATAACAGCGATATTTAAGTACAACTTAAAATTGAGTATAGCCTCTTCGCACATGGAGAAGGTTTGAGCATTAACCACCACGCTTGTTCAATACGAGTTAGCGATTACAAACTCATAATCAGAAATTATAAGCCTAGGTTTCCTCACGACGTTTTGCTTCACCGTATGCAGTGGTGTCTAAATAATCTTAGAAAGAGCATATACCTAACTCAAAAAAGTCTTATTAGTACTTACTGTTTTTGAACCTCCGAGCCACAATGACATTACAAAGCACAACAAAACGAAATTCTCCCATCATAATCATCATCATCATCATCATTATATCAGCCATAAAACGTCTACTGCTGAACATAGGCTTCCCAAAATGAATTTTTCATAACCCCTTCTAAATTATCCAAAACAACTTTAAACAAGGCTTCAAGGAAGCTACCATTAAATGGCCATCACAAAAGCTTAAAACTGCACACGAACCTATTGAGAAGTCTTAGCTAAAATGGCGTTCCACTATATACGGATCATCCTGCCATTATTGCAATGAGTAAACATTTCAACAATAGTCAAGTCCTCCATTGAGACGGTATTGAAGCGCCTGATAGCAATTTAATAGATTCCTGACGATGATAGTGTATTGTCTGGCTATGTACTATGAGAATTAATGTAGGCGCTTGGCCTAAGTTATAGCTTATGTAGGTAGTATATTTTGTAGGTTCGGTTTTCTGTGATATCATGTTGTAGGGTTAATATTGTGTACATTTATTTATAAATAGGGTAAAGCTATTGCTAAATATTCGCCATAATTCAGGCGCTATTCAAAATTACATTTATAATAGATAATTATAATCCCAACCGTACGTTGCCTGCGCTAAGAGATCGAAGTATTAAAAAAAAACTTTTATAGTATAATCCGGCAAATGAGCAGACGGATCTCGTGATGGTAAGCAATCGCCGCCGCCCATGGACACCCGAAGCACCAGAGGCGTTATAAGTGCGTTGCCGGCATTTTGGGTGTTAGGAATTTAAGGGTTGTTGCGGAATCGGGCATTGAAAAGATTGGGAACGAGGTGATTGGGCCACCAGTAACCTCACTTACACAATGAAAGCGTAGTTTCACGTCAGTTTTTCTGTGAGGCCGTGGTATCACTCCGGTTGGTATCAGCCAGCCCATTCGTGCCAACACATTGATTCTCCCACAAGTGTGGGACACTTAAATCTATGCAGCTAAATATATGCAGCTGTATCGTCATTGGCTGTTGCAAGTGCAATTGAAACTAGCTCAAGTAAATTATACGAAACCAACCTCCAGTCTACTTTTTGCCAAACAATATTCACCCAGTTTAAATAGACATAAAGTTCAGATTCGAATAAATAAAACGCCGTAAACCACTCGAAGTAGTCACAGTAAACAAACGCGGAAGTTTGCGTTCGGTTTAAGTTTTCTCTGGCGTCGTAGTGCAAACACATGGTTGCTACAGGCACTGTAAGTTTCGAATACATTTACATTTGCGTATGAATTGGAAAAGGCTGGGTTAGTGAAACTGAAAGGTTCTTTTTGAAAATTTAATCTTCGTCTTTACACTATTTATGCGCTCGTCTTGAAACGTTTTTGTCGTTGTGTTACGTTTAATATTTTTAGATGAAGTTTTACAATTAAGCAACAAACTATACCAAATACCTAAAGCTGCTGTTTAAGTGTACCCTAACATAACCTAAAATCGAAAATAGATTTTTACCTAAATCAGAGTTAAATTCAAACTCAAAGTATTTATTTCAATTAATCCTAAATTAGGCACCTTTGAAATGTCAAATTGAATTCTCCGTCAGTTTATCTGTCAGTGAAGTTAGGTAAAAAAAAATAGTTCTGTGCTGACACAAAATATAACATATTTATAGCATCGAATGACGAACAAAGTCACGAAATAACCATTTATTTAAACTACAATTAGCAAGTCGGTTAACGTACATGTCCTTGAATTTGATAGAATAAACATTACAATACTGTGTCGCTATGAGTACGAGTACCTACATGGTTACGTAATGTTTTATCAATTGGTACTGGTTAGTTTTATTATTTAATTTTAGTAGTATTATTTTATAAATAGTCGTTGCAGTGTTTCATAGGGAAAAACTTAATATTAAACATCATTGCTTGCCACAAATTACAATTGTTTATTTTTTATGGTATAAGCCGGTAAACGAGGCGGATCACCTGATGGTAAACAATCGCCGCCGCCCATGGACACCCGAAACTAGAGGCGTTACTCGTGCGTTGCTGCCTTTTGGGGAATTAGGAATTTAAGATTGGGGGTTGCATTAGGGAATCGGGGAATGGTCCGGTAATCTTGGTCAACAACGGCGTCCGCGTTGTTTCACGTCGGTTTTTTGTGAGGCCGTGGTATCACTCCGGTTGAGCCGGTCCATTCGTGCCGAAGCATGGCTCTCCCACACTAAAATCCGTCTTGATGGATTATAATACCAATCGAATTCTTTCCACAACTACCTCAATTAAAACAAAAATGAATCCAGTATTTATTAATATTAGTTTCATAATTACTCTCACCCTGTTCTCATTCATACTCCAACTATATTCTGAAATTCAATGTGTGACCCAAGTTTCGCATAAGTTCAATTTTAAAGTTCCGCTTCTAGTTTCAGTAATGAATCCACGTTATTTGTCAGAGCAATCAAGGTCATAAGTACTCTATACTGTTATCGCATAATGAGTTTTATCAACAAGGAATAGATTACACAATTGGTCACTTTTGATTAGATATAGATGTGAGATTAGATTGGATATAGGTATACTTCCTCATGTCTGTTGCTACCAAGGATTTTATACTATACAATGATAAGAATAATGATTGAGCATATTTTTAGTAATCCGTTCATATATGCCAACAATAATAAAGTAATCGATTGATAAAATTTTCAATATGTCATGTAGACTAAAATTTTCATCAAGGCAAATTAAACCCTATATTTCCATGTCAGAGTTGTAAATCGTTTGTAGACATTATCTATTGTTAGGATACTTTACAGTGATGTTTTGTCTTCACTTCCTAATATATAGGAGGTATTGCACAATATTATGAAACTGGATTTTAGTATACATTACAAAGCAAAATATAAGAGATAGAGCATATTTTTGTATAAGATGTTACAAAATATTGTGCAATACTAATACTATGAAGAGTTTAATCTGAATTTAAACGAATGTGTTGTTGCTATGGAAACTTTTGTGGGCTGCGATAATTGAATAAGATTTTTTTGCGATGTTGCGTTTGATCTTTATGATTATTTGCTGTTGGTTAATGCGTTGAGCGATGATGCGAACGATCGTTAATGATAAACCCCTTCATCCAGCACCAAATGTACGGCCTAATTCATCAAATGGTTGATATGGTGGTACATACTTTTTGAAATCTTTATAGTAACAATTTAAAAGTCGTACTAGTCGTCTCTAAAATGTACGATAGTTTCTCTCGATTTCTCAGGGATCTTATTATCAGATTTTGACTCGATGGCAATGGTACTAAATGGGAAACAACAGACTTTGAAAAAATATGTTTAAATCGGTTTACACAATAAAGTTCTGAGATAAAAATATTAAAAAAATAACAGTCAAATTGTGAACCTCCTGTAAACTATGGGACGATATAAGTCGCATTCATGCCCAAGGAAGAGATTAAGAAAGAAAGACAATTTAGGGAATATATTATTACCCCTTTCAAGTTGCTTGTTTGCTGTTCGGTCTAGTCCATCAAATTATTGAAAACTATAATTCTACTTGTTCAATTAAAATAAAATATAATCACTGTTATTCATCAGCAACACTTTGTGACATTTTTTTTCTGCTGGTTTAGATTTTATGGGGCTGATTTTAGTCAGTAAGAGTCTAAATTATCAATCAAAATCATGCTGATTAAAATAACTGTAATGTTAATTTTTTTAAGTTAATCCCACATAAAAAGCAGTCTAGCATTCCATAGTAGATGTAGTTATGATAACTGCAAAATATACATACATAACCTAACGCCTGTCTCCCATGAGGGTAAGCAGAGAGGCTCTTTTGCTTTATTACAAGTCATCATCTCAAGTCTTTATCTTCATCGCAAAATTTAATCAGATAAAAATGATTGCTGTTGAAGTGCTATCTCGTCTTTGGACTACCACGTCAGTGGAAAATAGTAAATATTGAGCCACGTCAGTCAATCCAAACCCACTTTTTATCTAACATATAACTACAAATAGATACGCGTGTTATTGAACTTCAAAACATACGGATAACCTTCAGTTTGGTGTTGACGGTCGCCGGCGACGGTGCGATTCACGCGTTAGAAAATGAAGATATTAATTTGTATAACTCTGTTATTAAGCATATTTGCTAACTACGATGAAGCGGCAAGAATTTTAGCAGTGTTCCCGAACCCTTCAATCAGCCATCAAGTGGTTTTCCGACCTTTAACTCAAGAACTAGCTAGAAGAGGCCATGAAGTTACCGTCATTACTACAGATCCAGTCTTTCCTGAAGGAAAAGCGCCGGCAAATTTGACAGAAATCGATGTCCATGATATTTCGTACGATATATGGAGGAAAATATTTCTGGCTTCAACGAAAGGAAATAAAGATGATGTGGTATTAGCCATGACTGCTATAGTAACTGCATTAACTGCAGTAGTAGATGTTCAGCTAAAAGACGAAAAAGTGCTAAATTTGATTCGTGATAAAAGCAAGAAGTTTGATCTCTTACTCGTGGAAGCATGTGTGAGACCAGCCTTAGTATTTTCTCATATATACAAAGTACCAGTGATTCAAATAAGTTCGTTTATGGCCACATTTGATAATTACGCTAACATTGGGGCACCGATACATCCATTCCTGTACCCAGCTTTGACTCGACAGAGGATTCAAAATCTGACTATGATTGAGAAAATCACGGAATTTTATAACGATTTTATGCTAAACAGATTATATGACAGTAATATGGAAAAGGAGAACGAAATGCTTCGTTCACATTTTAAAGATATTCCTCCGATTTCTGAATTGAATAATAATGTGGATATGTTGTTTCTGAATGTGAATCCAATGTTTGAAGGGATACGACCAGTGCCTCCATCTGTAGTGTATCTGGGAGGCTTACACCAAGTACCTCATAAACCATTACCAAAGGTAAGTGAAATTATTTTACATTATTTTCTGTTAATTGTTTTTGTAACGTTCGAAAATTTCTCAGTTGTAGCACGGAGTCTGGAATTGTGTCCAGTAGGACACTGATATACTATATTATGGCAATAACGTCCGGAGCTGCGGACAACGTAAAAGGTTACCGGGGCTCCGGCTCAAAGCAGGAGAAGGAACGGGGTGGTTTTTAGTCAGTAAGAGTCTGACACTCCCTCCCGCCTCACCCAAGGCGGGAGAAGTCATTGGATGATTTTCCCCCTCAAAAAAAAAAAAAAAAAAAAAAGGCTCACCCCCTATTACATGGGACTTATAACACAAATAGTGAAAAGTGAGTGTACATTGTATAGCAGCATTACGTTTCGTAATGAGCACCTCTGCCTTTTCTTGGGGGATAAAAGGCGTGCGTATTTTTGTAACGGTGGAAATAAACTAAAAACAAAATTTTCTTTTTTTCTTTCATATTTCAAGAATATAATACTAGTATTTATTAATTAATAACAAGAATGGTAACCAGGAATAATTATTAATCTAAACTAACACAATATAATACTAGTATAAGACAACTTCTATTGTGAACGAATCAGTGTGTTATAAGATAAACAACCGTCTAACCTTGATCTAATTCCATCGACCTTCAGTCGATCATGACTCATGGGCAAAGCTGGTTCCCATAGCAACGTATGAGTAGATAAACGTTATTTTTAATCTGATAATACTTCTATCGACACAAACAAATAAAACTATACAGATAAGAATGACTGTTTACTAAAAATTGTTTCTTTTTCCTTACTGCCAATTTCTCCTGTGTCGTGGGTGCTTACAAACATTCAAATTCAAATAGATATGAAAATCAGACCCAAACAACAATATGTTGATCAAACACAGAGTTTTTCCATTAGGGAATCGAGCCGGCTACACGTTGCGCTGTAGCCGGTTACCCGCGTGTTGCCGTCAATTTAACCCTCAAAAAGATGTCCATATCTCAAAAACTATTGCACCTATGATCCTGTATATGTTTCAAAAGGGCTGACGGTAACATGACTGTGACAAGCAATATGACTGTGATAGTTCCACAGACCGATAAATAAGAGCAAATTTTCAGCTGCGTGTTCGTCGAATCGACAAAGATTAGGTGTCTAAGGTTGAAAATAATAAACCATTCTTTATCTGAATTCCAGGATCTACAAACATACATGGACTCTTCTAAAAATGGAGTCATATACGTAAGCTTCGGCACAAACGTGGATCCAACTCAATTCCCAGCTGACAGGATCGAAGTTCTAGTGAAAACACTATCTCAGTTGCCTTACGATATTCTATGGAAATGGAACGGTGATGTTCTGCCTGGACAAACGCCTAACATTAAGATAGCTAAATGGCTGCCACAGCCTGATCTTCTCAGTAAGTACTACATAATTTATAGCAAAAAAAGTTTTGTATGGGACAAGCCACACCCTTCCAAAACCGTAGATAAATTTCATTTTTTATGTAAGATCCATCGATACAAATAGGCATTAAATGTCTTCTCAAATATTAAATTATTTAACATCTCTGTTCCACCTGACCCATATTCCATAATAATTCTTTTTTTAAAAATCGTCTTAAATTTTCTCCTGTGTAAGACATTATCAATAAACATTATCCGGAGCTGCGGACATGAGCGGGTTTACCGGGGCTTCGGCTCAAAAAGCAGGCGTAGGCACGGGGTGGTTTTTAGTCAGTAAGAATCTGACATCTCGCCTAGCCCAAGGCGGGAGAAGCCATTCTCATAATTATTATTTTTATTTTTAAAAACATTGTCCCCACATTGTTGGTTGTAAATTGTATGTCTGTAAATGCACCCAATTTACAGAATACAATTTTATTTCACAATAGCTACTTCCTCGCGGTTATCACCTAACGCTCTAACTCAGTATACCTATTAATTGTAGCGTGATGTTTTATAGCTTATAACCTTTTTCGATAAATGCGCAATCCAACACAAAAAGAATAATTCAAATCGGACCGTTGTGTCGTTATGGAGATTAGCGCGTTCAAACAAACAAACTCTTCAGCTGTATAATTTGACAACGTATAGATACGCATGAGACCCAGACCCGAAACAACAATCTGTGGATCACATAAAGAGTCCGGCAATAAAAAGCACGACACGTTCGAAACGGACAGCATGTTGCCCAGTCACCGCTTCACCTGTACAGTCTGAATAAAACGTTGCTCATCATTAATTTCTTTCTTTACAGTTCATCCAAAACTGAAGCTGTTCATCACACAAGCTGGCCTACAGTCCACAGATGAGGCCATAACAGCAGGAGTACCTCTGGTTGCCATCCCCATGTTTGGGGACCAGTCGTTCAACGCTGAGAGATACGAGTACTTCAAGATTGGCAAAAAACTATCCATGGAGAAGTTGACTGTGGAAGACTTTACAAATGCTATCAACACTGTTATTAATGATAAGAGGTGAGAATTCTATTTTTTTATTATACACTGACTGACTGCCTCGTTGGTACACGAGTGGTCGCAAGTGCGACTGCCGAAGAAGGGTTCTCGGGTTCGTTTCCCGGGTCGGGCAAAGTATTGCTGGCATTTTTTCGCGCCGCAAATTTCTCGGTAGTAGCACGGAGTACTGGAATTGATTGTCCAGGAAATGGCGATGTTAGGCTCACCCCCTATTTGGGACGTTTAACACAAAAATCAAGAAACTATGGATACCAAGTACATTGGTATAGCGGCATAAGCTACACTTTGCCGTAATTGCAACCTCTGCCACCCCTTCGGGGATAAAAGGCGTGAAGTTGTGTGTGTTGTATTTTATACACGGCCCAGAAAAACGATTTACTAAAAATTTAAATTAAATTCCTATCCCCAAAAGGCCGGCAACAGACGTGTAACGCCTCTGGTGTTTCGGGTGTAGTAACGATGATGATGCACTGCATGTCTCTTCTTCAGTCGTGTCTCTCACTACTAAGGATCGTGACTACCTCTGATTTTGTTCAATAGATGCCGCCAATTATCTCGTTTTGTTGTTTGATGCATTGCAACATTCATGAGTATCTCCAGCTCCTTGGGTATGTGTGGCTCTTGATTAGGGTGTTTGGGTGGCGTAAGCTCGCCAGCTCAGCCGATGCATAACGGAGCGACTTGGTCCTAGGATTGCTATCAAAGTTTTTAGCCATCAGACCACAGACCACTGATGGTTTTTAGCTCTTCAGTAAGATTCTGACACTCTTTCTCTTAGCAATTTGGTCGCTATAAAGTGCACCTGTATGTCTAATAACTATTAATTATATTTTCAGTTATCGGGAGAACATGGTAAAACTGCGTACCTTGATACAAGATGAACCAATGTCACCTCTAGAGCGCGCCGTGTGGTGGACGGAGCACGTGCTGCGTCACGGCGGCGCGAGACATCTGCGTGGACCTGCAGCCAACATGTCGTGGGCAGAGTACCTCGAACTAGAATTAGTGTTCACTTTACTATTAGGACTGTTAGCAGTAATTTCAGTATTATTTGTAATTCTTCGATCTCTGTACAAAATGGTATTTGGCAGTACTGTGACCAGTAAACCTAAGAAAGCCAAACGTAGTTAAGTATTGGAATTTAGGTAATATTTTTCACGTTAGTAAAGTTTGTAAATAATTAGTTTCTAATCAATAGGTAGTTGACTTAGGCCAATCCGATATTGTACATCAATTGACTGATTTTAATAAACTGTTAAATACATTTGGAAGTTTTGTTACAAAGAAATTGAGGAGGCGGTGTATTTTTTAAATTTAAAGAACCAAATAGTGTGTGATATAAATAAATTATAAGTGTGGGACACCCGTGCTTCGGCACGAATTGACCGGCTTGACCGGAGTGATACCATGGCTTCACAGAAAACTGACGTGAAACAACGCTTGCGTTTTGTTGTGTTTCGTTGTGTGAGTGGGGTTACCGGAGGCCCAATTCCCCCCTTACCAATCCCCGATTTCCCAACAACCCTTAAAGTCCTAATGTGTTCCATTGAAAAAATAGTAGACATTTTTAAGTTTACAATACACGACTGCTGTCAATATTATTTTTTGATAGCTTCACATGTACGTGTAGCTATTAGAAATCTCTAGGCGTATAAGGTACGACGCCGATACCACGTATAATTCTAAAAAAAATCATTACACAAAAAGTAACTATATTTTATAAGTAGTTAAATTACCTTTTATTTCTTTATGTATAACACGGACAGTACCCAAGACAACATTATATATTATAGATAGAAGCTATGTACATAAGTACTGGATATTCCCAAAGAAATATCTTCCTTTAACAGGAAAAAAATATAAAAGTTACAACTAATTATTTAAATATTTATTTGTATCACAAAATATTCAATCAAAAAAGAAACACTAGTCGTTCCATTTATTTTTCTATCAAGTGTATAATTCTAAACTGACACATTGAAACTTTCTCACTATCCATACTCTTTCCGCGATTCCCAATCCCCAAAAGGCCGGCAACGCACTTGTAACGCCTCTGGTGTTTCGAACGTCCATAGGCGGCGGCGATTGCTTACCATCAGGTGATCCGTCTGCTCGTTTACTAGCGTATACCATAATAAAATGCCTTAATACAAAACTAAACTAGCAGTAAAACACTCAACGTGTGCCTTAAGTAATTTTAATAGCAATGAATTCTGTACCATCGAAATTGATAACTGATGTGTGTGATTATTGCTAATGGAATTTAATAAGGCGCATTATTATAATTGTCAATGAGCAGATGATGTATAATCCGCCACATTATTAACAGCTGGTGGTTTTCTGTCATCCAAATATTACATACATATATAACTTCACGCCTGTCTCCCATGGGGGTAGGTAAAGACAATGGAACGCCAATTGCTACGAATCTTCATACCTCTTTAGCTTCATCAATAGTCGTCAGTCTTTACATGTATGCTCGTCGGTTAAGGGTACTTTTGATTAGGCCCTTCTTTAATATATCGCTAATCTGGGCGATATAATTATGTCCGTCTAAGGCGGGCTCTACCGATGCTAGACTATAAAAATTAAAAATTAATTAGACAACTCAAAAGCTCAGCAAAATAAGATGCTACGACAAGAAATTTGCCATAATGAGGCATTTTTAATTCGTTCATAATAATTAGAATACCAATAATAATAATGTAATCAATTGATAGTTAAAAATAAATCTCTAGATTTCAATGCATTAGATACAATTTTCAGCTGTATTACAATAGATATTCAACCCATTAACTTTATATCAAAGTATACAGTCGATTTACACTGTACATATTGGCTACTTTAGTATACTTCTAAGTGCTGTTCTGTCTTTAATTCTTACAAAAAATCTGAACAGTTTTTATCATTAAGAGTATTGCACAATATTATGACATTGGTCTATAATGTAGGCGTTACACAGCAAAATATAACAGATATAATATTATTACAAGCATTTTGATTTAAAAACTTACATAATATTGTGCAATATTAGCTTTGCTATGATAGGTTAATTTGGTGTTTTAGGTTTTTTTTACGGTATAAGCCAGTAAACGATCAGACGGATGACCTGATGGTAAGCAATCGCCGCTGCCCATGGACACTTGAAATACCAGAGGCATTACAAGTGCGTTGTCGGTCTTTTGGGGGTTAGGAATTAATGGGCAGTCTGTTGGTATGACTGCCTCGTTGGTCGAGTGGTCGCAGGTGCGACTGCCGAACAAGAGGTCTCGGGTTCGATTCCCGCCCAAGTAGCACAGAAGCACTCAGTACGTACTGTTCACAATGAAAGTCAGCTGAATTTCTGAATAAGAGCGTTAGAGGCGCCTACTCAGCTGATATAACTCTGATTTGGGCACAAATTAATCAGCTGTTAGCTGAATAATGTAGCTGGTGTATTATATCAGCGTTATTTGGGCATTATGAAGGCAGTCGCCCCAAGAGCTCGAATAATGACCGATTATCATATATGTTACTTTTTATACACCACAAGGGCTGAATAATAGAGTACTTGTTTTTGTTTTCACCACAAATTATATACAGGATATTAGTCAACGCCTTTATGGAGTGACAGAGACAAGTGGCAATGTGAATAATTTTCACACTTCTTATTATTTTGATATGTTTTGTATGAACCATTTTTAAAGTGTATGGTCGAACAGGGTTAATCGGGAAGTAAAACTTTGTTTTTCCTCATGTGCATGAAATTTGGGAAAGAAAGTTTATTGTCAAATACTATATAATATATCGAATATTTTCACGCGTCTCAAAATATACTGTCCTGAAAATTATAGTATTAAAAACGTTGATGATATTACTATAAAAAATTAAGTCTTTTTATTTTTCCTTTGTCATTTCAGAATAAGCAAATGAAATCATTACACTTTCTATTCAAATTCTTTTGAAATTTTCGTTAACTAAACAAAAACCAATTGTTATTTATTATTTAAGAGGTTAGAATTAAAAAAATGTCAGACAAGCAATGTCTACCGCATTAATTAATTAGACATAATGAGCTTTGAAGTGTTCACTCGTGGTAATGAATCAGTGACGAGCTTAACGAGTGGATGTTACACAATCAACAGATTAGTAAAGCTTGGTAGTGGGTAACCTATAGTGACATGTAGGCTATTATAAGAGCTATTATACGATTGCGTGTAACAAGCTGATTAACATTACACAAGTTCCACTGTTGCAGCTAGGCATTATTTTGTGAAGCCACAGAATAACTGAGTACATCTAATTTTGTCTTTCTTAAAATGCAAGTCGTCTAAGAGTTCAGTTTGGTCTTATCATGAAATAGCTTAGTTGTCCACAAAAGTACTTCAAATTGCTCAAAGCTGTATAATACAGAACGTTACCTATATTAAAATGCAGCGTGGTCTCAGTGACGCGTAATAACGTTCTTATTAGGTGGAAGCTATCTTGACCTATTGCAACGAGTACATAATAACTCTTTATAAGTGCTAAAGTAACCGAAGTTACCTCGTGTGACATCTTATAATGCAGTTTTGTGCTACTTGGGCGGGTCGGGCAAAGTATTACTGGGCTTTTTTCGGATTTTCGAAAAATTTCTCGGTAGTAGCACGGGGTCTGGAATTGTGTCCAGGATATGGCAATACACCCCTATTACATGGAAACCAAAGGTGAAAAGTGGGTGTACATTGTATAGCGGCATTACATGCCGTGTGTGCACCTCTGCGGCCTTTTTGGAGGTCAGTGAATTAATGGGTTGTTGGGAAATCGGGATTGGGAAGATTGTGAAGAGAGGTTTTTGGGCCTCCAATAACCACACTCACACGTTGTTTCACGTCGGTTTTCAGTAAAGCCGTGGTATCACTCCAGCCAAACCGGTCCATTCGTGCTGAAGCATGGCTCTCCCATACTTAGATGATAGGTAATGTCGACAAACACAAATTTGCAAAATTTTCTCTATTTAATTTTCAACTTTAAGATAGGATCTTTAATGCTAAAAATCTAATACAATTTAAGATAGTTTCATGACTCTCCCTTTGTATAGCGTCCAAAAATACAGTTATAATCTTTTAAATCCCAAATGAGTTACTTACGAGGCTCCATATCAAATTTTGGGCCCCCATTCACGTGGAAATTTATCGTGGGCGCCATATTTCACACCAAAACGGAGAGATTCAGTTATCGTCGGCTCTCGTCATAAGTAATGGGAGGACAAAATCTTTTGACGTGCACGTTTTAAAGGATTCTGCACTTAAAATGTAGGTGGATATAATGATCATTTTAGAAAAGCAGTGGGGTTGTGATTTTTGTGTGTTAGAACGTGGTGACTTTTGTTAATTTTTTTTTCTCTTACTTTGTTACAGTTTTTTGTTAAATAATATTATTATCTGCTTTCTTTATCAAATAGGGTGTACTTGAAACTATTTCAGTTTTAAAATACGACTCAGTCCCATCTACAAAGAAGTCAATTTTCTTGAATCTGTCCTATCCTATCCCACCCATAACGATTATGAACAAAAAAAAACTTAATCTTATTCAAATTCTTGGTAGTATTTTTCATCTATTGTTTGATATCTTATTTGACATTATTATTTCTATGTCACACCAATTTGGTGTAAAAATGTAATGTGTCAAATCTAGAAAATAAGTCGTTGGTGTATCTTTAGATAAATAAAAAATAAAAAAACCTTTTGATTCAATCACCCAAAGGTTGATACAGTTTTAATTACTACATAAAGAATTAATTCATACAAAAACAATAACATCATTTCATAACACATAAATTAAATTACTTCATTCAAATAATGACTGGCATTACTACACACTTAAGTTCTTAAAAAAAAATGTCTGCACTTATCGTGTTCGCGCCTGTACCTAAAAGGCGCGAATAGGTCAACTAACTTCAGTCTACCAATATGTCCAATACATTTTCAACTCAATCATAAGGCGATAAAGTCATAATTCCATTGGCCCTACATCACATATACAGACGTTTAATTCAACATACGGATAAGACAATAATTCTTTTAACAGACAAAACATTTTTTTTTTTCAGACAGTCATGAATGGAATAAATGAAGGTTATCGTACTTGAATTTAATGCGGTGCATTGTACATAATACCAGTTTGTTTAATTTATGCTTAGATAATTAGAATGATCAACATAATGTCACATTGTATAAGGTTTAGGTCGCTTTTCCATCAGAGATGTGCTATGCTACGTTGCTGTGGATGCGTTTGGCTTTCATCAATCATATTCATTGGTACATATAATCTTAGCACTGGTGGTAACGGACTCAGCTTAGCAATGTTTTTTGTATGGAAAGACGCTTGCTATGAATGCGTGCTATGGATGGCTTCCCTACTATTGATACATTGCATACTCGACCTGTGCAACTTTGTCGCACAGCTACATAGCTTAGTATCAGTGGAAACGGTCACATAGTTTCACAGCTTAGCTATTACATCTTCGTAGCATAGCTGCATAGCACATCTCTGGTGGAAAAACACCCTAACGGAGCTGCGGACTACCTAGCGGGTTTACCGGGGCTCCAGATCGAAATGCAGGATTAGAAACGGGGTGGATTTTACTCAGTAAGAGTCTGACACTCCCTCTCGTCTCGCCCAGGGCGATAAGTCCATATTTTTTGAACATAGGCTAACTCGTACATTCGATCATATTTTTGTTAATAGTTTTTCTCAGTTATCATTATTATGAGTTGTACTTACACAACATTATCTAAGTATCTACATACAATCGATGTAAACAAGGAAATGCATTAGTTCGTGATTATTGTAAACACTTCACAAACTACGTAGGACACGTGTTTTGCACATACATACATACATACATATAGGTGTATCTAAGTTGATTGTAGAATGTATGTAATGCATATAGTAGATACCAATTTTTATGATAAGACTGTATCACACTATAATTGCATATGTGAAAGTTTGTTTTTTTTTTGAGGGTTTGTCCGTCAATCACGCTGAGACAGAAAATTACTGAACAGATTTTAAGGAAATTGGTACACAAACAGGGTATCAGCTGACTTGGGTGATAGGATGCTTTTCATCTTACCGGAACGCAGGCGAAGCCCCTGGCAGAAGCTAGTTTAGTAAATCTACCACGCATAGAATAAAATCTAAACTTTTTTGTAATGCAATCAAATTGCACTTTGTTAATTTTAAAAGTGGAACTATTACGCAAATCTTCTTTGATCGGACCTTAACAAACGAATATTTTAATCATACTCCTGTTAATTTCTATTTTTAAATTAGGAGGCCTATTTCAGGAGTTACAAGAGCGTTGTCCACCTTTGGAAGGCTGTCCCTTCCCAAACTCCTCCTCCTCATATAAGTGTAACTCCTCAGATGTTGCGGTTGTCCATGGACGGCGCTAATTGATAGTCATATGTTGATCTGACTCCTCACTGACCCACATACTTATGTTGATCTCATAAAAAAATGTTATGCATTTAAACGTGACGTCATAGCGCACGTTTCTATCGTATGAACTCTGTGTGTCTCTGAAACAGCTGATAACTGTTCATAAATCATTCATTATCTCTTAATTAGTTGACGTTGAAATATTAGATTAATATAACGTAGTATTACGCCTATCTAATAAAATTTAAGGTAGGGAGAAACGTAGCTTTTGTGCTATTAAAGAAGCAAATAAATTGAAATATGTTTGTTTATGTTTTAAAGATCGTTTTTATATTTTTATAATAATTGATATCGGCGAACTCCGTGAGACACAACTAACTGTTTGCTTTTCTCTTGAATTTTTCCTAAAAAATCACGGTTTACTCACGTATTGTTAATGGAATAGGCAGCGCGACATCGCCGCGTCTGCCCACGCTGCTCATGATAAAGATTCCCTCTGTGACTCGAAACTAGTAGAGCTTATCTCCATTAATAATAATACGTGAGCAATCCGTGATTTTTAGTTAATCGTTAGTTTATTTATTTTTTTCGAAAGAATCTTTTTTTCTTTTGTTTTTTTTTTTACTTTTATTTTATGCCAGAGAAGGAACCAATCCCATAATATTTTACCATAGTAGCACATACAAAACCCATTCATAATTTGCTTGCTACGGAGATCGCGTCCGCGACCTTGGCATTGATCTCAATCTTGCTTGGCTAGTTACACTGTTCGATCTAAATTAATAATGCTATGGGCAGTTACGAGTCGACCATTAGACGTGTGTCACGGGTTCTATAAAGTTTTTTTTAATTAACGACTAATTTATAGCTCAGCTGATCTTAGATTTCTAAAAAATAGTAGGAAAATCACATTTAATGTATATTGAGTTGTATGAACATAGTGTATCATCGCCAATAATATTATGCAACAATACATGGAACACTCTTCGCCACTTTATATCTAAAATCTCACTATATATAGTGTTAATGAACTTGAAACCTTATGAAGTACCATCAGTGTAGCGTTGACAGTCGTAGGCATCGGTTCGTTACTGATTACTGAAACACCAGCCAGACAATGAGGTATTTTATCTATATAATACTTTGTCTCAGTACTTTCGCAAGTCACGATGAAGCGGCGAAAATCTTAGCAGTATTTCCAATTCCTTCAATCAGTCATCAAGTGGTTTTTCGTCCTTTAACTCATGAACTAGCTAAAAGAGGTCATGAGGTCACAGTCATCACGACAGATCCAGCCTTCCCTAAAGGGAAAGCACCAGCAAATTTAACAGAAATCGATGTCCATGACATTTCCTATGAACTATGGAACAAGATATTCATGGCTTCAACTAAAGGAAACAAGGATGATGTGGTCATGGTGATGAGTGCTATAATGGATGCCTTAGTAGCAATAGTAGACGCTCAGCTGAAAGACGATAAAGTGAAAAATTTGATCAGTGATAAAAGCAAACATTTCGATCTGTTGTTATTAGAAGCTTGTGTGCGACCTGCGTTAGTGTATTCTCATATTTATAAAGCACCTGTGATACAAATTAGTTCTTTGGGAGCAGCTTTGGATAATTATGCTAACGTTGGTGCTTCAATACATCCATTCTTGTACCCAGCAGTGACTCGACAGAGGCTGCACAATCTGTCTCTGGTTGAAAAAGTCAAGGAACTGTACTACGATTTTATGATCAACAAAATGTATGGGAACAGTATGGTGAAAGAAAATGAAATGCTTAGTACGCATTTTACAAATGTGCCTCCAGTAGCTGAATTGAATAATAATGTGGATATGTTGTTCCTGAATGTGCATCCAGTGTTTGAAGGGATCCGGCCAGTGCCTCCATCTGTGGTGTATATGGGAGGCTTACATCAAAAGCCTAATAAACCGTTGCCTGAGGTATGTGACAATTTAAATACTATTACATATTTTATTAATAAACAGTAGGAATAAGAGAGGCGTTTGTAAATGTAAGAATATGGAAAATTCTAGTATCAAGAAGGATTAAAAGAAAAAGTATGAATGAAATCGTGTGCGTATACATAAATAAAATTGTGTTATTTTTTTATATTCTAGGGATATAAGTTCAGAATTTAAATTTAATGGGTCTATATATGTACGAATAGCTTTCAAGGTAAACATAGAGGAACATAAATAAGGTCTGTGTGCTATTATCAACGTGTGTGCAGATAAAATAATGTGTAGTAGACTGTCTGATAATAATGTAATATATTATCATTCATTGAAGGAGTGATATTGATTGACTGTACGGTTGGTGCGATGGCTGCTGCGTAACATGTTGCGGGTTCGATTCCCGCACGGAGCAACTCTTTGTGTGATCCTCAAATTGTTGTTCCAGGTCTGGGTGTGATGTGTATGTGAATTTGTATGTTTGTAAACGCACCCACGACACAGGAGAATATCCTAGTATGGGGTAAACTTTAAAAAAAGACTATTAAAATATAATTTGTCTAAATTCCAGGAACTGAAATCATATCTGGATTCTTCTAAAAATGGAGTAATATACATAAGTTTTGGCACAAACGTGGATCCAACTCAATTCCCAGCTGACAGGATCGAAGTTCTAGTGAAGACACTATCTCAGTTGCCTTACGATATTCTATGGAAATGGAACGGTGATGTTCTGCCTGGACGCACGGACAATATTAGGATAGAAAAATGGCTGCCACAGCAAGATCTTCTACGTAAGTATCACATCATTTGTAATCTACGGAGAGCCATGCTTTGAGACAAATTGGACACAGTCGGAGTAACACCATGGCCTCCCAAAAAATTCTCGTTAAACCACATTTCGTCATTAATTTATTATTATTTTATCGGCCTACTCGCGTAACTTTTTGACGCAGAATAAGCAGCGTTTCACGGCACACGACGCGGCGATTGTCGCACTGCTACTGAGAGTCTCTGTGTGTGTCTAATTTAGTACGCCTCACGAAAGTTATAATAAAAATCTTATATCTTCTTAAAGTATTAACTGCCGAAAGAAAACTTTTGATGGCAAATCCTCCTCTAAGCGTCGGACATCATTGATAATTATCATTATTTTCCTCTTCTCAGCTTTGATGATAACATCATATTTGTTGTATCATCGACATCGTATTTATTGTGCTTCAAATTTTCCAGATCATCCAAAACTCAAGCTGTTCATCACGCAAGCTGGTTTACAGTCAACAGATGAAGCCATATCAGCTGGTGTGCCTCTGATTGCTATCCCCATGTTTGGAGACCAATGGTACAATTCAGAGAAATACGAATACTTCAAGATTGGCAAAAAGCTGTTCATGGAGAGACTGACTGTTGAAGAATTTACAGATGCTATCAACACTGTTATTAATGATGAAAGGTGAGGATTAGTTTTTGAGTCCAAAACAGGTATTTTAAGTAATGTAGGTAAAAGAGCCATTCATGATATCATTGATGGTTTAGTTCTAATTCACCTGTGACGTCTCTGCTGTTGTGGGTGTACATGGGCGGCGCTAATTCCTTAACCAGCAGGTGGCCTGCCTGCTCGTTTGCCTTCTATTTCATAAAAAAAATCTTTCTTTCGTAACACCATTTGCTCATCTGTGATAGTGCTTCTATTAGTCAGAATCACGATGCTATCTCTAACTTTTAATATTGTATTATCTTTGTTGGCCTTCCACTTTCCGCAATTAATTGGTGATTGGCCCCATACTCATATCACCTACAGCAAACATTTTCTGTCTTCTAAATTACAACAGTAATGAGCCTTTCTTCCTATACCAACACCTAACAATACGCCATATCTAATTACTTTTTTATACATTTTCAGCTACCGTAAGAACATTGTGAAACTACGCAGCGTTATGCGTGATGAAATTGAGACTCCTCTAGAGCGCGCCGTGTGGTGGACGGAGCACGTGCTGCGTCACGGCGGCGCGAGACATCTGCGTGGACCTGCAGCCAACATGTCGTGGGCAGAGTACCTCGAACTAGAATTAGTGTTTACTTTACTATTAGGACTATTAGCAGTAATTTCAGTATTATTTGTAATTGTTAGATTTTTGTACAAAATTGTTTTTGCAAATACTGTTACTGTTAAAAAATCAAAATCAAAACGTAGTTGATTGATGTAACATAATTAGTTTTGTATTTCTTGTAAATATCTAGATTATAACAGATTTTATAAATTATTTAAATTGTTTTAATTCAATGGAAATTAATAGGTAAACACTGAAAATACATTTTTCATTAGATGACCTTATATTAAGTCATAGAAACCTTTATACTACTAAAAAGTTTGATATATTGAAACATACATCAACAAACAAATGTGTTTGAAATTTTGAAACTTACACCTGGGTCATGATATAACCAATCGTTCAGTAACTTCACGTCAGGGTAAGACACACCACTGTAATATGATTGAAATTAATGCAAGTCACTCCTCAATAAGAATTGACGTACGCATATAAAGCGGTATCAGATTTTAGGTAACAAACTTATCAGCAAGATAAAGATAAATATTACGTATAACTATATTTAGCCAAATCTCAGCTTCAATTATTTCATAATAATTGACAATATACTCCTTTATATAGAATATTTTGTACCAAGGAGATCACTTTAATTCAAGCGTAGCAACAGTGAACACGTGTTAAAAGAATACAATCAAAATGTTCCTATTTTTTCATATAATCTCATTATTTTCATTAGTTTTAAATCAAAGTGAATCAGCTCGAATATTAGCAGTGTTCCCCGTACCATCTATAAGTCACCAAGTAGTGTTTCGTCCTTTAACTGAAGAGCTAGCAAAGAGAGGACATGAAGTAACAGTTATAACTACAGATCCTGCCTTCCCAAAAGGAGAAGCGCCTGCTAACCTAACAGAAATCGACGTCCATGACATTTCTTACGATCTATGGAAAAAAATATTCATAGAACCAGCAACAGGAAAGATGGACGATGTTGTTCTAACCTTAAAACTAATATACGACGCTATAGCAGCTATCGCAGATGCCCAATTTCAAGACGAAAATGTTAAAAAAATAATTCGTGATAAGAATAGGAAATTCGATCTCCTGCTTGCTGAAGCTATTGTGAGGCCTGCCTTAGTATTCTCTCACATTTACAAAATACCTGTGATACAAATCAGTTCGTTTGGTGGAGCTTTAGACAATTATGAGAATATTGGCGCTCCAGTGCATCCTATACTTTATCCAGCTATTACTAGACAGAGACTTTATAATCTCAGTGTACTAGAAAAAGTGACAGAAGTATACAATGACTATCAAATAACAAGAGTGTATAGAAATCTTGAAGAAATTGAAAATAAAATACTCAGGAAACATTTTGGAGATGATGTTCCACCAGTTTCTGAGTTAAATAATAATGTGGATATGCTATTTCTGAATATAAATCCAATATTTGAAGGGATTCGGCCAGTGCCTCCGTCTGTAGTGTATATGGGTGGACTGCATCAAAAACCAAATAAAGAATTGCCTAAGGTAAGTTCATAAGAAACCTGGTCTATTATACAAATTCAAAATACCAATGGTACTTAAAAATAATAAGTCTATCAACACTAATTATATTTTAAGAAAGTTATTGAAAAAGTTGAATTTCACCCAAATGAATATTTTTAAATTTACTTTTAACTCACATTTTGCGCTTTATTAATTTATGGTATTCTATTTTATCAGGAACTTAAATCATATTTGGATTCTTCTAAAAACGGTGTGATTTACGTTAGCTTTGGCACAAACGTGGATCCAACTCTGCTACCAGCTGACAGGATCGAAGTTCTAGTGAAGACACTATCTCAGTTGCCTTACGATATTCTATGGAAATGGAACGGTGATGTTCTGCCGGGACGCACGGATAATATTATTAGGATAGAAAAATGGCTGCCACAATCAGATCTTTTAAGTAAGTTACTTTAGTAATTAATGTCTATATGTATTAAAGATATTCCAACAATTTGAGAAATAGGTAATATTTTTATTCCTCCTTCCCCTCTTCAATCTCCATAACAATAAATTCCTAACCCCCAATACGTCAGCAACGGTCTTGTTACTCCTTGGTGTTACGAATGTTTATGGGTGACGCCGATTAGCACGCTACAAGATCAAACAAAATACATGTACTATATTTTAATCTTTTATTTTAGAGGCTTTTATTCGTAGAACATGCCACCACAATATGTACTTTGTAACAAGAAAGGCCGATTGAAAACAATACCTTAAGAAAAAGAAGAAGAACTCTTATGCTCAAATGCTTTTTCCAAATCTCCTATGAACTTCCAAAGAATTTCTACTTCAACAAACTCTCTATTGTGTTTACAGAACATCCCAAAGTCAAGCTGTTTATAAATCAGGCTGGTTTGCAGTCAACAGACGAAGCCATATCGGCAGCCATACCTCTTATAGCCTTCCCTATGTTTGGGGACCAATCATACAATGCTGAGAGATATGAGTACTTGAAGATTGGAAAGAAATTAGATTTGGAGACGCTTACTGTAGAAAAGTTTACGAATACAATCAAGAATGTTATTGGGGATGAAAGGTAAGAGAGATGATTGATTAATTTATATTATTGTGTACGAAGGAAAAAAAATAATTCAGCTATGTTCTACTATAGATAAGTAAAAAGTTAGAGTCTAAGTTAAAATCTTTCTAAAACCTCTAGGTATACAAATTGCAGTTATCAAAAGTACACTAGTATTATTTTTTCTTAAATGTGCTTCTGAAAATATGCTCCAATAAAATCAATTTATATTTTTTTTCTTTGCATTTATTTTCAGTTATCGCAAGAATATAGAAAAACTACGCTATGTAATGTACGACCAGCCTCAACCTCCTCTAGAGCGCGCCGTGTGGTGGACGGAGCACGTGCTGCGTCACGGCGGCGCGAGACATCTGCGTGGACCTGCAGCCAACATGTCGTGGGCAGAGTACCTCGAACTAGAATTAGTGTTTACTTTACTATTAGGACTATTAACAGTACTTGCAGTATTATTTGTAATTCTCAATTCTTTGTATAAACTTACTTTAGAAAATACTAATCTTGTAAAAAAACTTAAACATAGTTGATGAAGACAAGTATTTGTAATAATAAATAATTATATGAGAAGATAGAATTATGATCACATTGTGTTGTCTCATTCAAATAATTATTTATCTATACACCAATTGTTACTAACCCTTTTTGTCGACCTCTTTGAACACTAAAATAAAATCTTTTCTGAAAGTTTACAATTATCTTTTCAAAATATAGTGAAACAGTTTGCATTTTGTCCACTTGCATGGTCAAGAGGAGATGAAAAATCAAACCTTTTTTCTTTATCCTGTTGCGAGTTGATATGCGGATGCTACAATTATTGAACAAGGACAATGTAAGTCACTTACTTTAAATAAACACAAGTATCCGTTATCATCTATTGATAGTACTATTTATAGGTGAGATAAACGCAAATAATTTTGCCAAGTAACCATAATAAAACATTCAATCACCAGCTTTTGATTATTCCACAACAAATCCAAAGTCCATTTCCATAAATAAAAACATTCACACAACTTTTTTGGAACGAAGTTCAGTTCATACCAAACTAATCTAGAGTGCACATGTCCAAGTGAAAAATATCAACAGACGTGCGTAATTAAAAATGTTATCTTTTGTGTACATAATAACATTTTGTGCCTTATTTGTGAATCAAAGTGAAACAGCTCGAATACTGGCAATGTTTCCTGTAGCTTCTATAAGTCACCAAGTTGTTTTCCGACCTTTAACTCAGGAGCTAGCCAGAAGAGGACATGATGTGACCGTTATAACTCCAGATCCAGCCTTTCCCAAAGGAAACGCACCAGCTAACCTAACAGAAATTGATGTTCACGATATATCTTACGAATTGTGGAATAATATATTTCTAGACACAAGAAAGGATAATAAAGGTGATGTGAATTTTGCTATAAAGAAGATATATGAAGCTATAACAGCGATAGTCGATGCTCAGTTTCAAGAAGAAAGAGTGAGAAACATTATTGATGATAAAACCAAGCGATTTGATCTCATACTAGTTGAAGCTATGGTACGACCTACCTTAGTTTTATCTCATATCTTTAAAACTCCACTGATTCAAATCAGTTCTTTTGGTGGTGTTATAGATACTTATGAGAATATGGGAGCTTCTATACACCCGTTTCTTTATCCAGCACTTACTAGGCAGAGAATGAATAATCTTACACTATTGGAGAAAATGAAGGAATTGTATAACTATTATCAGATTAAAAAAATATACAAAAACAATGAAGTCAATGAGAATAAAGTACTTAGAAAGAATTTCGGAGATCAAGTGCCAACGATAGCTGAGTTGAAAAATAATGTTGATATGCTGTTCATTAACATAAATCCTATATTTGAGAGTATAAGACCAGTACCTCCATCTGTAATATACATGGGTGGTCTTCATCAAAAGCCGAATAAGGATTTACCGGCCGTAAGTATCTAGAAACATTTTACGAAACATTTAATTAATATATTTTTTTTAATTCTTTTTCTTCTTGATTTGAGCTCCAAGTTATTTTGAAGTGTATATGTCGCAGAAATATGTTTAAGAAGGGATTTGGTCAGACAAGACTTAAAACTACGTGCAGTCGGTTTTGCAGCAATTCGGTTCTATCACTTCACTAGCATTATCATCACTGAATCAATTTGAGAATTTTCAAATCACTAAATTTGCTTAGCTAAATAATTAAATCGTGTTGTTATTTTGACATCATCCGTGGTTTGATCAAATCCCTTAGAGATTTGGCCAAATCCCTGTTTTTATCATATCGCTGCTACATACGCATTCATTCTTCTTTTAAGTTTTCACATCAGGCGTTATTACATCACACGCGACTATTCCTATCATATTTTCTTCTTGCAGTCTGTCTATCAATTCTTCTATCTAATTTTTTTATTGTTTATTCAATCTAGATAGTAAATTTATTGTGCTAATCGCTTCCAGGAGCTTCAGTCATATTTGGACTCTTCCAAGAACGGGGTGATTTACATAAGCTTTGGTTCAAACGTCGATCCTACTCTGCTACCGGCTGACAGGATTGAAGTTCTAGTGAAGACACTATCTCAGTTGCCTTACGATATTCTATGGAAATGGAACGGTGATATTCTGCCTGGACGCACGGATAATATTAGGATAGAAAAATGGCTGCCTCAGCAAGACTTGCTTCGTAAGTGCCTTCGACAGTTTTGCATAATATAGGTTTTTGTGTGCTTTTTTAAACTGATATTTTGTTAACATTAATTAGAGTAACTTGTAGAAAACATTGTTGCATAAGGCAAAAAGGCCCAATGCCTCCCGTTCCCTATCTACCCAATCCTCAAATACGTAACCCTCAAAATGCGACGCACTTGTAACTACTACAGTGTTGCGGATGGTCACAGGCGGCTAAGATTGTTTACCATCAGGTGATCCATTTGTCAATTTACTTGTTTGCCGGCTTAACTCATACAAAACTACCATTTACAACTAAATTAGCCTACTATTTTATTATCTGCCTTTTTTAACGTTGTATCATCAAAATCTACCACCTTAACCAAATATTTTTTTACTAAAATGAATGTTTCCACCGCATTATAATAAGTGTTTCTATTTTTGCAGGACACCCAAAAATAAAGCTGTTTATAACCCAGGCTGGTTTGCAGTCAACTGATGAAGCAATATCAGGTGGAGTGCCTATGATAGCATTCCCTATGTTCGCTGATCAACCGTTCAATGCAGAGAGATATGAATTCTTTAAGATTGGAATAAAGTTGAATTTAGATAAACTTACAGTAGAGCAGTTTACGGATACCATCAAAACTGTAATTGAGGATAAAAGGTGAGCGAATCGCAATTAGTTTTATTGATCCACATTTAGGAGCAAAGAGACGAAGCCACTAGCGGTTTCTGTTTTTTATTTATTTAAGCCATATTGAGCAAGAGTGTCGATTAACGCTCTAATCTTCTCCGTGTGAGAAGAAGTATTAAAACAACCTTTGTAACTTTTAAAATTAATTAACTACTCGCTTAAAATCCTTGACACATAAGGACGTAGGTTTGTTTGAAATTAATACTTTGATTTTGGCTTCAATAATGAGATATCAAAATTATGCTTGTGGACTAATAATTAATTTTCTACTGTCATTTACAGCTACAAAAATAATGTGGAAAAACTACGCAGCGTGATGCACGACCAGCCTCAGCCTCCTCTAGAGCGCGCCGTGTGGTGGACGGAGCACGTGCTGCGTCACGGCGGCGCGAGACATCTGCGTGGACCTGCAGCCAACATGTCGTGGGCAGAGTACCTCGAACTAGAATTAGTGTTTACTTTACTATTTGCATTGTTAATAATTTTATTAACTTTTGTTTTTATTGTACGTGCAATTGTTAAGTTTATTGTTTCAACTATTGTTTCTACTACTAAAGTTAAAAATAATTAAAGACTGATTATTATTGTTGTTGATAATACTTATTAATGAAAGTAAACATTCATATACTGTAAATAAATTTTGCACAGTAGTTATAAGTCTATCATTTCCCAGTTTATAAAATTTTATTAGCCTATCCAATTCCAATGTAGCTATATTAGCCTTCAAAGAGTTTTTGTGCTTGTTCGACTAATGGTAATGAGATACTTGGACCTGTGAACTACTTAACATTTAACCGGGGCTCCAACTCTAAGCAAGAGTATAAACTGGATAGTTTTTAGTCAGTAACAATCTGACACTCCCTCTCACCTCGCCCGAGGCAGAAGAAGTCATTGGATGATCACCCCTCCCCCATAAAAATATCTATACTCACAAACTTTCACATTTATAATGTTAGTAGGATACTGCCTACCCCCATGGGAGACAGGTGTGAGGTTATGTATGTATGTAAATAAATATAGTGTGTATGTCATATAATGCTTTCCATTTATGATAAAAAAGATAACAACAAAAATGACAAGTAATTCTCGCACGAGACTGATAAAATAAAAAATACCGGAATATCCCTCGTCATTGTACCAGGTCCGTTTACACTCTAGACTTACAATACATTACGCAACAAGACTGCAGATAATGAAAACATCAAATTAATAAACAACAAGTAATCATATTATTATTACACACAATTTGTGGATCACACAAAGAGTTCAGCCACCGCACCAACCATGCAGTCAAAGTATGGTTGGATGATGTTAAGTGTTAAAGTGAAATAGGTGTAGAGGGATCACCTGATGATAAGTGATTAGCGTAGCCTGTGGGCTACTTCTGATCACACTAATTCTGATCACAGTATCAGAAGAAGAGCGGAGAGGTACGTTGCCGGTTGCCGAATAGATTTGGGATCATTGAAAGAAAAAAAAATGTTTGGATGATATCTAGAATAAACGCAAAAGTAAAGAAAATATTTAGATAGATCCCTTAGATTTCTCATTTTAATGGGAGAAAATCATCCAATGACTTCTCCCACCTTGACAGAGGCGAGAGCAAGTGTTAGACTCTTACTGACTAAAACCCAACCCGTTCCTACTCCTACTCTTCAAGCCGAAGCCCCGGTTAACCCAATAGGTATTACACAGCTCCCCTTAAATCCCTTGCTAGTCACATTTACAACCAAACAAAAGACAACAAAAAAAGAAATCAATGGAAAAATCGAAGCGATAGCAGCAACAGATATTGTTGTATCAGGCGTGGATACAACGTGAACGGTCTCAAATGATGTAGCAAAACATGTGTTCTGTATTTATAAGTGGTCCATTTGTCGCAGTGACTGGCAGAATTATTGTAATGAATAGTAATTCACTGTTTATCAACATGACCACTATCAGACACTAATATTGTGACGATACTTATGATAGCGATTCATCACACACACGTTGTATGAAACAAGCTCTAGGTCGTGACTTTGCTTGGATTTTTATTTGTTTATTTTTATGATACGAACTGCTAACTGAGAACTGCTAAGGACTTGAATTCTCTGCCAGAGTCATGTTTTCTGAAGAGTACCTAATTGTCTTCAAGGACCGAATTAATAGGAGAGAATTTATAGGTTACTTACATTTATAAGCAGACGTGCTCCATCGCAGGCCGCATCATTGCTTACCACCAAGCGAGATGTAGGATTTTTTTTGGATATGAATCGGCGTTTAGTCGTCTTCTTACTTTGGTCAGCGGTAAGATGGAGTCAACATACGCCATAAGCAACTAATTTACTCAAGAGCTAAAGACACGCAATAAACAAGCATACGGATCACCTGATGTTAAATGGCAAACGTATTTCTTTTTAGAAGTAGTTTCAACTACATTAAAAATATATAAAAATAATTGTTAACCCATAATTTATAAGTCTATCAAGCTTACATACGTCATTGTATTATTACAATTACAGGGAATTCCCACCCAATTTTGAGCCCAATCGCAGCCCTCAGAAATAGTTCACATCATATTAAAATGTCTCCAGTGTTCATAGCTTCTAATGGTTTAAAACCAAAAAATCTTCTGCTGAGTAATAACATGTAAACCCCACATAGCATATTGCCGCATCAAAATCTAAATCACACATTATCAATGGTCTAATCTTAAAATTATGACTATTCATTGAGTGTTTTTGAACTTCATTATTTTCCATAAATATATATGTTTACGGTGATCAGTTTATTCTCTTCGCCATATCTATCAAGTACACACGCGTCAAGATGTCACGTTTTCTCATCATTCTAGTAACTAGTTGCGTTTTAGTTTCAAATCAAAGTGAAGCCGCGAGAATATTAGCTGTGTTTCCAATTGCTTCCATCAGCCATCAAGTCGTGTTTCGTCCTATAACACAAGAACTTGTAAGGAGAGGTCATGATGTAACAATCATTACACCAGACCCAGCCTTCCCGAAAGGAGAAACACCGCAAAATTTAACAGAAATCGATGTCCATGATATATCTTACGATATATGGAAAGAAAAGTTTATGTCAACTTCGAAAGGGAAGAAAAGCGATCTGTACCAACATGTGAAAATGTATCTGGAATCAATTGTTTACATGTTTGATGCTCAACTACAAGATGAGAATGTAAGAAATCTGATCGAAGATAAAAGTCAAAAGTTTGATTTGATATTGTTAGAATCTTCAGTGAGAGCTGGTTTAATATTCTCCCACATTTATAAAGCACCAGTGATTATGATAAGTTCGTATGGCGCTAGTTTCGACAACTTTGAGGTAGTTGGTGCTCCAGGTCATCCCTTCCTCTACCCAATTTGCGTTCGTCAAAGACTTCACAATCTCTCTTTGTGGGAGAAGATCACTGAACTATATCTTCACTTCAGAGCAGAAGGAATGGCTTCAAGTAATTATGCTTCAGAAAATGCTATACTGAGAAAACATTTTGGTCCTAATGTACCAAAGATTGAAGAGCTGAATGATAATGTTCACATGCTTTTCTTGAATATTAATCCGATATTTGAGGGCATTCGACCGGTACCACCAACGGTGGTGTTTATGGGTGGACTACATCAGAAGCCAGAAAAAGAACTGCCGAAGGTGAGTAAGCTTTGTATTAAAATTTACCTACTTATTTTGAGATTTTTGCGGTTATTATATACCTATTATTCAGACAGGTTCAAATGATTGAGTTCTAGTAATTAAACTGTGACTTTATGTGTTGCATTTTTTAACCGACTTCCCAAAAAGCAGGAGGTTCTCAATTCAATCTTTTATAAATATATAAAATAAAATCGAGGTTTTTATAGGTAAAAAACAAAAATTTGAGTAATTCTTGTTTTGTTCAACACGAATTATGTAAAAGTAGATCAGGTAAATAATTAGACTAAAACTATAACAATTTCCAATGTTCAATCTTTCCAGGACCTCAAGAATTACTTAGACTCATCTAAAAATGGCGTGATATACCTAAGTTTCGGTACAAACGTGGATCCCACGCAACTGCCACCGAACTTCATACAAACTCTAATTAATGCATTATCAAAACTGCCTTATGACGTATTGTGGAAATGGAATGGCGATGAACTGCCTGGACGGACTGAAAACATCAGAATATCTAAATGGTTGCCACAGTCAGATTTATTGAGTAAGTAATTTGTTTCTATTTTTGTTAGTTATAATGTTCATGAAGCTTAAAAGATTATTAAGAGAGTTTATGGTGATGACGAAAGTTACGTTATCTAAAAGGACAAGACAGGAGACCTATTTTAGTCTTCTAAGTTTAAAAACAAACTGAAAGAGATTCTGTATAAAAAATTCGACTGCATGGTTGGTGCAGTGACTGGGCAACTGGCTGCCGTGCATCGTGTAGAGGGTTCGATTCCCGCACGGAGCAACTCTGTGTAATCCACAAATTGTTGTTTCGGGTCTAGTTGTCGTGTGCATGTGAATTTACTTATATGTTGGTAAATGCACCCACAACACAGGAGGTAAAGATAGTACGGGGCGAAGTTCTAAAAAAAATAAAAAGAATTGTTTAGGAAAAAAGGAATTTTAAACAAAAACTTCAAATAATATCAATAATGTACTTACAGGACATCCCAAAATCAAGCTATTCATAACACAAGGAGGTCTACAATCAACAGACGAGGCTATAACAGCTGGAGTGCCTGTAATAGGTATCCCTATGTTAGGAGACCAATGGTATAATGTAGAGAAGTACATCTACCACAAAATTGGATTAGGTCTTGATATGGAGACAGTTACAGAAGAAGGCTTGATTAATGCTGTTAAAACTATTACCCAAGATGACAGGTAAAGATAAAGTTTTGATGGAATTGTGTGTATGTTTTTATGGTATAAGCCGGTAAACGAGCAGACGGTTCACCTGATGGTAAGCAATCACTACCGCCTATAGACACCCGAAGCACAAGGGGCATTATAAGTGCGTTGCCTGCCTTTTGGGGTTTAAAACTTACGGGATGTTAAAGAAAAGATTTGTCCAAATCTTTCATGATCTATAAAAGAGCATTGTTATTTATTATTTCTTTTTGGATTGACTGCCTCGTTGGTCGAGTGGTTGCAAGTGCGACAGCCGAACAAGGGGTCTCGGGTTCGATTCCCGGGTCGGGCAAAGTATTACTGGGCTTTTTTCGGAAAATTTCTCGGTAGTAGCACGGAGTCTGGAATTGTGTCCAGGATATGGCAAAAGGCTCACCCCCTATTACATGGGACTTTAACACAAAAATGGTGAAAAGTGGGTGTACATTGTATAGCGGCATTACGTGCCGTAATGTGCACCTCTGCCTACCCCTTCGGGGATAAAAGGCGTGAAGTTGTGTGTGTGTGTGTTTTTGGATTGTCTTAACTATCATTTTTTTGGCTCTTAAAAATTTATTTCTTTTAGACTCATGACAATTTAAATCTAAAGCATTTGCTTCATCAATTTCTCCCGCCTTTATTTCACTTACCCATTCAACACCATCTTTCTCATGATTGTGATCCTTCAATCCTGTGTTCCATAGTTACCTCTCATTCTGAATTATTATTATTAGTAATTATATTGCTTTTTCATTTCCAGTTATCGTCAGAACATCATTAAGTTACGCAGTGTGATGCGTGACCAGCCTCAACCTCCTCTAGAGCGCGCCGTGTGGTGGACGGAGCACGTGCTGCGTCACGGCGGCGCGAGACATCTGCGTGGACCTGCAGCCAACATGTCGTGGGCAGAGTACCTCGAACTAGAATTAGTGTTCACTTTACTATTTAGTTTATTAGTTATAATAACAGTATTGATTTTGTCTTTGCGATATGTGTTAAAAGCTTTGCATAGAAACGTTTATCAATACATTAAACTGAAACAAAGCTGATTGTTAATTTTCGTGATTTTGTGTTTTGATATTGCTTTTGTATTATATTATTATGTACGCCCTTAATACTGTTTAGGATTTTGAATAATTTATAGTAATAAAGTATCTACAGCCTACGTATTTATTGTATTTGTTGGTTTATTTTATAATTCAGTCTTTTTACTTTAGTGCCTAAATTTTAGGCAATTTTGCACAAATTGCACTTCCATTAATTGGTTCAATATATTCTCTAATTGTCTTTTTTGGAAATGGGCTGAAATCTTCAAGAAGTGTCGGAAAGATGCTTTTTGGGAGATAGACTATACAATGCAAGATTATTGCCTCAAGTAAAACCAGTAGCAGTGTTGCTACTACCGTTAGCTGTAAAGAGGTATTGGGTCCTAGAACGGCTGTAAATGAACCAGAATTTTAGCTTTTTGAAAGGCAATTAAAATAATGTAAAAGTATTTTATGCATGTACATATTATCTGCTGCAGGGTTAGACATAATGCGGAGCTACGGACTGCCTAGTGAAATACCGAGATTCCGGCTCAAAATACTGAAGTAGTGTTATGTAGTAAAGTCTGACACTCCCTCTCGCTTCACCCAAGGCGGGAAAAATAATCAGATGATTTTCCCCGCTTAAAAAAAGGGATACACTCGATATCAATACGCCTTGGGCAACTTTGACTGCAAAACGCAAATTGAATAAATATTCATTAGAAAATATCAGGCGACTAGTACGGTACTAACAAAATTATAATTTGTTATCATATTCTGTTGATTTTTTCTTGAGATAATAAAGTCTGAGTTGAGTTCAGATTTGTCTGAATGTGAGTTTTTGTAGAAACCTGCGAAAGCGAGTTAATTATTACAGATTCTTTCTACGTGCAAAAGGACAATTACAGGCTGTTTATGATGATGATGATGATGCTAGGGAGTGGAACTCCTTGCCGGAGTCTGTGTTTCCTGATGGGTATAACCTGGGTGTCTTCAAAGCCCGAGTGAATAGGTTGCTTATGGGCAGACGTGCTCCATCGTAGGCCGCATCATCACTTACCATCAGGCGAGATAGCGGCCAAACGTCGGCCCATTTAGTGGAGCGCCTGGGGGTTTTCACCTCGGATTAGAGTTACAGTGAATGAATTAATATGATCGATGTGGGATATCGTTTTTTAATCTATAAATTGCAATGTTTACCCAAAAAATTTTTGTGCACTCCATTTTTTTTATTGTTTAAACAAATTATTATAAAATATTAATGTTTGACCATATATTTTCACTTTAAACAGTAATTTTTTTTATTTATATGTTAAATCTTACCTGAGTAGACATATAGGAACATTTTTCAAAGATACCTGTGTATAAAAATAGCAGTATATAACAGGTAGAAAAACGTGGAGGGGAGAGCGGAGCGACAGCTGCTATGTACAATGGAACTTCTTGGCCAGTTTAATTATAAATGAAACGCACTCTATTGTGTACATTGAAAAAAATACGGTAATTAATTATGACTAATGAAAAGAAAAAAAAATATTTGTACAAAATCTGTTTATTTAAATATATTACATTGTTGTCTACATCAAATATTTTCTTCTACTTCATCTATCTGTATAATAGGTGAAGTATTGGAACAACTATTTCCGCTGCACTGTAAACATGATACACTGCAGTATAAACTACACTCGCGAGCAACCAAATCGACTCGACCTACATGTGCGCATTCGAAGATGTTTTCTTAAAAATATACTGAATTGTTTTTAAAAGATATACCATTAGAAAGCTTACAACTTCAGCTTTATATTGGTACCCGAACATGAATCCAATTGAACACTTGTGGGACGACTACCGTGCAGACACATTCTGCATTCGTCAGTTAATAAGACTGGCCTCCATTGTTCTATGCTCCAATCGAGGTATTCTCGGGCAAATTGAAGGCGCGCTTGCCGATGGCGGGTCGTCAATTTCGGGCCTGTGGTAGGCCGTTTAGGGGTGAGATTGGCTTCCTTCAACCATCTCCGTACTGTCCACTCGCTGACAGCCACTCTTCGAACTCTTCTGAGTTCCTGTTGAACATCGACACCGGTTAAGTGACGATTTCGTAGTGAAGTTGAAATAATAAAACGCTCTCCGAGGTGGACCGGTGGCGGCTTATTCTTGGTCTTCGATTGAAGGCACTAGTATCTTGATACTACCTGTACCCTCTTGATACTGCAGATTGGCTCAAACTCAGATGAGCAGCAACTCTTCGCTGACTTAGTCCTTGTTCCAGTAGAGCAACGACTTGAGCGGCTTCTTCTGGTGTCGTATCCAAAATTTTTGGAAATAAAATGAAGCGTTTTTGCGGAGATGTGCACGATCAACTTTCGATAAGCCACAGATAAAGTTAACCTTAATGTGGAGGTTTTATAGGGGTAGTTTGTGTTATAATTTGTTGGAGTCGTAGTGAGCAAATACTCTAGTCCGCTGAATTAAGTTAAATATTTTAAAAAGTTCTGATACAATTTTTATAATAATGGTACCAATATAAAGCTGAAGTTGTAAGCTTTCTAATGGTATATCGGTTTTTAAAAACAATTCAGTATATTTTTAAGAAAACATCTTCGAATGCGCACATGTAGGTTGAGTCGATTTGGTTGCTCGCGAGTGTAGTTTATACTGCAGTGTATCATGTTTACAGTGCAGCGAAAATAGTTGTTCCAATACTTCATACAGATAGATGAAGTAAAAGAAAATATTTGATGTAGACAACAATGTAATATATTTAAATAAACAGATTTTGTACAAATATTTTTTTTTCTTTTCATTAGTCATAATTAATTACCGTATTTTTTTCAATGTACACAATAGAGTGCGTTTCATTTATAATTAAACTGGCCAAGAAGTTCCATTGTACATAGCAGCTGTCGCTCCGCTCTCCCCTCCACGTTTTTCTACCTGTTATATACTGCTATTTTTATACACAGGTATCTTTGAAAAATGTTCCTATATGTCTACTCAGGTAAGATTTAACATATAAATAAAAAAAAAACTGTTTAAAGTGAAAATATATTGTCAAACATTAATTTTTTATAATAATTTGTTTAAACAATAAAAAAAATGGAGTGCACAAAAAATTTTTGGGTAAACATTGCAATTTATAGTTTAAAAAACAATATTCCACATCGATCATATTAATTCATTCACTGTAACTCTAATCCGAGGTTTTACGGTTTTGAATGCTCCAGGCACTCCACTAATTTAACATAAAAAAAATGATGATGGTGGTGATGATTATGACAATTATGATGATGTTTAAGTTATCTATAATATTATCTTTCTTGTAGTCAGGCTACAAAATCTTTTAAGTCATCATAAAACTAATCAAAGATGTAATAACTAAAGCTAATTGGGTATCATTTAGATATCTTTAATATGTATTATCTGTCATACTGTTCACAGGAAATCTGATCGTAATGAGCCCAATTAATTTACACTTTTTTTATCAACAAACTTGTAATCTTATACTAAACTACTAGTAATCTTTTGTTTTTGATTTCGTTTTGTTTTCAGTTAAACTCTGCTTCTTGGTGGAACCATTAGAAAATACTTTTACACAACTTCATTTGCGTACCAGAATGCCACCAAAAAAACAGTTAAACATTGAAATCGACAAACCTAGCGATTTTAAAGTTATATTTTAGAGTTGTAATTCCAGATTCCCTCAAGTTTCTTTATTCCCTTTGTTTAAGGAACAGAGAGTAAAGTTCCCTAAGAAAAGGAGGATCCTCCGACCAGGCGAGGTGATCATGCCTAAATCTAATCTCTCATAGACTACTTTAAATCTTTTTCAAACCTCCCCACTTCACTAAAATAGAAGGTGGACATATTTATATAGTATTCCTCATTTTTCTAGGTAGAAACCTAAAAACTAGCATGCAAATTATATGTGAGTAACAAAAAAAAAAACAAGTTTTTTTTTCAATTAAAACATCACACAACCACCAAGCTGTAGCTGAAAATCGATTATAAATACAAAACTCATTTAACACGAGGTTATCATCGTTTTACTGATAGTTTTAAGACACATTTACACTTACAAGTCAGGAAAAAATGTAAGAAATGAATTATAGGAAAAGTGTGAATTACAGTGTATTAAAACATATTTTCAAATCGGTACAAGTTCAAATTATTTTTATGTTATAAACCGGTAAACGAGCTGACGGATCTCCTGATTGTAAGCAATCGCCGTCGCCCATGGACACTCGAAACACCACAGGCGTTACAAGTGCACTGCAAACCTTTAGGCACCTTTTTGGGGTTTATACCATATTCAAAGTCAAAGTCATTTATTCTAATTAAACCATATACTTAGGTACTTTTGAAATGTCAACAAAGAAAGAAATAAACAATAGTATGTCAGTCTGTCCGTCAGTGAAGTTAGGTGCTTGTTCCAAAGTGTAGCTTCGAATGGAGAAGAACGAGCAAGAAACTTGACTCAATATCAAGTATCAACAAAAACAACCACCCTTTACATATCTAGACACACGGCAGTGTGTCCGCCAAGTTCGAGCAAAAAACCGACACACCGGCCGTGGGTTATATTACACGAACCATTTCGGGCCAAGTTCGACCCACCTATAACTCAAAATCTATTTTATCTACGCATATGAAATTTCTAGTATCTGTCGAGATCTACTTACTTATCTAAAATACAAAATTTCATTAATGTACCTATTGTAGGTCTTGAGATATTGACGTCAGAAAATCGCTATTTTTACTATACACTCACTGACTGACTCACTCATCAAAAACCTAGACCACTTCCAATGGTCGTATTGACTTGAAATTTGGCATGGAGGTAGGTGTTTAGGTCAAGGTAAAGGAAAAAATCTGAAAATGGCCAAGTGTGAGTCGGTTTTAGAAATAATGAAGGTGTAAAATCATACCCCTAAGGAACTAAAACAAAAAAATTATCTATATCTTCCAATGGTCGTACCGACCTAAAATTCGTTACGAAGGTTTGTATTTAGTCAAAGTAAAGTAAAAAAAGAAAATAAACCTTACAAAAATAAATGAAATCCCACCCAAAACATAAATGTGAAAGGCTGCCAAGTTCGATAATATTGGAATGCTTCGCCTATAAAAGAAGTGAGATCTAAATAAGTACCAAGTTCCATACACAGACTTCAGTTAAAAATGATATAACTTGGCAAGTTTTAATAGAAAATTATATACTTGACTCATTGCGTTTAGTAGGTTTATAACAAAGTGTGTGAAAACTTGCCAACTTGTTATATCATTTTTAACTGAAGTCTGTGTATGGAACTTGGTACTTATTTAGATCTCACTTCTTTTATAGGCGAAGCATTCCAATATTATCGAACTTGGCAGCCTTTCACATTTATGTTTTGGGTGGGTAAATATAACAATATTTTGTTTAAAAACGCCCAATCCATCACTGTGTAATCGCTCCTTAAAACAGTTGTGACTAGACATTATACAAGATGATGATACGATTATTTTCAATTAATTGTCACGAATTGACTCCGTATATTGCTCAATAAATAAGGTAATTGTAAAAAGCTTCGTCATGTTACGAGACAATATGCGATACCAATATTCAAAGTCATGAGCACAACTCTAATTGAACGTCGAATAAATACTATCGAGCGGTTAGTTGACCGAACAGTTTACAGTCACCAAGCCAGAAACAAACATGTCTCTAGTAAAGCTTTTGACCGTGGTTGCTTCTCTGGCTTTATCGGTACCGACCAGTGATGGTGCTAAAATTCTGGGCTTCTTCCCATTTCCATCTATCAGTCATCAAGTCGTATTCAGACCTCTGATGCTCGAACTCGCTCGAAGAGGCCACGAAGTGACAGTCATCACACCAGATCCAGCCTTCCCCAAAGGAGGAACACCAGCCAATTTTACCGAGATCGATGTCCACGATGCGTCATACCGCATATGGCACGAACAATTCGTTGGCACACCGAAAGGGCATAAAGGGAATTTTGTAAAAGATTTCAATATAATCTTCAACCTTAATGTAAAAATAGTAGACGTTGAGTTAAAAGATGTGGAAGTGCAAAGATTGCTTAACGATAAGAACCAGACATTTGATCTGATATTCGCCGAAGCGATGATGAGACCTGCTGTAGTATTATCCCATATATACAACGCTCCAGTGATACTAATGAGTTCTTATGGAACGTTCAGTGACAATTACGCTGTCATGGGTGCACCTATTCATCCATTTTTGTACCCGTTCTCTGTCAGTAGAAGATTGCATAGTACATCTTTGTGGGACAAAATTGGACATTTGTACGATTACATAAGGATTGAGATTATACAGAGAAACAGCTACGTTGAAGAGAATCGAATGCTCCGATCACATTTTGGAGCGGACCTACCATCGATTCAAGAGATGAACAACAATGTCGCTATGATGTTTTTGAATATGTATCCAGTTTTCGAAGGGAACCACCCTGTTCCTCCATCTGTTATACACATGGGTGGTATTCATCAGATTCCTGACAAGCCGCTGCCTAAGGTAAGCAAAATAATGTATTATAAAAGGTACCCATTAGACATTATAATTATCGCCGTTTACTAAACATCATCCGCCCTTAAGGAATCTTCCACCTGTTTCTTACTTTTATAGTCCTAGTTATTTATAGTGATAGGATACTTAAAAAAAATCTTACATAACTCTTTCGCTTCATCGACAGCTAACAGTCATTCATGCTCGTCGGTTAAAGGTACTTTTAATTTGGCCTTTCACTACATAGTGTAAAATAAAGTCGCTTTTTCTGTCCATATTTCCTTTTGTATGGTTAAATCTTTAAAACTACGCAACGCATTTTGATTCGATCTTTTTTAATAGATAGTAATTTAAGAGGAAGGGTTATATGTATAACACATGCATAATATATCACTATTATACCCATGCGAAGCTGGTGCGGGTCGCTAGTCTTAAATGTATCGCCAATCTGGTGTCTATATATGTCCGTCTATTTACCCGACTAACTGTTTGACGAGGCACTCGATTAGTTTCAAGCCAAGCTACAGACTCATATTCATGAGCAGCATTCCGCGACACACACGACTCGATGGATTTTGGCTTGAGAGGTGTCGTTTGATTCGTATTTACTGTGAGAGTGACACTGGATATATAAAAATTATAAAAAAAAAACACTATATGGCGGATTTTTAAATAATAATTATGACAATGATCTATCTATCTTTAATTATTTTTATAATATATAATAGAGTTTTAAGTGTCTCCTGAAAAACTTACTCATAAAGAGTTAGCTGGTTTGTCAATTTAGGTATCAAATAGTATTTTTGAACAATTTAGCCTAACATTAATTCCTCATACTTCCACAGGACTTAAAATCATACCTAGATTCTTCTAAAAACGGCGTAGTCTACGTCAGTTTTGGAACAAACGTGGATCCAACATTGTTACCTCCTGAGAAAATTGCAATGTTCATACGAGCATTCTCCAGATTGCCCTACGACGTGCTATGGAAGTGGAACAAGGACGAACTGCCGGGACGTACGGACAATATCAAGATATCTAAATGGCTTCCACAGTCCGACTTGCTGAGTAAGTCTAGTTGTTGTTCTAGCAAATATGTGTTTTGTATAGAATTGGTCTGACGGAGTTGCTCCTGAATGTTGTGTTTCTAAAAATATTGCTAGAAAATTTGTTGATACAAAATGTACGAGTTGCTTCTGTTTTTGGTAATATGTAGTAGTAGATTTGTTGATACGAAATAGACTAAGTAATATTTTTAGCTTCATAATCTAAAAAGGAGGGACTGCCTCGTTGGTCGAGTAGTGCGACTGCCGGACAAGAGGTCTCGGGTTCGATTCCCGTGTTGGGCAAAGTATTACTAGGCTTTATTCGGTTTTTCGAAAATTTCTCACGGAGTCTGGAATTGTGCCCAGTATATTTTATTATGGCAATAGGCTTGTACCCCATTACATGGCATTTATATCACATATGGTGAAAAGTGGGTGTACATTGTATAGCGTAATATTCCTGGAGAGGTAGGCAGAGGTGCACATAATGACACTATCGAAGTAATATTGTGTTTAAAAATCTAGCTCACAATAATTTAATTGTTCAACATTTTACAGAACACCCAAAAATCAAAGCATTCATAACACAAGGAGGTCTACAATCAACCGACGAGGCTATAACTGCGGGAGTACCTCTGATTGGTATACCAATGTTTGGAGACCAATGGTATAATGTAGTCAAATATGAAAAGCTGAAGATTGGACTGAAGTTGGAATTAGACACCATTACTGAAGAAATTCTAGAAAATGCTATTCACAAAGTTATTGATGATGACAGGTTAGTATCATAATCAGTTATTTTTATTTAACTGCTAACAGAGATTTAAACTCGTGCATACGGGGCCTCAATGAGCCATCAGACCACCACAGATGGGGGCCCAGTATACGGGGCCTAGACCCGGAGCTGCCGACTGCCTAGCAGGATTATCAGGATCCTGACTTAAAAAGTAGGAGTAGGGATAACATTTTGTTTTGAGGGCTTTAGTTATACTATGTTAGAGCTAAAGGAGAGGGCTATATCCAGTAGATGGACAACGTCTGATGATGATAATCGAATGTTCTATATTGATTATTTAACTATAGGACTAAAATTAGACTAATAATACATGATAATTATGTTTTACTGAAACTTTTAAAGATAAGTTTTATCAACAGTAATTATATAGACTTACATTCTGTTCTGTTATCAAAGTCATTAGGTTGATATTCGATTAGAATTAAGGCTACAATGACGGCGATGACTTGCGAAGAATATTTTTTATGCAACGGTGAAAACAAAGACTTGTGTAACCAAAGATAGCAACATTACATATAGCATAACATTTAGCTTTAAAAGTAGCCATAGCTTTAATGGGAGGTAGTGTCGTGTTTAATGAATATACAACTGAATACTTATTCAACCCTTCCATTGTTTCCAGTTATCGACGTAACATAGAAAAACTGAGAAGTGTTATGCAAGATGAACCAATGGCTCCTCTAGAGCGCGCCGTGTGGTGGACGGAGCACGTGCTGCGTCACGGCGGCGCGAGACATCTGCGTGGACCTGCAGCCAACATGTCGTGGGCAGAGTACCTCGAACTAGAACTAGTACTGACACTTCTTCTAGCCCTGATCATCACCACAGCTACCATCATTCTGCTAGCTAAATATATATACGATAAAGTTTTAAGAAAATATGTCGCTATTATTAAAATTAAGCGAGCGTGATGATTATAGCAGTTTTATGGGTATTTTTTGATTACTTGTATATTGATAGATATGTACGCTTCATTTAGAATAGAAGGATAACAAAAGATAAATTATTTATAGAGAGTTGATAGAAATATTGTAGATATAGTAATGTAAAGTGCATGTCATTTCGCGAGGGATGATAAGCAAAAGTGAACTTACAATGCACTATCTTATAGCCGGTTTTTGGTTCCTACAGACATCATAATTATTATATGGTGGAGTTGCTTATGGCAATAGGCTCCCCCAATATAACATGGGACTTACAACATAAATGGTGAAAAGTGGGTGTACATTGTACAGTAGCATTACGTGCCGTAATGTGCACCTCTGCCTACCCCTTCGGGGATAAAAGGCGTGGCGATACGAAGGATCAATTTTATATAATCCACTGTCTTTGTTATTACTGATGTTAAAATAAAATGTAAAATACTAGCTCATGCTCATTTCTTCGCTTGATATAATATTTGTCTCGATTTATTGTAATAGAAAAATCAAGAACCAGCATTTTCAAACTACATATCTTTAGGCTTCCAAAAAATTCGTCGCTGGTCTTATAATGTTGTCATACATTAAACTCACTTTTTCATTATTACTCCATAATATTTCATCCTATTTAACTTCCCATTTAATTATAGTTTTACATCTTCAAATTTAAAAGTACTCATGATCTCGCACCAGACATAAAATCTTGAAATGCTTATTTATTCCACCATGACCATTATTACATAGTTTTAAGTAGTAATTTAAAACAAACAAATATGTAGCTATAATAAGTAAATAAATATTTTAAATTATAAACATTTTTGTTATTTCTTTGTTAATAACAACCCAAGAGTTCAGCATCACTTGTATCTCCACGATCACGGGGTCACGTAAGATCAGGAGATCCATCTGCTCGTTTGTTCCTATAAAAAAGTCTCACAATGAAATTAGCTTTTTGTTCTGAGGAGAATTTTAAGATCGCAACAATACACATATTAAATCTAATTGTAAAATTTTGGTAAAGGTTATTAATGGCCTGATTAATTTTATAAATGTCTCGATGTTGCTATGTCCGTTAATTAATTTTGATCTCAAATCATGCGCTTAAAACACGTCCTTGTATCCAGTGCATTGGTCAGTCAATTCCACTAAGGAAAATACTATTGCATAACATTATACAATCAATTATCTCCAAATTCAAATGTTGAAGTTTAACGGTTATTATAAGTATTACACAATATTATGCCACTGTCTCATATAAACAATGTTATGTATTATCTCTTTGCTACTGCTGCATATAAATAGACCTTTATTTGCTAAATTGATCAGTATACGTCCCGATCCCAATCACACAGGACACGTACAATGTCGCTCCTATTGTACATCGTCACGTGTTTCACATTGACGTTTGCACCAAATGAAGCCGCAAGAATTCTCGGAGTGTTCCCAGTACCATCGATCAGTCACCAAGTGGTGTTCCGTAGTATAACCCAAGAACTAGCTCGGAGAGGGCATGAGCTGGTCATCATCACACCAGACCCAGCCTTCCCTAAAGGCAAAACCCCAGCGAATCTCACAGAAATCAACGTCCATGATGTAGCATACAAAATGTGGAGAGACGACATTCAAGACATAGCGATAGGAGAGATCCATGGAATTTTACACGAATACGCCATTATAATGAAATTGATGGCCAAAGTTGTCGATGTGGAATTGAAAACAGAAGAAGTACAAAAACTACTGAACGATAAAAGCCAAAAATTCGATTTGGTGTTAGCAGAAGCTTGTGTTAGATCAGCTGTGGTGTTCTCTCATATTTATAAGGCGCCAGTGATTTTGATCAGTTCGTTCGGTCCGTTTCTTGACAATTACAATGTGATGGGTGCTGCAACCCACCCAATGTTGTACGCAAATAATATGAGTCGAAGATTTAACAACCTTACAATGTGGGATAAGATTGTGAAGTTGTACTACCGTTTTAATATCGAAGTGATGTTAAACAACAACTATGAGTATGAAAACAATATGCTGAGGTCACATTTCGGCCCTGATCTGCCTCCAATTGAAGAAATGTATAACAACGTTGCAATGTTCTTTCTGAATCTTCATCCCATTTTTGAAGGCAACTATCCCGTGCCTCCGTCTGTGGTGCACATTGGTGGTATCCATCAGGTTCCTGAAAAGGAATTGCCAAAGGTAATTACTTATTTGAATAATTTTAGACGATTATAATAATTTGCTTACACAGAAAAGCGTAAATTATGAAGTTAGTTGGCTTAACTATGCGTGGTATTTAATTAACTGTATTCAAATAAGCAGTCGTAGTAGAGTGGAGTCGTATAATTTCTCATGATAAGTTTGAAATTGCTAAACCGCATTGAGCAAGCGTGGTGATTAATGCTCAAACCTTCTCCGTGTGAAATGAGGCCTTTGGTCAGTAGTGGCTACTTAAAGGCCGTTGATATACGTATAATGTATTCAAACAAGCGGCCAGGTTGCATTAAATTACTTTTCACTTTACTTACTACTTATTATAATTTCCAGGACCTCCAAAATTACTTGGACTCATCCAAAAATGGTGTAATCTACGTGAGCTTCGGCACAAACGTAGAACCATCGACTTTACCGGCTGAGAAGTTGAAGGTTTTGGTAGATGTTCTGTCCAGAGTACCTTATGATGTGCTGATGAAATGGAATAAGGATGTCCTTCCTGGGATTGGATCCAACATCAAATTGTCTAAGTGGCTGCCTCAGACTGATGTGTTGAGTAAGTAAATATATATTGATTTCTAGTTACTGCACGATTCCCGCTCTGCACAACTCTTTGTGTGATCTACAAATTGTGGTTTCGGGGCTGGGTTTCGTGTGTATGTGAACTTGTATATTTGTAAACGCACCCACGATACAGGAGAAAACACTAATGTGGGGCAACGTTTAAAAAAAAGGCATTTTCTCGTGGTTGAAATATTAATCATATTAATTAATATAACTTCAACTTACAATTCATTTTCTGAGATAAACGTTACAATACAAAATATTTAATAGTTTCAACGGAAATTCAAATCGACAAGTAAACATCTAAACAAACTTTTAAATTTATAATATTAAACCCAAAAAGCAATGCTTGGAAAAGTAATAAAACTCATTCAAAAAGACACACACGAATAAAATTACAACCATTATTAATTTCAGGACATCCCAAAGTAAAGCTGTTCATAACACAAGGAGGTCTACAATCAACAGACGAGGCTATAGCAGCCAAGGTACCTCTGATTGGTCTACCAATGTGGGGAGACCAATGGTACAATGTAGAAAGATACGAACGACTCAAGATTGGACTCAATCTAGACATCAAGACGCTCACTGAAGAAGTATTCGAGAATGCCATCAATAATGTTATTGAAGATGAAAGGTGAGATAGATATTTAGACTAATAATTACAAAAAATATAATTAATATTTTAATAGGCATTTTATTTTAACCATTAGCAAGATTTATTAACATTTTCAATTCAATACAATTCAAGTTTGGAAAACTTAAAATATCACACGCAAAGTATTATTTTTAATACAGAGAAATAACGCCTGGTAAAAAATAGTAGCAATCTACCTAAAACTCAAAAATTCTTATTGCTATTGGTTGTATAGTTTTGACATTAAATAATAATTATTGAGACTTTATTGAATTGAAATAATTGCATTAACATTAAGATTGGTTTCTAGAGTAATCGTCCAGAAATTATTTATGAGATGACTACGATTAGAACATTACCATGATTTTCGTCTGATTTTCTGCCCTTATAGAAATATTAGCTTCTGCCAACGGCTTCACCTGTGGTCCCAGTCTGTTTAGCCATTTTGATGTGATTGAGTAATAAACACAACACACATAAACTCACAAACATTCGCATTTATAATACATATTAGTAAGACTGGCTAAATACCACCACCAAAGCGTTATAACTTAAAATCAATTTCTTCATTTCCAGCTATCGCCGCAACATTAAAAGACTGAACTCCTTAATTCGAGACCAGCCTCAGCCTCCGCTAGAGCGTGCAATATGGTGGACGGAGCACGTGCTGCGTCACGGCGGCGCGAGACATCTGCGTGGACCTGCAGCCAACATGTCGTGGGCAGAGTACCTCGAACTAGAACTAGTACTAGTCATAGCTTTAGTCTTATTATTAACTTTAACCGTATCTATACTAGCTTTCTATTACTTTTATAATAATGTTTTAAGACATTACTTAATTGCTGGTAAGGTTAAAAGGAGTTGATTTTTGTTGGGTTTTAATAATTTTTAGCATCGGTTTTTTTGCCTGTCTTTCTCCATACTCCTAGATTATAGTACAGTCAACTAAATCATTTGGTAAGCGGGTATGAAAATAAGAATTTATTTAGTACAGACTTTTTAAGGGAGGATAATCATCCAATGACTTATCCATCTGTGATTTGTATCCAGTGTTAATATAATTTAGCTACAAAACGTGATGTTGTTATGTTTTTGTTATTTTTTTTTAACTATAAGTATAAATTGATTTCATTCAAACCAAAGTTTAATATTATGTGATGATAGATTTTAATTGTTAAATAAAATGATTTTGTTACTATTTTATTTTGTTTTTGAAGACTTTTATACCTGTCGCTATAACTCCTGAACCGATTTACATAGTTTTTTTTTTAATGACTTACCATTTTAACTGAAATGAAGATCAAATATGTACGTCGTATTGCAATCTTCTGTGCATCGTAAAGCATTTTACTTACAAAAGATTATTTGTCTACATTTTATATTTTAACAACTAAAATGAAAATCACAGCATTGTTATTCCATTAAAACTGAATTTAAAACCTTTTAAAGTCAGCTAGACACATAAATCAAATTAGTCACACATGATGAACATAAATAATATACGAATGGACTAAAATTGTAAACCATTTTGTCATGAAAACGTATGTGAGTGAATCAGTACAATTAACATTAAGCTATGTGACAGCCGATTCCGATGTGATAGATTTTTTTTTTTTTTGATGGGGGAATGATGACTTTTCTCGCCTTGGGCGAGGCGAGAGGGAGTGTCAGACTCTTACTGACTAAAAACCACCACGTTCCTACTCCTGCTTTTCGAACTGGAGCCCCGGTAAACCCACTAGGTAGTCCGAAGTTCCGGATAAATGTCACAGTTGCCTAGAGGTTTAAGACGCTTGATTCTCATGCTTACCAACGGCATTCACCAATATAACTTTTGCAGAGTTATATGTAGGTATGTACTTTTTAAGATTATTTAGACACCACTGACAAACAGTGAAGGATAAAGTCGTGAGATAACCTGGACTTATAATTTCTAATTATAAGTTTGAAATCATGAGCAACAAACAAACTCAAACATGAGCTTTTGGCCAGCAGTAGCCCATTTATTTTTATTTATTTTTATTAAAAATAGCGTTTCTCCACACTATTATTTTCTCTTGTATTGTGTATCGGTTTACAAACATACAAGTTCACATACACATCACACCCAGACCCTATAGATTTATAGACAGTTAATGATAACAAATTTTCATGACCTAACATTATGCATGAACTCCTTTTCGAGAGACTTACGATATCATCAAGGTGGCTGGTAGTGGTTGGAAGCGTAGAGCTGAAGATCGAGCTCAATGGCGTGCCATTGGAGAGACCTATGTACAGTGGACGAGAACAGGGGCCTTAGTCTGCTATTACAATTGTGTCAGAATGGTCGATCATTTTTTGGTGCGGGAGGGACGGAGCTATGTGGGTTGTATAGCTCCTTCCCTCTTACACTGCTCAATGATCGACAATTCTGACACAATTGTAATAGCAGACTAATGCCCGAATACTAAAATGCTACTCAATTTTAAGTTGTACTTATATATCGTGCTATCTAAGTCATTTTATAAAGAATTGATAAGGATAGAACTAATTTTGAGAGCGTCTTAAAATTGAGTAGCGTTTGAGTATTCGGACATAAGGCCCCAGGCTGATGATGATGATGATAATAATGAACCCGTTTTATTAAAACACATAAAGATTACTTTGAAATAATAAACGATGCTGAACTATCCACACGATTGTTAGCAAACAAGTTTTAAAACAAATTGACACATAATACAATCTTGAACTTGATTATAAATAATTATTTTAAACTTACGTCACTCTATTGTTCTTCGTAATAAAATTAAAACTTTAATTTAGATAAACAAGGCTTGCTAATTATTGCATTACTAACTCTTCGTCTGTGGCTTCACTCGCGTATAATTTTGATTTTTGTCGAATAAGTCATAACCTAGCAGTACCTAATACATTATAAAAGAGCATGTATGAAAAGACTCATGACTGTTGATGAAGTGAAAGAGGTATGTAAGAATCGTAGCAACTGGCGTTCCATATTAGAGACTGTCTGTCTGTCTTGTCTACCCGACTAACTGTGTAACTGTCTTGATTAATTGTGCCAATTTAGAATATACCTCTATAACTAAAAATCTCGGTTTACTCGCATACATTAATGGAGAAAAGCTCTACTAGTTTCGAGTCACAGAGGGGATTCTTCATCATGAGCATGATAGGATAGACCTCAACCTATCCCCATGGGAGACAGTTAGTCCTATTAATGACAGGTTGTATTTCTTAGTCACTCCCTGAAAAGTAAATTTTCTAATGTTGAAAGAAATTTTCCAATCGGTCAATTAGTTTTGTGGCTTTCTCAAAGCAAACAAACCAGCAAATCATATTTCTTATTTATAATTTTCATGCATTTCAAAGATGTACACAAATATAAGGAAGCGTATTATGAAAACACGGTTCAGTTCTAAACTCAAATAGTTATAACCACGATGTCTCAGTTTCCAAATATTCAGTGCTTCATATTCAGTGCGTTATTAGAATATTTTGTCGAAAGTGCTAGAATTTTAGCAGTGCTACCAGTTCCTTCAATCAGTCACCAAATAGTATACAGACCTTTAACTCAAGAATTAGCAAGACGAGGTCATGAAGTGACAGTCATCACACCAGATCCAGCATTTCCTAAAGGGAAAACACCACCAAATTTAACAGAAATTGATGTACATGATAGCTACAAGATTTGGACAGAGCGACTCAATACTATCCCAGAAAACAAAGAAAGAGATGCTTTGGAAGAATTAGAAATATTCTTAGACTTAGGCTATGAATTGAGTGATGCGCAGCTATCTCACGAAGATGTTAAAGCTTTGATCAAAAACAAAAAGGAAGACTATTTTGATTTGCTCATAATAGAATCGTGTGAAACAATTAGTTTGGGATATTCGCACATATTTACGGCGCCAGTGATTCTAATTAGTTCTCTGTCTCAGTCTTACGACGAAATTGATATGATAGGGGCAGCTATACACCCAATCCTGTACACTTCTATACATAAGATAAAAAATTCATACGATTTGACTCCATGGGATAAGATTAAAGAGTTATACAATTACTATAAGTATTTGAAAATATACGAGAGAGATGAAATACGGAAGCATGTTATGCTTAAAAAACATTTTGGAGCTGAAGTCCCTTCTATATCGGTGTTGAAGAATAATATTGATATGTTCTTCATAAATGTGAATCCTATATTTGAGGGTGTAAGACCTGTGCCTCCATCTGTGGTGTATATAGGTGGGCTTCATCGCAAACCTACCAAGGAACTTCCTATGGTGAGTATGAATCAAAGGTGTTTTAAAAGGAATATGTAAAATATTAGCTTAGTAAATCTTTTTAATTCGTTATTTTCAGTGCGAAAATATTTAAGTGTGATTTCAATAATTATTAAAGAATGTAACAATGCTTGACTCTGAATCCGAGTACTTCAACTTTTTTATCTGCTCTAACACTAGTGTGTACAACTCTACATTATTGAAGTGAAATAAAATTACCTATCATATGACAATTTTGGGCTTTATAAATGCAGTTGGCCCACCGTCATCATCACATCAATACACACACATTGGCAGATTTCAAAATCATTGCTAATTCTAATTTTGAAGGTGCTACTCTTTTATATATTTCCAGGAACTCAAATCATATCTAGACTCTTCTAAATATGGTGTGATATACATCAGTTTTGGTACAAACGTGGATCCAACTCTGTTACCAGCTGACAGGATCGAAGTTCTAGTGAAAACACTATCTCAGTTGCCTTACGATATTCTATGGAAATGGAACGGTGATGTTCTGCCGGGACGCACGGATAATATTAGGATAGCAAAATGGCTGCCACAGCAAGATCTTCTGCGTAAGTTTGATTTAACAGAATAATAACTTTTACTTTTTAACTGAGACAATTGTCGTACAGCCCAGCAATTTATACTACGCTAGACTCGATCATTTGGAAAAAACTTTTTTTATGCCAAGTTGCTTAAAATGTGTGTTTACATACGTCATAAAAAATTAGTGAAGAAATATGCAAAAATAAGAAAGTTGCCGGCATCTTATAAAACGCTAAGTAAAGGTACTTTTTGAGGGTCACTCGATTTATATTACGCCAACTATTATTAGCGGAGTTCCGGGGACCTCACTTTGGTCACACAATCCGTGCAACACTGCACTAACTCATAGTTAGCGTAGTTTCAGTGCCGGTTTTCGTGTGTATACTGTGTTCTGTTTGTAATTATGAACTGACTTAGCGACTTTTACATAGTAAATACTAAATGTGTTAACGTATCTGGATTAGTCTTTGAGGGGACTCTAACTTGAGGGTTATTTGGTGATGAATTGGTTTCAGGACATCCAAAAGTAAAACTGTTCATAACACAAGGAGGTCTACAATCAACAGATGAGGCTATAATAGCAGGAGTACCTCTGATTGGTATACCAATGTTTGGAGACCAGAGATTTAATGTGGAAAGATACGTTTATCATAAAATTGGAGTTAAACTTGATATGGACACACTTACTGTAGAAGAATTCAAAAATGCTATTGAAACAGTAATAGGTAATGAAAGGTAAGTTTATGTCATGTGGCTCAATAACATTGAAATTCTATTCTGCCTTCTGGGAACAATTCTGAACTTTTTCTGATTGAGTTTTTGGATATATTGTAAGAGCCATGCTTTAGCACGAATGGACCTAGCACGGTTGTGTGAATGAGGTTAACGGAGGCCCAATTCCTCCTTCTCATTCCCCGATTCCCCAAAACACTTGAATACTTGTAACGCCTCTGGTGTTTCGAGTGTCATGAACGGCGGCGATTGCTTATCATCAGGTGATCCGTCTGCTCGTTTACCGGCTTATGCCGTAAAAAAAACAAATATATTATTTTGCACCTGCCTTAAATTGTAACACATAAAATCTCCACAAGCATCTTGCCTATTTAGAATATCAAACCCAAGATGAAGATTTTTAAATGCCAGACTAACACGACTCTCAAAAACTTATTCTATTACTAATCACAAATATAAGATCTGGAAGTCTTTGAATAGACTCTTATGGATTATTTGATGATGAATTACTTTCAGGACATCCAAAAGTAAAGCTATTTATAACACAAGGAGGTCTACAATCAACAGATGAGGCTATAATAGCAGGAGTACCTCTGATTGGTATACCAATGTTTGGTGATCAGAGATTTAATGTGGAAAGATACGTTTATCACAAAATTGGACTGAAACTTGACATGGACACGCTTACTGTAGAAGAATTAAAAAATGCGATTAAAACAGTTATAGGTAATGAAAGGTAAGTTCTTGTTATGTGACTCAATAACATTGAAATTCTATTCTGCCTTCTGGGAACAATTCTGAACTTTGACTAATTGGATTTCTCGATATTTTTAAGATTCTAAGAAGACCTGGCATAGAATTTAAAATCATGACGTATTACAAAGCAGTTATGGAGTATTTTTTATGAATGATCTTGACTAAACGTCATAGTATAGCGTGTTCTAAAAGTTCACAAGCTTTTTAAAATGATGATATCTGTTAAATCAGCCTGAGAATTGAGCATCAGCCTTGGTGAACTTTCTATCTCATGTAAATCGCAGAAATTAAGACTCATCTCCTAGATAATAGACTTATTTTTTCTATTTGCAGCTATCGTCAAAATGTGGTGAGTCTTCGCAACAAGATGTACGACCAGCCTCAGCCTCCTCTAGAGCGCGCCGTGTGGTGGACGGAGCACGTGCTGCGTCACGGCGGCGCGAGACATCTGCGTGGACCTGCAGCCAACATGTCGTGGGCAGAGTACCTCGAACTAGAATTAGTGTTCACTTTACTATTAGGATTGTTAACTGTATTATTATTCAGCATTTTAGTCCTATATTTAATTTGGCAATGTGTGTTAACTAAATATTTGAGAATGAGAATAAAATGTGAGTGATAAAGTTTATAAGTAAATTCTGTACATTTTTTTAGGTTCTACACCCATATTTTTACTGAGAAATACAACCCGGGTCTTTTCAAGGTCAGAGTAGATAGGTACTTTCTAACTCTGTATGCTCCATCCTCGGCCACATCTTCGCTGTCCTGGCAGAATGATGTTGGTTCCCAAACGCAGATTAATCAACGTTAAAAAAAATATTACAAATGCACTACTTCTATAGGTGATTCGTATATCCGTCATGGAGAGAGTAAAGCAACACATTAAAATTTGAGACGACAACACGACATTATAATTTATATAATATTTGGCTTCCACCAATTATATTAATTGGTACTCATAGCTTAGCATGGGCAACAGCTACCTAGCGAGTTTACCGGGGCTCCGGCTCGACAAGCAGGAGTAGGAACGGGGTGGTTTTTAGTCAGTAAGAGTCTGACAATCCCTCTCACCTCGCCCAGGGCGGGAGAACTCATTGGATGATGTTCCCCTTCAAAAAAAAGGCATGGGCGGCAAAGATCGCTTATCAGGCGACCCGTCTGCTCGTTTGCCATATTATTATACTGAGCACAATTCCAGACTACTGAAAATTTTTTAAAAAACCAATACTCGGCCCCAGTAATGCTTTGTCCGACCCGAGAATCGAACCCGAGGCCCCTATGTCCGGCACATTACTATTCCATAAAAAAGAAATTAAAAAATACGGAACCCTTTCAGGGCGACTCACTCTTACCTAAGCATTATGTAGGTCTCATTCTTAGAATAAATATTCAGGTTGAATCGTTTGTGTATATAACTTATCATTTTTTTTGTAAAAATTGTTATATGAGTATGATAATAATTATATCTGAGATAAATGTAGTTACACAGATAAGCTCTATTTCAGCCACTGGTTTTTAGGCTACGTTTATAATATAATTGTTTCTATGGTATAAGCCGATAAACGAGCAGGCGGATCACCTGATAGTAAGCATTTATAATATCGCAATATCGCATTTATAATATCTGATAAATCGTTAATTTATAACTAGATTTTACAACAAACATTTAAGTGTGGGAGAGCCATGCTTCGGCACGAATGGGCCGGCTCGACCGGAGTGATACCACGGCCTCACAGAAAACCGACGTGAAACATCGTTTGCATTGTGTTTCGTTGTGTGAGTGAGGTTACCGGAGGCCCAATTCCCCGCTTCCCAATCTTCCCCATCCCCATTCCCGAACAACAACCCTTAAATTCCTAACTCCCAAAAAGCCGGTAACGCACTTGTAAAGCCTCTGGTGTTTCAAGTGTCCATGGGCGGCGGCGATTGCTTACCATCAGGTAATACGTCTGCTCAAAAACATAAGAATTATACATATCATGTTTGATGTCGAAGATAGGTTTTTCGGGATAGGATAGGACTTAGGATTGGATGTTTAAGGTATGCATACCGCACGCAACGGATTTTAGTTTGTCTTGTTTAGAAACTCATACAACTGCGTCCACTGATCCGCATCATATGGACCGCATCATCAGCAATGCCTACATGCGATGCGTTCTAATGACGTCATACGCAATGCGTATGATGCGGGTCTGTAGACGATTACCTTTAGGAGGACATAACAACATTCTCAAATAAAAATATTCTGTTTGTTATAATCTTATTTCTTTAAACTAAGTTTTAAGTATTTTGAACTGACATACACAAAAAATACTATTTTGCACATCGGACAAGTCCTCGATTAATTATTATGTTTTATTTTGGAGTAAAAAAACACTTATCAAAACTAAGCAAAACTTTAAACAACAAAATCATCATAAATACAATTTTATTATTATTATTTATTATTTATTTATTTATATAAAAGAAATACAGCATTATATTTATGACAATTTTCCACAAAACCGGTTTAGCGGTTTGACTGTGGGTGTTGCGCCGCATTGTTATTCGGATTATTACTAAAACTAGCTTCTTCCAGTGGCTTCACCTGTTTTCCCGTGGGATAAAAAGTAGCCTATGTGTTATTACACACCATAATCTATCCCTATTCCAAATTAAAACTAATTCCATTAGCCATATTGACATGAAAAAGTAACAAACATCCGTAATAAACTCACAAACTTTCGCATTTATTACATTACATACAATACATTAAAAACATCCGATACGTAAAATAATAATAATTATCGTAATGTTTTTTATCACAGCAATATTATATAATTGCATTACTGTGGCGACCTATTCTTATACTACTAAGTACATATATACTCTTTGGAGTGGCGACTCCTGTCAATTAATTAACTTAATAAAAAGAAATAAATAAAAGTGACAGGTGTCAAGGGTCGCACGTAGGCCATCGGCGAGACGCGTTTGCTTACTCCGATTTAATTTTGCTAATATAACTTTGATCTGATATAATTTCGTCGCGCTTGTGTATATGTTATTATGTGTTTCCTAACTATCGTTTTCATCTGTTCGTTCTCGTCTAATCTTTCACTCCTTCTATAAACTATACTTGTGTTGTGCTGAACTCTTATGAACTTCTGTGTATAAAAATAAATTATATATATTTCTACTGTGAGAGACTTTCTTATTCTTCAATCTTCATACTCCACAACCTACATTACGATCCGGTTTAATCTATCATTTGTCCTGTGTGAAAAATTCGTCACGCGATCCCCGACGCCCGGAGTGTCTTTCACGTCGGCTGGGGCGTGAGGAAGTTCGTTCCCTCACGCGTCCCGCCTCCTCTTTAGTAATTAGTACACACAACAAGTAAAAAACAAGTAATTTATTGCCTGGCAGTCATGCCAGGCAATTAATTACTTATTTTATTATTTATTTTTATTATTTTATATTACAGGCAATAATTATTATTATACAGGCAATAAATAAATTACTTGTTTTTTTTACAAAAACAAGTAATTAATTACCTGGCAGTCATGCCAGGCAATTAATTACTTGTTTTTTTTTGTGTTCAATGTTCACCATCACACCTGCAAACAACCTAACGGGTTACCGGAGCACCGACTCAAAGCAGGAGTACGGACGGTGTGGTTTTTTGTCAGTAAGAGTCTGACACTCCGTCTCGCTTCGCCCAAGGTGGTAGAAGTAATTGGCTGATTCGACTCCTTATTAAAAATTGTAGTCACCAGCATACCTAGACGAACACTACCATTAACATAGGAAACACCTGGGTCAATATACGATTTATAGATACCTACCAACATAAAAAAATATGCAACGTCACGCCCTTTATCCCGAGGAGGTAGGCCGCTATAGTATGTACACCTACTTTTCACCATTTGTGTTATAAGTCCCATGTAATAGGGGGTGAGCCTATTGCCAGATACTGGGCATAATTTCAGACTTCGTGGTACTTGGTACGTGGTATTAAATTTTTGAAAAACCGAAAAAAGGCTAGTAATATTTTGCCCGAGCCGGGAATCGAACCCAAGACCTCTTGTCCGGCAGTCGCACTTACAGACCTACAAATGTTAATTGATAACATTTTATGTAATAGAACTATTCATTTTATGTAACCTTGAACTAATCATATCTAGAGATATGATAAATATGTTTATTTATATAAATACATATACTAATCAAGGGCAAGTCGGACACCGAATGACAAGCCATTCATATAACATAACATATCAAGACAGACGAGTCTACACAGCTAGGCAGAGGTTCCTATATTAAATGCATAATAAGGTTCCCATAATTCGTGCGTGCGGCGTGCTCATAGAGCCATCAGACCACCACAGATGGGGCCCAATAGGGCTAATGCCGACCCGGAGCTGCGAACTGCCAAGCAGATTACCGGGACTCCGGCTCGAAAAACAGAAGTAGGAACTGGGTAGTTTTTAGTCAGTAAGAGTCTGACTCCCTCTCACCTCGCCCAAGGCGAGAGAAGTCATTAGATGATTTTCCACACAAAAAAAAGAAAAATACACACCAAAATTAAAATGTAACTCTATTATATATTATATACCTCCAATAACAAGCAACACATAATGCATCCTTAATGATGCATTACGGAACTGAAGCAAAAGAAAAACGTATAACAATAAAAACAAGTTATATATAAACAGCTGCAAAAACGTACATGTTTTAGTACGCCGGAACGGCTGCCCGCGTTACAATGTCGGCATTACTCGTACATTTAATCACGTGTTCTATTTTGATAATAAGTGCGAGTGAAGCCGCGAGAATCCTTGCAATTTTTCCAGTCCCATCCATATCTCATCAAGTAGTATTCCGTCCTATAACTCATGAACTAGCCAAGAGAGGACATGATGTTACCGTCATCACGCCAAATCCAGTCTTCACTAAAGGAGAAACTCTGCCAAATCTAACAGAAATTGATGTTCAAGATATTTCATACAAGATATGGCAGGATCATTTCATGAAGAAAGCTGCCTCAGGGAATAAGGATGACATGCATTTTGCAATGGATCTTATTTTGAGAACATTTACATTGGTTGTCGAAGCACAGCTGAAGACAGATGCCGTGAAGAAAATCGTCAATGATAAGGAAACTAAATATGACTTACTAATGATTGAAGCTTGTGTGCCGCCTGCTTTAGTGTATTCCCACATTTTTAAAAACGTACCTGTGATATTAGTGAGTTCTTTAGGAGCAGCACCTGGTAACTATGAAGTGATAGGAGCAGCAGTTCATCCGTTCCTCTACCCATCAGTTCTAAGACAGAGACTGCATAACCTAAGTCTTTGGGAGAAGGTTACAGAGTTGTACAGTCACTACAAAACGGTGCAAATGTATTCAAGGAATGAAGAGATAGGAAATGAAATGTTGAGTAGACATTTTGGTGAAAAGATTCCTCGTATCAGTGAATTGGCGAATAATGTGGATATGTTGTTCCTGAATGTGCATCCTGTGTTTGAGGGGATAAGGCCAGTGCCTCCATCTGTGGTGTATATGGGAGGGCTGCATCAGAAACCACCTAAGGAACTGCCAGATGTGAGTAATACAAAATTACTTTCTTCTTATTCTTTAAAATCACCAACTGTTCGATAATTTTATAATTAGAGACAGATATTTTTCTAATGAACTGAAATTTGACCTAATTGCCTGTGTGACTTACTGATTGTGCTGTGAATTACTTTGTCCTCGTATATTTAAAAAAAAAAACGCATGTTTTCGCATTCCCATTATGATTTCTGTCACCTACTGTATAATTGAGCTAATTCCATTTACACACATTATTAAAATCGTTTAGCCTACAATTGGCATTCGATACGTATAAATTGTCAATATCATGCACATGTCCACTCAAAAGACGTTTTTTTAATTTTCTATGTAACTGGCCAGACACACAGAATTACAAATTGTAATTTTGAAATAAGAAGGGATTAATTAAAGATAGTGACAACTATCGATCTGTCACAATGCACTATTTTACATTTAATTGGTCTTACAATACATGAAATAATTAATATTGTTTCCTCTTATTGCTATTGTCAATAATTATGGCTAATTATAACTGCTATCTATTAATATACAGTGCAGTGACTGAACAATAGACTCCTGCACAACGTGGTACCTATTGATTTAATTTCCTCTGAATCAACTATTAATTACATACATAACCTCACGCTCTGCCATGGGGATAGGCAGAGATTATGTAACGTCACATCATCAGCCTTTAAGTGGCCACTGCTGACCAAAGTCTCTTCTCACATAGAGAAGGTTTGAGTATTAATCACCACGCTTGCTCAATGTGGGTTGGCGATTTCAAACTTATAATTAGAAATTATAAGCCCAGATTTCTTCACGTGTCTAAATAATCTTAGAAAGTACATATAACTCGGAAAAAGTCACATTGGTACACACTCTAATTTCATAAGAAGCCCACTTCTCATATGTAACCTCATTTGCTACGATTATTACACACCTTTTTTATGCTTCATCAACAGTCATCAGTCTTTTTATGCATGCTCGTCGGTTAAAGGTACTTTTAATTTAGCCCTACTTTAATAAATCGCCGATCTGGTCGATATATTATGTTTGTCTAGTTTGCCCTCTACAATGACCCTATTTATATCTGCTCAATAATTAACAACTAGACGATAAAAAGGAGATTGTGTCTATATCAACAAAATGTGTGATTTGGCATTGAAGGGTCATTGAACTTTATCACTATGTAGGTGATGAGAAACGTCACTTGTATACCTACATTATAATGAATTTATTCTTCTTAATATATTGTGACTTAATTTTGGTACTAATATAAGGGTACGTTTTCACCAGAGATGTACTATACTACGTCGCTATGAACGCGTTTGGCTTCCACCAATCATATTCATTGTTACACATAGTTAAGCACTGATAGAAACGGACTCAGCTAAGCTATGTTTTTATATGGAAAGATGCGTGCTATGGATGTGTACTATGGATGGCTTCCCTACTATCGATCTCTTTATTAGACAGCTACGTCTGTGACCACTCAACTGTCGACATGACAGTCTTGATCTTGATAGCCTTCATTATAGTGCATAACATGAATTAAAATTAAAGTATACCTTTTTTATTTTATAGGACATCAAATTATACCTAGACTCTTCAAAGAATGGCGTTATCTACATCAGCTTTGGTACCAACGTGGCTCCATCAACTCTTCCACCAGAGAGAATCCAGATCCTAACCAAAGTGTTCTCTCAGCTGCCCTACGACGTGCTATGGAAGTGGGACAAGGACGAACTGCCGGGACGCTCTAAGAACATCAGGATATCTAAATGGCTGCCGCAGTCTGATCTTTTGAGTGAGTTGGATTTTCATTATTATTTATTACTACATCATATTATACTACCTATCTAAAAAATACACACACATCATTAACACATCAACAGCCTATTAATGGCCACTGTTGACCAAAGCCTCTTCTCCCACGGAGAAGGTTTGATTTCTTAGTACATCAACTACCTGCCATTATATACCCGTCAAAATCTATCCAGCCATTACAGAGTTTAGCCGGAACAAGCAGACAGACAGGCAAATTTTAGCAAATGTTATTTTGGTGTATGTATCTTGTTTCATAAATTATATGCATGTAGTAAAATGCTGTTACAAAAAAACACTCCATTTTTATCTAGATTTGTTTTGCAAATAGACTCATTTAAATAAATCTCAAATTTTAACCTTGGGCAGAGTATACAATGTATTTATTTTAGTATTCACTTATTGTTTAAAAACTTACTTTAGACTGTGACTTATATTTGCACAGAGTGTATTCAAAATCCACGTTTTTTCATTATCATCACTTTAAAACGATAATTTTTCCCGTGTCATTTTATAACATTGTCATATTTTTTTACTCTATTTTTGTTAGTTCTCCACGGTCTTTTGGCCCGTGTCCTTATCATATTTTTTTACAATATGTCTAATCAACATTTATAGTACCTATGTTACACACTACAATTAACTACAACTATAATAATTATTACTACAAAAATACTTACACATTAACATAATTTTACTGTCCATTTAAATTAAATTTACGCAACGACGCGCTGGGAGAGCCGACCTGCCCCAACAGAAGGCAGGTGTTCACGACTATGATGTGTGTATCAGCAATTAGTCCAGATAACCATTTAACAAGACTGCCTCGTTGGTCTACTAATCGCAAGAGCAACTGCAAGGGCAAGGGGTCTCCGGTTCGATTCCCGGGTCAAGCTAAGTCTTATTACTGGGCTTTTTTTCGGCTTTTAGAAAATATCTCCGTAGTAGCAGCGGTATATGGCAATAGGTTCACCCCCTACTTCTTCTTCTTCGCAATGGTAATAAGTGGGTGTACATTGTATAACGGCATTACTGCGATAATGTGCACCTCTGCCTACCCCTTCAGGGATAAAAGGCATGACGTTACGTGCGTAATCATTCAACATTGTCTTTTAAAATTTAGGACTTTGTAACCTAAAAATAACCATTTAATGTTCCATAGGACATCCGAAAGTAAAACTCTTCATAACACAAGGAGGTCTACAATCTACAGACGAGGCTATAACTGCAGGAGTACCTCTGATCGGAGTCCCAATGATAGCTGACCAATGGTTCAATGTTGAAAAGTACGTGTACCTCAAGATTGGTCTTCAGCTGTCCTTGGAGACAGTCACAGAGGAACAGTTTAAGAATGCTATTGTCACCGTTATTGGTGATGAAAGGTTTGTTCAATGATAATTATTCGCAATTCTTTAGCAGCAGGTTTTTAATATTATAGTATTTTACACTGTACAATGTATACATACTTTTGGCCCGGGGTGGCTGGACAACTGGCTGCCGTGCAAATTGTAGCGGGTTCAATTCCCACACGCAGCAACTCTTTGTGTGATCCACAAATTGTTGTTTCGAGTCTGAGTGTCATGTGTATGTGATATTGGATGTTTGACACAGGAGCAAATCCTAAAGTGGGGCAACGTTTTTCTTTTTTTAAAAAAAAGCTTTGCCATTTTTGTTGTAAGTCTCATGTAATAGGGGGTGAGTCTATTGCCATATACTGAGCACAAATCCAGACTCCGTGCTACTACTGAGAAATTTTCGAAAACCCGAAAAAGAGCCCAGTAATACTTTGCCCGGTCCGGGATCGATATAACCCGAGACCCCCTTGTCCGGCTGTCGCACTTGCGACCACTCGATCAACAAGGCAGTTTATATTTTCCATTCACAACAATTTTCTTTTGACAGACATTTACTTAATAAGAATGAAGATTGAGGTCACTCTAATTTGCTAAAAGGTTTCCTCTTAAGTTTGTAAACAAATGATTATGAGATCTGCCTTTGATTGGATAGCATTTTATTGTTTTATTTAGACCAATTTGATACATCATTCAAAAGATACTCTCTTTAAATTGGATTTTATTTAGTAACATTGCACTTTCTTCAAGTCTTTTTTTTTACTTAGGTATAATATTACTAACTTCTGCAGCTTCACCCGCGTTCTCGTAGAATAAAAAGTATAAGTACTATCACCCAAGTCAGCTCACACGCAGTCTGTATACCAAATTTTATCAAAATCTGTTCATAAGCTTCAGCATAACTGACTGACAAAAACTTCTAGAAAATATGCTACATACTAATAACTAGTGCCAAACTCCGAGCATTACTTAATAAACGGATTTACCCATTCATTTGTTTCGTATTTCTAAACATGAATTAAGTTCTATTATTAGACGAGTGCAAAAAAAATCCTGACAATAATAATATGATGCAAACCATTAACTATGTGATTATTCAAACGTGGTCCTTTTTTATGGAACACGGCAATCGAGCAGACGTATCACCTGATAGTAAGCAATCGTGCCGCCCATGGACACTTAAACACCAGAGCGTGACCTTGCCTTTTGGGGTTTAGGAATTTAAGGGTTGTTGGGAAATCGGGAATTGGGAAGGAGGTAATTGGGACTCCGGTAACATCACTCACACAACGAAATACAACGCAAGCTTTGTTTCACGTCGGTTTTTGGTGAGGCCATGGTATGACTCCGGTCGAACCGGCCCATTCGTGCCGAAACATGGCTCTCCCACACTTATATATTATAATTTTATATGTGTTTCCAGTTATCGACGTAACATAGAAAAACTGAGAAGTGTTATGCAAGATGAACCAATGGCACCTCTAGAGCGCGCCGTGTGGTGGACGGAGCACGTGCTGCGTCACGGCGGCGCGAGACATCTGCGTGGACCTGCAGCCAACATGTCGTGGGCAGAGTACCTCGAACTAGAATTAGTTGCAATCATCTCTATAGTATTACTTAGTGTATTATCAGTAATTATGTCTGCTTTATACTGTATGTGTAAAAAATCTACTAAAAAAACTAATGTGAAGAAGAAACGTAATTAAATGTTGTTAGTTGTTCTTTTCGGTTTTTTGGTCCTTGTGTACATTCTTAGTTTTTTTGTGGTCCTTTCAACTGTTTGGGTCGGTACCAGATTTAAAATGAAGTCAGAGTCTACTGTAAATATTATGAGCACCTCTGTCTAGCCCTTCAGCGAAAGAATAAGATCATTATGTAACGTCTTTTATTCACCTTAGTTTTGTAAATGTCACTGCTTCAAAAATACAGTACATTGACTCAAGAATCCTTAATTCACACCACGTAAATAAAAGATCATTATCGTCAATATACAATACCCATTAATAAAAGAGATATACTTATTTATATTATTTTAAAAACTACATCTTTAAGACATCTAAACGCTAATCTGAGATTTGAATTGATATAAAATTAAAATGCGTACATTAGGCTTGGAATAGTTTTATTGTGTCATAGCCAAGGTCGATGTTGTTAGCAAAGGTATGATAATTTTGGTGAGTAAAAAATAATATGGTGATCTCGGATCTGATTCGTAGGTTAGATAAGTAATATACGTTATTTCCTAATTTAAATATCTTAGAAACTGACATTCTGATAAACCTGAACGTTCTAAGCTACGATCTTCAACTCGCCTACCAAGCATGGTGTGGTGATTATACCAAGTATCTATAATAGTTCAGAATTATACTTTCACAGGCAATTGATAGTATATATGAATCACACTGCTCTTAATGATGTATCAGTCTTATACGAAACAATTATTTTTTTGACCACGCAAACATCCAAATTACACTTATTTGCTCAATAAAACAAACTGTAAACCAAAACACATTCAAGGGCCAACGATAAGAAGTTGGCCTTTCATCAGTATCGCCACAATACCTAGCACATCCAAAGGTTCGTTTAAACAGAGATATCAAGCAAATGCGTTCAATTTCTGTACCCTTATCTTTGTAATGGGCACGGAAACTTTACTCATGAGTAAGACAGGCTCGGTCGTAATGTTAGCGTGGAAATGAGTATGGCTTGTGATTATTTTTGATGTATGGTAATGAGAATTTTTTTGAAGTTTCAAGTCTTTTTTTTGTGGATGGTGTTTGTAGAAGGATAGCTTTAGTTATGTTTTTTGTCGTGGTGGCCCGAATGTTTAAGACGCCCGCTTTTTATGTATGAGAATGCGGCTCTGAAACTAACCAACGGCAAGTAGCAATGTGACTTTTTCCGAGTTAAATGTACTTTCTAAGATTATTTAGACTCTACTGACAATCGGTGAAGGAAAATATTGTGTGTAAACCTGGTGCTTATAACTTCTAATTATAAGTTTGAAATCGTCAACCCGCATTTTGTAATCGTGGTGATTAATGCTCTTGTCAAACCTTCGACATGTAAGAAGAGGTCTTTGGCTAGTAGTGGCTACTTATAGGCTGATGATGCTGAGATGAGCTGAAGTCTAGTTGAGCTATTTATTTCAATTTGAAATACACTTTATTATAGGCTCTTATGAGGCTGTATGTGTTTAGTGTTTTTAAATACTTAAATGTAATACCTTAAAGCCTACTAGGCTTCTGACGTACACCTTATGTTGAATAAAAAAGAACCGGTTGAAAAATAAAACATTTAGATTACTGAACCTTTAAACTGCCTTATTATGATAATGCACTTTATTTTTTTATCAAATTATTTGTAATCAATAATAAAATCGATTCACATTGAAATGAGTACATTTAAAAACTTGTTTCAATACGCATTGGCATAATAACGGGTAAGAGATAAAAACTTGTTTTGGAATAATTTAAAAAACTCGCATTATTTAAGGTTTTTTATTTGACAAACAGGTACAGGATAATTATACATAGTATCCACTATATGCCAGTTTTATAATTCCTTATGAAAAGTGCAAAGCATTACGCACAATTCAGATTTAGGTTTTAAATAAGTGTTTCAATCTGCATACGCGGGAGACGTAGAGGATATAAACTATTGCCAGAACTGATGATAAGCGTTCAGTGTCATGCATAAAAAGGTTAACCAAAGGAAGACACTCTTTTCTTCATGATTTGAAGGTCGTATCAGTTCATAAATATCACAAGCACTTGACTAATAAATAGAGATCAGTAAGACAACATAAAACATTGCAGATAACTTTTAATATTTTTCAACAAATTCCTAACCAAATAATGGCTAAAGTAATCAACTCGCTCAAACTGTGACCACATTCGGTCCAGAACAAGCGTCTTTATATTAAGTGCGACGCTTTTAGCATGGCGCCTATATAATATTATTGGTTTTGTTTTTACTTACTTCGCTAAGTGTTTTGCTTATCTTTTACGAAGTGATTTAGAAAATAAATTTAATATTATATTTTGTTTTGAGCAAGATGTTGTGATGCGAAACGTTGTTATGAGTTTTTTGACAGGGTCCTGGGAAAAAAATGTTTTTGCTAGGTTAAAGTAAAGTAGGATAAGATATCTAAAAGGCATTAGGAAGGCATTTGCTTATAAGTAAATTTTTTGTGAGTTATAATCATAATGATTATTAGAACAGGAAAATATTGTGACGAAAAATACTCTATTTTTATTTAAATAAATACTCAATGAAACTATATTGTAATCTACTAGACTATTCAGTAAAATACACTTCAGTTAATAAAATTATCTCACTACATAAAACACTCAAATATACACTGAAGAAGCTACACAAATTAGGTCCTTTCATCCGAATTAGGACCAAGGAAAAGTTGTAAGAAATAAAATTCCCTTTTTTTATTACAAAATTGTGAAATAAGATTAAACTTTATTCTTAACGTTCAAAAGAACTTTGTTAAGTGGAAACTCCTAGTGATACCCGGTGGATATTGCGGGAAAAACTTTGACCCGTTTGTTTAAAGTTACCTTAAGTTAGAAGAAAAAAATTGTACTGATAGTTTAGTAGCTGGGTCGCTGGGAAACTGAAGAGGGCTTTAATAGATTGTGAGGGTGACAGTATTTATAACTATCGCTGTTTTATAAAATTACCTTTTATGGAAAGATTAAGAGATATAATATATGTACGTTTACAACGTCATGATTTTGAATCCTTGAAAGAGTGGACAGAGGTACATACACTAGTATTTTATGCACATGGATAACAGTTACTTTTTACCGGTAATAGGAATTACATAGAACATAAAACATAACTTAAATAAGGATATAACCTAACTTCCTCTTGAAAGTAATAGAGGTAGTACTTAAGCCAATAGCTAAACACCGAGCACAATTCCAGACTTTGCACTATCTACAGTTTTATAATAATGTACATATAAAACTGAATAGTTGGTTTTTTCTTTGTTTGAACGCGCTAATCTCCGGAACCTAAATCTAAACCACTGTGTTGCATAATCCATTTATCGAGAAACATGTTTCTCGATATCGAACAAAGCAGGTGAAACCGCTGCGTACTGATAATTTTCAAAAATCAATGGCATTATTTGAAAACCTTTACAGTTAAATAGAAGATACACCTCTCAAGTAACAGCGGAATAAAAACAATACCTACTTTTGTTTCTACCGACATTCAGAGTGCAAAGTTTGGGCATCTATCGAAGCAACGTCTTCCGATCCGCGGTCAAAACTTTTAGGGAAAGAGGGGGATGTTGAAAACTGAAATCAACTCGAATCAAAGATCGTTTATAGAAAATTTCCGAATAATAGACTTGTATATTTAGTTGTAGCTGAACAGATTGCAAACATAATTATTGGTTATGGTTGTTTAATTTATTTTATGAATTGCCTAAAGTAAGTAAATAGGTACTTGTCATCTGGAGCTACGAAATACCTAACGTGTTTACTGGGGCTCTGGCTCGAAAAGCAGAAGTGGAAACGGGGTGGTTTTTAGTCAGTAAAAGTCTGTCACTCCCATTTGCCTCGATCAAGGCGGAAGAATTAATTTGATGATTTTCCCCCTTAAAAAAAAGTACGTGTCATTTACAAGCAATAAGCAATCGAGGTTACTAAAATAACAAGCAATCTGGAAATAAACTCAGCTTATTAATAAATTCTTGCTCGACGACAAATGTGTTGATAACATAAATAGCGAATAATTGATCCTAAAACATTTTTTTGTAATCAAATAATTCTCTATAAAAAACTTAGTTAAAGAAGTTTTAGGAGAAATAAATTGGATATTTTTCTTTTCCTAAATTTTTTTGTGTTCAAATAACCACTACTAAAACTGAAATTTTGTCTGGTCCTAATGTTCTATGTCCTATATTTGGTTGGTTCACCTATTATATGATTATTATTATATATTTATTTTGCCGTTTGTGGATATAGAAAATGGTTAGCGGGCTGTGATGTACGTGTACGTACGCTGATTTACCAGGAAAATAATATTGTTACAACGATTGAGTAGGTAAATACTAAGAAGCTTGACAATCACATTAATCATAGTATTGGTCAGGAAATGAAACACGTAACGTATCACTCACTTCGCGCTATTACTGTTTACACAATACACTATTATAGTACTTGGGGTTACACACTTTAGTGTGGGATGCCATGCTTCGGCACGAATGGGCCGGCTCGACCAGAGTGATACCACGGCCTCACAGGAAACCGACGTGAAACAACGCTTGCTCTACGTTCTGTGTCCGTCCGGTTACCGTAAGCTCAATTACCCCTCTTCTCAATCTTCCCAATTTACCGATTCCCCAACAATCCTTAAATTTCTAACTCCACAAAAGGCTGCCAACGCACTTGTACCGCCTCTAGTGTTTCGACTGTCCATGGGTAGTGGCGATTGTTTACCATCAGTTGATCCGTCTGCTCGTTTACCGGCTTATACCATAAAAAAACATACACCATACTAAAAACGTTTACACTACTCATAAGCTTCCAAGATAAACAACCCTAATCCCCTATCATTAGACTACCAAAACAAATATATTAATAATTTAATTATCCTAAAACCCAATTTTCGAAGTAACACACTCATATAACTAGGTTAGCATATGTTCCGAAGTAAAGTTTATAACAGATCATTTGTTAGAGGCACCCAAACGCAGATGGTCGACATCGGCCTTAGGCTATGTAACTTGAGATAAGGCCATTAATATTAGATTTTGATATTAAAATGGACCTTCTGTTGTAAGTGAAGATAGATACATTATCGTAGTCTAGAATATTAAATAAAATTGGCGTGTCTGTTTGTTATATTGAAATAACCGCTTCTTACTACAAGCATCTGAATGGATATACGATGCATATAGCAAAATAATATTTTTTACAATTTTTGTTTCTTTGTTTTGATTAGCCAAAACAAAGAAACATGTTTCTGGCAAATATCTGAAATGGCTGGACTGGTTTTGACGGAACTTTTTTGAGAGGTAGCTGATGAACTAAGAAGTATCACTCGAACGGACAGAGTCTTATAGAGGACATTATAATACGTTTTACTTTGGCTGTTTGTCTGTACACAGCCTGTAAACATAATATGTCACTATAAGCATGGACTAATTTGTTTAACAGTAATAATATCGACTGATAAGATATAACATAGCTTTTTGAAATCGAAGAAGAGCCTATTAATCCTGGCCGCTTTTGGCTGAAAGCAAAATCATGAGTATCCAATTTCGGAAATAAAAATCGTCAACAACCGCGGGCCATCAGATCAAATTCAATTATCTTAGTTACCATGCCACTAGCGAGTGGAATCAGAAAATTAATGTAAAGAAAATAAAACATTTATTACTAAACAGTCCCTTCAAAGTATGATATCCTCAAAAACAACACGAAATATATATATTACTAGCTTTTGCCCGCGACTTCGTTCGCGTGGAATAGTGACTTCCGGCAAATTTTTGGTTTTAACCACATAGTTCCCGATCTCGCGGGATCTCTTCAAAAATGAGATGTAGATATTCCAGGGAACTCTTCAAAAATCAACATAATGAGCTCTGCGTGAATTTAATAGATGTATTCACTTAGGGCATTGAAAAATAGTTTAAAAACGGACTTAAACTAACTTAAAACTGCTCGAATTACGAATTTATACAATTAAAAAAGAAACTATATTACAAGCTATCCTCTATGCTATAATAACCAAGCTTAAACTAAATAATTTAAAAGAAACGACTTAAATCTAATCTAATTAATTTATAAAAACTTACAATTTTATTAAAAACACTAACTACAGTAACTACTAATAACATATCAAACTAAACCTACGTTAATAGTTTAACCAAAAAACCAGGTCAAATAAACTTATTAATTGACTACAACGAAACCAATTTAGAATATACGAAACAGCAGGACCACTACAGAAAATAATCATACGACTGATAATACACTTTTTCTACGATAGTACCGAAATCGCCGATACCCAACCAAATGAATGTAACGAAACCATAGCGCGATCTATTTCGATACGCCATCTATCGAGGATAAAGACAACTTGGATTATTTATTTATTATACGGGCATTTTCTTTGTACTAAAAGTTTAATTATATTGATATTATTTTTTTCATACCTTTTTAAATTTATTTACTTTTTTCATGAATTAAAACAATAACATGAACCGAATCGTGTAACGATCGACATAGAATTATCTTACTCCGTTAGAGCATTTTCTTTGTACTAATGTTTTAATATTGATATTATTTTTTTCAACCTTTTTACTATTTAACTTTTTTTCGATAAATTAAAACAATAACATGGAAGTCGTGTAACGATCGACATAGATTATTTATAAATAATTTATTTCATTTTTATTTTTTGATTTTTGAAATAAAAATATTTCTATGTCCACTAAGGTTCTAAACATAGCAAATTTCAACCAAATCCGTCTAATAGTTGCGATTAATGGTATAAGCATAGAATGTTCGACGTGATTCTTTAATTTGACATAACTTTTTTATTTATGAACCGATTGACATGAAACAAACACTAAATGTAAATTTAAGCATCCCACAATATATTCGTGAAAACCGCATCCAACTCGGATCAGCCGTTTCTGAGATTAGCGCGCACAGACGAACAGACAAACAGACAAACAGACAAACAGACAAACAGACAAACAGAAAAAAAAAAGTTAATTACATTTTTTTATAATATAAAATCTTTAACAATAACACGAAATATACTTTATACATTAAAATAGATCTTGACGCGTAGATTCAAGCCACAAATACATGAATATAATATTGTTTGGGTTTTTCGGATTCCTTGGGTTAATAAACTCCAAAAAAACCATAAGCCACCTTATTTATTTGATTGCTTCAAATGAAAAAAATGTTATTAAAAACTAGACGTCTCTCAACAAAGCATCTAAAATTTTCAATTTATAATATTAAGGTCTAGCTAAAAAATATTTCCCGGGGCTGCGGACTGCCTCCTAGAGCTGCGGCCTGACTCACGTTGCTGCGGACTACCTTCTGGATATATAGACTGCCTCCCAGAGCTGTGGACTGCCTTTTAGAGCTGGACTGCCTAGCCGTTTACCGGGGCTCCGACTCGAAAAGCGTAGGAACGGGGTGGTTTTTAGTCAGTAAGAGTCTGACACTCCATCTCGCCTCACCCAATTCTCCTCGTAAAAAAACTAGAAGATATTTTTATATTTACAACGATGAGTGATATAAAAATTCATGAAACGCAACAAAAGAGATACTTGAAGGCATCGTTCTAGAGGCTACTAACGGTACAAAGTGCCTTGAGCAATTGGCTATTATTTTTTAATCTTGTCTTGGGTTTACGTTTTATCGTATAAGTGAATAGTTTACTTTATCGCTAGTATAAGTAGTTATTGGACAACAAGTTCAAGTTCAATCTCGATATTAGCCTGTTTGAGTGCTGAGTAAAGAAATCTTCTCACATACAGAAGGAATGAGAATTGATCATCGTGCTTACGCAAAGTAGATAAACAACTTCAGACTTTATAAATAAAAATCAAGTCAGGTATCAGTCATTATGGTGTTCTCCTAAACTTGACATTTCATTTCATTTTGTCATGCACGGTTGATACGGTGGCTGGGCAACTGGCTGCCGTGTAATGGGTTCGATTTCCGTACGGAGCTACGTGTAAGCCTCAAATTGATGCTTGGAGTCTGGGTGTCATGTGCATGAACTTGTATGTTTGTGACAGGAGAAAATCCTAGTGTAGGGCAACGATTTAAAAAAAAACGAAAAGAATTTCAGTACAGTTTCTTAATACATATGAAAGATTATGTGTTATTAATCTGCTAAATCCTAAAAGACTAATAAATAGTCTCCTCCTAAGCCCATAACTCACAATGAAACAAACATTAAAGTTCTGTGTGCCTCCCAAAAATATGGAACGATCATCCCTCAAACTATTTAACCGTATTTCACGGTTGTAACTCAACCAAGTTCCAGAGCACACCTGTTACCGAAATCCGCGATGTGGATTTTTCCATGCGAAAAGATTCAGGGAAAAATCGACCTTAATCGAATATGAAGCTACGGTTTAGCAAGTTAACGTGTTATGAAGTTAGTTGATCGACCATGTTGGGTTATATTTGAATGTAGTCGCTGTTATTATTAAAGGTAAGTTTTGAAGGTACCTTTGATCTAGTAGCTACAAGCGTAAATAGTGATATTAAGCTTCCAATCTGTTTATAATGTTGTACTTTTTTGGTATCACTAAGTGAAAATCTAAAACAATAGATTATGTTATGGGCTACTTATCAATAGATTGCAAAGAGCCGTTGGAGTCAATGCAATTTCAACCCAAGGAAATCTCAATAATTATTCAATGTTAAAGCCAAAACTATACAACCATAATCGTAGTTGTTCGAATATTTGGTTCAATTACCGCGTCTGTCAAATGATTCCAGAGTAGTTTTTCAGTTTTTGCACGAAATTTAGAAATGTGCTCGGTATAATAATATGGCAATAGGCTCACATATAATATATAACATAAATATATAACATAAATTGTGAAAAGTGGGTGTACATTGTTCAGCCGCATGAGAAGAGATACAACGTGCAAAGGCAATGCAATGGCTTCAGGGAAAAAAGACGTGACGATATTTATTTACTATCTTAAATAGATTAGCAGCAGATGGATTGGCCGCAGAAAACTCTGAAGGCCTTTGCCCTACACTGGGACGACAAGAGCTACAAACAAAATAAATAATACCCACAAAACAAATTACACAATAATTCGAAGAAACAAGACCAGCATTAAATAATAACACCCAAAGCTTCAATCATTCCACAAACCAAAATACACCAACAATCTAAGATCAAAAACCAAATGAATGAATCTCAATGAAAGTCTTTACGTAATCGAAATCAAAGTAATTCATTCCCTACAAAGGAATAATTTTTGGTGATAGCAATAAGGGAACAGACAAAATTGGGTCTACGCTTGACACGGGAAAATACACCTTTGAAACAGGAAACAATATGAGCTAAGTTAAAAATTAGAGGGAATTGAGAAAGCGTTTGTTTCAAGTAAAGGATAGGAGGAAAAATGTGAAGAAAATTGTGTACTGTGTCTTATTTTGGGCTTGTCAACTCACGGGTAAGAATATTGCGCGTGCACGCGAATTGTTGTCTTCCTATTTTTTTACTTAATTTTGATGTCGTCAACTCGTTCGAACATGAAAATGACGTACATAATAATTATATTATGTAGGTACTTAACAACAGAAACGTTTCATAAAATATGGGTATTCTTTTTTTAAACGGTAGGCCGTTTAAAAAAGAATAAGTACTCATATTTTCTAGTAGTAGCTAGCACCTATACTAGCATTCATTATTACATATGTTATCGGCTTAACTTACTGTTTGACGAGGAACTTGACTAGTTTCAATGATACAGGCCCATATTTATATGCTCAAGAATATGAGTCTCCACACACACATGACGCAGCGACTGTCGCGCTACCACAGGCACTACTACCACTACATAGTATAAAACAAAGTCGCTTTCTCAGTCCCTATGTTCCTTTGTATGTTTAAATCTTAATGCGGTTTTTTTTAATTGAAAGAGTGATTCAAGAGGAAGGATTATATGTATAGTACTTACATGCATAATATGTATATCAGCATGGCACCCATGCAAAGCTGGGGTAGGTCGCTAGTTTACAACATAATAATTAATTTAGTTAGTAAACAAATTTCGTAAAATGGGAAGGTACCCATTCACGCACACGCGCGAGTTTCTTACCCGCGAGTTGACGAGTAAGTCTTATTTTGTGAAAATATTTTCATATCTTTTCGTTTGCGTTTCTGGTTAAACAGATTGTTTGGGATGCTCATAATGTTGTGGTAAAATTTTAAATGATTTATGCTTCATTGGTGGAATTGTGTAAAGATTGCTTCCTGGAGGCGAGATGACAAGATGAGGTAAGAGGTAAAATACTATCGGAACAGCATTTACACCTCTAATTAAGTGTGGGAGAGCCATGCTTCGGCACGAATGGGCTAGCTCGACCGAAGTGATACCACGGCCTCACCAAATACAATGTGAAACAACGCTTGCGTTATGTGAGTGAGGTTACCGGAGGCCCAATTCCCTCCTTTTCAATCTGCCCAATCTAGCTCGATTCTCGATTTCCCAATAACCTTTAAATTCCTAACCCCCAAAAGGCCGGCAACGCGTCGGCAAGTGTCCATAAGCGGTGGCGATTGCTTACCATCAGGTTATACGTTTAATCGTTTACCGGCGAGTTCCATAAAAAAATTGACAATTTCAAAGACTAGTAGGTATGTGCACTCTGTAATAGTCTACTTTAATTTACTAAAACTATTTAGTCTTGGACTAACCTAAGAACTTTAAGTGGCTCTGAAGAGCTCTGAACATCAGCATTACGTTGGAATGAGACCCTAATGCTCTCTTCACTAGCACATCAAGTTGGTTTATGTTGTGTGATGATATTAAAACGTTTAATTTATTTAGTCTATTTTGTTTGTTAAGCAAGCTAGAAAATGTCCAATCTAGATGCATGGAACTCAAATAGTCGTTCATTGTATGTCACTAAATAAAAATTAATTCTCTAGAATTAACTCAAACTGTATGGTAACATAATTCTTCTGGTTCTTCCTAGATAAGTAGACATAATATATGTCATCATCATCATCAGCCGAGAGACGTCCACTGCTGAACAAAGGCCTCTCCCTTAGTCGCCACCTGCATCTACTGGCTCCCCGCCACTCTGACGATGTTGTCAGTCCACCTAGTGGGAGGTCTGCCTACGCTGCGTCTTCCGGTCCGCGGTCGCCACTCAGTTACCTTCCTGGCCCATAATATATGTAAAGGTAATAAATTAAAAGTAACACCCACTTTTCAGTCACATCATCACATCAACAGCCTATAAAGGTCCACTGGCGACCATAGGCCTTTTCTCACACAGAGAAGGTTTGAGCATTAATCACCTCGCTTACTCAATGTGGATTATCAGGGTTGTCTAAATAATTTTAGAAAGTACAACATGTAGTTCGCAAAAAGTCTCACTGGTACTTGTCGTTGGGAGGTTTTGAACCCGCAATTGTCATTCATAGTTAATAGATCTTCAACTCTTATTTATACTAATGCCATTATTAATTATCATGTTATCGGCTAACTCACGTAACAGTATGACGAAAAACTCGACTAGTTTGCCTAGCATTCCGCGATACACAACGCGGCGATTGTCACGCTGCTCAAAAATATGAGCTTCTAGCATCGCTTGAAACTACTCAAGTTCCTTGTCAAACAGTTACGTGAATAAAACATAATAATTAATTTAGTATGTCTCACGAAAGTTATAATAAAATGCCATTATTTCTCAATACCAAAAACTCCAATACTGACCCACTTGACCAATAGCTAGTCACGTAAATAAAGGACACATAAAAACCGATACATGCAGCAAGTACATTTCCCATCGGTTTACGATCCTGAGTCAACGTGACGCATAAAAGGAACCGCTACGTGGTGTGTAGAGATGGAAGAAACCAGGACTCTTAGATTTATTCGTGGTAAATAAGTGGGACCATACGTGGATGACCTCTTTTTTAAGCAAGAAGTTGTATAATTACAGGATTTTTGGTGTATCATCATCAGCTGCTCATGACTAATCACTGCGGGTATATTGCATAAGGGGGCAAAGATAATATATTGTATATCAAAATATGTCTTGTTAGTTCAACAACTGTAGGTACAAGTCACCCCTGGTTCTATCAGAATTTAGCGAGTAAGATGTGCTGCCGTCAAGCATCTGCACAAGAAAGATACACAGCTCGAGTATGCGATGTATCGATGGTAGGGAAACCATTCATAGCACACATTCGTAGCACACATCTATAGCTCGCATCCACAGCACGCATCTTTTCTTATAAAAACACATCTTAGTTGGAAAAGCATCCTTATTTATATATTCATTTTTATTTAATCAACGTTTTCATATCGTTCCTCTGAATAAAAGTTAAAACTAAAATTACCTATTATGTAAATATTTCGAAGCAAAAAGCTGACCACGAGGACGTTTTTATACTACACTTTTACTATTATGACATTTTTTACACATTAACCACGAAAATTTTTCGGTTTTTCAAAATATTTCTCAGTAGTAACACGCTTGACCCTTATTATATGGGACTTATAACATAATTGTGAAAAGTGGGTGGACATTGTACAGTGGCATTACGTGCCGTAATGTGCAGATGCACCTCTACCTACCCCTTCGGGGATAAAAGAAAGAAACAAAGAATTGGATAAAATACGAATATTTAAAAAAAATAAGATGTCTTGTAGAACTGAGCAAAACCACTGACTTTTTACGATCCCAAAAAATGAAACAAGATTGTAACACACTGATTCGCTTCATCCGTCTTCGAACAAGGAAGTAACTCGAAATCTCAGTTTTATTTTTAATGACCGTTGCGGCTTTTTTTTTAAATTACACCCTGTCCCTTTTGCGGTCATCCCTGATTTCCCGTGAGATATCCTTCTTTATATGCTTTTTTTTTTCTTCATGATTTTCTGCTCATTTGAACTTTGAATCTTTATGATTGATAGACTTTTAGTCTTCAAGGATTTTTTCGTGAGTTCAGGTAAAATTTGGTTACCTGTACCTCTTAAATATTAGACAAAAATCATAATTATTTGTATTACCTGGCAGCCATCAATAGTTTTGATGAACGATAAGTAGATTTTGAGACAAATATTATGTAGTCGAAGATACGGACTACATAGCGGGTTACCGGGGCTCGAAAAGCAGGAGTAAGAATGGGGTGGTTTTTCGTCAGTAATAGTCTGCCACTCCAGTCCAGATGCTCCGTAGAGGAGTGAAACATGATAATGTCTAGCGCTTGCTGCGTGTCACGTGTGTGTTTTACCTCTGCTGATTGACTTAATGCCCTATATCCCCTAGATGGGGCAGAGGGCGTCCATAGAAGTCCTCCATCGCGACCAGTCTTGAGCTTCCCGCTTCACTTCGCTCTACGTCATTCCGATGCACATCGCTTCTGCCAACATTGTGCTACGCCAGGTTTAACGAGGTCGACCATGCTTCCTTTTCCCCTGAGGATTAGAATCCAAGGCCCCTCTGGGCCCAGTAGGGCTGATGACCGATCCGGAGCTGCGGACAACGTAAAAGGTTACCGAGGCTCCGGCTCAAAGCAGGAGAAGGAACGGGTGGTTTTTAGTCAGTAAGAGTCTGACACTCCCTTCCACCTCACCCAAGGCGGGAGAAGTAATTGAATGATTTTCACCCCTCAAAAAAAAGCCACCTCTGCTGCGTGAGCATATGCATAATTGCCGGCTGGAGGGTGGTGCTGCACACCGCATGCTGAAAATACATCTACAACCGAAATGAAAACTAAAAAAATATTTTTATCGTTAGAGACTATCTGTTTTCATAACTATAACAGAGCCATATTTTTTTCTAAAAGATAATTCTAAGGCCTTAATCGAGCCACAGATCTTTATTTAACCACGAACTAGCAATAAATCGTACAAACAACTCATTTTTCAAACAACTGCGTTACTAAATAAATGTTAAAATAAATTTATATTAGACCACAAATAAATGAATGCAATAGGCTGCTACTACAAAATATTATGATTTATGCCCGCTATGCATGACCACGTACGTAGTGATTTATATGTAATTAAATTAGATGTACTGTGGTTCACTAAATGGCTTTCTGGTTCAGTGAACTGGGTATATTTAGTTAATAACAGGTCAGTTTTGAGTTTTGATTTATTGGTTGTACTTGTAGGAGGTCGGGTCCCTCGTCAAATAATTACATGAGTTAGCTGAAAAACATAATAATAATTTTTCGATGTTATAAATATAAACACAACAATCCCCGAAGGGGTAGGCAGAGATGCACTTTACGGCACGTAATACCGCTATACAAAGTACACCCTCTTTTTCACCATTTGTGTTATAAGTCCCATGTAATAGGGGGTGAGCCTATTGCCATATACTGGACACAATTCCAGACTCCGTGCTACTACTGAGAAATTTTCGAAAATCCGAAAAAATCCAGTAATACTTTGCCCGACCCGGGAATCGAACCCGAGACCCCTTGTCTGGCAGTCGCGCTTGTGACCACTCGACCAACGAGGCAGCATGTTATAAATAAGAAAAAGATAAAGCCAGTAAATATCTTGATGTAGCTCATGAGGTTGTCGACATGTGGGATGTAGATTCAGCAATAATTGTGCCGATAGTATTTAAAAAAAGCGGCCAAGTGTGAGTCGGACTCGCTCATGAAGGGTTCCGTAACAGCAAGTAGATGACATAATATAAAAGTTGTAAAATAACTTGGTTTTACCTAGTGTTTGTATGAACTTAAACAAAGTTATATTTGCGGCTTTTGAAAATATTTTATTTCTTAAAAACTAATAATGATATTTCGTTCAAACCAATTTTCGTTGATAGTTTCCATTGAAATCTACAGCACATATTTTTTTCAGTTTTCTCACTCTCTTATTTTAAAAGTTAGAGGGGGGGGGACAGTCATTTTTCCACTTTGGAAGCGTCTAACTTTCAAACGATTGATTTTGACGAAAAGTAGTTTTAGGAACCTTAATGTCTTTTTTAAAGACCTATCCATAGACACCCATCACGGATATGTTAGCTGAAAAAAAAATTTTTTTAATCAGTTCCATGTATGGTGTGCCCTTTAATTTTTAAATTTATTAATTTTTATTCAAAATTCGAATAGCGGTTACCGAAATACATCATCCTACAAAGTTTCAACTATGTAGGCCCAATAGTTTCGGAAATAAATGGCTGTGACATACGGACGGACGGACGGACGGACGGACAGACAGACATGACGAATCTATAAGGGTTCCGTTTTTTGCCATTTGGCTACGGAAAAAAAAAGGCGTTGCCCGGTTGCCCCACACCAGGATTTTCTCCTGTGTCGTGGGTGCGTTTACAGACATACAAATTCACATGCACATGACACCCAGACTCGAAACAACAATTTGTGGATCACACAAAGAGTTGCCCCGTGCGGGAATCGAACCTGCTACCCGTTGCGCGGCAGCCAGTTGCCCAGGCACCGCGCCAACCGTGCAGTCATATCTGCCAATGGCCTCATAGCCAAAAGCTTCGACCAACACCTGAGTAGGCTAACGTTAGATGGTTGGATCAAGAGCCTGATGCAGAAAGCAGTACTTCTGGACACGGCGCGTATTGTCCAGAAATTCCTCTCTCTTGAGCCCTGACCGCCGGTAGCTTGGATTTATCCCGTTACTGGTGGGCTACTGCTTTTTTATATTTTTAAATGTTTTCTTTTTCTAATTAAATATTTAAAAATGTAATTAACAAGTAAGGTAAATAAATAATTGATCTAAAATCGTTCGATGTTATAAATTATCATTATTCATTTATATTTTGTAAAGAAGTATTTGAATTCGCTATTCAAAATCTAACGCATATATTTTATAAGACTCAGGGCATCACGTCACTTTTGTGTAGCATCCTAAAATTCTACTACATATAGGAATACTAAATACTATTCTGAAAGGGAGTTTTGTGTTACGGTACATACAAGAAACATCCACGATTGAAGAAGTAAATAATATTTCCAATCCACGAATCGAATTAACCGAAGACAACCATTAACTCTTATTAAAAACCATTTTCCAGGAAATCGACTTACATAAAACGACTTTAGTGAACAATTTTCCTTGAACACTCCCTTCATTATAAACATTGAAAAGAATTGAAAATAACAAGCAAACAAAACATCTGTTTTCAACCAATAGTGACCCTTATTTGTAGCGAATTTGTCCCTTGCCCATCGTTAGGACAATTCTCACGTACCTCCTCACTTATTAAGGGCTCTTAGGGCGGTCTGATGTGCAAAAAGAGCCTTTTGAATTCTATCCTCGCGAGTACAAAACTTTGCTTAGATGCGGTCAAATTGATACAGCCCCGAATTTCTTCGTCCCACTTTCTTAAAAGGGACTCAGGATTACATTTTGATAGCTCGCTTGTTGTCATAAGGAAAATGTTTGTTGTAGTAATACTCGCTTTTCAATTTCTATTAGGGGTATTATGTAATAAAAGTACATCCAGTTTTCTTTAATTATGTTCTTATTTCGTTGTATTATTTGTAAAGAAAATTACCAATCGAATTCCAATAAATTAACATAACCTTGAACGTGACATTCGACTAAACTACAGAATCCAAATAAAGTTGTTTTAAGTATGGGAGAGACATGCTTCAGTATGAATGGGCCGGATCGACCGGAGTGACACCACGGCCTCAGAGAAAACCAACGTGAAACAGTGCTTGCGTTGTGTTTCGGTGTGTTAGTGAAGTACTACCGGTGACATAATTACCTCCAATCCTAATCTTCCTAATCCCCGATTCCCGGATAAACCTTAAATTCCTAATCCCCAAAAGAACAGAAACGCAGATCACCAAATAAAACTGCCCGTGAAATATAATATAATATGTATAGTTTTGTTGGCGCTTTAGTTTATAAGTTATATTTACCTTTTGTTAAATAAATATAACTTATAATTTATAAACTATTGTACTAATTTAAAACTACGCAACGAATTTTGATGCGGTTTTTAATAGATGAAGTGATTCAAGAGGAAGGTTTATGTGTATAATACATGCATTATAAATCACCATTGCACCCACGCGAAGCTGAGGCGGGTCGCTAGTAAATAGTAATAATAATTAAGGCAGCCCAAACATAATACACAATATTGAAAAGCCTCATTACAATTAGAAAATCTAACAAAATCAAAACTCAAAACCTTAAAAAAAACAGCGCCGGCGTGCAATCAAATAATTTAAAGTTAATTCAGCTGAGAATTATAATATCTGAAGAGGGAAATTGAAGAAGTTTTGTAAAGAAGTGGCCAGTTCGTTTCCTAATTTCTTTATGGGACCTCTGTGGCGGGCGCGGAACATTTTGGCTTTCGAAGAAATGTAACAGTCGCTATTAAAGTAATTCGGTTTGTTACTGCGCCTTTGACTTTTTGACCGCTGTTTTATTGAGTGAATTCTTAATTCATTATTGTTTGGTTTTTGGTGATTTTGTTTGTGATTACAGTCTATGTTTATTTATTGACTGCCTCGTTGGTCGAGTGCTCGCAAGTGCGATTGCCGAGCAAGGGATCTCGGGTTAAAATCCCGAGTCGGGCAAAAACAATACTGGTCTGTTTTCGGTTTCTCTAAACTTTCTCAGTAGTAGCACGGGGTCTGGAATTTGGTCTGGTGGCAATAGGCTCATCCATACATAGGACTTATAACACAAATGGTGAAAATCAAATGTGGTTGTACATTGTATAGCATTACGAGCCGTAATGTGCATCTCTGCCTACCCCTTAATTAAGAAGCCTTACGATGTTCTATTATAGTAATACCAATCAATATCTTACCATACAATTCCTTTCTTTACACATCACATCAACAGTCTATAAGTGGCTACCGCTAGCCAAAGGCCTCTCGCACGGAGAAGGTTTGAGCATTAATCACCAGGCTTGCTCAATGAGGGTTGGCGATTTCAAACTTATAATAAGAAATTATAAGCCCAGGTTACCTCTCGATGTTTTCCTTCACCGATAGTCAGTGATGCCTAAATTATTTTAGAAAGTACATAATATAACTTGCACGAAGCCACATTGGTACTTGCCATTGGTAGGTTTCAAACCTTCGTCTTAACGCTATATAATCCTTTTACACAAATGTTTTGTACTAAACAAAAGTACTTAACTAAAAAAAAAAGAAAACACAACACTGACAAACATTTACTTTATTAAACCACATACAAAATAAAATATAAGCAATATGACACCCACCCTGCTTTCACTACTGAGAGACGTGCTATGTGACTGTTGGTTCATTAATTTGGAAAGAGATTTTCCTGTGGGTCGCGGATCTCCTCCCGGACATTTGTCATACATCACGTTGATATCGCAGTTCTGGAACAAATAAATTATATTCTTAAGGTTAATCTGTCATTAAAATTAAAACTGAATTATACAGCGTGTAACAAAATACCCATATAAATCAAGAAGAACTGAAGAATACAAGTTGAATAGAATCTCTAAACAACGTTTCAGCTTAAAATACGTTTAAAAACGTGTCACAACGCTAATTACGAAACATTTCTTCTGTAAATCTGATCGCCTAGTACCTATCTACCTAATTTTAAATCGCATGAAATATAAAAAATAAAATATTAGAAAAATTCATAACTTCGTTCCACGAAAACATGAGTTTAAAAAGCCCTTCCCGTATCGTTTGTTATGTTATCTAGAAACCGTGCACTTGATATGTATACCAATACCTTTTTGTTACACCGTGTATAATCTAAATATATAAAACTCAAAAGACTGGCTGACGTAGTGATCTATCAACGCACAGCTCAAATCACTGGAAGGATCGTGCTGAAATTTGGCATACAATTAGATACTATGACGTAGGCATCCGCTAAAAATGATTTTGATCAATTAGTATAAGTGCGTCTAGGTGGAGTTACCAGAGACCTTCGCAAAAAGATTGACATAGCACGTGTAACTCATTTGCAACTTGTTCCTGGGTGGCGGAGATTGCTTACCATCAGATAATCTGCTCGATAGCCTCTTTATCCCATAAAATTTACGTCAGAATTCTAATCTTTTTTAAGGGGAGGAAATCGTTCAATGACTTCTCCCACCTTAGGCGAGGCAAGAGGGAGTGTCAGACTCTTATTGACTAAAACCCGCCCCGTTCCTACTACTGCTTTTTGAGCCGGAGCCCCAGTAACCCGCTAGGCAATACGCAGTTCCGATACAATTTTATCTCTAGTACTCAAATCTACTAACAGCATAGGTAATTGAAACTGAAAAAAAAATACAATCCAACACAACACCGAAACAAGGTACTCAAAACTTTTGAATAAAAACCAAAAGCAAAAACGTATAAAAAACTTTTATTTTTCAACGTGAAAAACATAGAGAGGGAGACAAAGCAAAAATAGCAGAAATTCTCCAAATAGCCCTATTGTCTGTTTCACAACAAAATTGTACTGTATTCGAAATTTGCGAGGAATTACACCGGAATGCTGACAAGCCTCGGGACGGACGGTTGTGGAACAAATGAGAATGTGCGCCGATACGCCTGGACCATGACCGACGATATTAAAATATATTACTACGCTATGTATATATTTGTCGTGTATACATAATTGAACTTAGATTTGAAGTCCATAAGGATCAAAAAGTGTCATCTACGATTCCTACATATTTTTTTACAATCGCATCTGTAACAAAATAGACAATGTAGAGATACGTTGATTAAGAGACAACGTCGCGTCTTTTATCCCTGAAAGGGTAAAGCACAGGACACAGGAGTACATTACTGCACAAAAAGGCCCAGTAATACTTTGCCCGAACTGGGAACTGAACCCGAGACCCCTTGTCCGGCAGTTGCACTTGCGACCACTCGACGAGGTTAAATACATTTAATGGTCTCCTCATGTTTGATTTGATCTATGAAATTATTTATGACGTATATTTAGCTGTATAAATGCTGATCATGCTATAAGACATACACTACCAAAACATGGATCTCTACAAATACTCTCAAGTTGGAAGAAACAAATTAAAATCCTTATCACACAAAAAAAAAATGTAAAATCAACTGATTGGTCCCCGCACACTGACTCACATACAGAAATAAGACAAAGCAAAGTTGCACAATTCAAAGCTTTATTTTACTTGACAAACACGAGTACTAAGTTTAAGAAAGTTAGTTTTTTGTTTAAACAAATACAGCTGACTAACTCATTGTAGTCACTCAGTATCACTAGTTTTTTTTTTTTTTAAGGGGGGAAAATCATCCAATGACTTCTTTCGCCTTGGGCGAGGCAAGAGGGAGTGTCAGACTCTTACTGACTAAAAACCACCCCGTTTCTACTCCTGCTTTTCGAGATCCCCGGTAAACCCACTAGGTAGTCCACAGCTCCAGAAGTCAAAGTCAAAGCATTTATTTCAATTAATCCTAAATTAGGCACATTTGAAACGTCAAATTGAATCGTCCGTCAGTTTGTTTGTCAGTGAAGCTAGGTGCAGCTAGGTGTATCACTAGTTTAAAGGGCTGTTACGCATGAAACAAAGGCATGAGTCCATGTATGTATGTTTAGCAAAGAACGCTGCAATTTTGAATGCAAATGAACTTGAATAGTTAACTGCAAGCCAACACATGCTGTATTTTGGAAACTCATAATTAATTTCTATGAATTTTCGCGTTCATGAGAACGTTGAATAGTGAAGCATAAATAAGTTTTCATTAAAGTTCTGCCTTGTTAACGTAGGCAAGAAAAAAATGGGATTTATTATACCAAAATTCTCAATAGTAGGATAGACGCTGGAACTGCATTCAGTATCTGACAATGGACTTGTATAATATCAGAAAACTGTAGTTAACTATCAAGAGACATACCCAATGAAAGGATGGAAAACAAATAAGTACCGTATCAAGATAATAATACGGTTCAAAATTCAATCTCACCTTCAGTTGCAAGGATTAAAATCGCAATTTTATTGTGGACAATATTAAAATAATAACGGACACGATAAAAGTCCGTCATCGAAATAAAATAGAATGTGAGATATAAAAACTCAGATATTTCCCACTAACGATTATATAAAATGGAGAATGAAATATAATAGCCCGATAATAAACAATGGTTCAATGAACTTCAGCCTGTATAACTAAAAAAAAAAAAAAAAAAAAACAGAAATATCGCGAACATTTTTCACAAACGGAATGCGAAACTTCATATGTATTGTAGGCCAAGTTTTAATGTATAGAATACACCATTTTATTTTATTTTTAAGGGGGAAAAATAATTCGATGTCTAGGACGAAGTGACCAGGAGTATCAGACTGTTACTGACTAAAAACCACCCCGTTCCTACTCCTGCTTTTCGAGCCGGAACCTCGGAAACCCGCTAAGTGGTCCGCAGCTCCGGATCAAATATCAGCACTACTGAGAGTACACCAATTATACTACGTAGATTTGAAGCGTTATAACATGGGAATAAGGTGAAAAAGAAACCGCAAACCATCATTTTGTTATGATTTCTGGGTATTATGATAATAATCTAAATCAAAATCAATAAGACCCAAAATTTAATGAGGCAAAATTGTTTAGTAAATAATATTCAAATCGTATGTACCTATAATTCATTAATATTGATAATCCATTTATCCTTTTTCACACATTAGTGAACCTTAAATAAACCAAGTCACAATTTTTACCAATTACAAAATAAAAAAAAGCATAATAAACTGGACCGGCCCAACTGGAGGCTTTTGCGTTTTTTTTTCGTTGTGTGAGTGAGGTTACCGGAGGCCCAATTACCCAATTTTCCCAATCCCCAATTCCCCAACAACACTAGTGTTTCGGATGTTCATGGGCAGTAGCGATTGCTTACCATCAGTAGATCCGTATGCTTGTTTACCGACTTATACCATAAAAAATATTCGTACCTGAAACACATCTCCTTCTGAAACAATGGCTGAAAACTGCTGTAAAGTGACCGCCTGTTCGTACGGACAAACTTTGGGTATGTCAAAAAGTGCATCCGCTGTGCACCTCCTGAATTTGGCTCGGGCACTGAAACAAAAAAAAATCGAACTGAAACACATGCATACGTCAATAGTTTCAGAATTTTTTGTTGAAATATCCATTGCGTGGAGCTAGCGATGCGAGCTTGCGAATTTGAGTGGTCACCGAAATGGTTGAATAGGTTTTGTTTTAAAGGATTAGATGGGCAAATTGTCATATTGTGAACAGTCATTGTTGTGGTATGATTGTAGTATTTTGATTGTTTGGATTTAAAAAGAATGGGGGACATAGCACGTGAATTTTAGTGCAATGGTTGAATGACTGCACGGTTGGTGCGATTGGTTGAGCAACTGGCTACCGTGCAACGTGTAGCGGTTTCGCAGGGCACGAAGCAAATCTTTGTGTGATCCACAAATTGTTGTTTCGGTTTTTCACAAATGGTTGTAAACGTACCCGACGTAACGACAAAGGAGATAAACCTAGAGAGGGGTAACGTTTAAAGAAAAAAAACATGAGAAAAAAAATGCTTAGATAGTTAGAGTTATACCTATTTATGTCACCACCCTCACTCTTCCCACGGGTATTGAAAGAACCGTCTAAGATACTACACATTTGACAGAGACTGAACAGCAGAACTCTTTGATAAATCTGAACCTTTTAACCTGATTTCTATTCCGCCTACGTTGATACTAGTGGTGATAAGTGCAGACACTTCTCTGTAGAGGATGTTTTCAGCAATGGACTATCATAGTGTGTGCTGTTAATATAATATGGTGTTCAGAAAATATAATCTACAAACCAACACATAAAGAAATGTGTTTCGAAATGTGTCCATTCGTGTGTGGTATTCTTCTGTTCATCCACTGCGGCTTTGAAGAAGGCATAACACTTCTCCCACGCCTCAGCAGATCCCTCAATGCAACCTGGTAATTCGTCGTATCCTAAAAAAGAAATCACAGCATTATTACTTTACGTAAGAATAGTAAAAAAAGATATTTTGCCAATCCCAAATAATATTAAATAAGAGCAAAAAGAAAAAGAAAATTAGCTTTCCAGAAATTGCCTTGTGGGCCAAGTCGAATGAGTCAAAATGTGACTAACGAATGAAGGTCATATTACACTTTAATGGTACGGCTCCGGCATGACTCCGGCTCGACTCCAACATGGCGCTGTTTCGAATTTTAGCTACTGCTATCGGTATCCTTTTTTGAAGGGGGAAATCATCCAATGACTTCTCCCGCCTTGGGCGAGATGAGAGGGAGTGTCGGATTTCATTTCGCACGCGCCTCAAAGAGCCATCCGAACACCACAGATAGGGCCCAGTAGAGCTGATGGCTGATCCGGAGCTGCGGACTACCTAGCGGCCTTACCGGGGCTCCGGCTAGAAAAGCAGAAGTAGGAACGGGATGGTTTTTAATCAGTAAGAGTTTGACATTCCCTTTCGCCTCGCCCAAGGCGGGAGAAATCATTGGATGATTTTCCCCCCTTAAAAAATGACGAAAATAGAGGTACTTTATTTTAAAATAGAGAAAGACAATACTACTTACTGGATAGAAATGCTTCATCGTTACATATATTATTGACCACGTGCATATGTCCTCGAATACTCTCTTCGTTGAAGTGGCTGTCTGTCACGTCCTTACAATCTGAATTCCAATCTATAGCACAATTTGTGAGGTGGCGTATCGCTCTGTAATAACGTTTATTAAGTCTTTGACTGCCAATAGAAAACTGTTGAAGGTGAAATCCTCCGCTAACGTCGGTCACCGGTGACCACCACGGCGTTCAATGTGTTATTCCTTTACATCATATGAGTTGGTCGAGTGGTCGCAAGTGCGACAGTAAGAGACTCGGACCGTGAAAAATATTGCTGGATTTTTTCGGTTTTTCGAAACGTTCTCAGTAGTAGCATGGAGTCTTATATTGTTTCCATTATTTGGCAATAGATTCACCTCCTATTAAAGGGACTTAGAACGCAACTGGTGAAAAGTGCGTGTATTGGTATAGGTATATTGTACAGAGACATTACGTGCCGTAATTTGCACCTCTGCTACCCAGCACGCTTTTTACGCTTTTTATCCCCGAAGGGGTCTTCGACGAAAAAAGCGTGACGATACTGAGTGTTACATTTCATTCAGTCATCACCCCTGCTCTTTGCCCAGAAGACAAAAGATTTAGCCATACTCCATAAACGTCTCGTCGAATAAAAAAGCGATGAAGTTGTCGTTTTCGTGTAAACCCTTTGTTAGTGGTGCGTTTGATGTTCAGCTGCCTGTGCCACCACCGGCACCGCCCATGGGGCGGGGCTAGAAAGCGGATCTCTCAGTGCAAGCAAACTTTAAATTAGTGGTGGTCAGGCGCATGTGACCACCATTGTATACATGAATGCAAAAGGTCTATAGTTAGCATTTAGCAGTAGTTTATCACAGGCCGTCCATGTGATCAAAATTACCAGAAAACTAAAAGAACAATATTTACTTGCACCAATCGTAAACTTGTCCGGGCATCGGAGGAGACTTCTTGACAGAATTGTACACCGATGCAGCGTCGTTCGTGCAGTTCCGTGCATACTCTGCGAAGTTATCACAATCTATATTCTTCATTGTAAGCAATTTCTCCTTATCTTTCGTCAATGTCATTACTGGTTCAAATTCTATGTCGTCGGTCGATGGTGCCCCACGCGCTTTTGGGTGATGATCATAGTCGTCAAAATCTAGAAGGTAAATATATTATGGAAAAGTAGTTTAAACACTTCAATAATAATGGCCTGCCTCATTGATCGAGTTGTCGCATTTGAAGTTACTTCCAGAGCTACGGATTACTTAACGTGTTTATCGATTCAAAGAGTCATCAGACCACCACAGATCACACAGGTCCAGTAGAGTTGATGCTTGATCCGGAGCTGCGGACTACCTAACGGGTTTACTGGGACTCCGGCTCGAAAAGCAGGAGTAGGAACGGCGTGGCTTTTAGTCATTAAGAGTCTGACACTCCTTCTTGCCTCGCTTATGGCGTGAGAAGTCATTGAATGATATTCCCCCCTTAAAAAAATACACCAAGCTTTGCATATGCACTCGTACACAATCCTTTAAAGTTATTTCTTCTGTGTTATGACCTGAATACTAACAATACAGTGAAAATTGGTGAATTAATACTTACAGACGGCGTGCAAACAATCAAAAAGAATTGTAACCAAATATAGAATTAGCATTTCTCATATAAGAGGCTGTTTTTATATCATTTCTTTTAATTTTACATCGCTTTTTCCAATATGCAAGTGAACACATCTGTTTTATTAGATGTCAAACGGTGACATGACATTCCTGATGTGTTACTTGGTTCTTTTTGGTATTCTACGTTCATAGAGTTGTTTGTGCTTCAAACTTCTTGATGGGATGTTTCTTGTCGATGAAAGTAATGTTTAGGAACTCGGTGGATTGAACACAATAAGTTTGATTTTTCACCAGAGATGTGCTATGTAGTTATGCTACGAATATAATAGCGGTAATAGTTAAATTATGTCATCGTTTCCACTAATACTAAGCTATGCAGCTGTGCGAGTAAGATGCGCAGCCCAATTATGTGATGTATCGATAGTAGAGAAGCATAGCACGCAATAATTATACAAAAAATATAGCTTAACTGAGTCCGTTTTCACCAGTGCTAATGTGTACCAATGAATATGATTGATGGAAGTGATACGCAACTACAGCAACGTAGTATAGCACACCTGGTGGTAAAGAACCCAAAACTAACACCTTTATTGTTCTAAAGAGAACTTTTTGCCTCCTTATACGTGTTCTAATTCTTCTATAATGGTTTGTGTTCCGCAAAATTGTTTGATATTATGCCCACGGCCAATTTCTGTCATCGCACTACTCGCCACCAATAAGGAGATCACGCTTACACATTGGAGCACAAATGGACCCATACAGTTCGCTATTCGTTCGCAGATTCACTAGGTCTTCTAAACCTCATTCTTTTTTAATGGGACAAGCCCGCCGCTCTGTCCCATACCGCTACAACTCCTGTAAGCCAAGATCTACGGTCGATACAACCATGAAAACATCGGAACACTGAAGTCCAGCTCGTCCCAGGGACATGAATGACTGTCTTAGGTCCCGCAACGAAATAAATTAGAAGATATTATTATAGGAGAAGAAAAGAAAACGATAGTTTCCACCAATAGCACCTTACTAGGTCAGAATGAAATGGTATTACTATGAGTCTTCAGGGTGCTGAAGTGTTCATAGTTACTTCCTTATTCATATAACACTCGTTCTACAACCATCCCCACCAAGACACGCCTAAAATAATTACAAATGCTAATCTCTGAAGTAATTCCTTAAATCCCTCTAAACACATGAATAATGTATACAAAATTATATAGGTAAACACGGTGACATATTAAGCTTAACAAAACCAATTTATCATGGTCTCGCTTTGTTTTACCTTTCTACACATTCGAAGGTCAGTTTATACTAGTTCTGTGTACCTTGATTCGATGTAGGGATAAATCTCAATTCGCGGTAATTGATAATAGCATTGTATCAAATGTTATTAGATTAAGATATTCCGATACTGTTTACCTGGTATCATTTAAACTGATCTGTGGTTGTTTTGTGATAACGTGTTTACAATCACATCATAATTAACACCTTATACATAAGTGGTCATTGCTGACCAACGACTTCTTTACGGAGAAAGTACAGCATTAATCGCCATGCCTGCTCAATTGACGATTTCAGAAGAGGCAAGATCTTATAAGCCTATAGTTTGCTTACAATTTTTTCTTTCTCCGTTTGTCAGTGGTGAATAAATAATCTTAGAAAGTACATATAACAAGGAAAAACTCACACTGGTACTTGCTGTTATTAGGTTTTGAAACCGCACCCTCGTGCATGAGTAGTAGGCGTCTTAAACCTCCTTTAAGTTAAAATATTTTCATAATATCTATGTTTATTATGTTGTATTTGAATAAAAGACTTTTACATTCAATAATTTTATTTAAAAACTAAAAAATCTTACAAAATATTCCACAAACAATTTTATATGTATTTCTACCATTGTTATACCACTAAATTGGTAATGGGTTTGGAAACTATCTGGAATGATGATTTTGATGCATGTTTTATGTTAATATTTTTTTACAGAAAGTGACTCTTAAGGTAAGGTCATCCACAGATCCGCATCGTACGCATTCCGTATGACGTCATCAGTACGCATCGCATGTAGGCATTGCCGATGATGCAGTCCGTTTAGTCCGGATCAGTGGACGCAGTTGTATGAGTTTCTATAAGACAAACTAAAATCCATTGCGTACGATGCAGGCCTGTGGACGCTTACCTTTAATTTACGCTGAACTTTCATTAGCCCTTCGAATACAATTTCTAATCTTCTTATACGTCTTATACATACAATACAAAAAACATATAGACACTTTAATAAATATAAATATTGCTAGAACATTAAGCATTACGTAAAAACTTTCATTCCCTTCTGGTGGTGGTACTTCTGGCATTGTTCCTTCTTCCACTGGTATTCCTGGATTTTCATAATTTGGCAAATTCATTATATCTAGCGTTGAATTGTTCATTTTTGTATGGATTAATTCCATTTTTCCAGTATTTGTTGAAGGTTTTCCAAAAGAAAATATACGTTGTGCAGTTTCTTCAAAAAACAAGTAAAGAATTTTAACGTGGTTTATGCACGAGTGATGCTTTTGGTGTAGTAGAGATCCATAAGCTTCAGTGATTGTTGCTCATAGTTGCCTTGTTTTTATTATAGGTGTCGCATTTATTGCTTGAATTATTGTTTAATTTCGAAGCCAAGATTCTTGATAGTCTTTGAATGAATCTTCTGATAGTGATGTCTTTCCCTCTTTTATGGTACTTAGGACCGACAACGGCAAGAATGTTTGGTTTTCTAATTTGTTATTCCATAGTCGAAATACTAATAAAGCGATTTACGTAGAGGACTAAGGGGGAGGTCTTTGTTCAGCAGTGGACGTCTCTCGGCTGATGATAATGACGATGATGATGAATAAAGCGATCAATGCTTTTTATATTACTATTCATTCACACTTAAGATTTTAAAGAGCGTAACACATTACAATTTCGGAACACAAAAAACAAATCTAATTTGTTACTAAAACTGTACCACAAAATTCAAATGCGATTTCCAAACAAAATATCTGAATACGACAGCTTTATTCACTTTCAATAAGGTTCAAAATAACTGTTAATATAATTAGTATACACTTGAATAAATTCCTTTGATACAAAGGCAGGAAACACAATCAAAACGATGAAGGAAACTGAAGCTTCCTTTATAGGGCTTGTATTAATGTAATAGTAGTTGGTACATTAGTGTTATAAAGATGTGTGCAGATTATATGTAAAGTGATAATATAACATAACATGTTGTAAAGAATTATGACTGTTATAAAATATTTTAAACTGAACAATCACTGTGGGAGAGCCATGCTTCGGCATGAATAGGTCGGCTCGACAGCAGTAATACCACGGCTTCGCAGAAATCCGGCGTGAAACAACGCTTGCATTGTGTTTCGTTGTGTAAGTCCTGGTTACTGGAGGCTCCTCCTCCTCAATGTTCCCAATCCCCGATTCACCAACAACCCTCAAATTCCTAACCCCTAAAAGGCCGGCAATGCACTTGTATAGTCTTTGGTGTTTCGGGTGTCCATGAGCGGCGGCAATTGCTTATCATGGGGTTATCCTCTGCGCATTTAACATAAAAACATGTATTACATTGCAAAATGAACTTGAAAATCATTAAAAAATATTGTCATTTTATTCTGTGCTGTATAGTATTGTTATAAGTTGCATTATTTTTTTATGTTTTAAAGCGCTAAACGAGAGTGGAAAAACAGTGTTTGACCCAGCTTCTATTATATATCACAAGTTAACTAGCAACCAACATTATTAACTGTCTTTAGAATGATATCGATTTTTACATTAGTTTTATGGTGTTTCTAACAAATATCAACTTTAATCCACAGATTTAAGGTTAATATTACTTAATAATTTCGGCAGTTAGTCTGACCGCACCTTAACATAATACTTTTAGGTAGATAAGATAATGTATGTTAGCATGATTTAGCTCTTTGGCAATGACATGTGAGCTTTTCTCATAGGCATTATTTTATCTTTAACAGAAGTCATGCTTAATATCATGACTTTTTAACCGATTTCCAAAAAGAGAGGTTCTCAGTTTGACCTGTATGTATGTATGTTTGTGCGCGATAATCTAACGGTGGGATGATTCAAACTTATGAGAAGGTTTTAAGGATATTAGCTGACTTTAATATGGAGGTGGTAAATAAAATAGAAAGGTATTAGTAACCCTTTAAAAATGATTTTAAAGAATAAATAGAGGTAAAAGAGGTGCTGTCTGTTCATTACCTAAGAGTAGGGTAGATGACTAATTCTTATTTTAATGTCCGTCTGGTAGATTATTTTATAACGTTAGACATGTACTTTTTCGGTTTTTACGGAAACAAATACATTTGCTGATATATTGAATTTAAATATGGCATGACGTCACTTCTATGCACTTTTTATCATTATAATCGACGTATTTAGCTCCCACTAAACCACCCTAAACTTTGATTCGTTTTGTCTAAATATTGTTTTCTTATACAATAAAAAAAAATACGTGTCTTACATTTTTTCATTACCTAACTGACGGACTAAATAGATTTTTAATATTCATACCCTGTCATCATCCCTATAGGGATGAATTATTTTTAGACTCAAATTACGACTAAAAGTTTCAAAACATTTGAATACACATAATATAACGTACCCAGAAATCAGACTAAAAGTGAACAAATCAGTAGTCCCATTCTGTATAATTTTAAATCTGAGAACTTTAAGTGTAGGAGAGCCATGCTTCGGCACTAAGGGGCCGGCTCGACCGGAGTGATACCACAGCCTCATAGAAAAGCGACGTGAAACAACGCTTGCGTTGTGTTTCGTTATGTGAGTGAGGTTACTGGAGGCCCAATTACCCCTCTTCCCAATCCTCGATTCCCCAACAACCCTTAAATTCCTGACCCCCAAAAGGTCGGCAACACACTTGTAATGCCTCTGGTGTTTTAAGTATCTATGGACGGTGATGATTGCTAACCATCAGGTGATACGTCTGCTCGTGTTTTTTTGTTTTGTCAAATAAGATGAAAGAAAATACTTAGATAAAACTAATCAAAGTTTGGGAGAGGGAGCAAATACGTGTCTTATGCTTTAAAATAAATAACAAGACGAGCATTAAAATAAAAATTAATCATCTACCCTATTTCGAAAAGCGATTTTAAGCCGTTGATCCTCGTTTAAGACTGCCTCGTTGGTCTATTGATCGCAAGTGCGACTACCGGACAACTGGTTTCGGGTTCGATTCCCGGGTCGGGCAAAGTATTACTGGACTTTTTTCGGTTTTTCGAAAATTTCTCAGTGGTATTGTGTCCAGTATATGGCAATAGGCTCACCCCCTTTTACATAGGACCTATAACACAAATATGGAAAAACAATGTATAGCTGCATTACATGTCGTAATGAGCACCTCTGCCTACCCCTTTGAGAGTAAAAAGCGTGACGTTGTGTGTGTGCGATCTTAAGATCCCTAGCTCAACAGACCTTCAACCAAAAACAGCATCTTCAAATTAAACACAAAGCCTCCTTCCTCCCAAATTACCGATAGTAGTAAACAATAATGTTTGTGGGAACTATAAAGCTATTACACACTGCCATTTAATTGTGGTATCATCACTTATAGAGAACATGGGAACACCATTAACGTTAACAGACAATCCTCTTTTGTACTCCAGCCCTTATTTTGGTATTTTGTTGATTTTTCAATGGTAGAATATACTGTTTTTTTGTTGGTGATTTCTAGACTAGACTAGACTCTATTTTGTTTTAAATTGATTTGTAAGTAACAGTTGTGGTTAATGAAAAATAAGATTTATCCCGTTACATTAATCTGGGGGCACGGCAGTGCCCCCGCCAAGTCGAGCAAAAAAAAAGCGGCACGGCCGTACCATCCTTTTCTCGAAGCAATTCGGGCCTTTTTCGACCCCCTATAATTCGGTTGTGGATAAAGCAAGAAACCTGAATCTTCAGTAACTAATCCGGCATTGTATAAACACGGAATATTTAAAATTTCAGTCAATTTGAACCAGTAGTTTAAGAATGACAACTTGTTAAAGTTTCTAAATTTTGTCACTCACTGACTCACCGATCATCAAAAGTCCAAGGCACTTCTAGCAGACTTAGAAGCTTCATATTTGGAATACATATAGAGTTTAGTGTCTTAATCATGGGAAAACTTAAATATTTTGTAATTTCGGTCCAGTTTTCCAAATACACCAACTGCATCAATAACTTTGTAATCCCATATAAATATATGGGATTACAAAGTTATTTATGCAGTTGGTGGTTGGTGGTGGTTATAAATTTAATAGGTGTAGATAGGTACCTACCATATGAGACAAGGGAGGGGGTATAGGGTGGGCTTTGAGAAAAACTGTGGCTGAAGCTCAAGAAGTAGTACCGGAAAAGAAAAAGAGGAAGACTACATATAAAAATAAGAAAATATCATAAGACCTTTAACAAAATTCGTTAGAAGTAGATGGTATCAAAAAGAAAGGCTCTACAAAAAGAAGTGAGATCCCATCAAAAACATCCTGTAAAAAACCCAAGTCTCGCAGCTCAGTCTTTCTTCCGTCAAAAGTTGTGAGATCCATGTAATACCAAGTCGGTTAATCTATTTAGTGTCTACTTGAAGGACCTTCTGTCTTAAGTTATTACATAAGTTATTATCATGCCAATATTAAAAATATTTAACGTTTTAAACAAATAGATCGACTTGGACATCGCATGAAAACAAAATGAATATTACAATATTATATTAGATTCTTTAGTCTCTCGCGCCTCACGCGATTGAAACTCTCGTTCCTGTTGGTCGCTGGCCCGTCGTGCTGTGTAGTGTGATACATACTAATAATCAAATCAAGCGATGTCCAAGTCGATCTATTTGTTTAAAACGTTAAATATTTTTAATATTGGCATGATAATAACTTATGTAATAACTTAAGACAGAAGGTCCTTCAAGTAGACACTAAATAGATTAACCGACTTGGTATTACATGGATCTCACAACTTTTGACGGAAGAAAGACTGAGCTGCGAGACTTGGGTTTTTTACAGGATGTTTTTGATGGGATGTTTTAATTTCTTTATCTTATGAATGTATCTTCTTTTAATGTAGACGTAATTAAAGTCGGTGATATTATTAAAAACTTCGAAATTTAATATTCCAAATATTTCATCGCTGGACAAGGTGACAACTATGTAATAAATAAAAAATGTTAGGTACCTAAAAACAAAAAATATCTAGGACAAATATACCGTGTTTTATTCGAATACAAAATATGAACAAATACGCAAAATTGCTTTTAACCAAACAACAGACTATCGACAGTCGATATAGAAACAAAAAAAATAAACGTACTCTATAAAGGACCAAATATATATATCAAAGGACATATTAAATAAAATGGATTCTAGGTCGATCTATTCTAAAAAAAATATTAAAATAAAAGAACAAATTAAACAAAAAAATACTCTATTTACAAACACATTACGATATAATTTCCTAATAACAACAATAAAACAAACAGCAAAGGACCAAATTCACATAACGAAAGGACAATTTTAATCAAAAAGCAATTTTATTTACATATATACAAAGTATAATATGCATTAACAATTTATAAACTTTGCGTATTATTTACATAAACACTGATGAACTAATTAAGGCCAAAATGTAATTAAAATTTGCATCATTTCATTTAATTTCAATTTGTATAGTTTAACATTTTAATACTTATTTGTGTTTTCCCATGATTATTTCGACTCATACATTGTAATATTATTATATGTGATGATCATTATTTTTTTATAATATACCCTGGTAAACGAACATACGGATCATCTGAGAGTAAGCAATCGCAGCCGCTCACGGACACCCCGAACACCAAAAGCGTTACAAGTGCGTTGCCGGCATTTTAGCAGTTAGGAATTTAAGGGTTGTTGGGGAATCGAGGATTGGGAAGATGAAGGCATTTTTCCCCGTACGGTACAGCGTCAGGTTTGCTGAGGACGGCCAAGCTTTCTTTTCTCTTGGGAATTCTAGTGCAAAAGACCAAAAAGACCAGGGATAGTTACAATTGTATTCTGTACCTCTACCATGCGTATACAACAATAGCTTTTTGTCGATACTCTATTTCTCTATAAATTTTACAACGCCTCTACCGGTCACCTGTGCAACTAAAATTTGCCATACAAAAAATTTACGTCGTCGCTAGAGACTATCGACAAATACATGCTTCAAAGTCATGATAGAGGTACTACTCTGCTATTTATTTATTTATTTAATACGGTACATCTACAATATGCATATAATACATTTTTCAATTATTTGACTGATACATTTCTTATATTATTTATATCTTTTACAGATGTACACAACATTCTTCGCCTATAAATTTAAACATAAAAAAGTAGGATAGAATTAAAAAAAAAGGTATTAATTAGTACTATGGAGACAAAAATCGACGCAATTAAATGGATCCATATAACAAACCTATGCTCTCATTGCTATGCTATCAGTATACAACAAACCAACCATCAGAACATTTATCAAAAATGTAAACTCAAACTCCGACCTCATATTTCACTGGCACCACAGTCCGTGTCAAGATGCAGTCGGTCAATTCACTTCAGCCAGTGATCCAGAGATTTGATTGGCGGACCCGTGTTCGTTGCACGAGACGTGACATTTATGTATTCCGATTTTGAACGCAGTTGGCAGTTTGCTTTCTCGTCGTTTTGCTGTCATTATGTAATATGTAGCACTGGTTTGGGATTGTGTTTGTGATGCATGTGTCTGTGATTTTAGAGATGTGTGGATGTGCGTGTAAGGATTTATTTAGCATGGTCTTTTTTAGAAATGGAGATTTTACTATATTTTAATTATTATGTTATCGGCTTACTCATTTAATTATTTGACGAGGAACTCGACTAGTTTCGAGCTATACTTGGGGCTGATTTTAATGAGCAGCGTTCCGCTACACACGACGCGCTGCTACTCTATAGCTACGTGAGTAAGACGATAACATAATACTAAATTTAGTCTTACCAAAGTTATAATAAAATTCAGTTTTCAGAGACGTTAATAATAATATCCAATAATCCTTCAAGGACCATGCTCCCGCTACTGGTCGGCTCCTATTTTTATGTTTTTAAATGTTATTTTATTTTGTATTTTATGTGTAATATTTAAAAATGAAAATTGAGAATTTTAAATAAATATATGGAATATCCAAAAATAAACAAAATCAGTGTAGTTTAACTCAATATTTAAATATCAACATCAACCTAACCTACTGTCTTTAAACTTACACTGTGGCCACAAATAGCGTATCTTTTGTTTCATCGAGTCGCAGATGTTCGATGGTGAGTTGAAATGAAATTCCTCCGTCACTTGCCCAACTTGACATTCTCAAACGACGCGACCAGAATTGTGATTGGTGAAAATGGAATTTTTCGCACCGAAATGTTTCAAGTACTGCGCTAGCTGCGTAGCTTTCATTTGTCAAATCTTTGCCTCCTCGAATCTAGATCGAACAGTTGAACGTTGAATCGTTGTTGAGTTGACTGCACGGTTGGTGCGGTGGCTGGACAACTGGCTGCCGCGCAACGGGTAGCGGGTTCGATTCCCGCACGGAGCAACTCTTTGTGTGATCCACAAATTGTTGTTTCGGGTCTGGGTGTGATGTGTATGTGAACTTGTATGTTTGTAAACGCACCCACGACACAGGAGAAAATCCTAATGTGGGGCAACGTTTTTTAAAAGAAAAAAAAAAAAAAAAGTTAATTTGATTTTTATTTTTCTTTTGGGTTTTTTATTAGTGTCTTGTTGGTTAGGTTAGATTCAGGCTTAATTTTGTATGCTTGAGTTAGGTATACTAAAAGTTTTTTGAAGGAGGAAAATTATTCAAAGACTTTCTCCTGTCTTGAGCGAGGCAAGAGGATGTATTAGACTCTTACTGACCAAAAACTACCCTGTTCCCATTCCTGCTTTTCGATCCGGAGCCCTGATAACCCGCTAGCTAGTCCGGAATTCTGGATGTAATAATATTAATGTTATATCTTCCAAATTACATGGTTATATCTTTGGGTCCTGAAGAGCTGTATGGCAGGAGGACCGTCTCCTTTATTAGAAACAAAAAAAAATATGTTTTCAAGGTTGTATCTGCTGTAGATACTGGCTTACAGCAGTTTTGAAAGGATGTGGCGGGTTTGACCCAATAAAAAATACTTTTAATATCTGTTTCCACCATGCAATGAACAGACGCTTACGAGGAATAACAATTATGTTAATTCTTACGTAGCGATTATCAATAATTCTTGTATCGCCAATACGTCGTAGTACCATTTATAGTTTTCATAAATTATTATACAAGACACTTTTAACTCTCTCACAATCGCAATAAAATACAAAATCCAGATTTAAATATCTTTATAACCGAACAATACTGTTGGGAACACTCGATATCTTCCTCTGGTCTACAATCCCTACATTTCCAAGTTTAGACCATAAATACTTTGGTCACGTAGTGCGGACTGCACAAATGTTCTCGTTATGAATGCATCCAGACTTCAAACTTGGTACAAATCCTTGCACATTAAGCTATACTTACCACCAAGTCATTTCCGACCTTACCACATTATAAATAGGGTTGTAAATCTATTGAGTGAGGTGGGTTAGCTTGTAATGCTATGGCCACACTATCTGCAATACAAAAGGAAAAACTTGGTGAATTCTCAGTTAGTTCTATAGGAGAATATCTTTTGTAAAGTTAAAAGTACAAAACCCTAAAGTTTCGTTATCAAACTGACTTACAATTGGTCAAAGGAGGAGGATTTAAAGAAAATATTTCTTTTAACTAACTTAGTTGTTGCATCGTTCATGATTAAGGTGCATATATGAGTTACAAAATATGCCAAACTATAAATAAGTGTGGGAGAATCATGTTTCGGCACGAATGGGCCGGCTCGATCGGAGTGATGCCATGGCGTCACAGAAAACCGACGTGAAACAACGCTTGCGTTGTGTTTCGTTGTTTAAGTGAGGTTACCGGAGGCCCCATTACCCCACTTTACAATATTCCTAACCCCGATTCCTTAAATTCCTAACCTTCAAATGGCCGGCAACACATTTGTGACGCTACTGGTGTTTCGGATGTCCATGGGCGGCGGCAATTTTAATAATCTATGAACCTAGCTGTTGGTACTTCATCCGATTTAGTAAATACAAGTATTCTAAGTCCAGATGACCAACAAGAATTCAAGGAGAACAATTTTAAATGAATAAACTCCTAATCTTTACACTTGGCTAAACTCACGCATTAGATAAAATTCCGCGCAATGTCCATGATAAGAATTATCTTCAAAGATCTGTTTATGACGGAAAAAGAAAAGTTTTTTGAAGATTCTGTCTTTTTGGTCAAGTTCAAGGGCTTTACGATCTTCTTCATCAGACTGAATTCATCATGCGACTAGGGTTGCCTACCATTACTATTTCTGCCTCGTTTTGACAGCCTCGTTGGTCGAGTGGTCGCAAGTGCGACTGCCGGACAAGAGGTCTCGGGTTCGATTCCCGGGTCGGGCAAAGGCCTTTTTTCGGTTTTGCGAAAATTTCTCAATGGTAGAACGGAGTCTGGAATTATGCCCATTAAGCGGCAATAAGCAAATCTCGTATTACATAGGACTTATAACACAAATGGTGAAAACTGGGTGTACATTGTACCTTTGCCTACACCTTCAGAGATAAAAGGTGTGGATAAACGTTGCATTAACGTTGCAGCTCCTTATTTTCGTCTTAAAAAATAAATAATGCAATACTGTTCACTTATGTAAAATACTGTTTATTATCTTTCCCCGACCTAAATATACTCTAATCCCTGTAAAAAAAAAAAACGTTTCAACCCTACATGCGACATACGTCCACTGTGGAATAATCCCTTTCTAGAAATTTCGCCATAATTTTCACGCTCGGCGAGTGGCTTAAGGATCGCAATTAGGTCACAGTTGGTGCTTGTCACGTCGTAGCAACAGTTTTTGGACTAAATCGTGTTTACAATCTTGACATAAGGAAAAATATTAATGGATTTCCCTTATAAAGAAATAGCAAGTAAAAATTACTAGGCATTTGGATTTTGGATTATGAAATAGGAATATGAAACACTTAGGAAAAATAGCTAAGTCAAAATCAAAGGCAAGTCTTAATTAGACACGATATTAAAATACTATTCAATGTGATTCAATGGATTGCCTAGCGGGTTACCGGGGTTCCAGTTTCTCTAGTGAAACTATTTGCTCGTTTCAAAGTGTAGATTCCTATGGAAATGAACGAGGAAGAAACTCCATAGGTTACTTTTTTCAGTCAGATTCAAAATACAATTCTTGGTTACATTGTTTCGATTGCTTCAACTGTGTGAGAACAATGTAAAACAAATATTCAGTCAAAGCGATAGAAAAGGAAAATAACCTTTATCATCATCATCATCATCATTAGCCGAGAGACGTCCACTGCTGAACAAAGGCCTCCCCTTAGTCCTCCACGTAGAACGACAAGCCGCCACCAGTCTGTACCTGACCAGTCCCAGTTGACAGAGCCCGTACACGAACATGACACGTAAAAAGGGCTATTAAAGACCAATTATGAACTGGTCGGGGACCTCGACCAGTTTATATCAGATTCCTACCAGTTCATTCCAGACCAGGAGGAACTGGTGTTCATTTACACCAAAGCTAATTTAGTAAACGTGGTGCGCGCTTCCGTGATATTAAATCTGCAGCGTTGTCACTCAAGTCACGGCCTTCTAAAATTATCACTCTCATTTTGTAGGGGCCAATTTCTGTCAACGCTGCCTGGGAATGTTAAACATTGTGTGGGGCTTCGAGAACTGCGATTTTGGAGGCTGGTTTAGTTTAATTGTGATTGGATTTGATTGTAATTTATATTGGAAAATTGGGAGAAAAAATATTAAGTACCTTTAAATCAATTATCGTTACATCTACTTGGGATGATAAATATTTAGTATCTTTACATCAGATACACGTTGTGCTACTATACCTTCATCTATCCGTAGGTCAGTTCGCTTTCTCCTACTATTTATCAAACGCCCTGAAAGAACAAATACCCCCTTCCCAATCCTCGATTCCCCAACAACCTTAAATTCCTACCCAAAAGGTCGCCAAAGCACTTGTACCGGCTTTGGTGTTTCGGGTGTCCATGGGCACTGTGACTATTGCTTACTATCAGGTGATGCATCTTTTCGTTTCCCGGCTTATACTATAAAAAAGGATTTAATTTAATCTAACTATAATTAAATAAAGTAAACCAATCCTACCAAACGCTATTTTCAAAGCCCCATATCAAACGTAAATTGTAAATCTTCCTCATTTTACTTAGCAGAGGGGCCCAAGGTGGGATCTAAATTGTTTTACAAATTGTTTACATTGAAACAGTAGTGATAGCTTTGCTTTGATACAAGTTATTAAAACGATATTTAAACTAATATTTTAATTAGTTTGTTGGAAGCCTTTGAGGGGGTTATGATGACAAGAATAATTTTGTAAGACTAAGTGATTCTGTTGCTATTGTCTTTAATGTTTGGTAATAGGATTTAGTTTGGTTACAATGGGACTAAAAATACTATTATAGCTAGTTGGTAATATAAATATTTATGCTTTTTTAAGGGGGTGGGAATCATCCAATGCCTTCTCTCACTTTGGGCGAGACTAGAGGTTGTCAGACTCTTACTGACTAAAAACCAGCCCGTTCCTACTCTTGCTTTTCGAGCCGGAGTCCCGGTAAGCCCACTAGGTAATCCGAGGCTCCGGATTAGGCATCAGCTCTACTAGGCCCCATTATATGATGGTCTGATAGCTCTTTGAAGCGCGCGCGGATCGCGACGCGCCGTAAAATATTTATGCTAATAGGCCCTTATGAAGTGATGCTTGAAAAAAGACACAAATACGCACGCTGCGTCACTTCGTCAATGAAAACAATGAAAGAGATATTATTCATAACAAACTAATACGTAGACTTTTTTATATGAAAAATAAAATTACTCATAATCAATAATTTATACAACACTACCTTCCACTAAAGCGACAGATACTTTTAACCTTTTGTCTGCGGGTATATGAGACAACAATACCTAGAATACACATTGTGTCTCGCACTGATCTGTGCTTCAGCATACGACTGGTTAAAGGTCCCTATATGTGCGTATATCGTATAAGTAAAGCCCATACCAAAAATAGGCGTAAAAAAAATACTTATCAATATGTATCCCTCTGAATATTCCATGTATGTACGCCGAAGTGTAATATATCTTGGGCAAGCTTATCGTTTCAAAAAGTACTTTAATACTTGATGGATTGTTGGCACAGCCTTTCAATATCTAAGGAACCCACAAGTTTTGGGTCCTATCTTCCAAAGTAGCAGGAAATGTAATCAATATGTAATTTCGAGGAAGTATAAAGTTAAACTTAAGTAGCCGTATTGCCTTTTACGGAGAATTGGGTTTGGTCTTTTAACTGTGAAAAGGAGTGTGGGTGTTGAAAATTGTTCTGTCGGTTGAATGGTTATGATGCATGAGGAATTAGGCGTACTTGGGGAAGCCTATGTCCAGCAGTCAATAAAAACATACTTAATTAAGTACTATGTTATTGGCTTACTCACGTAATTGTTTGACTCGACTAGTTTCTTCTACTGCACGACTTCGACTGCACGTGATTAAGCCGATAACATAGTAATTAATTTAGTATGTCTCATGAAAGTTACAATAAAAAACATACTTACTGGTGATGCTGATGCATTTACGTCATATATTCATAATACATAGCACCACATAGTGTGGAGAACCGACGGCCGCTGGAACTGCCAGGTTCTCGAGTGGAGACTGCGTACCAGCAAACTGCAGCGTGTGACGTCCACCCACAAGGTGGATAGACGACCTGATTACGGTCGGTATAGTCCCTGGATGCATGTTGCTTTCAATTGGCTTACCTGGAAGTCATTAGGGAAGCCTATGTTCAGCAGTCGAGGTTTTATGACTGATATGATGATTTATAATAACTTATTTACAAAGCTGGACACAATTCAGGACTCCGTGCTACCATCGAGAAATTTTCGAAAATCCGAAAAAAGCCCAGAAAAGAGAATTGTGTCCAGTATATGGCAATAGGCTCACCCCCTATTAAATGGGACATACACAAATGGCGAAAAGTGGGTGTACATTGTATAGCGGCATTACGTGCCGTAATTTGCACCTCTGCCTTACCCTTTGGGGATAAAAAAGGCGAGATGTTGTGTCGTTGTATTTACAAAGCTCTAAAATACTCAAGATTAATTAACTATTTTTATAGTTCGACAGCATTTTTGTATTGCAACTGTTCTGGTGTAGTGCGTTTCCTTCTATCCTTGTGCAGCTTTGATCCGTCACAAACATCTACTCGTTTACCCCTCAACCCACAAAAATGCTCAATGACCTTGAACCAACCCAAACAAATTCATGGCCAACAACGCTCTCCAAACCAGCCTAAACACAGGAAAAACAAAAACATATCGCTTCCCTCAATCTAAAACAAATTAAGGTCAGGATAGTGTAAAAACAGAACTACAAACAACTTTGTGCAAATAGGAATTTTATTGGTCGACTATACTTGCCCTGCGGGTTGTACCAAATTATTTGTTTGGATTGAAATGAAATGTTTTGGTGGTAAATTGAGAAATAACTCGTGACCGTCTATTGCTGGTCTATTGTATATGAATATCTTAGGCATAGATAAAGAGGATGAATTAATTTATTTGCTTAGGAGGCTGATTAGAGTTCATAGTTTAAAAGGTTCTGTATTAAACAACTAGTTACTGCTAGCGGTTTTGAATTCCCGAGGGATAAAAAAAATCTTTTCATATAAAAAACATAGCTTAGTTGACTCCGTTTCCACCAGTGCTAAGCTATGTGTACCAATGAATATGATTGATGGAAGCTAAACGCATCCACAGCAATAGCATAACACATCTCTGATGTAAAAGCACCATTAGGCCTAATTGTACGCATTCACAGCAACGTAGCATAAAACATATCTGATGGACAAGACCCTTAGGCCTAATTGTAATAAAAATTTCCACATTTAACTTTACAAACATTCCCATATAAAACTAGGGTTTCAATAACAAACCCTCCAACTTAAGCTTCAATAAATTGACCAGTATTCTCCAGCACACTCACAGACAAACTTCCACATTTATCCAATACATAAAGAATACAATAAGTTCTTAACTTCAAACCAAGCGTGGAAGTATCGAGAAAAATATCGGAAAAATTACTATCGAGTTCAAAACTATGTGATGAAGTTTTTACTGGACTTGTTTAGTGCTGAAAGATATCAGAGTGCTTGCTATAAAATCTGGTGGAAAATACGAGTGCGTTTTCCAAAAACTAAAAGTGGAAAGTTTTCGATGGTAGACGGTGGAATTTGTGATCCATTTTTTTAGGTTAGGTTATGTATGTACCGTGCTTTAGTTTCGCGAGTTTTTTATGGTGTAAGCCGGTACACGAGCTGACAATCGCCGCCGCCCATGGACACCCGAAATACCAGAGGCGTTACAAGTACGTTGCCGGCCTTTTGGGGGTTAGGAATTTAAAGGTTGTTGGGGTATTGGGAATTTGGAAGATTGGGAAAGGGGGTTATTGGGCCTCCGATGACCTCAAGCACACAAGGTAAGCGTTGTTTCACGTCGGTTTTCTGTGAGGCCGTGGTATCACTCCGTCGATCCGGCCCATTCCTGCCGAAGCATGGCTCTTCCACACTTAAAATCTGTAAAAAATATGAGTGCGTTTTCTAAAAACAAAGTGGAAAGTTTTTGATGGTACCTAGTTTATGTGATCCAATTTCTTTAGGTTATGTCCGTACTTTACTTTCGTGAGTTGTTTGGTTCAGTTTATACAGTTTTAAAAGTTTAATCAGTTTGGAGTTTTAAGTGTTTGGTTTAGAGTTTAATTTGGATTAACATTAAATTAACGTAGACAAACTAAAGCTTAAATATCAGAAGCAATTTTAAGGACGATGCTTTAGAAATTGATAAAACTTTGAAAACCTTTTATGACCTAATAATTATTATATGGGTTTTTTGCAAAAACCAACCGTAAAAAATGTCCTGAAATAACTATTTATAAACTACATTACTTAGTATTGCTATTAGATATAGTAAAGGCGCCCAATGACAGTCACGTCAAAATAGTACCTTAAAAAAGTTATTAACCACATTCAAATTTAATAAAGAGTGAAGAGCGGAAGATAGACTTCAAAAGCCAGCTAAGTAAGATACCTGTGTCCAGCAGAGAGCTGATTCGAACCGATGATAATGATGAAGGCTCGCTGTAACTAATTTAACCATGTTACTTTACTACTATCTTACTAATATTATAAATGCGAATGTTTGTGAGCTTGTGTGTTTGTGTGTATGATTGTTACTCAATCACGTCAAAATGGCTGAAGGGATCAGGATGAAATTTGGAACAGTGGTAGATTATGGTCTGGAATAACAGATAGGACACTTTTTATCCCACGGAACCTCAGGCGAAGCCGTTGGTAGAAACTAGTAACCTCATAAATTAAAATAAAAAACAAAAGACAACATTAACAATAACAACACACTGTATAACACTACATAAAAAAAATACAAAAAGGGTGGACTTCAGGAAACACGACGAAAATAAAAGTCGACAGAAAAACTGTCCTTAAAACAATGAAAATGTCTCGTTGACACTCTTACTAGAGGTCAAATAAAAAATATAAAATTGTATCTACTAGCCAAGTGCGAGTCGGATTCGTACTCGAAGGCTTTCGTACCAATACTTCATTATTCATTCGAGTAATGAACGGCAATAAAATTAATTTTGTTGTAGAGGAAACTACCTTTATTTGATGGGGGGGACATTGAATGACTCCTCCCGTTTTAGATGAGGCTAAAGAGAGTATCAGATTAATATTGATTAAAACACACTACGTTCCTATTTCTGCTTCGATCCGCAGTCCCGACCCGGAACCCGTTAAGTTCATGCGGCTCTTATCCGACCGCTGACAATTCCCCTACATTTTTATAATATTTTTAAATTATCCTTCGAAACAACGGTCTAGTTTTAACAGTTCTGCGGACTACCTAGCGGATTTACCGTGGCTTTGGCTCGAAAAGCAGAAGTAGGAACGGGCTTTTTAGTCAGTAAGAGTGATACTCTCTTTCTTCTCCTGTGACTCCTCTGGTGTTGCGGGTGTCCATGGGCGGCCCTGATCGCTTACCATCAGGTGACTCGTCTTCTCGTTTGCCTCCTATTCCATATCAAAAAAAAACTCACCCAAGGCCTATCACAGTTCGTGAGATAAAATAGAGATCTTAGTGACACACAGACGGATGGGTAGACGAACAGTGGAGTCTTAGTACCAGGGTTCCCGTTTTAGCCCTTTAAGTACAGAACCTTAATAAAAACACTTCACACTCCCACTTAATGTAACATTTTTCATAGCCGCAAGAACCCGCTCTTTGACAAATGAACAAAATATGCTAATACAAACGAAACAAAGAAATTTGTTACAGCATTTTTTTTTCGTTGTCATATAAATTTGCTTCGGATAATTTTTGTCTCTTTTTTGATGACGTATTTTGTTGTTAATTCATGGCTTTTGTTGGTATTGTATTTGTAGTGAGACATGGTTTTAATATACCAACTTTGTAGCTACCTCTTTAGAGTTTTTAATCATACAATGACTTCTCCCGCTTTGGGCGAGACGAGAGGAGTGTCAGACTCTTACTGAATAAAAACCACGTGCCTACTTCTGCTTTTCGAGCTAGAGCCGCTGTAATTAGCTAGGCAGTCCACAGCAGCGTCAGCCCTCTTCAGTAACGTAATAGATATGTGAAACATAGGCTAGGCAATTGGTGATTGTTTTAGTAAATTATTAAATGTAACTTAATTTAAATCCGACGCACTAACAAGTATGGGACGACATTAAAATTATTTACAATTATTTAATTTACAATTACTTATATTATTCCTACACTACTATCACATTTGGCTGAAAATCGTGAGTATAATGTACGCATCAACAGCTATCCTATTGCTTGACAATATAGTACTAGGCTTATCCTCCTCTACTTAAAAGAGCCAGGCATCTAGCAGATAGCTAGAAGCTCAAAAGAAAAATATAAAAAAATACCAAAAAGTAGTGCTGCTGGAGTCCAATCTCTAACAAATTTAGCCTTAGTCAGATCTTATTTTACCCGTGACAACAGTAAATGTCGGAACAAATATACCTCGTATTAAATACTCTACCTTCAACACAACGTCTAGCCTATATAAAGTACATAGCATTTCTTAGCTATAAAGTCACAAAGTAATTTTCAACCGATTATTCACTTTCTTTGATTGTCTTTGTTCTGTGAACGTGACTAGCATGAATTATCCCTGGTTTGGGCAAAATGTTCAGTATCTACTGTATAAATTCCCAAAGATAGTTTGTTATCTAGAATTTTGCTTGAATAAAAATGTCTCAGCACTTATCTATTGTAAATTCTAATTCTTATGATGTCACAGTCACACAATTTAGCCTTTCATTAAAAATATTTTTACGACTTCTTAAAAAGGGGAAAGTTTGAAAAAAACAACAATGTCATCACTGTTTCACGTTAATTTTCTGATGTCGTGGTATTCCCTGGTCGAACCGGTCTATTCATACCGACTCTTGACTCTTCTACATGTTACTTCTCGCCGCACGCACGCACCGCACGGGTGTGGTTCTGTCAAGCAAGTCCTCAAAGACCCACCAGACCACCACAGATGGGGCCCAGTAGGGCTGATGTCTGACCCGGAGTTACGGACTCCGACGAAAAGCAGGGATAGGAACAGGGTGTTTTTTATTCAGTAATAGTCTGACACTCACTCTCGAATCAGGCGAGAGAAGTCCAAGTCCCCCCCCCCCCAAAGGCAAAACTAAACCTAAATGCAATTAGTATCCTATACCCACAACAATATAGTAGAAAATCATTCCTAACCTAATTTAAATAGCATACCAAATGTTGTTCGACCAATGATTTCATTTCTACCGTCACACAGCCTGTATACATCACCCTAGCACCTCCAATTAGTACAGCCTTTGTGAATTACTGAGGGACACTGAAATCAAGCCAGACCTCTGTGATACGAACAAATTATTAGTCTGTCTGACTGTCTGTGCGTTTGTTTGTTTGTAGTGTGCTTGCCTTGATTATAATTGTTCTGGTGAGGGATTTAAAATCGTTTCGTGTGTTTGATCTGGTCTGGTGCAGTGCACGTAGATTAGCACTTATGGAAACGGACTCAGCTAAGCTATGCTTTTATATGGAAAGATGCGTGCCATGGATGGCGTCCCTACTATGGATACATCCCATACTCAAGCTATGCATTCTTCCTCGCATAGATTCTTTGCTGTGGCGCATCTTTAGGTAAAGCACATCTTACACGCATGCATATGACTACATAGGTATAAGTAACGCGGCATCAACGATCTCTTTTTTCGTTTATCCCTAACACATTCATTCTTCTTCAATATTCATTGTAATGGGAAATTAACAATAACATGTAACTAGTTTGTCCATTAATGATCTCTTCCCTTGATCAAACTCGTTCATAATTCGTTCCACATGTTGCACCTACTATTAATATTATTAGCGGTAAATAGATGACTATGCAGAATACATTCACTTCCGAGGAACACTGATATTATGTGCATAATAACATGTTATGTCAGACACTAGTCTTCAGGAAAAATAATGGAAAACTTTACCTACACTGTGAGCACCGATAGCATAGTCTTGTTACCCGACTGCCAAGGAAGGGTTATGTTTTTCGCGCGTATCTTGTATGTATGAGCCTAATATTCTTTATTACCTCATTTCTTCGAAAAGGCTTGATGGATTTCGACAATCAGGGCATCGTTAGATTCGTCTTAATTACCCAAGTGTTCTTAGATATGTGACGTAAAACAAAAACCAACATGGCGGCCGTGAGGCGCCCTAGATAGAAGTAAAAAAAAATAAAAAAAATTTATTTGCTACAATATGGGTATCAAATTAAAGAGCTCATCATGAGGATTCCAAAATGGTATATCACTGACATATAGAAAAAAAAATACTATGTGCAATTATGTTCTTTATTATCCAAACTAAATACTCGTATAGGTACTATTTTTATTATCTTGGTATTGGAAGTAGTTCTCTCGTGTCGCGGGTGAAATCTTGAGAAACACATAGCCGTATTATAACTAACTAAAAAGTGTTAAATAAAAATAAATAAATTAAAAAAAATAAAAAACCCGACTGCATAAAAAACACTTTAATAAAAACTGAAAAGTAAAAAACAAGCTTAATCTAAAAGTGTAGATAGCAATGCTATTACCACAAAATTAAATAATTTCATAATCAATACACAAAAAATAATAATCTTATGCGAAACATAATTGAGTGTAACAGTCGGGACCCATTAAATAAACTAGACTAAAATCATTCAATATGGGTCCATAATAGCATTGCTATCTACACTTTTAGATTAAGCTTGTTTTTTACTTTTCAGTTTTTTTTTTTTAAGTTTTTAGCGAGGTAACTAAAGTTCAAAGCACATTTAGGGTGCATGTAAGGTAAGCGTCCACAGGCCCGCATCGTACGCATCGTATGCATTTCGTATGACATTATCGGTACGCGTCGCATGTAGGCATTGCTGATGATGCGGTCCGTACGATGCGGATCAGTGGACGCAGTTGTATCAGTTTCTATACAAGACAAACTAAAATCCGTTGCGTGCGATGCGTACGATGCGGGTCTGTGGACGCCTACTTTTAACAATTATTATTATTTTATTTTCAATTATTTTCTGAATTTTATATTTTTAAATTTTTGTAAGGTGTTGAATAGTGTCATTGGCTTGTACCGTTCTATTCAAATAAATAAATAAAAACAAGCACGGCTCCTGCTCGGCTCCGGCACTGCTTGTGGCTATAGCTCGCTGATAGCGTGTTTATCATCAAGGTCATCAAGAATAAGAGTGGGTACCAAAAATCAGATTGATCTGTCGTCAGGAAAGGGGAGTTCTAATAACTAAAGTAATCCCAAACAAACAAACCGGACGAGTTAAAAAAAACCTTTATTTAATTTGAAACCTGAACACAATTTTAACATTAACACTAACACCAAAAAGCAACTCTACCCAAGAACTCGTCATAAAGAGAGCAGCGGAGCGTCGCGTTATTCATCAAAATTTATCTCATTGTAGACAACCGCATAACAAGCTACCCAAACCTCTCGAATACCTAAAAGATTTTCAACTTTATTACACCAATATAAGGTAGAAAATGTACTGAAGAAATTAAAGAATTATTCAAACTAAACAAGGCACCAGACAGCCAGATGTACTGAATACTTCAAACCTAATTACCCTAATAAAGCATTACGTTTGTACCACAGACTTACAAAACAGTGACGTAACGATATTGTATTCGAATTACTCGATTCTTTTTATTCGATTATATAATCGATTTGTGTGTCATTCGAATTAGATCAGGTTGAGCGAGTGAATGTTTTTTCATTCGATTTTATGGTGAAGCGTAATGTTAGTTTTATGGTGTTTTGTTTTTTAACGGTTCATTAGTAATCGCTGTTCCTGAAGATATTGCTCGCTTCTTAAGTAATCGTCTCTTTTGTTAAGACTGGCGTGGCTAATCGAGTGGCTGTTTTTTATTTGAACATCGATAAAAAGAATTTGATAGGTTTTCTGTAAAACTGAATTATGAACCACGTAGTTGCAAAGCAAAAGAAATTAAAGTTTCAAACTTTAATGAATTTTAAACTTAGATCATTTTGATCCGGTATACCATCTCCTTCATCTGGGAAACAGTCATGCTAGCTAAGGACGAGACACTCTGGGCGACGGGAATCGCGCGACGATCACCGGCCACCGTAATTGCCTTCTAGTCAATTACGGTGGCCGGAGATAGGAGTAGTCTGCGGACGGCGAGCAAGGGTAGCGCGCCACCCGATCAGAACCAGATCCAGCGGCGCGTTGCGGACTGCCTAGCGGGTTACCGGAGCTCTGCTCAAAAAGCAGTAAGAGACTGTCACTCCCTCTCAACTCGACCAAGGCGGTAAAAGTCTTTGGATGATTTTTCCCCCTAAACAAAATGATCATCTTGATCAATGAAACCCCTTTAAAGTCTCTTGCTTCCATTAATTGACATAGGTTTAATAAAAATCTTTTATTCGTTTTAAATCGGTTTGAAATATACCAATCGGCGTCAGGCCATTTATTTCAAAGATATTTTTTTTATAAAGAGCACCGATTTTTGGCAAGAGGAGGTATTCTCATATAGAACTCGTACACTGCCAAAACTTGAGTAAAGGTATTTGAAAATTGGATTCTTCTAGCACTTTATTAAAGTGGGGAGAATGTTTTCGAAAAAAAGCACTACAATCTTTAACAAGGCGAATTTGGCAGAACGTTCGATTAAAATTTCCAAATTACATTTCGGACTAGAGCATTTCGAATCCGAATCATTTTCAATCGAGTTTCTAGAACTCTGCAATTGTCACTCTCGAATGTCTAATAACGGAATTGTTCGAAATTTAATCGCTTTATTTTTATTTTTTATTCGATTCCTATACGAATCGAGAAGTCGTGTGATGATCGAATTTCGTATTGTGTTTGATTATTGGATATGTTTAGTATGTCTTTTTGGAATGTTAGAGCTGTTTTAGGACATATTGAATTGAAAATTTATCCTATATTTTAATATCGCTGTCATTAGATTTAGCTTCTAGATTAACGTGCAATTTGGCACATTATAACTTCCGTGAGATAATTTTTTTTGGGTACAAGGCGGTAAACGAGCAGACGTATTACCTGATGTTAACCAATCACCGCCGCCCATGAACACCCGAAACACTAGAGGCGTAACAAGTGCGTTGCCGATCTTTTGGGGGTTAGGAATTTAAGGGTTGTCGGGGAATCGAGGATTGGGAAGATTGATAAAGGGGTTATTGAGCCTTCGGTAACCTCACTCACATAACACAAGCATTGTTTCACATTGGTTTCGCTTCTGCGAGGCCGTGGTGCCACTTATTTTTCAACTTACTCACTTAACTGCACTTTAGCAGCATGACAGTCGCAGTGTTGTGTGTCTTGGAATGCTGCTCATGAATATGAGCTTCTAGCATAGCTTGAAACCTGAATTCCTCGTCAAATAGTTATGTGTGTAAGCCAAAATACTTTCCTAATTTTGACACAAGCTGTAAATGTGTAAAATTATAGAACTTCTAAAATATTTAGGTATCTTGCTGTACCCTAGGGAGGTTGATGTATGAAACTTACAGCCAGATCAAATTAAAGACTATCTTTCCTTATCGGCCGCAAAGAAATTATTATCACACACTATAATAAACGTACCATAATATTTAACACATAAAAAATAAATAGCTTCTAAACAAGAAGGCACAAGAACCAGTAAATTAAACTACACACAAGCATAGCTATAATACCTACACGTGGCTACTCAACAAGGTAAGCAAAACCAATATAAGCTGACCGTCGAAAGTGCGAAAAGGTCGTATATAGCGAGACCAAGATAGACTGGTCTTGTATAGCTCGATTTGTAACCGTGTTTCCTTATTCCCTAATAAAATAAAATGAATGAAACAGTGAACATTTATTTTTTTTCTTTTCCTCTTTGCAGTGAGAGTTTGGGAACACGTGTAGTAGGTACATTATTTATTTTGTCTTATTACTAGAAAATTATGTACTTTGTCCTACGAGAAGTGTTTTGTTTTTTGCTATCTTGTGTGTGATATTTTTTTATTACATTTTGTAGAGTTCATTGAACTTTTAGGTGAGATATATGTATAAGGAGTTTTAAAAGTATCTGCCACGGCTTTGATGGGAGGTAGTGTTATGTTTAAAGATTTTACTAGTAAATATAAATTATTGATTTTGAGAAAATTTTTATACTTAAAAATCTACGTATAAGTCTGTTGTGAAAAAGCAATCTCTTTCACTGTTTCTGTCGCTTCGTCAATAAAAACAATTGATAGCAATTATTTTCTCATTGATCGGATGAAGTTTATTCGTCATCATGCTGCTTGCAACAGTGCCGAAATATCGGAATCGGAAACTCATAAAAACTAATAAACATGGTAAATATCGCGTTTTAAGTTGTAATGGTATTATGTATATTTATTAGTATAGATATATTATATTCAATCACCATATTCCTCGCACCACCTTGGTCCTATATTAATCAGCATTCAACCTTCATTTATAAGTCACGTTAGTAGCTACTACTTACAATATGTAAGTAATAATATCATATAGATACTGGTACTTACTTGGCAAGCTGGAAAGCTTGCTGGCTGCAACCAAGCTACTTAGCGCACACGTGTCGTGTTGTTGTAGTGCAGAGGCGGACAAAATTAGTAGGACAGTTATGGATTTATTATTTATTAAAAAAATATTTACTTAATAGCTGATTACCGGGTCTCCGGTTCGAAAAACGGGAATAGGAACAATACAAATGGTTTTTAGTCAGAAAGAGTCTGAGTCAGTGGTGACTAAATAATCTTAGAAAGTGCAGATAACTCGGAAAAAAGTCACATTGGTACTCACCGTTGGTAAATTTTGAACCGAGAAGCGGGCGGGGAGATCTTAAACATCCGAGCCACCACGGCAATTACAGTTACAAGTACGTAACTGGCATTTTCAGAAGAAACCATGTTTCTTCTTGAAGGTTGAAAGGTATCCTTGCCCAGGTTTTACTCGCGTATTTCAGATGTTGCACCATTTATCCTTACATTGCAATTAACTGTACAACACAACAAAGTGCCGTAATGTATAATGCTGGACAATTTAATGACCCATTTACTTTGTTAAATATAAATTCTACTTAGAACCACTCTGCTGTTGCTAGCGCTTACAAAGACTGGACGCTTTCATGTGCTTGTAGGTGTGTATTGTGTTCAGTGTTCAAGGATTAAATTTCCTCTGCTTCTGGGTACGTCAATGCGAATAATTTTTAATTTTTTTGATGCACTGTTGAAATACCATGTATTATTACTTCCCAAAAAGGAGGAGGTTCTCAATTCGACCGGTGTGTTTTTATCTCTAATTATCTTTTATTTTAATTTCAAGGATGAATTTAAAAACATTATTTGGTTTAAACATAACACAACGTCAGATCTTTTAATTCCCTAACAAATAATATGTGGGCAGAAGTACATCATAAACAACGCTATACCAACTTTTCGTTAATTTTAGTCAGTAGCTCGCCGTTCGACCAGAATAAGACCCTTACGTACGGCACGTCCCGTTCCGCGCGCACCTCAAAGAGCCTCCAGACCACCATAGATGGGACCCAGTAGAGCTATACCTGATCCGGAACTGCGAACTACCTAACGGCTTAACCGGGGCTCCGGCTACAAAAGTAGGAATAGGAACGGGGTGGTTTATAGTCAGTAAGAGTCTGACACTTCCTCTCGACTCTTCTAAGACAGGAGAAGTAATTGGATGATTCCAAAAAATTTGATGATGACTTCAAATTGATCTCAAAAAAAAAATCGTATGTATCTCACAAAGCAAACGAAACACCGTCGAATTTGAACGGTATTCACTGTTTGTGAGTATCCAATTGGCTTTTACACTGCGTGCGGACTCCAACTCAGTATCAATATTTATGTAGCTCAGCGATTACAGAACCGGGTGTTAGTCGATGCTGGAATTGTGTTCTGCATCTAAATGCAACTGTGAAACTATTGGAATTTTAGATTTTGTTTATAAATTCTGTGTGTATGTGATTTTCTTTCTATCCTTTAGTCCAAAGTAATTTTGTTGAGTTGTGAACATAATTGTTTGTCATTTTTGTGCATATTTGATCTGCATACTTCCTAGTCATAATATGTTCTTCGTAACAAAACCCAATTGATACTATTAGTACGGTAGTGGTAATGTTACAATGTAACTAAGAATAGTAATATACTATTGTGATCCTGATAGGAAAAGCGCAACCTATGTAGTTCTCACTCGTTCTTCTCCATAGGAGTCTACACTTTGGAACGAGCAAATTGCTATGTTAGAGGACTGACCGACAGATTGACATTTTTAATATTTTGTTTGCCGTTTAAATGTGCCTTCCTGGTATATGGTATAGAAATAAATGAATAGTAAACGGTAACCTCACTCATGCAACGCAATCGTTGTTTCACGTCGGATTTCTGTGAAGCCGCGCTATTACCCAGTCGAACCGGCCCATTCGTGCCGAAGCATGGCTCTCAAACAAACTCTCTTAGACTTCTATTATTAACTTTTTACACACACTCCTATTATTAAAAAAATAGAAAAACAATACAATATTATAAACGAAAAATATCCTTTTCTCAATGGGAAATAGAGTCCTATCCAACCCATTTACCATGGAATATTTAATGTCAACAAATGGTTTCCATTTCCCTAACAATCGTATACAGATATAATAAAATAAAAAGAAAAAAAAAACAAAATATAATATAGCCATTTTTGTGCCCCATTTAATTTGTCCTCAATTACATTTCTCTAGAGACAAAAGTCGTATGAAAATAACAACCTAATGCAAATGTAAAATGTTTGCGTAAATGCAGTATTAGGTACAGGAAAATAGACCTTAACGGTTAAGAATATGAGTTGGGTAAATTACACCTATGGGATGATGATGGGGTATGGAAATTAAAAATGTAATTAGTCCGTCAGTTAGGTAATGAAAAAATATTAGACATGTAATTTTGGGGGTTAGGAATTTAAAGGTTGTTAGGGAATCGGGGATTGGGAAGATTTTGGTAATTGAACCTCCGGTCATACAACGCAAGCGTTGTTTCACGTCGGTTTTCTGTGAGGCCGTGGTATCACTCCGGTCGAGCCGGCCCATTCGTGCCGAAGCCTGGCTCTCCCACACTTAAATATACTTAGTCTAACAAAATAATAGGTACACCAATCCAAACTTCATAATCATCGTCAATATACGCCTGTTTCCACCGAATACTCCTCAAACCCCACTAAAATGCCACTGAACCCTTAACTCTTTAAATATCCAACCACTACTAACCTCTTAGCAAAGCTTAGGAAATGAATAACAAAATAAACCGCAACCTCTTTCAAACACAAATACAGGAATTTTCAAAGAGAAATATATAAAAATGTCTAATAAAGAGAAACATGAAACATTATTATGTGAATATCCAACGTGCTGTCAGTTGTCTTAGCGTCTACTGAGGAATATAAGATACGATGTGTACAGACATGAGTGTTGAACTACTGGAAGAGACATATATTAAAATGGGTTTAGTGAAGCTCCTGCAGGCTCAAATACGCACAGAGTAACACACATGCGGTTTCAAAACTAATTAGTTTAGTTTAAGAACGTTAAAAATAGGTTTTAGGTTTTTTTTCGTTTATTTTATTCACGTATTTTTCAGTTTAAGGTTATAAAAAATACTTTAATTACAGTTTGGTTTTTTTTTTGCAAAAATTCTTTGGTTGATATTTTATTTTGTCATTCAAGTGTAGCAGAACTATGAAGAACTATGATTCGGCACGAATGGACCGGCTCCCCGGAGTGATACCATGGCCTCACAGAAAATCGACGTGAAAAAACGGCTGCGTTAAGTTTCGTTGTATGAGTGAGGTTACTGGAGGCCCTATTACCCCCCTCCCGAATCTTTGCAATCCCCGATTCCCTAACAACTCTTAAATTCCTAACTCCCAACGGCAACGTACTTGTAACGCTTCGGGTGTAAAGCACGGCGGCAATCGCTTATCATCAGGTGATCCGTTTGCAGTTTCACCAGCTTATACCATAAAAAAATTGCAACAGACAGCGTCGATGTTTACAAAATGTTGGTTACTATTTACTAGATATTAATATGTCAACGATATTTTATTAAAAACATACAAAATATACCAAACGTCTGTTTCTAGTATCCAAACGATAAGAAAGTCACTTCCAGCCATGGATATAGGGATCCATGAGACAAGAAAATAATAAAACATCGTTCACATAAGAGATTAATTTTTCTTGCACGTTAAGCTGTGTTCCGCAACCATACTTGTTTGGCCTGTCTTGGCCTGTTCTTGGCCTGTTCTGGCTTATTCCGCCATACTTGGCTACATTTGGCATGTGTTACTTGGCAACTTGGCACCGTATTATTAGCATTTAGTGGTTAGGAAGTGATGTTTAGTGGATATGTTTATTGATGTTTTTGAAGTTTGTAAGCTTTGTATAATGTTACTGATCGGTGTTGAATAGTTAGTATCTAATAATATTTGTTTTTATCTAATGAAAGCATACATAGCGGATGGAAATGTATATCTAGTTTTTTTAAGAGGGAAAAATTATCCAGTGACTACTCTTGCTTTAGGCGAGGCAAGGGTGAGTGTCAGACTCTTACTGGATAAAAACCACCGCGTTCTTACTCCTGCTCTTCGAGCCGGAGCTCCGGTGTATCAGTAAATCAGGAATCAGCCCTACTGGGCCTCATCTGTGGTGGTCTATTGGCTAAGTATACCTATTTGGGATTCAGTATTTTATTTATTACTTTTGAAGCAATAAAAATGTGTAAATGTGGAAGCAAATCATTAATTCCAGATATACTAACTAAGGTTTTTAGATAAGTAAAATAAAGCAATATTTCAACTGACATACAATGAAACATGGTACGGTACTTATAATTATGCTATAGCTATACTCATAGCTTTCGTGAGACATACTAAATTAATTATTATACACGCGACAGCAGCGCAATAATTGCCGCGTCGTGGGTATCATGATAAGAGCCTCATCTAGCATGGCTTGAAACTAGACGAGTTCCTCGTCAAACAGTTACGAAAGTAAGCCGATAACATAATAATGAATGGTAGGTACTTAGTCTTGTGATAAATCGACTAATAAGACAAAAAAGAACGAATATACTTTGAAAACTTCTCAAAGAGGAATTGACTGATATATCTAAGATCCAATTAAAAGTTTCAGACAAAACAAAAAGGGGAATAAATAAATATAAACAACAGGAATAAATCTTTAACAATCGTATACATATAATCAACAACATGCAACAACAATAACAAGTAACAACAACAACATACAATAAATAAATCAACTACAACATGAAGACAGTTGAAAATGACTTAAAAATTAACAACAAAAATATTTACAAGGCACAACAATTCGAAAAGTTCTTCGATAAATTTAACAATATCAAATGGATTTTGAATGAAAATTGAGCAAAAACAACCCTTATTCTCAACTCCTTAGAATATACAAAACAATATTTTCTGTAGCCTCCAGACCTCCTTCATAATCAGTCCTTTACTATGAATAGATGCCATTTGTATTGTTAACATTTCCCAAAGAACTTGCTTCGTTCCTACTCCTTAATGCTCCTTATGGTGGTGGATGGTTTTGTACACGGGGATCTTAACAGGGTAAGGCTGGGGCACGTGCACATGAACAGTCTTCTCGACCTTAATTGGCACGTGCTTCTCAACGGGGTAGGGAACATGTTTGACTACTGGGTAAGGTACAACCTTCTCAACAGGGATGGAAATCTCAGTTTCTACTGGAACAGCGACGGGCTTGTTGACTGGGACCTTCACTGGGTAAGGCTGAGGTACACCAATGAGGATGGGCTTAGGCACATGTACGTGAACAGGCTTAGGGATGGCGAAAGTAACGTGTTTGTAGTTGGGCACTTCGACGGGGTGCTCTTCATCAACATGAGTGCCAACAGGGATAGCTTCAGCGTGTCCGAAATCGTGACCCTCTCCTTGACCGTACTCGTGACCAGCATCTTGCAGGGGGAAGGCGTTAGCACCGAATCCATGACCGCCCTCGGACTGACCTCCGAATCCATGACCACCCTCAGCCTGACCGCCGAATCCATGACCACCCTCAGCCTGACCACCAAGTCCATGACCGCCTCCGATCTGACCACCGAAGTCGTGACCACCGTTTCCTTGTCCACCGAAGTCATGTCCTCCGTTACCAAGAGATCCAGAATCTTCTTGGCCCTGATGACCAGATTCCTGAGCAGCTAGCAGGTAAGAGTCACCGCTAAAATCCTGACCACCGTGGTTACCGCCGTCAGAAAGTTGAGCGTGACCACCGTTGCCGCCGAAGTCTCCGTGGAAAGCTTGGCCACCGTTGAATCCGTGGCCTCCGAAATCTTGGCCGCCACCGATGTCACCATGTCCTTGGGCTAAGGCTAGTGTGTGAGCGCCACCAGAGAAATCGTGTCCACCGCTGCTGCCTCCGAAACTGTGTCCGCCAAGTCCAGCCAGGGCGTGTCCTTGGCCACCAGAGAAGTCCCCACCACCGCTCGCTCCGTATCCAGAGCTGCCTCCGTGTCCACCATCACCAGCTACTTCGTTGGAGTAGGCTCCCTCCCACCCGGCCTTGCAAGAGGCAACTGCCAGCAACAAGCAGATCTGTAAAGAAGGAAAACATTGTTAACATCGATTCAATGAATTAGTAATGAGTCCTAAAGATGTTATTGGGTAGTAAAAAAAAGATCTCCAACATTTATTTGCCATCCAGACCCTAATACTAAAAGATATCAATTCAGTTTGTCTCAGACAAACTTCTTCAATTAGGATAATCAGTTTACACCTTGATCTAAAAACCAAATCACTTAAAAAATGAAAGCGAAATCGCTTCAAAAAGACTCCGAATGGCCCATTTAACTCGGTGAGAACAATCGACCACCAGATTTCGTGAGAGCAAAAGGATAATTAAAAACAAAAGAATAAAATCAACATCGCGAAAGGTGTTTTAAATAGCCAATTTGAACTGAATGACCGCCTTTAATTACGAAGTTGGTGTAATGAAAAAAAAAGTGACTGAAAACAACTTTCTCAATTCAATTTTGTAGTAACCTATTTAAGGTCTAAATTACTGTGAATCGAGTCGAGAGATGAGTGTAGTGTAATGGGATTTTCCACTGTTTTTCGATGCTTAAAGGCAAGCTTTTTGCATGGTCATAAAAACTGGTCGAGTGCGTGTTGAATTACTAAGTGAATAGGAAAAATACTGTTACAAAATATATGGGAAATATCACCATGCACGAGTCTGTTATTCATTTAAAAGAAGACTTTAATACGTATTATATTAAATGCAAAATGCAATGCTCCAATTCACATAACACTTCACACACCATTAAAGAACCTACACCGCACTAAACATAAACTCACTACAAAATATTACTGAAAAAAACAAATCTAAAACTTATACTTTCACCAAATCAAATTCAATACTCCTTTTATAGACCAGTCGATCAACGACCAAGGCAAAAAGTTCTAATCATAACATTATTTCGTTTTGATTGCCCACTCATTGACGGCTTTCCGTTTCACTTATAAACATCAAACGTACGTTGGAAGGATGTGTCTACTGATTCACAATCTCCTTTCACTGAACTTCTACTTTCTATAACAATAATAATAGACCTTTGTTATTATTATTATTAAACTAATTGATTATCTATTTTGGATTGGTGTTGTATTGCAGTTTTGTTTTGGCTATTACTTTAAAGCTATTATCAGTATTGATATTAAATGCGAGATTATTAAATGTGTGAAGGAGTTATTCAATCATCAACATCAACAGCTTATAAGTGGTCACTGCTGACCAAAGGCCTCTTTTCACCAAGACAAGGCTTGAGCATTAATCACCACCCTTGCTCAATTCAGTTTTTTTCTATCAATAAAAAGATAGAAATATTTAGTACACAGTAATCTTGGATTCTTTAGTCCACAAATTGTCTAAAGGAGTAACGAAATATTTAGCTTAAAGAAAAATATTTCCTAAAAGAATACATCAAAGCTACTTCGATTGCATAAACAACTACTATTTAAATAAAATCGTAATCTAAAACAACAAAACTGTAAACCGAATAACTAACTTGCTTTATATAAACAGTAATTAAACTACCTAAGACACTCAATCACCATTAAAGAAAAAGTCTACTACAATTAAAAACGTTAAAAGTCAATTAGACCAAGTCTAAAATAAGACTGCTGCACTATTACGTGCATTCTGTGCAATCAAGGCTTGCACAAACATTGATGTAACGCCGAACGATATAATGTAGTTTTAATGGTCACCTTTGCAGTGTTACGTGTTTTCCGTATCCGCATTTGATAGTTACCGATTGTATGCTGCCGATCACTCAAATTGAAAAGCTTTGTGATGTAAAAGGTGTTGAGAAAAAGGATTGGAATTTTTGTTGTAAGTGAACGGTGTGATGTTGCCCTTACACTAGGATTTTCTCCTGTGTCGTGGGTGCGTTTAGAAATATACAAGTTCACATACACATGACACCTAGACCCGACTCATATGTATGATGACATGAGGGAAGGTAATTATTAGGTCATAATTATCATATCAACCAAAAGACGTCCACAGCTGAAGATAGACGTCATCTAATATCTTCAAGATCGTCTTAATGTAGTGGCTGCCTAAACTATTCACAAACAAAATCAATTAATAAAACGTAGACTCAAACTCGACTCAATAATGGACTTAGCAAAAGAAAAAGTTAAGCAGCAAATCTATTTGCTATAAATAAAAGAGTACAAAACGACAAACTAGAACTACTAACAATTACACCCAAACCAAACGGAACAAATGTATTCGATGGAAATAGTACTAACGAAAAAAAAGACATACATGGAGGAATTTGCATAACATTCACTTTAACACGGACTAACTATGCAACCATTGGAATGGACACATAAAAAAGATCTCACGCAAAAACCACTCGTTCACGGTTTGTTGAATCCTCTATTGTGCCATTGAACTTTCGGATCCAACACAATGCCATATTTATGTAATACAATGTAATAAATAAAGAATTATATCGATCGAAACTGTGCCAGAAATGGGTTTTGCAATTTCCTTTGTGAATGACCAAAAAATAGATGAAAAGGAAATTGGTCTTGCGATGAATTTCTTAAGACTATTCAATTTGGGTACTAGGAATTTGGAGCTTGCGGTTTGGCTTGGTTACGTCTTTGATTTTCTTAAATAATAGATAGAAATATCCAATATTACTGACAAAATCTCTCCTTTATTCCTATTCTTTCTTAAATATTAGTCTGATCACATTGGTTACTTTTATTGTCTCATAATGTTACTTATTGTGATTATTCAGTATATTAAGTCACAATAAAAAATGTATCACTAATTCGATCCCCTAGATAGTTTTGGTATTTACAGATTACCTCATCAGGGATACACACACAAATGCCTTATTAAGTTCTAAATACCCAAATGATGAATAGAAATAACCTACATTTATTAAATCTTCCCATTCTCAATAAAGAGTTTCCTAAATATACTAGCCTAATAGTTTTGGGCATTACGCCAAAATGCGATCAAACGTATAAGGTACGCCAAATGAGGTGTTGAAATTGTTCAAATAGGCTAACAAAAGTTTGGAACAAAACCAATGGATGTGATATAGCCTCTCAAAGGATCGAACAATGGATTTAGAAGGCTTTGGACTGCGTTTGACTGCAGGGAAGTGTTGAGAGTATAAATATATGGGACATTTTGTAGTTTTTAGTTCCATGTGTGATGTTAAAAAGTTAAAAGAGGTGGTATTGGGGTAGGAACTTAGAATAATGGCTTTAGTAGTTGATCATTCTATTAGAATAATTTGAATATGAAAAGTGACAGTTGATTTGAACTTAAGTATGTCTTTTATTATAAACATTGGTGTTTGAATTGTGCCTGTGTCATGTTGGTGATAATATGTCGGAAGGTAATCATTAGTGCTCGATAGAAGAAACCGATAATCGGTAGTATGAATATTATTAATTTAATGGTTAATAACAAGACTTAGGTAAAAAATTAGATCTTAAGATCTCTAAAGGAATAAAACCAATCAATCACACAAAACAAGAAAGCAACGACGAAACAACAAAATAATCCATTACATAACAGATTAATTTTCTAGAAGCAAAAAAAAAAGGGAACAAAATACAAGAACTACTATTTGTCTTCGAAAGAATCTTACATGTGTAATAAATCAGTGTTTTTTCATCATACGCTTAGTACGTGGGTGAGTTTATAGACGATATATCCCGTAGTAGAGGCCCGGTAACTAGGCTGGAAATGTTAGGGAGGAATGCCAAGGATTTATGTCTAGAGCCGTCTATGTTTGACGAGGTTTGGCGAAGATATTCTTCACTAGATACGGCTGTTAATCGAAAAAGTAGTAAAGTATGTAAATTTTGCTCCAAGGCAACACTTATTGTAAGAATCCTTTTTACCAGTTAGTTATGTTACTGATCCTAAAGTTTGAACAAGTTTTTTTATAAAACTGAGCTCTATTGCAGATTGATTATTGTGTATTGTTAGACTTTATTTATATCGCAGGTTGAAGTTACAATCTTAAGCTCAAATCAAAAAGCTAGTTCACTAGTCAATATTTTAATTTGACAGACACTCAATTCATTTAAACATACGTGCGCTTCTAAAACTGAAGAAACAAATTAAAGAAAAAAATTTAGGACCAACTGATGGATATTGTAAAATGAATTGTATGCACCATCCAGTTCCCTAAATCCTCAAGATAGCGAGAATTATGGGTGTCACAAATTATCTTAGAGAAATTCCAGGTTTACGATGTAATAGATCCCAGATATTAGGACTCGTAAGTAAAAGTTTTGGACCCCTGCAAGACGTAGATACTGGCCAACATTGTACTAATGAGATAAGATCTTAGTGAAGATGTTGCTACAGTAATAGCATCTGTGTTTTGTTTGTTGTAAGGCTGGTTTTGGTAAATCAAGGGTGTATGGTGATGGTGGTAGATAAGAATATGTTTACTGATGTTTTGGAGGTGAAAAATCAAAGTTCAATATAGACTAGACAAATTAGGGGTAGGCAGAGGTGCACATTACGGCACTTAATGCCGCTATACAATGTACACCTACTTTTCACCATTCGTGTTATAAGTCCCATGTAATAGGGGATGAGCTTATTGCCATATACTGGGCACAATTCCAGACTCCGTGCTACTACTGAGAAATTTTCAAAAACCCGAAAAAAGTCCAGTAATACTTTACCCAACCCGAGAATCGAACCCGAGACCCCTTATCCAGCAGTCGCACTTACAACCACTCGACCATCGAAACATCTTATAAAAAAAAACACGAATTAATAACAAACGTAATCTGACATTTGACATCACATCATCATAATCCAAATTTAATGAGTGAACGTAATCTCGATACCGAATCAACTAATCTCCTAAAAATAAATATGGCCGATATTACGCATGCACTTAAAGAGAAAGGTTTCCAAACTGGTCTTGGTATAAGTGAAGGTGTTATCCCTTTTCCTTGCAAAACCGGTATATTTCGATCGCCGGTTCTGATAATACGATATTGCAAACATTAATGTCTTTTTTTAATGTGTTCAGATGCATTAATGGATTTAACGGTATGCGTTTTATTCGCATGGTTATAAGCATGTGTTGATTGTCCAATCCATTTAAATAAAAATGAATCGCCAAAATTCTAAACGACTGCACCAAATTGGATGATTTTTTTATGTATTCCTTATTGTCGGGAGAAGGTTCTTATGAAAGAAGAAGAGTAAAGTTGGGTAAGGCAGAGTACGGTAGAATAAGATAGAATAGGGTAGAGTACCTAGAATAGATTAGTCAGTTGACGGGAGTGAAGCCGCGGGGTACACCTAGTATTACATAATAACGGTCTGGATCTAGTCTTTTAGCTTATAATTATGATGATAAATGACTTAGTTATGAAGCACGGTGTCTAAAGATGAGTTGAAGATATCACAAATAGTATACAAAAACCGTTTAAAATATTATTCTTTCTTAGTGAACTAAATTTTACTTTCATTGAATCTAAAGAGCAGACAAAATAAAACCAAATCAGACATGGATTACCAAACTAAACATTGAATTTTAAACTCTAGCAACGTTATATTAAGGTAGCATATTATATAAAGATTTACACCTATATATAGCTGTCTGTTTTAATTAATGATGTGATTGCAATTATCATAATATTCGTATTAGTTCTTGTACGTTTATTTTGGTCTTAATTTATGTAAGACTGATGACTGTTGATAAAGCGAAAGCACTAAGAATCGCATCAATTGGGATTTCATAGTCTCTTCCTAGACGCATGGGAGACAAGCGTGAAGTTATGTATGTATGCCTCTATCTCCATGTGCCTTTTACTACCTTTTCCAAAATATGTATAGTTTACTGATTTTATAATTTTTTCCTATATGAAATTGCACTTGAAAGCTTTAGTAACGAGTTTGCAAAGATTACGTATTATCAGCTTGAAAATTAGTTAGTTTAATTGTAGTAATAATTAAAAAAAGATTATAATCAAATGCTTTACATATATGTTCAATTAATTTAAGTCCTCTTTATTTAATCCTAATGTCATTTTTACTCTTATCATTTTTATTTTTATCTCCAAAAACTAAAAATACGACGACTGTTACTATCCAATTGTTCAATGACCAATTTCAATTAAACCGCGTTATCTACAAAACTATTTTTATATTTTAAATCTTCCATTATTTTAATTATAGTACAACCTATAATAGCATCTACACAGATAATCAACATAATCATTATTACACGACAAACGTTTGGTAACACAAAGATTATATTATTATTTATATCGTGACCAAAGTGCTGTGATACTTATCAACTCTATAATGATATTTTATTACACAAAGGAATTTTATGAATGTGATTGTTTGACATGGTTCTATTAAATGCTTGTGGTTTTCGTCGCGTTTTGTTTGATGTTTGACGGTATTTTTTAAAGATGTTTTTCTTAATAACTGTTATGGCACAAATGCATTGTATTAGTTGAAATGTATGAGAAAACTTTTTGATAGTTATGTTATAAGTCTAGTGTAATAGAAAGCTGCTATTTAGCATTTTGTTAATAAATCGTTAATTTAAACACTAATAGAAATTAGAATTGATAATTATTTGGTTAATGTAGATGGCACTAATGCATTATGGACATTAAATATATTAAAAAAAATAAAATTAATATTAAAAAACACAACAAAAAAATCCACAAAATTAATACTAAATCACTGAAGTCCAAACAAGGGCTTGTAACACAAAATCTCTTGCGCAGACAATCCAATAATCCACTAACGCCATCTCTTAGTCACATGATGCACTACTAACACTTTGAAAAAAAAAATTATGTTTGAACACTTACAAAAGTCTTCATTTTTCTGTGCTTGGTATGATGGCTGTGCCGGCTTAGCTTGCAGTGATAGCTTCGAACAAATGTTCAAAGATTTTTATAGAGAACGGAAGTGACTGTCTCAGAGAGGAGCGCGGTAGAAAGGTGGTGGTAATTCTATAGAGCTGCTGTACACTACTTTTTTGGTCGATCTGGTTATGTGATTTTTTTTTCTCTTGTTTTATGTAATTTAATTGATTATTATTTTTCTTTGTATGTTGTGTATGTAGATTGACTTTGGTAGTAGTTTGTGGTTGTCAATTAAATAGCTTATCGTTAATATTAGGTACTTAATATTACATGGAACATGGGGTCATGAGATTTTTCAAAATCCAATTTTTGGCTAAGGATGAATTAGGTACATATTTTGAGTATAAAATTAATCTCGTATTTGAATTTACGTAAGTTCACTCTAATTACGAACAAACCTTTATGTGGAAAGAGTGGCAATGTGTCTTTACTTAGAATTTCGATTGTAAAAGTTATATATTTTTATCATACTTATAGTTAAGACTTGTACAAAAAATAAATAAATGTAAAACCCATCTTTTACTAATATATTGTAATAATATGCCATAATATCAAGTCTAGCTACATTTTTACGAACTTTTTTCTATGTGATAAAAATAGATTAAGTATTATCGTTACAAAAACTCCGAAGTGAATTAATCTAATCTGCATACACAAAAACTTGTGGTACTATAAAATAAATTACAACTGTATATTTCTTAAAATAAATATTCTATATTATAATTAGACTTGTTTTTAGATAAACCGCAATACTTTTTGTCAATATAAAAAAGCATAATATTAATACCACGCATTCTGCTTTCACATTTGTAATGATATTATTTATATATTTAATATATATTATTTAATTTAAGAAAAAATATATAATATGTGAATGATTCATAAAGCAAATAGTGATCATCAAAGTAGACGAAAAAGGACCAAGCCAAGCGCTAATCAAAATTTTCAAACGACTTCCGTATTATCAAAAATCACAACCGATCTTTTTTGTTGAGAAGATCATCGGATAATTCATCCTCTGGAAGTGGTCTCTCTCTACCTGCCTCACATACCTTTTAACGCCCTGGGAGGGAGTGTCAGACTCTTACTGACTAAAAAACCACCCCATTCCTACTCCTGCTTTTCGACCCGGAGCCCCGGTAACCCACTAGACAGACCGCAGCTCCGAGTCTAGATTTTAAAGCTAGATTACAATGACTATTACAAAGTTCATCAACATCAATAATCCGTGACAATTATCTATTAAACTTATTATAACTCCCTAATACAAGAAACTTTACTTTAATCTCCACGGTTGGCGAGAGAATTGGAGATAAAAATACCTTATTCTATCGCATTCTTTCCATATCATTGTTCTACTTACATTCCAAAATCTTAAAATAAAATAAGGCACAGAAATAGTAATGCCACATGATTTATTGATCTCTCATACAAGACAGCAATTTACTCAATTACATCAAAAAGTATTGTGAGTAAAGCTCTCATTAGTCTTTTGTGTCTGCGTTATTCTTACAACCATATTTTGTTCTATTTTGTTATAATATAAAGTAAATTACACTTGCTTTTCTTGTAGTTTCACCTTTAGGCTTTGTTTTTTATCTTAATAATAATGATGCTTATTTTATTTTAGTCAGATTTAAGTTTCTTTTTTCTATTATATTTCGATTCTATAACATACAACCGGAGGCCCAATTTCTACCTTCCCAATCCCCGATTCCCCAAAAACCCTTAAATTCCTAACCCCCAAAAGCAACGTACTTGTAATGCCTCTGGTCTTTCAAGTGTCCATGGGCGGCGGCGATTGCTTACCATCAGGTGATCCGTTTGCTCGTTTACCGGTTTATTCCATAAAAAACATGACGCTTTAGTTAGTTTATAATGTTATTCAAGAGTTGTGATATGCACATACTAAAGGAATAGTTTAGAAATACCGTGATAATTAATAAAAATGTACGCAATTTTGTTTTAAATTTTGGAATTGCATTGACGTCATTCTTTGCTTTCAATATTCATACGTAAATATTATGACATGCTTTTTTTAAATCTGTTTGTATAATATATTATATTAAGAATATTTTTTTTATCGATATAGTTTCAAATATTACAACGTACAACTATATTTTTCTATATAATTTTATTGTGCCTAGATATTTATTTTTGTATTAGTAAATTGTCTTACTCAGATACGTTGACAGTTTAGTTTTTTGGATCCATTTTTGTTTTAACTTATAAATTGTGTATACAGTGTTGTTACATATATTTTGTGTGCCTAGGTACTGCTACTGACTACTACTAGAGGTAATTACTGCTAGTTGTAAGTAATACTAATTGTAAAAGGTGATGTGATTGTCATAATTTTCTAGATTAAAATCCCTAAAGAAATAAGAAATAATTTAAAAGAACATTATATTTGAAAACATGAAAGGCAAGGAAAACAAGTTTAGGAAAAAATATTTAGTCAATTTACCAATTACCATATATGTATGTATAATTTGATAACAACATCAGGAACACACTAGTTCAACAAACCTATCTATCCAAACACCGAAACCCTTCAATACTCGTACCAACGCTACGCGTAAATGACCAAACGTTTCCCATCGAAAATTCCCAGTAAATTCAATAATTTGCCAAGGGACAAGGATTGAAACTTGGAATTTATTCAAATGATCCGAATTGTAAATGTATTTGACCGTTGGAATTATCAGGACCCCTTGTATTTGACTGTCTTATTTATATTCATTAGTTTGTTCTGATAATGAAACTTTGATTACCAGGCTTGAAGATATTTTGGTTCATAATATTTCTATGGAATTTAATTACTTAGCTTGGCTTCCATTTTCAATGAGTTTATGTTCGGTTTCAAGATTTATTTTGTTTTAATAATTTTGTTAAGTTTGATTGCGTATTTGTGTTTCATTTACAAATGGTCTGTTGCTATTACTGTTGCTATTATTTTTATTGTTGTTGTTTATCCTGTGAGATTGCCTTTCTTCATTAGAATACTAGCTTTTAACCGTGACTTCTCTCGTGTCATTACAAAATTTTCTACATGATTTCTTTGGAATTTGATCTCTGTCAATAGATTTTTGAATAAGTTTTATCATTTCATCATACGTGTAATACTCATTACTTACATAAGAACTTATCTTTTCATTTTTACTGACTTCAATAAAAGGAGATTCTTAGTTCGATCGATATGTATGCATATTTGTGCGTGATTATTTGGCGCTTGGCCGAACTAATTTTTGATACGGTTTTCAGTATAGTATTTTCAGACTTAAGAGAAGGCTCTAAGGATATTATCTACCTTTCTAAAATTGATAACTGTTACTTATTTAAATTTTATTAATTATTTAAAACAAGGATATTCAATTTTCATTTTATCACACCTTACATCGATATCCTTTATTTATTTATTCTGATTCAATAAATTAGAGATGTTTTTATTTACGCAAATTATGCATTGACAGCATTAGGTTAAAAATTTAATGGCATTCGTATTATATTAAGCTTCGTCTAGACAAATATTTTTTTTTGATTGAGAACATTCTTTGTTTCTTGAAACTGAAGTATTTATTAACTTAATATTTTGAGAGACGTATTTTTGTTTATTTTTGCCAATTTTAGACACAAGAGGGGAACACGCCTTGAGAAAATTTTAAAAGAAAAAATACCATTAGGGAAAATAACTGACTTATTCACGATTCAATTGCTGTTCAATATTATAGAAATTACACGTGCCTGACTAAAAAAAGAATTTAAAAATACAATATCCGATTTTTATATTGTATTTTTGTATTTTCGTGCTAATCATTAAAATTGTGTTCAGTTTTCGTATAATAAGGAAAACAAAATCAACAGTACGTGGCAATTGTAATGAAACAACATTAATATCTATGAAATTAATGCTTGCATTGTGTTCATACGTGTGAGTGAGGTTACCGGAGGTTCCTCACCTTCCCAATCCCCGATTTCCCAACAACCCTTAAATTTACCCCCAAAAGGCCGACAACGCCTCTGATGTTTCGAATGTCCATAGGCGGCGGCTTACTATCAGGTGATCTGTTTACTCGTTTATCATAAAAAAAAATAGTAATTAAAATATAGAATCATAATTTTTCAAACATTAAACAGAATGAAAACCTGAATTGAAAAAAATCCAACTCTATAAATTCCCTTCAGTAACTTTATACTAACAACGAACAGAAATACCAACAAACAAGAACAAATACAACGCTGGTATTATCAACTCTATGTAAATACCGCCCGTACCTTCTTTGCTACCAATTACCTTTACTTTTTTTTTTCATTTTCGGCGCAGTTGTTATGTGCCGCCCATTCAGGAACTAGTTCTGTCTTGTTTGGGCTCAATTTGAAAGGGAGCGGAATTTAAAAAAAAAATTGCGTATCGTCCTTTCCCTTTGGCGAATTAGGGTTTAAAGACTGCCTGTGTGTATAAGTATACTAAGGACAATTGGGGCAAGATATTTTATGTTTAACTTTTTATTTTAATTAAGGTTTTTTTTGTCGGAAGGGGATAATGGTCCAATGACTTCTCCTGTCTTAAGTGAGGCGAGAGGGAATGTCAGACTCTTACTGACTAAAAACCACCTCGTTCCTACTTCTGCTTTTCGAGTTGGAGGCCCGGTAAACCCGCTAGGTAGTCCGTAGCTCCGGATCATTTTAATTAGGTATGATGGCCTTTATTTTTTATCAGTAGTTACGTAATTGAAGACATTGTTTTACAAATATGTGTGAGTTCTATTTAACTGTGCCATAGGAATCTACACTTTGAACGAGCTAATATCTTCACTAGAAGACTGACCGACATGCAGATGCAGACATTTTTAATTTGATTATATTTGCAATGACGATCGAAAGTGCCTTCCTTTCTTAGTGGTCTATTTAAAATAAATAATTTTGACTTTGATTTTGACTAAAAGTGAATCATATTTTGTTATACTCCTACAAAGAACAGTTTCGCTTCAAAATACAATGTCTTATTTGTATAGGTAGAAATAAAAAAACAAACAATAGAGACCAGATATAATTATTATCTTGTTCACACGTAGCGGTTAGATTTTACCCGCGACCTCGCCTCAACATGGTCCATGGACCATAGACGCGAGGTTAAAGTCAAGATCAAAAGTTCAATTGATGACCATACAATCAAACCACAAGTTGTATAATTATAGTAAGTAAATATGGTGGTTTCCTAAGTTTTCTATGTATGTTAACAACATTATAAGCCTGTGGGAGTCTACTGTTGGACTATGGATCCCTGCATAGAAAGTTTGTCATAAAATTGCGTTTGGCAGGTGAGTAGAAGATGCAATTTAAGTTCAGGCTTATCAAAGAGCATTGCAGACCAAAATTCTTTGCTTTGGTCTGTATGTGCTATGGATAACTTTCCTACTATCGATACACATACGCATTTTCCTCGCACAGCTACATAGCTTAATATCAGTGGAAACGAGCACATAGTTTCACAGCTTAGCTATTACTTTTTCGTAGCATAGCTTTATAGCCCATCTCTGGTCTCCATGGCTATATAGCACCCTTATTCTAATTAGCTACCAGTAACACATATTTTTTAAATAAATTAGACAAAAGTCACAATGGCAACACCTCTGTAATTCTATTGTTCTAGGTATCCATAGATGGCGCTAATCGTTTACTATCCGACGATCCATCAGCCAGTATATCATATTATGCCATACCTAACAAAAAATAGAATAAACTACTCATTGTTCTGTCTCAGGAATCAATATACTACATTAAGTGATTATTTAAGCACCCTAAATCTTAAGCTCCACAGCAACAACATTACTATAATATAATGACACAACCATCAATGTACCGTAATATAATGATTATATTTTACGTAATCAAATCATTATCAAACCGACATACTGTCAACTGTATTTCGATACTGGTTCAAAGATGGTTGGATAATAAAAAATAAAAATGCATTCATTCACTAAAAGCAACATTAAATAATGATATTCAAGTTTATGTAATGTTGTCGTAGGTCGATTGGTCGGAAGTAAGATATTTCTAGTTCATTTCTAGGTTAAAAACAAGAATTAGTTTTAATTTATTTCTTACATTGAATAGTTAATAGCAGTTTCTTAGGAATTTAGTCCAGTTTATAGCAATAAGTTCGTTTTAAGATAGACTATGAGACAGTTGATTTATTCGTCGATTTAGAGACACTGCAAAATTTAGTAATTTTTCTTTACTCAACGGTCAAATCCAGGACTTTATGGTTTAGGCATCGGACCACCGCAGATGGGCCCATTAGGGCTGATACCTGATCTGGAGCTGCGAACTACCTAGGGGGTTTACCGGCGCTCCGGGTCGAAAAGCAGGAGTACGAACGGGCAGGTTTTTAGTCTGATACTCCCTCTCGCCTTGTCCAAGGCGGGAGAAGTCATTGGAAGACTTTTCCCCTCTTAAATAAATCTTATAATTTACGTTAACTCAATCAACAAAGCTAAAATATTTGACCATAATTAGGGCTTAAACAAGTCATCAAGCACTTCATTGGAAAGGCTATAAGGCTGAAATGAAAGTAGTTTCCCAAAACAACACAGTAGTCTACATACAAACAACCAGATTGGCAACGTATTAAAATGAGAACAAAATTACAATACCTACCATCAATATGCATGCAGACTTTTTTAATTGGAAGAAAGGTAAAAGTATGCGGTCTGATTAAAACTACTTAGGTGATCGCAAAAACGATTGTGAATCACGAAACTTCTGGTTCAATAGCTTCGGGTTGGATAGTGATGTTTTAGTGTGTGGAATGTTTATTTGTTTATTTATTAGCGACCCGCCCCAGCTTCGCATGGGTGCAATGGTGATATATTAGGCATGTATTGTACATATAACCCTTCCTATTGAATCCTTTTTTTTATGGAATAGGTGGCAAATGAGCAGACGTGTCACCTGATGGTAAGCGATCAGCGCCGCCCATGGCCACCCGCAACACTAGAGGAGTCACAGGTGCGTTGCCGGCCTTTTAAAAAGGAGTATGCTCTTTTCTTGAATCACTCTATCTATTAAAAACACCGCATCAAAATTCGTTGCGTAGTTTTAAAGATTTAAGCATACAAAGGGACATAGGGACAGAGAAAGCGACTTTACTTTACTTTGTCTTATATTATGTAGTGATTTAAACTTATTACACAAACATGGTACAAAGAATGCACGGTTGGTACGGTGGCTAGGCAACAGGCTGCCGTACAACGTGTAGCAGGTTTCATTCCCACACGGAGCAACCCGTTGTGTGATCTACACATAGTTGTTTCGGGTCTGAGTGTCATGTCTATGTGAACTTGTATGTTTGTAAACGCACCCACGACGAAGGAAAAAATCCTAGTGTGGGACAACGTTTTTGTTATTAAGTTTTCCGCATAGCAACACATCTACCAATTCATTTCTTTAACACAAATTATAAGATCCGAAGATTTTATAACACGCAGAGAGCTATTAATAACATATTTTTAGCCAAAAAAATGGAATGAAATATAACTTAAGAATGAGTTGTCAATCATTCAATCTGCGCCCGACTTCCTTAACTGCGGTTTACCTCTTACTTGACATGAATGGAAACATAAAAAATTAAAAAGTAAATCTTGATAAAATAACATTCACTTTATATTAGACACAATGACATCGGCTCGTCTGTGTAACGCAGATTTTTGCGTTTACGTTTTGTCTTTGATGTGTTTGGTAGGTGAATGGGGATGGTAACTTTTACTAGTCAAGTCTGGTAGGAAAATGGTAAAACCTCCTTATACTTGACAGTTTTTTAATTAATTAACAATGTTTTATAGAATAACTAATTATAATTTGATTATAAAAGAAAGACAGGTTGATTACTCCCTACCTTGAGGTTAAACGAGTTTAGTACATTTTTAATTATTATTTTTATGATAAGTCTTTTCATTGTTTTTTCATTATTGATTTTGCTAACAGCCATTGGTTTTAAGGTGAGACAAAGGTCAGTAAAAATTTCAAAAATAAATGAAAATATAAGTTTGTAATAGAGATGATGACGGGGTATCAAAATTAAAAATCTATTTAGTTCATCAGTTAGGTAATGAAAAAATAGGTATTAGACACATGTTTTTTGTCATATAAGATAACAATACTTGGATAAAACTAATCAAAGTTTAGGAGTGGAAGCAAATACGTCATTTCTACGTATAAAACGTAACTAGAAGTGACTTAATTTGAAATCAATATATATTATCTTAGAAAGTATTTGTTTCCGTAAGAAAACAAGAAATACGTTTCTAATGTTTTAAAATAATCTACCAGACGGACATTAAAATACAAATTAGTCATCTACCTTATTATATCACAATATAGCAAAAAATGTGTTAATCTAGTCGATGTATATATAATTAATTATTATTTTAGTTTGAAGAAACATTTCATTATAATTAGATTAGATAGATACATTCACCTCATATAGCTATGTACGATGACGTATTCAAATTGACTAGACGGTTTTAAGTGTGCTTTTCCACCAGAGATGTGTTATGCTACGTTGCTGTGGATGCGTTTGGCTTCTACCAATCTTATTCATTGGTACATATAGCTTAGCACTGGTGGAAACGGACTCAGCTATGCTATGTTGTTTTATATGGAAGGATGTGTGCTACGAATGGGCGCTATGGATGGTTTCCCTACTATCGACACATCGCATACTCGAGCTGCGCATCTCCCTCGCACATCTACTTTGCGGCGGAACATCTTCATAGCACATCTTACTCTTACAGCTACAAAGCTTAGTATCAATGTTAACGGTCACATAGTTTCACAGCTTAGCCATTACATCTCCACAGCATAGCTACACAGCACATCTCTGGTGGAAAAGCACTCTATCGCGGGTTTTTACGCTACATTTTTTTTCTTTTCTTTCCTAACCTCAGTTAATTAATCTAGTCAGGTGCTATCTTACTTAACTGCAGTAAAAAATAGCAGTTAGTCTAAATAGTTTAACTTCTTTCGGAAGTAATAATCGCTTTCTAGATACAAAACAAATACTTAAAGGTAACTATTTTTATAACCTACGCTATTGAACTTGTCTGATTGACAGCCTCGTTGGTCGAGTGGTTATAAGTGCGACTGCCAGGCAACGGGTTGGTTTGCCGAGTCGGCGAAAGTATTATTGAGATTTTTTCGGTTTTTCGAAAATCTCTCAGTAGTAGCACAGAGTCTGGAATGGTGTCCGGTATATAGCAATAAGTTCACCCCTTATTACATGGGACTTACAACACAAAATAGTGAAAAGTGGATGTACATTGTATAGTGGCCTTACGTGCCGAAATCTGCACCTCTGCCTACCCCCTTTTTTTGAGGGGAGAAAATCATCCAATGACTTCTCCCGCCTTGGGTGAGGCGGGAGAAGTCCCGTTCCTTCTCCTGATTTGAGCCGGAGCTCCGGTAACATGTTACGTTGTCCGCAGTTCCGGATCGGGTATAAGCCCTACTGAACCCCATCTGTACCTCTACCTACCCCTTCGGATTAGTTCTACAGTAGTATTCAGTAAAATTCTGACACTCCCCCACGCCTCATCCAAGGCGGGAGTAATCGTTGGATGATTTTACCACCTCAAAAAAAAAACTCCTTTTAGAAAAAGCTCCGAATATTATTGTTTTAGTTAAATAATACCTTAGTGAGGATAAAAGGCAAAATTGTCATCAATTAATAGCATTATTCAATTTACTGTAGCGAGTCAGCGAGTGGCCTAGATGCTAGTCCATGCGTAGCGGACGCACTGAGCTAGTCTAGAGCTGCCATTTGAATAACATTTATAAAATATTTCTTTTTATTTTTTTTGATAAAAATAATGATTTTTATTACAGCATAGACAGAGCAGAAAATTATGATTTTAAATTCTCTTTTAAATAAGCGGATTATTTTCATGTCTGCATTCTGTCGCCCGTGAGAGTCAAATACTGGACTTTAAGCCTCTTGTACATAGGTAAGAGGTTGTCATAATGTAAATGCTAATGCTGGGGCCACACTAATAAAATATGCCATTGATTTTGAAAACAAATGAACGATTGTGAACTTTAAATGTTCGTACAAACATCAATTACATATAATCAAATGGCATATTCCATTAGTGTGGCCCCAGCATTAGAGAGCGGGTTGAAGTACACTAAAGGGTACTTTTCGACTAGAGATGTGCTATGTATCTAAGCTACAAATATGTAATATTTAAGCTATGAAACTATGTGCCCGTTTCCTCTGATACTAAGCTATAGTAAGATGTGCTGTGAAGATGCGCCGCCGAAAAGCAGCCTGAATAAATCCTTAGTGCATCAGCTACCTGCCATAAAAATCAGGTCCAGCCATTTCAGAGATTAACCAGCACAAACAAACAGACCGACATATTTATATTTAAAAATAATAATATTTTGTGTATTGTTAAGTAGGTATAAAACTGTCCGAACTAGCAAATAGAATCCAATTATCTATTCCGAGTCTATAAGCAATCGCACCAATGACGTTACACCAATTTCAAAATTCTCATTATCGACAAATCAACACCCACGGAAGCAATTTGACCGTTACACATTTTTTTAAAACACGAAATTTAAAAATAACATTCATTAATTTGAATATCTAATTTTAGAATGCGAGGCGATGCGTACTTGTTTTTGCTTTAGTTTTTTTTTTTTGTTTTGTGAATGTCCATTATACAGCTTAGTCTGCTTATGACTGGTGTTATATAAAGAGTAAAAGTCGTTTACTGGTCAATATAACATCTGGTGCACATAATGTTATAATTTATAACTTAATATTAAGCTTTTTATTCGCCGAGGGAGTAAGCAGAGGTGTAGGTTGTTATGTAAACTTAAAATGCAACACCATTTCAATTTCGCAAAAATGTAATTACAGACGCCATTACTGTTTCCGAAAATAATAATTACTGTTTCATACGTTTTATGGTTGACGAGGATTTAAATGTAGACTTACGACTTGATAGACTATCTTGTATAAGCCTTCTATGGTTTAACCTTTCGTCTACTAGTTTTTTTTTTTTCTATTGAATAAGCCGGTAAACGAGCAGACGTATCCCCTGATGGTAAGCAATCGCCACCGGCCATGGACATTTGAAACACCAGAGGCGTTACAAGTGCGTTGCCTTTTGGGGGTTTTATTTAAGGGTTGTTGGGGAGTCGGGCATTGGGAAGATAGGGAATGAAGATAATTGGGTCCCCAGTAACCTCACTCACACGACGAAACAACGCAAGCGTTGTATCACGTCGGTTTTCTGTGAGGCCGTGGTATCACTCCGGTCGAGCCGGCCCATTCGTACCGAAGCATGGCTCTGTCACACTTTATGGTATATGAAATACAATAGAAAAATACTGTGTCTCGCTTAGCTCTACACTCCAGTATAAGACGCGATAAACAGTTAATAGAAAAAGCCCGGTTACATCACAGATTGTTAAACTAAGTTTAATACCTAAACTGCCGCTTAAGTTGCCGGTGACAGTATTAGCGTAGGATTAACCTACAAAAGGTTTTTTGTTGCTAGTCAAAAACTTACAATTGAATTGCTAACTGACCATCACAACAATGGGTAGCGTAACTAAACTATGATTAATTGTACGAATTGTACAATGGAATTAGAAGTAAAAACGTAATAGATGGCTAATTTATTCTATTATTGGGCTTAAAATTAAGCCCGATGTTGTACGGTGCACCACATATTACATGGTACTCTTAACATAGGTAACTACTGAACTGAAAATAATGTACATATTACGTTGTATGTCAGCTGTTTCGCCTAGTAGTTTGGGAAATTAAAGGCGAACCGTAACAATTATGTTTGAACATTTTTTTTACATTTAATGGGTCGTTTGGCCGCTATCTCACCTGATGGTAAGTGATGATGCGGCCTAAGGTGGAACATATCTGCCCATAAGCAACCTATTCACTCAGGCTTTGAAGACACCCAGGTTATACCCATCAGGAAACACAGACTCCGGCAAGGAGTTCCACTCCCTAGCAGTTCGCACGAGGAAGCTCATAAAAATATCCACCATGAAGCGGTGACGCCTCGCCGATTGTCTTGTGGTTCGATGATGGAAAGGAATGAAAAAGGATTAACCCTTGAATCATGAATAAATCTGAATCACGTAAATCAAAATTAAGTCATGAATTAGGTTATACTAGATCTTTGGTACCTATGCAAGTAAATCACTATTCCATTCCATTCAACCAAGAAATTCGAAGACAAAAACAAACTCTAGTGTAATCAGCGACGGACGCAGATATGAAATCTATTTCTTGTGCTCTAAATCTCTCGTTAAATCTACGAAGATTTATTGTTTCCTAACTTCAGTTAAGATAATGGTGGAACCGGGCTGTGTGTCTAGATTTTGTTCGAAGATTTGCAACTGTAAAATAAATAGGAACTGTAAAATATCTTTGAATAAATATTTTTCTTCATATCATATTAATTTCAATTCCATGACAAACCACTAATGGACCTGTTCTACATCCAAGAATTGAATGTTATGTTTTATTCGCTAATCTTCTACATCAAAGAATTTATCGCAATTCTTATGCGCTAATTTCCGGAACTATTTAATTTTGTCAGAATTGAGTATGTTTTTTTTTGTCGAATAGTTCAGTTTTAGAGTAAAGGATTCTAACGTTACAACGGTTTATTTCCAGACAAGTTCGGTTTGACGGTCAATATGAGGAGGTTTTCGAGATTTCAGGAGATTTAAGCTGCGGGAGCCGCCGAGTCAACACCTCCTGAGGATGCTCCGTGGAGGAGCGAAACATATGTCGAGTGGTATATTGCATGTTATGTGTGTGTTTTTATGATGCACCTCTGCTGCATGAGCAAATAATTGCGGGCGGGAGGGCGGTGCTACACACAGCATGTTAAAAAATACATGTATAAGCGGAATTAAAACTAAAAATCTATTTTATCTTTAGTATAAATTTCAGTTGTAAAGCTACAGAGCGCCACCCACTAAGATCCTTAAATACCTACTTCGTTATCTTCCATGTCCATCACACTCGCAACTTATCATACAACTACTCAAATATCACAGATTGATATCTATGTAAGTGTCACATTAACTCGACATGTCTATCCGTCCAATCATCGGTCGGATATATTGAATTCATATGTTAAATGACCGACATTCACATTATGTAACACATTACAAAGATATGATTTTGATTAATTAATTTTTAAGAAGGCTTACTTACTTATTGGTGGTAAATATTTTTGGTTTTGGTACGTATCCAATGGATAACAACTGGATTTTAGACTGTCTTGTCCATAATTAATCTTTTTATCTGACAGTAAGCTTTTGCTTATCTTATAAATCAGTTGTAATTTTAAGTGTGGGAGAGCTATGCTTCGGCACGAATGGGCCGGCTCGACCGGAGTGATACCACGACCTCACAGAAAACCGACGTAAAACAATGCTTGCGTTGTGTTTCGTTGGGTGAGTTGAGTAGAAGTTATCGAACACCCAATTACTCCCCATCCCAATCGAAAATCCCAAAAACCGGCAACGCACTTGTACCTAAGTTGTAACGCCTCTGTTGTTTCGGACTTCCATGGGCGGCGGCGATTGCTTACCATCAGGTAATCAGTCAATCCGTTCATCGGCTTATACTTACAATTAAAAAAAACCCTTTGATATCTGCAACCAATCAATTATTGAGACGAGTTTTAGAACAGATAATGTTTTTTTTTAATTATTTTATCTTATGATAGTGGTTATGTCTTTAAAAACAAGTACTGGGTAAGTTATCGATAAGTACCAAGTCGTGATTAATCGATTACTACCCGCAGCGAGTCTTGCAAGCGCCGGATAAATTGATTTGTTTCAAATTACTTACTTAGTTCTTGTTAAATAGCGTAGCTTTGTTTTATTTATTTTTTTCTATAGAACAATATTGAATAGTTTTAGTAGTAAACGAGGGATTACCAATAGGAGGATATTTATTATAAAAAAAAAACGGTAGGTAATCAAAGTAAGTCTTTAGGTACGATAATAAGCTTATACTTCGTTCATAATAATATAACGAATAACTTAACGGTACAGGGCTTAAAACAGGTTCATGTATGTACTAGTAGTGTGTAATGCTTCTCTGTATGTACATTGTGCAATAAATAGATAAATAAAAGGTTTTATTAAATGGTAGAAGCGGTAGGTAATAAGTACCTATAGAAAATAACCCTCCTTCTGGCGCAGTCGGGTAAAAATAATCGTATTTATAAAACAAACGTTTTTGTAGATAACGCCATCTATGAATATTTGCTGAAATCATCATGAGGCAAACCACTGCAGTTGCTTAGAGCCAACTGTACTATGTAAGTTCAGAAAAGAATTGATAGATGGCGTAGTAAGTTAATGTGATAAACTTTATTTTGATTGGATTTAGAATGGATTTGGAAAATATTGTCTAAATTTACCTTTTAACATTTTATAAAACTCCTACATATTATATTTTGATATTGAACCTAATGTTTGTATAAAGCACACCATTAGGAAGTATTTCTTAGTTGAAATGGCTTCTGAATAGTTCTACAATTTTTAGATAGATGGCAGTAACTTAAGGATTTTTATTTGTTTAGTGAAAGTAAAACTTCGGTGCAAATTAATTAACATTATATATTGTTTTGCATGTTTTATATATTATGGAGTCCCATGTTTTAATAACTTTATTCTGATTAACTGACTTCAAAAAAGGTGTTTGACCAGAATGTATGTAACTAGGTACTTACGTTTAAAATAAAAATATTAATAAACATTACATTGGTTAATTTAACAAAAAAAGTTTTTGGATATGTAGATACATTCCAAATAAACCTTTTTAATTACCGCACTTATTTATTAGGTATGCTACCTACTTTTTGTGAATATTTGTTTTGGAAAGTTCAAGAGTACAATACATATGTACGTCCCTTACTTTGCATGGAGTTATCTGCAACTTCTTGACTGGCAGTCGAACTTAGTGAGCGGGTTCACATACCCTGATGAAACTGAACAAGAGCAAAGATAAAACTAAAATAATAACATTTAAGTACCATATTACGAGTAGTTTCAACAACACCCTTTATACATAGTTCATAAAAACCATACTAAAACTGCAACATTCGAAAACTGCAACAAAAACAAACGTAGTTCCAACAGAATGCCAGTAATTATCAAAGTTTCGCTGTTTACCGAGTTCCGCCGAGTACCTCCGAGTATTTCCGAGTTTTCCCGAGTTTTACCGAGTGGCGCCGACCGTCGACGACGGTTGAATAATTAAATAAGTTGTAAAGTTTCGAGTGTGTGTAGATGAGTGCGTACCTCCAGGGATTGAAAGGTTTGGGTTTAAAGATAACAGGGTAGAAAGCTTTAGGAGTTGTGGTTTGAGAAACCTAATTTAGAACCACTGGATTTAAAGGTACTTAATACTTTTGGGTTATATTTTGTAAAGTTGATTTTGGCTTTTGTTGTGTAAGTACCTAATAGTTATTTTTGGATAGAATTTTTAATTATTATAGTTAGATACCTGTAGCAATGCCTTTCCTACGTAGTTTATGTTTTTTGCTATCTAATATTTAAGTGTGGGAGAGCCATGCTTCGGCGCGAATGGGCCGGCTCGACAGGAGTGCCTCACAGAAAACCGACGTGCAACAACGCTTTCGTTGTGTTTTGTTGTGTAAATGAGGTTACTGGAAGCCCAATTACCACTCTTCCCAATCTTCCCAATCCACAATTCCCTGACAACTTCTAAATTCCTAACACCCAAAAGACGGCATACTGGTGTTTCGGGTGTCCGTGGGCGGCGATTGTTTACCAGCAGGTAATCCATCTGCTAGTTTACCGGCCGATACCATAAAAACGTAGTTTTGATATGTTTTGTATTGTATACCTTACCCGTAAATAGAAACAATAATTTCATTTAAATTACTGATTTTATTCAAAAAAAAGTTTGGCACTTTTAATTTGCAAAATAATACATGCTTTGGTAAGTAAATGCGATAACTTACAATACAATAACGAATTTATAACAAAGAAAAATGTATAACTTATGGTACTATGTACTTCACAGCCAATTTTAAACGTATCCTTCAATGGACTTTATGACTTATCCATCATGTTATAAGACAGTCTTTTCAACTAAACTCTTAAAAATCGTGCTCAATGGCGGCATGAGCACCCAATTCAGGCTTGTTATGTCCGAACTGCTTCTGGAAGTTTCCACCAGTCACTAGTCTTGTGTTCTTGTCCAATTTCCAAACACCATCACCAGTGAGGGACATCTGAAATTAAGCGATAAAGTCAATTAAGTAAAATGCCCTTTTTAATGGGAGAAAATCATCCTATGGCTTCTCCCGTCTTGGGTGAAGGTGAAAGGGAGTGTCAGACTCTTACTGACTAAAAATCACCCCATTTCTAATTATGCTTTTTGAGTCGTAGGTTGTCCGCAGCTCCGGTTCAGACATCGGCCCTACTGGCCCCTTCTGAGGTAAAATGCCTAGATTTCCAATAAAGGCCATCACTCAACGGCCGTTAAAGTCTCGGTACTTATATTTGTATCCCTCTTCACCTTCATCAACATACATCACATTGTCAGCCTATATGTGGCTGCTGCTGACCAATGGCCTCTTCTTGCATGGAGATGGTTTGATCATTTAATCCACCACGCTTGCTCAATGCGGGTTGGCGACTTCAAACTTGTAATTAGAAATTATAAACCCAGGTTCCTTCACTATTTGTCTGTAGTGTCTAAATAATCTTAGAAAGCACATAAATAACTCTGAAGAAGTCACATTGGTACTCGTCCTTAGTAGGTTTCGAACCAGTGAGTTGATTAAGAGTGCTGCTCGGGCCACCACGACATTGTCACCTTATCATTACAATAGAAAGAACTAAAGAAAATACCAAAGCAACTTACACCACTGCCTCTGCCGATTTCCTTGTGGACATCCAGGGTAGCTCTGGCGTTATTGTTGTTCCAGTTCAGCTTGCCTCCAAGGATACTGCTGTCTCCAGCTGGGCCGAGGACTCGGGAGCCATATGCCTGACCTTCGAGACGACCACGGTGGTCGTTGAATATGTCCTGCTTGTAACCACCTCGGCCCTGAAGGAGAAAATAGAGAATAAGTTACATTGAAATATATTTTCCTACAATTTTATGAATGGGACGATAAAAATAATAATGTTGAAAGCTCATATAAATGCTCTCGTGTGTACTTAAAAAGAAACCCCTTTTTTGAGCGGGAAAATCATCCAAAGACTTCTCTTGCCTCGTGTGATGTTAAGAGGAATGTCAGACTTTTATTGAACAATAACCGCCCCGTTAATACTCCTTGCTTTGATCTGGAGCCCCGGAAGCCTGCTAATTCTTTCTAGCTCCGGTAAACCAAACCACTAATGTACAATTGTTGGGTAGTAACACTGCTAGGCAGGTTCAACTCATTTGGTTAGAGGATCCTCGGTTCCCTATATTCAGTAGCAAATAAAATACACGAAATAAACAAGAAATAGACTAAGCGGAATTGGGGCTTTTATCCCCTATATTATTATAACAAAATACTTACGAAAAGACCAGAATCAGAACTGCCAAGAGTTCCAAAGACCTTTCCCCTGCCAGCGTTGCGTTCAAAGTTGTAGAACCTGGTCTCATCATTGGTTGGAAGCCTGTTCACTTGAGCACAAACACAGGCTAGGATAGCAGCGAGACACAGAAGAATTGGGGACTGCATGGTGATCTGGAGAAGAGAGAAAAAAGGTTGAATTAAGTGACAATGGTTTAAAGAAAAGAACGGAATCATTTCAACAGTTGTTTAAAAGCAGCATTTTTATGGTCGAATTCAATAATTTAATAAGAAATGCCGGTGCGAATGAACCAACCAATCAGAGCACGGAACTCGCTTTTTCTATTAAGTATAGGCGCTATTTTTAAGAGTGAATGAGTGTTGAATCACAAAAAAATATAGTAATACAGTTCGTGAACTTAACAAGAACATTTAGAAGTGACGTCACGCGATATTTTAAATCGATATACCTACAAGTTCTTCGAAAGTATTTATTTCCCTAAGAAAATAAAAAATATGAGTCGAATCTTTTTAAATATGAGAATATGTTTTTTGAATATAAGACTAACATTAAAATTAGAATTAGTCATCTAGCCGATTAAGGAGTGGTGACTAAGAAAAGATTGGGAATCATTAATCTATCCAAACTCAAAAAGAAACATATTACTATGATACCTCAAATACTTCTTCACAGCTCAAAACACACTAGCAGACTATGCTACTTCTGACACAACCTCCATATTTTATAGAACATCTCAGTAACTCGAGGTGAATTCCCGAAGGTGGTGAGGAAAGGGGACTTCCTCACAAACTTGTGTTTCGTTAACCGAGAGATTAAATAACGGGTACAGGATAATTGGTGTTATAAATTATATTGAACGAGTTTGTTGATAGATTGTATAAAATGCGCATCGTGGATTAAATAAGTTTATACGTGCTTTTGTTTAAAAAAAAAACAATTCGTCGGCAACTTGTTTTTATGTCTGTTCACTGAAATTGCTGACGAATCGTTAACCTCCTCCACTACTTAAAAAACAGCAAAAAATAACTATTATTAGTCTCAATAATAGTTAGCTCATATTGTAAGTAATATGTTACTCACCTTTTTTGATAACGGGAGGAAACCTTCAAAAGGCGCCTAGCTTTCTGGGGATAAAAGACTAGGGAGTGTGGGATTTTTACCTCACTAAAACCTCCCCGGTGGCCACCCTCAACACCTGTAAGGGGCACCGGGTCCTCTTAATAGACCTGCTCCGGAGCCCCATGGTGCAACGCCTGTTACGGCACATCCCTAGGGAGACGTGTGTCTCCCATGAGCCTTGCTGTGCAAGTTACACGGCAGCACGTGACCACTGTGCCGCCGTCTTCCCTGGGGTCACTGGGTGGGCGCCTAGAGTCCCCACTCTATGCGCCCGTGGCCCCAAAGGACCGCTTGCAGTTGATGCAAGCAATATGTTGCTCATCTACTGATAAATTAGAAGTCAGTGACACAAGTCCCTAACAAAATAGTGCCCCAGAAAGTTTCATAAAAAATAAGTCAAAGTATTTAAAACACAAAAAAGTATCAAAACTTTCTCTTCAACAATTTCAATAGGAATCCCCTTTTCCTAACAGAGACGTCATCTCATTCAGATTTGAGTCTTATCACAAGGCACTAAGGTCATAAACCCCGGCTATCATAATCTCAGCTGATTGTATTGTACCAACAAAAGTAAAACAGTTAGACGAGTAATTACTACCGAGGTCAAATGAGGTCATCTGTTTGATATGTGGGGATTAACTTTTATGCATAACATACTGCCTCGTTGGTCGAGTGTTCGTAAGTGCGACTGCCGGACAAGGGGTCTCGGTTTCGATTCCCGGGTCGGGCAAAGATTTACTGGGCTTTTTTCGGTTTTTCGAAAATTTCTTAGAATCTGTCTGGAATTGGGGCCAGGTATGTGGCAATAGACTCACGCCTTATTAAACGGGACTTATAACACAAATGGTGAAAAGTAGGTATACATTGTATAGCGGCATTACGTGCCGTAATGTGCCTATCCCTACGGGGATAAAAGGCGTAACGTTGCGTCTATATAGATTTATTAAGCTGTTTACAATTTTGTAACCATTAAGTTATTTTTTTTTATAAGACCTAGACACAATTTACATACAATTTATAATTAAATGGGAATGTTTGTGAGATTGTATGTAAGTTCAATAATCTAATATTAATTAGTAAGATAAATAAATACACAAGAAACCACGTAGACAGACAGACAAGTAAATAATATTTTCCTGAATACTAAAAACATAATACGACCACTAGTAAGGCCACGGTCACGGTCAAAATGATAACAAGGGGATTCACTTCTTAAAAGACAACCGCACTACTGTCCATTTTAAATAGACCTCCTCCTGTTTCGTATCTCTATATAATGCAGGGCCATGATATACTAGACGATTGGACCAGTGTCCATTTTAAATAGACCTCGCTCTGTTTCACATCTCTATATAAAGCAGGGCCAAGTTATACTGGTGAGGCAGTGACACATCTGAATTTGTAAACAACAATTGCACGTTATACTTAAAGTATGTATATGTAGACCTCTCACTACATAGTAAATTAATACTATTCACAGTCATGTTATAGTGGTAACTTTAGTTAGTAATGCGTTTTCATAAATACCTACATTTCGTTTTGACAAAATGACTAACGATAACAGACTGTTCAAATAACTTTTACGGGGACTTTTTTTTTCTTATGTTTGCATGATTCATTTTCTTTGTAGTATAAATATTTAACTTTCGCATTAGTCGTTCGTGTACTTTGTCAAAGATACAGTAAATATTGCAGTCTTAAGTAAATGACAAAATTAAAGGACTTGCGGACAAAGTAACAGGTTACCGGGGCTCCGGCTCGAAAAGTAGGAACGGGGTGGTTTTTAGTCATTAAGAGTTTGATAGTCCCTCTCGCCACGCCCAAGGCGGGGAGAGAAGACATTAAATGATTTATTCTCCACATAGAAAAAAAAAAGTCAAAACTGCTGCTGCCTGGACTCCATGGAGCTATTTCTGAAACAGCACAGTTTTCCCACATACATATGTCGAAGTCTTTTCCTTTTTTAATTCAGGACCATATATTTAAAAAAATACATACCTAAGTTACCAATATGGACTGGGTGCTATTTTACCACCATTGTGGTCGTAACAAAAAAAATTACGTGTAAAATTCAATTACAAGGTTTAATGCCAATTACTTTCCATGTTGGTCAACAATTGCTTATAAGTTTTTCTAATACATAGTAATACATAATGGACAATAGCCGCGAAATCTTATTGTGTTTCGCCGTGTCTCAGAAAGCACGTAGAGTCGTTTGTCACAAGACTGTAAAGGTGTTTGCTAGTAGTATTTGCTCGTATACTGGTGCACTGTGATATTACTTGCATAGTTGCATAGTAAACTAAGTTCATAATCAAAATAAATTGGAACAAATGCAATATGAACCAACGAAACAACATAACCAAGAATTGTATTGTGAACCTTATTGAAAAAGAGTAACCTATGGAGTTTCTTGCTCGTTCTTCTCCATTGGAATCTACACTTTGGAACGAGCAAATAGCTTCACTAGAGGACTGACCGACAGACAGACAATTTGTTATTTTTTTAAATATTGTAATATTTGCCTTCAATAAGTGCCTTCCCGGTCTATTTGAAATAATTAATTTTGACTTTGACTGGAAAATATCAAGAAGCTTACGTTTATAAATTTCCAAGATGATAACAAATATGTGGTTTAAATTAAGTAATAAGAGATTCCCCATTCGGTATGTCTAAAAACCAACTATTAAGAGAAGAACAGCAACAATTTTTTGACCTAATTGGGATCTATTCGCTTATCGCTATCTATCAAACGTCGGGATTATGGGATGACCCCTCTTAAAAAATCTCTTTTCCGCATTGCACATCCGATACTGGATAGTGGTGATGGTGTTTATACGACAGGACTTAAGAATACTAAGGACGATTTTGGCTTACCACAAAATGTCAATTTCATTCCCACAAAAGCTTACTTTTTACAACTATATAAGTTGAAAAATATACCCAAAATACAAGCGTATCGATATCAAAACAGAGCGAACATTAGACAGGTACATTATATGCCAGTACATACTGTATCTAGCAGTAAATTTGGGCGTTCGCCAAATGCAATGCTCATCCATTATGTTGACTCGGCGCTGCACGGGAAGCGGCGCGGTTACATTGTGGCACGATACGATATTTTGCTTAACCTAATTTCTTAAAGGGATAAAATTGAGGTTATAATAGTCATGAGCAGTGGAAATGATGGGTGGCAGGTAACAAACCATAGTCGAAACGCAAAAAACCACATAATAACTTTGAGAATGACAGATTAAACTGCCAATCGCCTAATAGTTTAAAACCTAGACTACGTTAAATGATGGAGTCAAGGTCTTGATATTAGTGCGGATATACGGATGGCGAGCAAGAAGTGACCAGAACCAAACCCGTACAAACGGCATCAACTCAAAGAGCCATCAGACCACCACAGATGGGGCCCAGTAGGGTTGTACCCCAGAGCTGCGGACTACGTAGCGGGTTTACAGGGGCTCCAGCTCGAAAAGCAGGAATAGGAACGGGGCGATTTTTAGTCAGGAAGAGTCAGACACTCGCTCTCATCTCCCGCAAGGAGAGAAGTAATTGGATGATTTTCCACCTCATAAAAAAAGGTCTTGACATAGAAGATGCACTGCCTTATAATATGACGTTGGTTGGTTTGAGGTTGGTTCAAGTTGGTTTGGCCAGTCTGAAGGCCGAACGAACTCTCATGTATTCGGTTGGTTTTCATTGAACGTACAGCAACCTTCTTCACAAACAAATCATCCACCACTCTACAAAGTATATCCCACAAGGGTACAATGGACACATCCCACCCAACATGTAGAGTAAATACAGCTCTCTGGAGTGTGCTCTGTGATTGAAGCATGTTACATGTCCGGCCCGGGTCCATTTCACAAAATGCATGGATTTGGGTTACATACCCGTACTAGTATCGATCGAGTATCATTCCTAATTATCTTCTGGCGTTATTTGGTGGTGTTCTGGGTGTGGTTTAGAACCTGAATAGGGTTGAAAGTAGTGTTGTCTGAAAATGTTTGATAGATATTCCTCAGTTTGTTTTGTATCAGTCAAAAATGTATGGTACTTATTTAATAGTGGAGGTCTTTTAGCTGATGATGATGTTAATGATGTCACATTATTGTTAAAAGTATCTTCATTTGACTTTTTTATAGTATAAGACGGTAAACGAGCAGACAGATCAACTGATGATAAGGAATCGCTGCCGCCCATGGACACTTGACATTACAACCCAGCAAACATTTTTGTCATATAATCAAACATTTATATAACTTTGAGTCGTATTAAAGTTATTTTACAGTAGTTTTTATAACTCTTCGTCGTGTACTGGTACCTTATCTGACCGAATAGTCATATACATTTTTGGTCGTATTATAATGTCATATAGACGTTATTACGACTTTTTTATACAATCATCGTATAATAGTGTCTACGACGACATCTTTATAACTTACATACACAACTGTTTCGTCGTGTAAACGTTTTCGTAGTATAAACGTCGTAATACTGACAATTTTGTCATATAATTACCTTTTACACGACTGCTATACGGACAATTGTTGTTTAAACGTAGTATTAGTAACCATCACATATAAGTCGAATATTAGTCTTAAGAACGACCTCTATACGTCCTAAAGTATCACAAACATGATAATACGACTGCTATATAATAAATAGTCATGTTAAAGGTTTATAATCACCTTGTATACCACTTCCACCATTTTTAAATCAAATTTATAATATTTATTTACAATGAACTCGCAGCTTATTTGTCGGGAAGTTATATAGTAGTCATATAACGCAGTCACATAGTAAATTATTCATAAAAATATGTGATAACATTAAAATTTTGAAGGCGCATTAAAAATTTGTTAAAAATTAACTTCACATTAATCAGTAAACTTGATTGCCCAATGGTTTACAACTGATGGAATGGTTTTATCACCTCAAATAACAAGAAAAAAAAACAAAATAAATACCGCTGTCAAAAACACTACTCCATTAAAATAATATTTTATAATATTCGTTCTTAATATAATCTTTAAAGGACCATTACATACCGATTACATCATATAAAAATCATATTTGTGACATTAAATCGAATACACGTCGCACCAGCTACCACTACACGACATGTAGTCAAATCGCCGACGCGTATATGACTACTATGCGACTAATTAGGTGTTTATATGACTGTTATACGAAACTCTTAGCGCCTTAAGTTATATAAAATGGGCCCAAATGCCGTCGAGTAAACGTCCTTATGACGTTTATACGACTAGACTAAATAACATTAAGTTGTTACCAAAACGTCTACTCGACGTCTTAAATGTTTGTTGGGAAGTGCGTTGTCGGCCTTTTGGGGGTTAGGAATATAAGGGTTGTTGGGGAATCTGGGATTGGGAAGATTAGGAACGAGGGTAAATTGGGTCTCCGGTAACCTCATTTACACAACGCAAGTGTTGTTTCACGTCGGTAAAGATTTTGACTTAGAATTTTAACACTTTAATTTTAAGTTCAAAAGTGTAAGAGACTAATTTTAGGCGTTTTGCTTGTACGACCAGATATATGCATGAATATGGTGGAAGCTAGAGTAATATGTTTTGGTTCGCAGCAAGTAATATAAGTAGCACTATATAGTTTCAATAATTGGACAAAGGCAAACGTCTATGCATGTTGTGAACATGGTCATGTAAGCATGAATCTTTGTATCACACATAGCTGTAAAGGAAACCAAATATCCAAAATAATATAAAAATACGCTGGAATACGCTCTTTTCTTGAAGGTTTGGTTTCTAATATCTTTATAGTTTACTGTATTTTGTGATCCTACTAATATGAGGTAAAAAGGTTACATGTGTATGTGAACGACTATATAGAATTTTGATGTTCTTTTACATAAAAACTTATGAACAAAATGTGGTGGTACTCATATAGTTTACTAGCTTCTGCCAGCGGCTTCGCCCGCGTTTCGTGAGATAAAAAGTTGATAGATCATATCCTATCACACAAGTCAGCTCATACACTTCTATACCAAATTTCATCAAAATCCGTTCAGCAGTTTTAACGTAATTGGCGGACAAACATTAACTCAAACTTTTATACGCACGGGAACACGTAGACACATTATAACCACTGGAGATATAAACAGGAATTATAAGCCCAGGTTTCCTAACAATGTTTTCCTTCACTGTTTGTCATTGGTGTCTAAATAATCTTAGACGAGAAAATACATATACTTTCTTAGATTATTTAGACAGTAAATCGGAAAAAGTCACATTAGTACTTGCCGTTGGTAGGTTTCAAACGCGCACCCTCATGCATGAGAAGCGGGCGTTTTAACACTCCGGGCCACCACTACACAGATAACTAATTCCAATCTCCTATTTAACAAGCAAATCAAATAGGAAGGTACATTATATACCCGTGTTTGTGAAGCGTCATATGGTGAGCGTGGAAGTGGGACATGGTTCCGAGATCTAGTGTTTACCTAGAGAATACTACGCTCTGTGTGTTCGCAACGTTGCGGATTTTAGAGCAGTTGGGTGCCGTATTTAGTTATGTGGGGTTTGCGTTTAATTGCTTTTTTTAACCGATTTAAATAAATATGGAGGTGCCAGGTCGGTTTGGCCTGTGTGTGTATGCCAACCGGCATTGAGCAAGCGTGGTGATTAATGTTCAAATCTTATCCGTGTGAGATGAGGCCTTTGAACAGCAATGGTCAGTTGGCCACTTATATGCTGATGATGAGTGTATGTTTGCGCACGATCATCTTGCGTTTGGCTGAACCGATTTTGATGCGATTTTCAGCACAGTATTTTTCAGACTTTCAGGCTTTAGGGATATTTACCTGACTTAAAAAAACTGAGGTGGTAAAGAAAATTGAAGGCGGTTTCTTTTTAAAAAAGTTTATGTATTAAAGGTACTACCTTTAAAGGATTAAGTTAAAATCTGAGGGTCAAGTACAAGTTTGTTTTACATTTAATGAGCTAACGAGCATTTAGCTCTCTAGCCATCTGGGTTGCTGAAATGTGTCAGACTCTTACTGGCTAAAAACCACCCCGTTCCTATTCCTGCTTTTCGATCCGGAGCCCTGGGAATCACCCCGGAACCCGCAAGATTTTCCGCAGTTTAAGTAGAACAACTAAAATACACTTCGTACCATCCGTATTTATTGTTCTTAATATTTATTGAATTATTTTCGTATTTATTGTTCTTAATAATATTACGTAAGCCAAAATTTACTTAACACCGAGCCCAATTAAGAACAAAAAAATCAATTCACAATCTTCACTCATAAAACAATATTCGCCAACCAATAAAAAACGATAAAGCAAAATAAACTCTAAAAATAGCCACGGAAAGTAGACATTAAAACTGACTGGCGATAAATTTTAAAAGCAATAAGTACGGCCGTTACATTAAATATAATATTTGGAGTAAATTTGGTAGCAATTTGTTATTAAAACACTCTGTTATAAGTGAGAGATCGCTCAGCGTTTAATGGCCTCATTTTCATCTTGTTCCTTATTTATTGTACCAGCGATGCTTTGAAAGATATTTTATTAAATATTTTTCTTTCACTAGAATGCTTGAATGGAATATGAGCCTCTAGAATAACTTGAAACTAGTCGATTTCCTTGTCAAACAAAATATCCCGTTTTAATAAAGTTCTAATGACTTTGTATTTTCAAATTCAGAACGTTACGTGGACGTCATTGTTGGTGGTCGATCATGACTATTATAAGCCCCGGTTGTTGTTCGAAATTAGTCAAGCGGCCACACACAGTTGTTTTAAGGGGGAAAATCATCCAATGACTTCTCCCGCCTTGGACGAAGCGAGATGTAGTGTCAGACTCTTACTGACTAAAAACCACCCCGTTCCTACTCCTGCTTTTTAAGCCGAAGCTTCGGTAAACCTGTTAGGTAGTCCGCAGCTCCGGATCAGGGGCCACAAACATTTACATGAGTAAATCATAGATTGAAATTATTTTGGATTCTTAACTTGTCACGATTTTGTGGGGACAGCAACAAAAGACAAAAAAAAAGATTAAATGTAAAACTCAGTTACTAATTCACGAAACCTCTCTCTCCTTTTCTCTCCCTCTCTTGCTATCTCCCTTCAAAATATTATCAGCGTATATGTAAGTACATATTAAGAAAATTCTTAAAAAGATAAACATTTAAAATATTCTAATGAAAGGTTTTATCATAAACGTTCGCCATTAGAGCTTATTTCGCCGGCGAAATATTAAAACTGAATAACTCTCATAAAGTAGACTTTGTTTACGGGTTGGTTTCACTGCTGGCGACTTTTTTTTGCGACTCAAAATGAATTGCGTCATGCCGCAGTTTTATGAAGTTCCTGCTCGGTAATATGGTTTAATGAAATTTTTTATACAAGTGCATTGTTGTGGTTTGTGTTTGAGATTCAAGGGGTTTTGTTGGGTTGTTTCTAGTTTAGTTTCATTATGATATTTTGTGTGTTACCTATCGTACCGGGTGCTGAGTTATAGGCAGACTAATTTTCGATTCTAGAACTCTTATTCCTCGCTTACAAAACTATATACGAGTAGATTTTCCTTTCTATGGTGATATTTTGTTTCTCTCCTGATTTCTTTTTAAAGCCTATGAAGACTTTACCACTTACATTAGATTCTACAACATGTACCATTTGTCATCTGCTGCTATCTGTAACTTCCATAACCTGTTGGAGATAATGATGATCGTAACATGTTCATTTGTAATTTTGCTAACAATATTTTTTCTTGTAATCTTCACAACGCAACACAACACACGTAACAACTCTCTCATGCGAACACATAACAATTGAATCTTTACCGTGTCTCTCACTGCCGTACTTAGAGTCATTTAACGGTTACATATTATCTCAGTCCTCAGTAATTATTTTAGGAACAAAATCGTTACTAAAGAATAATTGTCTTTTTTTTTTGACGGGGTACATCATCCAATGGCCGCTCCTGCCTTTCTCTGAAAACGGTAGTAAGACAACAAGTCGTATCATGGAATAAAAAGAATCGCACTAAAGAAACACCACCTTAAACAATTTCAATTTCCAAGCGCGGCGACTGCCTCTCCACGGATACATTAAGCACTTAACTATCACTGTCTGCTTACTCTCTACTTGTGCCGTTTTATTATAGAAAATAGTTTTTTTAATACACTTTTTGTATATTTTTTGTATAATGGATTTTAAATGTGTTGTTCATTCAGGTATAGGAGATAAAAGATTCGTATGAAATCGGAAATAGATATCGATTTTAAACTATAATCTCACACACACACAACGTCACGCCTTTTATCCGCGAAGGGGTAGGCAGAGGTGCACATTAAGGCACGTAATGCCACTGTACAATGTGCACCATTTGTGTTATAAATCCCATGTAATAGGGGCCTATTGCCATATAATCTCACTAATATAATAAATGTGAAATTTTGTTTGTTTGGATGTTTGTCCGTAAATCATGCTGAAACTACTGAAAGGATTTTGATTAAATTTGCTGTACAGACAGGGTATGATCTGACTTGGGTGATAGGATACTTTTTACCACACGGGAACGCGTGCATAATATTATCTGATTATCAAAAGTGTACCTTATTACGTAGCTCTTAGATTCCGAACCATAATTTAAAGTTATATTAAAAACACCTTCATCCTGAAAATTCCTTTTCATAAAAGTACATCGCTTCGCTAAGTCAATTTCAGCGTTCTCAGTTTCAGCCATTTTTCAGCGCTTTTCAATTCAAGTGAAGAAGTCCATTTAGAAGAATGAACTTAGAAAGTCAATACATCTTTCAACGTTTTAAAATTCTATATAAGACGTGAGTTAGTAGGTGAGTGAGTTACTTACTTAGTTTTAGTTCAAAAACTGGAGTGAATTTTCTTAAGTGTAAAATGTACTTTGATGTGAGTTTAAAATAGCTTTTTTTCGGGCTATTAACCCGTTGTCTGTCGGAACGCAGATCTACGCGAGACACAATGTGCTTTCTATTGTGTCTCATATACCGACAGACAAGTGGTTAAGTGCTGTATAAGTCCAAAACTGATATGTATTTACTGTACTTAATATTCTTTATACAGAAGCTGTTGGTAAACCTTTATTAATAAATAAATAAATAAATAGGTAAATTGTGAGGTCGTGGTATCACTCCGGTCGAGCGGCGGAGTGATTTTAAAGACAAGTAACAAATGCCCTTATATTTTTATCCCCCCGTCACATCAAGTGCTTATGAATAATAAAGCCATTTTCTTAATTAAAGAACGAAAATATAGACTCTAATAGTGCTTTTCCACCAGAGACGTGGATGCGTTTGGCTTCCACCAATCATATTCATTGGTTCACATAGCATAGTACTGGTGAAAACAGGAGTCTGTTTCCAAACAAAGTAGCTTAGGAGAGTAACTAAGCTACTTTGTTTACATGGAAAGATATGTGCTATGCATTGCTTCCCTACAATGGATACATGGCATACTCGCATCGCAGTCCGAGCTGCCCATCTTCCTCGCACAGTTACTTTGCGGTGGCACATCTTCAAAACACATCTTACTTCCACAGCTACATAGTTTGGTAACAGTGGAAACGGTCACTTAATTTCTCAGCTAATCTATTACGTTTTCGTACCATAGCTACATAGCACATCTCTGGTGGAAAAACACTCTAATTATCAAGGAAAAAAGCCATTAAAATTAATAAAAATAGAATATTCTAGGAACAATTTACTTAATTTCTATAATGGATCTCTGCGAAATGTCGTTCCTTTTATTACAATTATGCATAATTAATGAAGGAAATTAGAATTATTCATTGGTATAATTATGAGAATATACGATTATGTTTTTGAAAACGTCTCCTAAGTTTAAGAATTACAATTTACGGCATGAAATAAGGTAAAATTTTTTTTATGGTATAAGCCGGTATACGAGCATACGGATCACCTGATGGTAAGCAATCGCCGCCGCCCATGGATACCTGAAACACTAGAGGCGTTACAAGAGCGTTTGCCTTTTTGGGGTTAGGAATTTAAGGATGTTTGGGAAATCGGAGTTGTGAAGGGGAGTAATTGGTATCCGGTTACCTCACTCACACAACGAAATATACAAGCGTTGTTTCACGTCGGTTTTCTATGAGGCCGCGGTATCACTCCTGATCACGGGCCCATTCGTGCCGAAGCATGGCTCTCCCACCACTTGTTTTTTTTTATTTTTCGTAGTGTACATTATTTTCGCATATAATATACCTATTTTCACATAATCTTTTGGATATCGCCATTATTAGGCTTAAATCATGTAATTACTTCACACAAGTTAAGAAAACTAAAATAAAATCTATCTAGATACAATGCGTGAACTTACCTTAGCATGAACATAGTAAATCCCTAAATAAAACCCTCGTCTTTGACTTAAAACAATACTGTAACTTTACGCTGATTGGACTAGAAGACTAGGGTATTATTTACCCATAAAACTGAAGCAATATTTATCGTCTAAAGAGGCAATAAATTGTTTCATAACATTTAATGTTGTATTGCTAACAAAAGATAAAATGTCTTTCTTTATAGCTGTTTTATGGGACATTCTTGATGACATGGGGTAGTGATTGAACGGATAGCATGTTTTTTTGAGGGTGGAAAATCATCCAATGTGTCTTGAATGGGGCAAGAGTGTCAGTCTCTTACTGACTAAAAACCACCCCGTTCCTACTCCTGCTTTGAGCCGAAGCCCCGGTAACCTGTTACGTTGTCCGCAGCTCTGGATCGGGCATCAGCCCAACTGAGCCCGATATGTGGTGGTCTGCACATAGGTCTTCAGCATATACATTCCAAAATGGCCAATTGGAATCGAACCACATTCCAACAGCTAACTCAGAGAATATCATCAAAATAGGAACCTTTATCAGGTTTTTTTTTTAAAACATCATTAATTAAGTTAAGTAGTCAGCAACTCCGGAGGCTTAGTACGACTTTATTTTACGTTTAACGAAATCAAAACTAATCTGCGTTCGGCTCTCTGATTCGCCGGTGCCAATGACTCAACTAATCAGAGCGGCGAACGCAGTCTCGTCTCGATAAACGTAAAGTAAACTTGTACAAAGCCCTCAGCTTTGTATAGGGGAATAACAATCCCGTAACAAACATATTACAATTTATTATGTCAATTATGATAATCTTAAAATAAATAAACGAACATTTTATCCTCTTATTTAACAAATATATCATTATTTACATGCATGTATATGTATGTATGTCTTGTATATATGATGCGTCATTGCAAAAGATTCCCCGGTACGATCGGCTACGGGATTTCACCTCAGATAATAAGATGAGTATAAATAGTCCAGTCTGGATACTTGAATGCACAGTTCCTTACCTTACCTTGTGAGAAGAACTACCTAACTTCTTAAACAAGTAAGTTCTTGTTATATAAAGTAAAATGTAACGAGTGTTAATAAAATTAGTTGGGTCAATATTGCTACATTAGTCTTGAAATTTCGTCTGACTGGACATTGGAAGTTAAAATGTATTGTAATGGATTTTATTTCACTATAAAGTTTAATTTGTTATGCCAACTTATGTTAAAATAGTACCTGTTAAACGTACTAGATGGCGTTGTTGCACGTTTGCTATTTGTGGTAATTTTATTTGTGGGGTGAATAGATGTTAGGACATTTTGCCAACATTTATTCACTCTGTTCCTGTATCTATTTACCCCGTTTTACCATACATAGGTTTCGCGATCTATATGTGTTCCTTGTTTAATTACATTGCTATACCCATAATACCATACAATACGTTTTGTTCTTTAATTACAGATCAAAATGCAGTCCGCTATCCTACTCTGCTTCGCTGCTCTAGTAGCTTGCACCTACGCCAAGGTGTTCATACCACCCGGTTATCTGGAAACCCACCCAGATTTCAACCCGTACTCTAAGTCAGTACGCCGACCAAGGGATCTGACATGGCATCGCAACGCTGGAAGAGGCCAGATCTTTGGTACTTTGGGAAGCACTGATGATTCTGTATTTGTAAGTTTATAATAATATTTATTTTTATTAAAATAAAAACGATGCCCCACATTAGGATTTTCTCCTGTGTCGTGGGTGCGTTTACAAACATATAAGTTCACATACACATCACGCCCAGACCCGGAACAACAATCTGTGGATTACACAAAGAGTTGTTCCGTGCGGGAATCGAACCCGCGACACGTTGCACGGCGGCCAGTTGCCCAGCCACCGCGCCATCAACAGCCTATAAGTGGAGGTATTCCACATTGGGCACCACACATTCAGAAAACTACATCATCTTGAAGTAGCATAGGCTAAATTTTATACCGATATTCATACGTCATCATAGCAGCTACGTCTATAAAGTGGCCACTACTGACCAAAGACCTCTTCTCGCATGGAGAAAGTTCTATCAATAATCACCACGCTTGTTCAATGCGAAGTCAATTTCAAAATAGGGCCAGGTTTCCTCACGATGTGTTCCTTCACCGTTTGTCAGTAGTATCTAATTAATTAATAAATTATTATCTTAGTACATTATAAATCATAACTGGTGATAAGCAAGATTCACCATATTTACACTATGTTTTTATAGAGAAAAAGGCATGATTTCTAGCCTTTTTTTTGAGGGGGGAAAGTCATCCAATGACTTCTCCCGCCTTAGACGAGGCGAGAGGGACTCTTACTGACTAAAAACCACCCCGTTCCTACTTCTGCCCTTTGAACCGGATCCCCCGTAAACCCGCTAGGTAGTCCGCAGCTCCGGATCAAGATTTCTAGCTTAATACTTAATTGTTACTCTTCTCATATATGTATACATTTAAACCCACAGGGCCGAGGTGGCTACAAGCAGGACATCTTCAACGATCACCGTGGCCATCTCCAGGGTCAGGCCTACGGCTCCCGAGTGCTCGGCGCTAACGGAGACAGCAGCAACCTGGGCGGTCAGCTGCACTGGTCCAATGACAACGCCAGAGCTGCCCTGGATGTCCACAAGCAGATTGGGGGTGGAAGTGGTGTAAGCAGAGCTTGTGATGAACATACTTTAACATAGCATGCGTATCCATTACATGTCTTAAGAATGATTGCCAGCTCGAGTGAAATTTTATTGTTTGAAATAATTTATCCACATTTTTTTATTGTAAACGTATAATCTGTTAAATGAGCAAACGGATCGCCTAGTGGTAAGCAATCACCGAAACAAAGGCGTTACGCGTTGCCGGTCTTTTGGGGGTTAGGCATTTAAGGGTTGTTGGGCAATCGGGGATTAGGATGATTGGGAAGGGAGGTAGACATCACCTTTCAAAATGTATCCTAATATAGGTAGGGACTTCTCCCACCTTGGGTGAGGCCAGAAGGAGTGTCAGACTCTAACTGACTAAAAACCAACCCATTCTTACTCCTGATTTACGAGCTGGAGCCCCTGTAACTCGCTAGGCAGTCTGCAGCTCCGGATATTATAAGTACCTATAATGAAGAAATAAATTAAGTTAATGCTATTTTTTTAATTACAGATGTCTCTAAATGGTGATGGAGTATGGAAACTGGATAAGAACACCAGATTCGTCACTGGAGGCAGTCTGCAGAAGCAATTTGGACACCACAGACCTGACGTCCAAGTCCACGGTGCTATTGAACATGACTTCTGAAGTCTCTAGTCATCTTCATATCATTTGTAAATATTGACATCAATTTTGAAACATTTTACACTACATACCTCTTTTGTCATTTAATTCAATAATTTCATATTTTATGTGCCATGTTGTATTACTTCATTATTTTAATTTCATTTGTCAATTTGTAAATTCGATTAAATTGTAAGTACTAATGTAGGCACTGTATGTAAATATTCACCAAAGCTATAAAATAAATCTGTATAAAACAAAAATGACATTGACTTTTTTATGATTTTCTAATCTTTTAAAGTCTCAACACAACTACAACAACACAAGTACAACACAACAACAACTATCAATCCTAAAATTCTCTCTTCAAGTGTTTTATTGCTGAGAAAAGGACTTATTTCACAGTGTCAAGACAGGCTCGTTGTATGAGATATTACTTTGAATTAATAATGTAATTTATATGAACTATCTGTCACATAAGTTTATCAGGCATTTATATGAAAGTGGTAAAACGGGCGCTAATTGATTCATTATAATCTAACAAAAATACTCTAAACAAAAAAACGCCTTCAGCCAACAAGAAAAAACAAAAAAGAAAAAATACCATCCATTATCTAAACACAAAACACAAAAAAAAAGTTCTGAAACGTCAAATTACACAGAAAATGATTAGGAAAGCGGCCGTCAGATGGAGCTGGGATCCTTATTAACGTCACGCGAAACCAATTAGGGCATTATAAAACCAGAAAATTGGGTTTGTTCACACACCACTAACAATTTTCGACAATTGCATTAGCAATCACGTTAGTCAAAAAGCTTATTAGTATTTTGAGTTACGTTTGTTATTGAAGAAGATCGTTTTGTTTGTGTGTTTAGGCTTTTTTTGTGTTAAATTTTTGTTTTCATAAAGAGTAACGAATGGAGTTTCTTGCTCGTTCTTCTCCATTCGAAGCTACACTTTGGAAGGAGCACCTAGCTTCACTGACGAATAAACTGACAGATTATTATTTGTTTCTTTCTCTGTTGACGTTTCAAAAGTACTTAAGTATATGGTTTAATAGGAATAAATGATTTGACTTTAGAAATTTATGAACTGACTTTAACGGAGCAAATGTTTGACCAAATAAATGAATCTTTATCTCTATCTTAAAGGATTACATATAAATGTATAGTTGTATATTTTGTCAGGCTTCAATTTTCCTTTTCCTAAAGAAATATGAACTCTATTTAATGGATGACATGAGTACACTCATGTTTTAAGAGTACTTACAAAGTAATTCCTAAAATGACACTTTAGAAACGTGATAATCGAATTCTCCATCAGTCTGTCCGTCAGTGAAGCTTAAACACTAAAGAGAGTAACATTTACGCAGCACTTTCGATGTAAAGCAGTCGTTCATCATTACCGACAGTCTTTGACAGGTCATTGCAGATCTCCGTGATGGACTATGGAATAAAGAGGTTGTCCGTAATTTCCATGATAGTTAAGGTAGCTGGGAATAGCAGTCTAAAAGAATCAAATTTATCAGAGAACACTGGTTTAAACCAGTACTAAACTTTGTGATGGGTTAAGGACTAAAGATAGCTGGGAATCGGAGCCTTAAAAAGTCAGATATATAAGAGTCAGACACCGCAGTTAAAAATCATTCATACATACACACATAACCTCACGCAGATACTTTTTGCACTTAATAGGATGTAATTTGGCCACCATCTTGCCTGGTGGTAAGCGATGATGTGGCCGACGATGAAACACGCCTATCTATGAGCACCCTATTCACTAGGGACTTAAAAACACCTTTTATTCCAAATAATCGCAAGCACAACCACAAAATGTGACTAGTGCGACATAATTCCCACAAATTGCCGCTAGACGGGCCGGAGTACGGGCGTAACTTGATAATAAGTTACGAGGCTACAATTTGCTAATTACCACCGTCAAGGGATTAATGCTTCGGTGCCTAGTATTCTTATTTTTATGTAGAGGTGTTAGGTTGTTTGGGTTTTTTTAAAAGATTCGTTGGTTGGAGATTTTTGGGTAGAGTCTAAGTACCTATCAGGTTTTTTAGGAGTCAATTTAGTTTATTTGGTGGTATATTTTGTTGAATGACTGACAAAACTCCTCTGTTTTTGTCCTGTCTATATTGAAATGTGTTAAGTGTAGGAGAGCCATGCTTCCAACACAACGGACGTAAAATAACGCTTGCGTTGTGTTTTGTTGTGTGAGTGAAGTTTCTGGAAGCCAAATTACCGAGGAGTTGTACTCTGAATAGGCCTATGATTTCGCTATTTTTGGACTAATAGTAATATCTATTAAAAACCCATCAGAACTTTATCAGAAAAATAATAAATGCATCAAAGTTGAACATAATACCAATTTAATTTAAGTATTCGCTCATACAACACCCTTGTCTCATAAAAACAGAATAATTCTCTTCACAAAACAGAGAAAACGTAAATCAAATTGATGAAATGGTATCCCATTAAAATATTTACAATCTGGAGGCGCTTATCGCAATATCTGCTGCTTCACAGAGCAGGGCACTACGACAGAACATCAATTACTCTGTGACACACTGAATTTACCCCTACGATGGGATTACGAAGTCGAATCATTTTGTTTTAAATATAGACCGCTCATAGAAATAAAATTTTTACAACGTATTAATTAAATAGTATCTAATAGGTTGTGGGATATCCGGAGCTGTGGACTACCTAGCGGATTTATTGGGCCTCTGGCTCAAAAGACAAGAGTAGGAACGGGGTGGTTTTTTGTCAGTAAAAGTGTAACACTCGCTCTTGATTGATTTTCCCCCTTAAAAAATGGGTTGTGGGGAAAGTAAAGTAGAAAACATTTGTTACGTTACTTAGGCTACTCTCCACGCAGGTATTTTAAAATATGACTTGAACTTGAAACGGGATATTTACCATGTTTATTAATTTATGCAAGTTTCCAATATTTCGAAACTGTAGCAAGCGCCATGATCACGGAGGAACTGTTAATGACCATGTCAGTTTAAAACTTATATAAACTTGGCAGCAATGCTTCCTAGGAAACCATTTTCTTTAACTACTCTCCTTCCTAGTAAGCGTGGAGATTATAACAAACTCATTTTTTAAAGGATTATATTGGATTTATATTATCATGGGCTGATGAAAATTGTCGATAATTACTCGAAGATATCTCGATAGTAAACCGATAGTACTAAGCCCCTGTCACTTCTAAGTTTTTATATAGCTAGTAGCGACCCGGATACGAAGAATTTAATCTCAGAATTGCTTGCTTAGCAGATTGCGAGCGTGACACGTGAAACAAAAGACGTTACATATAACTTTTATAGTTATAGTTACATATGTTCATTTATTGAAGTGCTCTTTAGTTTTTTATTTAATTCTATAACCTTACCTTGTAAGTGTGGGAGAGTTATGATTCGACGGGCTGGTTCGACCGGAGTGATAACATGGTCTCACAACCAACTGACGTGAAACAACGCTTATATCATCAGATGATTTACGTTTACCTTATCGCTACTGTATCCTGAAGACGTAAACAGAGGTGCACTATCATCATCTGTATGATATTCACTGTTGTATAGAAAGCATTTACTAACCAGTTTACCGAAGACTTCTTACTTGAGAAGAGTAGTTTTATCATAATTCCCACGCACGTTTAAAAGGGCGCTTACTTTTCAATTCAATTCCGACCGATCGACATTGATAGTGTGTAATTTTTTTCTCTTAAGTTGCAACACTAGCGCCCAATGTATCTGTATTACATGGATATGGAATGAACTAAATGGTATTGAGTTTGGCTTTATTTATAATCTCATAAAAACTTTCGACAGAGACATACTAAATTAATTATTATGTTATCGGCTCACTCAAGTCACTTACCACTGCCTTATGCATATCACTCTGAATATTATTTTAACAGTTACGATTGGGGTTGTATAGTTTTGACAGTGAATAATTATTGAGATTTTATCGTATTGAAATTGAGATTGGTTTCAAGACTATACGCCTTGAAACCCCTTACTCAGCATAGCAGTCTCATTTACGATCACTTGATCAACGAGGCAGTCGTAAAACAAAGACGTTATAAAACTTTTAGAGCAGTTTCTTTCATTTATGAAAGTGCTTTAGTTTATTATTTAATATCGATATATACAGAATATAATATTATTTTTAACTTTTAAAGTGAGAGTGCGTGTTTAAATATTTTTATAATGGTACTAGCAAACCAGGCAAACTTCGTTTTGCCATCAATGATTCTCCATGTTTTCAAGACTAAAGCATTTCTCTTGAAATTTTCCTGAATTTTCTATAAACCTCACGGAGCCGGAGACCTTTTCAACGAATGCAAAACCGTGGAAATCGGTTCGTGCTTTCTGGAGTTATAGCGTCAGGAAGGAAAACCCGACTTATTTTTATATTATACCTAGATAAGCCGGTAAACGAGCAGACGGTAAGCAATCGCCACCGCCCATGGACACTCGAATCACCAGAGATATTACTCATTCTTCTTTAAATAATTTCCTTCTACAATACAAAATACACAATAACAGTGTTTATATACAATACAGACATAGGACACATTGTGATATATCCACTACATCTAAGTATATAGCTATCTGAATCTTCATAACGTCACACCATCTGGCAGCAACAAATGATGTATTGGTTCTACGTGGACGCTGTCTGCGACTCTTGAAAAGGATATTGTTTCATATTTACACTTCAATATCAAGGATTTAGCTTTTCCCGGGGGGTGATATCTTCGTTGTACAATTTCTATCGCCTATACCACGGGGAGTGTCTGACGAATTGTTTGGTCTCATACCTGCCGCTTCTTTTCGCCATCGACCTACATGACATCATTTCCATCGCCATCATATAAATGGTTAGCAGGCCGCAACTGTGCGCGTCTCGCGACACTTTCTGCCTCGCACAGCAAAGCTGTGGAATTAGCTGTCGTCATACGACCGATACGACCTTCAAACCTTCAACAAAACAGCATATTTTGTTTTAAAAGGCCGGCAACACACCTGTGACTCCTCTGGTGTTGCGGGTGTCCATGGGCGGCGCTGATTGCTTACCATCAGGTGAGCCGTCTGCTCATTTGCCCCCTATGTCATAAAAAAAATGCCAATAATTCATACCAAAGAGTCTTCTTTTACCAAATGCAGCATTTCATTTCTTCACTCCAACCAACACATATAATACATCTAACAAAACCCATTTGCACGTTCCTATGCAAAGTACTTCCACTTGGTACCAAATGAGCTTTCCTCAAAATGGACTCTCGAAAAGAAATTCAATATAAACTTGTAACAGTTTATCATCACACATCGGGGACTGTGAAAAATGATAGTATCATTAACCCCTTTTGAAGATGTGATCATCAAAAACGTTCGTACGTTTCCATTGTTTTGTGTTACGATATTTTTTAAATAGATGTTCCAAATATTCGTCGGCTACCTATCTATCTGTCATTATTTTATCATAATTTCTTGGTCGATCGTCTTTTTATCATTTTGTTTGGTTTGGTCATGAGATATTTTTTTTATGGACTAGGGGGCAAACAGTCAGGCGTATCACCTGATGGTAAGCGATCAACGCCTCCTATGGACTCCTGCAACACCAAAGGATGGCTACGCCAGGTGCGTTGCCGGCTTTTTAAATAGGATTATGTTATTTTCATGAAGGTTTGAGGGTCGTATCGGTTTGGAAAAACCGCCGACGGCAGCTCATTTCACAGTTATACTGTGCGAGACAGAAAATTTCCAGCACAGTTGTAGCCTGTCAACCATCTATATGATGGCAGGGTAGAGCACATTGGTTTCTAGCCACACTCTTCCCGTTGGTATCCTACCCTTCACAACAGTAGACTAAAAAACTACATATTTGATAGAGATCGCTTGTCGATAAACATAAACCATTTGGACTACAGTCTTCAGTCTGCTTGACAAACGAAGAGATTATTACATTTTAACTCTTATGTAATAGATGCCTATAGTAGTAATAGTTGTGCAAATCCAATTTAAAAAGGGTAATCTCCGATATATGTTACTTATCGAATAATTCTACGACCCTCTTTCCTTGTTCAGAAGAGTTGTACAGATAAGTACTATAATTTTCAGGGACCAAAAAAATGCCGTATATCAATGGGAACAATCTAATAGATTAACCCGTCGCTTGGTACCGACAGGCCATCCATTATAGACAGGCGATACGTCGATTGACAGAGACGGTTATTGAACGTTTCTTACTAACAACGTTTTAACGTTTCTCAATAATAACGTTTTCGTTTATATCGATCCATTAGATACGTGTTGAGATTTTGAAGAAGGTGTATTATCTATGGGTATTAGAACTTGAAACGGGATATTTATCATCTTTATTTGTGTCTATGAATACTAGTGAATGTGAATACTAGTGTTAGTGGCCATGTCAGTTTAAAAACTTATATGGTGTATGGGATTGGGATGTGATTAAGAGCATTTGTTATGGGAGTGTGGAAATTAAACGTCAGAAGATGATAGTGATAGCTGACTTGGTATATGTGTGGTATAGATGCAGGTCGTTGCTAATCGACTGAACAAGAAATTGTTGCGAGATGCCCAGGTTAAGAAAGTATGCTATGTTTAAGTGTAGGGGAGCCATATTTCGATACGATAGGGCCGGCTCGACCGGAGTGATATCACGGGCTCAGAGAAAACCGACGTGAAACAGTGCTTGCGTTATGTTTCATTTTTTTATGAGTGAGGTTACCGGTGGCCTAATTGCCCCCTTCCCAATCAACCTTATCCCTGATTTCCCAACAACCCTTGAATTCGCACTTGTAAAGCCTCTGGTGTTTCGAATGTGCATGAGCGGCTGCGATTGCTTACCAGATGATCCGTCTGCTTGTTTACTAGCTTATAGGTAATTGATAAAACACTTTAATCAGTACAGAAATTAAAAACCTGCTAAGATATTCTGTAACAGTCGATTTGAATTTTCAACTAAGCTCGACTCGAACGCATACTCGCCCGTCATTGGTCGAGATTATTCTCACAACCAATGACATGGCGGACCGCGATCGAGATCACTTCGATCTTTCTAATTAAAAGTTACAGAATACCCTAACTTCATGTTATTTTTTTATCAAAGATACAACACACTAGAATAAAACGATTATCATGTTAAAATGAAAATTAAAAAATTAGCATCCATAAATTTCAAAACTGCGAAAGAAAGTGTAAAAGTCATACAATTTCTCGCATAAAATATTTTATTTTCCATGAAATTCATTTAAAAAACGTATTTCCTCATTGTAGAGCGCCGTCTACGTAATCTGATAAAGTCCACGGCTACTTGACACTTGTGGTCTAGTAAAAGCTGAGAGATGTTTATGCGATTTTAGCCTTCATATGTTAAATTCTTCAAACATCTTAAGGCATTTATTTGCTTGAAAGGACAGCACCTGCCGGGCAAGGGGTCTCAGGTTCGATTCCCTAGTCGGGTAAAGTTTTATTGAGCTTTTTTCCTGTTTTTCGATTTTTTTTTCAGTGGTAGCATGGAGTCTGTCAATGTGCCCAGTATATGGCAATAGGTTCACCCCCTATGGGACTTTTTACGCAAATGGTGAAAAGTGGTAAGTACAATATATAGCTGCATTACGTGCCGTAATGTGCACTTCTGCCTACCTTTTCGAGGATATATATGCTCTTTTAGAGTTACAAATGCGTTGCACACAATGCAAGCGTAGTTTCACGTCGGTTTTCTGTCTGGTCTTTAAACAGTCTTTGAAATAGAAAAAATATATAGCTTCGGATAGCATACTCATCTTTTACAGCATACTTTCAGTATACAACCAGCTGAAATACTGAAAAAAGTCACCGTAAGCTTGTTTCAGTTTAGCGAAGTAATGCTTTTTGCTGAATAACTTGGTTCTGCGATGGCTATGTACTGGCTTATTTACTTGTATCTTTTGTTAAATATTTTTACGTTGCTTGCTGACAGCGTGTGTTGTTGAAAATTGTGTTCTGTTGTTTTTGGGTGAAGGTTTAATTTATGTTTGTGATTGGTTTGTTAGTCGAGTCGTTGTAAGTGACTGTTGTACATAACGCGTGTGTTACAGTTGATTGTGTATAGGAAATTTATATATCAAGTCTTGGAAAAATTATGATGTTTTGGTAGTTAAAAAACGGACCTCATTTCTGGCAGTTCAACTGCTTTGCCCGGGTTTCCGAGGTTATTAAAAAGTAACCTATGTGTTATTGCAGACCATAATCTACCTAATCTATATTGAAAGACAATCCTACACACAAACTCACAATATTTCGCATTTATAATAGGGGTTCAAGCTAAATTCGACCATTGCCTATATGGTCCACAGCGGGTGACCCAACATTCGAAAGACATTATTTGCGTTTATTATCAGTTATCGTCTCTAGAGATCGAGTCGCACAATTAAGTTTGTTTTAGTAATTTTTTTCAGAACAAAATGTACGCAGTGCAAGTGTACTTTGGTAAAGTATAATTTATTAATAGGTACCAAGTTTCATTGTAAACGGACTGGTAGTTTTTATCTCCCACACCTAAATGTTATGTGAATAATTAATACTTCTAAAGTTTTATTATATGCATACATACATTGTTATGAGACTGATAAAATAAGCTACTGTTTTACCTTTGACCAGACGCGCGATCTTACTTAGTTACATGACAAACATTGCTCTAACGTAACTCTCCGGTAAAAAAGACATGTTATCACACTCTTACCCATAAATAAATGAATCTACCGGTCAGTTAATCTTCAATATGGTGCGAGAGATATCCCATTTAACAACCTCCTTGCTTTGTTCCCCACAGTCTCATTCAGATGTGTATAGGAATAAGGGATGGGGGACATGTGGAAAATTTTTATTTTTATTAGTTTACAAATATCTGAGGAGATATGAGTGTCTTTAATACAATTTTCAGTAATTCGTATATTACTGAAAATGTGTTGTTCGATGCAGTAGTTGACGACTTCTTGTTAAAAATGTGTATTTGTTGTATACATACATTTGTTGTATATATATGTTTTATGGTATAAGCCGGCAAACGAGCTGACGGATCACCTGATGGTAAGCAATCGCCGTCGCCTGTGCACACCCGAAACGTCAGAGGCGTTAAAAGTGCATTGTTGACTTTAGTTAGGAATTTGAGGGTTGTTGGAATATAAGGGATTGGGAAGATTGAAATTTCGTTTCTGGGTGTCATATATAGGTATGTGCATTTGTATGTTTGTAAACGCACCCAAGACACATAAAAATCCGAGTGCAGGGCAACTTTTTTTTTAAAGAAAAAGAAAATAGTTCCTCGCATCCAAAATTTTTTAACATACAGTATGTTAACTACCAGAGGGCGTTTTTGTTAACCCACAATAGTATAGCATCCATACATGCTAATTAATTATTTCCATTAAAAAACAAAACAATTTTTTTTTTTAAATATTAATACATTCACCAAAATTTTTTAAATCGATACGTAATAGAAAAACTCTTTGCACGCGTAGTTGAAGAAAGGCAACGTTGCAATGTATTGCTTATTTTTCTAAGCTGATGTCTTTATTTTAAACTATTAATGATATCATAAACAGAGGGCGTTCTCGTTTTAAACTCGTTAATCTATATAGATTAACGAGTTTAAAGGAACGCCTTCTGTTAGTTAACATACTGTATAAAATCTGCCTCAGTTCCCAGTGTATCCCAGCCTACATAGTGCTAAGTAAAAACCAGTATAACAATGTTTTGTTCTCCGTTCTAGTGTAAATGAAGTGTTCCGAATCAAAAGGGGACGTCGCGTCTATCTGCACTTATGTCTATGGTCGCCATAGAGTGACTAATGTAGTGGATATGGTAGTTTGACTTGTGTTTAAATGTATGTAGGTAATTTCAACCCGATATGGTCTAGCTTTAGCCAATTTGATGACGTTTATATACCATATTGATACCACGGCCTCACAGAAAACCGACGTGAAACAACGCTTGCGTTATGTTTCGTTGTGTAAGTGAAGTTAACGGAGGCCCAATTACCTCAATCTTTCCAATCCCCCAACAATCTTTAAATCCCTAACCACCAAAAAGCCAACAACGCACTTGTAATGCCTCTGATGTTTCGAGTGTGCATTGACGGCGGCGATCGCTTACCATCAGGTGATCCGTCTGCTCATTTACCAGCTTATACCATAAAAAAGCAAAGTTTAATTTTTTCGTACTTTATATCCTAGCTCCGTGGCAGTTACCTATGCTATTGTCTCTATGCCTGCGCTTCCTAACGCATTGTGTGTGTTTAATCGTTTTAAAATTGCGGTTGCATAGTCTGCCTGCATTGTTTCTTTGTTAGCTACATTTGTTTAGGAAATAGGCTGTAAGCAATGAAGATGACATTACACTTTTATAAATTAATGGAATAGTTTAAAAAAATGAATGAGACACCGATCTAAGGGTACTTTTATCTAGCACCAGAAATGTGCTAGAAACTTGCTACGTTGTTGTAGATGCGTTTGGCTTCCACCAATTATATTAATTGCCCATAGTTTAGCACTAGTGGAAACGGATTCGACTCAGATACCTATGTTTTTTATATGGACAGCTGCGTGTTTTAGAATGGTTTCCCTACTATTAATACATCGCATACTCGAGCAGCGCATCTTCATCGCGCAGATACATAACTTAGTATCAGTGGATGTGGTCACATAGTTTCTAAGCTTACCTTATTTTCCCCAAAAAAAAGGCGTAATCTTGTATATGTATTATGATTTCTCATCTAAGCTACTCACGATTAGAGCCTCAAGCATCATAGTAAGTACTTTGTTTGAAAACACCCACTTTAAAATGTCCCTTAGTAATGTCCCTTAATTTGACAGACAGTTGGTGACAAATAAGTTAACCTATTTCAAACATTTGGGACGCGCTGTCGGAAGTACGACGCAATGGTCCGTTAATTTAAAAACTTAGTTATTTATAACCATTTAGCTTGACCGCTTTAATTCATGTGTTTTGTATAAAAGTGTTCAAAGCTTTTTTTGGAGGGACACAGATCCACAATGTATTTTCTATTGTTGTCTTATATACGGCGTACGAAAGGTTAAATGACTTCTTTCGCCTTAGGTGATGTGAGAAGAAGTATCTCTTGCTGACTAAAATCCACCCCATTCTCAGCTCTCTTTGAGCCGGAGTCAGAATTTTTTACGGGTGTTGCCGCTGGCAGAAGCTAGCATCAATCTTATATATTAACGTTTTGATTCACTTGTTCAAGTCTCTAAATGACCTTTATCTAGTAGGACTGGCATGTCTTACGTGAAAAGTACCTAGACATTAAGAACAATACTATAGGAATGACGTTTATTCCTTAATGATTCCACACTAGCAATCATCCTAAGATTTAAACTTTCTAAGATTACTTAGACACCACTGACAAACGGTGAAGGATAACATCGTGATGAAATCTGATCTTATAATTTCTTATTAGAAGATTGAAATCGCCAACCCGTATTAAGCAAGCGTGGCGATAAATGCTCAGACCTTCTGCATGCGAGAAGAGGTTTTGGTCAGCATTAGTCACTAATAGGCTGTTGATATGAATCATCCTAATACCTACCAACACTTATATTTAAGTAATATCAATTAAGAATGATAGGAAACAGTATAATAATCTAGTTTTATGCTGAGGCGTCTCACTCATGAATATGCAATGTGTGTCCGCTCAAAGATATTAATTATTCACAGTTTTCGTCCTCAGATGTTAAGGGGGAGGTCTTCGAGATGTAGTGAGCAGTTTAGAGGTAATGTTATTGCTGTATACTGGGAATTTATCAACAGTGTTGACCGTATACTGCTGGACTATGGGCCTCCACTAATTGCGAGATCTGCAGGAGAAGGACATAATTACCTACTTGTCATAATCGTCATCTACGCAGGTAAGTGGGATGTGGAATGTATTTACACCTAATAAAAAGTAGCATATAGATTAGCAGCGTGACAATCGCCGCGTCGTAGGTTACGGAATGCTGTTCAAGAATATGAGCCTCTAGCATGACTTGAAACTAACTAGTCGAGTTTCTCGTCAAACAGTTACGTAAGTAAGCCGATAACATAATAATTAATCCTAACATGTATTTGCTATTTGCCTAGAGAAAACTAGTACATACAATATTATATTCTGTTCTATTCAGAAGCAGGTATTTAATTGCAATAACCAAAGAGAGCTGACGTAAGTCGCTGTCTAGCGCTGAGTTATAGCTGCCTTCATTGGTGGCTCGAAGGACCATTAGTTTTCCTGTTCTATTCGGGAGTTCAATACAACAGTATTACTCTAAAGGTGAGAGGTTAGTTTAGAGCTGTTCATATTATGTTTAATACGGGGTTTTGAGTGCAAAATTATGTCTTTGGGACTTAGAGCCCAAAAACAAAATTAATAGGAATAAGGAAAATGATAAGGATTGCGCTGAAGTATTTTTAATACAATAAAATACCTTTATCATTTTCGATTGTGTGCAAGAAAATTTTATAGTTATTTTATTTGATAGCTGTAAGTGTTTTAGTTCTCAATTTTATCTACAACAGAATTCTTGTGTCGGTTTTCTTGTTTCAGATTTCTCGCGGAATACTGCTCATGAATATGTGCCTCTAACATGGTTTGAAACGAGTTGAGTCCCTCTTCAAACAGTTACGTCAAAAAGTTGATAACAAAATAATTAATTTAGTATGTATTATGAAAGTTACAATAAAATAACAGATTTTTTGCCAATTGCATCCCGCATAAGGCAGTTGTCCCACCGGCAACGATGAACGAGTAACGAGTAGAGCTAGAACTAGAAACGAGTGAAAACGAGTGAAAACAAAAACAAACAAGTGAAGCGAGCACTCGCCGGCAGTGTGAACAGTCAGCGATCAACTATTTGTATATGCATCTCTTTTGTTTACACGGAAAGTATATCTATTGTACGTTTCTTGAGCGAGAAAATAGCCGATAGTTAGTCGTTCACTCGCCGTTGGTGGGACAACTGCCTTAGGCAGTAAATATACAAAACTTAACCTATACCTAAACCTCTTTGTTTAAAATTCAATGGAATATTAAACTTCATTCTAATCCATCCCATTCTACCAAAATCCATTTCGTCGATATTTCTCTAAAAAATCCCATCGATACTCCCCCTTAACACCACATAACGCTTTAAAGCTCAGATTTTAAGCGGCACGGCGACGCAAACTGCTGAGTGTGCGAAAAAAAGAGAATGTTAGTACAAAAATCCGTGTCCAGTAGAAATATATTTTTAACACTGAAAATATTTCGTTTCAGCTGGAAACTGTTTAGGTTTTGTTCGTACGTATGTGAATGTGCCATTTGCTAATGTTGTGTTGGTAATGTTTTTGTTTGTAGCTGGGTAATTTTGTTTTTGGATTGGGGCGGTAAAGAGCGTTCTAGACGGACATTAGATTTAGATTTTAGATTTCAGCCATGATCCGAAAAATCCGTCTTTATAATCCGTCTAATTATAAGTTTGAAATAGCTAACCCGCATTAAGCAAGCGTGGTGATTAATGCTCGAACTTTCTCTATATGTACAAGAAGATGTCTTTAACGTCACATGGGAAACTTAAGTATATCTAATGAACCCTAAGGGTTTCAAATGAAATAGCAATTAATATATTACATCGTGATTATGACTGAAAATGTTTATTACTTGGAGACTACTTTTACTCAATTCAATGCACCTGTTTACCTTTCTCACAGAATTACACAGCAATCCTACTTCATCTCAAGTCCTAACCCTACTCTTAAAACCTTAATGCACTATGCATTAATGGAAAAAATGCCAAAAAAGAGACACGAATAAAAAAAGTTCGCGCCGAAAAAAACTGAAGCGACACTGCCTTTGCCAAAAATATGGCGGGACAGAGAAAAAAAATATGTAGTGAGTCAGTCTCAGGCAGGGCGAGTTCCGTATATATAAAAATAATACCTAAAAATACATTATTGACTGCAGGGTTCGCGCGCGGGCAACTGGCTGCCCTACAGTATGTATCGAGTTCGATTCCCGCAAGGAGCAACTCTTTGTGTGCACCACAAATTTGTTGGGTTTGGGTGTCATGTGTATGTGAAATTGTATGTTTGTAAACGCACCCACGACACATTACAAGAGAAAATCCTAGAACAGGGCACAAAGTTTTAAAAAAAAACATAGCCGGGTGATTTCCGTTGTATAATAATTAAAATCACTTTAACATTAATTTTATTTTGTCTTAGTATTTTTGTGATAGCGGCAACAGAAATACAATGAGAAGTGAAAATTCAAACCATCTAGTGAATCATGAGACACAGCCAGGTGACAGAAGAACACACAGACAGACGAATTAGATCCGGGTTTCACCATTTGGTTACAAGAAGTCCAAGTTCGTAGTTCAAAGTAATCCCTAAAACCTCCTAAGTCTGAAAAAGACTATGCTGAAAACCGCATCAAAATCAGTTCAGCCAAAAGCAAGATAATTGCGCACAAACAAACATACAAGTCAAACTGAGAATCTTCTTTTTTTAAGTCGGTTAGTAAGCTCTGAGAACACACAGACGGACGAATTAGATCCGGGTTTCATCGTTTGGTTACCGAACCCCAAAAACGTTCCCCCTCCGAGTTCGTAGTTCAAAGTGACCGCAGAATTATACATTTTTGACATTCATTTTATTGTGTTCCTTTTTTGGTGGACGAGCGGCCATTTTGGCTTTATGAAAATAAAGAGCTAAGTCTATTATTAATGAATAGTGGTTTTTGTGAAGGTTTTGTTACGAAATGCTTCGTGATTATACAATTGTCATGCCACTGTTTAGGTTGGGATCTTAGTTTCAGTTTGTAAGGGAAGAACCAAAAGATCTACAATGCAGCTCTGATTTCTCTGATGTTCTGGGTGTACACGGCCAATGGGAATTGGTTATTTATTTTTCTAAAACGTTGCCCCATGCTGGGTTTTCCTCCTGTGTGGATGTATCTGTGAGGATGTATTGTGTGGATGTATTTATAAAAGTTCCCAGACACATGACTCCCAGACCCGCAACAAACATCGCATACTGGAGCTGCGTATCTTCCTCGCACAGCTACTTTCGGCGGCGCATCTTTATAGCACATCTTACTCGCGAATAGTTTCACAGCTTAGCTATTACATCTTCGTAGCATAGCTACATAGCACATTTCTGGTGGAAAAGCACCCTCAATACTGATAGAGTTACACAGTGACCTAACGTGTAACATTAAGTAATAAACAAAACAAAATCAATTATGCAACGTACATCGCACTGACAAAGCATCTTACACTCAAAACCATCAACACTAAAGTTCATAATTATGAAACAACATCAAGGAAATGTCTACCAATTTACTTTAAGAATTTCAAATTCGTACTCATTTCGGCGATTTGTTAAAAGGAATTGTTTGATACCCGAAATGACAATTCACGGACTGAGGTCCCAAGTTCCAGCCAATTATTAAAATGATTATCAACGTTGTCCCTTATAGGCGGGCATGGAATTTTCTGCAACGTAAGTCGGCCATCTTTTATTTTTAATCGGGCTGTCGTAAGCGAATACGTTTTTATTATTTCTAAGTTCAAGTAGATAAGTGAGTAAGTAAGTGATTCAATTATGTGCCCAACTAATTTTCTTTGGCATTTTTTTTTTTATCAAATCTGTAGTTAACTGGTCTTTTCGGCAGAAATGTGATCTGGAAAAAAGTAGCTACGTATATAGCCAATACCGTAGTTTGAAGAAATCGTTATTTTCTTCGATGTGCGACAGTCACAAGTTATTGAATTTGTATTTGAATATTGACAACGTGATTTTGTTAATTAGGTACAATTTTAAATGTATCATCACGCTTTTTATCCCCTATGGAGTACGCAGAGGTGCACATTACGGCGCGTAATGCCACAATACAATGTACACCCACTTTTCACCATTAGTGTTATAAGGCCCCTGTAATTGAAATGAAATGTTAAATTCCAGACTCCGTATTACTACTGAGAAAGCTAAGCAGTACTTTGCCCGACCCGGTAATGGATCCCGAGACCCCTTACCCAGAAGTCGCACTTGCGACCACTCGACAAACGAGGTAGTATATTTAAACCATAGACAAAACATGAATAAACTTAATAAACGTATCCTATATTAGAAAATAAATCTCCAAATAGTGGAAATAGATACAGTTCAAAAAGATCTAAAGACTCCAATTTTATTGAAAAGAGCCTTACACCTGCCTATACCAGCTCTTTACATTTGAAACCCTAATGAGACAGTCTATTTAGCATCTCACAGCCACTTTTAGAGAGTGCCACGAATTTAGGTCAGAATGCGAGGGAAATCCTCGAGGGAATAGGAAGAGTTTCGACGGACAGACTCTGACGGTTTGGGCAAAGCGTTTGTAGATATCTCTACTGTTTTGTGAATTTCGAAAAAGGGGAATCTATTGCGGTTTGTTCGGTAGGTTGATGTTGAAAGGGTCCAAAAACTGCTACAGATAATCCCCTGCCCAGTTGGTGCGGTGTCTAGCGCGGTCATTGAACAACCGGCTGCGGCGTAACGTATAGCGGGTTCGATTGTCGCACGGAGTGGCGTGTGTCCCGTTCTTTGTGTGAACTTGTGTGTTTGTAAAAAAATTATAGAGAGTGTCAACGTGCTTTTATTGAACAAATAATTAATAAAAATAAAATGATAATATGTATTAAGTTATGCATAATGTGATAAACTACGCCACTAAAATAGACTGTAATGAGTTCGACTATTCAAATACATCAGGTGTTCTAAAATTACTGCCACGTTTTTAATGGGAGATAGTGTTGTGATTACAATAGTAAATATGAATAAATAAAAAACTACTACTAAATTTCTTCACTATTATAATCTTCAGACACTCTTATTAAAGCCGTGGTATATATGTACTTACTTTTAGAACACCTTTTGTAGAAAAAGTCTCTTCAAAGAAGTAAGCAAGTTAGTTACATTCTATTTAAATATAGTAAATCCAACGCATGCGAGACGACTGCATACTTGCAAAGGAAATTTAATTTACGCTATTAGTTTCTTTTGCTAGAAACATTTTAGGGTTCTGTAGTTAAAAAATAAAATCCTTTAGCTGTTCTTTTCATAACAAGACCTCTTTCTGCCCTTCAAATAATACTTAAAATGCTGGCTGACTGCACGGTTGGTGCGGGGGCTGGGCAACTAGCAGCGGCACAACGTGTAGTGGTTTTGATTCCCGCACAGAGCAACTCTTTGTGTGATCCAAATTATTGTTTCGGGTCTGGATGTGTATGTGAATTTGTATGTTTGTAAACGCACCACGACACATCATCATCGTTTTGTGAGCTTGTAAGTTTGTGTGTTTGTGCGTATGTTTGTTATTCAATCACACCAATATAGCTTAAGCAAATAATATATTACATACCTATGTCTATTTTACTTTTAATACCACGAGACCAGGGATGAAACCGCTGCCAGACGCTAGTGTTTAAGAAATATCGCTTTTATTACGGAACCATGCAACGTCTAGTAAGACACTCCTACCAAGTTTTTCTTTATTAATTTCGCAACTGACTGGACGTGAATATTTCAAAATTGCAAGGAATTTGTTATGAAGAGAGATTCTTTTACTTTGAACAACTTAAAGGCTTCTTTGAGAGGATTTATTGACTACAAAATATGACGAGGGAAAATAGATTAAGATTGTATTTATTACTCATCATGGTAGGTTGGTATCCTGTTGATAATAAAAATAGAAAATCAAGAAACTGAAGAGTGTGTTAGACGAGTGTTCTAAGACGCCCGCTTCTAATGAGAGAGGGTTCGAAATCTACCAACGGCAAGTGCCAATGCAACTACTTTCTAAAATTACTTAGATACCAGTGACATATGGTGAAGGAAAACGTCGTTAGGAAAATTGGTTTCTAATTTTTAAAAAAGAAAAAAAAAAAATTATAAGTCCGAAATCGCCAACCCGCATTGAGCAATCGTGGTGATTATATAGGATACCAGGGTAACAGAGGGCAACTTTTAAAATTCGTTGAAGCAACTAGTGCGTTTGTTTACACTGACTAAAATTCCTACTCCTGCTTTTCGAGCCGGAGCCTCGGTAAACCCGCTAGACAGTCCGCAGCTCAACTAGTGTGTGTAGTTTCTGTTTCAGAAGTAAAACGATTGCAATTTGTCATATTTTTTGCCTCAATACTTACATACCACACGATTTCTATTTGTCTTAATTAATTACAAACGAGCAACGTACTACGACTTCTACGACATATCGCTCACCTAGTAAAATATTGGCACATCTGCAAAAAATGCGAAATTTACTTTATATGGTTTAAGTGTTTAAAAGTGCATAATAATCTATTTATTTCCATATCCATCGAGAGAAGTCGTGTCATTATACCACTATTGTAGTTTCCCCCCTCACGCACGTAAAACAACAGTTCATTGGTCAGTAAACTAAAGACTAAACAAGTCTGATAAACTATGAAAACCGTAAATGTACCAATATATTACTAGGCGTGCGATATACATAATTTGTAGACACATATAAATACAATGCTACCTATATGTATCCATACGTAGTTAGGCCACAGTCTCATGTATCCTTACGACCATTTTAGACGTACCTATGGACGGAGTACTCGCTTCAAAGACGCGATATTGGATACAGGTAGGGTTCCCATGTCGCTGGATTAGTTTTGAAACAATTGTTATTGATGAATTTTGTGACGGATTTGGTTCACTAGCTGTGGTGTGAGTTTTGTCTATTGGCTTGAGCGTATTGTCTTACAATGGGTAGTGTAACAGATTTCGTTATAGCAAAAGATATTAGTGAGAGTTTTTCGAAAAACCTATAAATCCCACTCTATGTATCATTGGGATTTACTCTATTATTGGGTTTAGTGTAGGAGAGCCATGCTTCGGCGCGAATGGGCCGGCTCGGTCGGAGTGATACCACGGCTTTACAAAAACCGACGTGAAACAATGCTTGTGTTGTGAACAGGCCCAATCATAATCCCTTTAAAAGGCTAGTAAAACTGCATCTAAATAATATTAATTGGTGCTGTAAAAGTGTGTCTAACGAGCAAGAGGAGTCGGACCTTTGATTCCGAGGTAGTATTCAAAAATTGCTTAGTAGTACCTAGCCCGTAGGAAGATGTTGTGCCTGGTATACAACAATAGATTTACCCGCTAAGTATTATACGGAAAATAACTGGTGGTGGTGAATATATACCAAAGCAGATTTCGTAATCCCCCAAAATTCCCTGGTAACCCTAAACACAAGTACACAATTTATGTACGTAGACTCGCTTGTAATGTCCCAAGTATTGGTCCTAAGGTAAAATATATTGCATGCTTCGTCACTTTATATGAACCTTGAGGTGCTCGCTGCAAGTCATACGAGCATCTCTACTGTTTGTAGTTGTCTGTAGTTGTGTTTTAGGGGTCAATGACATCTGTGTATTGTGTATGATATATACATAGGTATATGTATTCAGGGTGCTAAGAATTTATGATTCCGTATACTGAAGACCTATTCAGGATAATGTAAGGAAGACTAGATTTGAAAAAATAAAGATTTGTAGCAACAAGAGTCAAAAGACTGGAACAGTGTGTTTTTTGTGGATAACACATAAGTCACTGTAATTTAAAAACTGTAGGACCTATATATTTTTTTATATTTTTCTGATATCAGGTGGAACCTTAACGATCATCTGGTGCTTATTGGACGTCGACTTCAGGAGCACCCTGTGTATCTTTGAGGTATGATAAAGTCAAATATCGTGAGGAAACTTGAACATTTATAAGGTGTTCTAAAAGTATATAGCCACGGCTTTAATAGGAGGTAGCGTTTGGAGGAGTGTTGTGTTTGAAGATTACAATAGTGAAGAAATTCGAAAATTCGAAATTCGTACCCCCGGACCAGTTAATACCTATTACCTAGGTATATCATTATGATTGAACTTTAATAATGCCTAAATGGACGAAACAACCCGCCGTCTCGATTCTCGAACGCAATAATTACTTATTCTTCTTATACCTAATACTTACGCAATAATATTATTATTATTCTAACCCCGTAATTAAATTCAGACTATTCAGAGCTTAAAAGCGAGTACAAACATAATTGTTACACACATTTTATGTTAAAATATCTAACATTTTGGTGTACACTGTACACCGACCGTAAGAGCATTGCATTGCATTTCGAAAATACCGCTGTGGCCAGAAATGGAATGCTCGCCGTTGTTGCACTATAATGCCTTTTTTATCTATACTAAGTATTTGTAAATATTTTAATATCTTATACTAATACAAAAAGCTGAAGAGTTTGTTTGTTTGAATGCGCTAATTTCCGGAAGTACTGGTCCGTTTTGACAAATTCTTTTTGTGTTGGATAGTCCATTTATAGGAAGAGGAAAGCTATAAGCTATAAAACATCACGCTACAGTCAATAGGAGACGAGCAGGGTGGGTGAAACCACGCTGGAGCAGTTTATTGTAGGAGTTCTTTGACTAACCTTTTATTCCCGAAGAAGAATTATGCTATGCAATGTAACATAATTATGCTACGCTATGCAATGTAATTTTTAACACTTCTTCTCGACACCAGCAATTTATACTGCGCTAACTCGAAATTTGGAAAAAACGTTTTTTTATGCCAAGTTGCTTAAAATGTGTGTATACACACGTCATAAAAAAATTGAGAAGAAATATGCAAAAATAAGAAAGTTACAAATCTTATAAAACGCTAAGTAAAGGCACTTTTTGAAATCACTCGATTTGTATTACGCCAACTATTATTAGCGGAGTGTGCGCGGGGATCACTTTGGTCAAAATCCGTGCAACACTGCACTAACTCATAGTTAGCGTAGTTTAGTGCGTTCGTGTGTATACTTGTTCGTTTGTAAAATGAACGACTTTGCGACTTTTACATAGTAAATACTTATGTGTTAACGTATTAATTAGTTTATTAATGGTACGTTGACTATTCTTTTTGTAAGTAAGTACATGTTCTTTATAAAAATATTGAAATATGTATCAGATGATTGATCATGCACTACGACCTCCCGTACTACACTACGCTAACATAAGTTAGACGTGTATAAGATGTAACATTTTTTTGATGAATTACGTTTATATATGGCTAACTTGCGCTAAATCAAAAAATAGAAATAATTAAGGAAATATAAATATGAGATATTACAATGAATAAATTAAATATTAAGCATACCAAATTTCAAAAAAATATCTTAATTAATGTAAAAGTTATCACGTTTTTCCCTTTAAACGCCTCTACTGTAAAGTACGCTTTTTTGAGTTAGCGTAGTATAAATCCCACCCAAAACATAAATGTGAAAGGCTGCCAAGTTCGATAGTATTGGAATGCTTCGCCTATAAAAGAAGTGAGATCTAAATAAGTACCAAGTTCCATACACAGACCTCAGTTAAAAATAATATAACTTGGCAAGTTTGTTTTACTTTCTATGTTAAAGTTTTCACACACTTTGTTATAAACCTACTAAACGCAATGAGTCAAGTATATAATTTTCTATTAAAACTTGCCAAGTTATATCATTTTTAACTGAGGTCTGTGTATGGAACTTGGTACTTATTTAGATCTCACTTCTTTTATAGGCGAAGCATTCCAATATTATCGAACTTGGCAGCCTTTCACATTTATGTTTTAATGGGATTTCATTTATTTTTGTAAGGTTTATTTTCTTTATTTCTTATTTTACTTTACTATGACTAACTAACAAACCTTCGTAACGAATTTTAGGTCGGTACGACCATTGGAAGATATAGATATTTTTTTTGTTTTAGTTCCTTAGGGGTATGAATTTACACCTTCATTATTTTTAAAACCGACTCACACTTGGCCATTTTCAGATTTTTTCCTTTACCTTGACCTAAAGACCTACCTCCATGCCAAATTTCAAGTCAATACGACCATTAGAAGTGGTCTAGGTTTTTGATGAGTGAGTGAGTCAGTGAGTGTATAGTAAAAATAGCTATTTTCTGACGTCAATATCTCAAGACCTACAATAGGTAACACATTAATGAAATTTTGTATTTTAGATAAGTAAGTAGATCTCGACAGATACTAGAAATTTCATATGCGTAGATAAAATAGATTTTGAGTTATAGGTGGGTCGAACTTGGCCCGAAATGGTTCGTGTAATATAACCCACGGCCGGTGTGTCGGTTTTTTTGCTCGAACTTGGCGGACACACTGCCGTGTGTCTAGATTGCTGGTGTCGTTCTATTATCAATTCCGTATATCTAATACTAGTTGTGCCTATAACATTTCTAAACCGGGACGGGATCTTCTTCTAACGGGATCTGGAATATCACATAGGCTACTTCTGATCTCACGGAAATATGGGCGAAACCGCTGGCAGAAGCGAGTAAATGTTTGTTACTCAATCACGTCGAAAATGACTGAAAAGAACAGGGATGACAAACCCAGATCAGTCTGAAATAATACATAAACTACTTCTTATCTCACGAGAGTGTAAGCAAAGGCACTGGCAAAACCTAATTAATAAATAACGCAACGTTTATACTCTATTCCACATAATCTGTTCGAAAAGCAAACAGTCCCGTCGCATTCCCATTTCCCACCATCTTTCAACAACTAACTAAAACAAAATATTAAGATGGCCGCTACGCTACCCCGGAACGAAACAACACAACTTCAAAATAATTTATAGCGACACAGAGACATAATAACGTAAGTTTGCAAGTTATGCCTGACAACTTTATATTATACCTAGTATATTTGAGGACTGAGTTGAAATTCCCTTGTTATGTTAATTACTTTACCAACAGGAATTAGAGATGGGTACCGTTTTATGAAGCAGCTTGTTGAGATTGAAGATTATGTTGCTCTTTTATGGATGCGTTGTACAATTGGATTTCTTTGTGACATTGTTATGTTCCCTAAAGGGGTAGGCTCGAAGTGTTATTGTTATTACTAGCTATTTACTAAGCTTTTACCTTCTTTCTCGCTTGTGTAGGACTTTAAAAAGTGTCAAATAATACCTATGTAGGCTTTTATCGTCGTGTTACAAAAAGTGATGAGAAAAATTGTACAAGTGTGGGAGAGCCATACTTCGGCACGAATGGGCCGGATCAACCGGAGTGATACCACGGCCTCACAGAAAACCGACGTGAAACAACGCTTGCGTTGTGTTTCGTTGTGTGAGTGAGGTTACCGGAGGCCAAATTCCCCCCTTCCCAATCTTCCCGATTCCCCAGCAATCCTTTAATTGATAACTCCCAAAAGGCCGCACTTGTAACGCCTCTGGTGTTTCAAGTGCCCATGGGCGATTGCTTACCATCAGGTGATACGTCTGCTCGTTTACCGGTGTGTTTCATAAAAATAAAACATTGTACACAGGCATTACGTGCCATAATGTGCACCTCTGCTTACCCAATCGGGGATAAAGGGCGTGACGTTGCAAAAAAATCTCTCGCGAACGTTAATGATATAAAATTACGCTCGTACAAAATTAATTAAATCTACAAACTTATGAAGATAACATTTTGATATGAAAATGTCGGACCGTGCCCAGCGCTTGATTACAGCATTCATAGTTTTCACTGTAAATTACATTTACTCTCATTAATATGAGTTTAGAAGCAAAATAAATTACATTTGCAGAGTTCATCGTGATTTGTGATTAAATATTCGTAGAATTTTTCCTTCATTTTATAAATTTGACTGCACGGTTGGTGCGGTGGCTGGGCAACTGGCTGCCGCGCAACGGGTAGCGGGTTCGATTCCCGCACGGAGCAACTCTTTGTGTGATCCACAAATTGTTGTTTCGGGTCTGGGTGTCATGTGCATGTGAACTTGTATGTTTGTAAACGCACCCACGACACAGGAGAAAATCCTAGTGTGGGGCACAAAAAATGGCGTGTTACACAAATGATTTCGTCAGGATTTGTGGCTGACATAATCCGGAGCTGCGGACTGCCTAGCGGGTTACCGGTTACCTAGGAAAAAAAAATCGATAACTGAATCCTTAAACCTTTAACTGCCGTTAGAAAACTGTTGAAGGCAAATCATAATGAAGGTCACCGGTGACTTATGTGGCAGTTAACGTGTTAATTTACCGGAAAGCATTCAATTTAACCAAAACATTATCTACAATAAAGTTAGAAAAATCTAATTCTAAGTAAGTTGTTACATTATTGTGTTGTAGTAGTAGTGTAGTTCAATATAAAATTTTATATGAAATTGCAATATAAAATTAAAGTCTCAGTGTCCCGTTTGTACAACTACAAAACTGTTTCCATACTATCAAACATTACACGATGCGCTAACACCAAATCACGCGCCAAACCGCGCCATCTTGTCAACCGCCATAATGCTTCCACAGATAATACAATAAAAGGCAAAGAAGAAAAAAAACGCAAAACCTCCTTGGAATTTCTGTGTCGAGTGCGTCACGCACAAACAAGCCTACACTTACATTATATAAATCCATTTTATCGTGTCACGTTTTGTAAGAGGTAGTATATGAGATGTGCCGTAGACAAGGTTTAAGTAATGTAAGGCTTTCCCAGACATATTGTTCCATGAGGAAGGGATTTTTTTCGGAACTATTCCGGGTAGCTCGTTGTAATATGTAGTTCGATGATTTTTCTTGCTGTTTGTTGGTAATATTTTTTTTTTATTTTAGGTAGGTACAAGTAGGAAGAAAGTTTTATTTATTAGTCGAGGTAAGTGTGAATGTAGATAATACCTATTTCGAGACTTAGACATTTATTTTATATCGCTTTCCCAATTCTCAATGAAAGCATAGAGTTTGGAATTGGAAGCAGCTTTTTAAACAGAATGACAAGATTTGTTTACGGGAAAAAATCAGTTATGAGCATTAAGCTGGATAACTATAGACCATTTTGTTCTTGAGGGGGGAAAACATCCAATGACTTCTTCCGCCTTAGGCGAGGTAGGAAGGTCTGTCAGACTCTTACTGGCTAAAACCACCGCCTTCCAAAAGCAGGAGGCTGCTTTTCGAACCGAAACCCCAGTAAACCCGCTAAGTAGTCTGCAGCTCCGGGTAACTGTAGATCTTAGCTTCAAGTCCGAGATAACCAAGGTATTTTTTATATTTTCGTCACATTTAAAGAAAGTTCAAAAAATCTAAGGAATACATTAGCTTTAAAACATATTTGAACGAAGTCCAGTCGTAACAGTACACTCCTAAGCATACTACCCAAAACACCTGTCTCCAAAACCTCAACCAGCTCTCGGGAAAACAACACTGACACCACATCACTCCAAGAACCAACAAAATTCCCATATAAACGTCATGTAAGTAAGAACACTATAAAGTATATTCTGAGGCCGTCTCTAGGGACACAGACACACACACACAGACACATATAGAAAGTTCAGTAACAGTAAAAATGAGTACATCTCTAATAACAATAAATTTTCTTTAGATGCCTTTGGGAATGGTGTGGGTCAGTTGTGTTGTTATTGTACCGGTGTTACATGATAGAGGGAGATATTTTTTACTCTTTTAGGACATTAGTGGTGTTAAAAACTGGAGGCCCTTTACCTCCCTTCCCAATCTTCCTAATTCCCGATTCCCTAACAACCTTTAAATTCCTAACCTCCAAAAGGCAACGCAGTTGTAACGCCGCTGGTGTTTCAATAATTGTCCATGGGCGGCGGCGATTGCTCACCATCAGGCGATGTTAGCCTGTAAGAACATTCAAGCTGCTTTTGTAGTGAGCTCGATCACATTCTCGCCTTCTCGCCAAATCATTCCTACACCAATGACATGGCGGACTGTGATTGAGTTAATTTCGATGTTTTTAATTAAAAGTTACAAAACAGACTAACTCCATAATTCTCTAATGCTGCTAATTCCATTATTTCTAGCTGAAAATGATTAAAAAAACACCATAAAGCTTTGTCTAACCGCGGCAGATATCTCTTGCTAGGCCGTCACGCCTGTAGCTACTCAAAGATGAAACACCTTTCCTTTTCCCTACCCATACAGTCTATAGCCCTTAGCGCTCTGATTGGTTGGTTCATTCACACCGGCCAATCATAGCGCCAAACACGCTCTCCTTTCGATTTCGAAACGTAAAGCAAACTCATACTAAGCCTTCTGATTGACCACCTCAAATGAAACAACCAATCAGAGCGCCGACGTTTCGATTTCGTTAAACGTATAAACCTACATAACTCATACTAACCCCTCAGTTATCCCATTCTCACGTCTTGCAAAACTAAGGGGCTGTTTACACGAAGGAGTCATAAATGCTAGAAACATCGTGTAAATGACTTGCCCAACACAAACTCGTAAAGGGCCCGACTGATTCGTTCGAGGATCACGTTCATTACTGTTATAGGGACCATATTTTAGTTCGGTTGTTTGATAAATTAATGTTGTGTTTAGGCGTAGACCATAATATTATTTAGTTGTCGTTGGTAGAATAATCTTGCGTGACTGCTAATAATGGTTCCATGGTTTATTGTCGTCAAGGTTATTTTCTTTTTTTTATCTCTTTGACTGAATACTAGTGTTATATTATTCTCACATAGTTGAAACAATCGAAACAATGTAACCAATTTTGTAACAAAAGGGGCCAATTTTGTAACAATAATGGTATTGACAGGATATTATAACTCGGCAAAATTCTTATACTAGCAGTTTGGGAGATTTTGAACCCTCACACTCATGTATGAAAAGCAGGCGTCTTAAACCTCCGGGCCAACGCGACAACTACGTCAATACGTGTTTACGACGAAAAAAAATCACAGGAACATCAACTACACAGCAAAAAAAAAAATGAAACCGAATATCATACTCTATTACGACACGTATAATACTGACGTCACGCAATTTCGCATTGTCTCAAAAAAATATCTTTTTCTTCGGAAAAAAATAAATTGGTTGTGAGGAAAATTGGATTCGAATACAACAAGTGCGGATAGCAATCACAATAGATTGGTCCAGTTTGCCCCTATTCGTGGAATCAAAGCGATTAGATGGGACGCCATTTTTGATTTGGAATACAGAACATAATTGGCGAGAAAGTGTAAAGTGAATCTTTGAAATGAATTACTGTTTTTCATCATTCTAAATCATCGTTTTGGGTCATTTTTAATAATATTATTTTTTATGTAATAAGCCGGCAAACTTGCAGACGGATCACCTGATGGTAAGCAATCGCCGCCGCTCATGGATACCTCAAACATCAAAGGTGTTACATGTGCGTTACCGGCTTTTGGGGGTTAGAAAATTAAGGATTGTTGGGGAATCGGAATCGGGTTGGGAAGATTGGAAAGAGAATGTAATTGGGGCTCCGGTAACCTCACACACACGACGAAACACAACGCAAGTTGTTTCACGTCGGTTTGCGGTGAGGCCGTGGTATCACTCCGGTCGAGCCGGCCCATTCGTGCCGAAGCATGGCTCTCCCACTCTTCATTTTATTGATGCCGACGTATTCTGGATGATCATATGAATAGCAAAGCTTACCAATCCACAGCTGGACTGTAAATAAGCATTCTCTACATAGGAAAACATCCCATAATTCCTACAATTACCTTAGATGGCCCTCCAACACTCATGGGAAGAATAGATAGGTGACAAAATCTGGGGGCACGGTAGTGCCCCCACCAAGACGAGCCAAGCGAAGCGCAAGCGCAAGGGCACTACCTACCTTTTCTCGAAGCGCTTCGTCGTATTCTTGAACCTTCTTAACTTGAGTTTGGGTTATACCAGATAAACAAAATTTTCAGGATATAATGTCAGTGGTAGACTTAATAAACCTCTAAAGTTTCAATTGCATAGCTCTTATACTTTAGATTTTATTGATATCTAAAATACCCCGATTTCGTCACTCACTCACTCACTCACTCACTGATGATCAACAAAATTCTTAAGGTACTTCCTGAAGTCCTAGAAAACTGAAATTTGGTATGTAAACTAGTATTAGTACCCAAACAACAAAAAAATCCTAAAACTTGGAACTTTTACCCCCAACCCCTTAAACGGGGTGAAAGTTTGTTCGAGACTTCCGCAACTTTTGACGCTAGAGGTCTGAATGCGGCCGCGGAGGGTAAAAATCTGAAATGGAAACTTAATTCCCTATTTCCTGCTTTATCTGAAAATTATACACAAGTACATAGAACACAAACTTTTCATCAAATCAAAACATTATCCTACCCATAAGTACTTAGATATGAATAATATTACTACACTTCACTTCGGTAAGTGTTTATTAATCAACCTATACTTTTGAACATAAGCATCGTAAGTATAGTATGCGCCAACGCCCGCCGCCTGCCCCCTCGTCCCCGCGCAGTAGCTAAAAATAATCGGCCCGTCAGCGAGCGCGGCACCCGAACGCGGGCAGACGCGCGAGGGCAGACGTCGTTGACGGTTGTCTCGTTGAATGAAAAATTTTCGGAATATTTCGGTGATTTAAAAGTTTGCTATCGCGGAGAAAAAAACCATTTGCCTAATATTTAATTGTTAGTAGTTTAGTAGGTAAAGGTTTAGATACTAGTGTTTTAATTTTCATTGATAAAAAGTATTAGGATTACGTTTGTAATTTTCTTATAAATTTAGTAGTTTAGTAGGTGAAGGTTTAGTTAGGTACTAGTGTTTTAATTTTCATTGATAAAAAGTATTAGCATTACGTTTGCAATTTTCTCACAAATTTAATTAAGAAATTCAAAGATTGAATAAGTAGGTATTTGCAATTAAGTAGTATAGGTTAGTAGGTATAATATGTTTATAGTTGTTTATGTAGGTACGACTTAGTGAGAATAATTTGATATACCCCAAAAAAAGAAAGAAAAAATGAGCGACAAAAAAATACTTGTATTTGTCGCTCATTTTATCTTTCTATCATAAGCAACCTACAAAAAGAAATGAAATCCCACAAAAACATTTCATGTTAAATGTTGCCAAGACGAGACCATATAGCTCGCACTGTCAAAAAGTAATCAGATCCCGTGTAGAGCCAAGTTTCTAACCCTACATGCCCAGACCTAAATCGATAAGCCCTAATTTCACACTCAAGTTACGGGGAAATTCTACAGCCATAGCTCGTACTGCGTAGTTCGTAGCGCGTAGCAGAGTTTTTACGCTATAATCTCGTAGGCGTGCAAACCTTGGACGTAACTGGCGAGTTGGCCGCACGGAAAGAGTTTAGAAGATTGAATAGATTTTTAAGCTCAAGCCCATATGACGAATAGCAAAAAGTCCGTGCGGCCGACTCGCCAGTTACGTCCAAGGTTTGCACGCCTACGAGATTATAGCGTAAAAACTCTGCTACGCGCTACGAACTACGCAGTACGAGCTATGGCTGTAGAATTTCCCCGTAACTTGAGTGTGAAATTAGGGCTTATCGATTTAGGTCTGGGCATGTAGGGTTAGAAACTTGGCTCTACACGGGATCTGATTACTTTTTGACAGTGCGAGCTATATGGTCTCGTCTTGGCAACATTTAACATGAAATGTTTTTGTGGGTATACTTTACTCGGTCCTTACTATAAAACCTATACGATGATAGGATAAAATTACCGATCATTTTGAAAGTGCTAGTGCCTAGCAGTTATTTGTACAACCACTTCAACCTATAAAATAGTTAAACAAAAATTTAAGCGCAAAACACAATACCTAAGTCACAATAAGAAGAATATACTATCGCACTAGACCTAAAGTTCTGAGCAAGTAAATTCATATAAATGGGCACCCTTAACTATGTATTATGGGTGTTGTTTTAAGTTATCTATTGTAGGCGAAAAATTGTGGGCTAAATGTAACAGAGTTGTGATTTTATTTGGATGCCTTACTAGGAATAATAGGAATAGGTTTAAGTACTGACTAATCAAGCAGTGTTAAAAACTATACCCCCATGCACAACACAAATAAAATCACATCTTTTTTAGCCATTTGGCCCACAATTTTTAAGAACCCTTACTACACTACGGTACTCCGTAGTGTACCGTAGTGTAGTGTAGTGTAGTGTGTCATTAATTCCCTACTGGGAATTATTACAAAATTCTGAGTACTTATATGCTACTGAGAATTTACACAGGCTCTGGACTTGCTTTTAATTTAACCAAATTAAATAATATACAACATTCCATGTACGAGATGACACAGATATTCAACAAATTTTGACAAAACTTAAACCCTTGATTGACTTGGGACTTATAACACAAATGGTGAAAGGTGGCTGTACATTGTACAGCGGGATTACATGCCGTAATGTGCACCTCTGCCTACCCCTTCGAGGATAATAGGCGTGACATTGTATGTGTGTGACTTTTCTATTTATCACTTAATTTGTTCGACTAGTAGTGTTTAAACGCAATTTATTTAAGGGATGTCTTTAGTTAACTAACGACTAGAACAGAATAATAGTTGCAAGCTTATGAGTAGCATTTGTGAGGATGTCGCTCCCACCGGACCGTTGTTGCAGTTCTGGCTCGCTGGCTTCTGACTAAATGTCCGTAGTAATTGTCACACTGCTTCAAATTGCCTCGTTGGTCAACTGGCCGCAATGGGTGTGTTAGATTTAGTAGTCAGACAAAGTATTATTGGATTGTTTCGATTCGGAGTGAGTAAGAAATGAAAGACAAGATGACTGCCTCGTTGGTCGAGTGAGTAAGTGCGACTGCCACGTAAGGGGTCCCGGGTTCGATTCCCGGGTCGGGCAAAGTATTACTGGGCTTTTTTCGTAGTGGTAGCACGGAGTCTGGAAACAATTCCAGACTCCGTACTGCGTGGGCACAAGCCCAGTATATGGCAATAGGCTCACCCCCTACTACATGGGGCGTATACTTATAACACAAACGGTAAAAAGTGGGTGTACATTGTACAGTCGCATTACATGCCATATAGTGCATCTCTACCTACTACTTCAGGGATAAAAAGCGTGACGATACGACATTTGTCAAAAATACTGAGTTGGAAACATTCTTATGAGCAGCATAATGTCTAATTTCAGATAATAAACTAGTAGATCCATATCTAAAGCAAAAGGACTTAAACACAATCCTCCCCAAACAATAATACAATTTACAAACAAATCTATAACTACTGAATACACAAAACAGTGGGCACATTTGCCACTAACTTCATTCTCCAAATAATATCTACGCACGAAGCTGATATAATCCCTTAAATACCCTTCAAATCTCCTAGTGACCCACAAAGAGACCGGGGTTTAGTGCTAACCATATTTAAATCATTTTCCATTTGTAATAGAGATGATTATGCTTAAGCATTAGGCTGCTTTTCAGAGATGTACTGTGTAGCTATGCTACGAAGATGTGAAACTATGTGACCGTTTTCACTGATACTAAGTTATGTAGCAGTGCGAGGAAGATGCGCTGCTCGAGTATACGATGTATCGATAGTAGGGAAGCCATCCATAGCATTAATCCATAACACGCATCCATGACACGCATCTTTCCATAAAAAATATATCCTAGTTGAACCCATTTCCACCAGTGCTACCCAGATCACCTGATGGTAAGCTATCACCGCCGCCCATGGACACCCAAAACACCAAAAGCGTTACAAGTGCGTTGCCGGATTTTTGGGGGTTAGAAATTTAAGAGGTGTTCTGGAATCGGGGATTGGTAAGATTCGGAAAGGGTATTTGGACACGAAACTCAAGGCAAGCGTTGTTTCACGTCGGATTTCTGTGAGGCCGTGGTATCACTCCGGTCGATCCGGCTCATTCCTAACCAAACCAAACCTACATATTTAACTACGTAGTTAGTCCCTCACTTTGATGCCAAAATTACACTTGAAACACATTGACATACAAAGAATTGAAATGTGTGAGGACAATTTCAAACCCTTTAAAGTGCTTTTAAAACTCTTCACCGCAAAGTTTCAGAGTTCAGAGACCTAACATTGTTCATTGGTAGACAGGGATGGAAGTATCGCTGTCTCTGTCACGCAACAACGAGTATAGTTTGAGTTCTATTGAGCGGAAACTGTGAGGGTTTGAATTTAGAAGGTTTACTCGTGTGGTTAGACAGATATTGGAGGAAAGGTCAATACTGGCTGGAATATTTTTTAAGAGTGTTTATTATCTGTGTATACTGAGTAAGTGGGTAGCGTAGTCGTAGTATATGGAACATTGTAGATAACATAACATAATTCGAACGTGAGGAGAGACTTACTTATTTTTAAGGTGACGAGGCGAGAGGGAATTTCAGCCTCGTACTGACTAAAAACCACATCGTTCTTACTTCTGCCCTTCGAGCCGGAACCCCGAAAACCGGCTAGGTAGTCCACACGCCGAGCGGATCTGGTTCTGATTGGGCCGCGAGCTACCCTTGCTCGCCGTAAGCTTACTTAAAGTATTTGTTTAATGTATTTACCAGAGCTGGTAAATGACAATAACGTGAAAAAAATGTTAAGTACATGCAAAATATTACATGAGTTCAAGTATTTCTCTTTCTAATTAATCAGCATCTTACATCCAAGATTTAAACATGAGAAGAATGTTGTTTGGTAAATGCAAATGCCTACACCACCAAACGCCAGTTATAAAATATCCATAAGCTTCATCATATGATTATTGGTACGAGTATTTACCACAAAAAAGCCTTCGCTGAGTAAATTAAGTATTCAGCTACCAAACATAAGAGTGGTATTTCTGTACCAACTTTGCCTTGACACCCCACAAATGTGTTGAAACAATAGAAGTTTATAGTACACTCCGCAACTTGTTCAAATACCACCGGATTTGCATCCACTACGAAACGGTATTTAGTTCAGAAGACCTATTGCAAGTTTGTTTCGAAACCAATTCCGTGTATCGGAGTGCCACAGCGTTTAGCCTTTTTAAATGGTTGATTATTTTGATTCAATATTCCAATAGCGAGCTTAACGAAATACACCATCTTACGATTGCGTTCAACTTTTAGGCCCAACAGTATTCGGAAATATGGTCCTGTGACATAAGATACGGATCTATAGATTCGGACAGACAGACATGACATCGAATCTATGAGGGTACTTGGAATTTTGTTACCATTGTGGCTATTTTTCAAGAACCCACATGTTCGAGTTCAAATGTTTCTGCTTCTAATAAATCAGACAACGTACATCTATTATTTAAACATGAGAAGATTACTATTATGATTACTGGTACGACTATTTACCTATACGGAAAAACCCCTTCGGCATAGTAAAATAAGTAATCAACTCCCGAACATAAAAGTGGTATTTCTGTGCCAACTTTGCCTTGTCACCCCACAAATGTGTTGAAACAATAGAAGTTTATAGTACACTCCGCAACTTGTTCAAATACCACCGGATTTGCATCCACTACCAAACGGTATTTAGTTCAGAAGACCTATTGCAAGTTTGTTTCAACACTGACGTAATCGAAACGCCACAGCGTTTAGCCTTTCTGATTGGTTGATTAATTATGGGGCAGCCAATCAGAGAGCTAAACGCAGTGACGTTTCGATTACGTTAACTTTAAAACATATTCGGACTAGGCCCTTTAAAAGATATCTATTGATTCTGTAACAAATGATTCGTGATTTGAGGGTACTTGGAATTTTGATACCATTGTTCTATTTTTCAAGTACCCACATGTTCGAGTAGATTTTTTGTTTAGGAGCTGGAGTTTTTAGCTGTTGAGTGGAGTTTTTGATAGGCTAGGTCTGATTTGATTGGATGCTTGAGAGAATGGAAACCTAACTACCGAAGTTGATTGGTTTTGCTTGTAAGCGCAGATGTAGAGTAGATTCTAGGCGAAACAACGCTTGCGTTGTGTTTTGTTGTGTAAGTAAGGTTACTAGAGGCCCAATTCCCCCGATTCCCGAACAACAACCCTTAAATTCTAAACCCCTAAAAACCGGCAACGCACTTGTAACGCCTCTGGTGTTTCAAGTGTCCATGGGCGGCGGCGATTGCTTACCATCAGGTACGTGATACGTCTGCTCGTTTACCGGTGTGTTTCATAAAAAAAGGTAAGTATCATTCATCGTAAGTTTAATACAATTGTGAGTAAGACTTTAATGAGATGCACAGGAACCAATAATATAATTTTCCCTAAACGTTATTAAGTATCCCCATTTAAAATTTAACGATGATGGACACATTTAAGCATTTCCGACAGATCTTAAGAGAGATTAAACATCATCCATTCCAAGAATAAGGAATGAAACAAAGAAATACACGAAGCTAAATAAGGGTCTCAGCACACATATGGGATCGGAAAGGGATCGTCACCGTATCGCCTCGAGCCGTTCAGAATGGTTTGTATTAAACTCCCTACTGCAACGCACACTAATTGGAATAATAACGTAATCGCCTCGCCTCGGAACAGGCTCCGAACTTGAATTCCCGCGCTTACGGCTTTTTTTGCTCGAACTTACGTGGACACACTGTCCGTGTGTCTAGACGTCTCTGCGTACCGACTAACTATCGTGTTAGTCTAGTCGGTGTCGCCTAGCCGTAGCCGAGTTGACGTACAGGCGCTGCTGATACGCTTTCGTTACGTGCATACGGTAGGTTGACACCTGGTTGACAGCGAGGCGAAAGAGAGATTAAACGGTTATCATCCCATTCCAAGAATGAGGAATGAAACAAAGAAATACTGTAAAGCTGAGACCTTAAGGCAACCATTATTTTCGTAATAACAGGAAAAACAAAAGGCGAAATCTTTCCCACTTCTTATGTCCATTTTTAGGAAGGAAAATCATCCAATGACTTCTTACGGCGAGGCGAGAGGGTGTCAGACTCTTACTGAATAAAAACCACCCCGTTCCTAATTCTTTTCTTTGAACCAAAGCCCCGGTAGGTAGTCCACATCTCTGGATCAGGCGTCAGCCCTACTGGGCCCCATCTGTGGTAGTCTGATGGCTCTTTGAGTCGCGCGGAACGTGACACGTCCCGGTAACCCGTTAGGTAGACCGCAGCTCGAACCTTCAAATGCCCTTATTGACTAAAATAACTGCTATTCTGCTTCTCTTTCTTTCCACGGCGGTGACGCAGCAATCGAAGAATATTATTAACAACTGCAGAAACAAAACACCTTCTAAACAAAAGCTACCACCATCTTGCAAAAGTAACACTGGTTGCTAGAAAAACCTACATTTGTCCACACATAACACACATCAACCTATATTAACCAGTTTATCTTGGTCTCGCTTTACACAATCTTTCCGCGCATTCGACGATCAGTTTATACTGGTTTGTATAGCTTTATGTGTGTCTACGGTTATCCGTCTACCCATCTCGTTTTTCTCCGAAATAAATCCCCAGGAGTACGTCAGACTATTAAATTAAACATGGGACATAACAGGGGGATAAATAGCGTCGAGATGGACTGGAATTGGCTAAATTATTGCTTTTTATGGGCCATGTTTTTGGCTATTTACCTTTTTGGAAGGTAATGTCGGTCTTTTTAAATGTAGGTACTCGTAATGTAGGAATTTTTAAATAGTGAAAAGGTAGCTTTTTGTTTTTTAATAATGTTGCGTGGTTGCGTTTACAAATATACAAGTTCACATACACATGACTCCAAGACGCGAAACAACAATTTGTGGATCACACAGAGTTGCTCAGTGCGGGAATCGAACCCACTACACGTTGCACGGCAGCCGGTTGTCCAGCCACCGCGCCAACCGTGCAGTCAAACAATATGCCTTAGGCCTTACCCGATTGTGCCCACTTCACCAACAAAGCAATCACTACAACATACACAATAGGAAACACACAACCCCTTTTCGCGTAATCGGTAAAAAATAATCCCATTCGTGATAGCGAAAAAGTACCACATTCAAGTTTATTTAAAACCTCCATGGATAGATAGGTACTAGAGAAAAATATTTGCTTTCTATTCCGTTCATACGAGAAGACCGAATGAGTGAAATTTTTACTCCAAACGCGACGCGACGGTTAATCAATTCGTTTTAAAAAAAGTTTTTATTACTCCTAGTTAACTATTTCTTTTTTATTCTGTGTCCGAAAGGCTGAAATGAAAGAGAAACATTGGCAGTCTTTGCTTGTCTATTGATAGAGTAGAGTAGAGAGAGAGTCAATGCAAGACTTATATTAGTTTTACTAGCTTTTGTCCGCAACTTCGTCGACGTGGAATAATGACTTCTGGCAGCATTTGGACGGCTATGCACCTACACCTACACCCGCACACGCACCCGCATCCGCATCCGCACTCGCACCCGCACCCGTACACGCACCCACACCCACACCCGCACACACACACGCACACGCATTCGCGTTTTTTTTTTGAGTGGGGAAAATCATCCAATGACTTCTCCCGCCTTGGGTGAGGTGGGTGTCTCTCTTACTGACTAAAAACCACCCCGTTCCTATCTGTTCCTGCTTTGAGCTGGAGCCGCACCTGGTTACACAATTAAGTTTGTAAAACTATTTTTTTTTTATTTTAATAAACAGAATTCACACTTCTACAGTTTTATTATAATATGTACCACCTTCCTCACATTGACAATTACTATGTAAGTAAGTACATAACTAGGCCTCCCAAATATGGCTCGAGTTGGATTCCCGAGCCGGGCAAAAGATTGAGCTTTTTTTTTAACTTTGCCCATATTGTATTTTAACTCATATAATAGGTAACTAGTGAGCTACTGCCCTTTTTTGCCTACCCTTTTTGTAGCAATGTCAAATCTTAAAAAAAATAAGTAGGTAAGTATATTAACTTCTTGGAATACCTAAATAAAATTGACAGAAAACCCTAACCACAGTCAAAGCTTTGCTAAGTACCTATGTCTCTAATAAACTATAATAAACTAAAGTTTATTATTGCAGTACTAAAATGCCATTTCTAAACAAATTAATTCTTACTTGTCTGAACACTTGTTTATCAAAATTCATATTATATTTTTTAATTATGGACAAAATATTATAAATGGTACATTCAATTTACCTTGCACTTTTATTTATCTTTTATTTACTTAGCACTTACTTAATTACCTAACTAATTCACAATAAATTCTGGTTTTCTGTAACGAAAAACTAAATTAAATACATAACCAAAACATTTGCGTTTGTTTACATTACATATGACATTTGACGAATTTGACATTTTTCAAGTGAACATGGAACGCTGCCATTGTCATTTTTGAACATACGTACAAATGTTTCTATCTCGCTCGCTCTAACACTTAACTTTACATCTTCTTCACAACTGGATGATTTTGCATCCTGCTCTAGCAAATCGACTGTGTTTACTTACTCTCCGTTCGTTTCGGTATGGCTTTTGACAGCTGCTTGAGCTTCTATTCTAATCTAAATACAAGTGGTGAACGAATAATATAATAACATTTTAGAAAAACAAAACAATAATAAGTGATTATATTGTGACTGTGTGAGTGTGTGCAAGAAATTATATTAAGTAATAATGGCATCCATTACCGGAGAGGACCCGGTAAGCTCTAGTGCCCAAAGCAAGAAAAACTTGGAAAAAATTAAAACTGAATACACAAATGCATTAAAACAAATGTGTTTAACCCAATCTAAGGACGAGGACCCATATTTAATAAGCATGGCCGAAAAGCAGGATTTGATCAAATCAATATGGAAAGAGGGAATTAAATCAAACAATACCAATTTAAGTGACAAAAATTACAAAAATCCTTTCGATGATAAGTATAAAGTCGTAACTCACAGCGGTTTGTTCAATGTTCAGGTGAAACATGAGGGCAAATATAAATTAATGATTCCCTACGAACGGCTTTTTAATACAGTGTGGCCAATACACATTAAACATAATCATGATATACCAGATACAGTTATAGATGCAATACAAAGAAAATATTTTGTACCTGAAAGTGCCATTCTTGAATTAAACAAATATTGCACCATTTGTAAACCCAAACAGACACCAGCCAAACCATATTACTGTTGCAATCTAGACCTTATTATAATGGACACAAATGACCATGGTTTCGAAACAATAATGGTTTGCCAAGATGTACACAGTAACTTTATTCACCTACGACCACTAACTGCACACAATACGGACAACCAAATATGTTTGGAACTATTTAAAATCTTCATGGATTTTGGACCACCTAAAAAGTTGATCATAAGCAACCCAATTTTTGAATTTGCCATTAATAAATTCCATAAGCTTACTGCGATCACACCCTTTCATATAAACATAGTAAGAAAAAATTATAGAGAAAAGCAAATGTCACATATAAAATCTTCATTATATAAATGGTCTGCAGATAGTAAAAGTAATAACTGGGCAATTGGATGTTATGCGGTGCAACATCAGTTAAATAGTAAAAATCAAGGTAACCCTCAAAGTGCGGCTTTTGAAAATGTATTTGTATACAATGGACCACTTATGAATATGGTAAAATGTAACAAAAGTTGTTCGGAAGAGAAATTAGATACTAAATTGTATGCAAGCAGTTCAAAAACTGATAAATCAAGAGAAGAACCAGTTGTGATGTCGGTTGATGTCGGTACACAATGTGATGACTTGGCAAAAGAAACAAATGATATACCAGAAAACTTTGGACTTCAAGAAAAGGAAGAGATGATATCCGACCTATCATCAAATGGTTCAAACTGTGCTAATTTGGATGATGATATCGTGGATTTTGAATATCCAAAATGCATTGAAATTGATGATTCAGATGTCTCGCTAGATGATAATGAAGATTCGAAATCTGTTGAATTTAAAGAACCAGATATAATGATATTGAAAGATGAAAATGCAATAACTAGTGAATTAGAAAAAGAATCAGAAAATGAAGAAGAGATTCCAAAAACTGCTCAACCAATTGCGATAGTTGATGAAAACTCTAATTCCAGTGAATTGACAGAAAAATCCGATGCGATATTAAACGAGAACGATGTAGGATCGTTGAATAGTGTTGAAATACTCGTACATAAAGAACCAGAACGAATATTGAGCGATAATGTTTCAAAAGGTGTTGAGGTACCAACAGAGCTAGTAGTGATTGATGACGATATTGCAAAACCCGATGAACAGACTAAAGAATCTGAATCCATTTTAGATGAGGACGATCCAAAACGAGCTGAAACAGTTGTTGTATCGCCTGACGCAACACAGCCAGATGCTATAATAAATATCATTGATCTTATATGCCCTGAATCAATAGAAAACGATCCAAAGCGAATATTAAGCGATAAAGGTGATGTAGAAATGAAAACAGACTCCAATGTAACATTGAATGACAATAGCGAAATAAGAGAAAATCTAGATGTAGTAACAGACGATTCTAAAGGCGATGAAATGGAAATAGACCCAGTAACTATAATAAGCGATAAAGATCCGATATCTACTGATACGCAAACAAATGCGACATTGAATGACAACATTTTAAAACACGGTGAAGTTATAGAAGAAACTGTTTCGATACTAAATAAAGACAATCCAAAATGCGATAAAATGGATATAGATTCAGGGGCGATAGTAACCGGTATAGATTCAAAATGTGCTGAAAGGCAAACAGAAGCGAATGCTACATTAGATGATGAGACTTCCAAACACAGATTGACAGAAAAACCAAATAATATAATACTCGATAAAGATCAAGAAGTAGCTGTTATAGAAATGGATGATTTAGCAAATTATGAAGAAGTAAATGGTAGATTGAAGGTCGGTAGCCCAAAGCCTACAGAATCAGATCCTAGGCCTAGTCTTACAACAACTAAGCCTGATAGTCCTAAGCCATCTACATCTGGTATAAGTTCATTTGGTAATGTCGATTATGACAGTGATGATAGTGATATTGTTCTAGTTAATGAAGATCCTTTGGCGTAGAACTTTTTTTTAACAACTACCTATAGTTACAGCATTTGACAGCCCAAAGAGGTAGCAGAGTCTTTATAATACTCATTATACTCGGAGACATTTAACTAATGATTACTTTTATTTAATTGTAATTTAAGTATTTGTTTTTAATTATTATTTTTTTTACATTTTTTTTTATTTTTATTTTAGTATTAAATTAGTTTTTAATTCTTTTTAGGTACTATTTATTTCTTTTTAAGTTGTAAATGATTACTTAAACTATTCCTTAGTAACAATTTTGTTTTGAAAAATTAATTGCTAAGGACTAGGTTAATTAACCAATAAATTACTGAGAATGGTGGTAATTCAATCTTACTAATATTATAAATGATATGGTTTGTGAGTTTGTATGTTATGTTTGTTACTCAAAGCTGCTTGCGAGCGAAGCCACTGGCAGTAGCTAGGCATATTTATTAGTCCCACCCATGTAAGCCCAATATGTTTCCACACATTGTACGCTTTGATTATTATAAGGTTTAATCAAATATTGTATGTTTATGTACCTAGATGTAAGTACTGATATTGTTAAACAATTTTTGTTGTTTGATTTAAAAAAAAATCTTATAATGTTATGTAATTTTTATTGTTTGATTTAAAAAAATACTTTTAATGTTAAGTAATTTTAATAGGAACAAGGAGGAGGCCTTTGTTCAGCAGTGGACGTCTCTCGGCTGATGATGATGATGATGATGAATAGGAACAAGATTATTTTAATAAAAGACTGTGATTATTTTTAACATGTGGTTTCATTTAGGTAATTAAAGTGTAAAACTATTTTTTTTAAATACCTGTAATGCACAGACGAACATTCCGAATTTAATTTCATATCTTGCGCCTAACAGAAAAAATAGCAATCTCGTAAGCAATACTAAAATATTACAAAAACATCAGGAACTTTACATTCTATTTATTTTTATTCTTTTAATAATAAGTACCTACCTAGTAACCAACTTGTGAGTACCTACAAGTAAAATACACGGACGTTCGTTCCGAATTCAAACTGATTTCTTGCGCCTACTAGAAATGAAGCAATCTTGTAAGCAGTACTAATTAACATTACAAAAACATCAGGAACTTTGCATTCTATTAGCATTTTTATTCTTTCAATAATAAGTACCTAGTAGCTTACTTGTGAGTACCTATAATGCACGGACACTCGTTTCGAATTCTAACTGATTTCTCGCGCCTATCAGAAACTAATAGCAATCTCGTAAGCAGTACTAAAATGAATATTACTAAAACATCTGGGATCTCCGGGGATCGAACCTATACACGTTAAGCAGCAGCCAGTTGCCTAACCACCGCGCCAACCGTGCAATCGGTGAAGTGTAGTCAATTCGAATGATTTCTCGCGCCTATTAGAAAAAAATAGCAATCTCGTAAGCAGAACTTTTTTTTTTTTTTTTAAAACGTTGCCCCACATTTGGATTTTCTCCTGTGTCGTGGGTGCGTTTACAAACATACAAGTTCACATACACATGACACCCAGACCCGAAACAACAATTTGTGGATCACACAAAGAGTTGCTCCGTGCGGGAATCGAACCCGCTACCCGTTGCGCGGCAGCCAGTTGCCCAGCCACCGCACCAACCGTACAGTCATATTGCAACTAAAATTGCCAATACAAAACTATCAGGAACTTTGCATTCTATTTACATTTTTATTATTCTTTCAATAATAAAAAGGAAATCTATAAAGAATACGTTAACCAAATAAACTATGTGATGTTTTTTCTCTATATTGTCAGTCACAAACAAATCTTCGTTCCAATATAGAGTGAGTTTCGTAACAAAACATTTCGAACTCCGTTGACGACTGACGTCTGACGGTAATTTAATTTTCAATACTCTCCCGATTCTCGGTGACAGCGACAAGCACCCATACTGCCTTTTGTTTTTTTTTTCTTTTTCTTTTCTTTCTAACTTATAATAGGGATGATAGTATTAACTTTATCTCATATATAAATTGGTAGGTAACTACCGTTTGTACCTACTGTGTATCAAGTAGTTACTTATATACCTAGCAAACTTTAAAAAAACCGGCTACTGGGTAAATCAGTCGATCTAGAGAAATACCTAAGTAGCTAAGTATTGAGCTGGCTATACATAGGACATAGGTACATATTATTTACTGCCGGACCTACTCAGAGACATTTAATGATTACGTAACCCAGTCCTTAGTAATTGTTTTCGATACAAGTAATTGTTTTCGATACAAAATAGTTACTAAGGAATAGTTTAAGTAATCGTTAAATGTCTCTGATTGCGGCAGTTAGACACACACCTATACATACCCGCATTGGACTTATAAATTTATTATACCTGACTTATTTAGAAGTTGATACCGATTTAGATACTTTAGGACTTAATAATAATCAAAGATAAGCCCTTTCTTCTTCCTTTGCTTCAAATGACCAAAATTACAACTAGACCTATCCATATAGGTTTTCTAAACTCTATCTACAGCAAACAAACGCGACAAAAATCATCTCTTAAACCAGTTAATTTGACACTAAACACTCGCAAACATCGTCGGCATTTCAACAGTGCTTAAATCAAAACAGTCTCAACATGCAAATCAGACAAAATATAAACAAACTGCCGGAGGAACAATTTAAATTCTATTAGACAGAAATGTCGAGCTGGTCTTTTTTCCAAGCTCCGTCCTATAACAGCGAATTTTAGACATCGCGTCGCTCTGATACTTGATGGTTTTGTATGGATAAGACATTTACGTAACTGTCGAAGAATTGGAAGTATCTTTTTTGTAGGGAGAAAATCATCCAATGACTTTTCCCGGCTTGAGTTGAGTGAGGTTTTTTTTATGAAACATGGTATGCCATGCCGGTATGGGAAGGGGGGAATTGGGCCTCCGGTAACCTCACTCACACAACGCAAGCGATGTTTCACGTCGGTTTTCTGTGAGGCCGTGGTATCACTCCGGTCGAGCCGGTCCATTCGTCCCCGAAGCATGGCTCTCCCACACTTGCCGAAAGCCCAACAACAGCCCTTAAATTCCTAACCCCCAAAAAGCCGGCAACGCATTTGTAACGCCTCTGGTGTTTCAAGTGTCCATTGGCGGTGGCGATTGCTGATCAGGTGTTCCGTCTGCTTGTTTAACGGCTTATAGGTACCATAAAAAGATATAATACGATAGAAAGTGAATTAATAAGAATATGTCGCTTAATTTCCTATTCCTCTGGGAACGTCACGTGATACTGATAAACAATTAGGGACATTTTCGTTGCCTTTGCGACTGAATTAGATTTAGAACATTTCTTCGTATTGGGAAACGAATACGGCAAAGCGTCTATTTTTGGAGTTTTCCTTTACTGATTTTCACAGAAAAGGTAATTGATTGACTGGCTTCCTTTTCCTTGGTGCTATAAAAAAATTGTTTACGAAACTTTAAGAATGACTCTACCTAATTTATGTACTAAGAAGAATTGATACTTACTAATTATATTACTCATAGGTTGAATAGTTTTATACCCAAGTACAGCAAATTATTTTCGGAAATTTTTAAAGTAACTGTTTTGTATACCTATAATTTTGCTCTTATAAATCACTCAAAAAATAATAGAGCCATCAGATTACCACAGATGAGATTCAGTAGGTAACACTTCGTTCGAGCCGACCTATTCGTGCTGAAGCATGGCTCTCCCACACTTGAATGTCCCTGATCAAATGTTGTGATATTAGTGTCGAAATTATGGAAAAACTTGTATATAGTGGCGACTTGTAGGTAGATAAGCAATTGATAGACACTGGCTGCTCATTTTGATGCTTCTACTGGACAATAGTCTTTGTAACAGTCAATAATTCAAACATTAATTGTGTCATTGGTAAAGATTACTCACAACCAATTACAAGGCCGACTGAGATCGAGTTCACTTCCATCTTTCAAATTTAAAGTTAGAAGCATAAATTGTATTAAAAAAAAATAAGCGTTTTTTACTAACGGCGTGTCCACACTAAAACCGTCTCAACCCCAGCTTCCGCACTTGTTTCGCGAGCCCCAGACTAGAGACAGTTTGAAATTGAAAAAGAAAACTCCAACAGAATTCTCTTGGAAGAGAAATAGCTGGAAATATTGTTACACAGTACTAGCACTGGAAGAAAGAAGACGGCATGAATATATTGATGGCTCCGATTGCTGGGATCAAGCGATTACAAAACTGCTTTTGAGGAAAAATTATTCAAGTATTTATGCAACGTCACGCCTTTTGTCTCTGAAGGGGTAGGCAGAAGTGCACACATACATTACGGCATGTAATACCGGTATACAATGTACATTCACTTTTCGCCATTCGTGATCTAAGTTCAATGTAATAGGAGGTGAGCCTATTGCCATATAAGTACTGGGCACAATTCCAGACTGACTTCGAAAATCGAAAATAGCCCAGTACCCAACACTTTGCCGACTCGGGATTCGAACCCGAGACCTCTTGTCCGGCATTCACACTTGCGACCACTCGATCAACGAGGTAGTCCGTTTCTACTCCAACTTTTCGAGCCGGAGCCCCGGTAAACTGTGGACTACCTAGCGGAGTCCACAGCTCCGGATCGTAATGAACGTCTGGATGGAGGATGCTTCCAGCCAGTGGGACTACTCTCGAGGTTGAAAGAGGTTCAGTGGAAGATATCTTATGACAAAATATTGACTAGGTTGATTATGATTACCTATAATAGCCGTAATATAATTAAGAACGCCTTTAACATTTATGACAAGCTAAATTAATTTTAGAAAAGTATTTGCTCTCAAAATTCGATCAGGCGTTTATTAATTTAATTCGATGTACTCACAAACATCATTTTGAATGGCATACAGTTACTATAATACAAGTTTAATGTAAAACTGTTTGAAATAGAAAATAAAATATTATTTTTCAGTTTAAACCGAAGAGGACAGAGGTTCACGGACAATTTAGTTCAAAACGTATCCACTTGAAAATCGCTTTTGCCTTTGAGCTTGGAAATAGCTAAGAAATGTATACTTACCCATTCTAGAATAGTTTTAGAGTTTGTCTAATATATTGCTGGTTTTGCGTATTCTGATATTTTAGTCTTTTATCTTAGGATTGAATGATGAAGATGTAGGTAACTAAACTGGATGTATTTCTAACTCCTAAAAGACCGGCAACGCAATTGTAACGCCTCTGGTGTTTCGGGTGTCCATGGGTTTGCTTAGGCACGGCAGCGATTGCTTATCATCAGGTGATCCGTCTGCTCGTTTACCGGCTTGTAAGATGAAAAACTCTAAGTTAAATTAGCCGATAATTGTGTTATCGAGTGCCCTCCTCACCTTATACCTACCATAAGAAAACCCTAAGTTAAGTTAGGCGATAACTGCGGTATCGAGTGCTTACATGTTCTAAATCTAATTCAGTTGCATTGTATACGTTTCTAATTGAGTTTTTATTTAATTACAATACATTATATGGCATGTGTCATGTGGTAGCCCAAAGGTTGAATAAAGAAAAATATAACGCCTACGACAATTCACTTGCAATGTTTCACATCTAAGCACTGTATAATGTATTTATACTCATAGGTGCTACGCCGCAACAGCATTAGGCAGAAATAAAATATTGCTAGCGAAAAGAGGATATTATTACGTAGAAGGTTCCTCTTATCTCTTCAGGAATTAAAAGGCCTGTCTCATTGGTCGAGTGGTTGCAAATGCGATTGCCGGGCTAGAGTTCTCGGGCTAGAGTTAGAGTTCTCGGTTCAGACATAGCATTACTGGGCTTTTTTGGTGTTTTGAAAATTTCTCGGCAGTAGCACGGTGTCTGGGAATTATGCCTAGTATACGGCAATAGGCTCACCCCCTATTACATGGGACTTATAACACAAATGTTGAAAAGTGAGTGTTCATTGTACAGTGACATTTCGTGCCATAATGTGCACTTCTGCCTACCTCTTAGAGGATAAAAGGCCTGGCTTTACTATGCTATTTGTAGTCATGTAGAATTTTAAGTACTTACCACAAGCAGTAAGCTAGAGGCCATTAAGTAAGAAAGCAAACAAATCACTAATTAGTACCTACACTTGCGGGCGGTGGTACAATGAAACCCCCCCCGATAGTGGGGTCACACACAATTAAAGTTTAAAATGGCGTTCTCCTCTAGAACTTAACGTTGAGCTGCGAATATGTGGAGGGCGCTGTAGGTTACTGTCAAGAAATTATATGTAGGTATAGGGTGACTGGTAATTAGTGAACGATATTTAAACACGTGATTGTACTCATGATTACGAACAACTTTCTCATAGAAACTTTTTTTGTATACTCATTAGTCATTATTTTTACGTATTTTAAGTGTGGGAGAGCCATGCTTCGGCACGAATTGGCCGGCTCGACCGGTGTGATACAACGGCCTCACAAAAAACCGATGTGAAACAACGATTGCATTGTTTCGTTGTATGAGTGAGGTTACTGGGGGCCCAAATACCCCGCTTCCCAATCACCAAATTCCCAACAACCCTTAAATTCCTACCCCTAAAAGGCCGGCAACGCACTGGTAACGCCTCTGGTATTTCGGGTGTCTATGAGCAGCGACGATTGTTTATCATCAGGTGATCCGTCTACTCGTTTACCGGCTTATACAATAAAAAACCTTCATTCGATTACTTACACCTAATCTAGACACACGGTAGTGTGTCCGCCAAGTTCGAGCAAAAAAACCGACACACCGGCCGTGGGTTATATTACACGAACCATTTCGGGCCAAGTTCGACCCACCTATAACTCAAAATCTATTTTATCTCATATGAAATTTCTAGTATCTGTCGAGATCTACTTACTTATCTAAAATACAAAATTTCATTAATGTACCTATTGTAGATCTTGAGATATTGACGTCAGAAAATCGCTATTTTTACTATACACTCACTGACTGACTCACTCACTCACTCATCAAAAACCTAGACCACTTCCAATGGTCGTATTGACTTGAAATTTGGCATGGAGGTAGGTCTTTAGGTCAAGGTAAAGGAAAAAATCTGAAAATGGCCAAGTGTGAGTCGGTTTTAAAAATAATGAAGGTGTAAATTCATACCCCTAAGGAACTAAAACAAAAAAAATATCTATATCTTCCAATGGTCGTACTGACCTAAAATTCGTTACGAAGGTTTGTATTTAGTCATAGTAAAGTAAAATAAGAAAAAAAGAAAATAAACCTTACAAAAATAAATGAAATCCCATAAACGGCGTGACGTTACAACTTGATTCGATTACCTACACCCAATTGATATAAAAAAAAACATTATATGTGCATCTCTGCGTTTAGTACCCTTTAACAGTGTGTGAAAACTTGCCAACTTGTTATATCATTTTTAACATAGGTCTGTGTATGGAACTTGGTACTTATTTAGATCTCACTTCTTTTATAGGCGAACGTTACAACTTGATTCGATTACCTTACACCCATTTGTGTTTTGGGTGGTTTAAAAAACAAAAACATATTATAATACCGATTCAACCCATTCCAACCTCCGTACTGAATCCTTCAGGGTAATTTAAGCGGGTACAGTTCGTACTCCGGCTAAGCACTGGTTACATTTCGTATAGCCTTTAATCACTACTCGGTGCTCTAAGGTGAATTGTCTGCAATCGTTGTGGGGCTTTTTGAACTATTTAGTGGATATTTTAAGTTTTTACTTAGTACTTAGTAGGTACTATTTGGTGATTCGTTTTCGATACTACTTACCTAGATTCGTTATTGAACTACATAATATTTAGTAGATATTTTAAGTTTTTACTTAGTACGTAGGTACTATGTATTTGGGGAATCGTTTTTGATACTACTTACTTACTTATACGTATTATTTTAGGTTAGATTTTTAGGCTATTTTTTCACAATAGATAAGTATTATAATATGTTTTAAACATCGGTGTCAGAGCAGTGATAGACATGTTTAGTTTAAAGTACATAAAAGACATTTCTCATTCTTCAACTTAATAAATATAAAAATATTAAAAGGGAGCCGCCTTCAATTTTTTTTACCACTTCCTGTATTTCTAAGTCAGAAACTATCCCTTAAACCATCACCAAACCCTGAGAAATGCTATGCTGGAAACCGCATCAAAATCCGCATCGGTTCAACAAACGCGAGATAATTGCGCACAAACATATATCTACATACATACAGGTCAAACTGAAAACCTCTTATTTGAAGTCGGAAACTTAAAAAATAAACGATACGTCTGGGTACTATCGACAAACACTTTAAGTCTTAAAAGTAAGAATCAAGAGCAATATTTTAATTTTAATAAACAATAAAACTCAATTAAAATATCGATACGAGGTGGGAACAGCAGTAGCACTTATATTTTTACCTATAAAATTATAATAGTTTTCAATAAATAAACTTGAGATTCAACACTATTACTAGAAAAGTTAATGATTGTTTGTTTGTCCATCTTTCACGTATTTTGTTTTTGTATGTATGAAAATAAACATTTCATATTGAAGTGACACGCTATTTCAGATGAATGAAAAAGCAGTAATATGGTATAAGGAAAAAGGTAATTTTAGTATGGACATTTTGCTGATAGCAAATATTAATGTTTTTAAATTACCGAGATTACTTTTATAAAAATCACGGTTTACTCACGTACATTAATGGCGAAAATATCTACTAGTTAGACTATGCGACGTCGCCGCTTCTACGCACGCTGCTTATGATGAAGAGTTCCTCTGTGACTCGAAACTAGTAGAGCTTTTCTCCATTAATGTACGTGAGTAAATCGTGATTTTTAGTAAATTTTGTATATCTCAAGATCTAAAAATATTATTGCCTAAATGGCAGTTTTGAACCAGCTTGAACTACCTATTTAACAAACCATACACATCTTCATATTAATATCACTTCCCTACTAAGCACTTCTTTCCCCTGCAGGTGAATCCACGACAAACGACTAGTAATAAAATAAAATGAGAAACAAAACATGGTGAAACAGTAGTGGAAATCTGGATGTGACGTGTATTGTACAAACGTGCAGTGGAAGCCAAAATAATTGGTCCCCTACACAACGTACGACAATGTTTTAAATTGTTGCCTGTACTGCCTGTACTGTTATTCCATTTTATTCAGCGAAAGAGAGTTGAGTATTTTGTTTTCTGTGTTTTTTATATAGTTAAAGTTTGTATTTATTTTGTGCTGTTGTAGTATTTTTTTTAAGTGTGGTTTACGCAATGTATTGTGTGAAATGAAAATGATTTGTGGTGTCAAAAAAATAAGTGAAATAATATAAATTATTCAATTTTCTTTTTATTTTTTATAACAAGTTTTTTTATCTTTTTGTTTATGATATGGCAATTTTAGAGGTTTTATGTTTTATTTTGCCGAGGATGTCTTTTATATTGACCATAACTTTTTAGATTGTTTTTATTTTGATACCTAGTAATAACTAAAAAGTAGTATACATAATATTATTAAATACCTAGTTATGACTAAGGAGTAGTATATAAAGCACTTCATCAAATGTCTAGATACTCATTGAACAGATTTGGAAAAAAGATTGGCATAAAAACAGACTATTCTATTCCTTTACATATCTCTTGAATAATTATAACTCAGAACATGGACAGAACCGCAGGTAGAAGCTATGGCATTTCTATTTGCATCGATAAAACTTTGTTATTAGAAACCACGTGCCAGTTTCTAGTGTCCTCAAGTGTATTGAAACTCACGTTGTTGCAGTATGACAATAAAAAAGTATTTATTAGATGTGCGTTCATTGTTTAGCTATGTATTTTAAACTGTAGGTTTTTTATGGTATATGTCGGTAAACGAGCAGACGGATCACCTGATGGTCAACAATCGCTACCGCCTATGGACACCTGAAACTCTAGGGGTGTTACAAGTGCGTTGCCGGCCTTTTGAGGGTTAGGAATTTAAGGGTTGTTGTTGGGGAATCGGGAATTGGTAAGATTAGGAAGGTGGGAAATGGGCCTCCGGTAACCTCACTCACACAACGAAACACAACGCAAGCGTTGTTTCACGTTGATTTTCTGTGAGGCCATGGTGTCACTGCGGTCGAGCCGGCCCATTCGTGCCGAAGCATGGCTCTCTATCCATAAGTGTGGTAAGCAAACAATAATGTTTACTTAATCTTTAAGTAAAGCTTATTATAGTTACCTATTCTTCAAAAACCGTATAAGTAAATGCTTAATTACGTGCTGAAATCACTCAACAGCAAAGAAAATCAGAACAATTTTCACAGTTCTGTTGTTTTAGCAGATATTTCTGTACCAACAGAGAAGAGTGTCAAAGGGGGCTAAAGCTTCACTGTCCGATGTCGGTCCGTTTATCCGTACACACGACTAAAGTACTATTGAGGTCAGAAGGATCAGTCCAGATTGTTTCGGATTACATGCCAGTCCGTTTTGCACATAGATGGTCATCTTAAACCTTCCCTCTTTAGAATTGTCACACTAGATTCTATTCGTCTAATGTGGCGATTACTAGATTTTAATATTTTGTCAATGTCATCATCATCGTCATAGTCAAAAGATCCTGAAAGTGTACTATTTAGGACATATTACATATTAGCGACACCGCTTCAACCCAGCAATAAATATGCTGTGAGCTAAATGTAAAATTCGACTGTCTCGTAGGACAAGTGGTCGCAAGTGCGACTGCTGACAAGGGCTCTCAGGTTCGATTTTCAGGTCAGGCAAAGAACTGTGCCCAGTATTATGGCAATAGGCTCATCCCCTATTACATGGGACTATAAGTCCCATGCACAAATGGTGAAAAGTGGTTGTACATTGTACATTGACCTTCTTTATCCCTTCGGGGATAAAAGGCGTGACAATGCACTAAATGCAAAATATTAATTCCAACAAACATTGAACATTTTCTATAATTTTATTCACTCGTACATAGGTGTATGTATAATGCAGAGTAAACAAATTGGATGTTCCAATGTAAATAACGGTTTCTGTTTCAATAGAAAAGTTATACTACATTTTGAAAAGTTTATAATCGCTCTCGTAGATAGGGATTCATTAAGGCTTTAATAAGTTTTAAAATATTCATTGTCACGTACGTAATACATTTATGGGTTATGTTTGAAAAGGTTTTCGCGTGGGTGTTGTATATTGAAAATAATTTGGTCCTTTTTAGCTGTTGGTCCTAAGTTCCGAATCTCAGAGATTCGTTGGATTATGATTTTTGTTAATAAGATCTTAAGTTTTATTTCGCAGTTTCAAAGTAGGAGGAGGCGGATAGGCGAAGCCAAGACTTTGTAAGAAATATGTGAATGTAGCAAAGACTCGCTGGAAAATAATTACAATACTTGAGAAATTTGTTTGTTCGAGAGTTCTCGAACTTTACACGTTCAATCCCCAGAAGATCATATAAAGTTTTATAGCGTACTTTAATATATACTGAAATTCTAATACTAGAAGAGAGCTTAAGGTTAAAATAATTGGTCCTTCCATCCGCATCATCATCATAATCACGACCTACTCAATAAATTCCCCTATCAATCTAACAAGAAACTTTACAAAGAAGATATTCTTTGAAACAATATTAGCAAAGTAATTTGCCTGTCTCAACGTTCATTAATTCTTCATCTCCTTACAAAGATTATGATAAAATTCATTTCCTCTCATTTCCGTAAACATGGCATTATGGTGTGGTTTCGAAAGCCGCGAGTTTGTTTTGAAAATGTGGTCCTTTGGTAGAAGGGGAGTTGGTGGTTTTCTTGACATTTATTACTGGTTTTGTTATTAAAATTTATTAATGGGTACTGGGGGTATGTCGTGGTGGCTCGGAGGTTTAAGACGAACGCTTCTCACGCGACTTTTTTTTGAAGTTATACGTTTTTTTCTAAGATTATTTAGACACCACTAATAAATGGTAAAGGAAAACATCGTGAGGAAACCTGGGCTTATAATTTCTACTTATAAGTTTGAAATCGCCAACTCGCGCTGAGCAAGCGTGGTGATTAATGCTTAATCCTTCTCCGTACGAGACGCTACCTTTGGTCAGCAGTGGCCACTTAATAGGCTGTTGATGTGAATCGGTACTGGTGGAAAATTTCACCCATGGTGTATGTAGCTCATACAAACCCGTTGGATGCATAATAAAAAGTAAGTGAGCATGGAGTGCCACAATGTGCACCTCTGCCTAAACTTTCGAGGTTAAAAGACGTGATGATAGGATGATGCTATTATCACACCTTTTAAGTAACTTTGAAGCCATTTAAGTTACAGTACAGAAAATTAAAACTTAAAACGGGATATTTACCATGTTTAAAGTCCACGGATAAAGTTTATCCGTGATCATGGCGCTTGCAACAGTGCCGAAATATCGGAAACTCATAAATAATGAAAAACATGGTAAATATCCCGTTTTAAGTTTCAATTCTAGTGTTAGTGACCATGTTAGTTTAAAAACTTATAGTACAGAAAATATTTTTTGGTAGATAAAATACACAGATCTATAGGGCGAATTTTTGGTACATAAAATACAAAAGTATAATGGGAAAACCGCTGATTCTATAGCTCCAACAACAACAGCGTATAACAAATTACATTGAAATTTATATAATGACGTCATGCCACGTGTGATTACAAGTATGTACGGTAAAGTATGCAGAGGGGTTTAACAGCATACTTCTTGATATGAATATTTTATTTGGTAATTTTCTTCCATTTTCTTGAATGCTTATTATGTTTAACTTTTAAGCTATGGAGTGATGGTAGATTAGAGAATACATTTATTACAAAACCTATTATTTTAGGGGGCATCATAAAAGGCCGATTAAAAGACGTTAAACATACATATTTCAATTTAATTCTGTACTGTTGCAACCGCGCCTGGGCAACTTGCTGCCCTGCAACGTGTAGCGTATTCAATTGTCGTATGGGGCAACTCTTTGTGTGATCTACAAATTGTTCAAACTATTTTTTGTGGGTGTGGATGGAACACAAGTTCACATGTTTATGTCCGATACTAGGATTTTCGCCTGTGTAGTTGTGCACAGGACAAAATCCTGTGTAGGACGTGTAAAAAAAGGACCAATTCAATTCAATTCAATACATTTATTCCAAACATAGGTCTTCATAATACATAGTGAAAATTCTCCATGCTTCGTTTGAATGCAATGTTACAAAATTAAACAGTTCATAGGCGTAGCCAGGGGGTGTTTGGGGGTTCAAACCCTCCCCGAAAAGTTAAGATAAAATTTGTTCATTACATATTACACTAGCTACTTCAGCGCCGTTTCACCCGCACTGCTCGGTTCCTATTGATCGTGGCGTGATGATTTATAGCCTATAACCTTCCTCTATAAATGCACTATCCAACACAAAAAGAATTATTCAAATCAGATCAGTAGTTGCTGAGATTAGCGCGTTCAAACAAACAAACAATCAAACAAACAAACTCTTCAGCTTTATAATATTAGTATAGATAAATTGTTTTTTTTTTTAATGAATGAAGGAAGTTCATGAAGGGAGTTTTGGTCGTTTTACTTTCGTAAACCCCTACCGATACTAAAACCTGGCTACGCCTATGTAACAGTTACTTACATAGGCACACTGAAACAAGAACTCCATTCACAGTAATATCAGTAAACAAATTCTCTTACTCATTGTTCTTCCTATCTTTCAGTACTTGAAACATGGTCGTTTTGAACGTACTTACTTTGTGAATATAGTGCAGTATAATAAAGTGTCCGGCTCATAGATAATCTAATGTCAATGAAGAGGGGACAGGCAGATGGATGGGTAGAGGTTTTAGTGATGAGAGGAGCGATTTGCAAAGTTAAGGTGGTTGAAATGAAGTTAAAAGTGCGTTGGTCTTGCGTGTTGATATCAGCTAGCTGTTACAGACTGTGGGCCTCCTCGACATAAAAAGGATTGTGATAATCTCCATCCTTAGCAAGCAGGTTAAATAAGACTGCACGGTTGGCGTGGTGGCTGGGTAGGCTGCCGCGCAACGTGTAGCGGGTTCGATTCCCGCACGGAGCAACTCTTTGTGTGATCCACAAATTGTTGTTTCGGGTCTGGGTGTCAAGTGTATGTGAACTTGTATGTTCGTAAACGCATCCACGACACATGAGAAAAAGGAGTGACTAGTGTGGGGCAATGTTAAAAAAAAAACAGACTCAAGTTTATCAGAGAGTGCTACTGTACAGTCTCTGTCAAATATTATCTCTCAATCAACTCTTACGTCACCCGCTCAAAGAGTAGATATAGTTTTCCAAAAACATATACTTAGTCTGGCCATAAATACTGTTACACTTAAAAATAAAAATAAATATTACATCTGAATTTCGAATCTGTCATTTTTATACGATTATTAATTGTGTTTTCTAATTTTGACGCCAATACATTGTACAATATTTTGCGATATTAAAATGGAGTGAGATGATAAAGAGAACCATACAATATTTATGGCAAGATAGGTATAACTTACCCAAACTTATAACAACCCAATCAATCAAACGCATAACGAATCTTTACAAGGGATTTTCCACACATAGCACCTATGCCAAAACCTATTGAATGAGCCAATCAAGATTGTGGAAGACGTATCGCTTCCTCTCACACAACATAACAACCACCTCTCCGTTCACCGACCGGTGAAACAAGAGGCCCTATTGTCAAGTCTACTATCTACAGATACGGAAAAAACCACGTAAACCCTTCACCCAAACCAAAGGAATACCAACCTTAACGTCCTTGAAATAAAACCCATCCTAAACGCACCACTAAAACAGTCTTCAAGTATCACGATACAAACTTATCAAATTCGCTCCAAACTTTCTAAAATGAACTTTGTGACTTTGTGTTAAGGTGCTTATAGAGTGTAAATGTAACGTAGTTTCAGTCAGACACGATGGTTAAGCACTCAATGTACCCTTTATCTTAGATTAAAAATAGGGGGAAGGGGTTGGTAGATAGGTAGGTGTTGATATTTATCGAAAATCGACGCTTCTCTTTAATACAATGGTGTCTGGGGCATTCTTTTAGTTCTTGCACTTAAAAGAGTGTAGTTTGCTGCATAATAATGAAAGGTATGACGTCCATACTTCTTTTTTTATATTGGAGAAGCCAGTACTGGCTGGAAAATATTAAAAGCATACTTCACTCAACTCTTTTAACTGTCGAATAAGTTAAAAGTTTATGGAAGTAATATACTGAACGGTCAGTATTTCACGGGCTGTAATTATTAATGATGATTAAGAATGCCATTACACGCAAGTCGTCTGCTGGACTAGGGGTTTCGGGTCCGATTCCCAGGTCGGACAAAGTATTACTGGGCGAAGTATTTTTCGGTTTTCGAAAATTTCTCAATAGTAGCACGGAGACTGGTAATGTACGTGCCTGGTATATGGCAATAGACTTACTCCCTATTACATGGGACTTATAACACACATGGTGAAAAGTAGGTGTAGATTGTATAGCGGCATGACGTGTCGTAATGTGCACTTCTGTCTACCCCTTCGGGGATAAAAAGCGTGACGTTGTGTGTGTGATTAAGAATTTAAAACCAATAAATTAAGAACGAATTGTGAAAATAACCCTCCTTCTGGCGCAGTCGGGTAAAAAAATGCTTAATAACTTAGATATATTAGTAGTTCTTTGTTTATAATAAGTACGAAGACATACTAAATAGATTTTCTACTCTATCAATAAAGTGGAAAACCGAACAAAAGCAATTTAATATAGCTCGATGAGCCACCATACATACGAAGTTATTGCCCCCTGAAGTCTGCTTACTCTTAGACCTCAGCGCTAACTAATGCTATTTGCTCTCCTCTCGCTTGCAGCTGACTTAAAATGAACTTTATTACTCAGTGTTAAGGTATAATGTACCTTCATTTGTAGCTCCACGGATGGATAAGAGGCTCCATCTAGCGGAGTGTTTGGATAAAACTTCAGAGCGATATTTTTAGTTAGCACTTCCCTCTTACTTAATATAATAAGCGAGGTTTGTGTGGGAGATGGAATTTTTTCTGTTAGTCTGAGTCTCTACTGAAAAAATATTGAAGGTGATTGCGTCGTTTTTCCAATACTCGTAAGTAAAGACTGCCTCGTTGGTCTAGTGGTTGCAGTTGTAGTGTTAGGTTGGACCAAGTATTAGTAAAGTTAATTTGGGATTTTCGAAAAATTTTCAGTAATGGCGCGGAGTTAGATATTGTGTCCAGTATAATATGGCAATAGGCTGACTCCTTATTACATGGGACTTATAATACAAATGGTGAAAAGTGGGTGTACATTCTACAGTGGTGTGATGACTCGTTAGTATGAAGATACGTTAGAATCATCATAGTAGTACATGTTACAAATAAGGGGACACGACGTGGTAGGGCAATGGTAGGTAAGCGACTGGCGAGCCATCCTCGTTCTACCAACTGATACAACTACAATATGCAAGTTAGCATATTCCGCACTATACCACGACCGCTACATTACACGCCCCTTTTCCAAAATATTAGACAAAAAGTCTAATTTGATTAAAATTAAATTAGTCATCATTTAGCTAAAATATTCACTCGGTATTATTTTTAATTCGCTACAAGTAAGCAAAAGTAACTCTAAACTTTAATAATGTCGTCTATTCACCAGATGAGAAAACCAGGCCCACGCTTTGTCTCATCCATTTTAACCTACGCCTACTGCTTATAAAACATTCAATATTTAATGACTAATTCATATTCACGCTTTAAATATCACACAAGATTTTCGTACTACTAACTCTATAAATACTCATTCTTTGAACTAAAATTTAACAACAGTCTAAACTATGTATGTTTATGCTATTGAAGTCCAAACAAAACAACACTTACAATCCATTCACAACGAACTCCAAAGACAAATTAACATACGCAGATCAAATATTATACACAGTACAAACGCAAATCAACCTACACCTTTCTAACAAATTCCATCATTGAAATTTTAACTTTATTACCCAAAATACAAAGTCGAAAATCCAAAATTAAAGGCTAGAGTAGTTACACATGGTATAAAGTCCAACAGTAAATAAAGACATATGCTCAAACAGCCCTTACAATTAAGCTTTGTAAGGCCTGGCTTTGGCGAACAAAAGCGGAGAACAATAAATTATGGTCCTTTGTACCGCAAAATTATATCAATAGAGGACTTAGGACCAATATTGACACTGGAATGATATGGTAGCCGAAAAATTTGATTATAACGTACTTTGGTGAAAGTTATGTGGATCTTTTTCGGTTAATTGTTTGTTAATAATGACTATTTTGTGGTGATTGGGTTCCATTAGAATGATAAAAGAGTTTGATATGAAAATTATTAAATTATTGCTATCTTGCTGTCTACGGCGCTGGATTTTTCTATCTACGTCATTATTATACCTAATTATCAAAAGTATGTGCAATTGTCCACAATGCCGTCACGTTTTACTTGTTAACTGACTTCCCAAAAAGGAGGAGGTTCTCATTAAGTATCTTATTTTAGTCCAATTATAATAGTGAACCAACTGATTGGTATACAAAAAAAGTACAATGTAAAAATTCTTGCCATTTTTTTGTCACTTAAATATTCTTGACTATCTTTTATCTCTAAAAAACAATCACATCAATATGATTTAACCTCATCTGACCACATTATCACTTCACATAAACATCATAAGTAAACCCTCAAACACAAACCGATACATAGTCGAGAGCTTAATACCTATGTACCTATGCCAAAACCCAACACATTATCTAAATAGCGGCACATTATACTACCATTTGACCGTATAACTACGACCCCAAATCTATCTGTAAATGACTACAACACAGCTAAAGAAAAAAACAAATGAATAGACCCATTGGATCGAAGGACCAAACAAAATTATTTAGAACAAAAATCTTTTTTCCGAGAAATCTAATAACTGCCCCTCATAAAAGAGATAACGGCATAAGCTACCAAAAATATACCTTTGAAAATGTTGTTAGGAACATGGATATTTGAGAGCTGAATATCGCAAGCCACGAATGAACTGACTGGAGTGATACCACGGCCTCATAGAAAGCCGACGTGAAACAACGCTTGCGTTGTAGTATAGACTGCTACTGTTGTAATTTTCTTTAATTGTATGGCATGTTTATAATTTTATTGAATTGCTTAAAAAATTACTTTGCAGGTTATGATAGTCTATTGCTGGACTATGTGTCTCCTATACATTAGAGGGTTTCCCATAAATTTTTCACTAGGTAGATAATATGGAAATCGTAATTTTAAAGGTTAAATTTTCTCATCGGAGAGCGCTGGTGGCTGGTCGTTGGCAAATGCGTAGTCCCTCTTAGCTTTTAAGGCATAGAAGAGTAGGAATGATGGATGGTGATTGACGATGTTTTTACTCTCTTTTCTTTTTTTTAGGTTTAGTTTCTAATCACCTAGTTACATATGTGAAACTGCTAAATAACTATGGAACAATGCCATAACTATAAATAGGATAGGTAATAAAAGAAAACCTTAATCTACTCTTTCATTGAATAGCAAATTACACATTTGCATCACAAAGAACCGCAAATGTAGAAAGAGAAAATAATTTCTTTATGCAACCGTTTTCCCAAGTATAAGTATATCTAGCGACTTAATTCCTTGCATAAGCCTGATCCGGACCGAAAATCGTATAAAATCAAGGTTCCCAATCAACGAAAACAATCCAGAGGCGAGATTTTATTCTGTTCATAGTTCATACATATTTCACCTGGTGCAGCATTCGCGTTAATCATATTGGAATGGAGCCAATCGTATGAAAAATTGCAATTGGACGCCGCGACGCCGTGTCGGTTTCATTATTACATTGTCTTGGTCCTTTTATAATGGTCCTTTCTGGTCCTTTTGCGTCTGTTCAATGTAGAGATCTCGTTTTGTGAAATATTTTATTGGGATGGGATTAAAGTGCAGACTCATATTCGAAGGTTTGTTTTGTGTTTTTTGCCAATTTCAGCCATAATGGAAATAGGATTTTTATGTTATGTGTCTGGGCTTTTGAGTGTTTGGTTTATGGCATCGTCCATTTACTGGTTTAATACTAGATGCATTTATAATTGCTACTAAATAATTTACAATGAATGCAAATATTTCCTTATCCTAGAATCATCAAGTCAAGCTTATTAGTTTACTATTCAAACAGTCGTTTTTTTAATCGTTTTCAACATTTTCATTTTTTTAAGAATCTCATACCTAGAAGTAGTCCGGAACTGCGGACTGCCTATTGGATTACTAGGACTATGGCTCGAAAAGCAGGAGTAGTTTCTTGTCAAAAAAAGTCACTTCCTCTCGCCTCACCCAAGGCGCGCTCCTCGCGAGAAAAGTCGTTGGATGATATCCCCTTTTAAAAAAAACCTTGCAGCAGTAGAAGAAACGACAGTACAACGTCACAAACTACGTTTTAAAATCAATAAAAAAAAGGTTTTTAAATAAAAACACGAATGTATTGACATTATCTAGACTACGCTACACGGAGCAGAAGTGAAAAAAACAAAACAAAAAAAAGTGGGAAAATAAAAGAAAACAAGGTAAACACCGATTCGTATTTTATATCGGATTTATTGGGCCAGCTTCCCAGTACTTGTGTTGTGTTGCCAAACCGAAAAAATACAACTGTTTTAAAGGAGAAAAATAAAATGTTTAATTGGAATTTTGGTGTTAAAACGGGTGAGAGTTTTTTTTTTGTTTTTATTAACTTTTATTATTGTGTTTCGAATTCTTTGTTTGTTTGAAAGGCTTGTGAATGAGTTCATTTTGTTTTTGTAGATTGTAGTAGGTTCAGGATGCTTTTTCACCAGAGAAGTTCTATATAAGATGTAATAGCTAAGCAAAAATTGCTATGAAACTAATAGTGACCGTTAATCCAAAAAAAAACTGATAAGCTCACTCGCATCAGAAACTCACACTTTATCTAAATATATAAAACTCAAAGGTGCTAAGATGTGCTATGAAGATGCTAAACACTCCGCAGCATTTCCTATAATATACAGCTAGTAATATGTTTAATTAACTAAAAGTGCCATGCAAATGTCACCTTTAGCTAGTAGGTAAGGTTACTATTCTTAATAACACACGCAAAAATTGCAAATAAAAACTTACACCAAAGACTCTGCATCAGCTACTAAGGCGTAGCGCCTAATGACAGATTAGTAAAGAATATTGTGTACAAAGAAGTTTTGTAGGCCCTTCTATCTAAATATATAAAATCAAATACTGACTGACTGAGTGAATCAACGCACAGCTGAAACCACTGAACGGATCGGGCTGAAATTTGGCATGCAGGTAGATAATAAGCGAAGATTATCACTTACAACGTCAAAGATCAAATCTCGCTTACTTTAGAATGTTCCCCTCCCACTTAACGAGTCTAAAGGATCTCTTAGAGCGGCTGAGGGGTGTCCTATGTAGGTATAGAGTACGTGTAGATTATGTGACAAGATCTCCCTAGGCTTTGTGATAAAGATATCTAGATTTTAGTATTGTGTTTTGGACTGAGACTTTGCATGCATATACTAAGGCTAGCGCCTATAGGGTGTGAACAAAGAATAGGCCCTAATTTTTTACAACGCTAATTAATAATAATCCTTAAACGCCGCAAAAGCTGATGGTCGCCACCAAAAAAGTACCATAAAAGCGAAGTTATCACTTTTCAGAAAAATGTTCCCCTCCCATAAGGTCTAAAGGATCTCTTAGAGCGGCTGAGGGGTGTCCTATGTAGGTATAGAGTTCATGTGACAAGATCTCCCTGCTTTTTAAAGATATCTAGATTTTAGTATTGTGTTTTGGCGACTATTGCTGTATAGGGTGTTAATATAACGCTCCCAAACGCCGCAAATAGGTGATGGTAAAAAAGGAGTATTATTTTTTTTAAAAATAAGGAATTCAATGTTTATTTTGTGTAATAATAGTGGCTATCTACTGCTTAAGGCTGATGTCGCATGAATAACACGAAAACTAAAACCGCTTAAAATTATAAAAAAAAATGTAGTGTATTTAGGTGCGTTCGATATAGGGTTTTGTGTTTTATATAGTGACTTAGGTATACAGAATAAGATTGTTTTTCTCTAAATTAGTCTGCTTTTTCATCAGAGATGTGCTATGCTTAGTTCCTGTAGATGCTTTTGGCTTCCATCAATTATATTCATAAGTACACGTAGCTTAGCACTGGTGAAAACGGACTCAGCTAAGCTATGTTTTTATATGGAAAGATTGCGTGCTATGGATGGCTTCCCTACTATCGATACATCGCATCTTCCTCACACAGCTACATAGCTTAGTATCAGAGGAAACGGTCACATAGTTTCACAGCTTAGCTATTACATATTCGTAGCATAGTTACATAGCACATCTCTGGTGGAAAAACACCTTCAATCTCTTGGCTAGAAATTTCCTTGACGAAACCCCTCATCTGAGAAATTTATATTATTTTCTTATCACACCTTTTCTATAAAAAAAAAACATCTATTTTTACACATCCAAAAATAATTCAAATCAATAAACCAACATCTACAAGTAATTAGATATCTTCGCGAAATTATTTTATTTCCGACCGAAGATATCTGGTATCACGAATAGGGATGTACGGTTAAAAAAAGTTGTGGAATGAATAAAAGATGAATGAAAGGAACCCGAGGCGACCGATAGCACTCGAGGCAGGGATTTGATGCCATCCCTAAAATGGATTGTTTCTACCAATGTTATTTCCACTTTTTATCTGGAAAAATGTTTTAGTAAGATAGTTTTGTGTTGAGGTGTATTTTTGTGTAGAATATTTATGTTTGTAAACATACCCATGACTTTTTTTGAGGGGGAAAATCATTCAGTGACTGCTCACGCCTTAAAAAGAGACCTCTGAGTTTATTTCGGCATTTCTTTTCAGAGTACTCTGATAGGAAATGCCGGCCTAATCTAATTATTTAAGAGATTACCGAGTAAAAGAGTTATTTGTAACCTATTTGCAAAAATAATATCATTTAGACGAGGCAAGTGGGTTCCTTAAACAATGTGAACCGAAGTTTTTATTTCTATACGTATTTTTATTTTATTTATAATCAATTTCGTGGGTTTAAATGGCGTCCAGACGAAAATACCTAATATGCAATACGATGGTAACAAGGAAATGGATATGACTATCGAATTAAAAATTAAAATTGAAAGTGTACCAAATTCGCGAAAGTAAAAAAAAGGATCACGCAAATCGGTTCATAAACGCCGACATAATCGGTGTATATACATAGAAAAAAATAAAACACCAGCCGAATTGAGAACCCCCTTTTTTGGAAAATCGGTTAAAAAGTTATTACAAAATACCCGGAAAATGTTTTACAAAAATCCCGTAATTAATATTCCGGGAACCTTCCCATTAAACCAAAATAGTTCACAAAATAAACACGTAAAAACCAAAGAGTAAATAAAGCATACACTAACTTGTAGCCTGCGGTTTCACTTGCAGTTTTTTAAAATAATTAAGTCTGAAAAATACTGATCTAGAGCTACGAACTACCCAGCGGGTTACCGGGGCTCTAGCTCGAAAAGTAGGAGTAGGCATGGGATGGTTTTTAATCAGTAAGAATCTGACACTCCCTTTTGCTTTGTCCAAGGCGGGAGAAGCCATTAAATTATTTCCCGTGTAAAAAAACGTCTGAAAAATACTATAATGTAACCAGCATCAAAATCGGTTCAAATCATCGTGCATAAACATATATTCAGGTCAAACTGAGAACCTCCTTTTTTAAATCGGTTAAAAAACAAGCTTGCAGATTGTGTGTAAATAGAATGAATTAAAACCAAATACGTTTGGTTTAAATTCAATATACGAGTTAAGTAGTCCAATAGTAAGCTCAATACAAACAGTTAAACAACCAAATCTTGCCACTCTGTATCAAAACCTTTCTTTTTTAAACCTTCTAAAACCATTTACATTTTAAAATAAAAAAAAAAACGAATCTCCGCACTTTTTTCCCCATCCCCAATCTACTCAAAATAAGGGCCATTCAAAAACAGCCGAATCGCAAAATCCTTTTAGTGATATTGAAATTTTCAGACGCTTGAAAACTTTTCATCGTTACTGAACGGGTTTGATGTTCACAACTGAGAAGTCGGAGCTTAAAACTTTAGATTATAGTAATAAGTTAGTGGGTAGTTCTGTACCTCTACCATGAGTTTTTTTTTTTTTAAGGGGCATTAATCATCCAATGTCTTCTCCCGCCCTGGGCGAGGCGAGAGGGAGTGTCAAACTCTTACTGACTAAAAACCGCCCCGTTCATACTCCTGCTTTTCAAGCCGGAGCCCCAGTGAACCCGCTAGGTAGTCCGCAGCTCCGGATCAACAATCAGCCCAACTGTGGTGGTCTGATGGCTCTACCATGAGTTTGAAGCTTGTTCGTTTTGTCGATTGTCGCTAGCAACGACGTACGTTTTTTGCAAGGGAAATTTTAGTTCCACAGATTGCCGATAGAGGCGTTGTAAAATATGACATACTGCGACTATCGACAAATACTATTGCTTCAAACTCATGGTAGAGGTATTTTCAACATACCGCTACTCGTAAGTTTTTGAAGACAATACAAGTTTTGAATTTAGAAATGGAATGGAATTATTAGTTTTGTTGTTATGAATTTGAATTTGGTTGGGTTATGTTATGGTTTAAATCTCCGAGGAGGTCGGTAGATGTGCACAATGCATGTAAAGTTAAAATGTAACATACCCTAACTTCTTTGTGTTTATTTTTTAAGTTGTAAAATTGTGAGCCGACTATCAGTTTATTAAGTCTGGAAAGTCATCCATTGACTTCTCTCGCCTTATGAAGCAAGAGGGAGTGTCTTACTGACTAAAAACCAACCCTTTTCAGGTATGAACTCCTTTTAATTAATCATCATGGAGGCCACAGCTTGACTATGGAGTCCAGCTGTGTACTGTTGTACTTGTTTAATGTAGGACAGATATAAGTTAAGATAGGATGTTAAAGAATAATAGTTAATTAGTTAAGTATTGGGTTGAAGATCACAAAATCAAAGTCGAAGACAAATCATAAATAGGTACTTTTGAAATGTCAACAATTAAAGAAATAAAAGTCTGTCAGTCTGTTCGTCAGTGAAGCAAAGTACTCGTTCTAAAGTGCAACTTCGGTTCGAACAGGTTCAGATTATAAAAACCACGGTTGCCTGGTCTTTATCTATGTCAAAAAATATTATATTACCTTAATTAGTTCTTATAAAACCCTTGAAAGGACGGAGGCTAGTGACAACAGCATTCTACCCTGCTGTCTTGTTGAAAAATTAAACACAGGATTGTACCATGCGCCATAATGCGAGCACCAGAAGAAAACCGTAAGCTACTTCATGCAATAAATATTAGACTACGCTTCCAAAGGTGTACCAACAGAATACCCAGTATAGCGCAGGTTCTGTATATTTGATTAAATGTTCTCTTTAACTATGAACCCGCTACGAATGTTAACTATCTTAATTATTGAATAATCACGACCTTAACTTCGTCTGAGTTCGCAATTCCTTCGTTTGTGGTACAAGTTGTAAGAGATGGAGAGTGGCGATGTGAATAAATTAGTTTTCCCACGAGAAAATCATCCTTTGGCACGAATGGGCTCGATCAACCTTTTTTGTAGTTTTTTTGAGGGGGAATATCATCCAATGACTTCTCCCGCCTTGGGCGAGGAGTGTCAGACTCTTACTGAAAAACCAATGGCTCAATCGACCTGTGCTTATAATTTCTGAATATAAGTTAGAAATCACCAACCCGCATTAAGGAAGCTTGGTGATTAATGCTCAAACCTTCTGCGTGCGTGAAGAGACGTTTGATTGAACGGGGTGGTTTTTAGTCAGTAAGAGTCGGACACTACCTTTCGCCTCGCCCAAGGCGGGAGAAGTCATTGGATGATTTTCCCCTCTTAAAAAATGACTTTTCACTTTACCTTTCCTTGGCAGACTAACTTGTACCCACTCAACTGTCGATGCAGAATTTTCATCATATACATATTAGCTCAGAAATATAGATAAAATCCAACATTCGCTTATGGATTGCGCCACACACCGTCATCTTGTTAAAAACAATATGCTACGGTTCAGATTTATGCAGCTTTTAAATCTTACGCCAAAACTAGGGACCAGCTCTCTGGCATACGGCTTTTTATCCTAATTAACTTTGTTTTTAACTAGCTTTTGCCTGCGACTTTGTTCGCAGTCAGAGCATAATATTATTTTATAATAAGACAAAAAATGAAATCAAACCTCCTGCCTGTGTTGGGTGTCGCGGAATGCTGTTAATAAATATGAGCATCTAGCATGGCTTGAAACTAGTCGAGTTCCTCTTCAAACAGCCTACGTGAGTAAGCCGATAGTATAATAATTATAATTTGAAAATATATCCCTAGGTTTCCTCACGATTCCGGAGCTGCGGACAACGTAACAGATTACCGGGGCTCCAGCTCAAAGCAGGAGAAGGAACGGGGTGGTTTTTAGTCAGTAAGAGTCTGACACTTCGTCCCGCCTCACCAAAGGCGGGGGAAGTCGATAACATAGTAATTAATTCAGTATGTCTCACGAAACTTATAATAAAAGTAACGAACATAGTACAGCCACAAAAATAAAAACTAATTTCCATTTTTAATTCACTTAAAAAGTTTAAACTTCTATTGAAAAACTTAAACCTTTCTTACACCCAGTAAATAGGTACATAAAGTTAGTTGGTTCTCTAGAAACTTTTCTAGCATTAAGCTGAGGGGTAGCAATAATCGTTATACCTCTGTTATCGAGTAAGTTTTGTTAAAAAAATGTTGTAAGCGAATGACACGATATTAGGAAGATCGTTGAAAAGAGTGTTTTGACGCACATAAGGTGCTTACTGCTTACATAAAATAAAATGATAATGTGACAAAGCCTCATGATACATATTTCGCAGAAGAAAATTAGCACTTTTTTTTGATGAGGGAAATTCATTCAATCGCTTCTCCCGCCTTGGGCCAGTGAGAGTGTCAGACTCTTACTGATTAAAGACCACCCCGTTGCTACAGCTGCTTTGCGAGCCGGAGCCCTCTAGGTAGACCGTAGCTCCGGACATAATATGAGGTTTCACATTTTAATCTCCGAAGATGTAAGCAGAGGTGCATAAGACCGGGTTGCCGGTGCTCCGGCTTGAAGAACAGGGTTTTAAACGGTTCTATTTAGCTTAACCTGTTTGTCTGTCTTTAGTAATTGGAATTTAAACCCATTGCGTCGTCCGATCGATCTGATATTTGGTACATACTCTTAATCTTGATGACTGTACAATATAAACAAAAAACCGTCGAACATAAAATGTTTAGTTTAGTAGCTTCCGGACACCATGGTGGCGCGACTGGTAGCGCCGCCATGATGGCCCAGTGAAATATAGCCCTAACGCAAACTTAACGTAAACGCGTGCGTTTTGTGGAAATGAAGCAACCACTAGCTGGTAAAATAATACAATTTCGTTAGAGCTCGTAGGAAAGCAGCTAAGTGTAACTATTGCGTAATTCTGTTAGCAGCACAGAGAGAAGTTGGTTGCAAGAAGGGAATAATACCGAAATATTAGCTACGTTAGTTTACTTTCTATTTTGTCTACTTTGTATTTTATACTCTACGTCTTTGTATATTAGGTACTTTTTTGTCTGTTTTTAGTCGATTAATTTAAGGCTACAAAGAAGTAAAAATTTCTTTTTTCCGAATATTACGTTGGAACCTTGTTACTTACTTTATCATCATCATCATGGAGAGTAACTGGTGATGGCCCACTGATGGTCTACGGGCATCCTCATTTTTTTTGTAGTATAAGCTGGTAAACGAGCCGACGAATTACCTGCTGGTAAGCAATCGTCGCTGCCCATGGACACCCGAAGCACCAGAGCTGTTTCAAATGCGTTGCCGCCTTTTGGGTGTTAGGAATTTAAGAGAAATAGGGATCAAGAAGACGGGGAAGGGGAAATAATTGGGTCTCCGATAACTTCACTCACACAACGAAACACAACGCATGCGTTGTTTCACGTCGGTTTTCTGTAAGGCTGTGGTATCACTCCGGTCGAGCCGGCCCATTCGTGCCGAAGCATGGCTCTCCCACACTTATAGAGAATTCCTTTACATAGAAACGTTTTCCATAATTGCAAAAACATATCATTCACCAATATACGAATATTTTTAACAAGCCTCTATAAAAGTAGAACACATCATTACATCTCAAAAATTGAAGAGATTTCTTTCAAAAATGTAGCGTACGAGTAGGACGTTCTAGATCGCCCGGATTTTTGAAAGGGAGTTTTTGCAACGTACCTTTTTTAGGTAAAGCTTCAAAGCGCAGACTAGATGGATTCCGTCGGATTTTTTGGCATACTAACCAGGCAATGCTGCGAAAAATGATACGAGTACGTGCTTGATAAGTATTACGCTAGTTTTAAAGAGATGTGTGTAGTGTAGATGATTTTAATATTAATGTAAAGAGAATAGGCATGAAGACGGGGTATGAACATTTAAAAATCTATTAGGATGTATTTTCTATTATTTTTCATATAAGATAACAATACTTAGATAAAATGTATCAAAGTTTAGGAGTGGGAACAAAAACGTCATTTCTACGTATGAAATGTAACTCAAATGTCTCACTCACACAACGAAACTCAATAATGTCACACTTTTTTCGGAAAACTTGTGTAAAATTACAATAAAACTGCTACTGGTTTTGGTAGTAGCTTAACTTAATATAGGTACGTATATCCGTATTTTTCTGATAGCTTACAGTTGAAATTTTTACCGAATTAAATCTTTGATACACATCTATTTCCTTGCACAAGGCATTATCCAGTCCACAATCTCAAACACTTCAACAAATCGATAAAATCCAAAATCACCACCAAACAACCAAACACACTATTAAAAAAAAAAAAAACAAAAACCAAAACAGCCAAGTAGAAAATCCATGATTTTTCAAGCAATTTCCCCAAGTCGTATGGAGCAAGTAATTGGTTGAAACACGTCTATACAACGACTATGCGACTTAATGCTTGTACGTAATCTCTCGTAAGGAAATGACAGACACAGGTGGCTTCGTCGCCAACTGCTAATAGCTTTTAGACAGCTAGATGGCTTAGGGATGGGGGGTTGTCGATAGTTTTTTGAGGAGAAGTGTAGGTATCGATATTTTTGGTGTTTGGTGTGTTGACTGTGGATGTTGCTGTTTAAGTTTTCAAAATCAACGCGTTTATTGCAATTAGTTCAGTTTAAGGTGGTTTTGAAAGTCAAACTAAGTATTCAATGATAAAAGTGTCCGTCCGCTTGACATACATAATGTTATTATGTATGTAAGTTCAGGTTATCTGTCAGGTACCCTTGTCTAAATAACATTCATGCAAATTCTATAACCAATAGAAATCCAGAACAAAGCGTGTATTAGTCTTTCATTAGTCTAAAAGTTTGAGTCATAATTACCCTATACGGTCAAACAAATCCGATTTTTTCCATATTATTACGGTATTGGCATTCTATAGTCCCTGCCTACCTCCATGGGAGACAGGCGTCTGTCTGCCTGTTACAAACCACATATACATGTGTATGTATGGATTTTAAAACATAATTAAACCCTCTATCGACACTACCCCATCCCTACAAAAGATGACATACAGTAATGGCCGCCTGCAACATCTGCCACCGACATTACAACGTGGTTGTCTTTATAGCAGAATTGGTACATGTGATATTTTAATTAGATCGCGCGATTATGACTCTTATTCCTTCACGTGTAAGGGACTGGTTTCAGTAAAGGTTGTCAGCTTAAGTGCTGAACTTAAGTGGTGCAGGTGTACTATTTTTATAGTTTGTTATAATGCATTAGGTTTTTAGCTAAAAAGCCTAGGTTGTAGTTTTATGAATATTAAAATTTTTAGAGTGGGTTCCGTGTTTATGTGGGAGGATGTACTATGTTGTTGAGAATATATTTTGAGTGGGATGGTTACTTAGTTTACTCTGTAATGTACATAATGTCACGTCTTAAAAAACCTAGAAGAGGTAGGCAGGCTTGCAAAAACAAAATTAAATATTTACCTATAAATATTTATATTTAAGTGTGGCAGAGCCATGCTTCGGCACGAATGAGCCGGCTCAACCGGATTGATACCACGGCCTCACAGAAAACCGGCGTGAAACAACGCTTACATTTTGTATCAATAACACTTCACTTGATCTGAGATTGAGTTCCCTCGCTCATCGATCACACTTATGATCACTGCGCTGAAAAAACGAGACAGTTTCTAAAAACATTACATATAGGTAGTTATTCCTTACATATTTTTTTTTTCTTTTAAAAAAACGTTGTCCCACCCTAGGATTTTCTCTTGTGTCGTGGGTGCGTTTACAAATATACAAGTTCACATACACATTTATTGCACATAATATACAACGTGTAACAAAAAGGGGGTATACACATCAAGTGCACGGTTTCTAGATAACATAACAAACTATACGGGAAGGGTTTTTTAAACTCATGTTTGCATGGAACGAAGTTATGAATTTTTCCAATACATAAGATACATGAAATCCTACATTTGGAAATTAAATCATTACATCACTTGCAAGAAATCAGCTGATCGGTGTCAGTGCAAGTGCACTCAATGTACTTAAATAAAATCAAAACGCTTACTCCTGGTATTTCTTCGAATAAAGAAAAAAGGGTTCCGGATATTTATTTTTCGTAACATTTTTTTTTCTTCTGGAAATTGTTTTAAGAAGAAAGGTTTTCATAAAAAACAAAGAATATGTTTGTAGACAAACTAAGCCAAAACCTCGAGCGAGTACAAGCACCGGACATTTGTAAAGAAAATCTCGTCGGCCGCATACGTGTCCGTTAGCGCGATGCTTATTTTTTTTTTCTTAATAGACACGCTAGCATGCGAATCGTGCGACCCGCACCAATTTTAAATTACGCTAAGTACATAGACAAGGGTATCCGTAAGGATATGAAATAATTAGGTACCTATCTGGTCTTTACGTGATACAAAGAGATACCATTTTTTTTTGTTTTACTTAGATAAGATGGTCTCAAACAAATGAGTGAAGTAATCTTAACCTTTGCATGTTTTTCTCATTAAGACTAAACTAACAACTAGCTGAACTTTTCGTGAACTTCTGTCAATCTCTGTCTCCTCTTTCTCTGTTGTGGGTACCTTACTCTTACCTACCTTACCTAGTCTTAATGAGAAAAACATGCAAAAATACTAGGAACCCATAAGAAACGAGAATTGTTATTACAATAATTGAAGACGTTACGAAAAAGGGTTTCATATCATAATATTGTGTTCAAATGAACCCTAAATATCAATTCTATGCGAGTTATGTGTGTCCTAGTACAAAAAACTCCCAGTGGGTTCCGTTCTCGAATAAATTTTTAATGGACATTTTTACTTGGAGGCGTTTAGAGAGATTGACAGAATTAAAAAAAAAACTCAGCAAATTAGCTTAGTCTTAATGAGAAAAACATGCAAAAGTACTAGGAATCCATAAGAAACGAGAATTGTCATTACATAAATTGAAAAACGGTTGCTCACTCACAGATCCCTAATTTCATATTAAATAGGATAACATCTTGTTTCCCAGTCGCACGCGTTGCTTGAGTGTATTATGTGAGAGAGATGGAAATGTTGTCATCGTCTGTTGGCTACTCTCTTTGGATGTCTCTCTCTCTGTACATAGGAATTGTCATTCAGGATGGGGGACTCGCCCCGAAAGAAACCGATTTAAAGAAAATACGATTAATCGTTATTGGTTCGATGTATTTCATAATAGTTAAAAGGACACTAAAAATCAAATATTATTTGTAACTACATTAGTTACTTGTAAACTAAGGCTAAGTTGTTAACTTTTTCAGGGCTAATAAGAGTCTTTAGTTAAATTCGACGTTTATTTCTAAAATACGTATTTGATTAACTTAATAGATAAAACACACATATTGTATTTTAATAGGCTACTATTCAATGCATTTCTTTACAGTGGAATACATAGAAATATCATTTATAATCTAATTTACATTACCGATTCAATAATAATGTGAACCGATTTAAAATAGGTATCAAACTTTTTGGTTCGCGGGAAGAAGATCTCAGATCGCCAGCCCTAGTTGTCAGTGTTGACATAATATTGTCATCATGAACGTTTCAGTCATATGAATATTTCGGAAAAATATTAGAATTTTAGTTTTTACGAAAAAATATTATCAATTTCTTTAACGTGGAGTTGCATTATCTTTCGTTGGTATTGTAACAGTGTTTGTAAGAGAGAAGATTAATTTAACGTTGCATTCAGAAGGTGTTTTTTATTGTTGTGATTGTGATTGAGATTTGTTTTACAAGCAAGCAAAAGTGTGTTGTGTTATGTGTATTCACTATCACGGTATAGTCACATCGAACCACTCTTTAAAAATGTAAGTTAAATAAATTTTTCATTTTAATATTTACAAGGCAAATTTTAGCATACAGGTACTAGGCAAACAAAGCGTCTAATGTACCTACGCACGCACCGTCGCCGCTCGAGTCAAAATTAGGTAGATAGGTACTAGGCGATCAGATTTACAGAAGAAATGTCTCGACCCCGGTAGTGTTGTGACACGTTTGTATGATTTAAAATCAAGAATCATACGACACCAAGAATTTGGTACCAATTTTTTTTTAAACGAATTTTAGGCTGAAACTTTGTGTAGAGATTCTATTAAACCTGTATTATTCAGTGCTTCTTGATGTATATGGGTATTTTGTTACACCCTGTATACCTACATTATTGCACAATTATTGCTCTTATATTTATAAGCCACTTCATGGTTTTGAATTCGCTTAGTAAAGATAGTTTCACCCGATTATCGAGAATGTTGCATTCAGGAAATCCAAGAAGGCTACTTTAGTATTCCTGTTACATACACTTGCAAGTGTGATTGTCGAGTATAATCTGTCGGGAACGATAGTAAAATCCTGCAAAGAACTGTTAGATTTTTCATAAAATCTTTTTTTTGAGAGGGGAAAATCATCCAATGGCTTCTCCCCGCTTGGGCAAGGCAAGAGGGAATGTCTGACTCTTACTGACTAAAAAGCACCCTGTTCCTACTCCTGGTTTTAGAACCGGAGCACCGGTAACCCGCTAGGTAGTCCGCAGCTTCAGGTCGTTTATTAATAACTTAGAATCTAAAAATTTTATTGGTGTATGTTCCAAACCTAAAGAAGTGTGGCAAAATAAAGGCAAAATCTATACGCGGAAGTGAATAAACTGTGACTGATATGAATGATAAATAAGTAAACTGACGTAGTTTTTCGTACTTATTTCTACTTCGTTCTCGTATTCGTACTCGCATAGTTTGCGATCTACACAGAAGACGTATTGAAATCTTCATCGGCTATGTGAACTAAGCTAAATTAACTAAAAAGTTTATTTCGATTACATAGGATACAAATTATTGGATATCACCTTTTAAGCAAATAATCGCTTGTTTTAAGTACTAAGCTGTTTGTCTTCAACCGGCTCAAAATTAATATGTTCAGTACCATTAGTTTTCTTTACGTTTAAAGTAATCGAAACGAGAGCGCGTCGGACACTCTGATTGGTTGGTTTATTCGAACCGGCCAAGTGTGGGAGACCTAAATCAAAGACTCGTGTTTTAAAAAACGGCCATGAAAATTCTTTATAATATGCTAAAATAATATCGACAGCTAGTATTGTTATTATGGTTTGTCACTTTATTGTCACAAGTATTTTCAATCTCGAAACTCACAAAATATATTATAAATCTAAACCACACTTGTAAAACTTCTGCAATAACACCTATTGTTACCATTGCAATTGGGAGTCGTAGAAACGATTCAGACTTCTATACCCTTGGGAGTACAAATATAGAACTGTTACACACACCTTATAATCCCGTCGACATGTTACCGAGGAAGGCAACTTGATTCCCAAGACAAAACCTTATGGGACAGATCTTATTGTTCAATTTCAATTGTACAGTAGGTACTGACATGTTTATTTTTACGCAATCTTGGCCCTTGGGATAGGTACTGTTATGAAGTAGTTAAAGTCGATTTTTGCATGTGACAAAACTTATGGTGTGTACAGTGAGCGTGGGTGCTGTATTAAATGGACCTTATAACTAGTGAAGAAGTTTTCTTTTATGAGTTAATTTTAAAAGAAGCACACGTTTGCTCTGCCTGTCTCTTCGAATTTTGGACGGTTTTGTGAATAAAAGGACTTGATTCACAAAGAATGATTAATGCACGCTAGACACTAAGGTATGCGCGATTTAACTGTACTCGGGTTCGATTCCCGGGTCGGGCAAAATATTGCTGGGCTATAATCAGTTTCTCGGAAATTTTGTTTGTAGTTTTACTCAATAGTAGCATAGAGTCTGGAATTATGCCCAGTATTTGCCAATAGGCTCACCCCCTATTACATGGGACTTATAACACAAATTGTGAAAAGTGGGTATACATTGTACAGTGGTATTAAGTGCCGTAATGTGCAAGTACCTCTACCTACCCCTTCACAAATGAAAGGCATGACGTTGCTTAAGTTTCAACTGTATAGTGTATCTATTCTTGATTCGATTAAGTTAAAACTATACAGTTCAACTGTTTGCTCTATAAACCATACTTACAGCCTACACACCGCTAGGTATAAGTAACAAATGTTGTATAAAAATACTCCAAATTATCAATCAGTTTAAACTAACAGAAACTTAATCAGCTATTATCAAACACACCATTAAAGTAATCAATACTACTTACAAATGAAAACATTATTCAATTAAATTTCCAACTACATTTGCCCAACCCAACTTCATCTGCTAATAACCTATATTCGACCGCATTCAGCAAATATTCTAAATTCAACCGTACAGGCTGTGCTAAAACTATTGCTTCATCAATTTCAAATGTACAGGATAGAATGTACCTACCTATATTTTGTACTACAGATGAGTCTACTATCCACCCACCCTAGCACCCTCAGTTTGCCGCGAACCACGTCACAGGGCAGACGTGTATCTGAACAACATCGAGAAACGCGCGAACTAAACCTCGCGACTTCAAAAAAAGAACGCCTTTTGTTCTTTTCATGTGAAATATGAATGAGTGATAAAATGAGTTCATAAATTAATTTATTATTAAAAAAATGAGTTTGTTTATTCGTGTCCAGTTATTTTTGTTTATTTTATTTTTGTTTTTATAAAATCAGTGTTCGAAAATGGATTTCAAATTATGGAGGTGTTCCTTTTTGGTTTTTATTGGTGAGTAATTGTTATTGTTATTAATTAATTCACTTTTTATAATATGAAATAATTTATTTATGATTTCATTATTGTACACCGCTTTTCATGTCAATCTTACATCTTAGATTAAATTATTTCCCGTCAAGTTACTGGGGCGATATAATTATAATGCTTTCATTGTCTCAGTATATTAAATTTTATCGTGAAATGAGATTCATAATGTACTTGAAGAGAAGTGTTTTTAGAATCAATTTGTCGTGTTAATTTATTTCCGAGGAGATTTTATTTTAAGTTTGCTTTTTGTTTGAAAACCTCAAACAAAGAGACTAATAATATAATAGATTCGTTTTGTTTCATTGAGCATGCTTACCTCTACGTTTACTTTAAATTTTCTTAAAAAAAATATTATGTTATAATGATATTAGATATTATCAGATTAGATGAAAATTACATAACCAAAATTACATACAAAATATTTTATGTTCTCTTTGTGTAGTTAATAACAAATTACAATATATAGTTAAAAAACTAAGTCTACAACAAATAAAAAATCCAACTAATCGGTTTAATACATAAATTAAAACCGAGAAAACAAAAAAGTAGAAATAAAATTTAACTTATTTTTGTACCATAAAAGTCTGACATACTTGACATTTCCCTATTTTTACAAATATATGTAGTTACATCAAACTTTAGTACTACAAAGCCCAATGGAGTACGTATTAGAAATTGAAGCAGGTTCTGTATGTCAGAAAAATATTTTTTTTAATGTAAATAGTTTTAAGGTGTATGGTCATCAAGACTAAAAGTGTGTACAAAAATCAGATGAATCTGTCGTTAGGAAGGAGAGAAATGCCAATCACTAAATTGGACACAAACAGGTCAAACTAAATAGAGACGTTTAAAAAATCGTGTCATTTTATAACTGAATACTAGTATTAAAGATGGCATCTATCCCTGCTTTTAAAAATTTTAAAAGGTAACGGAAAAAACTAAACTTCCTTTCTTCTCCATTCTTCATTCTACATTTATATCTAGTTTAAATAGGAATTTCAAACTGATTTTCGTTTTTCATGTTATTTTTTACTAGTTTCTGCCAGCGTCTTCGCCCGTTTATATGGGATAAAAAGTATCCTATCACCCAAGTCAGCTCATTCTCTGTCTGTATAACAAATTTCATCAAAATCCGTTCAGTAGTTTTAGCGTGGCTGACGGACAAACAAACAAACTTTCACATTTATAATTTTAGTGTGATGGTTGTTTGTGTGTTTGTTTGTTATTTTAGCACTTTTATTTCACATACCAATAGCACTAAATTCCGTGTAGCTACTAAAAGAAATTAAAATCAAAACAATAGGTTTTTCAAACAAACAGCAAATAAGGCAATGGCCTTTGAAACTAGAAAAGTAACACGAGTCAATGTGGCTGTTGTTAAAAAGTCAACCTTATGATACCAAAATTTCTTGTTAATAATAAAATATTTGTTTCACTACAATTTTTAAGATGATTACACAAATTATCATGTTTTTAGTAAGAAAACTCACAACACAGAATTTAGATATACTTTTACCTTAATTTTTTTGCAACGGTGTAGACAGAGGCGCACATTACGTAATGCCGCTATACAATGTACACGTACACCCACTTTTCACCAGTTGTCTTATAAGTCCCATGTAATAGGTGGTGAGCCTATTGCTATTCCATTCCAAACTCCGTGCTACTACTAAGAAAATTTCTAAAAACCGAATAAAGTAACCCAGTAATACTTTGCCCGACCCGGTAATCGAACCACTTGTCCGGTAGTCGCACTTACGACAGGATGCACTGCACTTACATTCACCCCTTTAATTTCAGTATTATATTTCTTACAAAATAACACTATTGAAAAAATTACAACAAGGCCTAACCACGACACAGGATAATTCAAAAAGTATGGACTATTTTCCAAAAATAAATCTTTAACAAACAGCCAATCAACAGAAAGCTATTTAAAACATCAACCTTCTCATTCTACACACAAAGAACCCTAAAAAACTTATCAAGACCCTTGGAAAACGAGAAAAAAATAACTATAAATGTTTATTGTTATGGACACAATTCTCTGGTCGACGATGTAAGCTCAGAATGATATTCATGACTCTCGGGAGCGATTCCAGCTAAACATTGCCTAAACGTCTGTGGCGCTATAAAATCCTTTGTTAGATTTAAGCGTTGCAGCGCTTTTTATACAAATGTTTATCATTCTTGTTTATGAAGCTGATGAACTCATATTCTCGGGAGATTGCTTAAGCTGTACAGCGCTTTAGCGACAGATGTGCGTTAAATAAAATGGTCGTCATTTCATTCAAAATGGGAATCAAGTTTCGCCATCTTGGAAATTTTTGAAAATGTTCTTTTTTTCGTTTGTTTTTTTTAGTAATGGAACACAGAAGATTTATTTTAGGATCGGTTCATATCTGACGGAACATGCGTCGCGTATCATCGGTCGCGTAACGCCAAAACAGACAAATGTATAGAAAAACAATTGACCGTTCACACTCAACCGATGATACGTCATCGTCAGTACGACAAATGATACGTTCGACGTATTTTACGACAGATATGAACCGACCCTTAGAGGTAAAAATGTACATCGGGTACAATCCTAGACTTACTGCCACACTCAGAGTCTTAGCTTAACCTAGTCCTTAGCAATTATTTTCGAAACAAAATCGGAATATTTAAGTAATCATTGGATGTCTCTAAGTACGGCTACTAGCGAGACCCTGGTAGCTGAAATGTTACAATATGGTTCTCTTTTAGAGAGTCGAATAAATTCCTGGCCAATATATTTTTTTATATCCATAAAATAAATGAATAAACCAAATGATTAAAGTTGAAATAGGCTTATACAATTTCAATTAAATATGAATTAATACTTTAATGAGCGCCAATTGGATATAATTACGGTTATAATATTTAATGTGTGAGAGAGCCATGCTTCGACCGGAGTAATACACGGCTTCACAGGAAACCGACGTGAAACAATGCTTGCGTTGTATTTCGTTGAGTGAGGAAATTAGCGGAGACCCAATTATCCCTTTCCCAATCTTCTCAATCCCCGATTCCCCAATAACCCTTAAATTCCTAACCTCCAAAAGGCCGGCAACGCATTTGTAACGCCTCAGGTGTTTCAGGTGTCCATAGGCGGCGGCAACTACTTACCATCAGGTGATCCTTCTGCTCGTTTACCGGCTACTTGTTTCTACAGTTTTACTACAGTAAAAACTCCATCAGTTCTCCTATTTATTTTATGTTTTTCTTCTCATTTAACACACCCTTGTTAGCAATTAACAAATAACAATAAGTCTGAAGAAAACGTATCACTTTAATTGTACGTCTTGTCATGTGTATGTGAACTTGTATGTTTGTAAACGCACCTACGATACAGGAGAAAATCCTAGTGTGGGGCAATGTTTTTAAAAAAAAATGTACAGACTTAAATCAGAAAAACTTAATTCCGAACGACGAAACTTATTTTTATAAATCAATGATCCTACTAAAAATTCTGCTCACTTCCATTTTTTTGTTTACTGCTCGATCGCGTCCGAAGTAAAGCGATGAGGATTTTGCATTCGGGACTAATAAGCTAAATTGAAGGGCAGGCGCAAGGAACTGAGGAAATTAGGGAAAGAAATTGAAATTAAGAATTTTTGGGGCACTTTATGAGTGAAAGTGGGTCGACATCTTTTGTTGTGTAGCGAGGGATCAAAAATATAATATGGCAATATAAGATCTTTATTACTTTTGATCTTCGAGATTCTTATTCGCTAAAGTATGTTGTATGAGTAGACGTCTTCTGACATTAATTGCAATTCCTTGGACAATTTTAGTCCCCTTTTATTTTTATTAAGAACCAACAAAATCAGAATCAATTGCTCCACGAAGACACCTAAAGTAAAACAAAAAAATATATTACCAAAAAAGTCCTATTTCATAATTTTTGCGGTTAGTTGTAAGAGATCTTCCAAAGTGTGAGCCGCGGAGCATGAATAGGCCGGCTCGACCAGAGTGATACCATAGCTTCACAAAAAACTGACGTGAAACAACGCTTGCATTGTATTTCGTTAAGTGAGGTTACCGGAGGCCCAATTACCCCCAATTCCCAATCAGCGATAAAGACTCGTAAATTTCTTACCTCCAAAAGGCTGGCAACGCAATTGTAACGCCTTTGGTGTTTCGGGTGTCTATGGGCGGCAGCGCTTGCTTACCATCAGGTGATCCGTCTGTTCGTTTATCGGCTTATACCATAAAAAAGGGACTGCACATTTGACAGACACCGGTTAGGAAACAATGGTAACTAAACCTCCTTACGTGATCCTTTCACTACTGGACTGTAGACTGGTATGATGATGTTGTATTTAATACAATGTAGCACTTACAATGTCATCTAAACTATTATGAACACATTACAACGAGCCACTAAAACATAAACATTCATGTACCTAATTTCATTTCGGCGAAAAAATCTTGGCAACAAAAATTCTAAAGAGGCCTAGTTACGGAGTCTTTTGTGTTCAAACTCAAGGTACGGCCGGTTACCCGGCTCAAAGGGTCTGAATGCCGTTATCTAGGTTACATCTCCCCACTCTTCAATGGAAAGTACTCTTAGACATACTAGCATTAAAAGCTTCTAACGTTGAAGACCAAATAAGAACTCGTCTTAGAACGTTTCGGTCCCCAAAAAGAAGACTTTTTGTCGGTCAACGCGATAGTCGGACCAAATTAGGAGCCTAAGAGGCCTTTACATCAACATCGCTCTTAAAGATGTAGATGGAACTCATGGAAGGCTATGGTAAAGACCTTGGAGAGGGATTTCCTATGTAGACACGACCTTCAGTAATCAAGAAGCGAAGAAGAAATGTTAATGGTAGAGTAGAATACACTTGTCTTTACCTTCATACTACAGCATCATCAGAGCCTACAAAAAGAATTCACATTTAACAGAAATTAGGTAGCAGTGTTTCCTTTTCTTTCTCACTCCTGTGTCGTGAGTACGTTTTAAAAAATACAAGTTCACATACGCATGACACCCAGACCCGAAACAACAATTTGTGGATCACACAAACCGTTTCTTTGTGCAACAGTCGCACCAGCTTCACGTTGCGCGCTAGCCGATTACTCAGCCACCACATCAACCGAGCAGTCAGACAGCAGTTCTGAAGAAGTTAAACTTTTTAATCGGTAACCTTCAACCTGCCTGCCAAGCATGTATATCATGACAAATCCTCCTATTCATGAAGAGAAAGCCCATAGTCCAGTACCCCTAATGCGAGTTTGTTTTACGTTTAAAGTCTAAAAAAAATCAGCGCTCTGATTGGCCGGCTTGAGTAAACTAACCAACCAGAACGTCGAAGCGTCGAAGCGAGCGTCGTCGCGCTCTCGTTTCGATTACTTTAAACGTAAAGCAAACTCATATAAGGGTACAAATGTGGATTGATACAGACTATTATCGATGATGATGATAACTAGTTCTACAGCAATTTCGCCCATGATACACATACAAAGCTTTACGATACAAAAATAAAATGTAAATATTCAAAGGAAATCTACAAAAAAATAAACAAAGCAAAAGTAGCTACACTCTTTATAGGACATAAACAAATAGTTCGGACGATTGCAAAGCGAATCCGATATCTCGATAGCTTTCGATTTGCAAAAATAAACGAGTACACTCGTACTCAAACGATTTGAAAATGTTCGCTTCTCTCGATTTTAAAATGCAAACTGTGATTAAGAGCTGGAGGTAGTAATAAATGTCCAGAATGATATTTACCTTAAATTGAATATGGTATAAGCTGATAAAGGAGCAGGCGGATCACCTGATGGTAAGCAATCGCCGCCGCGCATGGACACCTGAAACACCAGAGACGTCACAAGTGCGTTAAAGGCATTTTGGGAGTTAAGAATTAAGGGGTTGTTGAGAAATAGGGGATCATCGGAATAACGGTTATTAGGCCTCTTTTTTTGAGGGGGAAATTCATCCTATGACTTCTCCTGCCTTGGGCGAGGTGGAAGGGAGTGTCAGACTCTTACTGCCTAAAAACACCCTGTTCCTCCTCCTGCTTTTCGAGCCGGAGCCCCGGTAAAGCTGCTAGGTAGTCCGCAGCTCTGGGGTTATTAGGCCTCTGGTAACCTGACTCATACAACGAAACAGAATTGTTTGTATGATCCACAAACTGTTTGTAAAAGACCCATGACATTGAAGGACATTCTTGTGTAGATTTTGATGATCGATAGGTTTGAACTCCTTTTTTATTATATTTTTAAATCACCACCCCAATCAAGTACATTCATCAACAGAAAAACAATTCATCCTCAATATATTTCAACAATAGTTCCATTAATAATTTCGAACAGCTTTTGTACGCAACAGTACGTGATAGATGATACTGTACCGTAATAACTGAGCTCATATGTACCACGTGTTTGTGACGTCATTAAAGTACCGTCAATTATCACTTCATGTGAAATGTATGATTTTAATTATTTTGTTTTAATGTTATGTCTTGATTTTTTTAAACGTTGCCCCACAATAGGAGTTTTCCTATGTCGTGGGTGCGTTTACAAACATACAAGTTCACATGCAAATGACACCCAGACCCGAAACACCAATTTATGGATCCTATTGTATGACAATAATATGCTTGCCCCCTATTACATGGTACTGCTACATTGTATAGGTATATACAACTCTTTTTTTATGAGTGGGAAAAATCATCCAATGACTTCTCCCGCCTTGGGCGAGGCGAGAGGGAGTGTCAGACTCTTACTGACTAAAAACCACCCCGTTCCTACTCCTGCTTTTCGAGCCGGAGCCCCGGTAAACCCGCTAGGTAGTCTGCAGCTCCGGATCAGGTATATACAACTCTGTTTACCTCTTTAACGCACAGGTCAGCCACAAATGTATAATTTAAATATGTGATATTGGTTCATACGTTTTCGGTGCATGACCTAGTGTTTAAAGTGGGTCAGTAGAGTTCCAAGTGGTTACGTCAAGCGTTCCCTAGTTGCAAACATTTAATATTTGAATTATTACATTGTAATAACGACTCTAGTTTGTTTTAATTTAGGTCGAAATTTCAAGTTGCAAATTAAAATTATAGTCGGGAACATTCAAAGCAAAAGCAAATCTACATACCGAGGGTTAGGTAGGTATCATTCAAACATTCCATTTTCAAATAAAAAAAAAATACAAAAAAAAAAATTACCGACATCACTGCAAAACCAAACAGTTAAAAAGAATTTTCAAACTTGGAATATTTAAATGATTCCTAACGGTCGTTTCATATTTATTTTGACGTCATAACATACTTAACACGCGTCGCGTATCATCGGTCGCGTAACGCCAGAACAGACAAATGTATAGAAAAACAATTGACTGTTCATACTCAACCGATGATACGTCAGTACGACCGATGATACGCTCGACGTATTTTACGTCAAATGTGAACCGACCCTATCTTTTAAACGAATTTGGAAAGTGTTATATACAATGTGATAGGCGTGGGACTTCTAACCCGTTAAGGCTGAGTACTACATCTAATTATATCGACAAAAAAAATAATATGGGGGGTTGAACCCCTAATTGAAAATATAGGAAAATAGTGACTTTTTCGGTAAGAATAATTCACAAATGATTTTTTTTCTCACCAAAACATTATCAAACATATGAAAAAAGTAATGAATTAGTTAGCTACCGTTTGTCGTCTTTTTTTTTGTTTCTACGACGCATACAACCTTTGATATCAAAAAAAATATTAAAATAGCCATAATTTTTAGGGGGAGGGGATTCGACCCCTTCGACCCAGGACTTTTGTCGATAAAATTAGATGTAGTATTCAGCCTTAACGAGTTAGAAGTCTCGTCCCTATCACATTGTATACAGGCTATATAGGTACAGGTGGGGTTGTTATTAGAATACAAACTTGTATAGGGTTTATAGAAGAGAAAAGGACATGGCTAAACCAAAGTATGGACGTCGTAACCCGTACAAATAAATATTGAATAAATATGGTACCTAGCAATAAATAAAGCCGCATAATTAAAGATTGATATTTTGTAGTTAAGAAGGTCCAGAAACTTGGCATATCTGCGCAATCCTGAAAATAAAGTAGCGCTCCTACGTCAAACAACGTTACAAAAACTTCAAAATATAACATTGCTCTGAACTTTTCCAAGGCGTTTTGAGGTACCTAAGCCGAAAGTTATTTATATATGAGGTAGATAGGTAAACAGTTCTGCTTATACTAGATAATTAACACAAAGTAACCAAGGACAGACACAAAATATATAGTAAGATTGTGCAATCTTATACAAAATAAATATTTTGTGTCGATCAAAACATTTACAATTATTTGGTTTTAGAAAAAAGTCATTATATTACCGTTATTAAAAATTGATGTTCGTTTAATTATTTCGAATTGATTTTCGGGGAAACTAATGTCCTAATAATAGCTTGCAGTACTTACTTCCGTGTTATCATGTCAAACCACAACAGAAAAAAATCAATTATGAAACTTATTTTTGTTAATTTTTGTTCACCAAGTTATAAGAATTAGTTAAACACAAAATAATTCATAAGTGAATATTTAAATGATACGAGTTAGCGTGAAATTCGTATTCTTGTTATTATGCCTGGGTCAGTCATTTAGCCATCTCCTTTAATCATTTATTCGAACAAACTATAGGAGCGAATGAATAGTTAATGTAATATTTAACTTTTAATGTTCCTTTAAAAAAATCACCCACGCAACCACTCAAACTGAAAAAAAAAAACAAAAAAGAAATTAAGCGCTTGACGCATACGAAATAGTGCTCTATAATAACTAATGATTCTGTATATTAGTCAATTAGAAGAAACCCCCAAAAAAAAAATTAAACACAACAGACCTCTATTAAAAAAAAAACACACAAAACAAATAAATAAATACTAAAAACCCAATAATCCAAAACTTAATCCCGCATGCAATAATCTGGTTCAAACCAGATTGTACTAGTTCAAAGTAGTTACAGCCATACGCTGGAACATTCCAGTTAATTGAGTAAGTTTTAACGACGCGCGCTAGTGACGTCATCGCAACGGTTATTGGCTCTTTGAGATCCACAGTTAGTGTAACAGTTTGTTTTAAGAAATTGAAATGAGTTGGTAATTACTGGGGAAGTTTGTGAGGGATAAAGTGTTGTGTCCTATGTTGGTTAGGTTAAGGTTTAATTTAGCGTTTGTTAGGAAAATGGTCTTCGGTTTGCCAAAATTCTCTCTTTTTTTGGTGGAGGAATGTCATCCAATGTTTTCTCTCGATGTTTTTACTCACTAAAAACCACCCCGTTCCTACTCCTTTATTAAGGGCGAAGAATCATCCTATGACTTCTCTCGCCTTGGGCGAGACGAGAGGGAGTGTCAGACTCTTACTAACTAAAAACCACCCCTATCTAGACATTCATATTAAAAACATCACCGTTCACTTTCCACAAACGGGTCGGTTCGACCGGAGTAATGTTACGGCCTCACAGAAATTCTACGTGAAAGTACTTGCGATGTGTCATTGTATGAGTGAGGTTATCGGAGGCCCAATTGCTGCTCTTCCTAATCTTCCTAATCCCCGATTCCCCGATTCCCCGATTCCTCAGTAACCCTTAAATTCCTAACCCCCAAAAGGCTAGCAACGCATTTGCTTCTGGTGTTTCAAGTGTCCATGGGCAGCGGCGATTGCTTACCATCAGGTGATACATCTGCTCGTTTACCGGCTTATTCTATAAAAAAGACATTCACATTATACAACATCACCTTAGTCATATCGCATTTAGTTTAGGGGAGAGCGGGGCTGAAAGTGCCGGGGGTAAATTGTGCCGATGCGAATATAACTCGAAAATAGAAAGAGATATCTAATCGATAAATTGTGCCGATGCGAATATACGATCGTAGTGCATCGTGCGTGTGCCCGACTGTTGGGCATGACGAATTATCTCTTTCTGTTTTCGAGTTATATTCGCATCGGCACAATTTACCCCGGCACTTTCAGCCCCGCTCTCCTCTACCTACAAAATCACATCATAACCCAACTTCCCTACATTGGTAAGATTGGCAAAACAAATTCTCTTCAACCACCGCCAATGATTTCTAACTGAGTCAATTTCCTTGTTTCAGTCGTACTCCGAACAGCGAGCGCTCGATTTCCTGAAACTGCAAGGACGAATAACAAACGGTAAGTAAGGAATATTTGGTACACAAATTGACTCGAGATTTGAAACTGCATTGTCATGATTTATTATATTTTTTTTAGGTGTTTTTGAATGTATGTCTGCCTCGTTGGTCGAGTGGTTTAAAGTGTGATTGCCGGAAAAGGTGTCTTGGGTTCGATTCCCGGGGCGGGCAAAGTATTCTTCGGTTTTTCGAAAATTTCTTAGTAGTAGCACGGAGTGTGGAATTGCGCCCTGTTATTTTGTATTACTTTATAAACTAGTAGCGCTATCTATTAGGTAACCTGTAATACGTACATTATACAGTGACATTACACGCCGTAATGTGCAGCTCTGTCTACCCTTCGGGGGTAAAATTAGTTCTTGTTGTAGATGTTTTTGTATTTGAAAATGTTGATTTGGATGATGATGTAAATGAACATGTTTGGTGTCTGTGTTGGGTAATAGGAATATTGGTTTGTTTGGTGGTGAAAGTTTAAATTAAATAATTTTACATATCATCAAAATGGCTTTATGAGACCACAAATACGTATAAAAAAGATTTTTATTACGATTTTTCTTACAGTGTCTTTTTTTAATTTTTATTGCATTTTTTTCAAACAACGTTTCGTATAATAAGTACTACATTTTCTTCACATACTTACATAATTCCCAATCAAAAAGCAAGCATGGTGTTCCAAAACCCTTGAGCACTTCCACATTACGAGTACATTCGCTCACATTAATACGAAATGTAGCCGACGCACTTTGGCCATATGTAGGTAATATAATTTTCCACTTTTCCGGGACTAATGGCGAAAATATTCTGCTCAAGAAAAATAATATATACGCGTTCCTACTTACAACATTCCGGAGCTGCGGACTACCTAGCGGGCTTACCGTCACTGCGAGGACCCCCCGGAGGACACGGTGGAGCATACGGTCGTGGAATGCCCTGCATGGGCTGAGCACCGCCGTGTCCTCAGGGATGTGGTCGGCGACGGTGACCTCTCGCGTCCGGCATTGGTACAAGCCATGGTGCGGAGCGAGGGGGAATGGGATGCCGTCTCCTCCTTCTGCGAAGCAGTCATGCTAGCTAAGGAGGAGGCGGGGCGCGTGAGAGAACAATCCTCCTCACGCCCCAGCCGTCGCGAGAGACACTCCGGGCGTCGGGGATCGCGAGACGATCTCCGGCCACCGTAAGTGCGGGCCTGCGGACGGCGAGCAAGGGTAGCTCACCGCCCGAACAGAACCAGACCCGTGCGTGCGGCGCGTCGCGTTCCGCGTGCGCCTCAAAGTGCCATCAGACCATGATGCCTGATCCGGAGCTGCGGACTACCTAGCGGGTTTACCGGGGCTCCGGTTCGAAAAGCAGGAGTAGGAACGGGGTGGTTTTTAGTCAGTAAGAGTCTGACACTCCCTCTCGCCTCGCCCAAGGCGAGAAAAGCCATTGGATGATTTTCCCCCCTCAAAAAAAAAAAACAGCGGGCTTACCGGGGCTCCGGCTCGAAAAGCAAGAGTAGGAAGGGGTTGATTTTTAGTTAGTAAGAGTGTGACACTCCTTCTCACTCACACGAAACTCATACAACTGCGTCCACTGATCCACATCATCAGCAATGCCTACATGCGATGCGTACTGGTGCCGTCCTACGAAATGCGTACGATGCGTACATTTACAGGCTTGTGGACGCTTACCTTTAAACATCTGGGCCACGACGAAAAATGTCCGACATACATGATTAAATACAATAATTAAAAAAAATTGATAAGTCGATAAACAATTTTTGTTTTAAATTTTGTTCAATAACAAAGTACAAGTACGAAACCCTTCTCTCTATATCTTCAAACATTTACGATATTAGTAAAGACAACCTCATTTCTAAATGCCAACCAATCTTGACCTGTGAAACCCTAAAACAGTCCTTGGGAACGAAAAGCCCCCAAATTCTTTGTATCGCATTTTCCTTATTTACATACAGTTAAAGCTTCCCGAGGGTAACTCCACAAATAAGAAAGAAATCTTGGAATTCTATTACGTCATACATATGAGAGGGTAATAAAGTTGATTTCTGTATATACAGCGTGTAACAAAATACCCAGATACATCAAGAAGAACTGAAAAATACGGGTTGAATAGAATCTCTACACAAAGTTTCAGCTCAAAGTACGTTTAAAAAAGAAATTGGTACCAAATACTTGGTGTCGCATGGTTCTTGATTTTAAATCATACAAACGTATCACAACACTACAGGGGTCACTTGCTAATATTACGAAACATTTCTCCTGTAAATTTGTTCGCCTAGTACCTGTATCTACCTAATTTTGATGTTCGGTTTTTGGAATTTTGTGTATTGGAAAAATTCATAAGTTCGTTCCATGAAAATATAAGTTTAAAAAACCCTTCCCGTATCGTTTGTCATGTTATCTAGAAACCGTGCCCTTGATATGTATACCCCCTTTTTGTTACACCGTGTATATCTATATAATATATAATGGTACATGGGCATTTTAGCAAGTGGTAGGTGAAAGTAGGAAGCACTCTAAACATCTGCGAGGGTTGCCCCTACTAAGGGTGCTGAGGTTTTTTGTGAATTCGAACGAAGTTTGAGTGAATATCTTGGATTGTTTATTAATCTAGGTTCAATATTCTTGATTGTAAATTCCAGTTAAGATTCTCATCCATTCCTGCTATCCGAAATTTATGTCAAAGAATGAAACTAGCTTAATCACTGTTAAGCTTTCTGATTATTTCTCGAAACATAAATATTATACTAGAACTCACACGTTGTACAAGTGAGGTTACCGCAGGCCCAATTACCCCTCATCCCAATCTTCCCAGTCCCAGATTCCCCAACAGCCCTTAAATTCCTAACCCTCAAAAGGCCAGCAATGCACTTGTAACGCCTTTGGTCATTCGAGTGTCCACGGGCGGCAGCGATTGCTTTCCATCAAGTGATCCGTCTGCTCATTTAGCGGCTAGAAAACCTAGAAAGTGAAGCAATGTGAAACAGACTGCAGTAAAACAAACAAACACATTTCTCTTTTATATGATATATCACCTTTCATTACTTCTTCCATAATAAACGATATCATATTTAATCCTTACGCTTAAATGAATTGAATAAAAAGTCTTTAGAATCCTACCACAAAAATTAAAACAATGAATCGACTCAAAAGTTCACAACACTTCTACACCAAAAGTAGGGGCTTTCAAGAACCCGCGAAGTTTTCCAACAACAATAAAACAAGTGCCGCATGTACGTACTTTCTTTTGCTTACATTCACAAGATAAAACTCGCGTCCGTACTAAGTTTCTTCAGACAGACTCAAAAAGTAATGTTTTAGCTGCGCTTTTAAAACAATCGCTCTTTAATTCCATACTTCTTTCTACTGGCTGTTGCCCAACTAGGTCGGTGGTAAGGCTTTTTTATTGTTAGAACTAAAATACTAATGGATGAACATCATCGAATTAATTTAAATATTGGGTGTTCTTTTATTTGTGTGGGTGGGTTATTGATCGCAGAGCAAGGATTTGTTTAGGGCTCATGAAAATTCTTTGTCAAGTTAAATAGGCCAGTAGATAAATGATGTGACTGGTGATCGAACATGGATATTCCTATACCTCGACTTATATTTGCGAGCAATAATAGGGATGATGAGGGGCATGAAAATTAAGTATCTATTTAGTCTGTCAGTTAGGTGATGACCAAAATATTAGACACGTATTTTTTTTCATATAAAATAACAAAATTTAGATAAAACGAATCAAAGTTTAGGAGAAGGAACGATACGTTATTTTGCGTAAAACACCTAGAAGTGACGTCTCACGATATTTCAAATCAATAAATCTTCGAAAGTATTTGATTCTGGAAGAAAATAAAAAATACGTGTCAAATATTTTAAAATACCTACTCGTAATCTACAAAACGGACATTAAAATAAAAATTAGCCATCTACCCTATTGGCGCAATTGACACAATGGACTTCATAAATGTATCAACAATTTAACTTGGACACAAGATACTTAAAATGCCATAGCTTGTTCCTACCACTTAAATATTTATGGAGAAGTAACATGAAACCATAATTTAGAGAGATCAAAAAGACATTATGATGAAAGAACTGTTTACCATAAAAGTGTATGGGACCAAGAATAGTCCCCTGTGGAATCCCTCCTAAAGTTGAAAGGAATTATTGTAGCCATAACTTTATTATGACTGCCTTGTTGGTTGAGTGGGAAGAAGCGCGACTGCTGGGTAAAGAGTCTGTTACTGCTGAGTAAGTAATATAATAAGATTTTTTTAGTTAAAACTTTGATCCCAAACTAAGATATTTTTCTCCTGTGTTATGGATACGTTTACAAACATGCAATTTTACACGCAACATTACACCCAGACCCGAAACAACAATTGTTTTATGTTCATAATAATTCTCATTTTAGATGTCTGCCTAATATTTAACAACAAAAGCAGATGTCTAATATTTAACAAAAAAATATCAGACAATTCCTGTTATTTCTAAATATGAAAACTCATACCGTACGATATATTTTATATACTTTAGAGAACATAAAACGTTGATAGTTTGAAACAACTCACCATCAAAATAGGTCAATGATTCAAATTTGATTCAAGTACCAACACATCGATTGGTCTCATATAACCAACAGTGATCAAACTCCTCTCAGAAACTGAGGCTCGAGTATTTGATGCCGACTTTGATACACTTCCAACCGCATGCTACCAATATGTCGCTTGAATGCATTGCAAGGCTGATGGCGTCAAAGCAAAATCGATCGTGCTATATACGGGTTAAAAAGCAATTTCGTGTAGCAAAGCATCAAGCTGCTTGACCGAGAAATGGGGAGAAATATTGCACGGGCTTTTACGTGGGATTTCGATCGAATTATAGCGTTGCGGTGATTTTTCTTGGTAAGGTAAGGTAGGGATATTAAAACAGTAATGTCTTTATTGAAACACTGAAAGGTCATTTCCCGAGTCATTTCCACATCCTTTGTGGAAATGACTCGGGTTTTTGGTTAATTATTATGTTAGGCGGATCACCTGATGGTAAGCAATCCATGACTCCCGAAACACTAGAAGCGTTACAAGTGCGTTGGGAATTTAAAGGTTGTTGGGAAATTGGCTATTGGAAAGATTGGGAAGGGTGGTAATTGGACCTCCGGTAACCTCACTCACACAACGAAACAATGCAAGCGTTGTTTGACGTCGGTTTTCTGTGAGGCCGTGGTATCACTCCGGTTGAGGCGGTCCATTCGTGCCGAAGCATGGCTGTTTCACATTTACCCGAAATTAAATAGCCTCGGAGTTATATCGTACAATGCTTGATGACAAATGTATTCTTCTCTGCTCAAACTACATGGCATAAAATCGTAATCAATAATGAGTTTAGTAATAAAATATACAGAAACGAAACATAAATTTAATGTTACCTAAAATACGTGAGCTTTACTTAATTTAGAACCAGTATCCTAGGCTAGGAGGCAATAATTTAATTATTCGGCCTATCCCGATAGCCTGTGTCGCCTCTCCAATTTACCACCTTTTAAATGAAATTCTAAACGATGCTTTTAGAGATTGAGGACATGGAATAATAAAAAAGCAATCTGGTAAAATGGGGCTTCGGAAATTCTCTTATATATCCTTAGTGTTTGTGGGAAATGTTTTGTTAAGTAATCTAGAGGTTGTTTTTAATGTGATATTGAATAATTTGAAATATGGAAATTGACTCTTGGTATAGTTTGTATTAGGTTTTTTAATACCAAAGTTGGTATTATGTATTCATACCTGTTTTTATCGGTTTTTGTAACGCGGAGTCAAGATTTTTAGCCACGTTATATTTTTGCGTTAGGCATAGAGATCACTGGCACTTAATGATGAAAGTGGCTGTTACAATAAATTACAAATCAATTGTTCCTTTCCTTTTTTTAATTAGGATTAGTATATATTAATTGCTTTGCATTAGGATTGCGTCGTAAATCGAAGTCGAATCACCGTGAGATTACCGGAGGTCCAATTACCCCTCTTTCCAATCCTTCTAATTCCCGATTACCCAATCACCATTGAATTCCTAATCTCCAAAAGGCTGTCAATGCACTTCTACCGCCTCTGGAGTCCATAGGTGGCGATTGCTTACCATCAGGTGATCCGTCTGATCGTTTACCGGCTTATATCATACAAGAAACCTTCCTACCTACCTTCAATATTTTACCGAAGACCTAACAAGAATGTTATCATCCATGAACCTATGTTGGATACTGCACCATAGCATGCACTTCCACCTAAACTCACTTATACAATAACTTCGTTATTGGCTACGCCTGTGCACTTCCAATGCAGATTTATTGCTTCCTACCTGTAGGTTCTTTTTAAAACTGGTGTGATGTGACTGGGTGATTGTGGATTCAGTAGACATTTTGTCTGATTAAGTCTATGGTCAAATTATAGGAACGGATAAAGAGTGCTAATTAATAGTTTTGTTAGTAAGAATTGAACTATGTAATTTAAGCTTGTTTACTCGTAATTTTAACTAATTATTATTTAAAGATTTCAGTTTTTTGATAAGTAAACCTCTTAATTATTATGTTACTCACGTAACTGTTTGACGAGTAATGAGGCTTATGTTTATGAGCAGCACTCTGCGACACACAACGGCGCAACTGTCGCGCTGCTACTGGCAAGACTTGAAACTAGTCGAGTTCGTCGTCAAATAATTACGTGAGTAAGCAGAAAAAATTATAATTAATTTAGTATGTCACACGAAAGTTATAATTTAATCAACATCGTTTACCAGATTCTACGAAATGACAATAATATTTACTACATGTCCAATTCCATGAGATACACAATTCAATTACAAAAATTATACGTCGACTTAATTCTCCAGATATTTTGGGATTATACCGAGGAAATCGTTCACCCGTACCCACGAAGGCTATAAATGCCAAAGGCTCACATCAAAGACTAATCATATTATGGAATAGTTTACGATAGTATGTTGTATATTAAGGTTAAACCGTTCCATGGGTCTCAAAGTACTCTAAGACTTCAAAGGGTTATTGGGAAGTAATAAGGTTTTTCAACTCAGTGAATTTGGGAAATTATTTGCTAAAGCAGGGGCCCTATCTGAAGGTGTTTGTTATCTATAGCTGTTGCCTCTACTAGAGGACCTTTGTTAATAATTCCATTGTCTACTGGTCAGTCTCTTGGATCTTCTAACTTAGTTATTGTTTCAAGATAGTTGATTCTATTATTAGGGTTTTGTGCCTGATATTGTTAACTGATCTTTGCTACAAAGGGTCTGTATTAGACTTGAAACTTTGGTTTCAAAGACTAAGTTGTGGACAGTTATTAATAAGGAGCTTTGAAAATGTATAGCTTACATTAAACTATGGTATTTATTATGGAAAGACGTTAAATAGAATTGGCGAGATATTGGATCAAGGCCAGGTTTGAAGTACTCTTAACCATGGCTTATATGGTCAGATGCATGAATGTTATGAAGGCCAAAGAGATGTATGTAAGGTTTGTCTCAGATTAAATTGAAGTATACTAGGGTTGTCCGAAGTCTACCAACGGTACGTACCAATGTGACTTTTTGCATGTTTAGACATCACTGACAAACGGTGAAGGAAAATATAGTGAGGAAACCAAATCGCATTGAGAAGGCGTGGCGATTAAAGTTCAAACCTTCTCCGTGTGAGGAGAGGCCTTTGGTAAGCAGTGGCCACTTATGGGCTGTTGATATTGATGTGAAGACAAATTCACAATTTTGTGTACAGCATAAGTAACGTGCAGTTGATAGACGTGCTCCATCTTAGGCCGCATCATCGCTTACCACCAGACGAGATAGCGACCAAACGTCGACACATCTTTATATATATAATTCTTCTGTAAGTGTGTATGTCACTGAACTTCTCTTAAACGACTAGACCGATTTTGATGAAATTTTTTGTGTGTGTTCAAGGGGATCTGACAATGGTTTAGATTCACAATTTTGTCCGCTGGACAATGTTTTCTTCATCACGACAACGTCTGTCGGGTCCACTAGTCAAATATAAAAAATAATACTGAAGTTTTGTTTTTAAAACTTAATTCTGACGTTCACTGTACCCTCTGGCATTATGTCCTAGCCCTTACCACTAAACTAACATTTTTTTCGGAATATCCTTATTAAACATTTATTTTACATATCAAAAATAATGTTCGTTGGAAAAAATACCCTGTTCGTTACGGCTAAAGTTTCATTTTTCCCTTCATTAAAAATAATTGGTTTCTTATAGTCGTTTTTTTTTTCAGATCATATAACGATGAGGAGGTTCGGAGTTTACACGACGATGTTGCTTTACAAGGTAAGTAGGTTAACAAGAGTTGTTAGACGAAGCGATTGAGTTTTGGTTTTCTTTTTAATTGTGGATGAATTCTCCTTGACTATTATTATATTTGCTTTTGAACATGTGGTATACACATCATACGCAGAAAAAGAAAGTATGAGATATGCAGGGTGTAAACGGAACACTCCAGAATAGAATCTATATTTATGCTAATGTATGAAGCTGAAGAATTTGTTTGTCCCATCCAATCAAAGAATAAAAAAGACGGATCACCTGATGGTAAGCAATCGCTGCCGTCCATGGACACCTGAAACACCAGAAGCGTTACAAATGCTTTGCCTTTTGGGGGTTAGGAATTTAAGGGTAGTTGGGGAAGATTGGGAAGGATGATAATTGGGCCTCCGGTAACCACACTCACGCAACGAAACATAATGCAAGCGTGATTTTACGTTGGTTTTCTGGGAGGTCTATCACTCCAGTCGAGCCGACCCATTCGTAGCAAATTATGCCTCTCCCACACTTAGTTCTCACACAATTAATAAAAGTTTCTACATTGACGCCACTCTTGAATAACTCTCCAATTATAGAATCAACCATCACGTCGGCGACTAAATCAATACGATCCGATATCAAGTTCCTGAATAATAGCCGGCAGACGTATCACGTTTTAAAGACCACTTCATTTTATTTATAATATAATTGTTGGGGGAAGTAATAAAGTAATGAAAATATTACCCAATATGATTAAACTTAATTAATATTTCTCTCTGTATTGATTCGATAACCAGTTCGATCGAACCGATGCCTTGTTGTTGGTTGGTTGCAAAATCGATATCCTAGCTAAGTACCTCGAGTTTAATTCCCAAATTCGACAAAGTATTTTAAAAATGTCTCTACAATAACATAGAGCTGAATATCCAGAATTTTCACTTTGTATATGACTTTCACCAGTTATGCTATACTAGCTTCTGCCAGCGGCTTCGCCCGCCTTTTCCTACGTGTTATTCCAGACCATAAACTATATTTGTTCCAAATTTTAATACGACCACTTCAATCGTTTTGACGTGGTTGAGTAAAAAACATACACACAAACACATAAACTTTCACATTTATAATATTACTAGCGACCCGCCCCAGCTTCGCATGGGTGCAATAGTGATATATTATGCATGCATTATACATTTAAACCTTCCTCTTGAATCACTCTACCTATAACAAAAACCGCATCAAAATCCGTTGCGTAATTTTAAAGATTTAAGCATACAGACAAACAAAACAGAAAAAATAGCGACTGTTTTATACTATGTAGTGATAGTACGAGTAAGACTCACCGGTTTCTTTCTTTACAGACACAAACACACAACACCGATACAGAAGAAGTTTACAAATGATGATATCACAGCATTTCAGCGAGACTACAGTAATGCCTGGCGTTGATGTAAGTATGTAAAGGATTTATTACTCTGCTCAAGACTTTTTCTCAAGAAATATTACGTAATTCGAGTTTTTACTTGGGGATATTTTCTTTCAAGGGTTTTGTCTTAGCAAAACACTGACTACTTTGAGAATTTCTTGAAAATAGGGTTGGTTTCTAACATCGTGTTATATCTCTAGTTGTATTATATCTATTGTCTAGTCAAGGCGTATTGTAATTAAAAAAACATTTAGACTGTATGGTCTCAAACTATTTTATATCTTCATAAATTTATGAATAAATAAATTTTATTATTAAATGCAATTTGAAGCAATAGCATAACACGTAGTCCGTCGGTGTAGGTTACACCGTAGCACTGCTACGCCGTAGCATGGTTACGCCGTAGTACTTCGACGACAAAGTACGCGTAGCAGATATCCGAGTAACATTTTTACTAAAAACAGCCAATTAGAGAGATTTTGTGCCATTTGATTTGTTTATTTTCCTTTAAAAATAGTAAAAACAGAAGAAATTGTCGATCTCTTATTGGTTCAGTTATTACTGTTCAATAAATATTTATGTAATCAAGTAAAGTGTTACCTTATTTATTTAAATGGGCCGCTACGTCTCTTTGTACCCAAACCCAAGGGATCCATAAGCTTCCCGGGAAAAATTTGCATGTCTTCCTTTATAGAATTTAATTATTTTTCTTTGCTTTTTTTCAAACGTGATTGAACATTGAGTAAGGGATTGGGGATTCCTCAGGGTCTTTTATTGGGTCCAATAATTTTTATAGCTACAAGTATGTACAGTACGGTTAAGTATTGGGGTTTTGTCCTTTTTATTATTTTGAGATTCTTTGAGTTTGTATTATTTTAATAACTACGATACGATATACGATACATCAATCATGTGACAGAGACAGTGAAAGAGATAGCTCTTTCATAACAAACTCATACGTATTTTTTTTTGTATGAAACAAAAAATACTCTTCATCAATAATTTATATTTACTAATATATTCTTCAAATACCTCTCATTAAAGCCGTAGCAGATACTTTTAAAGCTCCTTATATTAGTGAAAATTCATGAAATAAATTTAGTATACGTTATTCAATTCAAATTACATTTAATACTGACTACATTTCAGTATGTAAATAACTGCTATTACTCTGAAACCTGAATATAAACTATTACGAGCTCATATTCAACCAAAAACAAACTCAAATATGAAAACAGAGTTCAAACTCTAGTCTTTCAATTCAACGCCATTTTAAATTCAACATTGTATTATGTTCTACAAAGCTCTTTGTTTCACCATTTCAATTTTATAATCCAATTGAATTTCTATCGTATTCCCCTCGCTGTAAAGTTGGTTATTGGTTAAAGGTTAATCCTTTTACTACTATATACAGTTAAATTTCGTTCATATTTTGTGGGTGTTAAGGTTGGTTTTTGGTTGCAGGTTAGTCTGCAGTGCACTTTGAACGGACCGCATCCTGGAAGATTTGTTTGGGAAAGAGATGGTATTGTTATATCTTCTAATACTGACTCCAGGTGAGAGAAATTGCGTAATTTATCCTTTTGAGTTTACGTAACACCAGATATTTTTAATCAATTTATTTAAAAAAAGAGGTTCTCAATTTGACTTGTACATATGTCAAATATATGCACGTATGTATTATCCCACCCAAAACATAAATGTGAAAGGATGCCAAGTTCGATAATATTGGAATGCTTCGCCTATAAAAGAAGTGAGATCTAAATAAGTACCAAGTTCCATACACAGACCTCAGTTAAAAATGATATAACAAGTTGGCAAGTTTTCACACACTTTGTTATAAACCTACTAAACGCAATGAGTCAAGTATATAATTTTCTATTAAAACTTGCCAAGTTATATCATTTTTAACTGAGGTCTGTGTATGGAACTTGGTACTTATTTAGATCTCACTTCTTTTATAGGCGAAGCATTCCAATATTATCGAACTTGGCATCCTTTCACATTTATGTTTTGGGTGGGATTTCATTTATTTTTGTAAGGTTTATTTTCTTTTTTTCTTATTTTACTTTACTTTGACTAAATACAAACCTTCGTAACGAATTTTAGGTCGGTACGACCATTGGAAGATATAGATAATTTTTTTGTTTTAGTTCCTTAGGGGTATGAATTTACACCTTCATTATTTTTAAAACCGACTCACACTTGGCCATTTTCAGATTTTTTCCTTTACCTTGACCTAAAGACCTACCTCCATGCCAAATTTCAAGTCAATACGACTATTGGAAGTGGTCTAGGTTTTTGATGAGTGAGTGAGTGAGTCAGTCAGTGAGTGTATAGTAAAAATAGCGATTTTCTGACGTCAATATCTCAAGATCTACAATAGGTACATTAATGAAATTTTGTATTTTAGATAAGTAAGTAGATCTCGATAGATACTAGAAATTTCATATGCGTAGATAAAATAGATTTTGAGTTATAGGTGGGTCGAACTTGGCCCGAAATGGTTCGTGTAATATAACCCACGGCCGGTGTGTCGGTTTTTTTGCTCGAACTTGGCGGACACACTGCCGTGTGTCTAGATTGTAGGCAAATATCTCGCGTTTGGCTGAATCGATTTTGATTTTGTTTTCAGTTTTGAGCATAGTATTTATCAGACTTAGGAGAAGGTTTTAGGGATATTGCCTGACTTAAAAAAACATGGAGGCGGTAAAGAAAATTGAAGGCAGCCTTTTTTTAAACAGTAATTTACATTTCCTTAAATTGTCAAAAGTGCTTATTAAGTTCAACACGTAATTTTTATTACGTATTTCAAAATAAAGCAAATAAAAAATATGGAATTGGAACACCCAGTATAATAAACACAACACTATTAAAAAAAGAAGACTGCACGCTTAAAAAGGTATCCTTCACACGATTTCAGCACGTTTCAGAAATAGATTCGATTACAGTACCGAATCGTATCCGAGTCATTCTGGGATGCATTCGAGAGTATCGATTTTAAATTTATATCTCGAATAGAGTTTACTATTCGATACCAAATAACTCAGTTATATTGTACCGTCCATTCATGAGACAGATAGATGAAAGAGACCTGCAGATGACCCGTATGAGACAGAGATAGACAAACAAAATTGGTACTAAGGATTAGTTTGAATTAATCTATACTTGAACGCGTTAATCTCAGGAACTACTGGTCCGATTTGAATAATTCTTTTTGTGTTGGATAGAGAATTTTTCGAGGAAGGTTATAGGCTATAAATCATCACGCTACGATCAATAGGAACCGAGGAGAGCGGGTGAAACCGCGCGGAAGTAGCTAGTCTATAATAATGAGTAAATCTATAATATAAAAATAAGTCGGGTTTTCCTTCCTGACGCCATAACTCTAAAAAGGTTGGAAAGGTCTCGGGTTCCGTTTGTTTTGTTTTTTGGGTCAGGTGAAATATAGTTGTCCAATTTTCGGTGTTTCGAAAATTTCTTAGTAGTAGCACGGAGTCTGAAAATGAGCCCGGTAAGTATATGGCAATAGGCTCACCACCTATTAGATGGTACTTACAACATAAATTGTGAAACGTGTAGGTGTACATTGTACACTGGCATTAAGTGTCATAATTTGCACCTCTGCCTATCCCTTCGAGGATAAAAGGCATGACGATATACGTGAGTAAATCGTGATTTTTTTTTAAACCTTAAAATGTGTCTGGATACGGCAGATATTCTTTTAACAACCACGTATAACCAAACATTGGTTTACCAAAGATTTCCTTTGATATAAATCCAACCAATATACACAGTATATGCAAAAAATCGAGTAAAACCAAAAAAAAAAATTTACGTTATTTGCGAAAACCTATTGAAACGCGAACTTGTTAATTACTTCGCAAACATTATTTGCATCTGTAAATATTACGGGAATTTAAATATATCACACATACACGAAATTCAATGTTTATTTTAATTTTAAATCTTTGTACGTAAATCTTGTTTAATTTATAGCCACTATTTTTATTGACTTTTGGTTTTTAATTTTTGCTGGTAGTATCGATGACCGAATGTTTTTTTTATGGTAGCCGGTAAACGAGTAGACGGATCAACTGATAGTAAGCAATCGCCGCTGTCTATGGACACTTGAAACACCAGTGATGTTACAAGTGCGTTGTCATAATGACTAAATTTTATTTTAATGTCCGTCTTGTAGATTATTTTAAAACATTAGACACGTACTTTTTCTCTTCTTAGGGAGACAAATACCAAAAATATTGATTTGAAATATCGCGTAACGTCACTTCTAGGTACATTTTATACCTAGAAATGATGTATTTGCTTCCCACTTCAATTCATTGCATCTAAGTATTTTTACCTGCCTATACGTGTGTAATATTTTTTCATTACATAACTACCGGACTAAATAGATTTTTAATTTTCATTCCCCGTCATCATCACTATTATGAACTGGTATGAAAATACTCTGTTGTTTCAGATACGTAATAGGCCAAACAATGGCACCAGATAACGGAGTAGTAACGCAACTAAACATATCACATTTGAGGGTGGATGATGGTGGATTATTCTCGTGCGTGGCTCACCATGGGGACAACATGGTGGCTCATAGTGACCGGCTTAATGTGTATGGTAAGTTTTTTCATAAATTTTTTGGTATTAACAATATTGTTTGTACTTTTTCTCCTTGGGAGAGACGAGAGAGAGTGTCAGTATCAGACAATGAATTCATCCAATAAATTTTTCTTTGTGCGAGGCGAGAGGAAGTGTCAAACTCTTACTGACTAAAAACCACCCCGTTTCTTTAACTGATTTTCGAGCCGGAGCCCCGGTAAACCCGCTAGATAGTCCACAGCTCCGGATCAGGCGTCAACCCTACTGGGTTCTATCTGTGGTGGTCTAATGGCTTTTTGAGTACGCACGGGTCTAGTTCTGGTCGGGCAGTGAGCTATCCGTGCGCGTCTTACCGCTGCAATGACCGTGAGCCCAAACTTTATACAGTTAGTGCTGTAACTTTGAATTAAAATATAGACTTGAAACTTAACTTACTAATTTACTTACCAAAGTTTACAAGCTAAAATAGTACCTAAATTACAATACAATAAGGTCCTAATTACAAGCTTCTCTACATATTTTAAAATCAGTGTTAATTCTTAACATTTTTTTCACCTTATTTACATCCTAATCCTGTCTAATCTTCCTCGTAAAATCCAGACGATTTAACATTCTAATCGCTACAAAAACAACCTAAAACAACCTCTATTAATACTGAGTGAAGGTCTATTTTTTCTGTTCAAATTACTTTTTCTTTGTACTGACCGTTTTATAGCTAACAAAAAGAGTATAATATACTACGGAACAATTGTTTTGAATTTTTCTTTAGGACATTAAAAATATGTAAGCAAATGTCTTTATTAATCTTTGATTACCTAATTATACAAACTAGTGGTCGCCTAGTGGTCGAAATTCGACCATATACGATTTAATTTACAATACCACTTAACATACGTTCAAGGATAATTTTTATTTAACTCAAATTCAAACAAACTCTTTTATAACGCATCATGAATAACCAAACCTCCTTCAATGAAAAACCTCTTTTCATATGAGACGTGAGAATATCATCGCAATGTCTGTCAATTTTGACGTTTTGTCAAATACGATCAGATACTATGCATGTGTGTGTAATGTTTTATTTATTGATTTAATGTACTTTATAAGCATTATTATTGAAAAATATTAGCGTTATGGTCTTCTCCTACACATAAACTATAAGTATACCAAATTTTATGCTCCTACGTCCGCGTAATTTTCGTAAAAAAGAATATAAAGTTTTTGCATCACGTATTAATATATAGATAACTGGTGAAAAGTGAGTTATACATTGGAAATAACCACTTCTATCAACAACTTCTTTGGTGTTTAGAATAAAAATGTCATACTCTTTGTTCTTTATATGAGGGGAAAGACAGTTAGGCGAGAGAGAGTGTCAGTCTGATACTGACTTAAAATCACCCGGTTCTTACTCCTGCCCTACTACCTACCCCTTAAGCGATTAGCGATGAAAAGGCTACTTTAAGCAAACATTATATTCTGATTCGAAGCTGCGAACTACCGGGTTTACCGGGGCGCCAGCTCGAAAAGCTGGAGTAGGAACGGGGTGGTTTTTAGTCAGTAAGAGTCTGACACTCCCTCTCGCCTCGCCCAAGGCGATTGGTTGCCCTTAAAAAAAAAGCATACATTATGGTATGGCGACCCTCGTTTTGACATCTAAAGCATTCAATAAAAATTGATAAAACTCAAAATCCCCACAGACTACGAGTATTAAAAAGCTAGCATTCAACCAGCCTTTTAAACCCTACACTTCAAACAACAAATGACAATATCAAACTCGTCTTCAGTTTCTAAAATTCACGGATCAAATGTTCGTTACTCGGCTGAATTGGTTGCACTGAAGCCTTTCCTGAAATTCAGGCATGTTTCAGAAGTGAAGTGTATTCTATACAAATAACGTGGCTCTAGGAAACGGTCGATTGATGCCAGGTCAATGCTTTGTTTTGCACATAGAAACTTTAGACTGAAGATATGAAGTTGAGGCGTATTTTGTAAACAGTATTTGATGGCATTTATGTTTATGCTGTAACTAATATAAAGAATATAACTAACTGCCATCCTAAGAGTCATTAATGGTTACTTAACCTAGTCCTTAGCAATTGTTTTCGATACAAAAACGTTACTAAGGAATAGTTTAAGTAATCATTAAATGTCTCTGAGTGTGGCAGTAAGACTGCACGGTTGGTGCGTGGTTGGGCAATCGGCTGCCGCGCAACGTGCAGCGGGTTAGATTCCTGCACGGAGTAACTCTTTGTGTGATCCACAAAGTGTTGTTTCGGGTCTGGGTGTCATGTGTATGTGAACTTGTATGTTTGTAAACGCACCTACGACACAAGGGAAAATCCTATTGTGGGGCAACGGTTTAAAAAAAAAACACACGTATAAATAGAGTGACTGGTGGAATTAGTGAAGGATATTTAAACACGTGATTGCACTCATGATGCATGATGGATCAGAAACAGATCGAACGATCCTAAGACCTGTTATGCTGAAATTTGTTCTAGTTTTTTATACATATAACATGTATAAAAAACTGGCTTCTGCTAGGAACTGAAGACGATATTGATATTAACGTTGCTCTAGGAATTTTAGATCAATTGAAGCCAGATCAGAGCTTTGTTTTTGTATAGAATTGCATGCATTCAGTAATCGCCACTTGACATCATTTATCTGTATGACAGAATAACAATTTGTGTGTCACAAAAATAATGCTTGCAATCGGGCTTTTTGAGACGGGAAATTCATCCAATGACTTCTCCCGCCTTAGGCGAGGCGAGAGGGAGTGTCAGACTCTTACTGAGTAGTAGTGAAAATCAGCAACATGACTCGAGCCATCGTGCTCGGTTTTTTTTTTAAGGAGGGAAATGGAGTGTCAGACTCTTACTGACTAAAAACCACCCCGTTCCTACTTCTGCCCTTCAAGTAGGATTTCTGGTAAACCTACTGGGTAGTCTGCAGCTCCGGAACAGGCATCAAGCATTAGCCCTACTGGGCCCCATCTATGGTGGTCTGTCTGATCGTGCTCGGGCTACGGCATTTTAGCTGAGCACTGGTCTTTGTACGCGTCGATTATTTATTTTAAAATGAGTTTGGGTTTAAATGGTTCTTGTTTTGCCTGCAATATCTTGTAACGGTGCAAATCAATTGTTTTTCTTTTTCGTTCTACTCCTGGTTTTTGAAACGGAGCCCTGGTAAACCCACTAGGTAGTCCGCAGTTTCAGGTATAAACCAACTTACCTTCGCATTCAGAATATTAGGTAGCAATGACCCCGTCTTGCATAGCGTATATCACCCAACAGAGAGGAGTCAACCATTAGAACTATATTACTACTACCTCTTTATCATAATCCTAAGTACTTGGACTTTATAGACCATCTATCACGTTTAAAATAACGTATAGTAAATTACGCTTTATGGCTATGCACATAAAATTGAATTTATTATAATTATGGAGCACTCTCACGATTTTATTGCACAACTCGAAGTTAAGGTCCATTAAAATAAATATTGGAATGAGAATTTTTATTTTAGTGAACACAAGTCTCAATCCCGTTCTGAGATGGAAAATTGAAATTTTACTGTCCTTTGAACGGTGTTCTCTTCAGATAGGTAAATGACTAATATGGAACTATCCGGTTTGTCAGTCAGAGACTATTATCTCTATATTCCTGATTTATTTCGTTGCGGCATCCAAGACAGTCATTCATTTACCTAAGATGCGCTGGACTCCAGTGTTCTGGTGTTTTCATGGTTGTATCTACTTTAGATCCTGGCTTACAGGAGTTGCAGCAGTTTGGAAGGTTGTGGCGGGCTTGTCCCATCACAAAAAATGGTTTGACGCTAAAAAGTACCTTCCCCGTCTACTTAACATAAATAATTTTGACTTTTGACTTTAAAACCCTCTTTTCTACGTGATACACAATCGTGCGATAGCCTACCACGAGTTGTTAATGTTTACATTTTTATCTAAACATAAAAACGTAACAAAATATTTTCTCATCTTTATAACAAAGCATAGTTAGTCACCTACTTTCGTCTGTAATGTTATTAGTTCATTAGTCCCGTGTAATAAGGGACGAGCTTATTGCCATAAACCGGCTCAAATCTGGACTCAGCACGTTGTGAGATAATGAGTTTTTGACATTTTCATATTCTTTTTTTTTTGTCTTTGCGAAATTTTAGTGTAGCGAGTAAACTAGAGGGTTTGTTTTTGGGATTATAATGTTAGTAATATGAACTGTAATGCAATGTAATACAACGTTAAGCCTATTATCCCCGAAGGGGTAGACAGAGGTGCAAATTACGGTATGTAATGCCGCTATACAATGGAGGTACACTAATTTTTCAACATTTTTGTTGTAAGTCCCATGTAATAGGGGGCAGACTATTGCCACATACCAGGCACATTTCCGGACTCCGTACACTGAGAAATTTTCGAAAATCCGAAAAAAATCCAGAAATTCTTCTGCAACGATATTTTGAAAGAGGTACTTCTTGTAGGCCTACAAGTAGCCATTTCTGAACAAAGGGTGAGCCTATTGGTATATATATAAATAACAGACTGAGTTTATAGGTATTCCATGGTTCAGTAGCCTTCAGAGATTACTATTGCTGTGATGAATCAACGTTTAATTTCTTAATTAACACGTACAATCTTCACTTCGTGTGTCGCGGAACGCTGCTCATGAATAGAAGCCTCTAGCATGGAATTGAAACTAGTCGTGTAAGCCGATAACATAATGTTTGATTTCTTTGCTTGTTAAACAACTTATCATTGGTGTCTCCTTTTTTCAAATTCGAAACGGTTAACAACACTTTCGACCAACCCAGAAATCGACTACAAGGCCCCCTTATTTCGGCCACTGGATGAAATTCAGGATAGTCAAAAGATTTACACCCAATAAAACAATGACGAAACAATGAGACAATGAATTTATTTTTGTTGTAAAATAGGCTACAAAAGATAATTTTCACACATCACAATTATTATAAAAAATCTATTTTTTTTTTTTATGAGGGGGAAAATCATCCAAAGACTTTTCCCGCCTTGGGTGAGGCAGGAGAGAGTGTCAGACTCTTACTTTGAGCCCGAGCCGGGTATATAAAAAAAACTACATGGGTTCGACATTTCCTCCGAGAGGAAATGCCGAAAGAAACTCAGAGGTCATAGTCTCTTTTAAAGTCCAGACAATATTTGAAAAATAAAAGGTGATTTATGGGAACCGTGCAAGTTCGTTACCCAAAACAGAAACTAGGGCGATACCAAATCATGGGCGATACCATTTTAATTGTAAGATTATCGGGAAACACGGAAATTAACGGGGCTTCTCTCTAACTAGTGTTTGTACTAACTCTGAACTAATTGAATTTAGTTAAATGGAACTCCAGTAACAATTGAATAAGGTTGATTTTGCAGTGCAAGGCGGGTTAGTTAAACGTTTTGTTCCTATAGTATCATGTTTGCTAATTCTCTGAACTGAGAGTTAGTCTTGCATTATGTAACTTGAATCTTAGGATCTACTTTGAGTATTATTATTAGAGATTTTAATTGTTGATTGCCTCTTTTGAAAAATAGTTTCCACCTCCTGATTTTCAGAGATCCAGGTGTCGTAAATAAGTTAATTAAACGTTTTGATTTTTAAAATTATTTTGGGCTAGCTTCTGCTAGTGTTCCCGTGGTATAAAAAGTATCCTATCACCCAAGCCCATTCCCTGTTCGAGAACCAAATTTCATCAAAATCCGTTCAGAAGTATTAGTGTGGTTGACGGACAAACATCCAAACTTTTTCCGAATTATATGTACTTTCTAAGATTATTTAAACACCACTAACAAACAGATAAATATAAAATGAAAATAAAACGCAATCTCTAATAGGCTTCATAAAAAAAGCTCAAAATTCACGCAGTGAACTACGTTTACCCAAAATTCTGACTATTAGGATAAGTGCATATGACCAAACAAATAGTCACATGCCCGAATACTCAAACGCTACTCAATTTTAAGACGCTCTCAAATGTAGTTCTGTCACTATCAATTCTTTATAAAATGACAGAGATAGCACGATATTTAAGTACAACTTAAAATTGAGTAGCATTTGAGTATTCGGGCGATAGTCATCCAAACAAATGATCCAACTACATTATTAACATGGGATTAAGTCTTTCTCGCAGAATAGTTGCATATTTAGCCTCTACAGCGATATAGTGAAATTATACGTGCGACTCAGCTATCTTCGGGCTAATTGGGCTAAATCTGGACTGCGCTCGAAACAGCCGAGGCGAAATTAAGCTCAGTTTCCATTGAAAAGATTTTCATAGAATGGACATTTTAATTCTCTTCTTCCCTCATTATTTTCTACAGTTTTGTATGCAACGGTAATGTATTTAAGGTTCTAATTAGCGTGGCGTTAATTTTTTGTGTCTTTTTTCTCGTTCTTGCATTTATTCTTTACATAGGGATGGTACTTCGACTGCACGGTTGGCGTGGTGGCTGGGCTATTGGCTGCCGTGCAACGTGTAGTGAGTTCCATTCCCGCACGAAGCAAATCTTTGTGTGATACACAAATAGTTGTTTCGGGGCTGGGTGTCATGTGTATGTGAACTTGTATGTTTGTAAACGCACCCACGACACAGGAGAAATTCCTATCGTGAGGCAAAATTGTTCTAAAATAAAACTTGTTATAGTATATTTATTTATTTATTTATTTATTTATTTTAGGCTTTTCAACAATAAGTACGCTATTACATTATTATTTGTACATTAATAACTTACGTCTAAGCGCCTCATCACTTAAAGAAAAGCACAGCATGCACTATCTTATGCGCAAATAATAACCTAACCAAATTAAATGATTAATTAAAATTATTAAATTAAAATTGATTACAATACGATGCGATAATTAATAAAAAATAATATAAAAACCATTGCAATAAATTATATAAAAAATACATTTATAATTACTTAAATTTGATTATAATATGTTATAATAAAATTAAAATAATAAAATTCAAAAATATAATGATGTAAATTAAACTTAAATTAAAATTATAATAAAATTTTTGACTAGGACTCAATTATTAACAGTTAGCAGTAAGTATGACCTTTTTAAAGCTGGAACCGATGAAATAAAGAGGTCAATGTCAACATCCAGCTCATTATACGCAGCACACATTCTAGAGAGTGGACAGTGACGCCTCAAATTGGAATGTGATCTTGGTAAACAAAATAGTTTCCTATTAGTACTTCTTGGCAGATTATGTGGCACATGGAATAGTACCCTACCGAGCAAATCAGGACAATTTAGAGAACCAGTTACTAGCTTCTTAAGAAAAATTTATTTATAATATTTAAGTAACATTATTTCTGATGGAATAACAGAAACACACCTACTAAGGGAGAAGTTTCGGTTTCTATTCTTAAAAGTTTCTGTCGGTTATCGGGCCCCAACATCGCTAAGTCTGCGTGGCTGCACTGGTCGGCGTCAATGCTGTGCAAGCTACGGGCGGTGCAAGCGCCGGTCATCATCGGGCGTGATCGAGACGATTCCCTCAATCGCTATAGACCTCACTTCGGGGCAGCCGCATTGTATATTTTTTATTTATTAATTAATTTATCTAATCTTTAATGTACACAATACAATTAAATAATGGTACATAAGGCAAACTTAATGCCATATGGCATTCTCTACCAGTAAACCTTAGGGTTCAAAGAGAAAGTCTGCATTCTCTGTCTGTATTCTAGTTTTCTTCTAGTTAATATTAGTAGTAATCAGTCAAATACAGTATCCACCCATTTCACACCAATCTTTGGAACCTAATTGCTGTATGCAACAGTCTCTAGAAATCATAAAAAAATGCTAGTCAAAATACGTTGAACTGATATATTATTTTGTACAATCTTTTTCGTCCATTTTAGGCATCGTACGTGTAAGCTCGGTTGAACAATAGGGACGATGACGGGGTACGAAAATTAAAAATCTATTTAGTCCGTCAGTTAGGTAATGGAAACATATTAGACAGCAGTTTACTCACGTTAGGCTTCGTGTACAGCCTACCGGTAGCCTACCGGTAGGCTGCGCGTCGTCGCGTTCGTGGTTAAAATGTGTTTTTTTAGTTAATTTAGTCTGTCTCACGATAGTTTTTATAAAAACCTACCACATTCCCTCGCACACTTACCGAAATGTATCCAGTAACGACTACCAATCATAAATTACCTCTCCAAAAGTTAGTTACTAATGAAGCACCCTTCTTGAAGTATCCACCAAACTCTAGCCAAACCTGACCCGTTGTTTTTGTTCCCAAATATTAACATAAAACTCTTCAACAGTATGAGTTGTGAAGTGCACCCGACTTCGCCCATTTTCCTCAGCCTTAGTAATATTTTACGTCCATATACCTAGCTATGTTTGTAGGAGGAAAATTTTACTAGAAGAGTAGGGTGAAAGGGGAAAAGGAATTGTTTGTAACAAGTAATAATTTATAGAAGACTATTTCTATCTGATGGGGCAGTGTTACTAGGTATCTTTCGGATTTATGTTTTTTTTTAATATTAGCATGAAATCGTACCCAGTCGCCAGACGCCCGTTTCTCGCGCATATACCAATGTGCCATTTTTCGAGTTATATGTATGTACTTTTATTTTATTATAACTATTGTGAGTCATACTAATTAATTATGATGTTATTGGCTTACTCAATAAAAGGAAACCCGAAACTAAATAAAAAAGACAGCCTAAGTTTCCCTCACATACCCGTGCGTTTGGCGCGTCCCGCCTCAAAGAGCCATCAGACCACCACAGATGGGACCCAGTAGGGCTGATGCCGACCCGGAGCTGCGGACTGCTCTGACTCGAAAAGCTCACCTAAGGCGGGAGAAGTGGATGATTATCTCCCCTCAAAAAAAGTTACCTTCACATTCTACTGGTTTGTCCAACAATATTCTTCGTCACTAATCCCGTCTATGCTGAAGCGCAGATTTGTGCGAGACAAAATGTGTATTCTATTGTGTCTCATATACCCGTAGATGAAAGGTTAAGTTTATCTTGCAACAAATTTCCTCGTCATTCTTACACGTGTTGTGCAAAATGTAACATAAAAATATGTTTTGTTCTAGGGCCGCCATATATCCGGACGCTGCCGCCTTTCAAAGTGCAGAGTGGACAGAGTGTCACACTGAAATGCCCCTACTACGGGTATCCAGTGAGGTAATGTGATATTTTTATTTATTTGGTGTATTTATAAAATGTGAGGGTGAAAAAGTGTTATTTTTTAAGAAAATCTGGTTAATGGATACGTTTTGAAGGTGCAAGAATATGGTAGATGATTAATTTTTATTTTAATGTCCGTCTTGTAGATTATTTTGAAATATTAGACGCGTATTTATTTATTTTTTTATCGAAACAAATACTTTCGAAAATATATTGATTTGAAATATCGCGTTTATTTCATACGTAGAAATGACATATATTTGGTCCCACTCCTAAACTTTGAATTAAGTATGTATTTTTTTCTTATACGACAAAATAAAAAAAAATACTTGTCTTATTTTCGTACCCCGTCATCATACTTATAATACTGGAAAAACTAAATGGTGTAAAAATTATTGGACGAAATCAGTAAGCTGGAATATTTGACTGTACAGCAAGTTCTTCTAGTCGTATTTTATTATAGTCAAACTTATGATAATATTATATTGATTGGCAAAAAGTAAAAAACACATCAACAAGTCATGAACGCACACGCAAACAGTAAAGTCTGTACTACCCAATCATCTCAATTCTTACCATTTAAAACACAAAATTATACATAGACGAAACTACATACAAATTTATTTAAACAAGGTAAGAAAGCCAATTTCAAAGTTCAGTAAAATACAGCGAATTCAGCAGCAATCTTAAAGCGCCTCTTAAATGTCCTAATAAAAATAAGCGCTGAAATGCAGCGCGCTCAGCGAAACGTGGGGTCTAGAAGTATTCTTTTGAATTTACGCTTAAGTTCACGTTTTTATTAAATAGATGAAGTTTAATGTGTTGCAATGATGAGATAGTTGTTCAAGAGGTATTTAGTAGGAACGTATAAGAAGATTTTAGCTTTTGAAATAATAAATTAATGCACGCTACAGACTTTACGATTTAACTGTACAATTCGACTGTACGACTGTTAACTGCACAGTTAGCGCGGTGACTGGTTAACCAGCTGCCACGAAACGTGTGGCGGGTTCGATCTCCGCACGGAGCAACTCTTTGTGTGATCCACAAATTGTTGTTTCGGTCTGGGTGTCATGTGTATGTGTGAACTTGTATGTTTGGAAACGCACGACACAGGAACAAATCTTTGTTTGGGCCAAATTATTTTAAAAAATAAAAAAAAAGTTAAATCGTAGGTCCATACAGCCTACACACCTTACTAATTAATTCGTTTCATTTTTGATTCGTTTCAATTAAAACTATCCAGTTCAATTGTTGGTTCTAAACACCTATATATTGTACCTACTGTGCAGTTTCAGTTGTACAGTTAAATCGTTGGTCCATTTAGACTAAACACCTTACGATTTAATTGTACAGTCCGACTGCACAGTTAAATTACCGTTGCCATTGTGCATTACACATTGATAAAGTTCTTTATTTGTTAGTAAAAAAAGCATGACATTAAATAAAAAAAAAAACATATAAAAAAAAGACAAAAGCACATCGGTTATGAGAAAAGTGAATTGAATCCCATCGGACGGTAAAATGCTTGGAGCCGACAGCTATCAATTGATTGATTTTAATTGTCATTAAGATTATGAATGGAGATGAAAGCTATTGTTTTAAAATGTACCAAAGAAACCGGAATTTAATTGTGAAATTGTATACTTTAGTATTTGGTTTTGTAAAATAAACTTTATGTTTTATTCACTTAAGTATAATTTTATGAACCGCTATGACTCCCTTGCTCGGAACTGCGGACTACCTAGCGGGTTTACTAGGGCTCCAGCTTGAAAAGCAGGAGTAGAAACGGGGTGGTTTTTAGTCAGTAAGAGTCTGACATTCCCTCTCGCCTTTCTCTGGGCGGGACGTTATATTCGGTACTCTGAATCAAATTTTAAAAGTTACGATTGGGGTTGTATAGTTTTGACATTAAATAATTACTTATTTATTTTCCAAACGTTATTTCTACTTATAAAATGTACCTAGAAGTGACGTCAAGCGATATTTCAAATGTATCTCTGAAAGTATTTGTTTCCGTAAGAAAATAAAAAACGTGTCTAATATTTTAAAATAATCTACAAGACAGACATTAAAATAAAAATCATCTACCTTATATTAGTATGTTTCATAACACATCAAACTTACTAAATAGCAGCTCTTTTATCTACCAAGACTAAGTTAACCTTTGTTCCACATGAAAAACGTAATTTATTAACAATATATTTACGAAGAATACTTCCAGTTTTTGATGTCGTTTTTACGATCCCGTCTCGAGAACTCCATCAAATATTTTTATGACAAGTAAAGGACGAACGTGTGCCATTTTTGTTTGACACAAAAAATCCAATATGGCCGCTGTCTTTTGTCTTTTCGGTACCCGTATCGCGATAGTCGTGTGGCTAATTGGAAAAGCGAATGATTGCATAAAAATCGTTAGGGCTTTCGATAACGATTTATATATTTTTTCTAAGTTTAGTATTTGTTTTAAAATATCTCTTGGTGTGTGTATTTTGTTTGGGTTTCTTGTTATTTTGTTTGTTTTCTTGTAAAAGTATAAATTTACTTTTTATAGCTATGAATTTATTGAGCTAAGCTTTAGTTTCGAAACGATTATGATGATCTGCCTATCTCTGTTCTAAATTCATCGAAAAGTAATTTTAGCATTTTTAATTAACTTCAAAAAAGGAGGTTCTCAGTTTGACCTCTATGTGTGTATGTTTATGCGCGATGATGTCACGTTTTTCTGAACCAATTTTAACGCAGTTTTCAGCATAGTATTTTTCAGGGATATTACCCGGCTTAAAAATAATGGAAAAGGCAAAGAAATATGAAGCAGGTTCCCTTTAAAAAAAAAAAGTTTTATTGGTATCAAATATTATCAACTTTTTTTACGACTATGTCGAAAACCCACACCATTATTTCATATTAAACTTTCTTTCACATTTCGTGACTTCATAAATTCATATTATTTCATTTAGGTACAATCACAATAAACCGAGACCTGTAGATCGTAAAATATTTATTCCTTACCATAATGGAAACCACGAACGACACAACATCTATTTTATTTCATTGTATCAAAGTAACAGTACCAAAATAGCTTACAGAATAAATATTATTGTATCAAAAACTTGTGCTATTTTCCCAAATTTCTGAATAACTTTATCTTTCTTAAACAACAAAAAGATAAACGAACACAATCTTCGCCTTCTAATCTATGTATACTTAAACTTAAGAAAACATCAATAGCAAAATGTTCAAGCACATTTTCTTTACAGAGAATTAACTTGGGAATATAAAGGAAAAGAAATAAACACGGACACAGCTCAAAACAATCGATACAAGAGATCTTCGAACAAAACAGCGAGTATCGAAATATTTGGCAGAAAACCGAAATTAAGAGAGAAAAGGGACGTACCATCGGTTTCAAATGACGGCGTTTTGAATATCGCTAAAGTGTCGAAGAGTGATAATGGGGCCGCTTATTCCTGTATTGTCAGAAGCCCATCAGGTGAGATGGCGAAAAGATCGTTCGAGTTGCACGTAGTAGAGGCTCCGCAGTTGGAAGAAATATTGTTGCCGACGGATTTACAAGAGGGACAAATAGTTCAGATACATTGTAATCTCAAGAGTGGAGATTCGCCAGTTTATTATTCTTGGCTGAAGGATGGCAAGAAGATTCCTACGCATTTGAAGGTAAATGTTACCGTTTTAGGTTTTTGCACATTTGTTCTGTGAGATAAAGGTAGAAGAATTTGTTGCTGTCGTTTTTATTATGACTGCCTCGTTGGTAGAGTGGTTGCAAGTGTGACTGCCAGACAAGGGGTTTCGGGTCCGATTCCCGAGTCGGGCAAAGTATTACTTTAACCCGCATTGAGCAAGCGTGGTGATTATTGCTCAAACGTTCTCAGTGCGAGAAGAGGCCGTTGATCAGCAGTAGCCACAAATAGGCTGTTGATGATTGATGATTATGAAGTTTCCAATTTTGCCCAGACTGGTAAAAGGTTCACCTTCCATTACATAGAACTTATAACATCATGATAAAGCATGTTAACACAATTTCTCTGAATATTTATAGCAAAACAATTCAATTCTCTATTTTTATTATTACTTTCGTGAGACATACTAATTACAGGCAGAGACAAAGACATAATAATTATTATGTTATCGGTTTACTCACGTAACTGTTTGACGAGGAACTCGACTAGATTCAAGTCATGCTAGAGGCTCATATTCATGACGGAGACATGAAAAAAATACGTGTCTAATGACGGCATTCCGTGACACACGACTTTGGATTGTTTTTAAACATTGCCCCACACTAAGATTTTCTCCTGTATCGTGGGTGCGTTTACAAACATACAAGTTCACACCCAGACCCGAAACAACTGTTTGTGGATCACACAAAGAGTTGTTCGGTGCGGGAATCGAACCCGCTACACGTTGCGCGGCAGCCGGTTGCCCAGCCACCACACCAACCGTGCAGTCCAGAAGCTGCTCAGGAATATGAGCCTCTAGCATGGCTTGAAACTAGTCTAGTTCTTCGTCTAACAGTTACATTCAATTTTCATCCTATTACAGATTGCAGAGAGAAGTCTAGAAGTGTTCAGTGTTCTTATCATCAAGAACGTATCCTTAGACCACTGTGGAACCTACACCTGTGTCGCAGCGAACCATGTTGCCAAAGTAAATAGGACTGTAAACCTGTATATAAAAGGTATAGTATTGCTTGTATCTTAGTTGTAATAGTTTATGCTGAACATGTTGCCAATGCAATTTAAGTTTTATTTAGTTGAAGTTAAGGTTGATTTTGATAGTTATTTTACCTTAAAAAGGTAATTAAATTAACTTTACAGTGTGTCTTTGTGAGACGAATATTTAATTTAAAACTATATGTTCGGTAAAATGAAAAATAAAACAATAGTGGCTCCGTTTCTTTGCTTTCAAGTGTTTATGTATTATGATTGTTGATGAAATACTTACTACACTATATAGTGTGTAAGAAAATACCCATATACTCGTACATCAAAAAGCACTGAAGAATACTGGTTGAATAGAATCTCTACACAAAGTTTCAGCTTAAAATACGTTTAAAAAAAACTGGGATCAGATACTTGGTGTCGCATGGTTCTTGATTTTAAATCATACAAACGTGGCACAACACTGCAGGGGTCACTTGCTAATTACGAAGCATTTCTTCTGTAAATCTGATCGCCTATTACCTATCTACCTAATTTTAATTCGCATGAAAAAAAAATAAAAATTGGAAAAATTCATAACTTCGTACCATGAAAACATGACACAAAACGTGTCGTTTGTTATGTTATCTAGAAACCATGCACTTGATATGTATACCCCCTTTTTGTTACACCGTGTATAAAGGAAATCTTCAATCAAAATTCACAATTTACTTCGATTTTCTTCAGACCTTCTACCGATTCTATTTAAAACAAAAAGTTCCGAATCAATGCTAAAATATTACCCGATTCGATACTGTAACAAAGACAATCAACGGAATGAGTTTTATTATGAATATTTAATATCCTACCGGAGTGCGTACTCAAAGGTGGTATTCAAATTTTATTTCCCGATTTCTAGGGTCCCGTGTTCGGTGGGACCATCGGTTCTGAGAATGATTTATTTAATCTTTTATTTTAAGGTGTTTTTATTCTTAGAACATGCCAGCCCCGTTGATCTATAAGTAAGTGATACAAGTAACACATTATGTTCTAAGGCATAAATAAGTAACATGTTATGGTAAGAGTAATGCTTCGGCACGAATGGGCCGGCTGGACCGGAGCGATACCACGGCCTCACAGAAAACCGACGTGAAACAACGCTTGCGTTTTGTTTCGTTGTGACTGAGGTTACCGGAGGCCCAATTAACCCCCTTCCCAATCCCCGATTCACCAACAACCCTTAAATTCCTAACCACCAAAACGCCGGCAACGCATTTGTAACGCCTCTGATGATTCGAGTGTCAATGGTCGGCGGTGATAGCTTACCATCAGGTGATCCGTCAGTTCGTTTACCGGCTTATTCTATAAAAGGGCATTAGGTCAAATCTTAATAAAAATCAATTTCAAAGATACAATTACAGTCGAGTTTAGGATCTCCCAAAGACGAATTAGATGTAATTACAATAACATACTTCACTTCAGTAGAGTCATTAAGATATACTCTCTTTAACTACTCCTAGTTATTTCAGAACCGATAACTTCAGTAATGGCCTAAATTTAGGATAATCAATCACACTTGTGACCGATGGCCCAATAAAACCGTTCGATCTTAAGTTTTGGGCATTAAAGTCTATATTTTAATTGACGCTTGTGCTAGTCATAAAATCGTACTTGAATTCGAATAGCTTAGCCGATAGGTTGGATGACTAATTCTTATTTTATTGTCCGTCTTGTAGATTATTTTTAAATATTAGACACGTATTTTTATTTGCTTACGGAAACAAATACTTTCGAAGATATATCGATTTGAAATATCGCGTGTCGTCACTTCTAGGTTCATTTTATACGTAGAAATGACGTATTTGTTCCCACTCCTAAACTTTGATTCGTTTTATCTAAGTTTTGTTTTCTTATATGACAAAATAAAAAATACGTGTCTAAGATTTTTTCATTACTTAACTAACGGACTAAATAGATTTTTAATTTTCGTACCCCGTTATCATCCCTATTACTTGGGGCTCATAACATAACTACTGTTTCATTAAATATGTGTGGAAATCTTCCTACCACTTAAGGAAGTTAGAATATTTTAATTTTATTTAAGTCACAATTCCTTTAGTATATTACTATTTTTAAGTTTATTTAAGCCACTATCCTTTATTATTATTTAAAATCATCTCAAAATTATATATCTAAATATTCCAGAGAGCTGCAGAACCTATTCGTCAAATACGACTCTCAAATTGCGGAGGTTTTATTTTATCGGATTCTAAATGGACGCCGGATCGCGTTATATCTGATTTAAAGTCAAGATGATTTTATTTTAGGACCCTTTAAAAATAGAATAAATTATTTGATCTCCTTTCTTATTATCGTATTCTTTTATGTTTTATATTTTGTATTTTTGAGTTTTAATGTATTCCGTTTGGAGATTATTCCTATTATGTTTATGTTATAATTTTCGTGAGACATACTAAATTAATTATTGTGTTTTTCGGCTTACTCATGTTATTATTTGACGAGTAAGTCGACTAGTTTCAAGCCACGCTAGAGGCTAGAACCCTAATAATTATTATACCTAATACCTAATGTATTATATACTCGAAAAAAAAATTTAAATGTCCGCCTTATTGGCCGAATGATCACAAGTGCGACTGTGGGGCAAGGGTACTCGGGTTTGACTCCCAAGTTTCGAAAATTTCTCAGTAACTAGTAGCAATTGACTTTCACGATATTTAAACAGAACACTGATAGCTTATTAATTTCCTCAGAAAATACACAATCATAACAAAAACGAAGTACAAAATAAAAAATAACTAATATTTTAATTTAATTTAAAATTAAAACAAGAATCTTCAATAATACGTAATAAATTAATAATACGCGCAATAAATACGACGCGCCCAAAACAAAATAAAATAAAATAATATTTTAATTCCACGAAAAAATCTCACGATAAAATTTATTCGCTCTTTATTCCTGCAGCGATATTGAGTTTCATTATTCGGTTCGACTAATTAAAATGTTCACTAGGTGTTTTAATAATAAACTGCTACGTGTTTTATTTGGCAATATTATACGGCTTCGTTGACTTAATGGTTTTTCCGAGAGCAAAATATAAAATAGGTAAATGATTTTATGTGGCGTATTATTATTTTACGCGGCGTATTATTAATATTTTGTACACAGTCTCATATTTCAATAGAAAATGCTTCGTCTTTTATTTATTAGTGGAGTGTAACAGCCACGTGTAGCAAGTCTTTTGTGTATAATTATTATAACTAGTGGTCGCTTAGTGGTTGAAATTCAACCGTATACGATTTAATTTACAATACCACTTAACATACGTTCAAGGATATTTTTTATTTAACTCAAACTCAAGCGAACTATTTTATAAAACTTTATTCATATGAGACGTCAATATCATCGCAATGTCTATCGATTTTGACGTTTTGTCAAATACGATCAGATACTATGCATGTGAGTGTAATGTTTTATTTATTGATTTAATGTACTTTATAAGCATTATTTTTGAAAAATATAAGCGTGTTGCACTTCTCCTACACATAAACTATAAGTGTACCAAATTTTATGCTCCTACGTCCGCGCAATTTTCGTAAAAAGCGGTCCAAAGTTTTTGCATCACGTATTAATATATAGATGTCACGTATAGAGGTTATTGTTTATTTTTGGCTAGGAAAAGCATTAATTTGGTTTTAGTATTTCAAAAACTTAGTATGTATTTATTTTCAATTCAATTCAATTTCAGCTATGATCGTCCCATTGCAAGGCAAAGGCTTCCCTGCTCTCTTTCCACTCTTCTCTGTTTAAAGCTTTTTGTGGCCAATGTGGAAAATTTTCAAAATCTTTGTGGCTAGATGGAAAATAGTGACGTGTGTAGCTTGTAACGTCCCGCGCTCCCCGTATAGTGTCACGCATTATGTTAAAGAGAAATCCAGTTATGACATTTCCTCTTTGTATTTGCTTCATGGATAAAATATACCGCTTGTGAGTTAAACAAATAAATTTTAATTAAATTAGCTTGAATTTTAATAATAACATCAAAAATAAATCATACATTTATATCATAAATTAATTTATTTACATCATAAATTTTAATAATAATATCATATTAATATACAAAATATTGTGTTCCATATTATAAAATGAAACAGTTTCTAGGAACTCTATACGGCAATATTGAAGTGATACTTCAATTTAATAAAATTATAATAAAATCAGAAACTTTAATATTCGTATTCATGTTATATCATACCGATTATTCCCGGAACCCCATTCATTATCTGTTCGTAGTTAAGTAGTTCTACTGAACTAAACTAGATGGCGGTGTTAGATGACGTGATAATGTAAATCGCGGTGTTAAGATTCTCCGTCGATTGACTATACCTCTTTCGAAATTTTGTTTTAGATATTAGTTTGAAATTGAACAGAAATCAATAATGTTCTTGTAACTTTCGTGAGACATACCAAATTAATTATTATGTTATCGGCTTACTTACGTAACGTTTTGACGAGGAACTCGACTAATTTCAACCCATGCTAGAGGCTCATATTCATGAGCAGCATTCCGAGACACACGACGGGGCATTTGTCGATTGCCGAGAATCGAACCCAACACAATCGAACACAACGAGTCTAACGAGCCAACATCGTCGCGCACGCCGGATAGTGCGCGTGATTCCAGGCAGAAATTAATAAGTACCATTGTACCTATCAATAAGTATCATTGTACCTACAAGAACTAAATTAGTAGTGTACAATATCTGTTTATTCTAGATTTACACTAGTCTTAATTAACTACTTCGCTCACACTGTCAAAATCACGGTTAACTCACGTACATTAATGGAGAAAAGCGTCTACTAGTTTCGAGTCCCAGAGACACTCTTCATCGTGAACAGACGTCGCGCAGCCTACTAGAAACTAGTAGTGCTTTTCTCCATTAATGTACGTGAATAAACCGTGATTTTAAGTAAATTTATTGTATCACGATAATTATTATAATAATGATTGTTTGTTGCAGTTGCACCGAAATGGAGTGAGGAGCCTCAGAATTCATCCCTTCTACTTGGGCGTAGTGGTCACATATCTTGCAGTGCCAATGGATACCCACAACCTCAAACACATTGGCTCAAGAAAGACGGTGAGTACTAACTATATGCTGACCGCCTCTTAAAAAGATGGGGGAATTCATCTAATTACTTCATCCGCCTTGGATGAGGTGAGAGGGAGTGTCAGACTTTCACTTTTAAGTGTGAGAGAGCCATTCCTCGGCATAAATGAGTCGGCTCAATCTGAGTGATTCACAGAAAACCGACGTGAAATAACGATTACGTTAGTTTCGTTAGGTGAGTGAGGTTACTGGAGGCCCAATTACCCCCTTCCCAATCTTCACACTCTCCGATTTCCCAACATCCTTTAAATTCCTAACCCCAAAAAGGCCGGAAACGCACTTGTAATACCTCTGGTGTTTCCAATGTCCATGGGCAAGTGTCCACGGCGATTGCCTATCATCAGGTGATCCATATTCTCGTTTACTGGGTTCTACAATAAAAAAATATATCAGTTAAGATTACTATGAGACGACTTCAGTTGCCAGTTAACTTAAGGCTCCATTTCACATGTATGTATATAGTTAACAGTTTCACTGTTTGACAGACTTGTGTATTACGGCCTCCGTACTACTACAATCCTAACACAAAACCCTATATTCTCTTCAACAATATTTTTTTAAACAAACAGAATAAAAAAAATAAACTACAAACGGAACGCTGAAACTTTGCCAAAATACTTAGAATTTCTCGGCTCATTCTATTTTCTCAAAGGAGGTTTACAAGCCTTTTTATAATGTTATTTTTTTTTCTTCTTTTCTTTTCTTGTTTTTGTTTAATAACCATAATCTTTTTAGATGTTCGAAATTTTTTTAAATGTTTGTTTTTTTTTTATTTGAAAATATACTTGGGCATTTTTTTTCGAGTCTGTCTTGTTTTATGAGGTAAATTAAACCCTAGTGTAGGAGATACATACATAGATGACTGCACGGTTAACGCGTTGGCTGGGCAACTGGCTACAAAAGTGTAGTGCAACGTGTAGCGGATTCGAATTCGATTCCCGCACGAAACAACTCTTTATGTAATGTTTCTGGTCCCCAAACCAGAAATGTTTGTGTTATGTGTATGTGAACAATATAGGAGAAAATCCTAGTGCAAGGCAACGTTATTTTGAAAAAAAAAAGTTCGGAGCTCGTCTATTTAACACATTGAACGCCGTGGTGGTCACCAGTGACCGACGTTAGCGGAAGATTTGCCTTAAACAGTTTTCTATTGGCAGTCAAAGACTTAAAAATGACTTAAAAAACATATATTATGAGGTAAGGTAATAAAAACAATAGAAGTATGACTTCAACAAAAATAGGTTAAAACATACTTTATTCAGTATCAAATCATGAAATTCCCATTTCGTACAAATGAATATTTCATTTAGCTTCCAAAAGCTGAATTTGTACGTATTTTAATTTCCTGACAGTTGTATTTTTGTACTTTGTAACGATCAAGAGGGATGAAGTGGCGAATTTTTTCTTTTTTTTTCGTTTCTGACAAGTGACTTTATTGGAATTTACTTAAATAAAAACGAAAAAATACGAAAATGATATTTAATGATGTGGTATATATTTTTACAATCTTTATATATATATATATATACGGGGGGTCTTATTTTATACCCGACTGCGCCAGAAGGAGGGTTACTTTTTTATGATATAAATCGGCAAACGAACAAACGGCCAAAATCGGCAAAATGTGAAATGAAGCCTTAAGTTACTTAGACTAGTTATCTCAACTGAACTCATTTTTTATGGCATAAACCGGTGAACGAGCAGTCGTATTACCTGATGGTAAGCAATCGCCGCTGGCCATGAACATCCAAAACACCAAAGGCGTTACAAGTGCGTTGCCGGCCTTTTAGCGTTAGGAATTTAATGGGTTGTTGAAGAATCGGGGATGGGGAAGATTGGAGAGGGGAAAAATTGAGGCTATAACTAAAAACCTTCGTAATATCATTAGAACTTAAAACGGATTATTTGCCACGTTTATTAGTTTTTGTGGGTTCAGTTCATCCGTGATCATGGCGCTTGCAACAATGCCGTAATATCGGAAACTCACAAAAACTAATAAACATGGTATATATCCCGTTTTAAGTTCTAATGATATTACTAGTGACCATATCAGTTTAACCCGTGAGAAGGCGCGCTATGAGCAATTTGCTCACACAAAAATTTAATCCCATAATTTTTAGTCTTACCTTTTTTTGAGGGGGAAAATCATCCAATGACTTTTCCCGTCTCGGGCAAAGCGAGAGGGAGTGTCAGACTCTTACTGACTAAAAACCACCCCGTTCCTACTCCTGCTTTTCGAGCCGGAGCCCCGGTAAACCCGCTAGGTAGTCCGCAGCACCGGTTTAACCTTACCTTAGCTATACCATTTCAAGCGCCTCACTACCTTCCTTTTTCTTCCTTAACCCTTCGTGCAAGTCAAAATCAATCTAATTCTTGATCAGTTTTACATCATTTCTTTTGTTACAGTTGTATCAGAAACATGGAGACCAGTTCTGGAAGTGGCAGGAGGGGGAGTGCTGAGCCTGTCCAATGGATCCCTGATCTTCGACTCGGTGGCCCTCTCTGATGCTGGACTGTACACGTGCCACGTTGAGAACGGAGTCGGAGAAGCGCTCAGTAAAACTGTTTGGATATCTGTTAATAGTAAGTTGACTTTTTTCATAATTATTGTTATTATTTTTTGTCAAGTAGTCGCTAGTGCGACGGCGAGGTGGCCCGGGTTCGATTCCTGTGTCGGGCAAAGTATTACTAGGCTTTGTTCGGTTTTTCGAAAATTTCTCAGTATTAGCACGGAGTCTGATATTGTAGCCAGTATATGGCAATAGGCTCACTCCCTATTTCATGGGACTTGTGACATAAATGGTGAAAAGCGGGTGTATATTGTAAAATAGTTAATGTGCACCTCTGCCTGCCCCTTCGAGGATAAAAGATGTGACGTTGCAGAGATTGTTACTTTTTTAATACAATGATTATTCAAAAACTTTTTTCTTTTATTCGTGATTTAATCTCAATAAAGACTAATTCATTTCATGTACTTTTCAAACCAGTTTATACTTAAAAAAATATGCAAAGATACGATACGATTCACCATTTTTAGGGTTCCGTAGCCAGATGGCAAAAAACGGAACCCTTATAGATTCGTCATGTCTGTCTGTCTGTCTGTTCGTTCGTCTGTCCGTATGTCACAGCCATTTATTTAGTCTAGAATCTTACGAATTCAGTATCTTACCTAAACCCCTAGTAAAGTAAACTACCCAAGATTTATTACAACCAAATCCTTCCTCTTTAGAAAACCATTTGTAGACAACAAAAACTTTACTTCTTCGCGATTTAAATTCATAGCCAACGTCTTCCAAGGCACCTCTTAATTAATTTCAACAAATTACCAACTTACTTTCTAAACGTGGTTTGTTTATCTCTTCTTCTTGAAAGAAAGACAAACTTTTCTAAACTTTCTTTGCCAGTTAATCTTAGTGAATCTTCAGAGGTTAGACAGAGTTACGCAATTATTCATTGTTCTTTATAATATAATATGCTAATGTTGCTATTGTTCTTTCGTTGGTAAAAAAGACTAAAATGTAAAGTTATTTTTGGTCGTTACCTATCTCTGAATAGCCGTTGTCAAGGCAAAAAATCTTGACTGTATACGTAAAGCGAGTTAGTACGAGTTAGTTTTATGTTTAAGGAGATTGAAATGAGAGCGCATTCGGCGATCTGATTGGTTGGTTCATTCGAGTCGGCCAATCAAAGCGTCGACCGCGCTTTCTTTTCGATTTTGTTAAATGTAAACTAAACTCGTACTAAGGGTACTGACCAATTAAAGGATGATACCAGAGTTGTATCAGTAATCAAGTAATGCTATTTTTACGTCCAAATTACATTTGTGTTTTATACACATACATATTAATTAATTTATTATGTCCCACGAAAGTTATAATTTCATTATCTTGACTAACAAAATGAAGATTTTCGAGGGGTGTGTAATAGTGAAACTCACCAGCAATACCACATTAACCTACATCATCGCAATCATTACCCTCAGTACTTAGTACTTGCTTTACGTTGAACGATATCGAATCGAGAGCGCTTTCGGCGCTCTAATTGGCCGGCGCGAATAAACCAACCAATCAGAGAATCTTGTTTCGATTACTTTAAACTTAAAGCAAACTCGTACTAAGGTTACAGTTCTTAATACTTGCTTTTCTTTCAGAACCAGTAACATTTGATATACTATCAAGAAACATGACTGCTAAGCTTGGGCAGCAAGTCACTATAGAGTGTCAAGCGAAAGGAGATGACCCTATCAGGATCATGTGGACGAGGAATGGGAAGCCTATCAATCCACTTACACAGAGGTATGTTTTCTATTTTCTTTACATTTTCTAGCAATTTCATTGAAATAATCGACTCGAAACAAAAAATATTTAAGAGTTCAACAAAAATATCAAAATGTTGTCTTTTTAAACTCTTGGGTCAGTCCATCAAGCAAATCAAATTGGGAGATGTCATAACTGGATTTTCATTTAATATAATGCGTGACACTTTACGGGGAGTGTGGAACGTTACAAACTACGCCATTTTTTATTTTCCATAAGTACTACAAAAACGTTGTCAATTGTCCAGATTTTAATCTGCCACTTTCTGAGCACTTATAACCTATCTACACGTTTTACTTATAACATCATTGTAGGGCAGGGCCTGGGTCACAGTTTATAATCACATTATGGCATCTCCTCTTTGTACTTGTTTTATAGGTCAGTCGATATATCATTAGACTTTTAAACCTCGTCTATACTAGGAACATTAGGAACATTTGTCGAGCGACATATGTCCCCAGAGACATCGTGCGATGTCGCTCGACATCGTCCGACATCGCCCACTGTTCCTAGTGAAGACGAAACTTTAGTCTTTTTTCTTCAAAATACTGCACAACGATTAAGTTTCTCTGTTAAAATCCGATTAAAAACATATCTAGCCAACAATGTGTTACGATTAGTATAACCATATTTACTTTCCTCTTTAAAATATAACGAACGTGATGGTTTGCTATGTAAATTCTCATTACAATTTGAATATTTGTTTTGCTAACAAATTTCGCTTCTGTTTATTCAGTACAATATTGTTTGTGTTTTGATCATAATAAATGTTTTTGTAAATTCACAATCAATTTGCTGTAACTTATGTTTAAAACATGTAGTTCATTATATTTCGTAACTGACGTTTTAGTGTAGTATACTGATCAATAATATAACTACAGTTTATGGTCAAATACTCAAATGTCACTAAATTTTAAGACGCTCTCAAGAATAGTTCTGTCACCACAAATTCTTTGTAAAAGACAGAGATAGCACGATATTTAAAAACAACTTCAGGAGTAGCATTTCAGTATTCGAGCGTTAGTAAGATAAGATATTATAAATACGAATGTTTGTGAGTTTGTGTGTATGTTTGTTACTTAATCACGTCAAAATGGCTGAAGGGATCGGAATGAAATTTGGAACAGGAGTAGATTATAGTCTGTAATCGCCGACACGATACTTTTTAATCCACAGAACCGTGGGCGAAACCGCTGGCAGAATCTAGTTAAACATAAATGCCCATTCCGGTAATCGATATTGTGATTCCTTCTTCGTTACTCGGCCAAATTACATTAACATTATTATCACAAAATAGCAAAGCATAGATAGCGGTAATTCTTAAATCTGTCCACGATGCCCAAACTAAACAATCAAGAAAAGTCCGTACTCTTTTTTAAATAGGACTCCAATTCCAAATTCTCTACTAATCCATTTTGTTACAGAGTAAAGATATCCGAAGCCAAATCGGAAGATGGCATGACGAGCATACTTGAACTGCTGCAAACAGAAACAAGTGACGGTGCACTGTACCAATGCAGGGCGGGCAATCCGTTCGGAGCTGATGTGTTTAGTGTGCAGCTTACTATATTGGGTAAGTATGGGTTTAAGACTGTTCTATTTGCCTTCGAAGAGTACGTGAGTTCTTCGGTCACATCGCCAGAAAAGAAGGAAACAACCTCAAGCAACTTATGGTCACCGGAAAGGTTGACGGCAGGAGACCAAGAGGACGTAGCCCAACTAGGTGGACTGACCAGATCCGAACAACCTTGGAGACCAACTTACACGTTGCCCTCCATTCGGCCAAGGACAGGAAAAAGTGACGTACAACTGTTCGCAGCAAGATCATCCCTCAAATAGGGAATCACGACCCTCAGTAATGAGGATAATGACGCGAGGAGGAGGAGGGTTTAAGACTATCCGCCGTACTCTGAGTCATTTAACACTTTGAACGCCGTGGTGGTCACCGGTGACCGACGTTAGCGGAGGATTTGCCTTCAACAGTTTTCTATTGGCAGTCAAAGATTTAATAGTTACTTATCCTTAGCCAGCCCCGGATCTAGGGGGGGGCAAGCCGGGGCCCATGCCCCGGGCGGCAAATTTAGGGGGCGGCAAAATTCACACTTCACGGACCAGTGGACAACAAAATCATTTATTTAATTTTGACCACGGAATAAATATAGTACCTACAAGTACAGGAATTTCATGGCCATATCAACTTGACCGATACCCTGAGCGCGGAGTGAGACGTGCTGCTCGAACATTTTATTATTCGCTAAGTGCGTAGGCATAGTACATAAGAGAAGAAGTTCGCCGCCTCTACGCGGGTGTCGTGCGATGGATGGTCCTTTACGGGGCGCCTGTTTGGTCAGCTCGACTGTCAGGCGTCTGACGTTGCAGAACGAAAATCTGTCGTCTGCAGCGGAAAATGGCCATACGTAACGCACGAGGATACCGAACGGTGTCCTTTGAGGCGGCAACTCTCCTGGCTCGCTTTCCGCCGTTGGATATCCTGGCGGATATGGACGCGAAGGTCTACGACCAAATCCGTTCCGTCCGTCAAAACGGCAGTGGTAGAGTGCCAGGAGCAGCGTTCGTTAGGCTGAGGCGGCAAGAAAGGCGACACGCGCTCGAGCGGTGGCGTGAGCGGCTACAACAGCCAGAGATCTCACGCAAGCGCGTTGTCGAAGCCATTTTGCCGCATTTCGAAGCCTGGCTGAAAAGAGAGGAGCGCATCTCCTTCAGGCTCACTCAGGTACTGACCGGACATGGCTGCTTTGGCGAGTACCTGAACAAGATTGGGCGAGAGACCACGGCAAATTGCCACCACTGCGGAGGTAACCTGGATTCCGCACAGCACATGCTCGAAGAGTGTCCGGCGTGGGTCTCGGAGCGGCGGGTCCTGGTTACCAAGATCGGGCGAGACCTGTCTCTGCCAGCAGTAGTAGAGGCTATGCTGGCAGATACAGAAAACTGGAGGGAGGTGGCCTCCTTTTGTGAGACTGTAATGTCCCAAAAGGAGGCTGCTGAGCGGGATCGTGAGAGGGCCGATCCTGCTCATAGAAGGCGTCGAGGTGGCAACAGTCTTGACGCCTAATCCCGCCTGCGTCAACTGCAGGTATACCTTTGGGGTCGCGGGTACCTAGAGTAGGGACTCTAGATGCCCATCTAGCGACCTTAGGGAAGACGGTGGCACAGTGGTCACGTGCAACTTGCACAACGAGGCTAATGGGAGGTACATGTCTCCCTAGGGATGTGCCGTAACAGGCGTTGCACCATAGGGGCTCCGGAGCAGGTCTAGTTAGAGGTCTCGGTGCCCCTTATCGGTGCTGAAGGTGGCCACCGGGGTGGTTTTAGTGAGGTAATCCCGCACTCCCTAGTCTTTCTCCCCAAAAAGCTAGGCGCCTTTTGAAGGATTCCCCCCGACATCAAAAAAGAAAAAAAAGTACATAAAGTCGATTAGAAATACGCGCCCGGCTCTTGCTCGCCTGCAGGAATCGCAGATCGGGGCAGCACGCGTTTGATTACCGTGAGATGAAGCTATGTTCGAAAACTTCCTCGTCGATTTGTCTCCACGACAGTGTTTTGTTTTAAAAACGTAAGTAGTTTGTATGTTTACTATTTAGCACTTGTCGATTGTTACTTTTGCTCTTGTGATGTAAAGGGTGTCCATTCGAAAAACAAACATACAATTCAGTATCCTAATTTACCGTCTGCTAAACGACCTGTACCTCATGGACCAGGAATTTCGATTCCATCCAACAGCAATCATCAGATGAAAGTTCAAACGGAAGAACCGTTGAAGATGAATTCAATCCTGATATAGGTTCACCTCAACAGTTTATCCAGGATGATTAAAATGACTTAGTGAGAGATTTGGGTCTATCAAAGGATGCTGCACAAATCCTAGGATCACGACTGAAAGACAAAAATCTATTGGCTCCAAGAACCACATTTTCGTGGTACAGGCATCGTGAAAAAGAGTTCGCGAAATATTTCTCTCAAGAGGGTTCACTGGTGTTTTGTAATAATATTCCTGAAGTAGTCATGAAACTGGGAGCTGATAATTAAGATTCCACATCATGGAGGTTATTTATTGATTCTTCTAAGAGAAGTCTGAAGGGTGTCTTGTTGTAAATGATAAATGATAAATGATGATGATAAATGATATTTATTTCTGTAAATAGATTATAAAATAACACTTTTACACGTCAATATTTCAAATAGCTAGATGAGGCCGGCATTTCCTATCTGACTACTCTGGGAAGAAATGCCGAAACAAACTCAGAGGTCATAGTCTCTTTTAAAGTCCAGACAAAATCAATTAGAGATGTCGGAGAACCGTGCAAGTTTATTCTGTAGTGGTCTTTTGAGGAAAGAGCCACAGCAGTTTGAGCGGACCTGTTCAGATGGCAGCACGCATGTGTCAGTTTACAATTAGCTCAGCTGACGGCTGTTGCTGAATGATCCGACGAACAATACTAACCAAAAGAACATTTGGGTAGGCCACACAAATGCTCACACTGTCAGAATATAATTAACTAAAAGTGAAATGACTAGGCAAACTCTCGCACGGTCCTCAAACTAACAATTTTAAAAACAATATGTAAAAAAAAAAAAAAATATCGAATGATATTAATGTATATCATGTCAAATTGTATAAAAATGTAACTTGTGTTACAAACATGTCAACATGACCTGTGTGGACATTATAGCGGCTCACTCCCAAGCCTGACTATCATCTAAGTAGTCTTTAATTTTATAAAAAGCTTTACTATTCAGTTTTTCTTTAATAACATTTTTAAATTTATTCAGGCTCAAACTTTGAATATCGCTGGGAATTTTATTGTAAAAGCGTATGCATTGACATCTGAACGAACCACTTATTTTCTTAAGTCTAGTAGTGGGAACAATATATTTGTTTTTACTTCTAGTGTTTATATTATGTATATCACAATACTTTTTGAATAAATTAATGTTTTTGTGAGCATACACTACATTTTCATAAATGTATTGAGAAGCAACAGTCAATATATTAATTTCTTTAAATAGTTCCCTAAGAGAGTGCCTCGGACTAAGATTATAAATTGATCGAGTACAATGGTAATACCTATGGTTCGGTGCCTGTCTCAAAGAAACGAACGAGAGTCTTGCTAAATTAAATTAAGTATACAGGGTGACTTTGAATTCGACGTATTCCTCTCGGGAGGTGATAATACAACTAATTTCCTACAAAATTAGCCCTGAGGTCCTTGGGCGGAAAGTGGCTAGTTTCTGAGATATTCAACATTTTTGGTTTTGGTAAACAAATCCCGAATTGATTACAAAAACATCAATAAATAAAAAAATACTGGTTGGATTTTAGTTATTTTAGTTTTAATCAGTTGCCAATACATCAGTTATTATTTATAAATACTAATCATGGCACAAATATCATTCGTTTTAAAATAGCAAGTAATTTCCTATCAAATTTTGTTTTGTGTCACTAATTTGGTCGATAGAAAACTGGATTTATTTAAAAAAATATATATGACACTAAGCGTACAAACTATTAGAAAAACTTTCTTGGTTTAGTATCTACCCAGAAACATAAAATTATTTACAACATTCTCAAAGATAAATGAATTAATTGATGATAAGTAGAGTGTAAAGAGAAAAGGGCAATTTCAAAAACATCTTTATTTGCAAAAAAATTTTCAAAGTAACCTTCCCTACGACGAATACATGCCCAAACACGCTTCTTTATCTCTATGACGGTCACTCTTGGACTGAATATGCGTCTAATTTCGTCATTATCTTCAAATATGTTTTGGAGAAGAATTTCGATACACGGCCTATTCCATCCGTATAAACAAGAGACTTTATGTAAAAATCAACCGGCGTTAGGTTCTGGTCACTGTGCATGCCATGTAGTCATGTAGTGGGACCGCCCTGTCAATATATACGTGGGAACCGAAATATCCTACCATTGCCGCACAGTAGATCGATAGTGCTCTGATCAAACTATCACAATATCCATTATTAGCCCCAAAACAGTCAACGAAATCTAAAAAAGCAAAACCAACAGGTCCACGGATACGGTTTTGATTCAAATGTTTGGATAGGTATCATTTATAATGACTTGATTGGGCTCTACTTTTTACCCAATAATTTAAATGGTGAGAATTAAAATTAATTTTTAAGGAATGAGCTAGGATCATTGTCTATACATATAATAAAATCGTAGAAAAGTGCTGTCTGTACATTGAAAATAAAAATAAAAAAAATAGCAGGGGTTATTGTTATGTCGATGTCGAACCCAAAAATGTAATTAACTTTTTTTTTGTCTGTTTGTCTGTTTGTCTGTTTGTCTGTTTGTCTGTTCGTCTGTGCGCGCTAATCTCAGAAACGGCTGATCCGAGTTGGATGCGGTTTTCACGAATATATTGTGGGATGCTTAAATTTACATTTAGTGTTTATTTCATGTCAATCGGTTCATAAATAAAAAAGTTATGTCAAATTAAAGAATCACGTCGAACATTCTATGCTTATACATACCATTAATCTCCGCAACTATTTGACGGATTTGGTTGAAATTTGGTACAGATATAGTTTAGAACCTTAGAAAGGACATAGATATATTTTTATTTCAAAAATCAAAAAATAAAATAAAAATAAAAATAAAAATAAAAATAAAATAAAATAAAAATAAAATAAAAATAAAATAAAAATAAAAATAAAAATAAAAATAAAAATAAAATAAAATAAAATAAAATAAAAATAAAAATAAAAACAAAAATAAAATAAATATAAAATAAAAATAAAAATAAAAATAAAAATAAAAATAAAAATAAAAATAAAAATAAAAATAAAAATAAAAATAAAAATAAATTTATTCCGGCGCTATTGTTCAATTTCGTACTTATAGTACGGAATTGAACAATGTCGGGCTGTTCCTATACTCCGTAGATAGATGGCGTTGATCGCGCAATGGTGTAATTACAATTGTTCAGTTCATGTTATTGTTTTAATTCATTGGAAATTTGTTTTTACAAAATAGTAAAAAGCAATGAAAAATATAACATAATACAACTTTTAGTACAAAGAAAACGCTCTAACGGAGTATAGATAATTCTATGTCGATCGTTACACGACTTCGGTTCATGTTATTGTTTTAATTCATGGAAAAAAAGTTAACAAATAGTAAAAAGGTATGAAAAAAATAATATCAATATAATTAAACTTTTAGTACAAAGAAAATGCCAGAACGGAGTATAAATAAATAATCCAAGTTGTCTTTATCCTCGATAGATGGCGTTGGGATCGAAATAGATTGCGCTATGGTTTCGTTACATTCATTTGGTTGGGTATCGGCCGAGCGCTTCGGTACTATCGTAGAAAAAGTGTATTATCAGTCGTATGATTATTTGTCTGTAGTGGTCCTGCTGTTTCGTATATTCTAAATTGGTTTCGTTGTATTTTTGTCAATTAATAAGTTTATTTGTTGGGTTTTCCTGGTTTTTTGGTTAAACTATTTAACGTAGGTTTAGTTTGATATCGATTATTAGTAGTTACTGTAGTTAGTTTTTTTAATAAAATTGTAAGTCTAATTTATAAATTAATTAGATTATATTTAAGTCGTTTCTTTTAAATTATTTAGTTTAAGCTTGGTTATTATAGCATAAAGGATAGGTTCTAATATAATTTCTTTTTTAATTGTTATAAATTCGTAATTCGTAGCTTTCTTTAGTTTTAAGTTAGTTTTCATCTTAAGTTCGGAAAGATTATAATATTTCTTTAGTTAAAGTCCGTTTTTAAACTATTTTTTCAATGCCCTAAGTGAGTATACATCTATTAAAATCAAACGCAGAGCTCATTATGTTGATTTTTGAAGAGTTCCCTGGAATATCTTCTACATCTCATTTTTGAAAAGATCCCGCGAGATCGGGAACTATGTGGTTAAAACCAAAAATTTGCCGGAAGTCACTATTCCACGCGAACGAAGTCGCGGGCAAAAGCTAGTTTTAAATATGAATTTAGAAACAAGATTATGAGTTTATTCGAACATGACGATTGTTTAGTGCTCTATCGAACTACTGTGCGTCAGTGGTTGGATACATCGTTTTCAGGCGTTGGATTGACAGGGCGGTCCCACTACATGACTACATGGCATGCACAATGACCAGAACCTAACGCCGGTTGATTTTTACATAAAGTCTCTTGTTTATACGGATGGAATAGGCCGTGTATCGAAATTCTTCTCCAAAACATATTTGAAGATAATGACGAAATTAGACGCATATTCAGTCCAAGAGTGACCGTCATAGAGATAAAGAAGCGTGTTTGGGCATGTATTCGTCGTAGGGAAGGTTACTTTGAAAATTTTTTTGCAAATAAAGATGTTTTTGAAATTGCCCTTTTCTCTTTACACTCTACTTATCATCAATTAATTCATTTATCTTTGAGAATGTTGTAAATAATTTTATGTTTCTGGGTAGATACTAAACCAAGAAAGTTTTTCTAATAGTTTGTACGCTTAGTGTCATATATATTTTTTTAAATAAATCCAGTTTTCTATCGACCAAATTAGTGACACAAAACAAAATTTGATAGGAAATTACTTGCTATTTTAAAACGAATGATATTTGTGCCATGATTAGTATTTATAAATAATAACTGATGTATTGGCAACTGATTAAAACTAAAATAACTAAAATCCAACCAGTATTTTTTTATTTATTGATGTTTTTGTAATCAATTCGGGATATTTTTACCAAAACCAAAAATGTTGAATATCTCAGAAACTAGCCACTTTTCGCCCAAGGACCTCAGGGCTAATTTTGTAGGAAATTAGTTGTATTATCACCTCCCGAGAGGATTACGTTGAATTCAAAAATTAGTTGTATTATCACCTCCCGAGAGGAATACGTCGAATTCAAAGTATAGCGAATATTGTTGGCAACTCTGTGGAGACCTCAAAATAATATCTATGCTTTTGGGTCAGCAGTCTGGATTTACAAAGTATCCATGATTTTTGTGCGAGTGGGACAGTCGAGCACGAAATTTACATTACATTAAGAAAGAATGGCCTTTCAGAGAAAGACTTGTACTGGGACAAAAAAATGTGCACCAACCCAAAGTCAGTTCTTTCACCTCCCCTTCACATAAAGTTAGGATGGATGTAGCAGTTTTGTCAAAGCTTAAAATAAACAAGGTGACTGCTAATACATATGCGACAAATTTCCTGCACTTTCTTAAGCTCAACTTAAAGAAGAACTTTTGTAGGCCCTCAAATTCGAAATTTAAAATCGGATAGATTGTTCTAGAATACAATGACCCAGGATGAATCTGAAGTATGGAGTTCATTCGTAGAAGTCATAGAAGTCATAGACTTACAATTATATGGGTGATAAAGGTGAAAATAAACATAAGTAGGTGGGGCGGCATTTTTCAAATTTTGCCCCGGCAAAAAAAAATGTAGATCCGGGGCTGTGTGATCCACAAATTGTTGTTTCGGGTCTGTGTGTCATGTGCATGTGAACTTGTATGTTTGTAAACGCACCCACGACACAGGACAAAATCCTAATGAAAAAAAAAAAAAAAAAAAAAAAGTAGGTGGGGGCGGCATTTCTCAAATTTTGCCCCGGGTGAAAAAAAATGTAGATCCGGGGCTGTCCTTAGCAATTGTTTTCGGAACGAAATCGTTACTAAGGAATAGTTTAAGTAATCATTGAATAATTTTGAGTGCGGCAGTATGACTTGTATAATTAATTTCTGTTTTTTTAAACTCTGCCTGCCAAAAGTGGAGATGGCAAGCCCTATATTTTAGAGGCTCATAACCCGTCAGTAGACTGTAACAGCGTAATGATAATGACGTAAACTGCGGACTGTCTAGCGGGTGTACCGGGGCTCCGGCTCAAAAAGCAGGAGTAGAAACTTAGTGGTTTTAGTCAGTAAGAGTCTGACACTTCCTCTCGCCTCGCTCAAAGCGAGAGAACAATCACCGATATTTTCCTCTCAAAAAACAAAAAAAACGAACCAACAATATTCTTCTCCAACCGATATACAACTTCGGCTTCGGGTTTCACTGAACTACCACCTTTGCCGACCTAAGCACAATTACATAACCAGTAAACAAACGCTAGTACATAAATTATCTAGCATTATTAGTTAGCTAGTAGCTGGTCCAGGTGGATTTATTGGCTCGCTTCCACATAATCGGTCCGGATTTAATGACAAACATTCTGCCCCCGATACCGGCCTTTAATTAGGTTATGGACGATAACTCCCGCAAATTCATGCGTTATGTAACGTTGCGTAATTTTGTTGATGAGGTTTTTAGAAGTAATCAGTACCTTACTTAGTTCTTTACATTTAAAGTAATCAAAACGATGTAACCTGATGATCTGATTGCCTGGCTCGAAATAACCAACCAACTCATAACCAGCAAACTCATACTTAGAGTACAGTATAATTTTAATTTTAGTTCCACAGCTGATCGGTAAAGGGCGCTGTAAAATTTGCCATACAAAAAATTTACGTCGTCGCTAGTGACTATCGAAAAATACTATTACTTCAAACTCATTGTAGAGGTACAGAGCGTCTTTGTTTCGATCTCGTTATGCGTAAAACAAACTCGTACTGAAGCTCTCTGGGGGTCTTCAAGGCTCGAGTGAATACGCTGCTTATGACAGGTTTACTTCATTGTAGGCCACATTATTCGCGAGACGATCTCCGGCCACCGTAAGTGCGGGTCTGCGGACGGCGAGCAAGGGTAGCTCACCGCCCGAACAGAACCAGACCCGTGCGTACGGCGCGTCGCGTTCCGCGCGCGCCTCAAAGAGCCATCAGACCACCACAAATGGGGCCCAGTAGGGCTGATGCCTGATCCGGAGCTGCGGACTACCTAGCGGGTTTACCGGGGCTCCGGTTCGAAAAGCAGGAGTAGGAACGGGGTGGTTTTTAGTCAGTAAGAGTCTGACACTCCCTCTTGCCTCGCCCAAGGCGAGAAAAGTCATTGGATGATTTTCCCCCTCAAAAAAAAAAGGCCACATTATTGCTTACTATCAGGCGTGATAGTGTGCAAATGTCAACCCGTTTCAAATAAACATTAACAGTTTATAAGTGGCCACTACTGACAAAGGCCGCTTCTCGCACGGAGAAGGGTTTAAGCATAAATCACCACGCTTCCTAAATGCGATTTAAAACTTATAATTAGTAGGTAATTATAAGTCTGGGTTTCCTCGTGATATTTTCTACTACCGTTTATCAGTGGTACCTAAAATATATGCTTAGAAAGTACCGATGGTAGGTTTCGGACCCACACCTTTATGCAGGAGGGTGCGTGGGGTGGAGCGTCTTAAGCCTTCGAGACACCAACTGTCATACCATGGTTTAATCTAACAAACCATTTACATTTAAATAAAAGATGGGAAACTAGTAATTTCATTTCCAATTCCCAAACCTATCAGTACTACAAAATATTGGGACCATATATATCACAATTTTTGCTATGATTTAAGCCCACATTACTGGTTTAGGTGTAGTCCAATAATTGTGGTTACCACTGCTAATTGCTTTCGCCGATGTAGCGTAGTTTATAGGTTTCTAGTGATTAATTGATTGTATTATTTGCGTGATTATTATTGTGTATTTCGATCTAGGTATTATTGTCTGGTTTGTGAAATTGGTCCTTCTGGATTATTGGTAGTTTTGTTTGGTCCTTTATTATAAATAATTACTAACTTCTGCAGCTTAACCCGCGTTCCCGTGGGATAATAAGTGTGCTGTCGCCCAAGTCAGCTCTTCTCTATCTGTATACAAATTTCATTAAAATCCGTTCAGTAGTTTCAGCGTGATTGAGGGACACGCAACCAAACAAAAAAAGTTACTTACATTTATAATATTGTGATATTCAGCACCTTGTCGGTTGAGTGGTCGCTAGTGCGACTGCTGAGCAAAAACTTCCAGAAATGATACCCCGTTTGGGCAAAGGGTTATTGGGGTTTTCGGCTCTACCTCAAAAGAATGGCTGAAGCGCATCGTACAATGTACAATCCATTTTTTACCAGTTTAAACTGGTAATGACCCTGAAATCCTTTGCGAGCCATTCACAAAACAGTCAATACAAAATCTTCATATTTCACAATTCACAAACGCCTTTTCTGTCTTAGAACCACCAGCACCACCAACGGACCTATCAGTGGACTCCATAAGAAGTAGATCAGTGAAGCTATCCTGGAGAGACATGACCAGGTCTTTGGCACAGTTCTACAGCCTGCAGATCAGTAGCAGCCAGAGACTCTCTTGGAATAATGCTAAAGTTATCAATATTACGAGGTTTGTATTTGATTTTTTATATTTTATTCTAAGCGGTGGTGATTGCCTGACTCGACACTTGCTTGACTTGATACCCGAAAAACCTGAAGTGTTACTATTACTACAAGTGCCTTGCTGGCCTTTTGGGGGTTAAGAATTTAAGGGTTGTTGGGGATTTGGGGATATGGAAATTGGGCCTCCAGTTATCTCACTCACACAACACAAACATTGTTTCACGTCGGTTTTCTATGAGGCCGTGGTATCTCAATGGTCGAGCCGGCCCATTCGTGCCTAAGCATGGCTCTCCCACACTTAAACTTGATCCCTACTGAACCCCGCTACACATTGCACGGCAGCCAATTGCCCAGCCACTGCAGTCAAGTCAAGTCAAGCCAATCGTGCAGTCAAATTCTGTCAATTCTTTGTGTCATTCAATAAAATGATTGTTTATCCGTCCAGGTTAGAAGAATTACGTCACAGCATAGAAGTGGAGGATCTCCTCCCAGCTACGAGTTACACTGCAAGAGTGGCAGGAGGCAATCAAGCAGATCTCAGCCACTTCTCAACTCCAGTCCGATTTACTACTACAGAAGAAGGTATGACATAACACTCTAAACTTCTTTTTGAATATCTAGATAGATTAATAGAGGATCTAGAAGTGTTTCACAGAGAGTCTGCAGACAATTTTTCTGTATCAACCTCGTTTAATTCACAATAGGCTGTACTGGGTATTGTCCTCTACTATTGTAGATCTTATAAAAAAAACTTGATGACGTGCTATTGCACGTCATCAAGTTTTTTTTATAAGATTTGTTTCGGATAAGCCGGTAAACGCGCAGACGCAGCATCTAATGGTAAGCAATCGTCGCCGTCTTCGTCCAGAAACACCAGAGGCGTTACAATTGCGTTGTGAGTCTTTTGAGGGCGTTAGCAATTACCAATTAATTGGGCATCTGGTAACCACACTCACACGCAAGCGTTGTTTCACGTTGGTTTTTTCTGGAGCCATGGTATCACCCGGTCGATCTTAGCCCATTTGTATCGCAGCATGAGGCTTCCACCCTTTTTAATATATGAGACATAAAACTTTGTGTGCATATTTATAGGACTTGCGGTAGTTTTGTATGGATTGTGATCCGTCTTCTTTCATTTTTATTCGTCTCCTAGCACCATCCTCACCACCACTCGGAGTCCAACTAGAGCAGACAGAATCTCCGGGAGAGCTCCGAGTAAGATGGCTACCACCACCAGCTGACACTCACAATGGACTGATCATAGGATATCGGTTGAAAGCTGTTCCACAATTGACTGGAATTAAAGGTATGTAGAAAGAAGTACAAAGAAGAAAGACCTATTATTATTTAATTACTTGGTCTTTCCTGAAGGACCAACTTTTTATATACTGACTGTCGTGAAAAATTTATTTAATTTAATATTTATTTAATTGAAACGGCTAGATTTGAAACTAGTAACGCATTTTTCCATTAGTTCTATTTTGTGTGGTATAATTCGATAAACGAGCAGACGGATTACCTGATAAGGTATTGCTGACTCCCAACGACACCCGAAACACCAGAGGCGTTACAAGCGCGGTGTTTTGGGACCTTTTGGGATTGGGACCGTTAGGAATTTGATGGATTGGAGAAATTGTTTTTTTCTTTTATTTATTTATTTATTTTACACTTTATGTACAAGCATACAATGGTGGACTTAATGCCAATTTGGCTATTTGGCTTTTCATATCGTGACTACGCATAAGTTTTTTAAGTCTCATAAAGGTTCAATTTAGTGAAAAGTCTAGGTATTAAGCTAATTTTGATAAATCTTTTTAGAAACCGAAGAAACGAGTGACAAGACAATAAAAACTACATCTTTGTATGCAAAACAAGAGACGATCGTCTCTGGACTACTGAAGGGCGTTAGGTAAGTACTAATAGTTGTGGACAAAATGTTTTCCAATTCTCAGAGTCATTTAACCCAGTTCTTAGCAAGTCGTTGCTAACTGGGATAAAACATTAAATTAAGTAAACATCAAACGTGTATGCGAAAGTAAAACGTGTAGTGGGTTCAATTCCCGCACGGAGCAAATCTTTGCGTGATCCGCAAATTGTGGTTTCGGGTCTAGGTGTCATATATGAGTTAAATTATTTGTAAACCCACGAACGACACAAGAGCAAACACTTAGTGTGTAGAAACGCTTAAAAAATCTTATGCTTATACCAAAATTGATCCAAATAGCGACCAACACACGAATATGTTACAAAAACTTTCACCCAACATAATTAAAAACCAATTAACAACCCCACCACATCCTATAAAGGGTACAAAATAATCATAATACACAAACATGCTTTAAAATGAATATTCCTAACATTAATCTTCGTTCAAATCTTATTTGCACAGGTACGCGGTATCCGTAGCGGCGTTCAACAGCGCCGGATCCGGACCTTTCTCAATCCCACTGTTTCAAGACACGCGAGAAGGAGGTAAGTGATATTGATGATACAAATGAAATAGAACTGTAAGGGTGCAGAGATAAAGATTAATTTGAAATGCATGTGTCTGAAGTTGGTTGGGTCATCAATCAATGGTTTTGTAATCTTAGTTGTGTTTGGATACGGATTATTGCGAAAATGTAATCGTATCTTAATGTGAGATACTTTATGCAGTGTGAGCTTTATTTTTAGTTAGTTAAGGTTGAAAGTAAACTTACTTTGTTAAAATTCCAATTGTGTGTTATTATTTGGAAAATTGTTCGTATTTGTTGACCTTCCTATCTTAAAGTTATTTTGAATCGGCGCAATAATTATGTCATTCCTCCATATTGGCCAAATATATAATAGGCCATAATAGTAAAAAACTTTGCGGGCATCAGCTAGTATGATAAATATAGATAAATCTGATAATTCACAGACTGACTGTCTGTAGCTCACTTAATAAACTGACGGATGGAAGAACAAAGAGCTTAGTACGAGTTTGTTTTACGTTTATCGACATCGAAACGAGAGCGTTTCGGCGCGCTGATTGGTTTATTCATTCGCACGGGTTAAACAAAACGTTTTCGTTCAACGTAAAGCAAACTCGTACTAAGGGTACGATGGGTCATTCTATTCTTAACGTTTCAAAACTATTTGACTTTGATTCTGAGCTCTATTCCATGTTTTCTACCAACATTTCAAAAACAAAATCAAGATTTATAACGTCCAAGTTTCTACAAAAAGTTTAATATACATTTTACCTATTTGGTCGACGCGCCCGTAATCCCATAAAGATCAATCACTCTTCATTAGGCCCTTGTCCACCCCGATTGTCTTTTCTTTTCCTTATTTATTTTAGTTTACAGGAAAACCATCATTAAGGTGTATGGATAATCAATCAACTAAGGTCGTTAATTGTATCAACTGACTTGACATACTGTAGGAGCTTTTGATTTCTTTACTAAACTCAGGTTTTTTTGATATAAGCCGGTAAAGCATTCGGATCACCTACTGGTAAGCAATCGCCGCTGCCCATAAGCACTCGAAACACCAAAGGCATTACAAGTGCGTTGTGCGTTGGCCAAGCTTGGCCAAAGTCGCCAAGCTTGGTCACGGTCGCCAAGCTTGGTCATAGTCGCCAAGCTTGACCTAAGTCGGTAAGCTTGGCCATGGTCAAGCTGGGCCTAAGTCGCCAAGCTTGCCAAGGTCGCCAAACTTGGCCATGATCGCCAAGCTTGGCCTAAGTCGCCAAGTTTGGCCATAGTCGGCAAGCTTGGCCGTTGTCACCAAGCTTGGCCATGGTTGTCAAGCTTGGCCATGGTCGCCAAGCTTGGCCAAAGTCGCCAAGCTCGGCCATGGTCGCCAAGCTTGGCCATGGTCGCCAAGCTTGGCCATGATTGCCAAATTTTGCCATGTTTGCCAAGCTTGGCCATAGTCGCCAAGCTTGGCCATGTTCGCCAAGCTTGGCCTAATTCGCCAAGCTTGGCTATGGTCGCTAAGCTTGGCCATGGTTGCCAAGCTTGGCCATGGTTGCCAAGCTTGGCCATGGTCGCCAAGCTTGGCCATGGTCGCCAAACTTGGCCATGGTCGCCAAGCTTGGCCATGGTCGCCAAGCTTGGCCATGGTCGCCAAACTTGGCCATGGTCGCCAAGCTTGGCCATAGTCGCCAAGCTTGGCCATGGTCGCCATGCTTGGCTCAAGTCGCCAAGCTTGGTCATGGTCGCCAAGCTTGGCCATGGTCGCCAAGCTTGTCCATAGTCGCCAAGCTTGGCCTAAGTCACTACGCTTGGCCATGGTCGCCAAGCTTGCCCAAAGTCGCCAAGCTTGGCCATGGTAGCCAAGCTTGGCCATAGTCGCCATGCTTGGCTTAAGTCGCCAAACTTGGCAGTCGCCAAGCTTGGCCATGGTCGCCAAGTTTGGCCATAGTCGCCAAGCTTGGCCATAGTCGCCAAGCTTGGCCATGGTCGCCAAGCTTGGCCATGGTCGCCAAGCTTGGCCATAGTCGCCAAGCTTGGCCATAGTCGCCAAGCTTGGCCTAAGTCGCCAAGCTTGGCCTTAGTCGCTAAGCTTGCAAAAAAAGCTTTACCTTTTCAATCAAGATGTTCTCAAACCATTTCGCACCTTCTTCAAAACGATTTCCCTTTCAGAATTCTAAATCACCAAATTAGTCTTCAACTGATAAAGGATCGCGTTACCACCCCGTTCCAAACAGAGTTATGAGAGAAATTTTATCTAAACTCAGCTTTTTGCCTGTGACTTTACCTGGTGGATTTTTGTTTAAATATAAATTGGCAAACGAGCTGACGTATCGCCTGGTTGTAAGCAATCGGCGCCATCCATCGACACCCGAAACACTTGAGGTGTTGCCGGCCTTTTAGGGGTTTTTTTAAGCGGGGAAAATCATCCAATGACTTCTCTCGCCAGGGCAAGGTGAGAGGGAGTGTCAGACCCTTACTGACTAAAAACCACCCCGTTCCTACTCTTGCTTGTCGAGCTGGAGCCCCGGGAAACCCGCTAGGTAATCCGCAGCTCCGGTCTTTTTGGTGTTAAGAATTAATCTCATTAAATGCAAACAAACAAACAAAATCATTCTTCTTTATAAAAATACAGGCTTCAGTAAGCGGCTTCGCCCGGGTTCCTGTGGGATAAAAAGTATTCAATCACTCAAATCAGGTCATACCCTGCCTATAAACAAAATTTCATCATCATCCGTTCAGTAGTTTCAGCGTGATTGACGGACAAACATCCAGACAAAGCAACTTACAGGTTTATAAGCCTGATTTTATCATACGCATTGACTATGTAAATATGCTCAACTTTCCTCCAAAGTTGAGTCGTAAACCTTTATCATGTTCCTTACAATGCTCGCTTACTTTTATGTCATTTTAATAATTACTTCACTGCCTCGCTGGCCTAGTGGTTGCAAGTGCGACTGCGTGGCAAGGGGTCTCGGGTTCGATTCCCGGGTCGGGCGAAGTATCACTAGGCTTTTTTCACAGGCTCACCACCTATTACATCGGACTTACAACATAAATTGTGAAAAGTGGGTATACATTGCATTACGTGCCATAATGAGCAGCTCTGCCTACCCCTTCGGGGCTTAAAGGCGTGACGATTTATGATGACGATTAATAATTACTATTTTCACCTTTCTTAAAGGCTTTTGGTCTTGTGTACACGTGTTTTACAAGACAGAAATTCTGTTGCTAGGATAAAATATGTTGAAATATAAGGTGAATACTAACATTAGAACTAAAGACGGGATATTTACCATATTTATTTATGTCTGAGTTTCCGATATTTCAGTTCATCCGTGATCATGGCGCTTGCAACAATGCCGAAATATAAACAGTGCATAAATAAACATGGTAAATATCCCGTCTTAAGTTCTGATGTTAGTGTTAGTGACCATGTCAGTTTAAAAACTTATATAAGGTGAATATTTGATGGGATTAACCATAATGGCAGTTATGGTACACTTCTCATTGAAATAAGTGTGAGAGCCATGCTGCGCGAACTCGACCAGAGTAATACTACGGCCTCACCGACAACGGACGTGAAACAACGCTTGCGTTGTGTTTCGTTATGTGAGTGAGGTTACTGGAGGCCTAATTACTAATTCCCAATTCCCGATTCCCCAACAACTCTTAAATTCCTAACCCCCAAAGGCGTACAACGCATTTGTAAAGCCTCTAGTATTTCGGGTCTCCATGAATGGTGGCGATTGCTTACCATCAGGTAATTCACGTGCGCACCTTTAAAATGACCCAACTACAACAAAGAAATTAAATCGCTCTGCATTAGAACAATCTAGAAGAGAACAACATCACATAATGTCAACGGTAGCTGCTATCAAGCAAACTTTAGCTGTAACACTTTGGAATTTTTCTTTCTTTCACTCATTTTTATCAAAAGTTCGCCTTTTGCTTTTAAGGGGAAAAGTTGGAAACAGTTTTTCTTCCTACGATCCTTTTCATAGTACTTGTCCTTTCAAGTTTAACTAAGGTTGTAAAATGTCAACTAATTTCGCCTTTAATTTGACATTAACATAACATGTCCACTGTTTTAGGCAGGTTGTTGAAAATCATACTTTTTGGTAGTTATTTTAAGGGCTTTATTAGTTTGTGTTTTGTTGCTTTAATATGAGTGAAAGAGTATCGTTTTAGTATGTATAATAAAATCTTAATTTTATTTATTTATGTTGATGAGGTTTCTCGACTAGTTTCAAACTAAAATTGGAACCCACAATCATCCAGAAGCGACACGATTGTCATGCAGTAACAATATTAGTATAATAGTGTGAGAGAGCCATACTTCGTCACGAATGGGCCGACTCGACCGGAGTGATACCACAGCCGACGTGAAACTACGCTTGCATTGTGTTTCGTACTGTAAGTGAGGTTGCCGGATAAGCCTAATTACCTCCCTTCCCAATTCCCCAACAACCGTTTTTGGGGATTAAGAATTTATCTTAATCCCCAAAAAGGTTAGCAACGCACTTGTAACACCTTTGGTGTTTCAGTTCTCCATGGGCGGCGGTGATTGCTTACCATCAGGTGTTCCGTCTGCTCGTTTACCAGTAAATACCCTTCACGCCCTTTATCCCCGAAGGGGTAGGCAGAGGTGCGCATTATGGCACAAAATGTCACTGCAGAATGTATACCCACTTTTCACAATTTTTGTTGTAAGTCCCATGTAATAGGGGGTGAGTCTATTGCCATATACCGGACACATTTCCAGACTCCGTGCTACTTCTAAGAAATTTTCATAAACCCGAAAAAAGCTCAGCAATATTTTGCCCGACGCGGGAATCAAAGCCGAGACGCCTTGCCTAGCAGTCACATTGACAACCACTCGGTCAAAGAGGCAGTCGAACAACCTAATAGGTAAAAAACCGCCTAACGTTTAAAGGCAGTACGGTTCTATCAGACCTCTTTGCTCCATATGTTATGCTTATAGGTATAAAAACCACCTAACGTTTAAAGGCAGTACGGTTCTATCAGACCTCTTTGCTTCATATATACTTGTAGGTATATGATTATTCATCAATCTCCTACTCGTATGTACTCGTTGACATGCCTACCCTAGCATTTTAGACGGTTCATCAATCAATCGTGACCAGGGAACAGTAATAGGTTTAGTCATTATTACTCGGGAATCATAACTTAACTGGCTAAAATTTATAGTAAAATATATTTTTAGATACATTTGCCCTTTGGTGAATTAGCAACATTATAACTAGAAGGCCGTCTCCTTTTTAAAAGGCCGGCAACGCATCTGTTAATCCTCTGATGTTACGGGTGTCCATGGGCGGCGCTGATCGCTTACCATCTAGTGATTCTATAAAAAAAATATGTTTCACTTATCTTGAAATAATCAAACACTCGGGATTCATTAATAGTAAAATATTTTTAGGTAGACTTCTATCTACCCTTTCGTGAATAAGCCACATTACAACTAAAGAAATACAATTCACTTTTCTTTAATTAATTAAACGCACTCGAGATTCATAACTGAACTGGCTAAAATTGATAGATAAATTATTTATTTTTAGCATCACTTCTATTTATTTATCCTTTAATAAATAACCGACATTATACCTAAAGAAATACGATTCACTTTTCTTTAACTAGCTAAAATTGATAGATAAATTTTTTTTCGGTATACTTCTATTTACCCTTTGACGAATAAGCGACATTTTACCTAAAGAAATACGATTCACTTTTCTTTAACTATCTAAAATTGATAGATAAATAATTTTTAGCTACACTTCTATTTATTTACCCTTTGGTGAATAACCGACATTATACCTAAAGAAATACGATTCACTTTGTTTAACTATCTAAAATTGATAGATAATTATTTTTTTGCTACACTTCTATTTATTTACCCTTTGGTAAACAACCGACATTATACCAAAAGAAATACGATTCACTTTTCATTAAATAAATAAACAAACAAACACTAAATTAGCAAATGCGTATAACAAACATTTCTCAAGTCAAATAACTTCAAAGTAATTGTTTTTATTACGCAAAACTTCACTGTTCCATACATTTTGCTTGGAATGCCTGAATTTACTTACAGTTTCAACTGAAACTCTGCTATTAAGACAAACTTTACTATAATAATTATCATTCTGTTCTGTTTTGTTTAGCTTTTGAGTTCTGTTACATATGTATGAGTTTTGAACTGAATTTAAGATCTTCGTCTGGTTTTCTACGTATAAGGGTGATTTTCCACGAGATGTGCTATGCTACGTTGCTACGACTGGCGATCAAGTTTTCAATTTCAAAAAATAGTTTCCTAACTAAATGAAGCGTGTACCAAAAGTGCCAGAATTAGAGTTAATCTCATCGAGTACTTCCACCAATCATATTCATTGGTACACATAGCTTAGCATTGGTGGAAACTGATTTAACTAAGATATTTTTATTTTTATATGGAAAGATGCATGCTATGGATATGTGCAATGGACGGTTTCCCTACTATCGATACATCGCATACTCGAGCTACACATCTTCCTCGTGCAGCTACATAGCTTAGTATCAGTGGAAACAGTCACTTAGATTCATAGCTTAGCTACATATAGCACACATAGCACATCTCTGGTGGAGGAGCAACCTAAGTTAGGTTACGTAGGCAGTATTTAGTAGAATAATAATTGTTTTCGTTGGATACGTATGTTATAGGTCTCGCTTACCAAAGATAAAAAAACATAACCCTCCTTCTGGCGCAGTCGGGTAATAATATCAATCAGTCAGTAATCTATTAACTAAGTTTCAAAACGTATTTTTTTTATGAAACACGCCGGTAATCAAGCAGACGTATCACCCGATGGTAAGCAATCGCCGCCGCTCATATACACCTGCAACACCAAAAGCGTTACAAGTGCGTTGCCGGCCTTTTGGGGGTTAGGAATTTAAGGGTTGTTGGGGAATCGGACATTAGGAAGATTGGGGAAGGGATAATTAGGCCTCCAATAACCTCAATCATACAATGAAACAACGCAAGCGTTGCTTCACGTCGGTTTTCTGTGAAGCCGTGATATCACTCCGGTCGAGCCGGCCCATTCGTACCGAAGCATGGCTCTCCCACACTTTTAAAATCTCTTTGAAATAATTATATAGTACCTTAACCTCTTGTTTACCAGTATATGAGACACAATAGAAAGCATACTGTATCTTGCTTATATCTGCGTTTCAGATACCACAGGTTAATCGACTTTTATACCTGCTGAAAGAGCAGGGCCCTCACTTCTGTCAGTTGCTCAATCTAATCATACCAAAATATTTACAGTGTCATGCTATATACACATTTCTTTGATAACAGCTCCTGAAGAAGGTCCATCATCAGTGGAATGTGGAGGAGTGACGTCAACAGCTCTGCGCGTGAGCTGGCAGCCGATACCTCCACACAAGCAAGCGGGCGCGCTGATTGGCTACACCGTGTTGTACGCTGCGCAGGGTGAGTGTGATTGGTTGGAATTTTATTATTCTTTCTACTTATTGGTTGTAAGTTTTTTATGTATTTTCCAGTCTAACTGCCGTAATCAGAGATATTTAACGATTACTTAAACTATTCCTTAGTAAGGATTTTGTTCTGAAATATTGCTAAGGACTGGGTTAGGTAAAAAAAAATGTCTTAATATTAAGTGTTACTCATCATTTATGCTACATTTGCTGTGCATTTGCATCGGAAAGAATGTGTAATATTATTATCCATATCTAAAAAAAACCGCACACAAATAAACATCGTATCACTATCTCCATACATAAACACCGAAACCAAATGTAGAGCACGCGATACCGTTACAAAAATAACCCAAACCGACTCTACCAATACCGACAAAACAAAACATATTACGATCACTTCCACACCGTTGCCCACAAACAAAAACAGGGTCTCTACCAAACTCTACAACACAAAGCAATCACTAGTCAGCCATACTGTCTCTATCATTATGTAAATCCAACAGGTCGGCATTGGATGAACTCTACATCGCTTGTGACCGAACTTCGGCTGCAGGGACTCTACAAATTCACTAACTATACGGTCAAAGTGGCTGGGTTCTCTAACTATGGACTTGGGCCTTTCTCTTTCCCAATTATTTGCTCTACGCTGCAAGATGGTAAGTTTTTTCAGCTCTATGTAGAGTTTGAAAATGTTTTTTTTTTTTATTGTGAAACTGTCGCTTATGCTTAATGTAAAAATTGAAGTGAAAATGAAATATTTTATTTTTGTGTCGCGTCGTCGTTGTTCGCAAGTGTGACTGTCGGACAAGGGGTCTCAGGTTCGATTCCCTGGTCAGTCAACGTATTAATGGCACTATTTTCGGATTTTCAAAAAATTCTTAATAGTAGCACGGAGTCTGGAATCGTACCCAGTATATGGCAATACGCTCACCCCCTGTAACAGGGGGCATACTAGCTACTACTTATAACACAAAAGGTGAAAGGTGGGTGTACATTGTACAGTGGCATTACGTGCCGTAATGTGCACCTCTGCCTACCCCGGTGAAGTTGTGATATCAAATCAATAAAACCATCCTGTACATCTTTACTGTTTGTTTTCTCTTTGTATTTTATTTTCGATTCTATTTCACAGCGTTAAAGTTCCTATTCCAATACATCAATCTTCATTTTAGTGCCCGAAGCGCCAGCGGAGATCAAACTACTGGCACAATCGTCGACCACTCTACTAGTAAGCTGGAAAAGACCGCGGCAACCCAATGGAAGACTGCTGCATTATACTGTGTATTGTAAACCTACTGCTAGGTATGTATAAATTACCTACTAGCGTGAAGAAGTGAAGATTTATTTTAGAAATAGGATCATATTTTTGACCTTAACATCCCAGTATTGGACCAACTAAATTATCTATCTATGATAACTATTTTTGTGTCTTTCTATGAATTTTTGTGTCAAGGAAATTTCAATTCTCATTTGGATTATTTGAACCTCCTAAAAGCTCCTAAAAGCTCCTGTAAGCTTTTATGACTTATAGTAGAACTGTGTCATTAGTACGAGTTTACTTGACGTTTAAAATAATCAAAACTTGATCGCGTTCAGAGCTTTTATTGGCCGGCTCGAATAAACTAACTAATCAGAGCGCTGGACGCGATTCGCTACGATTACTTGAAGTAAACTCGTACTAAGGGTACTGGGACATAATTTTGTCTCAATAAATTCCTATTGACACTACTTTACGAGAATACTTATTAATCTTCTAAAACATTAACCAAACTAAAATCATAACTAACTGACTGCACGTTTGACGCAGTGGCTGGGCAATTGGCTGCCGTGCAACGTGTAGCGGGTTCGATTCCCGCACGGAACAACACTTTGTGTGAACCACAAATTGTTGTTTTGGGTCTGGGTGTCATGTGTATGTAAACTTGTATATTTGTAAATGCACCCACGACACAGAAGAAAATCCTAGAGTGGGGCTTAAAAAAAAGAAGGGAAGAAAGAACTTCATCATAATTTTCTCCCACCCAGCAACGACGGTCCACAAGCAATACGAGTGGACGTCCAAAGCACAACAGAAGCCTATGAGAAGTCCCAGACCTTGGAGCTAAAAGGCCTCATGGAAGGTCGTCAGTATGATGTATGGGTGACTGCCAGCACTGCGGTGGGAGAAGGACCAGAAAGCCGAAGGGTTACTAACACTCCTTCGCAAAGAGGTAAGTGTTATTTGGTCTTTTGGTACGAAGTCAAAGTCAAAGCATTTATTTCAATTAATCCTAAGGCACTTTTGAAACGTCAAATTGAATTGTCTGTCAGTGAAGCTGGGCGCTTGTTGCAAAGTGTGGTTTCGAATGGAGAAGAACGTACGAATTCCGGGGATTTGGAAAATGGAGCGTATTTTGGTGAATGGTATGGTTTAGTTAAAGTCGCAAGGAGCCACTGGATGCAGTTCGCTTTCAACCGGGCTATCTAGAAGTCATTAGGGGAAGGCTTATGTTCAGCAATGGACGTCTTATGGCTGATATGATGAAAATGGTTTAGATCTGATTGTAGCTTTTTGTTTGTTTCTAAATTATACTTGACATGTCTGTCCGTTTTTAGTGATAAAAATAGTCTAGTCATATACTGAAATCGAAATATCCCGCTAAATATTTAAGAGCTTTAGAAACAAAATTGTTTTAGGTTATCTTTCATTTTATTATCAAAATATAGTAAATTACATAAACAGACGTGGTGAGAAGAAAAAGTACATATTAAACTGTTACTAAACCTCTTCCTAACACTACATACACAATCATACAGTTATGTTATTACATAAAGTCAACAAACCATCAAAAACAACCCACCGCGCTCTATAGGACCACGAACATACATTTACTAAAAATAAAACGAAAGAAAATCGAGAGCGCATACCATAACATATTCTTACACTCACATCGACAAATATTTGTATACCCAACAAGTAGTCGTTCCGACCCATATACCTACGATTGTTTGTCAACATACTCTCACACGCGGCGACATATCAAGCTATACAAACCAGTTTACCATGGTCCTGCTTTATATATTAGGATCTTTCTGCACATTCAAAGGTTTTTTTTTATGGTAAACGAGTAGACGTATCACCTGATGGTAAGCAATCACCGCCGCCCATAGACACTTGAAACACCAAAGGCGTTACAAGTGCGTTGCCGGCCTTTTGGGGGTTAGGAATTTAAGGGTTGTTGGGAAATCGGGGATTAGAAAGATTGGGAAGGGGGAATTGGGCCTCCGGTAACCTCACTTACACAACGAAACACAACGCAAGCGTTGTTTCACGTCGGTTTTCGGTAAGGCCGTGGTATCACTCCGGTCGAGCCGGTCCTTTCGTGCCGAAGCATGGCTCTCCACACTTAAACGGTCAGGTTATACTGGTTTTGTATAGCATACGGTAACATATCAAGCTATACAAGACCAGTTTGTCTTGGTCTCTGTTTTTATGAAGTTTGTAAACATTCGACGTTCAATGTTATATTGGTTTAGAATAGCGCACGGCCACATAAAAAGCTATACAAGACCAGTTTGTCATGATCTCGTTTTGTACGACGTTTCAGCTTATTCGTAGGTCTGCTTATACTGGTTTAGAATAGCACACGGCTACATATCAAGCTATACAAAACCAATGTATCATGGTATCTGTTTATATGACGTTTGTAAATATTCGACGGTCAATTTATACTAGATTTTAAAACGTTCAATGAAAGAATACGTGACTGTCTTGATGTAAGGTTGTTTGAAAGATGAAAAGGTGCGTTCGACATATTTGTGTGTATTGTACTGTATTCAGAATTTGATGGATTATTTCATGTTATTCGTAGCTTTGGGGCTTCGACCTTCGATACGAAAGGACCAGATACCAATAATAATATTATGTTTTGTTTTGATTTCAAAATTGAAATACAACAAATAATTGAATATCTTGTAAGACTGCTACACTATCGTATTGGATTTATTCTGTAATGATAGTTGTTAGTGAAATAAATAAATTACAGAACAATATAGGCTCTATTTCTATTACATGGCATTTAATGTAAAATGGATTAGAAAAAAAAATACTTTTACATATCAACATGAAACCCGGTTAGGGCACAGCAACATACATAATAACACAATAAGCATCATATCTTGATACTTATTGTTGGTATTACAAACATATAACATAAGAATAATCCGAAATCTACCTACTAGAGCATAGCTGCTTATGAAAAGTAAATGAACTGCCTTGTTTTACACATGTACTATTTTTACTTCACAACAATATTCTTCAATTACTAACAACCCTTTTCGTTCTACCCAGTGGTGGCAGGAGTAGCATCGCTCGGTGGAGAGATCACAGTAGCGGTAAGGAACTCCTTGCTGTTAGAATGCCGAAGTGTCGGCTCGCCGCCTCCAAGGACCGTTTGGTACCACAACCAGAACATCATCACACATCATCCTCGGTTCACAAGGAATAGAGATGACAGTTTGTTGATTAAGAGTAAGTGAATTATTGAATTTTTTGTTTTAAAATAAATGGTATAGTTTAAAATCGTTGGTCGCAAGTGCTACTGTCAATCAAGGGGTATTGAGCTTTTTTCGGTTTTTCAAAAAAATAAATTCTCAGTAGTACCACGGAGTCTGGAAATGTACCCAGTAGTATATGGCAATAGGTTCACCCCCTATTACAATGGACTTATAACACAAATGGTAAAAAGCGGGTTGTACATTGTACAGTGCCATTACATGCCGTAATGTGCACCTCTGCCTACCCCTCGGGGATAAAAAGGCATGATGTTGTTGTTATTACATTTTTATTATAATACATTTTTCTTTTCTAGGTATCGACCAATCTCTAAGCGGGAATTACACGTGCTTAGCTAAAAACCTGTACGGTTCTGACTCAGTGGTGTTCACGGTCAAGGTACTACCCCTACCAGACCCACCCACGTTGAGAGCTACGCCTTACAAAGACTATATTGTTGTGGAATGGGACGAAATCAGGTCCTATGGCAACGATTCCATGGGATTTGGTATAAGTGAGTCGATTTGTGATTTAATATTATTAGAGTAAGGTTTTATTTTGTGTGTATATGTTTTTGTTCAAGTAAATTTTTGAGGTGATTTCAAATATGACGGTTATGCACGATGTTTTATAGCTACAAATTCTGATCAAAATAAAGTTTTATCAAGGGGATTTGATATCGAAGTATCAAAGTTTAGGTTACATTTTGTATATTTTGGAATAGAATCAGGCGTTACTTTGCCGAAATTCATGCTACACTAACAGTACAATAAATCTTTAGTTTTTATTCCGCTTTTAGAACAATTTTCAGCTTGCTTACGCAGCAGAGATTCAACACAAAAACACACACACGACACGTTACAAAATACTCGAAATATAACATCTTGCACATTTTACGGAGCATCTTCAGGAGGTGTTGACTCTACGGCTCCTGCTATATACAACTACAAGCAGATTAAAAACTAAAGATTTATTGTATTGTTAATGTTAGATTTTCTTCTGATTAGTGGTTTTTCACTTATGAATATGTAATTAAAAATGTAAAAACAAAAGTGCATGTAATACAAAAAAGACCCTCTGCTCTTTATTGGTATATCAAGACAACTTTCATTTTCGAAGATTACAACCTCACGTGGAGAGAAAACGACGGTCTCTGGCAAGAGGCATGGCCAGTGTCCAGAGAGAACCGTCTCCCAGGAGTCCAGACCCATACACTAGCTGGTCTCAAGTGTGGAACCAAGTATTCAATACGAGTGACCGCTACTGACAGTGTTGGGACTTCTGCACCCGCACATATTGATGTTACGACGTTGGGTGGAGGTGAGTTTTATGTTTAAGTTTATTTTGTAACAGAATTTATGTGTGGAAGAGCCATGCTTCGGCAGGAATGGGTGAGCTTGACCGGAGTGATACCACGGCCTCACGGAAAACCGACGTGAAACACCGCTTCCATTATGTTTCGGTTTGTGAGTGAGATTACCAGATGCCCAATGACCTCCTTTTATCAATTGTGATTTTACAAATATACAAGTTCACATACACATCACACCAGACCAGGAACAACAATTTATGGATCACACAAAGAGGTTCTCAATGAACCCGCAATGGCAATGAACCCGCTACACGTTGCGCAGCAGCCGGTTGCGCAGCCACCGTGTAAACGTGACAAAGAGAAAAGCAGTGTTATTTAACAAAATACACAAAACTAAATAACCAAAAAACATCTAACCTCAACTCACAAAGCCTCTAATACGAATATACCCAAAACTTCTGCTAATCTCTCATTACTACTACTCGTATCAAACAAACCCTTCAACTTTATTATATTAGTTCAGATAAATAGTGGTCTCGTTACATACTCCCTACGTGCTAATCGCTTCGTCGAGGAAATTAGGCCACAATCTGTTTATATAGGAATCTAAATCAACATTGATGTATGTACGTGACTTAGATCTTGGTAAATGAAGACTGTTATATTGTTACTCCTTTGTTTATTTATTTGTTCTTCTATCTAAATAGGGAATTGGGGATTAATCAGCTGGATAAAGGAGTAGGTTTTGTTCTTTTTTATAGTATAAGCCGGTAAATGAGCTGACGGATCACCTTATGTTGAGCAAGCGCCCCCGCCCGTGGACACCTGAAACACCAGAGGCGTTATAAGTGCGTTGCCGGGCTATTGGAGTTAGGAAGGGTTGTTAGGGAATAGGGGAATAGGTCTCCGGTAAACTTACTCACACAATGAAACTTAGGTCGTCGTTTCACGTCGGTTTTCTGGCAGGTCGTTATATTACGGGAAGTCTGTAGGATGAGTCTCTACACCTAGAGAGCGTACAATGCTCTGCGGATCCAGTACAATAATGCGTTCAGGGCGTTGTTGCGGCTTCCACGTTTCTGTAGTGTATCAGCAATGTTTGCTGATGCTCACACGGATGGTTTCACAGCATTATGGCGCAAAAAGACTGCATCATTCATCAGTCGCCTACGTGGAAGTCGTTACAGCATCCTGAGTGCTATAGCTGACAGGTACGACTGTCCACTAATGTGGAATTTAGTGCAGCAGACTAAGTCCCTGCTTAGTATGTCGCACTAGTTAGTAATTTTAATTTTATAATTTTATTCTCCTCCTTGATTATTACTCCGATGGAACCAACCATTTGTTCCGAAGCATGGCTCTCCCACACTTATTTGGTTTGTCTGGTCTTTACCAAATGTGTCGTCTTACCACTAAAGCCCTTCTTTTCTTCAATCGCCTTTTCTTTTCCATACAGCACCGGTCTCCCCACCATCAACCGACTGGCTCTGGAGCAATGCCACTCACATCTACATTCAGCTCAGCGGCTGGGACGACAGCGGCTGTGACGTCACACGATGGGAGGTAGACTATAGACTCTTGGGATCCAACGTATGGCAAAGGGCTGAGAATAAAGCTGTGAGTATGCTTGTGTATTTTTTTAGGCATCCAATTACTTCTCCCGCCTTAGTTGAGGGAGGGCGTGTCATACTCTTACTGACTAAAACCACCCCGTTAGTTCTCCTGCTTTGAGCCGGAGCCCCGGGATCCTGCTACGTCGTCCGCAGCTCCGGAAAATTGGGTAACCTGGAACTAATGTGGTCTATGTTACATTTATGGCAAAATCCACCTATGAGCATTTTTGTAGTAAAAAACAATCAATGAATTAAAATTATATATGTAGAACTAAGTTACGCATTTAACTATCGTATAATTCCGGAGTTGCAGACTAACTAGCGGATTTTCCGGAGCTCCGGCTCAAAAAGCAGGAGTAGGAACGGCGTGGTTTTTAGTCAGTAAGAGTCTGACACTCCTTCTTTCCTTACCCAAGGCGGGAGAAAACATTTAATGATTTTCCCCCCTCAACAAGGCTTCCAACTTGAATTGCTAACTTGAAACCTTTTGCTTAACAATACACTTTGTAATTTAACTCGACCGAATTGGGTAACCGTAATCTTCCGCAACCGCAAACCCTCGGTACATTAATTATCAGCGATAGAAGCAAATCGGTCACCGTAACCAATGTCTACTTGAAAGACGGAGAATACCAAATTTCAATTTGTAAAAGACCTTTAAAGAACAATTGGCTAACCTGGAACTAAAGTGGTCTTTTTTTAAATAAAAAATCATGCAATGATTTCTCTCGCCTTGGGTGAGGCGAAAGGGAGTATCAGACTCTTACTGACTAAAGACCACCCCGTTCATTCTCCTGCTTTGAGCTGGAACCCCGGTAACCTGTGTGTGTAATCTGTTACGTGGTCCGCAGTTGGAAGCCTAAAAAATAAATATCAGGGCTTTTATTTCGTAATTTTCAATAATGCTTAATAACAGTAGTGTTTAATAACATAGCCATAAGGGCTGCTTTACTTTCCTGGCCAAATTTCTATACACTAAATACCTTTAAAAAATCTGTGACAGATATTTTGAGTATATTCTTTACCTCCTAGCCCATGGACTTAAACCTCGGCTGGAGTTACATCGAGGGTCACTACCAGGCTCCACCACTACGCTCCATACCAACTTCCTACGCCGTCGGATCTCTCGCTCCCGCACACTGGTATCAGCTAAGAGTGACTGCGATAAACGACGCTGGCTCAGCTTCTACCGTTTATACTTATGCCACGAAGACCTTGGAGGGAGGTAAGTGATTTTAATTTTTGTCTACAATCCCTTTGTTAATTGAATAATCTAAAGTCCAGTTGAGTTTTGGCCGCTTTTTCGTGTCAGGCAAAGTATTGTTTTGGAACTTTTTCGATTTCTTTTGAAGTATTATATCGTTACACCTTTTATCCTTGAGGATGTAGGCAGCAGCATAAGGTGCACATTATCGCACGTAATTTATGTGTAAACTATGCAGTGGGCATAGTTTACACATACATTTCACCAGTTATGTTATACGTCTCATGTTAGGTTATGAAACTTTTGCCATATAGTATTAATAGAGAGAAGTATGATTAGTTTTTCAGTTTTAGTAAACTATATCTAATGGCACAGAGAATTATAATAATATAGTGTTACATGTTCAAAATAAGCGAGTCCTCTATTAAATATGTAGTATGGATGTATAACGTAAATTTTTAAAAATCTATATAATATCCCAGGGGACATTACAAGCGTCATGTTTATTAGATTATCAAAACATAACTGCTGTACCGTTTACAAATCAATTCACGTTCTGTAACCAATTCAGCTTATTAATTTGTAATTACAGAATTACAAGGCCCAAAGGACCAATTATGTAAAGACCAAGTTCAATAATTCCTTTAGGACCAAAACTTATTAGTTCTGGAAATTTGTTTACATAACGTCATTAGTTTATAAGTTAGTTAATGTTAACTGTAAACATGACATAATGTGTATTTAATCCCCGAAGGGGTAGGCAAAGATGCATAATAATATATTCACTGTAACACGCCTATTTAGCTAGTCATGAAATGTCCTATGTAAAATGTAATGTAAAAGTCCTATGTAATAGAGATATGTCGTGGTATATCGTAGTCTGCTGTGTGGCGTAGTGGTCAGGAGGATTATAATGCCAGCTTCTCATGCATGAGAGTGCGGGTGGGTAACCTACCGAAGGCAAGTACCAAGTTTTGAGATAAACAGACAACTATACAGCCGCCTAGAAATACCCAATAAGAGTTACAAGTGGTTGTGGACCTTTTGATACAGGTCTTTTGAGCCTTCAACAACTCAAACTGCGATAGGCTTATATCATTTCAGTTGAGCCGTCCCGTTCATACCAAAGCATGGCTCTCCTACGTGAAGACTTGCCTAACAACAATTTTGACTTTTATTTTAAGGGGGAAATTCATCCAATAACTGCTCCCTTGGACGAGGCGAGAGGAAGTGTCAGACTTTTATTGACTAAAAACCACCCCATTCCTACTTCTGCCCTTCGAGCCGTAAAACCGCTAGGTAGTCAGCAATTTTGACTTAGTAACACAATTCCAAAACTAGATGCCCTAAATAAACAGTTTCTCTCCACACCTGGCGACCCACTGCCAACTTTAGTTGGACAAGATATATTAATGTGTACCTACTACACATCAACCTATGAACAACCAGTATAAGCTGGCCTTTGAATATGCGGAAAGATTATACAAAGCGAGACCAAGATAAACTGGTTCTGTATAGCTTGTGGTGGACAAAGTTTGACGGTGCGAAGTGAACGGTCATTTAATATTCATTTAGTTGGACTGTCTCGTTGCTTCGGTCGTGGGTGAAGCGAACTAAATTCTGTCTAGTGAGTTTGATACTCATAAATACGTAATAGGATGTCACGCCTTGTTAATCATCGGAGAGATTGGCAAAACTGCTCAAAATATTAGATATATATGAGTGGACATTTCTAAGTAACTATTTGTACAACTGGGTCGTTGGTTGATTTCTTTGATTAGGACTGTCGCCGATCATAGAGAGATTTCCGTGAAGAAAAACATCGTGAGGCAACCAAATTATAAGTTTGGAATCGCCAACCTGCATTGAGCAAGCGTGGTGATTAATGCTCAAACGTTCACCTTTGGTCAACAGTGGCTAGTTATAAGCTGGTGGTTATGGCGGTAGTGGATTATTGGGCTTTACTGCTTTTTCGAAAATGGCCAAATAATAGCACGAAATCTGGTAAATACACTCTGTTCCTATCGTCATTTCGGAATATCGGACTAACATAACACAACTAGTGAGAAGTGGGGGTCACATTGTTTGTGTTTACTTTGGTCTACCGCATTAGGGATTAAAGCATACTATTACAGTGATCTTCGTCTCAGTTCTTCCTTTCAAAGTATTTTGTGGGGAGGAGAGGAAATTATCCAATGATATCTCCCGCCTAGAGCGAGGCGAGAAGGAGTGTCAGACTCTTAGTGACTAAAAACCACTCCGTTCCTACTCCTGCTTTTCGAGCCGGAGTACCCGGTAAATCCGCTAGGTAGCCCGCAGCTCCGGATCAGTCCTTTCAAAGTATACCAAAAACTTATGACATGATTAATTTAATATCTTACAAAATAACCCATTACAAGTTTAGTACAAATAGAATGCTTGGAAGCCGGTCACTGACCCGGCCGTCTCACTTATTTCCTTAATGTAAATAGTTGGGAAGCCATGATCGATCACCCTCTCTTGTAGAACAACAAATTGGCGTTAGGGGTACTTTACACTGAAGATTGTAGCGATTTTAAGAACTGTCCTATTTAACAATGTTTGTTGAAAGATAATGATTTTTATGTTTTTCAAAAACACTGGGCTTTTCTTCTATGTCGTGGGTGCGTTGAAAAACATACAAGTGCATATGACTGCACGGTTGGCACGATGGCTGGGCAATTGGCTGCCGTGCAACCAGTAGTGGATTCGATTCCCGCACGACAGTTCGCAACTCCGGGTCGAACAACGAATTTCAAATCTGGGGGCCTACTCCGGTTCTCGAATCCGAAGTTTCGTTTAATTTTCGGCCGTAGGTTTTATTGATTTACTAATGAAATTACTCAAAATAGCGTTTTATTTTTAATTTCAAATCAAAATTTATTTATTTATCGTCATTTCATTCGTTCATTTTTGTTCACAAAGGTTCGCAATAAATGGAATTCTAGTATGCAATCTGCGAAGTTTTGTCGTTCGTTCGTTGAATTAGAGTAGGCCCCCTGTTTCTGGGAAAAACAACCAAATTATGGAGATAAAGCCTTTCCAGGAAAAGCGAACGTAATACTATAATGTTACGTAACAAAATCGCGCGATTACCGTTCAATGTGACAGAACCCTTACGCTTCGCAAGACATAATTGTTAACAAATGACAGAAGTTTGATCGAAACTTAGAAGTTGAGTATCAAAAGTTATTATCTCAGATGCTTGAGATGAAATTGTCTCATTCAGTTTAGTTCAACTTTGAGTAATAACTTTATAAGCATGGGCGCAGAGTACAGATTCTACTTAGAAGTTTGGTTTTCGCTTAAGTATATTGGTTGTGTTAATTTAGCTTGTCTTTTTAAGCCACGTGTCTTTCTGCCTCGCGCCGCAGAACTGTGAATTAAACTATCGTCGGCGGTATTTCCGACCAATACGACCTTCAAACCTTCAAGCAAAGAGCGTACTCCTTTTTAAAAGGCCGACAACGCACCTGTGACTCCTCTGGTGTTGCAGGTGTCTTACCATCAGGTGACACATCTGCTCGTTTGTCTAAAAATAAAAAATAAACGTGATAATAGGAGAGCAGAATGCATTAAGTAATTTTAGGACACAACACTGCGTTGCGGCGTCGTATTGCAATACAATACGATGATACAAGGCAAAAATTTCATCGCATACGACATCGTATAACAAGAAGCTAACAGTTAGTTCAGTTCCTAGTGAGTCATGTACTACATGGGACCTAGGAATTAATTGTTATGTTTTCGGCTTACTTACGTAATTATTTGACGAGGAACTCGGCTAGGTTCAAAATATTCAAATGAACAAAACCGTAGCAAAAGGCGTGTTTGGAAAAAGTTATTTTTCTGTTTATATTAATGCTTTGTTTTGTTATAAATCTGGGGGCACGGCAGTGCCCCCGCCAAGTCGAGCAAAAAAAAAGCGGCACGGCCGTACCATCCTTTTCTCGAAGCAATTCGGGCCTTTTTCGACCCCCTATAATTCGGTTGTGGATAAAGCAAGAAACCTGAATCTTCAGTAACTAATCTGGCATTGTATAAACACGGAATATTTAAAATTTCAGTCAATTTGAACCAGTAGTTTAAGAATGACAACTTGTTAAAGTTTCTAAATTTTGTCACTCACTGACTCACCGATCATCAAAAGTCCAAGGCACTTCTAGCAGACTTAGAAGCTTCATATTTGGAATACATATAGAGTTTAGTGTCTTAATCATGGGAAAACTTAAATATTTTGTAATTTCGGTCCAGTTTTCCAAATACACCAACTGCATCAATAACTTTGTAATCCCATATAAATATATGGGATTACAAAGTTATTTATGCAGTTGGTGGTTGGTGGTGGTTATAAATTTAATAGGTGTAGATACCTACCATATGAGGCAAGGGAGGGGGTATAGGGTGGGTAAGGGTGTGTTTAGCCCATGAAACTGAACAACAACAAAAAGAAGTGAGATCCCATCAAAAACATCCTGTAAAAAACCCAAGTCTCGCAGTTCAGTCTTTCTACCGTCAAAAGTTGTGAGATCCATGTAATACCAAGTCGGTTAATCTATTTAGTGTCTACTTGAAGGACCTTCTGTCTTAAGTTATTACATAAGTTATTATCATGCCAATATTAAAAATATTTAACGTTTTAAACAAATAGATCGACTTGGACATCGCATGAAAACAAAATGAATATTACAATATTATATTAGATTCTTTAGTCTCTCGCGCCTCACGCGATTGAAACTCTCGTTCCTGTTGGTCGCTGGCCCGTCGTGCTGTGTAGTGTGATACATACTAATAATCAAATCAAGCGATGTCCAAGTCGATCTATTTGTTTAAAACGTTAAATATTTTTAATATTGGCATGATAATAACTTATGTAATAACTTAAGACAGAAGGTCCTTCAAGTAGACACTAAATAGATTAACCGACTTGGTATTACATGGATCTCACAACTTTTGACGGTAGAAAGACTGAACTGCGAGACTTGGGTTTTTTACAGGATGTTTTTGATGGGATTTTCTTTAGGTCTCTCCAAAAGCCTTGTGATTTAAACAAGTTCGTAATTTCTTTTGCAAGTTCGTTCTTTTGTTTATTATAATAATTCCTTGTTTTTTCCTAAAGTCCCAATTTTGTTTTGGCTGTCACTGTGTACCCTTGATATTAGTAGTTATTAAGCACAACTTATTATTGTAATATTATTTGTAATGTATGTATAGTATTTATAAATTCTAATGTATTAGTTTATAGTATTTGATATGGGCCTATGAAGCCTGAAATAAATGAATCTATATATTAATACGTGATGCAAAAACTTTGGACCTCTTTTTACGATAATTGCGCGGACGTAGGAGCATAAAATTTGGTACACTTTATAGTTTATGTGTAGGAGAAGTGCAGGACGCTAATATTTTTCAAAAATAATGCTTATAAAGTACATTAAATCAATAAATAAAACATTACACACACATGCATAGTATCTGATCGTATTTGACAAAACGTCAAAAACGATAGACATTGCGATGATATTCTCACGTCTCATATCAAAAGAGTTTTATAAAAGAGTTTGAGTTAAATAAAAATTATCCTTCAACGTACATTAAGTGGTATTGTAAATTAAATAATATATGGTCGAATTTCGGCCACTAGGCGACCACTAGTATAAATAAATAAATAAATACTAGGCAATGGTTGGCTTTAGTAACATTTTGATATTTTGATGTAGTTATCACGATAGAGTAACAATTTTTTGACTTCAAAGTTGGGCAAATTGTCAAGTTTCACAGTTCTATTAAAAAATATTCTACAACTTTGCCTGGAGTATTACAATATCAAACTAATATTATAAATCCGAAAGTTTGTGAGTATGAATGTTTCTTGCTCTTTCACGCAAAAACTACTGAAGGGATCGAGATGTAATTTGGAATTTTGATAGATTATGATAATAACACATAGACTACTTTTTATCCCACTCAAATTGGGGAAAGCCGCTGGCTGGCTAGTAGGATTATAAACCACATGGGTTATAAAAATATTTGATTCTTATTTGTATTTGAATGTACATATTTCGCCACACAGACAATTTAACTGGTTTATTACTAAATTAAATACCTATCAAATTAGGTTCACATGCCATATCACAGGCTAAATAGAATTTAGAGATACTATAATGAAACACGAGAAACATCAATTGTAAATACTCTATTTAAATGTGAATAAAATGATTTTGATTTTGAGAGCAAACTTGCACCGTGACACGTCACCTTTGAGAACAAAATACATTACTATATGATACGTTATTTTACGTAATACTATCACTATCAATATACATGTTACACAAGAACTATTGAAACTAACATACAAATATCGTATTCTCTCTGAACACTACTGACACAGGCAACTGGGAGCGATATTATCGCACTATCTTGAGGTTAGATTGATGTCTGCAATATATTGTTGCATACGTAACTGTTACATGGTATATATTCATAGTAAATATACGGTGATATATGAATGACAATATAGCATGTAAATAAATAAGGTTCTGTTCTTGGCTTGAATATTTAGTGAACCATTTTTTCATTGAAACTTTAGTGAGACATAAGAAATTAATTATTATGTTATCGGCTAACTCATTTCGCATGATCAGCTGTTAGCAGCGTCCGCGGTATCGAAAGAGTAGTAGGTATTTTTGAACTAAATGTGCCTGCTAATGATTTTTTGTTGTTTTGTTATTGTGATAAAAATAAAACTAATGAGTTAATTATTATGTTATCGGCTTACTCACGTATTGTTTTGACGAGGAACTCGACTAGCTTAGTGAGTAAGCCGATATCATAATAATTAATTTAGTATGTCTCACGAAAGTTACAATAAAATCAAAACTAATAAGTTTACAAAAAAGGATTTTTTGGGAAAGTTGTTAGTAATTATGAGTAGAATCACGTGTTTAAATATCCTTCACTAATTACCAGTCATCCTATAAAAACTTATTAATCTTACCGACGTCTTAACGTCCTGATTAAGTCTTTGACGGCCAATAGAAAACTGTTAAAGGCAAATCCTCCGCTAACGTCACCACGGCGTTTAATGTGTTAAAAGACAAAGCAATAATAAAAATAGAATAATAAGCAGCAAAATAACGCCTATCTTTGTTACAGAGGAAATCGGTCCACCATCAGATCTGTTCGACTTGAACATGCTGGTCATCATCTGCAGCTCCATACTCCTTGTCATATGTCTCATGGCATTCTTCTGTATACTCTTCAAAAGACATCGGTAAGTAATTGTTCCTTCTTTATGTATTTCTTTTACTGTTGTTTCTACCTTTACATAGATTTGAGGAAAAAAGTACGTCCCGGGTAAATTCTAGTTATTTTTGATCCCAATCTAAAGTCAAAATTATTTCAAATAGACCAGGGAGGCACTTTGGATCGTCAAAACAAATATAATCATATTAAAAATATCTCTGTCAGTAAGTCTAATGAAGCTATTTACTCGTTCCAAAGTGTAGATTCCTATAGAAAAGAACGAAAAGGACTCCATAGGACTCTTTTTCAATCAGATTCCAAATACAATTCTTGTTTAACATTGTTTTGATTACTTCAACTATGTGAGAACAATCTAATCAATAGGAATCTAGAATAAAGCGTAAGTTTCCGTTTTTTATTGGGTTGAAAGGGGGGGGGGGTCAAAATTACCCACTAGGGTTAAACAAACCCAATTTTAGTAGATCTATAACGAGTGCGAATGTCCAACAAGAAGTCTCAATTCTCAAGAAGATTTTTTTTAGTGTTTGTATAGACAAATATGAGTAATTAACTGTAATGAAAAAAGAAGATCTTTAAAGAAATTTCATCTTTCTACCTTTTATTTTATGCCTTTATTCAGACTGGCATAGCTAGCTACCGTGGTGAAATCCAATATGCTCTATTAAAACACAATTTACTGTTACACAAGCCATAGCCCAACAATAGGTACATTACATTCAATTAACTAGAACAAAACAGTTCACTTAATATAATATTCAATAATTACAAACAAACACTATAATTTGTGTTTACACGCTCACATTATCCACAAACAAAAATTAATTATGCTCCTATACGAACTCATGTAATTACTCGTTATAAATTCGTCGATTTGATTGGCAAAATGTATTTTATACAGCGTGTAACAAAATACCCATATACATCAAGAAGCACTGAAGAATACGGGTTGAATAGAATCTCTACACAAAGTTTCAGATTAACATGCGTTTAAAAAAAATTGATACCAAATACTTAGTGTCGCATGGTTCTTGATTTTAAATCATACAAGCGTATCACAACACTACAGGGATCACTCGCTAATATTACGACACATTTCTTCTGCCAGAATTTTACGTGTTGGAAAAATTCATAACTTCGTACCATGAAAACAAGAGTTTAAAAAACCCTTCCCGTATCGTTACGTATACTCCCTTTTTGTTACACTATAACTAAATATATAATTTGTTACAATATAAAAATAAGTCGGGTTTTTCTTCCTGAGGCTATAACTCCAGAAAGCACCACCCGATTTCCACGATTATGCATTCGTTGGCAAGGTCTCGGGCTCCGTTAGGTTTATAGCAAAGAAAATTCAGGAAAAAACAGGAAAACAGGGAAAATCATTGGTGGCGAAACGGAGTTCGCTCGGGTTTGCTATATATATAAGATGTATATATTTGTAATTAATCTATCGTTATTTTGTCTAAACAGACAAAACTACACATCGCAGTACCGACACTCCATCGCCGACGAAGTCAAGTCCCGGAATGAGAGCGTAGCGTCTCAATCGGAACACAAGGAGCGGTACGCGCATGCGCCAAGAATATACACATCACCAGTACATAATAGGAAATCTAGCAAAAATGGTAAGTTTTAACAATATACATATAGAATAATAAACTAATATACAAAAAAAAATGATACACGCCGGTAAACGAGCAGACGTATCACCTGATGGTAAGCAATCGCCGCCGCCCATGAACACTTGAAACACCAGAGGTGTTACAAATGCGTTGCCGGCTTTTTAGGGGTTAGGAATTTAATTTCCAAGAAAGACAGAATAATATGCATAGTCATCATCATCAGCCGAGAGACGTCCACTGCTGAACAAAGGCCTCCCCCTTAGTCTTCCGCATCCACTGCGCATGCGTGAAATTAATTTTAGTATGTAAAGTAGCTGTCACTGATTCAACTGTCATTACGGGAAAATAAAATTGGATCTCATCTGCATTAGTTTTTAGATAGCCTGTATTTTTGTCAACAATTGTATTAACTAAAACTTGTTGGCAAAAAAGCAGGCTTTTCAACGCAAAAAAAAAATATATTTACATGATGTATCAATAATCACTTTTCACTGGCGCAACGGTAGAGAATAATTCTCTTGAGATGCTATAACTGACATTTAAAAGTCCTAAGTTTTGATTTTACCTCTACGATTCTTTTACTTTGCCACAAAATAGATACGTCTTATACGGAAAAACTATTTTCGAAAACTAGACCTTTTTACTAAGGGTTTCTCAAAATGATCAAATCTCACCATTTCAAGGACCATCTAAGTTACTACTTTGATCAAATCCACTTTTCACATTTTACTACTTATATCCTTCATAAATTCTGTCATAATATCTCCTTTATCGCCGCATCCAGTCTTTTCCATTTCATAGCTCCTACTATTTTATTATTATTAAATTTTCTATGATAGGTTTGGAATAGTGTTCTTGTAATTTAAACTTTATTAGTGATACTTCAATGTTCAAATTTCATTGTTAGATGAGTAATAAGTTGGCCTGGCAGAAACGGTGGACAAATGGCTAGAAACTGTACTATCTATACTAGTCTGAGACTAGTCTGAGACTAGTATACTTTAACGTACTATCAGTATTTTCATTAATATATTTACTAAATGCATTATAATCTAGGTTATTATGATTTATCTAAGGCGTTCTAAAATTATTTGCTTCGGCTTCAATGAAAACTAGTGTTGTGTTTGATCATTACAATATTGAAGAAATTTCGTATCATGGACCAGTTATTTCAATTTGAGAACATAAAGATGTTAAATAAACATTGACTCTACCCTGTGCAAAGTGGTTTACAAATACGCACGATGCGACAGAGATAGTGAAAGAGACTCTTTAATTATTTTGTATGAAAAAAAAAATATTCATAATCTATAATTTAATATTTACCATTCTAATCTTCAAACACAACATTATCTCCCATTAAAACCGTGGCAGATAATTTAAGAAAACCTTACATAGTTGATTTATGTAATAGTTAAATAACATACAAGAACTATAAAAATTCATTTTATTCCCAGAAATGTTCGAGATAAGTCCATATGCGGAATTCGCTTTGGGCTTCAGAACGTTTGACCACGTGGAAAATCAAGACCTGCCTAGCAGATTACCTAGTAGGCCTAGATTTGATACCGGTAAGTGAATTATCAGTATTATAAATACGTTTTAAGACTTATAAGATCCTGTGTTACACTCAGTGTATTAGGTTATCCTTATGAATTGGGTGAAGTTCCACAAGGAATGATTTTGGGACCAAAACATAATCAAAAACATTTGCCATATTTTGACTTCCAAACAGTAGTCACAGTTTTCTTGTTCTTCTTCTCTAATAACATCTTCTGATCTATTTCGTCGCGGGATCTAAGACAGTCATTCAGGTCCCTGAGATGCGCCGCTCTTAGTGTTCCGTATTATGGTATTTTTATGGTTGTGTCTACTGTAGATCCTGGTTTACAAGAGTAGCAGCGTTATTGAAGGTTGTGGCGAGCTTATCCCATAAAAATAAAAAGTAGTCACAGATTTCAATCAACCAGCAAAGCTACAAACGAACTAAAACAATCGACCAAATAAATTAATAACGAAACAGTAATGGAAGGCTTTACTAATGAATCGAAATCACCAATGCACAAAATTACGTAACAAAGCGAAAACAATAAATGACTCGTTCGTTCATTACTAATTCATATATGTGCATAATTAGGCGTTTCAAATAATAATGAATTTCTCGTCCAACCACTCACAGACGTATGTACCATTAATGAGACTTTATCTATTTACAAAGTGAACATATATGAAATAGAATCGCATAATGGATTTCCTGGTAGATGTCATAGGAAAATTTTGTAATGGAAAATGTATCGACTATTTTTATTCCCTAAAGGGCTAAATTAAGTAGTACACTTATTAGTTAGCTATTCTTAATAATATCTGTCTTCTGCCCGCAACGTGTCGCGGACGCGTCTCTTAGAACACTCATATAGGTGATTCTCGCGTTTCCCCCTACACTCCTCAAGAAACATACGTGCCAAGTTTCACCTTCCTAGGTCGATAATTTTTCGTGCGGTCCATGGCCCTCTACGGCGCCCCTGTGTGGGCGCCGAACCTGATGCGGCGGCCAGCTCGGACGCTGCTCACGTCTCAGAGGGTCATGGCCATCCGAGTGATCCGTGGATATCGCACGATCTCCGGGGAGGCGGCGAACCTCCTTGCCGGATTACCGCCGTGGGATTTGGAGGCGAAGGTGCTCGCGCGCGTGTTCAGTTTGCGCGCCGACGCGTGTCGCCGGGGCGAAACTCCACTGCCGCGCCAGATCTGTGCGTGGCGGGACGAGCTCCGGCGCGATCTCATGGCGGAATGGCAGCAACGACTGTCGCAACCGAGGGCTGGGCTCGCTGTCATCGCAGCGGTAAGTCCCCTCTTTGAGGAGTGGCTAGAGAGGCGCCACGGCGTCCTCACCTACCGCCTGACGCAGGTGCTTACCGGACATGGGAGTTTCGGTAGGTTCCTGTTCCTTATTGGGCGGGAGGAAACGCCCGGGTGTCATCACTGTGAGGACCGCCCGGAGGACACGGTAGAACATACGGTGGCGGTGTGCCCTGCGTGGGCTGAGCACCGCCAAGTCCTCAGGGATGTGGTCGGCGACGGCTACCTCTCGCGCCCGGCACTGGTTCAGGCCATGGTGCGGAGCGAGAGGGACTGGGATGCCGTCTCCTCCTTCTGCGAAGCAGTCATGCTAGCTAAGGAGGAGGCGGGGCGCGTGAGAGAACAAACCTCCTCACGCCCCAGCCGTCGCGAGAGACAGTCCGGGCGTCGGGGATCGCGAGACGATCTCCGGCCACCGTAAGTGCGGGCCTGCGGACGGCGAGCAAGGGTAGCTCACCGCCCGAACAGAACCAGACCCGTGCGTGCGGCGCGTCGCGTTCCGCGCGCGCCTCAAAGAGCCATCAGACCACCACAGATGGGGCCCAGCAGGGCTGATGCCTGATCCGGAGCTGCGGACTACCTAGCGGGTTTACCGGGGCTCCGGCTCGAAAAGCAGGAGAAGGAACGGGGTGGTTTTTAGTCAGTAAGAGTCTGACACTCCCTCTCGCCTCGCCCAAGGCGAGAAAAGTCATTGGATGATTTTCCCCCCTCAAAAAAAAAAAAAAAAAAAAAAAAGGTCGATAATTTTAGCTGGGCGTTGTCAGTCGACTGACTGAGTCACTCATTAAAAGAAGAGTTTTATATATACAGACAGATAAAACTCATTTAGTACCACCTTTTCTTGTTATTGGCGCTGTAATTGGCTGGCTCCAATGAACCAACCAATCGGAGCGCCGAACGTAGTCTCGTTTCGACCTCGTTAGACGTAAAGCAAACTCATATTAAGCCCTCTGATATACACTCAACAAACAACCAAATAATATTTTACAACCAGCTCCAAAATATATGAAATTTTGAAAATTAAAATGAAATATGAAAATTTTCGCTTTGAATAACTTAATTGGCTACTGAGCTAGATAATTATAATAGTGCTTTGTGTTCATTAAAATATATGTATTTTACTTCTGTGTGTATTTGCGAATACTCTGCGTTACACAAAAGCAATTAAATCGTAATGTATGTTTTGTCTGACCGCGCATGTTAACTTTTAGATGTAATACTCTCTATTGTCTGAATTATTTGAGTTATTTTTTTAAATATATTATTACTTAGTCTGACTTAGCTTTGGTCAGCTTTGATTGTTAGTTTTTGAAACGTTTCTATGTGGTTATCGATTTTATAACTGTCTACAGCAGTCAAATGAATAACGTTTAAAACATCTTTTGCATGATTCAAAAATATCTGTCTAATGTGTGTGTACATATAATGTGTTCTAAAAGTACCTCGGCGTCTGCCATGGCTCTAACGGGAGGTGGTGAATGTGTTTGAAGTAGATTTCGTACCCCGGACCAGCTATTTCAATTTGAAAACATAAATAAGTTAAATAAACATCGACTCTACTCTACGTAAAGTGGTTCACAAATGCGTGTCACAGAGACAGTGAAAGAGATAGCTCTTTCATAACAAATACAAACATATTGTTTTTTGTATGAAAATAATAATTACTCATAATTAATATTTACTTTTGTAATCTTCAAAACACAACACTACCTCTCATTAAAGCCGTGTCAGGTACTTTTGAAGCTAATATAACCAAACACTTATGTCATCTAAGACAATCAAATATATGATTCCCAAAAGGTCTCAAGATTCCATTAAACAAAATGGCAGCGATCTCATCTCACAATACCAAAAATAACATCACCAGCATAAGCCCATACCTAAAACTCAAGATTGAATTCTGAGAATATCTTAATAGCAAAGCCTACAGACATCGCCCTTTCAACAAAATATTTAATATCCTTAATTAAAATCGACATACAAAAGCAGATTGTAGGAATTCCTGAAATTTCGTCACTGTGCCTAAATCTTTAGAATTCATATTGTGTTGGCTAGAGTGATTAATTATTCTACAGAGTAGCAGTTGGACAGGCAACTAATGTCTCAGTGTTAGATGAATGCTCATAGGCAGACTGCAAAATAGTGTTTGAGGTTCAAATTTTTGGTTCAAGAAAGGCTTTGTGTATTTTTGGATTTTGCACAGGCGTTTGAATTTAAAGCTTCAAACGCCTGTAGTAGGTAAGTATTTGTAGGTAATTGTGGTATACGACAAAAGGATTACTTTACATTATTATATATTCTTAACATAATTTTATTGATGAAAGTAAGTGTTAATTTCACGTATGCCCGATCACCGACAATCTTTATATTCCTAACCCTCAAAAGACCGACAACGCATTTGTAATGCCTCTGGTGTGTAAACAATAAATAGGTACTTTTTAAATGTCAACAAATAAATAAATAGTCTGTCTCTCAATGAAGCTCGTACCAAAGTGCATCAAATGGAGAAGAAAGACAAAGAAACTCCATTCGTTACTCTTTAAAAATACCCAAAACTTCATCAGAACTACATATAAATTTTAACACGCGACCCAAGTCACGAACAGCAACTAGGTAATAATAACAATTTTAATATAATACATGAAAGTGAGGCTACAATGATTAATTTGGAACAATACGATTTGGACAGACAATATAAATCTGTTCCAGTACATCCTATTCAATATTCAGGACTCGAAGTGAGGCGATTTAACGATTGTTATGTAACTGAGCTTGCAATCGCTCGGGTGTATTGTTCACATGGATTATCTTTGTTTTGAGACTGGATAAGACATTGTTTTATTGTTAAGGTTTTGTGAAAGATACTTCAAGATTGTCGTTTACGTAGGAGCTACGGACAACGTAACAGGTTACCTAGGCTCCGGCTCAATTCAGGACAAGGAACGGGGTGGTTTTTAGTCACTAAAAGTCTGAGAGTTTTCGTCTTTTCTTGGAAAAATCATGTGGTGGCACTAAGTCTGGAGTTGTAGCTAATCCTTTATTACATTAAATTAATTCATACATACACACATATATCTACAATGGAACGCAAATTGCTACGAATATTACCTACGATACTTCTTTCGTTCAACTCATTCATAATTTTTTCATAAGACATACAGTATGTTTTATATTTATAACATAACTGGTAAAAAGTGTAACAGCAAATACCAGTCACTCTAACACATTTTATAAATAAAACCTTCAGCAAAAAACAAAATACCCTTTACAAAAACAGAACAAAAGTCATTCAAAATTTAAAACAGTCGACGACACTTCTAGAGAAAGTTAACAAATCGGCGCCAGTTATCGCATTTCGTTTGAATTATGAGACAGAGCCCGCTCCTATATTTCAAGTTGACATTTCAAATGAAAGCCATTCAAATTCTAGAACGTTGTTATCATTAATTGAATTCCTTTAGTTGGTAGGTACAGGAGAAGATTCTCTGTAAATCATTTTTGTTATGTATATTTTGTTACCTTATACATATTTTATATAAGGTGTTCTAAAATTATCTGTACTCGTATGTAGTTCGAGATATATTTTTGTAAAGTCTATTACATTTTTGAGGTAGCTTTTATCTGCGACCTTGTACGTGTGTCTGTCTGTGATGTGTCGGTGTGTTGGACTGTTGGTCTACCCGTTATACCAGTCTTCCAGTTCATCAATTTCTGGGTTTATATGTCAAAACTCTTTATCTCAAGAACATTTTGATTTACTTAAGTATTTCAATCATCACAATCAGATCTTTTTTTAAAAAAACGGGTCTTTTGTTTAGGGACATTCATTCAATTTCATTTCCTGCCATAGGCGAGGCGAAAGAGAGTGTCAGGCTCTTACTGACTAAAAACCATCCCGTTCCTACTCCTGCTTGTCGAGCCGGAGCCCCGGTAACCCGCTAGGTAGTCCGCAGCAGTTTAAAGTCTTTTGGAGTTTGTAGAGTTTTTTTATATCGTCACGCCCTTTAACCCCGAAAGGGTAGGCAGAGGTGCTCAGTATGGCACGTAATGCCACTATACAATGTACACCCACTTTTCACAATTTTTGTTGTAAGCCCCTTGTAATTGGTCGTGAGTTTGTAGAGTGTAATGCCACATAAGAGTTATCCATCCGTTAAACATCCAACTATCAAAAATAACATATTAAAGAAATTAATAATATGTATTATTTTAGTCATAATTTAATTCATTTCAATTTATCGTCAATTGTTAATTAAAGTGATTTTGTATTGCAGTTATTATGTATAACGTTAATTATTAAAATTAAATTACTCAATTTTACTAATATTAAATGTACAATATTGAAACAGTATTAAAACGCAAAAAGTTTAACTGACTGACTGCCGCGTTGGTCGAGTGGTCGCAAGTGCGACTTCCGGACAAGGGGACTCGGGTTCGATTCTAGGGTCGGGCAAGGTATTGCTGGGTTTTTTTCGGTTTTTCGAAAATTTCTCAGTAGTAGCACGGAGTCTGGAATTGTGTCCAGTATATGGCAATAGGCTCACTCCCTGTTACATGGGACTTATAACACAAACGGTGAAAAGTGGGTGTACATTGTACAGTGACATTACGTGCCATAACGTGCACCTCTGCCTACCCCTTCGGGGATTAAAGGCGTGACGATATATTATTATTATACAAAATCTGTAGTAGTTTTTTATAACATAACTGGTGGATTATTACATTGTACTTCTGTCTAACTCTGCCCACCCCTACACAGACAAAAAGCCAAACATATATGTTAATTCACTACAATATAATCCACAAATTCAAAAGATAACTTCAAAAAAATTCGTAGAAATCGACCGAATATTCTCAAACGAAAATACGGAGAGACAATTTTTGACATTTATGTTAATCAATTTCAAACGTTCAAGTTTCATAAATCTTTTTTAATTACCGTTCGTCTCAAGTTAGATTGCTTTCCAAGATTATTAATCAAAGTTTTGTTGGGCGAAAATTTTATATTTTAAGTCTATAAGTAATTTTCGGTTCAAACTTGAAATTGTCGCTTCAAATGCAGGTTTTGATAATCAAAGTTCGTCTCTGTCACGCAGTCAGGATGTTTTGAAATTGATTATTGGTTTTAATTATAATTAGATGGTTATTTTAGTTGCGTATAGTATTAGTCACTGTTGTTTTGTGTTCTATGGTGGCACAAATGTTTAAGATACAACCAGCGGCAAGTACCAACGTCACGCCTTTTATCCCCGAAGGCGTAGGCAGTGGTCTTTGCACATCACGGCACGTAATGCCGCTATACAATGTACACCCACTTTTTACCATTTGTGTTACAAGTCCCATGTAATAGGGGATGAGCCTATTGCCATAAACTGGGCACAATTCCAGACTCCGTGCTACTATTGAGAAATTTTTGAAAAACCGAAAAAAGTGCAGTTATTATTTGCCCGACCAGACCAATGAGGCAGTCAGTCATTTTTACTCCCACTCCTAAACTTTGATTCGTTTTATCTAAGTATTGTTATCTTATATAACAAAATAAAAATATACGTGTCTAATGTTTTTTCATTACCTAACTGACGGACAAAATAGATTTTTAATTTTGGACCCCGTCATCATCCCTATTACAGAATAGCCTACTGTTTCCTTACACAACTCAGAAAAAACTAAAAACGTACGTTTATGACAAACCCCCTTTACTATCTACGTTTATGATTTATTATTGCTCACTCGTGCAGAACAGAGACAGTTATATCATGCATCTCCCTCACATTCCCGCTTTGTGTTTGTTCCGTAAACAATTTTATTACGGAGTCGACGAAACATTTATTTCTTAATTTAATTAGTTTATGTATTACTCTTCCTGTCTGACTTTGTGGGGCCAGGAGAACTGTTGTTACTGTTCTAAAGGTACGAATAGACTTCGACATAAATGTCAGACACATTTTAAGTGTGGGAGAGCCATGCTTCGGCACGAATGGGCCGGCTCGACCGGAGTGATACCAAAGCGTCACAGAAAACCGACGTGAAACAACACTTGCGTTGTGTTTCGTTGTGTGAGTGAGGTTACCAGTGGCCCAATTACCCCTCTCCCCAATCTTCCCAATCCCCGATTCCTCAACAACCCTTAAATTCCTGACCGCCAAAACGCCAACAACGCATTTCTAACGCCTCTGGTGTTTCAATTGTCCTTGGGCGGCGGCGCGTTGGTTACCATCAGGTGATCCGTCTGTTCGTTTGCCGGCTTATTCCATAAAAAAGACAATTATATCTGTATTAGTCACGGGGTCCCGTATAACCCACATAGATTTGTGTTGGAATTAATTGAGTAGTAATCTCCACCCTTGCTTAAGTCGAATTGACTAAACGACGAATTTAAACATATATAAGTATTATAGTTTAAAATTTATAAGCCTAAGTTACTTCGACTTTTAAATCTTCAAATCGGACTCCCCACTCAACGATTGACATAAACCATTTCATATTTAATACTAGAAATTTTACGACAAACTCCAAATTCAAATCCTAAGTACCTAAGAATGTACTAAACTTTATTGTATGTACTAAACCCTCTCAGTACCCTTAGTATGAGTTTGTTTTATGGTTAAAGTAATCGAAACAAGAGCGCGTTCGGCGCTCTGATTGGTTAGTTCATTCGAGCCGGCCTATCAGTACCCTTAATAAGAATTTGTTCTACGTTTAAAGTAATAGAAACGAAAGCGCGTTCTGCGCTCTATTTGGCTGGTTAGAATAAACCAACGAATCAAAGCGTCGAACACGCTTTGTTTTACTTTAAACGTAAAGCAAACTCGTACTAAGTGAACACTTATCGAAACGAGAGGTCGTTCAGCGCTGTGATTGGTTGGTACATTCGAGCCGGCCAATCAGAGCGACGAACGCGCTCTCATTCGATTTCGTTACACGATAAACAAACTCGTACTAAGCCCTCTGATTGGTTGGTTTATTCTAGCCAGCCAATCAGAGTGCAGCAAACTCGTATTAAGCCCTCTGATTGGTTGGTTTATTCTAGCCAGCCAATCAGAGTGCAGCAAACTCGTATTAAGCCCTCTGATTGGTTGGTTTATTCTAGCCAGCCAATCAGAGCGCACCAAACTCGTACTAAGCCCTCTGGTTGGTTGGTTTATTCGAGCCGACCAATCACAGCGCCGAACGCGCTCTCCTTAAGACCACTTTAAACGTAAAACAAACTCGTACTAAGGGGTACAGTATAAATCTCTTATCGCCAACTTTGCAGCCCCAAGCATCGTCTCCTTGGGTCATTAATCTTGATGTAATTTAATAAAATTGATGATACCCCCACTTCTATTTAGTTTTAAAATTGAGTGTCTCGGTGATCTCATGCAGATCAACGGATTATGGGAAGTGATGAGGCTTAATGATTATTAAGATTATGAACTAGACGATGCCCGCGGCTTCGTTCGACGTTGTGACTATTAAAAGTAGCCTAAGTAGGTAGTGTAGGAACGGGGTGGTTTTTAGTCAGTAAGAGTTTGACAGTAAGATGAAGAGTTTTTGCCTCGCCTAAAATGTCAAGTCATTGGATGATTTTCCCACCTCATCAGCTACCTGCCAATAAAAGTTACGTCAAAATCAGTGCAAGTAATTTCAGAGATTAGCCAGAACAAACAAACAGACGGACAAAAATATAATTTTGGTGCATGCAGCAAAAAGCGGATATTTTAATATTACAAACAGACACTTTAATCGAATCGACTGCACGGTTGGCGCGGTTGTTGGGCAACCGGCTGCTGCGTAACGTGTAGCGTGTTCGATTCCCGCACGGAGCAACTAATTGTTGTTTCAGGTCTGGGTGTCATGTGTATGTGAACTTGTATGTTTGTAAACGCACCCACGACACAGGAGAAAATCCTAGTGTGGGGCAACGTATGTAAAGAAAAAAAATACTAGTCAGATCAATGTTTGATTATATTATGATAGTATTAATTCTGTACCTTTGTCCACAGAAACGAGTTTCCAGAATCGTTCGGAGTCAGATGACAGTGATAGTACGTCAAAGGCTACAGTCACTGCGGTACCAAGACGTAAGTTATTATTAAACCTTTATGAATTATTGTTGGCAGGCTGGCAACGGACTTATGCCTCAAAGTAGAGCCGATCGCTTAACATCAGGATGTCTACTCTAATTCAACAAAAAACAAAGTTTCAACCGAAACATCGCAGATTTCATACTACAATTCCATTTATTGCGAACTTTTGGAATCAAAAATGAACGAATGAAATGAAGTCAAATAAATAGGTTTAAATAAGTATGAATAAATAGATTTAGATATTAAAAATAAAACGTTATTTTTAGTAATTTTATTAGTAAATTAATAAAACCCACTAACGCTTACGGCGGAAGATTAAACGCAACTTCGCATTCGAGAACCGGAGTAGACCTACTGGTGATCTGTCAGCTTGTTTAACCCCTATATATAATAATAATAATATAATATCTAGATGCTTCATTATTTGAGTGTCTTTAATGTAAATATTAAGAATGGCAGAATCACACTTCATATGCAGATTGACCCTAAAATTTCTCTTCGAGAATTATATTCGTAAGTAACAAAAAGGCTTTTTCGAAAACCTGAAAACCTGAATCTTACTAACAACCTTCCGTTAGTAACTACGTACGTTGCCTTCAGTACGTACGTCCACTACCATTACAGCATCTATTATCAAAGCTAATTATATCCTAATTACAAGCTATGCGCCTGTCTAACTAGCCCATCATATAATGTAACAAATCATTTAGGCAATAATTTCAGACAGCATCCTCTAATTAGATGAACAGTGGTTTTACATTCATGTCTAATTTAATTACTGTTTCCGAAGTCTATTATTGTTGTTGGGTAATTGATATAATATTCATTATGTAGCATCAATAGCCCGTAATAATTAGGGCCCGTATTCACATACGGTATTACACGAAGTCGAGTATAATTTCTTTATGGAATAAGCCGGTAAACGAGCACACGGATCGCCTGATGGTAAGAAATCGTCGCCGCCCATGGACACTTGAAACACCAGAGGCGTTACAAGTACGTTACCGGCTATTTTGAGGGTTATAAATTTAAGGGTTGTTGGTTAATCGGTGATTGGGAAGATCGGGAAGGGGGTAATTGGGGGTAACCTAACCTCTCTCACACAACGAAATGCAACGCACGTTGTTTCACGTCGGTTTTCTGTGAAACCGTGGTATCATTCCGGTCGAGCCAGCCCATTCGTACCGAAGCATCTCTCTCACACTTGTTATTGTTAGATGACGAAAATCAACCAAATTAACGTCATTAGTGTCAATGTCATGTTGACAGCTGACAGCTATCAAATGTGACAGATGAGTATATTTTCCCACGCTAGGCAATGTAAAGGCGATTTTTCTAATAAAGTTTTAAAATTGTTTAAGTTTTGAGTTTTTACTTAAGAGTATGGACCGCAAATCTCACAGCTTAAATTCTCGAAGGCTCGCACCGAGCCAGCTCGATGGAGTTAGTTTAAAGTAATTTCCTTCGAGCCTACTCAAAGGATAGACATCCTTTGGCTCAAACTGTTTGGTGAATACTGAACGGCGTGGCTCAATCGAATCAGCAATCGAGTTTAGCTCGATTAAGTAATACCGTACGTGAGTACTGACCTTTAGATGTTTTGTGATAAAGCAGAGTAAAATACATTATAGGACCGTTCACACAGACCGGATCGTATAGGCTTAGAGTCGGTCGCAGTGGAGTCGCCAACTATTTCACATAGACCGGCTAGAAGCGACTTAAAAGCGGATGCGCTTGGAGCCGATCGGCTGCGCGAGTGAGAAAGAGCACGCGGTCGGAGCCGGAGCCGGCGCTTGCCTTCAAGCATTTTTAATGACAAAAGCAGTGCACATGAAAAAACAAACCTTATTACCAATACTAAAAACTCTGTTTTCAACGCGACAAAAATCTGCTCTCCTTTCCGAGGCGGTCTGTGTGAACAAACCCTAAGTGTTCGTCTTCGCTCCGCACCATGGCCTGAACCAATGACGAACGCGAGTGGTTACCGTTGCCACATGCTACATCAAGAATAGTTTTTCTACCAAAAAATCTTAAATTCCTTGATTTACATTTGTTTGTATCGGGTTGATCTAGGAGTTAGTCGCATAATAAAGTAATTTTAGTATTTTTCTATGGAACATGTAAACGAGCAGACGTATCACCTGATGCTTAGCAATCGCCGCCGCCCATGGACACTTGAAACACCAGACGCGTTACAATTGCGTTGCCGGGGTTAAAAATTTAAGGGTTATTGGGGAATCGGGGATTGAGAAGGGGGGAATTGGGCCTCCGGTAACCTCACTAAAACTAAGTCAAAAAAAAACTTTAAATACTCATACTTAAATCCCATATTTCTTTGTTACAGGTCACTGTCGAACGCCGCATCATAGATAACAAGAAAATTAGGCATTAAATTGAAACCTAATTTATCAAGAAAATGTTTAGGTAATAGTAAATTTTTACTTTAGGCATATCAACAATAGTATCTGAAATAATTATTGTAATACTGTGAAATACATTAAAGGTTAAATAAATGACTATTCTGTGACTTACTAAAATTGATTAGAGTACATGAAGTTTGTCACCACGCAGTCTGCTTGTGATTATGAATCCCGTTCGTGGGTTGAAACCAGTCGAACGTTCGAAAAGTTTTGTCAGAGAGTCGTATGTTCTAATTGAAAATTGAATGACGTTTTTGTTTTTAAATATTGCTTACAAAAATAGTTTATTCAATAAACATTGCGGGGTCTATAACAGTTTGTTTATGTATTCGGGACGCATCGTCTTCAAAAAAATGTTTACCTTATATTTTGGCTTACATGAGTTACAACGGATAATATATAAAAGCCTAATCATATTTATTTATTCTTTAGATATAAAATTAATTTGTATAATTTTTTGAAAGTATTACTTATTGTAAAGAAGTCTAGAAGACAATATCAATCTGTTATCATAAGATGGCCAAACGACTAATATTCAAACCAAATACACCTGTTAAGCCATAATGAACCGTAATAACGACCGTCTTAAGGTTAATCTGTTGTTTAGTTTAGTTTTCATAGAATTTCATTAATTTCTATTGTCTGTTTTTCTTAGAATTTCCTAACAATTTGAAACAAAACATCATTAGCAAAACCAAATTGTTTTATATTGACAGTAATGTTACAAGAAGTTAATTGGACATTGAAATAAACGCAAAAAGTTAATTCTTAAAACCGATTATGTGTAAATTCAACCACTTTTTTGGAGAAGGAAAATCATCCAATGGCTTCGCCAATCTTAGGTGAAACGAGAGAGTGTCAGATTCTTACTGACTAAAAACCACCCCGTTCCTACTCCTGATAGGCTATTTCGTAATCACCCGAAGCTGTGGACTGCCTAGTAAGTTATCGGGGCTCCGGCTCAAAAAGCAGGAGTAGGAACGGGGTGGTTTTTAGTCAGTAAGAGTCTGACGCTCCCTCTTGTCTCACCCAAGACAGGAGAGTCATTGGATGATTTGCCCCCTCAAAAAAACGCTATTTTGTAATTATCGATTCGAAACAATCGAAGTGAGCTCGATCGCGGAGCGGCATGTCATTGGTTGTGAGAATTATCTTGACCAATGACGTGTGAGAATGCCTAGTTTACCAAGCTGACGCCTCGGTGATCCGTTAAAGTCGTCCGCAACTGCGGATATAATTCAACTACCTACATAACATTGATGTGTCATTAAGATTAAAAATGTCTTTACTTGTGTCATAGTTTACAATAGCATATATTATTTTGTCTATTTACAAACTTTTATTTATATTTCTAAGAAGATTTTAATTTTGAAATATCTTACCGTTTACATAATACGTTTTTGATAAAGAATGTCTTCACTGCCGCTTTTTTATTAACGAAAATTTATGATTTCTAAAGAAAAATGATAATGTATGAATAAGAACATAAAAAGTATTCGTCTCAAAGTATCTTTATCAAAAGACTGATGTTTTAAAGTATGAATTAAGTTTTGAATGTTTGTGTCAAAAAGTAAATGTTTTAATTAATAAGACTATTTACGTGTTTCGGTGATTTACAAGTTCAGAAGTTTACAAAATTGTATTGTTTAGTTTTAACACATTGAACGCCGTGGTGGTCACCGGTGACCGACGTTAGCGGAGGATTTGCCTTCAACAGTTTTCTATTGGCAGTCAAAGACTTAAACAATTGTAAACTTTCACTTTGTTTACCGAGCGAGCCGCCCGCCAGTTGCAATTGAAACAGTCGTATAGCGCGCTTACAGTGCGCTTGCAGCTCGCAGTCGGCGCGCCGTAAGCACGCTGGCAGCTAGCAGTAGCCTCAATTTGAAACGACGCCGTGCCGGAGCCAAGACGGAGCCGTGCTTGTTATGTGTATTTTGACTTGGAATTGAATTCAGTTAAGTATATGACTGAAGAAAATGTATCAGTTCCAAGAAAACCAAAAGTAACTTACACTTACTAAACCTAGGCATACATAAGACAATTATAATTCCCATACAACACATAACTTTGTTACTAATTACCTAAGCATGTAATCACCGAAACACGCCAGTCAGTAGTTTGTAACTGCCATATACGAGTATAACAATATTAATTCTAATAGAATTAGTAGGGAATATCTTCGAATAACTGAATGTAAATAAGTTACCCAATACTTGTACCCCACGTACAGTCAACCGAGCTATCTATACATATAATAAAATCGTAGAAAAGTGCTGTCTGTACATTGAAAATAAAAATAAAAAAAATAGCAGGGATTATTGTTATGTCGATGTCGAACCCAAAAATGTAATTAACTTTTTTTTGTCTGTTTGTCTGTTTGTCTGTTTGTCTGTTCGTCTGTGCGCGCTAATCTCAGAAACGGCTGATCCGAGTTGGATGCGGTTTTCACGAATATATTGTGGGATGCTTAAATTTACATTTAGTGTTTGTTTCATGTCAATCGGTTCATAAATAAAAAAGTTATGTCAAATTAAAGAATCACGTCGAACATTCTATGCTTATACCATTAATCTCCGCAACTATTTGACGGATTTGGTTGAAATTTGGTACAGATATAGTTTAGAACCTTAGAAAGGACATAGATATATTTTTATTTCAAAAATCAAAAAATAAAAATAAGAAATAAATTATTTATAAATAATTCTATGTCGATCGTTACACGACTTCGGTTCATGTTATTGTTTTAATTTATCGAAAAAAAGTAAATAAATAGTAAAAAGGTATGAAAAAAATAATATCAATATAATAAAACATTTAGTACAAAGAAAATGCTCTAACGGAGTATAGATAATTCTATGTCGATCGTTACACGACTTCGGTTCATGTTATTGTTTTAATTCATCGAAAAAAAGTAAATAAATAGTAAAAAGGTATGAAAAAAATAATATCAATATAATTAAACTTTTAGTACAAAGAAAATGCCCGAACGGAGTATAAATAAATAATCCAAGTTGTCTTTATCCTCGATAGATGGCGTTGGGATCGAAATAGATCGCGCTATGGTTTCGTTACATTCATTTGGTTGGGTATCGGCCGAGCGCTTCGGTACTATCGTAGAAAAAGTGTATTATCAGTCGTATGATTATTTGTCTGTAGTGGTCCTGCTGTTTCGTATATTCTAAATTGGTTTCGTTGTATTTGTCAATTAATAAGTTTATTTGTTGGGTTTTCCTGGTTTTTTGGTTAAACTATTTAACGTAGGTTTAGTTTGATATCGATTATTAGTAGTTACTGTAGTTAGTTTTTTTAATAAAATTGTAAGTCTAATTTATAAATTAATTAGATTAGATTTAAGTCGTTTCTTTTAAATTATTTAGTTTAAGCTTGGTTATTATAGCATAGAGGATAGGTTGTAATATAGTTTCTTTTTTAATTGTTATAAATTCGTAATTCGTAGCTTTCTTTAGTTTTAAGTTAGTTTAAGTCCGTTTTTAAACTATTTTTTCAATGCCCTAAGTGAGTATACATCTATTAAATTCAAACGCAGAGCTCATTATGTTGATTTTTGAAGAGTTCCCTGGAATATCTTCCACATCTCATTTTTGAAGAGATCCCGCGAGATCGGGAACTATGTGGTTAAAACCAAAAATTTGCCGGAAGTCACTATTCCACGCGAACGAAGTCGCGGGCAAAAGCTAGTTTGGTATAAAGGTGAGAAAATAGAGATTGAGACAGCACACAGACGCGTACATATCGCTTTTCTATTTTCTAATTTGTGTACTTCAGACATTTTCTGGTTTGACGTTTCTAATTACCGTAACAATGTGGTATCGGAACGCGGATCTATGCGAGACATGAATTTTCTTTTATGATGTATCTTATAAAGGCAGACATGTGGTTAAAGAAAGGTTAGAAATTTAATGACTCTCCCACACTTATCACTAATAATTTTATTGAAAAAGTCAGGTTGTCATGGTAATTAGGTAAGAAACGTCAAACCAGAAAATGATCGACTGGTTAAAGAAACCAAATCTATTTTAACCATTGGAATACTTAGTTTTGAATCGATGTTCTATACTGAACTTCTTGCCTACATACTAAATAATTCGGCTGAGTGTACATTGGAGGTATAGTTTACAGTAAATTAAATGTGGTATACAATAAGTTTTATGTTCATTCTAGTCATTGAAATGTGAAATAAATGTTTGAAGGATCTTTTTGGTGTGTTTTATTTTGTAATTAAGTTTTGTACAACCTCTTATTTAACTTACTATGTATGGATGTGTGTGTGTGTGTGTGTGTGTGTGTGTGAGAGAGAGAGAGAGAGAGAGAAAGAGAGAGGGTAAAGTAGAATCTTGCAACTGAATTTCACGCAGAAATCTTCATTACTCAGTAGTAGCACGGAGTCTGGAACTGTGCCCTGTATATACCAATAGTCTCACCCCCTATTACATGGGACTTATAACACAAATGGTGGAAAGTGGGTGTACATTGTATAGCGCCATTACAAACCGTAATGTACACCTCTGCCTGTGGCGTGATGTAGCAATAAGTAAATATTCTTTTCATAAACATAAACAGACTAAACTTGACCTTCAGTCTACTAAATAAAATGTTTTCTGTCCACATCTGCCCTGTTATCGTCTTACACAATTACATAACAATATTACTAAATTCCCCAGGCATTTTGCTGAGATTAGAAAAATAATAAGAACTAAGACTTAGGTTTTATGAAAACAAGTCACGTTTTTACTTTTTAAATTAACATTTTTAACAGTCCCACTCTGTTCTAGTGACTGAATAGAAGTTTGTAGAAATGGATGGATGAGTTGCCTTTTTATACAACAAGTACATACCTAATACATTTTTTATTATGTCAAACGGTTTAAATAGTCTTATATTGTAATATGTTCATGAAGATAATAATGAGTGTATCAAATACTAGATCGATCAGATCTATTAAGCTCATTCACACAACTGCGAAATACAATGAAAGCGACTTGTTTGCAACGTAACGTTACATAGCATGATCAACATATCAACTGTATTTTTAATGGTATAAACTGGTAAACGAACAGACGGATCACCTGATGCAATAACCGCCATCCATTGACACCCGAAACACCAAAGGCGCCAGAAGTGCACTGGTTAAAGTGCAGTACCGACGGTACACGCAGATGGGGCCCACAGTAGGTGTGATGCTGAACTGGAGCTTGGGACAACCTAGCAGGTAAACAGGAGTTCCGGCTCGAAAAGCAGAAGTAGGAACGGGGTGGTTTTTAGTCAGTAAGAGTCTGACTCACTCTCGCATTGCCCAAAGCGAGTGAAGTCATTGAATGATTCTCCTTATAAAAATAAAAGTATCGAAAGCAATACCTACAGTTTACAGTTAGTTATAATTTTCAAAAAACTTACAGTTTAACGTAATGTACTAAAAAATATAAGAAACTTCATCTTTAAAACTTCAGTAACGAAGCATACATACTCATACAATAACTTACCACGTTCTCCCTCAAAAATGAGACAAAAAACCTAACTGATGAAAACTTTATATTTATAGGTACAGATAGTTTTGGCAGGAGTTCTAGGGAAACCACTAGATGTAATGTTAAAATGAATTATTAGTTAACCAAGTTAGATACAGTAACATTTAGGTTACTTGTTTTTCTATAGGAAACTTTAGACACGGTCGTGTCGTATTTCAAGTCCGTTGTGGTCAACACAGATGTAGATGTTTGCTGGATATCGCATTTTGTTGCGAGCAAAATATTAGGGAATAAATAAACATGCAAGTTTTAGAGCAGGTGGATCACCTGATGGTAAGCAATCGCCGCCGCCAATGGACACTTGAAACACCAGACGCGTTACAAGGGCGTTGCCGGCCTTTTGGGGGTTAGGAACTCAAGGGTTGTTGCGGAATCGGGAATTGGGAACAATAGGAAGGGGTATGTTTGTAAACGCACCTACGAAATAGGAGAAAATCCTAGAGTGGGGCAACGTCTTTTTTAAAAAAAGAAACTTTACATAAGATACTTAAGCCGTGTGGTGCAGGCGGAGAAGAAAACTACTACTTCTTGTGGGTATTGTAAGAAGAGTAGACTAAAGAACACGGCATTTGATAGAGACCGGGCTGCAACGTTATCTGTGACAAACTAGAACCTTTTACACTGCGGTCGCAATAACAAGGTGTGCTTTGATATACCTGAACCTTTTAAACTATGATATCTATCACGCCTAGGGTTGCCAGATGACCGGGATTTCCGGATTGTCCCAGAATGTTGTGTGCTGCCCCGTGCCCAGTAATTTTACTTTGCTGTCCCAAAATTAAAAAATACTAGTTTTTTTTTTCACAAAAATACAGTACTATGGCTACAAAAGTCAAACCAAACTTGTAACATACTCGAAAGTGACGCTGCGTAAGTTGAGGGATGGGAAGAGTGAGTTCCAGGTACCTACTTAATTCCTAATTTTACAGTTTAGCCTCGGATGGGACACCAAAACTCAGGATTCCATGCGTGGTCCTAGAAATATCCAGGAAATGATCAGTCAGACTCCTGACTGTGCGGTCATTTTCATCAGAAATTGTTAATATGACTTTTTAGCCGCCGACACTTTGCACAGCAACTGATCACCCAAACACTGCGCCATCCATGCAGTCTTATACACGGTGTAACAAAAAGAGGGTATACATATCAAGTGCACGGTTTCTAGATAACATAACAAACGATACGGGAAGTATTTTTTTAAACTCATGTTTTCATGGAACGAAGTTTTCCAATATTTTTTTTTTATTTTTCATGCGAATCAAATTTACGTAGATAGGTACTAGGCCATTAGATTTACAGAAGAAATGTTTCGAAATTAGCTAGTGACCCCTGTAGTGTTGTGACACGTTTGTACCTATGATTTAAAATCAAGAACCATGCGACACCAAGTATTTGGTACCAATTTTTCTTAAACGTATTTTAAACTGAAACTTTGTGTGGAGATACTATTCAACCTATATTCATCAGCGCTTCTTGATGTATATGGTCATTTTGTTACACGCTGTATGCACATATAGGAGGCTCATAGCACAAACTCCCATTATCTATAAATGGTATTTATAGTAACACCTTACCGAACAAACTTCGATGACTTACAAAATAGTTTGGCAAACTTCTAGCCCCACTATATCTTTGTTCGACCCTTGAAACTAAGTAAATAAATAAATTAAGGTTTGTTGGAATTTACGTTTATAGTTGAAATCCCCAAAGACGGTACCGTTTCCCAATTCCGACTGTAATTCTCTACTCGTTAGTTTCGTGTTAAATTTGATAATTTTATTTGAATTTTAACATTTTCAACACGTGTAAATCTGTTGGATGGAAAATATATATATATATATATATATATATATATGATACATACATACAATCACGCTTCTTATTTTCTTGTATCATGGTCAAAGGGCCCTTAGAATGATAGTGACTTAACTCGACTGTAACATTCGATTTTATCATAAACTGACGATATAAAATATACTCTTCAACCAAAGAACAAATCCATAAATCTAGTAAAAATCAATCGTATGACATGGAATACGGAAGAGATACTAAAATGTATTCATTACGATAATTTTCTGAGACTTTATAGCTCATTTCCCAGAACTTGTTTTTGTTTTTGGATTCGGTCACTTTCATTCTAATGATGCGACATATAAAGAATCACAACAATACTTATAAAAATTGCATGTTACATTGAAAATATGCATCTCTGTTTAACCTTCCGAAGACCAAACTGATATTAAACTAATATTTAAACGTCACATACTACATTACAATATAACACTAACCCACATAAAACACAATCAATCCACACACACATACACACACAAACAAACAACATTCCCTGTAATCACATACAATTTTTAAACCCGGTTACATTAAGAGCCCTCTCACACGGATTCACCGTTCCGACTGTTTGCCCAGCGCTCGTGGCAACGCTATTTGAATTGCAGTTTGAAACTGAACGTCTAGCAAGCTGTCGAGTGTTGGGGAAATAGGCGAGCGGTTGATTGCGCTAGTTGTGTTCCTATTCCTAGCAAATGGAATTGGAGATTGTAGGTTTTTGGGCGAAAGTATGATTTTTGAAGTGCTCAATACGGAGTTAGAATGCTACTACGATGTGGTTGTCCTAAAAATCCTCCATTCTGTTTGGTACTACGTAGTTACCCACAGCCATCTTGTAACTTTTGATAATCGAAGTGCAATCCCCAAACTGTTAACCAAAAGTGGGGATTATAGCACACTTTATTTCATTAAGAGGGACAGAGGTGTCCGTTCAGCTATTCTTCTAGCTAATGTGAGTGAATGTAGTAAGAGGTGAATCTATTGTTATACATCGAGACTACTCTAGGCCCTATTTGAATTGCAGTTTGAAACTGAACGTCTAACGTCTAGCAAGCTGTCGAGTGTTGGGGAAATAGGCGAGCGGTTGATTGCGCTAGTTGTGTTCCTATTCCTAGCAAATGGAATTGGAGATTGTAGGTTTTTGGGCCAAAGTATGATTTTTAAAGTGCTCAATACGGAGTTGGAATGCTATTCCGATGTGGTAATCCTAAAAATGCTCCACTCTGTTTGGTACTACGTTAGTTACCCACAGCCATCTTGTAAGTTTTGACAATCCAAGTGCAATCTCCAAACTGTTAACCAAAAGTGGGGATTATAGCACACTTTATTTCATTAAGAAGGACAAAGGTGTCCGTTCAGCTATTCTTCAAGCTAATGAGAGTGAATGTAGTAAGAGGTGAATCTATTGTTTTACACTGAGACTACTCTAGGCCCTATTTGAATTGCAGTTTGAAACTGAACGTCTAGCGTCTAGCAAGCTGTCGAGTGTTGGGGAAATAGGCGAGCGGTTGATTGCGCTAGTTGTGTTCCTATTCCTAGCAAATGGAATTGGAGATTGTAGATTTTTGGGGCGAAGTATGATTTTTGAAGTGCTCAATACGGAGTTAGAATGCTACTACGATGTGGTTGTCCCAAAAATGCTCCACTCTGTTTTGGTACTCGTACTACGTAGTTACGAAGAGATCGGCAGCAGCTATTTTGTAAGTTTAGATAATCCGAGTGCAATCTCCAAACTGTTAACCAAAAGTGGGGATTATAGCACACTTTATTTCATTAAGAGGGACAGAGGTGTCCGTTCAGCTATTCTTCTAGCTAATGAGAGTGAATGTAGTAAGAGGTGAATCTATTGTTTTACACCGAGGCTACTGTAGGCCCTATTTGAATTGCAGTTTGAAACTGAACGTCTAGCGTCTAGCAAGCTGTCGAGTGTTGGGGAAATAGGCGAGCGGTTGATTGCGCTAGTTGTGTTCCTATTCCTAGCAAATGGAATTGGAGATTGTAGGTTTTTGGGCCAAAGTATGATTTTTAAAGGGCTCTATACGGAGTTAGGGTGGTTTCCCACCAGAAATGGGGAATGTTAAGCTGTTGTGGATGCCTTTGGCTTCCAGCAATCATAGGCCTTGGTACACATAGCTTAACACAAGTGGAAACAGACTCAGCTCAGCTATGTTTCTTATATGGAAAGATGCGTCCTATGGATCCGTGCTATCCATAGCACGATTGACGGATGACAACAAAATAGTTTAGTATCAATGGAAACGGTCACATAGTTTCACAGCTAAGCTATTACATCTTCGTTCCATATCTACATAGCACATCTCTGTAACTTGTTTTACACCAAGACTATTCTAGGCGGTCAATAATAACACACAATAGGTACAATTCCTAACCAACTATAAACAATACATTTGCATCTACACTTTTTGATCATCATACACGCTTATGACCAACCACATCCATTACCGCATAAAGTTCATACAACATAAACCAACATTCTTACTAAAGAAACAACTCAAGAACAAAATCAAATATAGCCCTCAAACAATAAACTCTACAGAGAACCTTCCCCACTATAATATAGATCTCATTCATCATAAATACTTCCAAAGAATTGACGCGATCCAACGGAATATCTCAAGTTTTCCAATCTTCAAGTTTTAGCCGCGGACCAAATAGCTATGAATAGAACACCCTAATAAATCTTCGAAAAGGATTCTGTCAGGTAATTCTGTTACCAATTTCCGTCTATAAAATTGATACTCATATAATTTATTGTGTTTGAGACCCTGGTGTACATTCGCTATCGTAGAGAAGCTGATATTAAAACTTTGGTCAACTGTGATGACATAGATATTTGGTCTAAGTTTTAGAAGTTACTCTGAATGTATATTATATAGCTTCATCAAATCAAATCAAATCTTAACCATCATCAAATCTTAAATAAATAATCTTAAGTAAAAACCGCATGAAAATGTGTTTCGTAGTTTTTGAATTTATCGCAAATAGATAAATGGCAAAATAAGTAGTTTACAAGTTCTTTTCTTTTATTATAAAAACCAGGATTATTACCATGTACCAGGCAGATATTCCGACTTTATGGCTTACAATTTCCAGAAAAAGTCCCAGTATTACATTTGTCTATCGGACAGTTGAACTTGTCACATAACACTCGACCAACAAGCCAGTGAATCTAGGGAAATACCTTTCCATATTCATGATAGATTTTGTGGCACTAATCAAAATGTATGAGACTTCTCAAATATCACGTTACGAAGTGTGACCTAATTCAAATACCAATGGTTATAGAATAGACACGAGGGGACTACGAGGCGATTGTCACTTATTTAATACCCAGAATTTGTATCCGATTAGAGGTAGAAGAAAACAGTATTTTTTAAGACTAGAATAGAAGTACTTTTCCACCAGAGATGTGGTTTGCTACGTAGCTGTGGATGCGTTTGGCTTTCACCAATTATATCCATTGGTACACATAGCTTAGCACTTGTGGAAATGGACTCAACTATTTTTATATGGAAAGATGCGTGCGTGCTATGGATGCATGCTGTGGATGACTTACCTACTATCGATACATCACATACTCGAGCTGCGATCTTCCTTGCACAGCATCTTTCTCGCACAGATACTTTTCGGCGGCCCATCTTTATAGCACATCTTAAATCCAACAAAAATAGTTTGTAAAACTCATCTATATATCCTTCCAAATATAAAAGGCAACATAAAACAATAAATAATCCTCATTCCATCCAACAAAGATAATACATAATATCACAACACAGGACAATCACAGTAAACCCACTTGACTCTACTCAAACTCATCTCAAAACATTATCAACATCAGAATCCCTAATAAAAGAAGAACAAGCGAAACTAATAGTCATCGTCGAGTTATAATAAAACCTCTTTGGTTGTACCAGCCCACGTTATCTCATTCAAGACTAGCCCGATCTCGAGTAATATTAATTTATCCGACGAAAGTAGCTCTTTATCGGTCAATGAAATGACTTAGCGCTGATTACAGTGCGTGGCAGCGCCTCTTCACCCCTTACACTGCGAATCTGAAACATTATTAATTACACGAAAAAAATCTTGCTACTACACCATTTCGACATCCATTGCGCGTTTTGTCAAAGCGCCTTTGAAGTATTTTAGTATGAACGCAGCAATGGATAGCGTTTGCTGTTTTTGTGTCGTAAGGTCGGGAGTTTCGTGGTACATATGTAAGAGGATTAACTTAATAGCTTCTACAGGTTCTTTCTATTGAATGGTGAAACAAATCGGCGTTCCTTTCCCCAACATTAAGGGTATTTCTTTGGTGCGTTTAGTTTTTATTGAGAGACAGAATCAATTAAGGAACATCCTCGTTTAGTTACTTGGTATATCGGTCGGTGATTAAGTTGTAATCAATTACGTCAGCTTTGGGATTAAGATTGGCTTTTTTTGTTGGGTATTTGCTTTGGAAATTGGATAGTTGTGGTATGTTTCTTTGGCTAATTAGGATTGGGTGTAAGTTGTGATAAGTTGCTTTGGTAAATCATCATCATAATTATCATCATCATCAGCCTATTCTCGTCCACTGCTGGACATAGGCCTCTTCAATGACACGCCACTCGATCTTCATCTCTACGCATCCAACTACTACCAGCCACCTTGCGGACATAGTTACTCGTTGGTAATGAGATATATCGCTTGGTAAATAGTAAAGCTGAAAGGACGAATATTAACTTAAACTGAAATATATGCATCTGTACATATTTCAAGGATGAAATAGGCTCACGAAATCATCAACAATTCTATTCAACAGATTTCTATACATTAATTTGAAGTATTACGTGACGTCACTCCTAGGTACATTTTCTACGTAGAACTGATATATTCGCTCCTACTCCTAAATTTTGATTCGTTTTATATGACAAAATCAAAAAAATACGTTTCTAATATTATTTCATTACCAAACTGCCGAACAAAACAGATTTTTAGTTTTCATACCCCGTCATCGTCCCTATTATACTAGCCTCATTTACATATTAAATTACTTTTCAAATTGACACAAAAATCTGGTCCTTACGACCACCAAACTTAGGACCGTTACGCCCAAAAGGACCAACGCCAAAACAGTCATTAAAACGTCCAATTCAGTTCCTAAAACGAATGAAAACGTATAAAAAATCCATTCGATGAATAAATGCTATCTTTCAATTTATTGTCCGCAGTAGCTTGGAGTAATGAAACTGAATAATGCATGTCAGTGAATATTGCGAGGTGATACAGGGCTGCTAGAGCCGAGTTAGAAAATACATTGGAATTTTCGGAGCAAAATTTTGTGGGTCGCTGTGGATGTTTTGGATGCTGTGTCCGTAGTTATCATTTCATAACCGAATCGAATGCATAAACTGTTGGTTGGTTTTCCTCTATAAAATAATAAAAAATATATATATATTTCTTCAACTTATGTAGATTATGTGACATCAGTTATTATAACTTCCGTGAGACATACTAAATTGTTTATCATGTTATTGACTAACTCACGTAACTGTTTGACGAGGAACTCTACTAGTTTCAAGCCTAGAGGCTCATGTTCGTGAACAGCATTCTGTGACAATCGTCACGTAATGGCTAGCGTCCACAGACCCGTATCGTACGCATTCCGTAGGGCGTCATCAGTACGCATCGCATGTACACATTGCTGATGATGCGGTCCGTGTGATGCGGATCAGTATACGCAGTTGTATGAGTTTCTATTGAAGACAAACTGAAATCCGTAGCGTGCGCTGCGTATGATGCGGGACTGTGAAGGCGTACTTTAAATCCTGCGCAAATCGCCGAGTAAGCCGATAATATAACATTCTAACATTTGTGTATTTTACTAAACTAATACAGCGATGGACCCGTTCTTAAGACAACTTAATACTTTTCCAAAATTATCATAAGTAAAATCGCTTCAGTTTAAATGTTGACACGTGACAAACAAGTAAAAGCACTTTATTTTCAGTTCCATAATGTAATTCATGCGAAAATTACATAAATATCTTTTAGTAGAGAAATACTTTAAAATCTGCGTATATTTAGAAACCTTTTCACCAGTATATACATAAATAAATAAAAAAGAAACATCGCCAACCCTAGATCAAGGATAATTAGAACCAAACAACTATTTGAACTATGAATACGAACACAGGCGTTCTATCCTAATACAGCAGCACTACAGATGTGAACATACGTTGTTATTGATCACCTCATTTCCAGGTGCCTGGGCCACAGGGATTTTCATTTAGGTATACGATTAGTATAGGGACTGTTTCATTAATTAATCTAGTGACATGTTTACAAGAAGCCCTTATAATCTTAATGTACGCCGAGCAAGGGTGGTGCGCCGCCCGACCAGAACCAGACCCGTGCGTACGGCGCGTCGCGTTCCGCGCACTCGCCTTAAATAGCCAGATCACCACAGAAGGAGCTCAGTAGGGCTGATGCCTGATCCGGAGCTACGGACAACGTAACAGTTTACCGAGGCTTCGGCTCGAAGCAAGAGAAGGAACGAGGTGGTTCTTAGTCAGTAAGAGACTGATACTCTTTCTCGCCTCATCCAAGGCGGGGGAAGATATTAGATGATTTTCATCCCTCAAAAAAGGCATATAGTTATCTGCAATTTTGAATAATATTAATTGATATACTTATGATCACACTCTTCTGGCGGGTATCGTGATCCGACTAAAGGTAAGCGTCCACAGGCCCGCATCGTACGCATTCCGTATGACGTCTTCAGCACGCATCGCAAGTCGGCATCGTACTCATTCCGTATGACGTCTTCAGCACGCATCGCATGTAGGCATTGCCGATGATGCGGTCCGTACGATGCGAATCAGTGGACGCAGTTGTATGAGTTTCAATACAAGACAAACTAAAATCGGTTGCGTGCGATGCGTTTAAATTAAGGGACCCTAAGGGACTGCACATTATTTTGACAGAGACTGCGGATAGTACGATATCTATTAACCTTCTAAAATGGCATATAGTTCAAATAACATTTAAATTCGCCAGTAACATCCCTATTGAGTACAGCAAACTGATCACACAGCGATTAGATTTTCATGAAGCTTTGACTGCGTAGATGCGCTGCGATCGATCGATGGCATCGGGCAAAGATAGAATCCTTTCACACCAGCTTTCAAGTGAGAGAACCGTTGCTTGTAACTAGTAGAGATTTTGGACTTATGTAAAAGCAATTTAGGTCATGGAATAGATACAAATATAAACACACTTTTTTAAGGGGAGAAAATAATCCAATGGCTTCTCCCGCCTTGGGCGAGGCGAGAAGGATTGTCAGACTCTTATTGACTAAAAACTACCCCGTTCATTTTTCTGGTTCTAAGGTAACCCACCAGTTACTGTTATCAGTTAAACCGACTTAGCTGTTCTTGAGTTATAATTGACTGTGCGGGTTCGATTCCCGCATGGAGCAACTCTTTGTCTGATTGACAAATTGTTGCATAAATACTATACGCAGGAGTAAGAACGGAAAGCGAACTCACTACATGGGTTATTACTACATGGCAGCCAGTTATCGAGCCACCAAGCCTACCGTGCAGTCGAATAAATCTACGCCCAAAAAACTTACGAAAAAAAAAACACATTAAAAAAATTGTTTCAAAGAAAAATAAAATATTAAAAACATAGCCTTTTTACTTTAGCTCACCATCATAATACTCAAATCATTCTGGAGCTCGTAAAATACATAATATTTTTTTAAAGGACTTAAAAAATTCCATGTAAACGTTTCTTAAGATGATGGAATTAGTAAAAAGAAAAACTTGACTATTAATTTACTTCTTGGAGAAACTAGAAGAAGCTCTTTGAGATGGACGGACTATGAAAGATGTATAATTAAAGAGGGAACAAAAATTCTTGTGTTAATTTAAACATGAGCTGCTTTAGATTAAACGAACGATGTAATCTAATACTAAGATAGTTCTTGCTTTTATATTGTAAGTAATAAAACATGGATAGATTAAAAACATTAATAGCTAAACGAGGAAACAAGAGCTAAAGTTATTAACACAGACTATCAATGTTTGTTTTAAGTGTGGGAGAGCCATGCTTCGGAACATAATAATTATTTTAGTATATCTCACGAAAGTTATAATATATTTTTTATGGTAAGTAAACGAGCAGATGGGTCACCTGATGGTAAGCAATGTTATGGATGGTATTTAAGTTTAAGGAATTTAAGGGTTGTTGGGGAATCGAGTATTGGGAAGAGGGGTAATTGGGCGTCCAGTAACCTCAATCACACAACGAAACACAACACAAGCGTTGTTTCACGTCGGTTTTCTGTGAGGCCGTGGTATCATACTTCATTTAACTTAATTGATTTCATTGTTATTATTATCAGTGTGTTATGTTATATTAATCTATTTTTACATCTATGACATACGTAAAAAAAAAAACATCAAAATAATATTATCATTCTATTATATTTTAATAAACTACACAATAATACAAATTACATTATTTGCATAATGAATGTAATTGTAATTCACTAAAAGAATATTAAATGAATGCTGTATGCTCTATAAATGTGAACTATCAATTATTCACATACTAGCTTTTGATATTTTAATAAAAACTATAATATGCATTTCATAAAGCCGCTTTTTCAACGAGTAAAATTTTATTTAATTTTATGTGTTGTAGTAGGGTTTTATATATATATTTTTAAGTTATAAGCCGGTAAACGATCAGACGGATCACCTAATGGTAAGCCATCGCCGCCGCCAATTAGATACCTGAAACACCAGAGGCGTTACAAGTACGTTGCTGACCTTTTGGGGGTTAGGCATTTAAAGGTTGTTGGGGAATCAGGGATTGAAAAGGCGGCAATTTCGGCCTCCGGTAACCTCATTCATACAACAACGCGTTGTTTCACGTCGGTTTTCTGTGAGGCCGTGGTATCACTCCGGTCGAGCCGGCCCAGCAGTGTTAAAAAATGGCTCTCTTACACTTAACATACATATACAGTATAGAAATCACTTATATATAACTTAAAAAAAAACTACAAGTAGTACTCGTCCACAGAAGCATAATACAACTAAATATTTCAACGAAAATCGAAAATTATAAAATTGCAATTTTCAAACAAAATAAATCAAGTATTAAATTCTGTGTGAACAGCTCCATGTACCTTGACCACAGAAGAGCTGTAATGTTGTAGGTTGTCTAGGAATATTACAGACATGCCACGCGGTAAGCTTGGCTCTCTAATTATGTGCAGCCATACTACTATATGAGCAAATATCGTGAGAAATAACGATTTCCATATAGTTATATAATATACAAACCGATTTTCTACCGTGAGGGCAAGACATTACGGTTATTAAGTACCCGAAAGGGTCGCTATTAAGATATATCATCATATACATAGTCATATTATTAGTTATACAATGTATAATCGAGAAGGAAAATAAGGAAATATTTAAGGACTATCGATTACCGCAGCTTCGCTCTTGTGGTAAAAAGTAATACCACTATTCAAGCAAAATAAATATAATTTATCATTTATCAAGCTCCTATGTACTATGTCTCGATCCCAAAGCGGGAGAAGACATTGGATAATTCTCCTCTCTAAAAAAAAGGAGTAGAAAAACAAATCATAGCATAAATTGCCTCCGTAGTAAGTCATAACAACAGACAAAACAATATTAGTTTGTACTTTGCGAGATGTATTCAATTATTTTCGACACCAGCAATTTATACTACGCTAACTCGAAATTTGTCTAAAAACATTTTTTTTATGCCAAGTTGCTTAAAATGTGTGTGTACATACGTCATAAAAAAATTGAAAGGAATTATGCAAAAATAAGAAAGTTACAAATCTTATAAAACGCTAAGTAAAGGTACTTTTTGAAATCACCCGATTTATATTACGCCAACTATTATTAGCGGAGTGTGCGCGGGGATCACTTTGGTCAAAGTTCGTGCAACACTGCACTAACTCATAGTTAGCGTAGTTTAGTGCGTTAGTGTATACTTGTTCGTTTGTAAAATTGACTTAGCGACTTTTACATAGTAAATACTTATGTGTTAACGTATTAATTAGTTTATTAATGGTATGTTGACTATGTTTTTGTAAGTAAGTACATGTTCTTTATAAAAATATTGAAATATGCAATCAGATGATTATCATGCACTACGACCTTCGTACTACACTACGCTAACATAAGTTAGACGGTATAAGGGTAAATTTTTTTGATGAATTACGTTTATATCCGGCTAGCTTGCTTAAATCAAAGAATATAATAATTAAGAAAATATAAATATGAGATATTACAATGAATAAATTCCCAATATTAAGCAGATACCAAATTTCAAAAAAGTATCTTAATTAATGTAAAAGTTATCACGTTTTTCCCTTTAAACGCCTCTACTGTAAAGTACGCTTTTTGGACTTAGCGTAGTATAAATTGCTGGTGTCGATTTGATAAAACAAAAATAAGCTACTATGTTCAGATAAAAAAATAGCTCCGTAGCAAGTCATAACAACAGACAAAATAATATTAGTTTGTCGTTTGTAGAATGTATTCTATTATTTTCAAACATAAGTCAAAAGCATGTCTTTCGAAATTTCACGTTACAATTCTTATTAAAAGATTTGTCTAAATACATTTAATTTAATTCGACTCGGATATCAAAGCTATGTATAAAATATAATTAAGTATATATCCAGGTTTGGGATTTACAAACCTTTACAACTCAATTAATGTAAACTGAATTTCACAAGGAACGAGTAATCTGATTAATTAGAGGACTGATTCGAACGAAGGCGTTAAAAATAACACCTCCTATAGATAACTGGATCGCTCGTTGATTAATCGTAAACACGAGCCAAATAAAGAGGCTAGTTTTTTTTTAGGGGGAAAAATCAGCCAATGACTTAAAAACGCCAGGTTTTTTTTAATATATAGAGAACCCCCCTGCAATTCCTATAACGATGATAAATTCTTAGATAAAACAGAAATCCTAGCTAGGAAAAAATCATCCAATAACTTCTCCTACTTTGGGCGAGGTAAGAAGGAGTGTCAGACTCTTACTGACTAAATACCACCCCGTTCCTACTCCTGCTATTCGAGCCGGAGTCCCGGTAAACCCGCTAGGTAGTCCGCAAATCCGGATAAGAGGCTAGGAGCGTAATTGCTTGGTCAAATATTTTTTACTGAGGTTTTAGGTTTATGGTCACTTGTTAAAGTGTCTTCGACAATAGAGATATTATGATAAATCCGTGTCTATTTCCCGTTGATACCAAAATTTTCTATTATAAAAAAAACTTTGTAATTGGTCCACCTGATAACCAATTTTATATATTTTACCCCGGTCATGAACGTGGAGCCATTTGCAGAAGCCAGTAAATAAATAATGCCTAGCTTAAAAATTTACTAAAAAATAACACATTGAAGAACAAAATATTAAAACATAGCCTTTTTACTTTAGCTTGCTATCATAATACCGTACCTACTCTAATCATTATGGAGCTCGCTCATTTTTTAAAATATGTATTATACGTATACAAAATAGTGGGAAAACTTAGTTTACTATGCCTTACCATAATACTAAAAGGATCCCACCACATAACCAACGTCCAAACTTTATTTATAAATTAACTAACTAAAGAGCTACCTACTAAAATAACTCGATCGAAATACTCTAATGAATTTAAATTTAAACTCGCCAAACGATATCAAAGAGAAAATACCCCTGTAAGCTGAGTTTCCAAGTTTTTACCAATGTTACTGTAAAATTAACCTTCCAATTTAATGGATAGGGTTGAAATTCTATTGAAAGGCTTCGTAAAAAAATATGAAAGAAAGAATTCAATGAAGAGAACAGGAATTTGATCATAATGTCGATGTTACAAGAAGTGTATAATTAAAAGCTAGTTGCCTTGATGGTTTAAGGATTGGAAGTGCGACTGCGAAGCGAGGGGTCGGGCAGAATGGGATCTTTGGTTATAGACATTTTCTATGGTGGTGGTGACACAGTACCCTTAGTACAAGTGTGCTTTACGTTTAAAGAAATCGAAACGAGAGCGCGTTCGTCGCTCTGATTGGCCGGCTAGAATAATGCAACCAATCAGAGCGCTGAACGCGCTATCGTTTTGATTACACTAAACGTAAAGCAAACTTATACTAACCCTTCAGAACATTATGAGGAATAATGTTTTTCTGCTCACCAGATGGTACTGATGTAACCTAAAGATTTGTTTATCTAATCACTGTAGCTGTTAATAAATGTAATGTCTAAAGACTGCATTTTCGCAAATAGTTCCTGGGTGTCTTCAAGGCCCGAGGGAATAGATTGCTTATATTATGAGTAGACGTGCTCCATCGTAGGCCGCATCATCACTTACCAGGCGAGATAGCGGCCAAAGGTTGACCCATCAAATGTAAAAATAAAGTTTAGTTTATCATTATCTACTAGGTACTTTCACGCTGTTTCACCCACTCTGCTTAACTCCTACTAGACATAGCGCATTTGCTTAGCAATAGCTTTTCTCAATAAATACACTAACCAAAACAAAACAAAAATCAAATCGAACCAGTATTTCCAAAGGCATTCAAACAAACAAACAACCAAAAATCCTCTTCAACTTTACATATTATAAGTATAGATACAAATGTAAGTATATCTAATAGAAAAGTCAGTCAGTATGTTCGTAAAACTTTACCACTAGTTCACCAGTGTGGGTAATTATAAATGCAACAGATGATCTAGTTTTGACACTAATTAACAGCAACTAGAAACTTCCATTAATGTCTAAGTATTTGATACGTCATCGTTTATTATTAATAGGGATGGTGACGGGGTATGACAAATAAAAGTCTATTCAGTCCGTCAGTTAGGTAATGAAAAAATATTAGACACGTATTTTTTTTATTTTGTCTTTGTCATATAAAATAACAATACTTAGATGAAACACATTAAAGTTTAGAAGTGGGAGCAAATACGTCATTTCTACGTATAAAATGTACCTAGAAATGATGTCACGCAATATTTCAAATATATATATCTTCGAAAGTATTTGTTTCCGTAAGAAAATAAGAAGGTACACACTGGTGGAAACGGACTCAGCTAAGCTATGTTTTTAAATGGAAAAATGCGTGCTACAGATGTATGCAATCGACAACCCCTAACTTCTAATTCCCTACTTTCGATACAGCATCTACCTCGCACAGCGACATATCTTGGTAGCCCAGCTACATAGCTTAGTATCAGTAGAAACAGTCACATAGTTACAGCTTTCGTAGCATTAATTACTATGTTATCGGTTTGTCGCTTGTACACATGACGCGGCTATTGTCGCGGAATGCTGCTCATGAATATGAGCCTCTAGCATGGCTTGAAAACTAGTCGAGTTCCTTGTCAAATAGTTACGCGAGTAAGCTGGTAACATAATAATTAATTTAGTATGTCTCACGAAAGTTATAATAAAATTCGTAGCATAGCTACATAGCATGTCTTTAGTGGAAAAGCACTCTTTATTGTCAATTTAGACTAAGCAAACATTATCTTATCTTGTACCTAAATACAAAAACAAAATAAAATAGACTCTAACGATTTGCAAAAACAAAACGAGCTTCAGATACTTAGTCAAGAACTTTCCGTCGTTACAAAGGTAATTTTGAAACAATTAAGAACGTGTTTTTTTTTATAAAAAAGACAGTAAATTTACTCTCAGGGGCGTACCGTAAGCAAAGCACTTTAGAAACATTCTCGTTGCTTACGGTTTATTTAATTATGTTTTTTTTTCTTGGATATACAAGGTGTTATTTCTTGGAGGGGGTTATTACTATCATAGTAAAATAGACAGGTAAGTATATGCGTGATATTTTTAATTGTTAGAAAAATAAAAAAAATATCTTTGCTCATTACTTACGACTACAGCCAATCCAATAAATAGCAGTGTATCGTAATTAGGAACAATAGCCATTCTCCACATGTACATAATTTTCTTTCAATTGACTGCACGGTTGGTGCAGTGGCTGGGCATCCGGCTGCCGTGCAACGTGTAGCGGGTTCGATTCCCGCACGGAGCAACTCTTTGTGCGATCTATAAATTGTTGTTTCGGGTCTGGGTGTCAGGTGTATGTGAACTTGTATGTTTGTATACGCACCCACGACACAGAAGAAAATCCTAATGCGGAGCAACGTGTTAAAAAAATCTAAAAAACTTTAGTATCAAACGCAGCACCATTACCGCGACTCACAGCAGTAGACTAATGACCGAATTCACTGAGTGTCGTTTCCATATTCATGTGGTCTGCATGACTAGTCGTAATTGATAGCGAGAGACCGCCACGCGCCGCGCAATATCATTTAGGGGGTAGGTAGTAATGTAGGCTCGTAGGCTATGTAGGGTCAGCTATGTATATTGTATTGCTCATAAGCTATGTAGGGTGAATACCTATGAATAATGTTTTGGTGGTAATATTATTTTACGTGTTTGTTAGTGAGTGATGTCTCGGAGGTTTAAGACGCCTGCTTCTCTAACATGAAAGTGCTGGTTCGAAACGTAGCAACGGTAAATTACTAATGTGACTTTTTGCGAGTTACGATTATTTGTATGTATTTTCTAAGATTATTTAGACACCGCTGACAAATTAATTAAGGAAAATATTGTTTTATCTAAGTATTATATTGTTATCCTAAATGGCTAAATAAAAAATACGTGTCTAATATTTTTTCATTACCTAAATGACGGACTAAATATATTTTTAATTTTAATACCCCGTTATCATCCATATTGACAATCCCGGAGAATCCTCTAAAAAATACCACCTTATTATAGTTTTAATTAACAAAAACGACAACAGTATAAAGTCTATTCTATTCCTAATTAAGAGGAGAACAAATAAAAACTAGGTACCTTTTGTTTTAACCTAGAGAGCCAATGAAAGGGACCCATTCAAAAATATGCCTTAGGGTGCCAAGTAATTATTACTGTTGAACCTAACAATGAAGAGTTGCGAATTAAATTCCTTCAGCTATTTCGCAAACTGCGAAACTTTATTTCGAAGAATATGAGTTACTTAAATGTTTTTCGAAAATTATTATTATTTCTTCTTATTAACAAATTCAATGATTCGTTAAACTGGTTTTTGTTTTACGCGTATTTGTGTGTTGGATTCCGATTTTTGGTTTTAAAAAACCAAACACCAGACTCCGGACACCTGAAACACCAGAGGTATGGAGAATTACAAGTGCGTTGCAGGGCTTTTGGGGGTAAGGTTTGTTGGGTAATAGGAAGATTGGAAAGGGGACTAATTGGGCCTCCGGTAACCTCACTCAGACAACGCAAACATTGTTTCACGTCGGTTTTCAGTGAAGTCGTGGTATCACTCCGGTCGAGCCCTTTTGATTCCTTTTAGGGGTAAGATTTGCTGGGGAAATGGGAAGATTAGGAAAATGGGTAATTGGGCCAGCGGTAACCTCACAAACACAACGCAAACGGACAAAACGCAGTCATAAAACAACAAACGAAACTTCTTACAAACAACCATTTGTCATAATTTAACTTATAAGTCATAATAACTTTACATTTACATGAAAACAAGGCAACACAACAAATAATTCAAACTTGTAATATTGACTCTAAATGCGGTTATAATGAAACAGTTAACCATGCGTATCTCGTTGTGGCTGCAATCATTGCCAAAACACATTCTGGCCAGTTAACAGACGGACCGCAGTACAATGCAAACTGTTTTGTTGATATTATTAATGAGATGTGGTGTTGAGTTGTAGTGAAAAAAAATATATTATGTGAAAGAAAGAAAGAAAACTTTTTCAAAGTCAAAGCATTTATTTAAATTACCTAATTCTAAATTAGGCACTTTTGAAACGTCAAATTGAATTGTCCGTCAGTAAAGCTAAGTGCTCGTTCCAAAGTGTAGCTTCGAATGGAGAAGAACGAGCAAGAAATTTCATCGTTACTCTTTTCAAAAAAATGTTTTCTTACAATCTCTACAATTAGAAATTATGCTTCTAGACAAAAAAAAATCTTTGTTTATCTTTTAAAGTATATCGCCTTCATTTTACTTTTCCAGGTTTTTAAGTCAGGTAATATCCCTAAAATCTTCTCCTAGGTCTGAAAAATAATCACCCGAGGGACAGGGAGGAGCATACGATAGTGTGCCCCGCATGGGCTGAGCACCGCTGTGTTTTTAGGGATCTGGTCGGTAACGGTGACTTCTCACGTCCGACATTGGTTCAGGTCATGGTGACTAATACAAATATTGGTTCAAAATCTTTGAAAAAGTATGTCCATTAGCTAGAACAGCTAATAACATTGGCTCAGTAACTAATGACGTCATACTATGGTCATATTGGTCATCGAATCGCTTGCCAAACCTTGTTAATTGCGTGATCAGGGCCAGGAAATTTGTTTGACCAGTCTATATGATTGTACGAATATAAGCCTAGATATTACACCATGTGGTGATGCAAACTAGAATACATTTTGTAACAACGCCTATATTTTCTACGGGTGTCGTAAGAGTCGATTGGGACTTCACATTAGATAAAAACCGGGCAACTGAATAAGGCAAACCCTTCTACATATATGTATATCGACCGCGAAGTATCTATACCTAAGTAACAAATGTATGAAAACCCAAGTTTTTTTTTAAACCCAACTTTGTCCCACACTGTGATTTTCTTCTGTGTCATGGGAAACATAAATTTTCACATACACATGACGCCCAGACGCGAAACAACAGTTTATGGATCACACAAAGAGTTGCTCCGTGCGGGAATCGAGCCCGCTACACTTTGCGCGGCAGCCAGTCGCCTAACCACCGCACCAACGGTACAGTCGCAATTGAAACTTTTTTTTCAATTTGTGTAATAAAATGTCCGCGTAAAACAGACAAAGTCTTAACTCAACGATTTAACCTTAAAGTCTTCAAATTGAGGCGAAACTTCGAACGAAAACGAAAGGCTTTTGATTTGGAAAATAATTAGCAAGATTAGGAATCTCAGGGTTTAATTCCTTAAGGAATTAATAATAATGATTAATCGGCATTCTCTCAATGAAATTACATTTTCTATTTAATTGTATAAGGTTTAATGAGACTGTTGGTTGAGTGGGTACAATTATAAAGGATACAGCAATTAAATTGTCATTCAAATTTGAACTTCAAAACGTATGTCGTATGGTATATTTTACATCAGCTATTATAACAAATGCCGCTCCAAGTCAGCTGCCAATTGTCATTCAAATTTGAACTTCAAATCGTATGTCGTATGATATATTTTACAACGTCAGCGTCAACCTCGAACCTCTTAAGCCTTTTAAGAAAAATCAAAACAAATTAGGTACCATTGTTAAAATTGAAGAACCATTTTGAACTGATATAAGTACAAAACAATATTCTTTAAGAAAAAAAAAAAGAAAAAAATATATAAAATTCCAAATAAAACTCTGGTGAAGGTTCAAAAAGTTTCTCTCCGGCGGGGAATCGAACCCCGGTCTCCCGCGTGACAGGCGGGGATACTTACCACTATACTACCGAAGACTTGTGTGACAACGGCGAAATATCAAACTTAATTTTTCTTTTGAAATCCTTAGTACATCTATATATTAATACGTGATGCAAAAACTTTGGACCGCTTTTTACGAAAATTGCGCGGACGTAGGAGCATAAAATTTGGTACACTTATATTTTATGTGTAGGAGAAGTGCGGAACGCTAATATTTTTCAAAAATAATGCTTATAAAGTACATTAAATCAATAAATAAAACATTACACACACATGCATAGTATCTGATCGTATTTAACAAAACGTCAAAATCGATAGACATTGCGATGATATTGACGTCTCATATGAATAGAGTTTTATAAAAGAGTTTGTTTGAGTTTGAGTTAAATAAAAATTATCCTTGAGCGTATGTTAAGTGGTATTGTATATGGTTGAATTTCAACCACTACGCGACCACTAGTTTTTTTAATTATGTAATGAGAGCAGAATGGTGTGGAACATTTTGACAGCAACTCTACACTTACCGTGGGTGAGTGAATTATTTATTTTGTAGATGAAGGTGATTTTTTTATTGTGCAAATAAGCAGATGATTTAAACAGATTATAAAAAGTTATTAAATAATTAATTCACACAAAAAACGAACACATCCGATAGCCTATGCCTAGCAATGCCTTAAAAAGGCAATTTTCAATTATATATTTTTTAATCAATTGTTATTCGTGAAATAACCTATTAATTTTATTTTTCAACGTTGGAACAGGAGAAAATCCTGTGTCGTGAGTACATTAACAAACATACAAGTTCACATACAAATGACACCTAAACCCGAAACAACAATTTGTAGATCACACAAAGACTTGCTCTGTGCGGGAATCGAGCCCACTAAGCCTGCTACACGTTGCGTAGCAGCCGGTTGCCCAACCAACGCACCTACTGGGCAGTCTTCTGCAGTTATAAAATTGGTTATAGTATCCAAGTGAATAAATAATTTAAGAAGAAAAATAAATAAGCAAGTACCAAATACATAAAAAAGTGACAAAAAAGTTTCTCTCCGGCGGGGAATCGAACCCCGGTCTCCCGCGTGACAGGCGGGGATACTGACCACTATACTACCGAAGACTTGATCTTTAGAAGCAAAATATGAGTTCTATTGTAATATAGTACAGATGGTTTAACATTAAATTACCATGAAGTACGAAAATCAATTATCAACTTTAACACAATGGTATAAGGTTGAAAGTCTATTACCGAGAGATAAGGGTAGCTCAATTTTTTTTTCTTAGTGATAGAATAGTATAAAACAAAGTCGCTTTCTCTGTCCCTATTTCCCTTTGCATGCTTAAATCTTTAAAACTACGCAACGGATTTTGATGCGTTTTTTTTAAATAGATAGAATGATTCAAGAGGAAGTTTTATATGTATAATACATGCATAACATATCACCATTGCACCCATGTGAAGCTGGGGCGGGTCGTTAGTCTATAATATAAAATTAAGTCGGGTTTTCCTCCCTGACGCTATAACTCCAGAACGCACGAACCCATTTCCACAGTTTTGCATTCGTTGGAAAGGTCTCAGGCTCCGTGAGGTTTATAGCAATATAATATAGAAAATTCAAGAAATTTTCAAGAGAAAAGCAGGATAGTGAAAACTCATTGGTGGCGAAACGGAATTCGCCGGGTTTGCTAGTAACTAATATAAAATGAAACCTTCTTGTCTTACAACATTTATTTTTCTAACTGAAGAATGAGTGAACATATTTTTATAGTATTCAATTCATTGAATGTTTCCGTCGTGATTAGTAAAATACCAAAATTATAAAAAACTTATGAAAAAAAAAAACTTTTTGAAAAGTAATGTCAAAGTTACAAAAAAGGGGTCTCTCCGGCGGGGAATCGAACCCCGGTCTCCCGCGTGACAGGCGGGGATACTTACCACTATACTACCGAAGACTTGTTTTCATGAAGTGAAATGTTTGATCTTCTAGAAACTACAAGGTGTAATTGTACATACTACAAAGCATATAAATTCTTTATTTAAATATAAACTTTAATGCCATGGTATAAGGTTGAAAGTCCTTACCGAAAGAGATAAGGGTAGTTCATTGTTTTTTTTTCTTGTATAACAATGAAACTATGTTCTCTTTTATCATCCTTTTTATAACTGAAGAATGACTGGACATATTTTAATGGTGTACAATTTGTTGAATATTTTTTGTCGTTATTAGTAAAATACCATAATACTTACACCAAGTATGTGACTTACGTACGTACGTATTAGTGTAGGAGAGCCATGCTGCAATGGGTCGGCCCGACTGGAGTGATACCACGACCTCACAGAAACCCGACCTGAAACAACTGCTTGCGTTGTGTTTTGTTGTGTGAGTGAGGTTATGGGAGGCCCAATCCCCTGATTCCCCAACAACCCTTAAATTCCTAACCCCTAATAGGCCAGCAACTTGTAACGCGTCTGGTGTTTATGAGTAAAAACTGACAAAACGCTTTTAAACAAAACCTACAAAAGAAAAAAGATAAGTATTGTTTAATTAACAACAACCATGCAACATAAGTTTTGAAAAGAAATCCTAGGATACATTGTAGAAAAAAAATACAAAAATCTCTCCGGCGGGGAATCGAACCCCGGTCTCCCGCGTGACAGGCGGGGATACTTACCACTATACTACCGAAGACTTGCTTAACATTAGCGAAATAAGGGTTATCAATAAGAAACTGAATAACAAGTAAATATTTCTTATACATTATCTAATGTATCTATGGAATATATAAGGCTGAAAGGTTTATTATCAGCTTAATTCTCGAAAACGGCTGAATAAATAAAGATAATTCATTAATTGGGTATTTCACCTACGTAAGTAGTTACGATTAACATTATAAATATTCGATTTCACAAATAAATACATCTATATAAATTCTATTTGATAATCCATTGTGACTGTACTGTGATCCTCCTAATCTGGAGCTGCGGACTACCTGGCAGGTTACTAGAGCTCCGGCTTGAAAAGCAGGAACGGGGTGGTTTTTAGTCAGTTAGAGTGTTTTTTTAAGGGGGATAAATCATCCAATGACTAGTATGCAATGGTAGTGTCAGAGTCTTACTGACTAAAAACCACCCCGTTCCTACACTTGCTTTTCGAGCCGGAGTCCCGGTAACCCGGTAGATAGTCAGTAGACACTATTCGACCCTGATGTTAGTACATAGCTATTTAGATAGGTACTTAGAATGAAATATAGATTTCACAGGGATTTTCCAGATAAATACTCAAAATGGACAAAAAAATGATAAACATCCAGAATTTATCAATTTTGAGTGTTTATCCTAAAAATCACCCATCTCTATATAAAAGCGCCTAAAAAGTTTTTTAATGTACTACCTACATGTTAATTTTAACATAAAAATTTGAAAAAAAAATTAAACTTATTTTTATAAAGTGACAAAAAGAGATCTCTCCGGCGGGGAATCGAACCCCGGTCTCCCGCGTGACAGGCGGGGATACTGACCACTATACTACCGAAGACATGCTTACACCACGCCAAATTTTCGTTCGCACTTGTAAACTGTGCGTATAAAATAGATGTAATAGCTAAGTTGTGAAACTATGTGATCGTTTCCATGTAGCTGTGCGAGTAAGATGTGCTATGAAGATGCGCCGCCGCAAAGTAGCTGTGCAAGGAAGATGCGTAGCCCGAATATATGAAGTATCGATAGTAGGGAAGCTACACATAGCACTCATCCAGAGTACGCCGTTTTTCCGTATGAAACTATAGCTTAGCTGAGTCCGTTTCCACCAGTGCTAAGCTATGTGTACCAATGAATATGATTGGTGGAAGCCAAACGCATCCACAGCCACGTAGCATAGCACATCTCTGGTGGAGAAGCACCGTATTATGTTGGATTAAGTAAGACTTTCTCCGGTGAAACATATAAAAAGCATTTAGAATTAGTATTCCCATCAAGTAAACACTCTTTAGACCAAATATTTACAGATCAATACAAACAAAATTCTTTGTTATTTTTCTTAACAAAACAACCGCTAAAATAAAACATATACAATGAATACAAACACAATGAACATAATACGCACGTCAAGCTACCCTATCTTCATCAATAGAATCTCAACACTACACCTTTGTGATAAAGTTGAAAATTAAACAAAGGTATTGTAAGAACGGTATAACTTCATAAGCTACCTTCTATATATTTTGTTTTTCTTTTGTACAAATTCTTTGATCGTATTTCTATACAATAATAACCCAATTTTCCCTTTTAAACTTCCCCGAAGTAATCCATTTAAGATATTTTTCTTTGTGATGAAAGTAAAAGGGATGAAGGAATAGTAAAAATCCGTCAAAAGCCAATAGATTAAAAGGGAACGAGGAACATCGGCTAATTAATGTGAAACATTTACGTTAAATTACTATCGGAACTCGAACTCACACTTATAAGTCGATGGCGAAAACATTAATTTAATGGTGCAAAAATCTCTATTAATCTCTCTCTCTTTGATTCTTATGAGTACTTTTAAACTATGCTCCACATTAGGATGTTCTCCTGTGTCGTGGGTGCGTTTACAAACATACAAATTCACAAACACAATACATGACACGCAGCACCCGAAATAACATACCAGAAGCCCAATTACTCCAATTCGCCATCTTCCCAATCCCCGATTCCTCAACAACCCTTAAATTCCTAACCCCAAAAGGCCGGCAATGCACTTGTACACACCTCTGGTGTTTCAGGTGTCCATGGGCGGCGGCTATTGCTTACCATCAGGTGATCCGACTGCTCGTTTACCAACTTATACCATAAAAAAAGAACAATTTGTGGTTCACAAAAAGAGTTGCTCCGTGAGGCTATCGTACCCTCTACACGTTGCACGGCAGCCAGTTGCTTAGTTACCAACCGTGCAGTTAATTTCGGAGTAATATAATGGAAATGAAAATAATGACTGGTGTTTGGTAATAGGCCCATTCTCAATAACAAAGAGACTCTCTTGTCAATTACAATGGGTTCAATGTCAAGTATAAACATTGTTAACAAATTGTTACCGCTTTCATTCAGTAACACAAACTGAGCAGAACAATAAAAAAAGATTTTTTTATGCTTAGTTTCAGCAAAAAATTGTTTGAAACTAGCTCCGGCAAACTTCGCGCCGCCTCAAACATTTTGGACTTCCACAAATAATTCAAGATCAACATTAGCCAAATCAGTCCAGCTATTCTCGAGTTTTAGTGGGAATAACGTACTGCAATTGTTGCAGTTTTTATCCATAATATATCCTATATACTAAGAATATAGTTTTTTCTAATTTTAGATGTGCACGTAACTAAAAAAAACATTTAAAAATGACTAACCGGTAGTACAATTATTTAAACAAACGATTATTCACGTGTAGACAACAAGTGAATAAAACTATAATATTTTACTTCCAAGCATGTGAATTTTAGGCCTTAGTCGTTTACGTTTTTCGTTTTACCTAAGCAATTGCCGCCGCCCATTAACACCCGCAACATCAGAGAAGTCGCGGGTACGTTGCCAGCCTTTTAAAAAGAAATACGCTCTTTTCTTGAAGGTTTCATGGCCTATCAAACCATCAAATGATTGTTAAAATCTCGGGTTTAAGTCTCCCATATATTCGAGATCAAATAGTACTACCATCGGTAGCCCTCATTCAATTTGTTAAGGCGAGAGGATCCAAGGGTGCTTACTTTGCGAATCGTACGGCTTAACCTGAACTGGGGCGTTTTAAGAAAATGAACTTAACATAGCTATGTGTAGGTAGTTAGGTATCCTGCTTAATTACTAACGCTGTTAGGAGATTGGGTTTCACTGTGATTCTTGTACGGTCTGGAAATATATGGTTGCTATTGTTTTGATGACTAGAATAACATTTGTTGCCAATCTTATGTCCAAATATTCAATTGCCGTTCAATTTAAGTCGCTTTTAAAAATAGTTCTGTCACTATAAATTCTTTATAAAATGACAGAGATAGCACGATATTTAAGTACAACTTAAAATTGAGTAGCATTTCAGTATTCGGGGGTTAGTCTTCTTGTGGGTGTTGTAAGAAGCTATTAAAAAATTATCATAAACAGACATCGATTAGCAGATTTTTCTTATAAATCTGAACCTATAAAATGTTTAAACAATGAAATGAATGAAATGAATTTATTTTTGAAAATAGGCTACAAAAGAGATTTTTCGCGTCAAAAATAATTATATAAAAAAATCTAGATGAGGTCGGCTCAGTTCAGTCTGCCAAGTGCGGAGATGATTATACGGAGCTGTGAAAGACCTAACTTGTTACCGGGGCTCCGGCTCCAAGAGCAGGAGTAGGAACAGCGTGGTATTTAGTCAGTGAGAGTCTGACACTCCCTCTCGCCTCACCCAAGACGGAGAAGTCAAGACTATCCTCTCTCAAAAAAAAGTGTGGAGATAGTAACAAACCATTTTAATGTAAAGGCTAGAGGAGGCCCAGAGTCATGTCTGTCTGTGAATGGTGGACTGTCTCAATCCATTGTGGACTGTCTTGGACTACTATCATTGTAGTAAAACAATGACCTTTTCAAACTTCATGACACCAAACCGATCGATCCTTTATCTAGTCAACATTATCCTTCAAAGACAAAATCTCAGATTACAAATATATTAATCATTCGCAACCACATCTAAAATCTAGCACAACCGATGTATAGCACTATGTAATAGTATCCACCTAGCACTATAATATAATATAAATCCTTACCTCTCTATTTACCTACAGCATCTACAGTTGTGTGTGTAGAGACACGTAGTCATTAGTACTAACGCAGAATATTCTCGACAAATATCCAGTCTCTAGTGTATTTGATTACAACATGACAATTTCATATACGAACTTGCTATAATTTGGCAATGTAGTTGTTATAAGATTACTAGCAAACCCCAGCGAATTCCGTTTCGCTACCAGAAGGGCTTTTCTCTTGATTATTTTTTGTATAAACCTCACGGAGCCTGAGACCTTTTCAACGAATGCAAAACCGTGGAAATCGGTTCGTGCGTTCTGGAGTTATAGCGTCAGGAAGGAAAACCCGACTTATTTTTATATTATAGATTTATGCCCGGTTTACATTATTCCAGTCCAGCGATCCAGTCCAGTACTGGATTGCTTACTGGAAAAATGTAAACCGGCACTGGAATGAACTGAATCCAGTAAGCATTCCAGTCCAGTAACTGGATTCGCGGTCTACTTTTCGGTCCAGTGCGATCAATCCAGTGCAACTGGAATAATGTAGACGGCCAATCCAGTGCCATTCCAGTGCTGACGAAGTACACACGTGTTGGTTGTTTTTGCGGACTTTTTTTGCGAAGAAAAAGGATTTAACAATGGTGAAGAAGTTATCTGAAGACGAAACTTATAAAGTTTGTCTCTATACACAGAAGAAGGACAATATAGGTGGTGAGCCTATTGCCATATACTGGGCACATTTCCAGTCACCGTGCTAATAATTAAATTATTTTCGAAAACCCGAAAAAAGCGCAGTAATACTTGGCCCGACCCGGGTATCGAACCTGAGACCCCTTGCCAGGCACTTACAACCACTCTGATAACGAGGCAGTCTTCCGCAAATTGTTGTGTTCCTTTTTTTTTAGTTCCTTATCAACCTCATTAATAACTTCTTGTAGCAAGAGTGATTGAGCACGTTGAAAACATTTTCGAAACTGATCTCTTCTTGAAATCATTGTCACTGTAGTGTTCACACTTCAACGGCTTCTAAATAACTGGAATAATGTAGACGTACAGATCCAGTCCAGTAAGTAATCCAGAACTGGACTGGATCGCTGGACTGGAATAATGTAAACCGGGCATTAGAAACCACTGACAAACGGTGAAGGAAAACATCGTAAGGAAACCTGGACTTATAATTTCTAATTATAAGTTTAAATCGCCAATTCGCATTGAGCAAGCGTTGTGATTAATGCTCAAACCTTCTTCGTGTGAGAAGAGGCATTTGTTCAGCAACTTATAGGCTGTTAATGTAATGTAAAATGTAGTTGTTAAAAGCATATAGTGTGGGAAAGCCAAGCTTCAGTAGGAATGGGCCGACTCGACCAGAGTGGTACCACGGCCTCACAGAAAACCGACGTGAAACAACGCTTGCGTTGTGTTTCGTTCTGTGAGTGAGGTTAACGGAGATCCAATTAGCCCCCTCCCCTATCTCCTCAATCCTTGTGAAGTTTGGAACGTGGGAAATAAGTTGCTAGAATGCACGACTTTTTCCAGTAAAGACCCGGTTATTACTAAAACTCTTATAACTAACTTACATATGCATACTACATATACTTGAATCCCCAACAAACCTCAGATTCCTGGTCTCTAAAAGGTCGGTAACGTACTTGTAATCGCCGTCCTTGGATATCAGAGGGTCCATGGTTACAAGTGCATTGTTGACCACGTGGTTTTTATGCCGAGGGTCGTGGCAGAGGACATTTAATTTTATGGCTGATTATGATGATTCCTATCAAATATCATGTGTAAACTACTCTTAAACATTCTTCCACGCAGTTTTACTTGCTCTGCTCGGCCCTTACCGTCACCGATAAATGGACTATCCAAACGAACTCTTCAGTTTTATAATATTAGTATGAATAAAAAATTATTAGATTCAAACAGCATTCAAATTTCACGACGCAAATGAAAGACAAATATTGATTGTTGAAATCGTATAACCGACAGAAGTGATGATGTAACACTAACTATTCGTGCACACTAAAACCAGCTGTGATAGTATTTGCATGCTTCAGCCATAAGGTCGATATTCCAATGAAGCGGAACGGAACTGTGCGGAAATGAACTAATAGAGTTTGGAGTTGTACAAATTATTTGGTACTTGCATTTACCTATTGCTCTAACTGGGTTAATATACTTAAAATTGTAATCTATGATGCCTTGTATGGTTTTTTTAGGGGGTAAAATCATCAAATGACTTCTCCCTCTTTAAGCGAATCGCCTCATTTAAAGAGGGAGAATATCATACTCTTACAGACTAAAAACCACCCCGTTCCTACATCTGCTTTTCGAGCCGCAGCCTCGGTAAACCCGCTAGGTAGTCCGCAGCTCCGGATCAGGCATCAGCCCTACTGGGCCCCATCTGTGGTGGCCTGATGCCTCTTCGAGGCGCGCGCAGAACGCGACGTGCGAAACGTACGGATCTGTTTGCCCTGATCGTTTAGGGAGAGAGTTTTGAATTTGATTCCAGAGCCAAATAAAGCTGGACATGGCAGATTTGATTTTAAAATCAGAAAAAATTGCCTGTGAAGCAATAGCACATATAGCATAGTAAAGTAGTGTAATGAATATTGTCATTTACATGAGAAATTTGGCAAAACTTCGGTGTCCTTTACATCTCTGCTTACCCTAAAACAAGCGTGTTATACAATAAATAGTAGTAGAGAGACTGGTGAGGTAATTAACACAAGATTTAGTGACGTTGATATAGGAGCAGCTTCGTGGTTTGAAACAACCCGCAAACACCGCAGTAATGGGTGCTGTACAGCATAGATTTATACTCATTGAAGATTTGAGGTGGCACATCTTATGTCTTAAATTACATTACTTTTAATCATAATAATTACAGATAATATTTACAACTTAAAAATACCAAAAAAAAAAGGAATAAAAACTAACTTAAAACTAAAATAAAGGCGTTAGGCGTGGTTAGGCGTCGAAGTACTCGTCCGCATCGCTGTCACTGGGGAACGTTCCCAGAAGACTGGCCGCATTGCCACGTTGAATGGCAATGCTTATCTTCTGACCGAAGAAATAGCCAGCCTTCTGGTCACGCGTAGAGTCGAATTACATTACTTATGTATATAATTAACTCCTGACAAAAATAGGTGTATATTATAACTAAAGTGTAACACCCACTTTTCAACAGTTACTAAAGTGGGACCATTACAAACAAGCGAACTAGGAATTGCAATCTAACAACATTTTCAATCCAGCCAGATTTTTGCTAGATTAGCTTGAATTCAGCTGGATAAAGATATAACTTACGACCCAAAAGAATCTTAACGATCTTAGTTTAAGGGATGCATTAAACGACAATAACAAATTTAAAAATAAAACCATAATTCAGAGAATGGGCCGGCTCGACCGGAGTTATACCACGCCCTCACAGAAAACCGACGTGAAACAACGCTTGCGTTGTGTTTTGAAGCCGCGGTAAATTCGCTAGGCAGTGCGCAGTTCTGGCCAACACATAAAACCCTTTTCTCCAATGAGGCAAACTATTTCGAAAGAAACTGTAGAAACCTCTGCGAGGATAAAAACCATAATATTAACTTACTATTATTAGGTAGTAAGTATAATAAACTATTGTATAAGATAACACTGCATACAAACTTGCTCATATTCCCATTACAAACTTATACAACTTCATATGAAAGGCAAGATTCGTACATTGAACTAAACTTTTAACAGGCTTCCTTGTCGCAAATTTTCTACGAGATATTGTCACTAGTTTCTTTAAAACATTATATATTTTATATACAAACTAATTTAACTCTATATAATATGTATATAAGGTTTTAAATTGAAAAAATACTCGTAATCAATAATTACTATTGTAATCTTCAAACACAACACTACCTCTCATTAAAGCCGTGGCAGATACATTACAAGAAGGTGTGCTATAATATCCAGGCATTTTTTTTGAGGGGGAAAATTCATGCAATTAGGTCTCCGGCCTTGGGCGAGGCCAGAGGGAGTCTCAGACTCTTACTGACTAAAAATCCACCCCGTTCCTACTCCTGCTTTTCGAGCCGGAACCCCGGTAACCCGCTAAGCAATCCGCAGCTCCGGATAATATCCAGGCTGGGAAGCGGGATGGAGTTTGAACATCGCAGTGTTCAAAGTTCGGGTTTATCAGAGAGCGCTGCTGCTTTCGGTGCCCTTAATCTACTCTAACGGCACCCACGGCAAGAGCAGGTATAGTGGCAAAATAATGTATTCTATTTGTTATCATCACACGATTTAGCTAAACAATAGCTATGACTGCATGGTTGACGTGGGGGCTGGGCAACCGACTGCCGCGCAACGATTCCTGCACGGGGCAACTCTTTGTGTGATCCAGAAATTGTTGTTCCGGGTCTAGGTGTCGTGTGTATGTGAACTTGTATGTTTATAAACGCACTCACGAAACTGGAAAAAAACCCAGTCTCACGTTTAAAAAAAATTCAGTCCAGTTACCTAAATATCTAGACAACTCTTCAAAATATATTTCAGTGAAAGAGAACTTCGCTTACTCGCAACACCATCAAATCAACGCTAGAAAAAGCTTTACACTCGAACCAACAGGGATTTAGGAGTAATCCAATCACCGGCACGAAGGATACTCAAATAGAAACGTACATAGCACAGCAATCAGCTAGGGAAACGGGTTTGGTTCATAAAACTGCGTTTTGCGAGAAACCCCGTTTTTAGGTCATTTTTCGGGGGTCATTTTACTTTCTTTCAATTTCTTTACTGACTTGTTTGGTTTGGTTAACATTGCGCCTTTTATCCGCGAAAAAGTAGGCAGAGGTGCATATTACAGCACGTAATGCCGCTATACAATGTACACCCACTTTCCACCATTTGTATTATAAGTTCCATGTAATAAGAGGTACCTAAGCCTATTACTATATATACTGAGCAAAACTCCAGACTCCGTGCTACCACTAAGCAATTTGCGAAAAACCAAAAAAAGTCCAGTAATACTTTGCTTGACACTCGGATCGAGAATCGAACCCGAGACTCTTGCCCGGCAGTCACACTTGTTACCAATGGACCAACGAGGCAGTCGTTTAGTTGGGTCCCAGTTCGAATTCTGGATCAAACAAAACATTACTTTACAGTAATGTTTTTGGAACAAGCACCTAGCTTCACTGACGGACAGACTTTCAGACTATTATTTATCTGTCGACATTTTAAAAGTACCTATTTATGGTTTAATTGGAATAAATGACTTGAATTTGACCCAATACCAACACAAAAAGTAAAAAAAATCTCATTCTTAATCCCAAATTAAGATGTATAAGGACCAATGGAATTGGAAATAAACATGGAATTTATCGCCGCACCCAATACAAGGCGGACTAACAAGGTGCAGGAATAAAACATGAGTCCCCTACCAGCCCTTACCTGGGCAGCAATGAATAATCTTACGTACATTGATGTTTATGTATGAATTCCGGATCATGTTCGATTTATTTTCATTTATTCTTACTTGGCTTTGATTTTTTGGTCAGTTAAAAGCTACGTCACGCCTTTTATTTTCAAAGGTACCTACACGTAACGTACATTTACTTCTCACCATTTATGTTATAAGTCCCATGTAATAGGGGGTGAGTCTATTTGACTGCACGGTTGGTGCGGTGGCTGGGCAACTGGCTGCCGGGGTAGCGGGTTCGATTCCCGCACGGAGCAACTCTTTGTTTGATCCACAAATTGTTGTTTCGGGTCTGGGTGTCATGTGCATGTGAACTTGTATGTTTGTAAACGCACCCACGACACAGGAGAAAATCCTAATGTGGGGCAACGTTTTTTAAAAGAAATAAAGAAATAAAAAAAAATGTTATATGCTGGGCACAATTTCAGACTCCGTGCTACTATTGAGATATTTTTGAAAAACCGAAAAAAGTCCAGTTATGCTTTGCCCTACCCACGGATCAAACCCAAGACCTCATGTCCGGCAGTCGCACTTACGACCACTCGAGCAACGAGGCAATCAAAACCAAAGAAACCGTAGCTTGACCCAAGAATCAAACCTAGACTGACACCTTGAATCACTTCTACTTATACAATAGTTTGGGAATCTTTTTCTGCCAGGGAAAAAATCATCCAACGACTTCACCCGCTTTGAGCGAGGCGAAAGGTAGTGTCAGGCTCTTACTGACTAAAAACCACTTTATTCCTACTCCTGCTTTTCGAGCCGGCGGAGCCCCGGTAAACCGGCTAGGTAGACCGCAGCTCCGATTTAAAGGGCTACTTTATACCCCATTGGCATTCATAATATTATTTGTCACATACCACATTTTTAAGCCTACACAAAATATGGCTGAATGATAGACTTTGCATACATATATATTGCATAAATATTATCACAACCAATATTTTTTAGTTAAAACCACGCAACAAAATGTTATATTTATGTGACCACCTACCATACCTACGTTGTTTTCTAAAATAACAAAAAATAGCGACAAGTATAACATACTGTTGTTTTTATCGTTCCAAAACCGTATTTTAGTGTGGAGTTCATATTTTCAAATTTTTACCAGTTATGTTATAAGTCCTGTGTAGTAAGGGAAAAACCTATTGTCATAATTGGGACACAATAGGGATAATGACGGGGTATGTAAATTAAAAATGTATTGAGTCCGTTAATTAGGTAATGAAAAAATATTCGACACGTATTTTTTTGTTTTGTCATATAAGATAACAATATTTAGATAAAACGAATCAAAGTTTAGAAGTGGGTGCAAATTGATCTGGGCTATTTCTACGTATAAAACATGCCTAGAACTGACGTCACGCGATATTTTAAATCGACATATCTTCAAAAGTATTTGTTTCCGTAAGAAAATAAAAAATACGTGTCTAATATTTTGAACTTGACTAAATAGATTTTTAATTTTCACACCCCGTCATCATCCCTATTGTCTAATATTTGAAAATAATATACAAGACGAAAATTATAGTCATCTACTCTATTCGAAAAGTTTTCTACAATACAAAAATATGTCCTATAAAACTTTCAGAATCAGACTTATACCTAGAAGCATTATCTACACTACGTAAGTAAGTACCTGTTATTATAAAAATCTAAAAAGTATTCTGACGTCCACTTAGGGAATGTCGCAAAAAGCGAAATGTCTAAAAGTCAGTACATTATTTTCGTCTAATAATAGAAAGCCTATTTTCACTGAAGCCACTAATGGACTGTCTGGTTCAAAAGTTAATGGTATCTCTATCTATTTTATACATTTTCAACAAAATAATGTAGAAGAAATGCCATTCCAGTGTTTTTTTTTTATAGTATAAGCCGGTAAACGAGCAGACTGATCACCTGATGGTAAGCAATTGCCGCCGCCTATGGACACCCGAAACACAAATGTTTTGTCAGCCTTTTGGGGGTTAGGAGTTAAGGGTTGTTGGGGAATCGGGGATTGCGAAAGAGGATAATTGGGCCTCGGGTAACCATAACGCAAGCGTTGTTTCACGTCAGTGTTCTGAGAGGCTGAGGTATCACTCCGGTCGAGCCAACGCATTGGTGACGAAGCGTGGCTCTCCCGCATTTAAAATCTACTTATGCATGTTAAAACGTATTAGCGACATCTATGAATTGTTTACGAAACTACTAAACGATAAAAATTAACGTTTTGCATTCACTATTCACTACTTCCAATATGATTATAATTTTATACACCATGGTAGTTTACAAAATTGCCTATCCAATAATGCTTAAACCCAAAATCGAACCCGATACCCTTTAGCAATGGCACCTGCGACCACTTGGCAGTAATAGGTAGTTTCTTGATTACAGAAGATATCCCTTGAACTTTATGTAATTTCTTGAAACAGCTTTGGAATTGTACCAATTCCTCTATTAATTTAATCTTACAAGTTGCAATCATCAAATGATTTCGTATTAAAGAATAAGTACTTATTTATTTCTATTTAATCAAAGCTCTTTATTCGTACTTATATTATAAAGTGGAATGATTTGAGTGTATCTTACCTTTCCCGAAAAGGGTGCATACATTTTTGAAAGGCGGGCAATGCACTTGTAGTCTTGTACCTACTTCAGTGTTGTTGTTCATGAATGGTGCAGATCGCTTACAATGACTTATCGAATAAAAACAATGTGTTGTTTTTTTTAATTGAACGATTTATAAAAGTCACATCTAGAAAAGGTAACTTTTAAAAGAGTAATATACGCTACTTAAATCTCAAAATTTATACAGGAATATCACTACATAGTACAAAACAAAGTCGCTTTTTTGTCCCTATGTCCTTATGTATGCTTAAATCTTTAAAACAACGCAACGGATTTTGATGTGGTATTTTTAAATAAATAGATTAATTTAAAAGTAAGGTTTATATATGTATATAACTAGCTACTTCTGCGCGGTTTCACCCGCTCTGCTTGGCTCCTATTGGTCATAGCGTGATGTTTTATGCCTATAGCCTTCCTCGATAAATGCACTATTCAACACAAAAAGAATTATTCAAATCGGACCAGTAGTTCTGGAGATTAGCGCGTTCAAAGAAACCAACAAATTATTCAGCTTTAAAATATTAGTATAGATACATGCATAATATATATTATCACCGTTGCACCCATGCGAAGTTGGGGCGGGTCGCTAGTATATAATAAATTCCAAAACAGGGAAAGCCACAGACACAAAACTAGTCTGGAATAATAATAGTAGTAATGAGAATTGTTAATGTTGTAAGACTTGTTTTCGTAATTATATCATGTTTGTTTTGATTTGAAGAGAGGAAACCGAAATGCGATGGGATTTATAGGAAATTTCGGACTACGGGGAATTTGCAACAGTTTCATTTGTGATTGGCATTAGCTTACTATTACTTTGTCTGTTCGAATTTAGCCTTTGTACACAGTATGTACATTAAAGACAAATTTTACAATTAATAATTATGTTATCGGCTTACTCACGTAACTGTTTTACGAGGAAATCGACTAGTTTTAACCCTTGCTAGCAGGGCTAGTAAATAAGTAATTAATTTAGTATGTCTCACGACAGTTACAATAAAACCATAATTTTTCTGATTGACACATTTTAACCTCATCATCATCATCATCATCAGCCGAAAGACGTTAACTGCTGAACACAGATCTTCCCCTTAGTCCTGCACTTAGAACGACAACACGCTACCTGCTTCCACTAGCTCCCCACAACTCTGCCGATATCGTCGGTCCACCTAATGGAAACCCACGCTACGAATTTAATTACGGAATATACCTACGTGAAAATGTCCTTCAACTAAACTGAATCAGACTTTGTGAAACAGAACCTTAGTTATACGGAACACAAGCATTTCCATTTTCCTACCTACATCTGACCGTCACAATCTAACATAGGTACTAGGTACATTGCAAGCAAGTAAATACAAGCTCAGTTATATACAAGCTATATACCAGAGGGAACGTTATGTGAATCAGAGCGGGGAAGATTTATAGCTACCGACTGAGACCATTTAGCTCAACCCGTAAGCGCTACATACTGCAATGTTGAAACTTGGAATGCACGCCATCTATGTTTTGGGACGTGTAACTAAGTTAAAATGTGTTTTGGTGCTGTACTATTTCTTTTTTCTTACCGGTAAGTATTATTTTTTTTGTTATGTGATTTTATATAGTCATAAAAGGCTTGTTTCATTATACATCGGATTTAAAATACAATTTTTCATTACGCTGACTTCTGCCTACCTCTTCGAAAATGAAAAAGTAAGACGATTTTTTTTATGGGATAGGAGGCAAACTAGCAGACGGATGGTAGTAAGCGTTCATAAAAAATATATAAAATAAATATACTATACTAAATATATCAAATAAATTAATACAAACGAATATCGGACCCTAAAAAAAAAGTAAAAAAGTTTCTCTCCGGCGGGGAATCGAACCCCGGTCTCCCGCGTGACAGGCGGGGATACTTACCACTATACTACCGAAGACTTGTAACTAGAGCGTAAAATATTCAACTCCAATTTTTTTCAGAATATTTCAATCAAAAATAATTTTAAAACATCACTGTTCCGAAGTCGGTTAAAATGTTCAAATAAATATAAACTCTTAAAATAATATTAATTTCTATGAGAAATAATACATTTTGAACATTTTGCCACAAAACTAAATCATAAAAAGTGACAAAAAGGGATCTCTCCGGCGGGGAATCGAACCCCGGTCTCCCGCGTGACAGGCGGGGATACTGACCACTATACTACCGAAGACTTGATGTTAGCTGGCGAAATAGCGGTACATACCATACGTAACAAAAACCAAGATATAATTTAATATGACGTCATAGTTCCTTTTATTTTAAAATGAGACTTTTTTAAAGCCAAAAGCTAAAATTAAATGCTTTGAGACCTTAATTATATTCTTTTATAACATTTTATAAACATTTGATGTTACAAATTGGTTAATAAATAATTGTATAGAATGTTACCTTATATTTATTTAATCAGCTGCTTAAAATACTATTTAAGATACTTAATCAATATTTTTCTAAGAAATTAATGTGTGCGATTATGAACCTTATAATCACTACTTGAAAACTGGTTCTAAATGATTAAAACCTGTTTTGTGAATTCAGCTAATACAAAAATAACTATTATTTATTTATTTAAACTAAAGATTAGTATTCAAATAATCACTCAATCCTAAAACACTATTTTATGGTATAAGCCGGTAAATGAGCAGACGGATCACCTGATAGCAAGCAATCGCCGCCGTCTATGACACCTGAAACACCAGAGGCGTTACAAGTCCATTGCCAGCCTTTTGAGGGTTAGGAATTTAAGGGTTGTTGAGGAATCAGGCAGTAGGAACGGGGTGGTATTTGAACCTCCAGTAAGAGTCTGACACTCCCTCTTACCTCGCCTAAAGCAGGAGAAACACATTGGATGCGTTATCACTCCTCAAAAAACGTACCTGTCATATAATCACTCATTCCGTGGTAACACTCCGGTTGAGCTATTTAAACAAATGGTCACTCTCCCACACTTAAATACACTTACTAGAATAATATTCAAACACCTTTTTAAAACTAATTTTCATCTCAAAAACAGAAAATTAACACCCAAACTCTAATATCCCATTCAATTTTCAATATAAACTAATAACTTTGAAAAACTAAACAACTTTCCTTATCTTTATGTAGTTGACTATACAAACTATCTAAAGTACAACTACTGTCAACTAAATACTTGTCAAAGACAAAAGACTAAAGACAGTTAAGCAAGGAAACTCCTTGCTTAAAGTTCGTAACTATGGATACAGGGACGGATCGTGGATCATCTTATTTTAGAAGACATTGGGCCCCTTGATAATATGGGGGCTTAATTATTCAGACTGATCAGCGTCACATATGGGCCCCTGCAACTCTAGAGAAGTGTGGTGTAAATTGCCACTTGGTAGCCTGTCTTTTTTAAGGTCTCGGGGTTGGTTCTCGGGTCCAACAAAGTATTTTTGGGGTACTATTACTTAGTAATAGCACGGAGCCCGGATATCATGCTCATTGTATTGCAATGTAGCAGAGCATAGTTACCCCGTGCTACATCGGGGTAATGGGCCGGCTCGCCTGGAATGACACCACGACCTTACAGAAAACAGATTTGTACCTCTGTCTGCCCCTTCGGAGATCAGACGGCATCACGATACTGTTCCAATCTTCCCAATAAAACCGATTCCCCAACAACCCTTAAATTAAGTAACCCCAATAAGGTTTCTTGTTGCAACGCACTGTGTAACGCCTCTAGTGTTTCTAATATTATGTACCATAAAGCGGCGGCAGTATTGCAGTACAATCATTTTGAGTCCGATCTTCTGGTTTACCGGCTTAGTGTCCCAGGGCCCCATAAACCCCCAATCCGGCCCTGCTTCGTCATTATAAACTTAAAGCATCGGTCATTATGGGTATAAACAAACTTCTTACTGCTCTCTGTAACAAGGTCTCCGACTCGAAAGTCTCGTAAGAAAATTTCCACAGTTACTTACTCCAACTTTTCATACTTCGCTAACGATGTCTCTCTCTTTGGATATTTTTAATTGTAATATCAATAACCAGTTTTTAATGACACCCGGTGAGATATTGAACTAGTTTTGTTTTTATAGTGTTTTGTTCGTTTTGTTTGCTGGTCACGCCATCAGGTAGGGTTTGTTTAAACTGGTTTTTATGTATTGTTTAAATTAGTGGATAGTTTGCGTATGTTGGTCGATAGATGGCGTTATTAATAACTAATCTGCTCTTAACTTGTTTGGTATTTTATAGGCGAATTCAGATTCATGATAAAACACTAACAATGAGATAAGATTTTTGTATGACGCAAGTATTTTTTTTACACTACGACTGTGGCAATTAAGCTCGCAACCCACCTGATGGTAAGTGGTTACCGTGGCCTATGAACGCATGCAACACTTTGGGCATTACATGCGCTTTGCGACTTATAAAAAACCTAAGTAGTCCCTTCTGAAAGAACCGCAAGTTACACACAACAGCTAATAATTGCTAACAAAATTTTATCAGGCGCTTACAGACATACGTCCTAACTTCCCGATTTAACCCAACAACAATACGTTAAACTTCACCAAAATCATATTTACTCTCCTCATTTACCCCATTCATCTTGATATACCCATCAAACGATGATTGAACACAAACGAACCACAGTCTGTCTTAGCGTTTCATTCTTTACTCATCTATGACGTCATGTATCATTTTTATAGTGTGCACTCGACGTTAAAAGGGTGCTGTTTGATGGACGACCCTATAGCAATCTTTGACCAACAATAATCGCCACTAAACACACGAATTTCAACCTTAAGACAACAAGAATACAGTCTGAATGAACTGTAAATTGATTTTTGTCGAAAGGGAAGCACAGACATAAAACGATAACCGATTGGTTGTCAGTGTCAGTCATTGTAGATTTTCTTTGTCGCTTGGTTGGTTCCAATTTGGGTCAAATCTCGAAGTAACAAGGTCATTTTGTGTGACAACTTGCGCCAACTTTGGAGCCAATGTTCGGATATTGGATTCGACAATTTACTGGGGGAAAGTGGAATATTTTTGGACGTTTTAAAATTCACTAGAAAATTCAGCTTGTGTTCCTTAAATAAAAATCTGTACTAAATATTTTATACTTACCTTTTTCTGAAGCTTTTAAAAGGCGCTTAGGTTTTGAGAAAATAGACTAGTTTTTACCACACTAAAACCACTCCTATGGTCATTTCAGTATCAGTAGCCATCAGAACACAGTTGGGATCCAGTAGGGTAGTGACGTCGATTCGGAGCTGCAGACTGCCTAGTGGGTTACCAGGGCTCCGACTAGGAGTAGGAACTAAGTGGTTTTTAGTCAGTAAGAGTCTGACACTTCCTCTTGCCTCACCCAAGGCGGGAGAATTCATTGGATGCCGGATGACGCACGTGCCCAACTATCAGGTCCTCTAGGGCACTCTATAAACCGCCACTGAAAAAACCTAGCTACCTATAATCATTTCGATACCAGACCTAATAACAATAACGTTGTTCCTACTACTATCTACGAGTAATAGGCAATAAAAACCCACGAAATAACCGGTTAAAAGCCTTTAACCTACAAGAAAATCTAGCTGCTAGAACAAATAATCACTAAAAACAAAAAACCTTTCTCCAATAACGATATTTCCAACATAAAACTTTATTACAACCACATATGATTCGGAAAATGCGAGCATTTTAATCTTAAAAGTCAATTTAAGTCGTAAAAACGACCTCGGGGCTATTCGGGACATCTGTGCGTGAACCCGATAATTTACGAAGCCAATACTGTGGGTTAGGTTAGTCTGAGGGCGCGCGAAAGATAATTGTGGTGTTATAGCACTGCCCGTTTTGTCAGAGCAATTGGTAGTAGCGCTGATTTACGATTTGTTGCTATGACAAAAATTGTAGGCGCTTGCTTGTTATATTTTTATTTTTAGCTCTATTTAAATTGATAAATGGAAATATGAGGCTATTGAAGTGACGTTGCATATTTACTTATGTTCTTGTATCTTTTGATTTAATTCAATACCTAAAGTCAAGGTTAGTAGGTACATACTATTAAAAACCATAGGTACCTACAAAGCCCAACCAAGATCAATATAGTTTTTTGCCCATGGCTAGATCGAACTAGTACCAAAATTAAATACAGGACACCCAATACAATCGATAAAACATCTACAATACCATAGCTATGTCACAAGATACGCAAATTGCCACACAAAAATCGTCCTTATTACTTAGCAGAAAACGTGAAAGTAGGGCAAGCGTGAAATAGCAACAAACCCGTGGCTAATGCGTGAGTTTTCACAGCGCACTATTAATTCACTCACATCTTGCTTCGGATTAATTCATCAGTCGACCGATCCAGAGAGTGACGGCGACGTAGACCCAAAGCTCACTAGAAATGGCAAGAGCCGGTCGATGGCAGCCGGTAGATTTATTATATTCCGACTGGAATCTATCGATCGACATCGACCATTCCATTCCACCATCGATCGTTCGTATCTATCGGCTATCGATCGATTGGTGTGGTAGGAATTATCGATCGCGGTCAATAATCCATTCTACCATCGGTCGATGGTATCGATCGGTCGTTGGTCGAGTGGTCGCAAATGCAACTACCGAACAAGGGGTCTGCGATTGCCGTGTTGGGCAAAGCATTACTGGGCTTTTATCGGATTTTCGAAAAATTTCTCGGTAGTAGCACGGAATCTGGAAACGTGCCCGGGATATGGTAATAGGATCACCCCCAATGACATGGGACTTATTAACACAAATGGAGAAAAGTGTGTGTACATTGTATAGCGGATTTACGTGCAGTAATGTGCACCTCTGCCTACCCCTTCGGGGATAAAAGACGTGACGTTGTGTGTGTGTAAATAAATAAGGTTACAATGCCGCATCCAGACTACACTACTTCAACGTAGCCATCAAATCGTAAAAGTAGGAGAGTAATTTATCGGCTCTCAAAGAAATCAAGGTTTCATTTAGAAACTATCTCCTAAGTGTACCTACTAAAGAACCTAATTTAATGACTAGAATTTTTACGGCACACGACACAGCTGGCTGAAACTACTTAGTTAATCAATTATCTGTTTTATAGACTAGTCTTAGTCTTGTTTTAGTGTTTCTAAATGTCGGAATCGGACTAATATTATAAATGTGAAAGTTTGTTTGTATGGATGTTTGAGCTTAAACTACTGGACGGATTTAGATGGAATTTGGTATACTGACAGGATATAAGTTGACTTGGGTGGTACTTATCGTCTCAGGGGAACACAGACAAAGCCGCGGGCAGAAGCTAGTATCTACTGCATAAGAAAAATCTATTAGCACTTGTTCAACCCAAAATAAACCCATTATTAACTCAATTAAGGTTTAAAACTGTAAAATGTCATACTCAAAGACTAGGCCCAAGGAAACTCTAAATACGAAACAAATCGAAGCCGAATTTTCAAACGAATATACTCAGTACTCTTTATCCCTTTTCCCTTCCATATGTAAATAAGAGATAGCTATATATTATTTACTCATTGTATAAAAAGAAAAAGGATTTCGGTTAGGATGTACAATCGACACATTGGGAACATGACCCACTTATCGACAAATTGTTTGAAATTATCAAAATTACAATGATCAATTAACTAATTGTAGGTAATTGAAAATCGGTAGGAAAATAAGTCAAAGTCAAAATCATTTATTCAAGGTAGGAAAGCACTTTTGAATATCAAACAAATAATAACTAAAAAAACCGGCCAAGTGCGAGTCGAACTCGCTCATGAAGGGTTCCGTAACAGCAAGTAGATGACATAATATAAAAGTTGTAAAATAACTCGGTTTTACATAGTGTTTTTATGAACGACAAAGTTATATTTGCGGTTTTTGAAAATGTTTTATTTCTTAAAAACTAATAATGATATCTCGTACAAACCAATTTTCGTTGTTAGTTTCCATTGAAATCTACATTATATATTTTTTTCAGTTTTCTCACTCTCTTATTTTAAAAGTTAGAGGGGGGGACACACATTTTTCCACTTTGGAAGCGTCTAACTTTCAAACGATTGATTTTGACGAAAAGTGGTTTTAGAAACCTTAATGTCTTTTTTAAAGACCTATCCATAGACACCCATCACGAATATGTAAGATGAAAAAAATTTTTTTTTTAATCAGTTCCATGTATAGACTGCCCCCTTTAATTTTTAAATTTATTAATTTTTATTCAAAAATCTAATAGCGGTTACCGACATACACCATTTTACAAAGTTTCTACTATGTAGGCCCAACAGTTTCGGAAATAAATGGCTGTGACATACGGACGGACGGACGGACGGCCAGACGGACAGACAGACAGACAGACATGACGAATCTATAAGGGTTCCGTTTTTTGCCATTTGGCTACGGAACCCTAAAAATGGCAGTCTGTCTGTCAGTCCTCTAGTAAAGCTATTTACTCATTCCAAAGTATAGATTCCTATAGAAAAGAACGAGAAACTCCAATCTATAAACTTATGATGCTTGCAGCTCGCAGTCGGTGCACCGTAAGCAAGCTGGTAGCTAGTGGTAGCCACAATTCGAACTCACCCCAAGCTGAAGCAGAGCCGGAACCGTGCTGTCGTGTGTATTTTGAACCTTAACTGAATTAATGATTGAGTACTTAAACTATTCTTTAACGATTTTGTATCGAAAACAACTACTAAGAATTGGGTTCAGTAAATGATACTGAATACGGCGGTAAGTTACATAGTAATTGTAAGAAGTTTTTTTCCAGCAGCGAGCAGACGTATCACCTGATGGTAAGCAATCGCCGCCGCCCATGGACACTTGAAACACCAAAGGCGTTACAAGTGCGTTGCCGGCCTTTTGGGTATTAGGAATTTAAGGGTTGTTGGGGAATCGGGGATTGAGAAGATTGGGAAGGGGGAGTATATTGTATTCTGTCGTCATCGCAGAGATGGGTCATAATGTCAACTTGCCGATTGTACATTCAACCAATACTCTTAGTATTTGCATACGGCTGGCATTCCTACTTAATTCCGAACCGTTGAACATCAAAGTAAAGGACTGGCGGACAATTCTACCGTTTCAATTGATTTTCAAACATATATCTATAGGTATAGGGTACAGTTCAATCTGTAGATCATGTTGTTTATTACAATCTTTTGAAGGCATTGGATTATTTATAGCCATTTTGGGTGAATTGCCCAATTTTCTGGTACTTTCGGGAGATTTTCGTATGTATTGTAATAATTTAGGAAGTAATTGAATTTTGATATAATCATAGTAGCTACCTCCTTCTAAATGGACAGATAGAAGCAATGTTACTTTGGCGTTTTCCTAAGTTTCGTCAGTTATAGAATAAATAAAAATATCGCGAGAGGAGTAAAGAGGAGGCTTTCGTTCAGCGGTGGACGTTTTTCGTCTGATAATAGAGGCAATGACAAGAAATATTTTACCAAAACAAGCTACAAGGGCATATTGAAAATCACCGTATTGACACTAACTGTTTTTGTAAAGTCATGCTTTATATTTTAAACTAGCTGGCCCGGCAAACTTCGTACTGCCTCCAACATTTTTTTTTTCACCTTTTAAACCTTCCCTGGACTTCCACAAATAATTAAAGACCAAAATCTGCCAAATCAGTCCAGCAATTCTTGACTCTTAGCGAGACTAACGAACAGCTATTTGTAGTTAGTGATAAATAATACGGCATTGTATATAAATTAGTTTTAAGATATCATATTGTTAGGTTTTATAAATAACTAACAGAAATAAATAATTAAAAAAAATGTTTGTCCTACCCCAAAATTCAACTTAAAACTTTACTCAATACTAATTCACACTCACACACAAACAAATACATCTATACATATAAGTACTTATATCACAGTGATCCTCATCGGGAACTAAGGGAAAAACAAACGAGTATCATTGGATAAGATAATCCATTAATTCCAAGTCGAAATTTCCTTTATAGCCCGTCTGGGACTACTCCGGTGATGAATCGAGACAAATTGTCTTCGGAAAGCAATTTGGAAGAGTGGGGAGATCTGCCTACTTATGTACTAACTACTTATGTAAGATTTGTGTGTACATAGGCTAACGAAGGATTGTCTTGACGACTATCGTATTATGGAATACTACATAGATTCTACCAGAGACGTCGCTTGCGATCCCCTGAGATAAAAAGTAGGTTACGTGTTATGCCAAAACATAATTTACTTTTTTGAGAGAAATATATCAGTTTTTTTAATATAAGTATCAGTTGTTCATCCGTTATCATGGCGCTTGCAACAGAGCCGAAATATCGGAAACTCGAAAAAACTTAAAAACATTTGAGTTCTAATGATGTTGAGAGATATAACGTCCAATGCCTTCTCTTGCCTTGGGTGAGGCGAGAGAGAGTGTAAGGGTTCCACCAGAGATGTGTTATACTACGTTAATGTGAATGCGTTTGTCATCTACCAATCATATTTATTGGTACACGTAGCTTAGCTTAGCACTGGTGGAAACGGACTAAGCTAAGCAATGTTTTTAGATGGAAAGTGCTATAGATGCGTAATATGGATGGCTTCCCTACTATCGATACATCGCATACTCGAGCTACGCGTCTTCCTTGCAAATCAACATAGCTTAATATCAGTGGAAACAGTCACATAGTTTCACAGCTTAGCTATTACATCTTCGTAGCATAGCTATATAGCACATCGCTGGTGGCAAAGTACCCTAATGAATGGAAACAAAAGTTTTATATTAATCTCGATAAACCTCAGTAAAGTCGGGCGTTTCAATCAAACTTCACGAAATTTTGGAACCACAAAACTGATAAATCGATTCTATTTTAACGAATAGTAATTATAATAGTGATTCCAAATGTCTGTTTGTTAATATTTAAATATCGTCACGCCTTTTATCCCCGAAAGGGTAGGCAGAGACGCACATTACGGCACTATAAGCCGGTAAACGAGCAGATGGATCAACCGATGGTAAGCAATCACCGCCGCCCATGGACACTCGAAACACCAGAAGCGTTACAAGTGCGTTGCCGGCCTTTTGGGAGTTAGGAATTTAAGGGTTGTTGTAGAATCGGGGATTGGGAAGATTCGGTAACCTCACTCACACATGTCGGTTTTCTTTGAGGCCGTGGTATCACTCCTGTCAAGCCGGCCCATTCGTGCGGAAGCATGGCTCTCCTACATTTAAAACTGCTTGGTCGTTACGACAAACCATCTTATGTAGAAGAGTGAATCTTATCAATTCAAAATCTCTTCAATCGTATGATCATTCGTCTAAGAAAATAATAATTATAACAAAGGAAATGAAACAAGCAAACTCAGGGCAACATAAGCTAGTTAATCCATATAATTTTAAGTAGAGGGTAATTTAACATTGAGCGCTTTAGCGGGTCTCACTGACCTCAGACGAATATCAATCATTAAAATTTTCCACCCTTTTTAGAGTCCCTTAGGTAAAGGGTTCCTTCTAAAATTGCTGCTAAGGCTCTCAATCCTAGGAAATACTTTGACAGAAAGTTGTAGCATTATCAAAATTGAACTAAAACAAAATTATAATATCTATTTCCTCCTGGAAGATTAACCAAAGCTTTAAGTTATTAGAATTAGACTTTTCGTTCGTTATAATTTTCAAAATCAAAGTCAAATCATTTATTCCAATCAAACCATAAATAGGTACTTTGAAATGCCAGGAAATAAAGAAATCAGTGAAGCTAGGTGCTCGTTCCAAAGTGTAGCTTCGAATGGAGAAGAACGAGCAGGAAACTCCATTTACATATACTTGTTTTCATCCATTTATAGTTGTTAGTGATTGATAAACTTAGCCTCTTGAAGTAAGCATACTTTAAAAGCTTCTGGGCGTGTAAGAATATTCATTAATAAGTAAGAATTCGTTCAATATAGACAATAACTCAAAGCATCAGTCGATGCAGGTGGTGAATTTTGGTTCTACCTGGCGGACTAATGGGGACGCCTTAGTTCAGCAGTGGATGTCTTACGGCTGATGATGATGAGACATTAAGTATGGGACTCAAAATTAGATTAAACTTTTTTTTATTGTACGGGACCATTTGTCTTTGAGTCTCATTCACATCTGGTCAGTTTTTCTTTTAATCTCAACTTTGACTTATTAAATACTTTTTTACACTTTTGTTAGAATTATTTTCGCCTGCTAAGTGAAAAGTTTTTTTAAGGAATTTCAGCTTGTAAGAGGTTACAACGTAAAGCGTTGGAATTTTTCGTGTTCTTTTTTTATCAGAAAATGAATTACTGTACCTAAAGGTACGGTTCACAGGCCCGCATCGTACGCATCGTACGCAACGGATTTTAGTTTGTCTTGTATAGAAGCTCATACAATTGATCCACATCGTACGGACCGTATCACCAATGGACCGCATCTGCAATGCCTTCATGCGATGCGTACCGATGACGTCATAGGCAATGCGTACGATGCGTACGATGCGGGCCTGTAGACGCTTACCTTAAAAACTACCTTTGTGTAAGTACAATACAAAATAGATAGATAGATAGATAAAACATTTATTAAAAAATAGAATAAAAAATAAGTGGGTACACAATAAAAAAATAACGGCGCGGTTCAGTGTGTCTTAGTTTGCACCGAATGGTAGTCCAGCTCAGCATGTGTCAGGTACAATACCTGACGCTGGTATTCTGCTGGATCCCTGCGATGACGTACGGACGTCGTAAAATATCTTATTACATTACATACATTACACTGGCCCTACTGGATCAGCCCACCAGCACGATGAGCGAGCCGACCTGCTCCAGCAGAAGGCACCCACTCACGAGCATGACTTGTGGTGGTAGGTGTAAAATTTTCCGAAGCTGCGGACTATCTAGCGGGTTTACCGGGGCTCCGGCTCGACAAGCAGGAGTAGGAACGGGGTGGTTTTTAGTCAGTAAGAGTCTGACACTCCCTCTCGCCTCGCCCAGGGCGAGAGAAGTCATTGGATGATTTTTCCCCCTCAAAAAAAAAAGGAAGGTGTAACATTTAACACTCACCTACTATAGGGACTGCACTCATCTTCAACAGTGTTATGTGAATTTCAAAAAGTGTTAGAAAAGAGGTCTCAGTTGCACGGATCTTATTACAAGACTATGAATTCTTTATACGTCAGGAGAGTGAACAATTTATTTCACTCCCAAGAGGTACTCTCTTGTGCAGGATTAGCAAATGTATCCGTTTTAAATTTTTAATACATTTTGCCCCTTAAAAGGTTCGGATACATTATTTATAGTGTAGCCAGATGGTTGGCTATCTTACTCCTTTTTCCTGAAAGTTGGTTGGGTTAGTCGTGTAAATGGTGGGTTGACTTTTCAAAAAATATCACAAAATGTTAATGACGTCATTATCCTCAACCAAAAGTTAACAATTCTGTTGATTGCTAAATTAAACTGTAACACTGTTCTCAACCAATCCAATAAAAATAGGATGAGTTTTTTGAAAAATCACCCGTTGGCAGGTTTGTTAATCAATTATTATAAATTGTTATTAAATTAAATAAATTATTATTGGGTGTTTTAGTTTCGGTATATAAAGAGTATAGTTTCAAGAGCAGTACATGATGATCTTAATTTAAAAAAAAACGGCCTTACACTAAGATTTTCTCCTGTGTAGTAGGTGCGTTTACAAACATACAAGTTCACATACACATGACACCCAGAACCGAAACAACAATTTGTGGATCACACAAAGAGTTGCTCCGTGTGGGAATCGAAACCGCAACATGTTGCACCAACCGCCATTGTCGCCAAGTCGTCAATTATACTTTTATAATAACTATTGTCAATGTCATCTGTGAATCTCACCATATCTTTACATTAGACTTCTAACATAACAGGTAAAACAGAAAAATGAGTAAAAGTATCAAACATTTTCCTCTAACAGCAAGAAAAAGATCGACGACCATCACGACACGGCGCTATCTCTTTTAAACTTTCTTACTCACGGAAAAACTTCAGCGAAAGCAAAACAAAGGGACAATTGGGATTGCCCCATTTATAACAAGCCAACTATTTATAGCCTACCGGAGGCAATCCATCGTACATTTCGTCACAGACTAGGAGGCCGTGTAGCTTCTCATCCTGACAAATTACCGCAATTTATACTTTCTTTTCAAACAAGTTACGGACGACCCCGAAATGGCCCAAAAAGTACCGAAATACCCCTCATTTTGAAACCTTTATTGGCACTTGTAGACTGAAGGTAAGGACGGTACCTTAAGGCTTGATGTTCGAAAGTATTGAGCTAATTTGAATAAAGAATTTGTAGTTCGATTTTTTGAATTGAAGTGAGGTTCGGCTGGTAATCGTGAACTTTTTAGTTAGATCTTTTTATAAATGGTTTAAAAATAGAAGGAAGTTCGCCGCTTGTACATACAGGTATGTATGTATATTTGTGCGTGATTTTCTCGCGTTTGGCTAAACCGATTTTGATGCGATTTCAGTATAGTATTTATCAGATTTAGGAGAAGGATATAAGAATATTATCTGACTTAAAAAATAATGGAGGCGGTAAATAAATTGAAGGCGGTTCCCTTTCGTTAAAAAAAAATCATCAAGTATTCAATTCTGTATGAACAGCACCATGTCCCTTGATCACAGAAGAGCTGTAATGTTGTAGATTGTCTAAGAACATTACGGACATGTGGCGCGGCTGTTGCAATGCCGTATTTGTAAAGAGTGTTCAAATTAGCTCATAGAGAAAAATCCACTTTTTCGCTTAACTACCGAACTCATTTTTCGTATATTATCAGCCAAGATGATAACAAATATATGGTTTCAATTATTAAGTCACACATACACACAACGTCACGCCTTTTATCCCTGAAGGGGTAGGCAGAGGTGCACATTACGGCACGTAATGCCGCTATACAATGTACATCCACTTTTCACCATTTGTGTTATAAGTCCCATGTAACCATAAGATGTTTTCCCATAGATACGGTATATGCACAAAAAATCTCCCAAATATCCCAAACCAGAGACCAATAGCCCACAAACTCCCAAACAATACGGGCATCCATACATATGTATGTACCTACGTATCAATAACGAAAAGGTCATGGAATAGAATTAATGCAATGTTTTTCCGCGTTTTCCATAGTGGAACACTATGAATAAGTTATGAGGCACCGTAGCTATCCAATTGAAACAAGGGATTCACTATTACGGGGTCCGTTGTGAAGGGTATCTGTAGAGCGATCGGATTCGTCGGAAAATAAGTGCGACTGGTTAGGTTAGTTTAATTGAATAGGGATGATGACGGGGTATGTAAATTAAAAATCTATTTAGTCCGTCAGTTAGATAATGAAAAAATATTAGACACGTATTTTTTTTTATTTTGTCATATTAAATAATGGACTTGGGGTCTCGAGTCCGATTCTCGAGTCGGGCAAAGAATTGCCGGGCTTCTTTCGGTATTTAAAAAAAATCTCAGTATTAGCACGGAGTCTGGAATTGAGTCCAGTATATGGCAATAGGCTCACCCCCTATTACATGGGACCTACAACACAAATGGTGAAAAGTGGGTGTACATTGTATAGCGGCATTACGTGCCGTAATGTGCACTTCTGCCTACCCATTCGGAGATAAAAGGCGTGACGATGCGATACAAATCCCCTGCTGGACAATGTCGTTATCTCTTGGCAGTTTATATCGCTCAGGTTTATCAAAGAGCGCTGCTACCTGGTATCTGTGTCAAATGTATAGAACAATCACCAGCTTAGTCCTAAGAATTTATTAGTACCTAGCACTCTCTGTTTGTACCACAAAGTAGTCTTAAATAAAACCAACAACAACAGTCCACACTAAAGTACACCACAACCCGTCTCCTACAACTAAAAAAACGCGCAAAATCTTCCAAAGCTTAAGAAGATTTGTCTCGAAGCAAACCGAACAAATACATTACATTAAACCCTTTCGGCAAAAACCGAAACCTATTTGGTGGGAACGAAGTTTTTTTCTCGCCATTCTCCGAAAACCTTTAATTGTGTTGCAAAAGTTTGTGTTGTGTAAGGAAGTTTCCTTTCAATCTATCTTGGAGGCCCTCAGCAAACCTCTTTAGGGCGCTTCGATCCGGTAAATCAATAAGCGGAACCCACTTTGAAAGTTGGTAAACTCTTCTACGCAGAGCAGTGTGACTTGTGCTAGTTTGGAGTTGGGTACATTTTGTATTTTTTTATTTTTATTTTTATGGTATAAGCCGGTGAACGAGCAGGCGGATCATCCAATGGTAAGCAATGGCCGTCGCCCATGGACACGTAAAACACCACAGGAGTTAACAAGTGTGTTGCCGGCCTTTTAGGGATTAGGAATTTAAGAATTGTTGGGGAATTGGGTATTGGGAAAATTTGGAACAGGGGGGTAATTGGGCCTCAACTAACATAACGCACACAACGAAACACAAGGCAAGCGTTCACGTCAGTTTTCTGTGACGTCGTGGCGTATCACTCCTTTCGAGCCGGCCTATTCGTGCCGAAGCATACAACAAGCGTGCAAGCTCGGGCGGCGGCGATTGCTTACCATCAGGTGATCCGTAAGGTTGTTTACCAGTTTATCTCATAAAATAAATACTCAAAAGATGGTGTTATGTTGCTCAGGAACCAAATTCCTTTGTTAAAATATTTACTAACCACACGTCACAGCGTTCTACTGCCCTCAACAATTTTGTCCATTAATCAGAATCAATCATGTTTTAATTTAATTGTTTATGGAATTCATGCAATTATTTATTTATGATTTTAATGAAAGGTTGGAATTTCGGTTGACCTTTATATTATTATTGTCATTGAACAAAAATTCCATACAAAATAAGTCACGGAACGTAATATATGAATTCATTTATTATCTGTATTCAAATAACCTGCATTTTTTCCGGCCGGCAACGCACTTGTAACGCCTCTGGTGTTTCATGTGCCGACGGGCGGCGGAGACTGCTTACCATCAGGTGATTCGTCTACTCATATACCGGCCGTGTTCCATCTAAAATCTAATAAAACTAATCAGGGCAAGTCGAAAATTGTCTCAGCTCCAAAGCATCACTAGTAACCGCGTTTACTAAATGAACTCGCCGCGCCGTCACGTAGATACACAAACTACGGATCGAGTCTCGCAATAATCAAGTTGCCGACACAGGACTTGATTTGATGTCTTCTGTACAGTTTGTGTAATTTCTTATGTCAATGTTATTCATTATTCTTAAGTTTGTTACAAAGTTTTTGATGAGCTATGTATAGGTTCGGGATGTCGATTTATTGGTGCTAATAGCGGTGAAAGGGATGTTTTCGTGAGATACACAGTCTCTAGACTTTCTCCCCTAAAACTGTCTGCCTTTGAAAGGTTCCCTTTCATCAAAAACACCATCAAAATCCAGTCTGTGACAATCCACTGCTGAATTTCCATTTCCTGAACTTTTATTACAAAATATTATAATTCGGTGTCGTCCATCGTCTCTAGATAACATGCTATGCCGCCTTGAGCGAGGCGGTGTCAGACTCTTACTGACTAAAAACCACCTCATTCCTACTTCTGCCCTTTGAGTTGGAGCCCCGGACACCCGCTAGATAGTCCGCAGCTCTGAATCAGGCATTAGACCTACTGGGCCCCATCTGTGGTGGTCTGATGGCTCTTCACCTGCACGCTTTGCCTACAGGCTGAATACCCAGTTCAAAAGGCACAAGTTTATCAGAGAACTTTACTGGCTAGGTACTACTCGCCTAATCCCTTTAATCAACTCGACGAAACCCACGAGAAGAATAGGAGTAGCGTCAAATGTATTCCTCTCTGCCTTCTCTGTACCACTTATATGATCATAATAACAACCAATTACTAAATACTCAACTCATCATATACCTACTAGTTATAATTAAATACTCGTAGCTAACTAGTTTCCTAAATGAGTTTATTCTCGACATGACTTGCGTGGGAATATAAGCGGGCATCTCAGCCGTTCTGCCAATATAAGCAAGTATCTCAGCCGGTCTGCCAATAACTTTGCTAAATACTTATCTATTGGAAAACTTTGGTAGCGAAACTATACAATATATGTCGGTACTAAGTTTGATGTCTGTATTGTTCTATATCTCGACTAATATTATAAATGTGAAAGTAAGTTTGCCTGTTACCTCTTTACCGTTTTGTGTAATCAAACCATCGTCTTGTATTTTTTCTGTGAAAAAATAATGTTTTACTGCAAAAATGAATCGATTCTCCACCAAAAAAGCACACATCACACGTCAATAGCCTATAAGTGGCCACTGCTAACCAAAGGTCTCTTCTCTCAGGAGTTCCGGGCGATTGCGCATCATCATCAAGTGAACCGTCCGCTCCTTTGCCAGTTTATACCAAAAAATAAAATAATTTAATCATCATATCCCAATTCACTGGGAGAGACATTATATGTGTCAGCAATTGGTCTGGTCATCCCTTGTCGTGCGTGCTGATTTCAACACAGTTTACAACAATCAAATAATTAATTTGTTACTTTTAAAGCTAATTATATAGTAATATAAAATATCGATAAGAACATAATTGCTATATTATAGGTATATGGAACGAGCTTCACTAACGCACATACTGACAGACCATTAATTCATTATTTGTTGATATTTCTTATTGGAATAAATAAGACTTTGACATTGACTATATTCCGCACACACAGGCAAAAGTATATTAACTAAGCACACCTTATACAGCATGTAATTTTAAAAAGCGTTAAAGACTAAATAAAATGCCCAAACAGCAAATCGTTCCTTCCTACACACAGACTGGTAATGAAGCTAAGCGGCAATAAAAACTGTCGACGGACGCATAGCGACGCCACTGAGCTGAAAAACATACAAACTGAACACGCCTAGTTAGTGATGGGAAGCATGTCGTGTCTTATTGAAATGGGTTCCGTGTAAGGTTTTTTTTTAAGTGGGGATCATCATCTAATGCCTTCTCTCAAAAAACAGGCGTATATATATTTTTTAATTCTTTAATTTTTTTCGAATTTAATCGTGCATCGATTTTATTTTGTTTTTTTTTTACAACGATAGCAATCTTTCACCAGTTATGTTACCTATAATGACTGTTCCCGCCTTGAGCGAGGCGAGAGGGAGTGTCAGACTCTTACTGACTAAAAACCACCCCGTTCTTACTCCTGCTTTTCGAGCCGGTAAACCCGCTAGGTAGTCCGCAGCTCCGGATTAGGCATCAGCCCTACTGGGCCCCATCTGTGGTGATCTGATGGATCGTTGAGGTGTACGCAGAACGCGACGCGCAGCACGCACGGGTTGGCGTGTAAGAATGCTTTTTCACCAGTGATGTGCTATGCTACGGTGATGTCGGTGCGTTTGACATCCGCCAATCATATTCGTTGCTACACATAGCTTAGCACTGTAGATACAACCATGAAAACACCGGAACACTGAAGTCCGGCGCGTCCCAGGGACATGAATGACTGTATTGGAACCCGCAACAAAATAAATCAGAAGATATTATTAGAAGAGAAGACTGCCACTATACATACTTTATACAATTTTACTCCAATAACAATACAACCGTAATAAAACCATTTCCCATATCAAACTATATAAAAAACACACTCGAAATCCTACCTTAGCCAGTAAAAAATAAAATATCATTTTTATTGTAGACCCCTAAAAAGTTCCACCTCGATCGTAGCTTAGTTTATTTGCTTTTATACTTAAAGAACGCTTTAGTCCGGAAAATTCGGTCTTCTGTTTGCCAAGGGAACATATTAAAATATTTCTTTTATATTACTCTGAAGAGAAACTATTTATTAGGTATTTGAAGTGTTTCTGCGGCCTTTTCATTATTAATGTGTATGCATGAGGTTTCATATTTTGTCTTTTTTTAAGTGAGTGCCAATAGAAAACTGTTGAAGGCAAGTCCTCCGTTAATGTCGGTAACTGGTGACCACCACGGCGTTCATTGTGTTAAAGGGGGGAAAATCATCCAATGTCTTCTCTTGACTGCCTCGTTGTTCGAGTGGTCACAATTGTGACTGCCAGGCAAGAGGTCTCGGGTTCGATTTCCGGGTCGGGCAAAGTATTACTGGGCTTTATTTGGTTTTTCGAAAAATGTCACGGAGTCTGGAAATGTATCCGGCTCAGCCCTTATTACATGGAACTTATAACACAAATGATGAAAAGTGGGTGTACTTTGTATAACGGCGAGAGGGAGTGTCAGACTCTTACTGACTAAAAACCACCCCGTTCCTACTCCTGATTTTCGAGCCGGAGCCCCGGTAAACCCGCTAGGTAGTCCGCAGCTCCGGATCGGATATGGCTTTCTTGATAATGACAAATTAACTCATAATGATCCAAATCCACAACTTTCACACACTATCACACAATATTCAGTTAAAAACTCCATCAATTAACACTATCACAATAATGAACTGTTGTACAGCGAACTAAATGCCGGTATCTAGTAAATTATAACGTTTCATGTAAATTCGGAAATGATACCGATATCGATAGCTGGCGGGCGATGCAAAACCATTGTGATACGGTTCTGATAATATAGGGACCACTACTATTTGTTGTTTAAAGGATCGTCGAAAAACTCACTCTTTTAAAAAAAGCGTTGCCCCACACTAGGATTTTGTCCTATATCGTGCAAGTTCATAATATGAACTTGGAGCAACTCTTTGTGTGATCCACAAATTGTTGTTTCGGGTCTGGGTGTCATACCTATGTATAATATTATCAACTTTACAATTTGCGGATAACACAAGAGTTGCTCCGTGCGGGAATCGAAGCCAACTGGCTGCCTCTAGTCACCGCGTTACGCGTGCAGTTGTCAATTATATTTTTATAATAACTATCGTGAAACATACCAAATTAACTAAAAAAATACGGTTTACTCACGTAAATTAATGGAGAAAAGCTTTACTAGTTTTGAGTCAGAAAGACTTTTCATCATGAGTAGAGTATTTATAACTCACTCGCATATCAACAAATCACAATCGAGTTCTCCTAGTAAAGGTTTCATGACAAAACCGACCTCCCGGGTTCACTGGGTATAATAATCGACTTAGCTTCGACGCTGAGAAAATTCATTTATTTAATTAAGTTCGGAGAAACTTCTCAAGAAGACTGTAAGCCCCCAGTAATGATTATAACATCTTATTTTAATTGAACACTAAATTCTCGAGGATTATTTAAATTTTAAATTAATTTGTGCCGCCACGCGGTGAATTTCGTTTTAATAGGCCTGTGTGTGTTTTGGGGATATATCTATAGAATAGCAAGCGATAGGCCTACACATCATTCATACTTAATTCTACTATGCATCATCACGCCTTTTCTCTCCGAAGAGGTAGGCACAGGTGCACATTTTGATCACTTTTCACCATTTGTGTTATAAGTACCATATAATTATTGGGGGTGAGCCTATCGCCATATACTGGGCACAATTCCAGACTCTGTGCTACTACTGAGATATCTTTCACTAGTTATGTTACTATTACTTGCAATAGGGTTCCCGTTAGTCTCCCTGCAGGACTCCCTAAGGATGACTTAGGAACTATACGATAGCCAGAGACCGTGCAGCAGCACTCTATGACAAACCTGAACCTTTAAAAGTAAGATTTAATCCTTACCTTAGCTAAAAAACAAACAAAAAATAATTTCCACAGATTTGTAACAAAAAAACCTCTAACAAAAAGTCTAGTACAATCCTTTGCAGTAGTGGACATATTATAACCCGTTCACCCCCTCTCGAAAACGACCCAAACATAAACTGATCCCGTATCATTAATTCAGGGGGTTGAAACATTTTATGTAATGTACAGTCAACAAGAGAAATATGTCACTAGGATAGAAAAAAAAAGATTTTTTAAAATAATTGAATTCGGGCAGATGGAATGTATTACGTGCAATGCGAATCCCGTGATAAAAAAAAAAAACAAAAAAAAACTTCTCATACGGAGAAGGTTTGAGCATCACCACTCTAGCTCAATACTGGTGATTTCAAACTAATAATTAGAAATTATAAACCCAGGTTTCTTCAAGATGTTTTCCATCACCGGTTGTCAGTTCGGTGTCTAAATAATCTTAGAAAGTACCTACATATAACTCGGAAAAAGTCACATTGGTCATTGCCGTTGGTAGGTTTCATGCGTGAGAAGCGGGCGTCTTAAAGGTTAGCATCCACAGGACGGGATCGTACGCATCGCACTCATCGTATGCGTTCCGTATTACGTCATCAGTACGCACGCTGGCATTGCTGATGATGCGGTTCGTACGATGCGGATCAGTGGACGCTGTTGTATGAGTTTCTATACAAGACCACATAAAATCCGTTGCGTGCGATGCGTACGATGCGGGCCTGTGGACCATTAACCTCCGGGCCACCACGACAATGATCGATGACTTTAACTCTAAATAAATATTCTTCCTTTCAACCCTTTCCATCTTTGTACCCAAATGTACTGAATAGAGGAGAACTGATATCAAACAGAACCTTTTTGCACTATTTGACGACGTATACAGCAATAAAGTTATTATAGTGTCGCGCGAGAATATTTTGGGCCACTACTAACATTTTCCATACACACAGTGTGTTGAAAAAACGTCGCATTCGCATCGCAGTACCACGTGAAATATGGGTTGAAATTAAATTTGGTATATGCGTTTTTATTTCGTAGTGTTTTCTGTACTTTTTTTCTTTTTGTTGTGTTGTAAGTAATGTAGTGTTTTTCTAAATGCAGTGTTGTAAAATATGTGTGTGTTTTATAATATGAAAGATATTTTAATTTATAGTTAAGAGCTATTGAGTTGATTGTAGACATATTTTTCATTATTTTATTCTCTTTATTTTAATCAAGGGCTTTTTTAAAACTATACTCTTGAACAACGTCGGAGTTTGGTGTTGACAAAATATAATGGAGCATTTTTTTATGGTATAATCCGGTAAACGAACAGACGACTCACCTGATGGTAAGCAATCGCCGCCGCTCATGGACACTTGAAACACCAGAGGCGTTACAAGTGTGTTGCCGGCCTTTTGAGGTTTAGGAATATAAGGGATTGTTGGGGAATCGGGGATTAGGATAGTTGGGTTTCCGGTAACCTCACTCACACAACGCAAGCGTTGTTTCACACCGGCCCAGATTTTATTATTTATAAAAGATAATGTACAGAAAGACTCGAAGTTTTTAAAAAGTATAGACAGATTTTTGTGAAAATCAGACAACCATTTCGTCCTGACGGCATTTTTTCTCTTTTTTTCGCTTACAACATTCGGCGTCTATGCAGTAGTACGGGAATGCAAACAGAATTAGTATTTTTTTCAGGAATCCCAACTATTCGAGAGCTCATGACCTAGTTTTTGAGTTCTCACAAATCGGATTTAACGTTTAAAACGTGATTTTTAATGAATTGTTTGTAACTTTTGTACGTTTGTAGAGTGCTATGTAACTATTGTTCATTACAGTTGCAAATAAATCTATCGAAATTAATTTAAAAAGCACATTTCTGCACTGACTGCACAGTTGGCGCGGTGGCTGGGCAACTGGCTGCCGTTCAACGTGTCGCGGGTTCAATTCCCGCACGGAACAATTCTTTGTGTGATCCACAGATTGTTGTTCCGGGTCTGGGTGTCATGTGTATGTGAATTTATATGTTTATAAACGCACCCACGACACAGGAGAAAATCTTAATGTAGGGCAACGTTTTTTAAAACAATAAAAATATTTCATACTAGCAACTTCCGCGCGGTTTCACCCGCTCTACTCGGCTCCTATTGGTCATAGCGTGATGTTTTATAGCCTATAGCCTTCCTCGATAAATGCACTATCCAACACAAAAAGAATTATTCAATTCGGACCAGTAGTTCCGGAGATTAGCGCGTTCAAACTAACAAACAAACTCTTCAGCTTTATAATATTAGTATAGATAAAAATTAGTACATTACTTTTACGAGTATTTTGCCGAATCTAAGGGTCGGTTCATATCTGACGTAAACTATGTCGAACGTATCATCGGTTGAGTGTGAACGGTCAATTGTTTTTCTCTAATTTGTCTGTTCTGGCGTTACGCGACCGATAATACACGACGCATGTTCCGTCAGATATGAACCGACCTTAAATCACTTCATAAAATTGAAATCCTCTTCCTTAGTTCTCCTCTTAGATATTTACTGTTATATCTGTAAACCATTCACAACCACAAAACAATTTAAGACCCACAATACAACAACAATCATAAACATAATTCAGAACACACCATTAAAATATCAAAACTGTAATAACAAGACCATCAAGTACCAAAACTAGACTAACAACAATACAATAACCGCTACAAGTATCAAAACTAAACAAACTATGTACAATTACAAAATTTAAACAGCCTGTAGAACATCCGCTAAGCGTACGTATGTGGTCTCATGAATATTCCGGATCCGCGATGAGATTTATTACCGTTCCGGTTTTCCGTCTTCGCAGATTTATGCGTCGGACGGACCGTACGGTTCGGCCGGTTGTCGTACCCGCCGAATTAGATTTGTGACTGAGCTGCTTCGTTAATAATTTACACTTCGGTCTTAGGTATTCTGGTAGATGTGTTGTAGATACTTACCTTGAAGATCGTGAATGAAGGTTTTCTTGTCTGAATTAGTCTTTATAGAAGTCTATTAGCTGTCTCGATAAATCTTGAATCGCTTAAGAATTAACGCATAGTTAGGAAATGCGGATTTAATAAACTACATTATAAATAACAATTTAAATAAATAATTAATAAATATGTAGCTTACTATAATTACGACTAACTTACTATAATTTAAAACTAAAATAAAGAAAATTAGAAAAGTAATAGTTAGTAAATTACATAAAATGTGAGGAAGAGTATTTTTATCTCAAATATTGTCTACTACTCAAAGTAAAAAGAATTACAAGAAATAAAAAAGATTAACAACCCAATAATGCTTTACCAAATTTGACAAACAAAACAGTTTAGTACACCTGCCTTTATGGCAGTACTCTCATTAAAATAAAAAGCAAGTCTACAACAACCTACAACAACAAAAACAATAAGCTCACCCCCTATTACATGGGAATTATAATACAAATGGTGAAAAGTGGGTGTACATTGTATAGCGGCATTAAGTGCCGTAATGTGCACCACTGCCTACCCCTTCGGGGATAAAAGGCGTGACGTTATGTGTGGGTGTGTGTCTACAGCCACCGTCAATAACGGCTACGGCTCATCGAATCCCAAAAACACAACCGGAGTGCTCGTGTCTTCATGTATCACTTAAACTCTCCCCAATCTCACTTAACCCAACACTCCTTTACACTACCCATTCTGACCTAACCCCTACTAAAACTATTCACCCTCCCACAAGATGTTCAGTTCACCCCTACAGTTTAACCGAAATCCTTTCACCTTTCAAACACGAAATCAACCGAGTTCCTGAAAATCGGTTCGGAAATCGGTGACTCGGAAAAATATGACAATCACTAATACGTTCAGTTCGCACCGATGGCTACGGAGTATGGATTTATAGACTACGTTGAGTCAAAGTAACTTTTATAAGATTTAATGGAAGCGACAAGCAAATTAAAGTCGTTTAAGTACCTATCTATCGGTTCTGTGACATTTCGGTAATCGGTAATGATTTTTAATGGGAAGGGAATTGATGTGGATGGGTCGCTGGCGCTAGGTTTAAAAAGTAAGGCTTTTAAGGACAGTTTAATAAAGACTGCAAGGATTTTAACGATATTTTCTAATTCATCAAGAAGTCATGATATGCCAATGCGTGTCTATCAGCTTCATAGAAATGTTTGATTCTCCACGTTTGGGAAGCAGATACAGGATAGCTGTTAAAAATGTTCAAGTTTTTATACAGTCGGTATGGAGATCTCACATATGATTTAAATGAAACTACAAGTGGACTAGTCTAGTCCACAGAAGCACAATATAACTAAATATTTCAACGAAAACAGAAAATTAAAAAATAAATAAAAATTAAATAAATGAAGTATTAAATAACATAGGCAATGGACCACCAATTACTACACTCTAACATAAGCTACCCTTTTTTTTTGAGAGGGGAAAATCATCCAATGACTTCTCCCGCCTTGGGCAAGGCGAGAGGGAGTGTCAGACTCTTACTGACTAAAAACCACCCTGTTCCTTCTCCTGATTTTCGAGCCGGAGCCCCGGTAAACCCGCTAGGTAGTCCGCAGCTCCGGATCAGGCATCAGCCCTACTAGGCCCCATCTGTGGTGGTCTGATGGCTCTTTAAGAGCAACTAAGCTTCCCTTAGAGGACCCACCCAATCTCTTCCAGTCTCTTGCATGTCTAGCTCACACGAACAATATTCGGTTATGATACGGCGACGGTGACGTCACGGGCGACGTATCGCGCCGTCATTACCGTAGCGATTGATATCACATCACATGCTGACAACAAGGAAATGTGTATCTATAGGTGACTTGTTGTGGGTTGCGGTTTCTCTTATGTACACATTTTTAGGTATTTATCACAACATACTAATAATATTGTTGTTGAGTCCACGATTGGTGCGGCTGAGCAACCGGCTGCCGTGCAACGTGTAGCGTGTTCGATTCCGACATGAAGCAACTCTTAGTGTGATCCACAAATTGTTGTTTCGGGTCTGAGTTTCATGTGTATGTATGTGAATTTGTATATTTGTAAACGGATCCACGACACAAGAGAAAATATTAGTGTGGAGAAACGTTATAAAAAAAGTGTAATTAGTTTTAAAAAACCTCGGGAGATGCATTTCAACGTGGAGTCAATCAGCCAGTTCTAAAACGTGACCAGTCAACAATTCCTCGTAACATTTGTTCCCGTTCTTACGACACATTAATTCTAACTTGTGTTGTGTGAGTGAGGTTACCGGAGGCCCTTTCCAATCTTACCAAAAGGCCGACAACGCACTTGTAATTGTAACGCCTCTGCTGTTTCAGGTGTTCACGGGCGACGGCGATTGCTACCATCAAGCGATCCATCTACTCGTTTACCAGTTCATAACGTAACAATTTACCCTAAAAAACCTCACACACACACACACAGACATACTACCTATAATCCCAAAAACACTCTTTAAAAATACCCTCCCAAAATAATCGCAGCCAACAATCTTTGAGAGATAACCTTAGTCGAATAATTTCCGCACTCCTTAACGTGTGTAGCGGAACCGATAAAAAAAAACACGTTACCCCCCTTTTTTCCCACGTAATCGGGTAAGAGAACACGGCTCATTTCCGTACGCGCAATCTGAAAATCTTGTAAGTGATTGAAATAAGGTACGGAGGTGTTTTGGGTTAGGTAACTAAGTATATGGTGAAATTATGTATAGGTAACTGAGTATATAAGTATGGTGAGAATATGTAAGCATGACATGTCTTTTTATTTCTTAAAAGGGTATGTAGAGGTAGAAGTGTTATCTACATCTGCAGTGATACATAAAATTGGAGTGTCTGTTTGTAATATTGAAATAATCGCTTTTTACTACATACATATAAATATTATACATAATATGATACATTCATTAAAATAACATTTTGTACAATTTTTGTTTATCTGTCTGTTGGTTCTGTCTAATATTTTCATTATCAAACTGACGGACTAAATACATATTTAATTTTCATACCCCGTCATCATCCTTATTGGCTACGCTAAACAAGCGCTCACTTAAGTACTTATAAGTTATATCAACTTCACATATAAGTTAGTCAACTTGCCGTTTAACATTATTATATGTTATGAGTCCCACACACTAGGAAGCGAAACTATTATTACTATTCACTGGAAGTAAGTACCTAACTACGGAATCTCCACAACGGAATCAGACACAAAATACTTTTCCCGACCCCAAAATAGAACTATAGATTTATAGATATCATCGTCATATGAACATTGAGTAAACGAAATTATTAAGCAATGGAATTAAATTGTGTTATATAATTATGTAAAAGACAGATTTCGTATTTATGTGACCTTTAGAGTGCTTTTCCACCAGAGATGTGCTATGCTACGTTTTTGTGAATGCGTTTGGATTCCACCAATCATATTCAACAGCTTCAACTAAGCTATGGTTTTTATATGGAAAGATGCGTGCTATGGATGCGTGCTAAGGATGTGTGCTATGGTTGGCTTCTACTATCGATAGATACGCATGGCATAGGTACTCGAGCTGCAGACCCTACTTGCACCGCTTAGTAACAGTGGAAATGGTCACATATTTTCACAGCTTAGTTATTACATCTTCGTAGCATAGCTACATAGCACAAATCGGTGGAAAAGCGCTCTTAAAGATTAAAGATTCAATGAACCGCATTATGTTCATTGATTAATTTAAGTTATAAATACTAATGATATTCCTTTGTTGAAATGATTTTCAAATAATAATTCGGAAGATGTAGGTACTTACTAGGTACGTGGCAAGATTAAGATAAAAAACTAAATTATATTTAAAACCACATTTTACGCAGTAGCTGGGCAAACGACTGCGATGCAACGTGTAGCGTGTTTTGATTCTCACACGAAGAAACTCTTTATATTATCTAGAATTGTTGTTCCGGGTCTAGATATGTGTGACTTTAATACGTAACGTAACGTCACGCCTTTTTGTCTCCGAAGGGGTAGGCAAAGTCGCACATTACGGCAAGTAATGCCACTGTATAATTTTTAATTTTCACCATTTGCGTTATAAATCCCATGTAATAGAGGGTGAGCCTATTGCCATACACTGGGCACAATTCCAGACTCCGTGCTACTACTGAGAAAATTACGAAGAGCTGAAAAAAGTCCAGTACTTAATCCTTTGTCCGACCCGGTAATCGAACCCGAGATCCCCTCACCCGGCAGTCGCACTTGCGACCACTCGACCAACGACGCACCCACGACATTTTAACAAGAAAATCCTAGTATGGAATAAAACTTTTTTTTTATTACAATGAATCCACTCTTGCTTACACATACAACAAAAAAAAAACTTCTTAACACCCAATCGCCCTTCACACAATTAATTCACAGCACTATGCACTTCAAAGCAACATTTAGCACTCAGAGTATGATTCTAAATTCATGGGCACGATCGCATGGTCGGTCAACACATGCTTTTAGTAGCCGACGCTTTGACAACCTCCATTAGATATATGCTTGATGTATGAGACTATGAGTGCCTAGTGTAGTGTAGATACTAGGTGGGCTAGGTACATCTAGGTATTATGTACAGCTGTTTTGGAGTTGTAGTTTTGCTGTGTAAATCTGTATAGTAGACAGTTATTTTTTTATTTGTTTATCTATTTAAACCTTTATATGTTATGCTTACATTGTAACGGGTGATTATTAAGTGGTATTTTTTTGATTTTCATAAAGAACACAAAAATAATGAAAAAGTTGATGAAATCTTTATTGGAATCGATAGAACGATCAATATAATTTAATACCCTCACCCACCTCATTCACCCGTTATAAATTAAGTACAAACATAATTGAAAACTACTGCTGTTCATAGATATGCGATCTCCACACTGTTCATAGTCCATTTTGTTCTGTTTGCGCCGAACGTGCCCTCGTTTTGATTACTTTAAATGTAAAGGTCATACTCGTACCAAGGGTACAGTTCTGTGAGCTTAATCATTTAAATAAATAATTTCACTATCTTTTTTTAAGGGGGAAAACTCACCCAAAGGCTTCTCCCGCCTTGGACGAGGCGAGTGAGAGTGTCAAACTTTTACTGACTAAAAACCACCCCGTTCCTACTCCTCCTTATCGAGCCGAAGCCCCTTTAACCCGCTAGGCAGTCCGCAGCTCCAGATCGGCATCAGCCCTACTGGGTCCCATCTTTGGTAGTCTAAGAGCTCCTTGAGACACACGGGTCTGGTTCTAGTCGGCCGGTGAATACCCTTGCTCGCCATCCGCAGACCCGCACAATTTCTTTACCTATATGTTAACAGATAACATGATTATGTTTAACTAAGAACGTTTACAAGATTTACATTATTTACCTACCACAGCTTTTTTATATGGTAGATTAAATAAGAATTTATTTTAAGCATCATCTTCTAAAATATCGACTTTTCTAGATAAAATTATTGTATCATTTAAAAAGCAAAGTGCTGATTGTTGACTTTGCTATTTGTAATAATAAAGGCGCTAAGATTTTTTTCAATTGTACATAATTTTGTAATACCACGGATTATGTGGCTGATTTAATTTAAGCTCATAGTACAAAAGGCTAACTATCATTTACCATGAAGATTTCGTGCGGAAACTATGTCAATAAAAAAATAAAAAATAGAAACTAAAATTAGATTTTTTGCAAATATCTTTGTACCTAGTTACAATTCATTCGTGTTGTAAAGCTTGAATAACACATAAATATATGTGATAAAATCCGGATATCAAATTTTGCTCTTTATTTTAAAGATAAAAGAAAAATTTTAAAAAATCCTATTTAAACCACACTCCAAATTAGCAACTTTAGTATTTTTTTTCTCGAAAACTAAAAATAATTGACATGGGGTTTCTTTTGCAATTTGTGTTATTAGGACTAACTACATCGATATACGCTATTAGCTAAAAATGTCCTCCCCCAAGGGTTTCTAAAACACTGTGCGCAGTTGTAAAACACCATTACCCTCAACTTTACGACCCACCAATATAACTTGAGACGTTTAGGAGACAATAACGTTTTATGCGTTAAGGACTTGTGTAGATTATTGCTGTCACTTATGATGTCTTGTGACTACGTTATTTTGTAGGTAGGTACTAGGTACAATATGGTAGATGCCTTATTTCTATTTCAATGTCTGTCTGGTAGATTATTTTAAAATATTAGACACGTATCTTTTTATTTTCTTACGAGAATAAATACTTTCAAAGATATATTGATTTGAAATACCGCGTGACGTCACTTCTAAGTAGGTACATTTTATACGTATTTGCTCCTAAACTGTGATTTATCTAAATATTGTTCTTTCAATTATTATCTTACAACATATAATGCGTATCTAAAATGTTTTCATTACCTAACTGATTACCTAAATTGATTTTTAATTTTCATACCCCATCATCATCCCTATTGTTTTTTTTATCTAGCTCCAGTGGCTACCCCTACTATTGCGGCGGGTATCATAGAAATAGTCTAGGGACCGCATAATTTGACATTTTTAACAGAAAGTGGGCTCTCTGATAAACGTGGACTTTTTAAACTACGATCTTCAACTCCACAAGAGGAGATTATAGCAAGCCCTCTTAGGCAGATGAGACCCATTGTCCAGCATTGGACTTGTACTAATGATCCGAGAAGAGATTAAAGCAAACCCTCTTTTAAAGAGGAAGCCTACACCAGCAGAGGAATATCTTGAACTGGTGATATACCTGATCACTATCGTATCCCAAACCCAATATTGATTACTCTTTGCTTTACCTACCAAGAAATTGGCTCACGATCTCTCCTACCAAACTTAACTAGCTTAATTAAATTATTCTTCTTTATAAAATTAATCCTGCTTCGAACAGTTTTCAACCGCCCCAGTAGTGGATTGTTCAACTAAAACAATTGAAGACCTCTCTATACTTTTCCTTCATTAAGATAAAAAACTTAGCTGTACCTAACCTAGGTACCGTCTTGAGAAGGGAGGCCATGAGGTGAGATAACTGTGGATATTCCGACAAATTATAATAGAGGCCTATGGCTAGTATTGGGAGCTGTTACCTGAACGGACTGACAAATAAGTGACATGCTTCTACAAAGCGACAAATTTCAAGACACTGCTTTTTCCCTCGTATAGAAAGATTTTAAGTGTCGGAGAGTCATGGTTCGGCACGAATGGGCCGGTTCGGGCGGTCTCTAAGAAAATCGTAAACTGATATAATGCGTCGGCGTTAGCGTATAAAAATTAAATACTGTGGGTTAGAGATGCCATAATGTGATAGTGCACTTTGACAAAACGGCCCTGTCCAATGATATTATAAAGCAAATATTATGTAGATAGTTTATAAGCGCTCAGAAAATGGCACATTACACATATTTTTTCACAAACACCATACTTTTTCCTTTTCCCAAAAAAAATCCAAGGAAACTATGAAAAAATGGAGTACGAATTTGTGCTCTTGAAAAAAAAAACGCTCAGCGAATCCTCCTAGGGTCGGCGGCGCTTCAATTAAGTTTCCACCGCTGTGCACCATTGTACCAGCTTAAAGTTAGGACTTGCGTTGCCGAGTGTACTCCAATGTTGCTTATACAGCAAAACTTTTTTGCCGCGTTCATCTTTTTTTTATTTTCTCGTTTTTATGACGAGAGGCTATAAGCATAGCATAGAGGCAAAGTTTTATTACGTTTTTAATACTATCTCTGTTTTTATTTAAGTTTGTTCTTTTAAATCGTTTGTGTTCATCTCTCATTAGAAATGCAGTTCTGTTCTTTACATAATTAGGTAAGTTTTTGAACAAATATTGAGATGATGTTAATATTTAATGTAGTTTTTTTTCTTTTCGCATTTAGTTTTTTTTTTCAATTTAAAGTTTAATTTGATTTGTTGTCATTTATCTACTTCAACTAGGTATTATAAAAATAAAGTTATATTATTGTAAAATTAGATATTAGAATAAAACTCATCGTCGCACCTTTTATCCACGAAGGGGTAGGGTAAAATATTTATGTTAGCATTGCAAAGCATTGCTCACGACCTCATCCATATAACACAATAGTCTCGATTACGCCCTTAGCCACAAGACGTGTGGATCCACAACAACTGTATGCATGTTCCTTTGTAAACTGATAACTATGCAAACGTGTCTACTTACATATCGTACATATACAGATATAGGTATCACCCTTGTTATATCTAGAAGAAGGTGCTTTAATTCTTACTTACATTGGCATATAGCAACTGCCTATAAGTGACCACTTCTGACCGAAGGCCTCTTATCATGTTTTTTCTTATGGGGGAAAATCCAATGACTTCTCCCGACTTGGGCGAGGCGAGAAGGAGTGTCAGACTCGTTATTTACTAAAAACCATCTAACCAAACGGCTGCTTGATGTCACCGCATCCACGCACGCTACCCATCTCATGAAGAAGAGTTCCACTGTGACTCGAAACTAGTAGAGCTTTTCTCAATATATTAACGTGAGTAAAAGCCCAAGTTTCCTCACGAGTTTTCCTTAACCATTTGTCAGGGGTATCTAAATAATCTTAGAAAGTAGATATAACTCGGAAAAAGTCACATTGGTACTTGCCGTTAGTAGGTTTCGAACCTGCAGCCTCATACATGAGAAGCAGGGATCTTAAACCCCACCACGGCTCCGGCTCGATAAACAAGAGTAAGAACGGAGTGATTTTTATTCAGTAAGAATCTGACACTCCCTACCGCCTCACCCTAGGCAGGAACCCTACTTTATCCACGCACTGAGAAAATAGTTTATGAAATATTATAGCAGCCATAGTAAGCAGTAGTTGGGTAAGAAAAATTGGTATAACTTGCCTATTAAGATTCACATCTAGTACATTTTCGGTATGAATCCTTAAAAAGTTAATAAAAGAATGTTTGAACCAAGATCCCTGTAGCCCCAGGGGTAACGGCAGCACTCTTCTACCCACGAACCGAGCGGCAGGCAGCTCGATTCCAGGACCACTAAGTAACTACTTTAATTAAAAATTTAAAATTACTCCGAATTTTTATTTCTGCGTGTAATGTCACTGATTCGGAAGTGAATGGAGAACTCAGTTTTGTAACATTTCTAGTAAGTAATAACTAACTGTAAGTTTATTTTTCTTTTGTTAAAGAGTTAAATACACTTTAACAAGTGCTTCAATTAGATAGAACTATAATACTTATAATAATCTCTAAAAAACTAAACCAATTTCAATAACCTCTAAATTCCAACTTACAAATAGAACGAACGACATAATCAGGCCACTGTACAATGTACACCCCACTTTTCACCATTTGCGTTATAATTCCGATGTAATAGAGGTATAGAGGGTGAGCCTATTGCCATATTCCAGACACAATTCCAGACATCGTGCTACTGAGAAATTTTACATACATACTTTGTCCAACCCGGGAATCGAACCCGAGACCCATTGCCTCGGTGTGTGACTGCAGTCACACTTGCGACCACTCGACCAATTAGACAATCAAGAATTATTAACGTTTTATTAAATTTTACATTTCACATATTTATTTCGCTTCAAAAAAAATATCAAGTTAGCATTCCAATCATAACTTACCCGTGTAGCATCCACAGCCGTATATTTAGCGTGGGGACACAAGTTTTTAGATCCTTGTTTTTCAGCCCCAATCTGTTTAATGGCAGTGGGAATGAAATGCGCGCGTACAACACTATTCTCGATATTGAGAGAAATATTTTTACGAGCGATTTTTTTTTAAGAGTGTTCGTAGAAAATTGGTCTGGGTATTTCGTTTCTGGTTAGCTATTTTTTTGTTGGATTCAATCTTGATATGGTGTTCGTACCTATTGGTTGGTGTGATTTTTTTTAATAAATCGGTGGATGGCGGACTAGCCTACAGATCACTTTAATCAATCAGCGCCGTCTACGGACTCTAATAGAGTTATAAGTGTATTGTCTATGATATAAGCCGGTAAACGAGCAGGCTGTGGGTAAGCAATTGACGTCGCCCGTCGTGGACACCCGAAACACCAAAAGCTCTCCCACACTTTTTTTTTATTATTTCGTGTTTCTTTTTTACAATCCAATATTTCAGAATTATTGATCCACTTAAGCTAAACATTAATAAAACACGCAGCGCAAAAATATTACCAGTCGAACCAATTCGAGCGGACACCAGAATACACCCCATTTTTCCGTCTCACAGCGCTAAATCAAGGTTCGCTTACTTTAATATAGTATCGACAGTAATAATGTTTACGAAACAGTCATATTTTTCAAACTAGTGCTGGGAAAATGTTTTTTTAAAAAAGCCAGAGTTCCGTCGACCACTGGCATGGCAATGCGTTACGTTTCGGTAAATCTCGGTTTTTAATTCGGTGAAAATGTTCGAGTATTTTCGCATTTAGGTTGGTATTTTTTGAGTACGCTATAAGGTGCCTAGTGGTCGAATACTAGTACTAGTGATTAGTTAATGCAGTATTTTGGAATTCCTGAGACAGTATAATGAGTAATTTGTTATATTTTTTGTTAGATACGGGTATTGTCAGCGATTAGCGCTGCCTATGCACACTAGAAAGCAAAAGAATTGAAAAGGCATTGTATCTTTTGTCGAAGGGTCCTTCTTTTCTTAGGAAACTTTACTCACTGTTCCCCAAAAATCTACGTTTACGTATCTCTTTTTTATAGTAAAGTAAAATCTCAGAAAGAAGTAAATTCAAGAGTAAAAACTAAGTACTTCAAATAGACAATTACAAAAGACTATTTCGTTACCAATATTACAACCCAAAAACTCCTTTTGTTTTCGTATTACAAGAGTTATTATCTAGTGCACGAGAATTGCTCCAAACTGTACGAATTTTCACGACAATTTCCCAACGTTGAAAGCTCTTGATAATGTCTCGAAAACTTCGCTCGTTTCCTTTCAACGTGGATGTATTGTGACTAGAAGAGACAGGACGTATTTCACAATTGAGTTGGTTGCGCGACGTTGCCGCATAGAACACGCTGCTCATGAATATCAGTCCCGGTGTGTATATTTAATATTTCTACGGTCTTACTAATAAAAATATGTTAAACAACTGTTTAACGTCTAATTACTTATTCAATGAATAAGGCGTGAATAGTTAGATATACACTACTTTACTAATAAACAGTGTATAAGCCTTGAGTAACTATTTAATTGTTATAACACTAACTGCTGGTAACATTTTGAGAAGTGTTCCGAAACCATAAAACGTAAAAATCACCACACTTTTCTATTTCTATTTTTCTTTCATATTTACATGATTTTATTTACCAGTGACTAGAAAAGGAAGAAATGAACTATTTCTGTTTATTACAAAATATTTTCAGTATACATACGTGTAGATATTTAAATTATATTATTTAAAATTTTCCAATCAGTAAAATGTCATCTATAAAGAAGAACATGTTTTGAACGCGCTTTGAAACGTCAAATGTCATTTTCTGCAAAAAATGTAAAAAGATAAATACAAACCCAGGTCGTGTTGTTTTTCGTATTTATATTTCTTATATGCATAAGATCATTTTATTATTGATAATAATGGGAAATGGAGTCGTTTGTATTGTAGCAAAGAAGAGGAAGCGTGCTACTAATTGGGATCCCTTGTAATTAGGTGTAAAGTAAGTATTATTTACCAAATTCTACTCCAGTTAATTCTCAAAACTATATATTTTTTAAAATTACTACCTATTTGTTTCAGCATAAGGATGAGCAGATGATAAGAAATCAAGTTCTCAATGAGAACTGTCGTAAAGGGTGAAAATGAGGTAAAAATGAAACACATGCTAGAAGTCCATGGGTGGACACGAGCTGAACAAGAGCTTCATCTAAGAAATTGAAAATAACAAAATATTTTAGTGGAAACTCAAATAAATAAAATACATTCTCAGTATAAACTTGTTATTTTATTTTAAGGAAATGTTTGTTAAAACTGTGTTCTTATAAACAATTGTCTTGCAATTTGTCCAGTAATATTGTATGATGCCTGACCCTGTTGTTGATGAAATGGTGGCTGATTACTAGTTTCAAACATTTAAAGAATGTACAGTACAGCAAGAGGAAGTAAAAGTTTGATTTTTGACTCTTGCCATGTATGTTGGTTGCATCGTCTTGTACTTCTTACTGCGCCCATACCCTGAGAGCTACACAAACTTGAAGCTCCACAGAGAAGCCGCCAACCTTCTTTGTTTGTTCAATGTCTTCTCGGATTAAGTCCACCACTTCTCTGACATATCTCTTAGTAAACCTGTATTTACCTTTACATTCATCTTCTTCGAAAAAAAAGGCATCAAATACGTGTTTTATAAGGTTTTGTCTTTCTTGGTCGTTCCTCATTGTCCAACTCAAGAATATTAAAATGGCGCAGATATTCGAAATAATCCATAATAACCACTAAATTAAAATATATTACGAGATAAACCACGACAATAAGTTATTTGTTGGTTATTCACACGCTAAACAAGCTCATTTGACTGAATAAGGATTGTGTAAAATGACATACACTTATACAACTGTTATAACGGGTGTATAAGATGACAACCCCTATACATTGATTATTAGTAATGAATATGCTATAACACGTGTATACAGCGTGTATACAGCGTGTATACAGCGTGTATAAATGTTTATTAGTAAGACCGCTAGAATAGTGTACGTATATGAGTAAGCTTTATATTTCTGTTTAATTAAGTTTCAAAATGGAACAAAATAAATAACACTGATTTATATAAGTACCCTTAGTACGAGTTTGCTTCACATTTAAAGTAATCGAAACAAGAGTGCGTTCGGAGCTTTCCTTTCGAATTCTTTACGTACAGGAGTCTACAACGCCATGTCGAGTAATTTTCTGTCAAAGAGGTCATTCTTCAGCAGTGATCGTATTCTGGCTAATGACAATAATGATGAGAACCGCTTCCTGAAAAGACTTTTTTTAGGGGGAAAAGATCATCCAATGTCTTCTCCTGCTTTAAGCGAGGCGAGAGGGAGTGTCAGACTCTTACTGACTAAAAACCACCCCGTACCTACAGCTGCTTTTCGAGCCGAAACCCCGGTAACCCGCTAGGCAGTCCGGAACTCCGAATGCTGAAAAGGGTGACAACAGATTTGAAACTCTTCTGATGTTGAGTGTGTCAATAACCTCCACTAACGCCTACCACCATCTGCTTATGTCCCATTAATCCATAAAAAATACCCACATCCTTACCGCATCTAGTATCCGTACATCCTCGTATATTGTCAACCGTCTGTTATGATTGCAGTCTCGGCCCATTGGGTTCGAAACAAAAGATTTATTCAACAAAATATTTGAAGACAATGTTTATTCGAGAAATACGTTATTTGGAGACACCAAAGTAAAGAGGTGCTCGATACAAATTGTATTATGTTTTGTGATTAGAGACGTTTAAGGGAATTGAGGATATAACTGACTTTTTGTGGCTGAAAAATATAATACCATCAAGTTTATAGTGAAATGAGTCAAATTACTGCTGCTGCTAAATGCCTCGTTGGTCAAGTGGTCGCAAGTGGGACTGCTGGACAAGGGGTCTGGGGTTTGATTCCCGGATCGGGCAAAGTTTGTTCAGCCCATTTATGGGTTTTATACATCAATAGGCTACCTCGCATTAAAAGTGATCGAAATCTGGATTATCTTTTGGAATTGCAAAACGTACCAAATTACCTGTATATACCTAATCTGGGGGCACGGTAGTGCCCCCGCCAAGACGAGCCAAGCGAAGCGCAAGGGCACTACCTACCTTTTCTTGAAGCGCTTCGTCGTATTTTTGAACCTTCATAACTTGAGTTTGGGTTATACCAGATAAACAAAATTTTCAGAATATAATGTCAGTGGTAGACTTAATAAACCTCTAAAGTTTCAATTGCATAGCTCTTATACTTTAGATTTTATTGATATCTAAAATACCCCGATTTCGTCACTCACTCACTCACTCACTGATGATCAACAAAATTCTTAAGGTACTTCCTGAAGTCCTAGAAAACTGAAATTTGGTATGTAAGCTAGTATTAGTACCCAAACAACAAAAAAATCCTAAAACTTGGAACTTTTACCCCCAACCCCTTAAACTAGGGGGTGAAAGTTTGTTCGAGACTTCCGCAACTTTTGACGCTAGAGGTCTGAATGCGGCCGCGGAGGGTAAAAATCTGAAATAGGGAAACTTAATTCCCTATTTCCTGCTTGAATCTGAAAATTATACACAAGTACATAGAACACAAACTTTTCATCAAATCAAAACATAATCCTACCCATAAGTACTTAGATATGAATAATATTACTACACTTCACTTCGGTAAGTGTTTATTAATCAACCTATACTTTTGAACATAAGCATCGTAAGTATAGTATGCGCCAACGCCCGCCGCCTGCCCCCTCGTCCCCGCGCAGTAGCTAAAAATAATCGGCCCGTCAGCGAGCGCGGCACCCGAACGCGGGCAGACGCGCGAGGGCAGACGTCGTTGACGGTTGTCTCGTTGAATGAAAAGTTTTCGGAATATTTCGGTGATTTAAAAGTTTGCTATCGCGGAGAAAAAAACCATTTGCCTAATATTTAATTGTTAGTAGTTTAGTAGGTAAAGGTTTAGATACTAGTGTTTTAATTTTCATGGATAAAAAGTATTAGGATTACGTTTGCAATTTTCTTATAAATTTAGTAGTTTAGTAGGTGAATTTGTCGCTCATTTTATCTTTCTATCATAAGCAACCTACAAAAAGAAATGAAATCCCACAAAAACATTTCATGTTAAATGTTGCCAAGACGAGACCATATAGCTCGCACTGTCAAAAAGTAATCAGATCCCGTGTAGAGCCAAGTTTCTAACCCTATACTTTTGAACTGGCGAGTTGGCCGCACGGAAAGAGTTTAGAAGATTGAATAGATTTTTAAGCTCAAGCCCATATGACGAATAGCAAAAAGTCCGTGCGGCCGACTCGCCAGTTCAAAAGTATAGGGTTAGAAACTTGGCTCTACACGGGATCTGATTACTTTTTGACAGTGCGAGCTATATGGTCTCGTCTTGGCAACATTTAACATGAAATGTTTTTGTGGGATAATTGTATTTTTGTATGCTAAATTCTAAGGTAATTGAAACTCAATCTTTAAATAATAATATTTATTTATTAAATAATATCTAGTATTTACAAACACATTCAACATTTTCAGTGCTTTGAAAACACTAATTTAGTATACTTAATAATAATTTTATAATAATACTTAATACTTTACATCGAGGCAGTACCAGTCTTCTGAGAACGTTTTACTTTATAATAGTGATAAAGAATTTTGAATTCTATTTTTACGAAGTTTAGGGTCTTTTTCACAATGTCTTTTTAAGTCTCAATTAGTCTACCTAACAAATCATTTGACACATTTTCCATACAAAAAAATTCAAAACATCTATTAAAATTACGCTACACACAAAATCACACCTTACGACACAGACATATAAAGTTCAAAATAAGAATTAAAAGAACTTCCTAAAAGTAAAACCAGTAGAAGGCTCCCATTTCGAATTCGACATGAAGGGTGATACAGACTTGCTTAAACCAGCGTTGAAGTCCAAGGACGAGCCCTTGTTTCTGAACAAGTTGGCATTGCCGCTGAGCGAGTAGTCTGTCTTGTCAAAATATGGAGTGTGAGCTATGCCTACTGATGCTCCCACTTTGTTCCTGTGGAGTAGAAAAAAATATTTAGTAACTATACATACATATGCTGAGAACTAGCCTAATTGTGGCCAAGAGTGCTTTTCCAGATGAGATGATGAGAGATGCGTTTGGTTTCCAGTAATAATATTCATTGATACACATAGCATAGCATTGGTGGAAACGGACTCAGCTAAGCTATGTTTCCTTTATGAAAAGATGCGTGCTATGGATGACCTCCGTACTATCGATATGCGCATCTTCCTCGCACAGCTTAGTATCAGTGGAAACGGTCATATAGTTTCACAGCTTAGTTATTTCATCTTCGATGCATAGCTACATAGTTCATGTGGTGGAAAAGCACCCTAGTCCTAATCTAGTATTAAAAATAGATAGAAATATGGATACTTACTTGAACATATAGTCTAGTCCAGCCCCAACAGTATTGTAACTAGGAATCTGTGGCATTTGCGGCCTGTTCTTAGCAAAATAGCCATTAACGGACACGTCATGGTTCTGATTGCGGAACAGATTCGCATATCCAGCTGCTTTGAACTGGTTACCGAAGTCAGGAATATGAGTATTGGTCACGGAGAGTCCATGGCCGTTGCTGAAATTAATGATAAGGTTTTTATAATAATTTATGTTCTTTTCGACACTGAACAGTTTTAGTAGACAGTATGATAGAATAAATTTGATAGTTTATTGTTATAATCTTTTTTGAAGATCTTTGGTAGCTAAAGTAATAGACACTAGAAACACCAGAAGCGCTGCAAGTGTGTTGTCGGCTTTTTGAAACTTAGGAATTTAAGGGTTGTTGGGGATCCGGGGATTGGGAAGATTGGGAAGAGCGGTAATTAGGTCACCGGTATTCTATAGACCTATCTTACACAACGAAACATAACGCAAGCGTTGTTTCATTATTTACATTTACATGTGCATTGTGCATGTAACACCTCAAAAAACATTTCTTTAAATAATGGCACATTGTCACGTAAAGGTTCGTCATCTCTGTTCTGAACAAAAAGTAATAAAGGAAAATCACAGACAAAAGAAGGTACTCACGCATTATTCATGGCTACTCCATAGGAAGCAGATTGCAGACGACTAGCGGCGTCGAAGTTGGCTCCTCCGATTGCGCTGAACGTATTCTTCTGGCTTGTTCCGAATGGTGCTGATACTCCGAAACCTGGAAAACAACAAATATGTTCTCAAACTACACTTCGTTTTTTCTTTTAATAAAGAGCTGAAGAGTTTGTTTGATCGCTAATCTCCGGATCCCTATGTTTTAGACTCTCATGAAAGATACTAAATTAAGTATGTTTTACGGCTTGTTCACGTAACTGTTTGACGAGGTACCTCAACCACTTTAAACTTAAGCCGCTTAGGGCCTTTAAGTTCACGTGAGTATAAGTTTTTAAATAAAACAGTTCATCCGTGATCATGGCGCTTGCAACAGTGCCGAAATATCGGAAACTCGCAAAAACAAATAAACATGGTAAATATCCCGATTTAAGTTCTAATGTTAATTTACGTGAGTAAGCAATAAAAAAAGTTTACACTACGTAGAAGTTAGTAACAGCACGACAATCGCCGCGTCATGTTGCTCATGAATTTGAACGTCTAGCATGGCTTGAAACAACACAAGTTCCTCGTCAAACAGTTACGTGCGTAAGCCTATAACATAATAATTAACTTACCAGAAGTCCCATCAGAATTAAAAAACGTATTTCCATGTAGCTGTCTAGTTTGCCTGTGATGGCTCGGCGCATGTAGATACTGGTAGAAGTCTGGCGTCTCCACATACTGCTCAGGACTTGGGACAGTCTCCCACGCCGCGGCACTCGCCAGCGCGACAGTAAGGAGCAGAGCAGAGTACATGGTTGTTGCGTTCCTACACACCGAATGATAATTTCAATGAAGATTGAGGGACTTTTATATAGGAAAGGAGTAGATAGCGTTTTGTCTCGGACCCGGGGCTTTACTGAGATAAATTAGCGGCGTCTTCTTTTATCAATGTTTTGTTTTGTTGATAATTTGTATATTTATGCATAAGTGTGACGTGCTGTGGTTATATTTAGAAACTATCGGTATATACACATATCATGTGTATTAATTCTCGAATAAATAGGCGAAGTCACAATTTAAAATTCGAGACTCCGTGGTACTACAGAAAATTTTTCGAAAAATCGATAAAATCTCAGTAAATGTTTGCCCCACCAGGGAATCGAACTCGAGACCCCTTGGCCGACTGTCGCACTTACGACCTCTCGACCTAACATCTGACACTCACTCTCGCTTCACCCAAGGCGGGCAAAGTCATTAAATTATTTTTTCCGTTGAAAAAGAGACTTGTGTTTAGAGTGGTGATGATTTGTTGTCTTCAACGCTTCGGTCTCTCTGCCTTGCAAGTCAATAGCAGTTTGTCTGGTTATGTTATGTTTATTTTAACAAACGTTTTTAATTACCACACATATCAATTAGGTTAACCACAGTTACTTAATTGAATAAAAACAATAAAGTTTATGATTTTCCTGTAGGATTCATTTACTCTTTGTCTTCATACAAAAAGCGCTTGTACTTCCCCTTAGTTTTATTTGCATGTTTTGTTACATGATTAGTGTTAATGACTGGATTGATTGACTGTTGAGTCACGAGTGGCGAATTCAGTTCCAATTCTAACAAAATGCTAATCGTTTTCATTCATTGAACATATGAAATTATTTAAATAGAATGAACAGTATCCATCTACACATACAATAACAAAACTGTAGAGGTTTTAATTCTGTACATTGATAATATTAAAAAAAAATGTATGAGATGTTACTAGACAGACAACGAACCCAATCCCCAAGTCCCCAAGAACCCTTAAATTCCCAACCCCCAAAGGACCGCACTTGTAACGCCTCTGGTGTTTCAAGTGTCCATGGGCGGCGGCGATTGCTTAGCATCAGGTGATAATTCCATAAAAATACATGTCCTGGGCACAACACTGGGTGCATTTTATCCCGAAAAAGTATAGGCTTTTGGCAGCGTCTGGTACTACGGTAGGGTACGATACTACGATACCAGACGCTTCCAAAAGTCAATATTCCACGCTGACGAAGTCGCGGGCAAAAGTTAATTTGAAATATTTGGTTCATCTGAATTCAGATCAGAATCAAAACAGCCAAAATAATCTGTAACTTTACTATAAATAACTGTAGGTACTTAAATAGGTAATCGTAACTGTATTACGTATATAGAATTCCTTATAAATGATACCTACAATTGTAGAAATAACTATGTCCCTTTTGTTTGTTACGCTTTCAAACCAAAACTACTAAAGAAGAATGAAATTATGTGAAAGTTAGTAATTGTTAAAGATCAATTTGGTTATAAAGGTGATGCATTACTTACATAAAATTATGATTGAAAAGAAATTACGTGAAAAGCGGGTAAACTTCTATACCCCTTTCTGTACAATAAAATTAGTATTTTAATGTGCGTCTTGTAGATTATTTTAAAATATTAGACAAGCATTTCTTATTTTCTTACGGAAACAAACACAATCGAAGATATATCGATTTGAAATATTGCATGACGTCACTTCTAGGTACATTTACGTAGAAATGACGTATCTGCTTCCACTCCTAAACTTTGATTCGTTTTATCTTTGCATTGATATCTTATACGACAAAATAAAAATACTTGTCTAATATTTTTTCATTACCAAACTGACGGACTACACAAATTTTTAATTTTCATACCCCGTCATCATCCCTACTTAGTAAATAAGATAGACCATGGGAACGAACTTAAATTAAGCTCAACACAACCATTTCACACTCGCAAAGTCGCAGTCAAAAGCTAGTTTAAATAAACCGCAATATAATTAATCATATTAACAACATAAACACATAATAACATTACAATATACGTAACAAACATATTGATAAAATGTTACCGCAAAACTTATCTGAGTGAAGTCCCGGGGCCGAGACAAAACACTATCTACTCCTTTCCTATATAAAAGTCCCTCAATCTTCATTGAAATCATCATTCGGTGTGTAGGAACGCAACAACCATGTACTCTGCTCTGCTCCTTACTGTCGCGCTGGCGAGTGCCGCGGCGTGGGAGACTGTCCCAAGTCCTGAGCAGTATGTGGAGGCGCCAGACTTCTACCAGTATCTACATGCGCCGAGCCATCACAGGCAAACTAGACAGCTACATGGAAGCACTTTCTTCAATTCGGATAAGACTTCTGGTGAGTTTTTATTTATTTTTTTACACTATTCCCATTGTTTAAACAATTCTATAACTGCACGGTTGGCGCAGTGGCTGTGCAACCGGCTGCCGTGTAACGTATAGCGGGTTCCATTCCCGCACGGAGCAACTCTTTGTGTGATCAACTCTGAAATTGTTGTTTGGGGTCTGAGTGTTATGTGTATGTGAACTATTTGTACGCTTCCACGACACAGGAGAAAATACTAATGTGAGGCAACGTTTAAAAAAATTAGGGGAGCACGGGTTCGACACATACTTGTACATATACCTATACATAGGTACATTTGATTATACATCATCGTTAGCTAAAAAGCAAAACACTCCAAAAATTACCTAATCTTGTAAAGAATAGGGACCAGAGTTGATTGAATCTGCAGTTGAATGAAGTAATTTGTTTATTCCAGGTTTCAACGCAAGACTACCGTTCGCGTCAACCAACAATAATGTGTTCAGTGCCATTGGAGGAGCCAACTTCGATGCCAACAGGCATCTGTCATCCGCAACGTATGGTCTGGCTTTGGATAATAAGTGAGTAATACAATTGTTCGCCTTTTACCCCCGAAGGGGTAGGCAGATGTGCACATTACGACACGTAATGCCGCTATACAATTTACACTCACTTTTCACCAATTGTATTTTAACTCCCATATAATATAGGGTGAGCCTATTGCCATATACTGGATACAATTCCAGACTCCGGGCTACTACTGAGAAATTTTCGAAAAACCGAATAAAGTTCAGTAATCTTTTGCCCGACCCGGGAATCGAACCCGAGACCCCATTATAATTGTTTATAATAAATTACATTATTTAAATGGAACATCTACAGATAATGGGTATTTTATATAATAATATATATATAATAAGTGTACCTAATTGTTAGAAATAAGTGATGAAGCTTGTTTCTGTGCAGTGCAAAATCGCACAGAAAAAAAATTTCGACAAGCCCACCACAGCCTTCAATACCGCTGAAACTCCTATAAGTCAGGATCTACAGTAGACACAACCATGAAAACACCGGAACACTAAAATCTGACGCGTCCTAGAGACATGAATGACTGTACTTTGATCCCGCAACGAAATAAATCAGAAGATATTATTAGAGGAGATGAAAAATCGCTCAAAAATTTACAATATCCAAAATAACACCAATCTCAATCTTTGCTTTTATTCCAGGGCCGGACACGGACTCTCGCTAACCAACACACGTATCCCTAACTTCGGCAACAGGATCACAGCTGCCGGTCACGCGAATCTGTTCCACAATCAGAACCATGACCTGACTGCTAACGCCTTTCTCTCGAGAAACATGCCTACCATCCCACAAGTGCCTAACTTCAATACTGTTGGTGGTGGTGTTGATTATATGTTTAAGTAAGTAGCTTTCTACTCTCTCTACTCTTCTACCCATTCGGGTTCTGGATTAGGAGATGTTGTAGGGCCATTTTGTTTCACCAATCCGAAACCTTCAAGAAAAGAGCATACTCCTTTTTAAAAGGCCGGCAACGCATCTGTGACTCCTCTGGTGTTGCGGATGTCCTTGAGCGGCGCTGATCGCTTACCATCAGGTGACTCGTCTGACACCTATTCCATAAAAAAACCAATACCACCCAATTAGTTGAAAACGAAGAGTAAATGATCGATCTGAGTGTGTACCGTGTTAAGAGAGGCCATAATAATGTACTCCAGGCCTCCACAATATACTTGGAGCTGCGGATTACCTAACGAGTTACCGGGGCTCCGGCTCGCAAAGTAGGAGTAGGAACGGGGTGGTTTTTAGTCAATGAAAGTCTGATTCTCTCGCTTCGCCCAAGACGGGAGAAGGCATTGGACGACTTTCCCTTCTCAAAGGCCTTCTAAAAATTGTCTATTTTCTTCACAGGAACAAAGTTGGTGGATCTTTGGGAGTAGCTCACACACCATTCTTGCAAAGAACGGACTACTCAGCCAATGGGATAGTCAACTTGTTCAGAAACAAAGACACGTCTCTGGACTTCAACGCTGGTTTAAGCAAGTCTGTATCACCCTTCATGTCAAACTCAAAATGGGAGCCTTCTACTGGATTTACTTTGAGGAAGTTCTTTTAAACATACTCTTTTTCTTCATTGGATAGCAAACGGTTGTTATATCAGTGTCTTTATGCGATTTTCAGGCTTATGCTTTTGTAATATAGTTGGGAATCTGTTAAACAAATTCATTACTTGCATTTACTTTGAGGAATTTCTTTTAAACATACTCTTTTTTTCTTCATTGGATAGCAAACGGTTGCTAAATCAGTCTCTTTATTCAATTTTCAAGCGTATGCTTTTGTAATACAGTTGGGAATCCCATAAAGAAATTGATGACTTAGAGTTCACATTTGATCGTCTTCTCTCAATGAGTCTATTCTATTCTGTGGTCGAATTCTGTTCTTCCAAATTTAAATTCATCCTTTCTCATTACATGCCAAATGATTTCATTCTTTATTTTAATCACCGTACAGTTGAAATTGATTTGCACGACCAGCAGTCTCGATTTTGTATAAACGAAAGTTATTATTGAAATATCAACCATATTCTTATTAAGATTTAAGATTCTTTTCAGTTTAATGCATTTTATAGTTCATAGTTTTGTATATTGTATTGTAAAAATTGAAGTATTATTGCCAAATATTATTATTAGGAGCGTTGTATTCTATTGCATTTAAATTTAAATAACGCTTGTAAGTAAATATTATTAAGAAATAAATATTGGTTTATTGTAACTGTATTCAATTTTATTTAAATTACCCTTGCTTCATTTGTTACCTTACTGATTTAAAAAAATATTACATACACATATCGTCACACCTTTAATACCCGAAGGGATAGGCAGAGATGCACAATATGCCACGTAATGCCATTGTACACCCACTTTTCTTAATTTATGTTGTAAGTATGGGACTTAATAGATGGTGAGCCTATTGCCATATACAGGGCGCATTTCCAGACTCCGTGCTGCTATTGTGAAATGTTCGTGTTACTTCGCCCGACCCGGGGCGAACCCGAGACCCCTTGCCCGGCAAAGGTGCTCTTTTCTTGAAGGTTAAGAGGTCAAAGCGTTTAGGAAACAAAAATACTTCGTTCTTATAGGCCACTCTCACAAAAATCCCCTACACAATGGTTAAGTGAGACCTGGATAAGTGAGAAACCTCCACAACTGCTGAGGTCCCTACTCTCTTTATCTGGGAATCGTTATTTCGATTTATCATCATAGTTACCTCTATAATTGAGACAGCAAGTGAATATCAAATACATAAACCTCAGTAACTGAGATACATCATTTTGTTTTACTTATTCTTATTCAATTACAATGTGCACATAACACATAGTCTTATTTAAGAATCACACCTCTTTATCTGAAATAACCTGTATTTTCACCTCTATTAATGGAACCCTCTGTAAATGAGACAAATGTTTATTTATACCTGGTTATCTGAGACACTGGGTTAGTGGAATACCTCTATAAGTGATACGAATTTAAAGACCCCTTGATGTCTCACTTAACAAGGTTTCACTGTACTTAATTTACTGATGATAATTGCAAGCTCAGTTTTGATAACTTTGAAATGTGATTAATCTTATACTAGGGTCAGTTGAGGTCATATCTGTATCGCACGTGACGGTAAAGGGGATTCCTCTTAGTATGAGCGATATCCGATAATAATAAGTTTATTTATATACTATGTGTTATCATGTTTATTACGTTTTTCGTTCCTTTAAATAGAATAATTTGATAGTAGCTTCTGCGAGCGGTTTTGCCCGCGTGTCCGTGGGATTAAGAGTATCCTATAACTATACTAAGTATATCAAACTTAACAACTAAGGGATACCTTTTTTTAAGGGGGTAATATCATCAAATTCACACACTTCTTCTGCCTTAAATGAGGCGAGAGTGGCAGGCTATTATTGACTAAAAACCACCCCGATTCTACTCCTGCTTTTCGAGCTGGAGCCCCGGTAAACCCGCTAGGTAAACCCGGCGATAGGTGAAGACGCCGTGGCGCCTCTCAACCCACTCCTTAAAGAGGGGACTTACCGGTACAATAACAGCGTAGACAAAGGGATACCTAGTCAGCTCTTACGACACTCACGGAAAGAGTCACATAACTCTTTAGGGATATAATGGAGATACGATGATACATTTATGTTCCAAAACTCATACCAACAGAACTACATTCAATTTTGCGTAAACATTAAAAATAATGTTCCGGTAAAATGACTTTCTACCCTATCAAGCCAATAACGCCTCAAAGGGCTATAATATCTTTCAAACATTTCTTATTGAAAAGCCTTTTCAAGAATTTCCCGTCAGTAGGTCCATTTTCCTACAAATTAATAGCAGCCTCTTCCCATCACACCATTTCAGAACATTATCACGAAAGGAAACATCTAAGCCTTTTCTTTGACAAAAAGCTTGTATAAAAATATCTTAGTCACCGACCAACATAAGTAGACCTCCAATACATTTAATAAAAACACAATTCCCATTCACACAAAGTCCATATTCAAAGCAATTTTCAATTCGAATGTACCTATTTACACTGGTCGTTCCGGTATCGTACTAAATAAAAAAACCTTTAACGTCATGATAAAAATCTTCTACAAAAGCCAGAAAGGTCCGATTCTGTGAACGTTTACATGCGAATGTGACCCTTATTACAAAGGTACAAGGGTCACGCAAAAATGTTATGTAAGCCAAAATAAGTGAATAGGTTAGGAGATGGATCGTATTTTAATAAACGATTTTCCTTAAACGTACTTTGTGTATGGTTTTTGCTTCAAAAGTTAAATAGATCGTGACCAATTGTGTGAATCCCGCGTCTCAAACGTTAGGTTTTAAACCACCGTTTATAAAATTTGCATTTAAAAAACTCTTTTGTCAGATCTTTGTACCTACATATTATTCTTTGAAAACATTTTTCTTAAGTATTCATATATTAATCACAGTTATTCCCCGAAAAAAATACACAAAAGTGCACATACTTTATGATTTATGAATCACCCACTCATCATTTTTTATATTTTTGGCAAGAACTTTTAATCTGTTATCTATCTATTGGATCATGTTCAATGTTCAATTAGACAAAATAATTAGGTGTTAAGGAACTGGTCAGCAGACGGATTACCTGATGGTAAGCAGTCGCCGCCGCCCATGGACACCCGAAACACCAAAGGCGTTACAAGTGCGTGGCCGGCCTTTTGGGGGTTAGAAATTTAAGGGTTGTAGGGGAATCGGGGATTTAGAAGATTGGGAAGAGGGGTAATTGGGCCTCCGGTAACCTCACTCACACATCGAAATACAACGCAAGCGTTGTTTCACGTCGGTTTTCTGTGAGGCCGTGGTATCACTTCGGTCAAGCCGGCCCATTCGTGCCGTGCTATTTGTGTTTGTTTCATGGATCAAACTGTGTAATCACTACATAGTATAAAGTAAAGTCGCTTTTTCTATCCCTATGTCCCATTGTATGCTTAAATCTTTAAAACTACGCAACGAATTTTGATACGGTTTTTTAATAGATAAAGTGATCCAAGAGGAAGTTTTATATAAATAAATAAATAAATAAATAAAATTGTTTATTGTCACAAAATTTCACAATTTTACATTCCCAGAAATGTATAATACATGCATAATATATCACCATTGATATAAGTATTATAGTGGACTGTACCATATTCCTATTTCAAAACTCATAATGAAACGTCAAGCTGAAACGACTATGACAGTGTTTTAAGAGGTTCAAACCAAAAAGTTTTACATCGAGATTCCTTCGCGTATTCCGTGGATTAAACTTTGGGTTTAAAACTTAAATGTATAATCCGAACGTTAAGTTTAAAGTACTTTAAGCTGTTTATTAAATAATTTAATTTATTAATAAACAGTGAACTTGTATAATTGACATAAATATAACTAATTGCTTATTGTTTCGAAGTGGATTAAGAATTTCTTAAATTATCTTAGGTGTAAGTCTTGTGGAAAAATTACTAGAGAAGCCTATTTATCGCTTTTTTTAATTATAATCATAAAATAATGGCATTGAGTTAGGAAAAGAGTCTGGTTGGTCGAGTCGGCAGAGTTTCGGGTTAGATTCCCGAGTCGAACTTATTACTGGGCTTTTTTTCGTTTTTCGAAAGTTTCTCAGTAGTAACACAGAGTCTGGAACACATGGGACTCCGTATTACATGGGACTTATAAAAGACATGGTGAAAAGTGGGTGTACTGTACAAGCGTTACGTGCCATAATGCGTGCCTGCGTATTACATATAAAAAGGCGTGAAGATACGATAAAGCCTAATGGACTAAGGACTGCCTCGTTGGCCGAGTGATTGCAAGTACGACTGCCGGGCAAGGGGTCTCGGGTTCGATTTCCGGGTCGGGCGAAGTATTACTGGGCTTTTTTCGGATTTTCGAAAATTTCTCAGTAGTTGCACGGAGTCTGGAAATGTGCCCGGTATATGACAATAGGTTCACCACCTATTACATGGGACTTACAACATAAATTGTGAAAAGTGGGTGTACATAGTGGCATTACGTGCCACAATGTGCACCTCTGCCTACCACTTCGTTGATTATAGGCGTGGCGATATGTATGTATGTATTTATTTTGCAATAGAATTATCATCATCATCTTACTGTTGTCAAATAGGTCCAAAAACATATTTCATATTCAAAAAACCACATTCAAAAATCTTAACCACATCTCCTAGTCTAAAAACCTTAGTATCCCTCTATTGAAATCAGGAAAAGGGCGCAAAGGTCCCTACTCGTAAGTACAGGGCTATTTATTTTGATCTCAACTGACATTGCGTAAATCGTTCGCGGAATGTGAAAATTTTTACGCCCTTCCCAGTTGAGGACATAAATTGCTTCCTAAAAGGGGATAAGGGTCAGAATCGCACCGATTTTGGGAACCTTGACACTACTTTCTATCGTTCGGTTGTGTTTGTTTTGGATAATACTTGGCTTGTCGAGTTTATTGCTTTATTGAGGTGTTCTTCTTGAGATAGCGGTTTTATTATCTGTTAAGCCAGTTTAGACATGCGCTTGCTTTTCACCATGTTGCTATGCTACGTTACTGTGGATGCACTTGGCTTTCACCAATCATATTATTTCGTACACATAGTAAAGCACTGGTGAAAATGTACTCAGTTACGAGTAAGCTATGTTTTTTATATGCACCCTAAGCTTTACTACGAAATTAAGCTGTGAAACTATGTGACCGTTTTCACCGATACTATGCTTTATAGCTGTGCGAGGAAGATGTGCAGCGCATGTATCGATAGTAGGGAAGCCATCAATAGCACGCATCTTTCCATACAAAAACATAGCTTAGCTGAGTCCGTTTCCACTAGTGCTAAGCTATGTGTACCAATGAATATGATTAGTGGAAGACAAACGCATCTACAGCAACGTAACATAGCACATCTCTGGTGGATGCACACTTAAACTTTCAACGAAAGAGTGACGTCAATGGACTTGACATTATCAATTATCGGATATCAGTGTGGATGACACTTGCCTTGTAAGTAGAGTTACGATTAAATGGGAAGTTAGATAATTTCCATTGACAACTTGATCAAACAAAATTGCCAACTAGAAGTATTATTATTTAGTAGCTACTTCCGTGCAGTTTCACATGCTCTGCTCAGCTCCTATTGATCATAGCGTGATGCGCGCACTTATAATTCCTCTGGTGTTTCGGGTGTCCATGGACAGCAGCGATTGCTTACCATTAAGTAATTTATCTGCTCGTTAACCGGCAAAAAATCAAATGATTTGATTGCTCATTTGTCTCCCATACAATAAAACACTTGCTATCTACCAACAACAGATTCACTAACCCCATTGAGTACACTTCTACCAATCTTCTTAGAAAGCAACAGTCGCAATGATACAGCAAAATGCTTTATTTATTTATTTATATATATTATAATACCATTATCCGTGTCTCTGAATGCCCTTACATTCATTCCCTTTAGCTTTGGAATCTGATTTACTTGAGAACTCTAGGGAATTTCGTTTTCTATATTATTTGAGGGTCCTTTCATCTTATACTTCATCTACCGAAGTAGGTAAAGGATTTTCTTTAAGAAACCTGCAAAGGGCAATTATTTACAATCACTTTTGTATGCTTGGTTGTAAGACTATTGAGTAAGCCTACCCCCGTGGGAGACAGGCGTGAGGTTATGTATGTATGTACTATTCAGTAAAAGATTTTAATTAAATCTAAATGAAATCAAGTCAAATCACTTTAATTTTTTTAGGAATTTAAGGGTTGTTGGGAAATCGGGTATTGGGAACATAACACACAACGTAAGCGTTGTCATAATCCATCCATAGTGTACAGTGTGGTCTACAATTCCAATACTAAGTAATATGTCCCAACTATGGGCCATTTTGGGCACCGCAAAAGTACTTAATCTACTTAAAGTACTTATCCTTAGGTCACATTAAGTAACTTCTCTGTTGTTGCTAGTATAGACGGAAGACGGCCCTAATCACTTACTAATGGATGATCCGTATGTTTGGTTCCCCCGTCGTATCTTCACGCCTTTTATCCCAAAGGAGTAGGCAGAGGTGCACATTACGGCACTTAATGCCCTTTTTACAATGTGAAATAGTATGTTTATAAACGCTACTACCTAGCGGGTTACCGGGGCTCCGGCTCAAAAAGCCAGAGTAGAAACGGGGTGATTTTTAGTCAGTGAGAGTCTCACACACTCATTCGCCTCGCCCAAGGCAAGAGAAGCCATTGAATGTTTTTCTCCCTTAAAAAATAACGCCTGATATAGGAGAAAATTCTAAGTTAGAAAAATTAAACATCTTGGTCATCAATCCGAAACAACTTGAAACAGTTTCTAAAAACCCCTTTTAAGTCAACCCCATCGTTCGTCTAAAACACAGCGTGCCCCATGAAACACAACCTAACTCCCCATCAACCCTTATTTAATCTAAAGGGTCATTTAAATTGAGCACCCTGTAATTTATGTTTCAATTTGAATTGTTTCCTTTCAATACAACTCTCTGAGGTTTTGCTTTTCAAATTTAAACTCAGTTCTGTGTTTTAAACGGAGATTCTGTTCGGTGTGTGGTGTATTTGTATAATGTAGGTAGTACTGATTTTGATTCTCTAAAAGAGGCTGAAGAGCCGGCTATAATATTCTAAATAATTTTGGATTCCTTATGCGTAAAGCAGATTCGCCTAATTAGCGGAGGCAGAGGTGCATATAATGGCACGTAATGCCACTGTACAATGTTCACAAACTTTTAACAATTTGAGTTATAAGTCCCATGTAATAAGTGGTGCGCCTATTGCCATATACCGGGCACATTTCCAGACTCCGAGCTCCTACTGAGAAATTTTTGAAAAACTCGCAAAAAAATCGCCTAATTGTAATATGCTTTTTTATGGACTTCCGAAACACCAAAGACGTTACAATCATGCGTTGCCGTGCCTTTTCTGGGGGTCAGCTAAAATTTAAAGTTTGTTAGAGCAATGGGAATTGGGAAGATTGGGGAAGAAGCTATTTGGGCCTCCGGTAACCTCAAGCACACACCGAAACACAACGCAAGCGTAGTTTCACGTCGGTTTTCTGTGAGGCCGTGGTATCACTCCAGTCGAGCCGGCCCATTCGTGCCGAAGCATGGCTCTCCCACACTTAATGCTACGAGGATGTAATAACAACACGATGTGAAACGTATGTAGCCGGTTACCACAGCTACTACTAGGTAGCTGTGATAGACTTTCTCGACATTTGCACTACGCCTACATGACAGTCATCAAAAGTTTAACTTGTTAAAAGAAAAGAGTAATTAGAATTAAAATATGAATATGTATAGAGCAAAGAAAAATAAAGTTGTACTTCATTTATCTGTCTGCCTTTCAAAATGGTAATTCCTTCATTTAAGTAATGTTGCTGTGACAAAAACTCGTCTAGATGTAATATTTTAATGTTGACCACGTAGGGAATAGGGAAGTAAAGGTTTTTCGCTTATCTTTTTTTTTATTTGTGTACGGTACGGTGGTCGAAAAATGTTTACAATACAGTATAGTAACTTGCTTTTCACTGGGGATCTTTTTAGAGAATACTTAACTTTGCTTGTAATCAAAAGCATTATTAGTGTGAGATGTTATTTATATATGTAGCTATGCTACGGTTTCCCGGATCCAGAGCTGATCGGTCTACCTAGCACCTTTTGGGTCCATCTTACCGGGGCTCCCTACGGCTTATGTGCCCGGAAAAGCAGGAGTAGGAACGGGGTGGTTTTAAGTCAGTAAGAGTCTGACACCCAAGGCGGGAGAAGTCATTGTAAGATTGTCCCCCCTTAAAAAAAATGCTACGAGGATGTAATAGCTAAGCTGTGAAACTATGTGGCCGTTTTCACTGATACTAAGCTAGGTACGCATTGTCGATAGACTCTCCGCTTTAGGCTCATAGGCAGTTTGCACTTTCAGGACATCCTCCAGGTTATTGAAGACAGCCCATCAAAAATTCTGATCCGCCTGCTTTAAATCTCTTCCTAATTGAGCATTTTTATCGAGGGAGAGCATTTGACCTAGAGCAAATGTAAAATGGAACTCGTTGTATTTTTTGCCCATTTACCTCAATATGATCCACACTGTCCTGGGTCATAAATTGGGTTTTATTGATATTCATTTTTAAGCCGATGTTGCACGTGACTTGCTGCACGTCCTCGAGCATACTGTGAATATCTTCTACAGATGTGGCTACGTAATAGCAAAAACGTCAGATGACACTTAAATGGATAATTTCCCTCCGTATTGTATTTATGCCTTTGTTGGACCAATCTATTGTGCGAAACATATCCTCCAGTGCCTGAAGAATTTTATGGTGTCACCCTGTCTTACACCACGAGACATTTTAATTGGGTCTGTCAGCTCATGCAGGCTTATTTGTAGGGTAGCCTTGCTGTATATGTCTTTGATGACTTGAACATATCGATCGTCCACAACAATGTAATGAACAATGGACCTCCTCTACAAAAGAAAACAAGGAGACTCAGTTTCGATTCCTTGTATACCTTTTTTGAGGTGGGGGGGCATCATCCTAAGTCTTCTCCCGTCTTGAGTGACGAGAGAAGGAGTGTCAAGACTCTTACTGACTAAAAACCACCCCGTGCCTACTCCTGCTTTTCGAATCAAAACCCCGATAAACCCGCTGTTTGCCCAAGACGGGAGAAGTCATTGAATGATTTTTCGCCTTCAAAAATTGGCTTGAAGTCTACGACAAATCTGATGTATGGCACTCGAAACACTCTATTACATAGTACTCATACCATAACATATTAGAAGTTTAGGTTACATTGTATAAGTGCACCTCTGCTTACCCCTTTGGAGATTAGAAGGCACAATATTACCGTATGTAACAAAAGATAAACGCAATACGCATACTCAGTATTCCCCTAATACTTAATACTCAAACAAGAATCTTGTATCCTCATATTTGTCTTAATACCAAGGTACTGTGAACGTCGGCTTATTAAATAACTTTCGTATTGTAAGAAGTTCGCGTTTTAATCAAAATTGAGTCGGTATACTGTATCCTTAGTATGAGTTTGCTTTACGTTTTAAAGTAACCGAAACGAGAGCGCGTTCGGCGCTCTGATTGGTTGGTTCATTCGAGCCGGGGCGGTTAAATTTTAAAACACCTTATATGTAGTATTGACATACACATTTTTAAGTGTGGAAGAGTCGTGCTTCGGCAAGAAGGAAACACAAGCAAACGAGCAGACGTATCACCTAATGGTAAGCAATCGCTGCCGCCCATGGACACTTGAAACACCAAAGGCGTTACAAGTGCGTTGCCGGCCTTTTTGGGGTTAGGAATTTAAGGGTTGTTGGGGAATCGGGAATTGGGAAGATTGGGAAGGGGGAATTGGGCCTCCGGTAACCTCACTCACACAACGAAACGCAACGCAAGCGTTGTATCACGTCGGTTTTCGGTGAGGCCGTGGTATCACTCCGGTCGAGTCGGCCCATTCGTGCCGAAGCATGGCTCTCCCACACTTTCCTCAGCTTCGGGCAACTGGCTACTACGTATCTTATGGACCCTTAAATACATAGGTAGGTACAGCAAACTCATACTAAGGAATCTACTGAACGTAGATTGGTTTTGTTTCACTTCCAACATAATACAAGTATGTTTTGTTGGTACTCGTACCGCGGTTAAAATTTTGAGTTAAAATTCTGTTTTCTGTAGTGAATTTGGGGAAGCTAAATATTTTTCTTATGTCTATGTTTGTTTTGTTCTTATAGATAGATGTTTGTGTGTGTGGGTGTAAAGTTGTATAAGCCCTGTGGTTCGGCAGAATACTTTTATTACCATAGGTAGCTATTCTTCATGCGGGTGACGTAGACACAGCAAAAAATGTTCAGGCAGAGTGAGCAGCGGCATTCTATAATAAACATGGAGGTTTAGTACGACTTTGTTTTAAAGCGAAATCATACTAAGGGTACGGAGCTTTGTAAATGGAAACCCCTTCCATAGCACACATCCATAGCACGCATCTTTCTATATAAAAAAAACATAGCTTAGCTGAGTCCGTTTCCTATGTGCTAAGCTATGTGTACCAATGAATATGATTAGTGAAAGCCAAACGTATCCACAGCAACGTAGCATAGCACATCTCTGGTGGAAAAGCACTCTAAACGTGAAGTTGATAACGATGATGGGTTTGAAACTTAAACAAAACACATATTTACAGCATTAAATTCAATCCTAACCACAGACGATCTCCGTCAGAAAGACTAGACAATAAAAATCATAACAAGAAAGTAACAAGCAGCGTAAAATATTTATTAGCAAACTTTAATGAAATAGTCCATGGTACGGCTCGCAAGATAGCCGAGTTTATGAAAATAAGTGGAAACAATCATGGGATACACTGAGTTCTATAATATTTATTTTATTTGTCTGTAAAATAATTTATTGTGTTTTAAGTTTTTGGTCGTCTGCCAACTTGCCGAGCATAAGTTTCTGACTTCATATTTGTGCGTTTAGCTCGTGCAATTTTTGTATTTGTGATAAAAAAGAACATCATCATCATCATCAGAAGAATATGACTCTACTCTATGACATTTTTATGGTATAAACCGGTAAACGAGTAGACGGATCACCTGATAGTAAGCAATCGCCGTCGCCCATGGACACCTAAAACACCAGAGGCGTTACAAGTGCGTTGCCGGCCTTTTGGGGGTGAGGAATTTTAGGGTTATTGGGGTATCGGGGATAGGGAAAATTGAGAAGGGGGGTAATTTTGACACCACCGTTCCAACCCAGCGATAGACATATCATTTAGAACTTTAAATCTTACTGTATTGTTGTAAACTTTTTTGTATTGATGTTACGAAACATATGATAAAAAGGTTATAAGCGTGCCGCCCACGCGTAGGCAGCGCGCTTACAGCCCTTTTGTATTATTTTCAAAGCAAAAACGCTGTGTCGTATCCGTGCCATTTATGAGTGTCATGGCCCTAACTTACTCTTACGCACACCCGCAGGAAGATTAGAGGTGGTATCAAATGTCTTCTACCCAGCCGTCACACACAGTAAACGCACATAAATCATCTCTCAACCAATCCCTAAACACTGCACATTATAATCTTGACAAAGAAACACCCATTGCGTCACCAACTCAACGTACAACGTTCGGTGAAGCGCGAAATGGGACAAACTCGCTGTCTACTGAACAAAAAGAGTACATCTTGCTACCAACTTGGAGTAGTTCGCGTAGACTTAAAGATTCGTGTCCACTACGCAACAGTTGTCGCGCAACTTGTTGCTCTACATGTTGAGATCCGATAGTTCAAGCGAAACTTTTGTTTGTCTAATTTTATTAAATAAAAAAACGTTGCCCCAGTACAATGTACCGTAGCACCTCTGCCTACCTATTCGGGGATAACAGGCGTGACGATATGGATACGGACCGTTGCCCCACTCTAGGATTTTCTTCTATGTCGTGGATGCGTATGGAACATACCAGTTCACATACACAACACACCAAGACCCGAAACAACAATTTGAGGATCACACAAAGAGCTCCGTGCAGGAATCGAACCCGCTACACGTTAGCCGATTGTCCAGCCACCACGCCAGCCGCTTTTCATGAGGGGTAAAAAATCTAATGACTTTTCCCGCCTTGTGCGAAGCGAGAGGGCATCGGAATCTTACTGACTAAAAACCACCCCGTTCCTACGCCTGCTTTTCTAGGTCTGAAGTAGTCCGCAGCTACGGATCCACTATAGTTGACTTTACCATGAGTTTGAAGCAATAGTATTTGTCGGTAGTTGCTAGCGACGACATAAATAATATTTTGTATGGCAAATTTTACAACGCCTCTACCGGACACCTGTGGAACTAAAATTTGCCATACAAAAAATTTACGTCGTCGCTAGCGACTATCGACAAATACTATTGCTTCAAACTCATTGTAGAGGTACTATTGCCTCTCAAAGAGCCATCAGACCGCCACAGATGGGGCCCAGTAGGCCTGATGCCTGATCCGGAGCTGCGGACTACCTAGCGGGTTTACCGGGGTTTCGGCTCTAACAGCAGGAGAAGGAACGGGGTGGTTTTTAGTCAGTAAGAGTCTGACACTCCCTCTCGCCGACTCAGTGATCAACTGGGCGGCAATAAACTGGGCCACGTGGACCAGTTGTACAAAATTAATTATGCCTACTATTTTTGTGGCCAACTGGGCCGAACGCACTTTGGTCTCGTGGACAAGATTTTATTATTTAATTTGCTGTGGTTAAGTGGGCCGAAAGTATCCAATACAGGCAGATACAGAGTGTTTCAGTAATTTCAAATATAATAAATATTTACCTTGTGGGTACCATTTTGTTTTACTTATATGTATACAGTATCTACAGCCGTTACGAAAGTAAAGTGCGCTTTCTTCCTCTGTCTTGTGCGTTTCTTTATATTTTGTTGTCGTTATTAGGGTTCCGTAGCCAAATGGCAAAAAACGGACCCCTTATAGATTCGTCATGTCTGTCTGTTCGTCCGTCCGTCCGTCCGTCCGTCCGTATGTCACAGCAATTTATTTTCGAAACTGTTGGGCCTACATAGTTGAAACTCTGTAGGTTGATGTATTTCAATAACCGCTATTCGAATTTTGAATAAAAATTAATAAATTTAAAAATTAAAGGGGGCACGCCACACATGGAACTGATTCAAAAAAAAATTAAGTGCAAGTCGGACTCGCTCATGAAGGGTTCCGTAACAGCAAGTAGATGATATATTATAAAAGTTACAAAATAACTTGGTTTTACATAGTGTTTGTATGAACGACAAAGTTATATTTGCGGTTTTTGAAAATGTTTTATTTCTTAAAAACTAATAATGATATCTCGTTTAAACCAATTTTCGTTGTTAGTTTCTATTGAAATCTACAGCATATATTTTTTGATGGGTGTCTATGGATAGGTCTTTAAAAAAGACATTGAGGTTCCTAAAACCATTTTTCGTCAAAATCAACCGTTTGAAAGTTAGACGCTTCCAAAGAGGAAAAATGAGTGTCCCCCCCCTCTAACTATTAAAATAAGAGAGTGAGAAAACTAAAAAAATATATGCTGTAGATTTCAATAGAAACTAACAACGAAAATTGGTTTAAACGAGATATCATTATTAGTTTTTAAGAAATAAAACATTTTCAAAAACCGCAAATATAACTTTGTCGTTCATACAAACACTATGTAAAACCAAGTTATTTTGTAACTTTTATAATATATCATCTACTTGCTGTTACGGAACCCTTCATGAGCGAGTCCGACTTGCACTTAATTTTTTTTTGAATCAGTTCCATGTATGGCGTGCCCCCCTTTAATTTTTAAATTTATTAATTTTTATTCAAAATTCAAATAGCGTTTACCGAAATACATCAACCTACAAAGTTTCAACTATGTAGGCCCAACAGTTTCGGAAATAAATGGCTGTGACATACGGACGGACGGACGGACGGACGGACGGACGGACGGACGGACGGACAGACAGACATGACGAGTCTATAAGGGTTCCGTTTTTTGCCATTTGGCTACGGAACCCTAATAACGACAACAAAATATAAAGAAACGCACAAGACAGAGGAAGAAAGCGCACTTTACTTTCGTAACGGCTGTAGATACTGTATACATATAAGTAAAACAAAATGGTACCCACAAGGTAAATATTTATTATATTTGAAATTACTGAAACACTCTGTATCTGCCTGTATTGGATACTTTCGGCCCACTTAACCACAGCAAATTAAATAATAAAATCTTGTCCACGAGACCAAAGTGCGTTCGGCCCAGTTGGCCACAAAAATAGTAGGCATAATTAATTTTGTACAACTGGTCCACGTGGCCCAGTTTATTGCCGCCCAGTTGATCACTGAGTCCTCTCGCCCAAGGCGGGAGAAGTCATTGGATGATTTTCCCCCATCAAAAAAAAAGAGGTACTGTTGCCTAGTGCAAACGAAACTTTAGTTATAAAATTGTTTTTCATCATATTATTTTCCATCGCATTTTACGAGTAGTGTCTCGTGAAGTTTGTTATGAAGTTTGGAAAGATGTAACAGTATCAAGTAGTTGAAGATTAGCCGGCATCAGTTTTGTTTTCTAGTTTCTTTGTTTTAGTTTTTGCTGCGTTGTCGAGCAATTGAAACTGTTTTATGTTATTGCTTTTTGTTTAATGTTTAATACACTATTTATAAATGTGGTTGTTTAAATTCTGTTAAGCGAGTTCTTTTGTTAGTTTACTGAAGTATCTAAGGGTGTTTTTCTAACAGAGATGTGCTATGCTACGTTGCTGTGGATGCGTTTGACTTTCACCAATCATATTCATTGGTACACATAGTGGAAAAGGATTTAACTAAGATATATGTTCTATATGGAAAGATACGTGCAATGGTTCGTTCTCTAGTTTCTCCATAGTATTCTACCCTTTGGAACGAGCAAATAGATTCACTACAGAACTACTACAACACTACAGCAAGCGATGATTACTTACCATCAGATCCGTATGATCGTTTACCGGCTTATACGGTAACAAAATCAACCACTAACACATTAACTGAAACACGATCAAACGAGAAAATGTCCTCAAAATTTCCCAAACACTTACAGTTACCTTTCCCAACAAAAAGGAAATCAACCACTAAACTATACATTCACTCATAAACCGATCAAAAGAAAAATGTCCTTAAAAATTTCCCAAAGATTCACAGCCACTCTACACAGTATTCCCAGTGTGAGTTACACGCTAATTGCCGCAGTAAATACATTGCAGGAAGGTAAAGGCTTATTAATATTATTACATGTATTATGTTCCGTATAAACTGAGATACTGTGAGTTCTACGCATAATTAGCTCATTTACTTAGAGCTCTGTTGAAGTAAGGAGTTGTTGTAATCTGGTACTGAGTGTTAGAAGTAAATTGGATTTAATTTAATTTGATTTTATTTAATTTTTATTATAACTTTCGTGAGACATACTAATTTAATTATTATATTATCGGCTTACTCACGTAACTGTTTGACGAGGAACTCGACTCAAGCCATGCTACAGTACGTTCATGTTAGGTATTTCTATTACAGTGCGTAAATAAAGCTAAAATTAAATACGTATCTATTACAAAAAATGTTTGAGTGGTCGCAAGTGCGACGTGAATTCCGCGTATTCTTTTTTTTTAAAATGCCGGCAACGAACTTGTCTTTCCTCTGGTGTTTCGAATAGGGGGCAAACGAACAGACTCGTCACCTGATGGTAAATGATCAGCACCGCCCATGGACACCCGCAACACCAGAGGAGTCACTAGTGCGTTGCCGGCCCTTATATTTAATTAAGAAGTATGCTATAATTTTTTGAAGGTTTGAAGGTCATGTCGGTTCGGGAATACCGCCGACAACAGCTCATTCCACAGTTTTCCTGTGCGAGGCAGAAAGTTTCGCGAGAAGCGCACTGTTGTGGCCTAGTACCAAAACGTACACCTCGCATTGCACGAGGTTCAAAACAAGTAGGCATACTTTTATCTGCCCCTTCTTTTAGGAACAAGACATGATATTGTTATGTTATTTAAGTGTGGAAGAGCCATGCTTCGGCACGAATGGGCCGATGGCCAATGTGAGTGATACCACGGCCTCACAGAAAACCGACGTGAAACAACGCTTGCGTTGTGTGAGTGAGGTTACCGGAGGCACAATTATCTGCCCTTCCCAAACTTCCCAATCCCCGATACCCCTTAAACTCCTGCCAACCCTGCCAAACCTGGAGATTACTGATAAACTGGCATACCAATTACATGTTTAACATTAACATAGTTGGCGCGGTGGTTGGGCAATTGGCTGCCGTGCAACAGGTAGCGGGTCCGATTCCTGCACGGAGCAACCCTTTGTGTATGTAAAATTATATGTTTGTAAACGCACCCACGACACAGGAGTAAATCCTTATGTTGGGACAAATTTTTTAATAAAAAAATCACATTCTATATCAGGAAACTTCCCAAACACTCACAAAAGCCACAGTCACCCTACCTCACTTATAGAGCGCGTTAATTGCCAACAGTTGCCAATATGGAGGCGGAGTAGACGGAATATTGCAAGTTCAATGAGAGAGTACTCCTGTTTATTGAGAGCCTGATATTTATTACATTGTATTAATATTTGCTAGCTTATTACAAAGCTAATTTCGTTAGTAAATTAGTAACATATGTGGATTGATTGGGGTATTAAAATTAATAAGGCAAATGTACTATGCGACCCGGTGCTGTGGTCTGCCTAGCGGGTTACCGGGGCTCCGCTTCGAAAAGCAGGACCATTTTCTCCACTCAAAAAATAAAGTCTTCTACTTGGTATTTGGTTTCATTGTATGTACTTAAGTTTCCAAGATTATTTAGACATCACTGACTAACGGTGAAGGAACACATCGTGAGAAAACTTGACTTATAATTAATATTTTTTCATTACCTAACTGATGGACTAAATAGATTTTTCATTTTCATACCCCGTCATCATCCCTATTCACAGGGATTTATAATACTTTCTCTTCAGTTTACCTATATGAATGTCTTTTCTATACTATAAGTTGGTATATTTAGTAGGTATTTGGCCACTCAGACCCCTTAACTACAAACTCACCGATAAATTCGTAGGACTTTAACCAAATTTAGACCAGTGACATGCAATCTTAATTGCTCCAAGCGATGTTACTCCAATTTACAACCGTTCGACTGGGGTTAGAGTTGAAACCATGGCAATTAGAACTTTAACTAGCTGGGTGAACGTTGATTTTGGCATGAAGAGCGGCAGAATAAGGGTGTGGGCTTAGTGATAATGAATAATAATAATAAATTATGTATTGAGAGTGATGTGTGTTTATGATGTATGTGTATGGGATTGGAATGGAAATTATAATTGCCTTTTCGGGATTAATTGGGTGAATTAATGTGGAGATTTATTCGGATGGTAAATGTGCCAGTGGGGTGTTTAAGCACGCCCCTGTAATGGCTGTGTTTTATATTATTCATTAAGATGAGTTATATTTCATTATGTGGAATTGACACGGATGTGTAATGGGTGTTTTTGATAGGTCTCTTACCAAATTGAAAGATGAGTAAATTGAATTTGCAATCGAATTTGTTTCGCTTTATAGCTTATTCATTTAGCAGTTTTGGGAATCTTTGATCATAATTTAATAATTATAAAGCTATATAAACATACAAATTATTATGCGTATTAGTATCCTTTACAGAGCGAAAATGTAATCGCACGTGCGTCTTAAAATTCAACTATAGGTAAAGTACATAATTCCTCTTAAATAACCTGAACGCCTGAACCTTTTAAACTACAATCTCCAACCCGCCACCCGAGTGTGTATTTTATGGCAAACCCTTATATAGGGTGACTGGTAATTAGTGAATGATATTTAAGTGTACAAAAAAGTTTCTTTGGGAATGTTGTTTATAATCATGTCAACAAATCAATCAAATCAACGGATAACGTCATAAATATCCTACATCGCACATAATTATGAAGATAACATGCGAATAAACATGGATAATAAATCTAAACGTACAACAGTTAGGCAGAAAGACCGTCAGACACGATCACCTCACCTGTTCGAAGGATCCTTTTCACAATTGTATCTCTCTCTACAGCCTGTTCCCTAAAACATCTACAAAATCGCTCCCGCTCCTCCTATGACAATCAACAACCTAATCCCACAATTTAATTCGTCCTCATGCTAATAGGTTCCGGAGTCGAGCCAGGAGGCAATTTCGCAAGACGTTTCAGTTACTGATGCCATTAAGACGTCGTACCAAGCTACAGTTTTAGATCTTCATGTTGTGGCGGGCACATTTATAAGTAATTTTAATCGCTTGGCTAGTTACGTGCAAAGTAACAAGTGTGAGCTAACAAAATTATTACTAAAGAAGAATTTATACTTAAATCTAAGCTATATTATCCCTAAGGCAAACTGAGCAACTGTCTAGGGTGCTAGGTTACAGAAGGGATCCCGAAGACGAGGCCCAAAAAAATAGGAGCGCCTGTGAGGTGTTTGCCTAGGGTGCTCTCTAGGTTTAATCCGACTCTGCTTTTAATACATACAGGGATTTTTATAAATAAAGTACCTCTGTAGTTTCAGAAGTCTCCGTCTTATGACTTCTGAAGAATAAAATGTATGATGTATAGCGTTTCATGGTTAAAAACATGAAGCAAATACAAAGGGCCGTTTTTCGTTTCGTTTTTAAATATGATATCTACATTTGAAGTTGTTTCTTTTTAAAATGTTCTATGTTATGTGTAAATGCACTGCTATTATTCAAATGCTCAAAAAAGGATCAATAATAAAAAAATATAAGAATATTTTTTATAAAACCATTTATTTTTCCTTAAACAACCATAAACCTAGATACACTAGCTACTATGTACACTAAAATAATATTGTTCTCGTGGTCACATAATAAAAACACATCCGTGGTCTTTTCTATAAAATAAAACATGGCCGCTGCTTATAACTACGACTTTTTTAACTTAAATCTTATAAATACATTAGTTTTATTACAATTTACACTTACTTAAAATATATTTTTCTAACCAGAAATTTAACTGGGGTGGCGCTGCCATCGTTTTAAATCCAATAGTGTTATGATAAAGTACGGAAAGTAAAATTCTATATACTTAGTTCGTCAGGTAATATATTATGATATTGTTAATATGAATGTGTGTTTTTTCCATCTTATAGAAGCATTTTTATTCTGTGTTCTTGTTACTGGAGGATTGTGACTATACAAGGGGCTTAGTACGACTTGGTTTTATGTTTAGGGAACCAAACGATACCTCGTTCGATGCTCTGATTGGTCTACTCCAATGAACCAACCAATCAGAGGGCGAAACGTTTTGATTAAATACTTAATTTTATTTTTTACAATTTATAATTCAAGAAAATAGAATATTTTACCGACACACGAACGTATTTAGAATTTTATTTTCCTTTTATTTAGTTCTCCTAAAATCCGTAACATTGGAGTTGTTTTAAAATTTGTATTAAATTTTCTGGTTAGATTAGAAATCTTTAAAATTAAAATGTTGACTGCTGATTGCAATGTTGGTACTATGTATAAGTACACAAGAAAACTGACCGAACCGAAAGGTTAAAATCGAGATTGTGTTTAGAAATTATTTTACTTGAATTTACGATCTGAGATGACGTATCGTGCGCGTCTAAAAAAAAAGACCGCCACAGATGGGGTCCAGTAAGGCTGTTGCTATGGACAACGTTACAGGTTACCGGGGCTTCGGCTCAAAGCAGAAGAAGGAACGGGGTGCTTTTAGTCAGTAAAAGTCTGACACTTCCTCTGTCCACCTAAAGTGGGAGAAGTGATTGGATGATTTCCCTATATAAAAAAAAATGCCACCGGGGTTGGTTTTGACGAAGTAAGAATCCCACCCTTCCTAGTCTTTTCCCCCCCAAAATCTAGACCTTTAAAGGTTTCATAGAAAAAGGTGGAAATCAGGAAAATTTTCGTTGCAGTGATGTGATTTAATTTGAAGAAAATACGCTTAATTTTATTTCTTTATATTTTTTTATGAATAATTTGTTTTAGGAGTTTTGTTCAGCAGTCAATAGGCGAAATTTCGTAAGAGAACATTTATAAATTAATATTGAATAGACCTCACAAGAAAAACGTGCAATAAAAGTATTCTTTAAAAAACATAATTCGCATAAATATTGCCACTTACATACATTTATATTTAAAAAAAATATACAAAAAACTTAAATTTTAAATTAAAACATTATTTTAATTTTAATGCAGAACTATAATAGGCTAGTTTCCTACTAGTCAAATTCAATACTTTTTTCGAAACGTCAAAAACGATATTTTCTATGAATTTTGTATGATAACGTACTATACGTTATGACGTCATCAGATTTTTACGTCAAATAGCAGACTTACTTTTTCGAAAATTAGCTATAAAATTCGAAAATTAAATAGATCATCAAATCTATGAAATTGTATTGAAAATGTATTGAAAAATCGAAATAATTTATTTTGACTGAGGAAACTACCCAATTGTTTCGCATTTTAATTTCCTAGTATACATTTAAACACACAATTCTTCATTTAACAGTTAAAATTTAAAATAATTTGAAACTATAATAAAATTATAACATAACTTCTCTGAAAAGGAGGAGGGTTTTACTTCCCAAAGGAGTAAGCAGAGGTGCAGATTTGTATGTATGTGTAGATTTTCAATGTAACATTCACTTTTTAATAGTTATATTATGAGTCCTATGTAATAGGGGGTGAGTCTATTGCCATATATTAGGCACCGTACTATCGAAAATTACCCTTGCTTGTTGGTTTTACTACAATTTTCACTATTACAAAATTACTTAAAAACAATATTTCTGAATTCTACATTGAATTAAAACCTTATCGCTACATTTGTACTCTTTCAAACTAAAATAAAGACTTAAAAAGAGATATTAAGCTACTAAATATGTATTTATTTGATGCATAATCCAACAATAATTATTTTATGCGAAAATAGACTTTATTGCATTGAATTAAAAATGTAATTTCGGGTAACAATTTATAAAAATATTGCTTATTATTTGATGCGGAGTTGTGTGGCATTTTGAATAAGCTAAAATCAGCCTTTTGTGCTATATTACAAGGTATAGAATTGAATGAACGTAACGGTTACAAATTCTTTACATACTGACACCAAAATTAATTATTACAAATTGAACCTTATTGCTGCAATATTAAAGATGTATTTAAATCATAATTAGAATAGAATCCTTCACACATAAAATTAATAACAAACTAAATACAGAACTGACATAATATTTAATATTATTCTAAAAAAAAAACATATTCTAAAATACAAACATTCCAAAAAAGACATTACCTATTATAATAATATATTTTTTTCTTAATTTTTTTCTTCTATCTACTTATTATATTTACTTACGAATTAGTTCTCTTATACTAAAATCACACTGTTCCTATTGTATATACAATACATAATTATGATATATAGGGTGACTGATAATTAGTGAACGATATTTAAACACGTGATTGTACTCATGATTACAAACAACTTTCCCAAAGAAACTTTTTTGTATACTCATTAGTTCAATAACAAAACAACAAAATTTCATAGGCACGCGCGCGTAAAGTTTTAAAATACCTACTAGTCTTCATTTAACGCGGGCGCGAGGGTCTAGCTGCTAACAGCTGATCATGAGAAAGCACGCTCGCGTGAAATTTTGTTGTGTCGTTATAGTGATAAAAATAAAACTAATGAGTATACAAAAAAGTTTCTTAAGGAAAGTTGTTTATAATCATGAGTACAATCACGTGTTTAAATATCGTTCACTAATTACCAGTTACCCTATATATACTTATTTAATAAAGATACATCTAAAATAATAAGCGTAATTCATCTACATGATCATCCATCCATATCATAATTATGGTCTATCAATTCTATAAGAATCAAATAACTAAAAATCACGGTTTACTCACGTACTTTAAAGGACAAAAGCAGTTTCAAGTCACAGAGAGAGACTCTTCTCTAGAGCTGCCTACAAGGACTATGCGACGTCGTGCGTCTACGCTCGCTGCTCATGATGAAGAGTCCCTCTGTGACTCGAAACTAGTAGAGCTTTTCTCCATTAATTTACGTGAGTAAACCGTGATTTTTAGTTAACTTAGTATGTCTCACGATAGTTTCTATAAGACGCATTTAAAAAAAATGCTTCATAATAAACAAAATTAAAAATGAGGCCATATTTTTACAAATTTGGCCTCAAAATTCAGACCATAATAATGATAAAAAAAGCAGAAGATTGAAACACAAAATCACACAACACTACATCAATTTAAAATTTCACAAATCCAGTCTAAACTGCCTTAGTCCTTAAGTCCATAAATTTTCCAAACCAAAGCCTTAAAACTGTCCCAGTCCATAATTTCAAGGCCGCGCCCACAAAAACACTGTACCAGTTCATTGTTTCAGGCCAAAGCCACAAAAATGCAGTCCCAGTTCCAGAATAAGTCCATTAATTTTCAAGGCCAAGTCCACAAAAGTCCATAAACTATGACAAATTAGTGCTTTGCTCATAAAAAGTTGAGGGAACGAGGTTTTAAAGCAGTTTTCCTTAAGTATTGGTGTGCTAGTTGCGTGAGGTCCAGTTGGTCCTGTGTCATACCGCAAGCAAATGTTTGCCATTTATATGAGCCCTGTAAACAAAATAACATAATATAAATATACCGTCATACCTTATATTGCAATCCTCGGTAGAAACTCGAAGAGATAAAAAGATAGGTCCAAAAACCCTTTTGGACCTATCTTAGATGAGATGATAATTTTTAATTAATAAGTAATTCTAAATTCCGTGATATGACTAAGAAGTTTCTAATAAAATGCTTTGCTCCACTCAGTTATCGTACCCAATATCACTTACTCAAAAATTTCATAATCATGCGTATTACATTACTAGAAGAAAAATAATTGTGTCTTATACCAAATACACTTTAAAAAGCGTACTGTAACTGTTACTAAAATCCATTAAAATTCTGCTTGCTACGAATCGAGTTGCGTTGCAGTTGCGTTCACACAATTTCTGTACCCTTCCTTAGACAAAAACCGTTGAAAAAATAGTCTTATAAATAATACGCGGGCGATGCCGTTGGCAGAAGCAATAGCTATTATTCTAGACCATAATCTACCCCTGTTCCAAATTTCATCTCGATTCCTTCAGCAGTTTTTTTTTTCAGTGAAGGAGTAATAAACGAATATACAATCTTTAGCATTTATAATATTAGTAGGATAGAAAATAGAATTGAATAAAATAACCTATGTTCCTAGAATCAACTAACATTTTCAACGAGTGTTTTAAAATTTTCTAATGATTAATTTAATAATTATAATTTTTGGTACTGGGTCGACGTTTAGCCACTATCTCGCCTGGTGGTAAGCCATAACACTGCATACAGTTCCTATCAATATAAAACCAAATACTAACCATAATGAAAGGAGACTGGTTCTTCTCATCCTTGACTTCCACTGGCTCCTCGAGTCGGTCGAATTTGATGGAGCGGACGGCGGACTTCTTCACCACTATTGGCTCGTTACCCCTTGTAATCTATAAGGGAGATAATTTCATAGGGAATTTGTATGAAACCTTTATATTTTTGTTGAATTGGGAATGAATGTGAATGTTTGTAGTTGTAAAGTAAACCTTGTAACTAAGGTAGTAAAGTTTATGTTGCATTATCAAATGTTATGATGAATATTGTAACATTTTGAAATGGTATTCTCATTCCATTTTTAGGGTTCCGTAGCCAAATGGCAAAAAACGGAACCCTTATCTGCTTGTGTATGGTTGCGTTAAAAGATATCTTACTTATATGACTATTAGGGTGCTTTTCTACCAGAGATATGCTATGTAGCTATGCTGCGAAGATGTAATAGCTAAGCTGTGAAACTATGTGACCGTTTCCACTGATACTAAGCTGCTATGCTATGAGTACCAATATGATTGGTGGAAGCCAAACGCATCCACAGCAACGTAGCATAGCACATTTCTGGTGGGAAAGCACCCTTAACCCATATTGGTAGTTTAGTTTTATAAAACTGCCACATTTAAAAACTAAAATCAAAATTAAATGCTATTCTTCTTCTTCTACTAAGTAACAGTCATTTTGTTAAATAATTCAGATGTTAATCTTGTGTTTGTTAAAACACTAATTTGTGCATCATAATGATGTTGTAATATTTAAACTTAAAAGTGCATCTGACCAAAATCTACAAACAAAAAAAAAGGGAAGAAAAGAAAAAAAAATCCAAAAAATAAAATGTACAAAATACATTTATTGAAATAAAAAATGACATCGGATCTCTTTTGGATTGGATTGGAATACAAACAATATTGACAGAGACACTAAACTACTCTACTATAAAAAAAAAAAAAAAAACACATCGAAATACAAAAAAAAATGTTGCCATAATACAAAAAGAAACTACAGCTACAGAATAAATTAAAACATTCTTTTTAAAACATAAATAGTAACAAAAAACAATTTCTATAACAAGATATAAATAAATAAGTATTTTTTATGAAGATTCAACACTGGCCTGTCAATATTGTGGTAGGAAAGGATTGGTAGGAATGTCATACAAAATGGTAGGAATGGGTAGAAAAGGTAATGTCATTTGTTTATTTCAAATAAAGTACTCTTAAGTAGCTGCCGATATAAAAATGTTACAAAAATTTAACAAAAAAAATGTGTCTTTTTATATAAATACAATTCCACAACCTATGCGACAGCGTTAAAGTCGAAATTCGAATGACAATTAAATTAAATTGTTAATATTTTTAAATGCAAAAATACAAAGCGAAAATACTATAATTAATAGAATTTCTAAATAAATAAATACAGGGATGGGAAAGGTTCCTATTAGGGTCGTTAGTAGATCGAAAGAAAACGCGCCCTTTCACTACAACCATAAGGTCGATTTTTCAACGAATTTCGTGCGAACGAAACACCATTTTTTTAAATTACTTTTAATTCTCCATCAATATCGGAACGCAACGATTCCTAAATACTGTTGAAAACACGATTTACTTTGTACTCATTTGTTTTTTGTCACTAAGAACAAGATTATTTTTAACCTAAACAAATTAATACTTGAAATTATTACAACTAGTAACACTTAAATAATTTGGTGCATGGTAAACTTGAGGTATACTTTTGACGTTTCCTACAACTATACTTTTTTTAACTAGAGAAATTAAGGAATATATTAAATTAATAGATAATTATTAATAATAGAAAAAAACGAATAGTTCATTTGATGAAAACCTCATCTTTGGTACCTTATTTCTAATACCGTTTAACGTTTACATTAGTTTGGTGCGAATACTAACTAAAAGATTCAAAAAATTATATAAAATTAGTAAAATTTACAACCGATAATCGATTACACGATTATTAGAAACGAATATCCGATTCGTATCGAAAACATTCGAATTAGATCCCGATTTTGTCATGATTATTTTATTTATATCAATAAAATTTTAGTCGAGTAGTTAATTATTTAGTCGATTTTTAATTAACGATTTCCGTTTTAGTTTTTTAGTAATAAATCACAATGTTATTTGTGTTAATTTTAATTAGTTTAGTTTATGATTAGTTTTTAATTTTAAGTGGGTTACTAAAGGAAACATTTATAGTTATGTTTTGAAAAGCAAAATGCCGAATTAAATGTTATAAGAATTACCAAAAAACCGTGACTATATACATAAACTGTAATCCCTAAAGAAATCGTAAGCAATACTTATATTTTTCTCTAAAACTCGAGGTAATCAACAGTTTAGTCGATTTTACCGTCATATACTGAAAATCGCCTATAAAGTAACCCACATTTTAAATTAATTAAAACCGTTAATGTTATGACTTAGTTAAGCGTGTCTTTTACTTATAATTACTATTATTCACAGTCCGTTATTAGATCTTGTGATAGTTTGTTAGAAGATTCGATTTTTAATCGATAACATGAATTTATATTCGAATATTATGTTTAGTCGATACGTTTAAATTGGGGAAAACCAATTTTACTCCGGAAAAAAAATCAAAGATTGATTATTGAAAATTTGATTCGAGTAACATCTCGATAGCAAAACTAGAGATATCGATATTGTTATCGAATAAAAATGTAATAAATCGACTAACAAACGACCACAAGACATACCTAATTCAATAAGCGTAATCCCGACCTACATATTAGCGAACATATAATAATCATTACTAAACACATCGTCCGTCTGTCCAGTATCTTTATCTACCGTCCACCACTGATTCTCTTTCTGCGCATAATCATTTTTATTCATAATCTTATTGGTTAAAATCTCATCTATACGTGACGTAGACGGCTTCTGATTGGTTACTTTATAAATATGGTCAGCTAATGCGTTAGCCAAGACCTGTTTTGGTGCGATAAGGGTGTCGCAAGCTAATTCGTTGCCCGTAGTAATGGTTCTAAGTCTATCTGCGTTCAATCGCGAGAAGCTAGGGTTGTCTAAATTCGTGATATCTTTGAATGGTGTGATTTCATATTCTGGGTAAATGATATCAGTAGGGCCTAAGGTGTTAGGTTCAGGATTAGTAAGGAGTAAAGACCTGTGTTGTACCTTAGTTTTCTCAGTGATGACGGCTTCAATATCAATGTCTTCGTATTTGCTTGTGTCTGGTGTGTTTTCTGCGCTTATAAGGGAGTGTAGGCTTGTGGACTCTTCTAGAAGGGAATGCTTCACGATAGATGGCGGTGAGAACATTACTGAGCTGTCTCCGGCTAAGGTTTTGCTCTGGAACAATTTAGAATAAGTTTGTGAATATTTGTTTGCGTTTTCAAGTTGAAAATGTTTTAATGTTTTTACTGATAATATAAATTGTATATCTCTTCAGAGACCTTATCTAGAAGAAGTAAGTTGTTAAATAAACGCTAAGTTTATACTTAGCATGCAAAATAAATATTTTTACCTTTCAAAAATGTCTAATTTAGAATTAATTGAAATAAATGCTTTGACTTTGACTTTAATTAGTGATGGTATGAGTTTTAAAGTAATAGTAAGATTTTATAAAAAAACAACAACAAATTAATTGATTCCCCGTTCTTTAAAATTATCAAAGAGCAAATCCTCCCAGTTTTATAACTTTATGAGCGACACGGTCACCACGATCGACATCACACATAGTTTACGAGAACTCAGAGTCATTTGTACTGTGACGGTGTTTGACGTCGTGGTGACTTAGATGTTTAAGACGCCAACTTCTCATGCATGAGAGTGCGGGTTCGAAACAAACCTTCTCTATTTGAGAAGAGGCAGTGGCCACTTATTGGTAAAGGGTACTTTGGTTAAAGGGCACTGTGTGTTCAAAAGGTTTAAAAGATTAGAATAATGCGTATACTCACAGGAGTCTCAATATAAGAGACGTCGGGCACGAGCGTGGGTGTATGTTCCCGGGCGTGCGGGGTACTGGTGAGCGCGGCCCAGGCGGGGGCCAGCGCCTTGCGCGCCTTCTTGTGGCCCGGCACGTTCTCCTTGCCCGCCTCACTGCCGCGCTTCAGGCTGCCTATGCCGGAGTCGTTTATCTGGTAGAATAGTTGTTTTGTTAGTGATTAAGTTAAGGTGAAGTACGGTTAAACTGGGTGAGAAGGAATGGAGATGTAATTAAAATCGTTTTTAAGTATGGGAAAGCTAGGCTTCGGCACGGAAGAATCATTTCGACCGGAGTACCGGATACTACAAGTAGTAACATTTAAACAGCCCACAGAAAACTGGTATAAAACCAACTCTTGCGTTGGGTTTCGCCGTGTGAATGAGGTTACCAGAGGTCAAATTCCTTCCTATCTAATCTTCAAATCACCTCCATAAGTATTGCAATGCATTTATAACTCCTCTTATGTAGCTGGTGTTCAATACCATCAGTTAATCCATAAACTCGTATCACTACATAGTATAAAACAACAAAGTAGCTTTCTCTGTCCCTTTGTATGCTTAAATCTTTAAAACTACGCAATGGATTTTGTTGCGGTTTTTTTAATAGATAGAGTGATTCAAAAGAAAGGTATAATACATGCATAATGTATCACCATTGCGCTTATGCGAAGCTGGGGCGGGTCACTAGTACTTATAAGAAAATTTTATTAAAAAAAGATCATCATTTTTAAAGATCCTCACCTGCACATTCCCATTCTCCTGATCGGCGACCGTGGACAGTAATGAGTCGTTCAGCTGCACGGTGCTATCGGAGTTCTCTCGCTTCATCATCATAGTGATATCTTCGACTAGTAACCCGGGACTTGATGGCTCATACTTCAGACCCGACTTCTTGCCAAGTTCCGCCATAGCAATTTTGAAGGGTGTTGGAGTTCTGTAAAAGGTGAAGGTAAAGGTTTACAATTTGGTATTGAAATTCGTATATATTTTTTAAAGTGTATATTACACACAAAAACAATGAGATAGTAATATTTATTAGGACTAAAGAAACATCTCAATTTGAGTTGAACATTGCTTTTATGTAGAGAAGTGATGTATGTAAGATTGTATCTATAATATAAAAATAAGTCGAGTTTTCCTTCCTGACGCTATAACTACAGAACGCACGAACCCATTTGCACGGCTTTGTATTCGTTGCAAAGTTCTCGGGCTCCGTAAGGTTTATTTCTCAAAGAAAAATCAGGAAAACTCAAGAAAAAATCAGGAAAACAGGGAAAATAATTGGCGAAACGGAGTTCGCCGGGTTTGCCAGTATCTAAAAAATATTTTTTTTTTTTTTTTTAAACGTTGCCCCACACTAGGATTATCTCCTGTGTCGTGGGTGCGTTTACAAACATACAAGTTCACATACACATGACACCCAGACCCGAAACAACAATTTGTGGATCACACAAAGAATTGCTCCGTGCGGGAATCGAACCCGCTACACCTTGCGTGGCAGCCGGTTGCCCAGCCACCACACCAACCGTGTAGTCATATATGTATGTATGTATGTATGTATGTAGAACTTACTTTGGTGTATTACTCTTGACAGGGTTGGGTCCGCCAGGCGTTACATGGTTGACTGGCGTAGGCGTCTGCAGCAGAGGACTCGCACTCCATTCCTGCGGACAAATGTTATTTATTGTCTAATTTAGATTTTGTACATACTACCATAATCAGGAGTAACTTAAAATACGTAAAGTACGTTTAATTGGTAGTCGGCAAATAAATCAATAAACGTAAAAAAAATTCAGAGTCTGAATTATTTCCTACAACCTACAAGTACATACAACCGGAGTTGTTGTCAACGACGATAAAACTCCAACAAAATCACTACATAGTATAAGACAAAGTCGCTTTCTACGCCTATGTCCCTTTGTATGCTTTAATCTTTAAAACTGCACAACGGATTTTGATGCGCTTTTTAATAGATAGTGATTCAAAGGGAAGTTTTAGAAATATAATATATGCAAATGCATAATATATCACCATTGCACCCATGCGAAACTGGGGCGGGTCGCTAGTTATTAAATAGATTTTCAATCAAAATAACTTTGCAATAAGATTAAAAACCACATATCCAACAATATTACAGAACTTCTTACCTTGGCAGCATGTCGCAGCGGCGTAGAGTTAGCGTCTATAGTAGAGAACGATATGCCGGCGGGGGAGTTGAGGAACTGGGACGGACTGAACGGCAGCGCCTTTATCGGGGTCACGCCTGATTCGCGGTACTCCAGCGCTTTCGATAACGTGTCTGTCCATGCCTGGAAATTACAATTATATTTATGATAAATGATAAATAATATTTATTTCTGTGAATAGGTTAAAAAAAAAAACAATTTTACACGTCAATATTTCAAAGAGTTAATACTGGTTTAAATAGTAAGAGAATCTGTGCTTCAGTTTGTTTCAATAGTAAGAGATCCTATGCTCCTGCTCATGATGAAGAGTCCTTCTGTGATTCGAAAGTATTAAGACTTTTCTCCGTTAATATACGTGAGTAAACCGTGATTTTTAGTTAAGTTAGAGCTCCTATTAAATCATTAATTCGAGCTGATATTTATAAACACAAAATCTTTTAATATGTACACATTCATGTTAAAAATTTAGAAAAGCCAACCGCTACATATTGCCTAGCAGCTGGATGCCCAGTTACCGCATCAACCGGGCAGTCATGAAACCATGTAAAATCACACAAAGAAAATATGTCAGTAATGAACTGACTAACAAGATCATGAAATATAAACTAGTGACTATAATAATAGATGTTTTGTTCAACGTGCTTTTGAACAATGAGGGGAATATCATCCAATGACTTCTCTCAGTAAGGCGAGAGGGAATGTCAGAGTCTTGCTGACTAAAAACAACCCCGTTTCTACTCCTGCATTTCAAGCTAGAGCGTCGGTAAATCCACTAGGTAGACCGCAGCTCCGGAAGATGAACTTGAATACCATAACATTATCCCATTATTACATACCACATATTGCTGTTTCAGTTCATACAAAAATAAATAGAAACATCGATACAATACTTAAAACTCACATTAGTGTTGTTGGTGTTGGTAGTAGCTACGGGTAACTTCTTAGTCTTTCGCCTGAGTATGGGGGGTGGGCTGCTGGTCTCGCCCCCCTTCTTCCGCGGCGACGTATACATAGCTGAGGGAACTTCTATTTCCTTGCTCGCTTCTGCTTGTACGGCGTACGTTACTGTGGGAAAGAGATAATGTTAGTATGTAATGTGATGTTGGTAGATGTATATTGAATTGAAATGGTTGTCGTTGTGTATGACTGCTATTGACTATGAGACTATTGACTATGTTGAGACAAATGCTCCTAATTATGTATCATCTTAATGTACACATGAATGCAATAAATGATTTGAGTTTGAGTTTGAGCCCTTAGCGTGACTTGAATCAGAAATGAAAGTAAGGCGTATAATATAATTAAGTAATTTAATGTCTCAAAAGAGTATATTAGGATTTTCTCCTGTGTCGTGGGTGCGTTTATAAACATACAAGTTCACATACACATCACGCCCAGACCCGGAACAACAGTCTGTGGGTCACACAAAGAGTTGTTCCGTGCGGGAATCGAACCCACGACACGTTGCACGGCAGCCAGTTGCCCAGCCACCGCGCCAACCGTGCAGTCAAAGTTACCAAGATTTACTAAGAGTTACCAGAAGATAAATACTTACCAGTATCTTGGTTGTTCTCAGTGCCCGCTGAGGCTGATGACAGATAGTTTCTGAGCGGTGAGTCTGTTGGTAGTGTTTCTATGTTTACGAATCTGAAATTGAAAAGTACACATTAGTGGGAGTTGATAGAAAGAAATAACGATTGAAATAATAGTTATGTATTTTCGACAAGTGTAACTTGACTTTTCGCATTATAATATGAATATTATTGAGAATCTTAAAACTGTTTTTTGTTGAGTAATCACTAACAAGAGTAAGCTTAGTAGAAGTTTGCTTTACGTTTAAAGTAATCGAAACGAGAACGCGTTCGGTTGCTCTGATTGGTTGGTTTATTCAAGTATTACATTTCTGGATTACAAGCCAATTTATTGTTTCCCCATTACATTCATACACATTTTCTCTTGAATTAACTACGTGTGTGTGCTTAAAAAACTAGCAAACATGTTTTTAAGTTAAATATATTACATAAATTTTACAAACAACATAAAAAAGAACTTACTTAAAAGGTGTATCAACGATTTCCATTTCATCTGCGGCGACTAGCCCGCCTCTATCGGGCGACTTAGGTATGACTTGGTGTTGGTTGGTCAAACTGTTTAGTTGGTCTTTTAACAGCTGACGGAAATGCAGGACATGTTTGGAAGGAGGTTGGCTGGTATTCGACGAGTTGCTTTGGGCTGATTCGTTGAAGGGATCCGACCAGGATTGCTGTGGAAGAAGTTTTTGTTAGTTACAGTGTTAAAGTGGGTTTTTAGGGTGTGTAATGAGTCTTATTTATCTTGGTATAAAGTCTTATTCATCTTGGCGTAAAGTCCCATTTATCTTGGCATGAAGTCCAATTTATATTGAGATAAACACCTATTCATATTGGGATAAACCCCTATTCATGTTGGTATAAAATACTGTTCATATTGGGTTAACGTCCTATTTCCTATTAATCGTGATGTATGGTAAAATGTGTGGTGGTAAACATATATTAAAATTAATTCCGGAATTTCAAAAAAGTTCGAAACTGGTTTAAATAGAGTTAATTGTTATACTAATGACAATGATTAATTTAAAATCTATTTTTTTCTGAACCAATCTCAGGATCAATCGAATAAATCTGTAATTTTTGTCACATTAGTACACAGTAAGTTTAAACGTTGTACAGAGTTTCTCTTTCACTGTACGACATTTAAAAACATGAACTAAAATCTCAATAATATAACGAAACAATTAGCCACATAAACATATCCACAAAAACAACACACAAAGACACACCTAAAACTTAGATACAAATCAAATCACCTCAAAAACTAACAAAAGTAAGCGTCCATAAGTCCGCATCGTACGCATCGCACGCAACGGATTTTATTTTTGTCTCTTACAGAAACTCATACAACTGCGTCCACTGATCCGCATCGTACGGACCGCATCATCGGCAATTCGACATGCGATGCGTACTGATGACGTCATACGGAATGCGTCCGATGCGTGCGATGCGTACGATGCGGGCCTGTGGACGCTTACCTCAAAGTGCCTTTTAAAATATTTACAGTGAACAATACATAGATAGCGTCTACATAAGCTTAAAGCACACCAGCATAAAATGAATACCTTAATGAGACAAATTGTTGATGGTGGTGTTATTCACATGTATGTTTATGGTGAAAACAAAAAAATAGAGCAAATTAATGTTAAAGGGTATAAAATGTATTTGCTGAATTGCGGAGTAAGTTACTATTAGTGTTCATCAATTTATATGCTGATCATACAATACATTGCAACAGCATTCTTTGATTCAAAAACATGACACCCAGACCCGGAACAACAGTCTGTGGATTACACAAAGAGTTATTCCGTGCGGGATTAAACCTGCTACTCGTCACACGGCAGCTGATTGTCGAACCGTGCAGTCGGATTGACTATCACAAATTTTTGGATGGTAATTATTCAGCAAATACATTTCAAATGAAAATATGGCATTATAATAATGATCCCATTATATTATATAGAAAATTATTTTAAATAATGCCATATTTTCATTAAATCGAATTGGTTGGTGGTTATTTATTGTGGGTGACCACACAAGAGCGTATTGTTTTCCTGATTTAATAAAAAAAAAAATGTTTTATTGTGTTTAGCAAGCTGTTTTATGAAATAGCTAATATATGATTGTCCAGCCTTTGATTTAATTGCGAAACTATTACACGAAAAGTCTGATTATATTTTATGTTATTAGCTGATAAACGCGCAGGGGTATCACCTGATGGTAAGCAATCGCCGCCCGCCAAAGACACTCGAAACACCAGAGGCGTTACAAGTATAAACGGAATGTGCATTTGCCATATTATTAAGTGCACCTACTATTCAACAGTAATATTACTAGGCCCATTATAAAAGGAAGGAATTTCTCAAAATATTACTATTTTAAATTATCCTAATCACCAACCAATTTGACGAGAATAATGTGTGACATGGGATATTATAATTATTAATAACTTTTAGGAAATGTAATCTATCGTCATCATGTTTTTATTAATAACTTTCGTGAGTAAATTAACCCGATCCTAGACTTTAAAATCCAATTTCTAATACGAACCAATTCATCCGATTATTTATTTTGGTGTACTTAACTTATAAGCTAAAGTTGCTCGAAATAAATGTATTTTATTTATTTATTTATTTATTTAACACACATGTGAATCGTGGGACTCAACAGTGTGGGGTACACTTAGTACGAGATTGTTATAAAACGTTGAACGAGCGTTCTGTAAGCTTAGTATGAGTTTGTTTTACGTTGAACGAAACCGAAACAAGAGCACATTCAGCGCTCTGATTGGCCGCCGCGAATGAACCAACCAACCAGAACACCGAATGCACTATCGTTCCTATTTCGTTAAAACGTACTACAAACTCCTACTAAGCCCTCTGACCATCAACGTTTACAACTAACTATAAAAGTACATCATGTCACACACCATTAAAAAGAAAAATGAAAAAAAAAACAACATAAAAAGCAGCAAACTAACATCGTTATACGCGACTTGCACCTTCTCTTGCATAACACTAGAGTCAGTTAGTTCCCGCGGCTTTACCCGCGACTGTTTGCGGCGCAGCGTCTCGAAACTGTCCAGGAGATCCGGCTCGTACTTCCTTCGCATTGTGGAGTTCCAATGGTTCTTTATTGCGTTGTCGGTCCTGGAATTTTAAGGGGTTTAGAGTTAGTTTCGGTAGATATCTAATGGTAAGGATATCATGGCGTCTATAGTCTGAGAAGGTCTGATATGGTACTACAATTATATGGTTATTTTTCCATATGAAAAAACTACGAAACGCTATCTACTACGGCCATAGCTTATTAGCCTACGGCATTAGCCCCTAACACATGGATGTGCTGATTTTACAGAATATTCTACTATACTGGACACAATTCCAGACGCCGTGATACTACAGAGAAAAATTTTAAAACCCGAAAATAGCCGAGTAACTTTACCGACCCGGCAATGGACCCCGAGATCCCTTGCCTGGCAGTCACACTTGTGATGACTCGACCAACTAAGTAGAAAGAAGACTACACTATTATATTAATAGTGGAAACAAGACTTTGTAACAATGTGATAAAAATATGAACCATTTGTACATTGTCGCCACACTTAGCGGAGGATTTGTGTTCAACAGCTTTGTTTCGACAGTTAATGCATTAAAATGAATAAAAAAGGAAAAATAAATATGCATGTACTCACCTGCCGGGTAATAGTTTGGCAATCTTAGCCCACTGGTTCCCCAACTGTTTGTGTGCTTGGTATATGACTCGGTCCTCGTGCTCCGTCCACGCTGTCTTCTTTATGGACGGGTTGAGGTGGTTGTGCCATCGCTCTCTGTAAGTTGAAGAAGGAAATATTTAGTAAGGTATCATAAATAGATGCTTTTACTTCCTAAATACAGCGATATTTAAGTGTGGCAGAGCCATCCTTCAGCACGAATGGGCTGACTCGAACGGAGTGATACCACGGCCTCACAGAAAACCGACGTGAAACAACGTTTGCGTTGTGTTGGTTGTGTGAGTGAGGTTACTGGAGGCCCAACTCCCAATCTTCCCAAACCCCGATTGCACATCAACCCTTAAATTCTTCACCCCCAAAAGGCCGGCAACGCACTTGTAACGCCTCTGATGTTTCGAGTGTCCATGGGCGGCGGCGATTGCTTACCATCAGGTGATCCGTCTAGTCATTTACCGCCTTATACCATAAAAAAAAGGTTGTATTTGGTTAATTTTGAAGATTTTGAGAGAAGAAAATAAAAAACTTTTCAATTTTTATCCTGAAATATTTAACAAACGGAATTCTTCAGACCCAATAAAATTACTGGATCTAATAGATAAGTCCTTGTAGGTACGTTTTTGCAGTATTCAAACTGTATTATATAAGAACTTCTAAATGAAAATGTTTTGAATATTCACCTGCATTGTTTCCCTATCCTTCCTTTTAAATGGCGCGCGATGAGCGTCCACTTCTTCGGCCCGTATTTGGCGACAAGCTCCATCACCTTCTCATCCTCCTGTAATAGATAAACATAATATGAATTAGAGTTACATACGAGTAGAAAATTACTTAGTAATAACTGCCGCATTTAATGATTATTTAAACTATTTCTTAGTAACGATTTTGTATCGAAAACGGACAGGATTAAGTAACCATTAAATGACTGAAGTACGGTAAGATTCTTAAGTACCTATCAGTTTTCTATGAAGATTAAATCTAAGTAATGAAATAATTTTGGAGGGATATTTTAGCGCGCTAATAAAACGACGACCTTATTTTTATTTTTTTTAAACTGACATGGTCACTAACATGGTAAATATCCCGTCATAAGTTCTTATAATATTGAATTATTTTTTTATTAACTCGTGAAAAATAGGGATATTGAATGGAACTGTTTGTGATCAGTTGACTAGGTACCAAGTCGTATAGACTGACTATTGTTGACGTTTCAAAAGTACCTAAGTATATATGTATTGTTTAATTGCAATAAATGATTTGACTTCGGGAAACTCAGTCATTAAAATAAAATCCTACCAACATCTTTTCCTGTATCTAATACCAATTTCTGCGAAAGATGACTACATAGTACACACATTCTATGAGAACTTTTCAAAGAATAAGCTACCAAACCAATATTATTACAACTGCTGAATGTTAAACTACAAAAATCAACACTCGACTTGCAAAAAACCCAATCTTTAATTCTCACGTTAAATGGGTATAAAGTACTTAAAAACTTCACACTTCGAAACGAAACTTTTTAAAGCAATTGGAAAACAATTACGTATAGGTAGGTAGGTAGGTATAACCCGTGCGCGACAAGATGAGACCTCTGTGCGGATACGTCATAGTATATAAAAATAATTACGAATGGTGGTTTGGCGATATGTATAATTATGTAACGGTAAAATGGAGTGAATAGAAACTCAGGGGGTGAATAGAAAAAAAAAAATTACGATTATTAGTTTGTTTTCATATTTTTGGTTTTAAAAGAGCATTTTTGGTTTTAATAATGAATTAATAAAAAATATTAAAATGGTGTAAACAGTTCTAAATTACGTGAAAACAACAAAATTTTGTTCCTATTCACCCCTGATTTGTTTTCACCCCGTTTTACGGTATGTAATAATATGCAGTTGTTAAATTAATATTAATTACCGACATTATTAGTATTATTAATTCGACGGGTGCAAAGTAAAAAGAGTCATCTACAAAACTGCTACTTTACAGGAGAGCGCATAATAGGAAAAAATGCTCCCATTTTGTCAATTTTAAACCAAATTTATTGAAATTTTCATCATTGCTTTATTATTTAATAATATATCCACATGTATGTTTCGTTTTTTCTAATTATGTTTAATTTTCGAGATATTGTAGTTGTCTGTATCTACTTTGCTCTTCAAAAAAAGACAACTGTGTTAACTACCACTTGGTCGTTTCTACATGGGAATTTAAAAAATTAGATTTAGTAAAGTATGATTAGTATATTTCAGTAAAACGAAAAGTGTAACACTTCCTATTATTAAAATTAGTTAATGACAGTTTTACATCTTAAATACACCAAGTTTTGAACTTAATTGCGCAGATGTCTTTTTCTACGTCGTCGATTTGGTGCCAGGAACATGATTAAGAAGGAGGTTAAATGAAATATTTATTTATGAATCATTCATTTATTATAATAAAAAAAACGTAACTTCTTATACATTTTTGGAAATAAAAAGTATACATACATCAGAAATACAATACGGTTCCTGTTTTGACCGCCACAGTTATCGGACCACAGGCGGATATCTTTGATGCCTCTATCAGTTGACTGTTGTATAAAATTATAAAGGCAACTAGCCACTTCATTCGAACCCCGCTTAGCTATAGTTTCAGGCCACATAATAACATATTCCTTTTTTAAGTCCCATATCAAAAACAGTAAAATTAAAAACAGAAAGTTTACGCTTATAATAAAACGAACGGGTTTCTCCGTGTGGTGTCGACAAAATTTTTTGGAAATCAAAGGTGGCCGAAGTTATAGTTTCAGGATTAGAAGATGCTTCATTTTTGTCTTGTTTCTTTAAAGATCTCGCTATATTTTTATCTTGAATATGTTTATTGTACTCATCTTGTTGTGAGGTTAGTGAAGGAAGGCAATTTTTAAATGCTATACAGACGTCGCACTGATCTTTTTTAGGAATATAAAAGGCTATGTTCATTTCCTTGATAACTATATCTCGGTACTGGCGCGCTGTTTGTACTCTCTCCACAATATTATTTTCCTCTGCCCAAGTCTGGTACAACTTAAACATTGTGGAGAAATTTAAATCAGCCAAGTAAACTTTGTTTGTGTCTTTTCTTGTATAATGTGACTCCACTGGTTGAAACGAGTTGACATGATCACACACTCCTTTTATTATGGCGGCTGTACAAACCTTGTTTTTATTGCCAGACGACCTCTGAAATCTTTTTCACAGCTACTAGTATTTTTATCATATTTATCTGTATAAACTGATTACTTACCGACAGCGTATTCTTAAACATTGTTTTGCACACTTTTATAGTTCTAGGGCTGGTTTCTTTTAAATTTGTTGGAAGTGTATAGTTTACACTGTATTGGCGTTTAGAATCATTCTCTGTAGTAATTCTTCGTTTCATACAACGTTTTGTATATTTACCTATAAAAACCCATTGCTTTTCGTGATCACAGAGATTCCAAAAACGATCAAAGATAAGTTTTCTATCTTCGTGAGATATTTTTGCGCTACAGTTAAATTTGCAAATACCACATGACGGCTTAAGTTGTTTAGCAGGTTGCAATTTTCCATTTCTGGACTGATGTTGTTTACCTGAATTTAATAGTAATTTACGTCTCGTATCAATCCACTTGTCTTTATTTCTCAATCGCCTTTTCTTCGTTCTATCTATACTGAACTGACGTCTTTTTCTACCATTTAAGGAGGAAGGCGTAGAACATTCACTTGATGCCTCCACAGCCGAAGAAGCATCACTGGTGTTGCTTGTATAAGATTGACAGTTTGAAAGTGACATACTCGATGGCCTCCCTGAGTTTAATAAACAGATATTTTGATCTAATTCTGATAATGGACACGGCGGACTTGAAGTAAATGAATTGTATTCTGAGGGTGTTGGTGTATTATCCGATAATTTGCTCGGAGAATCTCTATTACCAATATCAAAATTTTCACAATTAATTTGTGTGTCAGATTGAGGGTGAACTGGTGTGACCGACCTAGAATACACAGTACATGGAGACTTATCTTGCGAAGTTAACTGATACTCATTTGTCTTCATTGCTGACACATCAAGGTCTTCTATAAGATGTTCAATAACTTCATCGGCCAACACAGCATTTTTCTCAAAAAAACCATCGCTTATGTTCTGTAAGCTTTCATCTTCTTTAAAAGGTCGCTTCGGACTCTCTGAACATGAAACAATAGTGAAAAATAAAAATAAGAAAATATCATTCAATAAAAGTCAATTAATATAGCTAAAAATAAGAATTAACATACTCACAAACATACGAAATACTGGGCAAGAGCGAGTCGGACTCGCGCACAAAGGGTTTCGCTTTCGTACCATCCGTTTAAAAATAAAAGGTAAAAATTAGGTTTTTTTTTGTTTTTAGTATTTGTTGCTATAGCGGCAACAGAAATACATAATCTTTGAACATTTCAAGCGTCTAGCTACAGCGGTTCTTGAGATACCTACAGCCGGGAGACAAATAGATAGACAGACAGACTGACAGCGAAATGTAATAGAGTCCCGTTTTTACATTTTGGGTACGGAACCCTAAAAATAACACTAATTTACAAAAGTAAATTGAGACATCTACAATTCTATATCACAATCGCAACGTAAAAAAAGCTATATGGCAGATAGCCGTTTATGCGTCGTTTCGTAACAAAAAACTCAATGATAACCTATTTTTTTCATTATTAAAACAACTAATATAATTTAAATTCAAAATAACAATAATATTCAACTTTTATTACAGAAATACGTACCAGAACTAGTTTCACGGTTGTTATCAATAAGTTGTAACAGATCTTCTCGGTTCATAATAGCGCACTGTCGTCTCGTTTTGCCCAAATTCACCAATAATTTACGTCTTTCCATGTCTATTGTGTTAAATGCAAACTGTTTACTAGTATGATAACACTTTTCGACAAACTTTATCACTTAACAAATCAAAAGAAACAAATAATCGTGCCGGCCGGCGAAGCACATGTCATCTGACTGATGACGAAATATGACTGACCGCTGGCCCCCCGCGCGTCCCGCGTATAAACGGCCAGCGGTAACTACCCGCATCTACATCGCGCAATTTCACAAAACAGGTGTAGTTGTCTTCTTTTACGTAAAAAAAGTACCAAAAATTAGATGATTTTTGTGTTTTTGTTTTTGCTATGTTGTAGAACATGATATTTTAAGTTAGTTTTTACAAAAAAACCAAAATCTCAAAATTGCAGTTGACTTTTTTTACTTTGCACCCGTCGAATTAATTAATTAATTATGTATAAAATTCCACACTGGTCTCAACTTATTGCGAACGGGTATTAGGTAGGTATGGGTACCATCCTTCATGGGACCTCTATAAACAAAAACTGTGTGAAAAAAACAATAAAAGGTAGTATGACCATCTGATTGCCGCGTGGCGTGGCGTGCGAAAATACGTTACGAAGCAAGGTGAACGAGTGAGTGGGCGAAAAAATATGAATAGAACAACTTAATCAGCTGTTGATTTAGTAATCAGCTATTTTGAGGTGATTAATTGATATTTTGTTTATTTACTTGTGTAAAGGTGAGGTGATATACTCGTACTAATGTGACATTTAAAATGTTTTCTTTATTATAACTATCGTGAGACATAATAAATTAATACTTATGTTTTTCACCGCATCGTGTGTCGCAGAATGCTGATCATGAATATGAGCCCCTAGCGTGGCTTGAAACTAGTAGAGTTCCTCGTCAAATAATTACGAGTACCAGACTCTTACTGACTAAAAATCACCCCGTTCCTACTCCTGCTTTTCGAGCCGGAGCCCCGGTAAACCCGCTAGGTTGTACACAGCTCCGGGTCGATCCTTTCACACTAGATACCATGTAATTACCTTAATAGTTACACGGATCAATTACAAATATTACTTTTATTTTTTATTGAACCAAAGTACTTAGTTGATATCTCAATCCAATCAAGAGTCACGAACTGTCAATTTGCGGGCCCTTTCAATTAAAATAATATCATTTTTTGCCGGTATTGTGCCACCTACCACATTATCGGATGTGGTATGATTCTAACAATAGGTGTTAGTAAAAAATTTAGTTAAAAAAAGGTTAAAATCAAGGTTACGATTGGTCAATTGTTAATTGAAGATGTATTTGGTATAATCTTTGGTTTCTATTACAATAGGTTCAATAGTATTTTTTGTGAGACTTGTTAGTGTAGCTCAATGGGTCTTGGCAACAAAATCAATCTTAGCAATTTTTTTTCTTTCGTTGTATAGAAAAAAACATACATTTCAGTTTTAACTAGTACTCAGTATCGATGGGAATCTATTGGCAGAAAAATAAAGACAAACATGATAAAAATATAGATAATGGTGACATTTTACCTCCTAACCTGGAAAAATCAGTTTTTTTATTATTAAGCGTTGGGAAGTGTATTTTTAACACGTTAACCGTCACGTTGGTCTGGTGACCGCCGCTTAACCGAGAATATGCCTTCATCAGTTTTCTTTCAGCAGTCCGTGTTTTAAGGAATGGAGAGACACACGAGCGAGTCATGGTGAGCTATCAGTATCGCCCATTGACACTCACAAGTCGCAAGACCAGAAGACTTACAAGTGTGTTGGGAGATGAGAGGATCTCTAGTAATCTCACTCGCACCAAACTCCAGGCAAGAAAGACTAGCACAATAACTAAATATTAAACCTAATTGAAACCGGAATTCTGTGCTTATCTCACAGCCGGCCTCATGTCAATATCTTTGTCCTTGGACTTGGGTATTTTTTGTCTGTTTGTCCGCACAAAACATATACAATACTAAGATGTTTTAGCGCTTATTATTAACTAGAACAAATTTTGTTTGTAATTGATGATGTCATTGCTGAATGGGGACCGAGATGAAACTGGGACATGTGTTTTGTTTTATAGTACCTACTTTACTTTACTAAAGTACATGGCCTATCTAGTTAAGTCTGGTTGAAGTGCCTAAAAACTTATTCTAAGAAAGTAATTAGAAGTTAGAACAAATAGGTTTTTTGTCACTTCTTCTAAAGTTTCTAAAGTTTGACTTATCATTATTTTTTGTATGGTATTAACCGACAAAAGAAGAAGGCGAATCACCTGATGGTAAGCAATCGTCTCCGCCCAAGGACAGTCGAAACACTAGAAGCGTTACAAGTACATTGCCGACCTTTTGGGGGTTAGGAATTTAAGGGTTGTTGGGGAATCAGGGACAGGGAATGGTAAAAATTAATTAATAAAACGGCTGGACTGATTTGGCTGATTTTGGTCTTAAACATTTGTTTCCAGGGACGTTTTAAAATGACTGAAAGGATCAGGATTAAATTTGGAACAGGGGTATATTATAGTCTGGAATTTAACATAGGATACTTTTTATCCCACGGGACCGCGGACATAGCCGCTGGTAGAAGCTAGTACCATAATAATGACCAATATGTAAGTACTAACTATTGCTAATAATAATCTAGCTTCTAGATATCTTAGATGACAATATTCGTTCATGATCTAATACCTAAAACATGCCCATTCAATGTTAGTGTGGGAAAATCTAAAACAAAAAATAACCTATTAGCATATTTATAATGATTGATCCATAAATCATATATGGCGGTCTTTATATAGTGTTTTTGTTATATTTTTAGTATTTAATCGTTATGTACTTAGATAAAACGTGTTTGTAATTGTTCGTGTGCGTTTTTTGAGTGTTTAGTATTACAAAATATCGTAAATAAATATATTTTTTATCGTACAAGGGCCAAACGTGCGGATGGGTCACCAGATGGTAAGCTATCAGCACCGCCCATAGACACCCGCAACACTAGAGGAGTCACAGGTGCGTTGCCGGCCTTATTACATCTCTAGTGGAAAAGCATACTAATTCATTCATCGCTAAAAATGACAAAAAGCGTAAATACTTTTTATTACTCCTAGTATCGTAGGCTTAAAATTTAAAAAATATTCTAATTGTCAAACATCCTTCTCAATGGGTGTCCAAAGCCATTAAAAGTGTGAAAAAGTTCCTTTCAAAGAATTCTAATACTATAAAATCTTCATTGTTGACTATTGTCCTTCAGAGATTACACAAATATCAACCTTATTACGACGCCTTAAAGTTGGAATAGAAATTAATTTGTTCTAAGCCGAAATTATTTTTCAAACAAATATAAACCTTATTGCGATGATATTAAGGTTTGAGTGGAAAATTAATTGTTATATAACGGGGACTAAAGTACGTGGGTTTAAAATACTACAATACTAGGTCATAAGTTTAGGGTGTAGTGATAATATCTGTGAGGTCATTGACCGTAGAACATTTTCGATTGTGGGTGGTTTTTTGGGGGATAGGAATTTCAGCGTTGTTGGGGAATCGGGGATTGGGAAGGGGGGTAATTGAACCTCTGGTAGCCTCACATACACAACGAAACGCAACGCAAGCGTTGTTTCACGTCGGTTTTCAGTGAGGCCGTGGATTACTCCGGTCGAGCCGGCCCATTCGTGCCAAAGCATGGCTCACCCACACCACATATACATATATCGAGGAAAGCTATAGACGAAGATCACGCTCCGATCAATAGAAGCCGAGCAGCAGGTGAAGCGGTGAACGAAACTAGTATAAGTACATATAATTCCATACATATACATTAGTATTCATACATGGTACGTATACAACAAAGGATTCATTCATAAAATCTAAGAATTTGTGGCGTAAGCTACTATGGAGTTGCTATTTTTATAGGTTTTATATCCATGCGTGCCCGATTTCGGATAACAAGGAACGCCTTTGTGATCGGTCAGGATAATTTAAATTGTTCTAGGTATAAGTTGATGAAGATAATTTTATTTTAAAGACGATTTAAAAATGAACACCATATTAAAGATAGGTCCAATTAAAAACTAGTCGAAGCACTAATTTCAACACGCTGATTCCTAGGACACGGAAATTCCTTATCAAACATACATAACCTCACGCCTGTCTCCAATGGGGGAAGGCAGAGCCAATGGAACGCCAATTGTCACGATTCTTTTATACCTCTTTCGCTTCATCAACAGCCACCAGTCTTTTCATGCATGCTCGTCGGTTAAGGGTAATTCCTAATTTAGCCTTATACAGAATAGACTCGCCACAATAATTACCAAATTCCCAATCCCTAAAAGGCCGGCAATGCACTTGAAACTGCTATGGTGTTGCGGGTGTCCATGGGCGATGCTGATTGCTTACCATCAAATGAAAGATCACTTAATTTCATAAAGAGTATCAGTTCCTCTCCAACAAAAACAAACCATTTCTCCAAACAGCATGACACAAGAAGACATGAGAACATTACCTAATTATGCACATTCTATGCGCGCACGCGTGCAGTACCAACGACCGGTGACTCAACGCTGCTTCCTCAGAATGATAGACTGATTGGCGAGAATTGTCCGACACTAAGATACGTGCGTTTATTTTTATGTGCTATGTACTAAGTTTATGAAAAGGTGTGATTGCAAGGAGCAAGCCTTGTGATTAATGCTCAAACCTTTCTTCATGTGAGAAGAGGCCTTTGGTCAGCAGGCTCTAGGCTGTTGTTGTGTGTGTGATATAATTCAAATAATGTATGGTCGAAAACAGGTCCCGAAAATATCGGTATCTCCAGTCACCGACCGCGTTGCTGTTATTATAGCCAGATTTATCTTAAAGACAGCGGATTGAAAACCGTACCACCCTAAGGTAGACTGGGAGAGAATACCCTAGGCATTAAGTCCACCTTGTACAATTTTTTGTGCTTAAGTATTAAATAAATAAAACTGTTAAAAGCAAATATCCTTCGTTAATATGACGTCACCTGTATCCAGGATAAAATACAAAACTAGAAACAATCATTTTGAGCTATAATTTGTTATCCGAAACACTGAAACGTATTTTACACAAGACGGTAACAAACGTCTGCATAGCCGAAAATTAGCCACATATCTCAAGAGAAATGACCATTCTAAGTACAAAAAATCCTGCCCATCATTTCAACCACTAACCACCTCACGAATAGCCTCAAACCAGCTCAATTACCTGCATTTCTTATGGAGAAATATAGTATATTTTAATAATATCGTGGTTGAACAACAATGCTTTGCGGTCTGTACATGGACGGAAGCCATTTAACAGTAATTTGCTCCTCATGAGAGCTTGTAAAGACATCGCACCAGCATTATAGTAAATCATAGCCTTTGTTGAAAATGTAGAGGGACCTTAGTACGAATTTGCTTTACGCTCACCGAGATCGAAACGAGAGCGCGTTCGGCGCTCTGATTGATTGGTTGGTTCATTCAAGGTGGCCAATCAGAGCGTCGAACGCGCTCATGTTTTGTTTTCGTTCAACGTAATGCTAACTCATACTAAGGGTACTTGGATTTACAAGTGAGAGGAGTTTCAAAGGAGTTTGGATAAAGGGGGATGTTTTAAAGAAAATAATGTGTGTTAAAATGTTTAGAAAACTCCAATTTTAAGGTCCAGCTTTTAGCTTGTTAGATGTTTTTATTTCGTGAAGAAATAGATAGGGTAGCACATAATTATTATTACTTATATTAATCGAAATATTGCAAGTGGCAAAGCTTCTGTTTTGGTGTAAATTCAAGCGAATTTGTGACTTGGATTCCTATAAGCCATATTGTATTGTAACTTAGTTATAGATCCCTACGACTATTGCAACATATGTTATGTGAATACAATTTAACATAAATAATGACGCAACCACGTTCAATAAACTCTCAACTGTTTGTTCTAACCGCAGTAGGATGCGCCACACTCAGCATGTATTACCACCTTATTGAATATCTTGAAGTTTTATTAACGTGATATCTAATTTAAACCTTATGTGTAGGACGATTGTGTATATTTTAGTATATTTTGTATCGTTGCAGAAGGTATTTGCTAAAGAAAGTTCTATTGTGTTGTTTTTATAGGCATTTTTTGAGGAGGGAAATTATCAAATGACTTCTATAGCCCTGCTTTAGTGTTCCTAGTGTACATTGGGTGCGCCGGTTGGTGACTATCAGAAGGCTTTGTTTTACGTTTAACAAAATCGTAACAAGAGTGCGTTCGACGCTCTTATTGGTTGGTTAATCTACGCTGGCCAATCAAAGCGCCTAACGCGCTCTCGTTCAAAGTAAAGCAAACTCGCACTAAGGGTACAAGTGATATGTCTACCCATTTGGCACTCTATACCATCAATACTAATATTATAAAGCTGAAGAGTTTGTTTGTTTGTTTGTTTGAACGCGCTAATCTCCGGAACTACTGGTCCGAATTGAATAATTCTTTTTGTGTTGGATAGTGCATTTATCGAGGAAGGCTATAGACTATAAAACATCACGCTATGACCAATAGGAGCCAAGCAGAGCGGGTGAAACCGCGCGGAAGTAGCTAGTAAAAAATAAAGATTAACCCTTTAACGGTTATAAGGATCTAGATGAGATAGAAAGATTTGGTTTCAGGTCGAAAAATAAAATTGCAAATAGAAATTTTGTTCCTTTTTTATTGGTTTTCATTGGTGGGAAAAATATTCCCTCTAACTGCAAAAGGGTTAAAATAACTTACCTCTTTCGTCCAAGGGCCTTTGACTAGTTCAGGGTTGACGACTTTGGTCCACCGCTGTTGGCACTGGACGTCCGACCTATCAGCGAACTGCGCCGATATCAGGTCCCAGTTTTCATTGTATATATTCACGCATGCTTTTAGCTTTTTGTCCTGGAATTAGAGATAGAGGAGATAAATAAAGGGAACATTAAATTAAAAAGAAAAATGAAAATCTGTCAAAAATAATAGTTTCTAGTCGATCTTGAGGTGCAACGACGTACAACTAACTACTCACTACAATTTTATTGTAACTTTCGTGAGACATACTAAATTAATTATTATGTTATCGGCTTGAAACTAGTCGAGTTCCTCGTCAAAAACAATACGTGAGTAAGCCGATAACATAATAATTACTCACTACAATTTGAGACACAACTTTTACGCATGTTTTCTAGAATAACGTGATCGAAGCAAGGAAATAATAAAGGGAACATTAAAATATAAAGAAAACTAGTTCTTCTTTTAAAAAATCTTATAAAAACAGTAATAATTTCTAGTCTAACCTGGGAGAGGCGTACATACAACTACGTATTTAGGTACTGCAATTCGACACACAACTTTCTAGAACAACTTGACCAACGTGATTGAAAAATTGCTTTACCCATTAATTCCACATCTTAAATCGAAGATGGCCTTAATGAAGGAATCCCATAACTTCTCTCGCTTTAGGCAAGGCTGACTATAAAATCACCCCGTTCTTACTCCTGCTAATCGAGCCAGAACCCCGGTAAACTCAGTAGTAGTAGTTTGGATCAAGCATCTTAGTAGATTTAAGAATGAAAACGAATTATCCTCACCTCCTCCTTAGTCCACCTTCCCCTATTAATATTCTTCCGCGGCCCAGAGCTTTTGGTTGCAGCCTGGACATCTTCGTAGGCCGCCGCCGAATCCTCTGAATATTCGCTCGTCTCTGAATCATAGCCGCTACGTCTGTTGAAGGAAATTAGACTTTAATATAAACTGAATACATTTCACATTAAGTTGATAATGTACTGAAATGAGAAATTGTGACTTTAAAACTTAAACATAAGAGTTCAAAACAGGTTGCCGTTTAAACAATCTTTTGAGCTTCATAGTGGTTACCTGATATTTTATAGGAAAATAACCACTATCTAAAGTACTGTAAGATCTAATATAGTTTATCAGATTTGTTGACTTAATGATTTTGTTACAGGCAGTGTAGATATGGGGGTAATTAACAGATAATTAAGCTGTGTACTTTGTAAACAAGCGGTAGACACTTAAAGTTTTATCTATGAGCTTCTTTTATCTTGGTCGGAGCATAAAATTCATAGGGTCGTCAAATAACTTTGGTATTTTACTGTCCTACTAACTACATACTTAAAATAAAGTGTTAATAGTAGCAAGGGATCTTGGTCCTTGGCAAGGATAACAGTCGAGTGCAACTACCAAATAAAGACATCTTTCGGATCGGTTAAGTACTACGTTCTCTTATGGTATACTACCTACACAATTACCTTCCTAATTTTCCCAATCCCCGAATCCCCAACAACCATTAAATTCCTAACCCCTAAAAGGTATACGCAATTGTAAGGCGTTTGGTGTTTCGATGTCCATAGGCGGCGGCGATTGCTTACCATCGGATGATCCGACTGCTCGTTTACCAGCTTACACCATAAAAAACTGCACCCATGAACACTTAAGACACCAGAGGCTTTAGGGGTTTAGGTGTTTGGTAGTTAGGGTTGATGAAGAAGTTCGTTTTCCTACGAAATCTAGAATTGTACCCTTATGATAAAAGGTGTGATGGTTTATAACATTTATTTTTAGCCATGATCGTCTACCCTCCTTCCACTGCCCTCTGTGCAGAACTCTCTTTATAAAATAAGCCTCCATATTTTTTAAATCCTACCTCTGAAGATATCTCCTCAAACATTTAATTATCTCGTCTCGCTTATTTTTTAAACATTCCTACATCTTCACGTTTACAGAAGGATGTCCTTATTTACTTTGAACCTTGCTTCAACAAGGTACCGTTGTACTAACAATAAATGGGATGCACGAAAGTACTTAGTGGAGAGATTTGTTTTTAAAGATATACAGGTTTTTGGTACTATGTTAGGATTTTAATTTAGAACTTTATTTTATAGACGAAAGAGTTGGTTTTTGTTTAGATTAATGAGATTTTTTGGGAATACAGGAGACGTAAACAAAGTTTTAATTCGATGAACCGTATTCAGTGGTAATAAAGTAGCAGTTAGTATTGAAAAAAATTGTACGTAAGGAACCATTCTGCCTTTAATAAGTATTATGTAGCAGTCCTCTTCAATGACAAATTATACCAAGACAAATATCCTTAGATGCGATTGCAATCATGTACCTACATCCAAGATGATTTATAACATGTTTAAGAAACAAATAAAGCCTTAAAATAAAGGAAAATACGCCACGTTCAAACAAGTCACGTACAAAATTACCACATAAAGACATGTATCAAAACATTTAAGTACAGAATTCCAAAATACATTCGTTAGATGACAATGCTGTTTACAATGAAATTATGGATTGTTTCCAAAGTTTTTATAACAAGAAACTTACTCAAAATATCGCCATTATTCTTCATTGATTGATGGAAAGCAAATGTACATTTTTGGAAGTATTTTAAATGAACTGGATGTCTTTGAAAAGGATTAGCCACAGAAAGCATTACGAAGAGTCAAGAGGAAGGAGAGTAGGGAAGCCTTTGCCCTGCAGTGGAACGATTTCAAATGTGGACTAACGTAGTGTACTGATAACTCATGTATAAACTATGTAGTTTAAAAGTGGTCGATTCCATAAAAACTTACGGCTAAAATTAATAATAATTAACCGATCTAAAATCAATGTAAAGTTTGTGAATTATGGTCGATTTTTGAATAGATTGCCGTAGTGGCTAAGCACAGGGGCTAAGTACGTTTAGTCCCGGTACTGTGCTGTTTCGAGAACAAACACTGACATGATACTACTCGTATGTATAAAATAAATAACTAGAATAAATCCTGATCCTATCCTACGTCTTAGAATTACGTAATCACCAGAGTTGTCCTGAGGCCATGTTTGGGTTAAGCGCGTGATATTATTAGCTATGGTGAGCATTTGACGGACAAATATAGTAATTAGACTGTTGTAGTTACATGTTATAGTTTTTCTTATAGTTTTTAAGAGTTTATTAGACGAATGTTCAATGTAAGGGTAGACAGAAGTAACCTTTACTAAGAGTAAAAAATCTTTTCAATGCGATGGCTAGTCCCCTAGTTACCTGAAAAGTTTGATTGAACGCACTAATCTCTGGAACTACTGATGCAATTAGAATAATTATTTTTGTGTTGGATAGTGCATTTATCGAGGAAAACTATACTTAAGCGGTCTTACTAATAAACATTTATACACGCTGTATACACGTTGTATACACGTGTTATAGCATATTCATTACTAATAATCAATGTATAGGGGTTGTCATCTTATACACCCGTTATAACAGTTGTATAAGTGTATGTCATTTTACACAATCCTTATTCAGTCAAATAAGCTTGTTTAGCGTGTGAATAACCAACAAATAACTCATTGTCGTGGCTTATCTCGTAATATATTTTAATTTAGTGGTTATGATGGATTATTTCGAATATCTGCGCTGTTTTAATATTCTTGAGTTGGACAATGAGGAACGACCAAGAAAGGCAAAACCTTATAAAACACGTATTGATTTCTTTTCTTTCGAAAAAGATGAATGTAAACGTAAATACAGGTTTACTAAAACCTTATAAAACACGTATTTGATGCCTTTTTTTCGAAGAAGATGAATGTAAAGGTAAATATAGGTTTACTAAGAGATATGTCAGAGAAGTGGTGGACCTAATCCGAGAAGACATAGAACAAACAAATAAGGTTGGCTGGCGGCTTCTTTGTGGAGCTTCAAGTTTGTGTAGCTCTCAGGGTATGGGCGCAGTAAGAAGTACAAGACGATGCAACCAACATACATGGCAAGAGTCAAAAATCTAACACTTACTTCCTCTTGCTGTACTGTAAATTCTTTAAATGTTTGAAACTGGTAATCAGCCACCATTTCATCAACAACAAAGTCAGGCATCATACGATATTACTGGACAAATTGCAAGACAATTGTTTATAAGAACACAGTTTTAACAAACATTTCCTTAAAATAAAAGAACAAGTTTATACTGAGAATGTATTTTATTTATTTGATTTTCTAGTCAAATATTTTGTTATTTTAAATTTCTTAGCTCTTGTTCAGCTCGCGTCCACTCATAGGCTTCTAGCATGTGTTTCTTTGTTACCTCATTTTCAGTCTACGACATTTCTCATTTGAGAACTTGAATTCTTATCATCTGCTCATCCTTATGCTGAAACAAATAGGTAGTAATTTAAAAAAATATATAGTTTTGAGAATTAACTGGACTAGAATTTGGTAAATAATAGGTACTTACTTTACACCTAATCACAAGGGATCCCAATTAGTAGCACGCTTCCTCTTCTTTGCTACGATACAAACGACTCCATTTCCCATTATTATCAATAATAAAAAGAATGCATAAGAAATATAAATACGAAAAACAACACGACCTGGGTTTGTATTTATCTTTTTACATTTCTTGCGGAAAATGACATTTGACGTTTCAAAGCGCGTTCAAAACATGTTCTTCTTTATAGATGACATTTTACTGATTGGAAAATGTTAAATAATATAATTTAAATATCTACACGTATGTGTACTGAAAATATTTTGTAATAAACAGAAATAGTTCATTTCTTATTTTCTAGTCACTGGTAAATAAAATCATGTAAATATGAAAGAAAAATAGAAATAAAAAATGTGGTGTTTTTTACGTTTTATGGTTTCGGAACACTTCACAAAATGTTACCAGCGGTTAGTGTTATAACAATTAAATAGTTACTCAAGGCTTACACACTGTTTATTAGTAAAGTAGTGTATATCTAGCTATTCACGCCTTATCCATTGAATAAGTAATTAGACGTTAAACAGTTGTTTAACATATTTTTATTAGTAAGACCGTAAGAATTTAGCTTATCAATTTAACTTACTGTAAAAAGTCCCTTATACTATCTTATCTTTTATATTATCTTGTACAGGGGGTTTAGTATGACTTTGCTTTACGTAAAACGAAAACGAAACGTAAGCGCTGATTGGTTAGTTCATTCGAGCTGCCAATCAGAGCACTAAACGCGCACTCGTTTCAAGGAACCACTTTAGCCCCCCAGATACCTAATATATACTCGTACATACATACTTAGCATTTATTTACGTACCCAAAAACAGAACTTTAAGCACAAGAAAACTTCTCTATAGAATCCTAGGCTTACAGCTTCTTACAGTATAAAACAACCTTCACAATTTTTCCAGGTACGCATTCCGCATCTACGATTTAGATGACGACATGTACATTGGACGGGACGACCTCCTCGAAGCTACAAGGCTCCTCACTAAGGGAGAACTTCATCCTCAGGAGAGAGAGGAGATCGTGGCCAGCGTGTTGGATGAAGCTGACGTGGATGGAGACGGGAGGCTCTCCTTCATGGATTTCGAACACGTCGTGGTACGCGCCCCCGATTTCCTCTCCACATTCCACATCAGAGTTTAATTCAAATAAAACGATCCCGAGTACGGCCCTGTAGTTTATTTTATGAATTATTTATTACTTGAGTAATCTTTTCCCGTTTTTTTTTTTTTTTTGTTTTTCTCCTCATAAATAAATATTAAGGTGTTAGGCTTGTTATGGAGTTTGAAATAAACTTGTGTTTGTGAAATTGTTTTTTGCAATCTTTATAGATAAGGAAGGAAAGTGTAGAGTTACCTACCTAATTACGAAATTTGATTCTTTATATAAAAAAAACAAATAAGTACAATTATATTTACCGTAATCATTTTAATTAAAGAAACAAAAGACATTATAAATGTTAATTAATTTATGTTAGCCATTAGACTGTCAAATATCTGTGTGTGTATTAGCCAAATATTTATTTTTATCTCCAATAACAGGAAACTGAGTTAATAAAACACAAAAATACACTTTTAAAAACATCATAAAACTCCTAATTAATCCAAAAAACAAATCTTATTTTTATAATTTTTTCCTTAACAACAACAAATAAACGAAAACAAATGCAAATAAAAATACGAAAAACAAAAAGTAAGCTCCGCCATGACAGTGTTAATCACTGCCGTGACCAGGATTCGAACCTGGGTTACTACGGCCACAACGTAGGGTCCTAACCACTAGACGATCACGGCTATCGAAGCATGTATTTGAGTCGGCGAAATAAGTCTCCCCTTTACATTGCTTTTCGCTCGCACTTCTGTTTCTTTCTTTTTCACTCGTAAACAAAAATAAACAATGATAAATAATGGCATTGTAATCGATTTTTGTTGAATATAAAGTTATCGGTGTCATTTTGTTATCAGGAATTGATGTATTCATTCGCTTCGAGCGGTTTCGATTACGTTTACAAAATTATCTATAAGTAAGGCAGTTGTCCCACCAACGGCGAGTGAACGACTAACTATCGGCTATTTTCTCGCTCAAGAAACGTACAATAGATATACTTTCCGTGTAAACAAAAGAGATGCATATACAAATAGTTGATCGCTGACTGTTCACACTGCCGGCGAGTGCTCGCTTCACTTGTTTGTTTTTGTTTTCACTCGTTTTCACTCGTTTCTAGTTCTAGCTCTACTCGTTACTCGTTCATCGTTGCCGGTGGGACAACTGCCTAAGCTGTATACCTATTTATTTATTTACGGTCTTACTAATAAACATTTATACACGCTGTATACACGCTGTATACACGTGTTATAGCATATTCATTACTAATAATCAATGTATAGGGGTTGTCATCTTATACACCCGTTATAACAGTTGTATAAGTGTATGTCATTTTACACAATCCTTATTCAGTCAAATGAGCTTGTTTAGCGTGTGAATAACCAACAAATAACTTATTGTCGTGGTTTATCTCGTAATATATTTTAATTTAGTGGTTATTATGGATTATTTCGGATATCTGCGCCATTTTAATATTCTTGAGGTGGACAATGAGGAACGAGCAAGAAAGACAAAACCTTATAAAACACGTATTGATTTCTTTTCTTTCGAAGAAGATGAATGTAAAGGTAAATACAGGTTTACTAAGAGATATGTCAGAGAAGTGGTGGACTTGATCCGAGAAGACATAGAACAAACAAATAAGGTTGGCGGCTTCTCTGTGGAGCTTCAGCTGTGCAGCAGCAGTTTGTGTAGCTCTCAGGGTATGGGCGCAATAAGAAGTACAAGACGATGCAACCAACATACATGGCAAGAGTCAAAAATCAAACTTTTATTTCCTCTTGCTGTACTGTACATTCTTTAAATGTTTGAAACTGGCAATTTGTCCAGTAATATTGTATGATGCCTGACCCTGTTGTTGATGAAATGGTGGTCATCAACAACAGGGTCAGGCATCATACAATATTACTGGACAAATTGCAAGACAATTGTTTATAAGAACACAGTTTTAACAAACATTTCCTTAAAATAAAATAACAAGTTTATACTGAGAATGTATTTTATTTATTTGAGTTTCTAGTCAAATATTTTGTTATTTTAAATTTCTTAGCTCGCGTCCACGCATAGGCTTCTAGCATGTGTTTCTTTGTTACCTCATTTTCAGTCTACGACAGTTCTCATTGAGAACTTGATTTCTTATCATCTGCTCATCCTTATGCTGAAACAAATAGGTAGTAATTTAAAAAAATATATAGTTTTGAGAATTAACTGGACTAAAATTTGGTAAATAATACTTACTTTACACCTAATCACAAGGGATCCCAATTAGTAGCACGCTTCCTGTTCATTGCTACGATACAAACGACTCCGTTTCCCATTATTATCAATAATAAAATGAATGCATAAGAAATATAAATACGAAAAACAACACGACCTGGGTTTGTATTTATCTTTTTACATTTCTTGCGGAAAATGACATTTGACGTTTCAAAGCGCGTTCAAAACATGTTCTTCTTTATAGATGACATTTTACTGATTGGAAAATGTTAAATAATATAATTTAAATATCTACACGTATGTATACTGAAAATATTTTGTAATAAACAGAAATAGTTCATTTCTTATTTTCTAGTCACTGGTAAATAAAATCATGTAAATATGAAAGAAAAATAGAAATAGAAAATGTGGTGTTTTTTACGTTTTATGGTTTCGGAACACTTCTCAAAATGTTACCAGCGGTTAGTGTTATAACAATTAAATAGTTACTCAAGGCTTATACACTGTTTATTAGTAAAGTAGTGTATATCTAGCTATTCACGCCTTATTCATTGAATAAGTAATTAGACGTTAAACAGTTGTTTAACATATTTTTATTAGTAAGACCGAAGGTGTATAACATCGTGCTACTGATCACACGTGATCCAAAAATCCATTGTTGTGAAACTCGACGTTTAATATAATTACATATACATATGTTACTTACATTAATAAGTATTAGGTACACATAAGAAAACTAAACCTAGGTAAACAAGAGAACAACAAGCGCTAAAAGAACTAGATTATTTACTATCTACTCCCATTAATTAAGATTTAAAAAAGTTTACTGTCGACTCCCATTAATTAAAGTCTACTTAATCAAAAGCCGCAAAAAAGGCAAAAATAAACAGCCAAAAATAAATATGACATTATTATGTATGTGTGTACGGCATTTATTTAATTGGATAAGATAATGATATAATAGAGAAGATATTAATTATTTTTATCTGGACACTATAGTTTTTGTTTTGCGGTATCACCCATGTTTATTTTGAATGGGCCAGTATCATAAGGTGTCTTCTAGCGCCTTGGGCGAGGCGAGACCTCCTACTCCTGCTTTTCGAGCCGAAGTCGATAAAGCCGCTAGTTAATCTGCAGCTCCGGAAAACTTCCAAGTTCGTACTAAATCTATCTAAAATATACAAATGAATGACTAAATGTGTATAAAGTTGTGTATAAAGTTCTAAAGCCTTATTGTTATAAAATGTCCAGACTTCCTAACATATAGTATTTTCTAAATCTATCTAAAATATACAAATGAATGACTAAATGTGTATAAAGTTCTAAAGCCTCATTGGTATAAAATATCTAGGCTTCCTTACGTATAGTATTTTCTAATTCTAATCATACCCTAACAAAATATGTTTTGAAACGTAATCCAAAATACGACCACACACTGCGTTGTTATTTACAGATTGCTAGTACCCACACTACTTTTATCGACTCAAGAATGTACCTAAATAGGTACCTTACTATAATAAAGTATAATAAAGCGGCTTGATAAAAACTAAAATCGTATTGAGTAGTTTTTTGTTAATGATATCATTGAATATTACGTTATATCATTTGAGGTCGCTTCACCGCGCTAATCTCTGAATTTCCTGTCAGGCTTAAAAATGGTATCCCTGGGAATTCTAAAGCCAGCAACCAGCCGGAGATCAAGGATTTTTTTAGGTATAAGAAATATCATCCGAAAACGTACTTGTCCCAGTCTTGGGTGAGGCGATAGGGAGTATCGTGTGTTGAACGCAGATCCACGCAAGACACAATGTTTTTATATTGTGTCTCATATACCTGTATACGAGAGGTAAATCATTACTCCCAAAGTACTCCTTAGTAACGGTTTTGTTCCGAATTTAGACAATCAACTTTATCCAATTTGATAGCAAGTGCAGGCAAATATAATAAGGAAAATCAGCTGTTTGTCTGTAGGTACAGACTACAGTTATTATTTATCAAAACCAAAACTAGTGAGATCATTAATATTAACGCCTCGCCGTTTCAAATAACCTGATACTGCAGCCACAAGGCAAACAGACTACCTACAATATTAATTAGTACGGCAAAAACGTTATACAAATATAGTTTTAAGACCAAAAACGTAATGGCCACCAACGATTACGAATTAATTCGACACAATATTATCCTTCTTTGTAATAAAAAATATTGCCAACCTTTTTACAGCCAATGCTGCTACGTAAACAATTACTTCTCACTGTTCCTATTATTCACCACAGACTTATTAAAAAAGAAGAAAAAAATGTTGGCGCCAGAATCCCCCGTAGACACACAATGAAATTCGACGAAGTAAACCAGCCCTTGATGTTGGGAACCATATGAAAAACAACTTTATATTGAAAGGCGTAGAATATAAAGTCGATTGGCAAGTAACATTTCTTCGAAGAACGAGTTTCGTGTAGAAGAACCTATGTAAGACGACTAATAATTCTTGAATCGGCATGTTTCGGCGGAGCAAAACCTGTGCTCTTATTTATGCATACCGTGCTCAAGCTATCAGCTGATATGGAAACCAGTTCGTGTTCTCATTCATTGCAAATACACGGACGGAATAAGGAAAGGTATGAGCCGATTCGAGTTTCAAACTTATTTTAAGGAATTTTATAAAGCGATCCATCTTGATTCTTTGGTAATACTTTTATCGAATATCGACTGTCTTTGAAAAGAAAAACTGGATTTTTGCAGCATTGATCTGTCTTTCGTTTATGGAATGTTCGGTAGAATAAAATTTATTGATTTGCTTTACGTATCATACAAAAACTTTTCTTGAAAATTGTTTGGTAAAACAAAATTCTTACTTACACATTTAACATCACGACGATTTATAAAAAGCTCCGACATCCAAAACCCCATCATTCACATTGAAACATCACCACAGTTTAAAATCACAATACAACTAAGTACAATTTAACAATACATCTTCAGGTTATGATATACCCCAATGTTCCCGCCAAAATTGCACCCAAATCACATTTCGGGAACCCGACTCACACGCACCGAAAGCTACAACAATACTGCCGAAGAAAAATTCTATTCGTACAAGTTCCCACACGCACACATGAATATTCACAAACACACCCACATTGGGCGCATACGCAGCACGTAATAAGGGTGTGGGGAACAACAAAAACCCTGTAAGGGACGCGGCAATTCCATCGACAGAGACAACAAATACACCGTACAACAAGAAAGAAAAGGATGGAAAATCAGGTATAGAAATCATTACCCCGCAGTGGGAATGTGACGCAACGAAGGCAAAGGTAAGCAGGTGTAGGCTGGTAATAGAAAGGTACAAAGAAAAATTGATCTTTTTATAGGATAGGTCAGCGTAGTCCACATAAAGAAAAGTAATCATATGGTATTAAAATTCCCAAAGGAAAGGTAAGGGTGATATTTCAAAGCCTTAGGCAATAAAGCAAACATATTACAACACTCATGGTACATTAAAGTTCTTTGTAATCTTTAAAATGCATATATTTCTTCAAGCGACTATAAATTATATGTACCTTGGAACATCACACCTTGGAATAGAATAAACATGGACAGACCAGACTAGAACTGGTCAAAACAATATAACTACTAAGTTTGATCGAACCGAACAATACTAATGATGATGAAATGAAAGGAATTCTGCAAAACCAAGACACTCAAACTAAACCACATGTTTCGGATGAACGGCACTTTCCATTTTAACAAAAAATCTTCAAGAAAGAGGGTAGGAACGTGTGCCGGATGCTAAACTAATTTTGGATAACGGGGACGCGGTTTTTGCAGGGATGGGTGTTGCGAATGTCGAACGTGATGATTCTGGAGCAACGGCAGTTAACCGTACCGTATGCAATTTTGTTGATGAGTTATGTCTTGCAGTCTTCAATGGACTTAAGTTATATTTGGGCTTTAGTATTCCCAGGAAGTCATAAAAGTCATAGTCTAATTTAAGGAGTCCCTCAGGGGTTTGTTTTAGGAATTCCATTGATGACCATTTCCTACATAATTTGTCAATTACTCGTCAACTATTTGAACAGACGTCTGGAATTTCGTCCAAATATTAGTTCTGAATTAATAAGCGCTATCTACATTACTTCCGCAGCCACACAATGATAAGAATACTGTGAATGCGGTGTGATCATGTTTAATGTAAGGGCAATGTCAGATACGAAATTTTATGTAATCAGATATATTCGATAAGGAAGATGTTTCACTGTTCAGTTTCCTAGAATTGTTGAAGTTACGGTTGTCCATTCATCCTCCACTTGAGACTTCTGTTCACTTCGAAAACATCTTTAGAATTTTGTTACGTTTTTATCCAACATGTGCGTGTAGATTTGTATGTTTTAAACGCACCCACGTCACAGAAGAAAACCATAGTGTGGTTTTGAAAAAACAAAAACAAGAATATGGATAGGTATTGGACTCAGGACTTAGGGCGTAGGATGATCTTTCCCTTCATAATTTTCTTATAAATAAGAAAGATATGTTTTAGTATATTTTCTTTGTATTGTTATAGTGATTGCGACGGAAATGTCGTAATTAAATGGCATTACAAGTATTAGGGGCAAATAATAATAATTATTAATAACTTCCACCATCTTAGATTACATTTTAATCACACATGAGCCATAACAAATTAAAATGAGGAAGTGGTAGCCATTTTGTGTCGTCATTTCACCTGTCCACTCGTGACCACCCCCTGATGTAGTACATTTGATTTCACGAACGATTATTTCGGGAAACGGAACGAAAAAACAGGGACCTATAACCTTGTTAAAAGTAAATTATGTTCCTTCAAGATTTCTATCGAAAGGTGCGTAAGCTGGCCGTGAATCCGTTATTTTTATTTAATTTTTCAAGAGCTTTCTTGGCCAAAAGATAAAATCAAAGCAACATTGTTGGGCAAGCAAGGAAACTATCCTCAACTGAATGGCAGATAAAAGACCAGTTCTTATTTTGCTGTTTGGATTTTGGACTAACAAAAATGTCTTTTACTTCTGAATCTATGTGTATCTTAACTAGAACTTAATTAATTTTGTTTGATTTCAAAGCAGTGTCACACTCAAAAGCACAGCAGAAAACACAAAGGAAAGTAACCATAAATTACAGCATGAAAAGGCACTCAATCACATAATTATACTATCCCTACAATCAGAACAGTATTCACCTATAATTTCGCATTCTCAAATTACTTACTACTCGACAAGGACCACCCACTTCCAGTAGCAAACCTAGATTGCATTCACGGCAAGCAATTAATAAACCATTTCCTTCAAACCAAAACAAAAGAATGGACATCGCCAATTTGAAAAAGGGGACAAAGAAATGAAAAAAATTGTCAAGGGGTTCCTTGAGGAAACGTCCTGTTAACTCACGCATCGCCCGTGTTTCCTGTGTTCTGTCCCCTTCTATATGACCTGCTTATTAGCACTTCGGGTGTACTCAAAACATTCTAAGCGCCCGTTAGAAATTTACAACTTCTTTACGTGGTCAGTGACTTGCATTTGGACATTGCCTTCCACGTGGCTTTGATTTTCAGTCGATTTGTTACTGCAACGTTTTATAGGAGGAAAACGTGTTTATTATTCTGTTCCAATTCCCCGTTTGTGAGCAGCATATAAGGAATCATTTAATATTTATGTCATGTCAAGACTGAGAATCAAGGTACGATACAATTTTGTAAGCAAAATGTTTGGCTGTTCGGATCAAAGGACCAGTTTCCCTATATACATTTGGTCCAAATAGTAATAAGGCATTAATTAGATCACGAATGCAATTAATTTCAGCCGTACCTAATTGCCTATAGTTCATTTCAAAAGAGAAATTATTACAAGCCGCAAATAGAACGGATGGCAATGCTTCAAATAGAATGAACTAACTTTGCAGCTCATTCATTATTCATATCGAATTACGAATGAGATTGCATCATAGGCTTAAACATATCCAAAGCCTTGGACTATTGGCATCCTGTACGGATAAATTATTATTTTATTCTGTGATATTTGCAAATTTTACATTCCTTTCAAGTTTTAGTAGTAAAAAATAAAATTAGGACGGTAATATGCCTTGGCTACAAAGAAAACAATTATACACGAGTCAAAGATGGGGTCAGATCGAAATACTACGACACAGGAAATAACACACAAACACATGCAAATGATTCAATTAAAGTTATCGGTAAGCTTTAAACATTTCATAATACCGCTTCATATAGGTCAACCGATAAGCAAAGTATATCGAATACATATTAATAAATAAATGAAACCTAATCTGATCTGGGTATGAAATTGAAAACATGGGTACTTACCCACAATCTACATGCATTTATAATGTTTAATTAAACTGTCAAAAATGGACTAATGAATATGTATTTGGACAATAAGTTGACACAAGTGGTTTTGATCGCTTTTCACTGTGAATTTGGAACTTAAAAACTGAACTAACTTGTTGATATACAGTAAAATCTTCGTTGCATTAAATAAGATAATAACTATATCAATTCAGTTATGAATGAAAACCTGATATCGCACAACTTTCAAGGATATCTACACCATATTTCGTTTCCGCGTCATATCAACACGAAAGTGCATACACCTATCCCGTGGGAAGGAATGAACGATAAAGTTTATAAACCCTGTGGCGCCAAAAGTCTAGACATGTACGTAACATGCGCTAAGGATGTTTTTTCAGGTCACCCATGTGATTCAGTAGGTATATTTAATAATCGCAGCAATAAAATGTTTGGAAGTGATGACGTGGTGATTAAAGGACCCAATATTTTGGGCTAAGGCTACCAATTTCAAAACACAGTTCTATGAAAGTCAGCATTAAGAAGGATATAAAAGAAACAAACAATAAAAGATTACTTTACTTCGAGAGCCAATTATGAATATTTATATCCTAAAACAGACTTGAAGAATATCAGCAAACCAAAATAGTTACTCAACGATTCGTCTCATTTGAATAAGTTCCCAAAACGCTAGTGTCACAAACGACAGCTTTCTGAATTAATTTTTATTAATAAGATCACGCCAATTGAATAGGGTTCAGTAGATGAAAGACGAACATTAAACTACTTTCATACTCATAAAAATAAAACAAACGACAGTACTAAAAGTATACGACGATCAACTAGCAGAAGTACAAACTATTTCTCATCGAAGAAGTAATATTTGCTTATTCGCCTATTTCCACAACAATATGAATGAGAGAATCCATAAACGGTCGTTCACATATCTCCTATAATGCATTTTCCCATGATTATATTATAAAATAATCAGAACAAAACACTGTTCCATATCAGATTCATATAATATTCTAGTTCAGAATAATTTCTTCGAAGTCTATCGCGTGTTACAAAACGATATCTCGCACAATTAAGACAAAGCTGTAAAGAGTCAAGTTTACAGCAAAAGTAATTAAGACAAACATGACGAGGTCTTATTACGAGTTGAATAAGATGCCTTGATGACATATGCATTCGACGAGGAATGGTGAATGGATGACGCACGACAATTTGTAGATAAAGCAAGGAATGTTTAATGAAGACAGCTACAGTATAAAGACAAGTAAATTTATTACAAGGAAAATGTGATTATCAAAAACTTAATGAATAGGTTTTAATCACTATCAAGAGTCACGCTATCAAAGTTTGGTTCATTAAACAGTCGTTAAATTTTGCGATATCGCGCCATTGAAGTCTCTGTCATCTATATTTGTGTTACCGTCACAACAAATTACTTTTCGTTACATAATGAGAACGGTATACATAATATGAAATACAAGGCCCATAAAACTCGTAGGAACTCAAATAACCATACTGTTTTTGCCAAGGAATATGACACCGGAATCTGTGCCGATGAGAACTGGGAAAGTCAATTCGATGCGGTGGCCCAGTGCGTAATTCAATACAGAGCAATCAGGAGGAATTAATTTGTCGTCCTTTAGATTAATGGCAAAAAATATTGTGAAGCTTGACAAAGATTTAAGAGGCTCTTGGGTAAAATGAGGAAAATCTTGGGCTAGATTATGTCTATAATGTAAAGGAACATAATTTGGTGAGAAAGAAAGAGAGAGAAAGTCCTTGTCTACTAAAATAAAAAAAAAAAACGACAAAAGCAGTTTAAAACACATTGCATCACAATACAAATGAACCTTACATCCATGGATATGATGAAATATGCAAAAAAGTGAAATAAGTATCGCAGACACATTAAAAACTAGTGTTTCAATTTAAATTACTTCTTATTGTACATCCGAACACAAGTTAAAAACCAGTTTGGACCTTATAATTTTCATTTACGATCTAGTTTTGTTCAAGACATTAAAATTCACCGATATCAACTCAAGTGCTTCCATTCAAGTGATGATAGTCTTAAACGAGACGACCTAAATGAATGATTGCTTATTCAATGGCCGCTATTTTCTATTTAGAGTCATAGAAGTATATATGAGACTTTTATTATTTAAACACCCCTTTGCGAAATTAGTGCGGTGTTCTCACACTGTCTGGAAATAAATTGGATCGTCGTTGAATCATAAAAGGAAGTTTTATAATCGAGAGACAAGAATGATCTAGTAGAGGCTAGTGAATTTTGCTATGTAGAATTGAAATTTATGAGGAATGAAAGAGCGAGGAATATAGTTGTTAGGAACTTTAGTGTAGGTTATAAAAGGAATTATTTTAGGGTGAATTCAATCTGGGAATTTGGATACGTATGAATATTTATGATAGCAAACCGTCCAAAACTATCCATAAGCATTGAATGTGATGGAGAATCTTTCATTGATCATTAAGAACTTTCATTGGCAACAATTGGCAATGTAGACATTTCTAATTGATTTGTATGTACCATATCCGCATTCAATCTGGAGATGGTGCCATGCTGCTAGACACATTAAGAGTTATTTTCCACCAGAGATGTGCTATGTAGCTATGCTACGAAGTTATAATAGCTAAGCTGTGAAACTATGTGACCGTTTCCACTGATACTAAGCTATGTAGCTGTGCTACGAAGATGCGTAGCTCGAGTATGCGATGTATCGATAGTAGGGAAGCCATCCATAGCACGCATCTTTTCATATGAAAAACATAGCTTAACTGAGTCCGTTTCCACCAGTGTTAAGCTATGTGTACCAATGAATATGATTCGTGGAAGCCAAACGCATCCACAGCAACGTATCATAGCCATAGCACATTTCTGTTGGAAAAGCACCCTTAGATGAAAACTTATAACTAGACCAGTTTGTTCATAATAGCATATCCTTGATACACCATCGTCTATTACTTATAATTTACCCACAGTCTCTCCGATCTCACCCTTGAGACTATTTAATCATGCTACACAAAGCTTAGTCCACCTGAACTAAGATAGATTCCCTCTAATTCATAGACAGGGGTTATAATTGTTAGAAACAGGTTTATCCTTTACAAATAGATAAATAGACATTAGATGAAAGGATGGCTCGTATTCATACAATGGACGGTAGACATATTTGAAGGGGATGCATGCGAAAATAGAAACCCTTGACTATTTTAATGTACTTTCTCACGCAATGGATAAAGGTCTTGCGTGGTCATGCGCGATTCATCACCGTTATTGTTAGTAGTACCTATATCAGTCTTATCTGCGACATACATTTCTGTAATTAAGTGGACACTTTTAAAGGTTACTTTAAGATGGATAAACTTTTGCCATATATCTTTTAAAAGGAATGTTTTATCTTTTTTTTTTTGCACGGAAGAAAAGCAAACATTGTTAATTTGGATAAGGTATCTGTAGATTACAAAACATCTTTTCCTAAAATCTGGAAGCGACTTCCGACTTGCTAGTCAAATAGAGGGGACTTTTTCATAACTATTTCGATGTGTCAAAGGCAACAGCCGTACAGCCATATGTCGTGGATGACACATTAAAAACATATGTGAACTTTTTGCTGAACCCCGGTACCATTTAGCGTCTGTTTGTCGATCGTCTCAATTTTATCAACGTATTGATAAAAATTAATTGCGTTAGACGGACCAGAACATCGAGGTTCTTTATCTGTATTTTTTTGTATTGGATAAAGTTTAGCCGACTTTGCAAAGGTCAGATTTCAAAAACATTTAGGAATCTCGCAAATTTTAAAGAAAATTCTATCAATTTTTTGAAATGCCATTTAATCTAAAGCGAAACTCTGACGACGCTAAAAAAAACTAAGTAAAGTGAGGGTCATAATTAAATTCAGTTATACATAGATGACATTAGGACGCATATGAGGGGAGCGTACAAAAGGACCAGCTGCTACCTTTGAAACGATTAGCATCAGTACATGTTGCAACATGTATGAAATTACTTAGAGACTCCAACTTGAGGAGTCGATGGAATCTTTTTTTATTTAGTGAAAGGTACTTGGACATTGGCTTTCAATTTAATTCTCAGGGTACTTCTAGGTAGAAGTTTGCTGGAAGTTTATGGACCTCTTTGGTAATATACTGACTTAGCAGGATCATAATTCCTGATAGATAAGTAATAATTAATTTATTTTATTGAGTTTCTAGTAATTAATGTTGAATTAACCTCTAACTCATGATTATCAAACGTCCCATAGTAACTGGAAATTTTTCAATTGGTATGTATTAATAATTATAAGTAACTATTATTAATACATACCTTGTTCTAACAAGTAGTAATAGTTTCCTTTTAGGAAATTTTGAGGAAACAAGTCTCCATACAATCAGGAATAGAATAGGTAGAAATACCTAATCAGTACATATTTCTTAGATTCAAACAGCCGACTGACCATGTTTATAGCATAGTGAAAAAAAATCAGCTGTCGAATTTTCGGCCAGCTTCGTGTATTATCGGAAGCACAAAAGTTCAAGGGTGTTCACCTGGCCACCCCTTAAGATTAATGTCTTGGGGCAGTACAATGGCTACGGCTCGCCCCCGCACACATGGCCTGACATTTCCACCCCGACTTGTATTTTTTTTCACTTCCTCCCTTATTATATCGTCTTACAATAATTACGCACGCGCCCGAAAGGTGTTTAGAGAAAGCGCTAATGAACCATTTATTTATAAGGATTTTTTTTATTAATAATATTGACCTTTTTTATCCTGTTTTTTTTTAATGTCGCGTGCTTAGAAAATGTGCAGTTTTGTTAACAACCTTTTGTGCTTCTGTGTCGGAAGTAAGAGTAAATATAGCTGTACAATTATTTACTTTTTTCGCGTATCCAAATGTACGTTTGGTGTACATTAATACATTTTGTAATGGAAGTATTGTACAGTATACGTCTTGAATTTTGTTAAACTTTTAGTGGGTAAGTATTACAATTCCTCTACCATTTAAAATCCCATAAAATATTATGTTACGAATGACTTTTTTACATTGTAAAGTTTAAAATTACACTACTTTTATGTTACTAAACATTTTGTCGTAAAAATAAACGATGCATAAATGGCAATAATGCTAAAAGAACTTCAGCGAACGCTGTTTATGGCTTCATTTCGGATCAAAACCCTTTTTGGTCCTTTACGTCGCAAATATTGCATTGCAGATTTCTTTTTGATATCGAAGTTAATCATAGTTACTTGAATAATAGTTACTATCCACTTATGTAGAACAAGTATGGTGAGAAAACATCTAGTTGATGGTAGCACGGATACAAATATGAGTGTAATGAGAGTAAGAAGATTGTTTTACTGACATAAGATATTTGTTAGTGAAGATGAAATGAACACGAGTTTCAACTTAGTTCTCAAATAACGTCTAGTCAGAGTCATTTAATGGTTACTTAACCCAGACCTTAGCAATTGTTTTCGGAACAAAATCGTTACTAAGGAATAGTTTAAGTAAGCATTAAAAGCCTCTGAGTACGACAGTAAGACTTTCTCCTGATATTACCTCATTAAGTTTAAAGACGATTAAGAACTCATTAGCCCAAAGTAGCTTAATCTAACATCCGATCATCAAAATGTTTGGTATCAATGTCATTACTATTGCTATTAGCAAATTGATCTAATGAGAATGTTGTGACTACCTAAGAGATGAAGAAAACAGTCATAGCATTCTATTTCTCCGATCCTCCATTTCCATAATAACATCAGACTTATTTTTAGCCTTTTTTATCTCCCTAAACAAGAGCATACTCATGGATGGCCTACGATACCATAAACAATAAGTAAGTACGTGACAGCATATGAGAAACAGATTGCGGGCGGCCTCTGGAGGACCGTATTATTGTATGAGGTCATTGTTCCTAGCCACGCCACTAAATTGCTTCAGTTTATTACATTATTGCAGAGTTATGGGCTGCGAAAACACTGCTTGATTTATTTTGGTCCTTGCTTTCATTTGTGTTTTGGAGTACTATTTTGCTATGAATAGGTTTTGTTTTGAAGGTGTAAATTAGATTGGCAGGGATTATTTGGTCCTAAATGGTAAACTATAGTTCAGAATATCTCCTGATGTATTAAGACTACTTATGGACAAGCGCAATCAAACTTCATCGTTTATAGGGATAAAAAAACACGAAAGTCATACATTGAACTAATTAGCAAGTGCAAAAGGGTACCGAAAGACCATAAAAGCAAAAAAAAAAGGAGTTTAATAAGAAATCGAACAAGTCAACGACCGAGTAGTGATGGGAATTCGTTTTACTAAAGAATGCAGTCCCGGACGGTCTTGTTCCGCAAACCCATACAGGACTACACCTCTTTACCTCAGACGGCAGGTGATACGCCATCTGGCTTGCCACGTGTCAACGAACGGCGAATTCACGATACCGATACCGATTTGCAATTATCGATTCCCGTAAAGTTCGAAAACGGGAGCCTCTTTTTTGTTTTTATCGATTTTTAATGAGTTATTTATTGGCCATCGATTATTTTGTTCACAGTTGCTAATTATAAGGCAATAGAAACACTTGGGTGGACGGACCTCCTTGAAGTTTGAGTATTTTGGGATTTGTTTAGCGATAAGTCAGGTCACGCTATTTTAAATCTTTGCACAATATCTAGACATCTTTACGTGAAGTTAGACAATACCTAACAGTTCAATAGTCTGTATTTTACATAAAAAATAAAAAAGTCGACGGCACCTAAGATCCCTAAAAAAATCATCGGAGATTATTGTCAATACTCAAATAGAAATATCAACAGAAGACACACGACAAAGATAACTAAACTCACATCAAAGTAAAAAAACGAGTAACAAAATATCGATTTTTGGTACTATGTATTTGAATTCCGGACGGGAGTGCGTGTGCGCCATCTGCGCCCCCCACGCACCGCTTGATTATTGCGCAGCTGCGCCTGCGAGGGATGCGCGCAGCGAACCAATAACAAAGCAAGAACGTAATGCCTTTTGGTAGTGGATCAACTGAATGGAGAGTGATTAAAGTTGGGGTAGCTTTTGTGTATAGTATTATGTTTATTTTATGGTGTTATCATTTCCTTTCGCCATAGTTTTTGATGGTATAACAAATTGTTTGATGAATTCTGGTGTCTTCGTATCTGTTTTTGATGTTTTGTGTGGTTTGTACGAAACTACAAACTGAAAGCGTCGTTCTATAGACATAATATACAGTCTTTTGCATACTTTATTATTTGCATTGAAAGCGAAATAAACAATAGGTGATTACAACTTGCTTGTGTACTTTAAAACCCCTTAGCAAATGACCCATTTAAAGGGCAATGCACTTTAAAAATCTTAACAATAGTCTCCCTTTGAAACCAAAGGGGTGATTAAAAAAAATCTTTTTCTCCAAGTCCCAAAACAGGTTTCGAGGAACATTTGTTGTGTATAATCTCGGTAAGAACCGTGAGTCCCTCCTAATGGATGTAAGAAACTTTTATTAATCGTAGTGTTGAAATGGAGATAAAAGACAGCGACTTTTTGTACTAACATAACACTAGACATTTTGAAAAAATCCTGTATAATGTTAATGCGACGTCTAGTGCTATGAATGGAGGATATAAAAGGGGACAGAAAGACCAAATGTCTAGTCTTTTCAATAACACCACAAAAGAACTAGGTCAACCAGAGCAAGTATTTTAGTTTTAGTTGCCATGCGATAACTGTACAACTAACATCTACTAGGTGTATGTAATTCAATATTCTTTAACAAGTCACTTCAATCAACTTAATCCAATTCTGGGGTTAAAATCCTTGGGAACATCGGAAATTTAATAAACATCACCACATCTGCTTGTTCATCGTTTACAAATTTAGATAAAAAGATCAGAAAGGACATGCACCAATGCTTTAGCCCCTTGTCCGAAGCTATGCAAGCCCCCTGTTTTTTAAAGTCGTGGGAATATGTCATGGTTACCTGTAAAATAGGGTGGTACGACTACCCTTACGTTAATTATAAGTGCAATAAATTACAATCAGTATTTTGATTCCATTCACGCGTGATTGGGTAATTCGATGCGGGAATTACATCGAATATATCAAATCTTATTGTGAATTGAATAAAAAGTTTGAATTATGAATGCAGATCAATGCTTGCAAGCTCACTCCCCAAGCCAAGACATGCTATTGTGAATAAACTTTGATACGAATTAAAAAAGTCTAATAAAATAGATGATCCAAATAAATATTCTAAAAACGTACGTAAAAACCTAAATAGAATTACAACCAATAAGAACAATACAAAGGTTAACAAAACCATTACTATGATAAATGATCAAGATGCTATCAATAGGCAAATTGCTATTGAAAAAACTCGTACGAAACCAGAATTAGTACAAGACTTTTAATATATTCCAGTTCCCATAGGCCCACATCTTCGCAACGCATCAGAGCATGTCAGGACCGTGACTCATGGACAATATGGCGTTCACGCTGCCTGATAACTAAACGATACCATTACTACTTAATTAGGAATGAATAAATAAGCAATGAGAACCGATTACATGGTTGTTGGGCTTAGGAATGGTGATCAAGGACGGGAATAACATTATGCAGTTGATGCAAATCTTGATTCTATCAACATTATTATACGAACCGATTTTTATCATAAGCTTCTCGAGTTTCAATGTATCGGATTAAATAGAGAGGGAAAAGATAACGACTAATAATACTGAAGTCTTAAAATACATATATGTGAATATCTTAGGTACGGGGTATTTCAAATGACTCAGAATATCTCAAGAAACGTGAGGTGCTATAAAGTGTCAGAAAAGGTAAATACACATTCCTTGATGATTTGCAAACCAAGAAGGATACGTTTAGTGTTTTCTTAAAACATTTACGTGATCTTGAAATTAGAGACGTGAACGTTTACAAAGAGGCTAACATGTTTATTAAAAGTAAGATCGCTTGGCTTAAAGTAAAGGAAAAATATTATGAAAAGGATGCTCAACAAATATCCGGTACGACCGGTCCCAAAAAAAATTAACACCATAATGATATCAGAGGTTTATTTTAATAAAATATTATGTAATACGGCCGAAGATCCATAAAATCGATTCGATCGACATATGGCGGACGGAAATAAAAGAATTGATAACTATTTAAAAACCCTCATGCATGATAATGGGAAACTAACAATGCTTTCCATAAAACAGTGAAATTATCTAAAACATAGGGGCCCTTGAGAATTTCTCCATTGAACTTAATACCCGCATTAGTTTCGTACGCAGTTTTTACTGTTTCAAGTTTATAGTTGTGGTTTTGACAATTGCAAGATTATTTAGCAATGGAAACGGTGAAACATTGGTCATAAAAAATTTAAACATTATCATACAGGTATTGCTGATGCAAAGGTGTGGTCTAGAATAATTTCCTCATACATTATGTTAAAAAAACTCGACAGCTGTGATAGACAAAAACATCTAATTAATACCAGCATTTAGTTAAACAAATTAATGGAATAGCAGACGAGGAAATATAGTCTACATGCAAAGGAAGAGGGTACAACGACAAAACATCTGCCAGGATTGAAAAAAGAATTACAATATCGTGGTTGACTTGAAGTATTCTATTTTCCTACTTAAAGAAACTTTTAAAGAAAAATAAACTATAAACGCAATTAAAATACATCGACAATGTGTCGAATTTCCTGTAAACCACTGATAAAAACAAAACAATGACGAATATCCTGGACATAATTATAACAATGGCAAAGGGCACAAGATATGAAAAGTATGAGTGATGGATGTATTATTAGTAACCAATGTCCAAAAACCCGTACACGAATTCAATTCTTATTATAAACCGGTATTTCATTCTTAAAGTATTTGGTTGTTTGCCTTTCACGGTCCAATATTATGAGACAAAAGCAAACTTTTTGACCAAACTAAAGGGGGTACTTGATAAACATCGTCGATCTTTACAAACGACTGCGAAGAAATATTCTGACGCACCGTGAGGGTAGCAAAAACCTCATTTGAATAAACTCACGACGTTAAACATCTTCGGTGCATAAGTAATTCTAAATGCACCCGGCTCGAAGGCATAGCACGCGCCAACACGGGTGCAGCTTATCGAAACACCTACGCATCACTGGCATAAATCGATTCATTCATCCGTTGTGTACACAATCGATGTTTTTGCTGAATCGAGCCTTGTCGGAACGATGATTCAATATCAAAATCTTATTGTCATATTTGTACATTTTCAGGTAAGTTTATTGATTCCTTTAAAATTCTTTGGAGCCTCCATAGATCGTAAAAAATGTCGTTACAGTACATCGATCGTCTATGGCTATAAATTTCTTGTACCCAATAAGACGTGTATAAAATGTTACACGATTTTAAAGCTCGTAAAAATTTAGGGAGTGTCAATAAATTTCGATCTCGTTCCGCAATTCTTGGGACTACTTAAAGGACCTTGATGAACTTTGACACAAATACAGAACCGACCCATGTTACTTATTCATGGCCCAAAAAAAGGTACCTACTCGTCAACCATTGCGAATCCGTCTCGTGGATAACAAAGAAGGCTCATACGAACTTTTGTTAAGACGGTTCCGAAAAATAATAGCTCCCTCAATTCCTTGGGCTCCCCTTTAAAATGTTATACAATATTTCTTCTGACATCAAACCAGCTGGTCTATTGAATGTTTAAAATAAGAAAAAAAAACCTTGTCTCCACGTGGTCGGAAATTCGACTGGTTCTTCATAGATAGTTATTATTAAAAGGCTCGAGTGGTGACTCAAAGTTATTTTGTCATGACTACGTATGGTAATAAATAATTCATTTAAGTGTTCCTTGTAGCAATTTATTAGTGTGTTATTACGTGAAAAAACTCCTTCCTGAAATGTCAACTTAGCAAAGGCCCATAAAAAGTTCACTGGCTGGTTTAATAAACTCGTAAAGAATATTGTTATGTTCTAGCATTAGGTGCAGTTGCAATCGTGTGAAAGTCAAGTCCTACAGTCACCCCAATTACTTTGGTATTCATAGGAAAGGCGCGTTAGATACGGCTGGACGATTCAGTTATCGATAATTTTATTGATTTTTATTCAATGCGTAGAACTCGGTAAGCAAGATATTTTGTATGATTTCATAGTTAAATATTGTAAAAATATGTAACTATTATCTTTACTTTAATTAAAAACCTAAATTGCTTGAGAAAAAAGTAAAAACTGAAAGAGATACAATTTAAAGTCACGAACCAACATCATATTAATATTAATAAAATATATTTTATAAAATATTTTTTCTTATGTTATCTAAAAAAAGAAATGGAAGAGAATCGAGCAAATAACATGACATAACATGTAAAAGCGGCATCAAATATCTCGTGGACTGCACAAGTCTATTTTATTATGTCCTTAAAACTTCTAAAACACGACAGCACGCAATGCACAAATCATTATACAAAAAAAAACAAAAATAAAAACTCAAACTACTAACCAGAAAGCAAATACAGAAATTGTACAAAATAAAAGGACGAGTCGCAAGCGCATTTTATCGATAAGGAAGGGACATCACTAACTCGCACCTTGCTAGCCATCTGCCGCGATGCACGTGAGGCAATTAAGGCCATCGGCTCTTTGGGGGTGCCACCCTCAGTACAATGGTCGTTTACCTCAGTACAGAGGGGTTGCACCGTGGTCAATGCACCAGGTTCCATTGTTTGATGTTTAGACTCCCACGGGAGACAAAGAGGTAGACCGTGGAAGAATTTTCGAGTTCGACCCTCTTATGGTAATGCAAGGTGAGAAGTGAGATTAGAGGAACTACTGATATGAATGAATACAAATTGAATAACAAGTAACCCATTTTTGTAATAAGTATAGATTGAGTATTATAATTGAAACATGATTGATGTAATAGACGTAAAAAGTATGTGAGAAAAATAATTTAGATGACGCAATAGTACTCGTAGCTAGTGGAACCTTCTTAAAACTAACTAAATATTTCCTTTAAGTCGATAGTAAAATTATTATTGGCACTTAAACGAATTCCGATACACAACATTAATCCTTTAATCACTCATTAGCATATAACAAAACGACCATTGTTGAAAAACCGAAATATTTGCAACCAACTAAAAAAACTGTCTATGACAACATCCTTAGAATCCATCCAGAATAATTTATTGCTCAGGGCCCCTAAAACAATAACCTAACAAGGTCGGCAAATAGTAGGTACGAAAATTTTGAATGAAGCAGACTATGACTTCATTCAACGAGTACACCACCCAACTAGTTACACTGCCCACGCTTTGCGAAGGCATCTCGAAAAGCTACGTGCGACCTTGGCTACACCTCAAGGTCCCCGAAAGCACGCAGGATTATCCGGACCATTTGCTAGTCAAGTCGTAACCAACTTAAATATTTAAATTTTATTCGCATGTAGCTTGACTTTGTAAATTATCGCTTCCTTTTCTATAGTATTACCATCTTCTGTCACACCTCTGATGATTAAGGACTTTAAAATATGGCAAAATACCTAATTCGTGACATCTCATCTTTATCCTCGTGTTTTTTTGAGCTTCTAAATTTATCATGGCGGTGCTCTTTCTGACTTACGAGTAAATATCCCAGCTGATAAAGACTTTTTTAAATTCCAACCGGTTACACAAAAAAACATGACCTTGGTCTCTCAAGAGCATTTAGATAATATCATTCTTAGAGAAACGAGTTGTTCCCTTAACAAATACATATTACTCTTTGTTAACCACACGACGAGTTTGGTCTAATTTGATACCTTTGGCGTTTCTGTTCTCTTCGGTAGCAACTGCAGCTTCAGTAATTCCTTTGTCAACTATTTGATCTACATTTTCAATGAACACTAATTGGGATGTCTCAAACAACTTTGGGCCCCAGCCGAAAAATTTGCGAGGTTACAAAGTTCAAGGAGGTTTAACAAGCTTGCTTCCTCTTAGTTGCCGCATACAAATACCGCCTTAAAGTCCACTGTGATTGTAATCAAGGTCTCGGTTTAACATAGGTGATTTAATATCACGTGGTTGTCTCGTTCCGTGTGGTCCTTAGCGTGGTAGATAAGCCAATATGGATTCCTGGATTGCGTAGTTTTAACTTTAGAACTAATTCTCTCTTGGACTATTGTGACTTTAATTTGTAAAGGCTTTATCAATGATGACCATAAAATGCTTAAGAAAAAACTGGTTTCTAAACACTGATTTGTATTAATAACCTTTTCAAAGGATAATAACTACAGAATTTTCTCTGACGGAATCAATTACAGTTACTCATAAACCTTTGTCTAGCTAAGTCGCAAATTCCATTGGATAAAAGATGTATTTATGGCGATAAATTCTTCCTCGCTAAATTCTTGAAACGGACACTTATGATCCAAAGTAAAGGAATCATTAAACAGTCATCAGTTTAATGTATGTGATTCTAATTTTTCCTCCGGTTACGGTGCAAGATGGACCTTCATTAATCGTTATTTGTTATTTATATTTTCTACTAAATGATGCCCTGACAGCTTCGCTATCGTGGATTATGGACTTAGTAACTACATTTTCTAAAATAAAAGTAGCCTAAGATACTCCTTAGTACATCAGCTACCTGCCAATTAGGTCCGTCAAAATCGGTCTAGCCATTTCAGAGCAAAAACAAACTGACAAACAGATAGTCAGATAGACGAAAATTGTAAAAAAATATGTTGTTACATGTATAGTTAGTATGTATGCGGTTATTTCAATATTACATATAGACACTCCAATTTTAATTATTAGTCTAGATCAACGAATAAGTACTTTTCTGTGACAAGACCGTATCATATTCTTGTTTTACTTTTTTTAATAACATCTGACATCTTCATTTCATTAATATTAATAGCAATAAAGCGATTGATTAATAAAATTGTTCGGAACGAGGATAAAAATACTTTTGAGAACCAGTTTCAGTTAATTTGTTTAGATAGTGGGTAATCGGCGAGAAATATTTTATTTTGTAGTAGTTAGTCTTTACTCGAGACTTGGGTCGCGCAAAATTTTAGTCAAACAATTTTGCGATCTTTCTCTCGGAGAATACCTCAATTTTATCAAAATTGGTATAGTGATTCCGGCATAAAAGATTTGAATTAAGTAGGTAAATGTTAGTTAAAAATAAACTAATCTGGTACCTATTTGCATTCAAAAAAGGGAAGGAAAATGTTTCAAGTTCAAAGATACAGTCACTATAAAGGTATATTATGTGGCTATCTATTTATACATATATCTATACTTCCTTAACCTCAACAGACTCGGTACATATGTACTTAGCCGGTTTACTATGTAAAGTAACTAAGTAGGTACCTACGAATGAACGAACGTAAGGACTTACCGACAAAGTTTGGTCTTTACCAGTTGATTTCCATTTTATGGAATAAAAAGGAATTTAATGATAGACAAATTGAACATTAGAGATTATTAGAATACTAATTGGAGAACGGCAAGAGTTTTCTTTATACCTAGTAAATTAGTTTAAATTAAACTGCACTAGTTAGTTGGAACAGTCTGTATCGATGATTGGCGTGATAGAATAGGTATCGCAACAATTATGTTATGTAGTGTATGAGATGAGTGCAAAGCCTAGAGTGATACAAATTCTATTCCTCTATTCAATATCGCCATAGTTATTCTCTATCAAGGAAAATTACTTATATCTACATACAGCAGCTAGACAGACCAAAGTTAGTTGTTTCAACAGTTACCCATTTGTGGTGATCAGGTCAAATCGGCGGTAAAGAATCACCTCTTTTTTGACTCAACGCCGATTAATGTTCGATATTCCTTTGACAAGCTATTATTATAACCTCTATGACAACGAAACCTAGCCTCCTCGCACTAATATAAGCTAAAATTATAAGTGTGAAACGTAAATCTTTTACAGTTAACACTTTTCACTGCTTTTACGGCGCCATTAATATTCGCCATACATGGGTAATGTTGAAACTTCTACAAATAGAACCTTTGTGACTTAAGCTTGGGGGCTTAGAGCAGTTTAGTAGGCGTATCGAATGACCTAGGCCGTGGTCCTAGCTGAATTGAATTTGCAAGTAGCTTCGGTATTTGCGTGCTTGAATATTTTAAGCCAAAATGTTATTATGAGCTATGACCGATGCTTTTGGTGCAATCGGAATCAGGTTACAGTCATAGGAACTAAACTCTTAACATCATAAGATGTCTTAAGTCTCAAAAGAATAGTTTGTTTCGGAAAAGCTGGAGGCATTTTGCCTCCAGTAGGTGATTTGGTTTTGGCTCGAATCTAGATTTACTCATTTAGGAATAGGTTAATTTAGGAATTAAGATAGGTACTTAGTAACAATGGTCTCATACTCGGTAGTTGCTGAAAAAGACATAGTAAACAAAAGTATTAGGTATTTACATCTAACATAAGTAAAATTCTTATTAGTAAACCTTGGCAATCTACTAGTAACTAGGTTTTACTGGCCTCTAGAACTGGTCTACTTAGAGGACCTAATTGCTAATGCCTCTTAAACAGCAAGTAACACACATGCGTAACTTAGTAACACAAGTAGGTGTTGACGATTACCATCATGCATGCGTTTTAAATGAGGTGAAAATCCCGCACCAGGTACTAGGTAGGTACAAAGTTTTGGGTTCTAGTTTTCCTATTTCACAAAACAATAAGGTAACCAAATTCCAATTAGATCACTGAAAAGGTCAGTAACTAACCTAACTAACATCGATTAACTAAATCGATTTATTGTTATCGAAATAAATAGTGAAATACCTACCTACTATATTAATCATTCCTGCTAACTCGCAAGTTCATTCGTATCTACAATAAAATACCTACGAGTCACATCTCGCTGATATAAAATGTATTAGGTATGCTTAAAGGAATGTCGTACAGTCCAGACAAGTCTGTTTATGCAGATCATATGGTCAGCTCGCGTAAATATCTACTGACATTCACGCGAAACAGGTTTTTAGGCGCATACCCCAACCGAATTGCAGAAAGGTATGAACTAAGGTCTAAAAGGATACTCATTGGACGTAAATACGTACAGAAACATTAAAAAATACATTTAAAAAGTAAAACTTACTTTCTACGCCGGCCCCCGATAGTTTTATTCTCGATGGGAAAGTTGAAGGATTCGCCAAAAATCCGATATTGTAAGTCGTCGTCATTACTTTGATATTGCATCTCTTACACACAAATTACTACGTATTGAATAAATAAAACACCCTTATCACTATTTGATCTTAGAATCATCGTTGTAAAGCATTATTCTAACACTGTTTTTATTTTAACGCGAACATCACTAATGGCTACGTTACCGCCAAAATGATACAGATAAATAAATGGTTTATTAATTTTTTTTATTGTTTTTTTTTTTCTATTGGAGCGTCGGACGCGATGAATCTCGGCTGTTACGCGCGCGAAGCCGGACTGACTGAACGTGTGGCGATCGCGGGAACCCGGCGCGTTTACCCTCAGCTATGGTGTTGCCAACGCGGTAGATTCTCCACTAATAAATGGGAAATCGTATCTTGTATAACAAATTCATAGTTATAATTATGATGAAATGTATAAACGTTTTTATAGCAGATAAATTTTAAAATAGTTAAGATTCTGATAATTAGATGACAATACAGTTTTGGAAGTTTAATTAGACACCACATAAAGAATGATGAAAGAAAACTCTGAGTAAACTTGTGAACTTATAATTCTGATACATGTAATAAATATAAAGTAAGCGTCCTTCTTGGTAGTCCGCATGGTAAGAGGCCTTGGCTTGGCAGTGGTAAGAACACTAAACGACGAATTGGGATGAATATGAATTAGGAACCGAGGAGGTACTTAATAAAAATATTTAATTAATTACTTAATAAAAATATTTAATTAATTACTTAAAAAAAAATTAATTAATAAAATCTCACGCCCGAATACTTAAACGCTACTCAAGTTTAAGTTGTACTTAAATATCGTGCTATCTCTATCATATTATAAAGAATTGATAGTGACAGAACTACATTTGAGAGCGTTTTAAAATTGAGTAGCGTTTGAGTATTCGGGCATTAGAGATCCTTATGCAAGCATAGTTGGAAAGGGATCCGGACGTATGCTTAAATATATGCATCCCTTTTTAAATGTACTTGAGAAGAGTAATTGACTTGAGGTCGTTCTATTCTAGCTTAAGTATATTCTTTTACACTATTTTAATAAAAATCTATTGCTACTATCTTATCCTACTAATTTAAATTATTAATATCTTCAACTTAGGCAGTTTTAGTATTCAGCTGATTTTGTTATAGTATAATACTTTATAGAAACTAGTTTTATCAAACCTATGACTATGTCATCAGGTCTAACACCGCATTTTTATTATTAGAAATCATTATTAATAAGAATTACTATTAAATGAAAGAAAGAAGTAACCCACTACATAAAAGATACCTATTACTTAAAAATCAAGACTATAAATTATTCAAATGAACAGCAAAAACATAACAATAATCTTTATTCATCGTTTTTAAGACTGACATTTTACAATTTCCAACTAAAATCCGTCAAGGCTGGTCAATCACCTCACTTAAATACTAAAAATGGCATAATAAAAATTAAAATTTATTAAATAAATGGGGAAGTTTAAATATTATTCCTTGCAACACCACCTCGTCCCTTTATGCTCAGGGCCGTGCTATAATGACCATGGAATTCCATACTTAATAGTTCAATTTATTGTAGAGATGTGGGATTCTGAGTGTGATGCAGGTGTAAATAATTAAATAGGGAAAAGAAAGAGTCTACCTCCAGTCTAGGATACGCGACCTCTTTGGAACAAGTTTTCGAATTTAAATTCGTGAACATATTAAATTGGTACGTAATTTGTTCATTTTTTTTTTTTATAATTAGGTATCGCCGTGTCATTTTAATTTTATTATTTATTTTAGTAGGTATTTCGGTTTTTTACTGCGTTGATTTTGTATATTTTCGACAAAATTGTGTTCTCCAATAGAATAGGGTGATGACGGGGTATTAAATTTAATCCATCAGTTAGGTGCTTAATGAAAAAAATTAGTCACGTATTTTTTTATTTTGTTATATAAGATAATAATACTTAGCTAAAAGGAATTAAAGTTTAGGAGTGGGATTGCTCCCACTCCTATCCTATTCATTATCCAATCCTACTCGTCATTTCTACGTATAAAATGTGCTTAAAAGTGACGTCACGCGATATTTCTAATCGATATATCTTCGAAGATATTTGTTTCTGTAATAAAATCTATACTATCTATACTAATATTATAAAGCTGAAGAGTTTGTTTGATTGTTTGTTTGTTTGTTTGTTTGAACGCGCTAATCTCCGGAACTACTGGTCCGATTTGAATAATTCTTTTTGTGTTGGGTAGTGTATTTATCGAGGAAGGCTATAGGCTATAAAACATCACGCTATGACCAATAGGAGCCGAGCAGAGCGGGTGAAACCGCGCGGAAGTAGCTAGTAAAAAATACGTGTCTAATATTTTAAAATAATCTACAAGACGGACATAAAAATAAAAATTAGTCATCTACCCTATTGTATAGGAGACTTGAGTTAGGGTTTTGATCATTTAGAGATAGTTTTAAAATTTAGCAAAAACGTAGAAAATAATGTTGATTGACCGGCTGTCGCTCAACGTGGAGCGGGTTCAATTCCCGCAAGGAGCAACTCTTTGTGTGATCCACAAATTGTTGTTTCGGATCTAAGTATGATGTAAACGTATATGTATGTAAACGAACCCAAGACACAAGAGAAAATCCTAATATGTATAGGACAACGTATTTAAAATAATAATACTCTTGTTACCTACTTATTTAATTAGATTTTGAATGAAGATAAAATATCTTTTTCTTGCTAGCATAGCAAGAAAAAGATTCATAGAAGCAACAAGAAATGCCCCTGCTCTTAACAGTATTTTATACTATTACCTACACTACCAAAACCCAAAATTGTCCAACAAACATTTTTGCACAGCTGTTCGCAACAAAGGAAGAAACCGAGTGTTATATACAATGACGTCTGGCGTATTTCATTGTAAAACCAGCCACATAATAGTCACAAAATCATCTCTATTCATTTAAGCATAAGGTTCACAATGTGTGTAGGGTTTGTCCCTTTAAATACCGGATAGGTTACATCCAGGTTAAACAAAAGGCTATCAGTAATATGCGAGCGATTCTGACCTAGTTTCTATATTGATTCGAAGTTCTTTAAATAGTATCGTGACCCTAGAGGAGGTAGGGCGTCTGTTCTGTGCTTGTATTTCTACTTTATAGTCATGATACATGATAAGTGCCGTACTCAGTGTCATTTAATGGTTACTTAACCCAGTCTGTAGCAATTGTTTTCGGAACAAAATCGCTACTAAGGAATAGTTTAAGTAATAATTAAATGTCTCTGAGTGTAGCAGTTAGACTAAGAGTCCGCGACTTCCTGACTTTACTGAAATTGTAAAGCTGTATATAGAGTGACTGGTAATTAGTGAACGATATTTAAATACGTGATTGTACTCATGATTACAAACAACTTTCCCAAAGAAACTTTTTTCGTATACTCATTAGTTTTATTTTTATCACAATAACAAAACAACAAAATTTGTGCGCGGGAATACTAGTAGGTATTTTGAAAGCTTTTATAATTTAAGGAAGGTCTGGGACTCGCAGGCTCGCGCTCTAACTAGCTACAAGCTTTTTACCAGGTCTGCTTTGCTCCTATTGACGGCAGTGTGATGTTTTATAGCCTATAAGCCTTCCTCAATAAATGGACTATCCAGCACAAGAATAATAATTCAATTCAGACTAGTAGTTCCGGATATTAGCGCGTTCAAACAAACTCTTCAGCTTTATACATAAAAAAGGATATAGATAAGTTACTGTGTAGCCCGTACTTCCTAAAAACTGTTTGAATATAAGTATTATCAAATCTGCTAACACTACAAACCTCTACTTACCCCTTAAGCAGAAAAAAAGGGACGTCAGGTTATGTATTATTAATAATTTGTACTGAGAAATCGTGACAATACATTCTTATCCAATCACAATACATAGTAATGACGTCATTCAGAGACGCACCCAGAAGAATTAAACGTGCGAATTTATATCCAAACAGGCTCCACGACTCCACGCCCAACTTAATTTGTACAAAACTAAGTTTTGCCCGCGGTTTCACTCATGGCTAAAAAAAATATTGAACATATAAAATTCTACATTGCCCTTCGATTTGTCTCCTCATTGAAATTCGAGTAAAATGCTTTAGATGACTTTATACACCTGACCCGGGCTGAAGAGTTCCGCAACTTACCAAACTTACCAATGGTAAGATTAAACCTCCCTCTCGTCTTAGCCCGGGTAAAAATAACTTGTGACCCTACAAAAAGTCTGTCTAGCTCTATACTTACCCTTAGTACGAGTTTGCTTTACGAAAGCAAGACTTAAAGAAAACGAAACAAGACCGCAAAACGAGAGAACGTTCTGCGCTCAGTTCAGCGCTCTGATTGGTTGGTTCATTCGGGCTGGCTAATCAGATCGCTCTCGTATCTGTTTCGATCAACGAAAACAAAGTCATACTAAGGGTACAGATCAGTGTCAAAATACATCAAAATCTGTTCATCAGTTTATGTGCTTGAGCGGAACAAACAGACCAACAGATTTAGCATTTAATTCACTAGTAAGTGTGGGCGTACGAGAATGTCGCGTTTTACTAGATATCGCAATGTCAAAAGCCTACAAGACTAATGAATGAGCTTCCTTAGATTGCAAAGGGTGCTCTTACACGCGATGTTATAGTATGTTATTTTAATCGTTAAAATTGACACACAATATTTATATATATTTTTACTAATGTACAAGGAAACTCAGGCATGGTAGTAGTAGCAGATATGATATTACCCGATGGGCATAGATATACATATGTATTTATGTAAAGACATTGTTAGTCAGTGATGTTGCACACACCATTGCAAAAATGTTCTTGTAACTAAGCACTAATCCCAAAGATTTGTGTCATTTGTGCTACGTGAATCAAATAACCTAATAAATAACAATATTGGAAACGAAATAATTGACTCGAAAAATTTCGGTATTCCAAAGAAATCTTATACAAACCCCTTTCTTCATAATTCATGTTTCTCACATTTCTCCTAGTCAACTAATCTGCGTAAGGGGCACTGTACCCTTAGAAATACAGCGACATCTAGTAGTAAACCCACGAACTACATTAGCATTCATGATAAAAAGAGGATAGACTTATGTCTGTAGCTGTGATAGCTCTAGTCTGGATTTAAAAGTAAGATGTTTCGTTCGCAATTAGTGTATCTAGACAGTATGTTAATTTTATCAATCGTTGTACGACGTCAAAGAGTCTGATTGGAACAAAATGATGGTAATTGAGGTAGACTTTAACGTAGTTTATAGATTCTGCGATGGACATTCAATAATGAATCTTGATCGCATCTGTAGCATGGGATAATAGGGTAGATGATTATTTTTTATTTTAATGTCAGTCTTGTAGATTATTTTAAAATATTAGACACGTATTTTTTATTTTCTTACAAAAACAAATACTTTCGAAAATATATCGATTTGAAATATCGCGGCACGTCACTTCTAAGAACATTTTTATACGTAGAAATGACGTACTCCTAAACTTTTATTCGTTTCATATAAGTATTGTTATTTTCATTACCTAAATTGCGGACTAAATAGATTTTTAATTTTTATACTGTTATCATCCCTATTATCTATAGATAAGTATCTAGCTATCTAGTAATTTAACGTTGAGAGCATCCTTTCTCATCCATCTTCAACCTAAACAAAAGAAAGCAATATTTCCGCTGCGTTTTCTGGTAAGCTTACATCTAGTACTTACTCTTCTTTGATAATAACATAATCTTCTTCAGCCTCTGTCGACAGCTTCGCTTGTAAGACCTTTAGTCTTTCAATCTGCAGCTGCAGGTATGATTTTGTGCCTTTTTCTTCGTCCATGCTGTGAACAAAATATTGCAAAGATGAAGTTAATTTTGACGATGGAACATTATCATAAGTAAACTATATCGGTCCAGTGCTTGATTCATAAAAATTATAGAAATTAAATAGGCTAAGTTATACCATGGACGTTCGCGATATATCGGAAACTCATAGACATTAATAAACATGGTAAATAACCCGTGATATTGTAGTGACCATGTCCGTTTAAAAACTTATAGACTAATTTTGAAGATGGAACATTATCGTAAGCAGATAATGTCTGTCCATTTTGACTATGGGGTTTCCTCTACCCTTTAAAGTGTTCGCAGTTGAAGATTTGCCTTCAATACTTATTTACCTACCTATAATCAAAGAGCTACATAAGAGGGTTTTAATAATCTTTATGATTACGATTGGTGGGCAGGCCGGCTCAAAGCAGGTGAAGGAACAAAGCAGGGGTGGTTTTTAGTCAGTAAGAGTCGGACACTCCCTCTCGTCTTACCCCAGGCGGGAGAAGTCATTGGATGATTTTCGCCCCCAAAAAAAAACGTAGGCTAGAGATCTCAATTTAATACTTTCAGATTTATCGAGATGAATTATGGATACCAAAAAGCTTTTAACAATCGTGGTAGCATCACATTATTCCCCAAATACAGTTCCTATCTATAGACTATAATTCCTTTAACTAATCTACACTGCATTAACCATGCTACCAGGCAAACAGATCAAGAGACAATCAACTTGATGACAGGACGTAAGTCGCACGCCAACGCAGCAAAAACCACTGCCTTTGATTATACGTCATCAAGATTCTTCAATCTAGAAATAGAAGTTACCAAGTGTCCTGTAATTTTGATTGATTGTAGTAAACCAGTTTGAGGGACGTAATAAAAGGGATACGCGACAGGTACAAGATGAAGACGCGAGATGTTTGAGCAAAGGTGTAATTAAAACTTAAATGGGACCACCGTGCTTGAACATTTGTTATAGAGGATAAACTAAGATATTTACTGGAGCAAATTATGGCATTTAAATGATAAAACTATGACTAATTTTATGGATTTTGTCGTATGCAGTTTATAGCTGGGCTAGAAAATAAGACTATCTTTTATAGTTTATTCTTAGTTTGTAATGACAATAGAGCTTTTTTGGGAGGGGAAAATCATCCAACAATGGCTGAGACGAGACAGTGTGAGACTAAAAACCACCCTGTTCCCACTCTTGCTTCGAACCGGGTCACAAAAGCTCTATTTGAAGCGAATAATTTTCTTAATTACCCACTAGACTAATGAACAGAAACTACATTTTTTTAACTGCATGTCGCAAAGGGGTTTTTAATAATTAGTTCAAAACATTTATTAGTCCCTATTAAATTCTAGTGTGTTATAGTCACGATACGGACATTAAATCAACACTCAATCGACATGTGGCTTGGAATTATATTTATGGATGCACCTGGTGCCGATGTCATTTAAAGTACCAATTACAGAGTGAAGGGACCGTGAAAATAATACTTTGAACATGTCTTGGCTTGTGTAGTGAGTTGGTAATTCAAATATTATGTAAAATGGCGTTGATGACCTATTAAGGGGCTAATATACGCCGAAAATTCTAATATGAGGAAGTTTCAAAGCATGAATGGAACAAAATCACTATGGTAGTGATGGCAGAATTCAGGGTTCTTTGGTCCATTCAACTTGACGCCGGTTAACAGTACCCTTAGTACGAGTTTGCTTTACTTTGAACGAAAACGAACGCGTTCGGCTACAGGTTCGCTCTGATGGGCTGGTGTGCCGGCTGTGCTGCCGGTGCGAATGGATCAACCAATCAGACCCCACGAACGTGCTCTCGCTTCGATCTCGTTCAACGTTAAGCAAACTCATACTAAGGGTACAGAACAACCAAGATTTAATTGGGCTATTTTAAAATAAAATAGGTATCAGGCGAGCGTGGCGCATAACAACTTGTGCATAAGTATAAAAATGACGTCATTATATCGCACTCATCCATATGATAATAAATTATGATAATCCTCCAGGATTTAAACATGTTTTCTTCTCACAAAATGTAAGAATAACATCAGCTGTTTTTCAACATTCATGTTGAACCGGTCCTTGATGTGATTAAAGTTCTTTCCATTATGAATGGATGCCGCGAACGCATCCATTATGATCGGCTTGACTAATTTTATCGATTTGTTTTGTTTCTTGGTTCATTACTCAGATTGTGACATTTAGGAATCAATTCCCAAAAGTTCGCGGCACCAGCTTTAAGCAGGAGTAGCTTTAAGAACGGGGTGGTTTTTAGTCAGTAAGAGTCTGACACTCTCTTGCCTCACCCAAGGCGGGAGAAACTATTGGATGATTTTGCTACCTCAAAAAAGGCCCCAAAACTTGAAAAGGATTCAGGAACTTCATGAATATGGTGATAAATGAAGTTTTCTGCATTATTTCCTATTTTCATGAATTTTTTTATTGATTTCAGAGATCGCGTAGCCGCCCTTAAAAAACCCGCTTGCCAAACGTGAAGATTATGGTACTCTTTTTTGTAGAAGAGGCCAGTAGGCCAGTAGACCAGCAGTGTACTGCCACGGACTATTGATGTTCAAATGGAGGGTGGTGCGACTGTGATCTTCTTTCAAAAAATATATATACAATAATATTTTTGGTTAAGCTCGTTATAGATTTTTTGAACTTTCGACCGTTCTTATCACAATTACCATTGATCAGACTTTCGTAATACAACACCTCCTCATTTAAGTTCATTACCTTCGAAAATGTAGTCAGAATCTACTAAAAACGTAATTTAAATATAGTCTTTATTGTGTAGCGAATTAAGTTGGGATTTATTTTTATCGAGCAGTCAAGCACGTATTGATAATATGCTTCTGATGACCTCATTTCTGGTGGAGTATCCTGCTTACCTTGAAATGTGTGCGATATATTGCCACCCAAGAGAACCGATCAATAATCCCGAAATTATTATTTGTATGCTACTCGTATGTTCTCTGAATGCTGCCGACATTGAAATAACTAATGAAATACCTTCTGTTATTTTATTATTTACTAGCGACCCGCCCCAGCTTCGCATGGGTGCAATGGAACTATTATAGATATAAACCTTCCTCTTGAATCACTCTATCGATTAAAAATAATGCCCGGTGCTGTCTTTTTTATATTTTTTCTGTCTTTTTAAAAAAACCGCATAAAAATCCGTTGCATAGTTTTAAAGATTTACGCATACAAACGGACTAGGGACAGAGAAAGCGACTTTTTTTTATACTATGTAGTGATTTACTTCTTCACCCACATAAATTTAATGTGTACACAAAGTAGGCTTAATGCCGTAGGCATTTTCTATCAGCCAAACCTTTGGGTGATGCAAAGACAAACCAGTGGTAGATGCACGAAGCAAGCAAATCCAATCGATTTGACTGTTTGTGAGTCCCTACCTAGGTAAGTATAGGGAAAGAATGAAAAATCAGTTATTTATTTGGCAAAAGGTTTTTTATTACACTGAAAAATCTCTTTTTCCTAAGCGCCGTACATACCAACCAGCTTATTACAATTACGTAAACTCGTAATAATTAAGCTTGTCTCATTAGTAGTAGGTTATTAGGCTGTATCAACTGTTGAATAAGATTTTTTTGTGAAGGGTTAGGTTAGCCGAACCTAACCTTTCGACAAAACTAATAAAAAAATTAATTTCCTGAATTTATCCTCCCATTCTGTCTGAATATAGCAAAATAAGATAAAAAATCGGTCAAGGACAAGCTATTACGCATGTATAGTTAACCTTAGGTATCATTACATCGCTATCATTATTACATTTTCTTGCACTTAAAATGTGCGTCTGAATCAACGTTAAAAATAAAAAAGTTGCAGTAAACAATACGAGATAATAGAGGTGAACGCAGCGCTGCTATCAACACTATGTTTACCTACTTGAAATATATGCTATCTTTCTCTAACAAGATTATCTTTCGACCAGAACCGATTCATACCAAATCTTAACCTAATTTCGCAACCACCTGTATACTTACTTATGAAAAGAAAACATAATGAATGAAAAGTCTTCTAAGGTTTAAAATCCGAACGTATAAAATGGACAAGTTAACATTGCATAATCAACGCACCTACCTAATCACGGGCGACATTGAACCGTATTACGTAGTTGCATCACGTTAAAATACTCTTAACTCAAGGAAATATACATCAATACTGCTCGCTACCTGGCTGATATTATTTACCGTGTCAATTAATCCTATAATTGAAACATGAAATAACGATTTTCTTTCAAATAAGAATCCGTTAAACATTCGAAGATCAAATTCGAAGGGAAAACGTTATGGCCAACGGTGGAATGTGTGCCAATATTTTTCCAAAATAAACAGTCCATGTGACATTGATTCATTAAATACCCACATGAATGGCAATAATAACATTGTGTGCGACAAATAAGCGAGGTAGAAGTGAAAAAGATGTGTGAAAGAAAGTGTATTTGTGGTTATAATACATAAACACATCCGTAATGACGACATTATCGATCGTACACATACCTTGACTCTTCATTTTTCTCCATTTGTCCGTCTCGTCTTGAGATATTACGAAAATAAAATTAAGAATTAAAATTATGATGAATATATTAACTGTAACAAGGCATTGAAACCTTTAAATTGCACAATAATTTAGTATAAATAAATAAAAACTTTTCAAGTCATATAACCACAATTCGTTAGTATTCGTTACAATCAAAATGGAGCATCGTCTGTTTCATTCATACTATCGTAAAATCGTTAATGCGAGAAAGAGAGCGATGATGTACCGTAAATAGAACTTTATCAACGCGACAGCACCATTCAGAGCCATCTTTGTAGGAAACGAGAACACATGGATCGTTGTCTATGGTGGAATTGATATCATTCAACAAACAAATAATCGACTAACTCGAAAATAAATATTCGTGTTAAAGATAAGTATAAAATGGTTAAAAATTAGATGTTTTTCTTGAACCCATTGAAATTAAAATTGGGTACTATCCTCGGTCAAAAATAAATTATTACAACTTTTCAATACAATAAAATATTAAAAAATAATCACACTCTCATTCATAAATTTGATGAACTATTTAATTTTCGATTTTTTCTAGCTTAATTTCTAGAAGTCTGCTATTTGACGTCAAAAACTTATGACGTCATAATGCACTATTTCATACAAAGTTCATAGAAAATATCGTTTTTGACGTTTCGAAAAAAGTATTAAATTTGACTAGTAGGAAAGTAGCCTATTAAAGTGACAGCTTAATTCAGATTTCCGTTTTTCAGAATCTTGTTTTTATTAATTACCTTATCAAGGACAGATGGTTTGTATCTGTTTGATACCAACTTTTTTCACAGGTAATATCTTTATACGTGTATGTGTCGAAAATAGTAATTTTTTATTTTCCAGAACGTGATAAGTAATTAAAGTTTTTTCAACCTTATGACATGATACCTTTTCGTTCCCAAAGGATTAAAATATCGGAGCTGAGGACTGCCTAGCGGGTTACCAGGGCTCCGGCTCAAAAAAAGAATAGGAACGGGGAAGTCAGTAAGACTCTTAACTTTTTGCTTCGCCTAAGGCTGAAAAAGTTATTGGATGATTTTAACCCCTTAAAAAGGGATTAAAATATAGAGCTTGATTACATGACCTATTGAATACTAAATACTAACACTATGTATGAATCTTAATTAATTCTCGATGAAATCTGAAACTAGAAGGCAATAATTAAAATTTTCAAAAAATATAATAGGTCTCATAAATACACAACTGTCACACTTACAAAACACAATAGTTGATACTTTTTTATCAGTGTAAAAAATATAGTAAATGTCTTGTCTTTGTCTTTTGTCCAGTAAGAAATATGTAAGTATGTTTATATAATTATTAAAATTAACAATATCAAATCTTGAAATAACATAAATAGTAATTAATTATTTTTGACTCCAAACAGTTTTAGTAATAGTCTTACATCCCTAGACGTTTTTATTGTCTATGCTGAATTTCAAACTGTCAAAAACAATAACAAAAGTGGCACAACCCGCGAATTTATTGTTACATTACAAACACGTATTTTTATTATAGATTACTGAATAAAATTCAATATTAAACATGAAATTCCGGGCTGTAATGATAGATGCTGGGCCAATGCGGGAGTTTTCAAGTATATACAATACACAATAACAACATACACATCATAATAAGCAATGGTCTAATAGTTGTATCTTACCAAAATTTTTATTTACAGATGTTGTAACGATTATATCGAAGCTATCCAAAGAATGTGTATTAAGACTGAGTGATGATCTGATATATTTTATTGTGAGTGAAGAAAATAGCGGGCCAAGTCCGCCTATACTATGGTGTGAAATACCTCAAGCAATGATATGCTCAGAGTACCAATTAATCGGCTTAGATGAAGAACATAAGGATATTTATTTAGCTTTAAATTCAGGTTAGACATTACAATCCCTGTAAAACTTAAAATAGCTAATGTTTCTGTAGTATTGATACATTTTAAAACAAACTGCTTGTAGGAAACCAACCTAAAACTTTCATAACAAGATGTTTATTATTATGTTAGTATTTAGTAGAATCCATAAATATGTATTGATATTAATTATTAACCATTCTAAATATATCCAATTTTAAGTAGGTACCGTTCCAATTTAAAAAATCCAATAAGATTTACCTCTTTCTTGCGAGTTCTAACTGATTAATATGTAAACCTTTCTTTTGTAAACTCCTAGTAATAATCATGTAACTATATTTTTCAGGTAACTTAGCGAGATCCCTAGTCACATTGAAAACGGCTAAGTCATTAAAGATGAAACTTACTAAGAAACAATGTCCGTGCCTTACTTTAGAAATTGAATCGGTGAGTATAAGTCATGTTTTGTGTAAAAACATCAGTCAAAGTATATTATTCTATGTAGCTCTTAATTCCCCTTGTGAATTTCTCATGAAAAGTACCATAAATCCTTCTCTATATACTTAAAATTAATTTAAAACTAAAGTTGCACTATTGTCTCTGGTAGGGTCTTGAAAAAGTATATAATTTGTTACATATTTTATTCTTATCAACCGCTTTGTTGCACCAACCACAGTGTTGGTTGGTTGGCTAGCAAGAATGCCTATGGCATTAAGCCCACTGTTGTACATGAAGTGGCAAAAAGTTAAATAAATAAAAAGTTACATTCTATCTCTGTTCCGTGATGGTATGCTGTAAGAAGGTGTTACACTCAAACATTACAATGTATATTCCTCCTATTTCAGCCTTGCACAGTATCGCAGCAGACTCGCCAAGTGACTCATGATATACCTGTGACAGTGGTGCCGAGGAAACTGTGGAGTGACTTCCATGAGCCAAGGGTTCCTGACCCTGATGTAAGTGTAAATAGGTTTCTTAAGGCAAAATACTACATATAAATTTTTTGTTTTTATTCCGCATGTAGTAATAAACTAAAACTTCATTGTATTGTTAGTGTAGCATGAGTTTCAGCAAAGTAACACCTGACTCTATTCTATAGGTTTATTAAGGGTCAGCAAAGCGCATGTGATGCCTCAAGTGATGCAAGCACACATAGGCCACCGTAATCACTTACCATCAGGTGGGCCGTGTGCTTTCTTGCCACTGTCATTGCATAAAAAATGTTGTAAAATATTCTATTTGAGCATAGTCTAGTTTGTGAAGCTTTGAGCCTCAAGTCTGTCTAATTAGCTTAAGATTAGGACTAACGATGGAATTTTTCTAGAACAATGACATGAATCAGTGTTTTGTTACTAAGAAACTCATTCTTTCTTTAACATTTTTAAGAGACTAATTATGTTTTCAGATATCAATAGAATTACCACCACTAAAGCAGCTTCGGACGACCATAGATAGAATGAAAACAATGGCATCAGAGGTGGTCATCAGGGCGTCTGCGGAAGGAAGACTCACATTACAAATTAAAACTGATATGGCTAAAGTCTCCACAAGGTTTAAAGGATTACGAGTAGAAGCCTTTGGAGGTAATTGATTTTAGACTTTTGTGTTCTGCAAATAGGAATAATTATTGAGTGTATGTGAATGTGAGTGAAAGATTCGTGTAGTGGGCTTCCACCAATCATACTCATTGGTATAAATAGCTTAGCATTGGTGGAAACGGACTCAGCTAAGCTGTTTTTTATATATGCAAAGATGCATGCTATGGGTTGGCTTAACTACTATTGATGCAGCGCATACTCAGGTTGCGCATCTTCCTCGCACAGTTACATACCTTTGTATCAGTGGAAACGGTCACATAGTTTGACAGCTTAGCTATTACATCTTCGTAGCATACTTACATAGCAAATCTCTGGTGTAAAACACCCTAAAACTCCTCTTTTGTATAGGAAGACCGGTCAATAGTCACATACTTTCATGATGATTATAATTTGTATTATTTATTTTCAGGGCCCATAGAACATTCAGATTCAGAAACGGAGACTCAAATAAACGAGGATATGTCCAGAGTATGCTACTGTCGTGTGGACGCAAAGAAACTATCAATGTTCCTCAGTGCTGAACAAATATCTACCAACAGCACAGTTTGCAGTATAGTACATAAGAAACTAGTGATTCTATGTTTGCAAACAGATGAGAATATTAAACTACAGTGTTTTATAAGTGGAATTGTGTATTGATGAATAAATTATTATTATTGTTTTATAGGTAAGTTTTTTTAACGTTGATAAGTTTGCGTTTGCCCCCCAACCCGCTTACTGCCAGGACGGCAAAGTGAAGATGTGGACACAAGATATCTTCGCTTTGCACACAGGCTTAGAAAGTACCTATTCACCCTGACCTTGAAAATACCTGGGTTCTTGTTGTTTTTATTTTGTTTTCTTCTCGTGGGAGTCCTATGCTTTGATTATAAAACGAATAATCATATACTGGATTATATACAGTTACATCGAGTTTCTCTTACAAGGTTGTTTTGACCCAAACTTTTAGACTAATGAAACACTAATGTCCGCTATGTTCTGGATTCTTATTGGTTATAGAATTTCTGTCAAAGTTAACTATAGGGTTGTAGGAAGGCGGGAGAAGTCTCTGGATGACTTCAAAATATAAAATCATTCCAAATTCGAATCCAATCCCTTCGACCATTTTGATGTGATTCAGTGATACACACAAACATTCGCATTTATAATATTAGCAAGATAAGATGTGTGGTTTTGCATTCAATAAAAAATCTGCTTAAATATGAAATAATTATCACTTTTATTTCACTGTAGAACTTTTTACATAAATAAAAAGAATTCAACAATCAATTTCAAACAATTTTGTCTGCACTGGTATTAAATTATAAAAACTAAATCAAAGAGATGAATGAAGAAATATGTATGTAAGTACTAGAAATTACAATATTTTCATAACGAAAAAAAAACAATTTTTATGTCAATACAAAGAGAAGTATTTAAGTCTATTGTGTTCATTAACATTTTTTTAATTACAATTTAAAAATCACAATAATTATTATTAGTCTATACCAGAGGTTCCTAGTCTTTTCCTGGTACAATTTTATAATTCTTGGAGTTAAGGTAAGCGTCCACAGGCCCGCATCGTTCGCATTCCGTATGACGTTATCAGTATGCATCGCCTGTAGGCATTGCTGATGATTCGGTGCGTACGATGCGGGCCTGTGGACGCGTACCTTTAGGGACCACTATTACTACAACTTTTTCATATGGTCCCCTCGATTTTCTCATTCACTCATTACAATAGTGACTTTAAGATTACTGAAATCAGTTGCTTCACTCAGTTGTCTCCTTTGATATAAATTAATTTGAGATTTAACCGTGGTTTATTGGACAAAGATATAGCCTAGTCTAGTATAGTGCTTAGTTTTCATTATGCTATATGGGGAGCATTTCTTTGGATGCTATATGGGAAGAACTGGTCTATAATTTATCTCAATACTGCTTTACAATTGGTATGATAGGCTGCAATAGAGAGGACACTCTTTTAAATGTCCATCAAGTAAATGAAATTAAAAAATATTTGACTTGTTTACGTTTTTTTTCTGGATTGGAAAAACACGACGATACTATTTATTGAAAATTTAGCGCATCGACGTATCAATGACTAAACTTTAATTTGTTCTATCTAGCTTCTTCTTTTTTTAAATGGAAAAATCATCTTACAGATGTTACATACGTCCTTACAACTGACGGAATTACTCAAAATTTAATTCTATATTACATGTAATAGAGTTGCTAATCAATTGTAGGTTAGTTGGTACGATCTCTCGTTGTCTCGCCGTAGTGTATCGTGTGTTGCCTTTAATTGGTCCAATTTTGTGGATATTTGGGCTATGGAGTTGTCTATCCATTGCATGGACGACATGTGAGCGTTGAGGATGCGACCGATTTGGACGATCTGCGAAAAGAAATGGTACTAAGTATGAGAAAAGTTGCAATGCAAGATACAGATGTGCTATCGTCATATTTACTATCGTTAGGAGTTATATAGTAAATTAAATTTGAGGAGGATTTGCTGTTGATAATGCTACTTTAACACGTTTCTATACTTTCCATTTTTGTAACATCCTTGTTATCAGTTATGAGTTCCATATAATATGGGGCGGGCAGGTCATAGACTGAGTATAGAGATGAACGATTTTTCGGATCATCATGTAAGCCGTAAGACTTTTAATGCTGAAAATAGGTCTTCCCCAAAGACTTCCAGATACGCCGGTTGGAAGCGATCTGCATCCAGCAACAAATTTTTTTTCTTTATCCAATAAGCTGGTAAACGAGCAGCGAGTATCACTCATATGGCTCTCCCATACTGATTTTGCGAGAATATAGTAAGTAAAGGTATGTAACTTACTGGATCATTGCTATCTTGACTCCTATTGGTCTCGTTCAGATGTTCAATGACCTCCTTCAAGTCTTCTGACATCTGTCTCAGTTGTGTGTCTAGGTTTTCTGCTAGTGAATACCTGGAAATTTTATATTGGCATGTTTAATTAAATATACAAAATAAGTATTTTACAGTGGTAGTCTTCAGTTGATCACTTATGTAAAAGTACAACATTAATTTATAGGTTTTTTTTAGCATGTAATGTTTAACCAAGTAGACAAATGACTCTGCAACTTAATAAAAAAAAAAACAGTTTTATGTTTTTGGTAGAGTTTACAATGTAATTGTAGATATTTGTAGTGTATGTAAACTTTACATACACTACAAATATCGACAAATACTCGACTTGGAACTTGAATTTATAGATCACAAGAAGAATTTAATTGTTTCACACGTGATGGGCGGAATTTTATTTACATTTAATGGCTCGACGTTAGGCCGCTATCTCGCCTGATGGTAAGTGAAGATACGGCCTACGATGGAGCACATCTGCCCATAAGCAACTTATTAATTCGGACTTTGAAGACACCCAAGTTATAACCATCAGGAAACACAGAACCCGGGGCTGTGTTAAATGTACAATTTACTAACTTATCTGTAGTGCAAGATTTAATAATAAAAACCACTTACATGTGTTCCCTCTCGGGATCTCTGAGCCTATCCATAGTTTCTTCAGACAACTGTTTCTCCATAGGCGCTAGTAGATCCTCTAGCTCTTTCTGTTGCGCTAGTACAAAGTCGAGCTCGTGTTCCAAGCTTTGTTGCTCGTTCTTCACTGTTTGTACCGCGTCGTTTAGTTCTACTATCTGTAAAGGAATTTGACATGGAAAACATTATTATTAAAATTTCAGTAAGTACTGGTACCTTATTACGAGTTTGCTTTACGTTTCACGAGATCGAATCTAAACCGTGTTCGGCGCTCTGATAAGCCGGCTCCAATGAACCAACGAATCACAGTACTGAACGCGCTCTCATTTCAATGTCGCTAAACTTAAAGTAAATTTGAACATAGGCCCCTGAATGCAAATTCTTTGATAGTAGTGGAGTGCCTGGAGCATTCAAAACCGTAAAACCTCGGATTAGAGTTACAGTGAATGAATTAATATGATCGATGTGGGATATTGTTTTTTAAACTATAAATTGCAATGTTTACCCAAAATTTTTTTGTGCACTCCATTTTTTTATTGTTTAAACAAATTATTATAAAAAATTAATGTTTGACCATATATTTTCACTTTAAACAGTATTTTTTTTTATTTATATGTTAAATCTTACCTGAGTAGACATATAGGAACATTTTTCAAAGATACCTGTGTATAAAAATAACAGTATCTCGAACAGGTAGAAAAACGTGGAGGGGAGAGCGGAGCGACAGCTGCTATGTACAATGGAACTTCTTGGCCAGTTTAATTATAAATGAAACGCACTTTATTGTGTACATTGAAAAAAATACGGTAATTAATTATGACTAATGAAAAGAAAAAAAAATATTTGTACAAAATCTGTTTATTTAAATATATAACATGGTTGTCTACATCAAATATTTTCTTCTACTTCATCTATCTGTATAATAGGTGAAGTATTGGAACAACTATTTCCGCTGCACTGTAAACATGATACACTGCAGTATAAACTACACTCGCGAGCAACCAAATCGACTCAACCTACATGTGCGCATTCGAAGATGTTTTCTTAAAAATATACTGAATTGCTTTTAAAAACCGATATACCATTAGAAAGCTTACAACTTCAGCTTTATATTGGTACCATTATTATAAAAATTGTATCAGTACTTTTTAAAATATTTAACTTAATTCAGCGGACTAGAGTATTTGCTCACTACGACTCCAACAGGTTATAACACAAACTACCCCTATAAAACCTCCACATTAAGGTTAACTTTATCTGTGGCTTATCGAAAGTTGATCGTACACATCTCCGCAAAAACGCTTCATTTTATTTCCAAAAATGTTGGATACGACACCAGAAGAAGCCGCTCAAATCGTTGCTCTACTGGAACAAGGACTAAGTCAGCGAAGAGTTGCTGCTCATCTGAGTTTGAGCCAATCTGCAGTATCAAGAGGGTACAGGTAGTATCAAGATACTAGTGCCTTCAATCGAAGACCAAGAATAAGCCGCCACCGGTCCACCTCGGAGAGAGACGACCGTTTTATTATTTCAACTTCACTACGAAATCGTCACTTAACCGGTGTCGATGTTCAACAGGAACTCAGAAGAGTTCGAAGAGTGGCTGTCAGCGAGTGGACAGTACGGAGATGGTTGAAGGAAGCCAACCTCACCCCTAAACGGCCTACCACAGGCCCGAAATTGACGACCCGCCATCGGCAAGCGCGCATTAGAATAGAACACCTCGATTGGAGCATAGAACAATGGAGGCCAGTCTTATTAACTGCCGAATGCAGAATGTGTCTGCACGGTAGTCGTACGGAACGCCCGGGCGAACTGGCCAGGTGTTCTCGGGCAAATTGAAAGCGCGCTTGCCGATGGCGGGTCGTCAATTTCGGGCCTGTGGTAGGCCGTTTAGGGGTGAGGTTGGCTTCCTTCAACCATCTCCGTACTGTCCACTCGCTGACAGCCACTCTTCGAACTCTTCTGAGTTCCTGTTGAACATCGACACCGGTTAAGTGACGATTTCGTAGTGAAGTTGAAATAATAAAACGGTCGTCTCTCTCCGAGGTGGACCGGTGGCGGCTTATTCTTGGTCTTCGATTGAAGGCACTAGTATCTTGATACTACCTGTACCCTCTTGATACTGCAGATTGGCTCAAACTCAGATGAGCAGCAACTCTTCGCTGACTTAGTCCTTGTTCCAGTAGAGCAACGATTTGAGCGGCTTCTTCTGGTGTCGTATCCAAAATTTTTGGAAATAAAATGAAGCGTTTTTGCGGAGATGTGTACGATCAACTTTCGATAAGCCACAGATAAAGTTAACCTTAATGTGGAGGTTTTATAGGGGTAGTTTGTGTTATAACCTGTTGGAGTCGTAGTGAGCAAATACTCTAGTCCGCTGAATTAAGTTAAATATTTTAAAAAGTACTGATACAATTTTTATAATAATGGTACCAATATAAAGCTGAAGTTGTAAGCTTTCTAATGGTATATCGGTTTTTAAAAGCAATTCAGTATATTTTTAAGAAAACATATTCGAATGCGCACATGTAGGTTGAGTCGATTTGGTTGCTCGCGAGTGTAGTTTATACTGCAGTGTATCATGTTTACAGTGCAGCGGAAATAGTTGTTCCAATACTTCACCTATTATACAGATAGATGAAGTAGAAGAAAATATTTGATGTAGACAACCATGTTATATATTTAAATAAACAGATTTTGTACAAATATTTTTTTTTTCTTTTCATTAGTCATAATTAATTACCGTATTTTTTTCAATGTAGGTACACAATAGAGTGCGTTTCATTTATAATTAAACTGGCCAAGAAGTTCCATTGTACATAGCAGCTGTTGCTCCGCTCTCCCCTCCACGTTTTTCTACCTGTTCGAGATACTGCTATTTTTATACACAGGTATCTTTGAAAAATGTTCCTATGTCTACTCAGGTAAGATTTAACATATAAATAAAAAAAATACTGTTTAAAGTGAAAATATATGGTCAAACATTAATTTTTTATAATAATTTGTTTAAACAATAAAAAAATGGAGTGCACAAAAAAATTTTGGGTAAACATTGCAATTTATAGTTTAAAAAACAATATCCCACATCGATCATATTAATTCATTCACTGTAACTCTAATCCGAGGTGAAAACCCCCAGGCGCTCCACTATAGGGGATAGTTAAATAAAATCTTCTGTGTATCATTCCTCGATTTCTAATTTCTCTCACGCTTCATTAGAGCTGATTAGTTACCATTATTAAGTAGACAGATCGACTGCTCAAATGTCCCCCAATCCCAATAAAATCAGAAATCGAGCTTAACGTAATCTCGTCTACCTTTAAAATTACTCTCTCCACAGCAAATTAAACACTATTCCCACTGAAACAAAGCTCAAATCTCACCTTCTCTCCATTAGCAATAAGCAGTCGGTCCCACGCGTTGATCTGCGTAGCTTGGTTGATGAAGGTTTTCTCTTGTTCTTCCAACTCTAGCGTCCACTTGTTTATGTTCTCTTCGAGCTGGGCAAACGTTATTGAGGTCACCGGCTGTGGAGGCGCCGCGGCTGTTGTACTGAAATAAATTAAAGAGGTTAAATTAAAATGTATTTTGTTGGTTGATGTTAGGGGTGCTTTTCCACCAGAGATGTGCTATGCTACGTTGCTGTGGATGCATTTGGCTTCCACCATATATATTCATAGCACTGGTGGAAACGGACGCAGCTATGTTTTTTTTTATATGGAAAGATGGGTGTAATGGATGGTTTCCCTAATATTGATACGTCGCGCAGCTTATAATAGCTACACAGCACATCTCAAGTGGAAAATCATCCTTAGAGTTCTTAATCTTGGGGACATTCTGACCGAAAGGCGTGAAACATGCTTGCGTTGTTTCGTCTTCAACATGTGATTGATTTATTGATGCCGGAGACCCAATCCAAGACCAAAAGGGTATCCATGGGCGGCGCGAATTACTTACCATCAGGTGATCTGTGTACTCTTTTAACAACCGTCCAAAAAAAATAAATATCAACTAACATTTGGCTAAATGACCAAAGAATCAAATAGTAATACTTACGTAGTAGCTGTAGTCAACGACGCCATGGTAGTGGTCGCAGTAGTTTTACCGAGAGCTATGATGCCGGACGGAGCTGTTGTGGACGCTGGAACCAATTAACATAATATAAGTACAATTTATTACATCTTAATTAATGAAAGTATTATATTAAAGACAAAGTTAGATCATTTATTTTAATTAATCTAATATAAGGCACTTTTGAACGACAAAAATGTTTTACATTGTTAGTTTACTATCATAAGGTGGACAGACGACTTGATCAAAAATTAAATGCTTAAGACTTTGACTGAAAGATTTGTTGAAGCCAAATCCTCTGTTAGCGCCGGTCACTTTTGCCCTACCATGGTGTTTAATGTGTTAGCAATTGTTGCTTTTAGGCGTCCTTTCTAAGTCAAGTCAAAATAAGCAAGATGTAGTGTGTTTAGGGCAAAAAATTATCGTCAAATTGCATGTTAAATATGACAAAAGAACATGTACCAAAGAATGTAGGTATCATTTGGATTTTTTTTGTTTTTTAATAAACCATTAATTTGTAGATGAAGTAATTTTTTTAGAACATTTTCTTACAGAAAGTAATTTTATTAAAAAATAATTGTAAAACGTAAACCGTCACATTGACATGAAAATCAATTATTTAATTTTAGAATCATATTCAAATTTTAATTTTCAGAATAAGAGAAGAGTTTCAAATATTGCATAAAGGTACGCGTCTACAGGCCCGCATCGTACGCAACGGATTTTAGTTTGTCTTGTATAGAAACTCATACAACTGCGTCCACTGATCCGCATCGTACGGACCGCATCATCAGCAATGCTTACATGCGATGCGTACGATGCGGGCCTGTGGACGCTAACCATAAGTGTTTTATAACATAAAGTCATCATGATATATCATCGTCCATTATAAGGGCTACCGTTTTTTGGTATAATGTAGCGTAATGTCGTCTTGTCCAATCACTATAGCTGTCAAAATTTTAATGTCCAATGGTTTGATACTGACTGATATTCTACTGGACAAATCAGACTATCCTTAGGTTAAATTTGAACCATTTCACGAGCAAAACAAGGTTGAAGAACATTTACATGGCAATGTTAACAAAACGTCGAAAAGGAAGGAATATGCTACACTTATTTAACGACTAGCTACTTCCGCGCGGTTTCACCCGCTCTCCTTGGCTCCTATTGTTCATAGCGTGATGTTTTATAGCTTATAGCCTTCCTAGATAAATGCTCTATTTAACACAAAAAGAATTATTCAAATCGGACCAGTAGTTCTGGATATTAGCGCGTTCAAACAAACAAACAAACAAACAAACTTTTCAGCTTTATAATATTAGCATAGATGATATATTTACCAGCAGAAGACGCAGCAACCGAAGTGGTAGGCTTCCCAAAACTAAGCCCAGGCTTCGCTGCCGTCGACGTCAAACCAAAACCAGTCTGCAACGACGACGTAGTTGCAGTCGTACCAAAACTGAGCGCCGGGGTTGCAGTAGTTGCAGTTGTTCCAAAACTGAGGCCGGTAGCAGGTTGAGTGGTGGTCGGTAATGGGGAAGACCACGCACCAAGGCCGGGCGCGGCTGAAGTAGTTGCTGTAGAACTTGGTGTTGTAGCTGGGGTGAAGCTTAAAGACCCAGTTGTTTTAGGAAACTGTGCAGCAGGTAATGCTTGACCCAGGAGTGGTTTTAAGGTCGGTGCTGAAGTAGCAGTGGTAGTTGCTGGGGTGGTTAAGCTTCCTCCGAAAGTAAGCCCGGATTGGGTTGTGGCGAAACCAAGCGAGGTAGTCGGTGCAGCGGTTGAGGCTGGCGCGAAGTTAAGCCCCGTTTGTGGTTGACTGCTTGGCGTGCTGAAGTTTATGGGCGTTGATTGTTCTGGAAATAAGGTAATTATTGTATAAGAAAATGTAATTATATGGCTGCCTTGTTGGTCGAGTGGTCGTAAGTGCGAATACCGGATAAGGGGCCTCGGGTTAAAATTCCAGGGTCGGGCAAAGTATTACTGGGCTTTTTTCAGTTTTTAGAATGAACGCAAGATTTTTAACAATAGATTTAGACTTTAAGGTTGACATAAGATTTATTTTTCTTACTTTGGCATCAAATGCGTAAATTAGAAAATCTTCGCAATAACGTGTATTGGTCATAAATTTTTCCATGCATTTTTACTTTCTTAAAAATAGAACTTTCATTAATTTAATTTTACTGCCGCACTCAGACTTTGAGCACTTACAGCATTGCTCAATAACAATGTTGTATGTATCGAAAACAATTACAAAGTACTGGTTTAAGTAACCACTAAATAACTCTAAGTACACCGGAGACTATTAACAACAAATCACAAAACTAAACTCACGTGCACCAGTCAAGCCGCCGAACTGCCCAGTCTGGAAGCTTGGAGTCGCAGTACCAAATGTAGGCGCAGTAGTAGCTGTAGTGGTCTGACCGAAGCTAATTCCAGAACTAAGCCCGGTTTGTCCCGGCGCAGTGGTCGTCTGACTTGTAGGCGCTGTAGTAGCACTGATGGAACCGAAACCTAGTGCTGGTTTCTGACCGAATGCGCTTGATGCGGTTGCTGGAAGGAATAAATTAGTATTTTTAAGCCTCGTCTATATTAGAAATATTCGTATAGTGACATTTGTCCCCGGCGACATCGGGCGATACCGGGCGACATTGTTGAAACTGTTCCTTGTCGCACAGTCGTAGTGGGGAAGAGGCTATATTCATTGAATGTTTCAAAGTGGTATATCATGGTTTAAGACGCTTCCCATGCAAGAGAGGTTTGAAATCTACCAACGGCAAGTATCAATGTGACTTTTTCCGAGTTATGTGTACTTTCTAAGATTATTTAGACACCAATGACAAACTGGAGAAAAAAGTGAGAAAACCTGAGCTTATAATTTCTAATTATAAGCTTAAAATCGCTACAAGCATTGAGCAAGGGTATGGCAAAAATTGATTAATCAAAAACACTTCTTATACTTTTTAAACTGTGTTTTTCAATCCTCTGGCTAAGCGTGAAGATTATTGCAAATATTCTTTAGTAGAGAATGCTTAGAGTCTGATAGTGGACTATCTGGTAGTGTCTTGTTTGCATTACACTAGTATTTTAGTCCAGTAGCGAAATACATAGTAGTTCTCTCCCGCTTCTGACTCAAAATCGAAGCGAGAGACAGCAACTAAATACTCTACGCTACTTGACTACAATACTAGTGCAGTGTTAACAAGGCATTAATGATAATAAAAAAACTTTTTAAGTCTTTGACTGCCAATAGAAAACTGTTGAAGGTAAATCCTCCACTAACGTTGGTGACCACCACGGCGTTCAATATGTGTTAAAGTATGAATTTTAGAATTTTTTTTCGAAAACTATAAATATTGGTACGGTAAAAAAAAGCATATATACGGTCGAATTGAGAACCTCCTCCTTTTTTTGAAGTCGGTTAAAAATGGGGTGAATAGGGATCGAGAGGTGAATAGGGACAGAAGAGGGGTGAATAGATACTATGAAGAATTTCCCTATATGTATCTATTCACCTCTCTTCTGTCCCTATTCACCCCGTTTTACGGTATAATAACTTACTAGTAGTAGCAGGCGTAGTACCAAACGCAGGCGCTGCAGCGTTACCCCCACCGAAGCTGAAGGCGGAGCCTGGTTTAGCGCCGAACGCTGATTGGCCGAAACCGGCTGTGGCCCCGCCCATGAACGACTGGGTTGGTTGAGCAGCTGATGTTGTAGTTGCAGCCTGTTGGAGAAAGAAAATATTTTTTTTTATTTTTAAAAACGTTGCCTTTACATACATACAATTTCACATGCACATGACACCCAGACCCGGACAACAATCTGTGGATCACACAAAGAGTTGTTCCGTGCGGGAATCGAACCCGCGACACGTTGCACGGCAGCCAGTTGCCCAGCCACCGCGCCAACCGTGCAGTCAAATTAATATTTTACATAAAATACACATAGCACGGGGAGTATGGGGACCCAACAAAACATTCTTGGAAATGCTAAAATAATGAAGTTGACATCTATGATGAGGATTGGCCGCAAGAAGCAACAGAGTGTAATGGGACGATCATGGCTGAAATCTAAAATAAATTGTATTGTTAAATTAAAAATACATGTCTGCCGCATGTCGGACGAGCAGTGGGCAAAACTTACTACTTTGTGGAACCCCTCAACTTCAATAGACTTCGCGATAGGCCCAGAAGATAGCGTGATGAACTTGATGCCTAATTGCCTATGAAAAGGATTGGTGACAGAAAGCTCTAAAAAGAGACGAGTGGAAGGAGGGTAGAGAGGCCTTTGGTTAGCAGTGGGACATACATGGCTGATAAAAATTAGTTAAAAAGCTAAAAAAATAAACCACTATGTTATTACATAATTTACTCACAGTACTGGCTTGAGGTTGAGCCGCAGAGAAACCAGAAGCAGGTGTAGAGAAACCAAAACCGGTGGTTGCCGCAGCAGGTTGGTTGCCAAAACCAGTTGTAGCCGGTGTACTACCAAAACCGGTTGTAGCTGCTTGTCCACCGAAACCCGTTGTAGACGGCTGTGTGGTTGCCGATTGGCCGAAACCGAAACCGGTACCAGGTGATGCGCCGAAACCGGTTGTAGCTGGAATAAATGGTATTGTGCCATTATTACTTTCTGTCTTCTAGCTTAAAGCTAAGTAAGTGTTGGCATCTTAAGCCTAAACGCACTACGACAAATTAATGTAATCGAAACAACAAGCTATGCTAGAGAACAGGCAAGAAAATAAACTATTTTGTCCGTCTTATTGTCTTGTTCTTTTGGATTTTATACAAAAGAACAAAATCTGATTCCTAAAAAGGGATATGTCAATATCTAACTATCAACATCATCATATCAGTCACAAGATGTCCATTGCTGAATAGCGCTCCTCCTAATGACTTCTAGATATGTGGATATTTTAATAATATAAATAAATTATTTCATATTTACCTTGTGTGGTTGGTGTACCAAATGTAGGTGCCGCTGTAGCTCCACTCTAAAATGAAAAGAAGAGTAACTTTAATATTAATATGTTTTAAACCAATACAACATTGGTCACTGACAATAATGACACCCAGAGGGTGTTCCACAGGGCTTAGTACGACTTTGTTTAACGAAATTGAAACAAGACTGCTGATTGGTTGGTTCATTCGCACCGGCATCGCATCATGCGTATTTGTAAACTATGTATGTTATGCAGAGAAGAATGAATGTTTATTTAATTTCTTTATGTTCTCAATTTAATTAACTGATCTGGGGTAAGAAATTTCTTCACTATTGTAATCTTCAAACACAACACTAGCTCCCATTAAGGCCGAGGCCCAGATAATTTTAGAATAAGTTATATTTACCAAGACATTAATTGTTATGTTTAGTACCTGTGGAAATCCTGGACTGCCAACAGTCTGGTTGGGTGGTGATGCGAAGCCACCGAAGCTTATTGGTTTTGAAGCACCAAACGCTGGAGCCGCAGTACTAGTCACTGGTGTTGAAACTGTAAATGAGAATATGTACAGCTTAATATTTATGGAAAAGTGAAGTATTACAGTATTCATAATACTTTTAAAGAGGTGACATATTTGTAAAAAGAAGCCAGCCAAGTGCAAGTTAGACTCGCAAGAAAAAATCATTAACTAAACAATAGTCTACACACGTAAATTAATAGAGAAAAGCTCTACTAGTTTCAAGTCACAGAGGAACTGACTCTTCATCATTTGATTGAGCAGCGTGCGCAGACGCGGCAACGTCGCGCGAGTAGAGTTTTTCTCCATTAATGTATGTGTGTAAACCATGATTTTTAGTAAATATCTCACAATAGTTATTATGAAAATATAGAAAAAAAACACATTTGTCTCAGGAAATATTATTGATCTTAGTGTTAATAAACTTGAAGGTACAGGATGGATTGATAGTGTGATTCCTAAGGAAAGTTGAGGTGTATAATTAATTAAGCAGCTAGTGTATCATAGTAAAACTACAAATATCAAAATAAACTTACAAACTGAAGGAGCAGCCGCTGTAGTTTTAGCAGCACCGAACGAGAAACCCCCACCTGAAGGACTCGAGAAATTAAATGCTGGCTTGTTTTCTGTGGATACAATAATACTTTACTGTGTACTAAAACTAAGGAATTAAATGTTTCTTTTATGTAATAATCATTGTAATCAACTGGATCAAGGCTCATGTTGCATGAATAATATGAAAACAAAAATGATAAAAAAAGTCTGCCAGGATTTGTGTGTGCGTCTATACAGTATTCCGGCCAGGAGTGTTCCGCGTAAACCCTGTATAGAGTAACATAGTAACATCATATCATTTATGCCCGAAGGGGTAGGCAGAGGTGCTTATTACGGCATGTAATGCCGCTATACAATAAACACCCTCTATTCCCATGTCCTTATATAAGTTCCATGTAATAGGAAGTGAGCCTATTTCCATATACTGGACACACACACAATTTTATTCTAATATGATATTTCAAAACTTAGTTTAGACTTAGTACTAATCACCTGCATTTCCAGCTCCAAATAGTCCTTGTTTAGCAGCATCCCCGCTGCCAAATGCAAATCCTGTACCACCTGTAAAAACATGTCAATTTATTAGATACCTTATCTCTTATGTTAAAGGTATGATATTCAAAATTGTTTTGTTTTGTTTATAAAACTATATACAATGTGACAATTTTGCTATCTCTATATACAGTGATGAATCATATGTAAAGAAATGTGACTTAAAAGTAGATAATTCATGTAAAAATTGCACAATTACAAAAAAATATAGGTTAGAAAGTGTCATGAGAAAAATAACTTAATTTAGGCATTGTTGTTCTTTTAATTTATCGAAAATGAGTTCTTATTGTACAATAAGAAATTTTTTAAACATTTTTACATTAAATTACTGAGTAACGAAGCCAAACTTACCTGTAGAAGGTGAATTTGTGCCGAACGTGATTCCCGCTGTCGTAGTAGCAGAACCAAAGTTGAAACTCATGTTTAAACCTTTTAAATTTCTTTCGTAACTAATAAAACACAGTCCTCAAATATTATATATCTAATTTAAGCTATATTTTTAAATAAAATTTAAGTTTTCCGTTACAACAACAAATAAAAGTCAACAAACGTAGCCCGCCATTGAATTTGACGAACGACGAATTACGTTCGGAAACGTTCCGTTATCCGTTCAATTTTGATTATGGCTGCATTCAATTTAAAAGTTTTTTATTATAATTTTGTGACAATTGATATTATTATGTAGGTACGTGATAATGTGTGCATAATAATTATTATTTATTTGATTACTTTGTCAGATTAATAGTACAATAATAATGACCAAAGTTTACCCTACATATTTGTGAAACACTGAGTTCTAGTTTTCATCAATAATCAGTTTGATTTGATGTTTTACAAAACACATTAATTACAATATTATTTTAATTACAAGATGAAATGCTTCTTACAACACTATAATAATTAGTAGCGTTAGAATAGCTAATAATTAAATAATCTGGCTAATACAAGCGGAATAAGTCATTCAGCGAGAAGTGTTTCTCGAGCTAATCTAAAATGGCTTCTTGCCAATTTGCTAACACACCTGCTTTTGCATAAATTCTCTATCTAATCTTTTCATTGGGTGAATTACAAAGCCACTCAACATGCACCTATAAGAGGTAAATTCGGGGCTGGCAAGGTGCCAAACGGCACAGGCTGCAAATCATAGCCGTTTGGTTTTCCTGTAACTGGTAGTAAACGGTGTTATGTGAAAAACAAGAACATTTTTTACTACGAGAGTTTGAAGAAAGCTACACATTTAAGGTAAGCGTCCACAGACCGTATCGTACGCATTCCGTATGACGTTATCAGTACGCAACGCATGTAGGCATTGCCGATGATGCGGTCCGTACGATGAGGATCAGTGGACGCAGTTGTATGAGTTTCTATAGAAGACAAACTAAAATCCGTTGCGTGCGATGCGTACGATGAGGACCTGTGGATTACCTTTATCATCCTTTATGTTTTATTTAATGCATGTGACGATCTTTAATTAAATAAAATGATTAAATTGCTTTGAAATTGAGGTGAGATCTGAGTTCAGAAGACAACTGGTTGTTTTATTCGAAAACTTTATTAAATAGTTAATAGAGAACCTTATGCTTTATGATATAGGTAATTCCAATTAAAATTATTGTATCACTAACTAGTTTCACTTTCCGTATTCGGAAATGTAGATAGGTAGCCTATTTATTATTCCAGAATACATTAAACCATTCTGCAGTTTTGACATGAAAGAGTTGGTATCTTAAGAATGTACCAACATCCTCACCAACTTTCCATTGACAATATTAAATACATAGTAAAAAGAAAAGACTAAAAAAGAAAAAAAAAAAAAACACAAAGTTCAAACTAAGAATCCTTCCATATAATATTTAAAAGGTACTGATCACACAAAGTTGCTAAATAAGACGATAAAATCATTAAACCACATTATACCTTGGCCGTGGTACAAATGGTACGGGATGGGAGTCAGGAGTGAGGAGTAGCCTCACGTTCACATTGGCCCTGCGCCATCGGTTCCACATCACGTAATGGTCCTTCCAAAGAAGGTAGACAGTGACAGAGTAACCGCACAATACGATCGCCATGAAAAAATCCATGGCAGTTTCGGTGATGCGGTGCGATATCCCTGAAAAGATGCGACCTTATATCACATCATCGTGATCATCATCATCCTATGAGAGCCCACTGCTGAGATTAGGCCTCTTCTTACACGAAGAAGTAAAAAAAAATACAGAACAGACCTAAATAAAGAAAAAAAACAAAAACATAAAAAAGGCAATTTTGCTTTTGCATTTATGGTCAATTAAAAAAAAAACTCACACACGAGCACAGATAAAATAAAATATCAAATTTTTAGTAACGGTTAAAAAAAAAATAAAACACATTCTTTTTCATTTTTCAATCAACCAGCAAAATTTCCTTTTCGATCCGCAGTAACAAAAAAGGCAAAAATTAAAATTAATAAAAAAAGAAAAAGCAAAAACAAAACACACCTTCCTCTTTTCGCACTGTTGCGTCGAGCTTACCAAAATTGGTTCCCTCAATCACGAAGTATTGAGTTCCGACGATGCATACAGCTAGAAGGCCAGCGGTCACGGTCGATAGCAGCCAGAATATCAGACAATCCGACTGCGGAATAAAAGTTTAGGGGGATGAATATTATTTTGTAGATTAGGCATTTTTTAGCAGGAGCAGGTAAGTGACATTTCAGTATTTTTTTTTTTTTGTAGTTTGATATGTGTTGGCTTGTTTTGTAAGGCGGAAAATCATCCAACGATTTATCTCGCTATGTCCGACCGGGTCTCCGGCTCGAAAAGTAGAAGTAGGAAGAGGAACGGTGTGGTTTTTAGTCAGTAAAAGCCTGACACTCTCTCTCGCCTCGTCCAAGGCGAGAGGAGTCATTGGATGATGTTCCCCCCTCAAAAAAAAGAAACTATACCCAGGAATCACAATCGAAACCTTTTGTTTGACATTCGCACTAGAGATCATAGAACCAAGGAGCCAGAATAATAAAAAGATTTAAAAAAATAAAACGATTATCTCCAAAAACGAAGACGTCCCCCAAAAATATCAGTTACAACGCTCACAACGTATACCAACTTGAGAACTGTTTTTCAGCGCACCCGAATGAATTATAGCACAAACTAACGAAGGCCCCAAAGCTTCCCGTCAAAAGGATATTTGTCAAAAGCGGTAGCAGCCCTTGGAATTCTGGGCAAGTGGCGAAGATTTGAAACGACAGTGTTATATGGCGCAAATATTTCATCATCCACTTTGGAACAGTAAGATTTTAGGAAGACTCATGACAGGGTGTCGCGAGTCGCGAATCGATTTCCGTATGCTGGTATTAGGTACGTGATTATGTGTGTGAGATTTGGCTTTGTTTTTTAGCGATCAAAAGTCTGCGTTTGTCCACTAACGAAACCTACCAACGGCTAGTAATAATGTAACATTTTCTGAGTTATACGTTCTTTCTAAGATAGACACTACTGATAAAGGTAAAGGAAATCTTCGTGAGGAAACCTTGAGTTTACTATTTCTGATTATAAGTTTGAAATCGCCAACCTGCATTGAGCAAGCGTGGTGATTGCTCAAACTTTCATCGTGTGAGAAGAGGCTTTTAGCTTTCAGCTTTCAGCAGTGGCCACTTATAGACTGTTGATGCGATGTGATGTGACACTTCATCTACCACTAGAGGTTGTCACCACCAAAGACGTGCAAAGCACAAGAAACTCCTCTAGTGTGTTTTTTTTTTAACGTTGCCCCACATTATGAGTTTCTCCTGTGTCGTGGGTGCGTTTACAAACATACAAGTTCACATACACAATACACATGACACCCAGACCCGAAACAACAATTTGTGGATCACACAAAGAGTTGCTCCTTGCGGGAATCGAACCCGCTACCCGTTGCGCGGCAGCCAGTTGCCCAGCCACCGCACCAACCGTGCAGTCTAAAGTCCAAGTGTTGTGAGTTGAGTATCGATTGTGGGAAACTGTGAGCTTCCCATCTGGTGATCCGTCCATTTGTATGCTATAAATAGTACGTACCTGAAAGATCTTTTTATTTTCAAGATAACATTACTGAGTTTTGAATTGCGCGAAAACCTTTAGAAACCCGTCTGCCCCTATTACAATGGGATTAATTATACGTCTACTGGAAAGTGGGTGTAGGCGGGTACAAAAGTACCTCTTTACCTACCGAAGTGATGTTATGATATAGGTACGTTAGGTAGGTAGGTACTTACATACGTAGACTTTTGTAATTGAGAATCAGAGTGACTAAAAGTATCGGACTCTAGTATGATGTTTTTAATTACTATATAATGTACTTTCCATATTCTCTTCTGAATAAAATAGCCTTCACAATCACAACCTCCAAATTCGTTTACTCAAACATGATGCCTAACAATTGCCGACATAACAACGAATTCCAAAACCTTAATATTGACTGTTTCATCCCAATTTATAACGGTACCATATCTAATAAGCATAAAGGATCGAACACAACGGGAAAACCACATAAACCCTTCAATAATAATATCATGAAGCTAAAAAATTGACGTACGAAGATGAGTAAGTTTAATATTATTCGAACACAACAAAGCAGAAGCCGGGCGAGACGCTCCGTAATTCAATAAATGACAGACTGACAACAGAAATCCAATATATGCGTGTCGTGTCACGTCAGGGCTCGTCAGCCATCTTTGCTTAGCCGCCATTTTGTGGTCAACGCGTCGCGTGAAATATTGTCAACGTACGAGAAACGGTTTCATTTTGAACGATGTCACATCGTATGTTGTTGAATTTAATTTTCTAAAAGACCCTTGTTTATGTCTGTAGTCCTCTGCTCACGCACTCACGTTCTTAAAATTTAATTAACCATGTCTACCTTAGTTCATAAATCTTTCCCTAATTTGAAGTTTCACGATTAACGGTTCAGCCATTTCGAAGTTCAATGCACTTAAGCTACAAGCCATAATACATTTTTTGCTTGCTCGGATCAAAGGACCAACTGCGTCTACAATAAAACAGTGGTCCGATTTCCGATACCTAGTTGGTACCGATCTACTTCATTTATGAGTATTTCTTTTATTCCACGCAACAATGGACAGGGCAGGGGTTGAAAAAATGTACCTACTGCCGTACTCAGAGTCATTTAATGGTCACTCAACTCAGTCTTTAGCAATTGTTTGCGGAACAAAATCGTTACTAAGGAATAGAAGAAAATTAACACGTTAAATGCCGCGTAGGTCACCGGTGACCTACGTTAGTGGAGGATTTGCTTTCAACAATTTTCTGATGGCAGTTAAAGGCTTAAGTAATCATTAAATGTCTCTGGGTACGGCAGTTAGTCAACGATTTGCTATTTGTATCTTAGTTCATTCCGATTTAAATATGACAGTAAGACATATTTTAGTTCAAAACTGCTTATATTAGGTACCTTGTTTCCTAGAATTGAGAGATTTACATTTATATTTCAAGTGACAAGATACTTCTAGTACCTTTCATAAATTCAAAATTCTTGGTAAAGTCTTTCCTCTTTCAAAGAGTTGTTCAGACGTTTAGATATCTAAATGAAAGAAAATGATTTCAATCCAGTCTTTTAGCCAACCTCTTTGCTTTTAATAAATTGACTGGTACTGAGGAACGATGCAGACTGTTTCATTTTGTACCTAACTTGTTACCTACCTAAGTACTGTCGTTGAAAATCTAAACTCGTCGTTGAAAATAAATCAGTTGGTCCTTTTTTTGAGGGGGGAAAATCATCCAATGTCTTCTCCAGTGACAGACTATTCTGACTATTACCTGTGCTATTACTGACTAAAAACCACCCATTTCCTTCTCCTGCTTTGAGTCGGAACCCCGGTAACCTGTTACGTTGGGGTTTGTGGGCCGGAGCTGTGGAGCTCCGGCCCCATCTGTGGTGGTCTAGCTCTTTAAGTACGCGCGCGTCTGGGGCCTTAGTCTGTTATTACAATTGTGTCAGCTATGTAGGTTGTATAGCTCCGCCCCTCTTGCACTGATCAGTGATCGACCATTCTGACACAATTGTAATAGCAGACTAAGGCCCCTGCTCCTGCGGGCGGCGAGCTACCCTTGCTCACCGCCCGCAGACCCGCACTTACGGTGGCGATCTAGGCGACTCGCAGCCGAAATTAGGTACTACAGCAGGACCTCTTTAATCCGAACTCTGAAAATTTAGCCCCCGTTCGGATTGGTGGAGCGTTCGGATTATAGGGATATAGATGATAAGGGTATTTTTTGTAGTTACAAAATAAAATTTACCATAGTTTTTTTCTTTTATCATATTTATTTTCGTCACTGCTGGCAAATATTAGTATGAAACAGGAGTATAAATTCCTTAATAAAAAGCCACAATCCAAAGCCTAATCAAATAATTTTAATGTTAATCGACTTTGGTTGCGTCAAACATCTCGAGGGTCAATTGAAACCCGGATAAATTTCCATCGAAATAACAAAGGCTGAGCTTAGAACCAGATATTAAGAGTTTGAGGTGGCTAGAAGAGGCAAATTGTGGATAAGTGGCGGTTTTAGAAGATCGTAAGAGATTATCATTACAGCTTTTAAAATTAAAAATATAAGTTATTTGACATATCATCTATAGTGCATAGCTCGATTTCAGATCTCCCTTTTTCTGTCCTTTGCTAACGCCGCTGGTATTTCGGGTGTCCATGGGCGGCGGCAATTGCTTACCATCAGGTGATCCGTTTGCTCGCTTAGCGGCTTCACCTTGAGCGGATTGACGGACAAACATCCAAACAAACAAATTTTAACATTTATAATATTAGTGTGATTATTTGGATAAACTATCACACACACAGTCTTCACACAAATAAACACACACACATCCTCATCCAACGACAACAGATCAAGAAGGTACCTACCAAAAAAAACACATCACCGTCTACCATTTACACTCACCCGCCTCACCTTTTCCAAAAATAACTCAACAAAATTCCTTCCATCCGCTTCATTGCAAACTTAAAACGTGGAAGTAATCAACGGCTTTCAAGAAAGCCAGTTTCAATTGGGACAAAGTACCTTTTAAATCTAGCAGACGGGTCCCGATCCGACCTTGTCGCCCCGTCAACGGCCGTCAGTCAAAATCGTGATTATAATCGATCGAAGTAACTGCCGATTCGAAGTGACATTCTGGATGAACATTTGTTTGTAAAGGACGTTCCTTGTCTAATGTTTATGTCGAAAGTAAAATATGTTTTTTTTTCGATGTTTTCTGGGTCGAAAGATTAATGTTACGTTTGTAGATTTTGGAGTGACGTCTTGTGTGTAGGTAATGTAATGTAAGGTTTGTCTTTAGAGACAGTCTCTCGTTTTGGGCGAGGCGAGAGGGAGTATCAGACTCTTATTGACTAAAAATTACCCCGTTCGTAGGAACGGAATAGTCCGCCGGGACCCCGGCAACCCGCTAGGCAGTCCGCAGCTCCGGGTCGGCATCAGCCCTACTGGGACCAATGTGTGGTGTGGACTGGTCTGACGGCTCTTTGAGCGCGGAACGCGACGTGCCGTACGCACGGGAAAGTGATATATTACATGTATGTATTACATGTATTGGACTATTCATAGAAAGGTTAATAGAATATTACCCAAAAGAGATTACCTAACACCACTGTTAATATACCAGGTTTTGGCTTTTTACTTGTTGATTATAGAATATTAGGTAAACACAGCACAAGCAAACATACGTATTATCTCTTATCTACTTATATCTTTCGTACCCAACTCTTTCTCGATTTAGAATCATAGTCTATGAAATGTCAATTCAAATCTCTTAGATCTATACCCAAAACATCTTTTCTTTCGGAAAGCAGCATTTTTTTGAGATCAAAGTAAAAATAATCCAGCAATGATATTCAAGTCTGAGCCCAAACTTTCATTTTGATTGAAGATTTTTCTCCAAACTCTCACAACTTAGACAGACAGCTTTTAAATAGAAACATTTACAATTCATTACTTTGATGCGGTTTACAATTACAACAGAACTTTTTGGGAATCTTTCCAAGTTCTGTACAACTGAAGTAAGTGATTATGAAAGATTGAAATTGTTTTTCTTAAGAAAAGAGTCAGATTATACTTAATTGATAGCCATTTAGTTTTTTTGTTATTATTATATTTCAACCGTATGGCGATGACGTTGTGTATCCAATGATCAGACGGATCTCCGTCTGATCATTTTAAAATGTTATTGCTTGATCCGAGCAATATAGCTTACTATAGCCCATAAATGTCTCATCAAATAGAAAAGCGACAACATCGTAGTTTAGTGACAACACGTGTAATCTCTCAGTCAGTGCCGCGTTTGATGTTGTTTAGCTACCTGCGATGGCAGCGGCACCGCTCACTATACCGCTTTATTCGCGGTCAACCGTATGTGATTACCATTGTACATATTTTTAAAACATAATTATAATTTTTTTACAAACCTCTGTCTAATAAGGAAATTTGGCAAACTGTATGGCCAATAGTGGACAGTCGGGGTCACAGATTGTTGATGTGTAAACGGTTTTCTGCACTCGAATCACAAACGGTGTCCTTCAAGCAGAAAACTGTCCGTACAAAAGGACCAATTGGATTCCCTTCAATTTTAATAGAATAAAACGTATTGCTCACCTGCAAATGGCTTCTATTCCTAGGGTTACCGAACCACAGCCGTAGCGCTTGCAACACTGTGTACCTCGGCGTCCGAATAGCTGGGTAACTGGAAAAAATGTACATTTTAGGCGAGTGTAGGAACCAGTTGGATTCCGTATCAAAGGACCGACGATGGTTTGTAAGCGTTATATCATTTTAACACGTTGGAAAGCCATGCTTTAGGACGAATGGGTCAATTCAACCGGAGTGATACCACGGCCTCATAGAAAACCGGCGTGAAAGGTTGGCATTGTGTTTCCCGCCCTCAAAAAGGTTGGTAACTCCTCTTGTGTTATGAGTGTCCATGGGTTGTGCTAATCACTTACCATCGGGTAATCCATTTATTCGTTATATGAGGTAGATATTAAATGCTAGTAACAAATGAAGTTTCAATAAATTTCAGCTATAAACTTTGGATTAAGCGGTCTTTGATTTCATTCGTAGTTCTATCAAAATTTGAGTAAAACTCAGTAATAAAACAAAGAATGGTTAACATTGTTCTTAATATAAAAGACTGACGTCTCACTACAAAGAACTTATAATACTTATATTTATTTAGGTAGATGAGAAGTACCTATTTCAAATTGTTTATAATGCACCTGGCACTTACCTACCCAGACTCTCCGTACCCTGTCTAAAAGCCTCATTACTGAAGGCAATTCTGCAATATTTACCTACACCTAATACCCTTATAATAACAATCTATTAAGAAGGGTTGGGTTCAAGCCTTCAAGCGGCCGTTTTGAAACCGACATTGATTGATTGTGATGCACATTTCTTATTCGGGCTAACAGGTGTGACGTCACGATTATGATTGATAGTAGCAATAATTCAATGAGAGATATTAGCCATCTTGATCGGGTAGCAGATGCATTTAATTATGTGTTTGGGTTCGCACTGGTGTTTTCGAATCGTTTGTGGAACGGGATTTCGCACATGTAAAAGGAAAATTGGTGTTCTGGAGTATCTTTTTTTTTTTTTTTTTTTTTTTGAGGGGGGAGAACGTCCAATGACTTCTCTCGCCTTAGGTGAGGCGAGAGGGAGTGTCAGACTCTTACTGACCAAAAACCACCTCGTTCCTTCTCCTGCTTTGAGCCGGAGCCCCGGTAACCTTTTACGTAGTCCGCAGCTCCGGGTTCTGGAGTATCTACAGATAGATCTTCTTTCTTTGAGGGGTTAAAATCATCCAAGAACTTCTCTCGCCTACGATAAGACGAGAGGGAGTGCTAGAGTTTTACTGACTGCTGCGACGTAACGTAATGCTGCTCATGAATAAGAACCTCTAGCATGGCTTGAAACTAGTGGAGTACCACGTCAAACAGTTACGTGAGTAAGCCGATAACACAATAATTCATTTAGTATGCCCCACGAAAGTTACAATAAAATAACATTTATTTTGTTTGGTACCAATTTTGTTAATTATACTGGGTTTCATCACGGAATAATGAATGCTATTACTTTACCAAATCCAAAAAAAAATACGACGTAAAGATTCTTTGCGTTTGCGGTTACTTGACCAACAAACAGCCAGTAACTCGTCAAAGAGCTCAATCAACTTTTTGCAAAACCGAAATCGGTTGAAATATTAAATTCTTTGACAAATTCATCGTCACAGGAATGGGGTCGGACATTGAATAGGATTCTTTATCTTGGACGCCTTCGTAATTCGAATCATTATTGGAATCAACTTTTTTTATTATTTCCTCTTTTCAACCGCTCCTCTTTTTTAATCGATGGTACGAATCGTAGATAAAAAAAGGAAAGGACGTACGAATTGTACAGCTCAATAATGGATTGAGATTATTTTTTATGAGAATATAAATTCCGGTTGAATTATTTCAGCTATTCGCTTCGATTGAGTACCTATTTATAAATCCTGATTGATTTTAGTGTGATTTCGATAAAAAATTTAGGGAATAGATAAGAGAATATTATTTTAAGTTGGTTTTGTTAATTAAAAATGATTTTGTTCATTGATGGGTTCTTTTTTATGGTATGAGCCGGTAAACGAGCAGACGGATCACCTGAAGGTGAGCAATCGCTGCCGCCCGTGGACAACCGAAACACCAGAGGCATTGCAAGTGCGTTGTCGGCCTTTTGGAGGTTAGGAATTTAAAGGTTATTGGGGGATTGGGAAGTGGGGTAATTGGGTTTCCGGTACTACTCACACAACGCAAGCGTTGTTTCACGTCGGTTTTCTGTGAGGCCGTGGTATTACTCCTGTCGACCCGGCCCATTCGTGCCAAAGCATGGCTCTCCCAAAATCTTTGATCATTGTAAAGATTATCGTCTGTCGACCTTATCTCCAATAACACCAGCATCCATGCTCTAGCATAACAAAACACAATCAGTTCCAACTTTCAAACAACTCCAGGAACATTTGAAAAATAAGTTGTTTGTCCCGAATAATTCCGATTCCGCCCGAACGAAGCCGAAGGCATCAGTAATCTAGTACCGCAATATTGCAGTTGATGGAATTAAATTTAAATTGTTACCAGAATTTACCTGGGACTAGGGTTGCCCGTAAACATAATTAAGTTGTTTGGTTAATTTTCATTATTTGTTTATTAGCCTTCTTTTTCTAGATGTACCTACTACCTAGTCGCCTACTAGGGATGTCATAGTAGAATACGCACTCTCAGGGTGCTTTTCCACCAGAGATGTGCTACGTAGCTACGAAAATGTAATAGCTAAGTTGTGAAACTATGTGACTATGTAGCTGTGTGTGTGAGATGTGCTACGAAGATGCATGAGCATCCATAACATCCATAGCACGCATCTTTCCATATAAAAAACATAGCTCATCTGAGTTCGTTTCCAACAGTGCTAAGCTATGTGTACCGTATCCACAGCAACGTAGTATAGCACATCTCCGGTGGAAAGTCACTCTTCCTTTGTCAACTAAGTTAAGTTACTTTGTCAACTAGCTTAGCTATTAAATAGCCGAATAAATGACAAAAAAATTGACAGTGCACTGAGAAGCAGCGTTCACTAATAAACCTGAACTGAATGGACCAGCTTTATAAATTTGAAAATGAAACCCTATAAAATCTAAAACATAAAAATCGGGGGCAGTGGTGTATTAAAAACATTTCCGCGGAATGCAACGCTGCGGGAAAAGGCCCAATATTGCTGTATTGTCATTTTGTAACTATTCGGTGTAGGAACTAACATGAAAGAACATAAATCACGTTAAAATAACATAACTTTTTAAACTGACATGGTTGCTAACACTACCATTAAAACGTAAGACGGGATATTAACATTAAACTTGGTAAATATTCCGTCTTACGATCTAATGAACATAACATAATATTAAGTTCCACCTTTTAACCACGAGTAGGTATCATATCCTTTCATTCTTTTCTTTATTTTTTTAAATAACGTTGCCCAACTGTTAGGAGCAGTAACACCTAGGATTTTCTCCTGTATTTTGGGTGCGTTAACAAACATAAAGTTGACATACACTTGACACTCAGACCCGAAACAACAATTTTTGGTTGGTTTCGATTTTAAACGTATAGCAAACTCATCGTAAGGATACAGATATAGTCCACAATATACGTTTTAAGCATATTCGCGGATAACATACCGTTTTTTCGTATCCCATCATTGTATCCATTTCGTGGTTAAGCAAGACACAGCCCTACCTGGACGATCAAGGTAGGAACAAGCCCGAGGCAAGTTAGCCGACTGTTCCACTCCATTTGAAACCGTTAAATAACTTTTAACAATCGGATATTGGAAACTTCTGGTCCAACCGTTTTTGTCGTTGAGGATATTTATCGGTTTTTGTTAATTACCGGTGCCTAGCCGATTTTCGTATTTTTTTTGCAAGTAAGCGTATTGCTAATAAATTTTTTCAAGGCGCTTTGAGTACTATTGTATACCAGACCTTAGAAAACTATTCACTAAAATTAAATTCAATTAAAAATCAATGTTATATCGTTTTCACGTCATTTAAAATTAATTTAAAACAACTGTAACTGTTTGACAAGTTTGCTTGAATAGTTTCAACCACATCAGGAGCCCATAAATCAGAAGAAAGTGCGACAACCAACGCTGTGTGTGTCGTGCGGTCAACGATAGTAGTAATAGTAATGTTTCACAATGATTAGCATACAGTAATTGTTAAGTAGGTAATAGGACCTTTAACAAGGTTGAATATATCATTATTCTTCTAAAAGAACTCTTTAGTTACTCACCTGAACCCACACAGTTCACAATGGTTCCTTCCAACTTGGTTGAGCCATCGCTCGAGGCAGCTCAGGTGGACGTTTGCCAGGGAGCCTTTACAGTTGCATGGGGAAATTAATCTGAAGACAAAAAATTAATAACATCATCACCAGCATATGACATAGTGACATCAGACCACCACAGATGGTGCTCAGTAGGGCTGATGCCGATCCGGAGCTGCGGACTACCTAGCGGGTTACGGGGGCTCCGGCTCGAAAAGCAGGAGTAGGAACGGGGTGGTTTTTAGTCAATAAGAGTCTGACACTCCCTCTCGCCTCGCCCAAGGCGGGAGAAGTCATTGGATGATTTTTCCCCTTAAAAAAAGCCTATGACTGACCCAATCATCATCAACATCATTATCATGGTCGGAATATTGGACAAAGATCTTTTCTCACATGGTAGGTAAAATCTGGGCATTAATTAACACGCTTGCTCAAGGCAGTTTGACGCGTAGGCAAATCAAAACAGACACGACAATACACGTTATAGATACAGGTTTACATTCCAAAAATACACCAAGTCTAACGAAGGAAGACATTACGTTTGCCAAATAAACGTAGGAACACAAACAAATATTTTTGTCCAACATTCTCTATTACATGTCTACCAACCTTTCCCTTCCGCGCGTCATACATATTCTGCAAACATTTGATCCAATACTGGACAGAGAATCTCTAGCCGTAATACCCAAATCAGATTTCTCAGAGAGCGTTCCCGAAGTCTTCTTTTTATCTGGTTTCGATATTTTAGGTTCAATAGTATTTGTTACTATAACTTCATTCGTATTTATAGACCGGCATTCAGTTTGTACATTAGTCACATTACTATAACTTGGGTTAGCCATTTCAGTAGGTTCGGGTACAGTTGAAATAACTGGATGAACAACTGGCATACTAGTTATTGGCACAGTGGTGATTGGTACAGTGGTGATTGGGATAGTGGTTATTGGGATAGTGGTGATTGGTATAGTAGCTATTGGCACATTGGTAATTGGCACCGTCGGTATTTCACCCAAAACCATAGCACCTGGTTCTCTATTGACTTTAAAACACGAAGCCATGAATTTCTTCAAGTCTATGAATGTAGCAGAATTGTCAGCATTTTCGTCTCTGTCTAGGATTGGTATCTTTAATTCTTTTAGGTTAAGGTTTTTAATTGCTTGGGCTGGTGTGCCGAAGCTGAGAGATTTGAGTGCGTTCGTTACGTCTTTGCTTGTGATGATATGTCGCATGCTGTGTTCGGATTTTGATAGGCCAGGTTTAGCTTGTAAGCAGGTTTTAGCTTGCTGGACTGCTCCAGGCAGATTATTGGCTCCTGACGGTCCTGCATCCTCAATATTAGCGTTAGAACGTTGACTTTTAACATCGCTCGGTTTCAAATCGACCGTAGTTGTGTTGTCCCCATCTGTTGTTTTATTTTTTTCGTCGTTGTCCATCAAAGATTGCGTACCATTTGTATTTGTTTAAAGAAAATATATTTAAAATAAATCTTGTATGAATGTTGCGGTGTTTGACATAACAATTTGACGTTTTGTGTTGATTTTTTCGGTTTTGTTATCAATGGTTTTGTGTAAGGAGATTGTGGTTGAAACATGAGTTATGGTACTGACATGGTATAGAGAAAACTAGTTTCTATATTCCATGGTACACCATCATTTTCCCCTGTATTTATTATAATGTTTACCATCGTTACATACGAAACTATTTGATAGTTCTTAACAAATAAATTGTGTGAAGTTTTTAAATGTTATATTGTTGTACTGATTTCGATTAAATTTACTTTAATATAACCACGAAAATGTTAAGTTTAGTATGCCACAAGATTTATTTATATAATTGATATTTAAGCCTAAAAAATATGACACAAGTGCTGCATGGTATTATTGAGAATAGATATTATTCATTGTCAGTTAAATTCATTTTTAAACTTTAACTTAAGCTTAAATATTTAATTTATAATTAAATACAAATTTCTTTATATATTTTAATACTTATTATATTTTATTTAACATTTAAGTTAAAATTATGATACAAGAGACAAAGCTCCCAAGATTGACACTAAGAACAAGAAAAGCACACAGTATCTTAAAAAAATATGAACATAAATATTTTTCTACAAACAAACACATTTTTATACACCAATTTCTTAAAACAAACATAAAAAAAATTAACACGAAAAAAAAAATTACACCGAGTTGTCTCATAGCTCGATAGATGGCGTTGCCCGGTTTAAATTCGCGCTATGGTTTCGTTACCGCTCGGAGTATAGATAGCCGGCGCGCTCAATGACTCGGTGCCATCAGGAGGGTCTTAACTGACTCGACTGAACAGCGGGTGATGATCCCGGGACATGAATCTCTGTGATTCTACTCCGCTCTCTCAAAAGTCAACTATCGCAGACTTTTGGGTTGAATAACTGACGCTGTTTTTGGCCACATTTTAAAACTTTGAAAATAATTATAATTGGTCGTATAATTATAATAGATACTTGATAAATTGATAATAACATATTGAAATTTAGTATTAGCATAGCATGAATAGTTAGTCTGATTAAAATGTAGTTGTTATTTAATTTTATATGGAATAGGATTTTTTATTAATATATACACATGGTGATATTAAATAAATATTTACGATAAAATAAAAACTTAACCAAGTAATAAATTAATTAAATAATAATAATAACTATTACTAAAATTAAAAAATACATTATAATTAAAATTACATTATAATTAAATTAAGAAGTATTCATTAAATTTAATTTATTGCACGATGCTGTAAAAATATAACCTAACTTTTTTACGACAATCACTGTTTATTTTTCTATTAAAATCGATTGTTTTTTAATTTAAAACAATTTTGTAAGAAATACTGTAAACATATTAATTATTTGTTTTTAAAATTATAGTGAATAATACTAATATTTTTTTATTAAAAATGCCCCTGTGACAATTAATATAGCAATTACCTGAATCCATGTTTTGTTTGTTAAAAAGTTTAGGAAAAAAAACAATTCTATGTATTTTGTTTTTGAATTGTTCCACCTGTCCAAATATATCCAAAACCGACACAATAAAATACTTAGGCATTACAATCGAGAAAATTTAAAAAAAACACAAACTTAACGCAAAAGACTAGAAAACTTATTCATATTTTTCAAAAACCTTAATATGTTACAGCTGGAAAATAATAAAAATGTGTATAAATCCGTTCTGTCAATCTATTCATGTAATGGCAAGTCTATTTGTGGCTCCCATAAATCTCACTTCCTTTTTGAGGGGGTCAAATAATCAATGACTTCTCCCACCGCGAGGCGAGAATGAGTGTCAGACTCTTACTGGCTAAAAACCACCCCGTTCCTACTCCTGCTTTTCGAGCCGGAGCCCCGGTAACCCGCTTGGCAATCCGAAGCTCCAAATACAAATACTATACTTCGCTGCAAACAGCAATACTCCACAAATAGCAGGTTGGTCCTAATTAGCAAGCTAAAACCGAACTAAACTAGATGTAAATAAGGTCTATTTCGTGGTGGCTTAGCTTTAGTGGTTGCAACGGTGACCACAATCAGTTGAATCAGTGTTGCCTAACCTTAATCCTTGGAACTTAGTCCGTATTTTAGGATACCTGAGTATTTTGGAGTTGTGCTGGAATTGTTCGATCGATTTTAAACTTATTTCTGTCTTGGTTAAGGTACTTTAAAGAATTTATTGTGGTGCCATTATGCCATATCAGAGTTACTAGAAACAAAACGTTTTTAATTATAAAATTAATTAATTAGTTGTTAATTTATTTTGTAATTAATTACATAATCATTAAATTAATTACATATAAAAAAGTTAAAAATAACTTTAATTTCGAAAGTCGGTGTTTCTCGGTATTATTTGTTTGCTACACCACTTGTAAAGTTATTTTTAACTTTTTTAGTGAAGTCGGTTTATTTTTTTGTAAAAAGTATTTTATTTAACTTTTTAGTTGCGATACTCATATCGCAACTAAGTCGGTTAACATAATCAATACTACTTTATTATTTGTATTGTCACAGTCACTTAATTACTTTATTGTGATTTCTATGTGAAAAGTGCCATTGGTATTTCTGGTTTCTTTCAGTTCCACCTCTTCAAAGATTACTTTTTGACTGTAAATGCTTCAATTCTAGATGAATATACCAAAATCACTATATAATTCCCTATAATATTTGAGGAGTTCCCTCGATTTCTCTAAGATCCCATCATCAGATCCCAACTTGGTGACAATGGGACCATCTCAGAACTATTACTGGCGAACAAAAAAAGAATTTTGAAAATCCGTCGACAATTGACGGAGTATTAATTAACCCGATTTCTATGATGAGTATGAAGTTCCATTGGCCATTTCTGGTCTTTTTCATCAGTTCCACCTCTTCAAAGGTTACTTTTTGACTGTAAATGCTTCAATCCTAGATGAATATACCAAAATCACTATATAGTTCCCTATAATATTTGAGGAGTTCCCTCGATTTCTCTAAGATCCCATCATCAAATCCTAACTTGGTGACAATGGGACCACCTCAGAACTATCTACTTTCGAACAAAAAAAGAATTTTGAAAATCCGTCGACAATTGACGGAGTATTCGATGAACAAACATACAAAAAAAAAAAAAAACATACAAACAGCCGAACATAGTACCTCCTCCTTTTTGTGAAGTCGGTAAAAATTATTAATTACATTGCATTAAGTTTTAATTTAAATCTGTATTTTTTTTCGTATCGTCACGCCTTTTATCCCCTTAGGGGTAGGTTTAGGGGCACTTGCACAATATGGCACGTAATGCCACTGCACTGGACAGAATTCTAGACTCCGCGCTACTACTGAGAATTTTTCATAAAACCGAAAATACCTCAGTAATACTTTGCCCAACCCAGAAATCGTTTCAATTACATATTTTAAAGAATTATTTTTTCCTGACATTATTTCATTTCAACCACATTGAAATGAAATTTAAAAGAAATAATATTAGAAATCTTTCACTTTCAATATAAATTTCGATTACCTATACAAAACATTTTGTACTAAAAACATTTTAATATTAGCAATCATATCGACTCTCATTAATCGTCTACATTCGAAGTTAGTTCTGAAAACAGAGTTGCTACTTGACTAACCAACTTAACATTACAATTGGAAAACAAATCATAACATATCTTTAAACCTTATACCAACGTATTAAAGTCCACATTTGTTAAATAGAAATTTTCAGAGCTGCATTTTTAAGTTTTACACTTGGATAACAAATCATAGCAAATCTTTAAACCTTATCCCAACGACATAAAGTCTACATTTGTTAAATTGTAATTTTCAGAGCCGCATTTGTAAGTTTGTAGCTATTTCCATTCTGTTGCAATCGTAAAATTTGTTGCTCCCGCTTTTTATAATAAAAATTAAATTGTAAAATGTTTAAAAAAGTTTTTTATTGGTTATTGCCTCCCGTTATTTTACTGTGTAACAGATTTGAAATGTATTTTTGTTTAGTACTTATTATAATTTATTTATTCAAATATTTTTATGACTGAAGTTTTTTGTGTTGATTAGTTGTTTAAGTTTTAGTAGGTATCTAGTAGCTAATTATCTTTTCAAGAAAGTATATTGCAATTTATTTATTTGTATTTTTTTATTATTCTCAATTTTTTAAGAGTTATTGAGTATATCACTCAATGTCTTCTCCGGCCCTGTGCGAGACGAGAGGGAGTGTCAGACATATAACACAAATGGTGTAAATAGGGTGTACTTACATTGGATAGCGGCATTACGTGCCGAAATGTGCACCTCTGCCTACACCTTCGGGGATCAAAGGCGTGACATTGTTATTTACTATAGTTTTTGGTATTCAGATAAATCACAAGAAATAAATGTAGGTATAGCGCATATACATCATGCTAGATAGTTACTTCAATCTGCACAATTTTAATAGATTTTCGACCTAATTACAAAATAACAAAATTTAAAATTATATTATAACTTGATCTTTTGCCCTTTACCTATTACCATCTAGGTACTTTGCTATATACTGGGTACTTCTACCACAGAATAACTTCTACGTACTTCACTGTATACTGGGTACTTCTACTTACTTCGCTATATCATATACCTACATATCTGTAGATACATATATGTAGCTGTGTGCGTAATATTCACGTTCAAATACAGCCCGTGTTCCGCTGTTTTCAATTACACATGATCCTATTACGTATAATTCGCGAAATAATTATAATTCTATGAATATTAATTGTTGTTGTAATTAATCTTTAGTTGGAGGCACTCAGCTGAACATTTTATGTGTATTTATTAATTTAAATGTATTATGCTTCGTTAGGTATGTTGTTTAATAGGTTAATTTCATAAAACATGTGGTTTTTTTTTGTTGTATCTGATTTATTTATTTAGTAGAAAAACATGCATAATTTTACAGCTTAAGCCAATACATTAAAGTGATAGTGATAACAACAAAAAAAACGGACAATATTTTAATTAATCAAAACTAATTCATCATCTGATGAAGAAGATGGATGATCTTTATATACAACGTGTAACAAAAAGGGGGTATACATATCAAGTGGACGGTTTCTAGATAACATAACAAACGATATGGTAAGGGTTTTTGAAACTCATGTTTTCATGGTACCAAGTTATGAATTTTTCCAATCGCATCGGCGCGAATCAAAATTAGGTAGACAGGTACTAGGCGACCAGATTGACAGAAGAAATGTTTCGTAATATTAGCGAGTGATCCCTGTAGTGTATCCACGTTTATATGATTTGAAATCAAGAACTATGCGATACCAAGTATTTGGTACAATTTTTTTTAAACCTATTTTAAGCTAAAACTTTGTGTAGAGATTCTATTCAATCTGTATTCATCAGGGCTTCTTCATGTATATGGGTATTTTGTTACACGCTGTATATGTTTTTCTTTTGTTTCTTTCTTTCTTGCTTTCTACAAAATGTCATCGTGGCCAAAAAGTTTACGACACCCGCTTCTCATGCGTAAGGGTTGGAAAGCTACCAATGGTAAAGTAGCAATGTGACTTTTTCCTTATTATGTGGGATCATGCTCTAGTTTCTTGATCACAGAACAGCTGTAATGTTGTATGTTGTCCAGGCATATTACGGACATGTGGCGCGGCTGTTGTAAAACCGTTTTTGTTGAGTGTTCAAATAAGCTCAAAGAGTATAATGCACTTTTTAGCTTAAGTACTGGGCCTATTTTGATCATTTATCGTATATCGTCAGCCAAGATGATAAGAAGTGTGTGGTTTAAATTAAATCATAAGAGGTTTCCCCATACGGTATGCAAATTTCGTAAATATCACTTTGCTCATAAAAAACAAACTGTTCACAAAAAATAAAATAAATAATAAAATATTAATTATTTTCTTCCAGCCACCAAATTCAGTACGACACCGGCCGTTTGGCGTTCGAATTTTCGAATTTTTCGCATAATAATTTTTTTACTTGCGTCGAAAAAATAATTATTCTCGACGTGCAATTTAGGGCAATAATAATTAAGTCCCTACTTTTCTTGTATGAAGTCAGCGAAATATTTTAATTAGGCGGTCCGAATTCGAAGCTGTGGTACACCTATGTGGTTTTTCGATAGGTTTATGTAAGAGAGAGGCAGAAGAAAAAAACTAATTAATAAATAATTGGTGCTTAATTGAATTACTTAATACTCACTCAACATCTTTATTTTTGGTTATTTTAATGGTTACTTAACTCACTACTTAGTAATTGTTTTCGAAACTAACTATTTTTTTAATCTCTGCCCTCTTTATAATCTTCCTCGTTCTTTTAAAGTCTGTCATTTAGACAATAATATAAAATAAAGTATTTTTTTATATTAAACTCAATATGAAAAGTGGGTGTACATTGTACAGTGGCATTACGTGCCGTAATATGCATCTCTGCCTACACCTTCGGCGATAAACAGGCGTGACGTTGTATGTGTACATTATTATATTAAATTCATATTGATATCGAAGCATAAAACCAAAAAAACAAGCTCATCACCCATCACGCGACTAAAACAACTCCTCAAAAATGTCCAAAAAAGGAAGATCTATTTCTACATTTCCACTATGTAAATAAGACCTAACTGTGTAAAGAGGCTATTCATATTCAAAATTGAAGAGCCACTTCGTAGGTTAAATGTCGAACTTCGAAAAAGTTCTCTTCGATTTTTTCAATCCAGACTCCCCTAACCCTCTTTTTAGGCATTACAATAGAGAAAAATGCCATCCAGATATATGGCTCTTGGCATACATATTTTGCGTGGCAATGTCTTTCTTTGTAGCCCCCATTTTCTTCAGACACTCCAAGATTGATATGTGTTTTTTATGTCAAATGTCTCTTGATATTTTGTTTAAGAATGAGTGATTGAGATGTGTTTTTTTTTTCATGTTAATGTGTGAGTTTGATTTTTTTAATGTGAATGTGAAAAGTTAGGTCTGGAGGACCGTTTTTTATAAATGGTTCGAGTTGTTTTATTTTTTTATTTACAAAAGATTGTTTGCTATTATGAAAAACTAGCTTCTGCCAGCGGCTTCGCCTGCGTTCCCGTTGGATAAAACGTTGCCTAAGTGTTATTCCAGGCAGTAATCTACCCCTGTTTAAAATTTTATCCTGATCCCTTTAGTAGTTTTTGCGTGAAGAAGTAACAAACAAACAGACGAAGTTTCGCATGTAGAATATGAAGTATAGTTAGTATAGAAAATGAATTGAGAACCGTCTCTTCTGATCGGTACACGTCTACTTACTTGCTTTATAGAACACAAGAATTTGATTGAAATTCGATACTAGACATGTCAATTAATTAAGAATTTAATGCATACTCAACAAAATATATATTATAACAATATAATATGTATTATTAAGATGACTAAACTGATTGACATATTATACTTCTTTTTGCTACATTATTTGAATTTGTAACATAGAAATTTTATTTATTTGTATTGTGTAACTGACATTTAATTTTGTAACTATGTTTGTAATAAATAGATTGAACTGAATTATTGAATACTAAAGAAAAAAAAAACAATTTGTTTCTTCAATTTTTTTCGTGGTCCCAATTCACATACCGCGATCCACGCGTCACACTTAGCTGCACTTTTGACAGCACAGGTAGGGGTGTGCACTAATTTGTAATTACGAGGCCGAAGAGTTTTAGCAAGCGACGCGTTTTTGTTTAGGCTTGTTACAGACCCGGGTATAATTATAAAGAAAAACTGTCGAGTCAGCCCTATATTGATCGAGACTTGGGTACTTTTAAAACTGGTCCTTTGGTACGAATTTGAATTCGGTCTTTGGAGACTGATTTTATAGAATTCAACTTTTGAATTAGAATGATGTTTCTAGAGATTTTTTCAATTTCTTGAAATCTAGCTCGAAAAGCAGGAGAATCACTAGTTTTATTTTTATCACAATAACAAAACAACAAAAATTCGCGAGGTAAATAGGTCAAATTTGGTTGTTTTGTTATCGTGATAAAAATAAAACTAATGAGTATACAAAAAAAACAGTTTCTTTGTGAGAATTGTTTGACCATAAGTGCAATTATGTGTTTAAATATCCTTCACTAATTACAAGTCACTCTATAATGTGTATATACTTCAGCAAAATCACCTGTTTAAGGATACATTTGAATAAAAGCTTTGCAAAGGATTGTGACTCTGTGCGGGCTGTTCATTTTGATGTTGATATACGAGTAATAAGAAGCTATGATATAGATAGATTAGTTCATCAGTTATGTAAGCGCACATCAGTCGCGTGACATCATTTACCTCTCTCTCTACATATAATAGCAATGTGCACTAATTTGCAATTACAGGGAAAGGCGACGTTAGCGTATCAGCCCGTAATACCGATCGCGGTTTGCAGCGTTAACGATTAATCGGTTACCGGTAATCGATTTAACTCAATTAAAATCGATTGTGAATTTAATTGAACTTGGCTTAATTCTAATTTACGAATGAAAGGGGAAGGTAATGTTGGTTTTGGTGGATTCGTATTACTTATTTCATGACATTTTATTTTATTAATGTTGTTTTTTTTTGGAAATAACAGTGTAGATTTACTATCATAGGGTATCATCGTGAACAGTTCACCGCTGTACTATGTACCTAATTCAGTCGGTTTACCCTAGTCTCCATGCTTAGCAGGTAGGTTGAAGAAAGCATTTTACTATTTGCAAGGTCTTTAGAGAGCGATGATGCATGGTCACTGTCAAGTCCCTTAGTCGAATCTTACAACCCTCACGGAAAGGTTACACGCCAAATTACTTATAACAGTGGTTCCTAACTGGTAGTCCGTGACCCCAGTGGTCCGCAGAAGGCAAAATATAGTCCGCGAAATAAGAAAGATACACAAGACAACACCTAATAAAAATACCACGATTAAAGCTCAAATAAAATATATGTCACACAACTGAGAGGATCAATAATTGATTTTAATAATAAATAAGTCACTATTTTAATGAGAACGAACCTCACTACTCAGGATAAAATGTTATGTGGGTTCACATGAAAAAAAAAAGTAATAATGGTCCCTGTCCTTACAGAAATGCTAAAAAATTGGTCCTTGACTTATAACATCCTATAATTACATATCAATCAATGTACATAAAATAGTTTCATTTCTACCTACACCAACAGAGATTACCTAGCGCGACAAAACATCTCACATTCCATTACTTATGTAATTTCACATGAAGCCTCGTTCTCATGTAATATTAACTTAGGTATCAACTTAAATAAATAATTGTGGTACCTGTTCGCACTACAAAGTTATATGGCACCTAAACACAAGATTAGCATATAAAACGGATATATGATGGCACTTTGTGACGTCAACGTCTAGCGTTCTTAACAACGTTTTTTACGACTAATCTTAAGTGTGTTGGAGGCCTAATTTTCGTTGTTTTTTTCGTGTTTGAAGTACTTTTTTTAGTGCGCGTTTGTAAGAGTGATTGTTTAGTTAGAGATGGAGAGCTTAAGTGTGGTTGATGTGTAGGGCTGTATACTATTTTTGGACTTTTAAAGTTTTTGTTTAGAGAGCAGCTGCTTCTGTAGAATAGTTGTTGTAAAACTTAGCTTAAATCATTACTGGTGGCTTTATTATAACTTTCGTGAGACATACTAAATTAATTATTGTGTTGTCGTCTTACTCATGTAACTGTTTGACGAGGAAATCGATTAGTTTTAAACTGCAGAAGGGTAAATTCTGTACAATGAAATTATTAAAAAAAAATATATGGTAATGGGCATCATTAAGTAAGAGACCCTCTCGCCTCGCCCAAGACGGGAGAAGCAATTGGCTGATTTTCGTTTATATTTCTGGAATGACATTTTTTATCCCACGGAACCGCAGATGCTGACAAAAGCTGGTGTTGCATAAAACACTATACAACTAAAGGAGTAATTAACATTGGATACAAAGAGTCGAAGATCAAACTCATGAGAGGCTTATGTACAGCATTGGGACTGAAGACAATGTCATGCATGATTTATAATTAGAACTTAGTACCTTTTTCTGAGACTTAAGACAAGATATCTCCATAACCATGTCCATATTTACCATCATTTGAATTCTTCAACATATTTGCAGTAACACCAACGATATCCGAATACACATGGCATACTAAACCGTAGCCACTGGAAGCGTCCACAATAAAATTTTACGAACACAAAACGGTAACGTTACGTTCAATATTATTAGTAGGAACATTTCTGGTTTGAGCTCAGTTGCTGTACTAATTCCGTGTTATTAATACTTTTGTTTTTTTACTTTTTGAAAGGAGATTTAGTTTCTGAAAGCAAGGCCAGTCGGTCAACTTATCAACGAATGGGCCCCTTCTATATAAAAAGGTTTTCGATTTAGGAGGCTTTTATTGAAGGGGGAAGTCTTCTAATAACTTTTCTTGCTTTGGATGAGGCTAGAGGGAGTGTCAGACAAGACGGGGTGTTGGCAACTCGTCTGGTTATCCGCGGCTCCTTATCGGGCATCAGCCCTACTGGGCCACATCTGTGGTGATCTGATGGCTCTTAGAAGCGCGCACTGACACCACGCGCCATACGCTCGGGTACAGTTGTAGACGGGCGCTGAGTTAACCTTGCTCGCCGTCCGCAGGCCCCTGTTGTACCTTTGGGAGGCTAGTACTCTCATACACACACAAGAAGAGTAGGCGTGGAACAAATGTATTATCGCCACGTTTACTTCATCATTATGTTTAGTTAGTATCATTATACTAATAAGTATAATTTATATTTGAGTAATTTGCAAGTTACAACTTCAGTTAAACTATTCTACAATTACGCCACAGGCCAAATTTATTCGATTCTCGACCTTAAGTAACCTCAATAAAGTGCACGTGACTTCAGTATTACGATTCTACGAAATTAATTCCATTTCAACAGCTCACCGCATTTTCAATAGTAATTCTGTGACTATGTGAGAAAATTACAAAACATTAAATATGTGTATGTGACAGAGTTGAGCATAAGAGAGGAGGTTTCGTACTGAAGGACCAAATATTTCTTTTTAAATATAATAAATCATTAAATGTTTTCATAATATTATGTAAACTCCATTATATAAAAAAACCTTAATTGATATTTAATAATTTCAAATTATATCATTTAATTTTAATATACAACCAGATCAATAATTTTGTATAAGTTCAGTGCCTTGTTAAACAATGAAACAATGAATTTATTTTTGTAAATTGGCTACAAAAGAGAACTTTTGCACTACAATATTATTATTAAAAAAATCTAAATGAGGTCTGCTCGGTCGGTTAGCCAGACATAGTAAAGTTATTAATGTTATACAAACACCTGTAAAACTGATATTGGACATTCTTATTTATGTTGGATGGTGTGGATAGAATCCCATATGTACCTACATACAGTCTATATTCATAACAGACTGGACAAACGAACTACGTCTAGTAACAGATACCTTTCAAGCACCTTTTAGCTGCGGAATTCTAAAACTGCAACATTCAACCTTAACAAATTGAATTTGAAGCCATTTAAAAAAATAATTGAATGAAAAAGAAAATTTACAAGGTAAATGGGGCGCGGGAATGTAAGAGATATTGAGATTAATTCGTTTCTTTCGTGGTCTTATGGTACAAAGTTGGGGTTGACTCTGCTTTACACAATTTTGGTTGTGTCTTAGCATGTGAATTGACATTCACCTTTTTTTAAAAACATCAGTATGATTATTTTTCATTCAGTTTGTAATAGTGTAATTCTGTCTAATACGTGTTGCTATTAGGATTTTCTTATGTGTTGTGGGTGCGTCTACAAACGTACAATTTTACATACACATGACACCCAGACCCTGGACAACAAACTGCGAATCACACAAAGAGTTGCCTAGCCACCGCGTTAAATGTGCAGTTAAAAATTTTATGTTATTTACTTTTCTTGATGATGACGCGGTGCTTATCTGCAAAGGATTATTGCACTTAACCTTTAATTGTGTGAATATTTTGATTTATGTCTAAGTGTAAACAATTGTTGATGAGCCTAATAAATAAAAGATAGACTGCCGAAGTCTCATATTCCACGTTGCATAGTAGCCGGTTACCTAGTAGTAGCTGTGTCAACCGTGCACACAACTTATCATAAACTTTTATAAAGAAATTATCTGTATAAATGTAGATAACTTTATACGTAAACTAGCTCCTCCTTTGAAGAAGACAGACGCGATATTATTTACAATTCCAATTTAAATATCACTTCAACAACGAGATGAAATGGCTCAAGAATTACGAGATCTCAATTTATTACTTGTACAGTTGAGACCGCTAAAACTTAGTTGATAAGACTTGCAGCTTCTTAATGATTTTCAAAATGTTAAGTTTCACACTTTTCGTTGAGTTGAAATAGTTTGGATATAAAACATTTTAATGGATTGTAGCTTTATTTATTTGAATTGTTCGAGAAATTCGCTTCGTTTTGTGTTGTGGTCCTTTCGCGGATTGAAGGACCAAGTTTTGGTTTGGAGTAGAATTTATTTATTGCTTAAAATGAATTGTTTCTTTTTATCTTGATCTGTTTTATTATTTAAATTATATTTATCTACAATTATGTAGCACTAAGGACATTAAGGACTTAGAGGACTAAGGATTCGGACGCTTGATACTTGATAAGTTCAGGAGAACTTGACAGTTCTAACGAATATCAAGTTTTTCTTAGGACGCAAAAAGGTCTCAATGATATTTTGAGCGACTTAAAGATTTAGTCCAAGGCTCAATATAAATTACAAAGGTTGTTTTTTTTTAAGTAATCTATTTACCTATTTGATGTTATAATAGCTATTGTTATAGCACAAATCTTAACCTAAATACTAAAATTTTCAATTTAAAGATGAGACGTGAGTTAGAAAATGTCCAGGGAAGCTAGTATTTCGAGAAAGGGGCAATTTTCCAAGCAAATTGGAAGGTAGCCAACCTAACAAGGGAGTTTCGTTCTAATACAACCAATTGTCTACTAGTTCCAGTAATTTTGTATGATGACCGGAATTTTAGTTCAATATAAATAGATTTGATGTAATAAAAGGTCTGGTAGAGAATTTTGAATCTTTTTGTAGTCGTGGTAGAACTTAATTTTGATATGTGAATTGTTTCTTGGGATTAGTAAATAGGTAGGGGCTAGATTTGAATTGGCAATTGTATTGAATATTTTGATTGGTGCAAAAGTAATAAGCGTGGTAGTGGTTATACGAGAATAACTAAAGTATGACTTATAGAGACAGAGAGAGAGAGCTGTTGTACATAACCGATTTTATATGCAGCATGATTTTAGAGAGTAGCCATGCATGCATGAATTATGATAAGCTGATGATGAACTCAGGTTATACTAACAATTTCCTGTACTCGATATTGAATAATCCTCCTTAGTAACTGCTCGACCAACGAAAACCAGCCTTTCATGGAATTTCCTCCAAAAAAATCTTCATAAATATGAATAACAAAATATACAGAATAAAAATGTATGCAAAATAAGATATATGTAGCCGTGGATACATATATATTAAACGGGAGACGTCGTGAATGTTCTTACATAAATATTTATAGAGGTCCTTTACGTAGTAGCCGGTACCACAGCCAGTTCTGTGGGGGCTGCATGCTAGAGGGATAAAGAGGGAATGGTCAGTTTTTGTACGAGAGTTTAAAGACAGTAATAGATAAACCAATGCTTTTTAGTAGTTATTAGTAAAATCTCAATTAGATATTTTAGTGGTAACACGTGCTTTGAAAAATTTAAATGCATGATGTATGGTTTTTTTTACAGGGATCGTGGCCACACCTTTGAGTTTCTGTGTGCCTTGCATGTGTTTTCATGTTCATATTCTCATATATTCCTACGTACAAACAACGTATGTGTACACATCGCATAAAAAGTTGTTCCCTGCTTCTTACTTGCGACAACCGACATAGCCATATTTTTGATAGGCCACAGCCATAGGCTATTAAACTAAAAAGTTTAATGGATTTCAAAGCCTATATGGCTGTGATCACTATCTTAGAAATCTCAATAAACGGCCTATATAACACACAAATGCCCTACTAAAATCCCTAACCAAATTCCGAAATATCCTTCCCCCTACCAAAGCATGCGTACCCGAAGTTTTGCCTATATCGCTAGGGAGGCATAAAACTGAATCGCCTCAATTGGCTGTCTACGTTCCTATAACATTGTAGTTTTCAGATCACATACGTGCTGCCAATATTCCTTTTGTTCATTGCTAAATGACATATGGTGTTTGCATGACTTTTCGGTTTAAAATGGGGTGTGTTAAAGTACCGTGTTCTATATGTAATGCGTTTCTACTTGGTTCAGGAGTTTGGTTGTGTTGCAGATGTTTTATTGAACAGCTAGTTGTTAAGTTATGTCTTTATTTGCATCCCTATTGTTTCTGCGAATGAAGTTGGAATTAACTAGGGAACTTCATAAAGTATTTTTTGTATATTATACTTATTATAAACAGTTATATAATTTAAAAGTGATTGGTCCTTTGATCCGCGTAACTAAGTTGAGGTTTTATTAATAATAGAATTTTGTTTTGGCAGCTGTTTATTCATCATTGAACTTGTTTTTTATTGAAAATGTGTTATGAGATATATTGTAACGTTTTAACTACTTATTTACCAGTTTCATTGTGTATGATCGTCTATTAAATACCTATTAATTTATTTTCGATTCTACATATTCTACCTTATATAAAACATAAATATCTGTATACATAATACACTACACACATTTCTACTTCAGCGAATAACAAATATATAATATTAGCACGAGGATTATACGATTTTGTTAAAACACATACATCACACCCAAAACGGCTTGAACGTAACATTTTACTGTCATAATAAAAGAAGGCTAGAGTGAAAAAATATCTCTAATATATTCAGTTCTCATATACGAGCTTTTTGCCTGACATGGATGATTGATACATAGGAGAGTTCAGTTGGACTTTTAAAACGGTGTATGAAGTTTCACGTTTCAAGTTAAACTGTGTGTGATTGTTAGTTAGTTCTAGTTTGGTAAGTTTGCATGTAAAGTTGCAAGACACGTGTATGTTGGTGCGATGATGAGAGATGAGTAATTGTTTTCTTACTTTAATCACAAAATGTGCGGGTAAATCAGTAAGTATTAGGTGGTAGGAAACTGTCAAATTCTTTGTAATATATTCCCATCCGCCAAAAAATGATTTTTAGGAATAAATAGTGTGTATTGTACTATGAGATTATCCACACTTTGAAGAAAAAGATAATTAAAAAAAATATGTCGTGAAAAAATCAACTGCAGTTATTTGTTGACACTCCATTAAAGCATACTCCATAACCTAAAAGTATTAAATCTGTATGTAAGCCATAAAGTATGTTGGAACGTCGTATTTATAGTGCTGACCGCAATTTACAATATTAGGTCCCAAGCACCTAGTCTGGATCCAGACTAATGTGGGTTTTTGTCTAATTCACAAGTGTGGCTCTCAAACTAGCTGGGATTAGGTAGCGGCCTTAGTTCCTCTAAGGGGCCGTAAAGAAACACAAAATGAAAATGCTTAACCATTTTTTTCTAGGCACAAAAATGGGAGGCCCTTTAAAATAATTAATTTTGGAAGTAAATAGAAGGTTTTTTGCTGTCGAAGGTCGAAACTTGTAAGAGGAAATGTTTCCGTGTAAAAATGTTTGGAGTGAAATTTTAAGCCCTTAATTTGATAAGTTAGTTATTATAAGAAAACTGTGTCCATTATCCTCCTTCTCCTTGTTGAAGAAAGGCCACAAAAGCCGCATCGACCGGCAAATCAAACGCCGCAAGTGGGCATGGATTGACCATACTCTCCAAAGAGACCCAGACCATATACCAAAACAAGCCTTAGAGTGGAATCCCCAGGGGAAAAGGAACCGTGGACGTCCTCGGCAAACCTTTTTTTTAAGGGGCTAAATCATCCAATGACTTCTCCCGCCTTAGGCGAGGCGAGAGGGAGTGTCACATTCTTACTGACTAAAAACCACCCCGTTACTTCTGATTTTCAAGCCGAAGCCCCGGTAAACCCGCTAGGTAGTCCGCAGCTCCGGGTCCTCGGCAAACCTGGCGATGTACTGTGGTGGTAGAGGCGGCGGGCATCGGCATGACGTGGAGCGAGGTGAAACGGGAAGCTTAAGAACGGTCAAAATGTAGGACATCTGTGGACGCTCTCTGCTCCATATAGAGGGCATAGGACCTTAAGTCAATTCTAGTAAGTCATAGTAAACTCGATTAACATGATAAGTATCAATTATTAGATTCGATGTATAGTTTTTTAATACAAAAATATCTATAACAGTAGCACAATAACAAGTCAAAATATCTACCTAAATCTATCTAGTTACTTTTTAAATAACAAAATATTACTACTGACTGCACGGTTGGTGCGGTGGCTGGCAACCCGCTGCCGCGCAATGTGTAGTGGGTTCGAGACCCGCACGGAGCAACTCCTTGTATAATCCACAAATTGTTGTTTCCGATCTGGGTGCCATGTGTGTGTGAATGTTTGTAAACGCACCCACGACACGGGAGAAAATCCAAGTGTAGGGAAATGCTTTATAAAAACTAAAAAAAAGGAAGTCAGGTATACTACTGAATGTAGGTCCTAAATTACAACAAGTTCAAACTACGCTTGTTGTGTATTCAAGGATTTAAAGTCGCAACCATACTATGAACGGATGCGGTGGGCAGAAAGCCAGGAATTTGAGATAATACCCGGAATATAAAACTGTGTCTAGTTAGTTTGATGTAGGCTCTTGCCAAAGCCTGTGTTTCCAGAAGTTTAACTTTGGTGTCTTCGAGTCTCGAGCGAATAGGTTCTGTTTAAAAGCAGCCGTACGGGACATCTCTTCGTGAGATCCACAAACAGTTGTTTCGGGTGTAGGTGTCATGTGTATGTGAACTTGTATGTTTGTAAACGCACCCACGACAGAGGAGAAAATCCTGGTGTGGGGTGAAGTTTAAAAAATATGTTTGATATGTGTACGAGTATAACTAACATTTCAAAATATATAAATTAAACTAACATTTCAAAATAAATATATAAACATTTCATTATGAAAGAATTTTTAATATCTACATGAATGGAAATGTGAATTAATAAAAACATTTCTAGAAATTCGTTTCATTTAGTATTGTACAGGGTTTTTGGTATTATGACTGTAAACATATGATTTAAATATTTTTACCAAATGATTGAATGTACGATAATTTGAAATACATGTGTGTTGAAATACATATGAAATAATATTTTTAAAATCGTTGTAAATATTCTGAAATGGAAAAATAAATGTAAAACACCATTCCTTCTCCTACTTTTCGAACCGGAGCCCTGGTGACCCGCTAGGTAGTCCACAGCTCCGTGATAATCACCTCCGTTGGCAGGTGGATTGGAGTCTAATAAATGTTATATATTTTGTGTGGGAGAGCCATGCTTCGGCACGGGCCGCCATGGGCCGGCTCGACCGGAGTGATACCACGGCCTCGCAGAAAACCGACGTGAAACAACGCTCGCGTTGTTTTCGTTGTGTGAGTGGGGTTACCGGAGGCCCAATTACCCCCCTTCCCAATCTTCACAATCCCCGATTCCCAAACAAACCTTAAATTCCTAACTCCCAAAAGGTCGGCAACGCACTTGTCTGTGGTGTTTTGAGTGTCCAGGGGCGGGGGCGATCGCTTACCATCAGGTAATACGTCTACTCGTTTACCGGCTTGTTCCATAAAAAAATATTCTTCTGTTACGATACGATCATTTCTGGAAATAGGCATATAAGAAACTGACCTTCCACTAAAGCAAATCATAAATTTAGCATCAAAATCGATGTTAATTAATATATTTTTGCTTGCTAAGGAATATTCAAACGAAGGCCTTTACAGCTAAATATATGTTTCTAGGAAGGATCAATTACTTTGAGTGCGTGATATTACGTTTATTTGTGAGGAACTCAATTACTGATAATGTAAGAGGAGTATGTTTTCTGGTCCTTTTATTTGGTCCTTCGGTCCTTAAGTACTTAGATAGTATCGGAGGACCGAAATGTATGTCAGAGAATATATTGTAACGCCTACTTTATCTAGAGTGTAAGGATTTCAGGCTTTTTATTTTTATCTATAAAAGCTATCAGACATATGTTAATGTCTACACATAATATTCTAGAGAGCCTTTGTTTCATGTAACATTACGATAGAAAATCAGATTTAGTTATGAATCAGTATTGACCTTAAAAGAAAAGACTAGGAGAAATAAATAAAATAGTTTTCTTATTACATTACATAACATAACACCAAATTTTTACCAGTTACGTTGTGGGTGTCATAGTAGAGGGTGCGAGTATTGCCATATCTCGAGTATACCTTCAAATCGTAACCTGCTACATACAGTAACACAAAAGAGAGGACATACAATACAATAAGTACATTCTCTTCAAACTGATGGTCGTAATTAAAGGCTTAGTGATGTATAAGGGGATAATGATTCATTCATCCAATTCATTGATGTTTTCCAATAAAAAAAAAATAGACAGAAAGCCTTTAAACAGAAACATTTGCAATTATTAATTTTAATATATACATGTTATAGTTTTATAAAGAAAAACCCCTGAATAAACAACACTCTCACATCAACCAAAACATTCCATCACTTAAAATGATTAAATCGTAAGAGATACTTGTAATCATCCCACTTCACAAACTTAGGCTCGACAACCATCGAAGATACATGGTCGTGTTAATTACTGCAATTCCCTTGATGGCTTTGTTAATGGTAGCGCAACGTTCTCGATAGTTAACCAGCAATGGATTGCCAAAAACTTCGGCCAAGTTCTCCCAGTGACAAATGTTTGTACCAACTTTGGATGTGTGGTCTAGATTTGTTTTGGAAAGTGATGTATGTGTTTTGTGAAAGTTTGTGTATTAGTTTTTTGTGTATTTCTTTAGGATTTATTCTTTAGTTTATATCTTTTGGTTGTTAGAGGGTAAACTAGCAAACGAATCATCTAAGGGTCGGTTCGTATCTGACGGAATATGGAACAGACAAGTGTATAGAAAAACAGTTGACCGTTTACACTCTACCGATGATATGTCAGTACGACCGATGATACGCTCAACGAATTTTACGTCAGATATGAACCGACCTCTAAATTGTAAGTGATCAACGACACTCGCAGTTTATGATGAGTTTATTATGATGAATTTTTATTTTAAAGTCCATCTTGTAGACTATTTTATAGTATTAGACACGTCTTTTTTATTTTCTCACGTAAACTAATACTTTCGAAGATATATCGATTTGAAATATCGCGTAACGTCACCTTTAGGTACATTAGAGAAAAATCATCTAATGACTTCTCCCGCCTTGGACGAGCCGAGAGGGAGTCAGGCTCTTACTGACTAAAAACCTCCCCGTTCCTACTTCTGCTTTTCGAGCCGGAGCCCTGGTAAACCCGCTAGGTAGTCCGCAGCTCCGGTTCGTAGCATAGCTACATAGTACATCCCCGATGGAGAAGCACTTTTAAGTTTTTGCGACTATTCAATCTATGAAGTAGTCCTAACATAATGATTAATACATACATATACACGAATCATACACCCACATTAATAATATCTGTATCCAACATTATCTATTACGGAAGGACAGAGTACCATTAATCTACATACGTATTTATACATAACTATACATACCGTTGACACCATGCATTTGGGTACATCAGAGTGAACTGTTATAGTGATATGTATGTAGTTCTGCAGTGATAATTTTATACAGTAACATAACACCTTTATAACCGACTGCAATAAAAAGGTACTCAGTTTCATATGTATGTATGTGTGTATGTTTGTACGGGATCATCTCGCGTTTGGTAAGTCGATTTTGATGCAGTGTTCAGCATCGTATTTTTCAAACTTAACTGAAGGTTATAGGAAAACTATCTGACTTAAAAAAATTGAGGCGGTAAAGAAAATTTCAGATGATTCGGTTTTTTTAAAAAAGAGTTTTTTTAAGTATGTAATATTTCAATGATTTTTTTTTATACTACGATATATATAGTGGCACATAATCACACGGCCTACCTGTGGTTATCGTGGCTTATGACTGCTTGTAACACTTGGGGCATTAATACTCGGCTCCCATTGATTTTTTATTAGTTCCTCTATTCACCTTGTAGATTATGTTGTGTGATATCTTGCATTGCGTTTGCCAATATACACACTAATGGACGACTACCAACGCCATATAAACATAAATAAAGTAACAAAAAACGAACATTTGTGTAAAACAACGTTGTTCGAAATCGGAATCACCGACCAATTTCACGTACAAACAAATAGCAATTTCTGCGAAACGGCAATAAGTAAAAGATAGAAATGTTCAATAAAATATAAGTTCTAAAGGCATTAGACATTAGATTCCATGTCCGAATGACCTAACTATATCGATTTTCAGCGCCGTTACACGCTTTGTTGTAGTTTTGGTTGGAGATCGTTGTTTTGTTAAACTATCCAGGTTATACTATCAGGTGGTTAAAAACTAATCAGCCGTTTGATGCCCGTAGCTGATTCTTCCGCTAAAACTCTTTGTCCAAATGGCCGTTTCAAAATACCATTTGCTAAAAACCTATTTTTATCAAACACAGCTTCCAACTTTTCCTAACTTGCCTTATAATTATCTGCAGTAACATTTACATTAAATTCTATTGTAATTGTAACTACATATATCATTGATAGAAAATAAACGAGTGAGCTTAGTACCACTCACTTTCTCATTCAAACCATGTCCTACTCCTAAACAGATCCATAAATGAGATCAGATAAAACAATCATATTTCATTAACAACCGCCTAATCATTGCTTTTAAAACCAATAAATCTACATACAACCGACACTGCCTAATCACCGCTCCTAAAACCAATAAACCGATTTAAACCAATAACAAAACGCAACTGTCATTTAGAAATAATTCCAGTCAATTATCGAGATGTCGTATTTCACATGCTGTCAGCGGCACCTGCATATAGGGTATAAAATTTTCGGAGCACGTTCGCATTAGGGCCGGTTGCGCCATATAATCAAAGTAATGTACCATTTTGAGTATAAAGGGCACTTTCTTGTCAGGTTATCAATTATGAAGTACATTTTTAATGTACACGGTAATTTTTGGTGGTCGTAACGTGAGAGCGTTGTGAGTTGTTACTGAGTAATGTTTTATGTGGGAATCGTCAGGGTGTTGGGTCAGTTTTGTGTTTTTGTGATGTTGTTTTATTTTTTTAAGTTTAGTATGAGTGTTTTAAGAGTGTGTGAGTGTTTGCTTCGTTAGTTTGGTAGAGTCGTTGCTACTGCTGAGCAAAATTATCAGGTCTAACGAATATTAAATAATACTGTTTTTGAAAAATTGCTTCAATATACGACGAAGTTGATTGTTTTCAAAACAACTAGTAATCAGACAGAGTTAGGAATTGAGTATGTAGTAATTTGTAATTAAAAGGTTTTGATCTGCCAATCCGCTTTGAGCATGCTTGATGATTAGTGGTGCTATTTTTTCAAGAGATACACGACACTATCAGCCTATAATGGCCACTGCTGACCAAAAGCTTCTTTTCACACGAGTTGAGCATTAATATTAGAAGGTTTGAGCATTACTCACCACGCTTGCTCAATGTGGGGTGGCGATTTCAAACTAATAATTAGAAATTATAAGCTCAGGTTTCCTCACGATGTTTTCCTTCACTGTTTGTCAATGATGTCTAAATAATCTTAAAAAGTACACTTTATTGCGTAAAAAGTTACATTGGTACTTGCCGTTGGTAGGTTTCTAACCCGCACTCTCATGCATGAGAAGCGAGCGTCTTAAACTACCGGGCCACCAAACATCATAATCTATTCACGGCATACTTATCCTATAAAAAAAAAAACAAAACACCATACCGTAAATATACATCAAAAACATCCCCCAATCCGCCATAACATCATACCTCGACCAGCTTAAACAAAATACCTTCAAAATCCATATGAAAACACACAGCGTCCCAAACGGAAAGTGGACCCATTTCATAAGGATCACAACTGTGAGAGGATGAAGGATTTATATGAGTAATAGTCTTGATCGCAGCATTATACAGGGTGTATTCAAATCGTTACGACATTTCACACTAAGAATAGCCACTTTGGGCTTGCTTACATGGGTGTATAGTTTTGAAAGTATGTGTGTGTAAGGATGTTTGAAGGAGCTTCTCAAGGGTATTTGAAGAGCAGAGTTAATATAGTTGATGATTTTTTGCTTTTTTTAAATATATAACGTTGCCCCACTCTAGGATTTTCTCCTGTTACGACGTTGACAAACATACAAGTTTACATACACATGACGCCTAGACTCGAAACAACAGTTTACGGATTACACACAGAGTTGTTCCGTGCCGGAATCGAACCCGCCACAGATTACACGGCAGCCGGTTGCTCAGCCACCGCGCCAACCGTGCAGTCATGTCGTGTGTCTACAGTTTTGGTTGAATTATACTGAAATTTTATTCAACAACGTTACCGTACTTTTTTTTAGTGTTGATAATCTGCGTTTAGTCACCAGCCCGCTTTCTGCCAATTATTCAACAATTTAATTCGAAAATAAATTAACTAATACTTCATCAAGATATGTGTGCCTTTTTGATTAATATGTTTCACCGGCCCTTTGATCTAGCGGACATCAGTAAGAGATGCAAAAAAGAATAGTAATTGCAATATTTTAATGGCTGCCTTATTACTAAATGTATTTTCAAATACACCTTTTTATGCCATTTTATGAAGTCAATATCTAATATAGAGTTCAAATTTTCTCTTAAAAGGTTCTTTGTAATGACAGTTGATAGCATTTACAAAGAAATCAAAAACAAAGGATTCTATCTCACATAATACTGTATCATAAAATGCTTCATTCTAGGAACTCTATGTGACACCAGGAACAGCTCTTTGAAAAAGCGAAAAGGGCACTTGGATTTTTCGCTAAAAATCGCAGTGAACTTGCTACGCCGTAGTGAATATGCTACGCCGTAGTATATTGCGTAGTACGTAGCGAGGTGGTACTGATATTGAATGTGATAGGTTTCAGAGAACACAATAGGTTTTTGTTGAACATTATATGTTTTTGAAATATATGAAGGATTAATTGTCGGTCTTGGTAAAATGCATCTTATTATTTTGTAACAGTGTTTATTTTTGTCCTGTTTTACACATAGTAATGGATAAAAATTGTGACATTCATCACATTCAATATTTTCGAGAATAAGAGTGCTTTTGCAAGATATATGTGCTATGCTGCGTTGCTATGGATGCGTTTGTCTTCCACCAAACATAATTGGTTCACATAGCCTAAGCACAGGTGGAGACAGACTCAGTTATGTTTTTTATATAGAAAGATATGAGCTATGGATAACTTTCCTATAATAGGTACACTGTATACTTGATCTGCGCATCTTCCTCGCATAGTTACATAGCTTAGTATCAGTGCATATGGTCATACAGTTTAACAGCTTTGCTATTACATCTTTTAGCTAACATCACATCTCTCTGTGTTACAAAAATCACATTAAATACCTTCGAACATAATGAAGACACAATTTTAAGACAAAATTTTAACTTGTATAACTCCTTAAACCCTCCTTTAATATCAATAAACAATAATTTAACTCTGAAACAGATGACTTCGCTAAATAGAATCTCATACATTACCGAAAAGTTTCATGCGTATCAAATTTTGTAGGTACCTCCTTTATCGTCGAACAGTTGAAGCCTTCAAAATATATGCGAACAATCTCATGAAGTTCAGCGATTACGTCATAATCTCGCTGAAACTTCAGCTACTTTGTTTCGAAATCAATTCTAACGTAACTAATCCGGGATTCGCGGCTTTTCTTCCGACTTATCGAAACATGTTTCCGAGTTATACCGAATCTCGTTCCGGGTTTTTGTTTGTGCTCGTGCCTTGCTTGACCTCTGATAAATGGTGTAAGAAATAACCTTTTGTGTCATTTGTAAAGGATATTATTGTTGTTACGTGTAAAAGAAAAAAGATTTCCTGAATAAAAGTCGTTGGTACGATATTTCTACGTCAGTTTCAAATGCTTAGAAATTATTCTTGGTTTTAATACAATTCAAACATCAATTTAACCTAGTAGGTTATCAGTCGACTGCGCGATATTAGTCGTTATACAAGATGATTATAATTATGATGAGTCCCAGTCGTAGCTTGAAAGTAGTCGAGAGAAGGTAGTAAGTGGTAAGGCATAATTTTCGAATAGGTCGTTGGTGTAGTTAGTGAATTATGCTGTTCAATAATATTTGTAATTCTAATTATGTTTCCTCCAAATTATACGTACAGGTAAACTTAACTAAAGCATATTAAAGCAAGTTAAATAAAATCCAATAATGAATTGGTCGTTCGTAGCAGTTGTGACTACGGCGTAGCGTGCTACGCAGTTTACGTAGCAAAATCTTGTTTAAAATGGAAAAGTTCCACTTGCTACATAAACTTTCAGGGCTTATTGTACTAACTGTTTATTTTCTAACTTCGAGAGTTAGGCTATTGTTTTTTTAGGTTATTTTTGCTGCCTCATATTGTATTAAAAATGCGTAAGTAAGGTGTTACCTCTTAACGATTCATCTACTTAACAAATACCTTAAAATTATCTTAACTATATCTAAAAAAACATACATAACCTCACGCCTATCTCCCATGCCTACCCCAGGCGGAAACTATGCAATGCACATTGCTACAAATCTTAAATACCACTTCGCTTCATCGACAGTCAAATGTCTGATACAAATCTTTTTTTAAATTTTTGATACACACTTCGGCATGAAAGTTCCGGCTTGACCGGATCAACGGCTTCACAGAAAACCAACGTGAAACAGCACTTGCGTTGTGTTTACATAAGATAGTTATGTTGCTATCCAGGACGTGAGACTACTGGAGGTGCTAAAGTCATCTTACTATTTTATTTTATTAATATCATTAATGTAAAATCTTTTAAATTTGTATATTTATGCGTTCATGTGATCATCACGTGAAAACGACTGAAGGGATCGGGATGAAATTTGAAAAAATAAATTTGAAAGGGGTGGATAATGTTCTAGATTAACACATAATCGTATGCTTCTTTTTATACCAAGGGAACGCGGGCGAAGCCACTGGCTTCTGCCTAGCTTCTGCTAGTAAACAATATCTTAGACAAAAGAGGTATATTGACTAATCTACCACATATCATACATACATAGAAACTTCACACATTTACCCAGACAAACAAACAAACTCACATGAGTACATAGAGCACGTTCACTCTATTACGTCATAAATCCTAGTACAGTGACGTCATCGCTACAAATCAACATTCGGTGATGTAACACTTGCGACCGATTGAATTTATGATGTGTTTCCGCAACAATATGTGGGTACTTGAATATAAATAGGTGTGTGTCTAGTTTTATTGAGGTAAATGTGTTTTTAGAGAGGGATGGAGATGTTGCTGTCTCTTTTTTTTGGATTGGGTATTTATTGGTGGTTTGTGATGACTTTGTTGGTTTGGTGGTTGCGGATCTCTTCGGTTCTAATCTTGGGTTGATAAAGTGTTATTAGGCAATTCGATTTTTGATCTCAAGTATGTTGAATGTGAAGGTAAGGCCTACTGTTCACGACGCGTCCTTTGGCGGAGACATTGCAACCTACAAATTACGTTAGACGAATTTATATATAGAGTGATTGACGTAATGTTGCCGCTTCATGAACAGTTTTCATTGTTTCTAAGCAAGAGGCAAGCATACGTCATTCTTTTCTTAAAAACGTTGCCCCACTCTAGGATTTTCTCCTGTGTCATAGGTGCGTTTACAAACATACAAGTTCACATGCACATGACACTCAGACCCAGAACAACAATTTGTGGATGACGTAAAGAATTGCTTCGTACGGGAAACGAACCCGCTACAGCCAGTTGCATAGCCACGCGCCAACTGGGCAGTCTTTGTAGGATGCTTGTATTCGTCAAATGATAAAACGTGGTCAATAAGCTTAAGATAGATAAACTCTACATTACAATTTTTTAAGACATCATTTTCTCATTACAATACTTAAATGAAGTCGGTAAAAAACATGAAACTAATTCGTCTTTTCTGAAATAAGCCTACTTCAGCAAGAATATTAAGCCATAACAAGATTTTTATCGAATATCGATAAAAAAAATATTATTTAAAAGTATAGACAAAGTTTTCGTTCTTGAAACAAAAAAATGTCCTTCGCTTTTTTTTGCGCTGAAACTTTTTAACTGAAACTATTAAAAGTCCAGATATTACAGGCTTCAGGGCTGAAAGTTTCAGGCGGGCTTTAATGATGAATAGGTGACACGTGTTCGGGTTAAAACTATGAAATTATAAAGAGAATGACGATGTATATTTTAATTTACAGTTTTTAAGATGAATTAGAAATTCAAAATGGAAATAAAAATGTTTTTAAAATTATGTGAGCTACACGAGATTTTCCCTTAAAGGTAAAACAAAGGTGACTGATTGACTGACATAGTGATCTATCAACGCATAGGCCTAACCACTGGACGGATCGGGTTCAAATTTCACATAGAGGTAGATGTTATGACGTAGACATCCACTAAGAAAGGATTTTGATCAATTCTACCCCAAAGGGGATATAATAGGGGATGAAAGTTTGTATGAAACTTTGTCAATTTTAAACCGACTGACCAACTTTTCTGTATCGAAAAACACAATCACTTTTTACGCAACTGTACAGTCAAACAATATAATATGTACGTATCGAATACAAATAGGTTTATTCAACAATAAATAACAACCACAACTAGTTCAGCACTGCATCACGCCGTCACTGGGGTTCATATAATAAGGACCATTTCTCTGCTATCGTAACTCTTGTCCAGCCAAGAGTAATACAGACGGGGAACTTTTATATATAATGAAAAAATATAAGACTGTGGAAAAGAGAACTATTGTGTCAATAAACTGTATCCTGGGGTATCTTTATCGTCAATCATCATTCAGCATTGTCAACAGCTCGTATCATTTCACTGATACAGGCGTATTCTTCAACGCTTTTTTTTAAGGGGGGAAAATAATCCATTGACTTCTCCCGCCTTGAGCGAGGCAAGAGGGAGTGTCAGACTGTTACTGACTAAAACCTACCCCGTTCCTACTCCTGCTTTTCAAACCGGAGCCCCGGTAAACGCTAGGTAGTCCGCAGCTCCGGTTCGGCATCAGCCCTTACCGGAGATGTACTTAGTGCTTGTTCACGTTGAAGTGAGCGGGCACGAAGGACCTCGCGAGTTTTTGTTCACATTGAACTCGTGCGTGGGGGCGATAAGTTCAAACCGCGTGAAGTTACTTGGGAATGTACGTTCTACCGCTAGTTCGAGATCAGGGGGTCTACTCTAATTCAACGAAAAACGAAGTATGGTCCGAAACTTCGCAAATTTCGTACTACAATTCCATTTATTGCGCACCTTTGTGAACAAAAATGAACAAACGAAATGAAGATAAATAAATAAGTTTTGATTTGAAATTAAAAATTTAACGTTTTTTTAAGTAATTTCATTAGTAAATCAATAAAACCTACGGCCGAAAATTAAACGAAACTTCCGATTCGAGAACCGGAGTAGGCCCCCTGAACACCCGTACGACTTTATACGTGCCACATGTGACTGCATGGTTAGTGCGGTGGTTGGGCAACCAGCTGCCGTGTAACGTGTAGCGGATTCGATGCTCCCGCACGGAGCAACTCTTTGTGTGATCCACAAATTGTTGTTCCGTGTCTTAGTGTCATATGTATGTGAACTTCTATGTTTGTAAACGCACCCACAAAATAAAAGAAAAACGTCACCCGCGAGTTAACGTTTATGAACACATAGTCTTTGTCAAATGTGTAGTCTCTTACTGACTAACCACCACGCCTGCTTCGTATCTGGAGATTCGTACTTATGTGGTGACTTTTCTGTGACTTCGTTGAATAAAGTCAGTTCCTCAAAAGTCTCTCGTCTGCGCAGTCTAAGATCAACAGCGTTAGCAACTCGATGCAATTAAACTTCAATGCCACTGGGACGGTAGGCTGCCTTGAAAGGAAGCTAAATTAGTCCGAAGAGATTTCTTAAGGCGTTAGTAAGTTTAATCGTTTTTTACTATGCAAAATGGTTTATATCTATTTTTTATTTTAATTTATTTTTCTTTATTATAGTAGTATACAATGTGTAATCATAATAATCTACTTCGAATATATTATCTGGTTTTAAAAGTAAACAAAAGTTTATATCTGAATCAATGCATGAGGTGTTGGTGCTATGGTGTAATGACATTTGAGTATTAATTTAAAGGGACGGCCTCGTTGGTCTAATGGTCGCAAGTGCGACAAGAGGTCTCAGGTTCGATTCCCGGATCGGGCAAAGTATTACTGGGGTTTGTTCGGTTTTTCGAAAATTTTGTATTAGCACAGAGTATGGTATTGTGCCCAGTATATGGCAATAAACTCACCCCCTATTACATATTATTATTATAACACAAATGGTGAATAGTGGGTGTACTTTGTATAGCGGCAGTACGTGCCGTAATGTGGACCTCTGCCTGCCTCTTCGGGGATAAAATGCGTCTCGTTGTTGTTGTTGTTGTTGTTTAAAGGAATGAGTAATATGTGATACGAAACCTTTACAAACAAAAAAAAAACACAAAAATAAGTTTTATGTGATTATCCTTCCATCCTTTCATGTCGATTTCAGCTACGGTGACCGTTTCAATGTCTACTGGCGTCTATCATGGGGCATTCATGTGGCTGGAATCCTCCAACCTTGTTTACTGTTTACAAATATTCTGCCACAGAGTGGACACGTGAGAGCACCATTAACAAAGTTGTAATTAATTTCCGTTGGTATATAATATAATGTGATTATAATAATAATTAATTAACAGAAGTATCGATTTCAAATACTTTGTTGAAATCTTTTAACATCCTAGTTAATTAATTTTTTTTACCATCAAAACCAAATCGATCACGAAACTGATTACGTAATAATCGATTCTATCGGTAATCGGTGTACCGCGACGAAAATCAATTAGCTGACGACGATTAATTACTAGTGCAGTGTACACTTGTACAGCGTATCGATTAATCACGATTCTCGATTGTCGATCAATCTAATCGACACGTACGTTGATTTATTTGAATTTGATAGTTGACGTCGGGACGCATGTCTTTGACGGTTGGAATTTGAAATTGGAATTCTGTTTTTGATTTTAATGTTGCTGTCAATTGTCAAATAATTTGGGATTAGAATTGAATGTGACATTTATTATCTGTGTAATGTGATGATTGTTGCTTTGCGTGTCGATTTGGCTGTGGTGCCATCGTGGTGTTAAAATAAAATGACATTTGTGTCAACAGTTTTAGTTATTTTCAAATAGCAATCGATTTTTTTGATATAATTCGGTGAACCAAAATACGGATCACCTAGTGGTAAGGGATACTCGAAACACTAGAGATGTTGCCGGCCTTTTGGGGGTTAGGAATTTAAGGGTTGTTGGGGAATCGGGGATTGGGAAGTTCCTTTCCTAATCTTCGCTTCCTTTCTCAAATTCGAAGCTTACACATTTGGAACGCAGCACGCACTAGCGATGCACTGACAGACAGACTGACGGACAATTCAATTTGAGCGTTTCAAAAGTGCCATTAATTTAGGATTAATTGAAATCAAATAGCTTTGAAACTTTGACTTTGGCTAATGTTAACAGAAATGCGCTCAATATTCTAGGTTCTCAATCTCCTTTACAAGTTACTCTTCCTAAATGAAGCAGAGACGTGCGCTGGCGATAAGTTAGCGGCGACTGCGGAAACTATTAGAGTTTTTCGTCCATTAATATATGTACGTGAGCCTTAATTTTGTATGTTTCACGATACGAGTAGATATTATAAAAATTATATGGATTATTAAAGTAGCACAGTATAATCGGAATATAAGTTTCAAATCACCCAGTAAAAGCGCCAGTAATTCCCAAGAAAAACTTAAATTAAATTCAAAATATTTCATTTTGCTAAGTGATCATAAATTTTCACATACATATCTATGACGATTTTAAATTTATTTTAAAATTTCATATTACTGTCATTCTCGTGACGTGTTTAAAGAAGTTTATACCGTCTATCTTTTAGTGAATTAGGGTGCTTTTTTTCCAGAGGTGTGCTATGCTACGTTGCTGTGGATGCGATAGCTTAACACTGGTGGAAACGGAATCAGCTAAGCTATGTTTTTTTATATGGCATGATGCCTGCATATGGCTTCCCTATTATCGATACATCGCATACCGAAGCTGCGCATCTTCCTCGCATAGCTACTTTGGCACGACGTATCTTCATAGCACATCTTTCTTTCACTGCTACCTAGCTTAGTATCGGTGGAAACGGTCACATAGTTTAACAGCTAATCTATTACATCTTCATAGCATAGCTACACAGCACATCTCAGGTGGAAAGGCACCCTTAGTGAATCAAGTCATAAATTCATGAAATCATCTCGTTATTTTTATTGGATACTAGATAGTTTAAGCGAAAGCGATGAGAATTAATTTAATAGGTGTAGATGGAAGCGTTGTGAAAACCTACGTAAAAACTAGGTTATGCTAGCGGATTTGCTCACGTTTCTGTGGAATAAAAAGTTTCTCTGTTATTCCAGACTCTGATATAATCTACCCCCGCTCTACATAATTTCATTCCAATTCCCTCAGCCGTTTTGACGTGATTGCAACAACCCTCCAAAGGGTCGCGACTCATAGTTTTGGAAACTCTGGAAGAATCTGATCATTAACCTTTATTGCATAAAAAATGTATGTTTGCTTCCAATTGCTTGCTTCAATCAAAAAGAAGTCAGTTAAAAATAAAACACACCATTGACAAACGGCGAAAGAAAACACCGTGAGGAAATCAAGGCTTATTATTTCTAAATATAAGTTTGAAATCGCTAACCTGCATTGAGCAATGGTGATTAATGCTCAAACCTTCTCCGTGCAAGTAGAGGATTTTAGTCAGCAGTGGCTACTTATTACGCTGTTGATGTGATGTGAAAAATAAAAGACTATGTTGTTGTTATATATCTTCCCAAATATATTATCATAGACACGTTCTGTACATAGCGGAAGATTTCCATGTTTCTTGTATATTTCCGAGATATATTTATCTTGAAAACGTGAGAACAAAATATGAATCTGTAATGCTGGCATGACGTGAGACACGGAAACCTGTGTCGACTTCATTTTGTCGAGGAATAGCTAAGAAAAATCTAATTCAGAACTTGTATTTCTTCTTAGTATTATATTATACTGACGTCTGCTAGTCGGGCTTCACCCGCGGTCCCATGCAATAAAAAGTGTCCTATGTGATATTCCAGACCATAATCTACCCCTTGTTATAAATTTTATCCCGATCCCTTCAGCCATTTTGACGTGATTGAGTAACAACCATACACACAAATTTTCGGATTTATAATATGTTGGTGTGATGTGAAATTCAAAGATATTTATTACTGTCTGTCTGTCTGTCTGTTTGTTCCAGCTTTTCTCTGAAATAACTGGACCTATTAAGACGGGACTTATATTGGCTGATAGCTAATGTCCTGAGGAGTAACTCAGGCTTTTATTATTGAAAATAAAGTCACAAAGTCCGTAATCCACGCGAGCGAAGTTGCGGGCCTGAGCTAGTAATAAAAATAAGTTCGAAATCCTCTACACAATACTACGGAATATTTACCCAGAACAAAATTTTCAAAGTAAAGACATTGCAAACAGAAAGAACCTGAAATATAGCACTTAGTCAAATATAAATAAGATTCAAAATCGATAAGTCTGCAAGTAACGGTTCAATTGACGACAGATTTGCACAGAGTGAGTATAAGTTTCGGTTAGTTCGGATTTATGTCGCTAGGGGCGTGGTGATCGAGTTACGTCGAGCTGGGTGGAGGTGAATTTTTATGGTGTAAAGTCAGTGAACTCTTAAATTATGATATTTATTTTGTTTTCGGGCATTCCATTTAATTTTCGATGATTTATGTAAATAGATCATACCTTGAAAATTTACATACAATTGGTACCCTTTGAAACTTAACTCTTTCAGTTATTTCATGAGCAATTGGCTCGTAGGTTACGTGGTGGCAAGTGCGATAGCCATGCAAAAAATATTGAGTTTAATTCTCGAGACGGATATAAGGCTGTTTTCCACCAGAGATCTGCTATGTAGCTATGCTACAAAGATGTAGAAGGTAAGCTGTGAAATGATACTAAGCTATGTAGCTATGCGAGGAAGATGTGCAACTCGAGTGTGACGTATCGATAGTAGGGAAGCCATCCATAGCACGCACCTTGCCATATAATAAATAACACAGTTTACCTGAGTCCGTTTCCACCAGTACTATGCTATGTTTACGAATGAATATGATTGGTCGAAGCCAAACGCATCCACAGTAACGTAGCGTATCACATCTCTGGCGGAAAAACACCCCAATCAAAAATGGTTGGGTTTTTCAACAAACTTCACAAACCTCAGTATATACTTGGTATCTACTAGCATTATATTTGGTAAGTATGGTAATATAGGTTCGTTTCTCTTTACCGTGAATATAAAACCAAACTGGTAAAGTGTCGAAATCAGTACCCTTGGTATGATGGTTGGTTTCTTCGAGCCTGAGAGAATCAGAGCGCCGAACATGCTCTCGTTTCGATTATTTTACACGTAAAGCAAACTCATACTAAGGGTAGTGACTTGTATGTCCAATGCTCCTCGAAAGAGATAAACGTATAAAATACCAAAACAATCTTTAAAATAAATAAAATATGAAAATGAAGAAATAATTCATAGTTAATGCCGTTTGCATTGAGACTCCTCAGGGAAAGTGTCCAATCGAACGATTGTAACTGTAACATAAAACTACACACAATACAACTCTATGCTCCATAGTTTTAAAGTTCAATTTCAAGTGTACACATAGAAGATACACGTCATTTTTTCATTTGCTACTATACTATGAAACTGCATGCAGTAATCTACTCTATGTAACTACGTTTTAAAGTTCAATATCAAGTGGACAAACTGAAATTGTTTTTTTTTAATGTCGCTTTGTTCGATTCGAACGAACTTTATTTTTAAAAAACGAACGGAAGATATCGAATGCTGTATGAGTGTTATTGAAGATATTTATTTTATTTATACAATAAATTATTTTCCAATAATCCGTTAATATCCTGCGTTAATAGAGGGGGCAGACGGCGTCTACTGAAGTTTGCCATTGCGATCTGTCTTAAGCTACACGCTTCACCTCGTTCTACGTCATACTGAAGCTTGTTGCTTCTGCCAGTACGTTCCGTCGCTAGGTTTAGCGAAGACGGCCACGCTTTTTATTCCCTTGGGGATTGCAGTCCAAGGCTTGCTTGGGTATGTAGTCGGGACCCTTTTGGCGTTGTGCCTATATGGATAGGTCATCCCCACGGCGCTTAATCTGACAGGTACACAGAAGATCGCAGTTTAAAAGTCTTTCCGACTCTTGTGACACCCATGGGAAGAGGTGTGGTTGCGAAAAATATAATTTTCTCTTTTGTTTTTCAATCGTTGCCCCATACTAGTATGTTCTCCTGTGTCGTGAGTGCGTTTTTAAACATACAAGTTCACATACACATGACGCCCAGACCCGAAACAACAATTTATACAAAGAGTTAACCCGCTACACGTTACGCGACAGCCGGTTGCCCAGCTACCGTACCAACTGCGCAGTCAACTCTGCCATACAAGACTTAGGTACTCAAAATTATAATCAAATTATTTATAAACATCTTCAATGAATTGAATGAATGGACCATTATCCCCTTATACATCACTAAACCATTAATTACGAACTGACCTTCAAACATTACCACCCCTCAAAAGCAAAGAATCTAAAAATAAAACTGTTAAAATAAAATAACAAACAAAATTAATGAGAGCGTCAAATTCTATGTACACTTTCATAAGCCAACGCGAAGATTGCCGAACACTCCCGAACTCTACCGAAGCCTGCGTGTGGGAGAGCCATGCTTCGGCACGAATGGGCCGACCGGAGTGATACCAACCACGGCCTCACAGAAAACCGACGTGAAACAACGCTTTTTTTTTTTTTTTTTTTTTTTTTCAGGGGGAAAATCATCCAATGACTTCTCTCGCCAGGGCAAAGCGAGAGGGAGTGTCAGACTCTTACTGACTAAAAACCACCCCGTTCCTACTCCTGCTTGTCGAGCCGGAGCCCCGGTAAACCCGCTAGGTAGTCCGCAGCTCCGGATTAAGCATCAGCCCTACTGGGCCCCATCTGTGGTGGTCTGATGGCTCTTTGAGGCGCGTGCGGAACGCAACGCGCCGCACGCACGGGTCTGGTTCTGGTCGGGCGGCGAGCTACCCTTGCTCGCCGTCCGCAGACCCGCACTTACGGTGGCCGGAGATCGTCACGCGATCCCCGACGCCCGGAGTGTCTTTCGCGTCGGCTAGGGCGTGAGGAAGTTCGTTCCCTCACGCGTCCCGCCTCCTCCTTAGCTAGCATAACTGCTTCGCAGAAGGAGGAGACGGCATCCCAGTCCCCCTCGCTCCGCACCATGGTCTGAACCAAAGCCGGACGCGAGAGGTCGCCGTCGCCGATCACTTCCCTGAGGGCACGGCGGTGCTCAGCCCACGCAGGGCAGACCGCAACCGTGTGTTCCACCGTGTCCTCCGGGCGGTCTTCGCAGTGATGACACCCGGGCGTTTCCTCCCGCCCAATCAAAAACAGGAACCTACCGAAACTCCCATGTCCGGTAAGCACCTGCGTCAGGCGGTAGGTGAGGACGCCATGGCGCCTCTCTAGCCACTCCTCAAAGAGGGGACTTACCGCTGCAATGACAGCGAGCCCAGCCCTCGGTTGCGACAGTCGTTGCTGCCAATCCGCCATGAGATCGCGCCGGAGCTCGTCCCGCCACGCACTAATCTGGCGCGGCAGCGGAGTTTCGCCCCGGCGACGCGCGTCGGCGCGCAGACTAAAGACGCGCGCGAGCACTTTCGCCTCCAAATCCCACGGCGGTAATCCGGCAAGGAGGTTCGCCGCCTCCCCGGAGATCGTGCGATATCCACGGATCACTCGGATGGCCATGACCCTCTGGGACGTGAGCAGCGTCCGAGTTGGCCGCCGCATCAGGTTCGGCGCCCACACAGGGGCGCCGTAGAGGGCCATGGACCGCACGACCCCCGCATACAACCTCCGGCAGGAGGCATTTGGCCCCCCGAGGTTGGGCAGGAGCCGCTTAAGCGCAGCCCCCGTCCGTTCCAACTTAGGAGCCAAACGTCGGAAATGCTCCACGAAGTTCCATCGACTGTCGAGGACGAGTCCCAGGTACTTCATCGTCGTCTCGACGCCGATGGTAACCCCTCCTGCCGTTATTTGGGACCCACCTGGAGGTGGCGCGTTCCCGCGGCCATGAAAGCACATGGCCTCGGACTTGTGGAGCGCCACCTCGAGTCCCAATTGCCGGATCCTTGCAACGACTATCGCAACCGCTGTCGTCATTAAATTGGCCGCCGCCTGGTGCGACCTCCCGTGCGCTAGCACCAGCGTGTCGTCGGCGTAGCAGATTACGCTGACGCCGTTCGGGAGGTCGGTGCGCAACACCCAGTCGTAACCGATGTTCCACAGGAGCGGCCCCAAAACCGAACCCTGTGGAACACCGCGCGACATTTCTCGCCTGTTCCACTCGCCCTGGCGACCGGGGAACGTAACATACCTGTCTGACAGGTAGGCCTCGATTACACGACGGAGGTAGGTAGGCACCCGGTGGTACCGAAGTGCCCCTAGTATGCAGCTCCAGGGTAGGGAGTTAAAGGCGTTGGCGATGTCTAGAGACACCGCCACGACGACCTTACCCCTGGACACTGCAGTCCCCGTCGTGAGGTCCCTTACGCGCATGATGGCGTCCACCGTAGAGCGCCCTCTGCGGAAGCCGAACTGGCCATCCGCGAGGTCCGGCCCAAATTCGGACAAGTGCGCGACGAGGCGGTTCGAAATTATCCTTTCGAAGACTTTTCCCACCTCGTCGAGCAGCACAATGGGCCGGTACGCGGACGGAGAGTCCGCAGGGCGCCCTGGTTTCTTCACGAGGACCAGTTTTCCCGTCTTCCACTGAAGTGGAAACTGGCCCCTCTTCAAACATGCGCTGTAGAGACCTATTAATCGAGGCCCGAGAGCCTCCGAGGCCAGGACCCACGCCTTGCCATGCAGGCCATCGGGTCCTGGGGCGGTGTTCTTGGCGCCCATCCGGCGCACCGCCGCTCTCAGTTCTGCCTCGGTCACCTCCGGAACGATGTCGTCGTCGTCGTCGCTGTGGCCCGCATTGGGCACCGCAGGGGGCGGAGTCATGGATGGAGGGGTAAAGCCCCTCCGTAGTCGGGATTGCTTACCATCAGGTGATACGTCTGCTCATTTACGGCGTGTTTCATAAAAAAAAGTATAGTTACACGAAGGCTCATTGCCGAATATTTCCGATCTCTACCGAAGCTTATTTAGACGGAGACCCATTCATAACACAGCACGTAGACGACGACATAGTAATGTTTCAAGAAAAAAGGGTTCCAAAATGATAAATGGTTGGAAAAACAAATTGTGAGCGAAAGAGACAAAAAGATTCGCATGATAAGTATTCTGTTTGTGTTACAGTGATGTGAAGACTAGATTTATATCGTGACTTCTGTTAGGGTACATTTTTGTATCTATTTAACTGCTTCTTCGGTCAATTGGTCGTAATTGCAGTTGCAATTACGACTTTGGATTCGATTCTCAGTTCGGGCAAAATATTATTGAGCACTTTGAAAATTACTCAGTGGTAGCACGGAGTTTGGAATTGTGCCCAGTATATGGCAATAGGCTCACTCCCTTACTACATTGGACTTATAACATGAACACCCAAAACACAAGAGGCGTTACAAGTGCGTTGCCGGCCATTTGAGGGTTAGGAATGTAAGGGTTGTTAAGAAATCGGGATTGGGAAGATTATAGAGGGGGGTAATTGGGCTTCCGGTAACCTCAGTCACACAACTAAACACAACGCAATCGTTGTTTCACGTCGGTTTTCTGTGAGGCCGTGGTATCACTCCAGTCGTGCCGGCCCATTCGTGCCGAAGCATGGCTCTCTCACACTTAATACCGATCTATGATATTCTAATCTCCATTTTACGAATAAGAATTTTACAATTTGTTGTTTCACGTCGATACGTTCTACCTCTCACTGCAAAAACATTGTTAACTCGTCCGAATTCATGTGAAAGGTAAATAAAATAAAGTTCTCTCAATACAAAGCTTTTTATCTCGACATTACAGACATACCTTTTAACATTGTTCTTACATATACGTATATGTTAAAATTACATACATATAATATATATGATATATGGAATTGCCGAAATTACATATACACGGTGTAACAAAAAGGGGATATACATATCAAGTGCACGGTTTCTACATAACATAACAAACGATACGGGAAGGGTTTTTAAACTTATGCTTTCATGGAACGAAGTTATGAATTTTTCCAATACATCAAATTCCAGAAACCGAACATCAAAATTAAGTAATGTTTCGTAATTACCGAGTGACCCCTGTAGTATTGTGATACGTTTGTATGATTTAAAATCAAGAACCATGCGACACCAAGTATTTGGTACCAATTTTGGTGTAATCTTCAGTGCTTCTAGATGTATATAGGTATTTTGTTACATTGGGGTATGGGAGAGCCATGCTTCGGCACGAATGGGCCGGCTCGTCCGGAGTGATACCACGGCATCACAGAAAACTGTCGTGAAAAAACGCTTGCGTTGTGTTTCTTTGTGTTAGTAAGGTTACCGGAGGCCCAATTCCCCGCTTCCCAATCTACCCAATACCCGAACAACCCTTAAATTCCTAACCCCCAAAAAACCGGCAACGCACTCGTAACACCTCTGGTGTTTCAAGTGTCCATGGGCGGTGGCGATTGCATACCATCAGGTGATACGTCTGCTTTTTTACCGGCGTGTTTCATCAAAAAAACACGCTGTATATGATATATGGAATTGCCGAAATTACATATATTGATATAGAAGTAACGTTATTGTTTCGTCAAAAGAAATTGTTTGGTTTCGTTTACATGGTTCATCTCGTTTTCCGATTCGCGTTTATTGTCACGATTATTCGTTTCGAAGTCGATGTAATTTTCAAACGAAATGTGATATTGTGTTGTAATGTTTTCGTTTTTATTTTATTGTATTTATTTTTGATGATCTCTGATGGTATTGATTTGATGAAGAGGTTAGATTGTGTTTGTAATAATGTTGTTTTTTGTGTTATCGTTTGATTCGATGAATGAATGAATTTGAATCGAATTGCGATAAGGGTATAAGTTGAGATAGAATATATTGTGTGCAAAGGTTAATTACTTCATGAAGAGCTATGCTTCGGCACGAAAAGGCTGCAACCACTGGGGTGATATTGAATATTAGTGGCAAGTAACGCACCGTGTAAAGGTCTTAATACACATAACATTATAATTTTTTGAACTTTAAATCGTATGTCGTATGATATATTTCATAACATCAATACAAAAAAGGCGACTGTGGGTGGCCAGCGTACAGTCCTCTTGAGTTGCTGAGGCGTTCTCTGCTTACTACTCGCCGACATGACCCGCACGAAACAACGTTGGATCGCTCGCCGTCGGCGCGCCGATTGCAAGCTTGCACCTAGCAGGCGACGCACCGTAAGCACAATGGCAGCTTGCGGCAGCCACAAGCTGTGCCGGAGCCGTGCTTGTTAAATATGGTCTGAACTTAACTCTACTGCTGTTGTGTATGTCCATGGGTGGTGCCGATTGCTTACTATCAGGTGATCTGCTTACTCGTTAACAGCCCTGTTTCATAAAAATATATTCTTGTAATATTCTATTCTCCTACTAAGACTTTGAAACTGAGAAAACATACATAAGCTACCTACTCCTATATGTACTTGTAGAATAAGAGCAAAATTAACTACAAATATAAACTAAATAAAGAAACACTAATGCACAATCTTAATTCAGCTTAATTACGCCAGATAAGCGTTGCAAAGTCTGAGATGGGCACAGATGTTTGGAACAAAATGGCTGACTAAATACAAGGAGGTTTTAAGGTGAACAGATGGGGAAGGGACGCCGCTAGTTAGTTCGTACATATATGATTTCGTAAGAAGGTCATTTACTTGTATGTGTGTGATGTTACTGGCCAGTTTTATTTTGGTGGCTAATTTTTGAGAGAGTATTTGAATTTGCTTTTTTTATTACATTTGTCAGAGTTGTAATACAATGCAACGTCACGTCTTTTATCCCTGAAGGGGTAGGCAGAGGTGCTCATTACGGCACGTAATGCCGCTATACAATGTACACCCACTTTTTACCATTTGTGTTATATGTACCATGTAATAGGGGGTGAGCCGATATACTGGGCACTATTCCAGACACCGTGAGACTGAGAAATTTTCGAAAAACCGAAAGAAAAAGCCCAGTAAATCTCTGCTCGACCAACGAGGCAGTTTTTTAAAGCATAGTTTTAAAAGTCACCATTCTTAAAAGACGTGAAACACTATGCTAATGTTTGCCTTCAACAGTTTTTGGTTGGTAGTCCAATACTTCAAAATTTTGATCAAAATGTTTGTAACGACGAAACAATTTGTTACATTCAAACACAAAAATCACTAAACACAATAAAATAAAATTTCACACTCAAACACTACCACATCACAACAAAACCTAACCATTTTATCTCTCTCACCCACACAGGCGACGCCACGGAGCAAAACCAGTGCTAACCAGTGAGAACCAGTTCCCACAATAAACAAGCCGATTTGCATCTCGTTAAAATCCAAGTTTTCATATATAAATTAATTCATTTTTTATCTGTGAGCCGAGAGGTTGAACAAGCTGCAGCTGGGACTACTGTCAACGACAAATTCCTGCGGGTGAAGGAAAGGGGGGGGGTTTGCTTTGTTGTGTGAACTACGGATGGGTGAGGATGGAAAGCGAAGTGAAATAGTTATGAACAGTTTATACTAGCCATATTTTTCTATAATAAAAGTATTTTAACGTACTCCTAATTACATTAGCTAAAAGTCCCGTCAAAATCCGTCCAGCCATTTCAGAGATTAGCCAGAACAAACAGACAGATAACAATTGAAAAAAAATATTTTGATGCATATATGTTATGATTTTATTGTAACTTTCGTGAGACATACTAAATTAATTATTAGAGTAGCAGCGCGACAATCGCCGCGTCGTGTGTCGCGGAATGCTGCTCATGAATATGAGCCTCTAGCATGGCTTGAAACTAGTCGAGTTCCTCGTCAAAACAATACGTGAGTAAGCCGATAACATATATGTTATATTCATATACATGAAGTAAAACACTAACAGTTACTAAAATTTTATTTATTTAGTTTAGATTTTCTTTGTTGAGGTCGTTTTTGTCAAGACGGCGATCTTATTGTTAATGTTAAGGTTAAGACGGCAATCGAGGTGTCTAGTAAAGTATTCTTGGATTTTTATAATAGGACAGAATTTGGAATCGTAGTAGGTTCGGCGCTCTGATTGGACGGCGCGAATAAACCAACCAATCAACGCCCCCTCGTTTAGTTTTCGTTACACGTAAAATAAAACTTGTAATAAGCCTGTTGTTAGGTGTAGCCGTAAGTGGGTTGGTTTATTCGAGCCGGCCAATATGCATTTGATCACGAGATGAGTCACGCTTTCTATCACTTGACCAACAAATCAGCTACTTTTAGAAGCCGTATGTCCCACCAGTTGGTCTCTCAACAATGTTCAGAATTACCACTACACATCGCTGGTTCGTTACTTGTATCGGACAGTTTAGTTATCAAGTTATCATGCTCTAACTCGTACACCTTTGGTTCAATTCTTAACTTTGATTGTGGATTAGTTAACTGTTGACCTAAATTATATGTAGGTCGTGATGTTTATAGTCTTATCGCCATACTCAGAGTCATTTAATGGTTACTTAACTCAATCTTTAGCAATAGTTTTCAATACAAAATCGTTACTAAGGAATAGTTTAAGTAATCTTTAAATGTCTCTGAGTGCGGCAGTTAGTTAGCAAATATGTATTTCATTTACATTAGAAGTAGGTTGATGCATTAAATTTTTTCTATATTTTCTACTCCATGTGAAGAAAATATTGAACGTGTTATTGAAAAAGAGTATAGAGTATATGGAGTTTCTTGTTCGTTCTTTTCCATAGGAATCTACACTTTGGAACGAGCAAATGACTTCACTAGAGAACTGACCGACAGACAGACGTTTGTTTTTTTTTAGTGTAATATTTGCTTTGATGTTAAAAGTGCGTTCCCGGTCTATTTGGAATAAATAATTTTCACTTTGACACGCATAGATTAGATAAACGTGAATTTTCTCTCATATTGCTAACTATTGTAATTAAGTATACTATTGTAAGTAACGGTACAGTTATAAATAGTTATTTCTTTTAAAGTGTAGCTTATATTGTTATACCTATAATTAGCACGTGCAAACAAACTAATCTTCAGTTTTATTGTACTCATAATATTATTATATATTTGCTCAAATTATTTCAACAAACAGGTGAAAAATCCTTTTATATCTCTGCTAATATAAATTTAAGAGTTACAAAGCAGTTTAGTTGAAAACAAATAAAAGTAAATGTTTTGTTCAAAAAAGAACTTTGTTTTATTGCATTTTAAGCTCAATTTTAAAGTTAAATCGTTTGTTGTAAATTGTAATGTATGAAATTAATATGAACATTGTTTGCAGATGGGAGCAATGATCTCGAGGTGATATTTAGAAACAGAAAGACAAAGATAGAATGGACAATATTGTTTAAATAACATCAAAAATACATACTATAACATGATTTTATCCCAGAAAGGTAGGCCGGAGTGTACATTACAATCCTGGTGGAAACGGACTCAGCGAAGCTATGTTTTTTTATATAGAAAGCTGCGTGGTATGGATGTGTGTTATGGATGACTTCCCTACCATCGATACATCGCATACTCGAGTTGCGCATCTTCCTCTCACGGCTAATTACATAGCATACTATCGATGGAACCAGTCACATAGTTTCACAGCTTAGCTATTACATCTTCTTAGCATAGCGACATAGCACATTTCTGGTGGAAAAGTACGGTATAACTTTGATTGATTCATAGATTTTTCGATCGTACTTAGATAAAACATTCTGCACTAAAGATCTTTCCTCAAACTTGACCACAGCATTTTAAAACACGAACAAAACAAATCCTTCTCTTCACAAAAGTATCTCACGTTTTATTTTGCTGCTCATGACGTCACTGACGCCAAAATGTCTGCAGCGAGAGGTCAAAACACTGATAAATGTGAAGACGTAGTTGTTTGTCGACAACCAGGAACCCGATATAATAATATTATGTAGTATACATTGCGTTGTATATTACTGTTGCGTAAGATTGCAATAGATGTAAGAAGGTAATGTAAATATTTAAAAGTTGTCAAGTGATGTGTAGAATGTCGCCTTTTTATTTTGGATACTTTGTCGTTAGTTTTTTGATATATGAATTAGATCTTTGGTTTTGACAAAGTAGTAGTAGTTAGATTTTTTTTATAATGTCACGCGTTTTATCCCCGTTGGGGTAGGCAGAGGTGCACATTACGGCACGTAATGTCACTGTAAAATGTACATCCGCTTTTCACCATTTGTGTTATAAATTTCAAGTAATAGGGCGTGAGCCTATTGCCATATATCGGGCACAATTCCAGACTCCGTGCTACTATTGAGAAGTTTTCAAAAAACCGAAAAATGCCCAGTTTTCTCTCACTATTTTTCAGTGGTGTCTAAAATAATAATCTTACAACGTTCATATGACACGGAAAATGTCACATTTGGTACTTGTTCTTGGTACCTATAAGTTTTTAATGAAATGATCATGATCATGGCGCCGCTTGCAACAGTGCCGAAATATCGGAAAGTCATAGAAATACAAAACATGTTAAATATCCCGTTTCAAGTTCCAATACTAGTTGTTCTTGGTAGTTTTCGAAACCGGGCTACCAGGACATAATGACTTACAGATAAACTAGGTACCCATTTATTCTTCTATACTTATCGTAACGACAATCTTGATTTATTAAGTCCTTATCAAATATTTAGTACAAATTAGTCCAAAAAGGTCACAAAAATCAAGCAGAATTCTCCAAAATAAAGTCACAAATAGCTGAAAAGCCACTCATTTTAAACAAGATCCCGTTACTTGCTAACTCAAGTTGTAAACGAAATTAAACTCTATTTAATGTCAAATAAAGCAGAGTATCAAATAATTAAATATACATTGTTGCTTTTAATTCGTAGTTTAATTTGTAGCGAGGTTTAACGTTGCCGACGCCATCTTTGTTTGAACAAGTTCTGAACAATTATTAAATAGTTCCGTTCATTCATTCGAGTGTAATATTTTAGTTTTGAATTCCAGAATCTGGTATTAAGTTATTATTTGTATATTTCGAATTGCATGAATACGAGTAAAGCTACATTCACATGATGCATGCTTGGTTGTGGCGTATAATTAATTGAATTATTAGAACTTGAAACGGGATATTTATCATGTTTATCTATTTTAAGCTACACTTTGGAACGAGCGCCTAGCTTCACTGACAGACAGACTGACGGACAATTCAATTTGACCTTTCAAAAGTGCTTAATTAGGATTAATTTAAAAAAATGCTTTGAATTTGATTTTGACTATGAGTTTCCGATATTTCAGCACTGTTGCAAGCGCCATGATCATGGATGAACTCAAGTTTCAAGTTCTAATCCTAGTATTAGTGACCAAGTCAGTTTTAAAACTTAATTAAAGCAATATAAATGACTTTCATGGTCTGAACAATACGGCCGATGAGACAGTATCGTGATACATTACCTAACTGACGGACTAAATTATTCCGTCAATAATAATAAATTCGTCAAATATTAAATCTATTTTGTCCGTCAGTTAGGTTATGTTAGAGACTCAAGCCATATTCATGAGCAGCATTCTGCGATAGACGACGCGACGATCGCGTTGCTACTGGCGACTCGAGTTTTGCGCCCATCGCGCTCTTTGCCCTTTGCAATCTGTTGGTATGTTAAACTCGTTCGCCGGCGGCTGCGTAGGTATTAGGTTTGAATCTCAGTCGACGCAAAACTAGCATGGCTTGAAACTAGTCGAGTTCCTCATCAAACAGTTACGTGTGCAACATAACAAGTAAAAATAGTTGTTTACAGGTAATATTTGAATTAAATTGTACGTATTGCTCTTGTATATCCTTTACGAAATGTGATTTTTTTGTAAAAAAAAACGGTTTCATGTAAATGTACCTTTAAGTTATTACTTATGTATTTGGAATTGTGTGAATAAATACGACACGTTCATTGGTCGAGGGTTGCAACCGAAGCTAATGGCTTTGCGTTTATGGATATTGGAATTGTTAGAAATTTTGTGGAGTTTGAAATTTATTGTGTTCTGTGTTTATTAATAGACTTCTTAGAACAATGGTAAGACTAACTGCATGGTTAGAATATTGGTAAATTTTATTGTATAAACAGTTGTTGGTAGACTAGGTAGAGGGATTATTTTATGTATCATCCATTTTGGATATTTTTGCTACCTGATTTTGTTGGTGAATTCATTTGTGAATTATTTTTACCGAAAAAATCACTATTTTTCAATATTTTCAATTAGGGGTTCAACCCCCATATTATTTTTTTTGGTCGATAAATTTGATGTAGAACTCAGCCTTAACGGGTTAGAAGTCTCACCCCTATCACATTGTATAAATATGTGTGATAGATGCATCCTATGGATGGCTTCTCTACTATCGATACATCGCATACTAGAGCTGCGCATCTTCCTCGCACAGATACATAGCTTAGTATCAGTGGAAACGGTCACATTGTTTTACAGCTTTGTAGCATACCTACATAGCACATATCTGGTAGAAAAGCACCCTAACTCTTTAAAGAATTAAAAGCGTGATTTCCTATAAAGGAACGAAAACTCACACATCCAAACTCGAACTGAAAACCACTTACTCGACAGTAAAGCTTACTTCCTCAACGAACAACGCAGTAATTTGTTTTAATCAGACAATTTGTATTTAAAGTCTACGGTTAAAATGTTTGGAAAAAACGATTACTAAACAAATTCATGGAGGTATTGCTGTGGGGTGTTCGCATTTAGGTTTTATGGTGTACAGGGCAAATACTTGGTTTCTTGTAACCTTGCTTGTTTTGTTAGAGAGAGAGGTTGTAAATTCATTAAGACAGATTTATTTATTTTGCGATGCAGTTGAGTATGGCTATGGGATGGTCTTTTATTGAGATAATAAGCAGCTAGATGTTTGTCGTGTTGGCGTTGTGTTAAGATGAGCTTTTTAAGAATGAGAGAGCGTCTTCAAAACTAACCAACGCCAAGTACCAATGTGACTTTTTCTGAGTTAATTTAGACACCACTGACAAACCGGCCTCATCTAGCTATTTGAAATGTTGACGTGTAAAAGTGTTATTTTATGACCTATTTACAGAAATAAATATCATTTATCATTTATTTATCATAAACGGTGAGGAAACCTGGGCTTATAAGTTTTAATTATAATTTTGAAATCGCCAACCCACATAGAGTAAGCGTGGTCATTAATGCTCATATCTACTCCGTATGAGAAGAGGCCTCTGGTAAACAGTAGCCAGTCATAGGCTGATGATGATGATGATGAAGCATCTAGATTAACTGATAGCAACATCAGACTAGTCTACTCTCAACCTAGAGCTGCGGACTACCTAACGGGTTACCGAGGCTTCGGCTTGAAAAGCAGGACTAGGAACGGGGTGGTTTTTAGTCAGTAAGAATCTGACACTCCTTCTCGCTTCACCTAAGGCGGGAGAAGTCTTGGATGATTTTGCCCCTCAAAAAAAAAAGCTTTCGATCTAATCTTCTTAGTTTAGGGCCAACGTAAATTACATATTAATCTGTACATTTTGTCGTTGGTGATAAATACTATTTGATTTGATTCTCCTTTTTTAAATACTGGGGAACACTCATTTCTGCTCTGTTCAAGAAGAGGCTTAGCCCAAATGTGTAAGCTGATAATAAATACAGAAAAGCAATACTACAGCTAGACATTTCGGAATAACAGAGTACAGACAAAGCGTTCTACCCATGTTGTTCCAGCTCATATGTACGTCAAAACATTAGTCAAAGTCTCGTTAAATCTGTTTGTGTTCGTACGAACATTACAACGTCATTAGACACAATCGTTCCGCCCGGTCACGTGCGTTGTTGCTTGTATATTGCTGGTTTTTTTCTCTTGCAGCCCTAACAGTTGGGGTGTGAAACCAGCGATGGATAGCGTGGCGATTTTTTCTTGTATGTCGAATTGCAAGAGATTTACATCCCATTGCCATGCATCGGCACGAATGGGCCGACTCGACCGGAGTGATACCACGGCCTCACAGAAAACAGACGTGAAGCAGCTTTGTGTTTCTTTGTGTGAGTGAGGCTACCGGAGGCCTATTTCCCTCTTCCCAACTTCCCAATCCTCGATTCCCCAACAACCCTTAAATTTCAGACCCCCAAAAGGCTGGCAACTCACTTGTAAGGCGTTACTACTTGAAACACCATACGCGTATGGTGTTTCAAGTGGCCAGGGGCAGCGGCGATTGCTTACCATCAAGTGATCCGTCTGCTCCAATATTTGTGTGTGATAAAAGAATAATATACTGGTATTTCGCGATTTTCCTAGCCCAACGTTAGAACAACGTAGCAGGCGCGCGGATCGAATGAGAAACGCGGTCATTACAGCAACGCGCATCGAATTTGTACATTACGTTCTTTTGATGCCCAACATCTTACTCGCAACATTAGGCTGTATTTAAATATTACATTAAGGTCAAATTTCTTTGATGGCCTAGTTAAAACTGTATTGGAAAGTTCAGTAGATGAGCTTATCGCGATATCGCATGAATCAAAATCTTTGGTATCAAATCTAATCCACGGTCTACAGCTCAACCAAATCATTGTTGGCTTTTAAAATTTCCGTGACTTGCGGATAAATCTAGCATTGTTTTTTAATCGCAAGGCTTTTCTTCTGTGTTCATGGGTTTGTATAGAAACATACAAGTTCACATACACATCAAACCCAAACCCGAAACAACTATTGATGAATCACACGAAAAGTTGCTCCGTGAAGGAATCCAACCAGCCACACGCTGCGCTGTAGGCAGTTGCCTAGCTACCACGCCAATCTGACTGCACGGTTGGCACCGTGACTGGGCAACCAGGACACAGGTCAGAGGCAGGAAAAATTGTATAGTCATTGTGCTCAGTATAAGGTTTTAAGGTGTATTAGAACATAAATTTAATATAGATTCTTATCCGTCTTCAACGATTTTAAAAATAGAAAATACACAAACAACCCCAAAACATCGACCAAACGTTGTTCACAAACTCATTAATAAAACAAGATCTTCCTCAATTTATTCCCGATACATTTTTAAACAATATTCATTCGTGATTACATAATTTTGTGAACAAAATTGGCTGTGTAATATAAAAATACAATAATGCACGCGGCACCCGTAATGAGGGAAAATGAAACACACCGAAAAATGTTGCAATACACACAGAATTTTTTAATAATAATATAGGTTCCCGGAATGGTAGGTAATGGGACTTTTTGTATGGTTACCGGGAAGTTTAAGGTTTGTTTTAAAATATTCTATAATTATGGTTTTAATCGAAAGTAGTGTTTCAGAATAGGGCTGTAAGATTTCTTGATGGTAAGCAAGCTGCAAACAGCCACAGGAGTAATAAGTGCTATTCCAGCCCTTAAAGGGGACATGACCTATATCTTCGAAACCTAGGTTATTATAAAGTTATAATAGTCCACATAACCGACTAATAAGTTGCATACTTATAAGTAGCTTAAGTAGGTAGTAGAGCTATGGTTCGGTACGAATGGGCCGGCTCGACCGGAATGACATCACGGCCTCACAGAAAACCGACGTGAAACAACGCTTGCGTTGTTTTTCGTTGTGTGAGTGAGGTTGCCCGAGACCCAATTACATAATTCTTAATTCCCGATTCGCCAACAGCCCTTAAATTCCTAACCTCTAAAAGGCCGCAACGTACCTGTAACGTCTTTGATGTTTCAGGTGTCTATGAGCGGCGGCGATAGCTTACCATTAGGTGATCCATGCTCATTTATATTATACACCATAAAAAAATACAAAAATTCACCAAGGTCATTATCCAGTCGTATCGTCCAAACTCTAAAACCACACTAACACCACAGCGAAGTACAGTTCGTGCCAAAATTACCGGCACACCTACAGTCACAATTTTAACTGCCCCTAAAGGAATATAAATTTCAATTTTAAAATCTCCATATTGCTCGTACGGTGTCGTGTTTGCAAAAATGCGCAAAACAATTCATAATGTATACATTTATTTGGCGTCCAGTGTAGTCGCTGCGTTCATTTTATAGCTGGAAACTAGAAAATGTAAGAATTTGTTGGTGAATTTTATAGGAATACATTAAGGGAAACGTCTTTTGACTGTGTTAAATAAAGTTGTACTTAGGTGAACAGTTAAATAACCTTTAAAATACCACGGCTTCACAGAAAACCGACGTGAGCCAACGCTTATTGTGTTTCATTGTGTGAGTGAGGTTACCGGAGGCCCAATCACCCCCTTACCCATCTTCCCAATCCCCGATTTCTCAACAACCCTTAAAATCTCAACCTCCAAAATACCGACAATGCACTTGCAACGCCTCTGGTGTTTTCGGGTGGCCATGGGTGGCGGCAATTGCGTATCATCAGGTGATCCGTCTTTTCGTTATTATACTATATAAAAAATCTCTAGACTAGTCAAAATTAAATCGCTAATTCTCTGCACTTTAATTTACTAATCATCCTGATCAAATCTGTCTAATGAATTGTTATGTAGATTCAGTTTAGTCTAGAAAATTTGATATTTCAGTCTGAATTCTAATCTAGTTTTAGTTGAAACAGTTATCTATTTTAAGATTGCATTTAAACCTCAATCATGGTTGAGTAAGTAAAGATAAACAACTTGAGTAATTTCTATATGTGTTTACATACTTTTAATACTTGAATGCGTAGATGGATGAGTACATAATATAATGTACGATTAAAAATAAATAATAGTGTAATACCCTTTTTTCACCAGTTATGAGTTATGAGTCCCATTTAATAACGGTTAATGATTAAGTGCTATGTAGCCATGCTGTGAGGATGTAATAGGTAAACTGTGTGACCGTTTCCACTGATACTATGCTGTGTAGCGGTACTAGTAAGAGGTGGTATGAAGATGCACCGCCGCTTAGTAGCTGCTGTAGTTACTCTGCTCTGCACTAGCTACGCCACTCACCATAGCAAACATCTATAGCACACATCTACAGCACGCATCTTTTCATATAAAAAACACATCTTAGTTGAATCCATTTCCACCAGTGCTAAGGTAACACAATGAATATGATTGGTGGAGACCAAACGCATTGACATCCACGTAGCATAGCACATTACTGGTGGAAAATCACACTAACAAGGGTATACATTATCAGGCTTTAGATCTCACTAATAAAAACGTTGTCATTTTAAAAACAGAAAATAATACATCAACTATTTCTCACAACCCTATATTCAATTAGGAAGGTTCGCCTTCAAAGTTGAGATGACATCCCTAGCTAACCGAGTGACCCTCTTTTAGTATGCAGTCAGGAATTTTCCTTGAAACTTAGCTTCGAATAATTTAATGGAAATGATTATTTAGATAACGATGTTACATGACATTGAATTTTCCGTAGTCAACGACAAGAATTCTTAATTAGAATACGAGGAACAATTTCGTTTGAGAGTTTGTGTTTGTTGGTTATAATCCTTTATTTATTTAAATTTTTTGAATGTTGGCCACATCATTAATGGAATTAGAATATGCTGAAATAGTATGACGTCACGTTTTTTTACCCAAAGATCTAAATAACACTTAGTCTGATTAAATAAACATTTGCGTAGCACAATGTAGCAGATAGTAAATGTACTAGCTTTTTGCACCGTGTATACTTTTATTTTTGATCAATTATTTATGATAATTATGTATGTAACGGTGGCGCTTTAATTAGCCGGCTCGAATAAACTAACTAATCAATTCTTTCGTTTCGATTACTTTAAAATAAACGAAAGGCAAACTCATACTAAAGGTGCAGATCAAAGATCTACTGAGTTATGCATTGCATGCTTGCATTCATTAAGAGACTGATGTTGAAATAAAGTAACCAAGAACAAAGTGACTTCTAGATCCAACTATTTCCGTTACTAAAATGATAATTATTCACTCGAAAATGACGTAACCCTATTAAAAATGATTACTTGAGTTGTTTCAAAGAGAAACTCGAACGTCTAACTTAATGGACCCTTGTCAGATAGTGTTACTCCGTCCAGATAACTTTGAAGGTTCACAGATATTCAGATAAGGGGTTAGTTCGTACTCATGGTACATTTGTCCCTTTACAACATTTATATTAATTAATAGTTGAGGTTAGGTTCGGGATTGGTGAGGTAATGGAGTGTTAATGGGAAGGTCAAATATGTTACTTACGTATTATTGCACTGGCTTTTGATTAGTCGAATTTGGTTATTCATGCTATTGTTTGATTAGGTTATTCGGTTAGTTTCAAGTTTATGGTATGAGACGGTAAAGGAGTAGACGAATCACCTGATGGCAAGCAATCGCTGCCGCCCATGGATACGCGAAACACTAGAGGCGTTACAGTGCGTTGCCGGCCTTTTGGAGGTTTGGAATTTAAGGGTTGTTGGGGAATCGGGGATTGGGAAGATGTGACAGGGGAATTGGGCCTCCGGTAACCTCGTTCACGTTGTTTCACGTTGGTTTTCTGTGAGGTACTGATGTTACTCCGGTCGAGCCGGCTCATTCGTGCAAAAGCGTGACTCTCTTCACACTTACTTACTTGTTTATAATCAAGGGCAACATGCACGATACTCAAGGCGTCTGTAGTTGTATTGAAATTAGACAAATGTCAGTAAAGTAAAAAAAAAAACGCAAAATTTAAATAATTCTTGATTCGGACTCCCCTCTCAACAATCGCGTTTGTGATTATTGCACCAAAACGAAACATTTGGTAATCAACGAAAACGGAAAACGGGTTCCATTACGCACGTACCAATCTTCAACCTTCTTCTGCACAACAAAAGACAAAAAAGGTTAACTTTATGAGGCTTTGCAAAGGCAAGGGGTAGCCATTTGTTTTTATAACCACACCATACATACGTACCGTAACAACGTTAGTATTCCATATGCTATTTAATCCGTGCCCCGTGTTGACAAACGAAAGTTGGCCGGAATTCCGCAAAAACAGTAAACTAATGGTTTTTGTTGGAATACGGAATCAACCGGCGGAGTAGAGCTAAAGTTTTTATAGTTAGCATTATGGAAATTAACTTCGATATTTAGATGTTGGTAAACATTTTGGCTCGACCGGAGTATGTACTAGAGAAATAGATATGCCAAGGCCTCACCGAAAACTGGTGTGAAACATCGCTTGCCCCAACTCCCGTCCTAAAGCCTGGTAATGCACTCGTAGCTCTTCTGGTGTTGCAGGCGTCTTTTAGACGCCATAATTATACAAAGCATCTTTAACTCATGCCTTATGAAGAAGTATTTGTCGGAAGAGTTATTAGTACGGGACTTTCATTTTTTTCTTCGCCTTGATGGCAAAGCCTACTGTTTTTCTTCTCCAATACAAAGTTGTCGACTACAAGTATCTACTTGCCAGTATTGAGTGATGAAACATAATTTTTTTTTGTAGTACTGAAGTGGCATTCAAATTGAATGACGGTGTAATGGAATCTTACCGTAGCCATTTTAGCAGTTTATGATTATCGAACATTGTAATGCAAATCGTGTAGAGAAGTTCTATAGTTTATTTCTAAAAGAAGCAAGCAGGCTTGTACTTTATAGTACACCTAATAACTTCTCATTTTCACAAAATAAGGGGCGAGTTTTAATACCAGACGCCAGTCACAGTTCCTGACTTCAAACATTTACTCCAGCCAAACTAGGTTATGATCTAACTGGAACGAAAACTAATTACTAATAACTCCTAACACAAAACACAAACAAAACAATACTGAGAACCATCACTCAGGAACAACAAAATAAAACTAATTTCATAAAACGTTCTACTTTAATAAACTTGCGTCTAACACAACAGTCCTAAAAACGTCAAGCACTCTTAGCCAGATGACCCAGAATCGAAATGAATTAAGATATAGCTAATTAGCACACAATAATTACCCTAATTACTCCTGAATAAGCTTACTCGTATGTCTAAATTAGCTTGCAGCCTGCGGCTATGCCTGTGTGGACTTTAGATCTATTTTCTCGTATACATTTGTCATTGCCCGTGTTCTTCTTGCGAATGTCGTATGAGTCGACTGAGGGACTACAGATTTAACAGATATGCATCATGCATCAGCGCATCATCATTTAAATAAACCATTATAACTATTTAAGCTGTCGTAACCAACCTGCCTGCTAAAGCTAAGCACACTTAACGAGCACCGCTCCAATCCAGCAATTAAATTGTCATTTAAATTTGAACTTTAAATCGTATGTCGTATAATATATTTCATAATGTCAATACAATACTGACGACCCCACTTGCTTAAGTTATCATTTAAATTTGAACTTTAAGTCGTACGTCATATGATACATTCCTTAATGTCAATACAATACTAACGAGCCCACTTGCTTAGGCGAGCTATGTGCTTACTGCTCACCGACAGCAAGTGCCCGCCAGCTTGCAGCTCGCAGTCGCCGCGCCGTAAGCACGCTGGCAGCTAGCGGTAGCCACAATTCGAAACCACGCCGTGCCGGAGCCGTGCTTGTTATACATATGTGTTTTAACCGTAATCGTGAAGATTTTGTTCAACCTTCTTTTGTAGATAACGTCCATATTCCATCCATTGGCCTATTATAGATTATTATACTGTGAGGATACCGAAATAAAATCAGTTTAGTATGTTAGGCCCATATTCTATGCAATGGACTATTATAGATTATTGATCCTGTGATGATATCGGGATAAAAGCAGTTTTCGTATGTTGATAGGTAGATAAAACATACAATGGTGAAGAAATTTTATTCGATACACTAGTTTCAGTCTTCGAGACAAACAAACAGACTATTCTTTTTTCTTTATTATGTTAGTAAATACGAAATTCGGGTAGAAAACTAATCTAGCGAAATTATCCTTTGCAGAGAGCATTATACATAGAGTAGCTTAGAAGTTCTGTTATTTAGTAGTTCGCTACAAATTGTACTGAAATGATGAATTGATAAAGTTTCTGCTTTAGATTGCTTGCATTTTTTTGATGGAAATGACTGAGCTGTTTGTTGAGTGATTTAAGTGTGATTGCTGAGTAGTCTCGGCTAAGAATACTTGGTTAGGCAAAGAAATATTATTTTTTTTCAAGTTAACCTATTTGCAGTGAGGCTATCAGTAATTTTTTTTTCAGGTGTCAAAATAATCCAATTGCTACGGGCCTTGGACGAAGCGAGAGGAAGTGTCAGACTCTTTCTGACTTAACACCATCCCGTTCCTTCTCTTGCTTTTCGAGTCAGAGCAGTTGGGCAGTCCGCAGAGTAAACATAGGGAACACCTTCAGACAGCGTATTACTACTAAAAATTAAAAAAATCGAAATAGCCTAATTGTCCTTTGACCGACCCTCAACACCAACACATCAGTTCGACACACAAAAACAATAGAAAAATCCTCTTTCTTGAGACACAAAATAATTTTAACCCCCGACAACCTTATACCCACTCCCTACGTAATGCAACCCTTCACCGCCCGCGTATCATAGTTTGGTATACATTTGCTCAATAACACAAATATGTTTGCCCACACTAATGGCCCTGAGTTGCTTGCTCACGAGGGTTAATCGATCTTAGCTTGTTCTTATATGTAATACTAGTTTCAAACAGCGGCTTCAGCTGTTTTGTTGAATATTATCTTATCTACTAGTAAGAAACTTATACAATACTACTACTATTTACAAGGGACTTATAACACAAATTGTGAAAAGTGGGTGTACATTGTACAGTAATGTGCATCTCTGCCTACTACTTCGGGAATAAAAGGCGTAGCTTTTTGATAAAAACTTTATTCTGAGGTAGGAAAATCATCCAATGACTTCGCCCGCCCTTGGGCGAGGCGAGAGGGAGTGTTAGTCTTTTACTCTAAAAACCACCCCGTTCCTACTCCTGCCTTTCGAGCCGGAGCCCCGGTAAGCTCGCTAAGTAGTCCATAGCTCCGGGTTGGCATCAGCCCTGCTGGATCCCATCTGTCTGGTGGCCTAATGACTCTTTGAGGCGCGCCGGACGGGTCGCTACTGTACAGTAGCATTCTCTAATATACTGAAAGATTTAAATCGCGTGTCCGATAGTGGATTGGATGATTCTGGCTGGTCTTATCATCCAATACTCATCCTAATGTTCTGAGTAAAAGGTTCCAAATTCCATTAACGATTTTAAAAAAATCCTTAAATCCTTCTAATGTCAAAGGCTAGTTTTCTATATACGTACCTATCGTTTGAAAAGAGAACTTTATTCCAAAAGAGGCACAGTTACACGTTGATATTTTTTAGTTTTTAACGCATGCAGACTGTTTCGACCAAAACTCTTTTGTGATGCCACTGTTTTTATATAAAAGTGAATGGGTTTTCTGAAACACTGGCCGGTAAGAGAGCTTTTTGCTTTTTTTTATTTATTTTATTTTACATCGCATCGCTATTCTATGCCATTCTAAAAATATTTGAATAAAGAACAGCTATTTTGTTGTTGAATAGGATAGCATAAAAATTTGAAATTATTTTGATTAAAATGTCTATATTTATCGTTAAAAGGTATTGTAAAATGCACCTTATTCTAGTTTCAATTAAGATATTTTTTGACCAACTTGTAGTTTCTAATCAATTTATGCAGGCGATGCTCCGAAAAATGTGTAAAGTTCTTTTAAATTTTGTTTGCTTTCCCGAATTTTTATTAAAATTGCATTTATGAAATATGGAGTGTAAAACATTTTCTTCTAAAACACTTTTATTTGTAATAAACGTTTTAAAGCATAAATATTTTCACGAAATATTTCACACACAACCATTTCTTTCATTTCGAATTCCTTTTTCAAAAAATACCGTTACTCATTCAAACTAAAAAAGGAATGCATAAAATCTTTTTAAACCGAATCCATTTGGAAATTAAGATTAAATCCTTTTTCGTGTCAACTTTAATACTAACGTATACTCGTAGGCCGAAAGGTTTGAAAATAGCCAGACCAAACAATGTAGGTCTTTGGTCAGGGGTGGCGAACCTTTGACAATTAACACAATATTTTCGCCGTGTAGTTTTTTATTTTTAACAATCAATGAGATGGACTGAGCTGCTGGAAATGGGAAATTGCCATAATCGCTACACCTGAGAAGCGGGTCGGAGATTGCAGTTTTAAAGTAGTATGTTCAATTTTTCTAAAATTTCCTAAATTTTAAGGAGGTAATGTAGATAAAATTCAGAGTCGGTTACTATCTGACGGAACATGCGTCGCGTATTATCGGTCACTAATCTAAAAGTGACACACTATACAGTCTTCTCAGGTAGCTCGCCGCTTGACCAGAATCAGACCCGTGCGTATGGTGCGACACGTACCGCGCTCGCCTCAAAGAGCCAGACCACCACAGATAGGGCCCAGTAGGGCTGATGCACGATCCGGAGCTGCAGATTTCTTAACGGGTTACCGGGGTTGCGGCTCTAAGCAGGAGTAGGTGGTTTTTTAGGTAGTTGAAAAATTCAAAATATTTATTTTTGGCTCATTTACGACTTCAATAGACATTTCTTTTGAAAAATGGCACACAGATACGTGAAGGTTTGCAACCCCTGCCCTAGACCTTGCTCAGTGCCTAAAGTGTCCCTTTGTTTCGCGAAGGTCAACAATTGAAGATAAACATCAGTACGAAACGTCTCGGAGGCTGTTTGTTTGTGTTTCTTAAGTAAACGTGTTGAATAGATTTTGTTTTGTAGTAAATTGTGAATTATTTTCTATTGAAATAAGGTGTGTTTTTGAATGTTTTTGTATTGTTGGGTTTTTGTGGATTGTCAATTTTTTTTGTTAGGTTTTGTAGCGGAATGTAAAGGAATTTTAGTAGGTAAGGAACATTCCTATAGAATAATTACTACAATAATACATGGTGGTCCTTTTCTATACAGTAAACCGGTGAAGCTGGTCACAAATCCTTGACGCCTAATGTATCTATAAGCACTTTAAACTACTATATGTGTTGGATACACCCAAATTGAAAAAAAGAAGAACATATGTAAAATCTGTTTAACATGTTAATTTCAAACTATTCGGTTACAAGGTTCATTTTGCTCATAGAATATTACACAATTTTCGAAAGCCCGAAAAAACTTTATATAATTTAAGGCCTTTTGCTTGGGGCCATTTAACCAAATAAATATTGAATATGTATAATATAGTCTTAAAAATAAGGGTTTTGGCATAATTTATATTTGTAGAATGATCAGAATGTATATGTGTACCTATTATGCATGTATCAAACCCCTACAAAATACCCAAAACACCGTACCCATCCTTTCTCAATCTTAGTCACTACAACATGAAGGTAAATGGACTACACATTTCTATCTATACCCAAGGGGTGTGCGTGATGCCATGTTACACCATCTATTTAGCTTTTCTCCCATAAGAACCCATGGGCTATCCCAAGAAGGTAGAATTTTTGAATACGCCCAAAAGGACAGGTAAACAAATGCGTTTCGGTTCCAAAACCGAAATTTGTTCACATTTCTTTGCTCAACGGACCTCCAAAATTCGTAAGGGATTTTCCTTGGGTGCCGTAAAGATTTTTTTCTAAACCACCTTCATATTTTATGTGGTGAAAAATCGAAGGAAAATCTCTTTTGGTTAGCAAAATGATTTTTGGATCAAAATATTGAACGTGACTGGTTTGCTGGTTGAGTAGTTGAAGGTATGGATGTTAAACTCGTAGTGTCGTTTAGAAATATGACTGTTATAGGGGTTTTCCACTAGTGTGCTATGCTACGTTGCTGTGGATGCGTTTGGCTTCCATCAATCATATTCATCGGTACAAATAGCGCGGTCCTGGTGGAAACGGACTCAGCTAAGCTACGTTTTTTATATGGAAAGATGCGTGCTATGGATGTGTGTTATGGATAGCTTTCCCACTATTGATAGATCGCATACTCGAGGTGCGCATCTTCCTCGCACAGCTACTTTGCGGTGGCGCATCTTTATAGCACATGTTACTCTAATACATGGCTTAGTATCAATGGGAAGGGTCACATAGTTTCACAGCTTAGCTATTAGGTATATCTTTGTAGGATACCTAAGCCCCCCTATGGGGGTTTTCATTTAATTGACACCGGAAAGCAACGCTCTTTGATAAATCTACTACTTTTAAACTGTGATCTCTTGCCTGTCCAACTAGCTTAAATAATGCATACCCCTGATTACATAAGACACATAAAATTATAATGAATAAAAATAGGTACACATTTTGAAAGTACACTTTAACCCTAAAAAACAAATAAAATATCTTACGTTGCATTAAAACGTATCCGTTGTAACATCTCCTTAGCAGTGCGACTAAAACCGCGAGTGACAGCTAGTAATAATATACGAGTATGGGACCAGTAAAACTGCACGAATTGCATGCTGGTTGCCTTTATAGCATTGTAAACTTATTTCAGAAACATGGAATACTTTAAAATGTGAGGATTTATTGTATGTGGAGATCACTCGTATGATTTAAATGAAACTACAAGTAGTACTAGACCACATAAGCATAATACAACTAAATATTACAACGAGAAAAGAAAAAATTTTTTTTCAAACAAATTAAATAAATAAATCTAGTATTCAATTTCATATGAACAGCTACATGTACTTTGACTACAGAAGCACTGTAATGTTGTAGGTTGTCTAGGAATATTACGGACATGTGGCGCGGCTGTTATAATACCGCATTTGTAATGAGTGTTCAAATAAGCTCAAAGAGAAAAATGCACTTTTTGCCTTACTGGGCCTATTTCGATCATTTTTCGTATATTGTCAGCCAAGATGATAACAAATATGTGGTTTAAATTAAGTCATAAGAGGTTTCTCCATACGGGATATAGGTATATCCAGTAAAACTGCACGAATTGAATGCTGGTTGCCTTTATAGCATTGTAAACTTATTTTAGAAACATGGACTACTTTAAAATGTGAGGATTTATTGTATGTGGAGATCACTCGTATGATTTAAATGAAACTACAATAGTACTATTCCACATAAGCATAATACAACTAAATATTACAACGAGAAAAGAAAGCATATTTTCAAACAAATTAAATAAATAAATCTAGTATTCAATTTCATATGAACAGCTAATGTACTTTGACTACAGAAGCACTGTAATGTTGTAGGTTGTCTAGCAATGTTACGGACATGCGCCGCAGCTGTTATAATACCGTAGTAAAGACTGTTCAAAATAGCTCACGAATTGCAATGCTGGTTGCCTTTATAGCATTGTTCACTTATTTCAGAAACATGGAATACTTTAAAATGTGAGGATTTATTGTATGTGGAGATCACTCGTATGATTTAAATGAAACTACAAGTAGTACTAGCACCACATAAGCATAATGCCTTTAACATTGTAAACTTATTTCAGAAACATGGTTACTTTAAAATGTGAGGATTTATTGTATGTGGAGATCACTCGTATGATTTAAATGAAACTATTTTAGTATTAGTCCATTAAAGGTCTCTGAGTACGGCAATAAAACAGAAAATTAATAAAAATAAATTTTCAAACAAATTAAATAATTAAAATATAAAAAAAGTATTCAATTCTGTATGAATAGCTCCATGTTCCTTGACCACAGAAGCACTGTAATGTTGTAGGTTGTCTAGGAATGTTACGGACATGCGCCGCGGCTGTTATAAGCCGTATTTGTACAGAGTGTTCAAAATAGCTCAAAGAGAATAATGCACTTTTTGTCTTACTTACCGGGCCTATTTCGCAAATTTTTCATATATTGTCAGCCAAGATGATAACAAATATGTGGTTTAAATTAAGTCATAAGAGGTTTCTCCATACGGTATATAGGTAGAACCAGTAAAACTGCACGAATTGCATGCCGGTTGCCTTTATAGCATTGTAAACTTATTTCAGAAACATGGAATACTTTAAAATGTGAGGATTTATTATTTGTATATGTGGAGCGTGCAATGGTGGTTCGAGTTTGGTTGCAAGATATTTCGATGGTACGGTTTTTATGGGTGATGTTTGACTGCCTCGTTTGTCCAGAGGTCGCAAATGCGGCTGCCGGACAAGGGGTCTCGGTTTCGATTCCCGGGTCGGACAAAGTATTACTGGGCTGTTTTATGTTATTATTGTTTTATGTTGGGTAGGATCAGTACTACTGATCTGGGCACAATCCCATACTCCGTGCTACTGCACGGAGTATGTAATTGTGCCCAGTATATGGCAATAGGCTCACCCCCTATTACATGGGACTTATAACACAAATGGTGAAAAATGGGTGTACATTGTATAGCGGCATTACGTGCCTTAATGTGCACCTCTGCCTACCCCTTCGGGGATAAAAGGCGTAACGTTACTTTTTTATGGTTATATACTAAAAGACTTTAAACTATCTATACCCATTTCTGCTTAATATACATCAATGGTTTTGAGTGAAGTGTGCACAAATTTTGGATCCTCGCCATGCATGCTCTGTATCATTTACTTTGACTTCACACCGCCCAGGACTCAAGAATGGTGGATATGAATTGAATATTCCACACCTGTGTCAACTTTAAAGTGACAATAGTAAAATACCTATATTAGTAAACGTTTCAAATAATGACTATTAGGATAATTGTAACTTTATTATTAAGTTAGATATCAAATCTGGTGCAGGTTTACTTTATTACACTCTATATAAATATTCTTATTTATTTATTTTTACTTTAACAGCCTATAAGTGGCAACTGCTGACCAAAGGCTTCTTCTCACACGGAGAATGCGGAATGTTTGCTCGTTCGGAAATTTTAACCCTAGAGGTTTCCTCACTTCCCTCGCCCAAGGCGAGAAAAGTCATTGGATGATTTTCCCCCTCAAAAAAAAGAGGTTTCTTCACGATCTTTGCCTTTACCGTTTGTCAGTGGTGTTTAAATAATCTTAGACAGTACATACATATAACACGGAAATACATATAAATCTGAAAAATTAACATTGGTACTTGCCGTTGATAGGTTTCGAACTTTTGCCCCCATGCATGAGAAGCAGTACAAGAATATAATACAAGTAAAGGTTTTTTGAAGTAAACCTTGTACTTGGATATTAATTCCCTAATATTAAAACAACCGAAAATTCCTCAAACTATAAACTACAAACACAAATACATTTCTTATCCACCGCAACAAATCCTAGTCTCTCACATCTCAGCGCAGACACACACATATCTCAGAGGATCGCAACTTATCCGAGAGACTTAGGTCCCGATAGCTCGGAGGATACTCTTTGATACTCCAACTCTCAATTAATATAGATTCTCGCTTCTATTTGTCAACAGTACGTGGTTTCAGAAGGTATATCAATGTATGGGCTTTAGTAGTTTTGATGCAAGTTGTTTGTTTGTAAATGTATTGCATAGAGTTTGTGCAATAATATTTTCTAGTAAGATATAAAGATATTCTAGTAATAATTATGAATGTAGTATTTCATATAGTTATATGTATTAAAAATGGTACACTAGACGACCCATTAGGGCTGATGCCTAATCCGGAGCTGCGGACTACTTAGCGGGTTACCGGGGCTTCGGCTCAAAAGGCAAGAGTAGGAACGGCGTGATTTTTATTCAGTAAGAGTCTGACAATACCTCTCGCCTCGCCTATGGCCAGAAAATGAATTGAATGATTTCCCCCTCGAAATATGGGTATTAGGTCTCAGTTCCTAAGTATGGTGCTATAATATTATGAATGCTAAAGTTTGTGAGTTTATGTGTTTAGTATATTGTATCTTTGTTATTCAATTAGGTCAAAACGGTTAGGAAAGGATCATTAAAGGATCATGATGAAATTTGAAACGAGTACATTGAAAGAGGGGTACATTCGGGAACGCGGGTGAACCCGCTGGCAGAAGCTAGTATGGAAATAAAATCTAAAACTCCACAATTGCCACTCATACTTATAAACTAACAAGACCGTAACATTTAACTCAAGAATTTAAATAATATAAAACAAATGCAAGAGTTGCAGTACGCTACATTTAAAGAGTACAAAAGATAATATTTCTTGTAGAATCTAGAATTCCAGACGTAAGCTATGATTTAAGTAACAATAAAGCATTTGAATAACTCCCTAGGTAGTTGTTTAGTTTTTATTTGAACACTTTCTGAATAAATTTTTAGATAAGTAATGTAAAATGTTTTGAATTATTTTATGTGTTGTTACTCGACTTTGCAAGAAGGCTTGTGTATTGAAAAAACTGATAAGTTAACTTTTAACTGACTACTATAAAAGGAGGTGGTTTTCAGTTTACATATGTTTCTCCGCGATTACCGTACGATTAGCTTAACCAATTTTGATGCGTTTTTCAGTTTGTTGCACGTAGTAGCAGATTTTAGTATATAAACCGACTTCCAAAAGAAAAAGGAGGTTAAAGTCGGTTTCTGTAACCGTACTGTAGTGAATGAGGTTTCATAATATATACTGGCAGGCTGCGATATTAGATATTAGGCATGAGACGGTGTCAATAACGGAGCTGCCAGGAGAGAAAAAATTTTTTTTTGTTAAATGCACATACTAAACTGGCGCCCAACGTGGGACTATTTTTTTCGCTGTTAAGTACATTGTATGCGAGATACAAGTTTTATTTTAAGTCTTTACTTCTCACTTTCTTTACATGAAATATGGATGATACGTTGTAATGTGCATCTCTGTCTACATCAAGGATTAAGAGATATGACGTCATGATATATTCATGCTTTCTCCTAGTAGTTTTCATAAAAATCTTTTAAAGAAATAAAAAAAAATCTCTTACAAACTCTCCACAACAGAATCACACAAGAAACTCCGTACACCGTCTCTAAGGACCACAGTCTGAATCATTTGATATGTACAGTATACATGTCAGGTTATGTCTAATTAGATTAGCGACTGCCTAACTTTAGACAAGCAATGTACGTAATCCAATTTGATATGATATGTGTGTTCAGATGAGTGATATTGTTTTGTTTTAGAATTGAGGGCAGATTAAGGGTGCTTTTCTACCAGAGATGTGCTATGCTACGTTGCTGTGGATGCTTTTGGCTTCCATCAATCATATTAATTGGTACACATAGCTTAGCACTGGTGGAAACGGGTTCAATTAAGATATGTTTTTTTATGTGAAAAGATGCGTGTTGTTGATGTGTGCTATTGATGTATAAAAATTTTTCGCAATTTCATCAAAACCTATAAGTGGCCAATGCTGACTTTAGGCCTCTTCTCACACGGAAAAGATTTGAGCATTAATCACAACGCTTGCTCAATGCAGTTTCGCAATTTCAAACTTATAATAAGAAATTATAAGCCCAGGTTTTCTCAAGATATTTGCTTTCACCGTTTGTCAATGGTATCTAAATAATCTTAGAAAGTACATATAACTCCGAAAAAGTCACATTGTTACCTACCATATTGGTAGGTGTCGAACCCGCCACCTCATACAATACATGAGAAGCGGACGTCTTAGACCTCTGAGCCACCACGACTCATATTCGCAATTTAATAGAAAAATGTGTGAATTAATGATTATCTTATCGTCTTACTCACGTAACTGTTTGACGAGGAACTCGACTAGTTTCAAGTCATGCTAGGGGCTCATATTTATGAGCAGCATTCCGCGACACAAAACGCGGTTATTGCGCTACTACTGACCGATAACATAATTAATTCAGATCGGTCTGTATGTCTCACAAAAGTTATTATAAAATGTATGAAAGTATTAGAGCACTAAAATTAACGATATGCCTAAGATTTCATAAAGAACCAATCCCTAATAGCTTGACAAGTAGCAACATTAATCCTACGACGTCAGTACGTCACAGGGCAAGGACCCCACTCGCAAACAGCAAGATGTAAACAAAGATGATTAATTAAACTGACGAACGATTTAGCTTCAACTTGATTTGAGCTAAGGGCCCGAAGATTGTGGCTTCACCAGCGAAAAATTAAGAAGATTTTTCTAAATTTTCAAGTATGTACTGAAATAGGTGTAAAACAACCATGAAGCAAGAACAAAGAGGAGATGCCATAATGCGATTGTGCACTGTGATACAAAAAACGGCCCTGCCAAATGGTATTATAAGTAAAAAGATGTAGATATTATGATATTATAAGCGCTTAGAAAGTGGCACATTAAAAAACGTTGCCAATTGGCCATTGGACATCCGCAACACCAGAGGAGTCCAAGGTGCGTTGTCAGTTTTTAAAAAGGATTACGCTCTTTTCTTTAATGTTTGAAGGTCGCATCGGTTCGGAAATACCGCCGACAGCAGCTCATTCCACAGTTTCCCTATGCAAGGCAGAAATTTGTGTGAGAAGAGCACAGTTGTTTCATTGTTCTCAATCAGGTAATATCATAAAAATACACCCTTACTAATTTTCGCAGTTATAATATAAGTAGGATTGTAATATTTATACCTCCGTTTCATTCAAAACAATAGCTATTGAGAAATGTACGTGGGGTGTACAGATATTGTGATATTAAATTCTATAGTGGCGCCACCTACACAAATACACATCTGTAAAGTAAGTATAATGTAAAGAATTTACAATATTTGGTTTATTCGTGATATATGTAAGTACAAAGGTAAATGAAAAACACGGTTATGTTTTTGGTGAGAATGTTTTTATTTTATATTCACATTCATTCACAATACTTATTATTAATTTTATATGGCAAATACACAATACAATACTACATTTACAATTGTGGAAGAGTCATGCTTCGGCCCGATTGGACTGGCTCGACCGGAGTAATACCACGGCCTCACAAAAAATTGACGTGAAACAACTTTTGCGTTTGTGCTTCGTTGTGTGAGTGAGGTTACCGGAGGTCTAATTACTCTCATTCCCTATCTTCCCATTCCCCGATTTCCCAACAACCCTTAAATTTTTAACCCGCAGAAGACCGGCAACACACGTGTAATGCGTCTAGTGTTTCGAATACCCACGGGCGGAGTCGATTGCTTACTATCACGTCATAAAAAATATTTTCCTCACGATGATTGGTACTTGCCGTTGGCAGGTTTCTAACCCCCCCTGCGTGAGAAGCGGGCATCTTAAACCTCCGGACCACTACGACATTGTACGAATTAAGTATATAGAGACAAGTCTCAAAAACACATACGACACATTTTACAAAAAAATACGTTTATCGAAAACCCAGCCTATTTTTTGAAACTTTCAAACGACAGAGGTTGGGTGGGGTAAAACATAAAAACGGTTAAGAGGACCAAACAAAAACTAAATCTCGCCCAATCCTTTGATCCCTGCAATTGAAATATTTCACGTGAAAGTATTAATGGTTCGATGTGTGAAACGAACTGTTATTTACCAAATAGCTCAGTGTATACAGGCTGCGTAAAATGGTCTATCTCTTTTTTGTTGCCAAAAAGAGGTTTTGTTGCCAAAAAGGGGTTTTGTAGCGAAAAAGGTTTTTAAAAAGGTTCTTGTAGCTATTTGTTAGTGCTAAGTGAAATATGTTTTGGATTTTTTAAAGCGTAACTTTGTTGCTTTGTGCTAAACTATGAATATAAGTAAGTCTAATGTTAATATATTTCACATCTTTTTACTCCTTGAAGAGCTGGTTAAGGTTTTTTTATGGAACAAGCCGGTAAATGAGCAGACGGATCACCTGATGGTAAGCAATCGCCGCAGCCTATGGACACTTGAAACACCAGAGGCGTTACAAGTGCGTTTTCGGCGGTTAGGAATTTAAGGGTTGTTGGGGAATCGGGGATTGAGAAGATAGGGAAGGGGGATAACTGGGCCTCCGGTAACCTCACTCACACAACGAAACACAACGCAAGTGTTGTTTCACGTCGGTTTTCTGTGGTATCACTCCGATCGAGCCGGCCCATTCGTGCTGAAGCATGGCTTTCACTTAACTCCTCAATTAACGCAACAATTTAGTAGGAACTTAAAATAGTAATACAATTTCGTTTGTATCAGAGAAACACATCCTGTACCACAATATCTACCCACAGTACACGAAAGGCGAGTTATAGATTACCTTTTTGTATGATATCCTTTTATTGAACTATTCTATGTCCTTTTTATTGGCACTCCGTATATTGAAAGAGGAGATTCGACACATTTTTTGTGGTTCAACGATTTGACGCCCAAGTTACAATGTTTCGTGTGACATTGTTATTTTAGTAGCAGGATTGTATTGAGTCGTTCGGTACAGAGGATATTCAAGGTTTAAAAGAGGTGGGTAAAGTATTATGCGATGTTAAACTTCGCCTAATTATCGTTTAAGTGTGTGAGAGCCATGCTTCAGCACGAATGGGCCGGCTCGACCAGAGTGATACCACGGCCTCACAGAAAACTGACGTGAAACAACGCTTGCGTTGTGTGAGTGAGGTTACTAGAGACCCAATTACCCCTTTTCCCAATCTTCCCAATCCCCGATTCCCCAACAACCCTTAAATTCCAAACCAAAAGGCTGGCAACGCACTTGTAACGCCTCTGGTGTTTCTGGTGTCCATGGGCGGCGGCGATATCTTACCATCAGGTGATCCGTTTGCTCGTTTACCGGCTTATACAATAAAAAAATCACCCACTTTAATCCAACCACAAATAACTTCATTCACAATCATACTAGCTAACAATCTAAAGAGTCAAAAACAAAAGCTAGTTTCGCTAGTGACTAAACTGTCTGAAGCAATTTGTCAAGTGGATTGGAGAGCACCTGCGAACTACTGTTTTATAAGGATTCGAATAATCGGTGAAGTTTTTAGCGAAGGATAACTGGAGTGTGGATAGTGTTTTATGTATTTTCTTTGTTTGTTATTCTCGTTATGTATGGAACATGATATTTGGATTTGGATGTTCCTTTAAAAGAATAAACGAATGGAGTTCTTTTGCTCGTTCTTCTACATTCGAAGGTAGACTTTGAAACGAGCTAGCTTTACTGATGGATAGACTGACAGAGTATTATTTATTTCTTTATTTGTTGACATTTATGATTTAATTGGTATATTTTTTTTAATGTACATAATGGTTGATGTAGGGGCTTTTTAAGGGGGGAAAATATCCAATGACTTCTCCCACTTTGGGCGAGGCCAAAGGGAGTGTCAGCCTCTTTCTGATTAAAAACTACCCCGTTCTTACTCCTGCTTTACAAGCCGGAGCCTCAGTAAACCTGCTAGGTAGACTGCATCTCGGTTCAAAGTACTTGAAGTAAAATATTTAAGTTTATTTCCAAAAAATATAATTTATGTCTAAGATGCTACATCGAATCATAATTTCAGAGTAGAATAAGATTAACATCACGTTCACATCGCATTATACACAAATATTGTCTAAGGACCATTACGCAAGAAAAAAAAGCCAAAAGCCACATTAAAATTCACATATTTTCAGCCAAGAAAATGATTGATAACGTTCTTCAGAGCTCAAATACATTAAGGCTAAAAGAAAAAAACCTAATAAGTACGCCAAGAACATATTTTCTTGAGCCGAAAGAAGACAGAGTACATTTAAACGGACCGCACGAAAACATGCCTTTATTTCTAAGAACATACACAGAAAATTTTAATAATTTAATAGACGAAACGGTACAGCTGAATTAACTAACCAATCTAAGTTGACCTCTCAATTCTATCAAAGTTGATAAAGTTGAGAGTTTAGTTTATATTGGTAGGTATATCTTGATGTGCGTTTCATACATTTGGAGGCAAAGAAAACCTTTTAAAACCCATTTTTGTTTGTAACAAACACACGTTTCTGGTTGACAGTGATTGATGGGATACTTTTGTTTTGAAAATATGTGGAAAATATAATGATAAGTAATATTTTGATGAATGCGTGTATTACTGGCTGGTTCGGTCGGGTAAATGTAATTCACCTTTCTGGTGTGAATGGTAGCGTTATTAAGCTGTATTTTTGTGTGTATTTTTCGTATATACTCTGTCTGATTGCGTTACTGACTAGTCGTGCGTTAGGAACGGCGACTCTTAAATATAAGGTTTCATATCCAATGTTTCGTGTAGGTAAAGTGTGTGAGAGAGCCATGCTTTGGCACGAATAAGCCGCCTCGACCGGAGTCATACCACGGCCAAACAGAAAACAGCTTGCGTTGGGTTTCGTTGAGTAAGTGAGGTTACTTGAGGCCCAATTACTCATCCTCAATCTTCCTTCAAGTTTCGATTTTCCAACAACCCTTAAATTTCTAACTCCTAAAAGGCCGCTGACGCACTTGTAACGCCTCTGGTGTTTTGGATGTCCATGGGCGGCGGCGATAGCTTACAATCAGGTGACTCGTCTGCTCGTTTACCGACGTATACCATAAAAAGAAACATCTAACAAAAAATCTCGTCGCGTAATAACACAGGATTCATAACACAACAGGCGAAAAAATAGTCTTTCTACATCTTTGAAATGTAAAAGTCGTAATACTATTAATGTTTTCTACTATTAAACCTTAATAGCAATAGCCGTATTGCCCTGTCATAGTCCAAACCAGTTTTTGTGCGCATCAATTAGAACTATAACACACCCCCTGGTACAGAATATATTAACTTTTTAGTCTTAGCATATAACGGAGATATAGAGAAACTAGATGTGTTTTATAAGAAAAGTTTAGATAAAAAAGTTTAGGTAAAAAAACTTTATTCGCACTAGGCGAATAAAGTTTTTTTACCGACTTCAAAATACAGGACGATCTCTGTTTGACATTGACTGACTCTTGACTCGCTTTTGATGCGGTTTACAGCAAAGCTTTTCTCAGACTTAGGAGAAGGCTTTAGGTGATATTATCTGACTAAAGAAATACTGAGGCGACAAAGGAAATTTTAACTAAGCAATGGCGACTAAGCATTGGCGCTCTCTGTTTAACCTGATCCTTTAAAATGCAATCTTCAATCCACCTGCTCATGGTGGACATTATGGCAAACCCCTCTTTTCCAGAAAATGTCCAGGATGCCCATATATCGGCAGTAGACTTTCACAAGCTATAAATTGTAATGATGATTAAATGTCGATCGTTATCACCTTATCACAGACAGTACGTGTCCCGTAGCCACTTGAAAGTGCGTCAAAAGAAAAATGCAGCGTCACTGTTTAACCTTTAAGTATGGACGTAATTTTTTCTTAACACTACTACGGACGTGGAGTCTCACAGGCTCCTATATGCACATACTTTTTTTTTGAGAATTTGATATAAGGTTGATTTAAAACTGATTGGATATTGAAGGTAAGGGGTTTAGCAATGAAATAACGTGCTTATGTAATCAACTTTTATTTAAAAAAATATAGAAATGTGAAAAATCTAAGATTATGGCACTTTTAAATCAAAATTTACTTAGGCTACAGTTTGGCTATTAAAAACAGCCAAACTAATTACTATAACAAAATTAGTCTTTTTTTCTTAAAATATAATAAACAAGGAACCGAAAACACAAAACACCTACTTCAGGTACCTAATACAAAAAATATTGACAACAGTCTAATAACGCTAATTTATTGGCAGTCAGTGCACAAAGGTCTGGAACATTGGAGACACACAGGTTTCTTGCACCCAACACAAACATAGATAGTCATCCTATGTTTTTTCGCGGGACAGATTCTACATGCTCTTCTGGACCCTTGAATGGTTTCTTGATCCTGGACACCTTCTGTAACCATATCATCACCTAAAACGCGATTCATAGTAAACCTCAGTTCTCTTGGCAAACGTGTATTTATAACACGTCTTTGCACATGAGGCACTACAAGCACACATGCTAGTTTTTTTAGAAAAGCTCCTCTTTCCACAGCTTCATGGCACTCAAGTCTAGGACACGATATAGCAACACCATGGGCCATCTCCTTGTTCGACGGCTACTGGAGTAAACCGAACATTTTTTGTCAGCCTCATCACGACACGAAATTTTTTAACACAACCCGTAGACGGTCGTTTTGATTTAGAAGTACCGGCATTATTGATTTCTGACATTTTGTACTACAGAATCTGAAACAAACATAATCGCCTTTATAAAATATATTATATGACAACAATGGACGTGTAGCCTGATAGGCTCCAGTCAATTTTTTGATGGTTATTACTTACGTGATATTCACCGGACGACGCAACCTCCTCCCTCGTTGGCAGCTTGGCAACTAAAACCAAAGCTACTGAGCCGCTCAATCGCGGAGAGCGAGGGGAAATAGGCGAAACTATGAAAACGTAAACATTAAGTAGCCTGTGAGACTCCACGTCCATACTTAAAGGTTAAGCAAAACTAGGACAAACGATTATGTCACATCTAGTTAACTGTCTACATCCATGGTCCTCATATCTTTTTGTGGGTTCAACAACCTCATATATTTTAATATTATGATGACGCCACAGGCTCTCTGCGTTCTTGTCTAAAGAAGGCTTTTTATACACATTTCCCTTGTCTTACTGAAATATTCATACTGAATAGATTTGCGGTTTGAGGCGAACAACGGATTGACGTTTTTACAAAACGAAACCTTGATGTATGTATGCTTTTATTCTGTCTTGTGTTTGTTCAGAGATATAAGTTCTATATCTATATGTACATTGGGCTTAGAACAGGAATCAATATATACAGTTCATTCAAATGTCAATTTCTTGCCGGGATCAAAACAGCACACGTTTGTAACAATCGATTTTTAAATCATAATGTTAAATAAAAGGAATGTATGCATGCTCGAAACCTACCGACGGCAAGTACCAACGCGACTTTTTCTGAGTTATATACTTTCTAAGATTATTTAGATTTAACACTGACAAACGGTAAAGGAGAACATCGTGAGGAAACCTGGGCTTATAATTATTGCTTATTATAAGTTTGTAATCGCCAACCCGCATTGAGCAAGCGTGATGATTAATGCTCAAACCTCGTCTCAGTGAGAAGAGGTCTTTGGTCAGCAGTGGCCACTTATAGGCTGTTGATGTGATGTGTTAAATAAAGGTATCATCGTCATCATCAACGTCTTAGAGTATGACGACGAAGAATTTGATTTTTTTATGAAAAATGCCGGTAATCGAGCAGACGTATTACCTGATGGTAAGTAATCACCGCCGCCCATGGACACTTGAAGCACCAGAGGCTTTACAAGTGCGTTACCGGCTTTTTGGGAGTTAGGAATTTAAGGGTTGTTGTTCGGGAATGGGGATGGGGACGATTGGGAAGGGGGGAATTGGGCCTCCAGTAACCTCAATCACACAACGAAACACAACGCAAGCGTTGTTTCACGTCGGTTTTCTGGGAGGCCGTGGTATCACTCCGGTCGAGCCGGTCCATTCGTGCCGAAGCATGGCTCTCCCACACTTAAATTGATGATTGATGGATTTCTTTAATGATCAGTTGTAATTTGTCTAACATAACATACCTTTACTTACCTTTTCAAGACAGACCACAACTAATATTCCCTTTTAAAACTGAATTCAGCACATAGCTTCCTATATTTCCAAAATGTTTTCGTGTCGCTACAATATCGGTGCCAGGTCGTAGTTTAGCTCGACATGGTGCCGCCCGTCGATGTTCTGGTTAACTGGGAAACGCCATGTTGCCAACGTACTGTCTGTATACTAACATAGTAAGCTGATGGAATAGATACGTGGCTAGGGAAGGTTGACTGAATGCAAAGAATTTGTAATATGATGGTAAAGAATTTATGTCACATGTTTATAACCACGTCTAAAGATGACTGCACGGTTGGTGCGGTGGCTGGGCAACTGGCTGCCGCGCAACGGGTAGCGGGTTCGATTCCCAAATCACACAAAGAGTTGCTCCGCACGGAGTGTGAGTGTGATCCACAAATTGTTGTATGTTTGTTAACGCACCCACGACACAGGAGAAAATCCTAGTGTGGGGCAATGTTTAAAAAAAAAAATGCAAGTAATATGAGATTTAGTACCTACGACGTACATATTAAGTTACATTTACTTTACCAAACAGTCTAGCGGTTCTATTAAAATTCGTCACACAACATATACAGTATACACCTACACATAATATCCTCAAATGGGTACATTAGTATACAAATAAAACGCTATGTAAGACAACACCGCGCGTTCTACTAGGACTACATAGCAAATATTGCGAGAAATGTTCCGCCGAAGTAAATGCAAAGTTTTGAGGTCTATTATGGTTAGAATCGTGGTTGTAGAAAATATTGTTTGAATGTTTTATAGCCGTAATAAATGGAATTTTGTTTTATATTCGGAAATCGAGGTGAACACACTAATATATAATATATACATGGTTTTGTCTGAGGCCCAAATCAAACAGATTTTAATTTTGTAACAGGTATGTCATAAAGGCATTTGTTACTCAGACTATAAACTCTTCATTTGTGATAGAAGGAAAAACAAACATATTTTCGCATTTATAATATTAAGTAAAGACTGAAGGTCAAAACACATACTACGTGGTTTCAAATTGTGGCTACCGTTAGCTGCCAGCGTGCTTACGGCGCGCTGACTGCGCGCTGGCCACCCATCGTCGGCTTTTTTTGTATTGACGTTATGAAATATATCATACGATATACGATTTAAAGTTCAAATTTCAGGTTTAATCAAGTTACTGGGTTGGAGCGCTTTAGCGAACACTTAACGCCACAAATAAAATATAATCATTTTCACTCATCTTATTTTATCGCACACGACAATAACTCGCACGATTATCTATTGATGAGCATAAGCAGTATATCGTGTGTTACCAGAATAACGTTCCCCTTATGGAAATATTGAACGCCCGAGCTAACAGGATGACGGAAATTTCCATTTGTTGACTCTGTAATGTGGATGCATTGTTTAATACGTACATACGTTCTCAGGTTGATACTGACATTTTATTTCTTTTGCTAAATAAATCTGTTACTTTACGATTTTGTTTTTAAAGTTCAAAATTGAAGAGATGTTTGGTTATTTGCATTAATTTGGAATTGTTGTTCATTCGTGTATGAAAATGTAGCAATATATGAGTTGAGCGGATTTATTTAAGGATCAGGGTGCATTCCAACGAAACTCTGCTATACTACGAAGAAGAGCGGATTTTTCCAAGGATAAGAGTGTTTTTCCATCAGCGATGTGCTATGTAGCAATTATATGAGGATATAATAGTTAAGCTGTGAACCTATGTGCCGTTTTCAACTATACTACGCTATGTAGCTGTGCGAGGAAGGTGCGCAGCTCGAGTTTGCGATGTATGGATAGTAGGAAGTCAGCCATAGCACACATCCATAGCATAAATTCATAGGACGCATCTTTCCATATAAAAAAATTGCCTAGCTGAGTCCGTTTCCACTAGACACTGCAACTGTTGTTCGTTGGGATTTTCTATCCATAGTTATTCGCATGAAAACTTCACTTGTGTATTTGTTCTTCACACCGATTGTCTATGTGCGACTTCTGTCAACAGTAATCTGTCATCTGTCATCTGTCACTTGTCATACGCATATCGCCACAGTATAAAAGAAGATTATAACTCACTTTCTCATTTTATAACTTAATCTAAATTACACTTAAAGTTTACAGTCAAAAGATTGAATATTAAACGAACGTCTCCCGCAGGCCTTTTCAAACTATCTGATAACATATCGCAGCCTTTAAGTATTAACTTCAAACATTAATTGAATCAATAATAAATTTCCTGTAATGTCTTACACAACAAGATTAAGACAGAGTTTACATGGAAGGAGATTATATTCGATTTATTAATGTACCTAAGGCCCCTTCCCCACACGGTGACTTGCTGCAGCGATGCTGTCACGCGTCTGCGTCTTTACAGTCGCGAAATGCACATAAAAGTAACATGTGTTAGTACCGATGCTTAGTGCTTATGTGAACTGCCTAGCGGGTTACCGAGGCTCCGGCTCGAATAGCAGGAGTAGGAACAGGGTGGTTTTTAGTCAGCAAGAGTTTGACACTCCCTCTCGCCACGCATAAGACGGGTGAAGTCATTGGATGATTTTCCCCCCTCAAAAAAAAGGTTTCTATACGACGCCTTCCTTTACTTTTAGTCAGTGGTATCTAAATAATCTTAGAAAGTACATATAAAGGTAATCGTCCACAGGCCCGCATTGTACGCATTCCATATGACGTCATCAGTACGCATCGCATGTCGTATTGCCGATGATACGGTCTGAACGATGCGAATCAGTGGACGCAGTTGTAAGAGTTTCTATACAAGACAAACTAAAATCCGTTGCGTACGATGCGGGCCTGTGGACGGGTACCTTAACGCGAAAAAGTCACATAGGTTTCAAAACCTCATATATGAGAAGCGGGCGACTTCAAATTCTGAGCCATATTAAAAAAATCTAAACAGCATGTTACCATGTAAACCCTCCTTACATCTATTTGCAGCGAACGTGTATGTAACCTTAATAATCCCATCAGTAAAGTTTTAATTAGCGACTAATGAGTTAACAAGCAAGCAGTACTTGTTATCTCATTTATTAGTTCGACTACAAACTTGTGAACAGATTTAAATTAAATATATGTGTCTATGAAGAGGGTTATGTCTTGAGAATTTTGTTTTGGAAGACTTGCTGATGCCTGCAGCTTTGCTTAGGGGGTTAAGGACTTTGTGACTAATAAAAGTAGCCTAAGTTACTCCTCAGTACAATAGGTACCTATCAATATCCCGTCAAAATTGGTTAGCCCTTTCAGAGATTAGCCGGAACAGACAGACAGACAGACAAAAGTTGTAAAATATATTATTGGAAATGTAGTAAAAAGTGGTTATGTCAATATTACAAACAGACACACTAATTTTATTAATTATTATGTTATCGGCTTACTCACGTAATCTTTTGACGAGGAACTCGACTAGTTTCAAGCCATGCTAGAGGCTCATATTCATGAGCAGCATTACGCGACACACGACGCGGCGATTGTCGCACTGCTACTAATTTTATTAATGCCAGGCAAGGGGTCTCAGGTTATATTCCCACGTCGGGCAAAGAATTGCCGGGCTCTTTCGGTGAACAGTGGGTGTAGACACACTATACAGTGGCATTACATGCCATAATGTGCACCTCTGCCTACACTTTCCGGCCTTCGGGGATTAAAGGCGTGCCGGTAAAAAAAGATATCTCGCTTATTTAACCTATTTTTCTTCCACATAGCTAACATTTTTATCATATTACTTAAACAAAAATTTCACCAAAAAATACAGTATTTCCCAGCTGTAATGTTCAACACAGTGGGCCAGATGAAGCGAGGCCGTGGAAAAAATGTACATACATAAATACATATACATATGTGTACACGGACCTATTTTTTGTAATGGATATTTTGTGTATTCTAATTGGGTGGAAAGTTTTTGAAATTACTCGTTATTACTCGTGTTAGACAAAAAACATTTATTCGAGCACTGTGTGCGTTAGAGGTTTTGTATGTATTCATTAATTTAGGTCTTTCGGTTTTTAGTTACTGGGTATTTCGTTGCTATGTTGTTTTAAAGTGTAATTGTAGAGTTAAAGTGGGTGTGGTTTAAAAGTCGAGCTGCGGACTACCCCGGAGCTGCGGACTACCTAGCGGGTTTACCGGGGCTCCAGTTCAAAGCAGGAGTAGGAACGGGGTGGTTTTTAGTCAGTAAGAGTCTGACACTCCCTCTCGCCTCATCCAAGGTGGGAGAAGTCAATGGAAAAAATATTGTGTGGTTTTCAATCATGGGTTTAATTTCTGAGTAGAAATTTTATTTCGATTATGATTATGATACTTCGAATTGGATTCGCTGTATTAAAATAATAAGGTTGCTTTTCCACCAAAGATATTATGCTATGTTACGTTGCTGTGGATTCGTTTGGCTTCCACTAATCATATTCATTGGTACACATAGCACTGGTGGAATCGGACTCAGCTACAGTTTTTATATGAAAAGATGCGTGTTATGGATGGCTTCCCTACTATCGATACATCGTATACTCGAGCTGCGCATCTTCCTAGCACAGCTACATAGTTTAGTATCAATGGAAATGGTCACATAGTTTCACAGCCCAACTGCTACATCTTCGTAGCACAGCTACATAGCACATTTCTGATGGAAAAACATACAAATTACTGGTGAAAAGTCGCTGTACTTTTAATACCTAAACCTATTCCATTTACCTGCTCTTTAAAGATTAAAAAAGAAATCCAACAAAATCGTTCAACGTAAAACATTTAAGTACGGTACCTATGTAAAATATCTCAAAGTACTTGAAAGGAGTTTAGTCTTTTATCTTCACAGTTTGCGTTATACAACAAAGGTACATGACCTACAGACGTTCTGTTCTGTCTGGGACGAACTGATTGAGTGAATATATTTATACTACACATATGGTTTTACTCGCTTTACGTTTTTTTATGGAATAAGTCGGTAAACGAGCAGACGGATCACCTGATGGTAAGCAATCGCCACCGCCCATGGACACTTGAAACATCAGAGGCGTTACAAGTGCGTTGCCGGCCTTTTGGGGGTTAGGAATTTAAGGGTTGTTGAGGAATCGGGGATTGGGAAGATTGGGAAGGAGGGTAATTTAACCTCATTCACACAACGCAAGCGTTATTTCACGTCGGTTTTCTGTGAGGACGTGGTATCACTCCTGTCGAGCCGGCCCATTCGTGCTGAAGCCTGGCTCTCATACTCTTGACAATTGACGATACTTGATGATAAAATTAAGATATTTTTTGATGGAAAAGTATGATCCTCATGTACATATTGTGACGTCAGCAATGCTTTACGGATGACGTATTCATTATAAAATAAATAAATAAAAACATAATATAACAATTAAACACCTTTTAAAATCCATATTTAACAATAAAACATGAATAAATCATCTTACATAAATATTACATTTATGGCCAGTCATAAATAAGACAAAGATAAATAAATGTCGGAATGTCACTCGGCAGAAATCGTGCGAAATACTCGTATAAAACTTTAAAATAAATGTCGAATCAACGTGTTGTCATAAAAATAAAATAATATTGACAGGTATAAAATAAAAAATGCAAACAAATAAATACCGTGAATTTTTATTTATGGCTCAAAAATATATATTTGTTTTTATGCGATGATAACTTAACTATATTATTTACTTTATGAATCAAAAAATATATTTTGTTTTGTAAGCGAGTATTTTATTTGTGACAAGCAAATTATGATGTTTGCTGAGTATCAAGCAATATTGATAAGTTAATTAAGTAATTGTTTTGATTAAATAATCTCTAATATATTATTATTTTAACAAAGTATATTTGGAGATAAACACGTAATGAAAAGCAATTACGTAATAAATGTTTTGACCGTGGGAGAGCCACGCTTCGGCACGCATGGGTTCTCCCATACTCAATACGGCTCGACCGGAGTTAACACGGCTTCAGAGTACACCACCGTGAAACAACGCTTGTGTTCTTTTTTGAGGTTACAGGAGGTACAATTACCCCCCTTCCCGATCTTCACAGTCTCTGAATCCCCAGCAATCGTCATATTACTAAGTACCCCATAAGTTTACGTGTATAATACTAATACATTTTAATGTATAAATCCTTCTACACACAAAGCTTACACTGCAGTTTGCATAGACGATCTCTTTAAAGTTTAAACCTCACTTCAGCTCGATCTGCAAACATTTTGCTCATTCAAGGAGCGTGTAGTTGATGGAATTTCTTGGAAAAATGATAGAGTTGTCTTAATACTGTCTGCAGTTTGGATCCCACGGTTGTGTGAACATTGATGGACTTACTTGTAGAGTTTAAGAGGATCGTATTGGGATTGGTGGCAGAGTAAGGGTATTTTTTCGGCCAGAGATGTGCTATGCTACGTTGCTGTGGATGCGTTTGGCTTCCAGTAATCATATTCATTAATACAAACTGGTGGTAACAGACTCAGCTAAGCTATGTTTTTTATATGGAAAGATGCGTGCTATGAATAGTGCTATGGATGCCTTCCCTACTATCGACATATCGCATACCCGAGCTACGCGTCTTCCTCACACAGCTACATAGCTTAGTATCTGTGAAAACGGTCACACAGCACATCTGTGGTTGAAAATCACCCTAAAGATGATTATGCATTTTGTTAATACCTACTTAAGTACCGACCATCTGACCAAAGGACTGTATAATTGACAGAGACTTACACGGTGACAGTCTACTCCTAGTACTATGAGCCTTAGATCCCAACGTACGGTGCGTCATGTTCGCGTATGGATTTCCCATAATCTTAACGTTTAACAAGCTAGTTAAATTGATTGTTAAAATTTTTCCAGATTATGAGAGAGCACTGCAACTTGCACCCAAATGCAACTAAAAACAACTGTGTTTTTTTCTATATTATCGTAAATAATACATTCTCTCAACACTCGAAATTAACACATACACTACAAATAAACTTCCCTCACACCAGAATTTAGAACCGAAAAAGCCCATCGTATTTCAGTCTTAGAAATAAAACACGCCATCGATCAATCCATTTAGCACCGACAATGGTTCAGTCGCAGAGACAAAGGACCAAAACTTGTGTCACCTTTTTGCCGTACCATAGGACCAAAAACCAAAATTCTCTAACCCACTTTCGTCCGTACCATTCCGCGCGGTTTTTGTGCACTTCAATTCGGTAACGAGTTATGTCTTGCGTAAAATTTTATAGTCCGTTATTTTGACAGTATTTGTGCACTGTTATCGTTATTATGTCCGGCCCATCGTTAAAAATTATGACGATTTATTATTGGGTTTCGTTTTTTTTTCGTTTTATGTAAACTGTGTAGAAGGGTTGGTTTTAGGATGATATCGCCATAACGTTTTCAGAATAAATATGTTATATTTTAGGATAGAAACGTTTATTTAATAATATAGTAACTTATTATTTAATAATCTACCCCGTTGGTCGAGTGGTCAGAAGTGCGACTGCCGGACAACGCGTCTCGGGTTGGACAATGTATTAAGTAAGTATTACCGGGCATATTTCGGTTTTTCGAAAATTTCTCAATAGTAGCATGGAGTCTGAAATTGTGCCCAGGATATGGCAATAGGCTCACTTTCCTTCACTTCACATGGGACTTATAACAAACATGGTGATAAGTGGGTGTACATTGTATAGTGGCAATACGTGCCGTAATCTGCACCTCTGCCTACCCCTTCGTGGATAAAAGACGTGACGTTTACGTTGGTCACTTGTTATCCATCAACTATCATATATCAGCAACTTGAACTACAGATAAAACAGTTAATATAAATTAAAATAAAGTTTCTAATAGAAAAACCAAATTTAATAAGAAAAAGATGAAAAAAGAAAGTAAAACGTGTTCCAAATTCCTATTTAGTTGTTCCCTTTGTAGTTTTATAAATATCCATGTTTTCGTTTTCGTTAAAAAACACGTTTCTCGTTATTATTCTATTGGATTCCGTTTTATTTCGTAACGACGCTTACCTACGTCTTGTGAGCCAAGAAACTCAATTAGAGAGTCAAAAGACTTACGTATTGCGTACGTAAGGACCAAAAAGTTTGTATAAGCGTATTACGTAAGCAGGGAAGATTTTTAAAATAAATTGTAGTATTACCTATTCAATTGTTGCCAAGGGCATCGCATATATGTAGACTTTTCTTCCCTAGGTATGTGTAATATTATGTAAATTGGAGATTAGACAATTGAATATGATACATGATCATTTAAGTGTGGGAGAGCTATGCAGTAGGAGTTTGACACTCCCTCTCGCCTAGCCCAAAGTGGGAAAAGTCATTGGATGAATTTTCCCCCTTAAAAAAGTGTATTGTTATCCTAAGTTTGTCTTAGCATTAAATTGTAAAAAAGTATTCCGTAAACTTCTGAACCTATATCCTTAAGTTTTTGTTTAGGCTTAAAGTAAGTTGTTGTGTAGAACTTTGACTTTTAGGGCATAAAAAAGAAAAAATATGTGTGTTGTTCTTGTTCTTATAAACGAACGGATAAAAGCATTGGTTTCAAACAAATATGGTAGATTTATTTTTAGGAACGGTTGAAATAATTTTATTTAAAGTAACATGCAATCGAAGACGGTAACATATAGAGTGGTGAATCATCATCATCATCATCAAAAGCCGTAAGAATTCCACTCCTGGATAAAGGTCTTCCCTTTAGAGTGCTTTTCCAACAGATATATGACATGTAGCTATGCTGCGGGATATAATAGCTAAGCTGTGAAACTATTGTGACCGTTTCCACTGATACTAAACTATGTAGCACATCTCTGGTAGAAAATCACTCTTAGTCCTCCACGCTGAATAACAGCTCGCCACCTGCAAAATAGGCAAATGAAAGATATTGGGCCAAGCATATTAATATATCTTTGAAGGTTATCGCCCTATGGAAGATTCTCAATTCAACATATTCGTAAGAACACTTCAAAGAATTAGTGAACTAAGTATAAGTCTCGAATTGCAAAGTAAATAGTGAGAGAACTTGTAATCCTAATATAAAGCATTGTTATTTTTCTTTTACTATTTATTAGTACACGCTTATCTTTTTACTTGTGATAAAGTTAAATAATAAGAACAAATAAGTATTATATTTTTATTTAAGAACTTAATTTCAACTTCTTGATAGTTAAGTTAAATGTTCAAGTAGTTTATGTACAATGTACTTATTATTGTATAATAAATATCTCATAATTATATGTATATACTATACGTATATGCTTTATTATATAAAGCTGAAGAGTTTGTTTGAACGTGCTAATCTATGACACTACTGGTCAAACAGCAAATCTTGTTCTTATCCGTAGCCTATGCTACAAAATATCACGCTACAATCAATGGAAGCCGAGCAGTGCAGCTTCTGAAACCGCGCCGGAGTCGCTAGTTTAAGAATATAACAAACTAATATGTTCACCAATTTTGGACGTTTGTCCGTCAATCACGCTGAAACTATTGAACGGATTTTGATGGGTATACAAACTTAACATACAGCTTATTATATATTTTAAACCACGGTAACGCGGGCGAAGTCCTGGCAGAAGCTAGCTTAAACTAATACACAAGCAGATTGCACTGAATATTACAATTTATATGCAACATCTGTCATTTGTCCTCTATAACCCCTAGCAAGGGGTGATACAACACTCGCAGTTCGACTTTCATAGGTGTCTGTATGACATAGGGATCAATGACCTGACTAACTTGTTTTAATATCCTGTGTTCCTTAGAGGGGGCAGAGAGCGTCCACAGAAGTTTTCCATTGCGATCTGTCTTGAGCTTCACGCTTCACCTCGTTCCACGTCATACTGATGCTTGTCGCATCTGTACGGCATCAGTCAGGGATGACTTATGTGCTTATCGGGGTGTGAAGAAGTCTCCAGATAAAATGAAAGAATCGATTGTTTTTTTAACCGAGTGATGGTAAGAGTGACTGATATGATTTTAAGGTACACATTTATGATAAGTTTTAATAATTCTCCGGAGCTGCGCACAACCTTCAAGATGTCTACCAATCCCTTTAGAGTGTATAAGGTGGTTCCTTGTCTAAGATCGACGAAGCCGCTGGTAGAAACTATTACATTATATTTTTTAATGTCCAGTATTAATTTCACTATAGTACTAATACCTTAACACATTAAGTGCGGAACAGGGCCTATAACACCTCGTCTATGTCGTTAATGGAAAGTACAGCAAAAAGAGCAGGGAACGTGTTAAATTAAAAATTACAATGCATTCGATAAAATTGAAGATTTATTTTCAGTAACAGATTGACTCATAATCATACCAAACTTTAATTATGTGTTGCAAGGGTTCATAGGCCACGGTAACCACTTAACATCAGGTAGACCGTGTGCCTTCTTTATACCGGCGCCGTCAGTGGTATAATTTTATTTAAAAAAAATAACAGTACAGTACAGTACATCATCACGCCTTTTATCCCCGAAGAGGTAGGCAGAGGTGCACATTATGGCACGTAAAATAACATGAAGATATTAATATTCCACAAAGTTCTTCCATTATCACTGAGCGTTCCAGTAGCTTTCCACCATAATCTTGTAGTGCGGCGCAACACTACACATGCACAATAATTAAATTAGACCGCGTTCGAGACTGCGCGATCTCGTTATGTATATTAATGTCATAACATGCTGGCAAAGACGAAGGAATAGAACAGATAGTCAACTTTTCTATAGTTTCTTGCTCATGAATTTGACTGCACGGTTGTCGCGGTGGCTGGACAACCGGCTGCCGTGCAACATTTAGCGGGTTCGATTCCCGCACGGAGCAACTCCACTCCGGTATGATCCACAAATTGTTGTTTCCGGTCTGGGTGTCATGTGTGTGTGAACTTGTAGGTTTGTAAACGCATCCACGACATAGGAAAAAATCCTAATGTGGGGAAAGGTTTAAAATAAAAGTTGCATCTAGCATGGCTTGAAACTAGTCGAGTTGTGAGATTCGGTTGCATGCTTGGAATTCCTTTCATGTATGGTAGGAAAAATGGTAGGTAGGGTTAACGTATGTAGTTTAAAAGCTTCAGGCATATTAGAGGACGTTGCCCGCTTTAGGGCCGCCATACATGGACTGCTTAAAGTTTAGGAGTACCTAGAAGTGGCGTCACGATACATTTCCAATCAATATATCTTTGAAAGTATTTGCTTCCGTAAGAAAATAAATAAATAACTGTTTAATTTTTTAAATAAATCTACAAGTCGGGGGACTTCTGTCGCCTGTGTGGAGTGTCAGACTCTTACTGACTAAAAATCACCCCATTCCTACTCCTGCTTTTCGAGCCGGAGCCCCGGTAGGTAGGACTAAAATATACTGGATAACTAACTATTTGTGCAGTGCGTGTATGGCGGCTCTTAGTCAAATGTGTAATCCCGGCTTTAACGAATAGAATAGTAAAAAAATTGGTAAGAATGCATTCTACTCTAGATCTGAAAGTTTTTCAGATAGCTCAAAGGAGTTTCAACTCTGTACATTATCATAGTCAATGGCCTGTGACATAGAGGGCGTTGCGGTAACATTGTTATTGGTTACAGTAACAAAGAGGTGCACCGTCTTGTTTTCAAGAGTCGGCGCGTCTTCAGCGTGTGGTTGTAAACAACATAGCATTATGCTTTCTACTCGGTAAGAGGTCGGTAGATGTTTTGTACATATATTTTTAGTAGTCATTTAAATATGTTGTAGTTTGTTCTTCATTCTGTCTGTCTCGTAGGTTCAGGTTTTATTTTTGACGCATGCTAAACATTACTGGGTATGTGTTTGAAAAATTGGTTAGTAGAGACATGTGGTCTGGAATTGTCAAAGTTAAAGTACAATTTTATTCAAACCATTTAATAAAACATGAATACTTTTGAAACTTTGCTTACTTACTTTTGAAATGTCGACAAATAAAGAAAAAATGGTCTGTCAGTCTGTCCTTCAGTGAAGCTAGGCCTAGGTGCACGTTCCAACGTGTATCTTCTTATGTACAATAACGATCAAGACATTCATTTCAAAAAATACATATTTCCAATTTCTCTGATACATTTTTCCAATCAATAATTTAATAGATATTTAATGATTACTTAAACTATTCCTTAGTAACGATTTTGTATGGAAAACAATTGCTAAGGACTGGGTTAAGCAACCATTAAATTACTCTGAGTACGGCGTTAAGTCGCATTTTAATTAATTGCGTGTAATTTTGAGGTTTTAATCGTGTTTTTAAAGATAATTATTACATTTACCAAATATAATATACGCAAGGTTTTAGGCTTACTCTTATTTTACTACCATAAAGGTGTATCACCAGAGATGTTCTATGCTACGTTGCTGTGGATGCGTTTGACTTCTACCAATCGTATTCATTGGTACACATAGCTTAACACTGGTGGAAACTATGTTTTTTAAATGGGAAGATGCGTGCTATGGGTGGCTTCCCTAGTACCAATACATCGGATACTCAAGCTGCGCATCTTTCTTGCACAGCTATGTTGCGTCGGCGCCTCTTCTTAGCACATCTTACTCGCACAGCTATATAGCTAACTATCAGTGGAAACAGTCCCATAGTTTCACAGCTTAGCTTTTACATCTTTGTAGCATAGCTACATAGCACATCTCTGCTGGAAAAGCACCTTAACAGGGTAATTTACCCATTACATATAATATTTTAACACATAAATCCCTAATTCAGCTAATCTCACTAATTTGTAAGAACCGCTTCTAATATAAAAACTATAAATCTACATGTAGCAACTTGATAAATGGCTTCATAAAATTGTTTGTCACTAAATTCCTTTAATTTATTTTGCGAGTAACATACTTTATTATACTATACTTTATCCCGTAGCATATAAGATTGGTTTTTCTAAAGCATGTTTTACAAGTACCTATGTAGTTAAGTCGTTTTGTTTTTGTGTAATGTAAGCTTTTTATATGAATTACTGTTTGTATGGCCATGTGTTAGTCAATGAAAAAGTATGCCCATATATGTTGATAGCTTGTACACTTGGTTGCGCATCAAGTTGGTAGAACCATTATAAATAGACCTTTGAATGTTTAAATAGATCATAGAAAGTGAGACCATAATAAATTGGATATGTGTAGTTTGATGTGTCGGTTGTGTGCGTACTACGTAGTATTATCATAGGACATTTGTCTTAGATATTTGTGGGATATATTTATTATAAGAAACTCCAATATGATATATTATTTTATGTACCTTGTTTGCCACATAAATAGAATATTGAATTAAGTCTTGCATTTCTTTTTATTTATGTAGACTTGAAGAAAATGTCTTTAAGCTGAAATGTGTCCATGTAGACATATTTTTGTATATGAAAGTTAATTCAAACATAACTTGCTGTTATGTTATATCTTTTCATTTCTATGTGGGTTTTAAGGGGGAAAATCATCAAATTTATTAATTAATTATTTAGTAGAAAAACATGCATAATTTTATAGCTTAAGTCAATACATTATACAGTTAAAGTGATATATTGACAAATTCAATGACATCTTTCGCCCTGAGTGAGGCGAGAGGGAGTGTCAGACTCTTACTGACTAAAAACCACCCCGTTCCTACTCTTGCTTTTCGAGTCGGAGCCCCAGTAAACCCGCTAGGTAGTCCGCAGCTCATCTTTATGGGTAAGCGGTGATTCATATCTTTATATATATAATTCTTCTGTAAGTGTGTATGTCACTGAACTTCTCTTAAACGACTGGACCGATTTTGATGAAATTTTTTGTGTGTGTTCAACGGGATCTGAGAATGGTTTAGATTCACAATTTTGTCCGCTGGACAATGTTTTTTTAATTAATTTTTAATTTATTAGTAGAATTGTTGATTTTCAATGTTTTACATTGGATCCGACAAATTTTCAAATTAAAGACGTGTAAACAGGACGACGTCTGTCGGGTCCGCTAGTATGTATGTATAATAGGGATGATGACGGGGTATGAAAATTTAAAATTAACTACTCCTCGTCGTCGTGCGAATCAGGCAAGGCGTCTTCGATTTCCGGTTCAGCCACAATATTGCTGGGCTATTTTTTCAGTTTTTCGTAAAATTTCTCAGTAGTAGCAAGTCTGAAATTGTGCCCGGTATATGGCAATAGGCTCACCCCCTATTACAAGGGACTTATAACACAAATGGTGGAAAGTGGATGTACATTGTACAGTGACATTACGTGCCGTAATATCCATCTCTACACTAACACCTTCGGCGATAAAAGGCGTTACGATACACACACACAATAATAGCCTCTATTAATATATAAGCAAGGTAGACTATCAAAATAAAACAAGTGCAGGCCCACACAGGCCACAGTTTATTTAATTAGTCCGATAAGTGCTTCATCGTTGAAAGGGTTGCATTATGAGGCCGTATAGCGCCGACATAATTCGTGTTCTAAGAATCATGGCGATGTTTTAGTGATGGGGTGCTATTGGGAAGAAGTTTTCGGAATTCGAAGTTAATGGAGAAAAACTCTACTAGTTTTGAGTCACAAAAGGACTCTTGAGCCTTGGGGCTCATGAGCAGCGTGCGCAAACGCGGTGACATCGCGCAGCCTACTATTCATGACGAAGAGTTCCTCTTTGATTCGAAACAAGTAGAGGTTTACTAACTATACCAGTTACACTAGTTAGTCTACACCATGAGTTTAACGATGTAATTAGGTCTGACACCTAAAACTTAAATTCTTAAACAACTTTCAATATCCAATCAAAACTAAACACATAAAAGAAAAACTAACAATCTTGCTTACTAACTTACTACTTATAATCTCATCAAAATAAAAATAAAAAACTTTCATCCAAAAAACTATAGCCAACTTTAAACAATCTCACTTCCCATCCCTACTTACAGGGCCCTTTTAATTTTGGATTTTCCGAGCGAACACACTTTAGCTTTAGATTAAAACATCCTGTAAATTTACGTAAGTTACGGCGCGGAATGAAAATGTTCTCACCCCCTATAGTCTAAGAGCTGCTGACTATACAGGGTGTACACGGACCGCTCCCAAATTCTGCTATATATTTTTTTTAACTATCAACATTTTTTTAAGCTGTTGATTACAACTATCATTACATAAAATTAAAACTTACTGCCGCACTCAGAGACATTTAATGATTACTTTAACTATTCCTTAGTAACGATTTTATTTCGAAAACAATTGCTAAGAATAAGTTTTTTTCAGTGGGAAAATCCATCCAATGACTTGATGCCCGGAATGATCATAGATAAGAGATATTTTGCAAGAGCATGATATATTTTTTAAAGACGATGATGTGCAGGTCTGATGGTTATTAGCCTTTAGCGTCATCAATCATCAATTATCATTCTACAAATTTCTAGCCTTCCAGAACGAATTTATTTTGGACGTATCGCTAGCTCTCGGACTACTATCTTCAAGGACAGTCAGAAAGGCTGCAGCGAAGAAATTTACGTTCAAATGAAGTACTAGTGAATATTTTCGTTGAATTTTGTGAATTTTTTCGCTAAGAAAATGTGACTTTGATTGTGTGTTTAATTTCTTTATTTTAGTTAGAAAGGGTGGAATTTTTTGTGGTAATACCGTTGGTAATGGCTTTATCACCTCGTTGTTTAAGGTAAAATTTGTGTCTTTTTTTTTTGAGGTGGGAAAATCATCCTATGACTTCTCCCGCCTTGGGCGAGGCGAGAGGGAGTGTCAGACTCTTGCTGACTAAAAACCACCCCGTTCCTACTCCTGCTTTTCGAGCCGGAGCCCCGATAAACCCGCTAGGTAGTCCGCAGCTCTGTTCTGAATACAGTTGCTTTATACATTTTAAATAACACCAACAAATAAAAGTATAGTAACAAAGATTGACACCATGTCCGCTGCGCGGAATAAAATAAAATCCCCTTTTACCAAAGAGTTCAATTCGGACCGGGTGTAACCGGTAAAAATCGGTTTTTCATGTCATCCGATATATCGAATAGTGGACTCGATGCGCCTATATAGTTTGTACGTTTCTGATCACGAATATGATAAACTGAAACTAGCTTTTGGTCCAATCAAAGTTTTAACTATGTTTGTGTTCTCGATGAAAAATTATTTATTTATATTTTAAAGTATTTTTTTGTGGTATAAGAGCAATCGAGCGCACGGATGACCTGATGGTGAGCGATTAGCGCCGCCTATAGACACCCACAACACCAGAGGAGTCACTGGTGCGTTGCCGACCTTTTGTTGGTTGCGTGAATAAGGATACTGGATGCCCAATTATCCCCCTCCTAATCTTCCCAATACCCGATTCCCGAACGGCAGGAATGCTTATATGGGCGGCGGTGATTGTTTACCATCAGGCGCTCCGTAAGCTAGTTTACCAGCTTATACCATAAAAAAACTTACGTACGAGTAACATACATAAGATAAGCAACTTACATACGATTATACTTTACACTCACATCTTAAACTATTCAAATGGTGTACTCAAAATGCTCTACTTCCACTTACAGGTCAGCCAAGTCCTTGAGACTTGCTAATGTCCCAGTTTAGATGGACAGCGCCAGTCCAGACTCCAACTGTGATTATGTAAATGTTCTAACTGAAAATCCAACGGTATCCTATGTTATAAGTTTTTAAACTGACATGGTCACTAACACTATTATTAGAACTTATTACGGGATATTTACCATGTTTATTTAATTTGGCGAGTTTCCGATATTTCGGCACTGTTGCAAGCGCCATGATCCGGAGACTTGCTAATGTCCCAGTTTAGATGGACAGCGCCAGTCCAGACTCCAACTGTGATTATGTAAATGTTCTAACTGAAAATCCAAGTATGTGTTCGTTGTTTGTTCTAGAATATGTAAGAGAAATAGTTTAATGTTGTATTGTAGTTTAGTAACTTCAGTAACGTCACGCCCCGAAGGGGTACAGAGGTGCCCCGTAACATTGTACAATGTATACCCACTTTTCATCATTTGTGTTATAAGTCCCATGTAATAGAGGGTGAGTCTATTGCCATATACTGGGCACATTTCCAGACTCCGTGCTACTGAGAAATTAAAAAATCTGATAAATGGCAGTAATGCTTTGCCCGACTCAGGCATTGAACCTGAGACCCCTTGACTGGCAGTCGCACTCACGACCACGACCACGTTGCAATAATGAGGATTGAAAAACTCTTTGTACATATAAGTCTAGTACTATATATCATCTCTGTGTATTTCAACGACTAGGAAACAAACCACAACACCGAACATAAATCTTATTATTTTAGGAAATATACGTATGTATTATCCAAAATGTTAAACGTATTTACTTGCAAATACATAACACAAACATGATGGAATAAATAAAAGCGCGACATATCTACATACTTCTCAAGAAAATACTTTCGCGGCGAAATCTCTACTGACATGCCTTGTATGAGAAAAAATACTTCTATACATTTTTATTAAGCAGTTATTACATATCTGTTTACTTGTATATGTACTTATATAGTCATTACTTTGTAGTAACTAAGCGTAAAAGGTGTGTAGGTAGAAGCTAATAATATAATTTACTAAGTGTGTTCAATAATAGATATCTTAATTGTTGATAGTTTGTTTGTGGGGTGGGATGACCAAGTAAATGCCTGGTAATTGATTCATAAGGTCTACAAAGTATAGTAAAGGACTCTGACTGACTAAAAACCACCCCGTTCATACTCCTGCTCTTCGAGCCTGAGCACTGGTAACAGCCCTGAGCCTTGGCACAGCCCTATTGAGACCCATCTGTGGTAGTCTGATGACTCTTCAAGGTGCACGTGAAATGCAACTTGCTGTACACATGGCAGACACGCAAAACGTCGCGTGATCTTTGATGCCTGGAGTGTCTCCTGCAATGGCAGGGGTGTGTGAACATTCATTCCCTCACGCACCGCGTATCCGTTTTATCTTGTATGAATGCTTCGTAGAAAGAGGAAGCGGTATTTCAGTGGCTCTCGCTTTGTACCATGGCCTGAATCAAAGACGGACGTGGGAGGTCGCCGTCGCCGACCACATCCCTGAGGACATGGCGGTGCTCAGCCCACGCAGGGTACACCGCCACCGCTTGTATGACTGGACAATTATTTATAATAACTTAAGTGACACTATCATTACCTTTACATAATATATGCCTTAAGGCATGTTATCAAAGGTTACTTAAACCACATTATCCAAAACCATTGAAAAAAAAAAAAACGTTCTTACGTAACAAAATACGTTCGAACTACAATTAAATTATTCCGCATATGCCAGGAAGAAACTTGTACGGGGCTTTTTACCCATAAATATATCAATATTATAATTTATGAGCCCAACTGGGTCGGCGAACGAATGAAGAAAACATCCATCAAATTGTGTTTGGGGTTCCGTGTTTCAATGGAAATATTTAACCTCATAATTCAGGTTGTTGTCGTGTTCTTTTTTTATGGTATAAGCCGGTAAACGAGCAGACGGGCCACCTGATGGTAAGCAATCGCCGTCGCCCATCGTGGCGAGAGGCGTTACAAGTGCGTTGTCGGCTTTTTGGAGGTAAGGAATTTAAGGGTTGTTGGGAAGAATAGGAAGGGGGGTATTTGGGCCTTCAGGAACCTCACTCATACAACAAAACAACGGAAGCATTGTTTCACGTCGGTTTTCTGTGAGGCCATGGTATCACTCCGGTCCACCCGGCCCATTCATGTCAAAACATTGCTCGTCCACAAAAGACACGCATCATCCCCACACATTGAGTTTACTACTCTGTCGGTTAATAAACGCTGAAGTGGCATTTGGCTCTGTTCTTCAGAAACCTTTATAGAGGACTACTAAGCGGGTTACCGGGGCTCCGGCTCAAGGAGCAGGAGTAGGAACGTAGAAGTAAGAGTATGATCTCCCTCTCGCCTCATCCTAGGTGGGAGAAGTCATTAGATGATTTTCCCCCCTCAAAAGTAAAGACCCAACTTTTACCCTACCCGTAAAAACGTACTAGGCGTCAAGTACCATTATATAACGTAACGTGGTCGCTGTAAAGTGTATTGACCCGAGCCCCAGCGAAGGTTATCTATACGAAATAACTTGGTTTTATAAACTCAATATAAAGTTGCTTAGAAGTTGAGAAATCAATCATTAACAGCCTAATTGAGTTAGTGTTTGTTTATGTCGAACGAAATTTGGATCAATTTTGTGTAATAATAAATAAAATATAACTTTTTATTTATTGACAATGAAATAAATGTAATTTTGGTAGCGATTAGTGAGTTGTGGTGTTCTTTTAACTTTTAGTGATGTGACTAGGTTTCTCACGCTATCTGTCATGCATGGGAATGATATCGAACATTCTTTTAGTAGAGTTTTGGTTTCGTAGTGAATCTTCGACTTATCTTAGATTTCTTTTTCATTCTTCTCCATATTAATCTGCAGTTTTTTTTATGGTATAAGCCGGTAAACGAGCAGATGGATCACCAGTAAGCAATCGCAATCGCTCATGGACACTTGAAACATCAACATCATCACTCACAAAACGAAAGTGTTGTTGCACTTTGGTTTTCTATGAGCCGGCCCATTCGTGCCGAAGTATGGCTCTTCCAGACTTCAGTTTGAAATATAATTAGCTTCACTAAGAGGTAAGAGGTATACAAATAGACAAACGTTTATTATTATTCTTTAGTATCCAAAAGTACCTTAAAACGATTTAAATTTGTAAATAATATTCTATTAGGTACCGCATTACCTAATCCTAATATAAAACAGATAATTACTCCTCGATTCAAACTGCATATTATACAGTAATATCTAAAACGATTCACATTTCAATCACATAAGTCTATTCATTAGTGCAGGAATCGAGTATCGATATCAGTTCAGTATCGATACGATTGTATCGACTCGATATTATGTTTGCCGATGGTCATTAGAAGTCTGTGTCTTCGGGCTATTTTATTCGATTTCATTCGTTTTGAACGTGCCTATTGTTTTGTTTTTTCGTTTTAGATTCTAGCTTTTTGAGTCTTGTGTGGAGTTGTTTTATGGGATATGTCGATTCGAAGTTAGGGAGTTATCCGATATTAGTTTTTATCATACTTTTTTTTTTAAGTGGAAAAAATCATCCAATGACTACTTTCGCTATGGGCGAGGCGAGAGGGAGTGTCCGACTGTTGTTAACTAAAATCCACCCCGCTTCCTACTCCTGCTTTTCGAGCCAGAGCCCCGGTAAATCCTAGGCTAGGTAGTCCGCAGCTGCAATTAGTATAATAATTATTCTAAAATTACGTGTAAAACAACCGACTTCAAGTGAGAACTAATCACGCACAATACGGTATTACCGGTCCATAAACTTCGATGTAAGCGCCGTACATACATAGAAAACAAAGGAAAAAATATAGTGGCAGAATTGAGACCCTCATCCTTTTTGGGGAAGTCGGTAAAAAATTTAAAGGCCAGTATTTCAAATCTATTTTCTCAAGTCCCAGTGTCTTACTCAGACGTTCAACCTAACATCTTCTGCTCAGTTGCACACACAACCACTTAACCTAACCAAAGAGTTTACAATATTAGCACCTACAAACTACCTATAAATAACTAGATACCACAACAAAACACCGACTAATTAGTAAATTGATAATTTACTTTGTAACTTTGATTATATTGGTTCATCAACACTTAGTAAACTGTGAACTTGCCACTATTGTTAATTGTGTCTGCAATTAGTAAAGTCTTTGAACTTAAATACGAATTATATATTTATTAACATTAGTTTCTGCGCATGGGTTTGCTCGCGCTCTTTTGAGGGATTCGGTGATTCTAAGTGTGGGAGAGCCATGCTTCGGCACGAATGGGCCAGCTTGACCGGAGTGATACCTCGGTCTCACAGAAAACCGACGTGAAACAACGCTTGCGTTGTATTTCGTTGTGTGAGTTAGGTTACGAAGGCCCAATTACCCTCTTCTCAATCTTCCCAATCACCGATTCCCCAACAACCCTTAAATTTCTAACCCCTAAAGCGCCGGCAACGCACTTGTAACGCCTCTGGTGTTTCAAGTGTCCATGAGCGGCGACGATTGCTTACCATCAGGTGAAAGGTTCCATAAAAAAAGAGTAACATAATATGAATTTCACGTCGGGAAGTCGAGGCTTAGACAGCTTACGTCGCTCTCCATCCTCTCAATTATCTCCTCTCAAGAAATGACGTGAATTCATCGCTCCGTTTATATCATCAACGACGGCTAAAGAAACACACACATTTATGATATTAGTATGGATAGAGAACATTGCTTTACGGGTGCTCATTTAGTACAAAGTGGTGCGCGAGCTAATGTCAGCTGTGTGAGCTGACTTGAGCTGAACTGAGCTCATTGCAGTTGTGTAATCTGATGTAAGCTATTGGTCTGATCTTAGTGTCGTGTGATTGATGTGTACTTGTGTTCTACATAGCATAGAGTAAAATAATTTAACATTACCAACTATAATAATTCATGTTATTTAATGTAGGTAGTACATACAGCGTGAAAGTAATGCTAATGTATTGTTTTAATATGATCACATCAAAAGCCTCTTAACCTTAGACCACTGTTGACATAGGCCTCTTCTTATACGGAGAAGGTTTGAGCATAAAATACCAAGCTTGCTCAAATCAGGTTGGCGATTTATAATTTATAATTCGAAATTATAAACCTAGGTTTCCTCACGATGCTTTGATTCACCGTTTGTCAATCGTGTCTAAATAATCTTAGGAAGTACGTGTAACTCAGAAAAAGTCACATTGGTACTTGCCATTAGTAGTTTTTGATATGCACTCTCGTGCATAAGAAGCGGGCGTCAATACGATTTAAATTACCTTTTTATGAGATACTTAGACCTAATCGAAACCACGATGCAGTTAGTTTTGCAATCTCGACATAAGATAATTGGTCCTAAAAATACGTATTTTTCATCATTAGCTATTTACAAGTACTCTAGATACTTTTTTAAACTTCACCTCTTTTCGTGCACAAGCTAAACAAAGCCAACATATCCTAAAATATTCACATTTCAACCTCCAAACTCTATAAATAACAACGAAAATTCACAACTTTGAACAATGTACCTGTCGACATATACACACGTACACATACATATACTTAACAGCAACAAAAAGCAACTTCACGCCTTTTATCGCCGTAGGGATAGGCAGAGGTGCTCATTACGACACGTAATGCCGTTATACACCCACTTTTCACCATTTGTGTTATAAGTCCCATGTAATAGGGGGTGAGCCTATTGCCATATACTGGACTCATTTCCAGACTCCGTGCTACTACTGAGAAATTTTCGAAAAACCGAAAACACTCCAGTAATACTTTGCCCGACCCGGGAATTGAACCCGAGACCCCTTGTTCGGCAGTCGCACTATATATTTATATATACTTAACATATTATATCGTAAAAATGTTCCTTACATTAGGGTTGGGAAACATTAGCCAAAAGGGTAGATGACTAATCTTTATTTTAATATCCGTCTCAAAGATTAGTTTAAAATATTAGACACGTATTTTTTATTTTCTTACGAAAACTAAATTAAGTATTTTCGAATATATATCGATAATATATCAATTTGAAATATATCGATTTGAAATATCGCGTGACGTCACTTCTAAGCATATTTTATACGTAGAAATGACGTATTTGCTCCCACTGCTAAATTTCAATTCGTTTTATCTAAGTCTAGTTTATCTTATATGACAAAATAAAAAAAAATACGTGTCTAATCTTTTTTCAGTATCTAACTGACGGCCTAAATAGATTTTTAATTTTCATACCCCGTCATCACCCCTATTAGGCATACCTAACTTTTAGGCCCCCAAAATGAGATTTGACATTTTATTCATCCGAACTTCATTTGCTAAGGCTGACAAGCGTTTATTTTACGTTCACCAATTACGTTTCAGTAAACGACGTGACATTTTAAAGGGGGACCCCTAAAATCTGTTTTGTTTACTTTAATATGGGTATCCCTTTTAATTTTCGGCCCGAAAGTAAATAAAATAGTGTTGGCTGTAGTTTGGGTAGTTTGTGACTGGTCGGATGATTTGCACGTAATTTTGGGACCAGTTGTTAAGTCGAAACTTCAAACGTTTTACCTTTATCGTTTAGGATTGGTAGGTAGAGCGGCAGCAGATCGACCTATCTTTCCTTCCTTATCCGATTTTCAACTGTATTATTTTTTGATATAGGGTCGAAAATTCAGTGAAATGATTGTTATATTTGAGTAGGTTGATATGCTGGCTACTGTAGTATTCGTGTTTGAGGGTTCGACGTTTGTTTGGAGAAAAGATGTGTGATGTTTAATGTTTTCATTTAGAAGGATTATTTCTTTTTCATTAATGGACTAAAGGGTCCTTTTAAATTAGTAATTGAGTGATGGATAACACTACGTAGAAAGCTCAATTTGCTTGTATTAGGGAAGGCTAGACAATTTGTAAAATTCGGAGCTGCGGACTGCCTAGCGGGTTACCGGGGCTCCGGTTTTTAGTCAATAAGAGTCTGACATTCCCTATCGATTATTTGCAGTTTCTACTGAAATTTAACAAAATATCACTGCCGTTTAATAATTGACTTCAAAATTAAATGAAAAATTAGGCAAGTAGACGGTCTCTGGAGCAGGTCTATTAGAAGACCCGGTGCCCCTTACAGGTGCTGAGAGCGACCACCATCGGGGTTGTTTTAGTGAGGTAAAAATCATACAGAATATCTAGTCTTTTATTCCCAGAAAGCTTTAACGCAAAGTCTTTTGCAGGTTTCTCCCCGTCACTAAAAAAAGGTAAGTAGTCGGTGTATTCTCTTTTTTGGGATGTCAGTTAAAATGCCAGAATTAACCCGCATAGGAAAATCATGGCTAAAAAATAGCATAATACTAAAAAAAACAATATTAATTCTGAATTCTTATTAATAATGTTAGAATTTTTACATAAATCAAAATATCACTTTCAACTATCCGATTAAGATTCATTAATGATAAATAGAAATAATTTATTAAAATTACAATGGATTTTCATTCAGAGCCAGAACCTGGGTCGGTTCTGGCTCATATAATAAATCTCATCTAGACTTAATAAATAAAATTGGAGTGTCTGTTTGTGATATTGAAATAACAGCTTTTTACTACACGCGTAAGATGTGGATAATTGGATATACTTGCGATACATATACCAAAATAATATGTTTTACAGTTTTTGTCTGTCCGACTGTTTGTTCCGGCTAATCTCTGAAATAACTGCACTGATTTCGACGGGAATTTTATAGACTGGTAGCTGATGTACTAAGGACAAATTTAGGCTACTTTTATTTTAGGAAATTGCAACAAAAAACTTCATAATATTCTATGCTGATGGAATTGCGCAAAAAATATAAAATACTTTGTTAATATATTAAATTCAGCCAAGGCTAAAACTGTCTTATGCTTTGTTAAATGGTCAATAAACTTTTTTTAAATAGACTTATATAATTGTGTAAAATGTGACTGGCGACCGAGGTCTCTTGGGTTTGACCGTGATTAAGTGTATGTGAACTTGTATGTTTGTGAATGCACCCACAACACAGGAAAAAGATTAACAGCCGTACTCAGAGTCATTTAATGGTTACTAACCAACCCAAATCTTGGCGATTGTGTTTTTAACAAAATTGATACTAAGGAACAGCTTAAGTAATCATTAAATGTCTCTGAGTGTGGTAGTTAATGAGGGGCCCCGTTATTTAAAGAAAAAAGAGGTTGAGTTACGTCAATAAGCATTACTCATGTGTTGCGGGTGTGGATGAACGGCGCTGATCGCTTACCATTAGGTGACTCGTCTGCTAGTTTGCTACCATAAAAAAAATCCACGAACAAAATCTTGTAACTTCCAAAAAATATTACACGAATATTAACCTTATTCGAAACTCACTAAAGATGTTAATCGCATTTACAAGAAAAACTAAACTTTATACCATGTAATCGATTTTGTTCTTACTAAGTATACATAAGTTTTGTAATGTACTTATGTTCGTACAAACTTTGCAATATCGTTACAGTACTCGTGTGCTCAATATTTTGAGAAGTTTTATTACTTAACTGGAAATTAGATATTAACTGGAATATTTCGTTGGTTGGAAGATTGAACGTGTTTTTTTAAACTAACTTGCTATAGTTAACTGTAATTGGAACTTTTTTATGGTATAAACCGGTAAACGAGCAGTCGATTGACCTGATGGTAAGCAATCGCTACCGCCTATGACTTGACTTTGACTTAAGGTCCTATGACCCCTAGATGGGGCAGAGGGCGTCGACAGAGGTCCTCCATTTCGATCGGTCTTGAGCTTCCCGCTTCACTTCGCTCCACGTCATGCCGATGCCCGCCGCTTCCGCCACTACAGTACGTCGCCAGGTTTGCCGAGGACGGCCACGCTTCCTTTTCCCCTGGGGATTCCACTCTAATGCTTGTTTAGGAATGTGGTCGGGGTCTCTTCGGAGAGTATGGCCAATCCATCCCCACTTGCGGCGTTTTATTTGGCGATCGATAGGACTTTCGTGGCATTTCTCCAACAGGTCTAAGTTGGAGATGGTCTCGGGCCAGTAAATACCGAGAATGCGACGCAAACATCGGTTAACGAAGACCTGGATTTGGCGGGAGATGTCCTTTGTCACCTTCCACGTCTCGCACCCGTATAGCAGTACCGATTTGACATTGGACCCGAAGATCTTAAGCTTGATCCTTCGGGTCAGTTTTCGGGACTGCCAGACCGGTCTCAACTGCGCGAAAGTTGCTCGAGCTTTGGCGATCCGTGAGGCGATGTCCTCCTCACTTCCTCCAGTTTCTGACACGACGCTCCCGAGGTATGTGAATTTGTGGACGCGCTCCACTGCCTCTGTGCCAATCAGCAACGGTGAATTATTCTTCACGCCAGATCTTATTTCTTTGGTCTTCCGGGTATTAATTTTAAGCCCTGTTTTTGCTGCCTCCTGTCGCAAATCGTCCAACTTAGCTTGCATGTCGGCATGGGTATGACTCAGCAGGCAAAGATCGTCGGCATAGTCCAGGTCTTCTAATGTGTTGGACAGTCCCCATTCTATCCCGCGGCGCCGTTTATCTGTGATGCGAAGCATAATCCCGTCCAGGACGACCAGAAAAAGCAGAGGTGACAGAAGGCAGCCTTGGCGGACACCTGCGTGCACCGTTATGTCTTCCGAAATGAGACCGTTGTGAGTTACTCTACAGGAGTACTTTCTGTAGATACTCTCCAACAGGCGGACAATCTTCGGTGGCACTCCAATTTCCAGTAGACGAGACCAGATGCTTGGCCACTTCAACGTATCAAAGGCTTTTTCGAAGTCAACAAATGTGAGGTAAATCTCTCTCTGCCATTCTGATGCCTGTTCCAGTATGATACGAAGAGTGTTGATCTGGTCCGTACACGAGCGGCTCGATCGGAAACCAGCCTGTTCCCTGCGGAGGAGAGGGTCCACGGCCCTTGCCAGTCTGTCCAGGATGATCTTGCAGAAAACCTTAGCAGGAATCGAGAGCAATGTGATGCCTCTCCAGTTGTCACACATACTAAGGTCTCCTTTCTTAGGTACAGTGATAACAAGGCCTTTGTTCCAGTCATCCGGTAGCTCCTCTGAAGTCCAAATTTTCTCGATTAGAGGCGTCAGAACATCGACAGCGGAAGGTAAGTCTGCTTGTAGCATCTCCGCAGTGATGAGGTCGAGTCCTGGTGCTTTGCCTGTCTTCAGAGAATGGATTGCTTTAGCTACTTCCAAGGCTGAAGGTGGGTCCACATTAATATCGAGCAACTGTGGTGGTGGGGAATTAAAATGAAGTTCGCCAGGTGTTGATGTCGTAGGTAACCGGAAGACCTCTACAAAGTGTTGATGCCAGCGTGCCAGCTGCCCCTCTGGTGTCACAATGAGTTGCCCATCTTTATCTTTCAGCGGCTTTTTTCTCCTGGACTTACTGCCACCCGCCAAGGATTTTGTAGCTTTATATAGCTCCTTTAAGTTGCCTGTGTTTGCAGCGTGTTGAGCACGATCTGCAATACCGTCAGCCCACTGCCTCCTATCCTTGCGGGTACTGCGATAGATTTCTTTGCGCTTTTGACGGTATTGCACGTTAAGTTCGGCTCGAACAGCGTCATCATGGGCTTCGAGGCGTCTCAGGTGAAGTCTCCGTCTGTCTTCTATCAGGTCCCATGTACGTTGTGACATCCAGTCCTCCTTTGAGTGAGTGCTCTTACGCCCTAAAACGATGGAGCTGGTCTCTGTATAGGCCACTTTGATCCGATTCCACTCCTCGTCCAATGAGTCAGTAGCCGTGTCGAGTGTGGCAAAACGATTGCGCAATTCAAGTTGGAATGATTTGCGCGTATCTGGATCGTTTAATTTGCCCACCTCAAATCTCTTCCCAACCCTGCCAGGTCCTCCAGCTGCGCGAGCCACCGCGACCTTAAGCCGAACTTCAGCAACAACCAGGTGGTGATCGCTATCAATATCGGCTCCCCTACGGTTGCGGACATCTAGCAATGAGGAGCGCCATTTGGAGCTGATGGCTAGGTGGTCGATTTGGTTCTTCGTGGTGCCATCGGGTGAATTCCACGTATATTTGTGGTGGTCGCCATGAATAAATAATGTCCCTCCGATGGTCAGATCATGGTTCTGGCAAAACTCGACAAATCGCTCACCATTCTCATTACACACCCCAAGTCCGTGTGTACCCATATGCCTCGTGCGGTTAGTGTTGTCGCTGCCAACCTTAGCGTTTAGGTCCCCCATGACGACGACAATGTCTTGTTTCTTTATTTTCTTAATGGTAGCATTCAGAGCATTGTAGAAGTCATCCTTGGTATCCTCTGTTGCTGCATTAGTTGGGGCATAGCACTGGATAACTGAAATTTTGCGGACGTTTGAGTTAAATCGAGCGTATATGATCCGGTCCGAGATCGGTTTCCAATCCAAAAGGCTTTTCCTAGCTGTATTTGAAAGTAGGAACCCTACTCCATGTTCACGCACCTCTTCCTCACTCTCTTTACCTGAATACAGCAAGGTCAAACCCCCGGATGTTCTCAGGTCCCCGAAACCATTTCTTCTAACTTCACTCAGTCCGAGTATCTGCAGATTGTATCTAAGCATCACTGCTTCTGCCTGGCCTAGTCTGCTGTCATCGACAAGCGTTCGCACATTCCAAAAAGCAATTCGTGTCCGTTTTTTCATGCCAAAAGTCGTTGGTAAGTGATCGGTCCGGTTTATCTCTGTGTCAGTTTCTTTAATCGATGATTGTCGGGCAAGCAGGTGATTAGCCCACTGTGCCTTAATCCGCTAGCGGGGCTGCCGCTTCAGAGCCTGCGGATATGCTCAGTTTTGTGTCGGGTTTCCTCCCTAGTGAGTTGATTCTGTTTTAAGGCGCAGAATACTCGCCTTGCGCCCTGCATCCGTTAGCTCAGCTGCAACTCGAGGTGGCGGTCGCGCGGCGGCGCGGTTGCAGCAGGTCCGCTACCGCCTATGGACATCCGAAATACTGGAGGCGTTACAAGTGCGTTGCCGGCCTTTTGGGAGTTAGAGGTCGTGGGAGAATCTGGAATTAGAATGGTTGAAAAGGGGGAAAAAATCATTTCAATTGGTCCTCCGGTAATATCACTCTCACAACGAAACATAACCCAAGCGATATTTCACGTCAGTTTTCTGTGTCCTACTCCGGTCGAGCCGGTCCGTTCGTGCCGAAGCATGGTACTCCTACATTTAAAGACAAAAAATATCTTCTTTCAAGGTCACGCTTCACACTTTATAACCTTCAAACAGAAACTAAGAAGAAAAAACCAAACAACAATACAAACACAGATATGAACTTTTAGGAAGAATTTTTAAAGAAATCTCTTAAAACAAATTGTGTGTGGACTTGTGGTGCAAGGTTTTCATAAATTTCCCTCTGAAATATTTCGTTCGCACTCTGTAAACAGAAGTGACAGGGCTTTGCCGGATAACATCGTTGTAGCACGTAGTTTGGTTTCGCAAAAATGTACAGGTACCTCGAGTAGTTTTGTGAGGAAGTTTCTTAGTGTGTACCTCTTTTTTGAATGCTTTTTTGCCGCCTTTTAAAACGGTTAAGAAGTGAGACCATCGTACTGATTTCCATAAAAGTATGATAAGAAAAAAAAAATGAAAGTACATAACATTTTCCAGTTAGTTTGTTACCATATATATTCATATTCTTTTGACTCTTCGACTAATCATATTCATTGGAACACATCGACACCAGCAATTTATACTGCGCTAACTCGAAATTTGGAAAAAAAATTTTTTATGCCAAGTTGCTTAAAATTTGTGTTTACATACGTCATAAAAAAATTGAGAAGAAATATACAAAAATAAGAAAGTTACAAATCTTATAAAACGCTAAGTAAAGGTATTTTTTGAAATCACTCGATTTATATTACGTCAACTATTATTAGCGGAGTGTGCGCGCGGATCACTTTGGTCAAAATCCGTGCAACACTGCACTAACTCATAGTTAGCGTAGTTTAGTGCGTTCGTGTGTATACTTGTTCGTCTGTAAAATGAACGACTTAGCGACTTTTACATAGTAAATACTTATGTGTTAACGTATTAATTAATTTATTATTGGTACGTTGACTATTCTTTTTGTAAGTAAGTACATGTTCTTTATAAAATATTGAAATATGCATCAGATGATTGATCACGCACTACGACGTCCCGTACTACACTACGCTAACATTAGTTAGACGTGTATAAGATGTAACATTTTTTTGATGAATTACGTTTATATACGGCTAACTTGCGCTAAATCAAAAAATATAAATAATTAAGGAAATATAAATATGAGATATTACAATGAATAAATTAAATATTAAGCATACCAAATTTCAAAAAAGTATCTTAATTAATGTAAAAGTTATCACGTTTTTCCCTTTAAACGCCTCTACTGTAAAGTACGCTTTTTGAGTTAGCGCAGTATAAATTGCTGGTGTCGACATAGCTTAACACTGGTGGAAACGGGCTCAGCTATGTTTTTTTCCTGGAAAGATACGTGCTATAGATGACTTCTCTACTATCGATACATTGCATACTAGAACTGCGCATCTTCCTCGCAAAGCTACATAGGTTAGTATCAGTGGAAACGGTCACATAGTTTCACAGCTTATCTATTAGATCTTCGTAGCATAGCTACATAGCACATCTCTGGTGGAAAAGCACCCGGAATCTGATCCTCATACTAGTCTACTGCTGACATGTTTGTAACATATAGTTACATTTTTTATACAATTTGACATTAACTTAATTTGACATTGTTTTATATATATTTTTTTCCTTTTATATTTTTATATTTCCTTTTAAAATTGTTAGTTTGAGGACCGTGTGAGACTTTTGCTAGTCATTTTATTTTTAGTAAATTATATTCTGACAGTTTGAGCATTTGTGTGGCCTACCCAAATGTTCTTTTGGTTGGTGTTGTTCGTCGGATCATTCAGCAACAGCCGTCAGCTGAGCTGATTGTAAACTGACACATGCGTGCTGCCATCTGAACAGGTCCGCTCAAACTGCTGTGGTTCTTTTCTCAAAAGACCACTACAGAATCAACTTGCACGGTTCTCCGACATCTTTAATTGATTTGTCTGGACTTTAAAAGAGACTATGACCTCTGAGTTTGTTTCGGCATTTCTTCTCAGAGTAGTCGGATAGGAAATGCCGGCCTCATCTAGCTATTTAAGAGATTGACGTGTAAAAGTGTTATTTTATAACCTATTTGCAAAATAAATATCATTTATCATTTATCAGTCATACAAGTACTCCGCATCGGCCAAGCCTGACAAAAAACAAACGTGTGTCATTTATTTTTTCTATCACACCAAATCATATTTAATTTTTACAACCAAGAAAATCCAGTTTGAACCAGTTCCTAAATTCCCAGTCCGTCACTCCCCATCATGTTGGCGGTCATAAACCCACAATTTTCTACTTCAAACCCCTTATCAACAAGTATATGAAATTTTATGTACTAAATGACCGAAAACAGTTAACCTCTAAACATATAACTGAGTGTGTTAGCTCATAAAAAGACGTTTTATGACAAACTTGAGGGCCGTAAAATGAAGGGTTACATGTCTTTGATCTGATGGGTCCTTGAACCTGGTTTGTTGTGGAAGCGTGGCGAGGCTAGGCTAGTACAAATTTAGATAGATCAAAAGTTGTTGGCTAGACAAAACTTTAAAATGAGCCTAATGTATACCTACGGGAACCGGAGCTGCGGACTATCTAACGGGTTTACCGGGGCTCCTGGAAGTGCAATGGTAGAAACAGGGTGGTTTTTATTTAGCAAGAGTCTGACACTCTCTTTCGGCGCACCCTAGGAGGGAGAAGGAATTGGATGATTTTCCCCTGTCAAAAATAAAATGCCTAGTATTTAGATAGATCTAAAGATGTTGGTTATATAAAACCTGTTTAAAGTGAGCTCATATTCCCAATGTATACTTATGAGAATGTATTGAGAAACGAACTAAAAAGTACACTGCTTTTTTTATGAGACATGTCGGTAATCGAGCAGACGTATTACCTGATGGTAAGCAATCGCCGCCGCCCATGGACACTTGAAACACCAGAGGCTTTACAAGTGCGTTACCGGCTTTTTGGGAGTTAGGAATTTAAGGGTTGTTGTTCGGGAATGGGGATGAGGAAGATTGGGAAGGGGAGAATTGGGCCTCCGGTACATTCGTGCCGAAGCATGGCTCTCCCACACTAAAGAGTGTAAAGAGCTTAACAGTGTATTGTCACTATTGCATCGGCTGCCACGCAACGCGTAGCGGGTTCAATTCCGTTACGGAACAACTCTTTGTGTGATCCACAAATTGTTGTTTCGTATCTGTGTGCCTAACATATATGTGTATGTGAACTTGTATGTTTGTAAAATGCACCTACGATACAGGAGAAAATCTTAGTGTGGGGCAACGTTTTTTTTTAAAACATATTATTTTCTTTCTATATTACATAGCATTAACAGGACAACAATCACCAGAGTGATCCAACGCCGCCGTTTGTTTGAAGCGGTATTAAATGAGATTTACAAGTTTATCGGTTTCCAAAACATGCGATCTCATATCAAGAGAATACAAAGCCAGAGTTTTGTGATAAAATTCTCTACATAATATGTTATGAATTTGAAATAAGTAGCGTAATAGCTTTTATTACTCTGAGGAGTTGAAAGAGCTATATGTATGTATGTCTATGTACGTATAATGTAAACCCACTTTTTGTTTTATTATGTTGTTAATTTTATCTACAAGAAGGATTAGGCAGAGTAAAATTCAGACCATCACAGATGGGGCCTAGTAAGGCTAATGCCTGATCTGGAGCTGCGGACTACTTAGCGGGTTTACTGAGGCTCCGGCTTGAAAATCAAGAGTAGGACCGAGGTGGTTCTTTGTCAGTAAGAGTCTGACATTTCTTCTCATTTGAGACAAGGCGAGAGAAATCATTGGATGATTTTCAGCCCTTAACCCTAGCTCACTAAACATATTTTCGAGTTACACAATCACTAAACATTAGTCATTTTGACTAACAAAATAAATCGGCATTTTTTTTTGGAAATTATATTTATTTATGAAAAAAGTAGGTGACATATGAGTTATTATTAAGGTTTCTTAGAAAATATTGAACAAACATATAAAAAATGTTAATCCTGGCAGTCCGAGCAGGCAGGAATCGTATGTTCGCCACTAATGGCATTCTTGCAGGAGTGGCATGACACTTTTGGCATCCTATGCTTCTGGTATGGTCAAACTGCGCAAATTTTTTGTTTTTTTGGCTGTGCATGACTAGTACTAGCCTCAATATTTTCAATTTGCAGGATATCTTTGATACTGGTCCTGATATTCTTCCTCAAAGTTACAGCCGTGTATCGTTCACGCAACACCATGGCTTAATGAGAGTGTCTGCCAATTTTTGCACGAATGCTTTGCGTTTAAAAGGTTTTTGTCGTTGCCGCACCACGTTAGACACATAAGAAACATATCCATTGACTATACATAAGTTCAGCAAATTATAAAATATGCACTGAGGCCACCTATTTGTTGTGCGGTTGCAGCTCATGGCAGAACAAACCTGGTCAACAGTATCAACGGCTCCTTTGGTACAATAGTACCAAAACCTGATATAATACATTTCTACAATAGTAGTAATGTATTATTTCAGGCTTTTTCGTGCTGAAGTTTATGTCTGGCTGACCAAAAATCACTTTATTGGATTTCGGTTTCTTCATCACTTGCGTCGGTGTTTACGCGATGTTCTACCTCCAAGTTATTTTCTTCTTCTTCAGATCCTGATAGTTCACCAGGTTGACATGCGAGTTCTAGATCATCATTTTCACTGTCAGATTCATTCAAAAAGTGCAGAATTTTGTCTTCATCCCTTATTAAATCCATCTAAAACAGAATAAAAGGCTGTATATAATGTTCAAAATATATGGTTTTCCTCTTCATACTAATAAAATACATGAAATTTATTTTAATATATTATATAACATAAATAATACAATTCTAAGAAATAAAATAAAACTATATTTGTACAAAAAGTCAATAAATAAACAAAATTATTCCAAGCTTACCTTAACTCACTTTTCACGCGTAATCACTAAATATTAGTCTGAGAGACTAACAATTCGTCAAAACTCCGGAAGTAAACTACGTGCAAACAAAACGCATGCAGACGGGTCACTAAAACAATGAATAAGGAGGCTACTGAGCGCGGTGGGGCTGGGGAATGCCAGGAACATATCTAAACAGAAAATGTTTAGAGGTCGTGTCGCCTGTGAGACTAATGTTTAGTGATCTAGGGTTAAAAAAGGCAGAGTAAAATACATTTATTTTTCACCCGGTTTTCATAAGAGTCGACTAAGGGACATCACATTTGACAAAGACTAAGCAGCAGCGCTCTCTAGTAAACTTGAACCGATCTCTAACTCGTCGTAGTGTGGAGGTTATGGAAAATCTTCTAAACTAGAGGAGCCTTATAGTCCAGAAGAAGATTATCATGGGCGATTGCTGACGACATGGGACAAGTCCGCCACAACCTCCCAAATTGCTGCAACTCCTGTAAGCCAGGATCTACAGTATATACTACCGCGAAAACAGGGAAATTAATGACTGTCTTGGATCAAAATAAATTAGTGATTTCTACTTCTTTATACCTCTATGCAAATTGTTAATAAAATATACAAAGAACAGAAGTCTAGTCATTATGCCTCTAGCATTTGAAAATATAGAAACCTTTTGTAATTTGCTAAACTTAAAAATTAAACAACAGGCAAACATTTTTCAATCAGTTTTAAACAAAACCCAATCGTATAGTACGAGTAATGTTTTACGACGATGAAATGCTTTCACGATGTTCACATTTTTTATAACTACTTTGCTTGTCATTAAATTTGTCTAGACTAGCGCTATAATGGTCCGGGATCACATTTCCGAGAAGCACTTTAGAGAATTGTCATGTAGGATGAAAATAGTAGCATAGTTGCCTAGGTATTTGTGTATAGCAACTAAAAAGACCTTCAGGAATGACATTTTATGGAACAGTGTTACAAGCGAGCACAGGGTCCACTTGATGGTAAGTGATATAACTATTCAGCAAATAAAACCCGAATAATTTTTGTTTCGTTGCTGTGTAGTGTAGATGATGATTTTTTTATTGCGGACTACTTACCACGTTTACCGGGGTTTCGGCTCGGAAAGGAGTAGGAACAGGTTAGTTTTTACTCAGTAAGAGTCTGATACTCTTGCCCAAGACGGGAGAAGTCAGTCTCTTTTGTTCTTCTAGGTTTAAGTCATTGTGTCTCCTACATTAATGTTACCGAGGGAAGTGGATACAATCATTGTATTTGTTTTCTCCTCAAATAATATCTTCTGATTTATTTCGTTGCGGGATTCAAGACATTCAATCATGACCCTGAGACGCGCCAGACTGTGTTGCGGTGTTTTTATGGTTGTACCTATATGCTGCGGTTTTGAAAGTAGGTGGCGGGCTTGTCTCATAAAAAAGTCATTAGATGTTTTGTCTCCCTCAAAAGAAAGCAGAGTAACGCACTGCAGATCATAATAACAATTCAGAATTAATCATACTTAAGCACCTAATTAAAAAGTAACTCATCCTTAATATGAGTAATACCTACCTCTTACAGTTTATCTCATCCATAGGGAATTTACTTTAGCTTACTATTCACTGCATACTCAGTAATCCAAACCACTTTACTAGTCAAATTAGAACGTGAATAAATTAAAAGCTACACTCTCACCTCTAAGATCTAAGTTTTCTTACGTAAACTCAACGTTTCATGAATTGTGTAACGACTTTCGCGATTGCTTTTGTTGTCAAGGGCATTTTGTGGATTATGATAGTGCTTTTGATTGTTTTTGTGTTCATAGTTTCTTTTGTGATATAATATGTTGTTAATTGTTGTCAGGAAATTTTTCTTTAGTCTCATTAGTATTGTCTAATGGTTATATGGTCTTATGATTGAATTAAATCAGTAAATGTATGATTTTCTTTTATGGTATAAGCCTGTACACGAGCCGACAAATTACCTGATGGTAAGCAACGCCACCGCCCACCGCGTTGCCGGCCTTTTGGGGATATGGGGAGGGGGGTAAATTGGGCCTCTGGCAAACTCACTCACACAAAATTTTATTTTAGAAATGGATACTGAACCAATTCCTTAGCAATGCTTTCGGAACAAAATCGTTACTAAGGAAAAGTTTAAGTAATCATTAACGGAACACAGCACATATCTCTAAATACGCCAGTGTCGTTAAAGTCGAATATATTACGCATTTTTTATAATTTTGATTAGTTTAGTTTTAAACCAATTGGTGCCTATACTAAAGCTTTTTTAATTTAAAAATCTAGCTATACTGATCTTAAACTTATTATATTTATCATCTTTATCTAACCCTCAAATCGAACTCAAGATTTCATATTCCTTTGCAATGAGGTTAACGAGGCATTTAATGTATACCGTATAATATATACATACAATATGTGTATAGATGTACATTTTTATGTTCATTCCCTTTAAATATCCATCTCACAAACTTCTTTACACACTCCATTAGCCTCATTCTTTCATAAAAAGCGATGTTTTTTAGCTCAGTAGTTCATAAGACTGTTTCTCTAAAGACCCTGTATTATAATTTATCACTATTTCTATTGAATATCATAATACTATAGTTGATGTACTATAAATGGGTTTGCAAGGCACAATACAAGGAGTTTTGAGTAAGATACTGTTATATATTTTGTTATAGTGATTGATTTTATAGGTCATTTGTTATGGTTTTCCCTTCTAAAGCCTTAGCTTTAGCTTTGGCCCTTAGGCCATTATATTACCCGGAGCTGTGGACTGCCTAGCGGGTTACCGAGGTTCCGGCTCGAAAAAAAGTAGGAGTAGGAACGGGGTGGTTTTTAGTCAGTAAGAGACTGACACTTCCTCTCGTCTCGCTCATGGCAGGAGAAGTAATTGGATGATTTACCCACCCTAAAAAAATAGCCTGAATATTGATAAGTTCAAAACATTTGCTGGATAACTGTTGTTACTCCCAAATAGAATTGTTACTCCTTGTAAGACGGCGAAGGATAGAGGAGCATATTTTCTTTGTAGTTAATAGGTATGCACTTTTACCAGTTCTGATTATGTTGAGTTCCATAAAACGGGTGGTCATGGCCATGTGCTAGGTTAGATTTAGATTCAGTATTGTTATTAACGAGATAATTAAAAAAAAGTTAACTCCGGCTCAAAGCAGGAGTAGGAATGGGATGGTATTTAATCAGTAAGAGTCTGACACTCTCTCTTGCCTCACTCAGGAAAGTTACTGAATGATTTTCCCCTTAAAAAACCTCAACCAACGCAACACATTTTTTATTATTTACATAATAAACACATACCCTACATGATAAGGCACACAGAATGCTTCAAGTACATTAACACGAAGCTAACTCAAAACCGCTTCTCATTACAATTCTCTGTGGACATTCCAAGTTTTGAGAAGTCGCGTTAACCGTGGAACGTTGTTAATAATTTAAGCGAAGGTCGAGTACGTCATTTAACAAACAACGCTTTGAATGTTAATTTATTAAGACATCACCCTGTTGATGGGCGCTGATGAGGTGCTTAAAGTTACGCCTTGTCGGGAAACGGAATGCATATTATTATGAGTTTTATATCTTAAGGAGGAAGGTTGTTATTGGTGTTATTTAAAAATAGACGACGCGTTGTGAAATGTCATGTGAAGAGGCAGGTAGAGGTGCCTAATTACATTTATTTTTCTGTACTGTGAAATGATATTATTGAAATTTTTCACTAGTTTTGGAATTTTAATCTTAATTAGAATATCGAATATCGTGTGAAACAATTGGCTATAGGCACTTAAAAGCACTTATTTTTTGTGGATAATGCAAAAAAAAGGGAGCATGGCCAACATAGAAAAACTATCACACAATAGTTTCACCAAAACGCTTGCTTCACTTGAAACATGAATAATTCCAAAGAGCATAAGTATTGAAATGAGGTCGTTTTTATCTTTCGCTGAGAGAAGGAGAATATACAAGAAAATTGTCGATAATCTCGCTTACAATTCAACGAAGTTGCAAATCAGCTGATCCGTTGTGGCATCGTTCCAAGCACCGTTTAGACCATGCCTGCCAATAAATTTATTTGTCTGAAATATTTCGTGCATTATCAAAGTGCTACTATTTGGTTCTGATATTATGTTGACATTTCAAAAGTACCTATTTACGGATATTTAATAAATAAAAATATTTAATTGGAATTGATGATTTGACTTTTGAGTTTTTGGTGTGACCACCACCATGGTGTTTTGTCAATTCAAGGTCATTTTACGAAGAATAAAAGGCCGTACTCAGATTTTCTAGTGCTTAGCAATTGCGGGATTCCCGGCAAACCCACCAGGCAGGAGAGCAGAAGTAGGAGCGGGTGGTTTTTAGTAAGTAAGAGTCTTTCCTACTATCGGCACATCGCATACTCGAGTTGCGCATCATCCTCGCATAGCTACTCTGCAGCGGCGTATCTTCAAAGCACAGCTACATAGGTTAGTATCAGTGGAAACGATCACATAGTTTCACAGCTAAGCTATTACATCTTCGTAGCATAACTACATAACATATCTCTGTTGAAACAATACCTTAATTAATGTATCTTTGCATTTTAGCAATAAATACGTTTCATTCAGTACAATACAAACTTTATAAGAATGCAAAAACAACGATTTTTAAACAAGTTCAGAGAAGTTTATCATACAACTGTAGCTATAAAAAAATCATCTCATCAATCCTGTCTGTTTTCCAACATTTACGACTTTTACAAAACCAATCATATTCGAGCCACACATTTTCGTTAAGTTATATAGGATCCTGATTCTTACAAAGGATATTGAGATGATAAAACGTCATACCATGTCAAATATCGAAATCTTAATATTATAGTCTAAGAGGTACTGAGCAGTAGAGCCGCTTCATTTTCGGATAAAGTTCGTTATGTAAGGCTAGGAATTACATGACACCCTTTTTTTCCAAAGAGAAAAAATTAACCAATGATTTCTCATACCCCTTGGGTGAGACGAGAGGGAGTCAGACTTTAATCTATTAAAAACCACTCCGTTCCTACTCCTCCTTTTCGGGCCGGAGCCCCGGTGAACCCCGAGAAGGTGTGTCAGACTCTTACTGACTAAAAACCACCCTGTAAGCTCGAGCCCCGGTAAACCCGCTATGTAGTCCGCAGCTCCGCCTACAAGACGAACTTTACTTGGAAGGATCAGTGGCTCTTGGACTATAACTTAAAAAAAATGTGAAGAACAGTATTTTGATAGGTCCTTTGATAGGCTCATGTCATTTTCGGAAATTGGATTAACGTTTCATTCGTATTTTTTTTAAATTTTCTTTGCTTTTCTGTCTTTAGCGCTGATATCAGTTCCTTTTTTTGGAATGTAATTTAAGTTTATAATTATGTGTGTTGGAATTTATGGAGCTGGAGTGAGTGTTTGAGAATTCATGTGTTTTAAGTTTAGGTGAGGGATTTATCGGTTTATTTGATGATATGATTGTATTACAATTATTGAATCTGTATTTTTATAATAACTATCGTAACTAAAAAAACCACGGTTTACTCACATACAGTCTGGCCACATCTAGTTATTTAAGAGTTTGACGTGTAAAAGAGTTACAGTGTAATCTATTTGCAAATAATATCAAATATCATTTATCACTTACATTAATGGAGAAAACCTCTATTAGTTTCAGAAGTCACATAGTCAACGTCACGCAGCCTACTGCCTGTGCAGAGAGTTGCCTGCGCGATGTCGTCGCGTCTGCGCACGCTGCTCATAATGAAGAGTCGCTCTGTGACTCGAAACTAGTAGAGCTTTTCTCCATTAATGTACGTGAGTAAACCGTGATTTTTACTTGAATCTGTATTAGTTACTATGTCCATTGTTTTAAACCAATTCGCTGTATTGTACAAAGTAGTTCTCAGAATGCTACTGAGGAGATTTTTAGCCACCACTAAACAAAGCAAAAAATCTTCTTAGCCTAATATTACATCGGTTTACAAAGAAAAGATACCTTTAAGGCACATTTTTGGCTATAAATAGCTATCAGTAGTATCTAGAAGGCCTAAAATTATCTAACAAAAGGTCGTACTTGAAACTACTAGAAAGTTTTAACAAAAATTCCATAGTAACACAGCTATTTTAATCTCGAATTATTTAGCCTCCCACTAAATAAGGCTAAATGTTGAAATATGTATTACTAGTTAATCGGTATAAACTTTCAACAACTTCCTATGAAAGCCCTTTGGGGTGCGTTCGTATGGAAGATTAAACGGTCTTCAGTTTTATTATTTTGTTCAAGTAAAAATGTTTACCTAACTTAGTTAACTTAAATACTGATATATGATTGACTAGCGACCCGCCCCAGCTTCGCGTGGGTGCAATGGTGATATACTACGCATGTATTACACATATAAACCTTCTTCTTGAATCACTCTATCTATTATCTATTAAAAATCCCATATCAAAATTCGTTGCGTACTTTTAAAGATTTAAGCATACAGACAAACAGACAAAAATAGTGATTTTGTTTTACACTATGTAGTGATGGAAGTGGTTATATCTTCAAAACTGTCTTTCTAATCACACATTAACTATTACTGCCAAGTGTGGGAGAACATGAATAGGCCGGCTCGAACGGAGTGATAGCCTCACAGAAAATCGACATGAAACAACGGTTGCTTATATTGTTGTGTAAGTGAGGTTACAGGAGGCCTAATTAAGTTTTTCCAATCTTCCCAATCCCTGATTGCCCAAGACCGTCTAAAATTCTTACTCCCAAAAGGTTAGCAACGCACTTATAACGCCTCTGGTTTAAAGGTATCTTTTCACCGGCGGCGATTGCTTAACATCAGGTAATCCGTTTGGTTTTTACCGGTTTATAACATTTGCCGGCCTTTTGGGGTTTGGGAATTTTAGGGTTGTTGGAGAATCGGGGATTGGGAAGAACGGTATTTTGGTAAATGAGATAACAATATGTATCATAGAAATCAAGGTCCTTACATTTTGTTTTACAATGTCCTATTAACACAACTATGATGAATTTTACCCATAATATGTTATGTTACCCATAGTATTAAATACAGATAAGCCTAAGGTAGCTTGGATGTAAATGTTATTTTCATTGTGCAATATTGCTGTATTTATGTTGGTGACACTTACTAAATAAATAAATAAATGTTACAAGCAGACAATTTTGCCTACCCTTTCGAGAAATTAATAGGTGAGAATAAAATGCAATGAAATGAATACTCAATGCTCCATTTCTGACTTAAAAATGAAGCTATTCGTTCGTTTATATTGAGTGTACACATTCGAAACTCGATGTTAAATAAATACAAATCGAAAATTGATTACATACACAGAAATGAGAAATAACTTCATACATGATTTTATTTACTTTTTATTGGTGATTCTTCCCGGTATGTGTGTTTATATGATAGCATAATAAGGATGATGACGGGGTATGAAAATTAAAAGTCTATTTAGTCCGTCAGTTAGGTAATGAAAAAATATTGGACACGTATTTTTTTATTTTGTCATAAATAAGGTAACAATATTAATTAATAATAAGGTCCTCATACTGGTACTCGTCCACAGAAGCATAATACAATTAATAATATTATTTCAACGACAACAGAGAATTAAAAAAAATTATGTTTGAAACAAAATATATATTGTCTAATTGAATACATCAAGTATTAAATTGTGTGTGTGTGTAAGCTCCATGTACCTTGAACACAGAAAAGCTATATAAAACGGCTGTTGCAATGCCGTATTTGTAAAATGTATCTACAAATTAGTTCAAAGAGAAAACTGCACATTTTGGTCATAAAATTTTTTATTGGTACGCTATGAAACAACTTAGATTTTTTTGTACGAAAAAAAAAAAACTAATAATCAATCTTTTATAGGTATTTACAATTGTAATCTTCAAACACAACACTACCTCTTATTGAAGCCGTGGCAGATACTTTTAGAACACCTTATATATATCTATACTACTACCAAGCAAAACGAATGAGTTGCCAATATTTCGTCTCGGCTCTCACATTCGTTTCCTGAGCAATTCTATACGTTGATATCTTTAATTTCCTCACTCACCCGTCCGTGGGTCACTTTCATTTTAAAAGGTTCAACTCCACGGCCGCGCGTCAACATACCCCACCCGTCAACTCTTGTTAAACAAAATTGGGCATTATTATTTCAGTGTGAAAGTTGACAATGCTGTGTAAACTTTTGATGGTTCAGGGTAGCTTCATGTGCGGCCATGTTTCTATGTAAACTCCATATATGTATGCTTTTCATACATTTGACGTAGGTAAAGGAAATTGGTGTTTTACAAGCTGCCTATGTTTTATTCACAGTTTTGTGTATGTGTATGTGTGTGTTTGTGTTAAAAGGTGGGATGGAAATTTTAGGGATTTTCTTTTGTCTTTTTTTTTCCTGTGTCTTTATTTAGAGTTGAATTTGTTCTTTTGTTTTGTAGGTAATCATTGTTTCACCGAGAAGCTTAAGTTAGGTTTTATTTTGGTGCTTATGATTGATTAATTGAGAAGTTTAAGGTTGGTTGCCGACTTTCAAATTAGTAACATCAATTTAATTAAAATTGCAATCGGTTACCCCTTCTAACAATGGTATTAATTACGGAGAGATTTTGTTAAATAAGAGAGCTTTTTTTTACATTTGCAACAATGTCCATTTGATTTTAATTACTGTATTTTATGCTTTGGGAAAAATATAATTGAACCCTTGAATCACCTATTAAACCTTAATTGTGACTTGTGCACAACGAGACAAATTGTCATTCACAAAATTAATCCTTTCTTATATAAAAAAAATATTTTCTGTCTGGTGCAGGGTTATTTTGGAAGACGAAATCTGTTATTAAATTCCTACAGTTTTGTTACAATAGTTTCTTTAATTTTAGCTCTCATTAGATGGCGCTGGTGTAGCAAAACATCCTCTACGGTCAATCAGTGTAAAATTCACCTATTGGCTTGTTATTTCCATAAGGCAAACTATAGTTCCCACTTTCAGCCCCTAACTGCAAAATTAACCACCATTAAAAGACAGCATTTAATCACATTTATCGATCATAAAAAAACACAATACAAACTGAAGTACACAGTTTAAAACATTAGTGTAACATTTTCATAACGCTCATGACTGACTAAACATTTTAACTGTGAATAAATCTGAATATTCATTATCCGACGCTATGTAGACTTAGCTAAAGATTTGATTACATAAACCGTCCTGCCTCATGACCAACTGGCGTTACCGATCTACCCACAAATGCCAGACAAAAATCGACTTTAAAATATACAGTTTGTTGAAGAGATTAGCTCTATCAGACCCTACCATGAGACTTGAAGATTTTTTAAGAAACACTTTGGCAAAATTGTTCGGAAACGCGAACTGTGTCAGAAAATTTACATTTTATTAATCTTCGAATGAGGGGAATCTTTGGGTGAGTGGCGTGGAAACTGGGTAGGTGTGACGTGGTTGGGGGATTAAGGTTCAGTAGTAGAGGCTTGTTGTAATTTTTTATTTGAATTCTATGGAGAAAGCCTTAAAAACTTTGCTTTAAAATTAGTAAATGCTTCTGCCAGCGACTTCACCCGCAGTGCCGTGAGATAAAAAGTGTCCTATGTGTTATTGCAGATCGTAAATAGCACTGTTAGAAAATTCATCCTGATCCCTTCAGCCATTTTGACGTGATTGAGTAATAAACATATACACGAACACGCAAACTCACAAATATTCGCATTTATAATATTAGTAAGATAAACGTGAAAGTTTGTTTGTTTGGATTTTGATCAAATTTCATTATACAGATTCTCTCGCTTTGCCTGGCGAGAGAAGCAATTGGATGATTTTAACCCCCTAAAAAAACATGGCTTGTAACAAGTCAAGTTCCTCGTCAAACAGTTACGTGAGTAAGCCGATAACATAATAATTGATCTATCTTTAAATTTTTATCTTACCGTCATCAACGGGTTACACCTAACTCTCCTAAGAGAACCCTAAAAAAAGGCGGAGTAAAAAAAAAACAATATGAAAGCTCGCCTACGAAGATTGGAAGAGTCCTCTCTCATTGATGAAATTTTGCAAAAGAAATTCTATAAGATTAAAGTTGATTTTTGGAGTGTGAACGAATGCGAAGAGATCTTTTCTGAGCTGATTTAATATATATTTTTTTCTTTATTTAAAAATTACGATCGTTCACTGTTCTTGTTTTAGTTTATAGGTTTGATAGTTAAGCATGAGTTATTGGTTCCCGAATAGGGATGATGGCGGGGTATGAACATTAAAAATCTATTTAGTCCGTCAGTTAGGTAATAAAAAAAATTTAGACACGTATTTTTTTGTTTTGTTATATAATAGTATTGTTATAGATAAACCAAAGTTTAAGAATGAAAGCAAATACGTCATTACTACGTACAAAATGTACCTAGAAGTGACGTCATTCGATATTTCAAATCGACATATACTTCGACAGCAATTGTTTCCGTAAGAAAATAAAAATACGTGTCTAATGTTTAAAATGATTTACAAGACGGACATTAAAATAAAATAAAAGTTATTCATATACTCTATTAAGTGTAGTGATTAATTAAAAATAAAAGGTTTACTCACGTGAATATATTGAGAAAAACTCTACAAGTTTCAAGTCACAGAGAGATTCTTTATCATGAGCACCGTGCCAATGAAATCTAGACCCTATTGTAAACAACAACAACGTATTTAATTCACATAATCTATATTATTCCATAATGAGGTTCCACCTAATCCTCTAAACACCAACATTTGAGCTTGCCATAAACTTAGCTAATTAAACTTTGGTACAAACTGAGGTCCTTGGGGCACTCCCTAGTGTACCTCAGAGGTTTATATCAAAGAGTCCAATATTTTACCCTGAAATATTAAAGTAAAATTAGATTGTTCACAAAATTACGTTTTGATTTTCGTGTTTTCATTATTACTTTTATTTAAATGTTGAATATCTATGAGTTACCTGGAAAACTGCCCACGTTGTTTTTTGGTATGTACTTGAAAGTACCTTTAACTGAGGAGTGTGCATGAAAAGACTGATGACTGTTGATGAAACGAAAGAGGTGTGTAAGACTTGTAGCAATTGGCGTTCCATTGTCTCTGCCTACCCCCATGGGAGAGAGACTAGAGGCTATATCTGTATGTTGTTATTTGGATTTGACAGTGGGCCGAAATGACAATGATATTTTCGTCATCTATGTTATGACTTTAATGTGTCAAAAATTAATTTAATTGTGTAGAAAAGTGACAATTTGAAAGATTTAGTTTATTTCCTTAAGATCGAATATACCTACGTATTTTTTTATTATTAATGTGTAATATGTATTTTGTACAACTCCATGTATTACTTTGTGTGCTCTGTAAATATTTGATTGTAAATATGTCTCCTTGAATTCAGTAAACATTTTTATTTATTTATTAACATTACCACGAATGCTTTAAAAAAGGCCATGCAGGAATTCAATTACGCCTTGTTTCGAAGAATATCATAATGTAGCTGATATATTTGCTAATAGTGTAACTCTACCAACCGAAGAATTAAAAACAACTTAAAAGTCCGAAGATTTTTCTTTACAGACCAGATTACCGATCCGGGTTTACCGGGGCTCCGGCTCAAAGAGCAAGGAACGGGCTGGTTTTTAGTCAGTAAGAGTCTGACACTCCCTCTCGCCTCGCCCAAAGCGGGAGAAGTCATTGGATGATTATCCCCCTCTTAAAAAAAGGCGAGACTAAATAAACAAGACCGCATACAAACAAACAAGCTTCAGCTTTACACAGCCTTAAACAGCCATATGTATTGTTTTCTTTGCCAAAAAAACCCCATTTCTTCATCTTCGTATTTCGTCATTCATTGTCTAATGGCACATAAATTATTTATGATTGATCGTCATTCCTTTACCCTATCTAAATACTACGTCATATTGTTTACAAAACATTATCAATGTTGTTTTCCTTTCCTATGTGAAAAGTGAACACGTTATTTTTTTTTTCTTTTTCATTTTCATACAATATGGTTTCTTTCATTCTTGTTTTATTATGTTGTTGGGTTTGGCATTTGTTTATTTATAGGGATTGCTGTTTGATTGAGTCTTTTGAATTGTGGTCCTTTTTGATAGATGTGTAAGGGTTATTGTTGTATGTCAAGTGAATTCAGATTGTAATTTATTATTAGTTTAATAAAATTGCATTCGCAATTTTGTCTTCGATTTCATGCAATAGTGCTTAAATGAACTTAAGTGCTTTTTAACCATATAAAAAAGGAGGTTCTCAGATGACCTTTACGTATGTTTGTGCGCAATTATCTCGTGTTTGCCTTACCCAATTTTGATGCGGTTTTCAGCAGAATATTTATCAGACATAGGAGAAGATTTTAGGTATGACATAAGACTGACATAAAAAGTGGAGGGTTTCACAAGATTCGAGCTTGAATTCAAGATTATTTTGCTTACAAAACTACCAGACTAATAGTGACCTTATCACATTAACATTATAAGGCTCATTTTAAAAGAAATCTCAGTAGTTCTCAGTTCTAAATACAGCTTAATAACCCTGAAGCAATAAAAATCCTTAACGCTCAGTATAATTTTAGAATTAAACAAATTCTTTAAATTCATTGCCACAAATTATACGTACTTTGTTTTACTCTGGTCAGGGTTGGCCTAAACCTTTCAGATAGTTTTGTAAATTCATAATAATTTTCTTGCAGGAACTTTTAATGTATCGAAGGTTACAGTTCACTTTATGGGAAGCAGTCACTCATAGTAATGGATTCAATCGTGGCGATTGTGATAAACAGGAGTCCGTGTGAGAAGAGGTCTTTACTCAGCAGTGCTTAAATATATGTATATAGGTTGTTGATTATGCTTTTCGTAAATCTTTTTATTTACCTAGAATGGTTCCATGGTCGTGGGTGAGATGGGAGTGTCAGACTCTTACTGATTAAAACCACCCTGTTCCTATCTCCTACTCCGAGCTGGAGCCCCGGTTACCCATCAAGTTATCTGGAGCTCCGGATAGAAGTAAGATATTCTTGTCTGCAATGTGTTTTTTATAGTATAAGCCGGTAAATGAGCAGACGATGGTAAGCAATCGCCGCCGCCCATGGACACCCGAAACACCAGAGGCGTTAAAAGTACGTTGCCTGCCTTTTGGGGGTTATGAATTTAAGGGGTTGTTGGGGAATCGAGGATTGGGAAGATTGTGAAGGGGAGGTAATTAGGCCTATCAATATAACTAATCTAAACCTTAGAGATCTCCTCTTGTCATTAATAGATTGACAATTTGATTAACCTAGTAACTATTTGAAATGGAATATCCATTTTGCTACTTATAAAATCTTTTTGAAGTATCTAGAAAAAAATACCATATTCAGAGCATTAGTTGAAAACCGCCGAGATAATATTTTAATGGCTTCCAAATGTAATATTTATTATTCTTAATGTGTTTCATAAATTCAGAATACCAGCTGAGGGTTGTTTCTAAGTAACTTTTTTATGGCTTTAACGATAACGAAAGGCTGCCAGTGTTTTGGGATTGGCATCTTATTGTGTACCAGTCATTATTAATTTATCATCACCAGGCTTGATCTCCTCGCTCCGGAGCTGCAGACAACTCAAGGAATTACCGGGGCTCCGGCTCAAAGCAGGAATAAGAACGGGATGGTTTTTAGTCAGTAAGAGTCTGACACTCCCTCTCGCCTCGCCGGTAACCCTCTAGGCAGTTCGCAGCCCCTGTACACTTAATACGTTTTGTCTAAATAAAGACTGATAGATAATGCCTAAGGCATTAAATGTGTGCATAAAGCTTCATAAAAACATAAAAATAAATAAAGTAATAAAAAATGTTAGATGAAATCAAAGTGATTACAAATTCTCGTTCAAATAAAGGTTTGAAAATTCGCAATAATATCGATACTGTTCACTTAGCCCGGAGCACAGCTGGCTTAACGAAGTGTTTGCGAATATTATACCCTTGAAAATCAATAGTTTAATGAACTCGAAGATATTTCTTTTACTGAATAACAAAGAATTATGATATTCTCCGAAAGGGCAGGTAAGGATCTACACCGACTATTTAAAATACTCCTGCATGGTTCCACCCAACTTTTTTTTTGTACTGCGATGGAAATCCTCATGGACTTCCCACGCCGTGGAGACGACCGGAGTCTTGCTAAAACCATCGCGGTGTTCCTCCTTTGCCTGTGGCCGTGACCCGGGTTGTAAGGACAACCGGTTCACCGCACCCGTGGTTTTACTCAACTCACCCAACCCAGGTTTGTCCGACTCCGGGTCATGGCGTAATGTTTTATATCCAATAGCCTTCATATAAATTCAGTCATTCTGGAGATTACGGCGCTCAACAAAACAAGCAAATAAAGTTTGAAACTATAGTGGTACCGTATTCATTCGGATAAATGATTTTTTGGACTTAAGTATCATCATCATCATCAGCCTGTCCTCGTCCACTGCTGGACATAGGCGTCTCCAATGGCACGCCACTGAGCTTGATCTTCAGCTATACGCATTCAATCACTACCAGCCACCTTGCGGATATCGTCACTCCACCTAGCTGGAGGGCGCCCTACACTACGCTTGCCTGCCCTACCGGAATTTAAATATGCTTTAGGTAAATGAAGTATATGAATGATACCAATCTAACCAAAAATAAATGACCTGATTTGAGTGGAGGACCGAACCTAAGATTTCTTAAGTCTTTCCTTGTGACAATTTAACCAACGTAGTGTCCTAACGAATTCTTTGCCAATATAAACGAAAGCCCTTGAAAACCAATAGAGTAATGAACTCAAAGATATTCTTTTACGAAATTAAATTAACTTAGTGTTTCGATATCGGGAGAGTCTTTATTAAAATTATGCGAATCAGTTTTATTACAAGACTTTCTTTTGGGTGTTATTGCTGAACGTCTGTTATGAAAGATTTGGAATTTTAGATTTTATTTTTAAATACAATTTTGTGATTTGTGATATTTCGTAGACCAAAAGGTTTTTGGTTCTTGTGATCTTGTGTTCTTGTAATAAACGGCAGGCTTGATGTCATCATGAACATTAGTAGTTGCATTGTAATAGAGTGTGACTAATGAATGGGGCCGTCGGTAGAAGGCGCCCAAGAGCGATAGAGACCAGATTGGCGATATATTAAAGACGGGCCAAATTAAAAATATCTGTAACCAACGAGCCTGCATGAAAAGACTGATGACTGTTGATGAAGCGAAAGAGGTATGTAAGATTCGTAGCAATTGGCGTTTGATTGTCTCTACCTATCCCTATGGGAGACATGCATAAGGTTATTTATGTAACTAAATATCATAATTGATGTGTTACTGTTGAGTGAGGGAGATATTTCATAGATTCGTGGCGAAAAACGCGAATTACCTCTCTTTCGATGTCGGAACTAACCCCGATCTCCTTTACTAAATATTCAAAATCATTAAAACGACTGCCTCGTTAGTCGAGCGGTTGCAAGAGCTCTGCCTACCCCTTTGGGGATAAAAGGCGTGACGATATGAATCAAACCGAGATCACTTTCCTCGGCTATCGCGCTTATGATCACTGGACCAATGAGGCAGTCTCTCTTATATTGGTCGTAATATTATCAGAGTACACCTCAACGGATCAAATTCAACGTGATAGGAATATCGTCGCTGACATTTTGATTGGAACGTGATCATTATTTCAATGGCAATACCAAATCTGGTGCTGATATAATTTCGTATGGCAATCAATTTTCAAAATTAATATTAAAAGCTCTCCATAAGACCTAACCTAAACTAACACACTTGTAACTCCTTTGGTATTTTTTTTTAAAATGGGACTAGCTCCAGAGCAACCACATGCTTGCCACATTTTTGGTGTTTCTGACAAACCCGTTACAACCCTCTGAAACTGCTGTAACTCCTGTAGATCTACCGTAAATACAACCATGAAAACATAGGGACACTGCCTCCTGGACACATGAAGAATGACTGTCTTGGATCCCACAACAAAATAAATTAGATATTATAAGAGGAGACGAAAAACGGTATTGCGAAAATAATATACGGCCGGCTTCAATCACTTTTTAGCACGTCTAAATCTACTCATGTACCATAATTAAGCCCTATCCCTATCCAGTACTCAAAACAACACTTCACAACATCTTTTTTTAAGGGGCGAAAATCATCCAATGACTTCCCCTTCCCGAGAGGTAGTGTCAACTATTTATTGACTAAAGCCGTTTCTACTATGCTTTTTGAGCCGGAGCCCCAATAAACTCACTAGGCAGCCCGCAGCTTCTAGTACTTCACGGCCGCTAATATACCGATCACTTCCAAAATGTCTTCGAACCTTATATTCTAACACATATTATACTATGTATCTACACCCAGATTTTCAGTTCAATTCTTTCCCCATCCAAAGTAAATGGATAATGTATTCGGCCAGCCGTGATCTGCGAAATCCGACAAGGGAAATGACGAATGGGTAGAGGAATTATACAATAAGGAAACGGACTCAGCTCAGGGTACTTTCAGGGTACCGTAGGTAAAAGGGTGAAATCGCATTAGCAAGGGCTTGGTTATTAAGCTGGTATGTGTGTTGTAAAGTAGTATCTAGGTTGAGAGTGATAGAGTGTGTTTTAGTCATGTGTACGTGATAGAGAATGGTTTTTAGTGAAAAAAAGGTTGTTGATGAGTTTATTGGTTTTGAAATTTTCAATAAATAATTGTTTGCTAAGTTACACTGTGATAAATGATATTTCATTTGCAAATAGGTTACAGTGTAACTGTTTTACACTTCAATCTCTTAAATATTTAGATGAGACTGGCATTTCCTATCGGACTGCTCTGAAAGTTACTAAGAATACTACCTCTATACAATAAAGGTCATTATAGCGTAGGATGATTCTCGTTCTTCTCCATTCGAAGCAACACTTTGGAACGAGCGCCTAGCTTCACTGATGGACGGACTGACGGACAATTCAATTCGACGTTTCAAAAGTGCCTAATTTAGGATTAATTGAAATAAATGCTTTGACTTTGACTTAGCATGGTTTTTATTGAAAAAAGGTTGTTGATGAGTTTATTGATTTTGAAATTTTCTAAGAAATAATTATTTGGTAAGTTACACTGTGATAAATGATATTTATTTTACAAATAGGTTACAATGTAACTCTTTTACATGGCAATCTCTTAAATGACTATATGAAGCCGGCATTTCCTATCGGACTGCTCTGAAAGTCACTAAGAATACTACCTCTCTAAAATATAGGACATTATCATAGCGTTGGTACTCCTACACACATGTTTTTTCTAATCTTAGTAGTCTCATTGTCTTCAAAAGCGTAAGAAATTACAAATGTGAAATTCAATAAATATGTCGACCGACGTCTAAACTAAAGTAATCAGACTTGCAAATTAAACAAACAAAACTAACATACTACGGACAAATTATATATCAATGCAATGTAAACGCGGTTTTTTGCTACCGAACCCAATGCCATCAAGTCCGCGCACTTATCCGGTTTTTTATCCCTATATCTCTTTGTAGAAGGCGGTCCTGTATAAATTAATTTGGGTTTTTGTTCAGCATTTAGATCTTGCTAATGGGATTCGGAAGCCGGCGGTGATTTTGCTATAGCATTGTAAAAGGGGTCGAGTAGGGATGTGTTTTGTTTATAATATACGGTGAGATATTGAATGGGGATGGCAAACTCGTCGAAAATTGGACTGAGTGTGAGGAGTTTTAGATGAGGTAAATGGTTTGATGATTTGGTTTATGTTATAAAATGTTTGAGTTTATGGATATCAAATTTTATTTTTAGCACTAGAATCCAGGCTCCGGCTCAAAACAGGAGAAGGAACAGGTTGGTCTTTAGTCAGTAAAAGTCTGACACTCCCTCCCGCCTCACCCAATACCGGAAAAGTCATTGGATGATTCCCCCTCCCCCCAAAAAAAGCACTAGAATCCTATTGTAAATGAAGAAATTTAAAGCACAACTCGGTTCGTGTCTCCTTCATTTTCATTATCAAAGTTTATTTATTTAACGGGTGGTAACTTAGACATTGCTACTGACTGGCAAAGCGAACAGAAAGAGCTAGAGCCCGAAGCCCCATGCGCAACACCGACCATCAGTGCTGTCAGTGCCACTCTAAACACAACAGTCTTCGATGCCACTTCCCATGCGCAGCACCTGGGGCCTTAGTCTGCTATTACAATTGTGTCAGAATGATCGATCACTGATCAGTGCAAGAGGGACGGAGCTATACAACCTACATAGCTCCGTCCCTCTTGCACTGCACTGATCAGTGATCGACCATTCTGACACAATTGTAATTGTAACTGGACAGACCAAATCAGCGCCTTTATATACATAAAAGTTTGCAATGCCAATGCCACACCGGCGTGGACAGGACAAGATAGCGAACGATATTCCGCGAGAAAGTGACTCATCAAGGTCACGACCCTTAGCTTTGAGGACAAACGACGCAAGGAAGAAGGAAGATTACTTATAAAAAATGGGAATCCAGAACAGTTTAAATATGTATACACATATGGTTGAGTACCAATTTCTGTAGTATAAACATCGGATACTTGACATTCACCGCTATAACTTTTTTTTTTTGAGGTGGGAAAATCATCCAATGACTTCTCCCGCCTTGAGCAAGGCGAGAGGGAGTGTCAGACTCTTACTGGCTAAAAACCACCCCGTTCCTTCTTCTGCTTTTCGAGCCGGAGCCCCGGTAAATCCGCTAGGTAGTCCGCAGCTCCGATTCAGGCATCAGCCCTACTAGATGGGGATCTATGGTGGTCTGATGGCTCTTTGAGGCGCGCGCGGAATGCGACGCGCCGCACGCACGGGTCTGGTTCTGTTCGGGCGGTGAGCTACCCTTGCTCGTCGTCCGCAGGCCCACACCACCGCTATAACTGAACTCTTGAAAATTCCAGTTTTCACAGACATTACTAACGTAAAAATCTTTTTTAAAAACCTCAAAGTCATACGCAGCTGAAATCTTTTTGAAAAAGACAAAAGTACATAATTTACTTTAATCTGTAAAATCTGAGCTGTATGAGCGAACGTTGAGTTGGTACCATAATGCTTACCTGGGTTGTTCACAAAAAATCCGCGTAATTTTTTCTCTGGGCTGTGTCAAAGGACAGTGCTCAATCACCTGCCGACTGCGGTGGAGCTAGGAAAGAAGCGATTTTGAGGTTAAGCCTGATAGCGTTTTTTTAGGGGTCATAATCACCCAATGACTTCTCCCGTCTTGGGCGAAGCGAGAGGAGTGTCAGACTCTTACTGACTAAAAACCACTTCGTTCATATTCCTGCTTTTCGAGCCAGAGGCACGGTAATCCCGCTAGGTAGTCCGCAGCTCCGGAGAAATTGTACGTGATAGCGTTTTTATCAGGAAAACTCGTCAGGTGGATACCATCACCATAATTGTATATCATCACTGTGGCTGCTAAATAGTTTTGCAGTTCAGACGGAAAACTGTTATTGAGTTTCAAAACCATTTTTTTTACCCCATAAATAATGGGTTCTGTTTTGTACTACGGTACTAGATTTTGACAATAGGCTTGATAAGACAGATCCATTCCAAATAATTAGGCGGGTTTAGAACATTAATTGCTATCTTGTTTTACCAACCAAGACAATGTAAAAGCTTTTCTAGACTGCACGCTATTACAGCGAAATCCACATACAAAATCTCAATTATATTTGCTTTATTACACGGGTATTAGCGTAAATAATACGTCATTTACAGCCACGTTTGTCAAAACAAAAGAAGCATTGTCCATTAATGACTTATTTATCACCTTTTCAACATTCATACGATCGCCCGTTGTTTCTGTGACTCCATTCCTGATTCGACTGCATCTGCCGGTGACAAATGAACGCGGTTTTTTAAGCGCACGTTCAACATATCCGCATTTCGCAAATAGCGAGCCGCTGTAAACACCTTATGGTCTTAAACTTATGGTCTATTTTCGCTTGGAGAAGTGGCATTAGATATTTTTGCTCCAAAACGCGAGATAGAATGAGAGGGCATAATGTAGGGTGTTTAAGTTATGTAGCTCTAAGTAAACGTCTTTTATTATATTTTTTTCGGGCGCTTACCGCGATTTTTGCGTGAGAATTAAATGCTGGAAAAAGTTTTCGTTTAGTCCTTTTCTCTTTTTGGAAAATATTCTGAGGTAAGTGAATTGTTGGAAGACTTTTGTTGGTATAGTTTTTTTATCATATTTAAAACCCACAAGAAACAACGTTTGCGTTGTTTTTCGTTGTTTAAGTGAGGTTACCGGAGGCCCAATTACCCCTCTTCCCAATCCTCGATTTCCCAAAACCCTTAAATTCCTCACCCCCAATACTGACAACACACTTGTAATACCTCTGGTGTTTCGGTTGTCCATGAGCGGCGACGATTGCTTACCATCAGGTAATGTCTGCTCGTTTACCGGCTTATACCATAAAAAAACACATACTTTTGGCTTAACCCACTACTATAACTAAGCATATCTATCCTCTTAAAGAGGAAACAACCGTGATATGATATTCTTAAAGACACTCATATAAAAAATGGACTCGCCAACAAATTCCTATGACTCCCATAACCCCATGGGGTATAGATAAACGTCATGATTTCTCCATTTGTTTTCTTCAACAAAATTACTAGAGACGTGACATGGAATATTTTCGCGATAATATTGTATTGTCATGTCGTATTTATTGTCAGAAGTGTTTCTATAAAAGTGAATGGCCTATGTGGAGTGGAGGCTAAAATTACAATTTCAGATGTGTTGGATTGGAAACATCTTGGTTTATTTTTATAATATTAACTATCGTGAGACATACTAAATTAACATATTGAACGCCGTGGTGGTCACCGGTTACCGACGTTAGCGGAGGATTTACCTTCAACAGTTTTCTATTGGCAGTCAAAGACTTAGCTATAAAAAAATACGGTTTACTCATGTACATTAATGGAGAAAAGGTTTCCTTGTTTTGCGTCATAGAGCGACTTTCCATCATCGTCGCGCAGGCCCTGTGTCGTTTAATGTCAAGTTTGGTATGGAGTACTTCAAGGTGATATAGTATGTCTGAAAGAAGCTAAGGGTTAACTTCTAATAGTCGAAAAATTTGGCAATGAATGATTGTTTGTTCGTTAGTCTCGCTAAAACTCCTGAACTGCTGGACAAATTTGGCAAATTTTGGTCTTGAATTATTTGTGGAATTCCAGGGCAGGTTTAAAAGTAGAGAAAATAATCTTAGAGGTAGTATGTAGTTTGCCGGGCCAGCTAGTAATTGATAAAAGTAAGTGTAACAATTTCATATAAGGCTAGAACACTTTATCAAATGAAAAACATAACCACAATGCAACATTATTAAACTTCCATTAAAACAAAAACAAAACAAACTTTAGAAAAGAACGCAGAAATACTTGACTTAGCATCAGCATCCCTCTGGCCGAGTTTCGAAGTATCTGTAAAGGACAAATGTCTCGAACAAGACTCGGAATTAATTCTCTGTATATTAAATGAGTACGATTTTTCTCTAGCACCTAAATCAGGCGGTGGTCGATCGGATTAACCGGTGAGTTACGATCGTCGCCATCCGCAATATATTTGACCTGATTTCGGATATTCTTTTTTTGGCCGTATTATATGTTGTATTATTATAGATAGGTTCTTGTGTTTTATTGTGAGATCTTTGCGTTAAGAAATTAAATACGTTCTGTTTAATAAATTTGGTACATAGAAGTTTAAAAGCTGTGGAGTGACAATATCCGCAAGGTGGCTGGTAGTGGTTGGATGCGTAGAGCTGCAGATCGCTCAGTGGCATGCCATTGGAGAGACCTATGTCCAGTATTGGACGACAACAGGCTGATGAGGATGATGATGATGATAGAAGTTTATAACTATGCAACTCTTAAAATCGATGGATTGCACATGTAGGAGTCATGGTTTATCACGAATGGATGCATCCGGATCAACCATTGTGATACAACAACTTCACTGAAAACCGGCGTGAATTTTGAAAATTTCCATTTCGCCGTTTGAGTAAAGTTACCAGAAACCCTTGTAAATCCTAGGGTGCAGCGTCGTTGCGAGTGTCCATAGCTGGCACTATTTACTTACTTGGTTATCCGTCTTCTCAAACCGTAGAAAAATGTCAGTGCGTACGGCGCGTCGCGCTCCGCGCGTGCCTCAAAGATCCAGATCACCTCAGATGGGGGCCCAGTAAGGCTGATGTCTAATCCGCAGACTGCTTAGCGGGTTACCGGGGTTTCGGCTTGAAAACCAAAAGTAGAAACAGGGTGGTGTTTAGCAGTAAGAGTCTACCATTCCTCTCTTGTCTCACCCAAGGCGGGAAAAGTCTTTGGATGACTTCCCCTCTTTAAAAAACCCCATGAAAAACGAGATTGAATTCATCAGACCTATCTATAGGCTCGCGTTCAACACAAACGTCACAATCGATTGTTCGGACAAATTGCATGTGTCATCCCATACATGTCCACGGACATCTAGCTTAATGACTTCCCGGTTTTGTGAATTTTTAGGTCCATTGTATGCATATTGATATGGAATGAAACGTCATAGAATATTACTGTTTGCAAACGAGAAAGACTATCGAACAAAGAATATCTAATTTCATTTTTGTGTATTAGTATAAAAATAAAACAAAATTGCGTTTGAAAAACTGACTTCAAAAAATGAAAAACTAACATCAATAATTAAAACTTAGAAGCTAAAAATAAGTCCATTATTAGTACGGATAGGTGTTTTTTTATGGAACACGCCGATAATCGAGCAGTCGTATCACCTGATGGTAAGCAATGACCGCTGCCCATGGATACTTGAACCACCAGAGGGATTAGGAATTTTAGGGTTGTTTGGAAATTGGGTATTGAGAAGATTGGGAATAGGGGAATTGGGACTCCGGTAACCTCACTCACACAACGCAAGCGTTGTTTCACGTCAGTTTTCTGTGAGGCAAGGCAAGCGTGGCTGTCCCACATTTAAATACCCAAAATTCTTACGATACCTAGAACCTAACCATTGCAAGACAAACTATGTTACATTTAAACTTAATTTTACATTCAGTTAGCTGAGAATTGAACTAGTATTATTAAGTAAGTGATCAATACTCGGGGTTTGTGTTATTGCCAACTAATTTGTTTGCTATGTGCAAACTTGTGGTTTTGATATTATCCAATCATTTCAGTTTGATCAAACATACTGATTCATTGTGATTGAAGAGGTTTGGCATTTGCTCTTGCTTGTGTTTCGAATTTAGTTCAATCTATTTGTTGGTAAACGTGACTAATATATATTGCCTACAACAATATTTAAATACCTTAGTATATTAAATAACTTACACCTTTCAATTAGAGTTTCTTTGAAATGGTGAGAAAGTACACGTTCTACCCGATGGTAAGTGATTACCATGACCTATGAATGCTTGGAAACTAGGGGCATTACATGCGCTTTACCGACCCTTAAAAACCTATTTATTCCCTTCTTAAAGAATCTTACATTGTAGCCTTCTGTGAAAACCTCGGCAGGGATTCGTTGTGTTAGTTAGGTTACCGGAGGCCCAATTACGCCCCTTCCCAATCTTTCTAATCCCCGATTTCCCAAAAACCCTTAAATTTCAAACCTCCAAAGGCCTCCAAAGGCAACGCACTTGTAACGCTTCTGTTGATCGGATGTCCATGGGCGGTGGCGAATGCTTACCACAGAATATGAATGAATGAAACAATAATTAATACTGTACTTAGTATAACGCAGAATTTTACAACCCTTCCTTTATGTATAGTACTCGATTTGTTATAACCCCACTAACTTATATTCACAAGTTTATAGACCTCAAAACCTACTAAGGCCCAAATAAAATACTTATGTGTTTAAACCTTAAGCGGCCTAAAATTTGTTCAGGGTACTAAGTCGAGTCCTATGGAATGAAACGAAACGTTACATTATTTGTTTGTTTGTTTGATTACGCGTTAGAGCTTAAAGGTCTATTTGTTTGACGTATAGTTGTTTGTGAGCTGGATTAAACCGTCAAACATTTGACACCAATTCTACCGTTCCCGCGGTTGAGTTAATAGTTGATTAAGGGCCTGAGACATCACGCAGCAGTATTTTCTAATAGGTAAGCCTGAGTGTTTTTGCTCTTTCTTGTCCATTGGAAACTACACTTTGGAACGAGCACTGCTGCCTAGTTTCACTGATAGATAGACTGACGATTTAAACTAAATTTTTGTTTGACATTGACCTTGATCTTGACCTTGACTTTACCATTGACGTTGAATTTGACTTTAACATTTGTCTAGCTATAGTGTTTGTTAAATATAACTGCATAAAAAATGGTCCTTACAAAAAAATAAACCGACTTCACTAAAAAAGTTAAAAATAACTTTAATTTCGGAAGTCGGTGTCACAAACAAATAATACCGAGAAACACCGACTTTTTAAGTATTTTATTTCACACTTTTTAGTTGCGATACTCAGCAACTAAAAAAGTCGGTTAAAATTCTCTATCTCAATAACTACTTTATTTATTTGTATTGTCACAGTCACTTAATTAACTTTATTGTGATTTCTAAGTGAGTATGAAGTTCTATTGGCCATTTCTGGTCTTCTTCATCAGTTCCACCTCTTCAAAGGTTACTTTTTGTCTGTAAATGCTTCAATTCTAGATGAATATACCAAAATCACTATATAGTTCCCTATAATATTTGAGGAGTTCCCTCGATTTCTCTAAGATCCCATCATCAGATCCTAACTTGGTGACAATGGGACCACCTCAGAACTATCTACTTTCGAACAAAAAATTGCAAATTGCCAATTGCAAATTGACAATAATTACACTACTGTTTACAATGAAACAAAATTACGTCATGTCATTTTTATTTGCTTGTAAAAAAAGAAAGCTATTAAGCATTCCACACTGGTTTCAGTTTCAAAAATGTTAATACATTATAATTATTCTCAAACGCATGATTACTGCTTTTGTCACGTTTTTTTATTAGCATAATGTTTTGAACGTGTTTGAAAATGGTGGCGAGGAATTAATTTCTCGGGGGACACCTATCCTTGCCTGTTTTTGCAGTTTTTCTAAACAGTTTTTCGATAAATTCTAGGCGGTGTTGTGGTTGCATACTTCACTTGTGAAAATATATAGTTGCAATGTCTCTGCATTGTTGTTACATACATATAATATGTAGAATTATTGATTGGAAAAATGTATCAAATAAATTATAAACATATATTTCTTGAAAGAGTAACGAATGGAAATTTTTGCTCGCTCTTCTCCATTCGAAGCCATTCCAAAGTGTACTTTGGAAGGCGCACCTAGCTTGACTGACGGATAAACTGAAAGCCTATTATTTATTTGTTGACATTTTAAAAGTACCTACCCTTATTTAATGGTTTAATTGGAATAATTTTACTTTTATCGCCATTACAGAAGCCGTGCTGATCTATCCATTCGGTCCTAATGTAACGGACAAGAGAAAATCAACTTAATTAATATCAACTTGAAATTCATTTTACAATAATTACACACGTACTTCGTCGCATATAAAAATGAGGCCTGTTCCTTTGGCTTCGTTTAATTTTCTTATTCAAAAGCCACTTCAACAGGCGAAAGAGGGCATAACGAATGTTCTACAAAGAGGGCCATAAAGGGCCAGATTAATGGGCCAAATGGCCAGTCATTACGTGCAGTTAACTGGATCCACAGTGTCACGGGCTCTAGTTTATTTTGTTTCGGAATATATTTTAGGTTATAGGCTTGTCGGGCCTTACGTAATACGAACGTGACGTTCAAAGTAATGGCTACGTTGCTGTGGATGCGTTTGGCATTCACCCATCACAGTCACTAAACATAGCTTAGCACTGGTGGAAACGGACTCAGCTATGCTATGTTTTAATATGGAAAAATGCATGCTATAGACGCGTGCTATGGATGTGTGTAATGGATGGCTTACTGCTCGAGCTGCGCATCTTCCTCGCACAGCTACATAGATTAGTTTCAGTGGAAACGTTCGCCCCTTCCCAATCTTCCCAATCCCCGATTCTTCAACAACCCTTAAATTCCTTACCCCCTACAGTCCGGCAACGCAGTTGTAACGCCTCTTGTGTTTCAAGTGTCCACGGGCGGCGGCGATTGCTTACCATCAGGTGATCCGTCTTATTCCATAAAAAAACACATTCCTTTGAGAAATGCAGGTATAGAATTATCAACGAACAGAAACAGTACACACACACATGTACATGTACCTAAGACGATTCCGTTTTAATATTTAATGGTGTCTCACATATTGGTTGCCGTATATCTATCACAGATTTATATTTGAATCAAAACCTATTCACAGTTTTATACTAGAGTCAACTGTGTCATAGAAAATGATGAGATAGAATTTATGGATGTTTCTTTTTATGTCGTCACAACTTTTGTCTCAGAGGATGTAGGCAGAGTAGATTCGTCACATCACATCAACAGCCTATAAGTGGCCACTGCTGACCAAAGGCCTCATCTCATACGGAGAAGGTTTGAGCATTAATCACTACGCTTGTTAAATACGGGTTGGCGATTTCAATCTTACAAATAGAAGGCGGTGTCTAAATAATCTTAGAAAGTCCATATATCATTATCTTGGCAAAAGTCACATTGGTACTTGCCGTTGTTAGGTTTTGAACCCACACCTTCATGTATGAGAAGCGGGAATCTAAAACCACCAGGTTACCACAACATATAATTCGACAAAGTCAAGTGATTATTGAAACATGTTTTACTTATACGTATCATGATTTTGACTTGAAACTAGTCAAGCACCTACGAAAAGCGTCGACCACTGAAAAATATTATATTGAACAATGTTGCTTTGGCCGCTTTTGTTTTCTGAAGTCGAAAGAATGTATTGATTTCTTCGTTATTTGCATTTGACTTTTTGCTGCGTTCAGCGATACTGTGCTAGTGTAAGCGAGCATATTTAATTTAGTTCCTTAATTTTAATTTTAACATATAAATGTAAATAAAATTATATTATTACATGGTTTTACTTGACTATAAACTAGTAATAAGCTCAGTGTTTGAGAATGTGCAGCACTGCACCGATCGCTTACCATCACGTGCTCATTTCGGTCTGCACATTTGCCCCCTCTTCTATAAAGAAACGTTCATTTTTAAAACCTCCAAATCTTTTTTTAATGAAATTATATACAATAGTTGTTTATTTATTTATTTGTTAAAAGGTACATGTTAAAAACCTTATAAACTAGTGTACGGTCCGACAAAACTATGTATCTAGTTTGTCTGTCGGATCAAAAGGTTTTTCTCTTTCTCAGTAACACGGGTTGGTCGAATAATATTTGTGTGTGTTAAACGTAAGGTAGTACGGCAGGACCGGAGTAGTTTTTAGTCAGTAAGAGTCTGACACTCCCTCTCGCCTCACCCAAGGCGGGAGAAGTCATTAGTCGATGTTCGCCCCTTAAAACTCGCTAGAAGTGGAACCACGCCTCAACTTCGTGACTTGGTAGATCTTTTAAAACAAAATGTTAATTAAAAACAGCGGTCCGCCCCGGAACTTATTAACAATGCTTACTGAATTTGCGGCGACGTTTCCATTCTTATTAATAATATTGTTATTTATTTACATTTTTAAACGTTGTCCCATATTTGGAATTTCTCCTGTGTCGTGGGTGCGTTTACAAACATACAAGTTCACGTACACATGACACCCAGATCCGAAACAACAATTTGTGAATCACACAAACGGTTGCTCCGTGCTGGAATCGAACCCGCTACACGTTGCGTAACAGCCGGTTGTCCAGCCACCGCACCAACCGTGCATGTATAATTATTTGATATAACAAAAACAGCAAACGACGTAAGTATAGGAGAGCCATGCTTCGGCACGTATGGCCAGCCGGAGTGATACCACGGCCTCACAGAAAACCGACGTGACACAACACTTGCGTTGTGTGAGTGAGGTAACCGGAGGCTCAATTACGCCCCTTTCTAGACCCCGATTCTTCAATAACCCTCAAATTTCTAATACCCAAAAGGCCGGCAATGCACTTGTAACGTCTCTGGTGTTTCGGATGTCCATAGGCGGCCATTGCTTACCATCAGGTGATCCGTCTGCTCGTTTACCCGCTTATACCATAAAACAATATAACGTACGTAATACAGCAACTTAACTACAGTACACTCACAATATTTTGTACACAGACAAATTCTGTTATAATACTAAAATGAATATGCACAACGCGTGCATTTCACTATTCCTATTCAATATTTCAATGATAACATAATGTAGACACAGCTTCCAAATCAAGCTATACAAACCAGTATAAACTGGCCTTAGAATGTGCGAAAAGGTTATACAAAGCAAGACCATGATATACTGGTTTTGTGTAGATCGAAGTGTAGCTGGGTACTAGTAACTCGTGTTCGCAAATAGTCAATATATCCGAAGTAATATCCGTCGGAATACGGAACATCGATAAAATCGTATTTCTCGTTTATTTAACACGAACTGAGCAAATAAAAGTTGGTAAATGATTTCTTGTAGGTAACATTGCTTAGTACATACTAAGAGTTGAACGTAACTTTGTATTGGTAAACTTAATTGTAGTTTAGAATCAATGATAGATGACGTAAGCACAAGCAGAGTGCATTGAAGTTCCTTTTTATTAATTTTGGTTACCATTTTGAACGGGTGGTTACCAGGACGTTAGTTTGATGAAGAGCATATATTTCAATCCCCAGTAGGCTCATTATTGGTATACACAAAGTATAATTATGTCGCGACTCTAAAAAATCATAAAAACAGATAGAAGTAAATCAACTGCCTCGTTGGTTGCATAGTCGCAAGTGCGATTGCTGGGCTTCTTTTGGGTTTTCGAAAACTTTTCAGTAGTAGCCTAGAGTCTGGAATTGTGCCCGGTATATGGTAATAGGCTCACCACCTTTTACATGAGACTTACAATACGAACGGTGAAAAACGGGTGTACATTGTACATTGGCATGACGTGCCTTAATGTGCATCTCTGCTTACCTAAATGCCCTGCCCGAGGGGAAAAAGGTTTGACGATATAAAAAAAAAAATCAATGTTATTTGTTAAAAACGCAAACAAAACTGTAGAACATAACCTAGTCTTTATTAAATGGTGAAAGTACTTCCCAACTCCTGCGTTATTGAGGAATATTTCCCGTACATTTTACTGGGAGTATGAATTTAATACTAAGAAAGCCTGGTACATAAATATTGTGGTGGAAAAAAGGTATTTCTAAGTATATTTTCTTCTGTTAATGAAATATATATTGAGGCAAACACTTTGATTATATCCTCGTATCGTCACGCCTTTTATCCTCGAAGGGGTAGGCGGAGGTGTACATTACGGCAGCCTCGTTGGTAGATTGGTCGCAAGTGTGACTGCCGGGTAAGAGGTCTCAGGTTCAAATTCCAGGACGGGCAAAGTATTATTAGGATTCTTTTGATTTTTCGAAAATTTCTCAGTAGTAGCACGGAGTTTGGAATTGTGCCCAGTATATGGCAATAAACTCATCCCCTATTACATGAGACTTATAACACAAATGGTGAAAAGTCGGTGTACATTGTTTAGTATAGTGGCATTTGATTATATCCGTCGTGTATATTTTTTGTGAGATTTTACGTTGTTCTATAGTTAGAAAATTCAATTTATGAAATACTAGCGTTTCAGGATTTCCTAAGCCCAAAGGAATTTTCGATAAATCTTGTCTTAGAGCTCTCCTAAGCTCCTAAAAAACTCACATGAAAAATAGAATTCGGTTCAATGTTGTAAAGCAACAGCAACAGAGTAACGTCACGCTTTTTATTCCCGAAGGGGTAGGCAGAGGTGCATATTACGACACGTAAAATACCGCTATATAATGTACACCCACTTTTCACCATTTGTGTTAGAAGTCCCATGTAATAGGGGGTGAGCCTATTGCCATATACTGGACACAATACCAGGATCCGTGCTACTACTGAGAAATTTTCGGAAAACCGAACCGGGAATCGAACCCGAGACCCCTTGTACGGCAGTCGCATTTGCAACCACTCGACCAACGAGACAGTCCTGTTCAATGTCCTGTCCTGTTCTTGTTCAATGTTGTCTATGAAAGCAAATAATTTCACAAAAAGTGACCATCAAAAATATAATAGTAGCGACAACGTTGCATCCGGAGCTGTGGACTACCTTGTGGGTTTATCGGGGCTCCGGCTCGAAAAGCAGAAGAAGGAACGAGGTGGTTTTTAGTCAGTAAGAGTCTGACACTCCCTCTCGCCTCGCCCAAAGCGGGAGAGGCCATTGGAAGATTTCAATGGCTGGCTGCGTTTGTGCACGCTGCTCATGATGAAGAGTCCCTCTGTGCCTCGAAACTAATAAAGCTTTTCTCCATTAATTTACGTGAGTAAACCGTGATTTTTAGTTAATTGAATAATTATTATGTAATTAATACTTAATAGTTCTTAAGTATTAATTATGTAATTATGAAGTTGTTGAATAAGATAACTTAATAATTATGTAATTATTAATTTCTTGATATGAAACATATACAATCATTTAATTTTTACCCGCCTCCGTATTTTTCAGTATCTATCTATACATATATATCTTAGTATATGTATCTATATTTACTTTTTGTCATTTTAATGTATCATCTACCTATAATTGACATTTATTCTCATACACCCTATACTCTTGACGTTATTGATTGAACAAGTTTGAGCATCAAAACATTAAAATGAGGTATTTTTTTTAAAAACGTCGACTTTTCTTTACCCTTACTAGCGTTTATAAATGTTATTTATTTTGTCTAGAAGGGCTAAGACTTTTTCTTCCATCGTCTAGACACTCTAGACAAAAATAAATGTAGTAGTAAATAAACAAACAAACAAACACATTTCGTTAGTTACTTACCAGACCTATTGTAATAGAGGGTGAGCCCACACTATTACTGACTTGTAGCACGCGATTGGGATCCGGAGCTAAGGACTACCTAGCGGGTTTACCGAGGCTCCGGCTCGAAAAGCAGGAGTAGGAACGAGGTGGTTTTTAGTCAGTAAGAGTCTGACAATCACTCTTGCCTCGCCCAAGGCGAGAGAATTCATTAAATGATTTTCTCTATAAAATAGACAGCATTTCGCGACACACGACGCGGCAATTGTCACGCTGCTACTGGCGATACAAGCCAATAACATAATAATTAATTTAGCATGTCACACCAAAGTTGTTTTTTTAAAAAATAAGTAATGTATTTTATGTGAGAGCTAGTCAAATCAAAACTGAATGAATAAATAGCTACTATTTATTTGATTCACATTACAAACATACATAAACACACAACTCTATCCCCGAAAATAAACAAACATTATAATATTCATAATCCCAGCATCAAAATAACTAACGGAATAATAATTAAATGACTGCCTCGTTGGTCGAGTGGTCGCAAGTGCGACTGCCGAACAAGAGGTATTGGGTCGGGCAAAGTATTACTGGGCTTTTTTCGGATTTTCGAAAATTTCTCGGTAGTAGCACGGAGTCTGGAATTGTGTCCAGGATATGGCAATAGGCTCACCACCTATTACATGGGACTTATAACACCAATAGTGAAAAGTGGGTGTACATTGTATAGCGGCATTACGTGCATGTGCACCTCTGCCTACCCCTTCGGGGATAAAAGGCGCGATATTGCGTGTGTGTGTAATAATTAAAATTCAAAATGATGAATTAATGTAATAATTAATAACTTGATGTCGTTATTAAATCAGTGTCATTACGCGACTGAATGAACTTATTATAAGTTTGGTCAGCCATGTTGTTTAATGGTTGATGTGTTACAGTTTTGGAATTGTATACATAAAGTAAATTAATAATTACATGTATTTGGTAGTGGGTAGAGAAGTTATTAGGGCTTTTTTATTGGAATAGGTTGCAAACGAGCAGATGAGTCGCCTGATGGTAAGCGATCAGCGCCGCTCATAGACACCTGCAACACCAAAGGAGTCACAGGTGTATTGCCGGCCTTTTAAAAAGGAGTACGCTCTTATTTTGAAGGTTTGAAGGTCGTAATAGTTTTAAAAGCTTTTAAAAATATATAATTGTGAATTTTATGCCAGACTTTCGAATCTAAAATCAGGAAAGTAATCCAAACTAACCAAATGGTAACTAACGTAGCGTAATATAAGATTCCCCATAGGGTATATAAAACCACCTTTCTTGACTGTCTTATGGAAACAGTGTCCTTCGAATTGAATGGAAACAAGTGCGCGTTTGATGCTCTGATTGGTTAGTTTATTCGTTTCGATTACGTATTAAGGACTATTTTATGTCAACAAAAGTATCCACATAAGTATCAAAAAAAACAACGCATCAAATAAAAAAACAAATCTTTGTCTAGACGATACAAAACATCATCGCAAATTGAACTTTAACACAAGCGTTGTAAGTGCAATGAAACTTATAGCAGAAAGTGAACAAGTGTCACTGGCTACACACTCTACACTATAAACTTTGATTTCTTACTTAATCCCTCCATTTTATGGACTTGTTACAACTTGTCCGTTCATTTTGCATTGAAAGTGATGTTTGTGGGTATGTTAAAGTTATTTATTGTGTCTTTAAGTTGTTGGTTGAGTCGTACAACTGTTGAGTTTGTGGCAAAATTCACTACTTATTATGAGGTACATGTAATGTAGGTAGTACACATTTGGTCGATTTTACCAACCACCTCTAAGAAATCTCTTAATTAATTTTGCTAAGAGTGACGTAGTGCTTAAATTACCCATCACTTGTTCTGTGTCACATCCTTTTTATTAATTTCTTTGAAGAATGAATATCACCCAATTTCTTCTTTCGCCTTCTTCAAAGCGAGAGGGATTGTCAGATTCTTACTGACTAAAAACCACCCCGTTCCTACTCCTGCTTTTCGAGTCGGAGCCTCGGTAAACCTGTTAGGTAGTCCACAGTTCCGGATTAGGCATCAGTCTTACTAGGCCACATCTGTTGTAGTCTGATGGAACGGAACCCGACGCGCCGTACTCACAGGTCTGGTTCTGGTCGGGCGGCGAGCTACCCTTGCTCGCCGTTCTAAGACCCGACTGTATCATTTCCTCAGGGTGGTAAAAACGGACTTTAGTTTCTCTTATAAGGAAGACTTCTGTAGACCTAACTGAATATAATTAAAATACTCATATTTCCTTAATAACTCAACGATTGCACTGCCAATCTCCAAACCATCTGTTACTTTTGAAAATTTCAAGGCCGATAAAAAGCAAAAGACTTTCCAAATTCTTCCCCCTACTACCATATCCCCTTAGCCATTGACCCAGTTCCTAATGAAACAATCACGTTCCACCAATAAATAATAAGAAAATCATGGAAATTAAGAACATTTACAGAATTCACATTAGTCACGTCTTATTAAATGTGAAATATTGAACATCGTTCAAAAGTTTATACGTTCGAAATTTTGTTAAACTCCACTGTTTAATTTTCAACTTTGTTTTAAACGATTTACTTTGACTTAGTACTTTTAAGTCGGTTTGTGGACTTAATTCGAAATTATGCCTGTGTAAATGATCTTGTACTTGTTTTAGTTTCAATCTTCGTCTTGGATAATATAAAATTGAAAAGTTTATGTGTGTGGGTGTGTGCGTGATATTTATTTATTTAATACACTTTTTCAAGGGTGCTTTGTTAAATTGTATATTGTCTGGTATGAGATGTTTAAAGTAATATACAATTGTATTATGAGTAAGAATGTTTTGTAAAGTAAAGGACCAGTTTTTAGAAGTATAATATTAAATTAAAATTATTTTGCGACCTCCAGGACCAAGTTTTTCTTAGCCTTTCCATATGTGACTTTATTATTACAGATTTATTAAACATCGTCTACAAGATAGAAGCAAAAATTGGTCCTTCTATCCACAAAAAACACCTTCCCTTGTAATTATGGATAAACTGCAGACAAATAGCCTCGTTCAAGTGATTTACTAAACAAAACCGAATGCGAAATAAACGTAACCCATGCTGATGTATAGCGTACATCTATCACCCTATCTACGCACAATGGACGTCGGTAAACTATGAATGAGCCTTCAATCAGGTTGCAAATATATTTTCTTTAGTACTGACCTTCTTTGAAACAGCCAATAAAATATTCCCAGTTCGGAGCAAAACGGATTACACCGCAAATACCTATGTGTCACAGTGATTGTCACATTTGTCTTTTTTACGATGTTCAATGACGTCACCACGGACACTCGGGGCCCTGCCTTATAATTTTGCGACCTTTAAGATAAAAAGAAAAGTTAGATTAGCTTTGATCTTTTAAGATTTTTATTTCGGCCCTGATCCCGTTTTTTTTTGGGGATCGTCGTAATTCAATTTCTGGCAATCCGACTGTTTTGAGAGACCGGTTCAGGTAGTTTTAATGTGGCTGGGGATTTGGCTGGTTTGAAGTAGGTTTAGTGTCAAAGAATATTCTGGTAAATGGTGTTTACATCGATTTATTTTTTTCTAGCCTCTTTTAGTACATACCATGTAACATTTAGTTGTATATTTTATCTTTTTCAACATCATCAAAAATGGTGACTTAATGTTATTATAAAGAATTTTCCAACTTCTTTAAGGATTGATGTTTCTCCTGCATGCCATTACTCCACCAATGAAAGATTATTCACGTCAAATTAAAGCCAAGAGAAACCTAATAAAACAAAATGAAACTCCATTTATTTATCCACCAACATGCATTCTTTGGTCCTTTCCTCAAACTAAGGACCAAAAACTTTGTAATATATTAGGAAGTTAAGTAATTCGGGATTTCACTAAGGCAAGACTTATCTCAGTCTCAGAAGATACTTCGGTGCGTTACACTGCGGCATTTGTTATACAATTTTGTGAGATTAGACTTTTGGAAGAGCTTTGTACTTTGAAGCATGTTCTAAGTTTAGGGTTTTGTAAATCTTGTAGAAATTAAGTTTAATATTCTGAACTGAAGGCTAGATTAAAGTGCGTCGATATAGTTTATGTTTGTGAGAATATACAGGCATATTATTGGCATTAATGGTCTGTCTTATATTCTCTATAGAGTTAGAAAAAAGATGCCTCATTTACAGTATCAGTATTATTTTATTTTATATGGTCAATGAAAAGGACCAATTTAGGAAGGTGATGGCCTACCTTCAGGAATGAAGTGGCACCACAAGAAGAATTAATTTATATTACCAGCCCCCATTAAATAATCTGCCGCCTATTGCCGAAGTTAGTTTTCTAATTATATTGTATTTTAGTCCTTCTAATCATAGTTAGAGATGCACATATACAATATAACATGCACTTTTCATCAGTTGTGTTGTGAGTCTTTTGTCGTATTTGCTCATCAAACAACTCAACTAACGAGGCCGAAATAAAATAGCTATCTAGATACTAAAGCACATGTTTTGTGTCTTGTCGTAATTTACTACTAGAAATGTAATTTTCCTTCCATTCTCTATCAGTTATCATCTTGTTATTCAGACAAAACACCTCATTTTATAACTTTATACAGCGCAAACAAGCCTTAGTCTACAATATAACGAATATATTTCAGCCATAATCAGTAATCTGAAATACATGGCGATGTACATATTAAACTAGATTTACACTACACTAAACAGTCACTTAACACTGAAAACTAGTTCTTATTAACACAAAAATAAGTATCAAAATACGTTACTCAACTTAGCTCTGTAAAACATAGAGATTTTTATACCTACATAATATATTTAAAAAGCGAAATTGTTGGAGAAATTTTACAAAGGTCTCGTTAGGCATTTTGTTAAGTTACGCATAATAAACATGACGGGCCTGTCGCTAGGCATTTTAGTCCTTACTGTACAAATGTACTGTAGGTATTCTGTGAATATTGTGGACTGTCATAAATATTTAATGTTCATTTATAATATAGATTCTATCTATGAATTTGTTGTTGAAGACAATTTTTTTGTTGGTTAGCTATCGAAGGATAGGTTTTGTTTTGAAAAACCTTGACTATCTCAATAATAGAGGTAAGCATCAATAATTATCCGGAACTGCGGACTACCTAGCGGGTTTACTGGGGCTCCGGGCGGAACGGGGTGATTTTTAGTCAGTAAGAGTCTGATAGGGAGTATCATCATATCTCGCCTCGCCCAAGACGGAAGAAGTTATTATATGATTTTCGGCCCTTAAAAAACATTAATAGGTATATAAGATTTGTAGCAATTGGCGTTCCTGCCTCTGCTTACCCCCATAAGAGACAGGTGTGACGTTATGTATATAGTAAGCGCTATCAGTTTCGATAGTAAGAGATAGTTGAGCAAAAGCAAGCTTTCAGTTTTATTTCTGTTTTTAAATTGCTCATTTAATTAAGTTTCGAATTAAATTCAATGAATATGGTAATTAAAGAAGCCAAAGAATAATGGTGTGCCCATTTAATATTAATATTTAAATAATGTACTTCTAACTTCATAACTAAAATCTATATAACTATAACTTAAATCTCTTACCTCTAAACACACCACAAAACCACGTATCGAAAGACCACAAAAGGACCAATGAAGAAATTAATCCACTAAGTCATGATGATTTAAAGTCTTTACTGGAATCCCGAACAGGCAGGTGAGATAAGTAATTTCCCGTAGAACCACTGAATATGAGACTGGGGACCTACCCAACCGTCCCTATCATAAATATAACACAATATTACTTCTTCTAATATGTTACTTGCTTTCACGAGACCCAACAAAGCTGAGTAAATTTCAACCCTAAACTTCAAAGGCGAAGGTTCAGTTTTAAAGGGTTTTGTGACGAACAAATGAACAGAGGTCTTAAGTAATATGTTCTCACATAATTCTTGGGTTAGGCCCTTGTTGTAAATTAATTTTTTTTCGAGTTAACTTCGTCGGAGATGATTATTATAATTATGACTTTATTACGTAAGGGAGAAGGCTTAAGTTGAGTTGTGTAATTTTAATGGGCACGAAATTATGTATTGTAAGGAATGGAATGTCTTCTTGGAAGGACTGAAATTATGACGTAATATACCTAACACACTCACGCAACGACATAATATTATAAATACTGCTATATTATGGAGATATTTCTTAGAAGGTACAAGTAGAAAAACATATTTTCGTCAGAAATATGTGTTATTACACATATTATTAAAATTTTCAGTAAGCTGTATTTGGTCAATATATCCACATTATTTTTCCTCGACGTAAAATCATTAATCTGCTGTGTTGTGTCTCATAATATACCGGTAGACAAGAGGTTAAATTGTCTCTAAATGCGGCAATAAGACATTTTTGATACATCATAACTATTATGTTTTTGGTCTTAACACACGTTAACACAAAGCTTCAGATTTGTACTAACAAAATAGTTTTAGATAAAGGGATCCTTAACTAACTAAAAGCCTAGATTTTGTTGTAAAACAAACTCTATAGTTACATCAATTGGGATTATAATGGATCACAGTTATATTGTTTTGGTGTTAGTTTAACTAAAGCCGGTCTATTAAGCGGATTATACTGAAAGTAACTTCATGAAGTAAGAAGTTTGTGTTGTGGTTCAAATTTATTACTAAATGTCGTGTTCGTTTTTCATTTAGTAGGCAAATAGGGGGAGATTTCATGTTTTTTATTTATATGAAGGTTAGTTTTTTAATCCGTATCAAAAAATGTCTTTATATTTCGAGTTTTCTAGAATTTGTCATTAGATTTGAATCTATAGTTTTTTAGACTTCTATTCAACGAAGTTATTATTAATTTAGGAATAGGTACGAGGGAATTAGATCGGTCACTGAGTGGTGATTGGCTCACTCTCTCATTAGAATGGGGTTTAACGTTCGAAGCGTACCTCTTCAGATTTGTAACTCGCAGTCCGAGCGTGTCGATTTTCGAGGCGGCTCAATAAGCCACCAGACCACCACAGATGCGGTCCTTCAAGGCTGATGCCCGATACGGAGCCGAGGACGACTTAAAGGGTTGCTAGGTTGGGTTCGGAGAGCAGAAGTAGGAATGAACCGGGACTCCGGTTTTGAGACAGTAAGAATCTGACACTCCCTCACGCCTCACCTAGAAAAGGTGAAGAAGATGGATTAAATCTCCTTTAAAAAAACCTTCATATTTTGTACTAAAATTTACGTGTTTTTACCCGACTGCGCCAGAAGGAGTGTTATTTTGCTATATCTATTATTCTAAACCGTTTAAAGGCAAAAAACATTTTAACAGCTATTTTCAAAAGAATGCATCATTAAAAGATTGATTGCTTTTTATCTATCTATCGCTTTTTACCCTTTATTTGAAAAACCATTAAGAGCATGTCTACTTTGAAACCTTCAAAAAATAGTTAAAACGAAACAACTAAAGTATACAAGTGACATTAATGACTTTTTAAGATCCAAAGAGTATTTAATCTTCTTCATTATTCGCATTTTAAAATTGACATTGTACTTTTTTTAGAATGTTCGTCGTCCTAATGGTTGTAATCGTGGCTTTTATGAAGTTTGTTATATTCGATATTTAAAATTTTTGAATAATTTATTTTTGTGTTCGAAAAATGTTTTGTGTTGGTGTTATGACTGTAAATTAAGTGTGGGAGAGCCATGCTTCGGCACGAATGGGCCGGCTCGACCGGAGTGATACCACGGCCTCACAGAAAAATGACGTGAAACAACATATTTTCGTTATGTGAGTAAGGTTACCGGAGGCCCAATTACCACTCTTCCTAATCTTCCCAATGTCCGAATCTCCAATAACCCATAAATTCCCGACCCCCAAAAACGCAACGCCAGCAACGCACTTGTAACGCCTCTGATGTTTCGGGTGTCCATATGTGGCGGCATTTGCCTACCATTAGGTGATCCATCTGCTCATTTACTGGCTTACATCACAAAAAACCTAATATATTTGGTTAAAGTCTAAAACATTTTCTTGCTTTTCTCATCGGTTTTTGTTGTTGTAAGCCTTCCACAGTTATTATTAATGAATAAAGATAATATACAAACAAAACACTTTAGCTTTGAATACCCCATAAACATTCAAAGCCGCCATACAAAAGGAGGATGTGTGCGTATCTCTAAAATTTTCCCGATACTTTCACCTGAGTTGCTTGAAATCATTCATTCGTTCACTCACCTCCCCGTTCAGTGAACTGACGTTATCTACGCCATGTCGTCATGAATGAACGAGAATAGATTCAAAATACGGCCGGCATTTTTAGAATTTTTCAAATTCCGATTTTAGAATTCTATTCTTGATTTTTGAAATCTTGATAATAACGGATCATCTGTCTTTGTGTGTTCGAATAGAAGGTGTTTTTAAAATGTTCTTTTTTATTTATTTTTTAGAATGGATTTTTAAAGCTTTGTTCATTTGAATGTGCACGTTTCTGTAACTGTCATTTGAGAACGTTAATATTTATATGCTATAGATAGCAAACAATTTAGAGAAAATTATGAATATCGTTTTATAAGTGTTGGATATGTTTTGACTTTAATATGATATTTAGTTTTATAGTCCTATTAAGTTTGACCGTGTATACTAAAGAATAAAGGATCAAATAACATACACGTACGTAAAATAGGTAACGATGGAGTTTGTTGCTCGTTCTTTTCCATTCAAAGCTACACTTAGGGACCAGCAACAAGCAGCACCTAACAGAAAAACTGATGGATAATTCAATTCGACGTTTCCTAATAGTGCCTAATTTAGGATAAATTGAATTAATGCTTTGACTTTCATTTTACCTATCAAACATAACCATTATGACAATCTATTTTTGGCAAATATTTAACAAAATATTAAGAGTCAAAGTGCTTAATAAACATGATACAAAGTGACATACCTATCTACATAAAACTAAAAAATGAATACTAAATAGAAACATTCAGTTGTCGCTATAAACGTAACATAAAGACCAAACCTGGCTATTCTCATAAAAGGATCCGCCTTAAAGGACCAAAAACGCCACGTAGTGAAATAAAGTTATACAATGTACTTTAGGAGATCCTAGCTTTTGCCAGTGGCTTCGCTCGTATAACCTGGGTAAAATGTAGCTCATATGTATTGCAGGCTATAATCTAATACTGTGTCTTTTAAATTTAGTAGTTTTTGCGTGTAAAATTACAAACTTACCTCCGTATATTTTTTACATGGGAGAGCATTGTCATAAATGGGTTGGTTCGATCAATGTGATACCACGACTTCACAGAAAAGTGACGTTAAAGTGACGTAGCCTATTTGTTCATATGGGTGCGGTTAGCTGAGACACATTTTTTCCAAAGTCAGTAACGCATTTATAATTTGTCTAGTGTTGCGAATAACTGTCTATAAGTAGCGTCGAATGCTTACCAACAGGTGAGAGGTCTGCTTCCTTCACCTTATTTTAAGGAACAGGCAGTAAAGTCTCCCAAGAAAAGAAGGATCTTCTGAGCAGACGAAGTGGCTTTCTGCCCAACTGTTGTTCGTTGAGATTTTCTATCCATGTTTATTCGCATGTTTACCTTCAAATGTGCGTTGTAAGTTTTATGACGTCATCCGTTGATTTGATAGTCGATCGTCTGTGTGCGACTTTCTGTCATCTGTCGCCACGCTATATTAAAAAATATATTCTCACCAACTTTCACACTTATAATGTTAGTAGATTTTTTACTACACTAGTATGGGAAAGTTGCAAGCTAAGTTTGAGGACCGACTAACCGTTGTTAAGCTTACACTACGTTTACTATCAAAGAATAGTGATCGTTCTGCATGTCTTGAAACTTTTTAGTACTTCAGAGTGTACTTACATTAATGTTTGATGCTTGCAATAGACATTTAATTGAAATCCTCTGGTCCTTTCTGGTATCGAAAGACCACAAAGAAATTCGTCATACGCGCAATTTGTTTTATTATTATCATAATTTACAGCCATTGCTAGGTAAAGCCTCTTCACATGTAGAAGGTTGCTCCTGGCAGATTAGCAATTACAAATTTATGATTTGAAATTATAAGCCAAGGTTTCCTCACAATGTTTCCTTTTTTCCGTTCCTACTAACTATAACTACAAGCATAACCATATAAAATTTTCCCTCATCCAATAACTTCCCATATCTTTACATAGCTCATACTATTATACGAAAGCAAAATAATAGACTCTCGACTTCCCGGAAAGCCCAATAATACGGACAAAGTCCGCTACGTCACAGGGCACTGAATAATTCAACACACCAATAACCAGTTGGTTTAAAAGTAAAATTTTAAATTTACTCTCAAAGTGTGTTCGCGTCACATTTGCTTAGAGCAGACAGGTTCCCTCATGTGGCTGAGAGAATTTTTTGTGGTCTATGTTAGGAGAGATAGCGAGCTTGAAACTTTTGTTTTGGTGAAAGTGTAAGATCTTGAGGATTGATAGTTATTTCAAAATGTTTCTACATGGAATGCCCTACTAACTAAAATAATAATACGTTATATTTTTTCGGTTAATCAATGACGCTACTTATGTTCAGATTCCATGTCATTGTTATGAATCTTTAGTAGTATAATTTCATTTACAATTTGGAAAGAATAATATTCATTGTTTCTCAATAAGTTAGTCGTTATTACAAACTTTCTATTTATACAACTTATGAGAAGAGGCTATAGAACAATTAGTAGCGACTACATATGTAGACTTTAAAGGAAAACCAGATCTAATGTTATATTATGCAAGCTAAGCAAATTATAGTAAGAAAATTCTATATCCTCTACATTACTGACAACACGAGACATAAAACTATCCAAGGCTGAGTCTCTATGCTCACAACTTACGGCATACAACAAAAACGTCGTCATGTTCTCGCGAGAACATCTTATTTAAGCTCAAGCGAGCGTGATGTCTCCAGGATTTTCCTGGTATTTTCCGTTCAATAACAAAATTTACCTTTTGAAATATCGCCTATCGGTTACAATGTGTCTTGACTGACGGCGCGACTGTGAAATATTTTGTTTATGTACCTTTTACAGCTGATCCGCTTCAGTTTATGAGTGATGTTGGGAGTAAACTATTTTGTCATATTGTCGACTATATCATACTTCTTGTTTTAGGAAAAAATAGGTGGAAAATACAGAGTGAACGAAATGTATAGTTATACGAGGCTTCATCTGAAAGGGGACAGTTTGCATCTTGATGTAAAGTGTGTATTTGCAAATTTCTTTATTCCTTCTCTATTTGACAAGAGGTGTTTTCTCAGCAATGGGACATTTGGCCACGGTAACCACTTACAATCAGGTGGGCCGGGTTCTTAAGTGGTATTAATAAATATATCGAGTCTTATTATCATACTACCTTGACATAATTTTCTTGCCATTCTTTTTGGTTTTATACATCCTTCTTTTATCTTATAATACCCCTTAATTTTTACCACGTCTTTAAACTGAACGGTTTTGGACGATTGGTGGTTACCATGAATCAAGTACAGAGAGAAGATGCCATAACGTGATTGTGCAATGTGACAAAACAAATGGGCCCTGCCCAATGATATCGTAAGTAAAAGGGTTGTCGTTTAAAAAGTGGCACATTAAAATGTGAACGATTAATAACGTGTTTGTAGTATGGGACTACATGTAGGAAAATAGAGAGAGGCGTTGTTTGTAACATCTCGCGCTGTATGTAAAGTGTCAAGCATTATGTTATGACATCATTTCTTTGTATTCGCTTTATGGTAATAACTCAAAACTATTGATAATCGTCATCATATTGTCACGCCTTTAATCCCCGAAGGGGTAGGCAAAGATGCATATTATGGCACGTAATGCCACTGTATAATGTATATCCACATTTCACAATTTATGTTGTAAATCCCATTCAATAGGTGGTGAGCCTATTGCCATATACTGGGCACATTTCCTGACGTGTTTAATATTTGTTTAATGTAGAAATATTGATAACTAGCTGCTTCCGCGCGGTTTCACCCGCCCTGCTTGGATCCTATTGGTCATAGCGTGATATTTTATAGCCTATAGCCTTCCTCGACAAATGCCCTATTCAACACAAAAAGAATTATTCAAATCGGACCAGTAGTTCTGGAGATTAGCGCGTTCAAACAAACAAACAAATAGTCAAACAAACTCTTCAGCTTTCTTCAGCAATATTAGTATAGATTCTACATTAAAAGTCTTTAAAACATATATTTATCAACCTGCGAATTCCCAATGACTACAATAGAATATAGAACAGTGATTCAACCAACTCGAAACCTTACGATAACATCATTTCATTCACGTACTCACCGCTTAACCCGCGAAGCAATACGTACAACAGAATAATTAATTAATACTCCTACATTTAATGACTACACTCTCATTACAATGTGAATTGAACTATAAATCAAGCAATTAAGTCACATTATTATGTGAAACAATCGATTTATCATGTACAACCAGATTATCTTGGTAGTATATTGTATGTATTGATTTTAATGGACATAATTACTGGTCCTTTTGGTATAAAATGTATGTTTCCATTGATATAATACGTATTTTAGCTATAAATGTAATTTTGAATGAAGAAATTCATTAATTACTGCCTCGTTGGTGGTGTGGTCGCAAGTGCGACTGCTGGACAAGGGGTCTTGGGTTCGATTACCAGGTCGGTATTACTAGGGTTTTTTTCGGTTTGTCGAAAATTTCTCAGTAGTAGCATGGAGTCTGGAAATATGCCCCGTATATAGGCTCACCCCCTATTACATGGGAGTTATAACACAAATTGTGAAAAATTGGTGTACATTGTACAGTGGCATTACGTGCCGTAATGTACATCTCAGCCTACCCCTTCGGGGATAAAAGGCGTGACAATCATTATTTGGAAATCTGTCTCCACCATCCATAAAATATCTAGAAACTAACCCATTTACATATCAATATTAGCCATCCAAAATAAGTACTTAACACCTTAACCTGCCAAACGAAATTCAACCTCAAAGCTGTTAAGAAGCAAATAAAACAAGATTAATTTCGAACATCAGGTGACCACTTCCCTTGCCAAACGAGGTACAATCAAGAGGAGAACGGAGGCTTTGTAAGAAAAAACAGTCAGTTTTGCGAAAAATATCGTAAACAAAATCATAAACATTAATGATGCTGATATCAGGACAGCCTTCAAACAAACAACTGTGATTTAGTTGTTTTTTATTGAGATTTTTAGAGGTCTTAATCTACATTGATGTCATATTATGTGCTACTGGCTTTCCGCCTGCGATTTTGCTCGCGTCTTTTTAAGGGTTTGGGGCAGATATCGTGGTCGCCTGGACGTTTAAGACGCTCGCTTCTTATGCAAGCAGCGGCACCAGGTTTGAAACTTTAGAATGGCAAGTACCAATGTGACATTTTCTTAGTTATATATTATGTCCTTTCTAAGATTATTTAGACACTACTGACAAACGATAAAGGAAATCATCGTGAGAAAACCTGGACCTATAATTTTCAGTTATAAGTTTTAAATCGCAAACCCGCGTTAAGGAAGCTTGGTGCTTACCGCTCAAACCTATTCAGCGTGACCAAAGGCCTCTTCCTTTTGTCAGCAGTGGCCACTTATAGGCCTTCGATATGATTACTGATGATGATGTTCATTTCCTAAAAATGCACCAGTGTTGTAAGAAAAGCTGATTTTTTTTTTAAATATTGCCCCACATTAGGATTTTCTCCTGTGTCGTGGGTGCGTTTACAAACATACAATTTCACATGCACATGATACCCAGACCCGAAACAACAATTTGTGGATCACACAAAGAATCGAACCCGCTACACGTCACACGGCAGCCAGTTGCCCAGTCACCGCGCCAACCGTGCAGTCATTTGTAAAATAAAACCACATATTTCTTGGAAATCAAAATGTTATGAGCTCAGCACTACACAATTGCTACTACATCGATGAAGATGTCCACTTATTGCTTAAATTAAAAATAGGATACAAAGGACCATGAGTTTAGTAGCTATATCTAAGATGCAACCTTAAAACTAACACTGTTATACTAACATCATTGCATAAAACACGAATAACAAAATACATTAATCGACACCAGCAATTTATACTGCGCTAACTCAAAAAGCGTACTTTACAGTAGAGGCGTTTAAAGGGAAAAACGTGATAACTTTTACATTAATTAAGATACTTTTTTGAAATTTGGTATGCTTAATATTTAATTTATTCATTGTAATATCTCATATTTATATTCCCTTAATTATTTCTATTTTTTGATTTAGCGCAAGTTAGCCGTATATAAACGTAATTCATCAAAAAAAAATTACATCTTATACACGTCTAACTTATGTTAACGTAGTGTAGTACGGGACGTCGTAGTGCATGATCAATCATCTGATGCATATTTCAATATTTTTATAAAGAACGTGTACTTACTTACAAAAAGAATAGTCAGCGTACCATTAATAAACTAATTAATACGTTAACACATAAGTATTTACTATGTAAAAGTCGCTAAGTCGTTCATTTTACAAACGACAAGTATACACACGAACGCACTAAACTACGCTAACTATGAGCTAGCGCAGTGTTGCACAGATTTTGACCAAAGTGATCCCCGCGCACACTTCGCTAATAATAGTTGGCGTAATATAAATCGAGTGATTTCAAAAAGTACCTTTACTTAGCGTTTTATAAGATTTGTAACTTTCTTATTTTTGCATATTTCTTCTCAATTTTTTTATGACGTATGTAAACACACATTTTAAGCAACTTGGCATAAAAAAAGTTTTTTCCAAATTTCGAGTTAGCGTAGTATAAATTGCTGGTGTCGATTTAACACACGCTTTTACAAAATCATCCCATTCGACGCCTATTACGGTTCCAAACCCCAAAAATTGACACAGCAAAAACCACCAACGCATCATTACATAACCCATTCAAATCTATTAGCTCACGTCCCACTATTTATATATACTGAACCCGGTGATTAAACCCAGTGAATGCGGTCCTCGTTTTCTTTAAGAATTTTACCTAAACATTATGGTAGATTTATTTTTCCTTCCTCTTTTGTTAAGGAAATGGCCGGTACGTGTCTGGCCCTGTATTGGACTTAATCAGTATATTGCTGGAGTAACAGATGGGAATTTATGATGGAACTGCTTTGGGAAGCCTTTCGAGGTTTTTTGCGTAGTTTTGAACACTGCGTACCTAAGGACCTGGTTTTGTTTTGTGTTTTTTGATGAGTTCACATTGGTGTCAATTTTAAGGAAATCTAGTTTCTACCAGCGGCTTTGCTCGCGTTCCTATGGGATAAACAGTAGCTTATGTGTTATCCTAGACTATAATCGATCCCTATTCCAAATGACAATGCCAGATCCTGCCCCACTTAATTTCATCAATGTACAAGAAATGTAAATTAATCAATATTATGCAATGAAAATAAGACCTTTGGTTACTTAATTATTATTCTGATAAAGTTGCGGATAAAAATTAGGAAATAAAAAGAATTTAAAAAAACCCAAGGCCTACTTCCTGTATTTATCGCGACTATCTGCGTTTCTTAGTACGCTTGCACAAGGAACACAAAGAGTCATTCAATAAAAAAAAGATTTATTAATGTAATGTGTACGGATTTTAATATGAATTTGGTATAAATACATACTGTTAGTTAATTTATTTATTTTTATAATATATATTATAATGAATGCATATTCTAATTATTATTTCGTGTTTGAACGTTAGTGATTAGATGTAACGAAACGTCATTGGCGTGCGTGTGTCAGTTATGTCCAAAAAGTCATTATTTGACATTCGCTCTGTCTGTTCTGTTTACATTGTTGTTTCGTTATGATTATGAATTAAAAATAGGATTACTAAAGGTGATATTGGTGATGACATTCCTTCCTTTTATAGCTAAACACCCTATGATAGCATTGTAATAATATAAAGCACTTAATTTAATTATTTCTACCATTATAACTGCAATTAATCTAAACTGGTACGTAACCTAAATGTAATATTTTGTTCTTAGATTTATATAGAAACCGCAAGGTCTAAAGGTTTTTAATCATGTTTTTAGTTATCACTAATAGAGCAGCAATAGAATGCTACATTTGGTATGCCTGTACAATATATTTTTTGGTGGGACAAAGCTCTATAGAGATTCTGGCATTGTCATTTCTTCCCGATCCTTTCAGTCGTTTTTGCGAGAAAGAGTAACAAACGTCCATAGTCATAAACTTATATGCAGTAGGTTAAACCTTTTGAGAGTTATATAGTTTAAAGACGAGTTTTACTTTCTTCTAATATTTTTATATAAAAAAAACATAAACATGCTTTTCAATACTTAAGTGTCGCATTTAGAAAGTCATTTTAACCTGAAACCTCATCAGAACAGACTACAACCACAAAGCCAATAGTTAAGAAGACACTTTCCATACAAGACCTAGTGTAGAGCAACGTTATATTAACAAAAATACCTATACAACTACCAACTTCTTCAATGAAACTATACATTTCTACTTCGAAACTTCAAAAGACTTCATACATCAAGTCCACACATGCCAACGGAGTAAGGTAATTGCCACTTTCAATGCAAAAACGACATACCCACTTGAATTTTAAGCGCCAAAGCTAAGTGTGAACTAATGCCAATTTTTACGAGACAACCCTGAAACGAATACGCGATGAGCTAGTGACGTAATGATGCAGAACCAACCGTTCAACCCTAGTCGATTTATCCGATGTCGAATTATAATCGGATCTGTAATCGATACAGCTTAGTGAATCGGCTATTCAGGAAAGGTCATCTGTGTTTGGGTGATCTGTTTTTCTTTCATCTTTAATGTATTGAATATTTTTTCGATTCGATTCATATATTTGTATGGATCGGATTCAATTGCCACATGACGGATCATTCGGGGAGTAGACGACCAATTGGATTAATTTTTATTCGCGTATTTTTTTGGGGTAGTATTTTTATTATAATATGTTATTCAAGGACACATTTTAGCATATTTCATATTTAATGTCGTACTCAGAGTAATTTCATGATTACTTAAACTATTCCTTAGTAACCGATTTTGTTCCGAAAACAATTGCTAAGGATGAGTTAAGTAACCATTAAATGACTCTGAGTATGGCAGTTAGTGTAAGTTTTAATTTAAGAACTACAATATCAAAAGCACATTTGAATGTTGGTTAAATCAAATTGTTCGCTGCTATATTTATTTGAACACCATTCGGTCTTGTAAACTTCAATCAATAGAGCTGGAGTGGGCTTCAAATAGGATTTTGTGTGAAAAAAGAATGTATCCACAGCTACTCATGTTTTATTTAAAGTACAACTATTCGGGATCATGTCCAAAAATAAAAGTACAATATGGTTTACTAGCACATTAAAATATTTGCGACATTTTGTCAGGATAATATTATTATCCTACTTTTGTATTATAAATTATTGTTTTCGAAAATGTTAAAAGAATAAATCTGAAATAATTACACTTATACACTCACAAAGTGTAATTCTATATTGTACCTAATATTGTTACATTGATTACATAACTACATAATACAGCAAAGTTTAATAGCAGCTTTTTCAATATAAGAAGATTAAAAATTATACTTACAATTACTTAAACTTAAATACATAGACTAAATAAAAGTAATAACTAACTACATAATTAGAATAATTACTACACAATAAACATAAGTTAACTACATTATTAGAATAATTACCAACACGTACAATATAACTATCCTAAAGTCCAAGTTGATCGACTAACTCAATCCTAGTTCTCCGTCCCATCACTAGTAGACCGTCGAAAAAGTTAGTTTTATAGCAGTTTACTTATTCCAGTGCAAAGCACTCCGGAATTAGATTAATTCCCATGGGCAGGTTTTTCAACGGACCGATTAAATGATTCGTTTCGACAGCGCTACAGTAAATAAAATTTTTATTACTCGTCTTTTCATTAATTAAATGTTTTTATTTACTTCTAGATTTTTCTTTCGCTTATCCGTGTTGGGATTGTGAATTAAATTCCTTGTTTTAAGAGTTCAATTTTGCAATTACATTTAACTGCCTGGTTTTTTTTTGGGTATAATAATCCAATGGCATCTCCCACCTTGGGCGAGGCGAAAGGGAGTGTCAAACTTTTACTGACTAAATACCACCCCGTTCCTACTCCTGCCTCCTGCTTTTCGAGCTGGAGCCCCGGTAAACCCGCTAGGTAGTCCGCAGCTCCGGATCAAGCATCAGCACTTTTAGGCCCAATCTATGGAGTTCTGATGGCTTTCTGAGGCGCACGCAGAATGTGACGCGTCGTACGCACGAGTCTGGCCCCATGACTTTAGTGCAAGGTTTGAAGTTTGTGTTTAGAAAATAAATTATTATTTTTTTATTTATTTATTTGTTAAAAGGTACATGTTAAAAACTTATAAACTGGTGTACAGTCCAACACACTATATGCCTAGTTTGTCTGTTGGATAAGTCTGTTGGAGTCAATAAGGCAATATTTTAGATTAATCGCAGATCTACGCGAGACACACTGTGTTTTCTATAATATTGTGTCTCGTATACTGACAGACAAAAGGTTAAGTCTTGTCTACAACAATTTTCACAGCAAACAAAACAAACTGTTATACAATCTCAATATATTTTTACTCAACCATCTCTGTTACATAGAAACGTATATTTACATAGCTTTTCAAGATAGCGTTATTTAATACTATTGACTTCTACTCCAGACTTTGTTCTATGAATTAAATAAAAGCACCCTTCTGGCTCAAGACATAAGGACGTTTATGTAAGGCACAGAACTTATATCATATGTTATTTAACATAACAACTACAGTACGACGGTATGTCTACATGAATTTAAACAAAGAATTTATTCTATCTGCGAGGATGCTTAACATTTTCTGGAAACAAGATGAAATAATTCTACCCTGTGAGCGACAAACGCTTTCGTCTCACAGTCCTAAAGTACGGTGACCAAATGTTCCATTTTAGTATTCTTGAAGACAAATTTGTCTACTGTAATTGTCAGATTTAATATTATTAGGGCAAGAAGTAGTCTGAGTCTTACGATTTTCAAACTTATAGTGTGATGTGAGGGTTCAAATTCCATTTAGAGTAGAGATATTGAATGTGTCTTAATCTTTGCAGTCAAAAGTAATCAAATTTGTTGTAACAATAGTAGGTAAAAAAATATCTCGGACTGCATAACGGGTTACCGGGCTCCGGATGGTTTTTAGTCAGTAAAAGTTTGACACTCTTTCTAGCTTTGCTCAAAGTGGGAGAAGTCATTTAATGATTTTCACCCTTTAAAAAAATTTACAATAAATAAAACATATTTATGAGACATAACCCAGAATTTGATAGACATTTTACTTCTCCACACACACTCATACAGGCATCTAGGTAAAACAATCAAAAACATATACAAAAGTACTTAAGCAACACAAAACCTCGTCATGTCCCACGCACTAACAAAAGGCAGGTCCCCTTATCAGGAGAGATAATAATTTACCATTCAAAAACACTTATTCATGAAAAAAAAAGAATTTATCCACGCAGGCGTCTCAAAAACGTGCCGCACGGTGATAGGGCTTGGTGTTCTTAATGATAAATATGGAATTACAATGAATCTGTGGAATAAGGAAATTGGAAAAATATACTGGCTTATTAAAGCCTAAGCTGTGTTAGTCTTTTTTTTTTAATGTGTAATTTGATTTTGATATCACTTTCGTTTATACATTTGCATCAGTGATACCTGTTTTTACCAGCCCATCCCCGATTCCCCAACAACCCTTAAATTCCTAACCCCCAAAAGGCCGGCAACGCTTTTGTAACGCCTCTGGTGTTTCGATTGTCCATGGGTGGTGACGTTTTCTTACCATCAGGTGATCCGTCAGCTCCTTTACCGGCTTATACCATAAAAAAGCTACACTCAGTATCCCGTACAATATACACATAATATGTATATGTATCTATATACACTAGCGCACATTATAGTAGCCTCAGAAAAGATTTAAGAGCACTAAAAACTAACGATAGCCAATGTAACTAAAATACCTTGTAGATATTCTCAAGATCGGAATCGCAATGAATTTATTGGCCCATTAAATCTTTGAAAAGTCTCTAGTACAATCGAAGATAAAAAGCCGATTTGCGTCCATAGACGTGAAAGAGATTTTTAATAAGGAAATCTTGTGCTTGAAGCTTTTATTTGTACGATTTAAGAGCTCGCATTTGAATGGTCACGTGGATTCTTAGGTCATTGATCTGATCTCTGTGTATTATGAGGATATATTTTAATTTCTTGTCTTCTATTATCTATTATATAAAAATAAGTCGGGTTTTCCTTCCTGACGTTATAACCCCAGATGGTATGAACCGATTTCCACGCATTTATTATAGCAAAGAAAAATCAAGAAAAAAACAGGGAAATTCAGAGGTGGCGAAGTACTAGTAATTTATAATAAGAGTGACTGACATAAAACTCATATTATACTAGCTTACGCCACTAAATTATTTTACCAGAACTCCATACCGGGATAAAATATATATTTCATTTCCTTTTAGTACCGGTAAACTATGGCAACTTTACCGGACCCGTGGCAACTTTACCATACTATAGGTATTCGGTATAAACTCATTTATCTAAAAATTTACCCACTGGAATTCTGTTTTGTAATAGTAGTATTTTTTAGACATTAAAAGGAAATATTTACTACATTTTGCGTAGACGCCAGACTGCTATTATGCCAGTAATGACCGTCACAGTGTAGTGCGTGAAAATGTGCTAAAAGTTAGTAGTGCCTAAATTGTGCTTACAGAGCCTTAATTATTTGTCACAGGTGAGTGAAATTTTGATCTTTTATGTATAATATAGTTGGGATTACTGTTGTAATGTCAGCAATTGCTTTTTCTTTAATTTATTGATAAATAATCGCTTCGGTAATGTTGACACAGGTTAGGTAAAGTTGCCACGGCCTGCTTTGTGGCAACTTTGCCTACAGTTAGGGTTGGCAATAAATGTTTTTTTTCTTGTTTGTGTGTATGTAACCATTTTCGAATACCTAAATTTCACAGCATAATAGTGAATATCCTGGATGATAAGTTATAATGTATTTAATAATACCTTTTGTTTTAGAGCCAAATTGGCTATCATGAAACAAAACCGCAGAAAACTCGGAGCTAGACACTATAAAAATTATACGGAAGTGATGTTAAAATTAGCTATGGAGATAGTGAAGTCATAAAATTAAAAAGTCAAGGATTAAACATTATTTTGTAGCCTTTTTTGCTATTTTAAACATATATACTTAAAATTTTAGAACTTAATTTAGTTTAAAAAGAAATAATATTTATGTTAAAAATTTGTGCGTTTTTTTACTTTAGGTTTAAGGTTTATTAATTTTTTTTTTAAATATACATGTCATAAAAAAATTCCTCCTTTTTTGACAACCCCGAGCGTAACAAATTATTTGTATGTAAATTACGATGAAACCCGTGGCAACTTTCCCTCCTGTCTGTGTAGCCGTTATCTTTATAGATTTCCTCATATTGTTTGCATTATAATACGAAGAGGTCCTAGATGAAGCCCTCTGTACCTCAACAACTCTTTAATATGCAATACACGATGAATACGGAGCGTAGGTAAAGTTGCCAAAAAATTGGTATCTTTACCCATGTTGTTTTTTCTTTACTACGGCTAAAATAAGTGTTTGTATATAATGAAGATTACGGTAAAGTGAGCCAGATAGACTACGATTCTAAATATATTGTTTTGGTTTCTATGCGTCTTATGGTTAAAAATATATTTCGTTTTTTGTTCCAAAATATGGTAAAGTTGCCATGTTTTACGGTAACCTAAATTTTATTTAAATCAATGTATTCTAACTCAAACACCTCTCTTTCTCATATCGTTCTATTTTATTCATTTATTGCATCTTTTCTTTAAAAATCATTGAAAAATGCACCTTATGAACACACCGTTACGAAGCAACATATTTTATTTTTAAATCCGTTGACAGCGCTACGTTTACTAGCTACGTCGTAGCATTCTTGAGCAGTGCTACGCCGTAGCAACTTCGTAGCATTTCGACGATACTAGGTGTGTACTGGGGTAAATAACATATAGTGCAGAGCAAATATGTGAAAGTTTAGAAATAAATTGAATTTGAAAATCGTGAAATATATTATACATGCAGTCGCTCTATTTGCATGAAGATTTTTTCACTGTTATGTGAAAAATCTCAATTAGTTTTGTAAATGCAGAAGTAATTTTGTTTGATATCTTTTTATGTTTTATGCTTATATAGAGTTGAAAGTATGTATAAGGACATAAGCTTTTTTTTAAAGAGGAAAATCATCCAATGGCTTTTCCCACCTTGGGCGAGGCGAGAGGGAGTGTCAGACATTTACTAACTAAAAACTACCCCCGTCCCTACTTCTACTTTTCGAGCCGGAGCCTTGGTAATCCGCTAGATAGTCCGCAGCTTAAGGACATAGGCTAAATCTATACAAGCAAATAAATTATAATCAATTCCTTCACATAAAACCTAGTAATCTAAACAATTTAATACAAAATAGTATTCAAAAGGTAGAACCAAAATTATAATCTCAATAATTGTTCTAATTACTTTCATACAAACAACGTACGTCACACGTTCACACACTAAACTTTTAGCCAACACTACTACGTATAATTATTCTATAAATAGAACTATATAGAGCTGAAAATAGAAAAGTTATCTGACCGTGATCGAGGAACAAAAACAGACCGTCTTCCGGTACGCAATCAGCATTCGAAAAAAAAAATATAAGGGACGCAGCCCATGATCTAAATATATTCTGCTTTGTAAGAGAGTAAGGTATATGGAGCCGTCTTTCTGGGATTAGCAGTGGAGTCAGTTGTTTTATTTTTGGAACAAGATTTTGTTCGGTTCGACGGAGAAAAATGTCTAGTGTATTCTGCAGTGAGTTCAACAGATCGATGTATAATAGATGTTTACTTGATAATGAGATTCAACAGATCGATGTATGTATTAGTATTAGTACAGTATTCATGAGGAACTGTTTTTCTTTCATGTGTTTTAGACTTAATTGCCAAAATAATAAGATTGAATATCTATTGTTATGATAGTTCGTTCAAAGTCAAGTTCGTTCAAAATACAACATTTTATGGGAATTATGCTTTTAACGTATTAATGAAAAGCTGTTTTTCTTTTATATATTTTAGACTAAATTGGAAAGATAATAAGATTGTATATTTGTTGTCATGATAGTTTGTTTAAAGTCACTGTTGTATTTTATGCGAATAAGGCTTTCATCTTTTTTTTTCTGATGATATACTTTTGGGAGAACAATGATCATTATTTTTCTTGATTTCTTACTAAAGAAGTATATAAGATACGCAGCAATTGGTGCTCCATTTTCTCTGCTTACTCTCATGAGAGACAGGCGTGAGGTTAGATATGTTCATATAACTTAAGTTAAAGTAATCTCACAAAATCTTGACAATGAGCCCAACAACACTTTTAGAATTTATAAATACTTTGTACAAATAATTCTACCCACGAATTGACGTAAAAAAACCCACTTTTACGTCTTAAAATACACTGTAAAATAAGAACCCAACACAATTTCTCTAAAAATAAAATTCTTACAATACAAACTGTCGTATCCAGTGTAACCCTTAAACACCAAGGGGGTAAAAAAGGCCGCGTGTTGCTTCGGACAGGTGAAATAGTGCGAAAAATTGCCCAACGGTCAAATAGGACCGTTTTCTCTTTTCGAACTGGGAGGGTCGATTCGCATTGCTTATATTGGCCTAATCAGCTTGTTGAAGAATGCTGTTTGGACAAATATTTGGATTGGAAGGTTGGGTCAAATGTTGGTGTAATTGGGCGGGCATATTTAATGTGTACTTATATGATAGCTTTGTTTTATGTTTGCTGAATTTGAAATGTGCAATTTAAGAGTTACTTACCGATAGGTAGCATCTAAACTCACCTCAAAGTATTCATTCATTTAAATCGATTTACTCTCACTCTCACACTCATTTAACAGAGGTGTTTGAGGTAAGATATGTATCTTACTACTCATAGCGTTCTTCTTCATACCTCACTTGTTATGTTAGGTATTACATATAAAATTAAATAATAAAAAAAATGTTAATAGTCACCTATTCTAGGGGTCACTTAAAATTAAAAAGATATTTGTGATATAAATTCTCTCTTTAGACTAGGTGAATCATTAATACATATGTCACATATGTTATCTCGTCATCTTACTACTCGAAAAATACTCTTTGAATTTAGCTTCTGGACTATCTAGATTAGCTTCTATACCTCCTCTGCAAAAAAAAATATTACTTGTCAGTTATTTAAAATAGTAAACATGAATAGTAAACATTCAATTTGAAACGACCATCTAAAATGCTACATTTAATTAAATTTCAGGTAGTAAGGAGTTTTAAAACTAAACGAAACATTTCTTTAAATGGTGCAAAAAGCCCTTGAAATACAAGATTTTATTCGAAAACTTTAAAAGAAAAAGTTGTTCTCGAGAAAAAGTAGTAGACACTACTTCATCATGAAACCGGTATTTTTTTTCGTTTTGTCTATAGTGCATTTACCTTTACATTTTTGTGAAGAAAGAATGATGGTTGATAAAAAGGGTGCTTCTCCATCTGTATGTGGTATGCTACGTTGCTGTGGATGCGGTTGGCTTCAACCAATCATATTCATTGGTACACATAGCATAGTGCTTGCGTAAACGGACTCAGCTAAGCTATGTTTTTTATATGGAAAGATGCGTGCTATGTATGGTCTCCCTACTATCGATACATTGCATGCTCGAGCTGCGCATCTTCCTCGCATAGCTTTATAGCTTAGTGTCAGTGGAAGCGGTCACATAGTTTCACGACTTAGTTATTACATCTTCGTAGAACATCGGGACAAAGCCTATAATTTTTAATTGTACATTTGACATCGCCAACCCACATCGAGTATGCAAAGCATCACCATCATGCTCAAACTTTCTCCGTGTGAAAAGAGATCTTTGGTCAGCAGTGTCCCATTTATAGGCTGAAACCGGTCATTGTTTGATGGGAATTCATTTTACTTTAACAATAATAGTTAGTTATCATATAATGGGGCTGTCATGTTCCGATTAGGAAAAAAGCCCTAATAAAAATTTAGATTAAAAAAATTAATAATAATAATAGTTAGTTAATATCGACTTTTATAACTTATTAAATGACGTGTTATTTATTTGATAGTTGTGTCATGTATAAATAAAAAAAAATACATTTTAAGCTGTATTCAATTTGTTGCTGAGAATTTTGAACACTGAAATCTTCTCGTCTATTTTCTTAAGTTACTACTCAACCCTTGGTTACACTTCAGTATTTAATTTCCAAAGAATTTCATATGTATGTACACCTAACAATGACCTTGAGGTTGTGTTGAATATCTCTTGCGGGTACTGTCTTGTGGCTAAACCCTAGTGGTTCATACTAAATACTTGATCAAATTAATAGTTATCCCCCTGCGGTTTAAGTGCGATGACATCTTACTATGTGATCTTTGGTAAAGTTTATGTTTTGGGAGTATTTGGAGGAGCTACTATGATTTATTGTTGGACTTAGTGAAGATTAGTAAGTAATATATGTATATTTTTATAATAATTATCGTGAGATTCTTATTATATAAAACGTCACGCTTTTTATCACCGAAGGGGTAGGCAGAGGTGCACATTATGGCACGTAATGCCGCTGTACAATGTACACACACTTTTCACCATTTGTGTTATAAGTCCCGTGTAATAGGTGGTTAGCATATTGCTAAAAGCTCTACTAGTTTCGAGTCACAGAGGGACTCTTCATCATGAACAGCGTACGCAGACGCGGTGACGTCACGGAGCCTACACTAGTAAAATATAAAGCCGCAAAGCAAAAGCCCATAGGTTTTACATTGTACATGTGTTCCCATACATTTAATCGTTCACGGATTAAAAGATGTGATATTTCATTTGACTATGTGGGATTAATTTCAATAAGCTTCAAAGATTGAAATAACAATATTTATGAATTCTGTGTATTAATTCGTTAGTTATGGCCCTCCGCCCTCCGCACTCCGCCCACGCTCTTTGTTCTTAATTAATTAATATATTTAGTAAACTCATAATTATTTGTCGTTGTTTTAACGATCGTGGACTAACTTTTGAACGCTTTCAATTATGAAATTTTGTTGTTGATGTAATAAAATTTGAGTGGGTTGGCGATTGATTGCTGTGCTGTGTAATATGTAGCGAGGTTGAATTCCGTATTGATTAAATTTATTACGGAGATCTACAAGGTATTGGATAAAAATATATTGTAATAAAAAATGCTTTGGAGCAATGAATTCCTTACATATTTTGTTTTTTTATATACTTTAAAATATGTACGTAATAATATATGGGACAATAGTAGTTCTCATAGATAACTATAGATTTTTTGTGGTATAAGCCGGTAGACGAGCAGACGGCCTGATGGTAAGCAATCTCTACCGCCCATGGACACTTAAAACACCAGAGGCGTTACAAGTGCGTTGTCGGCCTTTTGGGGATTAGGGATGATTGGGAAGGTGGGTAATTGGGCCTTTAGTAACCTCGCTCAGCAACGAAACACAACGCAAGCGTTATTTCACGCCGGATTTCTATGACGCCGTGGTATCACTCCTGTCGAGCCGGCCCAATTGTGTCAAAGCATGGCTCTTCCACATTTATAATATTGATGAGTTTTAAAACATTAGTATCGCTTATCGCAATCCTTTGTTCACCATGAAAAAAGTTACACACAAAATCAAATTATCTACTTACATTAATTTATGACTAATTAATTAAATATTTTATTTAAATGTGAACCGAGCTAAACAAAACCTAATGAGCTGTCCACATCAAAGGTGATTCTTCTCACAAACATAATTTCTTTGACTTCTAGCAATAAATTAGTTTAAAAGTCATTGACCTCACAAAATGAGATTTCCAAACTAAACGCTATTTCCATAAAACGGTTTCGGTCAACGTCGTCAAAATATTCTGAGTTTCTAAAGTTGATTTAGATGAAAACATACCTTAGGGACGTTCATTTAGAAAATAAATTCTAATGACATTAAGAAAATCTGATCGCAACTTCAGTATCTGTAACTTATTGAGCATGTTTTTAATATCGCTGAAATATGGATACCGAAGGTGAGATATTATGTTCAAGAATTACTTACTAGTAATTGAGCTACAAAGCAGTACCTATAATTAGCATTATTATAAAATCATTACAATGTATCGTGGGTTCGTTTACAAACATACAAGTTCACTACACATGACACCTAGACCCGGAACAGCGATCACACAAAGAGTTGGTATGTGCGGCAATCGAACCCGCTACACGTTGTGCGGCAGCCGGTTGCCCAGCCACCGTGCCAACTGTGCAGTCAATTATTATAATAACATTTTTACTTTTTTCTGACCTTTTACTTTGTTCTTCATTAAGTACACTTGTCCTATTCCTATTAGAGAGCTCTACGTCCTAATTAATACCTGAAGCCATTTGATCTCTACAACGTACTAAGATTGACATCCATTGTCTGCTTATTTAGGCGTTCGACCAACCCTAGACTATCACGGTTATTATCTTACGGCGCGACCCAAAGCCTATATAAATAGATCACAAGTAAATTCGCAGTTCATTCACCCCTTTATATCTACAAACATAATGCTTGCCTACTCCTACAGAGAGCCCTAACGTTAAAACCTTTCACCCAGAACTTAGTTATCGTTCTAAGTACTAGAGCCGCCCCCATTCAATTCCAATGTTATTTCGGAAAGCTCAAACCTGCGTGAAAGTATTTGTTCTTTTCGATCCAAGAGCCGCTTTATCGGAAACAGAAAATATATTAGCTATTTTCTTTTCTTTTTGATTATTTTTTGAAGATGTTCAGATTTAGATGGGTAGGTTTTGTTTGTTGGTTTTAGGCGCTGACCCTTTGTCACTGTCAGGTTGAAAAGATCACTGGATTTTTTGGTTGGTGTAAAATAGCACGGGCATATAATACAAAGGTGAAAAGTGGGTGATACATTGTATAAGCAGGTGTACACCTAACCTATCGTGCGCGCGTCTCAAAGAGCCATCAGACCACCACAGATTGGGCCCAGAAGGGGTGATGCCTGATCCGGAGCTGCAGTCTACCTAGCGGGTTTACCAGGGCTCCGGCCCGAAATTCAGGAGTAGAAACGGGATGGTTTTTAGTCAGTACGAGTCTCTCAATCTCTCTCACCTCGCCCAAGGCGGGAAGAAAAATTGGATGAATTTCCCCGCTTAAAAAAAAACAGTATACTATCCTATACTATGAACTGATAAAGTAACTGGTGAAACGTGGACGTTGCATTGTATGGACAAGGGCACATGTTCTTCTCTTCTAATAATATTTTCTGATTTATTTCATTGCAAGATGCAAGACAGTTATTCATGCCCCTGAGATACCGTACTTCATTGTTCCGGTGTTTTCATTGTTGTAGCTACTGTAAATGATGGCTTACAGGAGTTGCAGCAATTTTGGGAGGTTGTGGTGGGCTTGTCCCATGTAAAAAAAGATAAAGATACTATCCTAATTGAGGAATTCAAACCAACAAAGTATCATTATGTCATTAATATAAAGCAAATTTAGATTCAAACTAAAAAAAAACTCTAATTTAAAAACAACAAAAACGATAATCGCATAAATCCCACATTCCCTCAACTAAGGCTCTGAAGGAAATTAATAAACCATTATACTTAAATTCAAAACGTGTTTCGCAAGAACATGGTACAGCAATTAATACCCACACTGTTTACGATGGCGTAAAACTTTCCAATCTTATTCAAGCAAAAAGTTAAGCACCTCCTTAGAACTTGTAAACTATTTTAATTAAAAATCTTAGAGACAGGACAATATACGGCGGGACAAAGAATTGTTTGGGGCGGTATTAAAACAATTGTTTTTGAGACTTTGGATAATATTTTGTTTTGTCGTTCCGTGTTTTAAGGTGTTGTGAAGCAGGGCTTTAGCTTTGAATTGTTTTTGGGTGTTTTGTTGTTAAATTGTGTTAATAGGTCGTCTTATTATTAATTGTGTCTGGAATTTTCTGTAGTATTTCTAATGAATTGTTATTAATTCGGTTGCTGTTTTCATGTAAACGTTTCCAGAAACTACTCTTTTATCTCAAGACTTTTAGAGCAACATTAGAAGACACCCATAATCGAGTAGTAAAGTGTCAAAAGCCGATGATGATGGATTAAGTATGGCTAGGAAAGATAGAGGACAAGTAATATAGAGGATAGAGTATGGCGACTGCGGACTGGAAGACATAACGAGGGCAGACCTCCCAATAGGTGGACCGACCTCCCAATAGGTGGACCGACGACATCGTCAGAGTCACAGGAGCCAGTGGGTGCAGGTGGCGGCTTGTCGTTCTACGTGGAGGACTTAGGGGAAAATCTTTGTTCAACAGTGGACGTCTCTCGGCTGATGATGATGAAGAAAAGTATGCGTACATTATTTGAAGAAATATTACTCGTAATAATAAAAAGAGTAATCTCAGAAAGACTACGATGAAGCAAAAGAAATATGGGTGTACCTTGTACTATGTTAAAAATTTCGTAAAGAACCATCGATCCGTATCTGCGTTACCTAGCAACAAAGTAACACAATCTATCCAGACATACCATTCGCATCGGTTGTTAAAAACGAAACATAAAACTGGAATCCATTAAACAGTGTAGCTGCCGATAACGCATTCCAATCGAGAAATAAAAATACGAGTTTATTCACGAGTTATCTTTCAACACTCCCTTATAAATGGGGGATTGATGGATTGTGCCGTCGTAAAACTAGTAGAAGTAAAGGGGCTAAAAGAAAAGCAATCCTAAAAAAAATCGAAGAATTTGTATCGTAGGACGTTCAGGATATGTTTTTGATAGTGTGTATAGGCAGTTGATCTATACATATAATAAAATCGTAGAAAAGTGCTGTCTGTACATTGAAAATAAAAATAAAAAAAATAGCAGGGGTTATTGTTATGTCGATGTCGAACCCAAAAATGTAATTAACTTTTTTTTTGTCTGTTTGTCTGTTCGTCTGTGCGCGCTAATCTCAGAAACGGCTGATCCGAGTTGGATGCGGTTTTCACGAATATATTGTGGGATGCTTAAATTTACATTTAGTGTTTGTTTCATGTCAATCGGTTCATAAATAAAAAAGTTATGTCAAATTAAAGAATCACGTCGAACATTCTATGCTTATACCATTAATCTCCGCAACTATTTGACGGATTTGGTTGAAATTTGGTACAGATATAGTTTAGAACCTTAGAAAGGACATAGATATATTTTTATTTCAAAAAACAAAAAATAAAAATAAGAAATAAATTATTTATAAATAATTCTATGTCGATCGTTACACGACTTCGGTTCATGTTATTGTTTTAATTTATCGAAAAAAAGTAAATAAATAGTAAAAAGGTATGAAAAAAATAATATCAATATAATAAAACATTTAGTACAAAGAAAATGCTCTAACGGAGTATAGATAATTCTATGTCGATCGTTACACGACTTCGGTTCATGTTATTGTTTTAATTCATCGAAAAAAGTAAATAAATAGTAAAAAGGTATGAAAAAAATAATATCAATATAATTAAACTTTTAGTACAAAGAAAATGCCCGAACGGAGTATAAATAAATAATCCAAGTTGTCTTTATCCTCGATAGATGGCGTTGGGATCGAAATAGATCGCGCTATGGTTTCGTTACATTCATTTGGTTGGGTATCGGCCGAGCGCTTCGGTACTATCGTAGAAAAAGTGTATTATCAGTCGTATGATTATTTGTCTGTAGTGGTCCTGCTGTTTCGTATATTCTAAATTGGTTTCGTTGTATTTGTCAATTAATAAGTTTATTTGTTGGGTTTTCCTGGTTTTTTGGTTAAACTATTTAACGTAGGTTTAGTTTGATATCGATTATTAGTATACTGTAGTTAGTTTTTTTAATAAAATTGTAAGTCTAATTTATAAATTAATTAGATTAGATTTAAGTCGTTTCTTTTAAATTATTTAAAGCTTGGTTATTATAGCATAGAGGATAGGTTGTAATATAGTTTATTTTTTAATTGTTATAAATTCGTAATTCGTAGCTTTCTTTAGTTTTAAGTTAGTTTAAGTCCGTTTTTAAACTATTTTTTCAATGCCCTAAGTGAGTATACATCTATTAAATTCAAACGCAGAGCTCATTATGTTGATTTTTGAAGAGTTCCCTGGAATATCTTCCACATCTCATTTTTGAAGAGATCCCGCGAGATCGGGAACTATGTGGTTAAAACCAAAAATTTGCCGGAAGTCACTATTCCACGCGAACGAAGTCGCGGGCAAAAGCTAGTAAGAAATAAAATTTTGGTTCACCTTTGAGCATGTGCACGTAAAATTAATGTCAATAAAAAATGTGATTCAGTCATGTATTTTTAAATTAATTAAAAAGTAAGCTGCGCGTCGTCGCTGCGTTTGCTCACGCTGCTCATGATGAAGAGAGCCTTTACGTGGGTCAACAGTGATTTTTAGTTAATTTAGTATGTCTCACGAAAAAACTTGTATTTTTATTTCTAAATAAAAAAAAACTTGATAATAGTTAAACAATACCTAAAAATTAAATTAAAAATTTAAAAAACCCCCGACATAAAAACTTAATTTCCCTTTAAAAAGTAAAAAATAATAAAAGAAACTTAATCTTAAAGTAGCTAAGAATGTACTAATAATTCTAAAAAAAAATACGTCGCGTTGGGGGACCGCTCCTAATTATTTCTTACTTTTCTATGATATGTTCATAAGTATCACATGCTTGGTGTTAACATTAAAGTAAATTGATATTTAAGTACTTACCTATTAGGCAGAAAATAGAAATATAGCGGCGCGGGCGGCGGTGTGTAGTCCGTATGAATGCGGTCCCCCAACGAGACGTATTTTTTTTAGAATTATTAGTACATTCTTAGCTACTTTAAGATTAAGTTTCTTTTATTATTTTTTACTTTTTAAAGGGAAATTAAGTTTTTATGTCGGGGGTTTTTTAAATTTTTAATTAAATTTTTTATTTTATACTTTTTATAGGTAGGTTGGGTTAAGTTAGGCTTAGTATATTACGTATAATTACTATAATTTCGATTCTTGTTAAGGTAAAGATTACATCCAAGGTCAAGCTCGTTCGCTTTTATTTATTTTTTTATACTTATTAATTACTAGTTTTTATTTCTATAAGTAGGCTAAAGATTACATTGGTGCAAGATTTTTTGTTTATATTTTTGTTATTAAATTTTTAATTTAATTTTTTATTTTTGTTAATACAAAAAAGTAATATCTTTCAATATCTTCTTTCAGTGCGGTTTAATTTGAGACCCCATCCCAGTATATTTGCAGACCATCGGCTAATCTCACCACTTTCACCGCCCATAACTTTAAAACGGCTCAACCGATTTTCATGAAACATGTCTAAGAACACTTGCACATAAGTCCCCTTTCATACGAAAAAAACTAAATTGAAATCACTGCATCCGTTCGGGAGTTATGATGCCACAGACAGACAGACAGACAGACAGACAGACAGACACGTCAAACTTATAACACCCCTCTTTTTGCGTCGGGGGTTAAAAATAATTACAGATATGACGTTATACTTCTTCACGCACCCTGTTTTTGCAAGAACAGTAGATATCCAACCTCCATTACATCTCATTCTAACAAAAACATTCCTTACATTACCAGTCTAGACCTCAACCGCCAACAAAATCTTTTTCTTCTACAACCTTCGTATCATCCGAAGTTCATCACTCAATAAAACTGTTCCATCACTGGCAGACGGTGTGCGAACAAATTCATTAGTTGGTGTAATTTATCATGACAATCCTAACGGCCAGGCAGCACCAATTAATGCTCGGTTAACCATCTCATTAGTGCATGTTAGATTTGGAATTATGTGTATTACGATGATGTGTTTGTGCTGGAAGCGGATGGGAGATTTGGTCCTTTGATCCGAATGTTTTAAATTGTAGTAAATGTGTAGTTGCGGTTTGTGATACAAAAAATTAAAGTATGTAAGGATAATGTTGTTATAACATATTTTTTACATATTATATTTTCATAAGAATAATCGTAAGTGCTAATTTAAATCATGTATGTAACTTTTGAGTGATTTGAAAGCAGGTGCAGAAAAAACTGCTTGATAGCAGGCATAGAATAAAAATATCGGTAGAGAAATTATTCTCAACATAATTTAAGACGGGAAAAATATAAAAAAAATATGCTAATGAAAATCAATTTATACCCAATAATATCTCTGTTCACTACAGCAAAAATTTCAACAAATCGTGACAAACGAATTGAATCAAAAGTTTCTTTCTATTCAATTTCTTACCTAAAGCTATTTGCATCACACCTGAACAAAAACTAAACAGTCTCTTCTAGATCATTCACAAACTCAATGGCAACGGAACACTGTTGCGGAACCATCACTCGGTCACAAGGTATTATAACCTATTTACAACTATGATTAATTGACATTTCAGCAGACCAAACGGATGGATATCTCCTGAGGTTTGATTATGATCAGTCGGTCTGTTGGAGACTAATTAACTACGCCATGATTTAGCGTTAAACCGTCCTTTGTTGCTCCAAAAATTATGCTTAATGACAGATGATAAGGAGGATTGATTGTTTAGTAGAAGCAGTGATTTTGAGACTTGGTCCTTTTGGTGTTAAATTTGGTCCTTAGGTACTAAGGTAGGTTTTAACTGTAAAATACGTTTTTTTTCTTCTATTCGAAGTTAGATTTTCAAGGGCTTCGGCTCGACAATGAAGAGTAGGAAAGGGATGGTTTTTAGTCAGCAAGAGTTTGACACTCCCTCTCTCTTTTTGTATAGATAAATTACCGTGATTTATATAGATAAATCACGGTTTACTAACGTAAATATTTAGAGAAAAACCACTATTAGTTTTTTGTCACTCTTCTTCATGTGTAGCGTGCGCAAAAGCGGTGACGTCGCGCAGCCTACTCATTACAGCACAGCGTGATTTTTATTTAATTTAGTATGTCTTACGATCGTTATTATAAACGTCGCCGCATCGTAAACCCTGATTTATAAATAATTTAGTATTTCTCACGATTTCACGATTCACGTCCCTAAAATCCCCATAATACAACATGATATATTCCAGTATTATTTTCTCTAAACATTCTTATTCCACGAAAACGATAAAACATTAAAATTTTAATGACAACCTCACCTTCCCTAATTACCATACAAGCTTCTACATTTACATTGAAACCCCAGTACCTAAGATCTTCACTAAACCGAGACGTGTAATGCAAGTGTAAGCTTAAGTCCAAATTCCCTGACATATGTAAGTACATAATTAATCAGTACTTGCTTCAGTAATGGTCGGATTCCGTCCAATGTATTCACACTGATCCTTTAGCCGACCGCAGTTTATATGACGAATGTGTAAACCTTTGTTTAAAAATTTCGTTTGAAGTCATTTCAGTTGGAGTTTTAATGGAGAGTGTAATGTCGTGTGTATGTGCTATATTTTTCTGTTTATTTAGTTTTTATATCGTCAAGCCTTTCATTGTCAAAGGGGTAGGCAGAGGTGCACATTATGGCACGTAATGCCAAATTGCTTCGTTGGCCGAGTGGTGGTGGTTGCGACTGCCGGGCAAAGGGTCTCGGGAAGGATATCTAGGCCGGGCAAGGATTGCTGGGCTAATTCAGTTTTTCGAAAATTTCTTACTAGTTGCACGGAGTCTGAAAATGTGCCCGGTATAGGTATCATATATACAACATAATATTGTAAAAAGTGGGTGTACTTTATGTTTATTTCATACTTCGTATAAGTGAACGTATGATAAATATTGGAATGGAAAGTTTTAAGTATTCATAAAGAAATGAGCCGGAAACCCAAAAAAGACGAGAATAACTATTGAGTTATAAGGAAAATATTTTTTTCGTTCATTTTTACAATACTTTTTGACAGCGAAAAAGTTTGGAACCGATTGATGGTAAGCGGTCACTAGTTAGAAATTAGTTTAATTAAAGGATAGATTCTGGAGATGAGGTTTTCTTAATAACTATAAACCTAAGTCTACTAAAATAAATATTAATTATCAAAAAATGCTCCAAACGATTCCACTAATGCGATAAACTTTCTGAGCCTAAATTCAGAACCAAAACATTATAAATCCGTGGAAAACTAATTAATTGCGCCTGACAGATTTCTTATAGCAAAATTACTCTCAAAAGAGAGCATAAAAAACCCGCAGGCGCTTACTAGTTTATTACTTAAAGCCAGTAATGAGAAAATTCATTGACATCCGTAAATTATAGAACGATGGTGATAACTAAGATTTTAAGAATTATTAAGCTTTGTTACTTAAATATAAACCTAAGTACAAGGAAAATAAATTACTTTTTTGTTTGTTTAATGAGTTACAAATTCTTTTTTTATTTTAGGAATAATAAAAGCAAAAAATAACACAATTACAAAATAATTTATTTAAATATGAACTATGAATTTCTATTTGTGTGTGCTATAATAAAGGTGGAAACGCAAAAGTGAGCCATAAAGAAGTAGTAAAAAGGTACAAAATGAATGTTTCGAGCGACGTAAACCGACACTGGACTGAATATTTTAATTTGAAGGTTAGTAAAAACTTTATTTGTTAAATAAACCACCTTACGTTTCTGTGCAGCAAACGTTACTTTATTAGATTTTTTTTGTAGATTTTACACAAAGTATTTCGTTGGTCTTAGACATTGATCTATAGCACACTGACTAGATGTGCCGTAACCATTCGATATTATATACTTAAAAATACTTAGATATTTAATTGTTCGGTTTAATTTCGGAAAAAAAATACTGCAATAAATGAGTCGTCATCATCATCATCAGCCTGTTCTCGTCCACAGGACATAGTCCTCACCAATGGCATGCTCCTGAGCTCAATCTTAAGCTCTACGTAGCCAACCACTACCAGCCATCTTGCGGATATCCTCACTCCACCTAGCTGAAAGGCCGCCTCTATGTTACCTATAATAAACGAGAATGCATGAAAAAAGAACATAAATATTAAGTAACTGTGCAAAAATAGCAACATACAATTGTAAAAAAAGAAAAAAAAATACGTCACTTCAAACATTATTCATTACAAACTTTCACTAAAATTTCTAATTCTAAAGTTAATGACATTAAGGAAAGTTTTAGTTTTCAGCCATAATCGTCCCATTGCAAGGCAACTCTCCTTTCACTCCACTCTGTGTAAAGCTTTTTGCAGCCAATTGTTGTACATTTTTTTATGGTACAAACTGGTAAACGAGCTGACGCATAGTAAACAATCGGTGCCGCCCAAGGACACCCGAATCACCAGAGGCGTTACAAGTGCGTTGCTGGCATTTTGCGGGTTAGGAATTAAGGTTTGTTAGAAATCGGGGATAGGGACGATTGGAAAGGAGGGTATTTGGGCCTCAGGTAAACTTATTTACACAACGCAAGCCAACGCTTGCGTTGTGTAAATAAGTCAGAAAACAGGCGTGAATCAACATTCACGTCTGTTTTCTGAGGCCGTGGTATTACTCTGGTCGAGCTGGCCCATTCGTGCCGAAGCATGGCACTCCCAAATTAAGGAAACAAAACATAAAATAAAACTACACTCAATTTGGTCCTTCCAGCAACTTTACATCCGCAGTCTTAGCAAAATGTCTTACAATGTTATGAAGATGAAGCTTAGGTACAAGACTACAAGCGTAGAGAAAATGTAAGCAAGATTATAGTGAGGGAAAAACTGTATGTGATGAGTTAGTACAAGAAAACTTTCTCTTAGATAATTCAGACTTTTGTTTCAAACACGTAGTTTGTGAGGAAATTTCTTAGTAAACTTATCTAAGTTAAAACTTGCTCCTGTTGATCGGTTTTATGGTATAAGAAAATTGATTAACATTTTGTAATTATGAACATAGGAGTTACGGACTGTCTAGTGGGATACCGGAGCTCCAGTTCAAAAAGCAGGAGTAGTAATGGGCTGGTTTTTAGTCAGTAAGAGTCTGATACTCCCTCTCGTCTCGCCCAAGGCGGGAGTAGCTATTGAATTATTTCCCCTCCTTAAAAAGAAAGTGTCTGGGTTTTTGATTTCTCTCATGAGAAAATGTTAGTGGTAAATTTTTGGTCATGACAAATATTTCAAAGTTTAGTCCATAGCTGAACAAAGGCTTTCCCATCAATTCTCCACACACCACCCAATGATTATATTATTTGAGACGTGGCGACGTCGCGCAGCCTATTACATCTACCTACGGCTCATAATGAAGAGTCCCTCTGTGACTCAAAACTAGTAGAGCTTTTCTCAATTAATTTACGCGAGTAAACCGTGATTTTTAGTTAATTTACTATGACTCACGATAGTTATAAAAAAATATACCAAAAGATGAAAGAGAAAAAAAAACTCACAAAAATCTTGACAGTGACCGAAGTTACTTAGATTGTATAATTAAGTTTCCCCAATGGAAAACAAATTTTCGTTCATAATTATAGCATTAGCATATTCATAAAGGCGGACTGGATTACATACTTTGAGCGAATTATGGCCACTCAATCTATAATTTAGTACGGACGAAAATTTAATTAAAATCTTTTGGTGCCATGGTGAGATTTAATTCCGTGTTTTATAGTGGTGAAAGGTCCAATTTTGTGACTGTTGTATGTTTGTTCAATGTTGGTATCGAATAAGGTAATATTTTAATTTATTTATTTACTGTTTACATTTGTTATTGTATGTGCACATACAATTCATATTGAATATTGGCTTGGTGAACTTAATTCTGTATACAATTAATGCTAGTCCACTTTAGTTCAGAGGTTGCAAAAGGGGGCTTTTTTTTTGAGGGGAGAAAATCATCCGATGCATTCTTAGCGCCCCGGTAACCTGTTACGTTGTCCGCAGCTCCGGATCAGGTTTCAGCCCTACTGGGCCCCATTTGTGAAAAAATAAACCCTCCTGTAGACTTTTTGCACTAGACAAATTCTGAGTAGCTTTAAATATGCACAAACAAAGTTCTCATATTCAAAGTACCTCATTGCGTTCATTCAAGTTCACTGTCAACATTAGAAAAGTTACCACACTCTCATACTTGAGGTGACTCTATAAAACCCATTAACTAATTAAAAGTAAATATCCTAGTAAAACAAGTCAGTATACTTACCGACTTTACTTACATTATAAGGGTCATGGGATAGGCATACATGGCTTAAACCAGTGTACACTGACCTTTGAATGTGTAAAAGATCATACAAAGCGAGACCATGTCAAACTGGTCGAGTATAGCAAGGGAATCGATTCATTCGAGCCGAATTGTTTTACAGATGGCGCAGTTGTATTTTTATGTCACTATCAATGTTTTAGTACACATCACTCGTAGTTATCAAATACGTGTTATTTACTGGTGAAACTGCGAATAAAATTTTGTGATATTTTTATTTTTTTGCGCTTCATACCAATACTAGTAGATGCCCGCGGCTTTTCTTTGCTATTGTCAATCTCTCGTTCTTCATACGATAGGGAAGCTAGCTAGTGTCTCACCATTGGACGTTCAATATTTGACAGCTGCTTTGATTGGAAATATCTTCTTCCTACATTTGAGCCATCCGGTGAGCAAATAAATGGCATTGCCGACAGATATGGTTCAGTCCTCGGATGCGGCTTATTCCACAGATAGGGTCTAATTCACAGATGGGGCTCAATCCACAAATAGGGCCCAGAAGGGCTGGAGCTACGGACCCACTTGGTAAATCGGGTTACCAGGGTTCCGGCTAAAAAAGTTTTTTGTCAGTAAGAGTCTGACACTCCCGCTCGCCTCTCCCAAGTGGGAGAAACCATTGAATGAATTTCCCCTAACAAGAAAACTACCTCCTAAAAAATAAAACAATAAGTGCCATAATAGAAGCCCAGCTATATCTATTCTGAATTATGTGCTCGTCACAGTACATTGATAAGTCCGAAACATTCATCCCAAATTCTCGCTCAGCAGTCACGCTCACGTTCACCAACCAACAAAACATAATTCCAAAATCTTTGTCATCTAAAATAAAAAGGCTGGTTAGCCAATGAAATATAACCGTTGCGGTGGCCACTTAATTAAATAAAACGAGCCCCGTCAACTCAAGGGAGACATTTACGATGTTTACGCAAACTCCGACGTCGACTGACACAGCAATTAAGGGGTTTTTGAAATTAAAAATATTAAAAGTCTTCTCCCTCGCGGTTTGGTTCGATAGAGTTATTTCTGTGTTCCTATGATAAGGATGTTTGGGATTGAAGGAGGGGAGAAAAGTGCAGGTTTTTTAAGTTGTTATGAGATGCGATTGCGACACACAATTCCTATCCTATCAAAAGTCACCTTTAAGTAAGTAATAAATCGGATCTGCGAACTATCTAGCGGATTACCGGGGCTCCGGCTCGAAAAGCAGGAGTAGGAACGTGGTGGTTTCTAGTCAGTAAGAATCTGACACTCTCTCTTGCCTCGCTCAAGGCGTGAGAAGCTATTGGATGATTTCCCCCCTTAAAAAAAGTAAGTAGTAAAACTTGGCCCACACATTTGCGTGTTTCTTGAGTTCTGATTGCATATAGTATGTTCACGCATTACACAATCTAATCATTCTCTAGATTTGTGGATCATAAAAAGCATTGTTCTATGTATATTGCACTTAGCAAAGTCTTCAATCGCCCAAACACTGGACATCAATCCATGCCAACCCAAAACAAACATTAATGATCTTGGAACAGGATACAAATTTCATTAAATATTTTAAAATGATAAATAGTATCTCTATCTTAACTGCGGTGTGATATCAAACTCTTTGTTTTGAATAAATTAAATGGAATGTAACGTTGAAATAAGGCTGTGGACTTAGATGTAGACTGAGCGATTTGTATTATCACTTCTTTGGTAAAAAGTACTTTTAACCGTCGAACATGCATGAAAAGAATTATGATTGTTGATGAAGCGAAAGAGGTATGTAAGAGTCACAATTGGCGTTTCATTGTCTCTGCCTACCCCTATGGGAGACAGGTTTGAAGTTACGTATGTATGTACTTCTTTGGTTGTCTTGGTCACCTCTGTCGAGCCGGCCCATTCATGCCGCAGCATGGCTCTCCCACACTTAAAATTTCGTAAAATACTCACCAATAAGATAGTTTTCATTTTGTTTTTCTTTCTTTTCTTTCTAAGCATTGTAATATCGATCCGGAGCTGCCGACTACCTAGCGGGTTTACCGGGGCTCCGGCTCGAAAAGCAGGAGAAGGAACAGGGTGGTTTTTAGTCAGTAAGAGTCTGACACTCCCTCTCGCCTCGCCCAAGGCGGGAGAAGTCATTGGATGATTTTCCCCCTCAAAAAAAAAGCACTGTTATATCGAAGACACAAATTCATCATCATCATCCCAAATATCAAGAGAAATAACGTTAAGTATCAATGAAAATCTCAATTTGTCCTGCCCGCCGTCTCCAAACTCCACCCAAACCAAACCTCAACATCTAAATTACATATTTAGCACAACCCATTTATTTTTAATACGAAAGATAAGGGCCCTTTGTACAGAGTAATTACAATAATTAAAAGATAATAATATTAACATTATTTTCGTAACTCTTTTCAATATTTTTGACGGGATTATACGACCGTGTGACATTGTGTGTCATGTTTAAAAATGTATGAAATTACTTATTAAAGTGTCATTTTTAGGGTTTTTAATCCAAGCAGTTTTCTGTTATAAAGTGGAATTGGTAGGGATGTTGGAAACTTAGCTTACGTTCATATGGCAAGCGTTAGAGTGCTTTTCCACCAGAGATGTGCTATGTTACGTTGCTGTGAATGTGTTTGGCTTCCATCAATCATATTTATTGTTACACATATGTATCTTATCACTGGTGGAAATGGATTCGGCTAAGCTGTTTTTTTTTTATATGGAAAGATGCCTGCTACGGGTGTGTGCTATGGAGGTGTGCTATGGATGCGTGCTATGGATGCGTGCCATGGATGTGCATTATGGATGGCTTCCCTACTAGCGATAGATCGCATACTCGACCTGCGCATCTTCTAGCACAGCTACTTTCATAGCACATCTTACTCGCAACGCTACATATTTTAGTATTAGTGGAAACAGTCACATAGTTTCACAGCTAACATCTTCGTACCATAGCTACAAAGCACATCTCTGGTAGAAAAGCACACGCGTGCTAGCTAAACGCGTGTTTTGACAATGTGTTCTTACAACTACATGCATTTTAGTTCACATCATGTGACATTGCGTTCATATGTTAACGCGCGTTAACATGAGAATGGTCTGAATGAAATGCGCATATTTGTAACCACACGTTTTAAGGTTTTTTAAGCAAGGAGGGAGATCATTAAGTTTCTTCTCCCGCGTTTAGCGAGACGAGAGGGATTGTGAGACTCTTACTGACTAAAAACCACCCCGTTACTAATGATGGTAGGTTTCAAACCCGCACATTCGTGCATGAGAAGCCATTCAGGCTACCACGATTGACACACGACTGCCTATCATTACTTTGCTCTAATTAAAACCTCAAGTCTACAGTCACTGTCGGCCAATGGGGTAAGAAATATTATCATAGATATATATACTACTTTACTGGGCTTTTTTGGGTTTTTCGAAAATTTCTCAGTGGTAGCACGGAGTCTGGAAATGTGCCCGGTATATGGCAATAGGCTCACCACCTATTGCATGGGACTTACAACATTAATTGTGAAATGTGGGCGTACATTGGCATTATTTGTCAATAATGTGCACCTCTGCCTACCCCTTCGGGGATTAAAGTCGTGACATTACAGATACATATATTATTAGGTAGTTACTCACCTTTTCAATTGTTTTATGCAAAATGAGCCGCTGCACTCGCCTATGCTTCTAAGGGAAAGATGGCTGACGATCAGTGTTGCCAACACACAAAAAAGTGGGCTAGTGCGTTCCGTTTTCTCAATATTTGCACTTAAGTTTCTAAAAGAAGTTTCGATCAATGTCGCCCCGCGATTAAAAGTAACCCCATTCTACCGTACTACTCATCTTACATGGTAAATGTTGATTCATATGACTAATACCACCTATCTGAAGTCCTGATGACCGTACCCCGTAAATTATATCGATAGGAAACTAGTTCACAATGCCCTTAAGCCATTTCGTTTACAGTTTAAAGTTGGATAACCCTATAGACGCTATGGGGTCGTAAAAAGGGATTACGTCCTACGGATGGGTCGCAATGAACACCTGTGTTCGCAAATAGATATTACTTTGTTCGGTACTCGCTTGACCATTTGCTGTAATGGTTTGTAGGGTTTTAAATACTGTGAATTTACCTTTTTTTAAGTTGATGATTACTTTATGATGAGTGTGTGTTTATGTGAATTTGTGTGTGTAGTTTTTGAGGGAATTAAGATAGTGATTTGAATAGTCAAAGTCAAAGTCAAACCGTTTATTGCAAACATTGAACAATGATATATACTCGTACACCAAAATATCATTATTTTTTCAATTTTTAGCTGTCAGTCTGTTTTTTCTGGCTAAATCTCTAAAATGGCTGAACCGAATATGAATCGACTTTTATTGGCAAGTAACTGAAGTACTCTTTGTACACCAATTATCACCAGCTACTTTGTGACCAATAAGTAGTATCTTAGGCTACTTTTATTTTTCACAAAGTCCATCATTCAAGTTGCGGACATCAGCCAGACAATCTTAAAAAACAAACAAAAATGTCCAAAAATACTCTAAAAAGAATAAATGTAGACAGTAAACAGGAAGAATTTGTCTCATAATACCCACACTTATTCAATATAAGGTGGAATGAAGACCAATATTACAATGGGTAGGCTACAAAAGGAGATCTCCCTCAAAAAAGGAAAAATTACTTTTCCAAATTGGAGCAATATAAAGGACGTTTTGTCAATATTAAAAATTTTTGTCAGTAGGTAGATACTCGACCCATATTTTATGAGAATTGTGGGATTGAAAAGCTGAATTTACTTTTTTAATTTTTGTATGAGTAGGTACTGGCATTTTTTGAAAAGTAAAAATAAATATTGGTCATGTAAATTATATCATTTATTCATTAGGTATAATATTATTATATCATACCTGCCTCGTCGGTCGAGCTGTCGCAAGTGCGACAAGGGACCTCGGGTTCGATTCCCGGGTCGGACAAAGTATTACTGGGCTTTTTTCGGTTTTTCGAAAATTTCTCAGTAGTAGCACGGAGTCTGGAATTATGTCCAGTATATGGTAATAGGCTCACCCCTTATTACATGGGACTTATAACACAAATGGTGAAAAGTGGGTGTACTTTGTATAGCGGCATTACGTGTCGTAATTAGCTCCTCTGCCTACTACTTTGGGGAAAAAAAGCGTGACGTTGCTATTATATCATTGGCTAGGGCCGATTTTTTATGTTACAGTGTACAATCATTATGACTATTACCGCCCATTGTACTGTCAATTTCTGAATGTTTGTTCTTTGTGTTTTATTAACCCCCGACGCAAAAAGAGGGGTGTTATAAGTTTGACGTGTCTGTCTGTCTGTCTGTCGGTCTGTCTATCTGTCTGTCTGTCTATCTGTCTGTCTGTCTGTCTGTCTGTCTGTCTGTGGCATCATAACTCCCGAACGGATGCAGTGATTTCAATTTAGTTTTTTTCGTATGAAAGGGGACTTATGTGCGAGTGTTTTTAAACATGTTTGATGAAAATCGGTTGAGCCGTTTTAAAGTTATGAGCGGTGAAAGTGGGGAGATTAACCGAAGGTCTGCAAATATACTGGGATGGGGTCTCAAATTAAACCGCACTGAAAGAAGATATAGAAAGATATTATTTTTTCGTATTAACAAAAATAAAAAATTTAATAAAAAATAAATAAAAAATTAAATTTAAAATTTAATAACAAAAATATAAAATTTTTAATTTAACGTTTTATTATAAACAAAAAATATTGCACCAATGTAATCTTTAGCCTACTTATAGAAACAAAAACTAGTAATTAATAAGTCAAAAAAAATAAAAGCGAACAAGCTTGACCTTAGATGTAATCTTTACCTTAACAAGAATCGAAACTATAGTAAGTATATGTAATATACTAAGCCTAACTTAACCTAACCTACCTATAAAAGGTATAAAATAAAAAATTAAATTAAAAATTTAAAAAACCCCCGACATAAAAACTTAATTTCCCTTTAAAAAGTAAAAAATAATAAAAGAAACTTAATCTTAAAGTACCTAACAATGTACTAATAATTCTAAAAAAAAATACGTCTCGTTGGGGGACCGCATTCATACGGACTGTACACCGCCGCCCGCACCGCTGTATTTCTATTTTCTGCGTTATAGTTAAGTACTTAAACATCAATTTACTTTAATGTTAACACCAAGCATGTGATACTTATGAAAAAATCGTAGATAAGTAAGAAATAATTAGGAGCGGATTTTAGTTTGTCTTGTATAGCAACTTATACAACTGCGTCTACTGATCCGCATCGTACGGACCGCATCATCGGCAATGCCTACATGCGATGCGTACTGATGATGTTATACAGAATGCGTACGATGCCGGCCTGTGGACGCTTACCTTAAGCCATCAGTGATTGATAATAGAATATATCATCGCAGTGCGATGCGCGCTCGAGTACGGACGTGTTGCATAAGTCGCTGCCCGATATTTCGCAATGAGTTCACAAAAACTTATCGCAAACGAGCTGTTGGCATTCATACAACATGCCATCGACACCATGGACGAGATCAGCATCATGCAGATTTGCAAGTCGAGCTTCAAAGAAGACGAGATTAGCAAAGGCAAGATGCTACTCTTCCAATCGACTGGAAAGCTGGACCAAATGCCATCGAGGAGGAGAGATGGCGCGGATAAGAGCGTCCAAGATATCATCACCTTTATGAAGGCGACCGACCCTGACGACGTTCCGACATTTGTGGCGAAGGAGCTACATAAGTTGCTGCCCGTCACTTTCGACCACGTAGATGTCACCAGGCTGCTGAAGGATATCACATCATTGAAGTCGAGCCTGGCCCAGATGCAGTGCAAGTTGGAGACGTCTGATACTACCACCCAGGAGCTGCGTGCCGAGATAGTGTTGTTACGCAATGCTGTTTCGGAAAGTAGGTCTCATGACGAAGCCAACGTGAACACACGTCGCGGGGCGCAAAATGTTTCGGTCAGCAGTATTCAATCGGCGAAACTGAACTCATCGCCTATTGCAAATAATGAGGTCGATGCACCGTGCCCCGCCGCTCCTCGTGTCTCTCCACGTGCAGAGAACACGTCACGCGAAGCTACGTCGACCCCCAAAGTAGCTTACGCCGCAATTGCTGCCGCAAACACAACAGCTGCTACACTACCTAAGCAGCTGAAAAGGGGTAAGCAGAACCGGCGCTGTGAATCCGTAACAACGATTCCAGTACAGCGCTGTCCAGAAAAGCCTGAGTGTGATGCGGATGGCTTCATCAAAGTTCAAAAGAAGAAGAAGAAGCCTACTTCTCGCAATCAGTGCGGTACTGGACTGACTGGACCTAACATGCTGCTGCGTCCAGCTGTGCCTACGACGCTGCTGTATGTGTCCCGACTACACCACACCACGAAAGTTGAGGACATCGTGGAGTATGTGAAGGTGAAGACCAACTGGACCTTGAGGGTCGTAAGGTTGGAACCGCGTCAAAATACTAACTTCAAGTCGTTTGTCGTGCGAGTTCCAACTCAACATCTCGAGAAGTTCCTCAAGGCAGAATTTTGGCCGAAGGGTGTCATATACCGACGTTTTCGAGGCAGGCTACGTGACACCGAGCAGCGTAATACGACGCCACGCATCGTCACATCGTGTGACCTCAATAATTAATATAATAATTATGTATTTATAGTATTTTATAATATGTTTTAGTATAGTATTATTGTATTAATATGGGCCTTCGTTGCCTGATGTAAATCAATAAATAAATAAAAAAATAAAAATAATATTTTTGCTTTTTAGTTGATTTTTGAAACTTTTTATTTAAACATTCTGATGAAAATCTTGTAACAGTCTACCCATCTAAAAAAGCTACAATTGATATAATTTGTTAAGAATCTTCAATTCCTTTAACAACCTAAAGATTAGAGAAAAAAATTACACAAAACTATTTCTTATTACTCTCAACATACAAACTATTTCTCCTTAGTAAACAAGTACGATCCCTTTTGTTTACAGGTACACTAAAGAGGTAATCTATATTCATTATCAACACATACTAAGATTAGTGGTCGCGAACACAAATGTATTACTCAAATAATACCGTGTTTAGCATACTCATAAATACATTAGCGCAATTGTAGATGCGGTTTGCGTAAGACGGCACCAACTAAGCGTACTAACTAATATTGCAAATTCGTAATGAAAGAAGCTCATTTAACAACAGGTACAACTTAGTACAAGTTTGCTTTTCTTTTAAAGAAATGGAAACAAGAGCGCGTTTGGCGATTTGATTGGCCGGCTCGAATAAACCAACCAATCAGTGCGCCGAACGCGCTCTCATTTCGATTATTTTAAATGTAAAACAAATTCGTACTATGGGTACAGCACAGGAGTACTCCCTGATAAATCTGAGCTGCGGACTGATAAGCGGTTTTACCGGGGCTCCGTCTCGAAAAGCAAGAGTAGGAACGGGGTGGTTTTTAGTCAGTAAGAGTCTTACACTCCCTTTCGTCTCACCTAAGGCGGCAGAAGTCATTGGATGAGTTTTCCCCCTAAAAAAACCGGCTCACTAAGCGTGAAGTTTGTGGCAAACTCCTCTTTTATATAGAGGAGTACTAAAATCCAGAGAGGGAACTGTTTCGGACTTTTGTAATGAACATTTTCGATTTAGTTATGACTAAGTGGCGCTGGTGATTTATAAAGTCTTGTTAGGCTATCGTACACATTCAAAGTTAAGTGACCAATGGCTAGATAATTTTATGTTTGTTTCAATCCATCTAGTTCTGATTTTGAGCTAAATTCTTGGGTTGTAAAAAACAATATTAGGCTTCGGAATTTTTCAGGAGACTGGGTTTATGACGGTCTGTTATACGAGCGATAAGTAGCGAGTCGATAGGTACCGTAGAAGTTTTAAGACGATTCGAAATAAGGAATTTAAGGGTTATTGGGGAATCGAGAATTTGGAAGATTGGGCAAGGGAGCTAATTATATTTCTCCGGTAACTTCACTCACACAACGCAAACGTTGTTTCACGTCAGTTTTTTGTAAAGCCGTGGTGTCACACCGGTCGAGCCGGCACAATCGTGCCGAAGCAAGGCTCTCCCACACTTATACATGTTTAAAGAAATAATGATGTAAAATATGGTTATTATAATATAAGTATAGAAATATTTTATGAAAGAAAATATTGTAGTAAACTTAAGAGGTCTTTAATCAAACGCTACAGGGGTTCTACTATAGTACCAAAGCGTGTTTAGAAACTTTACTATAAAAATGGATTCCTGGTGTTTCATAGTTTCTTTTAAGAATATACTGCATTGCTTATAAACGTGATATAATGGATAATGTAAAAGTTGTTTCCTTATTGCAAAGTATGTAACACTTTTTTGAGGGGTGAAAATCATCCAATAATTTCTCCCGCCTTGGGCGAGGCGAGAGGGAAGTATCAGACTCTTACTGACTAAAAACCACCCCGTTCCTACACCTGCTTTTCGAGCCAGAGCCTTGGTAAACCCGCTATATAGCCTGCGCTGAACCGTAACTCACTAGGCGTTTATTAGGGATCAAATTATACATTTCATGAGTAATACTTCATTAGTATCAAAAAGCTTTGCTATAATATTGACCATGAGATTTCGGATTTGATTTTCTGACCAAAAGGTAAGGAAAGGTGGTCACATTTTAATTTGATGAAATTATCTTCGAAAGTATTTATTTCAATAAGAAAATAATATACCATTTTAAAATAATCTATAAGACGGAAATAAAAATAAAAATTAGTCCTTTCCTCTTGAGGAGTTCCCTAGGAGGAGCATAGGAGTCGTAGTGTTCTTGAAAACGTTTCATTGTTTTTGCCCGATTAACTCCAGTCCATTGAATCACTTTTCAATAATCACAAGTGACAATAAACGCTTAATTAAATCTATTCCTACTATCAAAACGGTTCACGCCACTTACTGCTCTGAGCTATTCCTAGATTTACATTAGCATTGAATGGTGGAGACCAGTCACCGCATTTAAGCTGGTTCGACGCAATATTGACGGGTGGGACTGTGAGAAGGTGTGTGCAGAAGTGCAATAGAATAATAGCATTATACCATTCTGTACCTTTTTATGTTTAATGGACCGACGTTTGGCCGCTATCTCGCCTGATGGTAAGTGATGATGCGGCCTACTTAAGCTGCTATGAAGATTGCCTCCGTATAAGGTGTTCTAAAATTTCTACCACGACTTTAATGGGAGGTAGTGTTGTATGTGGAAATTACAATAGTAATGAAATTTCGTACCTCAGACCGGTTAATTCAATTTGAGAACATAAAGAAGTTAAATTAACATTGTCTCTACTCTGCATAACGTGGTTCACAAATACGGATAATGCGTCGATTCGTCGTAGTAGCAGCGTGACTATTGCCGCGTCGTGTCGCGGAATGCTGTTCATGAATATGAGTATCTAGCATGGCTTGAAACTAGTCAAGTTCCTCGTCAAACAGTGACGTAAGTAAACCGATAACATTAGAATTAATTTAGTATGTCTCATGAAAGTTATAATAAAACTAGCAAGCCCGGCAGACTCCGTTTCGCCACTAATTATTTTTCGTTTTCATAGGAATTTTCTATGCTATAAACCTCACGGAGCCCAAGACCTTTCCAATAAATGCAAAACCGTGGAAATCGGTTCGTGAAAACCCGACTTATTTTTATATATTAGATTTCTCAATCTCTATGATTATCTATCTGAATCTCGAGAAAAGAAGAAACATATTCAAGAACAATAGTCAGTTTGGACTTCTGGTATTCACAGCTTAGTGGTCAATTTCCGTGGTCAGGTTCGAGGGCAGTTGTGAGAATTCGAAGTGGTCTGATGCTGCATTAGGAACTACTGTTCTAAATCATTTCTATGATCGATGGTTGATCGTCATTGTGTGTCATTTAACCAAATATTGTTTAAGATGCTGTTAATTTTAGCGCTATAATGTATGTTCTTTAAATGTATGGCTTATTAGTATAATACAATACTACAGAAGGTATATAAAATGGCTCACTCAATAATTTTGTAGCAGAAATAAATAAATGTATAAATAATAGAAACAGGCGTTACTTTGCCGAAATCCATGCTACACTATCAATACAGTAAGATTTTTAGTCTTAATTCTGCTTATACCAATACTATGTTAGTGCAGAAATCTATACTAATATTATAAAGCTGAAGAGTTTGTTTGATTGTTTGTTTGTTTGTTTGTTTGAACGCGCTAATCTCCGGAACTACTGGTCCGATTTGAATAATTCTTTTTGTGTTGGATAGTCCATTTATCGAGGAAGGCTATAGGCTATAAAACATCACGCTATAACTATTAGGAGCGAAGAAATAAAGGAAAATGTGGACAAAACGGGGACAATTATTAATTCTTGAGGGCTTCCGTTGCGTGCGCTGCGAAAATGGTTCAAGATACGAAAATTATATGTGTGAAAGAATTATTCCTCTTAAAATGATCTAAAAAAAAGTCCGCGACAGTATATGTCTATCTTTTAGGATTAACTTACTACAATCGTTTTTATGGTAATCAAACTGGGTCGAAATTAATGCATTATTTGTTAAGAGTTGTATTAACGAAAAAATATTAATCTGTATCGAAATAAATGTGTTGTTCATTAAGAGTATTTAATTGTGAAAAAAATTGTCTTTGACATCACTAAACTTCAATAAACATCTTAGAAGATATTACAGGAGGAGAGGCATTGTTTGCGAACGACGTGGAGCCTGGTGTAACGATATGTACTCAAAAAAATTATAGTCTTACTAACGAAGTAAAACATTTTATGATCATTGACCATCGAAAGCGTTTGTTTACAGCGTAGAATGGCAAAAAAGCGGTTTACCACACGCCCACATATTATTGTGACTGTCTAACAAAGTACAACCAGATTCTACGTATAGTGCAATAATATTGGCTGAAACATTTGACAAACAAAAAAATCCAATTCTTCAATTTATTGTCATAAAAATATGATAGGGTATAAAAATATGGTCCTTAAGGATTTCTTAACCTTGCATCACCATGTATGAAAGAAAACATTTGTTCTAGAAAGTACTCTTTCTTTTTTTTTGAGGGGGGAAAATCATCCGATGGCTACTCCTGCCTTGGGTGAAGCGAGAAGGAGTGTAAAAATCACCCCGTTCTGATTTCGGGGCCCTGGTAATCTTTTACGTTGCAGCACCGGATCGGGCATCAGCCCTCTTGGGTCCCATCTGTAGTGGCCTGGCTCTTTGAGGCGTGCACAGAACGCGACGCACGGTACGCACGGGTCTGGTTTTGATCGGGCGACGAGCTACTCTTACTCGCCGTCCGCACAGACCCGCGCTTACGGTGGCCGGGGATCGTCACGCGATCCTCGACGCCCGGAGTGTCTTCTGCGGCGGCTGGGGCGTGATGAGGATCGTTCCCTCACGAGCTCCGTCTCCTCCTTAGCTAGGATGACTGCTTCGCAGAAGGGGGAGACGGCGTCCCTTTCCCTCTCGCTACGCACCTTGGCCTGAACTAGAGCCGGACGTAAGAGGTTACCGTCGCCATTCACATCCCTAAGGACATGGCGATGCTCAGCACATGCAATGCACACCGCCTCTGTATGTTCCACCATATCTTCCGGGCGGTCCTCGCAATGACGACACCCAGACGAAACGCCCGGGTGTTTCCTCCCGCCGAATTTGAAACAGGTACCAACCGAAACTTCCGTGTCCGGTAAGTACCTGCGTCAGGCGGTAGGTGAGGACGCCGTGATGCCTCTCAAGCCACTTTTCAAAGAGGGGACTTACCACTGCTATAACGCGTATGTAGCGAGCCCATCTAAAAAGTACCCTAGGAATTTTATTTCTGAAACACAAACCGGGGTGGCGGTTATCCAACCCATAGGCGCAGGTTTCCGGAAAACAGTGGAAACACATATAGTATAGAAATGAGTGTGGATTGTTCCTTATAATCATAATCCAGTGCTATCACGATTTTTCAGTGCACAAATTAACCGTGGGTAACAGCTATAATTTATGAAGCTGAGAAAGTTGTTTGCAAAAATAAATAATTATAATGCCTAAAATAACTATTCCACGCGGACGAAGTCGCGGGCACAGCTAGTAAATCATAAATTACCTTGTAAAAAAACTTTAACACCAATACACAAATTCCATACAACTTACTTGTTTTTTTTTTTGAGGGGTGCAAAATCCTCCACTGACTTTTTCCACCTTGAAATAGGCGAGAGATAGTGTCATACTTTTATTGACTAAAAACCACTCCGTTCCTACTCCTGTTTTTTAGAGCTGGAGTCCCGCTAAACCCGCTAGTCCGCGGCTCGAAATTCCATACAACATAAAGCCATTTTGTATCGCCTACATATCATCACCTACATGACATCAATACAGTACGGTTTGATTGTGGCTCTACATAATTGATGTCACATAATTGGCAACGCGACGTTACCCTGCCATTCCAACAGGCATCTGCACTTCAATTTTCCCTTTTCCTAAATGGATGGACATTTCCTAAGTGTTTGTGTTATCTTAATTGGTTCCTTGTTCACGTATTTTTTTTTTAAAAACGTTGCTCCACACTACGATTTTCTCCTGTGTCGTGGGTGCGTTTATAAACATACATGTTCACATACACATGACACCCAGACCCGAAACAACAATTTGTGGACCACACAAAGAATTGCTTCGTGCGGGAATTGAACCCGCTACACCTTGCGTGTCAGCCGGTTGCCTAGCCACCGCACCAACCGTGCAATCTGCATTTTCATTTAAACTGTTTAGATACATCGTAGTATACTGGTTTTCCGATAAGTAGATGGTTTATTTTACTTTTGATTACCTCGGCTTTAATGGGAGGTAGTGTTGTGTTTAAAGATTACAACACCTCATATATGGAGGAGGCCTAATAGTCCTGCAGAGGACTGTCACGGGCTCTTGATAATTAAGTGAAGAGAAATGTGTTCAAAGTTTAGTTTATACACACTTTTTTTTGACGGTCTGCAGCTCCGGATCAGGCATCAGCCCTACTGGGCCCTATCTGTGGTGGTCTGATGGCTCTTTGAAGTGCACGCGGAGTTTATACACACTAGACACATTTCCTAGTTTCATTTTTCATTGGAAGTTTTTAATAATAACTTTCATAATAATTACAATTTTAATCAACTATTAATAAATTGTAACTATCTAACAAAATAAACGGCCATTGCAACTACATTTAGTATTCATAACACCCAAACATGCTATATAGAACATTAAAATAATTCAAAACACAAAGTGATTTCATAAACACTAAACAGATTCATGTCAAAATCAACTCTACGCTCTAAATGAATGACATTAAAATCGCATCAAACAGAACACGAATAAAATTCTAACGTTATACAAAATAGAATGAACGAGATAATTGCGTTTCCAACCTTATACAACATGCATGAGACAGATGCAATAACTGAAATTGGTGATGCTATACACTGTTATATGATATACTGGCTTCAGCCCGCGACTTCGTGCGCGCAATCCCGATTTTTCCTAGCCCCATAAAATTTTCGAGAAATCCTTGGATAAAAAGTACCGTACCCTTTTCTTTGAGGGGGAAAAATCATCCAGTGTCTTCTCCCGCCTTAGTCGAGGCGAGAGGAAGTGTCAGTCTTTTTTACCAGTTCCATAAAATTTTCGAGAAATCCTTGGATACAAAGTACTATTTTTTGAGGGGAAATCATCCAATGACTTCTCCCGCCTTGGGTGAGGCAAGAGGAAGTGTCAGACTTTTACTGACTAAAAATCACCCTGTTTCTACTCCTGCTTTTCGAGCCGGAGCCTCGGCAACCCGCTAGGTAGTCTGCAGTTCCTAACTACTGGTAGAAACGGACTCAGTTAAGCTATGTTTTTTATATGGAAAGAAGTGTGCTATGGATGGCTTCCCTACTATCGATACATTGCATACTCGAGCTGCGCATCTTCCTCGCACAGCTACAAAGCTTAGTATCAGTAAGTCAACATAGTTTCACAGCTTAGCTATTACATCTTCGTAGCATAGCTATATAGCACAACTCTGCTGAAAAAGCACCCTCATGGTTGCATGTTGCATAATGTAATCTTTTTTGATATTTTACATGTTTTATGGACGTAGAGTGTTATGTATGATACATGTTTGTTATTGGAATGTGTTGTTGCTATAGTTGATGGATTAAAAGTGGCTGGTACATTCAGTTGGTAGTAAACAAGATTGTATTTATGTGTTGTGTGTCTAAAAACATAACCCTTTTTTGAGGGATGATAATCATCCTATGACTTCTCCTGTCTTGGGTGAGACGAAAGGGAGTATCAGACTCTTACTGACTGAAAACCACCTCGTTCCTATGCCTGGTTTTCGAGCCGGAGCCCCGGTATGCCCGCTAGGTAGACAGCACCTACAGGATGTGTTGTGTGTCTATAGACATGACTCCTTTTTTTTTTTTTTTTTTTTTTTTTTCAGGGGGAAAATCATCCATTGACTTCTCCCACCTTGGGCGAGGCGAGAGGGAGTGTCAGACTCTTACTGACTAAAAACCACCCCGTTCCTTCTCCTGCTTTTCGAGCCGGAGCCCCGGTAAACCCGCTAGGTAGTCCGCAGCTCCGGATCAGGCATCAGCCCTACTGGGCCCCATCTGTGGTGGTCTGATGGCTCTTTGAGGCGCGCGCGGAACGCTACGCGCCGTACGCACGGGTCTGGCTCTGTTCGGGCGGTGAGCTACCCTTACTCGCCGCCCGCAGGCCCGCACTTACGGTGGCCGGAGATCGTCCCGCGATCCCCGACGCCCGGAGTGTCTCTCGCGACGGCTGGGGCGTGAGGAGGTTTGTTCTCTCACGCGCCCCGCCTCCTCCTTAGCTAGCATAGACATGACTCCTGTGGTTGATTTAACTGAAATCATCATCACTATTTTTTCTATATCATTTTACTTTGATTGCTTTGTTGGTCGAGTATTCGAAAGTGTCATCACCGAGCAAGGGGTCTTGCGTTCGATACCCGGGTCTAGCAAAGTATAACTGGGCTCTTTTCGGTTTTACTAAAAAATCTTAGAAGTTGCACGGAGCTTGCATTTCTTTTTAGTATTGCAATGGGCTCCTATTACATGGAACTTATAACACAAATGTTGAAAAGTGGGTCTTCATTGTACAGTGGCATTACGTGCCGTAATGTGCACCTCTGCCTACTCCTTCGTGGATAAAATCCGTGACGATGCTTTGTTCATCGACTTTCAAAATAATTATTACTATCAATTTAAATAAGTAAATTTCTCAGAATTTACTCAATATTGTAATCGTTATAATTATAAAATGATTGCTCATTATAGTACGATTACGTCTAAAAATATTACAGGCTTCTAAAAATAATTCACTATAAGTAAATATTATTAAATTTCAAAGGATTCTGATTCCATTAATTTAATTAATAAATGAGATGAATATTATATAAAATTACATGCTAGGTTTGATTCATTTTAATGTCAAGTGTTATCATTAAAATAATTAATCAAAACATTATTTTGTTATTTATTTAATTACACCACGATTAATGACACACTCTTTATAAAACATAACATAATATTTTTACTCCACAAAGTATTTTTGCAAACTAATTATTTTTTATTTTATGTTTCAACATTTGGTCAGTATCTAGCCTGGTGGTTTGCGATGATGCGGCTGATGCCCATTAGTAACCTATTCACTCGGACCTTGAAGACTTCTAGGTTGTAATAAACTAGCGGTCCTCCTCAACTGAACACGATAACGTCTAAAACAGTAAAAAAATTCATGTTTGGGAGTAAAATTGGCTGAGTTATGTGTTTATGCGTGCGCGCTAGCGTATGTATGTGTGTGTGTGTGTATGCGTGTATGATGTAAAAATGAGTAGTTATATAAGTCGAACAATTTCCAACCACAATATAAGACTGTGCGTTCTACGCTTTACAACTCAGAGATGCTTCGTCAAAAATCTTAGTACCATTATGCTTAATTTCGGAATAAAAATACGAAACTGATGAGAACTGAAAACCAAACTGCGGTTACTAAGAAACAGTTCTGTAATACCACCGCTTTGGATCGAACGTAGGTAGATCTGCTCGACCAAATACATAATCTTACATTATTCAAACTAAAACAAAAAATATATCTACTTCACAAACCCTACAGAGCTTTACGCAAATCCAATACGATAACTCGCAGTATCAGAATATAATAAGATATGTAAGAATAAAACCTTTCAAGACAATCTCTCACAGGGGTTGGTAACTATTGGTATACGATCAAACATTCTTGAGTGTCCGATAAAGGATGATGCCAGGGTGGTTTTTAGTCAGTAAGAGTCTGACACTCCCTCTCGTCTCGAACTGTCGAGAGAAGTCATTGGATTAAAAAAATACTAATAGTGAAGTTTTATGTTTTAGTCTAGTTAGTTTAAGTGTGAGAGAGCCATGCTTCGGCACGAATGGGTGGGCTCGACCGGAGTGATACCACGGCCTCACCGAAATCCGACGTAAAACAACGGTTGCGTTGTGTTCCATTGTGTGAGTGAGGTTGCTGTAGGCCCCATTACAAATTACAAAAGGAAATTAGGCGGTGTTTCAGCTCCTTTTCTCGGGAAAAACATGTAAAGCCGTAGCCCGATCGTATCAGTCTGCCATTCTATAGGGTTCTGAGAGTGAGGGAACACACACTGCACCTGTGTTTGCGCACACCCTTGTGTGTTATAACATCTCCTGTGTAGTGGGCTAGTCTAGTTAGACAGACTGCCCACCGTGGTCGAAATCGATTGGGGAGACTTTATTTATTTATTTATATACACCGTTACCCTTTAATTCTTTTACATCCAATATTTGAAAGTAAACATCAAAAAAACAAAAGGTAAAAATGTTTATCATCCACGATGTTCAAAGGATGGCTTTATGTATGAATGCGGCAACCGCATTCACAGAATGAGGCTATAAACATAACATTTATGACATTTCGCTACTATTTTACTATTCTAGGAACTTAAACGTGCCTATGTTTGCGTTTTATGACTGGAATCTTGGTGACATTCTGTATAAAATATTTTTATACTTCTTTTTCCAATGGTTCCATTTGTGAATTTAGTTTTTGAATGTTTTGGTAGTTAGAATATTAACTTTATAAAACTTTATTCCATATTAGGACTTCCAATTTCGTAGATGCATGTAAACATATTTTTATGTTATTTTTAAACTTTCTTCACTTATACATTCTTTATAATCTTTCATATTTATTTATTAAGGATAATTATTATCTAATTTTCACTACGCACCATGGACTGGACATCCTGAATATCAGTATTTATAACTGTGACAAAATACCGTCGTCAACGTATTCTCTTATGTATGTCTACTTAGTCAACTTAACAATGAGAGAAAATTGTAAGTTGGTTTGGTCCTGTATTGTTTTTTGTGTGGGAAAAATAATCCTAGGACTTCCCCCGGAGTATCAGATTCTTATGCCCGAATACTCAAACGCTACTCAATTTTAAGACGCTCTCAAATGTAGTACTGTCACTATCAATTCTTTATAAAATGACAGATATAGCACGATATTTAAGTACAACTTAAAATTGAGTAGCGTTTGAGTATTCGGGCGTTAGTAACTATAATCACTCCGTTGCTAGTCCTGCTTTCCAAGTTGGAGTCGCGACAACCCGCTAGGCCCGTTAACCCGTTAGGGAAAAATTGCCACTGAATAAAAATAAAACACGTAATAAATGTTTCTATCTTTATTTGTCAAAGTTTACCTTATCAATAGTTACAGTAATCATTTTATTTAGGTATCATCCACCTACAGTTTGTAATGATGACTTCGTAAAGTAATCAACCCAAACATATTTTTATATCAAACATTTCCATCGCCTAACGCACATTATTGCATTAATATAATAAATAAAATCTTTTTTTTTCATTCAATAAATTATTATAAATTTACTATTTACATATAATATATTAATATAAGTTTTGTATTTACATTTTATTATACAATTTGTTTTCAATCTTTATTTATTTTTTATTTAAACATTCGACTAGAAAAACAACTACAAAATAACAATATAATAATAATTCAGTGCTATTTAGTTTTTGATCGTGTACTTAAAAATCTGTTTACAATAATATCATTATTTACAATAAATTTCCTATTCATTAATTAAATGTAACATTAATAATATAATTATGTAAACAATAATTACATTTTAATAATGAATCTAACAATATATTTGAAATGAAATAAAAGTTAAAATATTTTATTTTCTAATAAAATTACAAGTCTTTCTAGGATTTCGAAAATAAGATAATATTAAATTAAATGTCGAGTACGGTTTCGTTCCCCAAAATGAATCCATTTATTAAAACATAGTTTTCTTTCTTTTATTTTATTTTCATTATACGTCAGGATTGAAAACATCAAATTATTATAAAAAAAAGTTAAATTAAATAGCTAAACCGATTTCTCGAAGGAATAGAGCGGGATTGCTGTCACAAGTTAAAAAAATATTCACAGACTGACATTCGATTTTTTAAATAAATAAATGATTGTTTTGTTTATTATTGTGTAAAATAAACTAAAATTATTTTAAAATATAACTTAACTAACAGCAACGTTTATTTATGTAAATATATTAAGAAAAGCTCTACTAGTTTCGAGTCTCAGAGGGACTCTTCATCATTAGCTTTTCTCAATATATTTAATTACGTAAGTAAACCGTTGTTTTAAGTTAATTTAATATGTCTCATGATAGTTATTATTTGAAATTTTAATAAGTCAAAATTAATTATTATTCATTTAAAATCGATAACATAAATGTAATCATGACATAATGATTTTAAATTATAGTTATATAAACAAACTAGAAATGTCAATATTTAATGTTTTTAAACTATATAAAAATAAAAATACAATCGACTCTCGTTAATCCGAATCTTGAGGTTCTCTTAAATTTCTGCAATATTTTTAACTTTTTCTTTCTGTTTATTCGAATTGTAGAAAGTTTGCAGCCAATAAGTTCGAATTAACGAATAATTTTATTACATAGCAACGATTGTTTTATTCCAATTACCAAGTGTATAAAAATGTATTGATTTAGTTCGAAATATAAAGAGATTTTCTAGGGACCTCGTGATAACCTTCAATGGTAATTCATTTTAAACCTTTCAGTAGAAAGGTTCAAATTATTATCGAAGGTTTGAATTATTGAGAGTCGACTGTACATTGAAAGTTTCCCCACCTATATATTACTGGTGTACGTAGCACCTTAGAATTTCATTATGTTATGACAAAGAAATGAATACAAAACAATTTTAGTTCTTAGTATTTTCTCCTTTTAATATAATAATATACAATCGCTATTTCTTATAAATGATACCACGGTTTTGCGGTATGTATACTATGTATATGTATCTAACGTTAAATTAAGTTTTATTTACATTTTACCGAAATTAGAAGGCCCATTTTCTTGAATTAAATAGTTTAGTAGAAAAACTTGGGTCGAGTTTTCGCAGAAATTTCCAGAACGACCTGCCTAATTGTAAATATTTGACGGTTTCAAACTGTGTTACTGTTTTAAGAATTTATATTTATGTTACGAGTAGAAGCTTTCTGTGTCAGTTTATTTTAATTGTTGTGTTTAAATTTAAATGAAGTTGAAATAAATTATGAAGTAACTTTGTGTTAAGAAATCAAATTATTATTTATAGACAAACGTCTTTAATAGGTCATAATACTTGTATTCTAGATCTTTTTCACAAAATCAATACACTAATATTAGAACTTGAGACGGGATATTTACCATGTTTATCTATTTCTATAAGTTTGCGATATTTCGGTATTATTGCAAGCGCCATGATCACGGATGAACTGTTTGAAACTGAAATATTCCGTCTCAAGTTCTTATGATATTAGTGTTGGTGACCATGTCAGTTTAAAAACTTAAAATCAATATACTTTATAGGTTTGTCTGTTTGTTTGAACGCGCTAATTTCCAGAACTATTCGTACGAATTGAATTTTTGTGTTGTTTAGTCCATTTATTGAGAAAGGCTAGGTGCCGTAAAACATTACGCTGAAACTCAATGGGAATAGCGTCAGGCACTAGATGTCTGGCACTCATGCTGAACTGGTCCATATTTGGAGCAGTCGTCGAGCACTATTAAGGTATGCGTCCACAGGCCCGCATCGCACGCATCGTACGCATTCCGTATGACGTCATCGGTACGCATCGCATGTAGGCATTGCCGATGATGCGGTCCGTACGATGCAGATTAGTGGGCGCAGTTGTATGAGTTTCGAAAATGCGTTGCGTGCGATGCGGGCCTGTGGACGCTTACCTTAAACAATAATTTTGAATGTATTTGTGTTTTAATTTTTGTGTATATCCAAATTTATTTATTTTTTATTTTACTTTGCGTGCACTGTTTGTACCAAATAAATGATTTTTCTTTCTTTTCTTTGATTTCTTTCTTTCTAGCTAGTAAATAAATAAAAAAGTGTAAAATGACAAAGATTGCTGTAGTATTTCTTGACATAATATACATATAATTTTCAAGTCCTAGTAAAGTCTCTTATAAAGAAACTATACTTACATATGTGATACAGTTTATATAAATCCCGGCAATATAATGAAATTAAAATTCGACTTTATTACAATATCCATATAATTTATTTTACCCTAAACATATCAAAATGAAGGCTATTCTATACACAGTTCAATGAAAAAGGTTTTTAATTTACACAATAGTGACGAACGTGGATTGTTTGGATGGGACAAATTCATTTTATTATCAAGTTTAAAATTACAAAATGTTATTAAATGACTTAAAAAAAACAATGGAGGCTCTCCAATTTGACCTGTATGTAAATATGTTTGTGTACGATTATCTCGCGTTGGGCTGAACCGATTTTGATGTGGTTTTCAGCATAGTATTTTTCAGACTTAGAAAAATGTTTTGGGGACATTACCTGATTTAAACAAATGGAGGCTTGCCTTTTAAAAAAAGTATTCTATACTTCAAGTACAATAATTATTAATTCAAAATAGCAAATACAATAAATTAAATTATTTATTGGATTTTTTTTCACTGATTACTCGTTACATATTCCATATTACATATTCTTAGAAACACTTTCCATATCTTTAACCTTGAACAAATTCCATAAAAAACCACGTTCTTCTCAGTATCAATTTTAAAACTCCTCTTAAAGAAACACGACGAGATACAAAAACGTAATCTAAAGTGTAATTCGATAAAACCACTGAGCATGTTCACTGGTCCAAAAATGGCGGACAAAATCGAAATTAACAGTCGAAAATCAAAGACAGGGCACCCATCTTGTAACTTGAATATTTAATCACCCATTACATTTTGATCCGTCGAAATCCTTTAATTTAAAACCCATTGGACTGGGTCGGACACATTTAGAAATACGTACGAATTTAGGTTGTTAGTAATATATATTGGAGTCTAGGTATTTTGTATGTACTATAGAGCGCGCGGTACTACATAGTAGGCAGCTCCTTAGGTGGCGAAATTGGCTAACAAGAGTGAGGGTAATTAGACATCTAATAAGTCCACTGTCTATCTATCAGCTACATAATTCAAAAATATTAGACACGTATTTTTTAGGGTTCCGTAGCCAAATGGCAAAAAACGGAACCCTTATAGATTCGTCATGTCTGTCTGTCTGTCCGTCTGTCCGTCTGTCCGTCCGTCCGTCCGTCCGTCCGTCCGTATGTCACAGCCATTTATTTCCGAAACTGTTGGGCCTACATAGTTGAAACTCTGTAGGTTGATGTATTTCAATAACCGCTATTCGAATTTTGAATAAAAATTAATAAATTTAAAAATTAAAGGGGGGCACTCCATACATGGAACTGATTCAAAAAAAAATTTTTTTCAGCTAACATATCCGTGATGGGTGTCTATGGATAGGTCTTTAAAAAAGACATTAAGGTTTCTAAAACCATTTTTCGTCAAAATCAACCGTTTGAAAGTTAGACGCTTCCAAAGTAGAAAAATGAGTGTCCCCCCTCTAACTTTTAAAATAAGAGAGTGAGAAAACTAAAAAAAATATATGCTGTAGATTTCAATAGAAACTAACAACGAAAATTGGTTTGAACAAAATATCATTATTAGTTTTTAAAAAATAAAACATTTTCAAAAACCGTAAATATAACTTTGTCGTTCATACAAACACTACGTAAAACCAAGTTATTTTGTAAGTTTTATAATATGTCATCTACTTGCTGTTACGGAACCCTTCATGGGCGAGTCCGACTCGCACTTGGCCGGTATTTTTTTATCAGTCAGGCTCTGTTAGATTGGTACATTTAAGCCAATCAAAGCGCCAAACGAGCTCTCGTTTGTTAAACATAAAATAAAAACACTAACTAAGCCCTCAGTGTAAAATATTGCAATTTATCCTCCTTAACATTTCAATTGGTCTTCTATTGAAAACTAATTCGTATTAAAAACCAAAATACCAATATAATTCATAGTCTTTAAGACCAAAATACAAGCGTCCCTTCCAAAAAATCCACATCCGAAACTACCACAGCATAGTCTTACCAAAATCTAATTAAGACTCATTTTTTATATAATACAAATATAACAACAGCTTTCATTGCAAGTGTTGTTTCAGAACTTTTGTAATTTTCATCTAAACCCGTCGACCGTACTGGTGTATAGAGTAGCCAGAGTGCAATATAATGAGATGAGTAAATTAACCGATAGCGCGCACGGTGATGCTGTGTTTGCATTCCCATGCTGCATCGCTGCTGGCTGCTCGCCTGTTGAGAAAAAGAGAATAGGTTAAAAACAATATTTTTAAGCATAACTTAACACAACGTACAATATCAGTATAGCTGTTTACTATGTAGGTAAGAAAATAAAGATTGGTTGAGTATAGAGACAATAACTATTAATCAATGGTTATAGAGAATGTGGCTATTTTTTGGAGGAGGAAAATCATCCAATGTTTAATCCAGCGTTGGACGAGGCGAGAGGGAGTGTCCAGACTCTTACTGACTAAAAACCACTCCGTTCCTACTCCTGTTTTTGAGTCGGAGTCCCGGTAAACCTGCTAGATAGTCTGCAGCTCCGGAGGACATTCATGCTACAAGAAGAATAGCCTTGCATATGGTAATAGCATTCATCCTTTATTACATAGTATTTATAACATAACTGGTGAAAAGTAGGTATTATATGTTGCACATGTTCCTCTGCTTTTTTCTAATGGTATGTATGAATGTCCTTAGAAGCTCAAAGTTTTAATTCTATCTATATTAGTTCTCCACGGAATTTTCGTTCATGCCCTTGTCATACATTTCAAAACCTAGCCTAGCTCTTCTTAGCTAAAATTGTACGCCGCACCCTCAATTCTACTGTTAGGATAAATGATTTGCATGAACTAGGGTCCCTAGCTTGTTGTAACACGAAATGTTCTCAGCATTAGCACAAGATCTAGATTCATATGACAATTGTTTCGACCTCTATAAATAGGAATACTAATTATCCCTATATCTAGTGGGTGGTGTGTTTTGTATGTTACAAATAGCTTGTATTCCCTCAAGGTCTCAAAGGTCCACCTACTACACCCAATATAAGGTTATTATTCTGCTTATTTCATAGTAATAAAGATCATCCGTGTACCATGTTCTATATAGGGTGACTGGTAATTAGTGAACGATATTTAAACACGTGATTGTACTCATGATTACAAGCAACTTTCCCAAAGAAACTTTTTTTGTATACTCACTAGTTTTATTTTGCTAGTCTTCCGATAACGCAGGCGCGGGCACATCGCTGCTAATAGCTGATCATGCAAACGAAATTTAGTTGTTTTGTTATTGTAATAAAAATAAAACTAATAACTATACAACCTAAGTTTCTTTGCAAAAGTTGTTTGTAATCATGAGTACAATCACGTGTTTAAATATCGTTCACTAATTACCAGTCACCCTATACTCATATAAATCGAATTAAACAAACAAAACCAATAAACTATTAAAACATTTCCTTCAATCAACTCTTCAGTAACAGCTTAACGACACAAGTACCAAATTAAGCCTTATTATAGTTTATAGTCCTCTCAAGGGGACATTTCTTGAGGGCTTTGCACCCCCCTCTATCTGATATAATCTCTAAGTTGGCACTTACGTCACCCTTGTTAAGATAATGTGACCTAAATACTCGCTTCCCACTCCATCCGTATCGGATCAATCTGATGCTGTTTAAACTGAAGTTAAACTTGTAACTTTGTCGTTGATTAACTGGTTGTAAGTGACGGGATTTTCGGGTTGAGCTGAAGTAGTGTGGCTAGTCACCAAAAAATAAAATCACTATTGGTTTTAATAGGATATTACTGGGCATTTCTTTTTTTATTTTTGCCCTGCTCCAGGATTTTCTCCTATGTCGTGGGTGCGTACATGCAACAACAATTTGTGGCATTATAAGTTGCTCTGTGCGGGAATCTAACCCGCTACAAACTGCACGGCAACCAGTCGCCCAGCCACCTAGTCAACTGTGTAGTCGGTACAAAGGTATTTTTTATCAATTACGCTGGTATCGTCTCTAAGCTCCAAATGTTTATCAACGACCCAGAAAATTGAATCGATGCGAATTTGAGTGACATTTGCAACACCCAAAGGCACCAATTACCAATTAAAACTCTTTTTCTACTGACCGTTTATAACATGCACATTAACAGAAGCAGCTTCAGCCATAGTGGGCACACAGCTATAGTTCCCGCTGTCGCCAGGCAAGAGCTTCTCCACTGTCAGCCGTGACGTCAGCTGCTCCGTCCACTCCGTCTTTAGCCTCACTCGAGGCGGTTCCTCAACCAACTCATTCTCTTCTAGTTCCTTATATTCTATTATGTTTGATCCTGTTGAAAGAGTGGTTAGGTTAATTTTGTTATAATGTCATATGAACTGTCGTGAGACATACTAGATTAAATAAAAATCACGGTTTACTCACGTATCACAAAGAAGCTCTTCATCATGAGCAGCGTGCGCAGCCTACTCTAGTGACTCGAAACTAGTAGAGCTTTACGTGAGTAAACTGTGAGTTAAAAAAAAAATGAATAATTTTACTTCAATGTTATACTGTTTGAAATCTTGTTTAGAAATATTGTACTGTATTTGTAAAACAACGTATAAAATAATGTCCGCATACAACAAAATTAATGTATTACTATTTTATTTTAAATTTTCGAGAATATAGCTAAATAAATAGCAAGAGTCTATTTAACTGGTTGACAATAAAAATACAGATTTATTTAAACTGCAATATGATGTCACATGTAACAATAACATTGAATGTTTTTGATCGCTTTTTTTTTGCATTTCAGATGTTACTATTTGAACAATGGTAAAAACAATAATACACAATATTTTAATTGAAATAAATACGATTTGGTTTGTTGTTTGACTATGTAGCTTGACTAGTTTCAAGCCACGTTAGGGACTAATAGACAACGTATGTTAGCTTGAAATTAGACAAGTTACTTTATTACGCGAGCAAGTCTTTATAGTCATACAGTACGTAGTCATACAGTGAATTTATTTTGCAAATAGGCTACAGAAGTGCTCTTTTACACGTCAAAAATTACTTAAAAAAATACCAGATGAGTTCGGCTTGCTCTTACAGAAAACTCTCAGAATAAATAATTAATTTAATAAAATATGGTTATCATAATGTAGTTAATAATAATGTAAAAATAACTTACCCTTATACCAAAATATCGTGCCCAAGTCGTGTGGGCCCTGGCTAAGTATACAAGTTAGTGACAAAGAGCTGCCAGTCTTCACGTACAGGTCGACCGGACCGAGGATGTGCGCTTTCGCTTCTGTTAACAAGAAAAGAGAATAGATATTAATTAATAGTTTATTTATAGATTTACCTTGTTAACACAATACTAGTATTATTTGTTTTTCACCACTGTCAGGTATAACCGACAAGAACGTGTCATCTCTTAAGTAGGTATAAATTGTTTGTCGTCTATAGCCAACTGTAGCAATCAATGGATTAAATAAATATTAAGAACAATGTTGGAATGGGATATTTTGGTCGGTACAATTTTGTGGTAGCGACCAAAATGGCGATATATTAAAGAAGGGCCAAATTAAAATTAGTTTTAACCAACGACCTGAAAGACTGATGACTGTTGATAAAGCGAAAGAAGAATGTAAGATTCGTAGCAATTGGCGTTACATTGTCTCTGCCTACTCCATGGGAGACAGGCTGTTATAATGCCTGTATTTTGAACTTCAAAGATGACTTTTGTTTCTCTACTAATGTGGATAATATGTTCAATCTGAAATCTGTACCAATTTGCGTTAGCATAATTATGTTGTCACATATATGTATTTGTCTTACAGACTAACCATCTAATTTAGAAGTGGTCATTCTTTTTCCAGGCTACAGTTTAACCCAAACCAGAATAATGAACAAGGAACAGCATACTGTAAGGACTTCAGATGTAAGTATGAAACCACTATTTGTATTAAATGTAGTGGAAGTAGAACAAATCCTTGGGGAAATTAGTTGTTTGAGATACAAGCTAATTAAATTGAAGAACTTTGTTGCTATTTCTACCATTACACAAGTTTCTATTATTTTTTTTGTGTTGACATGCCTTTTATTCCCGAAGGGGTAGGCAGAGGTGCACATTATGGCAGTAATGCTGTACAATGTACATTGTACATACATACATACATACACTTTCCACCATTTGTATTATAAGTTCCATCAATGTAAACCCACTTTTTACGGTTTGTATTATAAGTCCCATGTAATAGGGGGCGAGTCTATTGCCATAATACTGGGCATAAACCCAGACTTCGTGCTACTAATGAGACATTTTCGGAAAACCGAATAAATCCCAGGAATACTTTGCCAGACCCGGGAATCGTGGTGATGTTGGCCAAATGACATCTTATAAGTATAAAAAAAAATTGAACCCGAGACCCCTTGCCCAGCAATCGTAATGGCGACTACTCGACCAACAAAGGCAGTCTAGTCAAGTTAAGTCTACACAAGTTTCTAGGAAACCATTATTGTATTCAAAACTGACAATATAATATTTCTAGTCTCAACGCTTACTAAAAAACATTTTTCAATATTAAGTATTCCTAATTAGAAAATGAAATCGGATTAAGATTTTTTATTCAGCCCCGAAATTTCCCGAAGTCACAAAATATTCATCAGAAAATTCGTTAATGAATTCACTTAGTTATTCCCAAGAGTAATTTAGGGAACAAAATATTCAACCTAAGTAAGAATACTTTCATACATTTAGAATAGCGTCATACATTTTTTAACAACTCGTTCGGAGTGTTTTACGGAGTAGACAATTTCGAGACTAAATTTTGCCTTAGGTAAGTACTGCGGAATTACCATTAAACCAAATCTACAACATTAAGACCGTAAGGACATTTCAAATTCAAATCACAATCGTAATATGAAAAATGTTCACCAAATCCATTCAGCTCTTACGGCTAAAATTCTTAATAACCCAAGTGTTTTACATAACAATAATAATTCTATGAATACATAAGGGTATTGTATAATCGGTGAAAGAGAAAAAACAAACTTTCTCTTTCATCGTCCTAATTTCGCAAAAGATGTTGTCTGTTAAGATATTAAAGACATAAGAGCCAATGAAGTACCTCCTAACCGTGATACAGCACGTATACAGTAGACAGAAAACGCCTCTTAAAACGATGAAGAAAAAATTAGGACAAGATTAAATCTGGCCAAGGTTGAAACCCTCATTCCACATTGTTATCGGAGGATTTGGAAAGTTCAAGAGGGGTACATGCAAATAGATTCTTTAGACACGGCTAATAAAATAAACAAGGGTGAAAAAAATAAGGATTTATTATAAAAACTTTTGCGAGGAAAAGATCGGAAATGTTAGAGTAAAAAGATAATTAAAGAAGATTTGTTTTTCTCAAAGGGGTAAACAAAGATATCTTGGAAACTTTTCGCCTTTGAGTGTCGCGAAAATATCTGAATTCTTCTCTTGTTGATTACCCTTTTATTGGGTAAAAGTAACACCTACGCAATATTAAAACAAGTCTTTACTGAGGAACTCGATTAAACCACGAATTATAAGAAGACATTCTGCCACACTCAATTTCGTTAGTAACGATTTTGTTCCGAAAACAATCACTAAGGACTGGGTTAAGTAGCCATCAAATGACTCTGAGTATGGCGGAAAATGTGTCACACATGAAGTGTGGAACTGCCATGCTTGGCCACGAATGGACCGGCTCGACAAGAGTGATACTACGACCTCGCAGAAAAGCTGTGAAACAACGCTTGCGTTGTGTTTCGTTGTGTGTGTGAAGTCACCGGATTATCCCCCTCCTAATCTTCCAAATCCCTGATTTCTCAACAACCCTTAAATTACTAACCCCTATAAGGCCGGTAAAACACTTTTAACGCCTCTGGTGTTTCGGGTGTCCATGGGCGACGGCGATTGCTTACTATCAGGTGATCCATCTACTCGCTTACTAGCTTACCATAAAAAACATACTCGAAAGCAGAAATCATTTACCTTTTCCAGAGATACCTTTTAAAATGAGAGATGTAAATGAATATATACATTATTTTGATGTTATCGTTTATTTTAAGTGAGATATCAGACATAAATATAATGTTATTGTGGCATGCCAAAGTATGAATTAAATTACGACACTATTACCATCATTTTACGTGTAAATAGGTTTTACTGTGATCTCAAATAACGACGTCATGAAACATAATTATATTTTATCATTGCGTGCCCTCAGCTGAAAAGCTTTTATTAGATTTCGTATCTAAAAACTTATTGAATAAAACTCATATTTGATTGCAGATTTCTTTAGCATTACTTTGTAATAATATTGCTTTTATTCCATTATATATGAGAGCAAATAAGTATGTTTTTCTAAGTCTAATATTTTTATCTTTATTTTCTAACTAAATAATGGTCTCCTTGGTATTTAGAGCAGAACCATCGCCATTGGTTTTATCTATTCTGTTTGATTTAAAGGACAATTTTTGTATTGGATATTGAATGGATTTAGGTTTGTTAGATAAAAATAGCTTACCAAAAGTAGTTTTATCCATAGCACTTGAATCTAGGTACAATTTTATTTATTGTATTTGTACCACTAATATTAGACAATGTATAAAGGATCTTCTACCCTACTAGATTACCTACTTCTAGCCTAGACTTCTATAAATAGGTAATACAATTTTTCAACTAAAAGATTACTAAGAATGACTGCACGGTTGGCGCCGTGGCTGGGTAACCGTCTGCTGCGTATCGTGCAGCGGTCTTGATTCCCGCACGAAGCAACTCTTTGTGTGATCCGCAAATTGTTGTTTTGAGTTTCGTGTCATGTGCATGTGAACTTGTATGTTTGTAAACGCATCTACGACACAGGAGAAAATCCTAGTGTGGGGCAACGTTTAAAATAAAACAAATGCTAATATGTCTTGGAAGACAAATGACAATTGTTTCCACAATAATGAATCTGGTTAAAATCCGAACTTTTATAAAGGCTAACTCCAAAAACAAAAACAAAACAAGATTTATTCAAGAAAATCATCATCAAAAACAAATTCATCTTCATTAATAATTTCAACACCGAATCCGTCTTTCATTATGATCTTACCAAAATAGTCTGATAAATCAAAAGTTCTTGTGACACCCAAAGACTCTAAAAACATCTTTAGCGTTTGACCCACTTCGTAAATATTCAAGTTTGGTAGCATGTTTTGCCGTGTCATTAGAACGGCTCAAGTGAGGCGAAGCAAGGCAAGACAGCGCAACATTAATGCCTTGTTTGCACTATGCTAGTGTTTTGGTCGAGTAGCAAGTATTTATAAATGTGTGTGTGGACTTGTATGTTTGTAAACGCACTTACGACACAGGAAATAATAATAAAATCTTAAAGTGAGGCGTCAATTTAAAAAGAGGTTTAAATTAAAACACACGCTTCTTATGTATGAGCGAGCGAGCGATATTGAAACTTAGTAAGTACATCTTCCAAGTTGTATGTACTTAATTTCTACGATTATTTAGACACCAGTGATATAATGTGAAGGAAACCATCGTGTGAAAATTTGGACTTGGCAAACTGCATTGAGCAAATTTGGTGATTAATGCTTAATCCTTGTGAGAAGAGGCATTTGGTCAACATTGGACACTTATAGGTTGTTGATGATGATGATAATGAGAATATTTACGAATATTTATTTAGTAGCTCTCTCTCGCTTCGATTTTGATACAAAAAGAGAAACTAAATACTCACAACTCGACCAAGATACCAGAGTAGTGTAAACAAGGCATAAGTGCTAAGGAAGCTTGGAAAATTGCAATGTCAAATGATGCCAGTTTTAGCCTTTGTATTGTATGTAGTTGTAAAGTTTGCGGTTAAACTTAGCTTGCATCAGTGATGAACGCTATTTCGCTTAGGTCATGGCTCATTCAAGTTACTTGATGTTTTAGTTCTGGATTTGAGATGTCAATCTTGGAGTTCAGTGGGTCTATTTTGTAAGTTTTCTTGTGTTGTCATCATTAGTGTGTCTGTAGTTTCTACTACCCCTTTGAGATGAAGGTAAATAGGGTAAATGGATCATGAGAGTATGAGTGTAAATTTTGGTTTGCAACGTCACGCCTTTTATCCCCGCAGGTGTAGGCAGAGATGCACATTACGTCACGCAATGCCGCTGTACAAAGTGGGTGTACATTGTATAGCAGCATTGCGCGACCCTTTTCACCATTTGTGTTATAAGTCCCATGTAATAGGGGGTTAGCCTATTATCATATACTGGGCACAATTTCAGACTTCGTGCTACTACTGAGAAATTTTCAAAAAACCGAAAAAAGCCCAGTAATACTTTGCCCGACCCAGGAATCGAACCCGGGACCCCTTGTCTGCCAGTCGCACTTGCGACCACTCGACCAACGACGCAGTCAGATGTATGTAAAATGAATATAACCCACATTAATATATGGCTCGTTTTATTTCGTCTTTTATTTATATCGAAATATAATTTGTAAATTTATCTATACATATAATAAAATCGTAGAAAAGTGCTGTCTGTACATTGAAAATAAAAATAAAAAAAACAGCAGGGGTTATTGTTATGTCGATGTCGAACCCAAAAATGTAATTAACTTTTTTTTTGTCTGTTTGTCTGTTTGTCTGTTTGTCTGTTTGTCTGTTCGTCTGTGCGCGCTAATCTCAGAAACGGCTGATCCGAGTTGGATGCGGTTTTCACGAATATATTGTGGGATGCTTAAATTTACATTTAGTGTTTGTTTCATGTCAATCGGTTCATAAATAAAAAAGTTATGTCAAATTAAAGAATCACGTCGAACATTCTATGCTTATACCATTAATCTCCGCAACTATTTGACGGATTTGGTTGAAATTTGGTACAGATATAGTTTAGAACCTTAGAAAGGACATAGATATATTTTTATTTCAAAAATCAAAAAATAAAAATAAGAAATAAATTATTTATAAATAATTCTATGTCGATCGTTACACGACTTCGGTTCATGTTATTGTTTTAATTTATCGAAAAAAAGTAAATAAATAGTAAAAAGGTATGAAAAAAATAATATCAATATAATAAAACATTTAGTACAAAGAAAATGCTCTAACGGAGTATAGATAATTCTATGTCGATCGTTACACGACTTCGGTTCATGTTATTGTTTTAATTCATCGAAAAAAAGTAAATAAATAGTAAAAAGGTATGAAAAAAATAATATCAATATAATTAAACTTTTAGTACAAAGAAAATGCCCGAACGGAGTATAAATAAATAATCCAAGTTGTCTTTATCCTCGATAGATGGCGTTGGGATCGAAATAGATCGCGCTATGGTTTCGTTACATTCATTTGGTTGGGTATCGGCCGAGCGCTTCGGTACTATCGTAGAAAAAGTGTATTATCAGTCGTATGATTATTTCGACACCAGCAATTTATACTGCGCTAACTCAAAAAGCGTACTTTACAGTAGAGGCGTTTAAAGGGAAAAACGTGATAACTTTTACATTAATTAAGATACTTTTTTGAAATTTGGTATGCTTAATATTAAATTTATTCATTGTAATATCTCATATTTATATTTTCTTAATTATTTCTATTTTTTGATTTAGCGCAGGTTAGCCGTATACAAACGTAATTCATCAAAAAAATTTACATCTTATACACGTCTAACTTATGTTAGCGTAGTGTAGTACGGGACGTCGTAGTGCATGATCAATCATCTGATGCATTTTTTTTGATTGATTTCAATATTTTATAAAGAACATGTACTTACTCACAAAAATAATAGTCAACGTACCATTAATAAACTAATTAATACGTTAACACATAAGTATTTACTATGTAAAAGTCGCTAAGTCGTTCATTTTACAGACGAACAAGTATACACACGAACGCACTAAACTACGCTAACTATGAGTTAGTGCAGTGTTGCACGAACTTTGACCAAAGTGATCCCCGCGCACACTCCGCTAATAATAGTTGGCGTAATATAAATCGAGTGATTTCAAAAAGTACCTTTACTTAGCGTTTTATAAGATTTGTAACTTTCTTATTTTTGCATATTTCTTCTCAATTTTTTTATGACGTATGTAAACACACATTTTAAGCAACTTGGCATAAAAAAAGTTTTTTCTAAATTTCGAGTTAGCGTAGTATAAATTGCTGGTGTCGATTTGTCTGTAGTGGTCCTGCTGTTTCGTATATTCTAAATTGGTTTCGTTGTATTTGTCAATTAATAAGTTTATTTGTTGGGTTTTCCTGGTGTTTTGGTTAAACTATTTAACGTAGGTTTAGTTTGATATCGATTATTAGTAGTTACTGTAGTTAGTTTTTTTAATAAAATTGTAAGTCTAATTTATAAATTAATTAGATTAGATTTAAGTCGTTTCTTTTAAATTATTTAGTTTAAGCTTGGTTATTATAGCATAGAGGATAGGTTGTAATATAGTTTCTTTTTTAATTGTTATAAATTCGTAATTCGTAGCTTTCTTTAGTTTTAAGTTAGTTTAAGTCCGTTTTTAAACTATTTTTTCAATGCCCTAAGTGAGTATACATCTATTAAATTCAAACGCAGAGCTCATTATGTTGATTTTTGAAGAGTTCCCTGGAATATCTTCCACATCTCATTTTTGAAGAGATCCCGCGAGATCGGGAACTATGTGGTTAAAACCAAAAATTTGCCGGAAGTCACTATTCCACGCGAACGAAGTCGCGGGCAAAAGCTAGTTCGAAATAAATTTCGTATTTCACTTAAAATTTTTAACGACGTACAAAATTTAATGAAGCCACGGAACAAATAACAAGCTGAAGTTGACAATGGGAGAAATAATTTAATTCCCTGTTACACCGAGGAAGTCAAAATCGAAAGCCATTCAAACACACATAAAACAAAAACAACCACTCAAGATGGTTTTGGTGATAAACAATTTCAAACGAAAGTAGTTTCATGTTTCTAATCAATCAGGAAACGACTGGCGTGACGACTTAAATGGCTTTTCAAACGATTGACCTCAGCTGGGAGTAAAGCAAGAAAATTCCGAAGCAAAATATTTGAAAATAAGAGCAAAACAATTTCGTTTTGCTAAGAATTGTTCACTGGCTTTTGTATGTTTTGTTATAAAAACTCCTGTTAACGACTCTGCATTGCGGATGATAAAATTAGACTTCTGAAGAACGTTGTCACCTTCATTTGGAAGAGAGCAAACATTTCTTTTTATTATCGTCATGTCTTTATACTTTGGGATTGTTCAACGAGTGGTATTGTGTTCTGATAAGTTTTTTTTGGAGAAATTACGTTGTTTTTTTATGAGATTGTTTCGTTCGTTGTTGATCGTAAATTTTTTAAAGGTGGGTCAATTATGGTTCTTTTATTGTTTGCCAGTGATTCTATTGGTAGTTTGCACTATAATATCAAAATTGAAAAAAAAAAACAAAGGCAAGGATTTCGGGCTTCAGGTGAAATTCCCAAAATTAGGGCCTAAAGTATTTGAAGACAATTGGTTGTCTTGTCGGAATCCATTTTGAGAATTTTGGAATAAAATATGGTATTCTAAGAATTTTAACGCAAATTCCAGTTTTATTGAAGTGTATGTTAATACTACTACAATGGTAGGCTTAAATAATAAAGTAATAAAAATTTTAAAACAATAAAAAAAGAAAAATTCTCATTCCACTTTTTCCATCCCGCTTTCCCCAAGCAAAGTTTCCCAAAAATATTAATTGGACCCTAACTACGTTTAACAAAATCATTTTCCTTCAACTTTCAGTCACGTACGGCCGTCTAAAAGATTAGAAATTAAAGTAATTACTATAATTGGACTTACCAACGACGTTCAGTTGAAAAGCCAAAGACATCTTCGGTTCTGTATTCACTTGACATTCGTAGATCCCCGCGTCTCTCTCTTGTGGGAATTTTATTTGAAGCGTCCAATTTTCTGACTTCTCCGGCCTGATCACCTGGGAGAAACAGATTTACTTTTGTTAACGGAAACAGATCTCTATCGCTAAGTACATAAGTTCTAAAACCACTAGTTCCACTTTGAGCTATGTGAGGGTTCCTTTGGAGATTCAATTTGCAGATTGGGAGATATCGTATTGAAGTTAGGCGTTATCTTTAGTGAATAGCTGAACTTGTATGGAAGGTCTAATAGTGTTGGTTGTAAACCTCCGTTTATGATATAGGTCTTAATTATAAGATGGTGCGATTGGAACGTAAATTATAATCGTTGTGGAAATAACATGTTTACCTTTAAGTACCTATTTTAATCGTATATCATTATTTATAGTACCTGCCTTAGTTGTGATTAATAAGTAGTTAGAGATTTCGTGGTCAGTAGGGGAAAACCGGGAGACTTGCCCAGGTAGGAGAGTTGAACCACCTTTCAAAATTGTATTTGGATTTAGTGCGAACGAAACGTCAAAACATTCATTGGTCGCACTCAAGAGGCCAATCATAAGTATGCAACCATTTTGCATCTTAGTGGTGTGGTTCGTCAGTGACAATGTAAAACGTGTTTCTGTTGCTGCGGAGTATATTTTTTTGTTTTAAGTAGTTTTGTGATTGCTGTCGTATTTATTGAGGTACGTATTGTGTGTTGATATTATTATATTGCCAAACAAATGTAGTTTGACATGTGCTTAGTGTTTTTTCTCTACGATCAACGGTTTTTGTTTGTCATAAACTAAATTGGGAATTAGTGTGAGCGGGAGAGTTGCACCAGGGTGGTTGCGGGAGACTTGCTCAGTGGTTCATGTCTCCCTGTGCAGGGAAATTATACCTACTTAGTATATTTTTTCTGTCTTAATATAATTTATTGTTTTTGCAGTGCCAACTTGTACGATGCCTTTTCAATACAAGCCTCCTGAAAATGCTCGCAAACGAAAAAAACTCACAAAAATGGAATTGCAAAATGCCATAGATGAAATTAAGGGAGGCGCTTCTATTCGACAAACTTGAAAAATAAATATGGCATTTTTGAAACAATTTTATAAAAAAAAACCGGCCAAGTGCGAGTCGGACTCGCCCATGAAGGGTTCCGTAGTAGCAAGTAGATGCCACAATATAAAAGTTATAAAATAACTTGGTTTTGCATAGTGTTTGTATGAACGACAAAGTTATATTTGCGGTTTTTTAAAATGTTTTATTTCTTAAAAACTAATAATGATATCTCGTTCAAACCAATTTTCGTTGTTAGTTTCTATTGAAATCTACAGCATATATTTTTTTTAGTTTTCTCACTCTCTTATTTTAAAAGTTAGAGGGGGGGGGACACTAATTTTTTCACTTTGGAAGCGTCTAACTTTCAAACGGTTGATTTTGACGAAAAATGGTTTTAGGAACCTTAATGCCTTTTTTAAAGCCCTATCCATAGACACCCATCACGGATAGGTTAGCTGAAAAAAAAATTTTTTTTGAATCAGTTCCATGTATGGAGTGCCCTTTAATATTTAAATTTATTAATTTTTATTCAAAATTCGGATAGCGGTTATCAAAATACATCAACCTACAGAGTTTCAACTATGTAGGCCCAACAGTTTCGGAAATAAATGGCTGTGACATACGGACGGACAGACAGACAGACAGACATGACGAATCTATAAGAAGAAAATAAGAATTACATTTTCTTTGATAGCAGTATTAAAAACAAGTTAATTAGTGTATAAGATAAGATATTAAAACTATGATTGAAGCCGAAAATGATTTTTATTTTCCACAAAAACAATATGGTCAACTCTCCCCATACCTCGGTTCAAGTGTCCCTGTTGGTAGGGAGACTTGACTCATTTTTCATTTTTTAGTAAAATGCCAATAAAATGTTACTAGCGCATTTATTAGCAATATAATTAAGCACAAATATACCTACTAAAGTAAGGCATCACATAAGTGTATAATCGATTCTCTAAACCCAATAAACAAATAATTATGGTATTTTATATTAAAAGTGGTTCTACTCTCCCGGACTTCCCCTACCCTTAGTACAAGTTTCCATTATACGTTTAATGAAATCGAAACGCGAGCTGGTTTGGCGCTCTGATTGACCAGCTCGAATGAAGCAACCAATCAGAGCGCTGAACAGTTTCGTTTTTTTTTGTTCAACATAATGCAAACTTGTACTAAGACTACAGCTGTACTTTAGTCAAGCAAAACTCAACATCAAGAACAGAATTTAAATCGTCTGTATGTCTTACTGTACATATATACGTCCAACCTTATACTCGTATGTATGCAAACTGAATTTCCGTACATAAATTAGGATGACAGCCGGGCCTGACCGGCGGAAATCACACTACCGCTCAAATTTAGTGTCTCATGTATACAGGGTATAAACGGAACGCTCTCGAAAAAAAAAACGCTACGAAATTTTATTGTTATTATAATTTTAATCGTTTTTGTTTTAGTGTTATTCATGCAACATCAGTCTTACAGCAGTTGATTACAACTACATATTATAAAATAGAATAAACATTGAATTCTTTAAGTTTTTGAAAATAAGAACTATTTTTTACCATCATCCGTTTGCGGTGTTTGGGAGTTCCGTTTACACCCTGTATAAAATTTAGTATCGTAGAAGAAAACGTTACATACGCTACATTGCTATGGATGCATTTGGCTTCCACCATTCATATTCATTGGTACACATAACCTAGTACTGGTGGAAACGGACTCAGCTAAGTTATATTTTTTATATGGAAAGATCCGTGCTATGGATACACGCTATGAATGTGTGCTATAGATGGCTTCTCCTGTAGATGTGTGAGGAATCACACATCTACATAGCTTAGTATCAGTGGAAACAGTCTCATTGTTTCACAGCTTAGCTATTACATCTTCGTAGCATAGCTACATCTCTGATGGAAAAGCCCCCTCAGAGTTGTTAGACCACAAAAATATAACAATCCAAAGCATACAAAACGTAGTTCACATCGTTCCAAAGGTCGTCCATTTAAATATTTAACAAAAAAGGAACTTACTTGAAACCGCTGATCCGATGTATAAGTCAGGATGCCAGCAGTTAATATATGCAGATCTCTTTTCCTAATCCAAGATACCTGTAACAAAAGGAAAACTTGCTTACTGCCATTTCCCATTCTTTATTCCCTTGACCCAATTTGAATTCGCCATAGCACGTCCCGTCAAGGCGGGCTACTTATTAATTCAGAGCTCGCAAATTCGTTCATCGTTTTCAAATTTAAAGGAAACGTGTTGAATTTTATGCTAACAAACTTTTTGTCGGAGTTCCAATTGTTTTTTTCTGGGACAGATGCTTTTTTTTGTTTATTTTGTTTTTGTTTGTGTATGTTGAGAATTTAATGTGAGTTTACGCGGACTATTGCACACACATACCAAAGGCAGTCAATACTAGCTAATAATAAAACTTAGAATCGGTAAACGAGTGGGCGAATCATCTGATTGTATGCAATCGCCGCCGCCCATGGACACCCAAAGACTAGAGGTGTTATAAGTGCGTTGCCGACCTTCTGGGAGTTAGATATTTAAGGGTTGTTTGGGAATCGGGGATTGGGAAAGGGGATAATTGGGCCACCGGTAACCTCACTCCCACTACGAAACACAAAGCATGCGTTATTTGTTGTTTCACGTCGGTTTTCTGTGAGGCCGTGCTATCATTCCAAACGAGCCAGCTCATGCCAAAGCACGGCTCTCCCACATTTAAAGGTCAGGTCTTTAAATTTCAAAAAAGGTCACAGAAGTAAAAAGTTCCTATTCAGCAAAAGGCTTTGAACGTAAAGAAATTAAATCACACATACTAAAATGACCAGACTTCTTAATTTTGTATACACCCATTTGCACAATAACAAACGTGAGGTCACATTGTAAACCAAACAATTTCACCCAACCCCACTCAATCATAAAATAACTAAACAAATACTCGATCAGTTTTAATTAAAATTAAACATTTGTATGAATAATTTATTGAACAAACTTCTCGAAGCTTCTACTGCAGATTGTGGCGCTAAAATAGCTAATAATCAATACTAGGCTCTTTGTTAGTGTACTGGTATTGTGTGAAAGTAGAACGCTCTATATTCATCACTCTGTGGTGTTTATTTTTGTGGTTGAAAGTGTGTCGTAGTTGAGAATTAGTGCTTAGAAGAATTTGACCTTTATTTATCCTATTATAAAGTTGATTGTGTAGTTTAACATTAATGCTTTTGTCAGGTGATTGCAAATGCAAATGATAAAAATAACACTAATACAAAAAAAAATTCTTTGGGAAAGTTGTTTGTAATCATGAGTACAATCACGTGTTTAAATATCGCTCACTAATTACCAGTCACCCTACATAACTATGTATGTAATCTGTTTTTTTTTTCCAGTAATAAATATATTGTATTCGAATACACACCACCGTACATGGCGACCCTGCTAAGATACAGTACCATTAGTATGTGTTGTTTTTTATTGAACGAGATCAAAACAAGACTGCTTTTGAGGCTCTGATTGGTTGTTCTTGGAAGTTGACCAATCAGAGCGTTGAACGCCGTCTTATTTCAGTCTCATCAGTAAAACAAACTCGTACTAAACCCTCAGTTATTTATCCATTCAATATTAAAACAAAAATGAAAATTACCTCCATGTTTCACTACATATTCAAAATTGTGTAACAAGCTCTCTGGATTACAGACTACAGTCTACCTACTGAAACTGCTAGGATACAGTACCATTAGTATAAGTTTGTTTTTCGTTAAGTGAGATCGAAACGAGACGGCGTTTGATACTCTGATTGGTTGGTTCTTGGGAGCTGACCAACAAGAGCATCGAACGCCGTCTTATTTCAGTCTCATCAGTAAAACAAACTCGTACAAAGCCCTCAGTTATTTATCCGTTCAATATTAAAACAAAAATTACAATTACCTCCATGTTTCACTACATATTCAAAATTGTGTAACAAGCTCCCTGGATTACATACTACGGTCTACCTACACCACCGTACATGGCGAAACTGCTAGGATACAGTACCATTAATAAAAGTTTGTTTTTCGTTGAACGAGATCAAAACGAGACGACGTTCGACGCTCCAATTGGTTGATTCTTGGGAGCTGACCAATCAGAGCGTCGAACACCGTCTCATTTCGGTCTCATTCATCGTTAAACAAACTCTTACTAAGCCCTCAGTTGTTTATCCGTTCAATATTAAAACAAAAATGAAAATTACCTTCGTGTTTCACTACATATTCAAAATTGTGTAACAAGCTCTCTGGATAACAGACTACGGTCTACCCACACCACCGTACATGGCGAAACTGCTAGAATACAGTACCATTAGTATAAGTTTGTTTTTTGTTGAACGAGATCGAAACAAGACGGCGCTTGATACTCTGTTTGGTTGGTTCTTGGGAGCTGACCTATCAGAACGCCGCCGAACGCCGTCTCATTTCAGTCTCATCGGTAAAACAAACTCTTACTAAGCCCTCAGTTGTTTATCCGTTCAATATTAAAACAAAAATGAAAATTACCTCCATGTTTCACTACGTATTCAAAATTGTGTAACAAGCTCTCTGGATTACAGACTACGGTCTACCTAACTTAACGGTTGAGTGCGGACGTATCAATTGTTATGCGATAATCTAATATGTTATACTCAAGGGAGCAACAGCTTGTGTCACTCCGTTGTCCATGAATATCCAGAACATGGGTTGTAGTCTATTAATTTACATTTTGCAACCTTATTACTTGTTTGTTTAAGGTCCTATTTTCATGATACGTGTAGCGTTGTTTGTTCCCTAGTAGCTGGATGAAGTCTGTTTGCAATAGTTTATCTCATTTTATTTTATTTGAAGAAAAAAAAAACGATATTACGCGACATATAATACTCAGTATATAATCCTAATTAAAGACCACAACAAGTCGTGGTGGCCCCGAGGTTTAAAATGCCCGCTTCTCATGCATGAGAGTGCGGGTTCGAAACCTACCAATGGCAAATACCAATGTGAAGTTTTCTGAGTTTTACGTACGTTCTAAGATTAATTAGATACTACTGACAAACGGTGAAGGAAAACATCGTGAGGTAACCTGGGCTTATAGTTTCTAATCATAAGTTTAAAATTGCCAACCCACATTGAGCAAGCGTAGTGTTTAATGCTCAAACCCTCTCCATGCGAGAAGATGCCTTTGGTCAGCAGTGGCCACTTACATTATATGTATGAAATACCACAACTGCTCTCATAAATTCAAAAAACAAAATAAAACATTTAATAAAAAAAAAAAACTACACAATCCTTGAACGCCTACAAAAGCCCACTTAATAGACTTACAACGTGAAAAAAACCTCCATTCAATTTCAAATCACGTGACTAACCGCACTTGACTGAATTGCTGCCATATTGATTGACGCGTTTAATTGAAACATTATTAACAGTATTGGGCCTATACCGCAGTATCGGAAAGAGGTCAGGGTCACTAGCGATGTCACTTACGCCATTCCTGATACTAGTGTATTTTCGGTGCGGTAATATGGGACATGGGACGCATTATGGAGAGAAAAGGATCCTGTTGATAGGACTTTGTTTGGAGATGTGTAAGGTCCATTTTGCTTTGCAGGGTTTGTTGGAAAACTGCTCGTTATGGCTTGCAGATGTTTATGGCGTTTTTTTGATGTAGAACTTTCCTGACTTATATAAAAATGCATTTCGGAATTCTGTCTAGTTTCGCCTCCTGATAGCTAAATAGGTCTATCATTAGAACTTGAGACGGCCAAAGCCAAATCACGGATGAACTGATCATGATCATTCGCTTCCAACTGTGACGAAATATCGGAAAGTTGAAAAATCTAATAAACATGGTAAATATCCTGTCTCAATTTCTAATGATAGTGTTAGTGACCATGTCAGTCTAAAAGCTAAATAGGTTTTGACAAAGATGCTGAGTAGTTAGATCTCAGGAGACAAGCTTAGATTTAGATAGACATTTTGGTGTTTTAGCTAGATAAGGGAAATTTTGAAAAGGGTCTTCAATTGATTGACTTGTGTAACAGTTTTTGAAATAGCTTAGAACGTTTAAAGAGCTATGTATAAGTAAAGCAAAGATCAAATAGGTTTACACTAATTTTTATATCGAAACTACATACTTCAAGTGTATTTAAGTAGTATGTTTGTTACTCATCACTTCGTAATGTTTCACACCTAACACATCAACTGTTATTCTGGTCACACGAGTAAAGCCATTTGACCTAAATAATATTAAAGTGCCACGAATCATGAAGGAATAACTTTGAGAATATTCGCAAAAGAACCGAACCCGAGAGGATATCCACAAAAGAACAAAAGTTGCCGACATAGCCCAGTAGATAAGCAAGCTGAAATGGCAGTTGGCAGGGCACATAGCGGCAGAAAGGTTCTCGAGTGGAGACCGCGTACTGGCAATTGCAAGCGTAGGACAGGACATCTACCCACATGGTGGACAGACGACCTAATTAAGGTCGCAGGGAGCCGCTAGAGGCCGGTTAAGAGCGACCTATACGCTCTTAACCGGCCTATCTGTTAGCCATTGGGGGAGGCCTATGTTCAGTAGTGGACGTTAAGACATCCACTGCTGACGCTGCGTCTACTGGCTGATATGATGATGATGATGAACTTTGAGAATCACATACGCCTCTTTCATCTTGATAAAGCATTAAAATATCTAATAGACGATACTAAAATATATCGTGGAACAGCAAGCAATGAAGCCAATAACTTGGAATGACCCAAGAGACCAACAAAGCAGTCACAACACCTCATAAATTCGATTCATAATACACCATAGAGCGATCTAATTGTGAGCGTGTGGCTAATGAAACATGTATTATAAGCATGGCGTAGTATGAGCCATAGCACGCTAGAGTGGTTCGGTCGTGGCCCCATGGTAAAATGTTGGGTGAATTACTCAATCGAAATTGGTCATAGATTGAAATGTGTTGTGGAAATGGGATGGTTGGTATAGGTCGTGTTGGTAGTCTGTTGTAAGGAATGTTGATGTCTAGTTGGTAATGCGTGGTGGACTGGTGGTGATAGTAATTGTGTTTAATTGATCGGATAACATGATTTTTTTGAGATAATTTTTAATGTCCTATCTAATCTTCCCAATCCCCGATTCTAAAACAACTCTTAAATTCCTAACCCCCTAAATGTCGGCAATGTACTTGTAACGCCTCTAGTGTTTCGGGTGTCCATGGGCGGCAGCGATTGCTTACCATCAGGTGATCCTTCTGCTCATTTAAACTTTACTTTTATAGGGCAAGACTATTAAAGTCACATCTACATTATGCATTCTCGGGATAAATACAATTTGTCGTTGCATACAAAATACAAAAATACTTACTATGTTTGTCGACTATGTTTATACTCTTAACAGAAAAAAATAAACATACAAAACAGGATAACCTAACATTTTTCCTTATTCACCCTATACTAACGAAAACCATCATTGAGCATTGCCGGACTGCGAACCATGCAACAAATGTTGCAGAGAGCACCAAACAGGATAACCCAATATAAATTGACCTCTAAATCTTAATAATGTCTAGAAAATACAAGCTCAACTGTCATTGGTGGTTCAAGTTTTCTTCTCTGTTCAACTGGATTATGTTTGAAGACCAGTGTATCGTGATCTTTAGTGCTGATTCAGGCGATGAACAGATGAAGACAGTGTGAGGTTCCGGTCCAGACACGATGCACCGTCAATGGTCTTTTATGAGTTTAGCTGACTCCAGCTAAACTGCTATAAAAAGTATCTATTTGCACGAAGCTTTGTTAGAAGGAAAAATTAGGTACATATTATGTTATCCGTTTTAGGAAAAAAGCGAAAGTTCGTATCTTTTGTCTTAAGGTGTACAATGTTTGTTATTGATACGTTATTAGTGATACGTAAAAACGGGTAACTGTTTTTATTACCATATACATATGTCACACCAACAGCCTATTAGGCCACTGCTGACCAAAGTCTCTTCTTGCATGGAGAAGGTTTTGAGCATTAATCACTAGGCTTGCTCAATGCGGATTGGCGGTTTCAGACCTATAATAAGAAATTATTAGCCCAGGTTTCCTTCCAATGTTTGCACTCGCCGCCTAAGGAGCGGCCAACTACGAGTATAAGTTAAGTCAACAACAAGTCGGTCACCTTTCTCTTTTTTTCCATTGTTCAGTGTTCCAATTTCTCTTAAAGATAGACAAAACATCGTCCCAAACTCAAAACATTTTCAAACTTCTTAAAAATCTTCACAACTTCATCTAATAAACTAAAGTAAAATAAACTATCTTACTCACCGCTTTGTCGCCGAGTTGTTCAACCCTACAATGCAGGAACGCGGTCTGTCCGACCACGGTAGTCACATTCCGAGGCACATTGTATTCGAAGTACGGAAATGACCCCACGCTGTCCTCTCCATAGTGTGCGGTACCTGCGACCAAAGAATGTATTTTGTTATTTTATTTTTATATAGGTATAAGTTTAGGGTTGGTTTTTTATTGAGGTTTAAGTTGTATAGAAGTTTTCTCTAGTTGTGGTAGGAATTGGAGGGAGTGAACATTTTACTTCCATGATTTCAATTGTCGCGTAAAGTTGTCTGTATTTTTGTTTACTGTTATTATATAAAAAAAAACTTAATATTATCATTCCAACTTTTATAAGACATACTAAATTAATTATTATATTATCTGCTTACTCATGTAACTGTTTGACGAGGAACTCGACTAGTTTTAAGCCGTGCTAGAGACTCATATTCATGAACAGCATTCCGCGACACACGATGCAGCATGATTCTATCATGACTTGAAAACGAAAACAAATACTTTCGAAGATATATCGATTTGAATAGTTTAGGAGTGGGATCTCCTAAACTATGATTCGTTTTATTCAAAGTATGGTTGTCTTATAAGATAAAATAAAAAATACGTGTCTAATATTTTTCATTACCTAACAGACGAACTAAATCCATTTTAAATTTTCATACCCCATCATCATTCTTATTTAACCAGCAATCTCCAACCAAACTTAACCAACGAACACCCAAAAAATCAACCTGCATCCATTCCATACTGACATTGACAAGACAGTCCATTCATACACACACGCACTAGACTTCAAACGTCCTATAAACCTGTGTCAGTTGAACTCAGTTCCCATACAGCTCCAACATGATTGTATTAGCTTGATAGAGACTTGATTCGAGGGCTGTGGTTTTACCATTCAGTTATTCGTTGTAAATTCAACCTTATGTGACTAGGTGTAACTGGCATATGGACTAAATGCTTTTAGAGATTCGCATCAGTGAGATAGGTTTGTGTCACTTTGGATTAGTTTGCCTTGAACTAAGATTTGTTGGTCTTAGTCTTGCCTCGGTATGCTTTTTGCGACTTTTCTAATCTTTTTACTGTCTATTTTATGGGATGGGAACAAACGAGCAAATCTGTACCCTTAGAATGAATTAGCTTTACTTTTAAAGTAATCCTCTGATTGGTCGGTTCGAATAAACCCACCAATCAAAGCGTCGAACGCGCTCTCGTTGTGATTACTTTAAAAGTAAAGCAAACTCATACTAAGGGTATTGATGGCAAGCAAATGGCACCACTTGGTGTTTAGATTAAGTCGACGAAAATTGGTATCATCTTTTAGTTTATTGCCTAAAAGAAGATTGCAAGTTGAATAAAATTCTTTTAAACAGCATAACGAGCGATTAAAGTTATCCAAGTATTTCCTAGAAACATCTCACTTTTTAAGATTGTCCGTCTTTAAATTGCTATTTACATATTATTTTGCATCCTTTTTTATATAAATTGGGCCAATTTATCTTCTTTGCAAGTCAAAAAAGGGAAAGAAATGCTCCTAATGCTTGAGCAAGTTGGTGGCGTTGATAAATTATGCTCAAAGGGTCACTTTGACGTTTGATATACACGGGTGCTAGAATTTGTAGCCAATCGCCTTTTACTATAACGATACCCTTTTTCACGATTTGTGATTTCAATTTATTTATTTGTACGTTTAAATTTTATTCGGACATCATTGGTCGTTTTGTGCAGGTATCTTTTGATTGATTAAATATTGATAGGATGAAGAAGACTAATTGTTCTTCTTCCACGTGCACTGGAACAACATCATCATACGCTACTTTTTTCTCATCCTTTTATTTCTCTTTTTCTTTTCCTTTCGGTATTAATTCGCCTTCATTTTGCTCAAGTGATAATTATTATGGGCTGTTTCATAATGTCTGGATAGCCGTCATATGTCCCAAATAAATTTGAATCAAGAACGTAATTTGTATGAACTATCTTTCATACAAGTTTATCGGGTGAAGGTGGTGAAACAGGCGCTTAGGTATGTAAACAAATGAAAATTCTATCAGAACTATATAAATGAACTATACATATAGATTTTCTTTGATCTGTGAGAAATTTTTAATTACAATAATTTCCACTTCATGTATAGTAACACGAACCTCTCAATTGATATTATACTCTTCTAGGTTCACTCACTCCCCAACTTATTTAAAACCTTAAGTAGAACTCCACCACAAGTTCCCGTCTTATTGTACTCCTTCAAACGCAGACTAAATGTAGCTCATTACATCATACCTAGCGATTCTCTTTCTAACAAAAAGAATAGAAGAAAGCACAATTATTCAACACAAAGGCTACTGTTGATTAAGAAATTATTCAGTGGAACAACATTCTGTGAATTAATGCTGTTGTTCAGGTGAATAGCCTAATTTTAAAAGGCCATTAAAGACCTTTTTTGTGGATAAAAACCCTTTGGAATGATCCTAATGTTTAGGTATTTTGCTAATTGTTTCTTTTGTGTGAGAATTCTGTAATTTGTAGGTTGCAGTATTGCTCAGTACCTATTATTGTTCTCGCGAAAATTAGGCATTGAATTCTTGGGTTATTTTTGTGTGAATTGAATATTATGAGGGAAGGTATATTCTATGTTCTGTAGTCAAATTACTACATATACATACTCAAACTATACCGCCGCTGAATAGAATGGAAGCGACTATTTACAACTAAACTGTACAATGCAAGTGTTACTGGGCTTTTTTTCGGTTTAACGTAATTTTCACGGAGTTTGGAATTGGGCCCAGTATATGGCAATAGACTTACATGGGACTTAAAATACAAATGGTAAAAAGTGCGTGTATATTGTATAGTGGCATTACTTGTCTTAATGTGCACCTCTGCCTACCTCTTCAGAGATAAAAGACGCGACAATACGAGTACGAATATTCTTTCCCAAGATAAATAAACTCAGTACTGCATACATTTATGTAACATAGATATTGTGCATATAAGTAAAGGTATTTTATACCATGCGATCGCCGTTCACAATCCAATTACTGGAACCGATACTAAGGTTAGAACACGGTCAGACTGTGGTCAGACTTTCAAGTTTCAGACTCAGTTACTACAAGAGTAACTTAAGGTAAGGTTAAACTATTTGGTTACAACGTGGAGGAGTCTGGTGTAATATTCAAGAAGTATATATTCGAGAACGTGTTGAAGTTTGGTGTAATATTCAAAATTATTCGAGAATATATGGATTTAAAATGGTTTAACAATTTTAGATTTTATTATTTTGGTAGTAAATAATAATAAAATATTGTATTTTAATGATGTGTTTATATGTATAAGCAGTATTTACAGAACGCGAGCTCAACAGCAGTGGTTCAATAGAGGGATCTCCTTAATTATTATGGGCCTAGCCATATCTGTCCAATAGATATTTATAAGATGTCTTTGTCAGAGTAACTCAAAATGGAGAAATAAAACTTCCACGCGAAGATCGACATCCGTGCGGGCGGAGTCGCGGGCAGAGCTAGTTAAAAATATAAATTAGGCAATGAAATCAACGATCATTAAAATGGTGATTAATTAATAAACGATTTGAATCAGCGATGCTACAGATTAGTAATTCTAATCATATACATCTATCAAATATTTGGAATGAAACTGAATTTGATGAAAATCATTACCAACGACACATAGCCTGTAATTATTCATAATGTAGGCACATTATAGTAAATACATATTAATTTTACTCTAAATTACTGTTATTAAAATTAAATGTTTACTATTAAAAGTTGAAGACTATGCTCGGAGTTTCTTTGGGAGATCGAAAAGAAAACGAGGAGATCGGCAAAAAAAACAAAAGACGCTGTCATAGCTCAGCGGATAAGCAAGCTGAAGGGGCAGTGGGCAGGGCACATAGCGCGTAGAACCGATTGCCGCTGGGACTGAAAGATTCTCCAGTGAAGACGGCGTACCGACAAGCGCAGCGTAAGACGTCCACCCACAAGGTGGACAGACGACCTGATTAAGGTCGTAGGGAGCCGCTGGATGCAGATTCCTTCCAACTGGTCTATTTGGAAGTCATTGGGGGAGGCCTATGTTCAGCTCTGGACGTCTTACGGCTGATAAGATAATGAAGGTAATGAAAAGTTGAAGAAATTAAAACCCGTATCCAGATCTAAAATTCTTCATCATCATCATCATCAGCCTGTTCTCATCCACTGCTGGACATAAGACTCTCCAATGGCAAGCCACTGAGCTCGATCTTCAGCTCTACACATCCAACCATTACCAGCCACCTTGCGGATATCATCACTCCACCTAGCAAGAGGGCGCCCTACACCATATCCCTAATTATATTTTGCCAAACGAGTAATTTACGTTTACAACCGACGTAAATTAACATCATATTAATGTCATTTCGAACATTTTAACCGGAACCTTTTGAGCTCTGCTAGTTGCAGTTCCCAGCTTATTAGCGCCGCATGAAATAACTCAAATATTTATGCAATCATTTGCATAACTTTCATTACCGTTTAAACGATTCTGTATTTATATCGCGTTTCTGATTAATATGTAACGTGATGTGTAATTTTCGCAGTTTTTGTTAAAATTATGGCTCGTAGTGATGTGAAAATAATGTGTATTATCTGAGAATCGTTTGATTGAGTTTTTTATTCGGAAATCAAAGTATTATGTATATTATGCTGATATTGGTTCCAGTTCTGTATAATACGATGTTAATAAGATAAAATATTAAAAAATTTGGTCATTTTAGTAATTATAAATACGTATTGCTGATTTGTGGTTGGTTCTTGCAATCTAAGAACCAAATCGGAACCCCTTGATCAGCTGTCACATTTGTTACAACTAGCTAGAGTTTGATTCAATAGGTTTACATAGTAAACTTTCTCCTTTGGGAGAAGAGGTCAGTAGTAGCCAAAAAGTTGTATTGTGAAATCATATAAGCTGTAATGTAATGTTATATAGTAAACATTATTTTTTTTACATCTCAGGACTTGACTTGATAGGCGCTATGTATCAGATAACTTTTTAATTAAGAACGTAATTCGTATGTACTATCCGTGACAAGTTTCTCGGGTACTTATAATTATGAAGGTGGGGGAACAGGCATTTTGACTTATGGGGCATATTTAACAAAATACAACACAAAACACATTTTAATACTAAGACGACACCAACAAACACCAAGCACATCAATATAATATATGTTTGATGAATTTTATCAACGGTTTACCGCATCTGTCGACATTAATATCAAGCTTCAACGATACCCTTTCATTATGCGGCCATTTTGCCAAATTGCCAGACTTTAAATCGCACCGTTCACATCTCATTTACCATCCCATGATACGGTTTTAAAAACAAAAATTTAATCGAAATAAAATCTTGTTTTTATGCAGTTTGGGTGTCTTTTTGCTTACACATGTGTTCAGGTAAAATATACCTTTATTATTGTGTTCACGAATGTATTCCGTATTTTGTTTTAATGTCTATATTTTATTGATTTTGCTTGTAATTTACAGTTTTGTGTGGTCTCGTTTCGTGATATTAAAGGTTGGAAAATAAAAGGATAATGGTGTATTAATATTTTCCATTGAAATTTAATTAAATAAAATAAAACGCACAAGGATTCGGAGCTGCGCACTGACTATCGGGTTACCGGGGCTCCGGCTCGAAAAGCAGGAGTAGGTTAACGTTGTGGTTTTAAGTCAGTAAGAGTCTGACAATCCCTCTCACCCCGCTCAAGGCAAGAAATATTCTCCCACAAAAATGTATAGTTCTTTATAAAAGGGTTTGCCATAATCGCTACGCATGACAGACAATTTTGTGATCACAACTTAGAAGGTTCAGATTTATCAAAGAGTGCTGCTGCCCAATTTCTTAATTTATAGTCGTAAAATAGGGAAGTAACTATGGTAATCTATTTAGCCCTCGTCACACGCATTAAAAGACTTAGGAACGCCTTATTTTCTGCACAAGAAATCCCTTTTTTTTCTCAACCTCACCGTTTTTATTTGTTCAAAATTACATACAAAAAAAGGAAAAACACAAAAATACGTACCCTTGACTTTCGTACCATAAAAATACATTATTTCCTTCTCACAAAGAAACAGCCCAATACAACTACTAATTACTACCTCAAACACAACCACGATAATCCTTCTAATTGATTAAACAATAATAGCCACTACTCCGATCACAGAAAGTATAATATAGAACTGCAAAGGCTTCCTCGTTCATGTGATTACACAGGGGTAAACATGGTAAGCCTATTAAATGGTGGTCTTGACATATCGAATGTTAGATGGATTTACAAATGTATGTATGTAGTAATAAGCTTGTAATTACAATGGGGTTATTATGGAACTGAAGATTAGGCGGTGCAGTTTAAAGACTCGATTTTCTTACAACCTTCAGGTGATTGACAGAGATGAAACTACAGAAGTACATTAAACATTTTTTTTTTATATTTAATGGGATGGCGTTTGGCCTCCATCTTACCTGGTGGTAAGCTATGATGTAGTCAACGATGGAGCACCTATGAGTAACCTGTTCACTCGAGACCTGAAGACACCTAAGTTTTATTTTGTAGGAAATATAAACTCCGGCAAGGAATTCCATTCGTTGGCAGTTCGCACAAGGAAAGTAAAGTTGTAGGTTTAACATTAGCAGTTGCAGGTTTGAAAAAGGTAGTGAGTTCACAAAAAGCAAAATGCTTCGTGCGAATTGGTAGAATATCAACCATATAAGGGTGGCACCTTGCCACTTACTTTTTTGTTTTTTACAAACTCAATCATTAAAAGTAACCTGGGACAGTCTACTACTCGATATAGACCTCATTTCTCTTCTAGGCTCTTAGTTAAATATTTAGTCCCTTAAGATCGTATCCATTGATCATACCTAGCGGGTTTATCGGCTCCGGCTCGAAAAGCAGGAGTAGGAACGGGGTGGTTTTTAGTCAGTAAGAGTCTGACACTCTCTGTTGCCTCGGACAAAGCTGGAAATTTTGGATGAATTTCCCCCTAAAAAAAAACACCTCTTATCACAATACCCACTGGAAGAGTCGGGGTGACTTCATAGCAAGCCATTATTATCAAACATCGTTAGGGTATAACTTTAATGAATACACCAAAAGGCCCTATTACAGAAATAAACCAACAAAACTACTAAGATTCACAACCCAACCTTAACGATGTCCTCAGGAAAGCCTCAAAGAGGAAAAAAAGTCCTGGATTAAAATTTACGAGCAAAAACCCTTTTGCATTCGCACACTCGACTCTAATGCGTTTAGATAGCTAGATATTAGTACTTCCTTTAAAGCCTAGACTTAGTGTAAAGCTATTAGGTCAAGTGGCCGTCGTATGTGGCTTCCAGCTAAGCCTGTTACATTAATAAGAATCCTGGCGAGAAGCGTCTGCCGGCTTATATGCGGAGATTTGGTGGCGTGGCGAGTAGTGCATTTCTGTGGTAGCTTCTTATTCGGTGTATATTCTGGAAAATTCCTTTGGGTTTTTGGGGTTAGAGACTGAGAAATTAGTACTTTAAGTTAGAACTTTGGTCTGTGGTATACTTACTTTGTTATGCTTGCTAGGTTTTCTTGGTAATTGATTCGAGTACTTAAATGGTAATTTGAATTTGAGACCCATTATTAGGTTCTTAGAATTTTCTTTCACACACGAAGACTGAAGACTCCAGAAAATAACATGTTATCTATGTTATCATAATAAAAAAGCAATCTAAATAATTCGACACAACTGAAATGAAAATACTTGGAAACACAACAGTTAAACACATTTGAGAATGTACACATTTGTAGAGAAACAAGACAAAATTAAGTAAAAGGGAGAAATAGAAAATTTCCACAAAACACGCCAACATAGCCTCAGATACGCGAACAAAATAGTCAAATTGTTTAAATTCTGATATTACATTTGGATAAAGAAAATTAAACCCACATCCAGAACGATGACACGAAAAATAAAATAGATGAGAAAAGAGTTTTTATTGCAATAGTAGGGACCGTTCAGCAAATTGCTTGGTTACAGGATCATGATATCGCAGAACGAAATGAACTTTTTTGTTACCAAATATAATATTTTAACGGATTTTATTAACCCATTCTAAGGTTAGGATAAAGTTAATAAAGTAACAAATTCAGTATTAACATCGCACGTTTTCATATTACGTTCAATATTGGCTAAATCTTCTCGTACCAAAACATGTCTGTTAAGCATTTTTATACTCTATACCGAGTAAGTAAGATTGCAAATATGAACAGCGTTATTATTAGTCGTGAAATTTTCTTTTATTTTACTTGTTTGTTTCTTAATGTTATTAAAAACATTTGCATTTGGTACGATCAGAATCTATTCTGTAGAAAATTTTCTATTCACAAAAGTTTTGACATTAAAGTGTTTGACAAACATTGGAAGTTCTGCTCGAGAGGTAATTCAATTAAAATGAAAATAGAGAATTGTATAGAAAGGACGTTTCTGTCTGAAGTACGTACTTTACATTTACGATTTTTGACACTAATGTTTTCGTAATTCGAAATGTAACGTAATTTTGTCAGTTTTAGAAATTAATCTTGACTTGATCTTATTAGGAAAGTTGTAGATTCAGCATTATATATGTATGCTAGGAATAGGCACAAATATGGAACACTTATCTACCTACCTACTATTATTATATATAAGTAATAGTCATATATAAGTATAGTATAGTTTTGATGTGAAGGCGTAACTAAGAAACAAACATACAATCTTTCACTTTTATAATACTAAAGTCAAAGTCAAAGTCGAGTCATTAATTTCAATTAAACCATAAATACTTAGGTACTTTTAAACTGGTAGTGATTAATTACTGTTTCTAACTACGCATAAAATAGAACTTAAGAATAGACTCAGAGGCATACAAATGTTTGCCTGTTACGTCTCCAGAATATAATAAGTCATCGCACACACACACACAACGTCACGCCTTTTATCCCCGAAGGGGTAGGCAGAGGTGCACATTACGGCACGTAATGTCTCTATACAAAGTACACCCACTTTTCACCATTTGTGTTATAAGTCCCATGTAATAGGGGGTGAGCCTATTGCCATATCCTGGACACAATTCCAGACTCCGTGCTACTACCGAGAAATTTTTCGAAAATCCGAAAAAAGCCCAGTAGTACTTTGCCCGACCCGGGAATCGAACCCGAGACCCCTTGTTCGGCAGTCGCACTTGCGACCACTCGACCAACGAGGCAGTCCATAAGTCATCGCTTTTGGACATAATGATATAAAAAGTAAATAAAGAAATCTTCAATCCTAAGCAACAACCCGAAGCTGCGAATACCCGATCCGGAGCTGCGGACAATGTAATAGGTTACCGGGGCTCCGGTTTAAAGCAGGAGTAGGAACGAGGTGGTTTTTAGTCAGTAAGAGTATGACACTCCCTCTCGCCTCACCCAAAGCGGGGAAAGCCACTGGATGATTCGTTTCCCTCAAAAAAAAAAAAATCCTAAGCAACAAAATCTAGATAGATTACGGAAAAGCAAACCTTGTGTACACTCAGTAAAAAAAATCACATGTTACTTCTACATATATCGCAAAAGTTTTACAAGCCCAAAGTAAAATACTTGTAGGAACCTCGAACACCTGCCCTAAACATCCAAGGTTGTCCGAACTTAGGAAGAGCTATCAACCCGAGTGGTTATCCGGTCAAGTGAAAGGTTACCACAGAACGTACTTTGAATACAGATCACCGTTTTTCTCAAAGGAACAGAGAAGTTTTCTGGGTAGCTACAGAAGCTATACAATACCAGTTTATCATGGTCTTGTATTGTATGACTTATCTGCAGATCTAGCGGTCAGTTTATATTGGTTTTGTTTAGATTGATGTGGAGCCGTCTAGGATTCAAGGTCAAGTTATAGCGACAGGTCTGATAATCAATAGTTGGTCGGAAATTGTTAATTGTTTACCGAATTTTTGGTATACTACTCACGTTTGTGCGTCCTAAAGAGTTTGACAAAGTGTATTTAGTATTGGTATATTAGAGGTTTAGGTTTCGGTACAAATTCGTACATTAGGTTTAGGTTCGGTACAATTTTTGGTGGAAATATTTTTTCATGGTTGCTTGTTATTGATATTGTATTTTTTGTTTTGGCTGGTCTCAAATCGTTTAGTTTCGGTTTCTAGTTCCAACCGAATTATTTATAGGATGTTCTTTTTTGGTGTTTTGGGTCTAATGGAATCGAAAGGCCTGTTGCTGTATTTATTTCAAAAAATCTTTGTGCGGTTTAAAGATCGAATAGTGGTATCAAAACCATTTTAAATCACATGGTTGTATATATTCGCGTAAGCGAATCCTTTCTAAAATTCTCTTTACATTGCTTTAGGATTAAAGTGTGGGAGAGCTATGCTTCGGTACGAGTGGGCGAACTTGACCAAAGTAACCGACGTGAAACACTGCTTACCAGAGGCCTCCATTCATGGGCGGCGGCGATTGCTAACCATCAGGTGATCCGTCTGCTCGTGTACCGGCTTATACTATAAAAAAAGAATCAAAGACCTTGACAACAGTTGGTGTATATAAACCTACATCAAAAGTCTTTGAAAGCAAAAGTTGAGAATTATCCAAAATGTTGATTCGTCTCTCTTCAATCTCCATCCATCATTTTGTAATTTGTAAACGATTGTCTATCATAAGTTGACCTATCAGGCCAATATATCGAACTTTACACAAGAGTTCATCTTAGTCTGGTGGGTGTAAATTGTTACTTTAGCCTGAAGATAATTTATATTCCTTCGTTAATTACTAACTACTCTACTTAGTACGCTTGTGCGTAACTCATTTATCATTATAGAAGGAGCTCTACTGTGGGCTTGTAATTATTAATTTTACAATCAGATTGCGTTTTCGTTTCTATTTCTTCGTGGGTGGCTTGTAAAGGTCTGTTTTTGATTAATTTTATTTTTGAATCCTTTGTGCGGGCTATATCTTAAGAAAATGTTGATGATTATAATAGAAATAAGTATAATTAATTATTACTACAAAAATGCAAGATTTTGCTTGAAAAAATTTATTCCAGAATCATATCTTTCATTCCTGAGCAGTTGTGCAAGAGGAGTGATCATTATAATAATTAAAAATCAAAATGTTGATGTTTATAACCAAATTCTTTTTAAAGCTAATTAAAGAATTTGTTTATAAACATCAACATTTTGAAGTCAAAAACCGACACACGTTCTACCTCTATTTAAAGCCAATACCAACAGCCATGTACAAAAACATAGTGCATAGGGTACACACGCAAATTCTAGCTAAAAAATAAAGCTAGAGGCGTCACCGTACATATTGACTTTCACACCGAATAGAAGTAAACATGCCACTAGATAAATGTGGTCAAAGTGGGAATGTCTTTCATGCAAAATACACCCTACAGTCAACACTAAGCTTTAGGTTGATTTTTTTGTGACAGTATATGTGTACTAGCTTTGTTACTAGGTTGTTAGGGAGTTTTGAATAACCACTGGCTATAACGTGGGTTGAAATTGTATGTACTATGCAGAAAACAGAGGCGCGTTCGTTACACCGTTTATAAGTTAGTCATGGTTGGTCAGATTTTTATAGTGTTGTGAATGTGTTTGTGTACTATTTTAGAGTAATTTTGGGAGCTATCTTATCCATATTTTATAGAACAATTTGAGGTGATTATAATGTGGCTTTTTTAAGTGGAGAAAATCAACCAATGCTTCCTCCCGCCTTATGTGAGAGCAAGAGAGAGAGAGAGAGTCTGACTCTTACTGACTAAAAACCACCCTGTTCCTACTCCTGCTTTTTGAGTCGAGCCTCGGTAATCTGCTAGGTAGTCCGCAGTCATAAAGTGGCTGGCAACAACTGTGTGAGAGGAGTTAAAGATTGAGCTTAGAAGCATGCTATCTAAATATATAAAACTCAAAGGTGACTGACTGACTGACTGACATAGTGATCTATCAACGCACAGCTGAAACGACTGGACGGATCGGGCTGAAATTTGGCACACAGGTAGATGTTATGACGTAGGCATCCGCTAAGAAAGGATTTTGATCAATTCTACCCCCAAGGGGATAAAATAGGGGATGAAAGTTAGTATGAAACTTTGTCAATTTTAAACCAATCGGACTGAGACTTTGCATGCATAAAGCTACTATGGCGTAGCGCCTAATGACAGATTAGTAAAGAATATTGTGTACAAAGAAGTTTTGTAGGCCCTAATTTTTTACACACGCTAAACAAAAGTAAAGCCGCAAAAACCATACCTAATTAATAATAATACTTCTTAACGCGAGCGAAGCCGCGGGCAAAAGCTAGTTAGACATATTGGATATGTCCTGCAATGTACTCGTAGTAGCATAGTCGTGATGGCCCAGAGTTTATAGATCAGTGATAAGTACCAATGTGACTTTTATCAAGTTATATTATGTACTTTCTAAGATTATTTAAATACCGCTGCCTAACGATGACGGAAAACATCGTGAGGAAACATGCTCTTATAATTTCTAATTATAAGTTTGTAAACGCCAAGTCGCATTGACCAGGTATGGTGATTAGTTCTCAAATCTTCTTAGGCAAACGTGGTGCTTAGTGCTCAAACGTTCTCCATCCAAGAAGAGAGTTTTGGTCAGCAGTTACTTATAGGCCGATAATGTGCTGTCCAGCAAAGGATATAACAGGGTGACAATGATAGTGATGATGATGATAAATTTCCAAGAAAGAGCTACATAACGATATGCTAAAATCGTAACCACCTCGATTTTGTAAAGTTTTCAAATTGAAGGGGAAGAAAAGGGGTGAATTAATTTACCAAACCATAAGCAAGAGTCACTAACACATACTGTTAGTAACAGTACAGACATAGTTAGGTATGTATGCATTTAAGGCACACCTAGTACCCCAGTCTCCCTTTATAACACGGTACTAATAAAATAAATTAACGAGACGTGATTGTTATTGTGTAAAGGGGTGAATTCGAGTTCCCTTGGGTTGTGGTTTACGCTTTTGCAGTAGGATTCTCTGGTTCCTTAAGATTAGCTTCCCTCTGGAGTCTGGTCGTGATAAACAGAGTGATTTCAGTGTGGTTTCTCTAGAAATTCAACTAAGCATCACAAAAAAGGGGAAGATCAATGTACCACTCGTCCTTCTGAATAGAGATTTGTGCATCTGAAATATCAACTAGCTTATTTATATACATATTACAACCTGTTTAAAACTTGTTAGCAAATAATTTTGGCTTTGAAGCTAATTTTAATTTCGAGACCTTTATCCATACAGAAAACCCACTAAATACGACATCATATTTCTAATGAAATTTATGAGTAGGTTTTTTGCTATGAGCAACAATTAATGTTATTACTTATCTTTTCTTTATATAAAACGCTTCGTTGAATGATTGACTGCCTGACTGACTGACAGAGAATGCTCAGCCCAAACTAGTGGACTTAGAAAGCTGAAACTTGCATGTATGTTCTTTGGGGAATGTCGAGGAGCACTAAAAGAGGTTTTCTCTAAAATCTCATGGGAAAGGTAAATACAGGAATCACCTATTTGTGCTTACGAAATCGCTAGCAGAAGCTAGTATTGAATGAAATGATACTAGACCTCTTTTAAAAACACGGCTAAAATAGTTCTGTACGTAACGTCGCCCCCCCCCCCCTTTTAAGGAAAAACAGCAAGACATTTAGAAATCAAACCAGTTTCTGTACTTGCGTGTCAGTCATTTGAATGCATAATATCCTTTGGCAAACAAATACTTTGGATGGGTAAATTATGCAGCCGTGAATCCAAAATGTTGACAGAACAATGATATATCGTTGCAAAGCTTGGGTCAGGGACGAATCAAAAATGATTACGAATATGAGGAAACTCTTATATCTGTACGAAATGTTTGACCCATTTAATATGTAGAATACAAAAGTTTGTAAGAAAGAAGCTAAACAACATTCATCATTCGGAATGAACATAAATATTCCTCTTTAAACAAATATCACTTCCATTGGGATAGAAATAAAGTTTGTTTCTGAATAAGTTGATGAAGAAATCTGATATAGATGGTAGATTGTGTTGTGATATTGTCTGTAGTGTTTGATGAAAGCAAAGCTTTGATTGCTTTTTAATTGTTCTTTCATACCATTTGTAATGAATTTAATTACATTGTTGTTTTAGACTTTTTGTCCTACAGCCAAACATCTCAAACGTCTTCATATCGAATATCCTAATTTAATATTGCCCAATAAGTTTGTGTCTTAAGTGTGGGAGAGCCATGATCCGGTTCGACCGAGTGATACCATGGCCTCATAGAAAACTGACGTGAAACAAAGCTTACGTTGTGTTTCGTTGTGTGAGTTAGGTTACCGGAGTCCCATTTCCTCCCTTTCCAATTCTCCCAATTCCCGATTCCCCAACGACCCTTAAATTCCCAATCCCCGGCAATGCACTTGTAACGCCTCTGGTGTTTCAAGTGTCCATGGGCGGCGGCGATTGCTTACCATCAGGTGATACGTATGTTCGCTCGTATTCCATAAAAAATAAAAAGCCAGAGATCGCAAATTCGCAATTTAAAATTAGAAACTCTCAGAACATTCCATAAAAGAGGCCCTGGCAACAGTAGCTTCTATTCCGAAGGGACTGTCCACATTTTAGCACACAAATTAGAATAAAAAGGTACATTTCACACATTGAGAGTTTTAAGTGCTATTTAACGATGTACAACACGGACCTGACAAAGTGCTGTACGTAAAGGCAGACTTATTCAATTATGGACCTGTCCATGTAGACGCGACACGTTTATGGAAAGGTCTAGAATTTCTTCTTTTGCCAGTAAAAATCCATTAGATAGATATTGTAGGGAAGAGTCCATTTGAACGGGTGTCTTTGATGTACCCCTAGACTATAAGTTATACTAGAAATAAGAACTTGAATAAAAAGAAACAACATGTTTATGAACAATTAAAACAAAAGAAATAGAACAAAAAATCCCTTCTTTAAACATCGAAATATTAAAATAATAAATTATAACACGACTTTTATATATTTTTTTGTAGATAAATAAATATGGGATTGTATCGATAGTTAAATCAATAATCGTTAACGAACTACATAATAATATCAATTGGTTAACAGTCTTGTCTTGCATTATTGCTTAAGTAAAACTATTATTTCAAATATCTTGTATCCAAACGAAAATCCAGCCAAGACGACCTTGAAACATTATTTAACCAAACACCAAAACATATTTCACGATACACACACAATATAAACTAACAAACACGGCACTCTCAATTAATGTACCCATTAAGCCTATATCCACTAATTTCAAAGGATAATGGACTACATACTGCATAATTTCTACCCAAGGAATGTTTGCCCATAAATAAAATTTCCATTAAAACACTCGGTAACATCATAACCTAGTCCTGGGCTCATAAAGGCGGCCATATTACTGCTATGCGTTACTGTTGAAACGAGCTCAACTTTTATATTAAAGATGGTTGAAGTGGGAAGCCTATGGTACGGTAAGTGGTGTGTATCCCAGAAGAGAAGTTCAAAATGTACTTTATGTGATGGCATGTTAATGGAAACACCTGCTTGTAGGGAAGGTTGGAGGTAATTTGCTTGCGCCTGTGTAGGTACTTGTTTTTTGGGAGTGACGCGGAGATTCGTGTGAGACCTAGTTTAGTGTTCTGGTTGAAAGTGAAAGTCTAGTTTCTAGATGATTTTTGTTATCATTTATATTACGTTCAGTGAATGAACTAGATAATTAGCTCGTTCAACATAATAGCTAGATTGTTCACTAAGCATAATAAGCTAAGCTCTTAACTGTTGTTCGTTCAAAACATAGATGAAAAGAGGTGATGTGGATGCTTTTAATGAAGAATGAACATCTTATCAGAAGTAAACGAGAAATGTGAAGTTTTTTTTCTTAAAAAAACGTTGTCCCACGCTAGGATTTTCTCCTGTGTCGTGGGTGCGTTTACAAACATACAAGTTCACATACACATGTCACACAGACACGAAACAACAATTTGTGGATAACACAAAGAGTGCGTGCGGGAATTGTACCCGTTAGCCGTTGCGCTTGCAGCTAGTTGCCCAGCCACCGCACTAACCGTGCAGTCAAAAGAAAATATTACTGTACAATTAGAAAACCAAAATTTCAAAAACACTAGTAGTATCAAACGAGACTAAACCCAAAGTACATAACCATAAAATACAAATTCCCATCACAAACCCAACACGAACTCAAAACTACCTTCAACCCAAGCACTACTAGCAGCAAACTTCAACACAACTAACAACGCTACAAATAACATTGCAATACTGGCCCGTGACGTCACAGAACCATTATTTAACAACAACTAATTAACACGTCTTTTGCAGTCCGTCTTAGTAGTCGGAAACCGTCCAATGCAGACGCAGCTAGTCTTTAATGGGAGAGTAATTGCCATAATCGGTCCGTTCAACAGGCAGGAAAGTAAGTACTGAAATTGTAGTGGGTTCAACAATAATTTGTGTTGTTAGTTTGTTTTCTGTAGTGTCTTAGGATATTTTGTCTGTATATAACATAGGTATGTTAGGAGTAATGGTGGATAGGAGTGTGTACTTTTGGTGTGAGAGGTTTTCCTATAATAGTTAGGTGGGGGAAAGTCTTCCATATTCTCTGTCTTGAATGATGCGAAACGGAGTGTCAGACTTTCTGACTAAAACCATCTCGTACCTACTCGAGTCTTCGAGCTTGAGCCCTAGTTTGTTTTTTTGAGGTAATTAGCTTGAGGTGGTAATTTAATAACCAGAACCAGTTTCTTCATCAACAAAATCCAAGTTAGTTTTAAGTGAGTTAGTTTTAAGCCTTGATTTAATATTTCTGAATTAGATTAAACTAGTTTTTGCCAGCCGCTTCTCTCGCGTCCCTGTGGAATAAAAAGTATCTTATCACCCAAGTTATCTCATACCTTGTTTGTATACCAAATTTAATCAAAATCCGTTCAGTACTTTCAGCGCGGTTGACGGACAAACTTGTGATAGTGTGATATAATCTCCTAACAATGATAAGATATGTTGCCAGAGATTTTGTTTTATGACTAGTCGTAGCTACTGGAATCGTATGTCATGGTAAACAAAATCCCATCAAAAACATCCTGTAAAAAACCCAAGTCTCGCAGCTCAGTCTTTCTACCGTCAAAAGTTGTGAGATCCATGTAATACCAAGTCGGTTAATCTATTTAGTGTCTACTTGAAGGACCTTCTGTCTTAAGTTATTACATAAGTTATTATCATGCCAATATTAAAAATATTTAACGTTTTAAACAAATAGATCGACTTGGACATCGCTTGATTTGATTATTAGTATGTATCACACTACACAGCACGACGGGCCAGCGACCAACAGGAACGAGAGTTTCAATCGCGTGAGGCGCGAGAGACTAAAGAATCTAATATAATATTGTAATATTCATTTTGTTTTCATGCGATGTCCAAGTCGATCTATTTGTTTAAAACGTTAAATATTTTTAATATTGGCATGATAATAACTTTTTTTTTTTTTTTTAATCTTTATTTTATTTAATTTTTTGGGGTTTTTGTCCAACAAGGATATGTCAACCCCATCATACCTTATAACAATAATAAATTCATTTGTTATAAAAAAAAAAAACTTAACTGAATTATAAATAAAACTATAAATCTGCTCCTCACTGCATAATAACTTATGTAATAACTTAAGACAGAAGGTCCTTCAAGTAGACACTAAATAGATTAACCGACTTGGTATTACATGGATCTCACAACTTTTGACGGTAGAAAGACTGAGCTGCGAGACTTGGGTTTTTTACAGGATGTTTTTGATGGGATCTCACTTCTTTTTGTAGAGCCTTTCTTTTTGATACCATCTACTTCTAACGAATTTTGTTAAAGGTCTTATGATATTTTCTTATTTTTATATGTAGTCTTCCTCTTTTTTGAATTGCGTTAACCAAAAACAAAAGCTTACAGCTGAACAGTATTTTGAGATGCTATAACCAACCAACCACCAACTGCATAAATAACTTTGTAATCCCATATATTTATATGGGATTACAAAGTTATTGATGCAGTTGGTGTATTTGGAAAACTGGACCGAAATTACAAAATATTTAAGTTTTCCCATGATTAAGACACTAAACTCTATATGTATTCCAAATATGAAGCTTCTAAGTCTGCTAGAAGTGCCTTGGACTTTTGATGATCGGTGAGTCAGTGAGTGACAAAATTTAGAAACTTTAACAAGTTGTCATTCTTAAACTACTGGTTCAAATTGACTGAAATTTTAAATATTCCGTGTTTATACAATGCCGGATTAGTTACTGAAGATTCAGGTTTCTTGCTTTATCCACAACCGAATTATAGGGGGTCGAAAAAGGCCCGAATTGCTTCGAGAAAAGGATGGTACGGCCGTGCCACTTTTTTTGCTCGTTTCGGCACTGCCGTGCCCCCAGATAAAAACATCAATGTTTGTGTATCTTTTGAAAAAATATATCAAAGTACGGGGAATTTTGGAATCTAACAATAATACAGGCACTCAAAATTCCACGTGAACAAAGCAGAGTGAATCTTCAATCTAACAAAATAAACACGTCTTCTAAATTAAAAAATAAACAACGTTCTTTAAATTTCTCCTTAAAATGGGGTCGTGAGGGTGTAACTTAATTAAAAGAAAAAGAAATTGTTTTGTATGCGTTCCGCGTTTTTCTAGACACGTTATTTTCTCTTTGAAGGAACAAGAAACATTGTTTTTGTTGCATTTTTTATGTTTTAAAAGATGGACGTTTAACTATGAATTGCACTAGTCAGTGTTATAGATAAGGCAAAAAAATTGTTAGTCATAATTATACTCCATTATTTCTATGTACGGAGGCCCAATTACAGGGGGTAATTCCCTAATCTTCCCAATCCCCGATTCTTCAACAAACCATAAATTCCTAACCCCCAAAAAGCCGATAACGCACTTGTAACGCTTACGGTGTTACGGTCTTACGGCGGCGGCTCTATTATCTACTAAATCGATCTAAAATATAATTATCTTTCAATAATATATGTAAAATAAAGTTTTAATCATCAAGCCTTAAACTAAAGAATGGAAATTCTAAGGATATAGGACATCATCCTTAATTAGCAGTGGACATCTTCTAGCTGATGATGAAAATTAAGGAAATAAATAAACACAAAACCAAATTCGTGCACAAACCTAAGCTCAGTGAATAAAATCAACACAAAACCATTCACCAAAACTAACCAAAATCATCACACTACCACTGCAACCCACAAAGACCATCAGATAACACAAATATTTCAACGTACTCAAAATATACAAGCACATAAGGCAGAGAATATTTCATACATAGATAACCTTTATATCGTATCGCAGTACAGTACGCCCCAGGGACCGGTCGTAACACGGAACGCGCAGTGACGTATAAATGGCCAAATTTCTATGATCATGGCCGTTTTTAGCAGCACCTCGACCGTTTTCGGTAAGAAGTTATCAACGCCCCGTTTACTTTGAATATGTTTGACATGGTCTTTATAGAGATTATTAAGTTTGAGAGCAAGTTTTTTTTTATGGGGCAGTCTAGTAGTGTTATTGATAAGTTAGATGTTATTATGCCTGATTATGTCCTTTGGGACTGGGGTGTGTTATGTTGTAGTGTCCAATTTTTTCGCTTGTTAGGGTGCTTTTTTTTAAAGGGTGTCCGTTTAGATCATATTACGAAGACTCCGCGGTTGATGGTTATGTTTTTTAGAAATATATTTTTTTAGATAAGGTGTCATAATAATATAGGTATTTGATAAAAATGTACAGTCAGTAAAAATATTTAGTATGCATGTGATAAATTAAAGATTGATTTGATTACACTTTAAACCGATTCCTGAATTCAAAGCCAAAGTGTGACGTATTTTCCAGTGAAACAAGAATATTTTTGTCGGAGCTTTAAGTTTGCTTGAAGTTTTGATAAAGAGATGGATGAAAGAACTAATGTCAATTGTCTAAATTGTGTATGTTTCTTTTTTAAAACTTATATTGTATTGAGTAGTGCAATTGGCTTTTTGTACCGTTCTATTCAGTTAAATAAATAAATAAATAAAAGAATTAATATAAATAAAAAATTGTATATTTTTCGAAACTATAATATCTGTTGTTAAAACGGTATCAAAATGTCTCAATAGCCAACCGAGTGTAAAAATTGCTCTGTATTTTTTTTTACTTGTATATCAAACAATTTGGCTAACTGTAGATACTTATATATGTATAAAGCGGTTACAATAGAAAATGTCCAAACTATACAAAACCATGAAGTATAAACTAACAACAGACAAACAAAAAACAACCCTGCACCGTTTCATCCAAAGTAACAATTCCATTAAACCACTGTAAATGCAAGATTAGCTACTACAAATGCAAGACTTAATTTTCTGTTTCCAATTTAAATGCTGATCGAGAATTGAGATCTAAAGGGTTAAGTTTGGGAAGTCGAAACATTCCATTTTAGGATCGAAACAATTTTCATACAATGCCACGAATAGCCAAGATCGTTGTGAAATTATGTTTTGATGGGATTAACTTCTGGAACTTTCGGATTGTATTTATTTATAGACTAGCTTTTGTCTGCTGCGTTGTTCGCGTTAAGAATTATTATTTAATAGAATTTATTTAATTCTCTTAACTATTTTATCGAAATCTATTGACTACCTCGTTGGCCGAGTGGTTGCAAGTGCGACTGTCGGGCGAAGTATTGCTGGGCTTTCGGTTTTTCGAAAATTTCTCAGTAGTAGCACTAAGTCTGGAAATGTGCCCGGTATATGGCAATAGGCTCACCACTTATTGCACGGGACATACAACTTAAATTGTGAAAAGTCAGTGTACATCATTGTACAGGGGCGTTACGTGCCATAATATACACCTCTGCCTTCTTCGGGGACAAAAGGCGTGACGATATAAAAAAATATCTTTCTTCGGAGATGCTTACGTCTCATCAGCTTTATGCATGCAAAGTGTCAGTTCGATCTTTGAGTTTTTGAGATCTCATATTAATTTTTTGTATCACAACTGTAGTAAAGGTGGTCAATATTTTTATTACTAATCCTAGCAACGTCTTTAATAATGTATAAGTTCTCTGATCTCTTACTGAGATGAGAAAGTATCGTCATTTATTCATACTGATTCGATAGCAAGGGTTGTCAAATCGGGAACTAGAACATTTTTAGAAAGAGGTTTTGTATTTATATGGCGCTCAGTACTACGAGTCGCTCGTATTACTTTTATTTTTGTAGTTACTGCATTAGTTTTTTATAGTAAAAATATTTGAAGAACATTAAAATGTAGAACAATTCTGTTGTACTGGCTTGCAAATCTCATTCAGTTCTCTTATTGAACAAAGTATTAATAAAATATAACTGCCTCATTGGCCGAGTAGTTGCAAGTGAGACTGCCGAACAAGGGGTCTCGGGTTCTGTTCCCGGGTCGCGCAAAATATTACTGGGCTTTTTTCGGATTTTCGAAAATTTTTCAGTAGTAGCACGGAGCCTGGAATTTTGCCCAGTTTATGGCAATAGGTTCACCCCCTATTACATTAGACTTATAACACAAATGGTGAAAAGTGGGTGTACATTGTATAGCGGCATTACGTGCCGTAATGTGCACCTCTGCCGGATCACCTGTGCGGATAAAAGGCGTGACGTTGTGTGTAGAAAAATTACGTTGATTCCCTTGTAGGGTGGCAAATCTCATTCAGTTCTCTTGTTGAACAAAATATTAAGATATTTAAGTCCAATACAATTTCTGTCTCTATATAAAAATTACAAAAATAAAATAAAAACTTTAAAAAGTAATTGCTACATTCCATTTAACCATCCTTTGTTTAAACGCAACATCGATAACTATAAAGAAAATCTCGTCTAAGTACAATTTACTGGAAAAATCTAAGAAAATTAAATGCTTTTCTAAAAGGCACTCAAATCTTAACGCCTTAGGATTTAATCTTAAATGGAGTAGACTTAAAACGAAGAAACCTTGGACACAAAGATTGGGAGATTGGCTACCATTAGAGCCTTTTAAAAGACTTCTAGTTGCGATCAAAAATAATGACTAGCGGTTAGGACTTTAAACATTGCTTCTGATTGTTAGATAGGAACTTCAATGCCTAATTTTCTTTGATAACATTAAGAGGTTCATTGTAGTTTTTGAAAGTGCTAGTAATGATTATGTAATCCCAACTTAATACATGCGAAAGTAAGGTTTAAATTTGTTTGTTGTCTGTTTATGCTTTATCTACTTGAAACTCAACCAATCTTGGAATTTTGTAGATACAATCATAATTGAGAGTATGGAGTAAGACATTGCTCCATGACGGAAGCTGTGTTAAAGATTGGTACTTATTTGCTTTGCGAATCTGCCGGCCTCCTTAGAAGGAATGAATATAATCAGTAGTAATTGTGAACAATATGAAGGATGGGAGAGCCATGTTTCGGCATAAATGGGTACCGATTTCCCAACAACCCTTAAATTCCTAACCTCCAAAAGGGCGGCAATAAATATATTTCGCTTCTGATGTTTTGGGTGTCCTTAAGCGGCGGCGACTGCTTACCATCAGGTGATCCATCTTCGCGTTTACTAGTTTATACCATTAAAAAAAACAATTAAACGCCAAACATGCTCCAAAGTTAATGGAATACCTCCATCCCTTATTTTGAACTGTATAAACATATCACCATCTCATTCTCGCCTCCCTTTCAATCCCTTATGACGTGTCATTCCAATCAGCACGTGCATACACCACTTGTAGTTCGAACGACGATGCGTCAATGTACTCATGCGTGATCGATACAATAACCCTTCTTCTAGTTTGTGGGGTCTTAAATACCATGAATGAGATACGTCCTTTTTTGTCGCATTTTGTTTTGTTTGGGAAATGTGATATGCTTTTGTTTTAGTAATAATGAGAATGTTGTGTGGCTTTTAATAATGTTTGTGTTGGTTTTGTAAGCAGTGTAGTTACATTTATTTTTGAGGGGGCGGGGGGAAATCATCCAATGACTCCCCCGTGACATCAAACTGTTACTAACTAAAAACCACCCAGTTCCTACTCCTGCTATTCGAGCCTGAGCTGCTAGGTAGTCCGCAGCTATAGGGTGCAATTCCTTTCGAGTTCATTTTTCGATCAGTAAAAATTGTTTGTCTCTCTTCAATTAGATGAACCCCTAACCGAAGGCAGGTGGCACTTAACGTCGTTTTTTTACTACCACCAAGTGATACGTAACAGTACTAGTTAGGGGTTAGTTTAAATTCTTAATTCTCTTTACTCACGCGAATTAACTTTTAGTTATGTGACGATTAGGAGTGAAGATGACGAGATTGACAAGTGCAAACGGCTATGCGATACAAAAGGACCAATCCTTAAACAATAGTCGAATTAAAATAATTGCTTAAGAAAATAAAATAAAAGCTTTATTTAACAAACAATCTAAACAACATAAATTTCAAAATCCATTTTACAACAAAACAGTTGTAATCATAAATACTACACTAATAAGGCAGCTTATTTCAATTAATATTAATTCCCATCCGCCATTGAAAATAAACTTCTTTCAAAATAATAATTACGAAATTTGTCGCAAAAGCGAGTTCCAATATTTATCAAAATATTGCAATCTAACATAAAATTTTCAAACGAATCGACTTTTGTTCAACAAATCGAGTAATTAGTCGAGTTTGTTCTGCCTTATAAGTCGTTCTTTCATTTCATAAATACTGCTCATACGAAGATTAAAGTAAGTCTGGATGTGACATGTGACTTATTATGTTCAATCGACTCTTGTAATTACAAACCAATTTACATTCCATTTTTTCTCGAATCTTAGTAAGTAATGGGTTTTCTGTTTTGAAATTCTTCGTGAATTCTGAATGAAAATCTGTTTACTTTTTAATTGAACCTTCTTGTTCATTTAGAAGTTCTTAATAATTTATTTTTTTGATTGCTTCGCTACGAGTTAGTCTCGAAATTTTCTTTAACTCTGACAACTTCAAATGAATTCTGTCAAATAATTTTTGCGTAATTTATATTGCTCGTTTTATATTTTTCGTTGAAAAGCTTCGGTATTTCGATGTTTAAGTTTATTTTTCTCTTTTATATAATAATTTGGAAAAGCGTCAAAATTTCACTGTTGCTATTATTACTCAGTGAATATTATATAATGTATTACCAAGTAACGTGTAATTTAATTTTCTTTTTAAATGAAATTGTTGTATCAAATAACGTATTTCTTTTCTTAGCGAAGCAATCATTGCTTTCATATTAAATTGTGGAAAATTTCGCCCACTTTGATTGAAAACTGAAGAAACGTCTCGCGTTTGTGACTTTAAGAAATATACATTTACTCGTAACAAAGTAACTTAAAGGTAATAACTATGAAATTAAAAAAGAAACTCCTCTGACATTCATACCGATGAACATTCGTCTGATTTTATCTATAGAAGAAAAAATTGCCAGCAAAAATTCATTCTGTATATCAATATCTTATAAAGAATAGAAATTGTTTTTAAAAATCCGTTGCCCTGCACTAGGATTTTCTCCTGTATCGTGGGTGCGTTTACAAACATACAAGCTCTCACACACCCAGACCCGAAACAACAATTTGTGGATCACACAAAGAGTTGTTCCATGCGGGAATTAAACCCGCTACAAGTTACGTGTCAGCCCGTCGCCAGCCAGCCACTGCGCTAACCGTGCAGTCAAGATAATTAAAAACAGCCAAAACTAAAACGAAAATTCAAAAACTACGTTCAACATTAAATTTTAATAATCCGATGCCACTTCCATAGAACACGATCCATGTACCTCACTAATGAAACTCATTCATAACATCTGCGCTAACTAAAATGCCTTTTGTTTCTTGCGATTTCGGAAATTGTACCCCTCTTTTGTTTTGCTACATTCGGTTAATAACTCGACGAAACATATAGACATGGCATACGTTTCTGTAAGGGGTCCCTTTGCAAATGTAGGCTAAATGGCTATGCGTCAAATTCTATTTTAATATGAATGGGGACGTATGGAAGTAGGGTAGCGTTTTAAGTGTTAAGTTATATAGGATGTTTGTGAAATGTTGCTTGCATTATGACGACGTAAGATCTAGTACAAATACATATGTATAGGTTTGTATTATTGTAGTCATGATAATGGCGAATCTATAGCTCAAAATTTGGCAGTTTTGGGGTAGAGGATAAAGGAGTAGATTGATCGCTTGATGTTAACAAATTAGCGAAACCCATGGATACCATCAAAGGAGTTACAAAAGGGTTTAATTTATACTGGACTTTGTAGCTTAATCATAAAATGATATAGTCTTTATTGCCCAGCGAATGAGCAAGGTAAAATTGTAGTGGGCAGGACACATAGCGCGGAGAACCGATCACTGCTGGGGCAGAAAATTTCTGGAATGGAGACCGCGTGCCGGCAAGCGCAGCGTAGGACGTTTTTATCCACAGGACGGACAGACGACCTAATTAAGATTACATGAGCCGTTGAAAGCAGGGAGCTTCTAACCAACCTATCTGGAAGTCATTGGGAGAGGCAAGTCATTGTTCAGCAGTGGACGTTTTATGGCTGATAATAATATGATGATGATGATACATGTATCCATGTTTGTTGAAATGTGTTACCAGTACTTCACAATGGAATATGCTTTAAAGAATTGAATATCCTATTGTCAACTTCAAGTCGTTTGTGGTGCGAGTTCCAACTCAATATCTCGACAAGTTCCTCATGGGACAATTTTAGCCAAAGGGTGTGATACCGACGTTGTCGGGGTAGGCTAAATGACACCGACCGCGACCAGCATGATACGACGCCATGCACCGTCACATCGTGTGACTTAAATAATTAAACGCATAATTATGTATGTATAGTATTTAACATGTTTTAGTATAGTATTACTCTATTAATATGGCATTGGTTAACTGGTGTAAATGAATAAACAAAATATAAATGTTGGCGATAGTTCTAGATCATATTATTATAATCTTACAATTTGAAAATCTCACGAGCTTATATTTGACCTAGATTTTCATTCCGAGACTTTCTATTACACAACTGGTGGACACTCAACGAATATGAAAATTACAATTTTAATACTCCCAACACAGAATTCGAAAGCTTTATTACTTAATTCGAAAACTCCGTTAATTAAGCGATATTTAGAAAGGTCGAAATAATTATTATTAGAAGGAAGAAAAATTGATATCATAAAAGGCCCAGGATATCCTGATTGTTTTATTGTTCCAATTATCTCTCTCCCGACTTCATTTTGATCATTCTGTTTCGCCCTTATCTACTGTTTTAGTAAAAGATTTCGTTTACATTCCTGTTTTTGTTCTTTTGTATTTTTATCAGCCCTCAAAAAGGTGGTATTAAGTATTTTTATATTTTTAATGATGGGGGTTGTCTGTTTGGTAAACGTGGAAGATATCGGTGATGTGATTTGTTTTTGTTAATTTGTTATATTAAACTTGTTCTTCGGTAAAGTACATAAGGTTTTAATTTGCATACAGAAACTGTAATAGCATTTCTGGTTATGATCGGTTATGTTATTAATTGAAAATAGACTGACAGTTTCTAAAATTGGGTACACTCACACACCCACACACTCACACGTAGATTTTGCACTTATATTAAGAATTTTTAAAAGAAAACCATTAAAGAGAGAATATAAACAGAATTAAATGACACAAAACAAATAATTCCAATTTAAAACCACATAAAAAGCACACACTCAAACAAAACACCCATAAACCACACAACGCGTCAATATAAAATATAACTTTTAATTGAAAAACAATTCTGCTAAACTTGTTTGCGGCTCACCATCCAAACAATAGCAAACCAAGTTGAAACCAACAAATATACGTGACAAACAATATCCAAACGTTGGAAGTAAAATATTCCGAACAAGGCCCTCACTACGATATTGTATGTAGTTTGCGAGCGAATCTATTTGTACAAAATAATCACATTAGTTGGACAAACATTGGTGCACAAATATTGTAGCACTTCACTCGTTATTTGTTGATGAAAACGATTTGATGTTTGCTGTTATTTTTTTTTTATCTATAAATGGGATTTCCATATTTTGTTCGGATCCGTTTTGTTTTTTATTTACTTGGTTGAGAGGTGATTAAAATGGTCACTCAGACAAAATTTGGGATGATATGAAATCTGGATGCGTTGTCAATATGTGGTCTGTTAATCCGTGATTGCCTGACTATAGACCCATTCGTGGTATATAAAATGGTATGCTATAATTTAACACGAGGGTTGAAGATCGTAGTGCATAAGGTTCAGGTTTATCAGAGAGTATTGAGGCCTGGGCGCTTATTTTTGAAACCAATCTCAATGTAAAGTATAGAGAGAGAGCCATGTTTCAGCATGAATGGGCCGGCTCAACTGGAGTGTTTCCACGGCCTCACAGAAAACTAATGTGAAACAACGCTTGTGTTGTGTTTTGTTGTATGAGTAAATACTGCCATCCCCATCTTCCCAATCCCCGATTCCCCAACAACCCTTAAATTTCTAACCCCTAAAATGTACGTACAGTGATCCGTCTGCTCGTTTACCAGCTTACACCATAAAAAGAAAATATTACTAAAACCAAATTCCTTAACCAAAGTTTACACAATATACCGAAACATTCCAGTACATCACAGTCAAAGTTTAACGAATATCTTGTTCATTAAACGCAGATAAGCAACTGTTGTATGATTAAACAGCAACTTCGTTACGTTGTGAGGTGCCAAATTAGTTGGCGGCTCTCCCAAACTTGGCCTGGACAATACCAAGTTTACCTAAAGCTACCAATTATTCTGAGCTATTATACTGGAGTTTGGTGATATCTCAGTTTGTTGTGCATTGCTTTACGCTTTTGTGCCTTGAATAGGAAGAGCATTGCGTATGTATGCATTTATGTTTTTGAGTCCCATGTAATATGGGGTGATCTTTGAGCATATGACAATACTATCTTCTGCAATCGGTGGTGTCCGCGTTTTCGTGGAATAAAACCTATCACCCAAATTAACTCATACCCTGACTGTATTGTAAATTTCATCAAAATCCGTTCAGAAGTTTTAGCGTGATTGATGGAAAAACATCCAAACACAAAATCTTTCATATTAAAATTTGAGTATGATGTTAAACGGAGTACAATTCTAGACTATATGTTATTACGAGAAAAACTGAGTAAACTCAATAATATTTTGTCTGACCCGCCCCAGCCCAGACTCCGTACCATTACTGAGATTTTTTTACAATTCTTGCAACAATAATACTAGAAAACGAATCCAAAGCCCCTTGATCGACAGTCGTAATTGCAGTGTCTCTACTAACAAGGCATTACTAATGATGATATGTTTAAATAAAATTATAATACCATTCATACAATTCAATAACTTCTTCATAAGCCAAGACCACCACTAATGAGACAATGTTTATAAGTTTTTAAAACAATCTAATAAAACCTCTATCACCTTGCCATAAGTTACACTTCAACATGTATCTCCAATCCCGCTCACCTCATGTAAACACATCAAATCCATTCAGCACGCATCATTGAGACTGCCGTAATTAATGTCCTCTAATAGCTCATTAATTAGATCATAACTTAGATTTAGTAGGCTAACGTATTTGCCTATTAAGCCCCCATAAACTGCCCCCTACGAGCCTCTAAACTCACTTTGAGAATTATTGTCCTTGATTATGAATTTGTGTTTCGCAAACACTATGTATGGGTGCTTTGGGGGTGTAGTTTGTGGTATAGCTTGTTCGTGTTTCTAGTGAATTCATTGGTGGTTTGAATTTTGGTGACATAATATAGGAAAATAAAGAAATTCTTCACCTTTTACTATTTTTAAAGGTAAAGAATAGCGAAGAAATTATCTTTCTTCGCTATTCTTTACCTCAAGAAACTCGAATGTCATCGTAGGGAGCCGCTGGATGCAGGTCGCTTCCAACTGGCCTATCTGGAAGTCATTGGGGGAAGCCTATGTTTAACAATGGACGTCTTGTGGATGATATGATGGTGATGATGGTTAATGTTTATTCCTTATCAATTAAAAAAAAAACCAATTGCTTAGTTACCATCTATTTCAGAAATTTTGCCCAGCAGTAGCTCAGCTACCGGTTGATCATGATGATAGCAATCTAACACAGTTTTTTCATATTTTTGGGTGTTAAGGGTGCTATGAGGCATTTATTGGTCTTGTATACATAAGTGAAACGCTCAGGTATATTAAATATTAAGTGTTTTAATATGATTCATACAAGTTTTACGCCACACAAACATACACGAATATATATACTCGTATTTTGCATCCATCAGGGTGCGCACACTTATACAATACCCCACATGGGGTTTTTGGTTAACTATGAATTAAATGAATTTGATTTCATATTATTCAATTTTTGTAATTCCCAATAATTACCATCTCGGATAGGCATTGCGCCAAATTCTGAAGTAATACTAAAAACGTTACTAATACCACATTTCTGATCCAAGTCCAAATCCGGATATATAATGCACCCAATAACCCATGGAATGTTCCGTATATATTTCATGCACGAAGTTATGTTCCATAAATAGTTAAAACGACATACACTAGACGCTTTCAATATTTTATACGCTGCAGTAAACCACGCATCACGAGAAACATTCGATTTTAAACTTTATCGCTAACGGAATAGAGATGCTGATGATCATAACACTGACGGTTCCTTAACTTATTTATCCTTGACCCATATCAACTGCGCTGTAACTCATACACATGTATTTTTTACGTATATTGTGTTTGTATTATCAAACTTTTCACCGCTTTAAATATTTATATCAGAAATAGCTCAACAAGAGTTAAAATATCTCTAAGGATCGGCTCATATACGGTATAAGAGACAAATGTAGGTATAGAAAAACCATTGACTGTTCACAATCAATCAATGATACATCAGTAAGATCGATGATACGCTCGACGTATTTATTTTACGTCAGGTGTGAACCGACCCTAAGGGTTTTAACTATACAGTATACTTAAAATTTAATTCTGAAATATTATGACTGCCGCGTTGGTCGAGTGGTCGCAAGTGCGACTGCCGAACAAGAGGTCTCGGGTTCGATTCCCGGGTCGAGCAAAGTATTACTGGGCTTTTTTCGGATTTTTGAAAATTTCTCGGTAGTAAAACGGAGTCTGGAATTGTGTCCAGGATATGGCAATAGGGTCACCCCCTATTACATTGGACTTATAACACAAAATGGTGAAAAGTGGGTGTACATTCGACATTACGTGCCGTAATGTGCATGTGCACCTCTGCCTACCCCTTCGGGGATAAAAGACGTGACGTTGTGTGTGTGTGTCATTTCAGATGTAAACACAAATTATGGATCCACATATGAGTTAGAGTTCAAATTATCACACCAAATGTCAATGAGTCACTGCGTCAGTCTGCGTCAATTATGAAGTAAAGACATACTTTCGACAGAATAAAAACTGTTTAAAATATATTAGAGTACGTTTTCGTCACCTACACAACGCTCTTCGCGGTTTTCATAAAGAGCCAACTGAGAGACTACATATTTGACAGAGACCAATCAGCAGCGCTCTGAATCTTCAGAACTGCGATCTCTTACTCGTCTACTAGCTTAAACGCCTAAAGTACAGCAGTGAACGGAACGGTTGATGTTGATAATAGGTTATGTTTGTACTGTTTTTATTTTTAGTGTTTTTTTTGGTACTAAATAGATCATTTTTCTTTCTTTCTGTTTCTTTTTCTTTTTCTCTTTCTTCTTTCTTTCTATCCTTTTTTCTTTCTAACCTTTTTTCTTTCTTTATTTCTTTCTATAAGTGCAGAAGAGAATTTCAATATATAAAATCAAAAACAAAAGCGTCACTCACCTTGACTCTCATTAAAAAACCCGAGTACCATAATCACAATGACAATGATACCGATCTTGAGTCGGTAGCTGAAGTTCATAGTATGCATGTCGATCCTCCAATTCTTCGTCAACATGACTTAACCGCGCCTCATCCATTCGTTGTAACGTTTCGTGACGTCACTGTACTCTTGTTCTTTAGTGCTTGAATGCATCATCTGTAACAATGGAGAAAGCTAATTAGGATTGAAGTCAGATAAATGAATTTGGCCCAACTTTTTTTAGGGTGTAAGCCGGTAAACGAGTAGACGGAACCCCTGATGATAAGCTATCGCCACCGCCTATGGACAGTCAAAACACTAGAGTTGTTACAAGTGCATTGCCGGCATTTTAGGGGTTAGAAATATAAGGGGCTGTCCCACACTTCAATCCCCAATTCTCAAATCCCTAATTCTTGAAGCGGCAACATATTATAGCTTACCATCAGATCTACGTCTACTGAAGATAAAGATAGACTATGATAACGGAGATATTGTTATATTCAATACTGGGTTAGCTGATTTTACTCTCGCGACGCCTTGCGTGAGCGATCTAGAAGCGTATGCGAAGCGGTGCAGCGTGGCGCAAAAACAACAAACTGTCGAAATCTATTGAAATGGCCTGGGTGGCCAAACGCACATGGGATGCAGTGCAAAGCGGCGCGAAGCGAAGCGAACGCGATGAATTGTCTTAATATTTCTGCGCGAAATGGATGCGGTTGATTTTTAATTCGCATGCACGTAGGACATAACCGCTGCGTCTCACCGCATCGCATTAAATTCGCGTTCTACCGCTTCATAATCGCGTTCGCTTTTAGATCACTCACGTAGAACGTAGCGTAAGAGATTTCTTTTTATATGGGCTCATGAGATTTCTATGTAGCCTTATTAATTTGCCTGACCCTGATCCTGTCCCACTCACAATAATAATTATGATCGATGAGGCAGTCCTTTTTATACGTATAAGTATATTCGTAGTACAGTCTATTACAGAAACGGAGAACTAGGCAATTTCCTTTCAGATAAAATAATAAATGTCTCATTTATATTTCTTGCTTTCCTCCAGTCTCGTTCCTAACTCAGATTGCAGGTAAGTTTCGTTTTAATTACGTCTAAAAACTTTTACTGCTGCCTTTTTACTTTTTTAAATTCGACAGCGTGTAACTTTTTCTTTTTTAGTTAGTTCATAGTTTAATGAGAAAAAGTTAGTGTTTCGTTTAGATACCTTCTATTCATTTACTCTTTTTTAAAATATATTATTGAGTATTCATTAGGTTATACAGCTCACATAATGTAATAGTGTGACGAGGTTAGGTTTGAAGGGTTGGTTGCGTCACACTCGTTGCGTTTATGGGTCCCTTGTGTAGTCCGAACTTAATCGACTAAAATCTTGACACTGTTACGTGATCTATTACTAATTATCTATTTAATTTAATGTGTAACTGTGCTCATTAAATTAATAATGTCTAGTTACCATTATTCTTGTAATAATAAGAATCCACTATAGCTAAAAATAAAAAAAGATTGGCAGTTGAAAATGGCCTCCAGAAAACTTTAAACCTTTGTCTAAAGTCTAGATAAATACCTAGAACTACTTATAATGATCTGACCACTCAACAAGTCTTTGAAAATTAAATCTTTTAATCAAACCTGAAAACTTGATTACTTGAAGAATGTTCAAAAACAATTTTACTTTAAATTAAATGAAACACTGAAAGCCTTGCAGTCAACTTCAGTAGTTATCAAAGAGAATTTTGTACGTCTTCAAACTAAATCTTAACTGACAGTATTTTAAATCAAAGGTGTTGGGTTTACTACTGAACTAGTTTTCTAGGAAATATTGTGTTAAAGTTTTAGATAAATATTTTAGTTGTGATATAAAATATACCTGCTTGGTTTGCTAAAGAAGTTCTTGCTTCTGTTTTGCATCTTTCTTGGCGTTTTCTTCTAAAGTATGATACGTTAAATTCATTTGGACAGAGGTACATAAAAAGAGTGTTTTTTTAAGCAGAGAAAATCATCTAATGGCTTCTCCGGCCTTGAACTCCTGCTTTTCGAACCGAACCCCGGTAAACCCGCTAGGAAGGTCGCAGCCACAGTCCGGATATGAAAAGAGTGCTAGATTGAGATTGTGACTCGGTAACTTAAGTGTGACTAAGATATTAAAAAATCTAAAATCTGAAACTAGAATTAGAATAGATAACAAAGTACTTATATTTAACAAATGCGAACATATCAACTAGTCCTTCAGGCTTATTCAAAACCCTAAGTGGAACTCAAAACCTTGTACAAAATCTAGAACGATCAAAACTAAAACATTAAAAATATAACAAAGCAAGAATATTTAAGTTCAAAACTCATATTCAAAGCATGGATTACTATAAGTAAGAGGCAAACTCCCACAATCTCTATACATTTAATATCATGCAAGCTCAGAACTAATTATGAATTTTAGACTTTAAACGCGGTCAGAGTTTCAAAGCAATTTTACGCATAAGATAGTCAAAGATGAGAGAAACAGTTGGAGGGAATACACATAGTATCCATTTCCTCGAAGGTTTCAAAGACGCTAATTTGATCCTTATTGCTTAGTAATTAGAGTAAACTATTAGGAATTTCCTCTTCAACAAGAATCAATAAGAGCGATTATTGAGATGTTCAAAAGATGAAACTATTAGTCAATAATGTCCTTTCTTAGAATTAGATTCAGGATATAAGGGAAGTGTTTTTCTATGTGTGCGAGACCAATATGCTTCGGCACGAATGGGCCAGCTCAACCGGACTGATACCATGGCCTCACCAAAAATCGACGTGAACCAATGCTTGCGTTGTGTCTCGTTGTGTAAGTGAGGTTACCGGAGTTATTAACCCCCTTCCCAATCTTTCCAATCCCCGATTCCCCAACAACCCTTAAATACCTAACCCCCAAAAGGTCAGTAACGCACTTGTAACGCCTTTGGTGTTTCGGGTGTCCATGGGTGGCAGCGAATGCTTACCATCACGTGATCCGTCGGCTTGTTTGCCAGCTTATACCATAAAAAAGGGGAGAAAATACTGTTATACTATATGTAAAGTACACCCTAAAGTTAAGTTTCATCAATAACCTCATAGAAAGTTCTCCCATAATTCAATCTTGACACGGACCCATCAAAATCGTGTGCCCTATACAAAATATTACCCGAACAACATTAAGCCGTTACAGTTTCGCCATCTAATCTGGAAACTTTTCAATTAGTAAGTTCACTGCTTCTAAGAGTGCTCTCAACTTTCTTCCAACCATTAAAACAGTCTTTAAGAATCGCCACAGTACAAGTTTTAATGTCTTTCGCGGATTCTCTTTGTGTTGGTCGGTTGGGTGGCCAAACAAAAAATTGGTCAAGTGCTGCCTCTGAATATTTTACTTCTTCCGCGTCTAAGTAATGTCTATTTTGTTTTAAAGTGGGGAGTTGTTGAGTGTTTGTGTATTTCGATGGGTTTTTCGAGGCGATTTTGTTTGGAGTGTTTATTACTTTCCTTTTGAGTGGTCTCTATGTAAGTGTTTTCCTCTATTTGGTCATTTTCCGTTAGATTTGTTTGTATAATTCTTTGAGGGAGGGATTCGTTTGTGTTGGTGATTGATGTTTGTTATTGTCAATGCTTTACGAAAAATTTATTTCTGGAGTTTTATAAGATTTATTGTTGATTCTGCCTTGAAGAACTGACATTATCATCGTCAACATAATCGTTATAACCACAAGACAAAGTAAAACAAAAATTTATGAGGATATTATAATGAAAAAAAAATTACAAAATATGACATCTGAATGAACTAAAAATCACACTTTATTTACGAAAATAAATTGCGAAAAGCTCTACTATTTTCTAGCCTCAGAGGGAATCTTCATCATGAGTAGCGTGCGCGACGACACCGCGTCTGCACCTTGCCTGCTTTTCTCCATTAATTTATGTATGTGAGTAAACTGTGATTTTTAGTTAATTTAGTATGTCTCACGAGTGTTGTTATAAAAATATATGATATCTGCGTTAAAATTATCACTAACCTAACCACACACAACTAATAAGGTGAAAAGAACTATAACAGGTAATAATCGGTGTAATTCCAAAGATTATACAACAAAATATGGCAGCTAAAATTATTGATTCGTTACATCACCGCAGTGAGAAACAATGTTCCAATCAGACGCTCACGGAACCCTAACGAGGTTAGATGGCGCGGACATCCAATGGAAGCGATGGTAATTCCCATTGGGAATTCTGTCTTATGTACTATTCTTGGGAAAACGACTTTATCCCACAGTTTTGTAAGGAAGGTTGAAGTTTTGATAGTTCCAGTGGTAAACACTTTTAGTTGTTAGGAAACTGCTACACAATTGTGGAGTAAAAATGTTTTGCAGTTACGGTCTAGAATTGCTTGCATGGTTTTCTGGTTTACTGTCGTTAATTTTAATAAATGTTCGGATAATAATTTTGCGGTGAAGTAGCAGTGGAGCTAATGTGTACCTAATGCATTTTATGTGAAAATAATATTGGTACCTAAAACAAGTTACTCCGGCTTCGGTTTAAGTGACTGTTTCGGCTAGAAAAACTAATTCTTTGTCTTTGATTTATGGACTCATAGTCGAAATAAAATCCTTAAGTAATTAAAATCCAGTTGGCTTACGTACTTACGTAAAATAATTGAGAAAAAGTCTACAAGTATTGAGTTACTGAGGGACTCTTCATCATAAACAGCGCGCGTAGACGCAGTACTGTCGCAGCCTACTGTTTTAAGTTAATTTAGGTAGTATGTCTCGCGATAGATATTATTAAAAAATAGGAATAAAATCCTGACATCATACAATAAACAAACACACTAGCAAATGCTATCTATCTCATCAAGTAAGATAACACAAACTAAAAACATATTATTCCTCTAAAAAAATATCAACTCTGAACTAGACTGAAAAGTTCGGACATCCAATTAAACAGATGACCATGTAAAGAGAAAACACACATCCATTATTTAAAAACACTCTCAGTAACAAAACAAAAGGGGTAAAACTATTAAAAAATAAACTCACAAAGGCTTTTGATATGAAAATATACAAAAATCCAAGCGTAATGCGAGTCGTGAGTCGCATTCATTTTAGCGTTTAAGAAAAAAGAAATGCGAACAAAATGGCATTATGAAATTTTTGTTGCATCCCTGTTGCTTGTTTTTCACAAGAGCAGATACCTCTTATTGTATTACTCATATGAGATATTTTAATGAGCTTTGTAATGTTAATTGAAATTATTATGTTAGATATTTTAACGGTGTTCAGGTGTTGGCGCTGCCGTTCCATCTAAATCCATCTATACTTATAAATAAAATAGTAGAATATACATACGATACAATACTTCAACATATTTTTTACAGTTTTGTCTGTCTGTCTCTCAGTTTGTTTTAGCTAATCTCTGAAATGGCTGGACCGATTTTGATGGGGTATTTAACATAGTATTTTTCAAACATTAGGATGTTACCTGGCTAAAAAAGGCTAAAGAATATTAAAAGTTGTTCCTTTTTTTTATAAAAAAGTTATTCCATCTAGATAAATTCCTAAACTACTGAAGAAAATGTTTACACTTCAAGTGAACATTGAAGTAAAACACTATGACAGACCCTTCAAAACAAAAACTAACCGACTATTTATTTGCTAAACCATTTAACATGACCGTAAAAGAGTGCAAAACTGCAGTTTTGACACGTGTTAAACCATTCCATAAAACTTTATGATGGACATTTGGTTGTCAACCGCATAGTGTTTTGACAAAACACTGCGGACTACGTAGCGTGTTACCGGGGCTCCGGCTCGAAAAGCAGGAGTAGGAACGAGATGGTTTTTAACTAGTAAGAGCCTGATACTCCCTCTCGACTCGCCAAAGGCGGGCGAAGGTATGTGATAATTTTCTACCCTCAAAAAAAAACATACTTTCAAAATACGATGAAAAGGGGTGAAAACAGGGTGCGTCGAAGTAATATTAACACGTTAACAACACAAATCTATGAAATCTAATCTGATTTGCCTTCAACAGTTTTCTTTGGGTAGTTAATGCTTTAAGAGATATTTGTACAGTAAACAATAATATGTACATGTAAGAAATTATCAAAGATAATTAGAAAAGAACTAATATAACTTAAAATTATCGTCACCTACAATTATTGCTTAAAACCAGGCGAGATGCCATCCCATTAAGTATATTATATAAAAAATGTGTGGAAAATATGAAAAGAGAAACAGAACAATGACGTTTAACGTTTTTGTAACCCCAAGGACAAAAAATGGAAAGAAGCCACCAACAATAAAAGGGACAAATTTTTTGCACAAAATTCCTATTGTAACTCTCTTTCCAAGGAAAGATGATTTTTTTTTGAGGAGGAAGGGGGAGGGGACCACCAAATGACTTCTCTTAGGTGAGGAAAAAGGGAGTGTCATACTCTTTCTGGTTAAAAACTAGGTACCCTATTACTAATCTTACTTATCGAAACCAGAGTCCCCAAACTCGAAATCTCGGTAATTTGTCTGCAAAATTTTCCGCGTACTACAGCCTATAAGCAGCTACTGCTGACAAAAGACTTCTTCTCGCATAGAGAAGGTTTGAGTATTAATCATCACGCTTGCTCAATGCAGGTTGGCGATTTTAAACTTATAATCAGAATTTAATAGCCCAGGTGTCCTCACATTGTTTTACTTCACCATTTATCAGTGGTGTCTAAATTATTTTAGAAAGGACATAATATAACTCGGAAATAGTCACATTAGTCATTTATCGTTGGTAGGTTTCGAATTCACGACACTACGACATCAATTCATTTAATTCACACTTTACAATTAAAACACCAATCACCAGGTACCATAGAAAAATACAGCCCACTTTATAAATACGAGACTTCCAATGTCTGTCGGCTTCAGAGAAAAGTTTTGAGTAAAAACAACGCAAACTAACAAGCGGTTGAGTTGATTGCGACCACCTACATGGCGGAGTTTCTTTTGTTTTGTTTTAAAAAGTTCCATACCGTCAGCTGTTGCACTATGATGTTTTTAAACTGACTTCGAAATGTTTGAAGTTCAGGATTTCGTCTTTTGAAACTGGATTAGAATTATGAATTCGGGATGGAGTAAAATATGTAATGACTTCTCTCGCCTTGGGCGAGGCGAGAGGGAGTGTCAGACTCTTACTGACTAAAAACCATCCCGTTCCTACTCCTGCTTTTCCAGCCGGATCCCCGGTAAACCTGCTAGGTCTAGTAGTCCACAGCTTGGGAGGTGGTCCGCAACTCCGGATGGTCTAATTCTCTAAAGTCTAGCGCTGGAGTAATTTTTTTAGGTTAAAAGATACTATTACTGCGACCCACCCCAGCTTCGCATGGTTGTAATGGTGATATATTATGTATATATTATAGATATAAACCTTGCTCTTGAATCATTGTACCTATTAAAAAATACTGCATAAAAATCCATTGCGTAATTTTTAAGATTTAAGCATACAAAGGGACATAGGGACAGAAAAACACGACTTTGTTTGATACTATGCAGTCAAGGTTAAATGCCAATACACTTATCAAAATCCGATTATATAAGATCTTTTGTCAATTTCAAATATCCTAATATACTTTAACAATTCTACACGTACTATTTCTGGGAACAAAACTCAGTACACTAAAGCAAACGTAGTTACACTACGGTAGTATCGCACTTGACTGGCTTTGTCTACTCACTTTACTACGCTTGCATTAAAAAGAATGCATTTTGTAATTTCCGAAAATCCAAGTTTCAGTCTTTGTGTTAGTAGTTTTATCGTTTTTTTTTCGTGAACTGCATTTGACTCTGTATTGCCGGGGGCTTTTAAACGAAAATTTCTGTTCTGTTTATAGCTGTTTCATTTTTAGCTCTTTCTTTGTCGTTATGTGCTATCAAATGATCACTGTGTCCCTTTGATATGTGTGAGTCAAATAAGACTAACTCTTATAGTTAAGGCTATTCAGTCTTTTTTTTTTTTTTTTTGAGGGGGGAAAATCATCCAATGACTTCTCCCGCCTTGGGCAAGGCGAAAGGGAGTGTCAGACTCTTACTGACTAAAAACCACCCCGTTCCTTCTCCTGCTTTTCGACCCGAAGCCCCGGTAAACCCGCTAGGTAGTCCGCAGCTCCGGATCAGGCACGGCTATTCAGTCTAAAATGGCATTTTTATCGGTTATCCGAACAAAGATACTTCAAGTTATTTACATCTTTAGGGACTAGTGAAAGTCGATATTGTGTTTATGACATTGCTAACTTTTATTTATCATCATTCAAAGTGACTGTTAGTCGTAAGAATATCGGTACAATTAGAAGTCACAGTCTCCTTTAAATCCATAGAGTTACTAACACATATTCTCTTCTTAAAACAAACAAAATTGTTATCCCAGAACCTTACAATATATCCAAATCGATCCAATTAAAGCTCTCATCTCGCTCCATCCAAAATGAATCCAAGAAAAAATATGACATAACATAACATAGCTTCGGTTGCCATAAATTTCCTATCCACATCTTAGCTCGTTGGGTACACAAAACGTTATTGGAAAGGATCGAGTAAGCCGCTCTTAAAGAATCTCGAGAATTTATTCATGATGCTCGTAACAAAGGGAAAGAGAAAAATGTTTTTCTTCTACACTTGACGGACAGCTAACAAAAACTAGCAAGACACATATATTCAAAATCTTACGTCATGCAATATTGATTGTTTGGCTAAAATATTTTTCACACGAATATGACACTTAGGGACAATGTGGGTGTGAAAACTGTAAGGGTGATATTTGCGTTCTTATGTAACAGTTTGGGATGCCTAAGTTGGGTCCTGGAGAAATGAAGGAAGATATTGTTTGAGTCAGCTGCTGGAGGTCTTAAGTTATTCATAGAAGTTACTTTTTCCAATACATTTCACACTTTTGTTCTGAGAAGTGTTTGTCTCATATTTATGTAAATACGCTAGACGTTCATCACGTTTTCAGTCATGTGGTCATTTCTAAGATAGTAATATGAAGAACCATCATAGATTGAAATATTTGATGCAAAAAACGTTATTTAAACCACTTGTAGTGTGTGGGACATCTCGCCCTTATAAGTAACGTATGTGAATTGTATAAGACTCTTAATTATAGGTAATCATTAGAATCAGACGTATCCTCATTAGCTCCCTGGAGCTGCGGACTACCTAGCAGATGTACTCGGGTTCCGGTTCGAAAAGAAGAAGTAGGAACGGGTTTTAAGTCAGTAAGAGTCTGACACTCCATCTCGCTTTGCTCATGGCGGGAGAAGTCATTGAATGATTTAGCCCCTTAAAAAAGTCTCCACATTGCACACTGATAATTTTAGAAATTAACAGTTCCTTTAAGTTATAATAGTTACTGCTACTCTCATATAGAAATACATGACATACATACATGATTCTATATTCTCATCAAAGCGTTTACTAATCAGAATTCCTAGATACTAAGTCTTACTCAAGTCTTTACAGAGAAGCAGACTAGTTGTATGTGATATTACGATATTGAATATATCAAACCTAAGCATGAAGCTAATACTACAATAGGATGATCGTAATTGTGTACTGAGACGATAATTGGCTGGTGCAGTTCGATAGAAATGTATATAACGTCTGTATATACTCGTATATTTGTAGGTATGTATGTTTGGTTAATTGTTTCAGATGTCGTTTATATGTGGTTGGATTGTAATTGATGCTATGGTTTAAGGTAATGGGTAACTGTGTAAACCATATACCACAGTACTTAGAGTAATTTAAAGATTACTTAATCCCGTCCTTAGCAATTGTTTTCGATACAAAATCGTTACTAAGAAATAGTTTAAGTAATCATTAAATGTCTCTGAATGCGGCAGATTAAAAAGCTCTTTAAGACCACCCCTACGTTTGAAAATATTGCAACTATGCTAATACTATTCTGCCAGCGGTTTCGACCGTGTTCCGATGTGACAAATAGCAAAAAATAGTAGTGGTATGTGTCATACCAGATCATCATTTACTTCTGTTCCAAATTTCATCCCGATCCCTACAGCTGTTTTGACGGGATTAAGTAACAAACATACACAATATCGCATCGCATTTATAATATTAGTAAGGTCTTGTACTTTGTAGCATTTCATTAAACGTGAACTTATCGCGTAAATGTGCTAAAAAGTAATATACCTAGTGCATCTCAGTTAAATCCCTTATAAACCTATATATGCATCTCTTTCTATCCTATCAAAAACAAACGAGTGGGCTCTTACACTTATTTATTCAATTCCCATAATACTACTCCCAAAATTAATTCAACTCAAGGACAGAAAGTAAAGAAAATGATAATTTCGTATCACCATTCAAGTGATTCTCACTTTGCACGAAGATATTGACCCGAGCCTCATTAATGCATGGTCATGGAGACTTCATTTATCCTGGATTATGGTAAAATTTCGATTCCATATGAAGTGTCTGCTATCGAAGCTTCGCGATCCTTCGAGAAATAATTTGATGGGATAAGGAAGATCGGATGATCGGGAGAATTTATGAAGATTAAAAATTATGTAAGCGGATCAGTTTTGTGAGAGATCGTTCCGAGATTGAATGTCAAAAGCATAGGGCGATAGCGCGATCTGATGCTTGAGTTATGTATATAAGTGCGTTTGTATGACTTATGCTGGGGGTGTCTTTGGTATGTTAAAATTTTTAAGTTTGTTCATCAGTTGATAACTTAGTTATGCACGAATGCACGTACTAAACGATTAGCGCGGTGGCGGCCGTGCCAACGTGTAGCGGGTTCGATTCCCGTATGGAGCAACTCTTTGTATGGTCCACAAATTGTTGTTTCGGGTCTGGGTACCATATGCATGTGAACTTATGTGTTTGTAAACGCACCCACGACACAGGAGAAAATTCTAGTATAGGGCAACTAATTTATTTTTGATTAAAGATTCGTAACTTTTAATATTTTTGAGATTGACGACCTTAATATAATTTTCTTGACATTTAATACTAAGATTACATTTGAATCGAATAAAGACCATAAAAATCAATTCAGATTTTTGGTCGCCTTACACCAAAAAAGACAACACATATTCCAAATTTTACCCCCAGACCACACTGTATCAAATTATAACAAATCACCACATAAAATGAGCCTATGTACACACCACTGTAAAACAATGCAACATTAACCCTCTATCCAATGGCCAATATCAACAAACATTTGTCAAATGTTTGTAGTGTGTCGCAAATAGCAAAAGTGTCCAATACGCTGTAAGATAAAGTACTGTCACCATAACAGGGCTATTTAGCATACATCGTGCGATATTTATACATATTTGGACCAATTCCAAATAGGTTTGGGGGTGCCATGACCGTTTTATTTACGGCACTGAATATATTAGATACTCCTGAATTTTAACTGGTATGTTGAAAAATATTTGGACACAATTTTGGCTGGTTTAAAGGAGTTTTTTGTGTTGTGACCAGTGGTTAATGCGGTTAAATGTAATTAATGAGAGGTGCTCTTTGTAGTGATGAACCGGAGGTTTAAGACTCCCACTTCTTATGCATGAGAGAGCGGGTTTGAAACCTACCAACGGTAAGAACCAATGTGACTTTTTCCGAGTTATATGTACTTTCTAAGATTATTTAGACATCACTGACAAATGGTGAAGGAAAACATCGTGAGGAAATCTGTGCTTATAATTTGAAACCGCCAACTCACATTAAGCAAGCGTGATGATTAATGCTCAAACTTTTTCTGTGTGAGAAGAGACCTTTGGTCAGCAGTGGCTACTTCTATGTTTGTTTAAAATGCGTGTAGTTTTAACGCTTGCCACCTATCTGTTAGGTACTTAGTCTATTAAAATCATGAAAACAACATCTTGTCAGCAAATCAGTCAAAAGTATACATTTGTAGAACCACCCTGAAAATAACAAAACAAACTTCCATGCTCTACACATCTAAAATTAAACCTTCTCCCTATCAAGTTAAAGTCCAAAATATATCTTGCAAATGTCAAGAAAGAAAAAACAAAAAACAATTACAAAAATACTCTGAAACAGTACCATTGAGAGTTCAAACTTCATTGCTTTCAAACTCAATCCATCACAAGGCAACACTACCGACATCTGACGACAGAAGAATTAAGCATCGGAATCGTTTTTTAAATGTACGGGCCGACACATCAATCATTCAGTCTTTGTAATTTTTCACTGTCTATTTAAAAAATGGGGGCTGTATCCTAAGATATGCATGTTTGTGTAAGGAGATTTTGTGTTTATGTGTGTTATGATAAAATAAATATAGAATTTTAATAGTAACAAATTAATTTTCGAATAATTTTGTCCTATGCTGTTTTAGGTTTAGATTTAAAGCAATAATTTGTGGTGCACACAGAGCCTAAAAATAATCATTTGGTACGCAAATCGGTCCACAATATGTCGTCGATAGGTTGGGGATCATATGTTTTGCCAAATTTAGGCTCAGAACTGAATTTGTGGATCACACAGAGCAAAAATAATAGTATGATACGTGAATCGAATTCACAAAATATTGCAGGTATCAGAATCAAGTTTATCATCCAATACTACTGCCCAGTACCCTCGAAATGAGAGCGCGTTCGGTGCTTTGATTGGCCGCTGCTAATAAACCAACCAATCAGAACACAGAACGCGGTCTCGTTTCAATTTCGCTAAAACGTAAAACCAACTCGTACATTAGTACATTTCTTGTCAAATGTGTATTCTCTTCACTGGTTTCTACGATACGAGTGTCAAGAAAAAATAAGGTGACAAATGTCTACATTACTGTCACAACACGATTTAAATAACAATTTAAATCAAATTAAGCGTCTACATCCCAATAAATACCACTTTCATGCAAGCAGGATAAACGCAGGGCTTCCATATTAAATCGTAATAAAAAAGATTTTTTCCCCAAGAATAGGTAATATTAAATAATCAAAGCAATATCTCATAATATCTTGGTGTAACGCTCACTTGAAATTTGAATCTTATACCTCATGACATAGGGTGCAATTTTATGTAATTATCGACCGCTCTTGTTGATAAGCATCTTTTAATAAAAATTTAAATAGATTTGCATTGCGAATGATTTATATTCCTGATTTATTTTAAAGATTACTAGGTTGATTATCTCATTGTCACTCTATGTTTAAACGGTCTTATTTGGCTTGACCCGTTTTTTGTTTATTGGAATTGAAATTTCAGTTTTTTGGTGCTAACTCTTATTTTTTCGGAGCTGCGGACTGCCTAGCGGGTTTACCGGGGCTCCGGCTCGATAACCAGGAGTAGGAACGGGTTGGTTTTTCGTCAGTAAGAGTCTGACACTCCTCTCGTTTCGCCCAAGTCGCGACAAGTCAAGGGATGATATCCACCCTTAAAAAACTCTTATTCTTGATGATCATACACTATCGTATATCATGTATATTCATATCGAAATATCGTGTATATTTTAATGATTTGACATAAAAAATATGTTGTAATAATATGTACTTCTTTTTAACCATTTAAGAAGCTTTATTTAGCAAGCCTTTGCTCAAAAGCTGATAGCAATAATAATCACAATAATTTGACTCACAAATAAATGTTTTATGTAACAAACACACTTTCCATTTCCCACATTGAAATATTACAATCAAGTTAATATGTGAATATTTACTTTTATAATAACAACTGCAAATCAAATACAATACCTAATTAAGTAATTATGTTTGTAATAAACAGAACAAGTATGAACAAATACGTATAATGCAGTTTGTATTTGCTTTCTAGATTGTTTTAACTGGTTCGTTTGATTTAAATGTTAGGTCAACAATAGTTTCAAAATATTTCTGTGTCGCCTTTCTCATTTAGTTTTTAGCATGTCGAATTTACTATATTGTGTATGTATGTGTTGCTTGTAAATCTACACATGTAATAAAACTAATGAAGTGTTAATTCTGTAGATTGAAAATATAAAAAAAAAAAAATAGTAGGGGCAATCAGACTAGGTATATATAGATACTGAACCCAAAAATGTGATAAAAAGCAGTATAATATATGTATTATGACTGCACGGTTGACACAGTGGCTGAGCAACTTACTACTTGACTGCACGGTTGGTGCGGTGGCTGGGCAACTAGCTGCCGCGCAACGGGTAGCGGGTTTGATTCCCGCACGGAGCAACTCTTTGTGTGATCCACAAATTGTTGTTTCGGGTCTGGGTGTCATGTGCATGTGAACTTGTATGTTTGTAAACGCACCCACGACACAGGAGAAAATCCTAATGTGGGGCAATAATTTTTTAAAAAAAAAAAAAAAACTTACTGCCGTGCAATGGGAAGCGTGTTCGATACTTCGATTCACGCTCGGAATTCTTTGTGATTCACAAAGTGTAGTGTACACAGGAAAAATCCTAGTGTGGGGCAGCGTTTTAAAAGAGGAGAAACCAGATCATAAGTCCTTATCGTCACCTAAGAACCTAGAGCACTCACAACACCGCACAAAGTTACAAGTATGACGCCAATACTTTTAGTTGGGTTTAAAGTAACCTCACTTTTACGGCAAAATATTATTTCACGTTTCTGTATAACCATTGTATCACTCAGATTGACCCGATCCATTCACACCGAACCATGACTTTTACACGTTTCGATCTATAAACATGTCGAAACATATACAATTCGTTTTCATTTGACCGCTGGTGTCGACATCTGCTGTCAAATTTTATCACATATCGTTTTTCAGGGTGCCGAAAGGGTACGGGGTATTACAAAATAGATACCCAACATCCCTTTTAAAATGAGCTTTTAATTGCGTCGGAAAATGTTCATACTCAAAGTAATTTTGCTTACTGAGTTCGTTGATGAATATAACATGGCGTTTGTTGTTCGTTAAAGGGGTAAGTAGAAATGTATTTTTAGACTTCTTTAATTTTAGTAAGCTGTATATATTTGAATTTTAATGTAAATAACTGTTTGTTTGCAGGTAATCTAGGTCTGCTTGTTAGCCCCAAAAATCAATTACAAAAATACTTCCACGCGACGCAATTCTTTGTGTAATCCAGAAATTGTTGTTTCGGTTCTAGGTTTCATGTGTATCTGAACTTGTAAGTTTGTGAATAGACCCACGACACAAGGGAAAATCCTATAGAGGGGCTACGTTAAAAAATAATAAACAAAATCCCTTCTACAATGAGTTAGCTATTTATTTCGTTACACGCAAAAAAAACTACAGTATAAAACACCAGAAACCTTAAAAAATCGAAAATGATTGAATGATTTATACTTAATTTCTCCATTCGAAGCTAAACTTTGGAACAAGCACCTAGCTTCACTGATGGACAGATTGACAGACTATTGTTTATTTCATTATTTGTTGACAGTTTGAAAGTACCTATTTATGGTTTAATTAGAATAAATGATTTGACTTTGATGTAAACGATTCAATCTATCAGGTTCCATTGTAGGCTGTAGTAACTAAAACCATTAATGGAAGTAAAACAATATATGTACCTAACCTGTCAAAACCAGAAAAATCATAAACCATAGTCTTTTGTATTTTTATACAATTTTCTTTGAAAAGAATTTGTCAATAACATATCGACATGGCTTTTGTTTTCTATAGAATTTGGTAGAGGGGTTTTTTTCCATTTAGTTGGTACATTTTATTTTTGTTCTAGCTGTCGCCCGTGACTTTGCCCGTGTAGAATAAAGACTTCTGATAGAATTTTGGATTTTTTTTCTAAAATAGACTGAACATAAGCGTTAAAAATGTATTGGTTCCGTAAACCATATATTTTTAAAAATGTACACAGAACATATGTAATTTAAAAGCTAACCTGACTAAAATATTACTTCTCTTACAATAATATCCATCTACTACACAAAAATGGGTTTTTATTCAAAGAAAACAATACTATAATTTAATATTGTTGTGTAAATTTTACACGATAAACGATGTGAAAGGCCAATTATTGTAGTAGGTAGCGATCCAGATACGAGCAGAGCGTGGTGAGATAAATTATCGTCAATCTGTCGGTTAACATCAAGTGCTACGCAGTGGCTACGGCGTAGCGCTACGTGCTACGATTTACTACGAAGCTGTAGCAAATTGTAGTTACATGTTTTCAATCATCGTTTCCATTTTATTTTATTTGCTTTGTTGTAAAGAGTTTGTAAATCAGATTATTGCAGGTGCTACTGCCAAGAATCATGTTTGGGATTCAATTTCAGGGTTAGAAATAGTATTATAAAGATTTTTATTAGAATATTAAAGATTTTTCCTCTTTCTCTCTTGAAATCTCCTCTCTAAACTCACATTTGTTACTTGCATCACGTACCAAGTAAAAATGGGTATTATATTGTTTAAAAATCCAATGTTTCCTAACCATAATCATTATTATGTATTTATACGTTACAATACAATTGCCAGTGTATATTAATACATCAAGTTTTGAATAAAGAATCGCACATTACATTGCATTTCCACCCCATACTTCATACTCATAGCTTTTCACAATTTTATGACACCATAAAAAGTAACATTTAAAGGTTTAAACCATAAGACAGTAAGCACCGATAAAACCATTGTTACGGCTGTATAAAACTCGACAGATACTCAGTTCATTTATTTCATTCGTTCATAAACGATTCGAATTGAATGAGCGCATATTCGTTTTATTTTCACTCTATACAGTTCCCTATTATTTTTGAGTGAACGAGTTTTTTAAATGTGAATATTATATGTTTGAAAAGCGGTGAAGTGATCGAACATCTTGTTACAAAATGTATGTGCAATTTTTATTTACGTATTGGAAAATATTTTCTCTAGAGATAGGAGATATGAAACTTGTTTGAGTATGGTTCACTAATTTTGTAGTATTTTGATTTCTTTATGGTATTACTGTCGGTCAATTTGTGTTAGTTGAGGTGTAAGTGGTTAGGTGGTGTTTGTTAAAGAAATAAATAATAGAATCTCGATTAAGTGTGAGAGAGTCATGCTTCGGCACGAATGGGCCGGCTCAACCGGAGTTATAACGCCCTCACGGAAAACCGACGTGAAACAACGCTTGCGTTATGTTCCGTTGTATTGATGAGGTTACTAGAGGCCCTATTACCTCCCTTTCCAAACTTCCTTACCACGATTCTCCAACGTAAATTAAATTTCTAACCCCCAAAAGGCTGTTAACGCACTTGTAACGCCTCTGTTGATTCGGGTGTCCATGGGCGGCCATTGTTTACCACAAGGTGATCTGTCTACTCATGTACCATAAAAACAACTGATAAAACACATTTTAATATTAATAATATCAGTCAGAAGAATGTGTGAGCTTGGTGTAAATTGTCAAATATCAATGAATTATTCTAAATTGAGTTTGTATGTACTCGATCACACCATACACACTATTGGGTTTCAAAAACAGGTGTGCTTCTAAAAAACAAAAAAGAAACCATCACTCATAGCGATTGCATAGGAAATAGGTTTTGATAGCTTTCAAACGATATCCTTTATAAAAAATGTATTGGATACCTAGTAAACAAAATGCGCTTTGGCGTCCATTCGTAAATTGGACTAGAACGCTTTGTTTTTCCTAAAAAAATAAAATAAAATAACATGCTGTATAAAAAAAAGCAATTTATGACATCACTGTTCTGTCAATTCGATGATAGGATTTACATATGTATGTTCGGTGAATTTTGTAGTTTTTATTGTAATCGATATTCTATTCAATATTATATTACATTGCCTTTAACAGAGATTTTTCTATACTTTTGTTGACTCGTAAACATTATAATATTATTATGATATTATTACACAAACACCGATAAACTGTCCGACCTGAAGACATTATGTCATTGTGTATTTGTGTGGGATGGATTATTTTAAGTGGGCGAGAGCTTTGCTTCGGCACAAATGGGCCGGCTCGACCGGAGCAATACCACGGCCTCAGAGAAAACCGACGTGAAACAACGCTTTCGTTGTGTGAGTGAGGTTACCAGAGGCCCTTTAACCCGCTCTACCCCGACTACCCAATCCCTGACTTCCCAACAACCCTAAAATTCCTAACCCCTAAAAGGCCGGCAACGCATTTGTAACGCCTCTGGTATTTCCGTTGTCTATGGGCGGCGGTGATTGCTTACCATTGTCTGCTCGTTTATCGACTTATACCATAAAAAAGCAATCTATGACAATGATAATGACACAAAATTTACAAAAAAATACAAAATGTATCAATAAAAGAACCATCCAATTTCTTGCAATCATTATAAAATATTCCAAAGTGTCCAATACAACGAAAAGAAATGACAAGATGTAGACGAAATTTCGAATTAGAATCGTCCAGAACGTTTGATTTGTCTTCGATTGTCTTTTAAGCGCATTCCCTCAAGCCCTCCCAAGAAAGTACTCGAGTTGACAGCTTAAAGGATTCCCAGAGGAATTTAGCACTAAAACTCTCAAGGAAAGTAGCTTACGTTCTCAATTTTACTTTCATTATCTACTGGAAAGGCGGTCAATAAGGTCGTGAATACAATGTTCTTTGCTCAAGTTGTAAAGTTAGGAATCGATTTACTGCAGTTTTAATGGATAAGTCGTTGTCAGTTTAGGTCATCAGGTACAGGCAGCAAAGTTATTTAGTATGCAGGTAAGAAAATAAAGATTAATTTAGTACAGAGACAGTAACTGTTGTTTTACAAAATTATTATTATAATTTGTAATGAAAGTAGAAACCTACCAACGCCAAATACAAATGTGACATTTTTGAGTTATGTGTACTTTCTAATATTATTTACACACCACTAACAAAAGGACGAAGAAAAATATTGTGAGGAAACCTGAGCTTATAATTACCAATTATAAATTTAAGATAACCAACCCACATTGAGCAATCGTGGGGATTAATGCTCAATTATTCTCTATGTGAGAAGAAGCCTTTGGTCAGCAGTGGCTACTTATAGGCTGTTGATGTGATACTAAACAACTTTGCTAACTGTACACGTCTTGATATAAGAATTGTTCGTTCTTTTGACCTTTTCTGAAGATTGTTGAGCTAACACATTTAGTTTAATGTCAGTATTGGATGTCGAGCGACTGTCATTTGTCATCTTCACTGCTTATTAGTGGCGTAAATGTGAACTCTGTAAGAGTTTGATGTCTTGTCAGTCTTGTGTGTCTGTAATGTTTTAAGTTTGTGTTTTTTATGGTATAAGCCGGTAAACGAGTAGTTGGAAAACATGATAGTAAGCAATCGCCGCTACCCATACCCGAAACAGCAAAGGCGTTACAAATGCGTTGTCGGCCTTTTGGGAGTTAGGAATTTAAGGGTTGTTGGGGAATCGGGTATTGGGAAGATTGTTACCTCAGTCACACAACGAAACACAATGCAAGCGTTGTTTCACGTCAGTTTTCTGTGAGGCCTTGGTATTACTCCGGTTAAGCCGGCTCGTTCCTGCCGAAGCATGGGTTTCCCACACTTATAAATAGAACTGATCTTAGAATATAACGACTGTTCCAACGATGATACACATCATACTAAGAACAGTTAAGAAAAATGCACAAATCTTTAAATATTTGCATCTCAACTCCATTCGATATAAAATACATAATAAATATCACTCAAACAGTCATACTAAATATAACCTTTCAATACGAAACATAAATATCAATAAAAGTGTACTCACAGAGGATATTTTCAACAATTTAAAAATAAAATATTACTTGGAAATATTGAGAGGAAAGGTAGACTTCATTACAGTAGTAGATTTTTAATATTACGCTCGATTCTTGGAATATTCAATTGTTGAATGGGTGGCTCGTTTTGTTAGAAATACAAATCGGCTTATATGTTATGTTTGAAACTAGTTTTGCGTACGATTTCAGGGAAATACTATGTGTTTATTGTTTTGATTCAATATCATAATAATATTATGTTTACTCTGTTTTTCTTTGAATGGGAATTTATATTTAAATTGTAGGTACATTCATTGTTATAAAAAAGGGTTTATTGTCAGATTCCAGAAATGATTCCAAATTATAAATATGAATATTTTTTATTTACTAGTCGGATAAAGTATTTCTGGGGCTTTCCGAAAATTTCTCAGTAGTAGCACGGAGTTTGGAATTGTGCTCAGTATATGGCAATAGGCTCACCTCTATTACATGGGGCTTATAAATATCTTTTGTTAGTTTGTGTTTATGTTTGTTACACAATCACGTCAAAATGACCGAACGAATCGCAATGAAATTTAGAACAGGGGTAGATTATAGTCAGTAATTACTCATAAGATTTTTTATCCAATGGTACCGCGAGCATAGTCGTTAGCAGAATCTAGTATATCAATATGACAATATTACATAACAATTATTACCTTAATCCCAATATATTAGCTACAAAAGAAGAATTAATCACCACCCACGCACTCCAGAGTCCATCAATTTAATAGCCCACTACATAATATTATGTAGTCGGCTATATTATTAGCTATAGGATTATAAATAGCAAATTTGATTGATATTGGCTATCTGTTAATTACCTATTAGTGACCGCAGCTGTCCGTAAGCAATATACTCGTAATCCTCTAATTTATGTGGGTGATGTGAAACTTTATGTGAGACTAGCTTCTGCCAGCGGCTTTGCCTGCGTTCCCGTGGTTTAAAAAGTGGCTTATGTGATATTTCAAACCATAATCAACCCTATTCTAAATTTTATCTAGATCTCTTTAGTTTGACGTGATTGAGTAACAAACATACACACAAACACAAACTCAAAAACTTTCGCATTTATAATATTAGTAAGATTAATGTGCTTATACATAAAAATTTGTACTCCTCATGTAGTTTTTGTAGTCTATGTCATTCTCCATCACTTCATTTATCTCCACTTAATAAAATCATGACAATTCGTTGCTCCATTTTGCCGTGTAAGACGGACAAAGAAACAAACAAACACACATACGTATTATACCTATATATAGGTACTTTCCCATTTATACGAGTAATATCAGTATGGGTTATAACGGAGTATATAAATGATGAGTCATGATACCACTGAGGGAATGTGGGTGTGATATGTAGGTTTGAAGATTTCTCATGATACTTCTTTTCCGAGCCTATCACACCTACATTTCTGCATACATGATTAATATTTCAAAGATTTTCCTGTCTGTTTTTCTTACCATTTGACAAAACGGTGATAAGAAAAAATAGTAATGTGTTTTTGAAATATTCTGTAAATATTAAAGAAACTGAAAATGGAACCAGTGTTGTACTAAGCTCCTTAGCTCTATTTTTCTATTATATCGTAGGTGCGTTTACAAACATACAAGATCAAAATATCAAAAATAATTGCTCTGTCGGGATCAAACCTACTACACGTTGCAAGGAAGTCAATAAGTCAGAATTATTAGAATATAATTTTGATATTTTCTCAAGATTTTAGTAATTTTCAATGAATACCACCTCAAAATATTTATGATACGCAATACAATCAATGACCTTAAATATACCGAAATTACACAACAATCTGACAGTCTGATCCTTGTCTATTATATCTTCATAATACAGCAACTCGATACAACAATTATCTGTTACCATAGCAACCGATCCTGAAGGTTATATAAGCAACAAATTAATATGCTTGATATGATTATGAGAATGGATAGGAACTTGATACTATTGAAAATCGACTCTATGTTAGACGTGATAGGTTACAATATTAGTATAACATAACTATACAGCTTTTGCTCGTAGTTTCTGTAGTATGAATTTTGATAGTAAATATGTCGTTATTTTGTTTTAACTTTTATTACAAAATGTTATATTTATTACCTAAAAAGTTTTGTTTCATTTCCAAATCATTTGAGATGAAAGAATTTAACTAAACATAACAGTTTACTCACTTAAATATATATTGAGAAAAGCTCTAGTACTGTTTGAACATTTACCATCCCAAAATTACTTTTTCCATCAAATCAATAGAAAATATACTATCAATTATAATTACTCATTACACTTAACAGTCCTATAGTACCATCACAGTACACAGAGATCGCCCCTTTCATACCACAAGACTTTTACAACGTCATATATACGCACACACGGTACTTCACCACCAGTATAAACTGACCGTTGGTTATAAAGAAAGATGATGCAAAGCAAGGCCATGGTAAACTGGCTATACATAGCTCGATATATACGTAAGAATAATATTCAGACTCCGCTGAGGGAATTAAAGAATAACATAAAAGTGTGTCCGCATTCTTGTTTCATACATTTTATATGACACACTCTCAACTAAATTGAAATAGGGCTGGTACTGTTACATAGTCGACTGGTTAGATTAATCGATGAAGTTCACACGAATTTGTGGTAGAAAAAAGTTGGTTGTTAACGCAGTCGGATCTTTTTTTCTTTCATTATATATTTTATTTTTAACAATCTCATTAGCGATACTCCTCGATATAGTTCGTGATAATTCACAACTGGACTATGGGTCTACTCTAAATAAGAGCGTTTCCCATAATACTCGTAGGATTATATTAAAATGTTATATACTACTGCTTATGTATACTACTATGTTATATATACTTATTATATTTTTTTCCTTTACTCGACTATTTCTAATGTCACTCGCATAACCCGGAAGATCGAAACAAACAAAGAGAGATCAGGGGCAGGACCAACAGCCTTAAATGCTTTACAAGACACTGACTCCAGCTTAATAATGACCATTGTACTCACAAAATGCCATCACTACTTTTTCGCCAGTGAGAGAATTGAACGCATGACACGTTGTACAGCAACCGTTCACCTAACCCATGCACTGGACAATGAAATCATGTCTTACGATACCTACTACAAGAGTAGGCAACAAATCCATTCTACTCTACACAAAATATTTACTCAAGACGTAACTTCCTACATGACATATATGTGTTGACGCACATAACAGACACTGGGCTTAATACATATGATTATTTATGTACATATATAGTTGTCATATCACCTAAAGGTTAAGGTTAAAGTAGAATAACACTCGACAAGACCTGAGTGGGAGGAAAGAGTTCACAGAATCGTAATTATATGTGGATTGGGGACAAGATATTAGACGAAAGATATTATGCTATGAGAACGAAGGACGTTTTTTTGTTCCCTGAAGGATAAAGTAGATGCACGTGCTAAATATTATTTTTATTCTTGTTGTTGTGTCTTTGTATTAAATTTTGGTTCTCCTAATAGGTATAAAATAGACAAATAATGCCCACGCTCTGTTAGTCATAGGAATCATTTTGATTTTTAATAAGCTCCCACTGTTTTAATGGTATAAGCCGGTAAACGAGCAGCCAGATCATCGGATGGTAAGCAATCGCCACCGCCCATGGACACCCGAAACATCAGATGCGTTACTAGTGCGTTGCCGGCCTTATGGAGGTTATGAAATGTAAGTGTTTTTGGCAGAAGAACTAGAAATCCCTTTTTTAGTGTCAACACTTATTGTTATAAGGAACTTAGAGCTATGCAACATTGAATTGACTTCTTTCTTATTTTTTTTTATGGAATAAGCCGGTAAGGATCAGCTGATGGGGAGCAATTGCCGCTGCCCATGGACACCCGAAACATCAAAGGCGTTATAAGTGCATTGCCGGCCTTTTGGGGCTTAAGAATTTAAGGGTTGTTGGGAAGAATAGTCAAGAGAAAAAAAGCACTTAAGAATTAAAATATACATCTTACAACACCATCATCACCACTATAATTACAATCCACACTCAACTTAAACAATTACAATCAAAAAGTAAATTAAACAAAACATTAACACAAGAAAAGAAATTCACATTAAAACTTAGAAGCCCCATTTCGCAACAGCCACAAGAACAAACCTCTATAAACATATATCCAAGGTTAATATCACTTCCTACGAACTAAATATGAAGCACAACGACTATGAGTATAATAACTGCAAACTCTCTCATTAACATAACACTTTGACCTCCTTACACTAATTTACTCCATCTTGGCCTTCCATTTACTTACTTACCTTGTCGTGTCCTCGGAAAAATCATGTTTGTTTAGTTTTCTATGATACCTAGGATTTCTGGCGAAGCAAGAGGGAGTGTCAGACTCTTACTGATTTAAATTCCTAACCCCCAAAAGGGGTACGCTTCTGGTGTTTCAAGTCTCCAACGGCGGCGGCGATTGCTTGTGATAGTATTTTTCCGACTTAGGGAATGTGATGTTGGGTTATAACCGGACTTAAAAAAAATGGAGGCAGTAAAAAATTTAAGGCTATTTCCTTTATTTTTTTCTTTGTTATCATGTACTAAATAAGTATTTAGATGCAAACTTCCAAAGACTAGAACGACATCTTCACCATCCTCTATTACATTAGAAGAAATGGAAAATACTCTTCGTGAAATATTAATGGAGATGTATGGACCGCCCAACCCGTCTCTAATTTAACGTACGGCTGCCACGTTGAAACTTCTTTACACCGTGACATTACATAATCAAGGTCAGGAGCACGACATCTCGACATTTACGGATTATATTCAGAAGGTTGGTTGGTTTATCAATCTGTTTCTGTGTAAAAATTATTAAGTTTCTCTTTTTTAACATTTACAAGATACATTTGGCTACCAGTACCTGAGTATATTACAATACGTTTTGTTGATACTCTATAGCGAAGGCGTAAATTGTTTGCATGGCAATTTTTAGTTCCACGGGTGACCGGTAGACGCGTTGAAAAATTTGATATACAGAAAATTTACGCCATCGCTAGCGACTATCGACAAATACTATTACTTTAAACTCATAGTAGAGGTACAACACGTCATAAAACAATCTTTAGATGTACATATCACATCGATACTTACATCGAGATCGACACATCACAGAAGTAATAGCTTCGGGTCATCCACTCGATGACTATTCGAGACGTCAATGTGAAAATCAAGTCCAACACATAGTGTAGCAGACCGTCATACAGCCACTTTGCCAGTCGTACAAACGTAATACCTGGAAACGGGATCGATATTTATCATTCAGGACTTCATGTTTCATATCAGCTAAAAGGCATTCACTACAGATCATAGGTCTCCCTCAATCCATGTTTTGGATGGTTTTGATAAGCTACTGATGTTCTCGTCCTTACTCAAAAACAATTCGTAGTACAAAAGCATAGATGACTAATCTTTATTTTAATGTCCGTCTTGTAGATTATTTTGAAACATTAGTCACGTATTTTTTTTTTTTTTAAGGAAACAAATATGTACGTTTGAAGGCATGTTGATTTGAAATATCGCGTTCCGTCACTTTTAGGTACGTTTTATATGTAGAAATGACGTATTTGCTACCGCTACTACTAAACTTTGTCTCGTTTTATCTAAGTATTGTTATCTTATTTGACAAAATAAAAAATACATTTCAAATATTTCTTCTTTACCTAACTGACGATCTAAATAGATTTTTAATATTCATACCCCATCATCATCCCTATTGCTGCTTTTAATCAGTCATAAGTCAACCTCAAACTTGACCTTCTGTGTACTTTTTCCATATTCTTAACAGTAATGGCCCTCGACTGTTCTGTGGTGAATTTTATTCGGGGTGAATAATGCATAGGGGCGTTCAAACTAAAGTGTTGCGGAGGCGGCGATGTAAGGGCATGTGACGTCACAGAAATTAGGCAAACATTTGTGTCCTGAATGATTTATGGCTACACTGCCGACATTTGGCATTTAGGAGAATCGTGAATGTTGAATACCAGAGGACCACGTTCTAGATTACTTTTGATATAGAACACGGAATACCATGAAGGAAAACCTCGTGAGGAAAACGTAGTAAAATATTTTTTTTATGGACCTATTTTGTATGGTCATTTAGAGTAAGAGTGTGTACCAAATATCAGAATGATCGGACGACAGGAAGAGGGTAAAAGCTATACTAAATAATATCACCCAAATAGATAAACTGGTCAAGCTAAAAATAAAAGTCTTGAGCAAGCATGGTGATTAATGTGTAATTGTGTATTCTTTCTCCGTGCGAGAAGAAGCTTTTGCTTAGCAGTAGCCACTTATAGACTATTGATGTGTGATTATGCGTAAAGGTAGGTGATGTTGTCAAAATAATAATAACAAAATCCCATATTTAGGTATAGGCTTGCATGGAAAAGTACGATGTTCCAAAGGATTCATAATTGTTTCCCTTGAGAGTTTAGTACCTATGGAAGGAGTTGAAAAAAACAATGGAGGAACTCTATCACTCGTTCTTTTCTATACAAATGTACATAATTTATATTCTGGCACGAGCACTTAACTTCACTGACGGAAAGTTCTATTTTGGCGTTCCAAAAGTAACTCGGTATGTGGATTAATTGAAATAAATGCTTTAACTTTGGCTTTGTTGTAAAATTTGGTAATGTCTGCCTCATTGTCTACGAGTAACTTTTATAATTTCCGCTTCGGTATATTTTTTATGTCTCATCTACAGCTTACATTTTCATTCTAAATCAAACTAAACCTTGTTTCCTACAGAAAAGAATACAAAGTCACTTGTAACTAATTCAGTAACCAGACAAATAGCAACATAGAGAAACATATACCACTAATTTCGTCTTGGCAACAGAACTCTACTACCCCAATTCTTCTTACCTTTCTTCCTAAGTAAACCAGATGAATAGCCAACCTAAGCGGCTAGGAAAACGAACCTACTTAGCCATGAGTGGTATTAATCACTCTCATACACTCCACTTGGTACTAACACGGCGTTTACCGCATATAACTCGACATTAACCCACACTAATAGTGTATTATCCTCATCTACATGTTAAAGCTGTTATCAGATGCGTATGGTTATTTCTGAATAATGAGCCTAAGTTATGGTGGTGGTTTGGTGTTTGGTAACGTCGGCGAATTTTGGGTCTTCCACATTTGGTCGGTTCAAGGTCATCCTTGAATAAATTGCGTGGTGGTTGAAGAATTTTAAGTAAGTGTGATAGTCTTATGGTTCGTTAGTTACTATCTGTAAAATTTTAATTATGGGTTTTGTGAAAAAATACTATTATAAAGGAAAGTCTCCATTATTGGTAATCACACTAGTGCTGTTATATTGCTGTAAAAAATCTAATATATAAAATTCTCGTGTTACAGTTTTCGTTGCCATACTCCTCCGAAACGGCTTGACCGATTTTGATGATTTTTTTTTGCTTATCCGGTATCTATGAGAGTCGGCCAACATCTAATTTTCATCCCCCTAAATATTAGGGGTAGTACAACCCTAACTTTTTAATTTTCAGCGGACGAAGTCGCGGGCAGAAGCTAGTATTAAATAAAATTTTCAATAAAAAAATCCGCTGTGTCGTGATAATTTGCTTGTATGTATTGCTAGTCAGTTTTTGCTGGGAGCGTCGTTCATCTATCATTAGTAAATTCTCTCAAAATTGTGAAAAATATTTGGTTCGATCAAGACTACTTGCGTATATTATTTATGAATCTTGGAAAACAAAATCTTCAGTAACAAACTGGAGTCCATATTTTAAAGTAACGTTACTTAATAAAAGTCAATTTATTCACAGCCTTATGTAAATGCAGTACATGTTGCATCGATGACGTCACAACGAGTGGCAGTAGCTATTTAATATGCTGTTTCAGCTTTGTTACCGAGAACATTAGCATCAGCTGTTGGATTTGCTCTTAGCTGCTTTTGTTAGCTATTTTGACCGTGGCTTGGGATGAGATGAGATATAAATTCTAGTATATTAATTTTGTTTTAGTTTTGGACTGCCTCGTTGGTCGAGTGGTTGGAAGTGCGACTGCCGAACAAGGGGCCTCGGGTTCGATTCCCAGGGCAGGCAAAGGGCTGCTGGGCTTTTTTCGGTTTTTCGAAAATATTTGTCTGGAATTATGCCCAGTATATTATGGCAATAGGCTCACCCCTTATTACATGGGTCTTGTAACTCAAATGTTAAAATGCGGGTGTATATTGTATAGCGGCATTTGGTGCGTGCACTTCTGCCAATCCCTTCGGGAACAAAAACCGAAAAAAGTTCATTAATGCTTTGCTTGGAAATCGAACCTGAGACCCCTTAACCATAAAAGCAACTTTAAATAAGAACAAATAAAACTTTGAAAGAGACAGCAACAACCTGAAACACCCAAAAATCACAATAAAACCAACAGACCGTAAAACACCAAATTCATTCGTCCATTTCCTAATCCGTTGTAATAAATCAGTTCTGGCTTCAACGTTAGCACGGCGATGCTAAATCAAAGCAACATTACGTTGATAAAAACGTATCTCATTGCGTATTCCATGAACGCGTCAGCACACAACGGTATTGATTTCGGCAACTCGGTTGGGCATAAATCATGGTCATTATTGTACGGTACCGGTGAAGATATAAAGTGTTTTATTTGTCTACGTTTGTGTTTTAATGGTTTTGATTATGTTTTTTTTTTATGTTTTCGTTAGTGTCGTGGTTGAAATGTTAATATAATAATAATATTTGTAGATATTGTAGACGGAGATCCGTCTACAATATCAAGCATAGATATGCTTCTCCAATGTTTTGAAAGCCAGATGATTTTGAAGAATTAATTATTATATTTTTCACTTTACTCACGTTATTTGACGAGGAACTCGACTAGTTTCGAACCGTTCTAGAGGCTTATAGTCATGAGCAGTATTCCGCGACACATGACGTAGCTACCGTCGCGCTGCTATAGTCGGCGGCTGCTATAGGGTGCTTTTTCACCAAAGATACTATGCAAAGTTGCTGTGAAAGCGTTTGGTTTCCACCAATCATATTCATTGGTATACATAGCTTAGCACTGGTGGAAACGGACTCAGCTAAGCCATGTTTTTTATATGAAAAGATGCGTGCTATGGATGGCTTCCTTACTATCTTTCGGGCATATTCCTTGCACAGTTACTTTGCGTCTGCGCATCTGTATATCACATCGTATTGGCACAGTTACATAGCTTAGTATCAATGGAAACGGTCACATAGTTTCACAGCTTAGCTATCTTCGTAGCATTTCTGGTGCAAAAACACAGTAAAGATGTCTTCTACATAACAGTGTCCGGGATTTTCTGACCATCACACCAAACGACGTTCGTATTCATACTGCTAACCCATTGATTCGGATAACATGAAGTTCAATACACACAGCAGACTCATTAAAATTATACAAATAATCTCCAAAATTAGAAATCAAATTGAATCTGCCATGATCAGCAGAATCAATGACCTTTTTCAACTAAATATAGATTTAGTATTGATACAAATTGGGTTTAATCCCCACAATTGTTTGAAATTGGACCAAATTGTATAGGTAAGAGGATTTAAATTTAGATTATCCATAATATTTGTCTTACTATTGCTGAATGTGTTTACTGTTGAAGTTTAGGAGGTTGCTTAGTCAGAACATGGAGTTGATATTTGAATATGTTTTAGATGGGATTCTTGATTAATTTTGACCTTTTGAGTATAGAAATGCTGCGTTGATTATGTGGGTGTTAACGTGACTGTTCAGCACATTCTATTTAGTATCTTTTGCTCAGTAGATAATTAATTCACTATTCAATAAAACTGTCAATGTTATTCATAAGTGCAAAAGGGTTATTAAGAAACCAAAATCAGTACCGTAATGTAGTGAAAGATTTTTTTTTAAGAGGACATTCATCAAATGGCTCTTTTCATCCTGGGTGAGGTGAAAATTGACAGTGAGTGTCAGACTCTAACTGACTGAAAACTATTTCGTTCTGACTCCTATTTCGGTAACCAATAGAGACCAAATCCATGGCCAAAAACCAGAAACAATCCAGAAATAATTAAAAATCACGGTTCACTCACGTAAACGGGGCGACGTCGCCACGTCTGTGCACGCTGCTCATAATGAAGTGTCCCTTTCTGAATCGAAACTAGTAGAGCTTTTCTCCATTAATTTGAGTGAGGAAATTGTGATTTTTTTGTTAATTTATTATGTCTCATGATAGTTTTCATAGAATACAGAAACTAAATAGTTATTATAAAAAATCCAGAACCAGTACAAAAACTTTTAACAAACAACAAATAACCCTATCACCTTACAAAACAGTTCAAAGTCCTCTAAACTTATCATCTTTCAACTAAGTCTGAACAAAAGGTCTTCAACTAATGTTCGTTGGAGAACGTATGACGTTGAATTGAAAGAATCTTGAACACTATCTTAGAACAAAACTATGGCGAAAACAAAAGAGGTACGTTCTTTGTGTACTATGTTCTCGTCTGAGTTGAAATGTCTAGATTGGAGTAACAATAGACGTGTGAAGATAATGCAGGCGTTCTGCTAATCAATGGCTTGAGACTTGATAATGGTGGTGGCCATGTTGTTGTGATATTTTTATTATATTATGTTAGGAGAAGAATTTTTACTTTTTAATGAAATTGTTGAACCCAAACGTTGTTTTTGTTTAGTACCCTTAGTACGAGTTTGCTTTACGTTTAAAGTTATTGAAAGGGAGCGTGTTTGGTGGTCTAATTGGTTGGTTTCATCGAGCCGATCAATCAGAGCAAAGAACGCACTCTCGTTTTCATTGCTTTTAACGTAAACTCATACTAAGGGTACTGTTTAAAGTAAAGATCGAATAGATATTAATTGTTTTTTGTTTTAATTCCAAAGAACACAATGTATTGTTTAGCATCAATCGCAAATCTACCATTATAAGCACGGTGTATAAAGCAAATACCTTTTCTGTATGAAACGCCTTACAAACCCCTAAAATCCTAACCCCCAAAAGGCCCACAACGATCTGCGGCGATTGCTTACTATCTGGTGATCCGTCAGCTCATTTACCGGTTTATACTACAAAAAAGACGGTTGCCAGTAAGACACTTAAAATATAATCATAACAAAACAAAAACATGACTTTTCTTTGAAATTTGAACACAGTTACCTAAGCAACCAAAAACCTTGACTGTTTACGACCTAAATACGTTGAAATAACAAGATTTATGAAGATTTAGATCGTTTTGAAGCTCGTCACGCGTCTTATAAATATTCTGGAATTTTCGACGAAAACAATATTCGAATAACCAAATGTTAAAAGGCTAAGTTCACCTTAATCTTACAAATTGTTTGTAAGTTTATATCCCTTGATGAAAAAAATGATTCACAATGTTTTCATTAGATATGAATAGTCTGCAAATCAATTTTTAGCTTTCTACCTTGAACATTGGGGTATGCTCCATACAAACTTACATCCCCTTTTAGGGAAATGGGGGTTAAAAGCGGACAAAAAATGGCATAATTATGGCTCCTTCTACCCCTTTAACTATCTCCATTCAAAAAATCACGTCAATTCGTTGCTCCAGTTTGCCGTGTAAGACAGATATACACATTTTCACTTTTATGTAATAGTATGGACGTGTATGTTTGTTACTCATTCACGTCAAAACCGCTAAAGGGATCGGAATGACATTTTTAACATTAGTCGGTTAGATTAGTCTAGAATAATACATAGAAGACTTTTTATCTCATAAGAAAATAAGTGAAAAGAAAATATTCAAGCACCTTGAATATATGGTAATTATCTTTTACTCGTGTTTTCGATTTTATAGTTTTTGGCAATTTGACAGTCTGTTCTACAAAAATGTATGTAACCATTTTTATTTTGTCACACTTATTAAGTTGTTTTTTCTGTATATCAGTTAGGTTTACAAACAAATAATTTTCACCTATCAATCGCGTGTCTGGAACACCAATTTGTTGTATAATTTAGAGAAATGTTCAACCACTGTGCCAACCAAAAAGCCAATAATCAATACATTTTATAAACATATTTTCCTATCATATTATGTAAAAGAAAAATACATATAAAACAATATCCGTTCCCAATAAACAGGGAAAAGATTTTTCAAAAAAAAAATCGGGAAAATATTTTGTCTTCCATTCACACATACGCTAATGGAACGTCATAGCGATTGGTTGAAATATTTTGATGTAGGTGAACAGCTGAAATATTATACCAGAATGCTTCTGACACTTCACATACAAGACAGGTGAGAGAGATGTACAGACGCCTCATCAGATTATACTGTTCCAGTTAGTTGACCTTGGTATTTTTGTGATTTGTACACAACGGGGGATCTGATTATGCTGGTTATGACTTATGTAGTGTTTTGTATACTAGACTAGCAAACCCGGCGAACTCGCGTTTTGTCCAATGATTTTCCCTGTTTTCCTGCTTTTCTCTTGATTTTTCGGGGATTGCTTACTACCAGGTGATACGTCTTTTTGTTTACCAGCTTATACCATAAAAATTAATAACATTTATATTTGTATATAAGTTAATTTAATAATGATTACAAAATTAAACCAAACTCATTTACGATCGACCAAGCATTAATAATTTCCCAAATCGGCCACAAAGCCAAATAGGATAATAATATCTTACTGACTTGGTAACTATTTAATCAATCGAAAATTAGTAGGTAAGCTCTAAGGGAGAGCGATTGGTTTGTTTCACATACATACATATCGTCACGCCTTTAATCCCCGAAGGGGTAGGCAGAGGTGCGTACACCCACTTTCACAATCTATGTAGTAAGTCCCATGTAATAGGGGGTGAGCTTATTGCCATATACCGGACACATTTCCAGACATTTCCAGACTCCGTGCTACCACTGAGAAATTTTCGGAAAACCGAACAAAGCCCAGTAATTCTTCGCCCGACCCGGGAGTCGAACCCGAGACCCCTTGCCCGGCAGTCGCACTTGCAACCACTCAGCCAACGAGGCAGTCGTTGCATTTTTTTTTTTTTATATTATATAAATTAATCTCCACGGACTCGAGTCCGTGCCCTTGTTATACAAATATACAATTAGTTATAATTTACAAAAACTAGATCTTATTACGAAAAGGATTACATGCTACTACAACCACAAATATTACAATACAACTATTCTTATATAATACATAGGATCCTATTACTAAAAGCAGTCGATTGGTTGGTTTCACATTAGTCTAGTAATCATTATCATCAACAACTTCAGACACCTATTCATCTCCTAAACGCCTAAACAGTCTGATAAACACGAGTTTCACTGCACGGTAGGCGCGGTACCTGGGTGACCGGCTGCCGCGAAACGTGTAGTGGTTTCGATTCCCGCACGGAACAACTCTTTGTGTGATCTACAAATTGTTGTTTTGGGTCTGGTTGTTATGTGTATGTAAACTTGTATGTTTATAATCGCGTCCGCGACAAAATTAAAGTATTTGTCATAATTAACACATCATCGTCATAGTTACATAGTCATGCCAAAGATTGCCCATTGAATGATATGTGTATTAATTGATCTACTATATTAAGTACGACACTCATACACACACACATATAATTACTGCTTATTAACATTCGCAATATTATATAATTTAATGTCACACTTGAGTATTTAACAAAACAAACTCAATCAATCAATCTGTACACAAACTCAGTGATGCAGATAAATTGCAACCGGAATTCAAATTGCAATACAAAATATGATTGAATATATTAAAAAATTCAATTCATCATTTCTGATAACCAATTTATTCAGTAAATTAGCATAATTATTCATTTAATTACGGTCCTTAAATTGCCAACCGATGCATGGCGTATCATTTTAAGTTTTATTATTTATTTTATACATAGAACTCTGATCTGTGTAATTTCAAGGAATTACATTTTTGACCGACTTCCCACAAAGAAGGAGGTTCTTAATTCGGCTGGTAAGTTGATAGTTTAGAAGTCGGTGCCACAACCTCATCTATACTAATATTATAAAGCTGAAGAGTTTGTTTGTCCGAACGCGCTAATCTCCTGAACTATTGGTCCGATTTGAATAATTCATTTTGTGTTGGGTAGTGCATTTATCGAGGAAGGCTTTAGGCTATAAAACATCACGCTATGATCAATAGGAGCCAAGCAGAGCGGGTGAAACCGCGCGGAAGTAGCTAGTAACAAAATATGACTTACCGAACTCGTATATACCTAGCTAAATTGTTTCCAAGCGCTTTTTACATGAATCCTCAATTCCTTAATTGATTTAAGGAATATGAACTCGAGAAATACGCTTCTCGTATGCCAAGCGCATAGCTATACATACCAAAACTATAGCAACATACCAATATATACTGTCATATTTCCTTTATACGAAAAGTCACATTTTCGACCACTTTTATAGGAGATTCACGAATTGGGTTTCTATCACTTACCAAACAGTACAGGTTTTGCAAAACGGAGTGGATTGGATATTTTGGCATGCAATAAAACCCTTGACACATTTTTAACTTCGACACCTCGTGCCTTACCAACCAATATTCAGTTTTACACCTTTCAGAATAGAGTTGGAAATTCCTAGTCAAATTTGCAGCTGAATTCAGCACACGAATGCATTGGGGTTTTTTCGATAATTTTGTACGTTTGTGGTTTTCGGAGACCCGATCATATCTGGCTTTTAGCCATCCGTGTATATCAGTTGTTTCATTGTAAATATTGTAAACCAATGGAATTTTTTGCGGAATGCTAGTATTAAAAAACTTTAACTACCAATTTTATTTTGTAGGAGAATATTTTGATTAATTTTGTAGTATTTAGTTTGTATTTTATAAAATGTAATAGTAATTGTGTATTCATGTATGAAAAAATGTTCCGAATGATTTTGCAATTTGCTGATATTGGCTTGTTTATTAAAACTCTATGATGCAGGACTTAATTTTGAATTCTGAAATGTTATTAAAAAGTTCACAGTATGCTGTTTTAAATAGGCCTGTACCTGTAGTACGAGTTTGCTTTATATTTAAAGTAATCGAAACGAGAACGCGTTCGCTCTGATTGGCCGGCTCGAATAAATCAACCAATCGGAGCGCCGAACGCGTTGATACGTTCTGTTTGTCCATAGTTTAGTGGTTTTCTTTTGTAATAACTCGCGTGAGACATACTAAATTAAATTTAAATAACATAAATAATTATACTGAGGCTATATTGGTTATAATAGGCTGCGCAACATCGTTGCGTACACGCACGCTGCTCATAAGGAAGAGTCCTTCTGTGACTCGAAACTAGTAGGGCTTTTTTCAGTATAGTTAGGTAATTTTGAAAATTTTTTTTTTTAGTGCTGCGTGTTATTTTTAATTCCTATATCGTATAATCAACATGTATACCTAGGTCTCTAAATTAAAAAAAATGAATTATTACATATATTTATAACGCAACTTTCTGCTTTATAAAAGAATTCGTGATGGAAGTGAAATTCCAAGTAGAGTAACAAATTCTCCGATGTTATTGTCGTCATATCAAAAATTCTTGGAAAATTATGTGGAACTCTCTTTGAAAGTGGCCAAAATATTATGAAATCCTTCTCGTATAGATCAAGATATGAAATTTAAAAATTATACTGGATATCTGTGCAAGACTGTGTTGTATATAGAGTCTTGTATGGTTTTATATACTGGGGCTAGAGCGTGGTTCCTTGAGCTTAGCTTGGCCAAACTTGGCTATTGATACTAGTTGAGAGGCCGAAATTCGACCATAACGATTTAATCTACAATATCACTTAACATACGTTCAAGGATAACGATTTAGACTCAGAGAGAAACAAATTCTTTTATAAGAGACTCTCAGATTCTAACGACGTGAAAAACACCGCGTTCCTACTCCTGACGTTCTTCAAATCGAAACCCCAACAAACCATTAATGTTTTCTTATTGCATTTAATCCGTATCGTCCATTAGCCCTACTGGATCCCATATTAGCGTTCTGTACTTCTCCTACACATAAACTATAAGTGTACCAAATTTTATGCTCCTACGTCCGCGCAATTTTCGTAAAAATGTGTCGAAAGTTTTTGCATCACGTATTAATATATAGATATGCCAATCCAACACTACCTCATAAAAACCTTCACACCACATCACCCTCAACACATTACAGTCATCTCACGCAAACCCAGAAAACAACTTACTCTAGCACTTACAGAGAATATTATAATAATTATGCCATAAATCTGAGCAGGCCTTGATACGGCTGTCACAAAAAGCATCTCATTATATATGTGCTAAGAGTCCGTGAAACATGATACGAAATTTTAATATGAAATATGAAAATAGGGTTTGTACGGGTAGTGTTGAAGGGATCTCTGGAAATAAAGATAAAGGTATTTACATAACTGAATACATGAAATGTAGAAGAGGTCTGATATTTTTTTAAGGTCTAAGGTACACACAATTGAGGGAAAACAAAACCAATGTCAAATAAATCTCACAATCAGGGTGAACATTGAAGAAATATATCAAATTCTGATACCAAGGCGTCTGTCCGCTGAGCCACGGATTGCCTAGCGGGTTACCGGGGCTCCGGCTCGAAAATCAGGAGTAGGAACTAGGTGGATTTTAGTTAGTAACAGTCTAACCCTCTCGCCTCGCCCATGGTAGGAGAAGTCAACTGATGATTTTCCTCCCCAGAACTCCACTGTATGCTGCGAATATCTTGATAGTCATTTCTAGCTAAACAAAATGCACAAAGGTGATGCATGGGCAAAAAAAGTTCGCAACTATATCACCAAATAATGTAAGGTATGCTGCTCTCCATCACTAAGTGAATGGTCGCATTATTAGAACTTGAGACGGGATATTTACCATGTTTATTTATGTCGATGAGTTTCCGATATTTAGGCACTGTTACAAGCGCCATGATCATGGATGAACTCCAGTTCGCAGTTTTAAAACATACGAACCTACTTCATTAAAATGGTCACTCATACAAAACAGCTCCTTGACTAGCATAGCTTAAAGTACAAGACAGCCTCTCCACATAGACCACTAGAGTTCATTGACTCTCAAAACAACTGGACCAATCTCCACTAACAAGCGAATCATAAATCGTTTTATCGAAACGATAATATATTGATTAATGTCTTTGCTACTAGAACTAGACATCATGCCCATAAATAATATTGGAGGGGAAACCTTAATTGGATTACAATCTATCTAGATCAAAGGCCTCTAAGTTTATTAGTCTAGAACTGGTGTAATCTATTCAATTATCTATTGGAATGTTTAGTGTTGTGGTCATCTTCAGTTCAGAACCAGGTTCTCAGTTGAACATTATTGTGTTCTGGGAACTGTCTTGTTGTATGGGTGTGTACCAGTGTGATTGACAGGCAAGGAATCTAATTTTTGCGTCGAGTAACGTATGGATTTTGTGATTTTGCTTAGATATTTAGCTGGTTGACAAGAGAAATTGGCAAAACAGTTTATTCCTTTATAAAAATCTTGCCCTACGTTAGGATTTTCTCTTGTGCGTTCACGTCAGTGCATTTAAAAATATTTCAAAAACTAAAATAATCGGACCTGTATTTCCGGATATTAGCGCGTTAAAACAAACAAATAAACTCTTCATATTTATACATATAACTAGCTTTTGCCCGCGGCTTCGCTCGCGTTAAGAAGTATTATTATTAATTAGTTATGGTTTTTGCGGCTTATTTTTGTTTAGCGTGTGTAAAAAATTAGGGCCTACAAAACTCCTTTGTACACAATATTCTTTACTAATCTGTCATTAGGCGCTACGCCTTAGTAGCTTTATGCATGCAAAGTCTCAGTCCGATTGGCTTAAAATTGACAAAGTTTCATACAAACTTTCATCCCCTATTTTATCCCCTTGGGGGTAGAATTGATCAAAATCCTTTCTTAGCGGATGCCTACGTCGTAACATCTACCTGCATGCCAAATTTCAGACCGATCCGTCCAGTGGTTTCAGCTGTGCGTTGATAGATCACTATGTCAGTCAGTCAGTCACCTTTGAGTTTTATATATTTAGATAGAAGGGCCTACAAAACTTCTTTGTACACAATATTCTTTACTAATCTGTCATTAGGCGCTACGCCATAGTAGCTTTATGCATGCAAAGTCTCAGTCCGATTGGTTTAAAATTGACAAAGTTTCATACAAACTTTCATCCCCTATTTTATCCCCTTGGGGGTAGAATTGATCAAAATCCTTTCTTAGCGGATGCCTACGTCGTAACATCTACCTGCATGCCAAATTTCAGACCGATCCGTCCAGTGGTTTCAGCTGTGCGTTGATAGATCACTATGTCAGTCAGTCAGTCACCTTTGAGTTTTATATATTTAGATAGAAGGGCCTACAAAACTTCTTTGTACACAATATTCTTTACTAATCTGTCATTAGGCGCTACGCCATAGTAGCTTTATGCATGCAAAGTCTCAGTCCGATTGGTTTAAAATTGACAAAGTTTCATACAAACTTTCATCCCCTATTTTATCCCCTTGGGGGTAGAATTGATCAAAATCCTTTCTTAGCGGATGCCTACGTCGTAACATCTACCTGCATGCCAAATTTCAGACCGATCCGTCCAGTGGTTTCAGCTGTGCGTTGATAGATCACTATGTCAGTCAGTCAGTCACCTTTGAGTTTTATATATTTAGATAACGTATAAGATATCTTCCTAAAATAGTATGTAAATGTTCAATACATCCAGTAGTCACCAAAAAAGGAACTTAAAAACATTTTTTTTTGTCTTTGTTTTGCCCTAACTAATCATGGAAAACATCACCTTAAGAATAATACAATAACACCAATTTAACAAGATTGTAGCGCACTTAATCACGTAAGTTTCAACTTTCCATCTAATAATGATGCATAAAAAATATTCAAAGCAAAAGAAGTTCACGTTTCTACCCAGCAAAATTTTGTCGGACTGTTCAATTTTTCACGGTTTATTAGGCGGGGCTACGCTGACCCTTCTAATTTGGTAGCTGCTCCCTCTATATATATCTGGAACTATGTATAGTTTCTCAACTCTCACACCTAATTCAACTAGTACTACAGCTTACTTGTGTATCCGTGCGTTGAAATCAAGTTCTTCAACGCTTTCCTTTTTATTTTAACTAGTTATTTCGTTGCCACAATCAGGTCAAGCCCTTTATCCCCGAAGGGGTAGACAGAGGTCCACATTGCGGCACGTAATGCCTCTATACAATGTACACTCACTTTTCAACATTTGTGTCATAAGTCCCATGTAATATTTCCAGATCACAATTCCAGACTCCGTGCTACTATTGAACATTTAAAAAAAAAACCGATAATGCCTGTCTGTGTCTCAAGAGGCAGTACAGGTTTAGTAACTGACAATACAACCTATGAACTAACTTAGCCAAAATCTAACAAAGAAAGCAATTTCCAAAAAACATGACCATCATCATCCAACATTGGACGCTAATGGTCAATCAAGCCCCCCCACTTCCACTGCCTACCACTAGGAGCTAGTTAATTTATTTTTAATCCTGTTCTCTATTCTCACGCCAGTAATTAAGCAATCTGTATTCATGAAAATGTTAGTACAGGCTACTTAGCACAAAACTGTAGCTTTAGAGGCTAGAGGCTGGCTTTATTCTTTGAAAATGTTATAGTAAATTTTTTTGTTCCTAAGTAGTAACAATACTATGTATGTTGTATGTAGTGGTGCTTTGGGTCGTGACGTCATTTGCATGCATTTTTTGGCGTTTTCGGACGTTTTTATGGTTTAATAATATGTTGTTTTGGTTTTCTGGTTAAGTGCTTATATTAAGTTTTTCACTGTTTTTTTTTCAGGTGGGAGAATCATGCAATGACTTCTCTCGTTTTGGGCGTGGCAAAGGGGAATGCCAGACTCTTGCTGGCTAAAAACCACCCTGTTCCTGCTGGCTTTTCGAGCCCGAGCTCCGGTAAACTAGCTACGTGGTCCGCAGCTTCGGCTCAGGCTTCAGCCCTACTGGACCCCATCTGTGGTCTGAAGCATGCGTGGAAATTTAATTTTGTTAGGAAAGTTGTATGATTCCTTACTTCAACTTCCATGTGTAAGAAGTTCTTGTGTAAGAGTGCTTGTTTGGTCCAGAATAAAATGAGAAAATAAATTATATCTTCTTAAAACAGTTTATAAACAAATCAAACTATACTCATCCAACATTATCAATGAAACTTAGAAGATTTTCTGTCGTTATTACCTATATAAAAATATTCTACCAATAAATAGCATTTTCCTTGTTCCTCAAATCTCCTTTGATTACATAAATAGTGATTTTCGTTGTTTTTCATTGTTAGATTTTCTCTAACGTCTTCCTTTAGGAAAAAAGTTAGTTATTTAGAAGTAATAAATAAACATTATTCTATACATCACATCAACTGCCTACAAGTGATTAATGCAGACGAAAGGGCTCATCTCACGCGGAGAAGATTTAAGCATTAATCACCACGGTTGCTCAATGTAGGTTGGCTATTTCAAACTTATAATTGTATATTAGCCCAGGGCTCCTCAGACCGAGTTATTTTTATGGTATAAACCGGTAAACGAATAGACGGATTGTTGACGATTATTGACCTGAAGGTAAGCGATCGCACTCACACAACGCTTTGTTTCACATCAGTTTTCTGTGAGGTCGTGGTATCAGCCTGGTCAAGCCGGCCCATTCATACCAAAGCATGGCTCTCCCACACTTAAAATTAGATTATATTTGTAATAGAAATTATAACCGTGTAAACAATCAAACACCCTTTAGTTACATATATGTAATTCAGTCAATAATAATTAGTGAAGACTTGATTACGATCCGTCAACGAGTGTTGTCTCAATACTCGCGGTGTTTACATGTCGCTCGCATAAATTTAATTTGGCTCTAAGTGTATTATAACAAGATTTGTACGCCGCAGTAATTGTTTATGAAGTCTTGTGTTTTCTTGGCAATGTTCATGTAGGTTATTTGGGGTTGCTATCAAAAAATATAACTTTAAAATAGTAAAGCGGTTCGCCTAACAAGCTAAAGTGGAATGGTGGTTTCCACTGTTTTCCACTGGCTTCCACGAAGTCGTGTAAATATGCCTTAAGCCTTTTGCTAAGTCTGAAAAATAGTATGTTGAAAACTTCAACAAAATCGGTTCAGCCAAACGTGAGATAATTGTATAACATACATACAGGATATTTTTTGGAATAGGAGGCAGACGGATCACCTGATGGTAAGCGATCAGCTCCGCCAATGGACACCAGCAATACCAGATGAGTTACAAGTGCGTTGTCGGATTTTTGGAGGTTAGGAATTTAACGGTTGTTGGGGAGAATGGGAAGAATCTCCGGTAACCTCACTAACACAACGAAACAACGCAAGCTTTATTTCACGTCAGGTTTCTGTGAGGCCGTGGTATCACTCCGGTCGAGCCGGCCCATTCGTGACGAAGCATGGCTCTCCCACACTTAAACGTACTAAAACCACAACACAATTTAGGTCTACCGCTTACTACAACATCAGATGACGATTCATTACTCATATATACGGTACCAATAACTTGATATATTGTGTATTTAGGATTAATATCGTTCGGTGACCTAGAATGACTAATTAATATAGAACCGTCTCAATATAATCTAATGGAACATAAACTGCGAAGCTTCGGAAGCAGTCAATTATGCTTATGATAATCAGAGCCATTGACCAGTAACTGAGATGAATTTATTGGTAGTGAGTAGATATTGTTCATAATAAAAATGATAATCATTATTTATAACCGGTGACTGTTTTTGAGAGGGGAAAATCATCCAATGACTTCTCCTGCATAGGGTGTAGGGAGTGTCAGACTTTTACTGACTACGAACCTCCCCGTTTCTACTCCTGCTGTTCGAACCGGTCCGTAGCTTCGAGACCGGTGACCGTCTACTGTTATGACCGTAGACTATGAGCTCCGTCTCAATAGAGGACTTGGTAGGCGAGTTAGACATCGAGTAAAATTTTCACGGCCTCTCTCATATTCTTATGAAATCCGCGGGAATAGTATGAGCCGTCATCATACATATCGCTGCTATATTCATACTTTTGATAATTTCTTTATAAGTACGTCCGAAAATAGCCAAATTTTTGAGCCAATATTGTAATATTTTATTAATATGTTACAATCTGTTCTAGTTTCATATTAAACCAAACTGACTTCGTTTAAGCATATTCTTTTAATGAATCACATAATACAGTTTTCAGTTTACCCAAAATAATACGTACGAGAATCGAGTAACGAGATAGTATAAGTCTAAAGTGAGAGCTCCTGGCTAAGTTACAGCCACGGAGCTCAAACCGCTCTTAAAGTTAAGTTAAGCTAGCCGAGTCTGGTTTGTGGACGGTTGGTCATTCACAACATTTTGTGTGGAAGACCATGTAAAGCTGCTAGTTTTGGCGTGGTAGAAATTATTAAGACTTTGGATTGGACTATTTTTGATTCTTATTGGTGTTAAGAAATATATTAGTTTTGGTTGTTTAGTTATAAGATTTCTTTGGAAGCTAGTTAATGCATTTTTTAACAACGTAAAGTTTTCATCTCTGAAAACTGAGGTATATAGAGAAAACGCCTACACAGGGCGCAATCTAATACTTCGCGGTAAATAAATGGTAATGGCAAATAAAAAACGAATAATGCTCTTTATCTTTAACACGACGTAGAGATTAAATCCGATGAGATCGAGACATTTCATAGAATTTGAAGACGCACTTATGTTATGTGACTGACATCATTATTATAGATTGGTTAATCAAACATATTCAAACAAAAACTCATAACAACGAAACGAAAACGTAAACGTCAAAATATAAGGTTTAAACCCTAATGGACTTACGTATCTCCGTACATTAATGATGATACAATCTAAAATTCTAAGGTAGGATTCTGACGACATCTCAATTCCCTAACAAATATATTACAAAGGCTACACAGGGGTTGTTTTTGTAATCTATCCTTCTTTCAATTAAGCTAATTGGTCGGAAAACAGGAAAATTTCGAAGTACTCCGAAACAGACTACTAATTTATTCAAGGGTATAATTTTTTATCGTAAATTAGCAAAGGAAATGTATTCATTTTGTTTCTGAATTAATTTTTAATTATTTATCCATTTAGTTACGCGTTGTTCTCGGCAAAAATAAATATTTAAAATGGTCGTGATACTTTTCCCCAGTATATTATGTCATTCATCTCATTAGCATTTTTATAGAGGGGAAAATCTTCCTACGACTTCTGTGGGTTACCGGGGCTCCGGCTCGAAAAGCAGGAGTAGGAACTGCGTGGGTTTTAGTCAGTAAGAGTCTGATACTCCTTCTCGTCGCGCCCAAGGGGATGTCGTCGGGAGAAGTTATTGGATGACATTCCCCTCTCAAAAAAAAGTGGTAGATCACAAAACCTTGTACGTACATACAGTATAAGTAAACATATACAGAACATTGAACTCACAACCAATGAAGCAGTCACTTCCACATTTTTCTCCCAACGCGGAAATCGAGCGCAACAAACGAAGGATTGAATAAAAAATCTCGCCACTTAATCACTTGCTCCTTCATCCTCACTAATTGTGCACCATTCTCCACTCCTTGCCTTTGTGCCGTTTTGTCCCATTTTTTCCCAATCTGATCCATCGCCATTCAAACCCCTGTTTCAACATCTCACTTAGACCATGATAAATCATCTTAAATGAACCGCCCATGAACGTCTCTGTAGAAAATTCGTATTGCGATTATCTTTAAGTAAAATTATTCCGGTCCTTTTTGCGTTTTGAACAAATTACAACAGGATAATACTTGTTCAACGTTTATACAAAACTTCTAACAATATATTCTCAAGTTATACAAAATGAAAGCAATTTAGGGAAACTTTGTTCACTATGTTATCGGTTGAGGGATTGGGGACGGAATTTATACAATCATTATTAATATTTCAACGAGTAAAAGTAACATTTGTGACAAAAGGAGGATTGTTTACTTGGGAGATTCGCCGGACAAAGTTTAATAGTCGTGGAAAGAGAATGGACGTTTTTTTGTTACGGGCGTTGAGTTCCGAAATACGATTTTATTGTTTTTGTTTTGCTAAAATTGTTTTGTTGGTCGATTTGTTCGGAGAATTCCTAGGGATCTCTGTTTAAACGCGTCAAGGTCATTTTCTTGGTATTTCAACAATATAATCCGGGGTTTCTTAATTCTGTTAAGGAAAAAGATATCACAGGGAATTTTTGGCTTTTAGATAACTTCTCAGAAATAGCAGAGAGCCTTTAATAGGCTAGATAACGAATTTTTATTTTAACGCCTGTCTTGCAGATTATTTTAATACATTAGACGCGTATTTTTTATTTTATTACGAAAAAAAAAAACACTTTTGACGATATATTGATTTAAAAGTCACTGCTAAGTACGTTTTATACGTAGAAATTACGTATTTGCTCCCAGTCCTAAACTTTGATTCGTTTTATCTGAGTATTGTTATCGTATATGACAAAATAAAAAAAAACCTGTCTAAAATTCTCATTACCTTACTGACGGACTAAGTAGATTTTTAATTTTCATACCCCGTCATCATCCCTAATATGTTCAGTGTATAAGATATGTCATATTTGGCAAAAAGTACACCTTGATCTCCTATTTTGAGAACTAAGAGGTAGTATGTGTTTAAAAGTTATTGAAGCATCTACCAAGCCAACCAAATGAAGCACTTGAAATTTTTTTACGACCATCGATTCCAACCTGTATTCGACATAAATGTGACGATTAATGCCACTTTTATCGGTTAAAACGTAAACATTTAAATTTCAAACGTTACTACCTTTAGTTAAGTGCTCATAAACAAGTTATTACAAGTCACTCGATGCTCGATTGTTTATGACGTTCAATATTGATACTGCAATGCTGTAGTAATGCTGTCATTGCTAACGGCTAGACTTATATTTCCTGGTTACGTCATATGAGTGTTTTCCACCAGAGATATGCTATTGAGCTATGCAACGAAGATGTAATAGCTTTTTTTTAAAGGGTGGAAAATCATCCAATGACTTCTCCCACCTTGGGCGAAGCGGGAGGGAGTGTCAGACTCTGACTAACTAAAAACCACCCCGTTCCTACTCCTGCTTTTCGAGCCGGAGCCCCGGTAAACCCGCTAGGTAGTCCGCAGCTCAAGATGTAATAGCTAAGCTGTGAAACTATGTGACCACTTCTGATACTAAGCTATGTATATGTGCGAGGAAGATGCGCAAGTTGAGTATGCAATATATCAATAATAAGGAAGCTATCCATAGCATGTATCTTTCCATATAAAAACATAGCTTGGGTGAGTCCATTTCCACCAGTGTTATGCTATGTGTGCTAATGAATATGATTAGTAGAAGTCAAACGCATCCACAGCAACGTAGCATAGGCACATCTTGATGCTTTATATCTCTTCCTTGACAAATGAGCTATCAATGTAAATGAGATATAAAAAACGCGTTGACACATACACAGTTTTGCATTTTTTAATGTGCGTCTAAATATTTCAAACAAACTCAAGAAAAGATACTATAAATACTGAAACAATAACAACTATCACTATTTTTTCCGAAAAAAAGAGAGAAGTATTCACATGCCCACTTTACGCTAGTTACGTTGTTAGACCCATGTAATAGGGGTCCAACTTATTACCATAAACACAGCAATGTTATCCAAATACCGCTCCAAAGAATATCCAAAAGAAAAAGAAAAATCCTTGAACGTAGCAATCGAAAACAGTTCAACTTGTAAAGTTATGATGTCATCGCTGTCAAAACAAACGACGCACGACGAACAACAGCAGATATTTTTTGAAATAATAAGTTTATTTTTGTAAAAGGAACAAACAAGAATGTTTAAAGAAAGGCGTTGCCGTCGGCGACTGGTCAACAGAATTTTACTATTATAATATTTTTATATTATTATGTATTTTTTTATTGAGACCTTGCTATGGCTGCTACGTAGTATGTCATGATTTTAATAGAAAAGCTATTGATACCAGGATCATCGCGTCTTTTATACCCAAAGAGGTAGGTAGAGGTGCACATTATATTATCTTTATTTAAAGCCTCTGTACAATGTACACCCACATTTCACCATTTGTGTTATAAGTCCCATGTATTAGAGGGTGAGCCTATTGCTATATACTGGGCACATTTTCAGACTCTGTACTACTGAGAAAGTTTTCGAGAAGCCGAAAAAAATAATACTTTGTCTGACCCGGGAATTGAACTAGAGACCCCTTGTCCAAAACTCGAAGCAGAAACGGCTATTTATATGGTTCACAAATCACAAATTGATGTGTCATATCTCCGTAGGAGTGCAAAAGACGTGTTCTAAGCTTGTAACGAGACATAAGAAAGAAAACAAAACGTCACAAAAGATAATCTATTTTTCAAAATAGTTCAAGGAAAGCAAGAAAAAGTCAAATTATTACCCAATCAAACCTCATAGAAACAAGAAGGAACTGAGTAAATATAACGAATGGACTCGTAATATTACTACATAACAATGTGCGTGAAGACGGCCAAGTAATAATAGGGAACTACGCGATATAGGTCACTATTTTTCTCCCTAGTACACTGAAACTATTCTTTCTGAGACAGCCAAGTACAAACACGACTATTCCGAAGATTTATTAGATAGAACAAAAACTATATCACGAGAGATAAGACTTCAAATTTAATTAAAAGATTACGAGTCTGTTTATTATGTCCAAACTTCATCCATACTAGCCATGGTGATGTTGTAAATGTGAATGTGTCTGTTTGTTTGTCTTTTATAGAAGAACGGAGCAACGAATTAAGGTGAATTTTTTAAGTGGTGATTGTTGATGAGATGGAAAATTAAATAAGCTAGCTTTTGTCTTTTTTTTAATCCTCCATTTCCAAGTTATGTAGAATTCTGTTCGCTAATTTGCATTTTTTTTAAGGGCGTAAAATCATCCAATGACTTATCCAGTCTTGGGCGAGGCGAGAGGGAGTGTCAGAATCTTACTGACCAAAAACCACCCTGTTTCTACTCCTGCTTTTCGAGCCGGAGCCCCAGTAAACCCGCTAGGTAGTCCGCAGCTCCGGTAAAAATTAGCATGCGGGCTATTTCTGGTTAAGAAAAATCACGTATATATATATATATATATTTTTGTAAATATGTCCCGTACCTTTAAAACAGCATGAGCAAAGCCACAAGCAAAAGTTAGTCTACATTATAAATCCACGAGATATCGCCACACTGGAGCACATGTCAAAACAAAATTGTTATTTTTCGACGAGAAATTTCTTGTTTTCGACCAACTTTGTGTGTTATATGTGTTTGTTTTGCTATGTGACGTAGTTTATCTCAAAGGCGAAGTAGTAACACGTTGTAATGACCACATGCACGGTTACACATCGAGCTATACAAAACCAGTATAGACTGACCTCCGAATTTGCAGAAAGTGGAAAGAACGCGAGACCAGAATAAACTGGTTATACGTAGATTTAGGTGTAGAGGGTGTACTATTCAGTACTGTTGAGGAAGATGGACTAATAAAAGAAATATATGGTGTTCTCACCGCTGTAAAAATTTTATTAGTGTTCTTACTCTGTTTTGTTATGGATAATGAGGAGTGTATCGTGGTAATAGAAGCTTGTGTGTGATTTATGGGGGACTAGTAATTTAGACTCAATTATGTTGAAGATGCTTGCTTTGTGTGGAAGGTTGTTCTTGGTACTTGGTCCTTGTGTACATCAATTGCTTTCGCATAAACGATAGTAGTCAATTATATTACACTATGTCTAGTATAAATGATAATGATGATGATGATGATGGTAAGACAAATTTTGATAATTATGGATATAAAGTCATGGTGGCCTGAAGGTTTAAGACGCCTGCTAATCATGCATGAAACGTTTCAACGGAAACTGACTTTTTCCGAGTTGTATGTACTTTCTAAGAGTATTTAAACAGAAGTGACATACGGTAAACGAAAACATCGTAAGGAAACCTAAGCTTATAATTTCTAATTTGAAGTTTGAAATCACCATCTTGCATATAGCAAGCGTGGTGATTAATGCTCAATCTTTCTCCTTATGAGAATAGGCCTTTAGTCAGCAGTGGCCACGTATAGGCTGTTGATATTGTGATGTGATATGACATATATTTAAGTCATGGCATTAATAGACGTTACTTTTAGCAAAATAATAACATTCAAGACAGAATAGATTCTGCCAATTAGAAAAACGCTAGATAAAAGAAAATATACTCTATCTCACCGTATTACGTTGCTTTTTAATTTGTTTTCACTTCCAAACAGAAGTTTGGAAGACAAAATATACTTAACGATATAGAAAGAAATAAAGTAACAGATAATTTGAAAGATAATAATAATATAAAAACTGATAAGGATCGTTTGTTTGTTTGTGAAGTTCAGTGGGACAAAGATAAAAGAAATATAAATGAGGTCGAAATGTTTGACGTGGAGAAAGACGAGTTAGATGTTATTGTTGTTGTGGACTGTGGAATTACGTAACTTTGGGTACCTAGTGGATTGGATTGTATAATGCGGGTTGTATGGACTGTACAGGCATTGAGTGATACGTCTTGTCAGTCATTTTAATGTATGTACGAGTACATAGCAATCGAACTATGAGTAAGATATTTAAAATAAAGACAATACATGATTATTATAAATTTTGCTGATTCGATGTAACCAATAATTTAATAGCATCAAAATGATGATGATAATGCAAAAGCGAGATGTGCAATAATATATCACCAAAACACAAAAAAACAACGTCAAATCATCAAGACACACGAATATGACATATCCTTAGGGTCGGTTCATATCTGACGTAAAATACGTCAAACATAAATCATAGGTCGTACTGATGTATCATCGGTTGAGTGTGAAGGTCAATTGTTTTTCTATGTATACATTTGTCTGTTCTGGTGTTACGCGACCGATGATACGCGACGCATGTTCCGTCAGATATGAACAGATTAAACTGTCACTCAACAATTAAAATCAAATCAGACAGTTAACATAGCAACCAAATCTCAGATCACAGAACAGAGAGGGAGAACACTCCAAAATATATTATAATAGAACATTCACATAGAAATTGCAATAGTTCACAACTAGTTACTGTTACTGTTAAACAAAACAATGATACAGAAACTTTAACAATTACTCAAGAACATTTTGAAGCGAGCAGTCTAAGATATGAGGACATAATTTAACTTGTAAAGGATTACTTCAGAGGGGTAGATAACAATGTCTGTTAAACGTGGATTGTAACAAGCAACTTGTGTGTAAGTTTGAAGATAGTATTAATGATGTCGGAGTTTTGATTTTATTTCTTGAAGCAGAGAAATGTCTTGTACATTTAATAAAAGTATGCTAGTCGGTTTTCTAGTTATCTGGAGATGCGGACAACGTAAAGGTACACGGGGCTCCGGCTCATAGTAGGAGAAGCAATTGGGTGGTTTTAGTCAGTAAGAGTCTGATACTCCATCCCGCCTCACCCAAAGCGTGAGAAGTCAGAAGGCCTCAAAAATAAAAGTCTGTTTTCTAGTTATGTTACGAGTCATTTAGGTGACATTTTACGGGGAGCGGACGCTACAAACTACGCCCTATTTTCCATTTAGCGGTCTGAAACTCCCAGAACAGCGGACAGCCTGGCACCCGCCAGGCTATTCTCTACCGGGGCTTCAGCTCGAAAAGCAGGAATAGGAACGGGGTGGTTTTAAGCCTAATACCGAAGATATCATTGTATAATTTTTCCCCATCAAAAAAAAAAGCTGTCCGTAACTACAAAAACATGGCCACTTATCCACATTTAAATGTGCCATTTTTTAAAACCGATTTACACCTTTTTTCTTATAATATGATTGGGTGGGGCCGCTGTTTTGCGTCACAGTGCACAATTCCATTATGGCATCTACTCTTTGCACTCTGCCTTCACCATGGCACTCAATTAGAAGCACATCACTGTCATATTAATAGACTACACAATAATATAATTAATATTAAACGTTTTCCAGATTGTGATTGTAGATACATAATGTTACATGGTTTTGTGAATTTTGATGTTCGTTAAACAACTGGCTTTAATTAATGATTTGGTAACACGTCGTTAACTGAGGGATTTGGCTGTGTCGTGGTTTGTGTATTTTGCTTATACTACATGATATATTTGCAGACATGGGTTATATAATTGGTGTTGTTTGAGATATTAATATAGATTTAGTTGTTGGTTGTTATTGATAGTCTATATATTGCTGCGAATTGTTGATTTGGGTTGATGTTTAATATAGGATTTATTTGACTGGTTAGGTTATCCCTAAGTTTTTTAGTGATTCTTTATACAAGTACACTATATCTACACCACCGCTTGAAGGGCTGACAGCGGTTGGGCCAAGAAAGTGATCGAGTGGAAACCGTGGTCCGAAAAATGAAACGTAGGCAGACCATATACTAAATGAACCAGAGAATGACATGGCCAGAGTTGCGGGGATTCAGTGACTAAAGGGAAGACCTATGGACAGCAGTGGCCGTCTTCAAGCTGTTAATGATGATGACGAGACCTACTGACGATGAAATTCTTTATTTATATAGGATCCATTACTTTTTCTTTTCACTATGATCTATTGATGATAGCCATGACTTACTTTTCACTATGAATTTAGGAGTGGGCACTCCTAAATTCGGGGTTTTTTCTATATAAGAAGTTTATCGTAATGTCCACGCTATTTTCACATTAAATAGTCTATGCCATCTATGCGACACGAAATGACGAAGACAGAAAAATCAATAAACAGACCAAAAAAAGAAAATTAAACATCACAGACTCAATTCAGCACCAAATCTAACTCACAACAACATAGCACATTTTTCCAAGTTTCCTTCTTAAAAATACACATTCTCGGTCATTGTACCCCGCAGTCTAGACAATTGCCGCTCAATTTGTGACCACAATCCATACATTCCGGATTACTACAGAAAACGAGCAACCTCACTTTAAAACAAAATTAAGCTATTTAAAAACATTGCCCCTGAGACTGGGGCAGAGTTTTCTTCATGGGACCAGCCAAATATAAGGCCCTTAAGTAAAATTATACAAAATTAAATTTAGTTCAGACCCCGGCTAGGAAAGGACAACCTAAACAAACTTAGTAACAGCGTGTGGTCCATTATAGGAGTAAGAGCGAATGAAAATGTATTTTGTTCTTTTGACTATATTGTTGATTAAGTGCCACAGAATGAAGAATGACTGCCAAAGAATTTTGAACCTAATTGACTTTTTGATTTTGACTTTCATTAATATCATGATATGCTTGAATATTAAGGTAAAGATCTGGCTGGATCTGGAGACTTATTGAACTACAAATTAGTAATTGTAACAAAAACTGGATACAACATTTTTATCGGGACTGATCTTATTTCTTTTGTATAATCTACTGGCTTATGAAAGAATAAAGTCAATAAAAAATATACTGAAACATAATTCACTTCTGTTAAACTTTTTTATTGGAAAAATGTATCAGAGATTTTGTAAACATAAGTAATATTTTAAAGAGTAACGAATGGAGTGTCTTTCTCGTTCTTTGGGCTCCGGCTCGTAAAACAGGAGTAGAAATGGGATAGTTTTTAGTAAATACGATTCTGACACTTCCTCTCGTATCGCCCAAAGTAAGAGAAGCGACTGCATGATTTTTCCCCTAAAAAAAAATTTGATTAAATGATTTGACATTGACTTTGAATTTATTGAGACAACAGGCATAACTTTAAAACCTTGTCAAGTTAATACATTACCATCTTGAAGGTACTCGTGTGTACTCCAAGTAATATCGTCAAGAGTTCCAGTATGGCTCATTTCCAAAGTCTACTCCAGTTTACCCACGCTGGAACTTTTGCAAAGTTGATATATCATCGAATTAACTTAAATGCCTTCCGGCATGTAAAGGCGCATGTTTGAAACTCGTTTGGTTAGAATCAAGAGTGATGTGGATATGTAAATGTTCCTAGAGATGGTTAGTCTCGTTAAATTCTGTGTGAGTAATTAAATCATTGTATGTGCAAGAAGTAATTGATATGAAATATACACTTTGTAACTGATTTTGAATTACACATTTGCATCTCATTACGTTAATCTTTCTGTATTTGGTCATTTTATTGGTTACGGTATAAGGCTTTTTTAGGGGGAGGGGAACCATCCAATGACTTTCCTCGCCTTGGGCGAGACGCGAGGGAGTGTCAGACTCTTATTGACTAAAACCGCCACGTTCCTACTCCTGCTTTTCGAGTCGGAGCCCCGGTAAACCTGCTAGGTAGTCCGCAGCTCCAGAGGGTATCAAACTACAGTTGGGCCTACGGATCGCTCAATTATGAGCCCCTATTTTAGCTTTAAACTAGAGTGCTATATAAAAGGAAAAAGCCGAATAATAATGGTATTATTCGGCTTTTTCTTTTTAAGGACTTAACCTGACACTTGCATCCGAAACCCTTTACTCGGTAGTACCTATTTGATCCATTTGGCATCAGTCTATAAGTGGCCACTGCTAACCAAAGGCCTCTTCTCACACGGAGAAGATTTGAGCATTAATCACCACGTTTGCACAATACAGGTTGACGCTTTCTTATACGTAAGAAGCGGGCACCTTAAACCACCGGGCCACTATAACACGCAAACACTAGTCTACACAATACCTAGAGTATTACAAAAAATACCTTTTATCAAAAACAAAGTCTACAAGTCCATGTTTGTTAATTACTCCTTAGAGAATTAAATATCGAATATTTTCTTCGTATAATTTCAACAGCGCTTTGGTTTACAAGATTTGTGTTTTTGACGTATGTTCCTTAGGGTATTTTGCTTTGTAGCTGAGCCCTTAACTTAAAGTATTTATTTTATAAAGATTTTTTTAACATTCTTTTGAAATTCTCTCTGAAGCTTGTTACGTTTTCTTTGTTTTGTTAAGTTTCATGAAGTAATGTTTGAAGATTTTTGTTGTACATTCTGTATTTTTGAAAAGAACAATGGAAATATTTTTATAATAACTATCATAAGAGATACTAAATTAACTAAAAAATAGGGTTTATTCACATAAACTATTGGAGAATAGTTCTACTAGTTTCGAGTCACGGAGGGATTCTTCATCATAAGCAGTGTGTGTAGACACGGTGACGTTGCGCAGCCTACTCGTGTCTCGAAACTAGAAGAGGAGGACTCTCCATTTATTTTTAGTTAATTTAAAAACTGAAATTTTCAGTCGATTGTTACTAGACAAAGAAAATTAATAGTAGCATTGTTAAATGTTTTACTATTACTATAATTATTTCTTTGTCTAGGATAAGAGCTTGGAATAGTCCAAGACCTTCTCACAAAAACATTGAATATCTATGTTTACATTGATATATGAATATCGAATTATAAAAATTAATGAAATAAGAAAAAGTATAACCATGTTGGTCTATTAATTTCGGAGTCTATTCGTAGCATAGAAACAAACAACCAAATCATTTCTCTTTATAAAATTAGTATAAACATACATACGATTTCACCGTAGCCTTAGAAAATATACACCAACCGACAATAAGTACCTGAAAATAAAAATAAAATCGTTATTGTAAAAATAAATTTAGATATCAAACACAATTAGGAACGAAAGACAAAACAAGATTTATATTACAAATTTCGCCCTGATTGGCAAAATTTTGCAAAAGGTCTTATTCTTTTTTTATATACAATTTTAATGATTTTATTTTTAATGGATGTAGGTATAACAAAACCAATTTTGTCTGGATCAGTAGCAGATATTCAGTTCTCGAATTCCACGAAATAATTAGGTTTGGTATAACAACATTAATTTGTTTGTAGAATTCTGTCTCTTTTGTAACACTTTTTAGTTACTAAATTAGACACGTGTAAGGTAAGCTACATTGTTAAGGTTGTTTTTTAGATAATATAAGTGCCCTCGCCTATTTTAGTGAATGCGTGACAGTATCTCTAACAGCACGTGTTACTTTTATGTGCACTTTGCGATAATATAGATTCTGACCCGCGACAGCATGACAGCATCGCTACAAAAAGTCACCGTGGGCGAGGGCTAGGGCCCTCGCATCAAGAATTTATGGACTTCTTTGCTTTGGGTTACAATTAGCTGTCATGCTGCTTTAGCTGTCATTTTATCCTATTAATATTCTTGTATAGACTCTCGATTTTACTTTTGTTACCTTATTTGAGACAAGCCTACCACACTTCACTAACACCACTGCAACTCCTGTAAACCATGGATCTACATTAGATACAACCATGAAAACACCATAACATTGAAGTCTGGCGCACCCTGAAACATGAATAACTGTCTTAGATTCCGCAACGAAATATATCAGAAGATATTATTAGAGGAGAAGAAAAACAAAGACAGTGTCCACTTCCTCGGTGAATTGAATACAGAAGACAGAATGACTTAAGCCAAAAGGCATAAAAGAGACTGCACAACTGGGAAAAGCCCAGTCGACAAGCACCATCGTAATTTGACTCAAAACAAAGTGAGTACTTTTGATTGCAATATTCATTAAAGTCAAAGAAAACAGTGCATAAACATAAATAGATGTTATTACACTTATAAGCTTCACACGCCCTTATTTACGAAAAACAAAACCATACACATCAATAGATTCATCTAAAAATACTGCGCAAAAAACAGCCCATGATTACGTAACTTTTTCTTCTCCAACATAATTCGATACATTGTCAGGAATTCGAAAATCTGTTTCTGAATTTAATGGTTATCGGAGCAAAAGTTTGCCCCCGCCGATGCTTATCGCTTGACTAGTACGCAGCTGAAGTTTGGGCGTAACTTTATTAAATAACCTCTACTTCAGAGTGTATAAATTGTCGAATTTATCGCCTGGGTTCTTAGTGTAGGTTACGGCCGATGACGTCGGTCGACGGTCATCGCTTAATGTAGTATGGTTAGCCACAGAAACGGAGTCCGTGTTGTTTTTGGTTACACCCTAAAATGGTTTATGTTTAAGACTGGAGATCCCTTTAACATGGTGTAAGGATTTTGTTGTAAACGTAACAGGATTTAGTATTATGTGTAATGTGTGAATGTTTTATCAATTTTATACTTTAATATAGTATAAATACATAACCATTTTGAATGAGAAGGAAACGTATAACATTACTTCATCTACTTTTCTAAAGTAATTAGTCCCACAAAATTTACTAACGAAACGAACGAATCCAATCTGACCATACTCTCCACTAGAAAATATAATTCTTCTAAACAAATCTTCTTCAACCATAACAGTCGCATTTATAATACACAAACATCACTTAACAAAACTCTTGCAAGCAAACATGACACATAACACCATTTAGTCTCCAAAACTAATCCTAAATGCCAATTCCCATGCACGTACGTTCCATATTTGCGTGTCACGTAAATGCACGTCGACATTAATCTAGATCCTTCGATAGACCTAAGCTCTATTCGGACTGTCGGGTACACGAGTAATTATCCAATCGTGATGTACTGGGAAACATGACTAAACTGTGTTTGGATGACACAAAGCTTGATAAGTTTGGAAAGTAGAACCACCACCGTGATGCCTGAAATCAAAGACCATTAGAATAATGATTATATGGAGTCCTAATCCCTAATGGTGATGTGATTGCATTATAGGGATATTTCAAAGTTGGTTATCAGTGTCTGAATGTGGTATTGCTGTTGATGTGAGGTTTGTTTTGTGTTTTCCTTCAATGAGAAGTCAACTTTTCTGCCTGGCCAATGACAAGGACTAATTTGAGAAGTTGATGGCCAACCTTCAGGAATGAAGTGAGATTTCATAAGAAGAGAAGAAGGAAGTTAAAGTCCAACGGTTTTTGTTTATCCAAAGGTTCTTTTAAATAGTTCTTCTATGGGTAAAGGCTTATTTTGAGGGGGAAAATCAACCTATTGTTTCTCCTGCCTCGGATGAAACGAGAGGGACTTTCAGACTCTTACTGACTAAAAACCATCTCGTTCCTACTCCTGTTTTTCAAGCCGGAGCCCCGGTAAACCCGCTAGGTAGTCCTTAGCTCCATAAGTATTCATTGTTTTTCTTTTACAATTTATAAATGGAAAATTAAATAAAATTCTTTTCCAAAAACCACTATGCTATGTACTTCTTTGAACTCACATACCTACCTATGTTGATGTCAATACAGTACGCAGGAAAGCTTTACGAGATTAACATAGAAATGAAATGCGTTTGACATAAAGAATGATGGATATGACAGTCGATGTATAATACGCTGAGACTAAAAGAGGAAAACACAACAACGCCAAGACGAATGTCAGGATTATTTGATGAATGATATGAATAAAGAGAAAAGGGGTTATGTAGATAGAAAAAATGTCAAGAATTAAAATATTATGTGATGTGACGTCTTTAAGCCTTTAACTGTCGTACTCAGAGATATTAACGATAACTAATTTGCTTTGACGTTCAAAAGTGCCTTCCTGGTCTATTTGAAATAACTATGGCTCAGTAACGATTTTGTTCCGAAAACAATTAATTGCTAAGGACTGGATAGGCAAAGTTGCCTATACTAAAAGTAAAAAATACTTTTCTGGGGTTATGATATGACTCCAGTGTTGGAAAAGTAGCGTGTACTGCTAAGGACTAAGCGTAATTCCTCGATAAGAACGTATGACCAATGTAAAGCGAAAATGAATATTGTGATCCTTTTTACGAAAATTTACATGTAGAAAAAAATATAAAACTAATATTTTTTTATGAAATAATAATATGCTTTAGAAGGAGCATCAATTATTTAGTATACATTGGGAAGTACTCTCATTATTCTAATAGAAAATTCCTATTATTATAATCTAGAAAACCCATAAACCAATAATAAATTTTGTATTAAAAATATTGTAAGGCATATTGAATTAGGTGGCCGAATATTGAATGCTTGCCGTATTGATTGCTAAAGGTTATTTATAGATCCACAACGTAGTGTGAAACTAGTTGAGTAACACTGTCGAATTTTGCGCGTGTAAGTCATGTAATTTAATTGTTTCATTCTCATGTAATAGGTACTTCATCTAAGCTCGAAATTCTCAAACGAAATCTTGTGACTACACGAGCAAAAGTACGTCTATAAAGTTCATAATAAAATTGTCATAAGACTAGAATGGAATTAGCCCAAATTGAAGATTATAACTTAGTCTCCATCAATTTCAAACAACTCATATAAACATTATTACGTTCTAATTTTTGGTAGTAATTTTGTTTAGTAAATTGTTTTGCTAATAGGACTGAATTGTTTAGCAGAGTAACGTCCATTAATTTAACGTTCTTTTATGGAGTTTTAATTGTCTGTCTTTCATTAGAATCCAACGTAATCCATCGTAGAACTGAGCGGTTAAGTAAAACTAATTAGTGAGATAATAAATGTGTGTATTTATAGAATAGGGTTATGACTCTGTTTCGTTTATTACAGGTTGATTTCTGAGCAAACTGGAAATTGGGGAAATAGTCATTCTGAGTGTTAATATGTATCATGGATCATGTTATTTAAATACAATTCCTCTTTTAAACCGACTTAAAATTAATAAGAATGTTTTCAGTGAGACCTGTATGTAGGTACGAGTATATGTTTGTTTGTGCACGCGTATCTCACGATTGATTGAACCGATTTTAATGTGATTTATAACGTCGAGTCATGCGATGCTTCGCAAGCAAACTCAGAATATAAGTATTCTTTGATAGATTGCGTTTACAAACATACAAGTTCATATACACATGACACCGAGATATGAAACAACAAATTTTGGATCGCACAAAGAGTTGCTCCGTACAGGAATCAAACCCGCTACACAATGCACAGCAGCTGATTTCCAACCCACTACACCAACCGTGCAGTAAACAGTCTCTCTATTTTGTTTCATAAACTTTTTGCAACCATTTTTATTAATTAGGTATCTACTGTTAAAAAGATCGAAAATTTGAACAATTCTCCACAAAATCCAATAAAATCATCTTCAAAACACAATCTAGAAACGCATTATATTCTCTAGTCAATTGCTCTGAATGACCCTTAGCCACTTTAATACAAGGCGATAGCTTTTAGATGGTAGTAAATATAAAAGGGAAACATGAGCCACCGTGGGCTGCCAAGTGGGGCAAGCCACTAGCCAAGTTTCGTGAACAGCTGACATTGGTTCGGTGTATTCTTTTTTGTGTTGGACATCCTTTTTCGGAGTATAGAATATTTTCTTAATGAATATAATTATTTAGTATTGATTTTATTTCATATATGGCTGCTAATTTGGTTATGGACGTTTCGTTTGTTCAATCTCCGTATCCTTTTTTGAGGGGGAAAATCATCCAATGACTTTTCACACCTTAGGCTGAACGGAGTGCCAGACTCTTACTGACTAAAAATAAACTCATTCCTACTCTTGCTTTACGAGCCGGAGCTCAGGTAACCCGCTATGCAGTCCGGAGCTCCGGGTAATCTACGAAAGGAGAACTTTTTCGGAGCTCTCATTGCTTGGTTCATTCGTGCCGGCCAATCAGAATGCCGAATGCGCTCTCGTTTCGTTTTCGTTTAACGTAAAGCAAATTCGTTCTAATAGTGTACTGATTTGTTAAAAATCGTCACTTATGTTTTTTCGATGATACAATATTTATTAGTGGTTATTTATATTCTCTTAGATTCATTGAAATATGTTACTGACTACAAAGATTTTTATGGAGCAGAGGACTAATGAGCAGACGGATCACCAGATGGTAAGCGATCAGCGCCGCCCATGGACACCTGGAACACCAGAGAAGTGATTCCGGTGCATTGCCTTTTAAAAAGGAATACGCTTCTATGTATCGTAGTATGTACGCTCTCTCGTATGGAGCTAGGAACTACATAGCTCGCTCATACTCATTGGAGCATAATAAACGTGTGAAGCTCCAGTGTAAGCGGCAGACCTGTTGGCTAGCAATATTGCTCAAACCACAGAGGGAACGTCTGTGTGATATTATGACCAATCTATCGCTTACCCTATGGTAACGGAATCGGAACGTTACATATGAGACTCTTTAACACTATTGCTGTAGAGTCAAATGTAACGTTTAATGCTCATGTCTCTTGATCGATACTAAAGGCCTTGGTTGACTAGGCAACTGGCTGTCGTGCTAGCGGGTAGTGGATTCGATTCCCGCACGTAGCAACTGTTTATGTGATCAATCAATTGTTGTTTCTGGTCTGGGTGTAATGTGCATGTTAATTTGTATGTTTGTAAACGCACCCACGACATATGAGAAAATCCTATGTGTGGGATCAGGTTTGGAGCAAAAAAGGAAATGATGAACGATAAATGTTACATTTGACTCAAATGTAACATTTATCGTTCATGTCTCTCGACCCTTTAATTTCTGAAGAGGTCTACTATTTAATTTATTTTTCCCATGTTACGTTATATAATCAGATAAGACCGAGCGAGATGATTGACACGAATTTGGTGTATTTTTAGTATTATTTAATAGCTTTTTCCAAAAATAGGGGACTGCCTTCAATTTTCTTTACCGTCCCCGTTTTAATTAAGTCAGTTAATGTTCCTAAAACATTCACATCAAAATCGGTTTGCGCACAAACATACAGGTCAAACGGAGAGATCAAACTTCTTATTTTTTTAATTTGATTATACAATGTGATAGGTGTGGGACTTCTAACCCGTTAAGGCTGAGTACTACATCTAATTTTATAGACAAAAAAGTAATATGGGTGTTTGAAACCCCAATTGAAAATATTGAAAAATTGCGATTTTTTCTGTAAAGATTATTCAGAAATTATTTTTTTTCTCACCAAAACATTATCAAACATATGAAAAAAGTAATGAATTAGTTAGCCAAGGTTATTAGCTACCGTTTGTCGTTTTTTTTTTTTTTGTTTCTAAGAATATTAAAATAGCCATAATTTTAAGGGATTCGACCCCTTCGACCCCCGACTTTTGTCCATAAAATTAGATGTAGTACTCAGCCTTAACGGGTTAGAAGTCCGAACCCTATCACATTGTATATAATCTGCGCTACGTAACTAAGACATCGGATAAGCGTTTGCCGCTTGGCAAAAGCACATCCGACCACATCTGTAGTAGCATCCAAAGAGAGAGACAGAAAACAACGATCTCTCTCACACCACGCCTCGGGAAAGAATGTAATATTGCCGTGCCTTAAAAATTATAATCACTTGACATTTTTTTTACGAAAACTTTCCATGTTTTCCTGTAAGTACATAATCATTGTTAAAAATTGTTTCAACATTTTTGCTTAGTTCTTGTGTAAGTACTAAACTGAGTTTAGTCGCTGTTGTTGTAAAAATTCTAGCTTTTTTTCCAAGAACAGTGTTCAATTAGAGAAGTAGACTAAGTCTTTTCAACAGTTTGTAGTTGTTTAATCATATTTTTTGTATGTTGTTAGTAAAGTTAGATCCTGTACTTAACTAAGGATTGTCAAAAATATTATAAGCGATTGTTTTTTCAATTTTAAAACTATTGCAGCTGATTATATCAAGTGATCACAAGTTCAACTGCTAAGTCAGGTCTTAGATCAGACCACGACGTTGCCATTGCGGTTTACCGGGGCTCCGGCGTCGAAAAGTAGGAGATGGATCGGGATGGTTTTATTCAGTAAGAGTCTGACACTCCCTCTCGCATCGGCCAAAGCGGGAGAAGTCATTGATTGATTTATCCCCTCAAAAAAATCAGGTCTTAAATAGTCCAGGATTAGTAACGACAGCCCAAGTACAATTACTATTTTAACCACCTCAAAATGCTTTGTTGACCAAGTCGGAACTTGTAATATTATCATCAAATTCTGTTACGTAATAGTATTATACCGTTAGTAGGCTAGTCAAGCCTAAATATACTTCACTAGAGATCGTAAATTTGAACAAACCTCAAGTTATTGTAATAGAATGTTCTATAGATTCTGTCTTTAGGCCTCTGACCTCTTTAGATGTTATTATAAGGAATGGAACATGGAATGGGGAAGTAGGATTTCAACATCTTATACTTATTATATAAAGCTGAAGAGATGTGGAAACTTTTTTTGTTTCAATTTATCAAGGAAGATTATATGCTAAAAAACTTAACGCTACAATCAAAACGAACCGAGCACCCACCAGCGGGTGACACCGGGCGGAAGTGGCTAGTGCTCTTCACACGGGTATTGCCAGAGTAATTTAAGGAACTACACATTGTCGACAAAGTTACGGACATAGCTCAAAGGATTAGCAAGCTGAAGTGGCAATCACATTTATCGAAGAACTGATGACGGTTGGGGTAAACGTGTTCTAGAGCGGAGACCGCGTCTAGGCAAGCGTAGTGTAGGGCGCCCTCCAGCAAGGTGGTTTGACAATATCAAGTAGGCTGGTAGTGGTTGGATGCGTAGAGCTGAAAGTCTAGCTCAGTGGCGTGCCATTAGAGAGGCATATGTCTAGCAGTGGACGAGAACAGGCTGATGATGGGTAGATGAACACATTTAACAGGAATCGAGTAGCAGCGCGCTGTGATAAAATTTTAAACTGTAATCTCCAGGTTGTTCGTCAAGATTGGATATAAACCTTATCTTATAGAGATCGCTCATAGTCCAGATGCGAACTGCGAATTGCTGTTACACTTGGCAAATATCAAGCACTTTAACCAACAAATATTCAAACAAAACACTCCATCTTGTCTATTTAAAAATTCCACTACACGAACCACCTATTCATAATTATTATTATCCTATTTGTGCTTTGTGTATTAAAACGGTCTGTCATGAGACGCACACAATCAAATTATATCGCTTACCCGTCTGTCTGTCAAGAGTCACATTTGCAACCACCTGACCGGGGAAGCGGAAAACGGAATAAAATGGAAACAAAAGCCTATCAGGGCTTGTGTACTGAGGGAACACGAAACTTTTTTTAAGTGATGTTCTACTGAAATTGTTTTGTGGTTTTCGGAGTCTTTTTTTGTGTTATAAGATTTTGTTTCTTGTCTAATTTTGTTATGGTTTAAAATTGCGTGTACTCTGTGTCTGCCATCAAAATCATCATCATTGTGTATCTTCTATTTTGTTTGTTGCCTAATCATCATTATTATAATTATCAACCAAACAAGATCACGTGTAAACACAAACCTGCCCAAAGACTTTTGGGTCGATCGATTGGTTAATTTCAAATTCTATATTTTTATGATTTCAAAGAATGTCATTAACACATTGAATGCCGCGGTGGTCACCGGTGATCGACGTTAGCGAAAGATTTGCCCTCTTCAGTTTTCTATTGGCAGTCAAAGTACTTAATGACATATTTAACGTCTGAAAAAAATCATAAGATGATCAAATGCTACGCATATGTTAAACCTGCGTTAGACAACCTATGTACTGATTAATCTAGCAAAATTTAGTTTTTGCAATACACAAAATTTCGAAAAAATCAAAACACCAAAACGACAATCCTTCCTTTGCCGGTCCAACGAAGCAATAAATCTCATAATTGATTAAAGCCATTTGTCAAACCGTCTAGGTAGCGTAATTGAGAATATGATGGGAGCATTAATAATGTACTGCACAGCTCGTTAATTAAGGTAATTACAATGGTATGTAGATTTTGTCATAGATTTCATTGTGTAAGTATATTTGTCTATATGCATGCTTGTTTGTGGTATTCTGTTAGGCTTTGTAACAAAGGCGAATGTTACACGTACATAAATGAATTTAATATTTTCTTTTGTTTGTTCTCAGATATCGCATAATATAATGCATTTACATGTTGCAGTGGCCCAGGACTTTAAGATGCCCGCTTCCTATGCATGAGATTTTTAAACCTACCAACGGCAAGTAACAATGGCGATGTCCAAATCTTCTCCGTGTGAGAAGAGGCCATTGGTCAGCAGTGGCCACGTATTGGCTGTTGATGCGTGATGTGAGATGAATTTACAATAACATAAAATATTAAAAAATAAAGCTCTTAACTGAACTATGAGCATCCTCATTGTTAGAAGGTTTTCCTTAACCTCCTTGCTTGATGTGTAGGAGTTTAGGTTTGTCATAAAGTCCTACTGACCAATCTCTGTCAATATGTAATCTCTATGTTTAGCTGTGGCTGATAATGATGATGATGACGTAATCTCTTAGACATTTCTTATGACATATAGAATTGTAGGGGTCACCAAAACATACAACTCTCACCAGAAATAACTAGAACTAGAACTATAACCTCTAAATCCTCTACTCAACTAGCTAGCTCACCCAAAAGAAAATTCCACCGTCCGCATAACCCAACCTAAAATTTGAACCAAGGCCAACAAACTATCCACAATAATAGGCGAACTACACAGCAAAATTCCTATCTATTTCGAACCAAACCACGCATAGCTATACCTTTTGTAGTTGGAAAGACAAAAACAAATTTATTGCACGTTCACAATGATTTTGACGGGGGTGCCTGATAGGGGTGCGTAAACAGGGCCAATATTAATTGATGTAATTTATATGTGTACAACATTGGGACCCTGCCCAGCATTATTGCTTCAAATTGTTTCCACCTTGTTTTGTGTCGATTTTCAAGGACGTTTTTGAGGGTGTTTTGGGTAGATCGTGCTTTAATCCTGATGTATGGGCGTGGAGGAGGCTTAATCCGTGTGTTGTTACTGCGTCAAGGACTTACTTGATCGGCGAAAATGTATAGCGAAAGCTTGTAAAGGCTTTCTTTCCAAAAGTAAAAATATTATGTGACTTATTGAGTGCTTATTTTTTTATTTAATTCCCATACAAGCTTGACGTCATTACCAGGAGATATTCTTGGTATATAAACTATAAACTAAATTACCACATTTTTTATATAGAATAGGGGGCGAACGAGTAGACGCGTCACCTGGTGGTAAGCAATCAGCGCCACCCACGGACACCCGCTACACCAGAAGAGCCACAAGTGCGTTGCCAGTTTTTTAAAATATAATACGCCCTTTCTTGAAGGTTTGAAGGTCGTATCGGTCGTAAAATGATTTACAAACAAACAAAACTTAGTGAATTTTTGTATCATATTCAGATACGGATGAGTTTTAAGTAGCTATTTAGCAAAAAAGGAACTTTTTAACTACATTAAATACATATCCTATTAAACTTAGCACGAGACTATAATAACATTTAGGAAAACTGCGTAAAGTAAGTTTTTAATAGCCTAACATGCTTTTACGATCATAAAATTTAGAACACCGATGAATTCTTATATTACGAGTACTTTATTTAGTCGTAAAGAACTGAATAGGTAAATTTAAAGTTAGTACATATCCTAGTAAATTACTTTCTTTTAAAGTTTAAAACTTGTTACTAAAACGTTATTAACCTATCACAAGCAACCATAACCATCTTGAACTTTCCTATAATAAAGAAACTGCCAATAGGTTCGGGCCCTTGCCGATTAACCTACACCAATTCGACAAGTTTTTCATTGGAATTTTGACCTTATTATAACCATTAATAAGGTTAAAAATCTAAAAATTTGTGCCTTCTGAAATGGCATTCAGAAAACCGACATAAAACAACACTTTTTTTTTCAGGGGAGAAGATCATTAACTTCCTTTGTCTTGGGTGAGCGGAGAGGGAGTGTCAGAGTCTTACTGAATAAAAAACCACCGTTCCTACTCCTGCTCTTCGAGCTACTCCTCCTCTTTGAACTGGAATCTGCAGCTCCGGGATAAATCAACGCTCGTCCTCAGTAACGCAACCCCTAGTCCCAAAATTCTCAGTCGTAAAATCCCTCACTCTCAAAAGGCTTTTTTTTGTTTTTTTTTGAGGGGGGAAAATCATCCAATGACTTTTGTCGCCTTGGGCGAGGCGAGAGGGAGTGTCAGACTCTTACTGACTAAAAACCACCCCGTTCCTTCTCCTGCTTTTCGACCCGGAGCTCCGGTAAACCCGCTAGGTAGTCCGCAGCTCCGGATCAGGCATCAGCCCTGCTGGGCCCCATCTGTGGTGGTCTGATGGCTCTTTGAGGCGCGCGCGGAACGCGACGCGCCGCACGCACGGGTCTGGATCTGTTCGGGCGGCGAGCTACCCTTGCTCACCGTCCGCAGGCCCGCACTTACGGTGGCCGGAGATCGTCTCGCGATCCCCTACGCCCGGAGTGTCTCTCGCGACGGCTGGGGCGTGAGGAGGTTTGTTCTCTCACGCGCCCCGCCTCCTCCTTAGCTAGCATGACTGCTTCGTAGAAGGAGTCCCTCTCGCTCCGCACCATGGCCTGAACCAGTGCCGGGCGCGAGAGGTCGCCGTCGCCGACCACATCCCTGAGGACTTGGCGGTGCTCTGCCCACGCAGGGCACACCGCCACCGTACACTCTCAAAAGGCTGGAAACGAAACACGCTTGTAACTCCTATGGTGTAGCGAGTGCCTGTTGGCGGCACCAATGTCTCACCATTCTGTATATTGATACTCATTTACCGCCCTATCCAATTAAAAAATAACAACATTATAAAACGAATCAAGATTTTTATTAGAAACGTTGATCTGCTGTCGGCATAGGTACTTGACGGACCTCTAGTCCTTAGTTATTTTATTATTCATGCCAAGTTTAATGGACCAACTAAGATTTAGAACAAAGAAAAAGAAGAGATTAACATAAAATTATCTTAAAAAATATTCATTGTTCTAATGACGGAAAATTATTAAAGCTGTTTTTCCACCAGAGATGTACTATGCTACGTTGCTGTGCATCCACAGCAGCGTAGCATAGTACATCGTTGTATACATGTTCATAGTACATCATAGTGGATGCGTTTGGCTTCCACTTATCATATTTATCGGTACACATAGCATAGTACTGGTGGAAACGAACTCAGCTAAGCTATGTTTTTATATGAAAAGATGCCTGCTATGGATTGCTTCACTATTATCGATACAACGTATACTTGAGCTGTAGCATCTTCCTCGTACAGCTACATAGTTAAATACTTAGTAGCACTAAAAACGATCAAATAGTATCACAGATTACATCTTCGTAACATATCTACATAGCACATTTTCTGGTGGAAAAACACCCTAAGACACGCACAGACTGAAGGCAATCAAAAAGTGGTTAGAAAACGTTGTGATAACATAAATTCGAGCCAAAACTGAACACATTAATCAGAAAACTATTAAAAAAAAACAGAAACGAATATTATTTATGAACCCTGAACGCAAGTAAAATTAAAAAAGGATTTTTTACCTCGTCTACGGTTTTCAATCTATCGTTACCCTTTTTTCGGCGATCTATGTAGTGTTAATTGGTTTTTTGTAGGTTCGAGAATTCACGCGGGTTTGTAATTTATTTTCTGCGGATTCTGATTTTATTTTTGTTAAATATATTTTGCTTGTGTTCATTATTTTAAACTTTGATATGGTGTTTTGCTAAGAAAGGTTCAGCATTTGACTGCACGGTTGGTGCAGTATCTGGGCAACTGGCTGCCACACAATGGGTAGCGAGTTTGATTCACACGGAGCAACTCCTTGTGTGATCCATAAATGATTAGTTCGATACTGGGTGTGATTTGTATGTAAAGTTCTATGTTCGTAAACGAACCCACGACATAGGAGAAAATCCTATGTGTCTTTATTTAGACAAATGAGTCCCATGTATTTATGTATTCTTGAAAATTCTATACAATTAACACTTTGGCTGCCAACAAAAATCTGTTGAAGGCGAATCCTCCGCTAGCGCCGGTCATTTTGACCCCCCATTGCAACCAACGTGTTAATAATAGAAAGATGAATAAATAAAAAAACTGATGAAAATATAACTTAGCGTCAGAACTCAGTTCAATTTAATCAAAATAAAAATATAATAACTATGAAAAAGATACCCAATTTAGAAAAATATAGTTATAATCCAAGCTATAAATGGCGCAGGCTATTTAACTTAAATATATTTTATCTTTGAAGTCGTAACCTTTGAAACTTTTGGTCATTAGGTACAAGTAATTTGGAGATGAAATGTGTACCTTAATATAACATAATATTAAGGTAACATTCTGACTGTGAGCTAAAAATATCGTCGGCTCAAAGGAATTTAAATCACTGTTGATCTTTGATAGTTACGTTTGAGATAACGAGAGTATTTGAAAATCAAGAGGCTATTCTACGTTTGGTACGTTGAAATATATAATTTCTTTTCTATTTAGTAGACTTTGGGGGGAGGGATCATGCAGTGACTTCTCCGCCTTGGGCGAGGAAAGAGGGAGTGTCATACTCTTACTGACTAAAAACCACCCCGTTCCTACTTCTGCTTTTTAAACCGGAGCCCCGGTAACCCGCTAGGCAGTCCGCAGCGTATTTAGTAGACTGCTTGCAGTTTTTTTGTATACTTAGATTGTCAGGAAAAATTGCTGATTTCAATGATATACTTGTATTGTTTAGTGTCTACTTACAACTCGCAGACCGCGCGCTTACAGCCTTTTTGTTTTGACGTTATGAAATATATCATACGACATAAGATTTAATGTTCAAATTTAAATGACAAGTCAATTGCTGGGTTGGAGCGATGCTATTAAAGCGTGATATGTCCATAATACTTTTTCCAATCTCTGAATCAAAACTGATCAACAAAAACGTATTTATCATAATATCTATTTTCCCAAAAACCAATTGAGCTCTATACTTACTCAACATTTACTTCAAAAGGCCACAACTGGTTGTAAGAAGTAGTCTATAATAAACACGACAAACCCAAAGGCTGTAGGTAGCAGAGGTTTGGACGCTTGCCAAATCATTTCGCTACATTTTCCCTGCGTAGCTTTGTGTGGTGTAAGTCAAGAGAGTCAGTTTCTTTGTCGTAGATTTTTCTTTTTGTAACTACTTATTCTTTGAAGTCAAATTTCATTTTATTTTTAATGGATGTTTATGATTAAATCCATGTACAGTGTAAATGAAATTGTATTGCAATAGAAAAATATTAAAACCTTTTTTTAAATCAAATTAGCAAATTCGGCGAACTCCGTTTCACCACCAATAATTTTTCCCTGTTTTCCTGATTTTCTGAGCCCAAGACCTTTCCAACGAATGCAAAATGTGGAAATCGGTTCGTGCATTCTGGAGTTATAGCGTCAGGAAGGAAAATCCGACTTATTTTTATATTACAAAAGATGAAAATCTCTTTAACAACGTACATTGATGTCTGAATCAGACAAAAAATTGTTTGGTGCAGGTATTGAATCCGCAACACATTGCATAGTAATCGGGAGTCCAGCTACTTCATTATTAACATTTTTCATCTTTGCCTACTGCAAATTACCAATCTATTATCAAAAACCAACCCAAAGGTTCAAATCTACAATCTAATACACCCAAAACAATAACCATTTAAAAACCGACTCAGTTCCAACAACCTTTAGCGTTATTATTGATTGGATCACAAATGTTATTATAGAAAGCATTAAAGTTATCCCAAGCATCAATACTCGCACGTGCCGAGTCGAATCAATCGTCCACTTAAACCCATGTACGACCCCTGTCTACGGCACTCCTGAGCCAACGTCCTACAAGTCACCCTTTGCAGTTGTCATTGCATTTTTTTCTTAATGTCTTTGTCATTAAATTACGTTTTTCTTTGATTTGGTTTGTAAGATTGCTTGACCATCATCCTTAGGGTGCTTTTCCACCTACGAAGATGTGTTATACTATGTTGGTGTGGATATCCACGAATCCTATTTGATGATGTGATGTGATGGAAATGAACTCAGGTATGTTTTTTTATATGGAATGATGCGTGCTATGGATGCGTGTTATGGATGTGTGCTATGGATGGCTTCCCTACTATCGATATATCGCATACACGAACTGCACATTTTCCTTGCGCAGCTACATAGCAGCATATCTGCGTCTTCATAGCATTCTCAGTTCGCTACAGCTGAACATAGCTTACATGATTGATTAATCTGGTGAAAAAGCATTCTTGAATCTATTCGAATAACCTTGAACAGTTTCGAAAGTAAGCCATACAACTTAATTATCATTTTTTGTGTTATGTAATGTTTTTCTTTGGCTTAGCAACGTATTGTTATTACAATTTCGGTTACAAAATACTTAGGTACATTACAGGGAAAATAAAGATGATTATGATATGTAATTACATACAGCAAAATGTATGTTAAATTATAGTAAGATTTCAATTTAATGTAGAACTTAGTACCAGGAAAGGAAAATTGTTTTTATAAAATCTTACTATTTACACCACGCAAACAAAGCGACCGAGTGAAAGTAGAAATAAAATGAGAAGATTTTAATATCAAAAAACTTTAATTAACTTGAAAAATATTTTACTGCCTTTGATTGTTTTAAACTGTTTCAGAATTGTTAAGTGTAAGAATATATTTAACGTTATAGTCGATGAATGCCTGTGGGCGCTCGATAGAAGTTCATGATTTTTAATTCGATATTTTTATTTTAAGACTGGATTGGGTTTATTATAAATTTGGAAAAGGTCAAGTATTTTAATGGAATAGAAACTTTAACATTAAATAATAGTAGAGAAGGGGTATTCTACATTGCAGACAGGCTTTAATTAAGGTGTAATTCAAATAATTAAAAGGTTTAATTAACAGTTCAAAAATGTACTATTCTTAATTTTCATTAATTCATCATCAGCATCATATCAGCTATACGACCCCTGCCAAACATAGGCCTCCCCCAATGACTTCCATATAGGCCAGTTGGAAGCGATCAATTCGTCTGTCCACCTCGGGGGTAGAATTTTCACTTACTTATCTAAATTCTAAAATATCAAACAAACAAAGAAAACAGGTGTTTTCTAAGGACTGTAACAGACGACCTTGTCTATCTCGATGGTAGAATTTTCACTTGTGTAAAATCACAATATCAAACAGTCTTTAGCAATCGCCTCATCTTTGCCAATTAACAGCAAAATACTAGCGAAATCTGAATAGAAGACAATGGCAATAAATCTTCACAGTTACTCAGAAAGCCATAAATCTAACAAAAAGCCAAACCGAAAACATCGCGTTACCCCAATTTGGTCATGGCAGATGGTAGTCGTTTCATGCAAAATGCGTTTAAAACAAAGTCAAAGTCAAAACATTAATTTGAATTAAACCATGAACACTTAACAATAATACTTTTGAAAAGTTACAATTAAAGAAATAAATATAAGTCTACCAGTCTGTTTGTCTGTCTGTGAAGCTGGTTGTACGTTCCAAAATGTAAATTCAAATGAAGAAGAACAAGGAAGAAACTCCATTCGATATTCTTAAAAAAGTGTATTTTAATTTAGTTTGAAGAAAAAAAGACTAGGTAGATAACAAGAAGAGGCTATTTTTTATTATATAAGCCGATAAACGAGCAGACGATTCACCTGACGGTAAGCTATCGCAGCCGCCCATAGACACCTGAATCCCCAGAAGCTTTACAAGTGCGTTGCCTGCCTTTTGGGAGTTAGAAAATTTAAATGCCACCTAGGCACACGTACTATTACAATTTTGATTGATTTCAATTCCCGTGTATCTATTGACGCGAAACGGCTTTATTAGGTCAGCTTAAGGCCTGCCTATAACATTATAGTAAAGGGTGTCAATAACCCTTTCTCCTTCGTCCTACTTTTATAATACGTGTCTAAAATGAAGCAGTCGCAGATTAAAGGTAGTGACTAGAAATTATTGAAGGGGTAAATGGGAAAATATAATAGAAGAGAATGTTTGGGATGACGTTTCATAATATAGAATGGAGAATGAAAACAATTCGTTATTAACAATTTTGAGGCTTAAGAAGTAGGAAAACTATTTAGAGAAATAACATTTACTGTCGTACTCAGAGTAATTTAATGATTACTTAACCTAGTTCTTAGCAATTGTTTTTGGAACAAAATCGTTAGGTACTAAGAAATAGCTTAAGTAATCATTAAAAGTCTCTGAGTATACGGCTGTTAGTTACTAAAATTTAACAAAAACATCCAAAGAATACTGACTGTCTCGTTGGTCGAGTGGTCGTAAGTGAGACTACCGGACAAGGGGTTCCGATTTCTGGGTCCGGCAAAATATGACTGGACTATTTCGGTGTTTCAAAAATTCCTCAATGATAGCACGGTGCTTGAAATTTTGCCCAGTATATGGCAAAAGGCTCACCCCTATTACGTAGGCACCCCTATCACAAATAGTGAAAAGTGGGTATACATTGTATACTGGCATTAGGTGTTGTAACGTGCACCTCTGCCTACCCCTTTGGGAATAAAAGACGTGACGTTGTAATCCAAAATAACATCACATAACCAAATATAAAGAAACAACTACCAAAAGTAAACACGAAAGCAAATCAGAGGATAACAGACTAGTCCTTACATATGTATACGAAAGATAAAAAAGGAAGGAGCATTAAAGCTATGACTGGGGGAAATCAGACGATCAATAATGACTAGGCAAAAACGATGCCCTTATTAATACCGCAGAACAAAAGCCCGGCGAGATATAAGAACAGCCTATAGATAGCTTGTTTTGGTCCATTGATTGCCTTTCTCTTTGTACGGGCGTTGCTATTGAAATTCAAATTTAAGCCTTGACACGGTAAAGTTTTGTTATTTGTGGACGATTTCCCATTATTTGTTTGGTATTAATGTCCTTTCTTTAAAGTGTTGTGGGTTAACTCTGAGTATGTGTTTGTATGTGAAATATTTCTTTGTTTTGTTAAGAGTTTTGGTTCTCTTAGACTCTCTTGTCTTGTGGTTATTAAGAGCCAAGTAAGGTCTCTTTTGGAGTTCCATTCACGGGTTAGGTAGAACTACTTTAGATAAAATTTTCTGTGAAATATTACTAATTTCGGAATATATCCGTTAATGGCAATATATTCACATACAAGGGATTCATAACATGACTGTACATGGGCGGCTGATAGTTGATCGCTTACCATAAGGTCACTATTCATTATTCCATAAAAAAGCTATTGAAAACTCAATATCAGGTTCAGTACATAAAACGAGTAAGTAATAGCAAAGGGGTGCCCCTTTGCTATTACCTCTAGTACATTCACACTCATACCATGACTGCATTGTCGACGCGGTAGCTGAGCAAACGACTGCGCCGTAACGTGTAGCGGGTATGATTCAGGTACGGAGTAACTCTTTGTGTGATCCACAAATTATTGTTTAGGGTCTGGGTCTTATGTGTATGTGAACTTGTATGTTTGTAAACACTCCCACGACACAGTAGAAAATTATAGTGTGGACCAAAATTTGTGACCATATTTAAGTATTCATAGTAAACTTGTTTCATTAACACCATAAAAGAGCTTCTAGGAAATTCCATTAACGCCAAAATGGAAATGGATCTGTTTCTGATAAAACTTCAAATTAATGTTCACCATAATTTCCGCAATAAATTCCGAGTAGAAAATTCACTTATCTACGTCACCTGTAAAGTGTACAAATAAATATGATTGGAGTTAGTTCCGAGAAGTTCCCATAAATTTAATGAAAGAGTAAGTCATCGAAATAGGTAGGAAAATTAATTTATTTTCGTTTACTTTATAAGTAGAGGCTCATATTGTTTTAATGTGGTAAGTACGAGTATGGGTGGTGTAATAGATGAGTTATAATATATTATGTCTAATCGTCTATGTTTTATAGTGTTAAGGAAAAAATGATTCAAAGAAAATATATAAGGTGTAACAAGGAAACGTTTAACGAGCTGTTTAGACGTACATCACAATTAAACTAACAACAAATAGTGCTAAATTAATTGATTCTGGTACTCTTTTATTACCTAAGCTTTTTTGTGAGGGGGAATACCACAATACTAATTTTCAATATGTCTTAGAAAAATTATTTATCTATCTTCAATTTTCAGACTAGTAGCGTTCACAGATGACACTTTCTTGTATCATCAACCATACGCAGTATTGATTGCATTCCTTACCTGTAACAAAAAATAATAGGTTACTCAACAAACAAAATAACAAAATCTTACACTTGAATAGTCACAAAATTCGCAAGAAAATAATGATACCAAATTCCCACCGGATCACACTTCACAACACAAGGAAAAACGAATGGAAAATCTTACTTTCTAAACTAAATCTCTTTAGGTAGGCCTATGGTGTGGTCCGCAACTTGTGTAGACACCCTTCCGCCATCTCATCTTCTAAGTACCGCTACATGCGCTGTTGTCGCTTCTGCGGCAAAGACCCTCAAACGGCGTAAATTTTTCAATCTACTTTTTTGAGCCATTTGAGCCATAGGGTCCATTTTGGCGCTAGTAATAAAAGGAATTTAAGAGTGGTTGGGAAATCATTTGCGACGATAAGGAAAGGTGGTAATTGGGCCTCCGGTACCCTAACTCAAACAATAAAAGACAACGCAAGCGTTGTTTCACGTCGGTTTTCTGTGAGGCCGTGGTATTACTCCGGTCGACCAGCCCATTCGTGCCGAAGCATGGCTCTCCCGCACTTAATAATAATTTTATTGAATGTCACCACGTCTATAAATAATTTCTTCACCATTAAATAAATCTCTTATGTAAATCTTGTGTAAATTCTCATTGGTATTCCTACCATAATCTTTCTTTCCTTAGATACGGATAAGATACTGAACGAATAAGGACTGTTAACCAAACATTAATCCAGTTTTATTACGATTCGCAGCCATCAAAGGCCGGCAGATTAAATTGGTTATGTGACTAGCAGGTTTATAGGACGATAAAACCCGTAAATATTTTATTAAGAGAACAAATATTAAAGAGATTAGTTTCAACGTTGTAAATATAAATTGATTTTGAGAGTTGCTTAAGTTTATTTTTGTGTATAATGCTTTAAGGTTCAAACTGAGTTTTCAAGTTAGCGTACTTATCCGGGTTACCTAGCAGGTTTACCGGAGCTCTGGTTCGAAAAGCAGGAACGTGGTGGTTTTTAGTCAGTAAGAGTCTGACACCCCCTCTCGTCTCGCCTAAGGTGGTCACAATTTGATTTGTCATTAAAAGAAGACAAAAGTCTCGATACCAAAAAGTGGTTAAGCATATGATTGTAATTATATTTAACCAATCAACCTTCCAAACCGCTGCAACTCCTGTAAAATCCGCGAATATTTGCTATTTATTTTTTTGTTAAAGATCTTACAAAAAATCCTTTTTCTTATTACTACTAGTATACTACAAAAACAAACAGCTGTTTTTTGAGATGAGCATTATAATGGGAGACCCTTTGTATTTTCTATGTATGTACTTATATAAACTTATTTATAATTATTATGTTCGTTTATAGACTACAATCTGTTTCAGACAATCTATAAAAGTCGCTTATTGAGACAGCTTATTATAAAAGGTACTTCAATCGAAGCTGTTTAACTGAATATTATTATATAACATTACAAAATAAATAAAACATTTGTAGGCGTTGATTTGATAGGCTTCATCTACGTAATAATATTTCAAAACTTGATCCGAATTTCCCAGAAGACTTCAAATTAATTCGTCAAGTTTAGTCTCACGTCAAGTGAATTGATTGGTTGTTATTATTTCCGTCAGCCAATCAAAACAGCTGATTTGAATTATGCCAACCTCTCAATGGTTGTTTAATCTAATTTTTTATGTAATCCCTCACGGAGCAACTCTTTGTGTCATGTGTATGTGAACTTGTATGTTTGTAAACGCACCAACGACACAGGATAAAATCCGAGAGGCAACGATTTATGCAACAACTATTGCTGAATAGATATTCAGCAATAGTTGTTGCATAAATAGGTATTCATCTGAATACCACATGTGAGAATGAAGCAACTCTTTATATGATGTGTATGTGAAATTGTATGTTTGTAAACGCACCCAAGACATTGGAAGAAACCTTAGTGAGAGGAGAACTAAATGGAGTAGTAACATATTTCCCTGGAAAATTTATAGAAATGGTTGTAACCACCTTAGATATGTATGTCTTGTATGTGTGAAACTAACTCGTACAGGAAAACCTCAAGACAGGTTGCAGCTACATTAATTGATAAACCCATTGAACTAAACACGATTAGTTAAATAGGTCGTTGCATGCTATGCTATTTATAGCATTGGAGAAATTCTAAGTACCTTTTTGGTCTCGTCGCGAGCGTTCGATAAGTACAGTCCGTGGCCATTATTATTACACTTCAATTAGAATGTTTTCAGTGATAATTTTGTTCCAAAATTGTTTTACTTATTTTCTTGTTTTCTCTATGAGACTTTTTTCCTTTTAAGAAAGTGTGGGAAAGTCATGCTGAGGCACAAATGGGCTGGCACGACCGGAGTGATACCACGGCCTCACAGAAAACCGACGTGAAAAAAAGGTTGTGTTGTATTTGGTTATGTGAGTGAGGTCACCGGAGGCTCAATTTATTCCCTTCCCAATCCCCGATTTCTCAACAACCCTCAAATTCCTGAGCCTCGAAAGGCCGGCAACGTACTTGTAACGCCTCTGGTGTTTTGGGTGTCCATGTGGGCAGCGATTGTTTACCAGCTTATACTATAAAAAAATGAACAGTTTTACTTACTGTATTCCTAAATAACAATTTAATAAACTTTGTAGTACTTCATTGTAATCTCCCATTAGTTACAATTAACTCCAAAAAGCTAATACTCTTACAGAAATACTCTAAAATAGAGACAGTTTTGTCAAAGGCAGAAACGTTCAAATACTTTGTATACTGAGAGTCAGAATTATATTTTGTTAATTTATCTTTCTTTTCGTCTTGATTTAGTGTTGCCTCGTTAAATTTTAATGAATGAATTTATTTTCGAGTTTACAGTAATATTATTGTCATTTTAGAATTTTTGATAAAGAATATTAGGAACATAGTGTTTGTACATTTTTGCTATTTTAGACAAAAACCTTTTCTTTAAAATTAGAGTTATAATTTTTTTAGGTTTTATAATTATGTATTATTTATATGTTTTTTGCTATTATTTAGACAAAGGTTTAATTAGAATGAGTGAGTTTGTAAGAGTAATTTTGTTAGGTTTCTTTTAATAGGGGGTGATAACTTTATATTGTAAGTTTTATATCGGTACCGCCTACGTAGGTATACGTACTTTCATTTTTAATTAATTCTCGATGGTTTTATTAGTTTTTTTTTTTGCATTGGATAGCGTTGAGCCTCCATCTCGCCTAGTGGTAAGCGATGATGTGGATGACAATAGTGCTCGCCTACCAATCAACAAACTATTCAGTCGGGACCTAAACACACTCAAATTGTACGGTATTTTTGACAAACTCCGGTAAGTCAGATAAAGTACCTACTGTTAGGTTTTGATTTTTACAATTGTCTATTATGATCAAAATTATAATCCTTCTTTTGTAGCTGCGGACTGCCTAGCGAGTACGCGGGGCTCCAGCTCGAAAAGCAGAAGTACGACCTGGGTGGTTTTCAGTCAGTGAGAGTCTTACACTCCCTCTCACCTCGCCCAAGATGGCAGAAGTCATTGAATAACACCCCCTAAAAAAACCAAAAATTCTTCTACCGTACTAGACAGATTAAAATCCATATTACAACAAAAATATCACATCAATACAAAAATATAAGATTTTTTGACCCTGATCTTCTTACCATACCTTTAACAGAACCACTAAACTAACGAACCAATAACATTCCACCAATAGAGTAGTCATATAATGAACAGCTACTATATAAGCCCAAGATTACATTCATGAAAATTCATACCTCGTAAGGATCACAACGAAGTATTACTGAACCTTCCAAAATTGCCTTTGATGTGATTGCCTTGATCCAAATACGTGACAGCTTAGTACAGGTTTACTTATAGATTTAACACGTCATGTGTGAGAAAATATACATAATATATGACTTACTAATACATACTGATGATCCTTTCAAGGTTTGAGTAAAATACTCTTAGATTATATATTGTTTTTTGATGAAGCCGAGCTTCAAAGTCAAACTCAAAGTCAAGGTGAAAATTATTTATTTCAAATAGACCGGCAAAGAAGTTTTGAACGTCAAAGCAAACATTACACTAAAAAAAGCAAAATGTCTGTCTGTCGGTCAGTCCCCTGGTGAAGCTATATGCTCGTTTCAAAGTATAGATTCCATAATAACACCGTCGTTGATGAGCTTCTTGGCACATCTCTTGGTGTTTTCTAGTGCTTCTGGTAATTCTAACTTTCACCGCCCATAACTTTAAAACGGCTCAACCGATTTTCATCAAACATGTCTAAAAACAACAAAAGACACCAACAACGAAAGAATCAGAAAACTGCTGCTTCTGCCAGCGGACTCACCCACGTTCCCGTAGGAAATCACCCAAGTCAGCTCATACCCTGTCTGTATACCAAATTTCATCAAAATCCGTTCAGTAGTTTTAGCGTCATTGACGGACAAACATCCAAACATCTAAACACATTTATAATATTAAGTGTAAAGTGTGATTTTGTACCGATCTATGCAAATATATCTCAGTTTTAAAACGAATTCTATTAACAAGCAAAAGTCAGTAACCGCAAACACATAAACTTTTGTGATCAAAATTAAATGAATTCACAGATCAAAATGATTATTACACAGTAATCGCAGTATTGGAACGAAAACCAAATGACAATCTGAAAATGGAAAACTAATTTGGACTCTAATTAAAAGGGCACAGGATTACAATTCGCGTATTTAATTAATCGAATTTGTATTGTAATTGTGTTCGGAACGTTTGACAGTTGTTTTCATGAGTTACGTTAGCAAGAAATACTTTTGTGGTGAATCCACATGCGTGGAGTGAAATTAATGTGATTTAAATAGGAATAGCTGGTTTGTCAAAATAATTAAATGTTGCAATGATTTCAATCAAAATCACATTGTTTTGGGGAAAGCTAAAATCTTTTAAATATTTTCTAAAATTTTCTGGAATTTTACACCATAAATCTGGAAAACTAGAAAATAGTTTTTTTTTCGACCTCTTTTTATGTTAGAGTCATCACTGATTCTTCACCAGGTTTGGCTAAGTATACTTTACTACATAGAGTTTTAGCTATGGTTTCTTCCGGAGCTGCGGACTACCTTGCGGGTTTACCGGTGCAGGTATAAGAACGGAGTGGTTTTAGTCAGTAAGAGTCTGACACTCGTCTCGACAAGGCGGGAGAAGAAATTAGATGATTTTGCCCCCTTAAAAAAAGCTATGGCTTCTATAACCCAACAGATCATTACAACCCAAGTAGTCCAATGGTGATTGGACTACCGACTCGACAATTGTAAAAAATATAAAAATACACAAAAATCACCCTTACCACAAAAACAATAAAGCCCATCAAATCCAAACTGACTAATCCAGTTACTAATACAAAATGATAAAAAACAAACTCGAACAATTTACCCTCTAACACCGTCGTCAGTCAGTACTTTGCTAACGTTAGACAGTCTATCAAAATAATTAGGTGACCTCTTTAGACCGGCTTCCAACCGCTCGGGACTAATTTGTCTTCTTTCAAACCGAGACGAGAGCTTCGGACAAGTCACTCAAGAGAGTAACCCGGGGGACAGATATCAGTTTGTCCAATCATTGGCGGTTAAACGATTAGACTTGGAAAAAATTCTATTAAAAATTGGAGAAATTCTTAATAAAGTGAATAAAATTTTAATAAAATAAAAAAGATAATTGAAAGTGAAAATCAATAACAATTCTGGCGTTGTATTTAATTTTCGTGTGTGTGAGTGAGGTTACCGGAGACCCAATTACCCACCTTCCCAATCTTCCCAATCTCCCTGATTATCCAAAAACTCTTAAATTCCTAACCACCAAAAACCCCAACGCACTTATAACGCCTCTGCTGTTTTGGGTATCCGTGGGCGGTATTGCTCACCATCAGGTGATCTGTCAGCTGGGTGGTTTACAACAATAGAAAAGAAAAGAAATAGAATATTTGGGTATCCTGGACATAATAATTATAATTATCTAAGAAAGTATCACAAGGAAAACATAATAAGGAGGCAATATCTTACGACAAATTCTTTCTATCAGGCGACCTGTGAGCCCAGTCTCCCATTTCAGTTGTACAGAATGATGAAGATTTTCGAATTCAAGAATCTTCATTTTCTATTTTCTCTAGCTCTAAAATCTTACAAAATAATAATATATTTCTCAGTTCTACTTCTACCTTATTACATTCTATTATTTGCTGTTGAATCATCTCGTCATATACGAGTATTTTACCTTCATCTTATAATAACACTTGTATTTTTAAGGCCTATCTTCCATTCATCAAAATGTTTATTACATTTTGATAAACAAACACCTTTTCAGACTTTCTCCATTATTCGAAGACACTTTCATAAAATAAATGTCTAGTTTTTGTTCATCATAAAACATAGCTAAGGCTATCTAAACATGTCAACAACCTGACGTAAAATTTATATTGTTATACAAAAGCAAGAAAAAACCTATCAAAATCAATTTCGATCAAGGCCCGTAGCTTTCTAAACTTCATTACATCCAACGAATCACAAAGAAGATAAATTTTTATCTTATTGACGGCACGTGTCAATAAATATCATTGTGATACGGCGAGAAAAAAATATCAATATACCAATATACTATGTTATTGGAAAGAAAAATATCTACAGAGGTTTATTTAGAGAGGAATATATTTCTTTTAAGAATAATGGTTATTTTTTCTGGGATACATACCATTTGTTTGCTTGTTTCTTTTAGGCTAAAAGGACCAATATCGTGCGTATGAAAGCACATCACGTTTTTGGTCTTTCGGACCGATGAAGATAATAATAGTCTTGTTATTTTTTTCTTTACGTCCACCGCTAAAGCGAAATGGATGCAAAACAAATACTGTTTTGTGTCCCTTTGTCCTTCTTAGCTTCAAGAGAATTTGCTTGTTTTATCTGCGTAGGAGTGAGAACGACGCGTCTTTTGTAAATATAGGTAATTTTCCTAGAATTTCTATCACACTCAAAGAAATCTTTGTAAAAATGATACGTTCTTTGCGGTTAAGTCGTGGAAAAGAGAATAAAGGTCCCCAAAAGGCTATTGGATATCTTTTATTTCTCCGAAACACGCGAAATGGTTGTGGTACAGAAATTTTAACTGAATTCTTTACAATGGTATTTTGTTATAAAGCCTCTACTCGCAGATGTTTGATGGAAATTTTCAGTGAGTAAGCGATGAAAATCTTCCAAGACATTGTACTTAATGTAGAATTTGTTTTAAGTTAGCTTCAAAATGTACGATGTATGTAGCTGGTCTTTTACAACAACGTTTTTGCTGAGCCAATTACTGATAGTGCGAGAATGTTCTTCAATTGAACATGGCTCTGATTGATTGAAATCTGGATCTGAATTATACTCTTATTAGGCTACGAATCTACGAAAGGAGTATGGGACTGGAGCGTTAAGTCGATTACGCATTGTGGTATCAAAGTCCCTAATATTAAAAAGACAACGTTTTTGCTTAATCGTAATTACATTTTCACAACATCTACAAAAATCATTCAGAAAAATTACAATCGTAAATAGAAGAATTATATTTCTGTAATCTTCTGAAAAACAATCAACACAAGGAATCAGGGTACCTTTAAAAAGTAATAAAGCAGCAAAATTTTAATCCCGCTCTAAAAAGGACGGTAACTTCCTTGATCTCCCACCTTAATGTTAATAAATATACCTATTAAAACAACACCAGTAATCTCATCCCTGCCTCCCATAAGCCGTCAAGATAAAAAGCAGACTGTATCCAGTCAAGTTTATGGTCCATTTTGCTTTATAGCTCAGCTTAAAGAAATGGTCAATGATTGTTTTCTTACATTTTTTTAATACTCTTCTGTTTTATGAGATGCGTTAAATCGAAGTTGATCTTCTGGTACAAGTTTTTGGAGGCATAATGATCTCTATATAAAGAGCGTAAAGCTGTAATGTTCTTTTTGTTTTGCGTCTTTCTTGATGTCGGTTCGTGTTGGCTTATATTGGTTTTAATGGAAAACAACAAACATGTCTACCGTTTTACTTCCTATTTTTGGCACTGAGCTTATTTTATTCACGTTAGGTAATTCCATTACCGAAGGCAAGAGATCGGATCGAGAGACCAACTAGATGGAATCAGGTAAAGAACTTGTCACACCCTTAAGAATGCTTTTGTACTATGTGACCGTTTTCACTAATACTAAGCTATGTAGCGGTGAGAGTAAGATGAGCCGCAAAGTCGATGCACGAGAAAGATCCGCATCTCGAGTATGCGCTGTATCGATAGTACGAAAACCATCGATAGCGCGCATTTGTAGCACGCATATATCCATATAAAAATATATCTTAGTAGAACCAGTTGCCATCAGTGCTAAGCTATGTCTACCAATGAATATGATTGGTTGAAGCCAAACGCATCCACCCAAACGTAGCTTAGCACATATCTAGTAAAAAAGCGCCTTTTTTAAAGGGGGGAAATCATCAAATGGCGATCCGGAGTGTCAGACTCTTACTGACTAAAATCCACCCCGTTCCTACTCCTGCTTTTCGAGCTAGAGTCTTGGTAAACTAGGTAGTCCGCAGCTCCAGAGAAAAGCACCCTAAGCACTGTTATTTTAACGGAACAGTTACTGAAAGAACAGGTATCGTATTCTACGCTACAACGCAAGACTAGTCCAGAGACGGTTACAAAAGAATCATTGTGAATTAATAACGCCGCCTGCCTCCATTAGAAGCAAGCTCTTGTCTTTGTACAACAACAATAGATATTCCTTCATTAACTCTTATTGCTTTTTAATGTTCTGAGAAATGATAATTAAAAGTAATAGCGTGTTATCTTAAGAGATTTTCTTGCTGGTGTTTTGGTGTTGAGATTTAAGTTCAAGGGCTGTTTAAGGAAAGATATTGTGTGAATATTTTCACAGCATAGGTAGTGATTATAAATGCAACTACTATATTATGTGTATTGTTTTCAGTTCCAGTGATTATAAATGCGATTACCATTTGTTAAGGCTAGGGATTTTCGCGATTTTTAACTCACTTAAAAAAGGAGTTTCTCAGTTTAACCTGTATGTATGTATTGCGCGCAATTATATCACGTTTTGCTGAATCGATTTTGATACGGTTTTCAGCATAGTATTTTTCAGTCTTAGAAGGTTTTAGGAGTTCTTCCTGACATAAACAATGGAGACGGTAAATAAAATTTCTCAGTAGTAGCAGCTCTCTTTAAGGACACCTCAAGTAAAACGAAACACCTTTGAAGTAATTTTAGTTCTTGTTGAAACCCTTTCTACCTATTTCGGTATTTCGATTTCTTATACAAAGGCAGACACTTTCGCGTTATCCTAGTTACATCTGTGATCAAACTCAGAGACATGGAATCAATGACTCTTTAAACTACGAATATTCCTTTGTAACATTTCACGTATACCAAAATGAGATCCACTTTCAAACACTTGAGACAAACTTGAAATAGCTGAGACTCTATTGTGATAGATTTTCTAAATATTCTCTCAAGCATTTTGTGCTAAAAATACGCCCATCAAAAAGACTAATCTAACAAAAATCTAAATTCTAAATCTTATTAAAGAATATCAATACTAAAAATGAAAGATTTATCCCGTCCTTTTCGCGTGGGAGGTGACCTTGAAGGTCGGATAAATGTTAACACTGCTTCTGTTTGGGGCTCGTTTACATTGGAGTGCTACTTTGTTTATTCACTGACCAGTACAATTTTTATTCTACTGAGGAATGCTGAGAGTTCTCACTTAGCCAATTATAGAGTGCTAGGTGAAGAAAGAAAGAAGACAAAAAAGCATTTATTCGACAGAAGTCACGCACACAAATACAAATATAATACAAAATAATAACGATAAACTTAAAAGAGTAAATACAAGAACAAAGAAACAGCGAAATAGAAGAAAACAGTGAAGGAAGATATATTACAAAAGCAACACTAAACTGTGATGGACGACTATTATACTACTAAGTAATAATATACTACTAGTGTACAAATGGCGTAGAAGATGAAGAGAAAGCAAGTCAACCTAACAGAAGTTTTCAATAAGAAAATACAAAGAGATTAAAAGAATAATATGAGACAGCAATACCTTGAGCGACTCTATTAATATACACAAACCTAAATTAATTTAAAGTAGGAATAGAATTATCTGGAAGCGTGTGTATTGAGATAAGCATATTAAATTGTACTTACATACTACAACATTATGTAAGTACATAATACGATTCATAGTTAAATAGGATTTAAAACATTACATATTACATATTACATTCGATTTTAAAACCATACTTTCAATACTTTTCATTTTAGGAATACTTTTACCAACATGAACACAGCTTAGGCTGGAAATGGCTTTCAATCGAAAAAACTGAGATGAAATGATTTCGAACAGTAATTCTAGCACTCTCCCGAGGATATAAACTCATTTATATTTTTTACGGCCGGTCACTATACTCGTATTGGTATCTTAAAATATAGAATTTGGTCAGATATTACGCTGTAGATCGAAGTTAGGATAGAATACAGATATATCACTACCACTCATATTTCTATGGGTGGTAGCAACCTGACTAAGAGACCACACATTCATTAAGAACTGTATCCTTAGTACGAGTTTGCTTTACGTTTAAAGTAAACGAGGGCGCGTTTGGCGCTCTGATTGGCCGGCTCGAATAAGTTACCCAACTAAACCTAACTCATACTAAGGACACTGGGTAGCGGCGCTTACTAACATAGGTACCTGATATTCTGAAATGGCGATCAAATCCACTCATTAAGTTTGGAGACCATGGCAAACTCTTTTATGTAAAGGACATGCAATTTCTTTTATAGCCCACACTAGCTGATAATGCAAATATCATAACATAATAATCAGCCAGAACAATTTCAGCACGACTCAAAAATGTCACCACGCTAGAGACCACTCTTCAAATGAAAGTCAAAAAATAGCTCCACTATATTTTTAGCAAACTGTATAATGATATTAGTAAATATAATATTATGGACTATACTCTAGGGGATAACAAACATGACATGGCTCACGAAAAATAATTCCACACAAAACCCTAAACGCCTACTTATTCCTTTACGACGTCAAGAGCGACACAGACCTAAATCAGCCCCAATATATATGAGTGTTTTTCATTTATTTGTCCTCTCAATCACTCACAAGTTGACAGATTGAATTGAGTGGACGAGATCGTCCTCAATTTATTAAATTAAGTAAGTAGTTTATTACGTTAATGATATCTGAAGGGTGATCAAGATTCTCACTTGGATTAAGACTGATTGTACGAGCAATGATATATTGATCTTCGTTAATTAAAATTTTGACTGCCTTGTGGATAAGATGGTATGCTAGCAATGCTTTCAGCTGTCATTTCTGGTGGATGCTTTCAGCTGTCATTTCTGGTGGATATCATTACTATTGATATTCACTATGTATTAAGGGATGCTTAAAATCTTCGTCTAAAGTCTAGCAGTGGGTGATCATAGGCTCAAATGATGATTAAACTTACTTATAAATACATGACCTCACACATGTCTCCCATGAGCGTAGGCAGAGACTATGAAACACCAATTGCTACGATTCTTACATACCTCTTTCGCTTCATCAGCAATCATCAGTCTTTTCATGCATGCTCATCGGTTAAGGGTATTTTTATTTTAGTGTATTTATACAGCAGTTAAAATATTTCATTATACGATAAACAAACAGATTTTAATGCAAAATTAAATCAAGCTCCCAAAATCGCAGCTGACTTTAGAAGTAAAGCCAACTTTGCGACTGTTTTTCGTAAAATTTAAAGCAAGTCCATTTTATGTGTATAAGTCCGGTACGGTCCACCGGCGGCTTAGCCAAGATTTGGACCAAAGCTATAAACCAAATTTCATCTCGATCCTCTGAGAAATACGGCTTCCATTTCGCGGGTGAATTTCTTTATGTCCAATATTTTTACCTTATGGCGCTTTAAGCCTTGAGTTAGTGAGTTAAGCTGTTTGAAAAGAACAGAGTTTTAGTTGTTTTAGCCCTGTTTGTTTGGTGAACTGTATTTGGGACTTTAAATCCTATTGACATTAGGGTTGAATTTTATTTGTGAGAGAGGAAGGATGAATCGCTTTTACGCTTAGGATACAAACGGATTTCGATGGATTTTTTATCAACTGTTATGTAAAACTACTGCCAGCGGCTTTGTTCTCGTTCCCATGGGATAAAAAGTATTCTATACCCAAATCAGCTCATATCCTGTGTGTATATTTTCAGTATAGTTTCAGCGTGATTGACGGACAAACATCCAAAAAACAAATTGTGATAGTGTGATTGTAATATTTGTTTTGTTCGGTAACAACAGCGGTGCATAAACTTCGGACAATTTATCATGAACAAGAATCAACATTAGCTCAATTCCGTCAGTCAGCTACTGAACTTAGAAACAATAGCACCGCGCCATTGAGTTTGACCACAATACCAGACTCCATGTTATGAGAGAAATGTACGAAAATTCCAATTCTATGCCAAGATGGAATTCAACACCAACTTTGACTGTCACACTTGCGGCTGACTGTCGGACCAATGCAACGAAGCAGTTATTAATATTCGATTTTGTAGATTTTTTATTGTATAAGCTGGTAAACGAGCAGACTGATCACCTGATGGTAAGCAATCGCCACCGCCCATGGACACCAGAAACATCAGAAGCGGTACTAGTGCTTTGCTGGCCTTTTTGGGGTTAGGAATTTAAGGTTTGTTGGGGAATCGGGGATTGAGAAGAATGGGTAGGGTAATTGAGCCTTCAGTAACCTCACTCACACAACGAAACAACGCAAGCATTATTTCTTATTCCTTTATCAAAATAAAACTTTCAATTTCAGTTACAATATCTTATCTATAGCCTACTCTTCTAGATAACTTAAAACGTTCACTAAAAAGTAATGGCTGACATAATTTTCATAGCTGCGACTGCAAAACTAAATTTCCTGCTACTAAATCAAATTCTTGTTCCAACAACTTCATGCATTTACATACATATTATTTCCTTTGGCGACACTTAAGATTATGCTATTCTTGCGTGTACGTAATTCTCGTTTGAATTTTTGCTATTGTTACTTAGTGGTTTCTTAGGTATGCTGTTTAATTATGTATGTAACTAGTGGACCCTGCGAACTTGATTTCGCCTTGGATTTTTTACACATCTTTGTTAATTTTATCTTACACTACCGACTTCCTGCTCTGTTACTCGTTCGCGCTTCTGCGTTTTCCATAATACTCAATTAAACAAACAATCTCTTCAGGTTTATATTATATCCCATCAAAAACATCCTGTAAAAAACCCAAGTCTCGCAGCTCAGTCTTTCTACCGTCAAAAGTTGTGAGATCCATGTAATACCAAGTCGGTTAATCTATTTAGTGTCTACTTGAAGGACCTTCTGTCTTAAGTTATTACATAAGTTATTATCATGCCAATATTAAAAATATTTAACGTTTTAAACAAATAGATCGACTTGGACATCGCATGAAAACAAAATGAATATTACAATATTATATTAGATTCTTTAGTCTCTCGCGCCTCACGCGATTGAAACTCTCGTTCCTGTTGGTCGCTGGCCCGTCGTGCTGTGTAGTGTGATACATACTAATAATCAAATCAAGCGATGTCCAAGTCGATCTATTTGTTTAAAACGTTAAATATTTTTAATATTGGCATGATAATAACTTATGTAATAACTTAAGACAGAAGGTCCTTCAAGTAGACACTAAATAGATTAACCGACTTGGTATTACATGGATCTCACAACTTTTGACGGTAGAAAGACTGAGCTGCGAGACTTGGGTTTTTTACAGGATGTTTTTGATGGGATCTCACTTCTTTTTGTAGAGCCTTTCTTTTTGATACCATCTACTTCTAACGAATTTTGTTAAAGGTCTTATGATATTTTCTTATTTTTATATGTTTAAATTTATAACCACCACCAACCACCAACTGCATAAATAACTTTGTAATCCCATATATTTATATGGGATTACAAAGTTATTGATGCAGTTGGTGTATTTTGGAAAACTGGACCGAAATTACAAAATATTTAAGTTTTCCCATGATTAAGACACTAAACTCTATATGTATTCCAAATATGAAGCTTCTAAGTCTGCTAGAAGTGCCTTGGACTTTTGATGATCGGTGAGTCAGTGAGTGACAAAATTTAGAAACTTTAACAAGTTGTCATTCTTAAACTACTGGTTCAAATTGACTGAAATTTTAAATATTCCGTGTTTATACAATGCCGGATTAGTTACTGAAGATTCAGGTTTCTTGCTTTATCCACAACCGAATTATAGGGGGTCGAAAAAGGCCCGAATTGCTTCGAGAAAAGGATGGTACGGCCGTGCCGCTTTTTTTTGCTCGACTTGGCGGGGCACTGCCGTGCCCCCAGATATCAATTTTTAAAAGAACATCAATCATAGAATTTGTGAATTCGGTTTAGCAGTTCTCGAGATTTGCGCTATATTGTTTTCATAATAAGCACATTTCGAACTATAGCATGTGTAGTTTCGTCTCTTATTTACTACTCAATCAAAAATAATTTAGTGAATCTTTTGAAAAAGAGCAACCTGTAAAATTTCTTGCTCGTTCTTCTCCATAGGAATCTACACTTTGGAACAAGCAAATATCTTCAATAGAGAATTGGCCGACAGACAGATATTTTTTATATTATATCTGCTTTAACGTTTAAAAGTGCCTTCCTGGTCTATTTGAAATTCCCAAATAAAAATAACTTTGACTACCACATTATCTATTTCTCAACTTCTTTGAGTATAAAGTATGTATAAGAAATCATGTAACATTACCAAAATTATCTTTAACTACTTAATGGCGCTTTAACTTGGTTATAACAATTAAAACTGACTTAACTTGAATATGCCTCCATAAAAACTTTCAGCGTCATTGGGTACTTGAAATATTGCTGGGGTCATCCGGTCATTGTAAAGTAGGACACCGAACTTATTATTTCATAAAGGGGGGGGGGGCAGAACTCAAGTCATTTTACTCTTATATTAAAATTTTGTCTACATTATATTCTGATTTCCAAAAAACCTTGAGATCCCTTGCTAAAAAGACCATTTGTAGTTTGTAACATAGGTACTTCAAATATTGATAAGGCTACTTTAAAAATAAAATGTTAGACAAGGGCACGAGTCCGTGGAGAACTAATATAAATAGTTAAAAAAAACACCTGACGAAAGAGTTGGTTTTTTCTCTGTATCTGCTCTCCCACTAGAATCAATTTTATTTCTGAATTTAGCACAACATTCCAAATTGAATCGTTTATCATTAATCTCAAAGTCTATTTTCAAATACAGTAAAACCTTAGTTGACCCAAATTCTACGTAGAATAACAGACGTACATTATACATGATGTTGCTGAAAACAAATACATACTGTTAGTAGAGAGACCTTGAAAATCAAAGGATAACATTACAATTGTTGTATGGTCGAATGTTCTAGAAATTGTTCCTAGAAGTTTCGGGGCATAGCCTAGTAGTTTCGGGCTTATATTACTAAGTAACTTGCTTAGTTGATTTGTTAATAGGAGAAAGTCTGCGCCATGTTTAGTGAGGAAATTAGACGAGATTATTAATTTAGTGTTGTATTTATTGTTTTAATTAGATTTTTGTTTGCGATATTGTAATATTGTTTGTGATTCTCAAGCCTTCCCTAAAACGATTTCTTAATTATTATGCTGCGATAAAACTGCAATAATATTTATTTGATGTCGTGGCTGCTTGTAGGTTTAAGAGGGTAAGCTTCTCATGAATGAAAGTATGGGTTCGAAACCTACAAGTACCGATGTGACTTTTTCCGAGTTATACGTACTTTCGAAGATTATTTAAACAACACTGACTAACAATAAAGGAATCGTGAGAAAACCTGGAATTATAATATCTAATTATAAGTTTGAAATGATTGTCAACCTGCATTGAAGAAGCGTAATGATTAATGCTCAAACCTTCACCGTGCAAGAAGAGGCCTTTGGTCACCAACTATGCTGTTGATGTAATATGATGTAAATATGCAAAGACCTTATTGAAATAATCTGTAAGCAAGCTTACACCAATATAAATCTAATCGTACTACAACGAGAATAACTAATGTACTAAAAGCATTTTTAATAAAACTTATCCCATCAAAAACATCCTGTAAAAAACCCAAGTCTCGCAGCTCAGTCTTTCTACCGTCAAAAGTTGTGAGATCCATGTAATACCAAGTCGGTTAATCTATTTAGTGTCTACTTGAAGGACCTTCTGTCTTAAGTTATTACATAAGTTATTATCATGCCAATATTAAAAATATTTAACGTTTTAAACAAATAGATCGACTTGGACATCGCTTGATTTGATTATTAGTATGTATCACACTACACAGCACGACGGGCCAGCGACCAACAGGAACGAGAGTTTCAATCGCGTGAGGCGCGAGAGACTAAAGAATCTAATATAATATTGTAATATTCATTTTGTTTTCATGCGATGTCCAAGTCGATCTATTTGTTTAAAACGTTAAATATTTTTAATATTGGCATGATAATAACTTATGTAATAACTTAAGACAGAAGGTCCTTCAAGTAGACACTGAATAGATTAACCGACTTGGTATTACATGGATCTCACAACTTTTGACGGTAGAAAGACTGAGCTGCGAGACTTGGGTTTTTTACAGGATGTTTTTGATGGGATCTCACTTCTTTTTGTAGAGCCTTTCTTTTTGATACCATCTACTTCTAACGAATTTTGTTAAAGGTCTTATGATATTTTCTTATTTTTATATGTAGTCTTCCTCTTTTTCTTTTCCGGTACTACTTCTTGAGCTTCAGCCACAGTTTTTCTCAAAGCCCACTCCCTGTCTCTATGGGCTTTTCTCGGAGGCTTTGATGTCTCAATTTTTGACAAGTCTGGACGGTAAATACTTCTTAATCTGTTGTATTCACAAATTGATGAAGGATTCCACCACCAACCACCAACTGCATAAATAACTTTGTAATCCCATATATTTATATGGGATTACAAAGTTATTGATGCAGTTGGTGTATTTGGAAAACTGGACCGAAATTACAAAATATTTAAGTTTTCCCATGATTAAGACACTAAACTCTATATGTATTCCAAATATGAAGCTTCTAAGTCTGCTAGAAGTGCCTTGGACTTTTGATGATCGGTGAGTCAGTGAGTGACAAAATTTAGAAACTTTAACAAGTTGTCATTCTTAAACTACTGGTTCAAATTGACTGATATTTTAAATATTCCGTGTTTATACAATGCCGGATTAGTTACTGAAGATTCAGGTTTCTTGCTTTATCCACAACCGAATTATAGGGGGTCGAAAAAGGCCCGAATTGCTTCGAGAAAAGGATGGTACGGCCGTGCCGCTTTTTTTTGCTCGACTTGGCGGGGGCACTGCCGTGCCCCCAGATCTTTTACTCAAATCACAATGTTTCAATTACCTAGGTACAAAGTAATAACTAAGTACATAATTTATTTTCATAAAAAATCAATTTACATCGCCTATTATCGTCACCAAACTAAAAGTAAGCACCCTGAACTAGCGTCCAAAAAATTCTAGAGTCATTAGCATGAAAAAGTAATTTCTTTCACCGTCTTTCAATTAACCAAAATGTATTTAATTTCCTTTGCTCATTTACTTTCTTTTCCAACCATTTTTACGTTGTTTTTTGTTTTTTAACTGGAGGTGAAATTCGAAGGAAGATGTTTATCATTTTGATGACGCAAAAGAACGATTCATTTTTTACGTTTCCCACCATTCAAAGGGAAACGAGGATTGTTTTGTTTTTAAAATTGAGACGTATTTTTTTTTAAGAATCGGTGTAAATTAATTTTGTTCTATTGTGCTATTAGAATGTAATATTGTTTTTAATTGCTATTAATCTGTTTATTATTTATTTATTGTTTTGTTTTAATTTGTGTTTTGTAATTGTACGAAACAAAAAATTGGATGAATAAATTGTTTAGTGACATTTACTGGTGGCGCCACATGATATGACAAGTGACAGATGATAGAAGTTGTACATAGACCATCGACGAATAAAATCAACGGATGACGTCATAATTTCTACATCGCAAATATAAGAAGTTTACATGGATATAAAATTCCAACGAACAACAGTTTGGCAGAAGGCCTGCCAGGCATGATCACCTCGCCTGGTCGGTGGATCCTCCTTTTCTTAAGGAACTTTACTCACTGTTTCCTAAAGGTAAAGTTACGATATTACCTTAAGGGTTAAGAAAATAAATTAATTTTCTGAATTTTAGTAATGTAGTAATATCATTTTCATTAACTCGTGCAGATATTATGTAATTGTAAAATTTTATATGAACAATTTTGGCACAACATACATAAGTAATACAATATACCTAGCCAATTACCTAAAGCAGATTTGAACACAACAACCCATACTTTTCACCCTTTATTGGTATTTTAATAAGAACATAACAAGCAATATTATTTTATTCACCCTTACACCCAAATAAGTAGGTAATACAAGTCTCTTAAGGGTTGTTTTATTAAAAGGAAAATTATGATAACCTTAAATTGTAATTAAATTGAAAATGAACATTCGCTTTGAAACGAGGGCGTATATACGGCTATATCTATAGCTATGTAAAACCAGTATAGAATTACCGTTGAATGTGCTGAAATATCATACAAAAGGAGATTATGTTAAACTGGTTTTGTTGAGCTTGATGCGTCGTCTTGTATACGCTTTGTTAAAAGTCTCAAGAAATAATAGATGGACCAATTGATATTAAAACGGGTCACATTCTAGACTACGTATATATATGGTTAAACAAAATTAAAAATTTGGTAACGAGCTTCTTACAACAAATGTGTGGACAACATGTACCCGAATGGGCAAAATCGACCGGAGTGATACAATGGCCTCTTAGAAAACCGACGTGAAATAATGCTTGCGTTATGTTTAGTTATGTGAGTGAGGTTACCGGATGCCTAATTACCCCACCCCCAATCTTCCCAATCTCCGATACCCAACAACTTTTTAAATTCCTAACCATCAAAAGGCCAGCAATGCCTAAGGTGTTTCGGGTGTCCGTGGGCGGCAGCGATTACTTGCCATCAGGTGATCCGTCTGCTCGTTTACCGGCTTATACCATAACAAAACAACACATTACCTGACCCAGAAATTAAACCAACTTTTTAGTGAAAACCAAAGAGGCGGCCATTTTAAATCCCCATTTTAATATAACTGACAGCTGTTGATTTAATTATAGCAGCCGTGATTGGATAACGCAGATTGAGAGCGATATTCTAAATTACATTCTAGTCGGTTATTGGATATTTTATTGAAACCATTTAGTATGCTACACCTTTCTATTGGACAGAATATTAATTGAAATTAAAATTTAAATGTCTAATTTTGAGTGAGATTTAGTTTGTTTTAAAGTTTGACCTTGAAATGTGGGTTGATATAAAGGAAATTAAAAGATTTCGTGATGAAAATTAATTTTAATTTTAAATAATAATAGGGGAATTAAGTAAATGAACACTCCCCCTACTATTATTACAAAGGGTTATATTACAAAGGTGTGAGATTCATCATAATCAACAGCCTATAAGTAGCTACTGCTGACCAAAGGCCTCTTCTCACACGGAGAAGGTTTGAGCATTAATAACCACGCTTGCTCAATGCGGGTTGGCGATTTTAAACTTATAATTAGAAATTTTAAACCCAGATTTCCTCACGATGTTTTTCTTCACTGTTTGTCAGTAGTGTTTAAATAATCTTAAAAAACATACATATAAATAGAAAAAGCACCTTACTACTTGCTGTTGGTAAATTTTGAACCCGTTTCTTCGTGCATAATTAGTGGGTGTGTTTATCACATATACATATATTTTAATTAATTAAATTACGTCGTCATTACAATTTAATGTAAGAAACAGATGCATAATTTGCAAAAATCTAACTACTTAATCATTAATATCGACTTCTATTGAAACACAATGAGGGCCTGAGTCTTCGCAATAATTTCGACTACGAACCAACAATGGACCTTAACAGCTAAGCCAAAGAATTTGTCTGAACAAAAAATTCTCAACTGCCAACCCGTTGAAAAATCCATATTAAAACATTTACGAGTCCGACCCACATAATTTTCGCCACGACCCTCTCTTGTTTTGCTGTCAAAATATTTTTTTTTTCCGCAGCTATGTTCGAACCCCGTGTTTGTTTGCACCTTGGTAGGATTTTTATGGTTAATTTTATCTGTTTACATTTCATATTAGATATAATGGAGTTTAATTTTTGGTATGTTGTTTTTTTTTTTACGTAAACAAATAACTTGTATGTTATTACAGAGTTTTATTTACGTGTGGGCGTAAATATCACAAAATGTTTCTTTCGAAAAGGTTATATTAGAATATGGAATAAAAAATCAGCTGCTTATACAATTCTTAACTTTATAATAGGAAGTGAAAGTTTTCTTTTTCTTCTACTCTAATAATATCTTCTGATTTATTTCGTTGCGGGATCCAAGACAGTCATTCATGTGACTTGCCCCATATTCCATTAAAAAAACTGAAATTTTGAGGTGAAGGTACCAGTATTTTTGGTAAGGTTACCAACCACACTAAAACCAACGTATCCCTGAAACTAAATCAAAAGTAAAAGTAAAAAAATACCAATTTTAAATGCAAACCACATCACCTCAAAAACTTTAATCCAACTTCGTACAATCAAATTGGACCAATTATTTGCACCAACCATTTATTGGTAAAACTACAACCACCATTGACAGTTCGAGTAGCAATATTCTCAATAGCACAGCTTCAAACGCAGCAATGTATGTCACTGTTTGGCCACACTTTAGAAGTCCACTACTCCATTTGTATAAGAGGTCGTTGTGCCAAAGGGTCGTCCAACGTTGGCCCAAACGTCAGTTTCAGTTCACATTCAAAGCCTCGGATTATAATATATGTTGAATTAATTTATATGAGAGTGAAGAAGTGAATTGGATTTTGTGGTTTAAAGCGTTAGTCGTATTTGTGCTGGGAATTTTGAATTCGGTTTCTGGACTAGAGTGTTATTTTGTTCGTTTTACATTTAACTATTGCCATATTAAAGAAGAATTAAAATTAAATCATGGTGGTAAAAAAAAAGATATTGAAAATCAACTTTATCGAAATCTGTTTATCACTTTCAAAGATTAGTATTTCTTTACAACCAAATAGTTTAACTCTCATTCTCATCTCACACTTTTTTTTTATTTAAAATATTTTATCCAACTTTTCTGTAGGATTTTCAGTTTCCAGATCCGTGGGTGCATTAACAAACATACAAATTCACATACACATGACACTCAGACCCGAAACAACAATTTATGAATCACACAAAGAGTTATTCCGTGCGGGAATCTAACCCGCTACACGTTGCGCGGCAGTCGGTTGCCGTGCCACCGCACTAACCGTACTGTCAATATTATTATAGGAGAATTTGTCTAGAAAAAATAATTAATTAAACAAAAGTAAACAGGTTACATAATAACCCCTTTTAACTTAATACTATTCATCCAACGACACGATCAACTGACAACCCTATTAACCAGTTAGTCCTAGAAGAAGCTGACGACTATAACAACATTGTTATTTAATATTGAACCATGGAGCCTCGAGGCAAGACTCAAATTGGATTAATCAGCGTATCATAGTGAAAAATAGATAACGATACTAAGTTAGTTAGGGCTAAGCTTTTAAGCTAACAAGTTGAGACTTGTTCAAGATAGAATATTCTAGTTCATAGAGATAGAAATGTCTTGTACTGTCACATTGGTTTAGTGATTGCCATCTCTGTTGGTTTGGACTAGATTTTATTTGTTGTGACTTTCGTCTAAATGTATTTCCACCAGAGATTTGCTGTGCTACATTGCTGTGGATGCGTTTGGTACCAATCTTATTCATTGGTACACATAGCTTAGCACTGGTGGAAACGGGTTCAAATAAGATATGTTTTTTTTTATACAAGGTTGCGACTATCTCACCGCCCTACTAGAACCAGACCCTTGCGTACGTTGCACCGTGTTCCGCGCCTCAAAGAGCCATTAGACTACCACAGATATGCCCCAGTAGGGCTGATGCACGATCCGGTGCTGTAGATTACCTAGTGGATTTACCAAGGCTCCAGCTCAAAAAACAGGAGGGGTGGTTTTTAGTCAGTAATAGTCTGACACTACCTCTCGCCTCACCCAAAGCGGGAGAAGATATTGAATGATTTTCTACCTCAAAAAACAAGCAAGAGAAAGTCAATCATAAACCACTAATGGAAGTAGAGTTATCTTAATCTCACTTTAAGATTTACATCTTATAGAAAATGAAATATTATAGACTACCAGAAAAGCTATCATAATTAGTTACACACAAAACAAATGTTCTACAAACGAAAATACGAGTAGCTGCCGAACAACAAAATAACATTGTTAAGCGAAAATTTATTCAGTAACATTGAATTTTAAAGGACTTAGTGTGATTTTCCCGTACAAGCAAACATTATTTGCAACAGCTTAGTTCTGCTTTCGAACGAAAGTTGTTCAGCCAATTACCTTAGCTCTTGTTTTTCTCTGAGCTCCTAGTACCTTGGTTGCTAATTGAAAATGTATTGTGCTGTAAATAAAAGGGACGGGGTATTAAATTACCTCTTGTACTAAGAAATAGTATAGATTGGAATTGAATTTTCAAAGGTCATATCGATACCTAAGTAGATTATGTTTATTTTACCCAAATAAATTACACGAGTAAGCCTTGGTGATTAATAGCAGAGTATATTGGTATTTTTTAGTGGTTGCCCCACACTAGTCTTTTCTTCAAAAGACTTCGTGTCGTGGGTGTGTTTACTCCTGACTCTATGCTACTACTGAGAAAATGTTTGTCTGTCGCTATTCAGATATAAATAACAATAAGAATTCAGAGATACCTAAAAGATTCCAGTTTAGCAGGAATTTTCCGTGACGAACTACCAAACAAATTATATTGATAGCACCTCAAGAAACATTTCTTGAAAAAAAAAATAGGACACGATGTTACGTAAAGGTTTGCTATCTCTGAACTACACATTTGGGAAAGACAGAGCAACAACTCTCTTGGAGAAACCTAAAAATAGTTTACAAATCACAATTTTAAATTGCCATCCAGTCAACCTTATTATGAACTTAAATTACAGCTGAAATACACAATCATTTTAATTAATTTTCTAACTGGCAAAAGTCAATGCAATAACAATTATCCACGCTAATCCATCACGAACTACACATAATATTAGAGTCTATATTTAATTTCACCTTTATATACCTGAAATAATTTTCATGATATACTAAATTCACCCTTATGTCTAAATTATTTTAAGATCTACATACGTCTAAGCTTAGCTTAAGCCCTAGTGATTTCGATTTGAATTTTAAATACACATCTCTAATTTCTTAATCTAAACCTAAGCACTGTAATCGTAAGATATATATTTACTTGGAATGTTAACGTAATTTTGGTCTGTTTTCACGTGCATTTTAGTTTAGTAATTAAAATAATATTTTGGTGTGCTTCATAGCCTTTAAAATGTGAGTAATAATTTCTAACTAATTACAAACATCTGCTTTGAAATTGGGTGCAAATGTTACTTTTAAACTGGATGATTTTTAAGAAGCTATATTTTTTTTAAAGAACTATTTCTACACTTCAAATTTAATACTTTTTTTGAAACGTCATAAACGATATTTTCGTATTAAATTCTTGATCGTCAAATGTATGAATGAAAGTGTGACGAAATAATTTATTTTTTCCTGAGGAAACTACCTGATTGTAAAAAAAATACTTAAGCCTACTCGATTGTAACATAACCTTATTTAATAATATAAAGGCATTGAAATGTACAGGTAAATCTGTGTCACGCGATTTGTTGAAAACTGATTACGATACGATATAGTATTATTACAATGGGTCCTATTGTTAACACCTACATTACACCTTTACCAAAACACCAAAACCTTCAACAAAATGTTATTCCGAAAATATATTTTTTAAACGTTGCCCCACATTAGGATTTTCTCCTGTGTCGTGGGTGCGTTTACAAACATATAATTTCACATGCACATGACACCCAGACCCGAAACAACAATTTGTGGATCACACAAAGAGTTGTTCCGTGCGGGAATCGAACCCGCTACCCGCTGCACGGCAGCCAGTTGCCCAGCCACCGCGCCAACCGTGCAGTCATAATGCAAAAAGACTCAATAAAATAACCAAAAATAAACAAAATTCAAAAGCCATAGATCTTCAATAAAGCCCTATAAAATACCAGGAATTCCGTTCCCCTTTCCCAATTTCCCATCGTCAAAACCACTCGAATGTAGAAGCCAATTCGGGAAAGGGGGCTTAGAACAACACTTAACCATCAATCAAATTCTTTAAAGAAATTCCAGAATTTGTTCTAATATCAAATAAACAAACCAATCAGAGTGTTGAACGTGCTCTCGTTCAACGTAAAGCAAACTCGTAATAAGGGTATCGAAAAAAAATATAAGAAAGGGAGAGATTTTTTTTTTGTTGTATTTTGATAAAAACGTGTTTGTGGGAAGCATTGTTTAGATGTTGCGCTTAACTTTAATCACTCTATATTAGTATTATAAAAAGGAATAAGCATTTTGTATGTTTGCATTGAATACGGTGGAGAAAATGATGAGAGACTAAGATATTATCCTATGTTACTAAAGCCACCAGAACCGTGCGTGCTGCGCGTCGCGTTCCGCGTGCGCCACAAGAGCCGGAGCTGCTAACTACCTAGCGGGTTTACTGTGGCTCCGGGTTAAAGGCAGGAGTAGGAACGGGGTAATTTTTAGTCAGTAAGAGTCTGACACTGCCCCCTCAAAAAAAAAATGTTACTAAAGTTTGAAAAATAAGACTAAAAAAAATTCCAAAGAAATTTTGTAGCCACTCAACCACAGTCATAAGAGCCAGCAAATTAGAAAAACTTGGGAATCTAAATAGTTTAATCGTGTTCGAAACTTTGGAGACGTGTAAATGTAGTTATCCCATCAAAAACATCCTGTAAAAAACCCAAGTCTCGCAGCTCAGTCTTTCTACCGTCAAAAGTTGTGAGATCCATGTAATACCAAGTCGGTTAATCTATTCAGTGTCTACTTGAAGGACCTTCTGTCTTAAGTTATTACATAAGTTATTATCATGCCAATATTAAAAATATTTAACGTTTTAAACAAATAGATCGACTTGGACATCGCTTGATTTGATTATTAGTATGTATCACACTACACAGCACGACGGGCCAGCGACCAACAGGAACGAGAGTTTCAATCGCGTGAGGCGCGAGAGACTAAAGAATCTATATATATAAAACTCTTCCGTTACTGAGTGACTGACTGACAGACAACGCACAGTCGAAACTACTGGTCGTAGACAGCTGAAATTTGGAATATAGGTTCCTTGGGATATGTAGGGGAGCACTAAGAAAGGATTTTTGGAAATTCAACCCCCAAGGGGGGAAAAGGGGTAAAAACGTTTCTATGAAAAATCTTATTCCTTGGGTTTATAAACTTGAAACTTGGCATGAACACGTACATAGGCAAGTAAATATGTTTGACATTATAAGTTTTTTCAAACTACCCTCCAATCGTGATTTAGGGGGTGCGATTGGGTGACTGATTTATTAACGCACAGCCGAAACCGCTCGGTATAGGAGTCTGAGATTTTGAACAGAGGTTCCTTTAGTAACATAAGTGAGCACTAAGAAGGGATTTTTGAAATGTCAACCCCCAAGGGGGGGAAACGGGATAAACTGAGCCGGGGCTGCGGGAAAGTTCTAACGAGATACCGTGGCCCCGGAACGCAAAGGGAATCGATTTCAAACATTCACCATTAGAAAGCTACATCATCCCTGAGTAACACCGGCTATATTTAATTCCAGTTGTAACAAGATTTCAGCCTGTGGAAAAAAAGCCCTGTCGAGATCATTAAAAAACGCTATATGTAACCGAATTACACGTGGGCGAAGCCGCGGGCGGAAAGCTAGTCTAATATAATATTGTAATATTCATTTTGTTTTTATGCGATGTCCAAGTCGATCTATTTGTTTAAAACGTTAAATATTTTTAATATTGGCATGATAATAACTTATGTAATAACTTAAGACAGAAGGTCCTTCAAGTAGACACTGAATAGATTAACCGACTTGGTATTACATGGATCTCACAACTTTTGACGGTAGAAAGACTGAGCTGCGAGACTTGGGTTTTTTACAGGATGTTTTTGATGGGATCTCACTTCTTTTTGTAGAGCCTTTCTTTTTGATACCATCTACTTCTAACGAATTTTGTTAAAGGTCTTATGATATTTTCTTATTTTTATATGTAGTCTTCCTCTTTTTCTTTTCCGGTACTACTTCTTGAGCTTCAGCCACAGTTTTTCTCAAAGCCCACTCCCTGTTTCTATGGGCTTTTCTCGGAGGCTTTGATGTCTCAATTTTTGACAAGTCTGGACGGTAAATACTTCTTAATCTGTTGTATTCACAAATTGATGATTCCTGCGCTTTAATACTTCCAAAGTCGACATTAATGAGATGTAAACCGCCCAGACTTGTAACTCTCGAAAGTGCCACGTAAGCTTGACCGGATGTGAACACTGCAGAACCTATATCCATCAGCGCATTACTTCACTACACCTATTAAATTTGCTGCATAAATAACTTTGTAATCCCATATAAATATATGGGATTACAAAGTTATTTATGCAGTTGGTGGTTGGTGGTGGTTATATATTTATATGGGATTACAAAGTTATTGATGCAGTTGGTGTATTTGGAAAACTGGACCGAAATTACAAAATATTTAAGTTTTCCCATGATTAAGACACTAAACTCTATATGTATTCCAAATATGAAGCTTCTAAGTCTGCTAGAAGTGCCTTGGACTTTTGATGATCGGTGAGTCAGTGAGTGACAAAATTTAGAAACTTTAACAAGTTGTCATTCTTAAACTACTGGTTCAAATTGACTGAAATTTTAAATATTCCGTGTTTATACAATGCCGGATTAGTTACTGAAGATTCAGGTTTCTTGCTTTATCCACAACCGAATTATAGGGGGTCGAAAAAGGCCCGAATTGCTTCGAGAAAAGGATGGTACGGCCGTGCCGCTTTTTTTGCTCGACTTGGCGGGGGCACTGCCGTGCCCCCAGATCATACGAAACGAATCAGAACCGGCCATTAGTTTAACTATTTATGTTCTCATTTTCTTCAGAATCTAGAAATTTCTACGGACACCAGGGTCTTTGACCAAGCATTTGCTGATTTTTTCTTTTCTTTAGGGCGCTTTTCCGCCAGAAATGTGCTGTACAGCTATGCTACGAGGATGTGATAGCTAAGCTGTGAACCCATGTGACCGTTTTCTCCGATACTAAGCTATGTAGCTGTGCAAGTAAGATGTGCTATAAAGATGTACCGCTGCAAAACATCTGTGCTAGATAGATGCGCTCTAGAATGCGATGTATATGTCTGTGTGTCTACAGTAGGAAAGCCATCTATAACACGCATGTTTTCATTTAAAAAACATAGTTTAGCTGTGTCCGTTTCCACCTGTGCTAATCTATGTTTACCAATAAAATTATGATTCGTGGAACTTAGACGCATCTACAGCAACGTAGCATAGCAAATTTTTGGTGGAAAAGCATTAACTTGGTCGATCTGCAAATGAGTCGTATTTAATTACAATAAACACCATAGCTCCCAAAGTATAAATCATATGAAATTCTTATTATCGTCCTCGAAGTATCAAATAAGAACCATGACATATGAACGAAGTTCTGTTCCCATAGTTTATTTGGAACTTGGCTAAAAGCGGCTGGCAGCTCCATTCCCGAACACAGAGCCAAAGCAAAAATAGCTTCAGAATTGCAAATCAGGGATGCTAGTCTATCTTTAGAAAAGGCTACCTTAATTGCCAGATAATTTATCTAGGTCAACGATATCGATTTTGTGGAGGGAAATAAACTAGTAATTAATATTAATAAGGAGAGAGGTCCTGATAGGACTGAAGTTCTGAGCTGAGGTAGGAAGCAATTAAATTCTCATTATGGCAAAGCAATGTTAGCCGTTGCTCCGATGGTTGTTTTTGATAGGACTCCTAGTATGTTAGATGTGAATTCTGTAGAACCAACTTGTGTAGAACAAGCGATTCTGGAAAGTTTCAAAGTAAAATTTTCAACAGTCGTTCCAAAAGCGAGGAGTTTTAAGTCCCTTATTTACATATCTTTATGGCGAATCTGGACATTTCGAATCGGTGTTTTGCATTTTTTGAGATAAAAAGGGACATTAAAGAAAGATTTTGTTTCGTTCAAATTCATCATCTTTGAGCAGTGTCAAAACTTTCTTGAGCGACCGTAGGCGGTGTCCGGCTAGATTAATCACAAAGTTTGTTATAATTACTTACAATCTAAGTCTCAGTCTAAAGATAATACTAGATTCTTGTTACTCTAAAATTACTTCTTTTGTTACACAAAAAGCAATAAAGATTTTTTTATTAAATATAAAAAGAAATACTTAATTTAGGTTACGGGTCTAACTTGATAGTGGACGAATAATAATTGTCAAACCTTGATCGTTGTTTTTGACTTTATTAAAAAATTTCCCAAATTCTGAAATAGTAAAATGAATATCCCTCCAGCTGTTTGGATAAATTTATAGGAAGTATTTGAATCAAAATTGGTACGGTATTATTACAAATAGTCTTTATTTTTGGCTGTGTTTGTATAATACCTTTCTCGATAAATGTTCTATCCGAAGCACAAAAATAATGGTTCAAATCGGACCAGTATTTCCAGACATTAGTACGTCCAAACAAACTCTTCAGCTTTATATATCAGTGTAAAAGTAGAAATAGAAAATACTGAATTAGAAATGAAAGCTAAAATTATTTGCAACTCTTTTGTTGTAATCTGCAGACATTTACTACTTAACGTTTCCATTGATTTCTTTGAAGGTATAAAAGAGAGATTCATCCATTAGCGAGAAAAATCGACTCTTCAGCTTTACTTTTTTTAGTTTAATTTGTTGCTAGGAAAAAGTTCTTTTCAAGCAAGACTCTTTAAAGATAAAGAAGCATTATGGCTTGATAATAGTCAGTGTAAAAGGAAATACAGCTGTTAATTGAAAGAACTTTGCTTTGCTATCTTAGTATCTACTTCTCGGGAAGTTTGCATTATTGCAAATAGCGCTTTTAATATGAAAGTTATAGCGTTTCTTTTGGAATGTGCTGCTTTTTTATCACCTGAAAATGATAAACAGCCTTAATTTTTAAGAGAAGTTTGTTTAAATCCTCTAACGGATAAAATAATCGTATGCTTTCTTTCTCACTAAGAGGCCTTAGTATGAGCTAGGGTCTATTACACATGGTCATACTAAGCTCGAAAGCATGCCTCAATTGAGCCCTTGCTCCACACTAGCATATGTGTCGGAATGTATCTCAAAATTAGCATACTGCCACAGACAGACAGACAGACAGACAGACAGACAGACAGACACGTATTCTCATGACCTAGTCTATTACACATGGCTACACATATGTAAATCGACAGGCGACCGATTTTTGAGCATGCCATTTTCAGTGTGGGTATAACTGAGTGTGCTTTAAGTGCTTCAAGGAGGTTATACTTAAAACATGCATGCCTATTGCTAGCAAATGTAAACTGCTTATAAGCATGCTGTTTTAGAGTATGTGTTATAAGTACATTTAAGGTTGATTTACTAACAGAATATTCACTTACCTATATCATTTAAGACATAATATATTTGACTAATAGGACTTTGTGTCTCCCAAGCGCCATCATATGAGCGCAAGATTATTTTGCCAATTTTGTATCTCATTAGAGAGAGAGTATTTACATACAAGCTTTTTGATGCACGGGGAAAGTCGATGTTTTGAAGCAGCTTTGATCATTTTCCATAAATACAAAACCAATATCAACATGTGGAACGTAAAAATAAAAGAAATACGATAAGCAATATATAATAATAAATTTCCTACATTGACAGACAACGGTAGGGAATATAATATCTCAAGTTGTTTAAACGTTGATGTATTATTTACGTAAAACGAATAATAATATACATACTTAAATAGAAAATATTGCGTTGACTTGTTAAAATAGGTTTGATACAAGCTTTAACGTAGAGATTTTTAGGAAGTTTATAGAAAGATTTTTGCCGTCGAAACGAATTTGACTATTTCGTTTATTAAATGCTGGTATACTTTTAACGTTAGTATAGGAATTAGTGTTTAAAGCGCATAGTTTGGGTTTAAACCACCCTTAAATTCCTAACCTCCAAAAGGCCGGCAATGTGCTTGTAACGCCTCTGGTGTTTCTGGTGTCCATGAGCGGCGGCGATTGCTTACCATCAGGTGATCAATCAGCTCGGCTAATACCATAAAAAAAACAAACAAATGTTTCTTCAAACTTTTCTATCAAAAGTTTAGTGTAGGCTCTTACAATGCTCGCGAAAAGAAAAGGCATTAGGCATTTTACTGGGTCATTACTTCATGAAACCTCATGTACTTTCTTAACACCCCTTAATTTACAAGTCCAAAATTCCTCATAGATTTCATAGTAGAGATTTTTAAGAAACCTGTAGAAAGATTTTTGAGGCTAAAGCAAAGAGTATTTCGTTTATTAAATGCTTATTATACTTTTTACGTTAGTATAGGAATTAGGGTTTAAAGCGCATAGTTTGGGTTTAAACCACCCTTAAATTCCTAACCCACAAAAAGGCCCACAATGTGCTTGTAACGCCTCTGGTGTTTCGGGTGTCCATGAGCGGCGGCGATTGCTTACCATCAGGTGATCAGCTCATTTCGGCTTATGCCATACAATAAACCAAACGAATATTTATTCAAAATTTTCTTTTTCTATCAAAAGTTTTGTGTGCTCTCTTACAATACCCACTAGAAAAGAAAGCATGAGGCATTTTACTCTGTCATTACAACACGAAATCTCAATACTTTTTTAACAACCCTTAATTTACAAGTCCAAAATTCCTCATCCATTTCATACTCAAAACCTTGACATTTTCTTTTTTATATTATTCAGATATTTTCTACCAACCCATCACTTTCATTACTAAGCTCGACATGGCATTTGTAATTTCAATATCACACCGTTAGAACTACTAATTATTTAAGGTACTTTTATGTCAAAAAATGGTGTCACCATATTTACCATTCATTATGACTATAAAACACTTCCTTCTCGTTCTAGTAATAACGGTCACGATTAGGTATAAGCCGTCTGAGTTACTATAAAAAAAAATCGTTTTCGCTATCCATACACTTAACAGAGACCAGGTAGTAACACTTTCTAATATACCTATTACTAAACTTCGATTTTTAATGTGTTTTCTAAGTTTGAAAATAATAGGTAACCTTCTACATCTCGAAAAGGTTTACCTATCGTAGGGTGCATCGCATTCTGTGTAGGCAGAAGACTGGGTTGCCGAGGATCCGGCTCGAAAAGCAGTAGTAGGAACGGAGTGGTTTTTAGTTAGTAAGAGTTTGACACTCCCTCTAGTCTTACCCAAGGCGGGAGAAGTCATTGGATGATTTGGACCGTCTCGGGTCATGATACATATGATAGCGATACTGATGACTGCAATGGTCATGCTTTGTCTATTTACATAACATTATTTTCTAAACATTTCAATAATAACTTTGTATTGATAAGAAATCCTTTTGTCACTAGTAAAGAAACCATCAATGTCTTTACAAATAAGATTATAGTCCAAACAGGCATACGCCTTACCAGAAAGAACCGATTAGTCATAAAACATTGATGGATTCGAAGAAAAAATGCCCGCAGCTTTACCGCAAGTCGACTACGGACGGAAAATTATAGTGTAACTGCCATCAATTTTCTTGGTTCGAAATAGAACGTATGGTTTGTTTGATAGTTAAGTAAACTAATGACCAAAGTATTTAGTAAAAGATTTGGGTTTTTCGTAAAAACCGTTGAGTTTTCTTTCAGGAAATGAAATTTTGAAAACATGTAGACGATTGGTTGTTAACTGTAAGTCTATATTGTTGTTGTTAATTTTTAAATCAATAAATATAATCTAAGTTATGATTTTTACGTTTAAAAAAATGTGATTTAGAAATAGCCTTAAGCATTATGGAGGTTAGTGTTTATTCTTTCGTGGTGTCGCATTTTTTTGTATCTTGTCTGTATTCTAACGTGAATAAATGGTTTTTCTTTTATTATTGTTTTGTATGGGCTTACCCAGCAGTGGAATATTAATTTATAGACTGATATATATGTATGTATATAATAACTGATCCAAACGTTGTTTTGCTTTATAAATTATTTTTAGAAAATATAAAATTTCGTAAAAATCGGTAAAGCCGTTTCGAAGAAGTACGGTAACTAACATTTTTACAAGGAAATTGTATATTATGTTAGATGTATGTTTGTACTGTTAACATTACGTAAAAGAACTACCTACTAACAATTATTGTAACCTAGAATACAGACGAATAACAAGAAAAAGTAAGAAGCCGTTGAAACTCGATGGACATGAATAAACCGCCTTGGAGCTGGCAACTAAATTAAAAAATAACATTGTACGAGGAGGAAATAGCAATGTAGTGAACATAATATCAAGCGTGTTATTTCTAAAGAGGGTGAGCAGAGGTGTGGTTGTAGTTTCCTTGTTATTCTATGTTCTAGTTAAATTAAGAATGATGAAGTGGTTACTTAAGAACGTGCTGTTTCATACTTCATACTGATACGGTACTAAAAAAGTTGTTTTTTTAAGCAATAAAAGCAAATTGAAGAGTGAATATAATAGTGTATTTATTGGAAGACCCTAAATAAATAAATTATTATGTTTCTCGACTAATTCACGTAACATCTACTCTGGCTTGAAGCTAATCGAGTTCCCCGTCAAACAATTACGTGAGTAAGCCGAAAAACATATTTATATTTTTTTGGTGTTTGGATTCTCCATATTCTAAAGGATACGCCCCGTTATTGGCAACCATACCTGAGTTTGGGCTATCAGGTATTAAAAACAATATTTTAGCACAAGATATATTTCTTTTTTTATAATATCAACCTCAAAACCCATCGATCCCTCAACCAATACAGTAGGAATGTATCCTTTGCCATAAATTGAAGAGGAAAACGGAGAATTCCCTTAAATACCACTATGGCAATCCCTTATGATTCGGTGCCGGAGTTACGCGGACCCAAATCACCGAATCTCTATGTTGGGTACACCGTTCATTAGGATGAACCCTATCTCTGGAGTCGTCAGCCAGAAAGTAAAGTTTATAGACTTTTCGTAGCAGACGTGTGTATTGTATGTGCTTTTAGTATGAAAGTAGAATCAATGTCGATGTTTGTTTGGTCAATAGTGTAAGAATCGATATGAGGTTAGTTTATTTATATTCAATATAAATTAAATATACAGTAATAGTAGCCATTTTTGTTACTTCACTTCTGAATCACGTCATGAACTGTACTACTAAATGTCAACTAATAAATATTCAAATAATCTTGCATATTATATTTGGAAATGAAGTTGGTTTTATAACTTGATGTTAGTCTCATAACTAGGCATAATTTCTAAGAATAAGCTATTTAAAAATAAAAGCGTTTTTGATTAATGTAGTTCAATTCACTTGCTTTAATTGTCTTAGAAAGACTTAAAGAAACCTAAAATCTACCATATGTATTCTAAATCATATATAACACAAAAGGAGTCACGATTTACACACACACTGCACTCTGACTACCACCGCATAGCTAAAAATTTCAAAACACGAAAGCCCCGAATCTTTGCCCAGAAACTAAACCAAAATCCCTCATCTCTCACTCTTGACAACTCGGCCGACGAACCAGTCCAGATGATTGACCATATAAAAGAATATAAGATGTAACACGCTCAGCACTTGGTTAGCCCCTATCATCGTTTGCAGTAAGAACTGGGGCAGGGAGAGAATAAAAATGGTTATTGCTTCGAACCAAAGATATTCTGCAGCTTATTTAGTATTTCCTCAATTTCTATAAAACGTTACGTGTGTTCGTATGTGTACTGGCTAACATGATTGAAGTAGATTAGATGATGAGAGCTTATAAATGTTTCGGGTTGGATCGTTGAATGATTGTAATACTTTCAGATATTGGAATAGATCTCAAAACAGAATGTCGTAGTAGCCCGGAGGTTTATACGTCCGCTTCTCATACAAGAAAGTGTACATAGGTTAGAAACCTAACAACGGCAGGTAATATGTACTTTGTAAGGTTATTTAGACACCACTGACATACGGTGACGAATGATATCGTGTGGAAATCTGAGCTTATAATTTCTAGTAATAAGTTTGAAATCGCTAACCGACATTGAGCAAGCGTGACGATTAATTGCCCGTGGCTGGACAAGTCATGTGTAACCAAATTAACTAAAACATTACGGTTTACTTGCAAATATACTAACAAAAGCTTTATTAGTTTCAAGTCACAGATAAACTATTCCTCCTATTTTTAGGTATCTCTCACGACAGTTATTATGAAAATATACCAAATATTAAAGTCCTACCTAAACCCACACACGATCCGCTCGATATACCATAGAAGCAAATATCAGTCAAGTCCATTACGTTTGAAGTTACTACCATAACAGTCATCGGGTGGATCCTATGCAATTTGCACGCTGCCTACGAGATCCGCTTCTCAAATTGAGTGTGAAAATGGAACGCTTGCGTCTGTATGCACTTTCATCGCTCACAGAACTATAATAACGAAATTTCTTGCAATGACTGTGCAATATTGTAGTTATGAATACTAAGGTGTGAGAGATGTGAGGAGTACATATAGAAATAGGTTATATTACTTAACACTACTGCTCAGTTATTTAGAATAGGGATGATGACGGCGTATGAACATTAAAAATCTATTTAGTCCGACAATGTAATGAAAAAATATTATGTATTTTTTATTTTGTCATATAAGGTAACAATGCTTATGTAGATATTAAAACAAATCAAAGTTTAGGAGTGGGGGAGCAAATATGTCATTTCTACGTATAAAACGTACCTAAAAATGACGTCACGCGATATTTCAAATCGATATATCATCGAAGTTATTAGTTTCCTTAACAAAATAAAAAACGCGAATATTTTTTTAAAATGACAAGACAGACATTAAAATTAAAATTATAGGTTAGATTATCTATCATAAAATACCTATGCAAAAAGTTTTAATTTATATACGGAAAATTTTTGAATTAATTTTATCTTTAGCATTTCAAAAAAAAATATATATATATAAAATCTAATACGTAATTATTTAAAAATACTTCAAAAGCAAGAAGCCAGGTTGAAAGAGGAAAATATTTTTCAATTTCGATTCAATTACGAAATAAATTAGATGAGTATTATGAAATTATTAATTTTATAAAAGCCGTGGGTTGAGCTAAGTTGTTGCCTGCCAATATTCAGTTGGCAAATCGGGGTAATTTATCAGTAGTGACCGATTTTGTGTATCCCGTACAACGCCCACAAGATGAACGCTTTGAATTATTTGGCAAGTAACAAAACTTGGAACTACAAACAAAATATTAGGTTTTAAATCTCCTACAGCCTTGCTCTCACACCTCCTGTGAACTGCCTGGCAGGTTACTAGGGCTCCGGCTCGAAAAACATAAGCAGAAACGAGGAATAAAACTCCCGTCAAAACCGCTCCAGCTATTTCATGTGTGTATGTAACGTATGTATATTCATATCTATGTAGTAAAAATCGGTTATTTTAATGTTACAGACAGACAGTTAAATTTTATGTATTATTCTAGAAGACTAGACTAGACAATATTAACATCGTCATCGTCTACAAAAAACAAACTAGATAACTCTAGATAAAACCAGATTCACATAATTTTCACGTTCAAACTTACATTACACCAAAAGTCCATAGTTGTATTATTTGCTTCTAAAACATTTCAGAGATATAACCAAAAGAATTAAATTCACAAGATTAATGACAACTAAAATGATGAAAAGCAGCGAAAACATTATGCTAAAACAGATTTCGGAGATGGTAAATTTAAGCAGTGTTTTAACAAGACTAATGCTGATACATCAAGTAAATAAAGCATAAAGTGCTTGAAGAAGCGAAACCACTTAGCGATATGAGACCTTAAGTAACCTACAGTTGAGATAAAGCACAAATTGAGGCTGAATACAAGATAAACGTAGTCGACTGACGTCACTAGGGTAAAATGAAATTAGAACAGATTTTGAGAGGTCAGAGATGGAACATGGACGTGCTATGTTAAGTTGTATTATGGAGATTGTTCTTAGTTTGTTTAATAATTTTGAAGAACAAAGATAGGCTTTTACGTGAAACTTGTAGTGGTCATAAATGAGACTGTATTATAGTTGGTACTAAGTTGAATATTTGGAACAGATGAAGTTTAATGTAATCACCCCAAACTCTGTATAATGTGTTGTGAAAGTGATCCTTTGAACAAATTCTTAACAGTTTTAGCAAATGTTTCCTTTTGGTTAAACATCCCCACTAGAATTTTCTCCTGTGTCGTAGGTGCCTTTACAAACATACATATTCACAGAAAAAAAAATGTTTTCAGCGGGAATCGAACCCACAATACGTTGCGCGGTGCAGCCGGTTGCCCAGCCACTACGCCAACCGTGCAGTCAGTCAATAGTCAACAATCCGTGTTTAGTTTACAACAAAGAAATACTTCCTGCTTTTCTGAACTTCTTTTACGTTAGCGTTCAGTACTTAATACACAATAAACCTACAAAGCCTACGTTTTACTGACAGATCATCATCATCATTAGCCTATTCTCATCCACTGCTAGACATAGGCCTCTACAATGGCACACCACTGAGCTCGATCTTCAGCTTCCAACCACTACTTGCCACCTTGCGGATGTCGTCACTACACACACACACACATAGCTGGAAGACGTACTACAACTTCACTGAGCTAGCCTAGACACGATTTCCATTCTAAAACACGTCTACCCCAACGGTTATCGGTTCTTCGTCAAATGTGACCGGCCCACTATCACTTCAGCTTGCTAATACTTTGAGCTACTATTACTGGCAGATCTAAAAAGAAGTAAAAACGAAAATGTACTAGAATCGATCATTAAGATTATCAAAACATTCCTATCCGATCCAGCTCCAGCCTCCAGCTTCCCAAAAGGTTCACTTTGTTTGGACGGACCTAAATAGATTAAAGTGCTCTATTGAGATTTCTATCTAGTACTCAATCCTTTGACAAAATGTATATTCTATCCTCTAAGGATCTTTGGAATATCGATTCAGACCCCAAACATACTAACGTAGCTTTAGAAATTCCATAACTTAATTCCGTAACCATACCGTACTAAAAAAGACAAAGAAAGTTCTCAGTTTGACCTCTATGTATGTATGTATCCTGGAGCTGCGGACTGCCTAGCGGATTACCGGGGCTGTGGCCCGAAAAGCAGTAGTAGGAACGCGGTGGTTTTTAGGCAGTAAGAGTCTGACATACTGTCTCGCCTAGCACAAAGCGGGAGAAATCATTATCATATCCCTCTCCACAAAAAATAAAAAGAATATGTATATTTGTCCGATTGTTTTAAAAGATTTTGATGCAGTAGTAATTGGATGATTTGTCAAAAATATGTATGTATATTTGTCCGATTGGAAAATTCAATTTTGATGCAGTTGAAAAATATTTGTTACACTCAGAAGCACAATTTAGTACCTTAACCGATTCCAAAGAAAGAATTTGTGCTCGCTTTTGTACGTAATCTATGGAAATTAATAAAAAAATAATTGTGAACAACGTAAAAAAGCAAGTCCATTCTATCTCTAGGGAGAGGGATTTGATAAAGATTTTTCCAGCTCCTGATCACAAAGAAACTGTCAAATAGTCAGAATGACTATCCAAAGCCAGTTTCTGGGATCCTGAAACAACTATCCGTATTCGTCGTATAAAAGGATTTCATCAAAATGTACTAGTGGAACTAGAGGAGGCCTATGTTCGTTCGGACGTCTTGTGGTTGATATGAAAATGATGATGTATCAGTGGTAGTAAGAGGTCACCAAAATAATACCTCTAATATACTCCAGTTAACGCACTTTTAGTCTATTTTTTTATGTTTAGCCATGGTCGTCCCTCTACAGGGATTGGTCTATTTGATTATCAAAATAATTCATACTTTCTGGGCAAAAATATTTTTGGTCGTTAAAAAATACCGTGAAATAATTTCAAAGTAAAAATTGACGAGGATACACCTACCACAACTTATACCAGGAAAAAATTGTATCAGAATTCGGAATCGGTGGAAATTCGATCACTCCGCAATTAAGTGCGGTCACTCGAGTGGGATTTGAAAATCTACTTCACAGAATAACACCCTTTATTTTCTTTCTGTTGCTTTTCGAAACTTCCAACTTCAGTATAATACATGTTTCATTTTAGAACACTGAAATAAATAAACAAGGCTTCATAAAAATCACATGTTATTTAACATGAGTTAGACATTTTTGACTGGGCATTCATATTCTCTAGCATGTAATAATGAGCTTTTTTAAGGGTGGAAAATCATCCAATCACTTCTCCCGCCTTGAACGAGGCGTGAGGGAGTGTCAGACTCTTACTGACTAAACCACCCTGTTCCTACTCCTGCTTTTCGAATCGGGGCCCCGGTAAACCCGCTAGATAGTGCGTAGCTCCGGAATTAAGGCCTAACTATCGCTTTGGAAAATATCTGTAATGATTAGTTTTCAAGTACGATTTTATTCTGGAGCTGCGGACTACCTAGCGGGCTTACCGAGGCTCCGGTTCGAAAAGCAGGAGTAGGAATGGGAAGGATTTTAGTCAGTAAGAGTCTGACACTCAAAAAAAACGATTTTATAAATAAATAACAACATCATATTATATTCACTATGAACACTACTAAAAACATTTTTCCTACATTTTCAACTAATTCTAACATATAAAAGGAAAGCCGTATTTCCCAACCTACAATACATGAACTGTGAAACTACTAAATTCACTCCAGTTACAGATAACACTACAGTGTCGTGTCAAAGGCGTTTGACGATCGATTCTGCACCAATAGTCAGACTTAAACTCGGACCAGTAGTTGCTTGTACTTTCTCTATGGTTGAATAGTCACAAAGGATCTTGGTTTTGATGTGGTCACTCAAAGTGTTATTAGGTGTTTTAGTAGTGGATTGCTGTGGAGTGGTATTTGGGTTTATCTATTATCTTTTAAATAGGGTTTGGGGTTGGGGACTATGGCATAAACTGGTCTATACTAAGCATCTTGTTTTAAAAAAAGAAGAATGATGACATTTACAGTTCCAAACATGGGTAGATGATTAATTTTAAAATATTAGACATGTATTTTTTATATTCTTACGGAAACAAATACTTTCGACAGTAACAGATTAGAAATATCGCGAGACATCACTTCTAGGTACGTTTTATATGTAGTAATTACGTATTTGTTTCCACTCCCAAACTTTGATTCGTTGTATCTAAGTATTGTTTTCTTATACGACAAAATAATAAAAAAACCGTGTAATAGTTTTTACATATTTAACTGACGGACTAAACAGATTTTTAATTTTCATACCCCATTATCATCGCTATTGGCGAGGTTTATGCGCATAGATGGCGAACTCCACTAAGCGACCACGACAATACACGATTGTTTCAAAAATATTATGCACCAGGACTTATATTAAACCTTCCTGGAAGCTAGTGATGAAATTGATAGTCTCCATAAAGTGCGATCAGAATTTCATCCCAAAAACCACATTATACTAGACCATCTGTAAAATAGGTACCAAAACGCCAGCTGTTTAGTATCTCCAACTTGGAGCCAGGGAAAAATGGGGCCAATGAGTACGTAAGCGTACCATCAGTATAAAATAAAATGACAGTCTTTTGGACTCCACATACTACCGAAAATATGTCGTGGTGGCCCGGTGGTTTAAGACGCCCGCTTCTCATGCATGAAAGTGCAGGTTCCAAACCTACCAACGGCAAGTACCAATGTGACATTTTCCGACTTAATTATGTGTACTTTCTAAGATTATTTAGACACCACTGACAAACGGTGAAGGAAACATTTAAAATTTAATTTATGGCAAGTCACATAAATAAAATAATTGATTTATTAAAATATTTATCCCCCTATTACAGTCCGGTATATGGCAATAGGCTCACCCCCTATTAAATGGGAATTATATAGCACAAATGGTGAAAAGTGGATGCACATTGTGCAATGACATTACGTGCCGTAATGTGCACCTCTGCCTACTCCTTTGGGGATAAAAGGAGTGACGTTGTTTTGTTAAAATATTAATTATTTGTGAAACAAAACTATTTAACTTGTAGTCTTTTACGCATATTATGTTTTGTTATCTATACATATAATAAAATCGTAGAAAAGTGCTGTCTGTACATTGAAAATAAAAATAAAAAAATAGCAGGGGTTATTGTTATGTCGATGTCGAACCCAAAAATGTAATTAACTTTTTTTTTGTCTGTTTGTCTGTTCGTCTGTGCGCGCTAATCTCAGAAACGGCTGATCCGAGTTGGATGCGGTTTTCACGAATATATTGTGGGATGCTTAAATTTACATTTAGTGTTTGTTTCATGTCAATCGGTTCATAAATAAAAAAGTTATGTCAAATTAAAGAATCACGTCGAACATTCTATGCTTATACCATTAATCTCCGCAACTATTTGACGGATTTGGTTGAAATTTGGTACAGATATAGTTTAGAACCTTAGAAAGGACATAGATATATTTTTATTTCAAAAATCAAAAAATAAAAATAAGAAATAAATTATTTATAAATAATTCTATGTCGATCGTTACACGACTTCGGTTCATGTTATTGTTTTAATTTATCGAAAAAAAGTAAATAAATAGTAAAAAGGTATGAAAAAAATAATATCAATATAATAAAACATTTAGTACAAAGAAAATGCTCTAACGGAGTATAGATAATTCTATGTCGATCGTTACACGACTTCGGTTCATGTTATTGTTTTAATTCATCGAAAAAAAGTAAATAAATAGTAAAAAGGTATGAAAAAAATATAATATCAATATAATTAAACTTTTAGTACAAAGAAAATGCCCGAACGGAGTATAAATAAATAATCCAATCGATTTCGGATCGAAATAGATCGCGCTATGGTTTCGTTACATTCATTTGGTTGGGTATCGGCCGAGCGCTTCGGTACTATCGTAGAAAAAGTGTATTATCAGTCGTATGATTATTTGTCTGTAGTGGTCCTGCTGTTTCGTATATTCTAAATTGGTTTCGTTGTATTTGTCAATTAATAAGTTTATTTGTTGGGTTTTCCTGGTTTTTTTAACTATTTAACGTAGGTTTAGTTTGATATCGATTATTAGTAGTTACTGTAGTTAGTTTTTTTAATAAAATTGTAAGTCTAATTTTTTTTTTAATTAGATTAGATTTAAGTCGTTTCTTTTAAATTATTTAGTTTAAGCTTGGTTATTATAGCATAGAGGATAGGTTGTAATATAGTTTCTTTTTTAATTGTTATAAATTCGTAATTCGTAGCTTTCTTTAGTTTTAAGTTAGTTTAAGTCCGTTTTTAAACTATTTTTTCAATGCCCTAAGTGAGTATACATCTATTAAATTCAAACGCAGAGCTCATTATGTTGATTTTTGAAGAGTTCCCTGGAATATCTTCCACATCTCATTTTTGAAGAGATCCCGCGAGATCGGGAACTATGTGGTTAAAACCAAAAATTTGCCGGAAGTCACTATTCCACGCGAACGAAGTCGCGGGCAAAAGCTAGTGTAGAATAAAATTCAAAATATAAATATCACACAGGTAAACAATCAATAATCAAATCTATTCGGCAGAACATAGAGTTGATTTTCCGATAAAAAAGGTGCACTGATTAAACAAACCTATTTTCGGAAAATACGGTTTAATCAAGGTACCCGTTAATTAAACACCGCGGCGTCGTGTATGCAATGTTTCTGGGAACGTGAACGAGAAAACCGCGTGAGAAACCAAAAAAAAAAAGACGAAAAAAATACGTTTAACATTCATTTGGACAGTGGTATTTTGACACTTATATCATTTACCTACGTTTTATTTTTATTTATCATCGAAAACAAATTTTGGTCGTCTAGATTTATGTATTGTACGTATTGATTTCAACGTCTGTTGACTACTCAAGTCAAAATATTTAGTTTTGTTCTCAATTTTGGTAATCGTAAATTTTACTGAGTTTTTTGAGATGGCGTAACCCAAAACCACTGCTACTCTTGTAAGCCAGAATCTACAGTAGATACAACCATGAGAACACCGGGACACTGAAGTCCGGCGGGTCCCAGCGACATAATTGACATAGATCCCGCGACCAAATAAATTAGAACATATTAGTTATTATTTTTAATGGGACAAGCCCACCACTACCTCCTAAAATCTCTGCAACTCCTGTAAGCTAGGATCTACAGTAGATACAACCATGAACACCGGACCACGGGGACATGAATGACTGTTTTGGATCCCACAACTAAATAAATCAGAAGATTATATCACAGGAGAAGAAAAGAGAAACCCTTATAACACTTAAATTCCATCTAAGGAATACAAACGTAATAAACGTATTTTATATAATATATTTACAAGTACTCCAAGCGAAATCCATTCAAATAATAACAAATCATTGATGTTTATTCGTCACGTTCCATCGCGTAATATTTGTGAGCTTATGTCTATCCTATACATTTTGATTAGCTATTTGAGACGATCATGTGTGTGTATAGAAAGGTATACGTCTAGACGCCGCAACGATTTGTATGTAAAATACGTGAAGATATTTCTCTGTGAAAGAGCAACAGTATCTTTATAAAGTTGTTCTTTGATAACGTAGCACATACACATACGTTCGGTGTTTTTCTTTAGGTAGACTAAAACTTTCTAAGATTATTTAGACAACACTGACAAATGGTCAAGGAAAACATTGTCAAAACTTATAATTTCTAGTTATAAGTTTGAAATCGCCAACTCACATTGAATAAGCGTGGTGAATAATGCTCAAACCTTCTCAATGTTAGAAGAGGCCTTTGGTCAGTAGTGGCCACATATTGGCTGTTGATAATATGTGAGTGATGTGATACTAAAACTATAGAGTTGTCTGATGTGATCCTTTATGGTTGTTTAGTTTCTTTATAACCTTCATATTTCAAAGAGATAGTTAGTTTAACTATATAAGTGATTAAAATTACACTCACATTCATTAGTAATATTAAAATCTCCTTTGTTATCATATTGACAAACCTAACTGTCACTACACACCATTGAAATTAAACTACGGTATGCTATAGCTCCAGAATGTCAAAAAAATCGATGAATTCAAAACACATAATATTCTAACTTCTCTCAAACTCATAACCTCTTTACCACGCCAAAATTGGGACAGAAACTGCCTTATCATTTAAAATTAAACTTCTAAATCATTTTGATTTAAGAATACCCAATGAAGTGAGGAAAAAATCTCATTTGAAAAGTTCGTCTTTGCCAAACGCGTGGAGTTTTCATTACCAAAACTATTAATGTCAAGTTTGTACATTTAAACTGTATAATCAAATGTTTTTTGGCTAGGCTTTGTGTCGCCGTGACTGTTTGGTCACTTAAATATACATTACATTACGCCTTTTAGTACTGCTCAACATCTACCGTAGGTATACCGAATCGCACTTTTCTTTTTGTTTCTTCCTACTTTTAGTTAAATCAGAGAAAGTATCAGACTCTTACTGACTAAAACTACCCCGTTTCTAATCCTACTTTTCGAGCAGAAGCCCCGGCTCTGATAACAAAACCCATTTTCAATTTTACCTAGTTCTTATACATATAATGAGTATATGTATGAGACGCTGTTTTAAACCCCATCTACTGAACAATTTCTACATCAGAAATCTCAGTAGGTTCCTGATGTATAGGCAAATAAAGTAGTAAGCCGAAGACCTACTGATCATATTACAGTCATGAACAAAATTATTTCTAAAGAATTGTAGACCTCTATATTTGAAAAGTTTTAAAGTTCAAATCTATTATTATCATGTACCCCAGCAAATCCAAAATCTTGTAATACCGTATAGCATTTGTAACACGCGAAAAAATTGGCAACTAGTAACACGCGAATTACAACAACAAAATATAAAGTATTGTGCACATTTCTGAGCCTCGGTAACTCCTATACCTCAGACAGACAATAGAACAATAAATCGATACAATCTAGTTACGGAAAGTTATGTTATTTATTACCTTATACAAAATACTCAAAGATTGAGTGGCAAAGAATTTCTTAGACAAATCCAGTGGCTGATATTAACAAATAACTTACAAGTCAAGCCTCAGAAATCCTCAGTAAATTATAGCTCCCAAGTCGTCTACTCTGTAAAGATAATTTTCAAAAGCTCTGTAATGATTATTTAAACTATTCTTTAGTAACGATTTTGTATCGAAAACAATAGCTAAGAACTGGGTTAAGTAACCATTAAATGATTCCGAGTCCAGGGTCGCACTCAGAAACATCTAATAATTACTTAAACTATTCCTTGTATCGAAAACAATAGCTAAGGACTGGGTTTCTAAATGACTCTAAGTACGGCGATCAGTATCGGTTTTAATATTACTCTGCGATATTATGTACAGAAGCCTATAAGTATTGCTTGCATAAATATACTTCCCTTCCCCATGCTGTGAAAGTAGGTGAAGCCTATTACTGCTTTCAAAGAAAATGGTTAAAGATCATTTTCTTTTTGTAAATTATCAAATTAGGATATTCCAATGTTTTTTATAGGATACTAGGAACATCCGAAAAGTCTCTGATACGCTTAGGGTTAGATAAAGGTGCGTTGTGTTAAGAGATTTAAACGCTCCATAATTTCACTAATTCGTAGTTATGCCTGGTATGTAGTAATATGTCCCCTCTTTATAATGTAACCATATAATTAAATATACATCTACTATAATGGTGTACCTTTGACTACCCCTATTATTTATCATCAATCATATCATTAATGAAATTACAGGTTTCGAATCGTAAAAGAAAAAATATACCTAGTCAACGCAAATGAGAAACGACAATCTTTATAACTCAATCGAATTCCAACTTTAAATTGATTAAGAAATAAGATTAAAACTTGTTAGCACCCTTCAATCTAAAATAGAAGTACAAAATTTCAATAAAAGTGACGATAGTTAAACTTTATTTGTAAAAAGCAATAATCAGAGCGACTTACGAGTAAGCCGCGTAGTTCGTAATTCGCGATAAAATAAAGAAATGCGCTATACATTGAAGTTATTCTTTGCAATTCAAGAAAAATTGGTAGTTGTAAAAAATCGATGTAGATGTAATATGTTCTTTGAAACGGTTTAACATGCTGTTCAAACCGCACCCATTAGTTATAATGTCAGTGCTTTGAGAGTGTTGAAAATTACTTCGTAAAATCGTTTGCACGAATGATAAACTCCTTTCGGTAACTCGTGAATTTTCATTTTGAAACTAAGTGCGCTCTCAATCACTATGTTTCGTTTAAGGTTTTTTTTTCACTGTAAGTAATGACAGTTTTTTTTTTACTTTTGTACTGATATAATGGTGATTACTTTTAGGGGTTACATTGTCGTGATTTAAAAGCCGAAATGTTAAGATTTTTTTTGTGAATATATTTTTTTATTATTGAAGTATTTATATTCTGGTTTTTATTGTACTGAAATATGTAGTTACAATGATGATTGTTTTAATTAATAATACTGTTCGATTTTTAATTTTAAAAAGGTTTAATTATTGTTCACTTTTTAAAAAGCCTCAATATTTAAAATAAATCCTATTTCAAAAATAGGGTCGATAGTCTTCCAAAACCGGGACGGATCTTACAAAAATACTTAAAATCACACTCTTACCTGACAAAATCCAGAAAAATAAAATTTCGAAGTCGGGACAGCATAAAACAAAACTTTCCTGTTTATTACAATTTCCACTAAAACAGTACACCACACTAAACACTTCACACAAACTATAAGCCGAAACAAAGTTTATAAGTACACACAAAGTTGTTCACAAACTTTTACCAGGATCCCCCGATAATGTGTCATAAATCTTATCACTTTCTGATATTTCGTGTTTTACGAGTCGCGACGTCACATCCCGTTGCACTCGACGTACGTCACCCGATAAATAAAGCAACAACACGACCGCTCCGTACGACACCTTGCGGATAACTAACTAACGAACACAGCATCGCCAGGGTTGCACTGTCCCTGTGTGCGTGGAACCCCATCCGTACACGATGTACAAACAGCTCCCGCTGATGTGTGAGTGATCCTAGACTCGCGTCAGTGATTTGAGTCGCGGTACAATTTTGTTACAGTGTGCGTGGCCGATCACCTACGCGTTTCTCAGTGTGGGTGCACAGTACAACCGGGAAAAACGGTTCGGAGTTTACGGCGCATGCCCAAGGAGGTCGAAAAATAAAATTGTGTTTCGCGCTATTTAAATACTGATGCGAGCGACAGATTATGAAACCAGTGTGTTTTTACAAAGGGGGTAATTTGAACGAATGAGGCTTTTCATCAAAATACATTTTGTATAACGTATCCATTTTTGAACATCCCGTGTAAAATATTTACGTACCTATATTTCTTTGGGATAATTAATGATTTTTCCGGTACGCTTTGCTGTTGGGAAAATATTTTATTTCATTTCCTTTCTCTTTGTTTTAGGAGACAATATCGGCAAATAAATACGTATTTGATTTGTAAGGCCCACACGTTTCTACGCTAGGGTTGATAAAAACAGGTCTTCCATATATGATTGGATTACTTTACGTCCATACTTTTAGTCTTACACGCTCTTCAGTTACGAGTACTCTACTCTACTCAAGGTCACATAAGGCCTCATCCACGACTTTTTATTACTAAAACTTGTAAGTAAATCATTGTGGACTAAAATATGGAGTATGGCCGTCTTTTTTTTTTGAGGTAGGAATATTATCCAATGTCTTTTCCCACTTTAAGCGCTGCGAGAGAGAGTGTCAGACTCTTACTGACTAAAAAACCACCCCGTTCCTACTCCTACTTTTCGAGTCGTCCGCAGCTCCGGATCAAGCATTGGCTTTACTGGGCCATTTTTGGTGGTTTGATGGCTCTATGAGGCGCGCGCGGAATGCGACGCGCCGTACGCACTGGTCTGGTTCTGGTCGGACGGCGAGCTACCTTTGCTCGCCGCCCACAGATCCGCACTTACGGTGATCGAGTATGGCTGTCTTAAGAACAGCTAAAGGTACTGTTTAGATGTTCTATTCTAGAGTGCATCTTTGATAAAATGCTTCTTATTTTAAACAATATTCCTTTCAGTTTTCTTTGAAAGCTTGGGTTTAATGTTTAGCTCAATCAAAGTGTTTTATGGATTCTGATTATGGTTTTTGGCCAATCTTTGTGAAATTGCACGCATTTCAGACTCCACAACTAAACTCAGTACTAATTGGTAGACATGGTAGATTTTTTTTAACTTTGCCCTGCACTAGGATTTTCTCCTGTATCGTGGGTGCGTTTACAAATATACAAGTTCACATACACATGACATTCAGGCCCGTAACAACAATTTGTGGATCACATAAAGAGTTGTTGTTTCGTGCGGGAATTGAACCTGCTTCTCATTGCGTGACAGACAGGCTGTCCAGCCGTCGCGCCTACCATGCAGTCATTAGTATCAGTTACATAATAAGAAGACGAAAATTGTCCTATTCTTTACTACCAACAAAATCTTGCAAACTATTTCGAGAATCACCAATAAGTCAAACGAAAATAAAACTTAATTAATATTATCATTAAAGCGTATTTTCCTTTACCTTATTAATAATATTGCTTTGATTAAATATCACTATTATTTGTACCGTTATTATTTTCTCATTAAAACAGTAGGAGGCGAGCTCGAGAATAATTATTATTCTCCGTTGGGTATACAATACATATAACATTACGCATTTTTCCTCAAATTGGTAAGCATATGTAGGAGATAGGGGTGTGGGCGTCATGTTGGCAGAAGTAAAACAATAGATTGTTCGTAAGAAAATTATTGTTTATATTTTTTTTAATAGTCGGCAAACAAGCAGACGAGGCTCCTGTTGGTAAGCGATCAGCGCCGCCCATGGACAGCAACACCAGAGGAGTCACAAGTGCGTTACTGGCCTTTTAAAAAAGAGTACGCTCTTTTCTTGAATATTTGAAGGTCGTATCGGTTTGGAAATACCGCCGACGACAACTCGTTTATTTTCGTAAACTGCACTATTACTTTAATGAAGCTACTGATGGGGCCGACATTTCCTACCAACTACTCTGAAAAGCAATGCCGAAACAAACTCAGAGGTCTCAGTTAATTTCAAAGTGCAAATAATTATGGTTAACAAAGTACATGAAATACCGAAAAAAGCCCTGTAATACTTTGCTCGAGATGGAAATCGAACCCAGTCCCTTTGTCCGGCAGTAGAACTTGCGACCACGCGACCAGTGAGACAGTCACTCTATTATGTAATACTTCAATATTTATGTTATTAAAAAAAGGTATATTATATGTATTACTGCTAAGAATAGGTAAGGTAAATATGCACATTGCACATACACCAAAAATATTATTTACACCTGATTTTTCCATTACATTTGGGAGCGAAGAAATTAAGCCATTGGCGAATATTTTATTTTAAAGAATCCTCTATAACTTTACGAAAAATGATCGTTTTACAAAAATAATATTCTCATTTTAAAGGTATTTAAATTGCCTTTCATACGACGTACGTTACCAATTAATAAAATACTTGTATCAGAAAATAGTTATTGAGAAATGAAAATGAAAACGCCATTGGCTTCGTTTCTTTGCTCCCAAATGTAATAATGTTACAACTACCATGTAATAGTTTGCTAACTTTGCCCATTTATATGCACGAAAGTTATAAAAAAGTTACCCAACTTGTATAATGTATCCCAGAACCCAAGCTCGCTTGTTACACATCATCACATCAAAAGTCTATAAGTGGCCACTGCTGACCAAAGCCCTCTTCTCACACGGGGAAGACTTGAGCATTAATCACCACGATTGCTCAATACGGGTTGACGATTTCTGAATATTTTTCCTGAGAATACAACCAACCAACCAACCAACCATAAATACAACCTAGGTCTTTTCAAGGGCAAAGTGAATAGGTACTTTCTAGGTTTTTGTGCTCTATCTTCGGCCACATCTTTGCTTCGCCGTCCTAGCAGTAAGCGGGTGAACAAAGGCAGACTTGTCAACGATAAAAAAGATTCCAAACTTATAATTTAGATATTTAGTAAATGTAGTACAACTCAATAAAAGTTACATTGGTATTTACCGTTGGTAGGTTTTGGACACGCGCTCCTAACATAATATTTTTGATAATAAACCAGTCCAATGAATAGGTCTCAATTGAAAAATAACAATCAAAATAAACTAAACAACGATAGATTGGGAAGAGAGCAATAATTAAGGACAATATTAACAAACTTTGTTATCATTTCATCAAACCAGATTTTGTATTAGATTTGTTTTGTACTAAATTGGTTCCGTATGAAAAGATTGGTAGATAATAAATTTGATATTGGGTTGTTTACTGACATAGCTATTCGTTGATAACCCGGTATTGGTCCGCACTTAAATTTGAATTTGACTAGAGTTTAGTCTGAATTCTTCTATTTAGTACGGTCACGTAATCAAGTAAATTTACAGAAAAAAATTTCTAAGTCAAGAAATAATAGTAAGCATCCAACGTTATCATAATCATTCACAAGTCGTAGTCTCTACCCTTAATACGAGTTTGCTTTACGTCGAACAAAAACGAAACGAATAACACGTTCGGTTCTGATTAGCCGCCACGAATGTACCAACTAATAAGAGCGCTGAAATCGCGGTTTCGTTTCGATATTGTTGAGCGTAAAATAAACTTCATACTAATGTAATGAACATCTTATAGATAATTAAATTTTTATTCTGATAAAAATATTAGTAAAAATAGTATAAACCCCGAAATCATGTTTCTCTCAAGCTATTGCTATCATAGGTATGGATGATTACCAAACAAATTTGTGACGTCATGCTTGAAAAGTGCTCTTTTAAACCGACGGTAAATCAAAACCCAAAGCAACGAATCGATCCACAATCTATTTATTCTAAAACCATTTAAATTATGGCTCTTCCCAACAAAACAAGGCTAACAGTATAAAACTAAGAGAAAGTTTAAACTTGTAACTGTTCTAAAATAATAAAAAGTTGACTTAACTTGAGTTAGGAAAGTAGAATAAGTACGGAGACGGCACGGCGGCATGACGGTAGGAGTAGTAGAAACAATAAAAATAGCTTACAATTTACTGCAGGGATGTTGTGCATTTGCCTTGCAGAAGGTCTTATTTGATGGTGGAAAATCATCTAATCACTACTCCCGAATTGAGCGAGGCGAGAGGGAGTGTCGGACTCTTACTAACTAAAAACTACGTCGTTCCTACTCTTGCCTTTTAAGCTGAAACCGTACCCCGTTTAATCCTTCACAGCTCTGTATCGGGCATCAGCCCAACTGTACTCCATCTGTAGTGATCTGACGACTCCTAAAGGCGCGTTCAGGATGCGACGCGCCGTACGCACATAAGATCACTTGCATCACTGTCGCACTTTATGGATGCATAGCCACCAGATATATGAAGCTAAGATGTGAAACTATGTGACCGTTTCCACTGATACTAAGCTACATATTGCGTGTGCGAGGAAGATGCACAGCTCGAGTATGCGATGTATCACTAGTAGGGAAGCCATCCATGGCACACATCTATTGCACGCATCATACCATATAAAACATAGATTAACGGAGTCCGTTTCCACCAGTGCTAAGTTATGTGTCCCAATGAGTATGATTGGTGGAAACCAAACACATCCACAGATAACCTTGAAAATTGTTTAAGGAAAGCCGAAAATGTTCTGAAACTATAAAAGGCCTGTTTAAATGGTTGAAACAATGCAGGTTGACGGCACTGAACGTCGAGTGGTGTTCAAGACAAAAACCAATTCAAAGTTTTCAAGAGACGACTGCGGTACAAATTTTGGCTCTTATCAAAGTGAGGATGGTGTTTAGAATAGCCATGAAGTTTCTTGCTTCTCCATCAACATTTTCTACATAAATGCTTTGATTTCAACAACCTTCGCTTTAACTTTGACAATATATCTCATCATCTTGCCCTGAGACTCATGTGTGTTGAAGGATTGATCTGAATAGCAAGTTAAGATTAACCCTCTAAAAATTACGGTCTACATACGTACAACTAGTACTTATTGTACATACGTACAACTCTACTAGTTTCGAGTCACAGAGGGACTCTTCATCATGAGCAGTGTTTGCAGCCTACATTGATGATTCATTTTTATAAAAATATAACATGCTAGGAATTAAAAACTGCACACTAGTTTCTAAGACACTATTGTATTTCTAAAGTGGTATTTTGTTTGGAAATCAATTCAGATCTCAAGGTCAAATTTATTTTAGACTTGACGATTAACTAATTCCCAGTAAATATACCAACCTTTCGGTCAAAAAAAGACCTAACATCTAGTTATAGTATCAAATCGCTATCGCTACCTCAGAAATCTCACATAGAACTACGCCAATCAAAACCTCTAAGCTAACGAGTGGTCCGCTCCAATCTTCGATAGCCATTGTCTGACTCGAGAGTTCCGTTTACATTATAAAGTAACGCGCTTTGTTTTAGCTTGCGAGCAATTTTTTCATCAGACTCTTGATGATTTGCAAACAAATTTTGTTTGGATATGATTTATTAGTTTTTGTAGGTTTTTCTGGGTAAATATTTTTATTGTATCGATAAAAATACTACTTTACGATTGTATATTGTATCGATAAAAATATTAGGGATATTAGGAAAACATTTTGGGTGTCAAATAAGTTCACTAAACAAAGGTCGTAATAATTAATAGTATATCACGAACAATTCAATATGTCGTAAGACATTGTGCCAGAGTTCTATAGTATAGTGACAGTTTTGAAAGTTTAAACCGAATTTAATCAGAAAGTGTAGGAGAGCCATGCTATGACACGAATGGGCCGGCTCAGCCGAAATGATACCACGGCCTCACAGAAAACCGACGTGAAACAACGCTTGTATTGTGTTTCGTTGTATGAGTGAGTTTAAGATTTTCTCAATCCCCGATTTCCCAAAAACCTTAAATTTCTAACCCCTAAAAGGCCAGCAATGCACTTATAATGCCTTTGTCCATGGGTAGCGGCGATTTCTTACCATCAGGTGATACGTCTGTTCGTTTACCGGCTTATACCATAAAAAAACAAAAGCGAATAAGCTTTCAGATGATTGTCCTATACACGAGGCAATAAAGAACCATACCAAGAAACTGCGTAGTATTAAGTGCCAATGCCCCATAATGTAAGTTCAAGTAACAACCTTGATCAATGCGTAACTAACGTACGTACACAGCTCATCAACCTACACCAAACTGTCCACACTCTCCAAAGGATACTCGACTATATCACAGAAGAATAGAGCTGCAAATCTCTTGCCTAAATTCATGCCTTCAGGGAAATATTATGATGAAGTTTCGAATGATTGTTATTGAAGGCTATCTATATGATATCGTTGTCAAATACTTTGTCTTCGTATTAGTCAAACTATGCTCTAGAGGCTTTGTTGTTTGTACCTCTTTCTGTGGCTCCTCTTAATAATTACTGACGTTTGATATTCGATATTGCTATACCAACTTTGTATTAATACGGTACGAGTATGACGGCTTTTGTTATCTCCATTTCGGCGTGTTGATCGTCGAATACCTAGAATATGTTGTTTATTTTGCTTTTTTTTACCAAAATTTCTACGAATAAAAGAAAAGATAATATATTTTTTCTTTCATATTATGTAATTCTCAGATTAGTATTTGACTTTTATTCTATTCATTTCTTGCCATGTTCACCACATGCCACATTTGGTTTGGTAGTGGAGGAAGACAGCCACAAGATTTTAAAATTTATGTATACTGAATGAAATAACAAAAATAAACTTTTTGTTCCAATAGTTTTTGATACTCAGTGCATATATTACACCACCATTCTATAATTAAAAGCTTAGTTTTTTAAACGTTGCCCCTCACTATAATTTTCTCCTGTAACGTGAGTGCGTTTACAAACACACAAGTTCACATACACATTACACCCAGACCCAAAACAACAATTTGTAGATCACACAAAGAGTTGCTCCGTGCAGGAATCGAACCCATACCTGTTACATTCCAAATTCAATATTTGAAACATAGGGGCTACCCAGACATTGTGAAACCTGCCCTAAACTAACATTATTTTATAACACATTTTCGATTTACTAAAAGAATAATCCGACCGCTCAAAAAACTTTGAGATTCAATTTATCAATATCGCTTACGATTTGTAAAACCAATGATTCGATTTTTGCTTTTTTAGAAAAAATCGAGCGCATTACTACGCTTCATTGCGTTAAGCTGTAACGTCAATTCAGCATTTCAAAATGACTTATTGTCAAACGAAGTTAATAATGCAGTTTGTCAATTCTATAGTTTTATAAACTAATGCGTTTTAATATTATCATTTTCTAAATTAATTAAATCATTCTTCATTGTTGGAGAGTGGTCAGGAAAGCAGAAACATTTTCTTTTGTCGTTCTTACGATCTTCTAAATGAAGTTATAGCTTGTGTTTAAATTTTCACGTATTCTGTTGTGTTTAAATTTTCACGTATCTGTTAGGACGATCTCCTCGTCTTGTCACAAAAAAGAACCATGGCCAATAAACGCAATACTAGGCTGTGCGATGTCACCGCGTGAAGACAAGAGTAATGAGAGTTTTTCCCTTAATATACATGATGTATATAACTGTGATTTTTAGTTAATTAACGCAAAACTTTTAAAATCAATTTAATCAATATATCTTTTCACAATCCATCGGATTATGTCCAAAATTCAGCAGCAATAGCGCTTAGTCTTTTACTAATTGTTACTTCAAAACATTTACCTAGCAAAGATTTTCAATAGCACCAATTTTTCCACCCGCATAGATAAGTTGGTCGTGCTATACCATTAAAAGCAAATGCACTTAAGCTGTCATAAACACTGTAATTGTGCTATAAATGTACTCTAATATACCCACATAAATTAAAAAAGAAAGAGGTATAAGGGTGATTTTCCACGAGAGATGTGCTATGTAGCTATGCTATGAAGATGTAATAGGCGAGTTGTGAATCTTTGTGACCATTTCTACTGTAGTAATGCTACGAAGATTTAATACCTAAGCTGTGGATCTATGTGACCATTTCTACTGATACTCAGCTGTGTAGCTGAATAAGTAAGATGTGCTGTAAAGATGCGTTAAGTAGCTGTGCGCGGAAGAGGCGCAGTTCGAGTATGTATCGATAGGGAAGTCATCCATAACTCACATCTATAGCATGCATCCATTGCACGCATTTTTCCATACAAAATACATAGCTTAGCTGACCATACCAGTGCTGATACCAATGAATACGATTAGTGGAAGCCAAACTCATCTACAACAACGTAGCATATAGTAGATAGCCCATCTTTTGTAGCAAAGCACCCTAATACGAGCACACCCATATAATTTAAAAAAGAATGAGGCATAAAGGTACCATGAACGTATAATTTTTACTGCCACCAAAGAACATTAATGACCCGTATCTGATTCAAAATGCTACCTAACGCTTTCAAACTGTGTATTACTCTATATAATATTCATGAGGTAATGAAATAGCCCGCATTATGAATTATGAAGTTTTAAGTACCCACAGTCATTCTGCCTAGGCTGTTTAGTGCTTTGTGACTGGTGATAAAATTTGGTAGCAAAAGGGCTAGTGCGAAAAGTAATAACAATTAAAATTTGTTCAGATATTATAATGTTGAGTCATAGTAACGACGCGCGACGGCAGGGTAAAATACATTAATTGGATACCATCTCTACAACACTTTTCCGGCGACAGTGTCGCAAGAACGAATACAGTACCTACCCGGAGTATGAGTTTGCCTTACGTTTAAAGTAATCGACACGAGAGCGCTCTGTATTGGTTGGTTTATTCGAGCCAGCCAATTAGTTTCAGTTCGTTCCGATTACTTTACAAACTCATACAGAACGACATTTATTTATTTGTCGGCAACTGATCAGTAGTGTTCTTCAATAAACCTAAAGCATTTAAACTGGCAGCTGGTTGTAGTTGGCTGTAGTTTGTCCCTGCAAAGCATGAAGATAATGGCATTTTTTTAATATAGCGATGGTCTATAGTTCTGTAATGGACTAACTATCATAGGCTGATTTCTAAGTACCTAATAGCACAAAATCTGGAGCTCAAATTCGTTCAGCTCAACAAGCTCAGTAGAAAAGTGGCTGTTACATTGAATATAAAATCCTATTCCTATTATTTTGAGAATTTAAAACATGACTTAGTATTATTATGTTAAGTTGTGACGCCAAAATCGTCACAAATCTCTTTTCCCTAAGGTTCAAAGTTCTAACAGATACATTATCCAAAGTTCAAGTTCTAGTAACAAAGTCCTGCGGTGTACCGAAGCTGCCACTAGTTCGTGATTTCTTATCTTGAAATCGAAAGGAGACCACATCACGTTTCACCAGAATATATTGCAAAATTTATATTGTTTTTTAAAATATTTTTTTGTAATTTGAGTGACTATCGAGCAAGAAGTTTCGGGATGTAAAGTCAGGTATTGTACCCATATTCATCGGGGTTTTTTCGTAGTAAAATTTGGAAATTGTGTTTGGTATTTGGAACAGGCTCACTCCCGATTACATGGGAGTCATAACATTATTGATTAAGTGTGCATATTTAATTATACATGTCTAAGGTAAAAGGGAGTGTCAGACTCTTACTGACTAAAAACCACCCCATTTCGACTCCTGTTTTTCGATCCAGCTCGAAAATCAGGAGTCGAAATGGATTGGTTGAGCCCAGTAAAAACGCTAGGTAGTCCGCAGCAGCTTTGTCCTTCCTTTGGGGATTATAAAGCATGTAAAACGCAGTTTCTCTTCAGAAAAAGTATTCAAACAACGCAGATGTCCCATTACATAGCTCCATACACACCATTACCATCATCTGTACTCAACTTTTATACCCACTTAATTATTCATGTTTTCATCATTAAATAATTCTCTGTTCGCTTCACTCAAAAACTTTTTTATAGACAAACTTGCAATCCCCAATTTTGAATGCATTTTACGACATCTGCCAACTTTCGAATGGCCCGTAAAATGTTTACCTGCATTCACAGTCCCAGCGGAGTTACACGAGTCAATTTGAAAAATATTGTAGATCAAATAAAATGGATTTTATGGAAATGGACTATAGTTTACTCTTTTTTTTAGGGAATTGGGGGCAAACTAGCAAACGTGTCACCTGATGGTAAGCGATCAGCGCTGTCTATGGACACCTGCAACACCAGAGGAGACACAGGTGCGTTGCTAGTATTTTAAAAACCGGCCAAGTGCGAATCGGACTCGCCCATGAGGGTTCCGTAACAGCAAGTAGATGACATATTATAAAAGTTATAAAATAACTTGGTTTTACATAGTGTTTGTATGAACGACAAAGTTATATTTGCGGTTTTTGAAAATGTTTTATTTCTTAAAAACTAATAATGATATCTCGTTCAAACCAATTTTCGTTGTTAGTTTCTATTGAAATCTACAGCATATATTTTTTTTAGTTTTCTCACTCTCTTATTTTAAAAGTTAGAGGGGGGACTCTAATTTTTCCACTTTGGAAGCGTCTAACTTTCAAACGGTTGATTTTGACGAAAAATGGTTTTAGGAACCTTAATGCCTTTTGTAAAGACCTATCCATAGACACACATCACGGATTTGCTAGCTGAAAAAAAATTTTTTTTGAACCAGTTCCGTGTATGGAGTGCCCCCTTTAATTTTTAAATTTATCAATTTTTATTTAAAATTCGAACAGCGGTTATCGAAATACATTAACCTACAGAGTTTCAACTATGTAGGCCTAGCAGTTTTGGAAATAAATGGCTGTGACATACGGAGGGACGGACGGACGGACGGACGGACGGACAGACAGTCATGACGAATCTATAAGGGTTCCGTTTTTTGCCATTTGGCTACGGAACCCTAAAAAGGAATATGCTCTTTTCTTGAAGGTCGTATCGGTTCGGAAATACCGCCGACGATACGTCATTCCACAATTTTAATGATTATTAAGTCTCTTAGTTGTCTGTTTTAAAGAAGGGTTGCGTGTTTGTAGGCTATAATTAAGCAATTAAGGCAATAATTGGATACAGATTGGTAGTTATGTTAGTTTAAAGGGGTGAACCTACTACTAAAACAACGACCACTTATTATTGTTTTGATATTTGAAAATATACATTACTGAAAATCGAAAATAATATTTTCTTTTCTTAACTCAATTTTCGAACGTAAAACGTGGGCGTAACGTTTAAATTCACTTGAATATCACTAGTTGTTTGTTCCCAATGTATAACATACAAACAAAAACACTACTCGAACGCAACCTTACCAAAAATAAATTCGACCTCTCAATACCCAAAATCTAAAGCCTTATTATCACAACAAACCAGGATTTAGTAGAAAAATGCCTTTGTACTTCATCCTACTTTGTTTGTTGTGTAAACAAATAATAAATCACTGGAAACATCCATTCCAAGTAACGGCTTTACTTTGATTGAATTATTCGAGAACACTGTTGCTCTAACTAATATTGACAAGGAAATGAAACTCGAAAGGCTCATCATAACGTTTATAAACAAACAGGTATGAAATAAGCCAACAATCGGACAATACCTGGCGTAGAATCACGGAATTGGGCCATTTGTAATAATCAACACATTTCTATTCGAAGGGAGGCCCAATTCGACGGGGAGTGGAAGTGCGAAGCGAGTGAATACGGCATTCGATGTTCGAGATTCGGAATTCTCGGAATGCCGGAAAGCGTTCCGAGAATCTATTAATCAACTGATGGATTTTTCGGGGAGATAGTTGCTTTCGCGTTGTGGGGGAGTTTTTAAGATTCGAAAATTTCTGAATTCGTTTCGGTGACGAGGTTTTTATTACGGTTTGTGATGGGAACGGGAATGCTTTTGATCGAGAACGTTGAAACGAAATTTTTGACGTCTACGTTTTCAAATAAAGTTCTATGGAAATTCGTGACTAAACTTCCCACGTATTTTCATCAAAGGCGTGACGAAATATAGGATATCCTATAGGTACCTTTGTTAATACAATCTGTCTATGGGCACACCTGATGTACAAATTACTGCCTGCCCAGCAAGCTTCGTAGAGCTGCGGACTGCCTAGCGGATTACCGGGGCTCTAGCTTTTAAAGCAGGAGTAGAAATGGAGTGGTTTTTAGTCAGTAAGAGTCTGACACTCCCTCTCGCCTCGCCCAAAGTGAGAGAATAATGTCTTTTGATGTTTTTTCCCACTCAATAAACAAATGCCTGAAAAACTTGTCTGTTTCAAAATCAAAATGTTCTAATCAGTTCCTATTACAACATATTTAACTCAAGGCGGATATTCCATAATACCAAAAATAAACCTTATTCCTTTAATTCAATTAGGTTCACATTAAACATATTAGCTACTAAATAACAGAACACCTTAATTGCTACACCAAAATGCTTCCTGAACTAATGTTGGCATTTCTATTCTATGTACCAATTGTCCCGAAGGATTGGGCCGAAAGGGACGAATTAGCTACAACGTGGACACGGGATCTTACAAAAAGGAATATTAGTCGAAGATGCAGAGCCTCCGCTACCTAACTTATTTTCTGACGGAGAAAACATACATATAGGTTAGTATATTAGTGTATGTACCTACTACAGTGAACGTATACACTATACACACCTTTTTTTTCTTGAGGGGGAAAAATCATCCTTTGACTTTTATCGCCTTGAGCGAGGCGAGAGAGAGTGTCAGAATCTTACTGACTAAAAACCACTCCGTTCCTACTCCTGCTTTTCGATCCGGAGCCCCGGTAAACCCGCTAGGTTGCCCGCAGCTCCGGATTAGGCATCAGCCCTAGAAAAAAAAAGGCCAAATGAATTAACAAAGAAACTATAATTTATGTGTTATTGACAGTAATTATGGGAACGATGGGAATTGTTATTGCTTTTTTTGTACAAGCGTCTTACATGTGATTGGAGTAATTAGTGAAGGTTTGAATAAGTTATTTGAAGCCTTGAAATGCCTGAAATGTCAGTTTAAAAGAAATCAGAAAGTACACCTGACTTATGTCTTTGAAAAGCTTAATAGGTTTTATTTATTTGTGTGCTCTCAACCGATATTATTGCAGTATTTATTTATTTTTCTACTTCATCGAGCATTTACCTGCACTGAGAAACTGACTGATGGACAGTTCGAAGTGTTTTAAAATTTTCTATGTAAACTAATGCCCACTGTTTACGACGCATCATTTGCAATATTCGGACTATTTTCGTTGTTCATTTTGTAGGTAGTATTTCATTTAATATTTGTAGGCCGCCTTGTATTCATAAAATGACGCGTCACGAACAGTAGGCCTAAAATAAATACCTGATTTTGTCATCGCCAATTTCAATGTTTTTTTAAAAGAAACAAGGATAAAACGTCCAAGTAAAACCGGGTGGCATAACTCAGTAATATTTTTAATAGATTCATGAATTTCAGGCGCAGATAATTTTATTTGCTGTCCGCTTTATATTGGATTAACTTGTTATTGGGGAATTTGAATGAGTTGGTTATTAATGTGGAGTTATAACTGAGAGTCTGTTTCACTACGATGATTTCACTCAATTACTTCGAAAAATGTATCCTGTATTTAAAAATGTACCCTGTATTTGTAAATATAAGTTCCATATTTCCTTCTTGCGAGTTTAAAATGGAAATTCTTTTGTTTGTTTGTAAGTTAGTCGTAGTTTGTTTTAAATTGAAATGTTTTGTGTTTACTAGTACTACAGTTGTGATAGCATATCTCGTTGATTTTATGTTTATTTTAATAATCACAGAAACAACGTTATTTACAAAGCTATGTAAACAAAATAATGAACCATTATATTACTACACATGTCTAAAATCATGTACCACGCATGTGAAACAACGCTTGCGTTGTATTTCGTTGTGTAAGTGAGGTTACCGTAGGCCAAATTACGCCTTTTCCCATTGTTTCCAATCCCCGATTTTCCTTAAATTCCTAACCTCCAAAAGGCTTGCAACGCACTTGTAACGCCTCTGGTGTTTCGGGCGTCCATGAGCGGCGACGATTGCTTACCATCCGTCTGTTCGTTTACCGGCTTATACCATAAAAAAAATCTAGCGGTATTATGTTTATTATTTTTAATGTTATTCTTTTAATATGTTTATATGAATCGCATGATTGTAAACGCAACAACGACACAGGCGAAAATCCTAATGTGGGGCAACGTTTAAAAAAATATATCGAAATCAAATTTTCCCCAACATGCCGTATCCAAAACGCAACGAGCATGTATTCCCTAGCGTGTATCAATATCAAAGGCAAGCAGGTAGCGTGATAACGGCTGGTTATGTGTACAATTATAATAATAACCCGACATTGGCGCGCCTAATTAAATACGATTCTAGTTTTGACTGCGTAGGTTACGTTGATATTAGGCTGTCTGGATGGCGCTTTGTATTAATGTAGAGACAGACTTTCTATTATTACTTTTTTAGTTTTTACATACATACATATCGTCACGCCTTTAATCCCCGAAGGGGTAGGCAGAGGTGCACATTATAGCATGTAATGCCGCTATACAATGTACACCCACTTTTCACAATTTATGTTGTAAATCCCATGTAATAGGTGGTGAGCCTATTGCCATATACCGGGCACATTTCCAGACTCCGTGCTACTACTGAGATATTTTCGAAAAACCGAAAAAAAGCCCAGCAATACTTCGCCCGACCCGGGAATCGAACCCGAGACACCTTGCCCGGCAGTCGCACTTGCAACCACTCGGCCAACGAGGCCGTCAGTTTTTTTAGGTTTTATCTGTTATTTATACAGAATGTCTACTTTATTTTTTTATTGTAAACGACAATCATGAAAATTGACTGCCTCGTTGGCTGAGTTGTCGCAAGTACGACTGTCGGGTCTCGGGTCGGGCAAAGTACTGCTGGGCATTTTTCGGTTTTTGGAAAAATTACCAATAGTAGCACGGAGTTTGAAATTGTGCCCAGTATATGTATGTAACAGGCTCACCTCTTTCAAATAGACCCAATAGGCTCACCCACTACTACATGAGACTTATAACACAAATGGTAAAAAGTAGATGTACATTGTACAGCGGCATTACGTGCCGTAACGTGCACCTCTGCCTACCCCTTCGGGGATAAAAGGCGTGACGTTGCATGATGTATTGCAGTAAACTAGCCTCTATTTGCATGGACAGGAACCAGCTTAACTCTTTGCTATTGAATGGAAACTTGCAAGCTCCAGTACATTACATATCAATGTTAGTATATGTAGTAGGAACGTCATCAGTGTATTTAAGAGATCGTAGGGCAGATTGTAAAGGAAATAATTGCGTTTTTATGTTAATTAATTTGTGCCTTTATTTTTGGGTTCTATGATTTTATGGCCAGTAATTTAATTTGCTTGATAGAGGGTCGTTATTGTGGTGATATGGTGTTGATATTAAAGTAATGATAAAAGAGAACACGTTCCGCCTTTGTTCTGTTTAAATTGGGTATAATTATTTTGTGGTAATTTAAATCACGGTCAATTAACTACGAAATCAATATATAAGTTGTTCTAAAATTATCTGCCACCACTTTAATGAAAAGTGGTGTTGGACGATTACAAGAGTGAAAAATTTCGTATCCCGGACCAGGTGATTCAATTTGAGAACATAAAAAAGAGATACATTGCATTAAAATAATATTACCTATTTAATAATAATACTACCTAGAGTCTAAGATACCAAGACATTGATTTCCAGTTCACTCTCTAATTATGTGTGGTGTAGTAGTTGTATTCTCAACCACTAAACCTAGTAGTTATATAGCCATTACGCACAGATAATAAATACATAATACTAGTGCATTAAATTACCAATAAAACATACTGCATTGCCAATATTTAGTAAATAGAAAATTAATTAAATGACTAGATATAAATTAATAATTGTACAGTGTAGTGAACTGTTCACTAATTTACGATTAGTTCGCTATGTATTTTTAAGTATGAGCTATCGAGAGCCATGCTTTGGTACAAATGGGCCGGCTCGACCGGAGTGAAGCAACGTTTGCTTTGTTTCATTATGTGAGTGAGGTTACCAGAGGCCCAATTCCTCCAAAAATTGTGAAGGAGGGTCCTTGCCAATCTTTCCAATCCCCGATTCCTAATCCGCAAAAGACCGGCAACGCACTTGTAACGCCTCTGGTGTTTTGAGTGTCCTTGCTTAGCTTACCACCAGGTGATACGTCAGCTCGTTTATACCATTAAAAAAGTGTAGTGAACTCGTGGGTTATAAGTTTAAGTAGTGAGTGTAAAAACTTCTGCTAGTCCCGAAAGGCTTATTGTTAAAAGATACAATATAATATTGACCATACTCCATACTCCGGCTACTGGTCGGCTCCTATTTTTATATTTTTAAATATTATTTTATTTTATAATTAGTATTTAAAAATATAATTTTAGAGGATTTTAAATAAATATATGAAGTATCGCAATGAAAATAATAAATGTACATAATAAAACATTATTAACAACAACTAATCATAAGTTAGAAGCGCCCACATTTCAATTATATGCTCCACCGAAACTGCGTAGTTAGAAACATAATTAGTTTAATTGGAGTTTAATTTATTATAATATGAATTAGCTGACCTCTTCCCGTTCGTAATTACCGTTACATTATTAAATAGAAAATTCGTGAATTTATTTCCCCTAAGAGACGGAGAAAGATTAAAGGTTATTTAAGTTTGTTAGTGTATGTAATACGAAAAAAATATACGCGTCATAATCTTTATAATACGTAAAAATATCACCATTGGGGTACTTTTCCACCAGCGATGTGCTATATAGCTATGTTACGAAGATGTAATAGCTGGGCTGTGAAACTATGTGACAGTTTCTAATGATACTAAGCTATGTAGTGAAGAAGATGCGCAGCTCGAGTATACGATGTTTCTATAGTAGGGAAGCCATCCATAGCATGCATTCAAAGCGTACGTAGAGCCGACGAATATTCTTACACATTTGATAGAAACCTGACAACAGTGCTCTCCGTTAAACCAAAAAATTTATTATTGTAGCTTATGACATACCTTCTTAGGTCGAGAAAATCCATAGTCTAGTAATACAACGTCTATTCAAGAGGATCCTGATTGTTGAAAGGCAATGAAGGATTTCAAAACCAAGATCCGTTGTAGAAATTTAATTTTAATAAAATAATACTGATTGATAAGACGCTAGTAGATTTATATGCTAAATACTGTACGAATTACATCATGAAATGACAATTTCCACTATTTTATTTTCTGATTGTTACGAGTGATTTTATTACTAAACCCTAAAGCAAAACATTAATATGGCAGTTTAAAACAATATAGAGTGTCAAAATTAAACACGAAAGCGTCGTAATTAAATGTATTTAGTTCTATCAAACGTATTTTATAGAGGACGGGCTATAAATTGTGGCTTTTGGTAAACATGTGTTGTTAGGATATTGGGAATGAAATTATTTATGAACCATTTTTCATATTAATTATATGAAATCGTATAATTGTCGCTTTAGAATTGTTTAATTAATTTGTTGTATTTAAGTTGCTGTTTATTATCTGGGTTGATATAATATAATCTAGTGTAAACACTGGAAATCTTAATTGTTATGTTTTACGGCGTAATCATGTGTTATTTGACTAGAAACTCGACTAGTGTCAAGCCATGCCACTGACAACTATCGCGCTGCTACAGTAGTCGCGTGTGTTTTACAGAATACTGCTCATGAATAAGAGCCTCAAGCATGGTTTGGAACTAGTCGAGTTCCTCGTCAAATATTTACGTGAGTAAGCCGAAAAACATTATAATTAATTTCGTATGTCTTACGATAATTATAATATAAACTAAAAAACAAAGAGCAAGGGCAAGAATGGTGATAATTAAGTATGAAAGGTTCATCTTATCATTTCCAAAGGGAGTTTCATAACAAGCGTTGCACCATGGGGTCTCCGGGTTTGGTCTACTACCAAAAAGACCGGTGCGTCATTCAGTCTTTCAGATGCAGATAGTGGCCACCGGGGAGGATATAGTAAGCTAAAATTGCCACACTCCTTAGTCTCTCTTCCTCAAAAAGCTAGGCGTCTTTTTAAGGTTTCTCCTGTCAAAAAAAGGGTTGTATAGGTATATTTTTAGAAAACAAAGTCACAATAGTCCAGCCTTGGACAAGAACAGGCTGATGATGATGATGATAAAGAAGTCATAATATCACATTCACAGATTCACAGGCAAATCAAACATAAAATCTAATTTGGCCATCCCCGTTCCTTAATTCCGTTCGACAGGACCAAATAGGCTCTATTCGCGAGGCCAATTTGCATGGCTGGTTTTAGGTCATTGTACGCGTACGGCTGTTCCCGAATCCAAAATCCGGGCGAATCTGATTATAATAATGACGTTCCTGTCAATATGGGAAGATCTAAATGGATTCTTATGTACATTGGATGGTTTTATTCTTTTATATGTCTTCTTATTGGACGATGGGTGAGTAATTGGAGGTGATTATGTGTTATTGTGTCGGATAAGGCAATTCTGGCTTAGCAACGGTTACTTACAATGTTAAGTTTCGCTTGCGGGGTTTGGGAGATAATTTTGTTTTGGTATAACATCAAAATGTGTTTATTTTTGGTGTTTATCTTTTAGGCTAGTAGGGTATGGAAATTAACAATCATATTTAGTCCCTCAGTTAGGTAATGAAACAAATATAAGACACGTGTGTTTTTTATTCTGTCCTATAAGGTAACAATACTTAATAATATCTACAGTAACCTCACTCACATCGTGAGCGTTGTTTCACGTCGGTTTCTGTAAAGCCGTGGTATCACTCCGGTGGAGTTGGCCCATTCGTGTCGAAACATGGCTCTCTCACACATAATTTTTTTTAACAGCAAACATCTCAAAGATATACCAACAAGGTATTTTAAATACACCATATTTGCGCCGTTAGACAGGTCTTAAATAAACCTTCCCACTAAAACCCACCAAAACACGCTAGACTCAAATAAACCAACTATTCTCAACATCAAAAGATTTCAAACAAACACGTTGATATCCACCCTACTAACGCCAGCTCGCTCAATAAATTGCTCCAAGCCTCGCAAACGTAATTCATTACCATTGACATTTCTATTGTGAAAGGAAAACCTGCGAAGGTCGCAGGGATTTTATGGAATGTCGCAGAACTCATAAACTTAGCGGTTTCTAGTAGACGACCTTTATATACTTGTAATAACGTTAAAAAGGCTCAGAAATGTACGCCTATACAGTATACAGCGGCGGATCATAATGTACGCTGTTTTAAATTTTGGGGTCCCAGTGTTGGAGGGCGTTGTGTAAGCGAAATTGGGATTGAACGTTGTAGTTGTAAATGCTAGGTTGACATTTTGATTCTTTTTATATGATTTATATTAATGTGTTCTTTTGTGGGTAATAACAAAACAATGGATAGTAATCGATCCGGATTTAAAATAGGATTTAGAGAACAGTTCGAAATGTTATTTGCGATGATATTTAAGACGTCATCCGTTGATTTGTTCATCGATCGTCTATGTGCAAATTCTTTCATCTGTCACTTGTCACGGGTCGCCAAAAGGGTTAAATTTTTTCCGATTTACAAAATTCTGAGCAATTATATAATATTAGCATATTCCGGTTAATAGTGCTAAATTCGGCCCTTCGGATTCCTAATTCAATTGTGATCTACTAAGTATACTGCTATATTTTTAGAGAGCATTCCATCTTTATTCCATTTAGCAACTCAACTAGATTTCATTCACACTTCATAATTAAACCCACCTACACATCAAAACACAAGTTTTTCCAACTACAATTTCTGTCCATTCATTATTTCCATCACTCCCCTTTATTTTCACAATATTATGATTGAATCGCAACACCCTGTCATTAGGAACCAACCCTCGAACCGCTCCGCTAGTCACCCGCACTGGCGATGCGAGACGGGGTCATAAAGAGAAATTGACGGCTCACATTATACTCAACCGTAAAACGCCGATTTCAGATGCACCTGCCTTTGTTATACCATACTTTATTATATGAATAACTTTTATTTCCTAATTTTGCACGCCATCAAGTTTATTGTGTGGTGTTCAGGTTGGCTCTTATGGTGAGGGTGTAAGGTGCCTTTTAGTGCTCTGTGAAGTGTTGTAGGAATGTTGTGTAGCGTCACCTTAAAGGATTCAAAGCTTTGTTCTATAATACAGGATAGATATTTTCAATTTATAAACATGGTGTTTCTGTTTAGACGATGTTATGAAAGTAGTCTATTTAAATAATAAAATACATAAATGATTTTTATAAGTTTGACTACAAAAATAAAAATGGCTTCATCATCAGCCGGAAGACGTCCACTGCTGCTATAAGGCCTTAGTCTTAGTCCTCCACGTTTAAAATCACTAACGTAAGTATATTAATGAGGATAACCTTGGTCAGTGGTTATGGATGCTTTTCCACCAGAGATGTGCTATACAACATTACTGTGGATGCGTTTGGCTTCCATCAATCATATTCATTAGTATACATAGCTTAGCATTGGTGGAAACGCTATGACGGTGGATGGTGTCTCTACTATTGATACATCGCATACTCGAGCTGCGCATCTTCCACGCACAGCTACAGTTTCACAGCTTAGCTATTACATTTTCCTAGCATAGCTACATAAAACATCAGAATCTCTGGTGGATAAGCACCCTATGCTATAACACTTGCACATTGGGAAAGTCACACAAAAACCTGATACCATTGTTTATTATTACAAACATATTCTATATTCTGTAACAACAAAACTATATGACATAGGAATAATAAATGACGCTAAAATTATAACATACCCCACAAGCTTGCTTGATTGAAAAATAATTTGAGTTACCGATATTTAGCACGTCGAAAATCGAAGCCCAATTTTGGCGACCAAACCCAGCAACGGGACAAAGTTACAACTACAGTTGCCAAACTACCCGAACCTTTCAAAATATACTGTATGGTCTTGAGATAAGGTTCTATTTTGTTGGGATGGCCAGTTTTGTAACAGCAAATGTATTGTTGTAACAAAATGATGGAGCGAAAGTTTGATAAAGGATTATCTTTGAAACTACAAAAGCTGATATCCATGTAACACTGGACTCAAATAATTTATTAAATGTTAATAATAGACTTTGGTAGTGAGGATTCAATGTCCGGGTCGGTTGATGTAATTAGTAAATGTTATGTATCTATTACATGATTGTTTACGATGGATTTCTGTTCACCATACAGTGGAATATAATGATTGGTGTGTCTTGTTCGTTCTTCTCCTTAAGTATATATACTTTGGAACGAGCCAATAGGTTGTAAATAGTATGGACTAACGGACAGCCAGAAATAATCTATTTGATAATTAGAGTATGGAATAAATCTTGAGCTTGTACTTAGACTGTATGGAGATTAAATCCTTCAATACAAACGATTGAAGAGACACAGTGTTCCAACTCTACGGAATAGATTCACCAGGATGAAATCACACACAGAACTAAAAAGTGACTTTCTAATAAACATTTATTATATAGTATATCAGACAAAGTAGTGACTTATTGTTGTACAATAGATTGCCGTGAAGCAAAAAGAGAAAAAGGAGCAAAGATGAATAAATAATAAAGGTGCCGATTTCTCATGCCTATTTAAATTTGTTGAATGTCGGTGTTAATTTCGAATAATGACATTTGTATTCACTATAACGACAAGCGTTCTAATGCCATTTGCCATTGTAGCCAAATAGCCATGGTTTAATGTTAAAGTTATGGTAAAGTTACGAAAATCTTCATTTTGGCACATAGATCCGTAAACAGTGAATTGCAGTACCATCCTTAAAAAGCGGCAGCAACCACATCATAAAACGCAACAAAATAAATCATGCGGAACACAGCAAAATATATTTAACAAATAACAACTTAAAGTCGGAAATCCCGTTGAAAGGTGGCGAAGGAAAACTGGTGGCGAACTCTCATCTATCAACGAATTTACAAAGCAAGTTCTTCGAGTTACGTCAGACGACTTTAAGAAGGTTTTAAAGTTCATATTTCGGCTTAAACTTGAAATATTGAGTCCGTTTTTGCTTCGTCGGTTCGGATCGGTTTCAGTGTTTTGGTGGAGCTGGCTAGTGGGTTTTTGCGGTGAAAACATCGTTCTATCTTTACTTAAAAGACGTGTAAGAAGTAAGACCTCCTTAAAGTCAGTTATCCTAAATTATTGATATGTAGGGTCTCTTTGTGCGTTCTCTGTCTAGAGTACATAAAATTTTAATACAAGTAAGTCTTGGATAAAAACCCCTTAAAATAATAAAGAAAAATAAGTAAGTCTCTTTTTAAATTACATTACGTCACACTAGTGTTTTCTCTTGTGTCGTGGGTGCATTTACATACATACAAATCCATATGCACATAATACCCAAACCCGAAACAACTATTTGTAGATCACATAGAGTTGCTCCGTGTGTAAAGTTTGAATAGAACCCGCTACATGTTGCAAGGCAGCCGGTTGCCCAGCCACCGCGCCAACCTTGTAGTCACTTTTAATTTATACATAGGCAACAAATGTAAGGATACTATTAAGATTTTTTTATTTATTTACTTTTTCTTGTTATGATCACATTTTAATGCCTGATTGACAATTAAAATAAACTCAAACTTAGATTCCACAATAAACTTAACCATCCTCATTTTCAAAACTGAAATATTACATCAGCAAAGCTTCATTTGTTCTTACTGACATTAATCTGCTCACCCCTCTATGGTTACTGGACCGTGACAATATACTGTATCGACGCGACAGCATAGTAATGTTAGGGCGAGACCACAACATTGGGTTGCGACGATGCGTAACGCATTGCAAAAATGTGGACATCGTGTGACAAGACGCTTACTATTAGCTCAACCCCCCTTGATGAAATAATGGTACAGACACTGCACTTAATAAATTGAATGAATAGCCAAATCCAAATAAGGGGTTGAGAAAAAAGAATATAAATAGAACAAAATAGAAGAAACTAACTAATATCCCGTATATTAACAAATACTTTGTCTTAAGCAAGCAATAATGCTGCTAAATTTGACAGCACGGTTGGCGCGGTGGCTGGGCAACTAGTTGCCGTGCAAAGTGTAACCGGTTCGATCCCCTCACAGAGCTACTCTTTGTGTGATCCACAAATTGTTGTTTCGGGTCGGAGTGTTTTGTGCATGTGAAATTGTATGTTTGTAAAACGCACCTATGATATAGAAGAAAATCCTTGTGTCCCTAGACTAGAAGTTTCTCCAACGTCAACGTAACGTTCAACGTTCACATAAAAAAAGTATATTTTATGTGAAGAGCATCATTTATTCCAACAATGCATTATGAGACGTTCGCACCACATGTTGTGTTCTCGCCCTAATAGCTCTTGTTGATTCAATTGCATCCTACATGAAGATAACTGGTGACGTTTTTCTATCACAATCTGTCAGTCTGACGTTTGATTGGACAGTTTTATGGGAGCATCCTGTATTTTGTTATCAACATTGGCACTCGCAATTTAGCTATCCGTGTAGTAAGATTGGCATAATATGTTTTTATATCACAGTATGGAGATCACTCATATGATTTGAACTAAACTACAAGTAGCACTCGACCACAGAAGAGTTGTAATGTTGTTAGAGTTGTAGGTTGTGTAGAAATATTACGGACACGCGGCACGACAGTTATGATGCCGTATTTTTTTAAAAAATATTCAAATTATCGCAAAGAGAATAATGCACGTTTTGGCTTAACTACTGGGCCTATTTCGCTAATTTTTAGTATATTGTCAGCCAAGATGATAACAAATATGTGGTTTAAATTAAGTCATAAGAAGTTTCCCCATACAATACATTATATAGAATGAATATTTTAAAACATAATTTAATTATTATTTAACATCATAAATAAGTCGTGATCGATACACGTTTCGATAACAAAACTCTCATTCAGAAACAAAACTAGAACGTGAACATACACGTGATAGAATCCTAGTTCTGAATAAATTAGTTAACTAAGACTTGAGAAGAGAGAATGTCCTTTGAAGTACGAAGCTAGGTCAATATTTTAATGAATGAGAACTCGCGTGGCTACATTGATGAATCAAATGATGTGGGGATATTTTCATACCGTAAAATCTACTTATGAATGGTTTCCATTGAGATTAGTTTTCAATGGCCGGTTTTAATTGGACTAACCATATGTAATAGAAATGTAGTAATTCCCAAGTTTACGCATTTATAGTCTTCGTATGTTGATTTTCATAACTAAGTATCTTTGTAAGTTGATTCTCAATGGGTAGAATAACAGCACGACGGTACCATTGTAATATTATTATTTTTTTCGAAACAATTCAGGCCGTTTTTGAAATTGCATATCTTCGCATATTGAGATATTTTGGATATGTAGCGAGACGCGGGGAGGATAGCTTAGAGAAACTCATTGTTGTAGGAAATATCTAAGGAAGAAGGGTAAGAGGACTAACTCCAACTAGATGGACTGACAGGCTTAGGGCAACCTAGCATCGAGGTTCTACATCAAAATACCAATAATATGACCGCAGACAGGAGCCGATGGAGACAATATTCATCTAATGCAGAATGATGCCAGAGTAATCGCAATTCTCAGCCATGAGGGAACGGTCAGATAGAGATAACTCCTTTCTAGATAAAACTTGAAGCCAAAATAACATCTTCAAAACAAAATACGTTTTAGATTTTGTACAAATATACAATTAACATATTTTTATCGGCCATGGGATCTATCCTGACAGCCTGTGTTTCACGTCATGTACACAAAGGTCACCAAGACAGATAGCAATCGATATGATCTCAAGTTGGCCCGCATTTCTAAGTTGGTGATGCGGGTTTGTAATTTAAATAACAACAGTGCTGTGTCGTGGCTTGCAGGTAGGTTGACTTAGGTTGAAGTTCTAGATTTAGATTTAATTCCTAAGTTGATTCCATAGTCAATAAGTCAGAGTTTCAGAAAGTGTATGTGATTGTCCTATATTTGACAAAGGTATCTAGCTACACTGATAAATAAAATTGGAATGTCTGTTTGTAACATTCAAATAACCGCTTTTTACTACATATACATACACTAGAATTTATATTTGAAGAATATTTTTATCTATCTGTTTGTTCTAGCTAATCTCTGAAATGGCTGGATCGAAGTGTGTTAAATTTACGGTGCTCGAACAAAAATGTGGTTGAAACGTTTTTAAAGTTACTACATCTATACCATTGAAGTCCTTAGCTCAGACATCGAGGCTCCATGAACAACAATAACGATATTAGGTATTCAGTAAATACTTTATACGAATTACCAATTTAGAAAAGAATCCTAAATAACATATTCGCTTTCGTTCATTCACCTAACTTCATTGACAAATTGAATAATGCCATCGCTACCTAAAATTTCCTTCGATATATTTTAAGGTCAGATTATTCCAAATATAGGTTCATAATGTAAATCATCGACCTTATGTTAGAAGAAGAAAAATATGATGAATGTATGAAATAGGCTACACAATGAGGTAGCCTCCGTTGATAAATATACGGGCCTTTTTGTTGAAATAAAAGGTCAGGTGAGGTATTGTGAGATGGCCTATGTATGTATGTATGTATGTATATGGTGGAATCAAAGGTCACTGACTGACTAATTACGTCATACTAGGAAGAATATTCCTCTCTATTAGAACAGGTACAAAATAATCAGATCCGCCCAGATATACATATTTTCAACTGAAGTAGGAGACTATTTTCAAATCCCATTTTGATGGTTGGTTTTCTACCAGAGATTTTGCAATGAAGCTATGCTACAAAGATGTATTATAATAGTTAAGCTGTGAAACTAAGTGACCGTCGACTGTTTCCACTGATACCTGATACTAAGCTATGTAGCTATACTACGAAGATGCGCTGTTGCAAAGTAGCTGTGGGAAGAAGATACGCAGCTCGCGTATGCGATGTATCAAAAGTAAGGAAGCCATTTATGGCACATATCCATAGCAGGCATCTTTCCATATAAAAAAGACAGCTTAGCTGAGTCCGTTTCCACCAGCGCTAAGCTATGTGTAGCAATCATAACTAATACCTATGAAATTGAATGAAAAATAAATGCCAGTTTACACAGCAACCAGTAGCATTCTCATCATCTTTAGTGTTCTGTTGACTGAACTATAAAGCTAATGGATCTATGAAATTCAACAAAATGTAAAATAAATGCCAGTTTAAATGAACCAGGATAATTCTCATCTATTTAATTTCCCTGTTTGACTGAACTAAAAGCAAATGGACCTTTGATTGTATGACTAAGTTATAATTTGGTGGAGTTATGTTTATGTATCTAAGGCAAAGCTCATTAGTAATGCATTAAAGGAACAACAATGGTCACACATATTTTAATCGAAAGGGAATAATATTTAACGTTGCGCGGCAGCCGTTTCAGCCATTGCACTACCCGTGCAGTCATAGTATCTATCTTAATAACAAAAAGATATCTGTCTAGAAAGACGGTCACATTTTTATAAACTGGCTATAGAATTAAGGTTCACATGAGAATGAGTCTAAATCATACACAAGACATCTCCAGTTTTGACACTATTCATTGGAATTATGAAAACTTAAAAGTAATTATCCATGAAACTGAACCGATCCATATTCTGCAGTCATGTTTCCATTGAACCTAAGTAAAACTTACTTAACTTCAAAAGTTCCAAAAACAATACGTCATAATTCATAATTTAACTTAAAGGTCGTTAACCAAAACATACTATATAGGTAGGTACCTTCAAAAAAAGCAGGCTACACTAGAACTTGAACTACAGTTAAGGTTTAACCTCTGGGATCTTTAGCAGTAACCTTAACTGTACTAGAGTTAATGGATTTTATTGATTTCTGGACTAAGATGGATTAGTAAGTTTAACTATTAAGATTTAAGTACTTGTGTGGTTTAGTTCTGAATATTGGATTATCATTTTGGGAGGTTAGTGGTTGCTGATGTGATTATTGATTATGATTTGGATCATCAGGTTAAATATGTTGGGATTTACGTATAAAATCTTAAAGGATTTACGTATAAAATTTATCCCAAAGTTCGAAGAATTATGATCTTCGAACTTTTAATGTTATTATCTTTGTAGATCTTCAAGGGTTTCGAGGAACTATCCAACTGTTCAAATGATCGGTGCGTACAACCCAACTATAACTTCTTTGGAATCACAAGAATCAATGAAATCACAATAACCAAACACAAGAATCAGAATCAATTTCCGAAGTAACTTGTTCCAAATTGTATTTGATTTACTTAATATTATCTACTTAATCTACTTAATATATTATGATATTTGATTAATATATGATAGCAACAATTGCTGAAATTTGAATTTTGATGTAGATACTTACACTTCATAGTCATAAGGCTTTGTTTTCATATTCCAACCAAAACATTATCTTAATCACTCTATCGAGTAACTCAACCGATAAATTTTAACAAACACAATTACATAATATAAAAACGACTTCACCAACAGCAACCTACAATAATCGTTTCGACCCAATCCCATCTGGAACTCACACAAAAACCAATACAAAATCACTTAACCCTCAAACTATAAAAAGCTCTATCTCCTGCCAGCGTTCCTTCGACCCGATTAATGAACCAGCCCAGAAATTTCGTACAAAGTCTAATCCGTTTAACACCTCAAGTTTCACTCGGGAAAATCGCGAACTTTCGACCTTTGAGCGCACGAAAGGACCAAACTGATTGTACCTATTTATTAAGTACGATAAGCTGATCTTGTTAGTACATATGAATAGTGTTTGTGCCTTAATGAAATGTAAATGTTTGAGGGTCCTGGTTTGATGAATTGCGAAGAGAGATACCATGTTACCTACGTTTGGAACTATTGAACAACTTCTAATAATATGGTTTGAATTTCTGCTAACTGAGAATAAGGGTTTACAGCTGACTGTATCGAAACAATTAGTTTGTTAGGTATTATGTTTAGTGTATATTCAATGAGCTGATTAAGGTTTCCTTCACTTAATAATAATGCTGATAAAGTTCCTCGTATCGAAATTTCTGGGTTCTGCTATCACGTTTTCAAGAAGCCTTTAAAATCAGCTTTGTTTACGTGAGCTTCCAATACCAGCCCAAAAGTATTGCCTATGTCTTTTTGTGTACTCTGAACTACGTTTATGTATGTACCATCTTACGAAGATTGGTTGTTATGTAGATAAAGTGTAAAGATATAACAAGCAAACTTATTTTTTTATCTGTTACAGTAATTGGTAACTGAATACGGACTTATTAGAGACGGTAAAAACTGAAATAACTACTATAATATAATTAATTATTTTGTTATTGTCTTACTTATTTACTTACTTACTCACTGTTTGGAGAACCTCACTGTCTCGAGGAACTCGAGAGGAGACTCATGAGCAGCATTCCACGACACACGATGCGCCGACTGTCACGCTGCTACTGGCGACTCGAGTTACGTTAGTAAGCCGGTAACAATAAATAATTAATTTAGTATGTCTCACGAAAGTTATAATAAAACTTCTCAAATATCATAAACTTTTAAAAAAGATTGCTATAGTTATCAACTTCTATAGGTAGATGTTACACTCCCAACAAAAGATCAAGAGCCATCCAAATCTTGTTCAACTGAAAGCTGAACCCTGTTACTCACCAAAAGCAAGGATCGTAATTAACCAGACCAATGTCCTTAATAACCCAAAATGGTTGCAAAAAAGATGGCTGTTGTAAAAACTTCTCAGCTACTTACCTATAGAGTGAAAGAAAAATTTTCTCCATTAAAACTTGGGGCATAACGCTTATAACGCACTTTCTTGGGGCTTAATAATTAATTTAGAGGTCTATCTCCATCATTATTATGAGGTTATGAAGTTGATTTTTTATGTAGATAGCTAGTTTTATTGTTTATTTTGAGCTTTGTAAATGGTGTTGTGTTGATTTTTGTCAGGTTCAGTTAAGACTACCTAGGCTTGCCTTGAGGCGGTAGCCGATCTGCGACGTTAATAGGAGAGGCCTGCGGGCGACTGACTGGGAGAGTTAGACGTCTGTTGTATAGGTGGGAGTAGGCGTTAGCGTAGTGTACCACGTGCGCCACGCGAGGTAGAGAACAACCTCCCTAACGTGGTGGGACCTGCCGCAAACACAGTGCTAGGTTGAAGTATTGTGGCCGGGTGTTGTGATTCCGTAAGGACAACCCGGGTCACAATCCCAGGCAACAGACGAGAAGAATCCGGTACGTCGTCGCCACAAAGTGGGATGTCCTTAAGGATTTCCATCGCGATAAAGAAAAAGGAAGACTACTTTGACGAAGAGTATACTTTAGATTTCAGACTGAACAGAATATTTGCTTGAATGTTATGCTTCTTTGAAACCACAATAACATATGCTTCCTTAATATCTGTGTATTCTATCGAAAATTACCAAACAAAATTCTCGACTTCGTATTTTCACGAAAACGAAACAATTATTACCTCACCCTGGTATACCCAGAATCCAGAAATTGCATCTGAAGCCTACACTATCACAGAAGCAATCCAAAATTTTAATTACTAAATTACAAAATCTTATCATTCTTCTTAAATTTAAAACAAATACTAAGTACATCCACCCAACCCCACTCGTATCAATCAATGTGTCAATAAATAGAGAACTCTTAAACCGGAAACGATGGCGGCCATGTTTGCTCCCTCCAAACTTCCGGTGGCCATCTTTAACCCTCAAGTTTGCGCGATACGCAAACACATTGTTCTCGAGGCTTAATAAGTGGGCACTTAGCCAACTTGTATCTATAGTTTTTGCTAACGGTAATATTTCAAAGAACTTCCTTGCTTCGAATATTGTAGAGAAATTTTTGTTAGTACAAGATTGTAACTTGACTTCTAGTTTCTATGAAGTTTGATATAGATACTTATAAGTACGATATTAGATAAGTTTTAGGGTAATAAGGTCTTGTTGAGATCATGACGTCATTTCTCTGTGTATTACCTTTTTTTAATTTTGATAGAGTAACAAAGTACCTAATACATAAAAAATATGTTAAACGGTTTTAATGTGCATAGTTATCGAGAATAAGAGTGTGTACCAAAAATCTGATTGATCTATCGTCAGCAAGGAGGAGAATAGTCATTGAGAATAAAAGTGTGTACCAAAAGTCTGATTGGTTTGTCGTCAGGAAAGGGGGAAATTTTAAGGAGAATCCCAATGACTAAATTTGGTCTAAACAAACAAATAGATCAAAAAATAAAACCGTTTAATAAAAACTTTACTTAACAATTAGAATATTTACATTTAGGAGAAGTGTTTGCAGTGATTGCTGTAGGTTCTGCGTTATTCTTTAATTCTCTGTCAGCTATCGATTAAAGCTATCGATTGGTATCTGAAATATTTTCCAGTTCAGTATGTAAGGTTTACATACTATTGAAATAAGACTATATTGACATACATAAGTCCCCCCTATTACATGGGACTTATAACGTAAATTGTGAAAAGTAGGTGTACACCTACATTATACAATGGAATTACGTCTCATAATGAGCATTTCTGCCTACCTTCAGAGATAAAAGGCGTGACGCTATAATAACATAACTGGTATAAAACATAGGTAAAACTGCGTAAAAATAACACACGGGCTACTCAATTACAATAAAATCCACCACAATTACATTTTATACCTCGTCTAAAAATATTATCATATTTTCTCATTATACAAGCTAAAAGAATACTGTAAAATACAGAAATGTTTCGTAAATATGTACCTAACATACTGCCTATTTAGGCCCACGCTTTAGTCCCTACTTTTGTGAATGTGGAGTGGGCGTATCATGAGTAGGTTGTATGATAGTAAACACTGAGGCCTTAGTGTAAACCAGATCAAAATATTATCCGTGTTTAGCTCTCTGATTGGTTGGATAATTGGAGTAGGCCAATCAGAGCGCTGACGTGTCATAAACGTGTTAACGGAAAACAAAATGTACTAGGCCCTCTGAACTGAAATGTATATTGTAGTATTAAATGTTAGATATATTTACACGTGTAACAAAGACAGTTTTGGAATAACTAGTTGGTTAATGAGAATTAATATTCGTATTGTTTATTACCGGCCTTTTACTTTTGCATTTTTTTTTTAGTTTTCACGGCGATATAGTAACGTTAGGAGGTTATAACACATAATCATTACTCAAAAGGCCCGCAGCGCACGTCTCTGGTGTTTTGAATGTCCATTAGCGACGGCGATTGCTTACCATCAGGTGATCCGTATGCTCGTTTACCATTTTATATCACAATAAATAAAATACTACGAAACCAATAAGTTAAGTTCTTAAACCAATTATAAATAAATACCGAACGAATGCTCATTTACAATAATTCTCACTCGCAATTTTGATTAAAATTTGAATTTAAATCATAGTGTACTTGTTAAATGAAACGGAAAATCTTATTCGTATGCATTTAAGCGAGTTTAAGTCAATTTTCAAAGGAAAACATCAAAGCGCATAAAATTCGAAGAAATATTTAACTTGGAACATTTGCGTAATTATTTCACGAGGTAAGGCTAGGTGCTGATGCGGGCAAAGCGTTTTAGAGTGAAAAAAATATTTAGAGTATATACATATTAAGGTTGGTTCATATCTAAGGTAAAATACGTCGAGGGTATCATCAGTTGCACTGACGTATCATCGATTGAGTGTGGACGGTCAAGTGTTTTTCTATACATTTGTCTGTTCTGACGTTACGCAACCGATAATACGCGACACATGTTCTGTTAGGTATGAACCGTCACTTAAAATATCTGTTACGGCTTGAATGGGAGGTAGTGTTGTGTTTGAAAATTATAAAACTAAACATACATTTTTTTTTTTCATACAAAAAATTCTACGTTTGAGTTTTTTATCTCTTTCACTGTCTGTCGCATCGTGCGTATTGTCAAACTACTTTATGCAGAGTAGAGTGGATGTTTATTTAACTTCATTATGTTCTCAAACTGAACTATCTTTAAATACAACACTACTTCCCATTAAAGCTGTGGCAGATAGTTTTGGAACACTTTGTATAATTATTTTTGTAAGATAATGTTAGTGACTATATTTTAATAATTTTTTTTTTAAATAATTCGAACCGTGAAACGGACACCATATTTATCAAAAATAAACTCAAAACCTAGCACACTAAAATTAAAATTACTTTGCAATTTACAATCGCTTTCAACACGACCCGATCCTTACTTTTGACTTTGTCGTTCTTTAACATTCGGTGGAAACGGTGACTCGAGCCCGGTACACTGGTGGGACTCAACGAAATCAAATATCATTAGCAGTTAAATTATTATGCTATCGGCTTACTCATGTAACTATTCAAATTAAAATCAGCATCAAAATTATTCTGGAGCTGCGGACTACCTATCGGATTTACCGTGACTCGAAAAGTAGGAGTAGGAATGGGATGGTTTTTAGTCAGTAGGAGTCTTGAACTCCTTCTTGCCTCGCCCAAGGCGGAAGAAGTAATTGGATGATTTTCCACGCTTAAAAAAAATGCATCAAAATTACTGCCAAACAAAAATGTCAGTATGTAAATACCACAGTTAGGATTACTGAAAAGCGTCTGTGGGTTACAGAATCACTCATATATTAACCAAAAATAAACTCTAAACCTACCACACTAAAATAAAAATTACTTCGCACAATCGCTTTCAACACGACCCGATCCTTACTTTTGACTTTGCCGTTCTTTAACATTCGGTGGAAACGGTGACTCGAGCCCGGTATACTGGTGGGACTCAACGAAATCAAATATCCAAAGTTGTTGAAATGTTCAGGAAATTAATAAAGATTTAACGTTGATGGCATTGAAGTTTCCCCACTGTTTTCAATTAACTTACAATTTAATATAGATTAATATTAAGGTTGTATTTTTTTTTTGGTTCTAAATCTATTGGAATTACTGCGTTTTTAAGCATGAGGTTTTGCGATGTCATAAGAGTAAGGAAAGTACTTGGTTGTAATTTTTTTTTTGTTACCTAAAAATCACGGTTTACTCATGTACGTTAATAGAGAAAAGCTCTACTAGTTTCGAGTCACAGAGGGACTCTTCATCAAGTGTGGTGCGCCCGCTGCTTATGTACATGAGTAAACTGTGATTTTTTTAGTTAATTTAGTATGTCTCACGACACAAATAATAAGTATTTATTATAAAAATATAAGTATTTTTTTGTATAGAATATTCTAATAACAGCGCAAGGTTTTGCTTTCGACGACACGATGACGCAACAGCATAATTCTTTTTTCTTACCCATTATTTGAGATTACTTAATTCCCCTCAAACTCTAAAACAATATAACAAATCTTCTACGCCTTCTATTTATTTTCACCATCAAAGGAACAAAAAATAAACAATTAGTCAAACACCTGAGAATCCCTAGAAAATAAATCACCAATTTTGTACGTCAATCAACCTCTATTTATCAAAATACAACCCTTTGTTTAATTCCATTGTACCTCTTTCACCAACAAACTGTCAATATACAAAAAACAATACCTCAAAAGAGTTAAAAAATCTGTCGATACCCAACAAAAATGACCCTTAATGCTATAGAATTAAGGTTTTGGTAAAATCAAATTGTAGCAACGGACTGTTTTGCTTATATTTTTCAAAAGCGTGATAGGTTTTTAAACGGGGTCGACCGGAATTGTGGTGGGAACCAGAAAAAATATTTCATCTAACGACCATGGAATGGCATCGTTTAAAGTCAGTATTTTGGTTCGAGAAATGTATTTTCGATTTGCATTCTCGATGATTTTTGTACATAATGGAAAATTTTATATATGACCAGTTAGGGTGCTTTTTTACCAGAAATGTACCGCCTGATACGTTGATACCGTATGATATGAATACGTTGCTGTGCATGCGTTTGGCTGCCATCTTATTCTATGGTACACATAGCTTAGCACATGCTATGGAAGCGTGCTTTTATATTTTTTAACCAGCCTAGGCTGGTTATAAAAATTTGATAGTCTTATAAAGAAAATGTGATGTTGAGGAAAACCTCAAACCTGGTCTTAATTGTAATAACAAAAATACTTTTGTAAGAAACCACATCAAAATCGGTTTGGCCAATCTTAAGATAATCGCGTCCACGACATACCTACATACATACATACGTAAAAGTCAAACAGAGAACCTCCTTCTTTGTTGAAGTCGGTTAAAAACTAGTAAATCAAAACATACTCAAATTCAAAAGCAACGACTTGATCAACAATATAGAAACAGAAAAAAGTAACATTGTGTACCAAATCTCTATCAATAAGCTGAAATCTCTACCTGTGTGTGTAAATTATTTAGATTCGCCCAAAAATATACCACGGGGCATGAACCGGGTATCGTTGGGGGAACTTTTAATAGCTTTATTTAATACGAGTTCGATTATTGTTCGGTTCAAAAGCGAAAACTGGTCATTATACGAAAAGTCCGCCGTGTTTCTACTGGACACACTGTTTTGGAGGATGTGTAGCCATGATGTGAGCCTTTTTAGATTATCCAGGACTTAATTGGTTTTGTTTGCGAGGGGAACATCATCCAATGACTTCTCCTGCCATCTCGACTCATCAGTCTCATCTGACATCTCGCCTGGTGGTGTGATGATGCGGCCTACGATGGAGCATGTTTGCCAATAAGCAACCTACTCACTCGGGCCTTAAAGACACTTAGGTTTGGGTATAACCTGTAAACACAGACCGGCAAAGAATTCCACTCCCTTGCAGTTCACATAAAGAAACTTGAAGCAAAGTGCTTCGTGCGAGTGGATGGAATACCTACCATGAAGCGGTGGCTTGATGATGGAAAGGAACCAAGTTGTGCTATTCCCTCGCTCAACATTTACCGAAATGTATTCGGTAAAAATATAGATTGACACTACCTCTCACCTCATTCAAGGTGGGAGAAGTCATTGGATGATTTTCCACGCTTACAAAAACGCATCAAAATTACTGCCAAACAAAAATGTCAGTATGTAAATACCACAGTTAGGATTAATGAAAAGCGTCTGGGGGTTACAGAATCCATTGTATTTAACACCTCAATTAACTGATTCGATTTATTGAACAAGTTTTGACGTGACTTCCTCAATTTGTTTCATATTTTGTGAAATATCTTGTTGTTCGGCGACAATTTATACGTTTGTTGTTTACGATTGTGAATTATTTTACAAGTTTTCGTTGTATCGAATTTGTTGTGGGTGCAATAAAATTGATAGGTGTTTATCTTTAAAATTTAACATCACGTATTTTTCTTTGTCGACACGACATACAAATGTAATGTAATTTTTGCTATTTAAGCAGAAGTCTTGAATCTCCTTCAGTGTTGTACGTGTTCATGGACCATGCTAATTGAATCTTATCAAAAAAACGTGACGTATTCTAAACTAGCTACTTTCGTCCGGTTTCACCCTCTCTACTCGGCTTCTATTAATCGTGATGTGATGTTTTATAGCCTATCCCCATCTATATCTCCATTCTCAATAAATGGACTATCCAACACAAAAATAATAATTAAATTCCCCCGTAGTTGGCCCTGTAGTTCCGGAGATTAGCGCGTTCAAACAAACAACAATCTCTTCAGTTTTATATATTAGTATAAACTTTCAAGGAAAAAACTGCAATCACCAAGTCATCTACCAAGTAGTGTGATTCCAACAATTACTACCAGCTTGACAAATAACTAAGAACACGTAACACTATGTTCTATTCCTTTAATAAAAGGTCTTCATAAACCAGTCATGATGTTTGCTAGCATAAATTACACGCCACCTGTAACATCAGGTATTACCAGCTGCATATTTGCATATTATATCAAGTACATAGCCAGACTAATGGCATTGCAATCCTTTGCATAGTTATGATGGTAATCTCTGAATTATGTAGTTTCTAAATTGACATAGGTTACTGATAGTAGTGAGTTTAGAAACGTTTATTAAGTGGTGAAGATTTCTTTTCATCATCATCAATATTATCAACAGCCTATAAGTGGTCACTGCTGACTAAAGGCCTCTTCTCACACGAAAAAGAGGAGCGTTTATTACCACGCTTGCTCAGCGTGGTTTGGTCATTACAAACTTATAATTAAGAATTATAAGGTCAGGTTTCCTCACGATCATTTGCTTCACTGTTTGTTAGTGGTGTCTAAATAACCTTAGAAAGTACATATGACTTGCTGTTGGTAGGTTTTGAACCCGCACTCTCATGCATGAGAACGGGCGTCTAAGACCTCCGAGCCGAGTATCATAATCTGGGGAATCCGAAGCTGGTGACGTACTTGTAACTCTTCTGATGTTGCGAATGTCTATTGATGACGCAAATTGCTTACCATTAGGTGAACCATCTTTGCTTGCCACCCATTACCGTAAAAAAATATACCCTTGTTGCTAGTGGCCATGGACGTTGCTCTTTTATTACCATCAGAAGATTAATTTGCTTTTTTTATGGAATCGGTTACAAACTAGCAGACGAATCACCTGATAATAAGCAATTAGCGTCGCCCCTGGCTACCCGCTACACCAGAGTCACAGGTGCGTTGCCGGCCTTTTAAAAAGGTGTATGCTCTTTTCTTACTCGTTTGCAATCGCCCCAATAAAATAATAATGGGTTGTGGAAAGACCAGTAGCATACTCTTAATTTACTGCAGTCTTCACTTCATCTACCAAACGTCGGAATTATGTTCATTAATTCTGAAAATACATATATAAATAATAACACTTTTATTTATCGAAAAGTTCAAATTCTAGAAAGTAGCTTCTCTTTACCAAGAAAGAGTAAAATATTAATAATTTCATTTTATTTTCAGTGGAAGATAAAATTCCGGCCATTAAACTCATTATATCTTTTACAATGCAATGAACCAAACTAAAATCTGTCCGACGGAGTTCAATGACCTTGAAGTGGAGACATCTTTTCATTTCAGTATTTACGTGTGTTAGTTTGATTTCTCATTTTTCACACGACTTTAGACTTAGATTATAATGATTTAAGACTGTCTTTCCACTGCAAGGTAGATAAAAAAATAACAATGAATATTAAGATATTCACTTTTTAATTTGACGAAGAAACATGACGAATATTAACATTTTCTTAATAAGTTCACGTTGACAAAAGTCGTATTGATATTTTTTTTATTGCAAGAACATTCACTGTGAAATCTAACGAATTAAAAATAATAATATATTTAAATTATAAAGCTGTGAGTAAAAATGTCGTGATGGCTTTCAAAACCAAATAATGGCAAATACCAACGTCACGCGTTATATACCCAAAGTGGTAGGCAGAGGTGAACATTTCACAGTACACCCACTTTTCACCGTTTGTGTTATAAGTCTCATGTAATAGTGAGCCCATTGCCATACACTGGGCACAATTCCAGACTCCGTGCTACTACTGAGAAATTATCGAAAAATAGAAACAGCCCAGTAATACTTTGCACGAGGCAGTCGTTTTCCAATTTGTCCTGAGTTATATATAAACTGTGACTCGATTCAAGTCAATTTCCAAGTATCAAATCAATGCAATAATGATTCCAGTGTAAAGCAAAGAGGCTTTATAACTGGGAACAGTCAAAGTCATGGGCTAATAAGCTTACTACCTATATTTTAATACTGTTGTTTTCAATAATAGGCATGACAAACCGTCTTCTGACCCTTGTTCAATTAAATGTAACCTTTGTTCTTTGCGTAATAAGATCTAAAATAGAATTTCGTTTATTTGTGAATGTAACAAAGGGCTTAGGATATTATATTTAGATTCCTAAATGTTCTAGAATAGGTTCAAAAGGGTCATTGAATAAGAAATCTCGGAAAATATTTTTGTTTATGTACTTGAAGAGTATACAAGCAATTATGTGTTTTAAAATCGTAGAGCTATGGTTTCTTTTTAACTTATATTGTATGTTCTATGTGGCGAGTCTAATTTTCATATCAAAAACATTAAGTGTGTATTAGTTGGGGAGTTTTTAAAAAAATATTAAATTTTTACTTTTTTTTTTTTTATTCGATAAAAACTAATGCTTGACTACAATCCCACCTGATGGTAAGTAGTGATGTAATCGTTAATGGTGAGGCGCACTAGTTTCTTAAGAGCCTATTCACTCTAGACTTGAAGACACCCACATTGTAATCCGATGGAAAAACCGCAGCAGGCAGATTGTTCCAGTCCTTCGATGTACGCGGAATAAACGACGAAGCGAAACGCTTAGTCCGAACCGTAGAAGTTTCGACAACGTAAGGATGGATACTCGCCGTGCGACGGCTTGTCCGATGAAATAAATACTAATAATATTTTACTCATTAAGTGACAGATGTTTTAGCCGTCTATACCCCCGATCCGGAGCTGCGGATCACCTAGCGGGTTACCAAGATAATACAATATAGGTAAGCATCTCAATACGAGTAAATATAACTGTTTTGTATCTGCATACGCTTGCATTCGATTTCACTTATCACCCAGCATTAAGTGCAAAGTGTAATTCGCAACAAATGAGGGACTGGGAATAGGATTTTGCGAATTAGACTCAATGCAATGTCCTGATTAAAGCATCGAGTGATTCTGGATTGAGGACAAAATGGAGGAACGGAGAGTAATCTTTTTCGAACTCAGGCTGTTTTTCCATCAGAGATGTGCTATGCTGTGCTTTTTTTTCTTTGGGGGGGGGGGGAGAATCTTCCAATGACTTATCTCGCCTTGAGCGAGGCGAGAGGGAGTGTCAGACTCTTACTGACTAAAAACCACCCCGTTCCTAATCCTGCTTTTTGAGCCGGAGCCCCGGTAAACCCGCTAGGTAGTCCGCAGCTCCGGATCAGGCATCAGCCCTAATAAGCCCCATCTGTAGAGATGTGCTATGCTACGTTCTCGTGGATGCGTTTTGCTTACACCAATCAAATTCATTGGTACACATATGTAGTTTGGCACTGGTGGAAAAGGTTTCAAGTAAGATATGTTTTTCATATGGACAGATGCGTGCTATGGATGGTTTCCCTGCTATCTTTTATTCTTAGTTAGTTATTCTTAGTATCGGTGGAAACAGTCACAATGTTTCATAGCTCAGCTATTACATCTTCGCAGCATAGCTAGCTACATAGCATATATCTGGTGGACGTACGCACGTATAAGTCAATCGTGTTATTAGTTTTCTCATCATCTGTATATTATGTAGTTGGTAGTTGCTTTTGTTTGACTGGTTGTATCTATAGTAGTAAAAAAAGAGTATCACTAAGTTTAATACTTTGACTGCCAACAAAAAAATGTTGAAGGTAAATCCTCCGCTATCGCTGGTCATTTATGCTTCCCATGGCGGTTATTTCGTTAATTTATTGTTATTTGTCCTCACAAAACAAAGAAACAATTTCTGTGAGCAAATATCTCCAAAAATAGTGATGTTATGTGTTACCATTAACGTGAATGAAAAAATCAATCAGCTTCAAAAACTAGTCGATTCAACAATGGAACATTTTGCTGCTCTCGAACAAAAATCAAATGTAATTTCCATTGAAACACAAGAGACTCGCTGTAATCAAAGTTTCAGCTCATATCCACAATGGTACAGGGCTGTTTGAAAGAATTCGCTCCCCCAGCACTATCTGAGCGAATTTCGTATGTGTTTAATTCCGAATCGATTCCTTTCTTATTATTTTTTTTCTTCGGTCACATTTTGATGAAACTGTGAGAGAGTTTTCTACATCTATGTATTATTGAGTTTTGTGTTGATTTAGATTTATTTCGTAAACGTTTTGTTAATTAGTTTTCGTGTTGAGTGAGTTTATGAATAATGCAATTTGGTTTTCTTATTTTATGTTTTATGTTTTTGGCTTTCTCTTTCTTGAATGGCAGTGGCAAAGGGCAATTGCAATAACGCAAAAAATAAGAATTACTTTACATATAGATACTGTTGTCATTAGTTGGGTTTGAAAGCCATCACGATATTTATACTCACAGCAATAAAAATCCTTCTAATACTAAATTAATTATTATGTTATCGGCTTACTTTAGATACTCGCGCTACTACTCGACGGAATCGCTGCTTATGAATATGAGTGTGTAACAAGCCTTGAAACTAGTCGAGTGCCTCGTGAAAATGAGTAAGCCGATAACGTAAAATAATTCAATGGCAAAATGAAAGCGTTTATTGCTACTAAGTATACGAATGATCGTCACAGAATTAGTTATAGTGCTTAAGACTTAACGGCCTTTTACAAGCATTGCAACATTTTAGATGAAAACATTAATTTAGTATGTCTCACGAAAGTTATAATAAAATTAACTTCTAATACTGTTTTAATTTAAACCACAACTTGACTAAAGTACCTCCGCTCCCATTGACCCAAATTCTCATTAGGAAGTCCCACCACTTGATAAACAACGAAAAACAACGATTCAATTATCTGTTCCGTCAAACTTACCGAATGATTAGTTCGATTCGTCCGGCCCGGATGCAACCGGACACGCCGGTGACGTCCGGCCACGGCGACGGCGATTGCTATCGAATTTCAAATTTCGTTCCCGCGATATTCCGTGCCGGAACCTGAATCGTCTGACGGTGTTCCGTGAAATTCTGCATGTTTTTGTTCCGATATTTTGTTGGTTCAGTCCTAACGGTTTTGTTCAATTTCGTTGAGGTTGGAACTGGATTAGGTATTGTTTGTGTTTGGTTTAGCTGTTCACTCAAAATTGAGGAAGTCTTTAGGGTGTGTGTTTGTGTATGCGAGTTTGGTGTTGTAGAAATGACTTGTTGTAATAATGTTAATATCGATAATGGTGTAGAAGTTAAAGATAATGTTTTTGTCTAAAGACAACAAAACATCGACAATAATAATTGTATTTTAGCAAATTGCCAATGTATATGTACAAGTTTACACTTTGCTTGAGTGAACGCGAAAAGGAATAAAATTGGAGTAAAGCGATAAAGGCGTTTTTCCACCAAAGTTTTGATGTAGTTATACTACGAAGATGTATCTAATAGCTAAGCTGTGAAACTATGTGGCCGTTTCCACTGATACTAAGCTATGTAGTTGTGCGTAGAAAATGTGCAGCTCGAGTATGAAATGTATAGTATAATAGTATACGTTATCATAACTGAAAAAAAAAAAAAAACGTAACTTAACTAAGTAAAAAACTACCAGTGCTAAACTATGTGTACCAACGAATGTGATTGATTGGTGGAAGTTAAACACATTTACAGCAACGTAGTATAGCACATAATTATGTTGTTATTCCACCATTGTTTTAAATTTATTCAATTCGCAGAAAATTCCATAATAAACTTTTTATTTAACCATCATATTTGTTTTATCTTTATTCCACAAACACCAATTACATGGTTCGTACTTTCACCAATTTAAACGTTTCCATCGCTCCTCAACTACGAATTCACCTTCCCATTATTAAAATCAACTTTAATAAAACTGAATTACGTTTCTAAATCAAATATCAAAGGCTTTATGCTTTCAAATTGGAGGCAATAAAAGATTGGTAAATGGATCGCTCCAGCCTTCGGGCGATGTAGTGGGAGCGCATCGGACTATTTCCAGTGGTTCTCTCCCATTCATTCATAGTGTCGTGTCAGGATTTTTTTTTTATTGCTTTTGTCTTATTTTTTCTTTTGTTTGCTTTTTCTTGACTATCTGCCTCACCTAGGTAAGTTCAGAATTGATAATTTTAACCTTTTAGAAACGATATAAATTAATGTATGTTTGGGAATTCAGTTGTTGATATGATTTCATCATGATTTTGAATTTTAGTCACGGATCATCGGCGTAGATTAAAGTACATCTGTAATAGTAAAACTATCATGCGTCTGCTACTGATTACGTGAGAAATATATGTCGAGTACATTGTGATTCAGTTTTGTCAAGAGATATGTTACAAAATTATTGGTAACAAACAAACAAACGGATTTTAGTACTTTCCGTTTCTTTTTTATGAGATAAGCTGGTAAACGCGCACATGACAACTTATTAGTAAGCAATCGCTGCCGCTCATAGATACCCGAAATACCAGAGGCGTTACAAGTACGTTGCCACCTTTTTGGGGGTAAGGAATTTGAAGATTGATAGGAATTCGGGGCTTTGGGATATTGGACTGGGGGGTAATTGGGCCTCAGTTTACCTCATTCAGACGATGAAACACAACGCTAGCGTTGTTTCACGTGGGTTTTCTGTGAAGCCGTGGTTTCGCTCGCGCCGAGTCGAGCTATTCGTGCTAACTGCCAAAAGATGACTCCCACGCTTAAACTGTATCACGTAAATTCTTGGTAGCTTAACTAGCAAAATCTAAACACGATCAAAAATCTTTACATGTTTGCCAGTCAAATGATTATTATCAGAAACGTTTAAATTATTCTTATCATGTAGATAGAAGGTGAACTACATAAATCTTCATCTACAATGTCACAAAATTGCGAAATTATTTTACTAAGAAAAATATTTGGGCTCCGTCAAACTGATTGCCCTTGTCTGTTAATAAATTTCATTTTAATGCTCTTTCTCGGTAATCTAGCCTTAAATTTTCACGTGAACAATATCATTTTTACATTTACCTAATTGCATTTTGACATTATATTAGAAACTAGCTTTTGTCCGCGATATCGTTCGAGTAGAGTAACGACTTCTGACGGAATTTCAATATTTTCTAAAATAAAATGCTTTTCAATAATAAAAGAAGCCAAAGTTACTCTTTGGTATATCAGCTACCTGTCAATAAAGGTCCCCTCAAAATCGGTCCAGTCATTTTAGAGATTAGCTAGAACAAATAGACAGACAAACAAAAATAGTAAAAAATATAATTGTGGTATATGTATCGTTCATTTATTATTGTGAATAAGGGGGAAGCCTGTGTGGTGGACACAGGGCTCCCCCTTATTCACAGTGGACATATCTCGGCTGATGATGATGATGATGTATCGTTCATTCATATGCATGTATTAGAAAGCGGATATCTCAATAATACAAACATACACTCCAATTTTACTTATAAGTATAATATTGAAAACGTAGGTAGGTACTAAGAATTCAAGAATGTTCAAAAATCCTTCATTTGTTTTCTCGTTACCTTTCAGTACCGGTAAACTATGGCAACTTTACCGGACCCTTGGCAACTTTACCATACTATAGGTATTCAGTATAAACTCATTTATCTAAAAATCTACCCACTAGAATTCTGTTTTGTAATAGTAGTATTTTTTAGACATTAAAAGGAAATATTTACTATATTTTGCGTAGACGTAAGACTGCTATTATGCCAGTAATGGCCGTCACAATGTATGCGTGAAAATGTGCTAAAAGTTAGTAGTTCCTAAATTGTGCTCACAGAGCCTTAATTATTTGTCACAGGTGAGTGAAATTTTGATCTTGTATGTATAATATAGTTGGGATTACTGTTGTAATGTCAGCAATTGCTTTTTCTTTAATTTATTGATAAATAATCGCTTCGGTAATGTTGACACAGGTTAGGTAAAGTTGCCACGGCCTGCTTTGTGGCAACTTTACCTACAGTTAGGGTTGGCAATAAATGTTTTTTTCTTGTTTGTGTGTATGTAACCATTTTCGAATACCTAAATTTCCCAGCATAATAGTGAATGTCCTGGATGATAAGTTATAATGTATTTAATAATACCTTTTGTTTTAGAGCCAAAATGGCTCACATGAAACAAAACCGCAGATAACTCGGAGTTAGACAATATAAAAAGTATACGAAAGTAATGTTAAAATTAGCTATGGAGATAGTGAAGTCAAAAAATTAAAAAGTCAAAAGATTAAACATTATTTTGTAGCCTTTTTTTACAATTTTAAACATAAATACTTAAAATTTTAGAACTTAATTTAGTTTAAAAGGGAACAATATTTATGTCAGATATTTATGCTTTTTTTTACTTTAGGTTTAAGGTTTATAATTTTTTTTTAAATATACATGTCATAAAAATATTTCTCATTTTTTGACAACCCCGAGCGTAACAAATTATTTGTATGTAAATTACGATGAAACCCGTGGCAACTTTCCCGACTGTCTGTGTAGCCGTTATCTTTATAGATTTCCTCATATTGTTTGCATTATGATACGAAGAGGTCCTAGATGAAGCCCTCTGTACCTCAACAACTCTTTAATGTGCAATACACGATGAATACGGCGCGTAGGTAAAGTTGCCAAAAATTTGGTATCTTTACCCATGTTGTTTTTTCTTTACTACGGCTAAAGTAAGCGTTTGTATATAATGACGATTACAGTAAAGTGAGCCAGATAGACTACAATTCTAAATATATAGTTTTGGTTTCTATGCGTCTTATGGTTAAAATTATATTTCGATTTTTGTTCCAAAATATGGTAAAGTTGCCATGTTTTACGGTATTGAGATTAAGTAAATCCCTCGCTTCGTAACAGTTCGTAGAAAAATTTCGTTCATTTTGACACGATTTAGTACAGACGATGATTTCATATCTGACAGGTTTTCTGTGAATCATTTTAAAGGCATTAAGATTTTCACCTTAAATATAGATTCTACCAGCGGTTAGATTCTGCCGGCGACTTCGCACGCGTCCCCGTGGGATAAAAAGTGTCCTATGTATTATTTGGGTGTCTTCAAAGCCCGAATGAATAGGTTGCTTATGGGCAGACGTGCTCCATCGTAGGCCGCATCATCACTTACCATCAGGCGAGATAGCGGCCAAACGTCGGCCCATTTAATTATAAATTATTAAATTATTATTTCAGACCATAATCTACCCCTATACTAAATTTCATCTCGATCCCTTAAGCCATTTTGACCTGATTGAGTAACAAACATACATATAAACACACAAGTACTATAAAAAATAAGATTAATCAGATTATATATTTGTAATGTTTTCATTACCAAAACGTAAATGTAGGAACAAAAAATCCTTATTATAGTTGCTAGGTCAAACTAACAAACTATACAGCGAATTTCAACGAAATTTAAGATTATAGGTTTAGAATATCTTTCTCACGAAGATTCACAAACAAAATTGGTTTACTGAGAAACAATGTTAGATATAACTGCGATTTGGAGCGTACGGTATTATGGGCGTTAACAAATAATACAACGAACAAAAACACGTATATCAAATAAACAAAATATTTAAACACAAAATAAAATTGTGGTAAACCAATAAATCAATCAATTACTCAATCTTGCAGTATTATATTTATTATAGTTCATACATCAGGATAAACAGAAACAAATTTTATGATATGTCGTGATGGCCCGAAGGTTTAAGACGGCTCAGGATCTAGTATTGGCAAATACCAATGTGACTATTTCCGAGTTATTTGTACTCTTTAAGATTATTTAGATACCATCATTTGAATGTACGGTTGGCGCGGTGGCTGGGCAACTGGCTGCCGTGCAACATGTAGCGTGTTCGATTCTCGTATGAAGAAACTCTTCAGAGAGAAGGTCTGGGTGTTATGTGCATGTGAAATTGTATGTTTGTAAATGCACCCACAACTTAGAACAAAATCCTAGTATGGGGCAACGCTTACAAAACGAAACCCACTAACAGACGGTGAAGGAAAACGTCGTGAAGAAAATGGGCTTAAACTAATTTATAAGTATAAAACACAAGAATAAAAAAAACATATTAGTACAAATCTCAGTTTACTGAAAATAGAAAAAATCAATAACACAACTTGACCCTGTTACTACAAAGAAGAAGATATCTAAAATCTCTCAAAATAATCTAATACACTAAGGTCATCGCTCTCAAAATAAAGTAGCTTCAATATTCCCTTGAAATTTCTTCCAACTACAGCTTAAATTAAATTCCGTTGGCGTAAGAACCTTTCCCTGATGACAGAGCGTTTTGTAAATCACGATAAGTATGGGTTTTTAGGCAAATATCTACTACCCTTGCGTTATTGGAAATTTTGAGAGGAAATGTCTTGTTTATGTGGATATCTTTATATCCAGTGGTTTTTTAAGTTTAAAGATCAGACAGGGTTGGGGGATCATCTTTTTTTTTAACCGCTGCCCCACAATATGGATTTTCTCCATCTGGTACATCTTTATTGCTTTATTTAAAAATTCGTTGGTATATAAATGGTATTTTAGAATGACTTGGAAATATAAAGTGTATTCTAAAATGACTATTAAGTTTCTATTAGTGTATGTAATTAGTGGATAATTTGACGTGTTTATGTAAAAGCATGTGGCAAATATTTTGTTATTTATTTTGTAAAGTTAACTTTTAAAGTTCAAAGTTTATTAATCTATCAGTTACCTATTGAATGCACGGTTGGCGCGGTGGCTGGGCAACTGCCTGTCGTGTAACGTGTAGTGGGTCCCATTGATCCACAAATTGTTGTTTCAGGGCTGGGTGTCATGCGCATATGAAATATTGTATGTTTGTAAACGCACCCACAATACAGGAGTTAATCCTAGTACTAGCCTAGGGCTGGTAGGTGCTGCAAACATGAAAAAAAAAAACTAATAAGAAGAAATAAGGACGATCGTGTTCTTCTCATTTGATAGGTCTGCTACTCAAATTTCTTAAGTTCAGAATCAAACAAGAAACCAAAAGTCTCGTTTGACTACAAAACCCACAAGAGTTAGAGAAAATTACATTGCAAAGTTAAGTAAGAAACCTCCACAAGTTTCCTAACCTAACCTAACATTCAACTAGTTCCTACAAAGTTTTAATAAAGGTCATGAGGGTATTACATCTTCTCATCACTTCTGCATCTTGTCATAGTGTAAGATACACAGATATGCAATAATAAGCTTTAATTAATTTAAGATAGAATTCAATTTTATGACTATCAAGTTGGATGGTGTAATCAAAATGTTTTTTTACGATTTTATTTTTCATTTAAAAGACGACTTAAATGATAAATGATAAGAGTATGCATTAGCATAATGTGATTCTGAAAGATGACAATTTGATTTTGACTGAGTGCATGGTGGGTGCTGAGGCTGAGTAACTGGCTGCCACACAACATGCAGCGGATTCGTTTCATGCACGGAGCAACGTTTTGTGTGATCCACAAATTATTGTATCGGGTTTAGGCGTCATGTGTATGTGAATTTGTATGTTTGTAATAGCACCGACGACAAGTCGTACAAGAGACGACGAAGGAGAAAATACTAGAGAAAGACAAGATTTTTAAGCTTGTGTTTTACTTTTCAGTTTTTATTTAAAGTGTTTTTATGCAGTCGGGTTTTTTAATTTTTTTAATTTATGTATTTTTATTATAGTATAAGCAGGTAAAGGACCTTCCGATGATCCTGATGGTTAGCAATCGCCGTCGCCCATAGTGACCCGAAATACCCGGGGCGTTACAAGTGCGTTGCTGGTCTTTTGGGGGTTAGGAATTTAAGGGTTGTTAGGGAATCGGGGATTATGAAGATTGGGAAGGGGGTAATTGGGCCAACGGCAACCTCACTCGCACAAGGAAACACAACGCCAGCGTTGTTTCTACGTCGGTTTTCAGTGAGGCCGTGGTGTCACTCCGGTTCTGTCACATTTACATGTAAATTGCTTACTAATAATTAAAAAGTCATTGAGCTACTGCATGATCCTATACTGTGATCTAGTACAAACTTCAAAACTTGACTGCAACATAGGTCAACTAGAAACAGAGAACAATCCCAGAGGAATGTGAACTATTATAGTAGATAAACTTGTAGTGAATTTAATTATTTTATGAAGGAAACTGTATCGTCGGTTATGTTGTAGTTAAGGGCTACTGCTTATGAAGATGAAACCAAGGATCCCATGAGCTATTTAAAGATAAATTGACTTAATTAATTATCATGTTATCGGCTTACTTACGTAACTGTTGGACTAGACTACGTAAATGCTACTCATGAATGTGAGCCTCTAACGTGGCTTGAAACTAGTCGAGTTCCTCGTCAAGTACGTACGTAAGTAAGACAATAACATAGTAATTAATATAGTATGTCTCACGAAAGTTATAATAAAAAGATTGACTAATTTAGATGTAAAATACAAAGTGCACTTTGCTACTGTACCAAATATTTTGAATAGACATGGGGGTAATGAATGCAATTCCGATCGATCGACAGTGAAATTTCGTACTCTTGAGTTGCAACACTACTCACCCATTGCATCCGTATTGCGTTGCTATTAAATGAACTAAATACTATTGATTTTGACTTTATATTCTGCATTCTGGACACTGAATAATTATTGAGATTTTCTTTGATATATTGGATTCCTGCCCAAAAGCAATTCGTATTTCTTCAGCCTATGGCTTTCGAGAATATTTGAGGCCAGATACAATAAATTAGGCCAGATACAATAACAAGAGATTTAAACCCCAAATAATATTAAAAAATAAACCTCAACAAACACTTACAATACACAAACAGCACTCCCATAACACTACTTACTACACATACAATCTCCCACTTGAAACTCCCATAGCCACGTCTCTCATACAGCACGTTCAGAACATTGACCCTCAACTTGGAAAGGGTCGACTTGATTGCTTCCCGTAGCCGCCCGTGACGTAATTGTCCAACAATTGAGCATCAGTGTCATCCGAACTGACATCGTATCATGTTCTTATTTTGTATGCATTTCATTGATAGCCGCTGATTTGCAAGTCTGATCACTAAATTGGTCTCGGTGTTGTGGCTATAAATAGCTTAAAATCCTTTGTTGTTTGTTTTTAGAGGGGTTTAGTGCTACTGGCTACTTAAAATGATGTTCATTCATACCAATAAGCTGTTCGTTACGCCTGTCTCTCATTGGTGAAATGCATGCAAATTAATATGATTCATACAATTTGTACGTATGCAAAAATAATCGCATTTTCTCCTTTGTCTTTACAATTATTGCTGCTTCGAATTTATATTTAAAGCCAGTTATATTACTATTATTTAATTTTTAAAATGTTAATAGAGCTGGGGTTTTGAAACTATGTCCAATATAAGGCAAGATTAAAATTTCATTTCTATAATATCTATACATAAACTAACACTGTAGAAGTAACACTTCTACAGTTCTATTCACTTCTTTTCTTCTATTCTATTATTATTCTTCTATTATTATCGCTTACCATCAGGTGACTCGTTTGCTCGTTTGCCTCCTATTCCATAAAAAAAAAAAGAAATTCTGTACATTGAAAATATTGAAAAGGAAAAAGTAGGGGATGTTATTAAAAATATATTAATGTCACAAATGTGATAAAAAAATATTTGTCTGTCTGTCTATATGTTCACACAAGATGCAAAAACTACCGAGCCGATCACGATAAAATTTGGTACCTATAATTATACTTTAATATCCTGGGCACCACGCTTAGCACTTTTTACCCAAAAAAATATTATTCCACAGAGACAAAGTCGCGGGCAAAAGCTAGTCTAAATATAATATGTAAAACTCAAAGGTGACTGACTGACTGACTGGCTGACATAGTGATCTATCAACGCACAGCTGAAACCACTGGACGGATCGGGCTGAAATTTGGCATGCAGGTAGATGTTATAACGTAGGCATCCGCTAAGAAAGGATTTTGGTCAATTCTACCCCCAAGGGGATAAAACAGGGGATGAAAGTTTGTATGAAACTTCGTCAATTTTAAACCGATCGGACTGAGACTTTGCATGCATAAAGCTACTATGACGTAGGCATCCCGAAAGAAAGGATTTTGATAAATTCCATACCTAAGGGGACAAAATAGGGGATGAAAGTTTGTATACTTCTTCTTAGATTTTATGAAGAAGTCCTGATGACGAATCAGAATTTTATGATGACGTTCGCTTAAATACGATTTTGATTAATTCAACCCCCATTCAACCCCCACGGGTGATAAAATAAGGGATGATGAAGGATGTAAAATGTATTAGTTTGAACCTATCAGTACGTAATGGAACGAACAAAATAATGTTTAGTTCTAAATGTTGAGAAGTTCTGCCTACCGCTATTAGATGGCGCTGTGCATCTAAATATATAAAACTCAAAGGTGACTGACTGACTGACTGACTGACATAGTGATCTATCAACGCACAGCTGAAACCACTGGACGGATCGGGCTGAAATTTGGCATGCAGGTAGATGTTATGACGTAGGCATCCGCTAAGAAAGGATTTTGATCAATTCTACCCCCAAGTGGATAAAATAGGGAATGAAGGTTTGTATGAAACTTTGTAAATTTTAAACCAATTGGACTGAGACTTTGCATGCATAAAGCTACAATGGCGTAGCGCCTAATGACAGATTAGTAAAGAATATTGCGTACAAAGAAGTTTTGTAGGCCCTAATTTTTTACACACGCTAAACAAAAGTAAAGCCGCAAAAACCATACCTAATTAATAATAATACTTCTTAACGCGAGCGAAGCCGCAGGCAAAAGCTAGTCTTATAATAAAACTCTGGATAACAAACATCTCATCACCATTGCGTCAGTAGCAAAGAGGTAATAATTTTCACTTCATGGATCTCTGTTAACCGTTTCGTTTGTCACTATCTATACATATAATAAAATCGTAGAAAAGTGCTGTCTGTACATTGAAAATAAAAATAAAAAAAATAGCAGGGGTTATTGTTATGTCGATGTCGAACCCAAAAATGTAATTAACTTTTTTTTTGTCTGTTTGTCTGTTTGTCTGTTTGTCTGTTTGTCTGTTTGTCTGTTTGTCTGTTCGTCTGTGCGCGCTAATCTCAGAAACGGCTGATCCGAGTTGGATGCGGTTTTCACGAATATATTGTGGGATGCTTAAATTTACATTTAGTGTTTGTTTCATGTCAATTGGTTCATAAATAAAAAAGTTATGTCAAATTAAAGAATCACGTCGAACATTCTATGCTTATACCATTAATCTCCGCAACTATTTGACGGATTTGGTTGAAATTTGGTACAGATATAGTTTAGAACCTTAGAAAGGACATAGATATATTTTTATTTCAAAAATCAAAAAATAAAAATAAGAAATAAATTATTTATAAATAATTCTATGTCGATCGTTACACGACTTCGGTTCATGTTATTGTTTTAATTCATCGAAAAAAAGTAAATAAATAGTAAAAAGGTATGAAAAAAATGATATCAATATAATAAAACATTTAGTACAAAGAAAATGCTCTAACGGAGTATAGATAATTCTATGTCGATCGTTACACGACTTCGGTTCATGTTATTGTTTTAATTCATCGAAAAAAAGTAAATAAATAGTAAAAAGGTATGAAAAAAATAATATCAATATAATTAAACTTTTAGTACAAAGAAAATGCCCGAACGGAGTATAAATAAATAATCCAAGTTGTCTTTATCCTCGATAGATGGCGTTGGGATCGAAATAGATCGCGCTATGGTTTCGTTACATTCATTTGGTTGGGTATCGGCCGAGCGCTTCGGTACTATCGTAGAAAAAGTGTATTATCAGTCGTATGATTATTTGTCTGTAGTGGTCCTGCTGTTTCGTATATTCTAAATTGGTTTCGTTGTATTTGTCAATTAATAAGTTTATTTGTTGGGTTTTCCTGGTTTTTTGGTTAAACTATTTAACGTAGGTTTAGTTTGATATCGATTATTAGTAGTTACTGTAGTTAGTTTTTTTAATAAAATTGTAAGTCTAATTTATAAATTAATTAGATTAGATTTAAGTCGTTTCTTTTAAATTATTTAGTTTAAGCTTGGTTATTATAGCATAGAGGATAGGTTGTAATATAGTTTCTTTTTTAATTGTTATAAATTCGTAATTCGTAGCTTTCTTTAGTTTTAAGTTAGTTTAAGTCCGTTTTTAAACTATTTTTTCAATGCCCTAAGTGAGTATACATCTATTAAATTCAAACGCAGAGCTCATTATGTTGATTTTTGAAGAGTTCCCTGGAATATCTTCCACATCTCATTTTTGAAGAGATTCAGCGAGATCGGGAACTATGTGGTTAAAACCATAAATTTTGCCGGAAGTCACTATTCCACGCGAACGAAGTCGCGGGCAAAAGCTAGTAGCAAAATAAATACGGTACCCTAAAAACCAATACCATCATACGACTCACATAACAATACCACCTCTATACGATACTGCTTCACAACAGCACAATCAAAGCCTGTCTACTTACAAAAGGTCGTAAGTCTTGACAGATGTCTATCGCATTCCACCCTTTATTCTTAAGACAGTATCTAGCAATGTGCTTGAAAGATTGCTAATATTTTCAGTTGTACACCCCATTTGTAGTTCTTCTTTAAGAAGATTAAGTTTCTCGCTCAAATCTCTCTGTGTGGATACGTATTAGTATTTTTTGTTTGATATTTCCAATTTACTTATCTATCTATCTCCCAAAGGAGACAAAATTTTAATCATGTCTTTTGTTCGCCCAAAATACAGTACCTATGTATTGAATCTATTTATCACGTCTAGGACATAAATTTGGACTACCAAGAATTGAAAAAAATTAAAGCAAAAATTTGGAGACTAAAACTAATTATCAATCAGTTGCAACTATAATTTGACAAAACTTTGACATGTGTCATCTGCACCATGCGACGCGGTAATAATATAAGAAAAAATTAATTGTATTTACAATTATAATTCAGATCGATTCAGTGATTAGCTACACGTACATCTATATCGCAAAAACATTTGTCGTGTTTGCCGTTAGATATTTCATTCATAAAGAGTTGTGAGTAATGTCTGACGAGAACAGTGATGACGGTGATAAAAGTGACTCGGAGATAATTAAAGACTGTGAGCAAGAATTGCAACGAATGCAAGAATCACAAGAATTTAATTGGAGTGCGGCTGAGGGTAGTAAAGAAATAAATAATAGTCAAAATTCGAGAGGCATGAAAAGATTGCGAGACATTAGTGAAGGAAGTAGTGAAGAAGGTTTTATTACAGTTACAAGGAATAGAAAGCTGAAGAGATTGATAAGAAGTGATTCCTTGTCAGATAATAAATCGGTAGAAAGTATGGAACAAGATGGTAGTTGTGAAAAAATTGAGGTATGTTTAACGTCCGCGGAAGTACTACCTAAGCAAATGGCCTTAGCGAAGATGCTTAGAAACGAAAACATCCTTAACATTATGAAGATTCACTACAAAAATCCGTACAAGATATTTATTCAATTCAGTGATAAAGCACAGGCCGAAAATCTTATTAAATGCGAAAAACTGGCACAGTTAGGAGTGCGAGCTCAATTAACTAGTGAACTTACTTTATCATATGGAATTGTAAAAGGCGTAGATTTAGAAACCTCTGAAAAAGAATTATTAGATTCTTTGACTAGTTCATTTAAAATTACGTCAGTTAAAAGACTCAAACGCATGGATCCTGATGGAAATTGGGTTAATAGTGAAACTGTTAGAATATGCTTTAACAGTCGTTCACGTCCTTCTTTTGTATTTGCATACGGCTGCAGATTCCCAGTAGAACGATATATATTTCCTGTGAATCAATGCTCCAACTGTTGGAAGTTTGGCCACATTAAAAGGTTTTGTCCTCGTAAAAGTATCGTATGCCCTAAATGCGGTAATCATCATATGAATTGTGAAACCATTACTTTTTCATGCCCTAACTGTAAAGGTCCTCATATGGCCCTGGATAAATCCTGTAAGGTGTACTTGAAAGAAAAAGAAATCCGGTCAATCATGGGTGACAAAGATTTATCTTATAAGGAGGCATATGAGGTTTTCCTCAGCTTGGCGAAGGAAAAGCACGAGAATCCTGAAACAGCTAACACAATATCTCAAAAGGAGTATCCAAAAACTGTTGACAACTGTGAGTATGCAAATAGACAGTCGCATATCAATACTTATGCTGATGTGGTAAGAGAGTCAACGTCTTTGAATAGAAAAAGTAGTCAGGAGAATGAAACAGAACATGACAAGTCTATCAGGCGTAAAAACGGAAATACTGCAGGTAAGAAAAATAGTAAACAACACACAGATCCTGATTTTTCTATCATAGAAATTGAAAATGAAATTACAGATAGACAGCAGAGGTTAGGTGAAGAGGTGTCAGAGAAAAAGGAAAAAAGAAAAAGAAAGTACAATATCTTATGCAAAAAATTGAAGAAATAGTACTTTGCGAGAACAAAACTTTTCTGGAAAAAATCATTTTAGTGTTTAAATTTATTTATGAAGAGTGTAAATCATATTTTGTGAACATGTTTTGTGGGGGTGGAGTATTACAGACAATTTTTAAATTTTTAGATGGATAGAAGTAGTAAAAGAAATTCGATTAACATATGCCAGTGGAATGCACAAAGCTTAAAGCCGAAGCTTAGTAGTTTCGACGCTTTATTAGTTCAAGAGAAAATACATATAGCTATTGTGAGTGAAACCTGGTTAGACTCGGATTCTGACTTGTATATCAATAACTACAATATATATAGGCGAGACAGAGACGATTCATATGGTGGAGTAGCAATATTTGTTCATAAGACATTACAATCTAAAGCACTTATGCTGAATGTAAGCAACCCAGGCATTGAGGCAGTTCATGTAAAAATTTATAATTGTAATCATCTGGATAATATTATGGCTGTTTACTGTTCACCCTTAATTCGTACTCAACAATCTGATTGGGACAATTTATTTTCCATTTCTTCTAGGAAAACATTAATCGCCGGTGATTTTAATGCGCACCATAGTAATTGGTCATACAAAACGGATCAAAGAGGGAATCAGATATTAGACTCGTCTTTTGATTGCGGGTTTACTTACTTAAATAATGGTGATGCTACCAGAGTCAAGCTAGTTGGCGGAGTCGTACAAAGAACTTCACCCGATATAACCTTTGTTTCTAATGATTTGATAATAAAATCCAAGTGGCAAGTTTTCAACGAGAATTTGGGGAGCGATCACCTTATTCTAAAGATATTATTTAATTTTGAGCAACAGTTTCCGCTCATAGAACATCGTAACTTTAAGATGGCCAATTGGAAAGGGTATACTGACGATCTTCAGAAGTATTTCTCTAATTATGATTTTGCCATGGATAATGTCCAATATATGTATGACTATTTAGAAAAACACATTAATATCTCAGCTAATAAACATATTCCTAAAATTAAAATATGTAATAAACCAGCAAGCACTTTTAGGCCAAAGAAATATTGGAAGCCCGAATTATCTGAGGCAGTGGCCTTGAGGAGGCTAGCACTTAAAAAATTTAGACAAAACCCTACTCCCGACAACTTAAGAATATTAGAAAATAACACTGAAAAAGCGCGATTATTAATTACACAAGCTCGTTCACAAGATTACAGGAATTTTTGTTCAAGTATTGATGAATGTAAGTCTGCATCGGATATGTGGGGCAAAATGAAATGGCAAAAAAATCATCGTAAACCTACATTCTATGTGCCTGTAGATAAAAGTGAAAACTTATTGCATAGTCTGACACCAGATATGGCTTCGGACAGGCGTCATGAAATTTTATCCATAAACAGTCCATTGGAAATACCATTTGAAATGTCAGAGTTAGTCAAATGCTTAAAAAGGAAGGACACTGCTCCTGGTGATGATGGTATCACTTACTCCATGTTATACAATTTTCCAGAGAACGGCAAGGTTTTTCTTTTGTATTTATTCAATAGTATTTTTACATCTGGTATAATACCAGAGCAATGGCGAACCATTCGGATTATTCCTATACCGAAGGCTTCAAGCCATCCTAGCGCCGAAATGAAGTTAAGGCCAATATCTTTGATGTCATGTCTATGTAAAATCTTTCATAATATGTTGCTGAAAAGAATGGAATGGCACCTAGAAAGAAACTTGATTTTGTCAGAAAATACGACAGGATTCCGTAGAGGTCAGTCATGTTTGGACAATTTATCCAGAATCATAACTCACATTCAGGTAGGATTCTCAAATAAAATGTCCACGGTAGCTTGTTTTTTAGACGTGGAAAATGCATATAATAACGTTCTTATAGAGAAAGTTATCAAGAAGTTAGACCTATTGAATTTTGGATATCGTATTTGCAATTACATATCGTCATTTCTAAGTGCGCGGTGTTTAACAATAAAGGACAGAGTTACTGGTAAGGTTATTGGATCTCGTTGGACTAGCATGGGCTTGGCCCAGGGAGATCCACTTTCACCATTGTTGTTTAATGTGGCAACATATGACATATGTAAGGATAATGAGGAGTTAGGAATTATGGTATCCCAATACGCAGATGATTTTGCCTTCTATATGAGCCATAAAAATCTAAACAATTGTAAAATAAACTTACAAACTATGTTAAATTCTGTCGTAAATAAATTAAAATCTATTGGACTTGAGATATCTTCAAATAAATCTAAAGTGTGTATATTTAGCCGAAAGCGCAGTGAACAAAACATTAATGTGGAAATAAATAGTAACACTGTCCCATGTGTTGATTATATTAAATACTTAGGAATGTGGTTAGATAAGTCCCTACTTTGGAGTAAACACATAAACGAAACTGCTCAGAAAACGTTAAAGAATTTGAATCTACTAAAAATTTTAACAGGACCCTCCTGGGGTGTTCACCCTAAACACTTGCGTAACCTGTATATAGCTTTATTAAGAAGTAGGATTGATTACGGCTCGTTTTTATATGACACTAGCGCAAAGTCTCATCTATACAAGCTAGACCTAATTCAAAATCAGGCACTCAGAATTATTGGCGGCTATATCAGGAGTACTCCTATACATGTCATGGAGGCTGAGTTAGCTATACCCCCTCTACACAATAGAAGATTATATCTTGCGTTTAAATATTATATTAAATGTATGTCTTGGACAAACATTGCTATAAATAAATTTAAAAAAGACTTAACTTCCTTGGAACAGAGTCGTTACTGGCGCAATAAAAAAAAACCGCTACTTTGTGTAGTATATACTGAATGCACAGCCTTTGATATTTACTCCTCATACCCACTTGACATGTTCTCATTAGATATATGGACTGCATACATAGATGAAAAGGAAATTATTCACTGTAATTTAAATTGTGTAAAAGAGAGTAAGAAAAATGTAAACATTTCAGTGACCTACTCAGAGATTGTCCAGGAACTAAATGAAAAGTACGAGGGATGGCATAGAGTTTTTACTGATGGGTCTAAAAGTGTTAATGGGCAAGGAGCTGCATACTATAATGCTAGCCAGAAAGAATCGTCTATGTTCAAAATTGATAATGTTAATGCATCGATAATGACATTGGAACTCATTGCAATTTTAGAAGCAATTAAAAGTATACGTAATTTCCAGTGTAATAAAATGGTTATACTTACCGATAGTAAAAGTGCTTTACAACATATTGCTCGTTGCGCCTCTGCGTCCAGAGGTGCATCACTAGCATATGCAATATTAAACCAAACATACAGTTTCAAAAGTCGAGGTCAGGTTATTAGATTGCAATGGGTTCCATCTCATGTCGGATTAATTGGTAACGAGGAGGCGGATAGGTTAGCCAAACTAGCAATAACGGATGGTGATCAATATTATTTAAAGTTATTTTACCCGGAGTATCTTACTGTAGCTAAAAACAAATGTTATAACACATTCAAAGAATATTTTGATGAGAGGAGTAAAGAGAAAGGTATCTGGTTTAAAACGATACAGTGTCAGCCTGCTCGAATACCATGGTTTATGAATTATAAAATAAGTAGAAATATTATAACTATAGCAAATAGGTTACGTTCAGGTCACTATCCCTCCAAGAAATTTGCATACTTAATGAGAAAGGTAGACTCCCCTAATTGTGATGTGTGTAGTGTACTTGATGATGTATATCATATATTAATAGAATGTGATAAATATAAAAGTGACAGGGAATCACTGGTGCGCGAATTTAATTTGAATATGATGGATGTTGGGCCTCTTTTAAAGATTTTAGCAAATCCTGTTTCGTCTGCTGCCATCAACTTATTTAAGGTGTTCACGCGTCAGTGATATTCTGATACTTATGCCCTAGTTTATAAGGTATGTATTATTGTATGTATTTCTTACTTCTGAATCAACGGGGCTGGCATGTTCTTAGAATAAAAGCCCCTTAAATAAAAGATAAAAAAAAAAAAAACTATAATTTGATTAAGATAGATGTTATAATCACGACTAACAAACACGTCTTTTTGTCGTCAATATTGCCATAAAATGTAGCCAAGAAAAATGTCATTGTGAAGAAAGGTGAACATTGAATAAAAAATGCCTATACTCTTTATAAAAATCATCCTTTGAACCCCATGCCAGAAAATTATGCTACCACCACTCAAGGGACCCATAAAGGAAATCTCAACTTGATTTTCAGAGACCCTATATCCCACTCAAAAGGGTACGCGAGAAATTCCATAAAATATTTCCCGCAAAAAAATTTTAAGCCAAAAGAATTCCCCGTGAAAATTGATAAAATTGTACACGTTTTTTCACTACTGCACAAAGAAGAATAATATTATATCATATTATCACACCAACGGTCTATAAGTGGCTGCCGCTGACCAAAGGCCTCTTCTCGCACGGAGAAGGTTCGAGCATTAATTAACACACTTGCTCAATGCGGGTTGGCGATTTCAAACTTATAAGACCAGGTTTCCTCACGATGTTTTCCTTCACCATTCATGAATGTCTAAACATCCTTAGAAAGTACATTTAACATGAAAAAAGTGACATTGGTACTTGCCGTTGCTAGGTTTCTAAACCTCATGCATGAGAAGCGGGCGTTTTAAACCTCCGGGCCACCACGACACCTATTATTTTATGTTTGGTTAAAGCAACTCCTATAACGTTGTTACTAAAGCACTTTTATTTCAGTCATCACTGGATTTTTTTTTGCTCCATTCATTAATTACATTGATTGCATTCTCGTACCATCAATCACTCAATGTTACACATGTTTGATAAAGCCTTTTTGTTCAAATAAATTAGTACTAGACAATGAATCAAATGGAACAATTGAAATACTGACAATGATAACAGTCATGACATTCCAGACAATAGGGTATGATGACGGGGTATGAAAATTAAAAATCTATTTCGTCCATCAATTAGGTCATGAAAAAATATTAGACCACGTTTTCACATTGACATTGATATTTCTTATTTTCTCATATAAGATAACAATACTTAGATAAAACGCATCAAAGTTTAGAAATGGGATCAAATACTTTATTTTTATCTATAAAACGTACCTAGAAGTGACTCCGTGCGATATTTCAAATCAATACATCTTCGAAAGTATTTGTTTCCCCAAGAAAAAAAAAATTGTAGTATCGTACATTAAAATAAAAATTTGTCATCTATCCTATCCTTGCCTAAGGCGGGAGTAGTCATTGGATGATTTTCCCCTCTTAAAAAACCCTATTGTAAAGAAAACATTACAAAGAACTCAATATTAGTCTTAAAACGTTCACAGCAAAATAGCTCTTAAAGTAATCAAGGCTCCCACTACTAACGTAGGGGACTCCAAAATAACCTGTACCCAGCCCTTTAGCTGAAAATTATTAATTTCTGTGAAAAAAAGCCACACGCTTGTGCAAAGCGCGTGCTGGGCGCAATTTCTTTTTAATTAACGTGAAGTCAGTACGCCTAATATTATACACTCACTTTGACGCTATAACACTGACCTCGTTTAATTTTATACTCGAATAACGAGAACAGCTAGTAATTTACCTTTGAAACGGAATCAGTTAGGCCTTTTTTGTTTTTGTAGGTAAAATTTTAAAAGGGGAATGGGAAAGTGTCCGTTTTAGTATTTTTTTGTTTTTGGAAAACGTTGTGTGATGCAAAAATGTTTGGGTGGTGTTTGTAATTAGTTGAGGGTCCATGACGCGTCATTTGACGAATGCATGCAACCTACATGCATCGTAGACGATAAGCTTAAGGGAGTTTTTCTTCTCCGCTAATAATATCTTCTGGTTTATTTCGTTGCAGGATCCAAGACAGACATTTACGTCCCTGAGACGCACCGGACTTCAATGTTACGGTGTTTTCGCGGTTGTATCTACTATAGATCCTGGCTTATAGGAGTTGCAGCAGTTTTCAGAGGATGTGACGGGCTAATCCCATTAAAAAAAGGGATAATGTCTGGACAAAACATACATTGTTTAGAATGCTAAAACTTAGAACAACAGACTGGGTGAACAAAATAAATCAGAGTTATTCTTTCTAATACGTTCGTTTGTTCTATGAAAAAAATAACAAGCGTCACAAAAGAAGTAATTGCTCTAATTGGCTAAAAACATCTAAAGGTAGAAACTTCAACGAAAACAGTTGAACGAAAAACGTTACACATTCTCGAAACAAAAGAAGACAATCAAAAAACATACCCAATTATGTACAACCAGGCGTACATACGACTTACTTTAGAAAAATCATAAAAATGTTTGAAAAGAGCATTTTTTCTGTTATCCCACCGCGAGTGGCTTATTCAGGCCGAGCGTTCCAAGTTCTAAGATTTGAAGAATACGACAGTCAGACAATTACAGTTGGCTTTGTTATTACAAGGGGTAGCGCTCTTGCAAAAATTTTAGACGAGACTTTCCCCCGTCGGTCCCATTGAAATTTTCTTTGCTCCGAAAACCTAGAAGTGTTCGGTACTAATTAGGATTTTGCTCTCCCATTGTAGTTCCATCGTGGAGAGCCTGAATACTTGTCAGTGTCAGTTTTATGAGTTTTAATGCTTAAAGGGTTAACGGCCTAGAGAAGTGCTTGGAGCTCTTTGTCGATTTTAGGTGGGTGTTTGTTAACAGTCTAGCTGTTATTCATTGTATTTTTGTATTTGTCTACTGCTAGAGTAGAGTGCCAACTCGCATTCAGCAAGCGTGGCAATGAATGCTCAAACCTTCTCTGTGTGAGAAGAGGCCTTTGGTCAACAGTGGCTATATATAGGCGGATGATGATATAAAATTAAGTGGTTTTTAAATTATTTTATAGCTAAAATTTAATAAAAATGTGACGTTTAAGAACCTTTGAGATAATTGTTTCATAGACGAGTTCAAGGACTTATTTGAAAAAAAATATTATAACTAAAATAGACTTCTAGAGATATAAAAATCTCCATTACTGCTATTCTCTTTGTAATCTTATATTTCGATGTTTTGACATTTCAATTTTTTCTTAACACAAGGTTTTCTCAAATACCATTTGCAGTACTGACATCGAGACGACACATTTCGACACCAGCAATTTATACTACGCTAACTCGAAATTTGGAAAAAACTTTTTTTATGCCAAGTTGCTTAAAATGTGTGTTTACATACGTCATAAAAAAATTGAGAAGAAATATGCAAAAATAAGAAAGTTACAAATCTTATAAAACGCTAAGTAAAGGTACTTTTTGAAATCACTCGATTTATATTACGCCAACTATTATTAGCGGAGTGTGCGCGGGGATCACTTTGGTCAAAGTCCGTGCAACACTGCACTAACTCATAGTTAGCGTAGTTTAGTGCGTTCGTGTGTATACTTGTTCGTTTGTAAAATGAACGACTTAGCGACTTTTACATAGTAAATACTTATGTGTTAACGTATTAATTAGTTTATTAATGGTACGCTGACTATTCTTTTTGTAAGTAAGTCCATGTTCTTTATAAAATATTGAAATATGCATCAGATGATTGACCATGCACTACGACGTCCCGTACTACACTACGCTAACATAAGTTAGACGTGTATAAGATGTAAATGTTTTTTGATGAATTACGTTTATATACGGCTAACTTGCGCTAAATCAAAAAATAAAAATAATTAAGGAAATATAAATATGAGATATTACAATGAATAAATTACATATTAAGCATACCAAATTTCAAAAAAGTATCTTAATTAATGTAAAAGTTATCACGTTTTTCCCTTTAAACGCCTCTACTGTAAAGTACGGTACGCTTTTTGAGTTAGCGTAGTATAAATTGCTGGTGTCGATTTATATACAACTTATGCAAATACCAATACGTTTTCTTTGCTTTATAAACTATCAGGCAATAAATTTCAAATGTCTCGGATATATTCTTTGGAATGTACAAGAATTTTCTCTTTTCGACGTCATATTGAAATGAAATTCCAAGTTCAAAAATCTTTTAGCGAACGTGTATTTCTAATGCCGGCGCCAGACTTATGCGCACTTCTTTGTTCACATTGTGTGGTTTGGACAAAATGGCATCAAAATAATGTCTGCACCATACGGTCGGTGGTAAGCAAAGCAGTAAGCACTCCTGATGGTAAGCAAACGCCAGAGGTGTTGCCAGTGCGTTGCCGGCCTTTTTGGGGGTTAGGAATTTAAGGGTTGTTGCGGAATCGGGTATTGGAAAGATTGGGAATGGGGGTAATTGGGCCTTCGGTAACCTCACTTACACAAGGAAACACAACGAAAGCGTTGTTTCACGTCGGTTTCCTATAAGGCCGTGGTATTACTCCGGTCGAGCCAAATAATGGCTCTCCCACACTTGCCGTGCACATGTTTGGCACTAGCATAAAAAGCAAAAACTCAAATATTTTGGTACGTTCTCAGCCACAGAATATCAACTTTCATTCTTATTGTGAATTTTAATGTATCGTACGGAAAAAAAAATTGAAGCAGTTTCGTAGTTTTGTTACCTTTTCTATTCAATTTGCTTTTTAGAATTTGTTTAGTCGATGTGTCGTGTTGAATTTAAATATTTTCGTATCGTGCGTCAACCTTGTATTATTAAAGTATCACGTTTAGTCCCGAAGGTATGTGAAGTGGTGTATTCTATAGTAAATAGTTGTTCGTGAGTTAGCGTTTTCAATTTGTGATAAATATTTATTTTTGAAATTGGTTTGGGTATATGGAGAAACTAACTGCTGGCTGTGACTTTGTATGCACAAATTGGCGATTGTAATTTTTTTTCGTTCTAGTGAGAATTTATGGAAATCTTCTCTTGGTGGCCTATACTCCCAAAATAATAATATACACGCTTAATTTTAATTTCAGATTGATGGATATAGGATGGACTCCTTCTGATGTCTTCCTGACTTCCTCTTGTCTTCCTGACTTTCTCTTGTCTTCCTGACTCACTCTTTGAGTAATGAAAGAGTTATAGATTTAAATTAATATTTAGAAGCAAAAAAACAATAGTACTAATAAGTACCAATTTATTCAGTTTTCCCCTGAAAACCGACTACAACAATTCTACTATAAAATGATTAATACAAAAATCTGTATAAATATTGTACTCCTGAAAGTATACACCTTCCACTACAATCCGTCACCGTAGCTCAGTATAAATTAGAACTACTTTTGTTTATTACTAGCACTATAAAAGACATCTGTGAGAACTAAGTATTTTGTTTTAGAGAGATTTGTTGGACTTAATTAAAAACATTAAATTAAATTAATTATTTGTTTGTTTAAAGTCCAATAACGTATCACATTTTGGCCTTTGTCCAGAGAGGTTGAACGACACTAGCGCCATCTGGACTTAGTGGTGAATCAAAGAGTTTAATTACTTTTTTTGTTAGACCTGCTTAGTTTAGTGCAACCTGTGTTTGATAGTATTAGAATGTGTAGTAATAATAGGTACTCTCGTGTCTGGGTAAGATTTCTGCAGGGCTGTGCAGAAAGACGTTTGCAAACAGGCAATAAGCGGACTAAAATTATTATAAATGTGAAATTATGTACGTTTATTAATTACTCCTTCACATGAAAAAAGCTGAAAGGATTGATATATTATGGTCTGGAATAGCACATAGTCTACTTTTATTTCTTTTATCCACTATGGGTGACTTCAAATCTTTAACTTGAAGATTAAAGTAAAATTCATCGAAAGCATTCGCAGAATTCTGGCTATTAACAAAAGTATTATTACTGTATAATGAGTCATGATAACTTGTTAGAAGAAAAACTAGGAACTAGAACTATGAATAGTAATAATTGAATAACACTAACAATCAATACTACCTACACAACTTAGCTAAATATACCAAGAACTAAAGATATTCCAGGAATTTCCACGGAAGCTAAAATTATCACGAATGTTCTACCATCCTATTGTATTTTAGGAGGATGGTTCAGCAATACGGTATCAGTGCTAGCGAGAAATCAACTTTACTTGATCTTATCGTTGTGATTTGGCTGTGTGCCAAATTGATCTGCAATTTATCTACAATGGAGATAGCTCCTTCTAGCTCATCTATACACTCGATTAGTGGTATAAATGTATGAGTATAATGAACATAATTTTTGGTGGTGTATGGGAAAATGTAGGACTCTCTGGTAAGCTTATAATCGTGGAGTATATGATATTTGGTATTACACTTACTGTTTTATATCAGTCATAGGTCTAGTTGTTATTCCTATGACAATTTCGTAATTAATCCCCCTCTCATCCAAATTTTCCCAATTCCCGATATCCCAATATGAAAAATGTCCCAACCTGAAAAATGTCACTTTGGTATTTGTTTTGCCTTTGGTATGACTGTTCTTAAGGATTTTTTTAAACGTGTGACCAGATCAGACCCGCTACACGTTGCGTGGAGGTCGGTTGCCCAGACGATTGCCCAGCCACCGAACCATGCAGTCAGTAATAATAATTTGCCGTAATAACAATTTACGTGACTAAAAAGACAACTAACTAATTACAATAAAGTCTCTTTTTAAAATCCGTTTTTAATTTTAACCGAAATTCAAACATAAAACGACAATCCCAACAAGTTAACCAAAGAATATAAAGGCACCCACAAGAATAACAAACTGTAGTGAACCGTTCATATCGTTGTAACAAACTAAATCAGAAAGACTATCTTTTTAAACCGAGCGATTCAGCAACAGGTCCCGAGTTTATACAAGCATTGTATAAGCTTCCTTCGACTTCCTCAAAATGATGAACAGCATTTCAAGTTTTTCTTTCATTCAGGATGGAAATAATTTAATGGCTTTTGAAACTGGCTGGATTGCAACTGTATTGAGAAGTTCTTTGAACGATGTTAGAGCGTTTGTACATTGCGAGATGCTGTTTGTGAAGTTTTTGTGAGGTAAGTGTTGCAATTGAGTTTATACGTCTTTTTCTTAAAAAATATTTTAGTTTATTTCAGTTACTATAGGTACATACATACCTATACTGGAATAAACTGTTTGTCAATTATGAGTGTTGTTCTATATTATTATTATGTACTATTAGCTTCTTCCAGCGGCTTTGTCCGCGTTCTCGTGGTATAAAAAAGTATTCTATCACTCATCAGCTCTTTACCCTGTGTACCCTGTTTGCATACCAAATTTCATCAAAAAATCGTAAGTCTAGTAAGTAATTTTAGTTTTTATATTTATAATATTTTTAAAGAAGAAAATCATCCTATGACTTCTCCCGCCTTTCGTGAAGCGAGAGAGATTGTCAGACTTTTACTGACTAAAAACCACCCCGTTCCTATTCCTGCTTTTCGAGCCAGAGCCCCGGTAAACCCGCCAGGTAGTCCGCAGCTCATATTTATAATATTAATGTGATTTAGTGAGTTTATTACCATTTACAATTTCAAACTACGTTCTCCTGATAACCAAACAATCTACTATAATCCTTTGCTTAATCCGAAAATGAAAAATTTGATTTTTTTCTCGACCTTAAAAATATTTTTCTTCCTCACTTGACTAGTGTGAAAATTTCTTAAGGAAGCTATAAAATGTTGTCGCTGTTTGCAATTTTGTTGGCGTATCGGTTTAATGGATTTAATTTGTAGTGTCAATATTTTCTTTGTAAATAAAAGCGATAAATACTTTGAAGGAAATTTGGTATTTTGTAGTATTGGGCTGGTCATTTTTTGTGTATACATATAGTGATTAGTGGATTTATTCCTAATCGTCTTGCTATTATTTGCCGATTTTTTGGGCGAAGAAAATTATGTCACTTCTGCTCCTACCTTAGTTGCTACTGCAAATGATTTTTTTCGTTTTTGAGAATAAAAATCATCAAATTACTCCTCGATTAGGCAAGAGAAAGCATCAGAGTCTTACTGAATAAAAAAGCACTCCGTTCTTACTTCTGTCTTCGTCGATTAGTGATCCTGGTAACCCGTCAGGTTGTCCGCAGCCCACAGCCGGGGATCGATTTGGTCCTGACATCTGCTGCACTGTAATTTTCGAAATCAATAATCTAGTCAGATAATTGGGGAGCTCACAAAATAATACTTTCAACCTCTGGGCCAAACATACAAACACGGTAATTTAATTATTGTATTTTTCAAACACATTACGTAGGTATTTTCATTTCATTAACATCTGAATTAAGGGTGCTCCATACGAGTAATTGATTTTGTATTGTTTTTACTGTAAAATGAACCGGGAAAGAGGGATTAGATTTAGTAATTCTATTATGTCGAACTCATTTTTCTAAACCGTTTCAATGCGAAAAATTGTGCCTATACTTACTGTTAAAAACAGTTTCGTAAAATAACATTTTACATTTGGCTAGATAGGTCTTTCTCGGTTTTTTTCTTTTGAATAGTCTAGTAAGTACTGGCTTTTAGATATCTCTTTCTTTAGTTAACAGATTGCTGACAAGCTGATAACAAAGTCCTTGGACGGTTTCCGGATTAAAGTGGATGTATGTATACAAGACTTACTCGTATTGCAGCCTTTTTTAAGTGGGCAAAATCATCAGATGACTTTTCCCGCCTTGAGCGAGACGAGAAGAAGTATCAGACTCTTACTGACTAATAACTACCCCGTTCCTACTCTTGCTCTCAAGCCGGGGCCCCGGTAAAAGTGCTAGGTAATCTTGTATTATAGCCTGGAGATTAATATTCAAACGGTGTTTCCAATCAGTCCCAAGGGTAAAATCTAAAAATAATAATATTCCAATTGAAATTCGATTACCTATTCCAAATTTTATGCCATTCTACTTAAAGTCCAAAATAGAAAGACTAAACAAATAAAAACCTTACACAATCACGCTTGCAACAAAACCAAAGAGACAGCCAAACAAAAAGAATCCTTAAAGCAGATTTTCCTCTTACAATTATAAATATACAGAACCTCGAACAAGGAAACGGAATGTTCGTCAAAAAAAAATCGCGATTCCATAAATTGTTCTGTAAAACTTGAGTGTGTTTCTTTCATTTCACGTTTATCCTGAGTTTCTTTGCTCGCTTTAATTTAAAAAGTTGGATTGATGTCCGCCGGCTGAATCAGACGTTGTATTTTGTATGACTATTTATGGCTCGCAAATTACCTTGTTTTAACAACGGGTGTCACTTGTTTTTTTTTTAATGATTTGCTTACTTGTCGTCTTTGACTGGTTCTTTTACTATTGTGTCTATTGAGCTCAGCTTTAGCTTAGGTTCTTAGTAAGGCAGTTTTTTTGACAAATAAATGTGTCTGAGTGACTGCTTCGTTGGTTGAGTGTTCGCAAGTGCGTCTGCCAGGCAAGATATCCCTAGTTCGATTCCCCGGTCGGGAAAAGTTTAAAGGGCTTTTTTTCGTTTATAGATTTTTTTTGTAGTAGCACGGAGTTTGGAATTATGTCCAGTATGGCAGTAAGCTCACCCGTTCTTACATGGGACTTATAACATAAAGTGGGTGTATGTATATTGTACACGTCTGCCTACCCCTTCTGAGCTAAAAAGCGTGACAGTACGATACAAGAAATGTGTCTGATGAATTCAAAAGTCTGTTCTCCGGTAGGTTAGTTATTTTTTGTGTTTAGTATTTTTTTAATTTATTGAGTTTAGGTTTTTTCAAATTGATGTTAATATTTTATTCGTTTAATTTAACTTTAGTGTTTTATATCTTAGTTAATTGCCTGGAAACCAAATTGCCTAAGTTATTTAAAATTTTATTTCAATACTTTTTTCGTGATACAATATTTTTCTACACACCAATCAGACTAAAAACACAAAATTAAATAAATAGTCCAGTCATTTGGTAGATAAAAAGGGGGTTACCTGGAATGTTTTCCGGGAGTTTTGAAAATTGGTGAATTTATAGATTTGGGTATGCTCTTTTCGAATTTCAACTTTGCCACCTCGTACACCCGCCGCTCGCGCCGCCATATTGAAAAAATGGCGCCTAAAAACGGTTTTTTATTAATATCTCCGTTCCGACGCATTTTACGAAAAAATATTTATCTACAAAATTAAACTAGAAAAAATTTCCTACAATTTATGTATTGATAACTTTTTCATAAAATCAATAGTTTTTGGCGTACGAGCGCCGCAAAGTATTATTAGTCCAGTCAAATTAGGATTTCACCTCGGAATTTGAGATACCCAGCTGTAATTTTGTATATACTTATATATTGACTGCCTGAAACTTGTCTCAAAACCTACATATGGTAGGGTGTAAGCAACTCTTAATTTTTAAGGTCAAAGGTCCTAAAAATCGGTTATTTGCGCTTTTTTGGAAGCAACTCATTTCCTACGGGTTTTTGGTATTTGCATTTAATATCAATATTGTAGAATACAAAATTCTCTACCACTTTTGTTTAAACCTTTTTTTTTATGCGGTGAACCGTTTCCGACATAGCCCTCTATCGCGCGGTCACTGCACCTCTTCAAAAATTTTTTTCGTCTAACCTATCCGTGATGGTTGTAAATGGATAGGCCATTAAAAATACGTCATGGTTCCTAAAACCATTTTTCGTCAAAATCAATTGTTTGAAAGATAGACACTTCCAAAGTGGAAAAATGAGGTCTATCGAATGTGTCCTGCCCTCTAACTTTTAAAATAAGTGAGTAAGAAAACTAAAAAAAATATATGCTGTAGATTTTAATGGAAACTTTCAAAGAAAATTGGTTTGAACGAGATATCATAATTAGTTTTTAAGAATTGATACATTTAAAAAAAAAACACATTGTTTGTACACGTGGTGGTGCAGATGAATAATACTTTGCGGGGCTCGTACGCCAAAAACTATTGATTTTATGAAAAAGTTATCAATACATAAATTGTAGGAAATTTTTTCTAGTTTAATTTTGTAGATAAATATTTTTTCGTAAAATGCGTCGGAACAGAGATATTAATAAAAAACCGTTGACAAACAATGTGTGTTGTACAAACAGGTTAGTTTCGGTAGGTTCCTGTTTCTGATGTTATATGTGTTATGTTATATGTTCCACCGTGTCCTCCGGGCGGTCTTCGCAGTGATGACACCCGGGCGTTTCCTCCCGCCCAATCAAAAACAGGATCCTACCGAAATTCCTGTGTCCGGTAAGCACCTGCGTCAGGCGGTAGGTGAGGACGCCATGGCGCCTCTCTAGCCACTCCTCAAACAGGGGACTTACCTCTGCAATGACAGCGAGCCCAGCCCTCGGTTGCGACAGTCGTTGCTACACAACACACATTTTTTGTACACGTGGTGGTGCAGATAAATAATACTTTGCGGAGCTCGTACGCCAAAAACTATTGATTTTATGAAAAAGTTATCAATACATAAATTGTAGGAAATTTTTTCTAGTTTAATTTTGTAGATAAATATTTTTTCGTAAAATGCGTCGGAACGGAGATATTAATAAAAAACCGTTTTTAGGCGCCATTTTTTCAATATGGCGGCGCGAGCGGCGGTTGTACAAGGTGGCAAAGTTGAAATTCGAAAAGAGCATACCCAAATCTATAAATTCACCAATTTTCAAAACTCCCGGAAAACTTTCCAGGTAAAACTACCAAATGACTGGACTAAAAAATCCAATTTTCATATACTACGTTTAATTTGTACCGAGCGCAAGCGCTAACCGCCCGAAGCGTGACCCAAGTATGTTAGTAAAAAAATTCAACAAAAATTCTCACGCAATTAATTAAAATATCGTAGGTCAGTTAACTCCTAATAATAACTCAAATTATACTGCCGCTTAACATGCTTCTACTATAAACAACGTAGTAATTAATATGGAAATAAACATATCGATTTTAGTTCTTATTATAGATATGAGTGTTGTGAATGAATAGTTTTTTTTTTTATGGTAAAAGCTGGTAAACGAGCCAACAGATCAGCCTGCCGCCGCCCATGGCTACCCGAAACACCAAAGACGTTACAAAAGCGTTGCCGTTTTTGGAAGTTAGGAATTTTAAGGGTTGTTAGGGGAATAGAGAATAAGGGAGAATCAATAACCTCAGTCACACAACGCAAGCGATGTTTCAAGTCGGTTTTCTGGCAGGCCATGGTATCACTCCAGTCGAGCCGGTACATTAATGCTGAAGCATGTCTTTCCAACTGTCATCAAGATTAAGAGTGCCAAATCTCAGATTGATCTGTCGTCAGAACGAAGATGACTAAGTTTAACCCAAACAGAAATAGCACGGTTCTAAACCTCAGTGGTTTTTTGGTTGCTATTGTTATTTATTGTATTATTATTTTGTGTAAATAATAAAGAAAGAAAGAAAGAAGAAAGGTAAAGCTAAATAAAACCATTCAATAATAATAATAAATCAGTCAAAACCAAAGCAACAAATTCAAACCTAATTTAAAAATATCCGCCCAATTTCCCTGAATAATATTCAATGTGTCAGATTTTACTCCATTCTGAATAGAATGGCTCTCTGACATAGTCATTAGGTTCTTCCCCATTGTTAGGTCCATATCTCTCATTTTATTGTAATAAGAATTCACTCGTAATAGAAAATGCTTTTGCTTGAATACCATTTTATAAGTTGGACATAATAAAAGGATTGGTTTCTGCTGTACTAGAACAATGAGTAGTACAGTGAGAGCACTGTACTATTTTATGGAATTTGATAGTGCATTGTTGAATGCTCTGTTGAAGTATTTTATTAGAGTCGTTTGCTTCCAAATTAGTTTGTTGTGGATGTGAAGGAGTTGTGAAGGCTAGTTTCCGAAGAATTGTAATTAAATGCATGTTGGTCGATTTCTAGAAAATCGTCATTATATCAACTACAGCCTATAAGTGGCCTGTTGACCAAAGGCCTCTTTTTACACGGAGAAGGTTTGATCATTTAAACACCACGCTTACTCAATGCGGGTTTGCCATTTCAGACTTATAATTAGAAATTATACTCCTAGATTTCCTCACAATGTTTTCCTTCACCGTTTGTAAATAATTAGTTTTTAATCTTAGAAAGTATATAATTATAACTAGGAAATGTCACATTGGTACTTGCCATTGGCAACTTTAGAACCTGCACCCTTATGTATGAGAAGCTAGCAAATTGGTTGATTTCTAGAAAATGCTGCTGTTGAACAATCAAACTTAACGGCTCTTGTACAATACTCAAAATTATTTATTCAGTAGGAATTGATCTTAATTTGAAATCCAAAAAACAAAGTTGTATATCGAAGAAAAAGAATAGATAATAATGTCATTGTCTCTTAGTAACTAAGTACCTATAATTGTCATGCCCTTAGTAACATAATTAGGTAATAAAATGTCCTACCCAAAGCCCTAGAAACAAGGCAAGCTCTAAAACCAAGGTCTCTATAAAACGTAAACAAAATTTGATATTCCCAAAGCGTTTTCTTTCTGTGTTTAAATAATAATTATTATGGAAGTATCTACGCGTGCGAATGATTATATGTAAATAATATTTTGGCTTATTTTCATTTTGATAACGCACACGATACCATAATTTCCTGTGAAATATTCTTTTGATCTTGAGTTCCATTTCTCGTTGCTCCTTCGTCGTGTAATTTGCAAACTGACAACGTCTCTAAATACATTTTTTGCATAACCTGCTTGCATTTGAAGATCAAATGTGGAACTGCTCATCAAGTTACCCCAACTTCCATCGTTAGATTCTCAACCCTATCTCTCTTAGGAACAAAGTCCATAATGATTTGCAGAGGTTTGGCGAATGGGGTGTCTTCATATGCTGTTCTTACATCTAAGAATTCATTTCTGTATACTCGTCACAGTTGAGATATCACAAGAAAAGGTTTTACTTTGAGTGCTGCGGTATATGTTTTTATTTTTTTTAAATGTCTGTATGTTATTTGAATTTCGTTTCGTTATCAAATTGTTGATGCAATATTATGAATGAAAATGTAACGGTTGATGATGCTGCTTTTACTTAGATTCACGATCGTTTACTAGCACAATCTAGTTCAGACTCATCATGATTATCATCATCAGCCGAGTGACGTCCACTGTTGAACAAAGGCCTTCTCCTTGTAGTTTCTGTTTGAAACATTGAAATAACCCCTTTATACAACATGCATATAATTATTCACATGATACACACACCTGTTTGTTTTAACTAATCTCTGAAATGGCTAGACCGAATTTTGAGGGGTAGATTGGCAGGTAACTTACATATGTACTAAGGAGTAACTTAGGCTTCTCCCCCTCAAAAAAGGCTACTTTTATTAGTCACAAAATCAGTAATCCACGGGAGCGATGCTGCGGACATAAGCTAGTATTTACTATTATCGGTGATGTTATATGTATAAACTGGTAATGCTTATTCACTAATTTGAGTAATTTACCCCAGCTTTGCCCATGTGGTCAAGGTAAAAACATAGCCAGTATAATTCCCTGGCCCCTTGATACACCCAATAAAAATCATATAACATTGCGCCGTTGTTCGCGACGTACCTATATGATTAATGCACAAACAAACCCCTTTCGCTATAATAATAGTAACCAGTGCAAATTTAAGCCTACAATTTTAACCACACATAATTATCACATTGACTCAAAAAACCAATTCAGAAAACCACCCCAAATCTTACACAACTCAACCTTGAACCACAAAACAGAATATGTCACTATACCTACTTACACCACTAGTCACTAAGTCCAATATCTTAATTAATTCAGACTAGGTACACCGAATTGGTAGCGGTATGCGGTGTGACCACATACGTACGACATATAGATGCTACACATCCGAACCGACACGCTAACCGTGATGCCGGATTACCTCGAGAAAGCCGTTCTTGGTCGCCGGCTGTCGGTTACCGTAGTATATGTGAAGATAGATTTTGTGATCAATTTAGTAGGGGTGTGATTAAAGTTTATTAGCTAATGTTGTTTTTGTATGGTCTAGCTTGATGTGCTTGTGTGGTGTTAGGTGACATGCTGCCGTACTCAGAGACGTTTAATGATTATATTACTTAAACTATCCTTAGTAACGATTTTGTTCCGAAAACTATTGTTAAGGTCTGGCTTAAGTCATAGTAGCAGACACCACTGACAAACGGTAAAGAAAAATATCGTGAGGAAACTTGGGCTAGTTTAACACATACAAACTTTGATGCAATTTGTCCACACATTCAGATTATAAGTTTGTAATCGCCAACTCGCATTGAGTAAGAGTGTCAAACTTTCACCGTGCGAGAAAAGGCCTTTGGTCAGCCGTGGGCACTTATTTGCTGTACGCTAATACAGCAGTAGTAATGGTAATAGTGTTAGTAATAGTACAGGTAACTTTAATTACTCTTTTTACTTGTCTACATTTTGGGTGATAAAAATTTTACTATAGTATCATAATAAATCCTAAGACAATTTGCTTCAAAGAAATATTTTGATATTATTTAATAAGAACAAGAACAAAATATCAACTAGATACCTGTCATAAGAAAACTTGAGAAAATAGACATTTTCGTTTTTTCGAAAACAAAACCTTTGTGTGTATTTCTTCTCATTACACCAGTATTCTTTGTTCAAAAAACCATAGTACTGTGAAATAGAGCCTTCTTTCGACGCGAACTTTTTGGTTAGTTTTTTTTTGTCTTTTCTTTTTTTTAATCACCAAACGCAGATAGCTACATTTCCCTTGAGATTTTAAATGTTTGAATTTGGAATGCAAAGTCTGGTTGCGTAGACAAATGCCTTGAATGAGAACTGCGATAGAAATTAAAATGTTTTATGAAAATCTTGAAGAACTTCAGATTAATGTCTAATTATAGTGAAAAATAAATGTTATTATTTCGGTCCCTAAATAAAACAGAATTATATTTGGTATATATTTTAAGTTTTGTTTGACGGGTAGGAAGTTCAACTCATGTTTTAAATCAGTTGTAAGAGAATCGGCTGACTTTGTTAGTCTAAGGCTAGATTATGAGTTCTTCTACATAAGAGAGTGTGGCGATACATGACAAGTGACAGATAACAGAAGTCGCACATCTAGACGATTCGATAAGCAAATCAACGGATGACCAAATAATTTTTGTATACTCATTAGTTTTATTAGTATCGGAAAGTTGTTCTCTCACGTCTTTATTTGATTGTCTGGACTTTAAAAGAGACAATGACCTCTGAGTTTGTTTCGGCATTTTTTCTCAGAGTAGTCCGATAGGAAATGCTGGCCTCATCTAGTTATATAAGAGACTAGCACACCAGGCGAACTCCGTTTCGCCACCAATGACTCTCCCTGATTTTCTGATTTTCTCTTAATTTTTTCCTGAATTTTCTTTGCTATAAACCTCACGGAGCCCAAGACCTTTCCAACGAATGCAAAATCGTGGAAATCGGTTCGGCGTTCTGGAGTTATAGCGTCAGGAAGGAAAACCTGACTTATTTTTATATAATAGATTTGACGTGTAAAAGTGTAACACTTTTACACGTCCAATCTCTATTATATTGTAACCTATTTGCAAAAATAAATATTATTTTTCATTAATCCTTTGTTTGTAATTATGAAAACAATCACCTGTTTAAATATCCATCACAAATTACCTGTCACCTATTAAGCTGATCTACATTACATACATAAATTAGAACTAACTAAGAATACTAAAATCCAACGATGCAATTTCACATTCACTAAACAAATTATTCTCAGTTCGCTTGTAACTTATTTTATTGCCGACCATATGCTCTATCAACCGTGAACAAGCAAGCTCAATAAATCAGGGATCTCCTACAATAAATAAATTAAGAACAGGGTTCAACGACCTTTGTACATGACCTTCAAATAATTCATACGCGCCAAATGAAAGGAATTTTAGTTTAACAAAGGAGGTTATTCTGTTGTTCATGTGTTAATACGGTTTCTTTTTTCAAGGGGAATGTTTGAACGAGATGGGTATTAATTTTTCGTAATTGTATTGTGTATTGTATTTGAGCTACATGATTGCTTTATTGATTTATTTTTATTCGATGAATAGGTTTTTTTTTATTTATCAAATGTTGCCCTCACACTAGGATTTTTTAGCGTTCGTTACTTTTACAAACTTTGCGGGAATCGAACCCGCTACGCGTTACTCGGTAGCCAATGTATGACTTTGATGTAACAATTCGATTTAATTCTCATAAGTTGGTGGTATACAAACAAACATTCATACTATAATAATTATTTTTTAAATGTCAACGCCATAAACTTTCGCATTTATAACATTAGTAGGATGTCTGAACTGCCTGTAACAATAAAAAATCTCAATTTAAGTAAAATCATTCAAACAAACAAACTAAGAAAAGAAAATCTCACTAATTCCATAGAACTATCTCGTACACCAGAATCGGGACACCACTATGAGACGACTTTACGAGTTGGACGTCACTACACTGACACATTCCAAGTGAAATATATCCCTTAGGTGACCCTTAGAGGTTTACGAGATGCCGTAAGACGTTGCAATACATCTTATATTGCATGTTTGACAACACATGGCGAAGATATTGCTGAAATTTCTCGCTCAGTCTGCGTTTTGGGCAAAGGTAAAGGGATCTTTGTTGTGTTTAAGTAGCTATAGTTTTTTGTTTTTATTGGAGAAATGTTCTGTTTTAGTTTTATGGTGTATTAGTGTAGACTGTATTGCGTGTTCAGCAGTTTTGTTGCTGTTTGTTTGTTTTAATTTATTTCTATTTTTATTGTGACGTGATATTTATATAATTACTCTTTTCATTAACACACTAAATTGAATTTCTCATGGAATATCATTACGATAAAATTTGAATTCAAGAATTTGCGTTACACAGTGAGTTTTTTAACCAAAGATGTGTAGGCAAATCCAATAATAACAAAACAAAACCCAAGTCAAAAGAAATCAAGAACCTACTAATAGAAATATCATAAACACAAAAGGTTTGAACGTACGAAAGTCGATATACAACAGTATCATAGGTACAACATACCTATGTATCGCTTACGGTACTATCGAAAGATGATTTATTACTAACCTCCAAAACGGGAAATAATAAAGGCTAGCCACACATCCCAAAACGTATTAGGGGCCCCATAAAATCGATATAAAACGAGAAAATTCGCTCGCATGGTTAGCTCCGCCGATCTTACGTTAACGTTACATCGAAATTTCACTCAGTCACATACAGGCACCAATCTGTCAATTTTCTTATTACATTTTCAACCTTTCCTTTTAGTAAATAAAGTTGATTATTAATTAAACATATCTGATCATTTGTATAGTTTCATGAGCTGTACAAAACCAGTTAATCATGGTCTGGCTTTGTATGATCTTCACGAACAATCAACGGTCAGTTTATACTAGTACTGTATAGCTTGATATGTACTCATGTGTACCAAAGCTTCGAATTTCGATATATTCCTAAAAGTCAGTCGATAAAGTAGCGAATATATAACATTTATACGACTTAGTATTAAATATTGGTTCGGTCTAGATTGAGTGGAACAACTGTTTTATGATTCTCGTGTGATCTTAAAGGACGGGGTTTATTTTATACAGTCCTTATTAGGGGTCTGTAGTAAAATTGTTATAGTTCTTTCTTGGCCTTTTTGAGGTCTTTAACTGAATTACGTAGTCATAAAATTGCATAGAAGGTATTGATAAAATGGTGTCTAGAAATCAGGACTCGGACAGAGACATTGGAGTTTTATGATATTTTTGTTATGAAATGTTTTTGGTTAAACGCTTTTCCTTTCTGTTAAAATATTGAAGTAGTTAGGTTTTATTGAACTACTAGCTACTTCTGCGTGGATTCACTCGGTCTGCTTGTCTCCTATTTATCGTAGCATGATGTTATATGTTTTCGTTTTTATGGAATAGGTGGCAAACGAGCAGATGAGTCACCTAATGGTAAGCGAACAATGCCGCCCATGGACACCCGCAACACCAGAGGAGTCACAGGTGCGTTGTCGGCCTTTTAAAAAGGAGTATGCTCTTATATAGCCTATAATCTTTCTCAATTAGGCATAAATGGTTTATTTTGTCCATATTCAACCAGGTAATTTTTAATTTCATTTTTATTGACCTAAGTAAAAAAAAACATATTTATATGACACAAAAAATAATTATTATTATTGATAGGTGATATGGAAAATTACATTATAACTATAACAGCACCAATTTCGAACTTACTCATATAATAATGAGATTGCTCCCAAAAATAACGCTAAAACTCACAGAAGCATGATTTTCGAATCGGAAAACGTTCTAGAATGTTCCAGAATAAACTTGGAACATTAACTTATACTAACTCCTTTGTGAAGCAAGAAACTTGTATGAAGTTTGCCTCACACAGTTATTTGTTAGTAGTAGATATATAACGTGTTATTTTGCCGAAGGAAAACGAGGAAAAATCCAAATGATTTTTTTCCCTTGAAAACTTCTTCCAATTCCATCATTGTTAGCTATCTATGGAGATAATATTATTATGAAACATTTGAATGTTATTGACTGCCTTATTGGCTAAGTTGTCGCAAGTGCGATTGCTGGTCAAGGGGCCTCGGGTTCCATTCCTGGGTCTGGTAAAGTATTACTATCCATTTTTTGATAAATTAACACGAAAGGGTTATTTTTGAGGGCGGAAAATCATCCAATTATTTCTCTCGCCTTGAGCGAGGTGAGAGGGAGTGTCAGACTCTTATTGACTAAAAACCACTCCGTTCCTACTCTTGTTTATCGAGCCGGAGCTCCGGTAAACCCGCTAGGTAGTCCGCAACTCCGGATTAGACATTAGCACTACTGGGCCTCATCAGGCAAATGTGCATATTATGACACGTAATGCCACTATAACGTAGACCCACTTTTCACAATTTATGTTATAAGTCCTATGTAATAATAACTTATATTCTACACCCTTATAATATTACATTAATAGGTCATTACTAAAGTAATTTGTACCCACTTAGTACTTTCAACAAGAACGTTAATTCAAGCAATATTTTACCTTATTTACTACCGAAATTCCATACAAATGAAACGGCCCAAATTCTTTCAATATACATCAGTTTTCTTTGAGTACTAAAATGGGATTTACATACGAAGTGCTGGCAACGTTACTTTCAACTATAAATCACATAAGCTAATGAGCTTCCCCGGTAATAAATCTTATGTACACTCATTAGTCGCATTGTACAGGTATGATACAAAAGGTTCATGGATCGTGTATTGATTGTATTATTTCATATAGAAAGTAGGTCGGTATTGGCAACTATCTCTAGTAAGTGATGATGCGGCGTACAATGGAGCGCGTTATAAGCAGCCAGAGGAAAGACAGGCTCCAAATATAACGTGTTTACTTATTACTAATGTTGACATTTTCTTTCAGATTATAATTATGTACCTAAGTTCTGTTGTGATTCAGTTCCTTCATTTCAGATGAAACCATTTTTAACTCACTATTAAGGCGTTTGCAAAAAACTATATACAACTTATACTATAATATACTAAAACTATAAACAACTAAAAACGGTGAAAACCTAGTCAATCCCTTGATTGAAATAATGGAACGATAATAATTAACAAAATAACAAGAGAAAAATATCATATCATTTCAATACTATCACACCGTGCATCTCTATAAAGTGTCGCCTCTCGTAGGACTCGTAGCACCTGACGCACTTTGTAGCAGATCGTAGCAACCTCGTAGTACCTAGCTATGAATTCTAATTTATATACAAAATGTTTCAACTTGAACTTCTGCTGTATATTTTGGTTCAGTGCCACAATATTTCCTAGCGGTTTCGAGTCTAGATTTTTGTAATAGTTCGCCATTAGCTAGGTTAATGATATCTTGATACTTATGAATTTAATAGCTTTTTTAATACAAACAGTAGTGCTTTCGTGCTCAAAGCAGAATCTTTGCCAATTTTTCTGTACTTTCTGTACTTTATAATGATATAGCAATTAATAACTACTAATTACTTTATTGTTTCTTATTAATTGCTATATCATTATAAATAATTATATTATAGTGATATAATATGTATTAATTCATTCAAGACTTCGTGCTAAACAGCAACATTTTAGAGCACTTTCTTATGGGAATCCATATAAACTACAAGAAGTAAAAGCATTAAGTGTGGGAAAGCTATGCTTCGGCACGTGTGGGCTTGCTCGACCAGAGTCCACGGCCTCACAGAAAATCGACGTGAAACATTGCTTGCGTTGTGTTATATCTTATGAGTAAGGTTACTGAAGGTCCAATTAACAAATTCCCTATATTCCCAATCCGCAAATCCCCAATAATCCTTAAATTCCTAACCCCCCAAAGGCCGGCAATGGGCGACGCCTATTGGTCATGCTATTTGCATATTGCAATAAGATCTAAAACCTGTTCTCATGCATATAAAATAAATAAAACAAATAATTGCAACCATAGATTGTAAATAAAGAGGCCACAATAACAGTTTGAAAATAAAAATCTACTCAACATTAATTGTAAACTTTGGACTATCAATTATTTAATGTGACCACTGAATTTAAATAAAGGCGAATGCCCTTCAGTTTTAAGGATTAATTTTAGTTCGAATTCGCAATAAGTTTTGCCGTTACTTTTGTGATAATTCTGATTGCATTGAATTTCATTCATTCATTACACTTTATTATTCGAAACTTGGTGAATTGATAGTCATTTGGTCCGATTGCAGACGACTGTCATTTATTTTTATCGATGTAATTTTGTGGTAGTTGTATTAAAATCATATGCTTAGCCATTGTTTATGTAATTACCGCTATACTCAGAGTCATTTGATGGTTTCTTAACTCTGTCCTCAGCAATTGTTTTTGTTACAAAATCGTTACTAAGGAATATTTTAAATAGTCATTAAATGTGTTAAAATTGCGGCTGTTACTTTTTTTTTTTTTTTTACACACACACAAGATCACGCCTATGTATCTCCGAAGGGGTAGGCACGAAGATGTACATTACGGCACGTAATGCTGCTATACAATGTACACCCACTTGTGACCATTTATGTTATATAAGTCCCATGTAATAGGGGGTGAGCCTATTGCCATATTTTGGTCATAATTCCAGACTCCGTGCTATTACTGAGAAATTTTCGAAAACCCGAAAAAAGATTAGTAATAGGTACTTTGCCCGACCCGAGAATCGAAGCCGAGACCCTTTATTCGGCAGTCGAACTTGTGACCACTCGACCATAGCGAGGCAGTCACTGCATAGTTTTTTGAAGAATACTTCATACGATTTCAGGTGAAGTATACCTTTTCGATTTTTTTCACATTTGAAACAGTACATAATTATATTCATAAGCTTCCTTGCGAAAAATATTCAAATTAATGAAAATGAGACCTTAAATAATAAAAATGTCGATCACAAGAATGAACTATCGTTGACAAGTTGATAAACAACTGCACGCCGACCGCCAGGACAGCGGAGACCGCATATTATGGACACCTACGTGACAGTGCAGCGGTTTGTGGTCGGAGTATATTGTGGTAGTGTTTCATATCACCATCGGTCCATCGTGTCTGAACAGGTTCGAGACACGTGGTTTTTAATTATTTTTGAGTATTAACCACCATTTATCATGTTTAACTCCATCAACTGTCATCGAAAGAGATTCATACTGCCTCTCGCCTCACCCAAGGCGGGAGAAGATATTGGATGATACATCACCAAAAAAAATTATAGCGTCTCCAGCCTTTACACTACGTACCATTTCTCTTCGAATATTATACGGGCGTTTTACAAGTCACTGAAAACAGTAATGCAGTAAATCTATTGTCCAATAAATATAATTCTGAATTTCATAAATTATGTATTAATACATATTAATTTCATAAATTACTACTATACATAGAAATTAAGTAGATGACACCATGTCGCAAATCTACATAATATATACTTAATACATAAAGCTGAAGAGTCGGTTGTTTGTGTGTTTAAACGCACTAATCTCTGAAAATACTGATCCAATTTGAATAATTCTTATTGTGTTGGGTAGTGCATTTATCAAGAATAAAAATATAAAACATCACGCAGCGATCAAAAAGGACTAGCAGAAGTAGCAAGTTCTATACTTAAACTTAATTAAACCCATGCGATCTTCAAACCTTCGAATCGTAAAGCCTTTTTATAAAAAAGACAATTTACCTACTTAAACAGCAAAAACAAGTCGTAATACGTCAAATCTAGTAATCCATTGCATATTCATGTTGAGATGTTGGATTTCACTTGAGCCCACACATTATCTTACCTCTTACTTACATTTAAGTACATTTTTCCTTAAAAACGTCAGATGTTTAGAAGAACATGACGCATTGTGGGATCTTGTGTACGTACATTGTTCATTTATTCAGTGCTTTTTTGTTTTTATTTTTGCTATAAGGAAATGTTTTTTAATGTGTTGCAAACGGTTCTTGTTTTTCACTGACTTACTCAGTTACTTACACTGATGTTCTCAGTTTGACGTGTATGTACGTAGGTAAGTTTGGGCACGATTATCTCGCGTTTGGCTGAACCGATTTTGATGCGGTTTGCAGTATTTAATATTTTACAGACTTCGGAGAAGATTTTACCTAATTTAAAAAATGTTGGTGAATAACAAAGATCAATTCTTTGTACTATTAAACACTCTTATAACCAGTCAAACTACAACTAGATTCCCAAAACTTACAAAAAATTCTAAATTAAATAAATGGGGAGGGTTGTGTTTTAAAGCTAGACCAGCTTTATTACAGAGAGTTAACAAGAAAATACACCAAAATGCATTTTCACATCTAGACTAATAAATAAAATTGGAATGTCTGTTTGTAATATTGAAATAACCGTTTTTTACTACAAACATATGAATAGAAATACCATACATATACGAAAATAACCTTTTTTTTGTCTGTCTGTCTGTTTGTTCTAGCTAATCTCTAAAATGGCTGAACCGATTTTGATGGGACTTTTATTGACAGGTAGCTTAAATTTTTGTCTGTCTGACTGTCTATTTGTTCTAATCTCTGATATGGCTGAACCAATTTTGACGAGACTTTTATTAAAAGGTAGCTGATATACTGAGGAGCAACTTAAGTTACTTTAATTTTAGAAACTTGGCAGAAGAAAAGACCTTGAGTTCATGTTCTAAAAATCATATTCTACGCAAACGAAGCTGCGGACATCAGCTAGTCAACCCATAATTTTGTTTATTCAACCTTCTTTAACAAACGGACACAAAATAGCACTCCTACCCGTAGCGTGCTTAAAAGAAATATTAAAATTAAAAGTACTGAAGACTTTTTTAATAAACGCAGGGCCGTTGTAAGGAAAGGAATTCGTGACGGAATAATGAAATATGAATGGAGGGGGCGAAGCGAATAATATGGTAGAAAGTTGCAGTTTAAAACATTCTTTTGGGAGGTCCGTGATAAATTGCATTATAACTTCATGTTTTTTGGCTGTTTTGTTAAGAGATATATTTATTTATTATAAAAAAACATGTATTATTTTACAGCTTAATCCATGCAGTTAAAGATAAAATAAAATAGTATAATAATTTTAATTACTTAAAACTAATTCATCAGCCATCCATCTTCTCACAAAATGGGAAATAATATGTTTAAATGTAACAGTACTTACAGTATATTACACAACTGTAAGTACTCTTAGTAGATACTTACAGTAGCTGTTATATACTTCGACTGCACGATTGTCCGTGGTTAGGTGACCGACTGCTGTGCAATGAGATACGGGTTCAATTCAGGCTCCTGCTTTTTAAGCCGGAGCCTCAGTAAACCCGCTAGCTAGTCCGCAGCTCCGGAAACAAATAGTCATCATCATCATCATCATCAGCCGAGAGACGTCCACTGCTGAACAAAGGCCTCCCCCTTAATCCTCCACGTATAAAGAAAAGTCACCTAGATTTCAGTTTTTAAACTGACATGGTCACTAACACTAGAATTGAAAATCAAAACGGGATATTTACCATGGATAAAATCAATCAAACGAGTTCCAATTATAGACCTACATTTCAATTCAAAACTGGGCTAATACTATCTTAATACAACTACATAAATACTCTACAGTATTTACTTAGACCACTTAAAGAAGTTTCTAGAACACTAGTAGTAAATTACACCAATGCAGAACGTAAATTACAAAGCTACTTCACTGTTCTATAGTATTAGGGAAAAAACTTCGATCTAATTCAGAGAATTAAAATAAAGTACTAGGAAATTGTATCTGCATTGTATTGTATTTGTTGTTAAAAACGTCTACGTGTTTTTTAAGGCGGATGAATCATCTAATTCCTTCTCCCGCCTTGGTCGAGGTGAGGAGTGTCAGACTCTTACTGACAAAAACCACCCCGTTCCTACTCCTGCTTTTCGAGCCGGAGCCCCGGTAAACCCGCTAGGTAGTCTGCAGTTCCGGATTTTTAGGTAGGTGTTATGATAGTTGTGTATATAATATATTTTATAAAACATAAATAACCTTTAGGGAACAGAGAGTATGTGTCGCCACAAACCTTTTACAAGCTGCTTACTATTAATTTTAATAATGAAGTTGAAATGGATAAAGAATTACTATTAAGTCTTTGACTGCCAATAGAAAACTGTTGAAGGCAAATCCTCTGCTAACGTCGGTTACCGGTGACCACCACGGCATTCGATATGTGTTAATCTACATATATCTATACTTAATACATAAAGCTTATAAGTTTGTTTATTTCTTTGTCTGAACCCGATAATTTTCCGAACTACTGGTCCTATTAGAATGATTCTTGTTATGTTAGAACTATCCAACACATTCCCTTGATAAATGGGCTACCATTTGTCGAGGAAGGTCATAGTATATAAAGCATCACCCTATAATCAATAAGCGCCGAACACAGTAGGTAAAACCGCACCAAAGTCGCTAGTTAATTATAAGAATAATCTCCTAAAAAAATCGGTTCTTTGTTGTACCAAAGAGCCAAACAGTCATTCTTCTCAATGTTGCTCCATCAATTACAATACACTACAAACTTCTATAACACATAATATAGAATACAACCAGTTGGTTACAAAACAGAACGCCGTCGTTCCCAGAACAGCAGTCCCAAATCAGAAACTGCTCTATCAACGGTAAGGGTGCTTTTTCACCAGAGATGTGCTATGTAACTATGCTACGAAGATATGATAACTAAGCTGTGAAACTAGATGACCGTTTCCACTGATGAATGTTTCCGCTTTGTAGCTGAGTGGGAAAGATGCGCAACTCAAGTATACGATATATCGAAGCCATTCATAACACACAAATATAGTACGCATCCATAACACGCATGCATAACACGCATCCAAAGCACGCATCCATAACACTCATCCATAGCACGCATCCAGAGCACAGATGTATAGCACGCATCTTTCCATATAAAAAACATAGCTTACCTGAATCCGCTTCCAACAATGCTAAGTTATATGTGCCAATCAATACAATTGATGGAAGCCAAACGCATCCACAGCAACATAGCATAGCACATCGTTGTTAGAAAATCGCCCTATAACTTATTTAATACAACAGACCATAAAATTTAGCGGCAAAACCACATAGTTTACTGACATAAATTAATTCTTATTTGAAAACGTGAAACAACAATAGCGCTGTTTACACGTACCCCTTTTAATTAGAGGAACAGATTTCCAAATACATACGTTACTCATAAATCTTATACGATACACGGAAAACGTGCTAGCAAACTAGCTTTCTTTTGTAAGCTGTGTTATAGGATTATCGCTCTTAAGGTTAAAGATATAAGGTTGATATCAACTGGATATGATAAAGTTGTAAAACCTTGATCAAGATTGAATAGTCAGAAGTTGTGTTAGTCAAAAATGATTCTTAGTGGTAAAAGAATAAGGTGTTTGTCAATAGTAAATGTAATCTGGTTCATAAAGTGCTACAGTTTTAACAGTGAAACGGATCAAATAGGCCGGTTTATATCAAAGTATTTGACTAAATGTTGAATCGTTGTTTATTGTAACGATTATTTACGCTTTTGACATTTAGCATTGGATTGTTAAACTTGATTTGTAGTTCATAGAACGATTGAGTTACGACCTTTGTTGGCAGTTACAGAGAAACAATTGAATGTAGCTTATTGAAGATTACTTTGTCTATTTGTGTGGGCGAGCCATGCTTCGTCACGAATGGGCAGGCTTGACCGAAGTGGTACCACGGCCTCACAGAAAACCGACGTGAAACAATGCTATAACATAACGACGTATCTCAATCCCGGATTCCCCGAAAAAATAAAAAACCATATGACATGAAAAAACTGCTATGAAAATAGCTCAGACCCTCTTATGAAACATTCGTTCGTATGATGTTCGTATTTATATGATTTAAAAAAACTTGTTTTTGTATGAACGGATACCTTTAAGGTAGTCCCAAGGCCAAGTCAGGTATCCGACCTCCAGGATCCAGGCATCAAGGTATTTTAATTAAGGCATTTATTGTGCATACAGAGTTCGAGGACAGTGACGTTGTAGGTTCATGGTACATCCACACTTGACGCCACGAAAGTCGAAGCCAAGAACGGCTCCGCTTGTGCTCAGTTCTTCTAGCCTAGACCTACCTTAATACTCTTTTTCTGCGCGTAGTGTTCTCGATGCGTGCTCGCAAGTCGTCCGGTCTGTGAAAATTTTGACATTACATGTTACATTACGTATGCCTGTACGCGGAATAAAATCTTAACATCGATTTGTGTGACATGCATAATAATTTCACAAATGAAAAGAACTCAAAGGTTACCAAGTCAGATTTTTTAAAATTTATGTTTTCTATTTTTATATTTCTATGCTTACGCTTTCCCGGAAAAGCAGGTGTTATGTGTGGAAGCAATAAATCATTCTAATAAGGAAGGTTATATTTGACATAAACATGGCAAGAATTTGAATTAAAAGACGAATTAGTTGATTGGTTGCTACGGTAAAATGATCCTTAATAATAATATTATAATCTACAAATTAGAAGTTGTATTATAATCTTATAGTTTGGCAAACAGCTTGTAGCAGTTCAAAGAGTCCAGTTTATTAGAACACCGTCAGTGTCGTAATATGGACACCCGAAACACTAGAGGAATTTGAGAGTTGTTGGGGAATCGAGGATTAGGAAGATTGCGAAGGGTTATTGGACCTCCGGTAACCTCACTCACACAAGGACACACAACTCAAAAAAGCCATCAGATCAACACAGATGGAGCCCAGTAGGGCTGATGTCTGTTCCGGAGCTGCGGACTACGTAGCGTGTTACCGGGGCTCCGGCCCGAAAGGCAGGACGCCATCCAATGACGCCTCACCCAGGCGGGAGAAGTCATTGGATGATTTTTCCCCCTCAAAAAAAGGCGCTGTTTCACGTCGGTTTTCTATGAGGCCTTGGTATCACTCCGGTCGAGCCGGCTCATTCATGCCAAAGCATGACTCTGCCTTACATTTTTAGAATTTATAATTTAAAAAATTAAACACTTACAAATTTTATTACCCTTCAATAAACCGCGCAACGTGTAGCTAGCAACTTAACGTCAAAATCAAAACATGGTCGCCAACTTTCGAACTGCGAACAGCGCACAATGTTGCCGGCGTTAATATCTTCACTAAATACACGAAACTACACTCCGCCACAGCTTAAACAGATATTATGTGTACAAGTAAAATTTCCCTTCAAAATTACAACGCCAAAACTTGTAATGCAGAATTTAAACTTCCTATGAGAATTACTTGGATTTTAGAACTGTGGATAAGAATTCTAGAAAAAAAAATAATCTGTCTAGTTTGTAAAATTTTATGAAACACTGAGCTACTACTAGTGGCTTCATCCAGTTTCCTGTGGGATAAATTTCATCAAAATCTGTTGAGTAGTTTCAGCGTGATTGACGGACAAACATCCAAACAAACAAACTTTCATAAATATAATTATGTCTGATTAAACATTTCTCAACGAGCCTAGCACATCTCTGGTGGAAAAGTCTCCTTAACATAATACCTACACTACATCTCTAGACTTAATGGAGAATTTTATCTTAATCTAGAAAATTTAACACACTATTACATCAACTGAGAGATTAGTTAAATAATAATTATGTTGTAAAAGCGTGATATTAACTAATTACATATTTATAATATAATGTGTTAATATTATACGAGATAGTTATATTTTTATAGGCGTAATATGTAATCTTAAATAGTGGTATACAAGACCAGAATGGTTAAACGTAATGATGGTATAATATTAGTCTTGTCTAAGCATTGCGTGTTATTTTAATTAGAAATTATGTGGTGTGATAATCGATGCTTCAAAAATTAGTTTATTTTTTGCAGATTTTACCCGACTTAAAGAAATGGAGTTAAGCGTGGGAGAGCCATGCTCCGGCTCGAATGGGCCGGCTAACAGAAATACAACGGAGTCACAGAAAACTGACGTAAAACAACGCTTACGTTGTGTTTCGTAATGTGAGTGAAATTGTCAGAGCCCTAATCACCCCCTTTCAAATCTTCCGAATCCACAATTCCCCAATTACCTTTAAATTCCTAATCCTCAAAAGGCAAAGCACCCTTGAGAGGCGATATAGAAACAAATTTTTCTTCAAAATGATTTTTGCTTATAATAATTTATAGTTTATTATCATAATTTTAAAACTCATTTCTTACTTAATTTACACCAGGCTTATTCCATTCCAAAATTAACATAATTTTATAAACATCTGCAACTAAAACTTCAGTTTCTTTCAACAATATAAAAAAAATTGCTAAATCATCAGACAACGTATGTCGACCAATCGTAAAGTTTCTCGTTTTTGAATGGCGTCCAAAAAGTTTCATAACAAACCCATATGTAAGGGGTTTCTCGAGAAAACGTGCGGTTAGTTCGTATACAAACAGCTGCGTACTGGTATACTAGACAAAGGACTTGCGAAAGTTATTGTTTTGGTTGTTAGGTAATCAGAGAACTAAAGAATGAATTACTTTACTAACTAACTATATAACTTTAGTGACTTTGTCGGTTAGCGTTTTAGGTTTTCATTATTCAAACACATTTAGGTATAGTATCAGATTCGCTTTACCAGATTTTCAATTGACTTATAAACTACATTGAGTAATCAAACATGACAATTATTATTAAGGAGTTACTTGCTCGTTTTTCTCCATTCGAAGCTACACTTTGGTATGAGCACCTAACTTCACTGATAGACAGACTGATGGTCTATTCAATTTGACGTTTCAAAAGTGCCTAATTAAGGATTAATTGAAATAAATGCTTTGATTTGGACTATGTTACATGTATAAAATTGTACGATATAAAACACATTTATTTTGTTAAACTAAGCTTAAAGTAATCGAAACGAGAGCGCGATCGGCGTTCTGATTCGGTTAAAACACACATGCAGAGTTAAACGTAAAGCAAACTCATACTAAGGGTACTGTAGATTCATTAAGAGAAGAGAAGAAAAATAGATACAGGTATTTCTTTTATTATCAACTGAATGACTACCTGAGAGTTACTTCGCAAAGATTTCCATATGTTGACAAATCAATATTATTAAAATACTTCTCAAAACTCTACGTTTGATTTTCCTCATAAACATTAAATGTTTGTATTAATAAGTTTCCGTAAAGTATCAAGAATTTACGAACATGTGGGTCGATGGTATCGAAAGTTGAGTCAAAATAAATATACATATAGAGGTATCTATGTGTATATGTTTTTGATTTCCTTGTTAATATTTACTTGTGTAAGTATCTTGCTTGTTAATTTGATCCTAACTTGTTAACTTTGTGTGGTTCTAAAATTAGGAATTTTATTCAAAAAGTTACATTAAATTGGTACAGTAGCAGTAGAAAAAGTATATTTTTGCTACAATCTAGTAGTTCGGCAAGTTATGTTATCATTTACTATATATAGTGAATTCAGGTTTAAAAAATCTAAATTCCATGTATGTCTTATACAGATTTATCATTGTTTAATAACTCTAACTGCCGTATTTGTAGTCATTTAATGTTTACATAACCCAGTCCTTAATGATTGTTTTCGGAACAAAATCGTTATTTATAGTTTGTGTCTAGTACGAATAGTTTGATTAATCATTAAATGTATCTGAGTGCGGCAGTAAAAATATAAATTAGTCTTAATTCATTGTTCCTTATTCCAGCAATCTTGCTATTACAAGAACATAATATTCTATTGCTTACTATAATAAATCTACTTTTCTTCTGACTGCACGGTTAGTGCGGTGGCTGGGCAACTGGCTGCCGCGCAACGGTTAGCGGGTAGGATTCCCGCACGGAGCAACTCATTGTGTGATCCACAAATTGTTGTTTCGGGTCTGGGTGTCATGTGTATGTAAACTTGTATGTTTGTAAAGGCACCCACGACACAGGAGAAAATCTTAGTGTTGGGCAAAGTTTATTTAAACAAAAAAGTAACTTTTGGCAAAAATATGAAACACGTAGCATAAAATCATCGTTGAAATACGACTATCCAGCACCAAAGACTCTAAGGAAAGCAATGAATAAAGTTTTAACTGAAAATTAACGACATCAGCCCAGCGCTTGAGGTTTAATAATGTCAACACCGAAACTGTTATCACCGGCTTTAGGATACTACATGGTGATTAGGACCTTCATAGTGTTACTGGACAAACACTATTATTTGATACTAAGCTGTGGATAAAGGAGATTAGCGATTATTTTGACTTAAAAACTCTTAATTTTTATATTAATAAACCAAAAAAATCTTAATTTTGATATAAAATTGTTTAATATGCTTAAACCTTCCTGTATCATAAATTAGCATAATAATATGTACAGTTTTTCAGTCAAATACTAACATGTTGTAAAATACCTACTATGTAAGTCGTAACCAACTTTATTTATAGACGGCTTGTGATAAATGATAAATGATATTTATTTCTGTAAATAGGTTATAAAATAACACTTTTACAAGTCAATATTTCAAATAGCTAGATGTGGCAAAGACACCATAACTTTTACATTAATTACGATACTTTTTTGAAATTTGGTATGCTTAATATTTAATTTATTCATTGTCATATTTATATTTTCTTAATAATTTCTATTTTTTGATTTAGCGCAAGTAAGCTGTATATAAACGTAATTCATCAAAAAAATTACATCTTATACACGTCTAACTTATGTTAGCGTAGTGTAGTACGGGACGTCGTAGTGCATGATCAATCATCTGATGCATATTTCAATATTTTATAAAGAACATGTACTTACTCACAAAAAGAATAGTCAACGTACCATTAATAAACTAATTAATACGTTAACACATAAGTATTTACTATGTAAAAGTCGCTAAGTAGTTCATTTTACAAACGAACAAGTATACACACGAACGCACTAAACTACGCTAACTATGAGTTAGTGCAGTGTTGCACGGACTTTGACCAAAGTGATCCGCGCGCACACTTCGCTAATAATAGTTGGCGTAATATAAATCGAGTGATTTCAAAAAGTACCTTTACTTAGCGTTGTATAAGATTTGTAACTTTCGTATTTTTGCAAATTTCTTCTCAATTTTTTTATGACGTATGTAAACACACATTTTAAGCAACTTGGCATAAAAAAGGTTTTTTTCAAATTTCGAGTTAGCGTAGTATAAATTGCTGGTGTCGATATATACAGTGATTTTTGATTAATAAACTTATAGAGGGCTTAAAGCAAGTTTATTTTACATATCGGTTGTAAAACGTTACCACGTGCAACGCTCAGATTGGCCTGCTCCAGTAAACCAACCAATGAGACGGCTAAAAGCAGTTACGTTTCGATCTCATTAAACGTAAAATAAACTCGTACTAAGACCTCAGGTACGGAGTCAAAAACTTTTTAATGAAGTATCCACTTTGGAACCAAGGACTAATTACAATCATACTAACAGTGAATGCTTTATTACTACTTGTACGTCCTTGGACATAAAGCTAATAAGTTAAGTGGCTAATATCAAGCGTCTTGTTATCTATCTGCCCCTTAGCAACAATAGTCACACATCACTCGATATTTTCGCAGAATTATTTGTACATTACGTTTTATTACAGTCTGTACCGGATAGCAACCAATAAATACACATAAATAAAGTAGACACCCCCCTTCAGAATCTATACGAATTTCCGAGAAGAGGTTAAGGTTGCTTTTCCAGCAGAGATTTGCTATACATATAGCTAAGCTACGAAGATGTAATAGCTAAGCTGTGAAAGCTTTTGTGGCCGTTTCCACTGATAATAAGCTATGTTTGTAGCTTTGAGAGTAAGATGTGGTATGAAGATGCGGCACCGCAAAGTAGCCGGTATGCGAGAGAGATGCGCAATTCGAGTATACGGTGTATCGATAGTAGGGAAGCCATCCATAGAACACATCCATAGCACGCATCTTTCCACACAAAAACAAGCTTAGCTGTATCCGTTCCCACCAGTGCTAAGCTGTGTGTACCAATGAATAAGATTAATGAAAGCCAAACACATCCACAGCAACGTAGCACAGCACATCTTTAACAGAAAAGCAGCCTTATACCAGAAAAAAACATCCTCCGCTGTAAAGTACGTCGATCCAAAATAAATATGTGAATATCCCTACTTTCAAGCATCTGAAGTAGCAAATAAAATCTCGAATGTTTGTACAGCCAACATTGGAGTTTGGACCATCGATCAAATGTTGGACACAACTGAGTTAAGCTTGGCAAACGAAAATAGAAGTGCTTTCGTGAATTTGATACTTTGTTAACTTATTTCTTGATAAGTCTGTACTGTTATAAAACTCGTACTTCTTTCTTGTAAATTTTAGGGTTTTTTTAAGGGGGGCAAATCATCCAATTACTTCTCCCGCCTTGGGCGAGACGAGAGAGAGTGTCAGACTCTTACTGACTAAAAACCACCACGTTGCTACTCCTGCTTTTCAAGCCGGAGGCCCGGTAAACCCGCTACGCAGACCGCAGTCCTGAAGTAAATTTTAAGTTAAATTTGTAATGTTGGTCAAAGTCAGGGCATTTATTCCAATTAAATTATAAATAGGTACTTTTGAAATGTCTAAATACATACATAATATTGCATAATTTCACGCCTGTCTCATGTGTGTAGGTAGTGACAATGGACCGCCAATTGCTATGAATCATATATACCTCCTTCACTTCATCAACAATCATCAGTCTTTTCATGCATGCTGGTCGCTTAAGGGTACTTTCAATTTGGTCCTTCTTTAATATATCGTCAATCTGGTCTGTATAATGTCGCTATGTGTCTGTGGTTTCTAAATCTTAACAAATAAAGAAATAAATAAGAAATAATATGTCAGTCTGTTCTTCAGTAAAGCTAGATGCTCGTTCTAAAGTTTAGTTTCGAATTAAATTTAAATTAGTTTAAGTATCTTCTTTAAACTAAGTCTTGTCTCGTGGGGTATCAAAAAGATACACAATAAATTGTAAGAATCGTCTTAAATGGCGGACTGTACTTAAGTATCTTCAGTTTTGTTTTTTTTTACACTTATATTCATAGAAAGAGTTCTTACTTTGATTTAAAGATTTTTTATGGTATAAGCCGGTAAACAAGCAGACAGATCACCTGATGGTACGCAATCACCGCCGCCCATGGACACCCGAAACTCCAAAGACGTTACAAGTATGTTGCTTGGCTGGCTAGCTACCCCTTTAGGGATTATGAATTTAAGAGTTGTTGTGGAATCGGGGGTTTGGGAAGAAGGGCAATTGGACCTTTGGCCACCTCACTCCACAACGAAACGTGGTTTCACGACGGTTTTCTGTGAGGCTGTGGTATCACTTCGGTTGAACCGGCCCATTTTTGGCGAAGCATGGCTCTCCCACACTTGAAGCACTTTCACAATAAACCAAATATATCTATATAATTTTCTTTTTAAGTTATAAATAACACCAATTGATACACGACCTCGTCCAATATTTAATATAGCTTCTAAAAATATTCACAACACGGAATAGCTGAACCAATATCGACTCCAATTTTGAATTCTTTGAAGAAGCCACTTGAGAGTTTCATGGAACTATTATTACATATACGCTACATTAATAGAGCTCTTAAAGATGAATGGCTTGATAGACGATAAAGTGAGTACAAGTGCTATTGTAACCGAGAGCAACAGATTTGAGTGGTACCTATAAAGAAAGAATATTGCTAGTTCTATTTTTTGTAGGAAACGAAATGATATGAAATAGTATTTTGAGGAAATGTTGTGTTTCGTCTATACTGTAGTTTCCAGTGCTTGTATCGTCACGTCTTTTATTCCCGAAGGGGTAAGCAGAGGAGCACATTACAGCACTTAATGCCACTGTACGCCCATTTTTCACCACTTGTATAATAAGTCCCATGTAATAAAGCCTGAACCTATTGCCATTATATTGGGTATAACTCCAAATTCCGTGCTACAACTGAGAATTTTTCGAAAATCCGCAAAAAGCCCAGTAATACGATGCCTAACCCTGGGATCGAATCCGAGTCGTACAGCGTCACAACGTTGAATAACTAGTTACAATTATTTACAACTAGTGGCAATATCTGTTGCTAAAATTTCTTCATATAATCTTTTTTTTTATTGTTAAATGGGCCGACGTTTGGCCGCTATCTCACCTGATGATACTATCTATATCGATTTCACAAAACGAAACTATGAGGAAAGTTGTCTCCCTCGAAAAATCTCAACCAACTCATTGGACTTAGCGCGTTTCTTTTGTTTTGAAACAATTTGTTCCACTCACAGTCTATTAGTTCTAACTAAATTGGCTGCTAAAGTGAGCTTTATTTGTTGGTACTTGGGTTTCATATTTCTTTACCCTTTCCTCATATTTTTTTTTTTTTGTTTTGAAGACTTTTAATGGGTTTCGGTTAGTTTTGTGCCGTTTTGTAGGTATCTATTTTTTTATTTTATTTAATTAGAAATTTTAAGATCAAGTCTTTTTATGTTGGTGTCACTATCAGGATTTTGGCGTAAAAGTAAGTCAGACGCATTATTATTGGATTTTTCCATTTCAGTGATAATCACTGGATTCCTGTTACCAATTTTCTGTGAATCAATTTGCTGTCTAAAAGTACTTCCTTGGATATTTTCAATTTCAAAATTCTCAGTCAGAATATGGATTTTATAATAATGCTTACTGACGTTTGTTTTCTCTTTACGCTTAATCTTCTTGAAATCTTCTTGGAAAAAAAATGGAAGTACAGAGAAAAATATAGGCCCTTTTTCATAGGAAATTCACAGAAGCAAAGCTTCGCGTAAAGGCAAAAGTTTACAAAATCATACTCATAAAATGTACCTCACTACCTTTTTCTGGAATATTCCACAAACCTCAAAACGCTCCCTAAATCACACCTAACCTTTTACCTTTCCCTAATCCACTCCCAATATTCAAATACGCATTAAACATTTGGACCATAAAAATAATCACTAATGCCCGCTCATCTTGATTCCGACCGCGTTCGAAAAAAGGTTCCGAGCGAAGCCACGGAATCGAATAGAATCGCTAGCAAGCATGGAATTCGTATAAACGCATACCGATTATTATGCATCGAATACCAATCGAATGAATCGAATAGACGGGGACGTGCGAAGATTTTCTCGCATCGCGATTTTTCCATTGATGTGAAGATTATTATCCTCTGTACGTGTTCATGTTATGTTCGAGATCGAGAAAGTAAGGTCACGATTACCTATAATCGATTTTTTTTTTGTATTTTACGATCAATTGTTTTGGTAACTTTTTTGTTATTCGAAAGGTTACGAAGTAGCGAACTGCGGGGTTATAAGTGGCGAGTTCTTTTCTCATATTTGATATTAGTATTATTGGGGCTTTCGATTCGCATAAAATATCTCAGTAAGATAATTATATTACTGTTAGTAGATATAGGGTATTCCAAAGTTTATAGCTAAGGCCCAAAGAACTATTGCCGATGATGATGTTGATTGTATTTTAGTAATCAACAAACTCAACTAAGGTAGGCGTTGACATAAAATGGATTAGACTTTAACAGAACTGTGTCTGCTAACCCATAAAATGCCTGGTGTAAAGTTCTAAACACGAAGGGAACCAACCCGCAATGATCAAGCGTGGTGATAAATGCTCAAACCTTCTCGACAAGAAGAGGCTTTGGTCAGGAGTGGCCACTAATAGGCCACTCATAACTGAATAATATGCTACATGATATCAATATTTTAAAACCTACACACAAACAATGCAATACCAGATACTTTATCAAAATTTTCAGCATTAATTAATAACAATTTAAATTAATACAAACATTAAGTTTAATTAAAATAAAAATCATGTACCGTCATCAGCAATTAGCAGCAACACAAATTAATAAATTGCATGAGCAATACAATTTATTACAAACAATTAAAAATTATTTTGTTTTAATATTATAGTACATTTCAATTAAGAACAATATCATTTGCAATTAAAATTGTTTTATTGTTTGTGAAGCCAATGTTTTTGATTGTAACAAACATGTGTCAGGATTATTTTGTTGAATAGCATTTAATCCTATGACCGTGCAACAGATTTAAGTTTATAGAGTATAATTTTTTCTGTAGCTAATGGTTTTAGTCTGAAATTTTGTTCTTGCAGATAGTTTCGTTATAATTATTAGGGATGAATAAATGCTATACCAAGTTGAGGTAAAGTGTAAAGCTCAACATAGATTGATATGGAGAACTTCAGTGAAGGGGAAGGCTTAGGGTACGCAAGATATTAAGACAAGTAAGTCAACTGCTATACCCAATCTGGTTAGAATGAGCGAGTGGTGATTAATGCTAATACCTTATTTGTCAAAGGAAAGGCCATTTCTCATCACTGGATGTTTACAGCCTGATCGTGATGATGACTTACTATAGTAGTACCAAGTAGGGCCAAAAACTCTGATCAACTCTATGAAAAACAATAACGTACTTTACGCTCCACACCCAAACTTCATTTCACATTGAACTATAGGTATAACTACAGCAACAAAATACAGAGAAAATGAATTGCTTTTAAAATGAACACTTGGCAACTGCATATGGTTTTAATAACGTACAGTGGAGTGCAAATAAGTAGGTAATATACGCAACAATGTGTGAGTTCACAAGTTCTACTGGGTGCAATATTTAATCTAACTTATGTGTACATTGTTCGTAATGTTCAATGTTCATGTTTCGCTGAGGATTTGAGGGAATATTAAATCGTACAATTTAAATCTTTGGGGCCAGATGAGCTTGGCCTCAAGTGTATTTATGGTGGGATTGGGAGCATGGGAATTGTTCCTAAAAAGTATGGGTTAGCTAAAAATGATACTGAAGAAAAGTTCCGAAAGAAAAATATATACAATTAGAATTATAAATTAAATGATTAAAATATAAATTAGAGAACGAGTAGCGGTTTAGATTCCTGCACGGAGCAACCTTCGGGTCTAGGTGTCATGTGTATGTTAACTTGTAAACGCACCCACGATACAGAAGAAAACCCTAGAATAGGGTAACGTTTTTTAATAAGACATAATTGCAATGTATACCCATAGTCCAGTTTTTAAAGAAACAGAAAGACAGAATCGCATAGGATATCATAGATAGAATCCAGCTTAGTATATAATAAGCAGATTGATGATAAATAACAGCCCTAGAAGAGCCCTAAACTTATCCATACCAGTGATCACATCAAAACAAAAAGGCTCCTAGTACATCTACTGTTAAACAAACAAAAAACTTTCAAAGACAGAAATTATATAACAAAGTGAACTAAAACTCGCTCCAAGCTATCCGACCGACACTTAATATAAAATAACTTGGAACTAACTGTAACTTAAACACTGAATGTAATTGACGGTAGTGAATTTCAATTAAGTTGTGCTATTGTTATTTGAGACTTTGATGATTTATTATTTGAGTCTGGGAAGTTGGGTGGGTAGTTGTAAGTATGGCTGCTGAGCACCACCTTTTTCAGATTAAGCGTTCTTACATATGATGTCGTAATGGAGTGAATCAAACAGAGGCGTCATGGTGACGGCGCAGTGGCGGCGCGGCGGCGACGCGGTGGCGGCGCGGTGGCGGCGTGGCGGCGGCGCGTTTTGGTGGCAGTGCAGTGGCATTGTATTCATACAATAATGATCCATCAGGAACAGATTGTATATGCACTAATGAATGATTGAACAAAAGACGTGTCACTTCGAGATCGTTTGCCATAATCTCTAATAATTAGAGGACGACTTAAGGTTCTAATTCGGTGATCAAACATTAGATCTCGTCGTTGTATTAGTATATGTCCTTACGGAACCCCAGTGGTTATATAACTGTTAATGACCATACTCTCGATCTGATTGTTTCTTCAAGGTTGATAAAACTTAAGAAAAACTCATTCCCAAATTCCATTTAATACGATCTGCAATTCACTAATTACAAAAACCCACAAACAAAGATGTATCTACAAAATAAATTAACAAAATGTAACAAACAATTTCACTTGCATTAAAACCACGATTTTAGCCAAAACTTTCACGAAACCAGAGTAGCGAGAATCCGTAGCCATCTTAGAAACCATTTTATCATCTGTACGGATACACTTGGAGCTATACAAAACCAATTTATCAAGACCTCGCTTTCTATAATCCTTCTACACATTCAAAGGTCAGTTTATACTGGTTCTGTGTAGCTTTATATAAAACTGTGTGTACAAAATGAGAATACTATGGCGAAACGGAACAGTCGCGTGCTATGGCCACATTCCACCATTTTACACGTTAAAATTCCCTAGAAAACAATTCTGAGCGTTTCACCCAACTTCGCAGCGGTTGATCTTAGAAGAAAATCGTGTTTAAATGCGTTTGTATAAATACTTTGTTTAGGTAGATGTTTTAATTCTTTAGTCTGTGTTATTGTTGGAAGTTTTTGAAGTGAAAAATGTTAGTGAAACCCTGAAAATTTTGCTTTATATTCTAGTTTAAGCCGATTGATTTGACGGCATCTCATCATCATCAGTCGGAACAGGGGTTCTCGAAGAAATTTTGTTTAATCTTCGGCCGTAGGTTTTATTGATTTACTAAAAGAATAACTTGAAATAACTTTTTAATTTCATTATCAAAACCTATTTATTTATCTTCATTTCATTCGTAAATTAACGAAAGTTCACGTTCACGAAAGTTCGCAATAAATAGAATTGTAACATGTATGTATGTAGTGACAAGCCGCCACCTGTATCCACTGGCTCGCCTGGACGTAAGATGTAACGTGGGCAGATCTCCCACTAGGTGGACCCACGGCATCTCATATCGACGTGAAATTATGAAGTTGTACAATACTTTTGCAAGAGTCTTATCACCTAGGTAAGGAACAAAAGTGTCGTAAGTAAGAATTATAAACTGGGATGGTGTGTTCTAAGAATAAAATCCCATAAAATGAAAGATAAAAAAAAAAAAGAATTATAAATTCAAGGCAACAAATAAAAGCAATTAAAACAAATTTTCAATAGTTTATTAAATACTTGATAAAGAAATACATCGAATTTTTGAAAAATATTTTTTTATAAAAACATTCCTTGAATTGTTTTTATCGTTGCGAATACAAAATTCAAAACATCTGTTCTCTTTTCAAGTATTCATTACAGAAAGAGAGAATTTTCAGGAACACCACGCACGTATGGCTAGGTTTTATATTTCAACCCTAGAACTTACAACAAGGGTACATATTTACCCCACGCATTGTTATAATTATGTTTATATAAAATCAATGTGATAAGACTAAAATGACTAACTTTTGTGCCAAAGGTAAAACTTAATTTAGATGAGGTTACATTTACTATTACAACTTAAGTAGCTTCTGCCAATGGCTTCGTCTGCCTTCCCATGGGATGAAAAGTCCTATACCCAAATCAGCTCATACTCTGTCTGTATACCAAATTTCATCAAAATTCGTTCTATAGATTCAGCGTGACTGATGGATAAACAAACTTTTTCGTGCACTGTGTAGTGTCTGCGTGTAATAAAATTAATTAATTCACATTATTGCCAATAATTTTAATGACTTCTCCCGCCTTGGGCGAGGTGAGAAGAGTGTCTTAATGATTAAAAATCACCCCGTTCCTACTCCTGCTTTTCGAGCCCAAACCCCGGTAACCCGTTAAGTTATCCGCAGCTCCGGCACATTTATTTGCTTGGGGTCAAAATCGACTCCAGTTAGCAGACCCAGGGTTAAAACTAAATGCTTCTCCGTGGCTCATATTACGAAACAAAATTGTATGCGGAATCCTAGAGGAGCTGAGAAATGCTTATTCGTGGGTGCAATTTGTTCGTACGTTTTGTGTTAAGTTGAATTTCTTTAATTTTTCGCTTCCCTACCCTGTGTAATCTCCGGTTTTGTTGCCTTTATATTGTTAACTTTTATCCTGTGTGCTGGTTGAAGTGGAATTCTGAGATCCTGTGTGTTCTTTGAATGGTATTCTAAATGAAAAACAAAGAATAAGTTTGTTAATTGATTTCATTACATTGACGGGTGTTTTAAAGTAAGCGTCCACAGGCCTGCATCGTACGCATTGCAAGCAACGGATTTTACTTTGTCTTGTCTTGACTTTTTTGTCTTGTATTCAACTGCGTGCACTAATCCGCATCGTACGGACGGCTCATCGGTAATGCCTTATACGGAATGCCGATGCGAAAAATCTGAGTGAAAGTGACTTCGATCCGATTGCTAATACTTTCGTCGGCAATCCGAACGCTGCCGATACAGTGGCCGCAGTCAATCCGTTTGATGTGATCACTTTAGACTTATTACTTACTTACAATACTGCTTGTACCTTGTAAGAAATAGTCAAGACATTTACTGAAAATAAAATAATAATTCATATCACGGTCAAAAGTAAAGCTAATCTTGCAAACATCATACACACTTACAATTCAGTTGGAGACGCCCAATTTTTTTCATACAATAAAATGTAAATGTATCAAATATCGGCGATGGTATTAACATGTTTTGTAAAGCAAATAAAAACGTTTGAAAAGGCAACCTTCAACCTATTTCCGTGGTAATGAAGTATTCATCACCCGCCTCTGGCATGTAAGGGTTTGGTCTAAGTTTGAAGCTTATAATAGCGTGGATTTTTTAGGAAACCAAATTTATTACACCTACTACATAAATATGTAGTAGGTGTAATTGGTTATTGGTACCATTCGCAATTACACCTACTACATAAATATTAGTAGGTGTAATTGGTTTGGTTTATGTACTCTTCATTTTAAGAGATTGGGTAAATCATCCAATGACTTCTCCCGCGTTGGGCGAGGCTAGAGGGAATGTCAGACACTATAATTTATTAAACTTACAACACTTAAGTTTTTAAACTGACATGTTCACTAACACTGACATTAGAACTTAAGGGCGGGATATTTACCATGTTTATTTATGTCTTCATAGACATTTCGGCACTGTTGCAAGCACCATGATCACGGATGAACTGTAAATATCGGAAACTCATAGAGATAAAAAAAACATGGTAAATAACCCGTTTCAAGTTCTAAGGTAATAAAACTTAACTTATTCAACTTATTAATTTTACTGCTGAACATCATTACTAATGTCATTACACGAAAGAAAATACAAGAGAAACATCCATTCCCATTCATGACTTGCACCACAACCACCGAAAGCATTTTGAGCCGTTAATGAAACGCCATTCGTTGCTTTTGATAGAGCTAATTATACTGACTTCAGTTTATTGAGACACTCCGCGTCCGATGGTGCATTTGTAGGCAACGTTATTGGATCACGGTATTAGAACGTTAATCACACACACACAACGTCACGCCTTTTATCCCCGAAGGAGTAGGCAGAGGTGCACATTACGGCACGTAATGCCGCTATACAATGTACACCCACTTTTTACCATTTGTGTTATAAGTCCCATGTAATAGGGGGTGAGCCTATTGCCATATCCTGGACACAATTCCAGACTCCGTGCTACTACCGAGAAATTTTCGAAAATCCGAAAAAAGCCCAGTAATACTTTGCCCGACCCGGGAATCGAACCCGAGACCCCTTGTTCGGCAGTCGCACTTGCGACCACTCGACCAATGAGGCAGTCAAAGTCAAATTAGAACGTTAATCATCAATGTTAATCGCTTGCGTGTTATCTTTCAGGGTGGTAACAGGGCTTATTAAGCCGGAGCTGTCTAAATGTCAGTCGCAAGCATGTGTGTTATTGAAATTGATTAGTAAGTAGAAGAGTTTCGTGGTTGGAATTGAATTTATATTGGTGTCATGTTGGTTGGTTTAGACAATTTTCGAAATTAATGCGATTGACAAACTTGAAGCTTTTCACGTGATCGTTTTTTTTTTAGGTTTTTCGAGATATTCTCAACTATTATAAAGAGAGTGGAATTGTACCCAATGTCTGGGAATCATTTAATTTCATATTACATGGGACACATGGTGGAAAGTGTGTGAGTTTTTTTTTTCGAGGGGCAAAAATCATTCTTCATCTGCTTTGGACGGGCGACTGTCACACTCTTATTGAGTTAAAACTACACCCTTCCTACTCTTGCTTTTCGAGCCAGATTCAGACGGTGCCCGGATAGTTCACAGTTCCGGTCTGATGGTCCTTTGAGGCGCGCGCGGAAAGCGACGTGCCACACGCACTGGTCGGGCGGCGAGCTATCATTGTTCATCGTCCGTTAACCGTGTATATATTAAAAACTGTGATTTAATGTTAAAAAAATAAAACGTATAACTAGACATAATAATTGAACTCTGGCATTTGTGGTTTATAGTCCATTGAACACAACAATAAAGCAATTAGGCACATTTATATTTCAGTGCATTATTATTTAATTCAAAATATCGATATGTAGCGAATTTTTAAATACATTTATCTGATTTAGGATTTTTATTCACAAGACGTGTGCTATGTAGCTATGCTACGAAGATGTAATAGCTAAGCTATGAAACTATGTGACCGTTTCCACCGATACTAAGTACTATGTAGCTGTGCAAATAAGGTGTGCTATGAAGATTCGCAGTCGAATATGCGATGTATCAATAGTAGTGAAGCCATCCATAGCACGCATCTTTCCATATAAAAAAACATAGCTTAGCTGAGTCCATTTCCATCAGTACTAAGCTATGTATACCAATGAATATGATTGGTGGAAGCCAAACGCATCCACAGCAACGTAGCATAGCACATCTCTGGTGGAAAATCACGCTTAAAATGATACATTTTTAACAGTCAAGTGTCGAATATTTGATAGTATGTTGGGGAAAATTGTTTAATTATGATGAATGTTATTTTGGTTTTATCAAATTGAGGTTATTTTAAAATGAAATTGAGAGGTTAATTGAATTTATAATCACACGATTTGACTGTGATAGATAGAATACAGATTTAAAATTATATGTTTATTTAAAACTTTATTTAACATACAGTGTGTAATTGGCGGATTTAATGCCATGGGCATTCGCTGACTGAGATTTATCGGTTGTTTACGTTATAAAAGATTGTAAATTTTTCACGCGTTTACCTATCATGAAATTGAGATTTAATTTCTATCGTTCTCTCTCTATTTCTCTCAATCTGTCCGTCTTCAGCCCTATTATGCAGAAGACTAGATCTAAATATAGGTATTATTGGTGAAAATTGATTATTACACTTTGCACTTTTTGAGGGGGGAAAATCATCCAATGACTTCTCACGCCTTGCGAGAGGAGGGAGGGAGTGTCAGACTCTTACTGACTAAAAAACACTCCGTTCCTTCTCCTGCTTTTAGCCGGAGCCCCGGTAACCATTACTTCGCACTTACCATCATATTATAATAACATTTCAATTCAAACTCAGAATCAACCCTCAAAATTCCACATCCCTCATTCAATCGGGTTTCTAACAAACACACAACTACTATTAATTTGATCCCTACCTGTGGGCATTACGATATAATTAAACAATTCAACTCTGCCCGTCTCAGGCAAAGGTGTTAAATGTGGATCGAGAAACTTTTGGGTTCTGATAGTTGTATCTGTTCCAACTGTTTGGTACCTGTTCTATCTTTGTTGCTATGTAGTTTGTGGGATGATGGTTTGAATTATTCAATAGACTAATGTCCGTGTGTTAGCTCAAGGTGAAGGTGGCAGATATGCATTATGTTCTGTACACTTCTTTTATTTTAGATATAATATCAGTTTAATTTAATGGTGGAGAAGCTGTTTGAACGGAAACTGGCTAACGGTGACGCGTCAGCCTGTTTCCGTACAGAGGGTTTAGTCCGAATTTGTATTACTTTTCAAACGAGACCGTGCTCGGCGCTCTAATTGATTGATTAATTTAAACCGGTCAATTAGATTTAGATAAACGTAAAGCAAACTCGTGCTAAGGGTAGACTTGGCTTCCCTTGACTTGGTTCTCTTCGGTGACAGAGCACTGAGCTCAATCTTAAACTCTTTGTATTGGCTTGTTATTTAATATTGTATATAAATTCCAGAATATTTAAAATATTTAACTTTTGAATTGGTTGAGAATTACAGATTACTTTCTGAAATATTCAGTTTCAGTTATTTTTATTTATTTGTTACTTAAAATATAAAACTACTTATTTTATTGCTGCTAATTAATTTTTATGTTATAAACTGCAAGAGCAATTAAACAAATAAATAGTAAACATTGCTTTGCACTATGCAAATAATCAGACAACGCATATAAAACCTTAAACTCTAAACTATTTGGTTGAAAATCAATTGCAAATAATAAATTCTTCACTACGCGTCGCACAGCTTGCGGCAACCCGAATGAAAACTTCAATCAGCATCCTTTACATGGAAGTTTGGGCTTTAATGAGTTGGAAATAGAGTTCGTTTTCGATTTGGTTTACCGAATGTTTGGTGCAAAATAGATCTTATTACACCTACGTTTAAAGTAGAACATTAATCTTAGAATAGTGTCTGAACTAGTTGAATTGGTATTGATTACGTACCAAATAGAGTCGTATTTTGCTAATCATGGTAAATCTAGGTGAGGTGGATTAAGGCCTAGATTTTAGACTAGAGAGAAACGATTAATCATACTTGTTTTTCTAGACTGGTCTTGAATTTTGATTAGTGTTTAAATAGGTCTCGATTGGGAACTTGTAAATGTGTTAGTGACCTCCTAAGCTCGTCGTTTTGAACAATATGAAGAATTATCCTACTATTGTTTGTTACTCCTTAACGTTAAAACCGCTGAAGTAATTGAGATGAAATTTGGAACAGGGCTATATTATGGTCTAGAATATTATATAGGTCACTTTTATCTCTCGAGAATGCGGGCAAAGCCGAAGCAGAAGCTGGTAGTATAATATATATGTATATATCGTCACGCCTTTAATCCCCGAAGGGGTAGGCAGAGATACATAATTATTATGACATGTAATGCCACTGTGTACACCCACTTTTCACAATTTATATTGTAAGTCCCATGTGATAGGTGGTGAGCCTATTGCCATATACCGGGCACATTTCCAGACTCCGTGCTACTACTACTGAGAAATTTTCGAGAAACCGAAAAAAGCCCAGTATTACTTCGCTCGACCCGGGAATCGAACCCGAGACTCCTTGCCCGGCAGTCGAACTTGTAACCACTTAGCCAACGAGACAGGCTGGTAGTAATATAAGTATAATAATGACTAGAAGGACATAGTGAGCTATCTTCAGATAAATGGACTGACCTTACCAACATATTGATTGATTTTTCTGCTTCATTATTATGATGTACAATTTTAGTAATTTAGCAATTTTCTCATTACGCATTAATACGTTTTTGGAGCGAAGTCTAGACAGTCTTTTCTAGTGTGTTTTTCACTAAAAAATACAAAAATTTCATATTGACCAATGGTTTTTTTACCAAAATTTTTAAGGATAAAAGAAGAGAAAAAACATTTTTGACGGGTTTTTACAATATAAAATTTCGAATCGTATAGTTTATCCCCGAAGAGGTAGGCAGAGGTGTACATCACCGCACATGATGCCACTATACAATGCACCAACTTTTCATTATAAAATTTTCAGATTAGTATTTGACTAGGACTGACTAGGTACTTTCTAAGATTATTTAGACACCACTGATTGATGGCGAAGGAAAATATCGTGAGGAAATCTTGGTTTGTATTTCATTATTATATTCACAAAGAAATTACATCTTGGATCGAAGGACCAGTAAAAAATCAACCAAAACAACGCCGGTATACCAGTTTTACATACATGCTGTGAATCCCAAAAAACAATAACAAACTAAATTAGTCTTTATCACCTCCCCTTAAGACTACATTTATCAAATGGGTGTACTCCGTAAAGGTAGACAAACAGTTCTAGAAAGTTTACTTGACTCTTTAAGCTTGATTCATTGCATTTCTTTTGTTTTTCTCCCTTGACCACTAGTCGGGTTTTTCACCTACTGTTACTTGTAATTCTTTGAAAATAAATAGTGTTCTATTTGTGTAGCCTTATTGAAAACAGAATTCATACATACATAACCTCACGCCTGTCTCCCATGTGGGTAGCAGATACTAAGAAACGAAAATATCTTATACTAAAAAAAAGGTTATCAGGACACAATTAATTATAGAAATATGGGCATTTTTGAAACCTCAGAATTAAATTATTTATTGTCTTTGTTGTAGTGAAGCTCGTTCCAATTATAGAAGAGCTTGCTGGGAAATTTTTAATCTTGCACTATTAATTAACCGACTTCAAAAACAGGAGGTTCTTAGTTTGACCTAGATATGTTTGAGCACAATTATCTCATGTTGGTTGAACTAATGTTGATACGCTTTTCAGCATAGTAATTTTGAAACTAGAGGCGGTACCCTTTTTTTTTTAAAAAAAGTTTTTAATTAAATAACTTGCCAAAATGAACTTCAGTTTTTAAATAAAATGCATAGTAGAATTATTAAAGCACATACATAACCAGTAACTAAACATTCTCTTCAAAATTAAACCAGCTAAAGATAACACCAACTAAAATGAGGTGTAAAACTAACTACCAGAAACAAATCATCCCCACACTTGGTTAAGGGTGCCATAAAAACCCCTTAATCCGCCATTAAACTGAGCAATGAACTTAATTCACATGGTGTCAGCTATTGTCCAGACCGGTTGTACGGTACGGCAGCTAGAGTTTCCGTTTCCTGAGCCCAGAGTCCCAGTAATTAAATTTCAGTCAATTGTATTTATTTATATTTATATTTAGAAAATGGTTGAATGGTCCTATTTGGTCCTTTGAGACGCGTTTCGCTTGCAGCGTAAAATTGGTGCTTGAGTACAAAAGGAATATGTTTCTTTGTTTGTAGCTTCGAGTTCTGGATGTGTCAAATGTGATTAGTCAGTGGTGACGTAGCACGTCATTGATATTTTTGTCGCAGACGTATCATAGGGGTGATTTTCTACGAGAGATGTGGTATGCTACGTTGCTGTAGATGCGATTGGCTACCTCCGATTCCTGTTCATTGTTACATATAGCATAGGACTGATGGAAGCGGACTCAGATAAGCTATATTTTTTGTATGGAAAGATGCGTAGTTTGAATGTTTGCTATGGTTGGGTCCCCTATTATCAACATTGCATACTCGAGTTGCTCATCTTCCTCACTCAATTTAATAATTATCATGAGACATACTAAATTAACTAAAAATAAATGTAATTTCAATCAACCTGTGACAATTTAACGAAGCCTAAGTACAAATCTGCTAACAGATTCATACTAAAAATACACGCAGTGTTATATAAAACCTTATAGAATCCTCATAGCTCCGTCGCAGGCAACTATGAGCATGGTTCTGACAAGGGTCGATGATTATAAATTCAATATTTCATCTACATGTTATGCCTAAAGTTCATATGTTAGGTAAACATTTTTCCAGATAAATAATTCATGTCTTGCTGCCTAGAAAAAAGTAATCTCTATGAAATAAGGGTATTTATGGGCAAAATATCATGTGGACAGGGGTTCAATGTATTTATTTTGTGTATAAAATTATTTATTTCTCATAAAAATAGGCTTAGGGCTTAGAATATAATGATCAGGTTTTTATTATGATCGAACTCATATTTTATGATTTATTATAGCGTTAAAGAAGAAGAAAAGACGTGCTTTGGAGGTTAAATTTATAAATCGACTCTTAGGTTGTATAAAAAACTAAAATTTACATTATGTGTGAATATGGCTGTTTTATTCGAAGTGCACGTTGAATGTAAACTTTGTATTATCCATACAATATGCCTTTTATACTCAGACATACGTATTAAAGTCAAAGCATTTGTTTAATTTCACTCAGAATACTAGCTAAACTAAAACGCAAATAGTCAAAATAATATGATATAACATCATTATTTTGACTCCTTGATCGAAAGGGTAGCTCACAGGTCTTGGTACTTTGCCTTTCCTAGGTATCCATTAAATTCCGGAGCTGCGGACAACGTAACAGGTTATCGGGGCTCCGGCTCAAAGCAGGAGAAGGAACAGGGTGGTTTTTAGTCAGTAAGAGTCTGACACTTCCTCCCGCCTCACCCAAGGCGGGAGAAGACAATGATTTTCTCCTTAAAAAAGGCATCCAAGAAATCTCGATTTTTTACTTAGAAGTTATTACAACTAGTGTGTACGTGTTAGACACAGCTATACCATCCATTATACTTACAAAACAGTACTACCAAAACGGCCAAAAATAACTCGCAACATGCCCCACTCCCATAGAAATTCGCATTCTTCAGCTAAATACAAAATCAGAAGAGGTAAATCTACGGAGACACCGTTGACAAACAGCCGCCAAAGGGTCTCTTTATAATTGCACCCGTAGGCTGTAAGGCCTTTGAGTGAAACCCCACGGATTTTACTGTTGTGCTATAGGCGTATATAAGTAGATACTTTTAAGAATATTTACGAGAAAGATCTTTTTGAGATGGGAGCTGTTAATTTTAGAACGGTTTTATTTATTAAAAGGGCTTATTGAATTGGTTGATGTACGAATCACCGGTGTGATACTGTTCCACTTTTGATGAACGGTTATTCTCACATAGAAAAATAACTAGGAACAGAAATAGAAATAATTTATTCAAAAACTAGTAACATTTTTTTCAGTATGTGCTTTGACAGCTGCACTAGGCATAGTCTGCATCGCAGGTCTTTCACAGCTCCGTATCGGGATCATCAGCCCTACTGGGACCCATCTGTGGTGGTCTAATGGCTCTTTGAGCTACCAATCTCTGGTCTATCATGACTTCAACAAACTTTAAATGAACGATACCATTTTCCAACCCTTTCTAGTCCTCTAAAACTATTCTTTTAGGTAATACCATCCAAGGCATTTTACTATCTGATGCCAAAACCTATTCTATATTGCGAATTCTATTCTAAATATAGAAAAAGGGTTCAGATGTAAATTCCGTTGTAAGGCATAAAGGAATTCCGTGAACTGACCGGTTTAGGGAAACGCCTAATGTTAAAAGGTGAGAATATTAGAATTACCCTATTTACAGACTCGTGCCTCGTTGGTTGAGGCCACAATCAAAGTTTGGATCGCTGATTTCGCAATGGGATTGGGATCGGAGTTTGGCTATAGGTTCTTCCTTGTTATTATGGGATTATAGAGATGGTATATAGAATAGAATCAGGCGTTACTTTGCGGAAATCCATGCTACACTAACAATACAATAAGATTTTTAGTTTTAATTCCGCTTATACTAAAAATATACTAAAAACGTATAAGCGGAATTAAAACTAAAAATCGTATTGTATTGTTAGTTATATCTTGTATCTTGTTGGTCAAGTGATCATAACAAAGGGTCTTGTGTTTGAATCCTGAATTGAGTAACGATTCGTTTGAAATTTTTGGTATTTTTAAAACGAATGAAATAGAAACTCGGACTTCAGATTTTTTTGGCATACGACGACCACAGCCTCTTGTTCCAAGGTGCTAATAATATTACCGGGAAAATGGGTGGATATTTATTATTATGCTATCGACTTACTCACGTAACTGTTTGTCGAGGAACTTGACTAGTTTCAAGCCATGCTAAAGGCTCATATTCATGAGCAGCATTCCGCGACACATGACGCGGCGATTGTCGCGCTGCTACTGGATGATACATATAAATATATGTATAAATGGACCTTAGTCTTTAGTTAATTCATAAATTACTTCTGTTCCTATTATAAATGTATTTACTAACTATCGTATAAATATCAAACGAAGCCAAATTAATAACAAAATGTTTGCCAACACCTCGACAGTGTTCATAGTGACATGAAAACGACACTCGAATAAAATTGATAGAATAGTTCTAGCATTCACTTCTAAACAGCAGTTTAATTGAATTTATTACCAAATTGAATGTTAAAATATTAATTGAATGGCATTTGTGTTACATTAAATTCTAAAATTTCACACTTCATTGGTGTTGTCATAATTAATTTTCTAGGAAAAATGTTAAATAATAGCTATTATGTGGCTGAAAAGTGAGTATAACAAGTTTACATTACACTACAAACAAGATTACAATAATTTAAGTGCGTATTTAGTAGTTTAAGTTCAAATATATCAAATATATTTGAAGTAAAAGTAATCTGCTGCATTAGTGATAAATATATTAAATAAGGGCCAAATTAAAAGTAGGTACCCTTAACCGACGAGCATGCACAAAAATGGTGATGACGGTCGATGAAGCGATAGAAGTATATAAGATTTTTAGCAATAAGCGATCTAGCCTACCCCCATGGGAGACTATGTATGTATTTGAAGTCCTATAGACGGCTCTTACAAAAAATAGACCTGCCGTTAACGAAGACAATTACTTCCAAAATACAGAAGGAGATAGAAGGAAACCGTAAACTATTTACAGATTAAATTCATTAGTTAACACAATGAAGACCGAGACTCGTAAAATTAAAGCTATCGTTTTACCAATTATTTTGAAAACCACACTTTCTTTGGACGATCCTTTTACAAAATTATTGCCGGCGTTGCCGCTGATCGTGAGAAATGAAGACCTATATTTCAGTGAATTTCGTAAACGAATTTTGCTTGTGAAATAAGTTTGTAAACACTTTCATTCTGTTTGAGTTAAATTTAAACAACATAATATGGTAAACATTTCGTCTTTTGTTCCACGAAGAGTTTATGTAGGGTGTAAATATTTTTAAATTTTTGTTTTGATGGAGTAATGTTTAAGCGATAATAAAAAAAAAACATATACCAAGTATACAGTACGGTAAATAAGCAGACCGATTACATGATTTTTTTTATAATATTTCATTGTAACTTTCGGGAGACATACAAAAATTTTAATTACTATGTCATCATGATTCCTCATGATGACATAGTAATTAAAATTTGTCCCCTGTGTTTGAGCCCCTCACGTAATTTGATCATTTGATAATTTCTCAAATGATTGAAGTTTTTTATAAGGATAAGCCGGTAAACATGCAGACGGATTACCTGATGGTAAGCAATCACCGCCGCTCATGGATTCTCAAACACCAGAGACGTTATAAGTGCGTTACCGGATTTTTGGGGATTCAGGAATTGGGGAGATTAGGGAGAATGTTAATCGGGCCTCCGGTAACCTCACATACACGAAGAAATACAATGCAATCATCGTCTCATGTCGGTTTTCTGTGAGGTCGTGTTACTTGCTTGAACAAGCCCATTCGTGCTGAAGCATGGCTCTCCCACACTGATAGGTTAATTTTAATCACCCTACGAAAAGTCAAACAAGTTGCACGACTTGGACTCCCACGAAGAACTAACCCAAGTGGCAATTTAAGTTGCCATACATTCACAGTCAAGTCTATAAAACATAATTTAATTCTACTATACATATACTTAATTTATTCATTGCTGTGTTAATACAAAATTTTATTCGATTGAATAATGTTAAGAGCGGATTTAACGACTTAACCATTTAATTTAATTTCCTCGAGAGCTTACGCGAATCTCGTAGGCTAAAGCCTTGCTACGGTGTATAACGGTTGTAAAACCGACATTCCGTTTATGTGGAGCGAGGAAGAACGTGTTTTGCCAATAAATAACTGATATTATATAGCTTCTAGTTATATATTAAGTGTTATTTAAAAAAGACGTTGAAGAGGCATACAAAATAATTCGATACCACGGCCTCATTGCTGCTTCGTTGGCTTCGTTGGCGTTGACTGCCAGGTAAGGCATCTCAAGTTCGATTTCCGGGTCGGGCAATGCTATGTTTTTTCGGTATGTTGAAAAATGACAGGAAATGTACCCGGTGTGTGACAATAGGCTTACGCCTTATTACAAGGGGCAGTACTTGTGGAAAAATAGGTGTACCTTGTTCAGTGACATTACATGCCATAATGTGCACCTCAGCCTATCCCTTCTGGGATAAAAGGCGTGATGAACCACTGCCCCAAGGTGAATGTATTACGTTAAACAACGGATACGTTTTTCACGATGTGAGTGAGATTACCATATTTTAATTCCTGAAGGGGTAAGTAGAGATATAGCTTTACTGTAACGCCATTCTCACCAATTTTGTTATGAGATCTATGTAATGTGAGGTACGGCTCCTCTGGTATTACCTTACCTAGTCAAAACTTCTGACCTCACCTTACATCTTAATCAACCCGGAAATCGCAGACTTGTTCAGCAGTAACGCTTGTAACCAATGAGACATTTTCTTACTTTTTACATAAAAAAGACCTAAGAAAACACCTTGTTTATGTACCACCAATAACACAATTACATCACCGATCTATTTCGCCCGTCCCCAATTTCAATATCGCCCAGTAGAAGGCCTTATCAACCGAATTATATCTAACCCAATTATATGAACAGATGCCGAACATTTGTCTAATGAATTGAAATAAAATGTACCACCTGTGACTCTTCGGAATATTTTATCGTTCATCCATTTTATTATTGGAAATTTTCCTCTCCAGAATAAGATTTTACTTTAGCTTGTTAGTGTACAGTAGGTGTTTTAGAAAATTTATTTATTTCGGAGTTTCGATACAAGTTTTTGAATGTTTTATTTGAATGATGAATGGGACAAAATTGGGTAAAATTGGGTATTTGGTCCAAATGACTGCCCTGTTAGTGCAGTGGCTAGGCAGCGGGCTGACTAAAATTGTTGTTTCAGGTCTGGGTGCCATGTGACAAAAGCATAGTGTGGAACATCGTTCGTACTATTTGTTTTTGTTTGTTATCTAAGTTCAGTTCTTATCATAAGTAAAGAAGGTCCGTCTACCACAAGCATACTTATTAGCTAAAAAGGTTGTTCCTTTAATTTTTATGTATTCTTTTTTTTATATACTATGAACATTTCACATACTTTATCCTCTTTAAAATGTCTATAAATGAATCGGTACCAATTTTACCTTAATATATTCTTCTGGCAGTTTTAATACAGCAAAATATATGATATATTAACATAGTCAATATCTTCTTTAATAAGCCCTTTGCTAATCGCAACGTCACTCCTTTTATCCCTAAAGGCGTAGACAGAGATGCATATTACTAAATGCGTAATGTCACTATACAATGTGCACCCACTTTTCACCATTTGTGTTATAAGTCCCATGTTATAGGGGATGAGTCTATTGCCATATACTGGGCTCAATTCCAGACTCCGTGATACTACTGAGAAATTTTCGAAAATCCGAAAAAAGAAACCGAAGAGAGCTAATCTAAACCTCTTTGCTAATCCTTGTTACATAATCATTATTGTCATAACGTTCTTATACATACTTCTAATCACGCTAATTACTTCATAATCACATCTTCGCAAAACATAATTGATCATACGTCGTACTCTAATTAACTCCTTATAAGTAGATAAACTCGACAAACTCTGCAAAGAAATAAGCACTTTATCCCCAAAGAATCAAAGTTAAAATTTGGTTGGGAGCCAAAAATTATACGGGACTCTTTGGTGTTATCTTAAAAGTTGCTTTGTAAGACGTGCAAGTACCACTTTGGTTACGATAAGAGGACGTTTGTCGTCTTGAGTCAAACTTCTGGGGCTTAGATTAGGTTTTTAGGCCTTAATATGACCTTGGGATTTGGGAGATAAGTTAATGGGGTTGGCTGGTTCAAGGTCATAAAAATAGGATACTTACTTTCGGATTTTAAGGATTGGTTATCGGTTAGTTATGTTGTCTGAATCGTTTGTAGTGATGAAACTATGTCTGTATTAAATATAGCTGGTAAGATTTTATTTTGAAAACATTGTGGGTGAGAAAAATAATCAATTTAGAATTTCGTTTCATTCGACCCATCAATAGTCGTGACCACAAATCGTGCTGGAGTCATGCCGGAGCCGTGCTTGTTACATGTGCTTTAACTTTAAAAACCGATACAACATCTACATACTTATCCAGACTATTGTTTATTCAGCTACCAGCCAATTCAATCATCTCGTTTTGTAGGAATGCAAAAGGAGTTACCCTTTGCATTCCTACAAAAACACAAAAAATCCACCACCACGACTAATAACACCCCCGCTTCAACCAGAATATTCTATAAAAATCTCCAAACTATCTTCATAAGACGTAGCATTCTCAACTACACCACTGTTATAATCAACGTGGAACCACTAATTAGTTCCAAGAAACTTCAAAGTGACGTGATCAGAGGCCCTATTATACTCTTCTATAATTAACAGACAACTATTTCTTCGTAAAAGCGGCTCCACATCAATCTACACATAACCAGTTTATCACGACCTCGCCTTGTATGATCTTTTCATACATTCAGCGGTCAGTTTATACTGGATGTATAGCTGGATGTGTGTGCGTATGATAATAGAGAGTCTTGTTAATAAAACCAAGGTTTCACACTTCCGTGAAATTGTAAGTGTGGGTAGCAATGTTGAGGTATGAAAGAACATAATAATATGGTTTTTCTTTCTTAAACGTTGCCTTAGGTTGTTTTTCCACCAGTGATGTGCTATGCTACGTTGCTGTGGATGCGTTTGGCTTCCACCAATCATATTGATTGGTAAACATAGCTTTGTAAGATGGTGGTAATGGAATCAACTAAGTATCTTTTTATGGAAAGATGCGTGTTATAGCTGCGTGCTATGGATGTGTGCTATGAATGGTTTTCCTACAATCGATACATCGCATCTACTTCATGCGACTACTTTGCGGCGGTACATCTCCACGGTACATCTTATTCGCACTACTACGTAGTTTATTATTGGTGAACACGGTGACATAGCTTCACAGTTTAACTCTTACATCTTTGTAGTGTAGCATAGCTACCATAGCACATATCTGGTGAAAAACACCCTTACACCTTTTAATCGCCAAAAGAATAACCACAAGCCCTCTTAATATAATCTCGTATGTATAAAAATCGCTCAGGGGTCAAATTCCTTGCCAGAATCTGTGTTTACCGTAGAGTGTCTTTGAAACCCCATTGAATAGGTTGCTAATGGATAGGCGTGCTCCATCGTATACCGTATTATAGCTGATCATCAGACGATATACTGGCATGCAAAAACAAAACGCTTCATGGCTCACCATTTACACATATTATGAGTCCTAATGTACCTAACTGAACTCTTACGAGAATCAGGTTAATTATCTTCATGAACTACGAAAACAACACATCAATCGGTTTCTTCTGTATCGATGAAAAAAAATATACAGTTGTATTTGCTCCCAAAAAAGCAAAACAAAACTTAATAAATGATTTTCGTATACAAAATCGTGTCTTAACACAATACAATAAGCACTATTTTTCCAAACGAAACAAAAATTACTTAAAAACAATAATAAATAGTTACATCTAGACCCTAAATTATTTTCAGCGTTTACGCGAAAATGATCATAAATTCTTTGTGGTTAACGTTTATTTTCCCAAGCACATAGTTTTACGATCCTTTCTAATTACACGTTGTTAGGTTTCGTCTACAACGTTTGTCGTTTGTTGAGAGAGATTTCTCTCCTGTTTCTATTGGATAGAAATAAAGTAAAATGTTGGATTATATACTGTTCTAAAACATTTTTATTTCACTATGGAGAGACGTAAAAATAATATAAGAAATTGGTACGGTACAAATTATAATAATATGTTTCAAACGAAAATATTACAAGAAAGTATTATGTCTTATAGAAAAATGTAAGTCTCATATAGTACTAGACGGCAGTATATCAAATAGTACTAAATAGGTTACTTTTAAAATAATCTCAACATTCTCAGGTTGAATTAAAGTTGAAAAATCTATTGTTAAAGAAGATCTGATGATACATACACATCACACTAACATTTTAAACGTGAAAATTTGTTTATTTGTGTTTCTGACCGTCAATCACAATGAAACTACACAATAGATGTTAATGAAATTTGGTATATAGACAGTACATAAGCTGATTTGGGTGATAGAAAACTTTTTACTTCACGGAAACGAGCGAAGCCGCTGACAGAAGTTGGTCCTATATAAATAAAACTCTTTTCAAAATGCTCAAATTCTAAAGAAAATCTTAAATAACTGAATGTCTCTCCAAAAAAAACTTAAATGTGGTATCACCCCTATATAGCATAAACCGTTTCATGACCTAAATGTTATTTCTGACAATTTAATTAAAATTTTGACCTTATTCTCGTATCAGCTTAAAGGGAAAACTTAGAGTTTTCACAAACTAACAAATTAGGATAACTGAAGTAGGTCTTATTAACTACCCACTATTAGAATAGGTCTAGTGGTTTCATGTTTAACTAGCAAAAACTAGGGATTGAGCGCCATTTAGACAAAATATTACTAGCTATTCATGTACGAGTACCTTAGACGCGCCGACTTTGTTTGTTTCGGCATTTCTTCTCAGAGTAGTCGGATAGGAAATGCCGGCCTCATCTAGCTATTTGAAATATTGAAGTGTAAAAGTGTTATTTTATAAGTTATAACTAATCTATACATATAATAAAATCGTAGAAAAGTGCTGTCTGTACATTGAAAATAAAAATAAAAAAAATAGCAGGGGTTATTGTTATGTCGATGTCGAACCCAAAAATGTAATTAACTTTGTCTGTTTGTCTGTTTGTCTGTTTGTCTGTTTGTCTGTTTGTCTGTTCGTCTGTGCGCGCTAATCTCAGAAACGGCTGATCCGAGTTGGATGCGGTTTTCACGAATATATTGTGGGATGCTTAAATTTACATTTAGTGTTTGTTTCATGTCAATCGGTTCATAAATAAAAAAGTTATGTCAAATTAAAGAATCACGTCGAACATTCTATGCTTATACCATTAATCTCCGCAACTATTTGACGGATTTGGTTGAAATTTGGTACAGATATAGTTTAGAACCTTAGAAAGGACATAGATATATTTTTATTTCAAAAATCAAAAAATAAAAATAAGAAATAAATTATTTATAAATAATTCTATGTCGATCGTTACACGACTTCGGTTCATGTTATTGTTTTAATTTATCGACAAAAAGTAAATAAATAGTAAAAAGGTATGAAAAAAATAATATCAATATAATAAAACATTTAGTACAAAGAAAATGCTCTAACGGAGTATAGATAATTCTATGTCGATCGTTACACGACTTCGGTTCATGTTATTGTTTTAATTCATCGAAAAAAAGTAAATAAATAGTAAAAAGGTATGAAAAAAATAATATCAATATAATTAAACTTTTAGTACAAAGAAAATGCCCGAACGGAGTATAAATAAATAATCCAAGTTGTCTTTATCCTCGATAGATGGCGTTGGGATCGAAATAGATCGCGCTATGGTTTCGTTACATTCATTTGGTTGGGTATCGGCCGAGCGCTTCGGTACTATCGTAGAAAAAGTGTATTATCAGTCGTATGATTATTTGTCTGTAGTGGTCCTGCTGTTTCGTATATTCTAAATTGGTTTCGTTGTATTTGTCAATTAATAAGTTTATTTGTTGGGTTTTCCTGGTTTTTTGGTTAAACTATTTAACGTAGGTTTAGTTTGATATCGATTATTAGTAGTTACTGTAGTTAGTTTTTTTAATAAAATTGTAAGTCTAATTTTTTTTAATTAGATTAGATTTAAGTCGTTTCTTTTAAATTATTTAGTTTAAGCTTGGTTATTATAGCATAGAGGATAGGTTGTAATATAGTTTCTTTTTTAATTGTTATAAATTCGTAATTCGTAGCTTTCTTTAGTTTTAAGTTAGTTTAAGTCCGTTTTTAAACTATTTTTTCAATGCCCTAAGTGAGTATACATCTATTAAATTCAAACGCAGAGCTCATTATGTTGATTTTTGAAGAGTTCCCTGGAATATCTTCCACATCTCATTTTTGAAGAGATCCCGCGAGATCGGGAACTATGTGGTTAAAACCAAAAATTTGCCGGAAGTCACTATTCCACGCGAACGAAGTCGCGGGCAAAAGCTAGTATAAATTATAACCTATTTACAGAAATAAATATCATTTATCATTTATTTCATGTTCCGATGTTTTCATGGTTGTATCTACTGCAGATCTTGGCTTACAGCGCGGGTGGCGAAGATTGCTTACCGTCAGGTGATCGGTCTGCTCGTTTACCGGCCTATGCCATAAAGAAAATTAGACTATATCACATCAATAGTCTATAAGTGGCCATTGTTGACCAAAGGCCTCTTCTCACACGGAGAAGGTTTGAGCATTAATCACCAGGCATACTTAATGTGGGTTGGCAATACCTATATACACAGACAAATATTCTAAAATTCCAGGTTAATTGCGAGATATAATATTCAAAGAGTATTTGTAGCATCAAATTCTGAAAACTGTCTCGGCCAGAGATTTATCCGTTTGCCAATTAATTGGATTTGCCACAATAAATTGGATCAGTCGAAATTCATTAGTAGACAATAAAATAAAAACTTGAATATTTTGTTTTAATCCAGTTTGTCAGTTGTTATATTGATTGGGAAATTGTGTTTTGTTTAGTTAATTGAGTGGTTAGTAATGGGATTGTACATGTAAGGTCTTTATTTTTGAGGAGGGAAAATGGTCTAATTACTTCGCCCGCTTTGGGTGAGGCGAGAGGAAGTGTCAGACTCTTGCTGACTAAAAATCACCCCGTTCCAACCCGTTAGGCCGTCTGCAGCTTCAGGTCCGATTTATAATTTTAGTAAAGTACATTCAATTCAACGTTTTAATTTAGTATAGAACATAAATAGTAATTGGCAGTTTTCCTTAATGAAATACTGTCAGAAAACTCACGTAACTGTTTGATGAGAAACTCAAATAGTTTCAAGTCATGCTAGAGGTAAATTTCGTCATGTGTCGCGAAATGTTGCTCATGAATATGAGCCTCTAGCATGGCTTGATACTAGTCAAGTTCCTGGTCAAACAGTTACGCGAGTAAGCCGATAACATAATAATTAATTTAGTATGCCTCACGAAAGTTATAATAAAATTGTGAATATTACCTAAAATGAATTACCAAAATATTTTTCCAACCTAAGTATTATTGAACAAACTACAATAATAGTCTAGAAGACAGTAATCATTCTACATCAGAATCACCTAACAAAAAACCAGTAGAATTTCACCATTCACATTATTTCAGTTCAACACGATACCACAGCGTTATATCAACAAAAACCGGCACGGCTTTCCGAGGTACGAACAAAGAGCATTCTTTTCTCTGTCAGTATACAGCTTCAGTATGAATATTTGATTCCACGGTTGTATAATGCGATGTCGTGTCGCATTCGATTTCTCTATATCTTTGTTGCTTTTCCAACGTGATTTTGTTTTGTTGTTATTGCTATTTTTACGTCTTTGTTTTGTTTTAATGTTTTTGTAGAAATGTGATACTTTTTTAAATCGTTGGCCCACACTAGATGATTTTCTTCTGTGTCGTGCTTGCGTTTATGAACATACAAGTTCACATACACATGACACCCAGACCGGAAACAATAATTTGTGAATCACACAAAGAGTTGCTCTGTGCGGAAATCGAACCCGCTACACATTGCGTGGCAGCCCGTTGCCCAACTACCGCATCAACCGTCAATCAAAAATAACTTATGATAAACTTTTGTTTATTTAATTGTTAGTTTAGTGTTTAATATCTAAATATAGTAAGATCGGAACTCTTAACAATTATTGGCTAAATCTCCTCGAATATATTTTATACGCTATGCATTCTCAATGACGCTCTGAATGACTTCTATAATCAACAATGCCAAAAAAGTCATCTCAACAAAATACTAAAGATATTTATATCAACTGAAATAAGGAAGCAGTTTATAAAGTACCATTTATATTTACACATAAATAAACTACATAAAGCCTTCACTACATCTGAAAACGTCCCCAAATAATTCGCTCAATTCAAAACGTGAATATTTTTCTTCCGATGAATATACGCCAAAGGAACGTCGTATAACCTTTCGAGGTACGCTAACTATAATTGCTGCCTCGGGTTAAAAAGGAGAGATGAAAGGACACTCCTCTCATAAAGGCACTAAGATCCCGTGAATGGCATCAAACAAAACTCCTCACGCAGGTAGCAAACACTCTTATTCCTACACCCAAAGAGTTGGATTTTGATCATCCTATTTGTAGAACTAAGTTTGTTCCAGCACAATGTCTAGTTTTCTGTCTGGATTGCCGTGGAAAAGGTTAAGCCGTTGTAACTAAAATGATGGTAACAGTCAATGATGTGAAAGGCGTACAGCTAAATACTAAGGAGTATTTGAGGGGCTTTTAGGAACCAACGTTCTGTGAGAAGTAATGGCATGGTTGCGGATGATAAAGGCGGGATATTTAAAACATTTAACTTTAACGATGACTTTGAAGAAATAGGGTTGGTAGGAGATAGATGACTCATTTATATTTTAATGTACGTTTTGTAGATTATTTGGAAACATTAGTCACGTATTTTTTATTTTGTAACGGAAATAAATAGTTTTGAAGATATATTGATTTGTCACTTCTACGTACATTTTATTCGTAGAAAGGATTTATTTGCTTCCACTCTTAAACTTTAATCCGTTTATCTGTGTAGTTTTCGTTAGTTTTGTTGTAAGATCCGTGTGATAGAGTGATTGTATATATTGCGATTTGTAATAGTTGGGGCAAAGTCTTTTGAAAATTATTAAGATTTATGTATATCAACGAATCAAAATTGTGTATTTATTTATTTAATATCAACGAATCAACATGTGTATTTATTTATTTAATATCAACGTATAAACATGTGTATTGATTTATTTAACTCTTTATGCACATAAATGGGTGCATAGGGCGGCCTGACTGTCATAGACGTATTCTACCAGCCAAACCTTTGGGTATTTCAGAACTTGTAACTAGTTAAGAACTTTTTTATCTGTTTATGGACTTTGTAGTTGTACAAAACTCATTGCTGAAATAAATTATTATACTATTTGCATCTGCAATGGAATTATTATCTAAAGTTTTCAGTATAAAAGCATTTTTCTATATTACCTTTTTTATATTTCTTGTTCTTTTAAAATGAAGACGAATGAACATTTATGTATCAAAGCACTTCTTTTGCTTTGATAATTTGAAACTTGGATGCGTTTTGTAAAATTCAAATGAATTATGTTTGAAATTCATTTTGTATACATTCAAAAATCATTCGTTTGTGGAATGCATTCATGTGATGTCGTTGGTTTGCAAACCTTTTAATAATCATGCATTCGGAAAATTACGGTAATTGCTGCGTATCAACATTAATATTATGTTTATTACCTATATAATGTAATATATGAAGGCCTCTTCTCACGCGGCGATATTTTGAGCATTAATCACCGCGCTTGTTCAATGCGGGTTGACGAGTGGTGTTCACGATGTTTTCTTTCACTGTTCGATTAGTCAGTGGTATTTCAATGATATAAGAAAGTACATATTATAACTCGCGAAAAGTAATATTGGTACATTGCCGTAGGTTGATTTTGAAGTCGTATCCACTTTTAGATTGATTATTTGATTTTAGATTGTGACAGATTGACTCTAAAATTTACATCTTCAAAGGAAACTGAAATCTATAGACATACAAATAGTCCTTAATAGATACGAATTTTCTTTTACTATATTTTCTGAGAATTTTCAATTTCACCTATCTTTAGAAGAATTCAAGTCTTGTCAATTGATCGAAATCAATTACAGTTGAGTTAGATAAATTGTCTTCGGGCGTAAGATTAAGCCTGAGATATTATGCAACTAAATACTGATAGATTTATGCATAAGTTTGTTCAAAGCTTGATATATTTTCATATAACCAAACATTATTAGTGAAAAGTCGATTTTAAAACTATAAATATTAACGCAATCATATTATATTATACTAACTTCTTCCAGCGGCTTTGCCTACGTCCCCGTGGTATAAAACTACATATTTGTTGATTGGAAAACAGTAAATTAAAGACTTTTTGTTTATAATAAGTAACTCAAAACTTGTTATCAAAAATAATAGCTATCTCTGATTACAAAATAATGATAATCGCGTCGATATTTTTTTTTTATAATTGAATAGGAGGCAATCGGGCCGACGGATCACCTGATGATAGGCGACCAGGCAGCGCCGCCAATGGACACCTGCAGCACCCGAGGAGTCACAGGTACGTTGCCGGCCTTTTAAAAAGGAATACGCTTTTAATTACCATGTTTCATAATGTACACTACGATGAAAAGCTAGTACGTGTGTTTTAATATCATTGGTAAAGTCACTATGGGACTAATAACATTAATTAAGCCACGAACAAAAAAGAAACAAACTGCCCTGAACCCTCTCTCATGTCAAATAATAATAATAATCCTTATAACGTAATTGATTAAGACGAATGAATCATTAAGATTGATTAATCAAATAAAAGTCAAAAAACTATTCAAGTTCTGATTCTCACCAATAAACGAATGGACTGAACTTTTAACAAATGAGATTAAGAAAAAAAAAACTTTTTTTGATCCATTTATTTATTATTGAGATCACGTGTTTGGAGGTCGAAGGTCGAATTAAATATGTTTCAAGTTATACAAAATAGTGTAGAAATCTGTTATAGTGCGTAAATTATGCATATTTTATTATAGCAGAGGTTTTTTAGAAACCGTAATGATCATAATGTGTTTTTAATGAGATTTTTTATATCACAAAGCTAGCTAATAGTTTGGCAAGGGGCGATTTAACTAATGCCCGATTTGGAAAAAGTGACCAAGTGTACAATTTTCGAAATTCTATGTCAGTACTACTAGACAATAGGCTCTTCTCGTGCCAACCTGAAGCTGCCGTCTACCTATCGGTTTCAGCTCAAAAAGCAGGAGTATGAATACCCGCGGGGTTTATAGTCAATAAAAGTTTGACACTCCCTCTTGCCTCGCCCAAGGCGAGAGAAGTCATTGGATGATTTCCCCGCCTCAAAAAAACTTACCTCGTAATATTTTAAACTATTAACAAAACTGGCGAAAAGTAAATCATACATTACATTTATGCATCTTTACCTTCAAATCAATAATAGACATACCTATTGTAATATTAGGACCCGAATCATAACCGTTATTACACCTCAACAGACCCAAACTAGTTAAACGACAGCAATAATAGTACCAACAAATCTCAGAGACCCAAACATTGGTTACCAAAACACGTCTCTTGCTATCTTCATCTGCATCTCGTAAACAATCATCGAGTTCCTGTCCCTTTGTCTACAGAAGTAAATATAAATCATTGAAGTTGCCTTTCCTTATATATACGTCACTCAAGTAGAATGGAAATAGTTCTTTTTTTTTGTTTTATAGTATAAGCCGGTAAACGAGGAGACGGATCACCTGATGGTTAGTAATCGCTGCCGCCCATGGACACCCGAAACACCAATGGCGTTACAAGTGTGTTGCCAGCCTTTTGGGAGCGGTTGGGGAATCAGGGATTGGGAAAAGGGGAAATGGGCCTCCGGTACTCTCATTCATATAAAGCAACACAACGCAAGCGTAGTTTCTTGTCGGTTTACTTTACTGTGAGGCCGTGGTATCACTCCAGTCGAGCCGGCACATTCGTGCTGAAGCATTACTCTCCAATATTTATTTCTTAAAACAAGGCGTCATTTAAAAGTTACACAACATCATCAAAAGATACACGTTATTCCAAAATGACGCAGCCTGGCAGATTTAATACCATAGGTATTATCTACCAATCTACGTTCCAATAATTCAGAGACAAACACAGGATATAGTAGTAGCTGCAATGCTACAAAAACAACTACACTACAGTCACGGGCATCAGCTAGTCACGAATAAAACTTCCCCAATCAGGCAGATTGTACTGAAATCGGAAATCAATAACCAAAGTTTGGCAAGCACGTAAATCGAGGCTCAATATTCGTGAACAGAACGGACTCTATAAATGCAATAAGTTGGATTAAATTCCCACTCAACATAAGTTAGGGACGGTTGCTAATAAATTTATACTCGGCTATGTAGGTAGCCTATGATTTATGTCTATCTTGTTAATATTAAATACTGGGGTGTGATATATTATGTGTGCTGAGTAATAGTTTTAGAATGTGGTTGGTTAACAGCGGGTATTGATTGGGTTTTAGGGTTTAGGGCTTAGAAATGTCGGGAAGGAATGAGGCTAATTATGAACATGATGTATTAATGTAATGTCTTACTTCTTATACGTATTTTTTACATATATTTTTACTTGGTACTTTTGTGTTATAAATGATTGATTAATTATTATGTTATCGGCTTACTCACGTAACTGTTTGACGTGATTCCAGGCAGAGGGCGCGATGGGCGCGAAACTTGAGTCGCCAGTAGCAGCGCGTCGTGTGTCGCGGAATACTGCTCATGAATATAAGCCTCTAGCATGGCTGGAAACTAGTCGAGTTCCTCGTCAAACAGTTACGTGAGTAAGCCGATAACATAATAATTAATTTAGTATGTTTCACGAAAGTTATGTTACGAATGTTAGTTTATAATATAGCATGGACTAAATTCAGACTATGTTTTTTGACCTTTTATTTAGTTAGGTCTTAGTAAATTTGTTGAAACTAACGAACAAAAATGTTGTCATGTCATTACCGTCTGGTCCTTCAGTACAAAGTACCAGTCGTTAGGACCAAAACGAAACCTACTACAAAACTACCAACAGAAATTCCTGGTAAAGCTCTCAGCTATCTCCAACACACATTTTTACTAAGCCTAACTATGTAATTTATCAGATTACCCGTTCTTTCACGTAGAAATACATCATAGTTCTTTTTACCCTAGTCGGCCTCTTATCGCGCGTTCTTATTGAAACTAAAGCGGTCCCATGGGCCTCGCGAGCGATGAAAAATGTGCTCACTCTAGCTCCGACGCGATAGGTAGGAGATTATAGTGTGGGAATAATGACCTCTTTTTGCAATGAGGAGTTCTGTTTGAAGTGGGAATGGGAATAAGAAGTTGTTTTAAGATCCGTTTTAATAATACGAGCACGGAACTTCAATGTAATGTGACATAATGTTTATTGAACTCTTCAAAAGATATATTTTAAGTGTTCTATTTTGAACTTATTGCAATGGAACAGTAAGTACAATAATATTTTGCGTGCCTGTTTGATCTTAGTATCTAAAGTCAATATAAAATCACTACTTCATCCAAACTATATGAAACTTTATTTTTTACCTCACACATAAATAATTCACGTTAGAAATATGAGCTCCCGAAAAAAGCCAGAAGACAAAATCCTCACAATCACTGCGGAAAACCTACTTCAAAACTAAATGCCCATAAACTTCGCTTCCATAATCCATAATGGTTCACAGTACATTGATATGAGAATCTCCCGATTTTTCTCAATAGAAAATTCGACTTTCACAGCCAAAGGAATGTTTACGCCCCAACCTTTTGACGGTGGACTTAAGAAAAATGTGTCCTGTGTTGTAGGCACGACCCGTAAATAAATTGTGGTTGCGCCACTTAGACGCTTGTTCCACGCTATTAGACAACATTCTGTGAGAAATTTCAAATGTCACGACCCTTTCTGGACTAGATTTTTCGATGATGTTATTTTTATTCTTAAAATGGGCTTCGGTTTAATTTGATCTTGTTAGTTGCCATGATCTGCTAAATGCTGGAGTTTAGATGTTGCGATTGCGACAGTAAGTGGAAAATTTTTAATCATTGAACGCCTTAGGTATAGGAAAACCTACTAGGCTTTTATCGGTTTTTCGAAAATTTCTCAGTGGTAGCACGGAGTTTGGAATTGTGCCCAGTATATGACAATAAGCTCACCCCCTATTACATGGGACTTATAACACAAATGGTGAAAAGTGGGTGTACATCGTATAACGGTATTACGTGTTTTAATGTACACTTCTGCCTTCTCCTTCAGGGATAAAAGGCGTGAGGTTGCGACGTTGCGTTAATAGGAATAAGCACAATTCAGGGAAACAAGAAATAATTCTTTAACCAGTTTAAACTTGTAGTAAAGATACAATTTCACACTTGTTAAACAACATAAAATAACAATCTTAATGAAACTCCTAACAAACGAGCAGCTAAACTAAAAAGAAATACTAAAAAAGATTTTTGATAAGGTAACAAAGGACTAGAAAACTCGTCCGAATACCATTTGGAGCTAGACCATTGCCCAATAAGTGGCTCTAAGGACCACACAAAAAATAATAACGACAAAAAAATAAACGATACAAAGAAGCAAATGGGGCAAACACTACAAGTTAAGGCACCCATTACTTATAATAAAGCTAAAGACAGACTTGAAAAAAAAAGACGGCCAAGTACGAGTCGGATTCGTGTACGAATAGTACAGTACCATTCCTTCATTAATTCATTTGAGCAATAACATGGCATTGAAGTCTTCTTCGATATGAGAGCCCCTATTAATTTTATTGTGTTTTTAGTTGATGTTGTTATAGTGTACAAATTTCATCTGTCTATGTCTGTTATGATTGTTCATGAGATATCCTGGTCACAGACACACAGACAGACGGACAGACAGCGGATTGTTGTAAATTCGTAACAAAGTAAATACATCACATTTTTGAAAACTCCATACATTTAAATATGTAAGATTCGTCACGTGCATTAAAATATACCTAAACTCTTCACAGGGTATTTATTGTGCATCTGTATATAAACTCATAACAGAGTTATTATAAATTATACACATTTTTTGCTAAAAGTACCTGAAATTTTAGTAATAGAGTTTCTACATAACCCCTTTAGATACGGAGCCCTAAAAAATCCCTCGCCTCTTTAGCTTCACGAACTATTTCGTCGAGATCCTTTGGCGACAGAAATAAGTCTGTTCCGGTATATTAGACGTAGCTAGACAAATACCTAGATCTATTATCTAGACTGTGCGATGGTCTAGAACGGTCTGGTTCCCTGTGGTTTTAAATAGTTATCATTATTCTTTGCTTTGTTGCTTAACGAAGATTTTTCTAAAGAGAACTGCTTTTAGATTTATTTCTTGTTTCTGTTTTCTAAGTGATTGTGTGGAATGATGTACAAGTTTTTGTGATTGATATTTGGTTTATATTTCGTTGTTAGAAGTCAAGGGATGCTTTTTGTGGGAGAAAAGGCATCTAATGACTTTTCCTGCATTGGGTGACGCGAAGGGAATGTCAGGCTCTTACTAACTAAAATCAGCTCGTTCCTACTCCTGCTTTTCGAGCTGGAGCCCCGGTACCCTGTTGGGCAGTCTGCAGCAGAAGTCAAAGGTAGATTTTAATCTTTATTCGGTAATTATCTGAACCATTGCAAGTGCTCGTTATAATATCAGGAACCGAGAAACGTTAATATTTAGACTTAGATGTTTGTTATTCTTTCACGCAAAAACTACTGAAGGGATTGGCATTAAAATTGGAATAAAGATAGATTATGGTCTAGAATAATGCATAGGCTACTTTTTATCCCACGGAAACGCTGCTAAAAGCTAGTTTTTCCATATATATGAAAATACCCAGTTGATTTTTTAATACCTCAACCATAATACTCCCAAAAACTATTTTATTTAATATCTGTATTTGAAACATAAACATATATCATTTTTCAATTTCATTTCCTTATATCGCTTTAAAATTCAGATTAAAACCTTAGTAAAATGCAATATTAGACCGCGCAGGCTGAAGCCGCACTTATAAATCATTCCCCTGACATAATAGTCGGGGTTTCGTATGGAACGCAATTTCACGGATGGCATTCAAAAATAGATATAGATGCCATTGCAATAGTTGGTTCGTACCTAAAGAATGTGTAACTGGCCAGTCCCCAATTCCCACATAACCGTTACATTTAAAATTTCAAAACGTTCCACTTTTAATATTTTGAATTGTTGCTAGTATTCAAAATTATTTTTACAACGGTATTTTTGTATTCCAATTTTAAAATTGAAAATTTTAAAGTTGCTAGTGGCAAAAATAGTTTTTGCATCGGTTTTTTTTTCTCGGCTATCGAAAATTTATTATGTTTATTTTGTTCAACATTGAGTGATTTTTAATGGATTTTTCTTAATTTATTCGTTACTATGAAATCTGTTAACTCTTTTCAATTTTTTTGTAAACATTTTTCAATTGGTATTTTTTAATTTAAAATCCATTAAAATGAAAAACTTTTTAAGTACACTTCTACCAATTAGTTACGACATGGCAAGGGTATATTTAAAAATGCTCTAACGAATAATAGCCTAAGTAGTTAAAAATAGTAAATGGTGGCACAAAGGAATCACATTTATTTGGCTCATAATAATCTCCTTTTCCTTTTTATTACCTTTTCTTTTCTTTTTAAAATAAACGCTGGCCCTCACTAGGATTTTCTCTTGCGTCATAGGTGCGTTTACAATCATACAAGTTCACATACACATGACACCCAGACCCGAAACAACAATTTGTGGATCACATAGAGTTGTTCCGTGCGGGAATCAAACCCGCTACATGTTACGCGGTAGCCGGTTGCCCAGCCACCGCGCCAACAGTGCAGTTATTGTTTTTAATAATCCATTGTGCAATACGATTACCTTATTTGACATTTCAAATAAACGCATTTCATTTGACTAGTATTACCTACATATCTATAGAATTTTGTTATTTATTGCAAGCAAAAATCTAAATAAAAATTCCCCTTCAAAAATGGTGTTCCAAAAATAACCTACAAACAAAATAAATATGTCTAAAGCTACGTCACAACCTCTTTTGAGAACGCAGTAGCATTTCCGAGAATGCAATCTTTAGAAGAATTTCCAATATCAAATATATGTACGGTATTTTTGAAATTCATCTCTTTGTATCGCGCTTGTATCCCTTAGAGGGTGGGCAGAGCCCCTGCACAAACGCACTTGGAATAATTTATTTGACGTTGCTTATTTATGGAGGTTAGGTCACCCTATCAATGTCTTTCGTGGTCAAGTTATGTAGTGCATAGTGGTTGAATAGTTAATGCATTCCATTTGAGGATATTTTAGTAAAATTAGAAATTGGGGTTATTCTTTATTGTGTTAGATTTATGGAAATATTGCGTGCGTTTAGGGTGTTTTCTTGTTACCGTGCATCCACAGCGCAGTTAACCTTTTGTGGAGTAATGAAATGCAACACGGTAACATTAGGTAACCGCCCATTTTTTTTTTTTACATTTGATGGGTCAACGTTTGGCTACTATCTCGCCTGATGGTAAGTGATGACACATTTTATTTTGATAATTGTTCTTTTTATTTTATTTTATACAACACTAGCTTCCGCCCGCGACTCCGTCCGCGCGGATGTCGGTCTTCACGTGGAAGTTTTATTTCTTCATTTTGAGTAACTCGGACAATGACATCTTATAAATATCTATTGGACCCAAATACGGCGAGGCCAATAATAATTAAGGAGATCCCTCTATTGAGCTACTGCTGTTGAGCTCGCGTTCTGTAGAATAAAACTGAAAAATTAAGATTTTTTTTCTACATATTTTCCAGGATAAAAAGTATCCTATTTTATGCCCATGATAATAAGGTATAATTATACCTAGTTTCATCGAAATCGAACCGTTCGTTTTCACGTGATGCCTGAATATACAGACAGACAGACAAAGAAACATTTTAATCAGATATTTGGGTTTGGTATCGATCCAGTAACACCCCCTGCTATTTATTCTTTCAACATTTTCAATGTACAGAATTGTCCTTCTACAGATTTATTATAATATGAATGAATGATGAAGAATGCATGAATGAATGAATAAGAGTGTTATAAACGTAAGAGTAGACAAATATAATCAGAAAGCTCCGAACTGCTAAGCTATCGGGAGTTATACGTGTTATTGTGAGTCAACCATAAAAGATAGACATTTGCTGTCGTGGAATATTTTTTTAACAATTTTAAGGAGAACATTTCCGGTATACATGATTTCTGTGTAGCTTTAATCATTAAGGCTGCACACGCGACGGTAGCCTAAAAAATGGAGTAAGTTCTCCTGTTTTCCCAACATTTCCCTTCACTGCTCTGCTCCTATTTATCGTAGCGTGATGAAAAGTATACTATAACCTGCCCAGGAGTATGAAGAACAATTGTACCAAGTTTCGTAGAAATCAAGTGGTTTTTGTTTCTATAACGAACATACAGACAGACAGACGGACAGACAGGCAGACAGACAGACAGACAGACAGACAAAAAAATTCTGATTGCATTTTTGGCGTCAGTATCGATCACTAATCACCCGCTGATAGTTATTTTGGAAATATATTTCATGTACAGAAATTACCTCTCTACAGATTTATTATAAGTATAGAAGATATGGCCGGCTCTAAGTTTTAACTAAAAATCACGTTTTTCTCACGTACATTAATGGAGAAAAGCTCTACTAGTTTCGAGTCACAAAGAAACTCTTCATCATGAGCAGCGTACGCAGACGCGGTGACGTCACGCATCCAACTCTAATCAATATAATCCTCTAATCACGCTAACATTGAAAGCACTGAAACAATATTCTCTAAGACCAAAGTAACTGTTTCCCTCACTCATAATTACTAGCAATAATCGCGTTAATTAGTTTGTTAAGAGTCTTGTCTACTTAATTAAGAACGTTTCTTGTGTAATAATGTTTTCGTAATGAAACTACAAATGATCATCTAGTATAGGTAATAACTAAGGAACAAATTACTGTGCTTTTTGAGTTGGAAATTCTTAGTAGTTTAGTAGTAGTAGCGATCAATAACAACGTTACAATTTTTGGCGGTTGAACTAAGAAGCAGAAATTTGACATTAAAGTGTGGGAGAGCCATGCTTCGGCATGAATGGGCCGGCTCGACTGGAATGATGCCACGGCCTCACAGAAAACGGACGTGAAACAACCCTTGCGTTGAGTGAGTGAGGTTACCGGAGGCACTGCTACCTCCCTTCCCAACTTTCCAATACCCGATTCTCCAACAACCCTTAAATTCCTAACCCTAAATGGCCGGCAACGCATTTGTACCGCGTCTGATGTTTTGGGTGTCCAAGGGTGGCGGTGTTTTCTAACCATCAGGTGATCCATCTGCACGTTTGCTGGCTTATACCATAAAAAAATGATTTTATAGCTGACAATCGATCATCTTTTAGTAAATAGAATAGTTATACCTACATAATCCTTTAAAACTCAAGTCACTATGAAAAATGATTTTGGAGAATATAACCCAATCAAAATAGATTCAAAATCCTATCGGTGTTAGCGAAGTAGGAAAAGGTAATTAACTTTTTTAATCCTTAATTATACTCGGAATTGGTGACTCCCTTGAGAAAACGCAGATTCCTGTAATAAAAAATGGGAAAAAGAAAAATCTTTTCATGTTTCTGTTCGAAATTTGAATGAGAAAAAATACATAATAATTGATGATTTGATGAGACTTTGATTAGCTTTGTTCAATAAAAAGAGTTTCGCATTTTTACCTATATGTATTACATATTTGTGCGCGATTATCTCGAGATAGTAGTTTTAAGAGTTAGCAGAAGGTTTTAGGGATATCACCTGACTTAAAAAAATTAGGTGGTTAAGAAAACTGAAGGCGGTTACTTTTAAAAAAAGTTTTTTAGGTAACCATTAATTTTCTAGCACTGTTGTAAAAACCTAATATCACTATGATTTTTGTTTGTCCTTTGACCCACAATCATTAACCCATCCTGTTGCGGGTCTATCTTTATATTTCGCAAATGGGCTCACACTTGCTCAAGGCAGATTGGTTATTTCATAATTGAAAACAAAACCAGGTTATCTTTAAAAAAAAACGTTGCTCCACACTAGGATTTTCTGCTGCTTACAAACATACAAGTTGTCGATCATACGAAGAGTTGCTCCGTGTGGGAATTGAACGCGCTACACATTGACCGGCAGCTGGTCGCCCAGCCACAATTATCAACTGTGCACTCCTAATCTTTCTATTAGTTTTAGTCATCTTATGAGTACGATCACAGTCAATAGCCAAAAGCGTAATTTTACTAGATTACCTCAAAGGATATTTTTTATCCCAATTACCTTAAGGAAATTGTGGCCAGATTGTTCATAACATCTCCTTTACCAGGAATTTGAATGACACGTGTCGACTGTCGACTCAAACCTGACTAATTAATAATGCTTTAAATAAACTATTTATTATTTAAAGCCCCCAACTAAAGTGCTTGTAATTTTGAATAGCAAACCTTTGCTTCCTCCTTCCTCTAATCCTAAGTAAATTTTGCATTGAAGCTTTCCATAAATTACTTGGAATAACATAATTACATCAAGTTACGCCTTTTAATGCCCGAAAGGGTAAGCAGAGTATGTTTTCAAAGTAACACTAAATTCTCACCTGTTATGTTATTAGTTTCGTGTAATAGGAGTTTAATGTAATTTGGCGCTCGAAATCCCATCGTGATTGACCTATTGGAAAACAAAATTATTTTCTCGGTTGTCACAATTTTGATTTAAATGATGCGATACGATGTAAAGAATTCTTATAAAATTTAAACATTGACCTTTAAACTTAAAATGTTAAACGAAACTAAGCAGTTTAGAGCATCGCTGAAAAAGGACCACAAGTAACAGAAAGACCAAATTATAAATATCTGCTCACAATCTTCACATCACATTAACAGCCTATAATAGGTGGCCACTGCTGACCAAATACCTCGTCTCACACGGAAAAGGTTTGAGCATTAATCACCACGCTTGCTCAATGCAGGTTGGCGATTTCAAACTTATAATAAAAAGTGATAAGCCCAGGTTTCCTTACGACGTTGTCCTTCACCGTTATTCCGCTCATAATCATAACCTTCTTATAAATATTAATGATTCAGGTAGGTAAATATAAAAAGCCCATACATATAATTACAATAACGACATCAAAAGAAAACCATCATTCGTGTGGTTTTAATATAATTTTGTAAGATTCTCGGAAATTCCCTTAAAACCAATAAATAGATTATTACCAATTTACTGTTAACATCAGCCCTTGTTTATTTTGAAACCAAACAAAATTACTTTGAAGGTCGTTGTATAATTTGGGGAGTGGGGTTCAAAGGAAAACAACTCTTCCTGGCTTGTCACCCTAATGCTATAATGTTTGAAAACCTCCTTGTTACACGTTGCATGATCTACTTTTGGTCCTTTTGATATGTGGTCCTTAGAGACGGGTTTTGCTGTTAGCGGTGCTTTTATAATATTATTTTTTTGCGCAGTTTTTTTTTAATAATGTCGTTTATTTATTTGACTTCTGTGTATTTTTGTTGCTGTTTATTTCTGGATTAAGTGAAAAGTATCTGTAAAATTATGTATCCAAATCTTGGTATCAATTATTGAGCACTGTTATTAAGGCTATGAACTTTCCGATATTTATTTATTTATTTTCTTATCATTAATTTTACAGAGCCACATTTATATTACATCTATATAAAAAATTGGATTATATGTTCAAACCTAATCTACACCGTTTTTTTTTTTAAATGATTTGCAACTTTAGAATTGATCTAGTAAGACTTAAATTACATTAAACGATATTTAAGTTAAATAAAAAAGATAAGGCAATCACTTATCATCCTACCGTGAATACTCCAACCTGTTCTTCAAAATTGGACCATCCAGCGGCCATGTTAGAAACGCGTGCTCTCTAATTAAACATCAAAGGTTGATACTTTGAGTTTTCCGTGCAGACGGCATTCAAGTAAACGCGGATAATTACTCGCCCTTGATTGTAGGTACACCAGCATGTATAGCTACCCTAAAACCCTAAACATTTTAATCTAATTTGAATTCAATTTCAAGAAGAATAAGGTTGGAAGTTGACTGAGGGAATATGGTAGATTGGTGTAGGTTGAGATGCTTTTCAGTGACGATTTACAGTACAGATTAAAGATTATATATAGCAAATTTCTAGTTAGTTGTGTATTATCTTAGTTTGTGGCTTATTCTTGTTATCAAGACATATTGTAGTATTAATATATTATTTTTGAATTTCTCAGAACAAGTTATTGAGGTTATTGTTTCATATTACATTATAATTATAATAGGAACAGTATATGCTTCTCATGTTATTTACTTGAGAGAATTGTTAGTTGTATTTCAAGCTCCTTAAAATAGTAAGTCCATTCTTTAGTTCCAACTAATTTTGACCGAAGTTTGGGCAAGGTTTGCGTTGTGTTTCATTGTATGAGTGAGGTTACCGGAGGCCCAATTACCCCCTTCCTTATCCCCGATTTCCAAACCCACCTTTAAATTCATAACTACCAAAACGCCGGCAACCCACTTTTAACGCCTCTGGTGTTTCGAGTGTCTATAGACGGCGGCGATCGCTTACCATTAGGTGATCCGTCTGCATGTTTACCGGCTTATACTATAAAAAGAATTTTAAAAGAAGTATTTTTAAATTTACTATAACCTAACCTGCAATCCTCAATCCGTCTAACAAACGTGGAACCTCTTGATTATCGTCATCAACCGTATAAATGTCTACCATTTTAGTATAAATGACTATTTCTGTGAAGTTTCCAAATGTAATTTATACTTTGTGAAACCATAAATGGAACCGACATTCCCATACACAGTGTTCTCAGAACAAATAAGGAATTTAACAATTCTATTTATAAATCTATTTATAAGTTTAGAATTAGTATTAGAACTCGAAACGGGATATTCACCATGTTTTTCTATATCTTCCGTGATCATGGCGCTTTTTTTTTTCAATTTTTTGGGTGGATCTACACATTTAATAGTTAAAAGTGTTTATAGATACATTAGGCGTCAAGGATTTGTGACCACCTCCCCGATCACCGGTTTACTGCATAGATAGGGACCACCCATCATGGCGCTTGCAACAGTGCCGAAATATCGGAAACTCATAGAAATAGAAAAACATGTTAAATATCCCGTTTCGAGTTCTAATAGTACTAGTGTTAGTGACCATATCAGTTTAAAAACTTATATCAGCTTAGAATTTTTAGCCATTTCAATATCTTTTCGTATTTGATTGATCCAAAAGCCCAAATAACCTAGATTTAGTTCCCAAATAAGAACTAAGGAAATTGGTAGATGTTCAAACAAATAGAGGTAGTTTAGTTCGGACCGATTATTGAGATAAATCTCACCTACGGGAGACGGGAGCGTTCTAGAAATGCTACTTGATGGCTACCTAATTTATAGTTTATTACTATGCCTGTAAGATCCAAAATGCGATGTGATGTTTCAAATACAATGTAGATAGTGGATAATAATATGGACTGATGAATTAAAAGTTTTTGGTATGTAAGTTTGTCTTATTTATTTTCGTTGATTAAGAATAACAGTGATCGAGTAAGACACGTTTTAAACTTGGCTAGATTTGACTTAGTTTTGTGCAACTAGCAATTTTTTTAACCGACTTCAAATTAGGAGGTTCTCGGTTTTAATGTATGTGTTTATGTATGTGTTTATGTTTGTGCGCGATTATCTCTATAAATCATCCATTTGGTCTTTCGAGCCATGAAAATAAAAACGTTTACCAACAACGAAATCAACAATATTTTTTCTCCAAACGCAAAAATTACTTAAATCATCTTCGACAAATATCTTAATTCGACTGTTATTTATATTGAACCCAGTAATTTCCCCTAATAAATCATAAAGAAATCAAGTAAGCAGTTTTCTTCTGTAAATAAGAACAAAATATGAACATCTATTATCTCAAAAGGCAGCCTTGAATTTCCTCTAATATCTCACAATTGGCTTGCTTTCACAACGCGAGGGGGACACCCATTTTTCTCTATTATAATCCTTGATTAGCAAGATTGGTCTTTAGGTACACAGAATAAAGTTTAATCTTGTGAAAAGTGGATGTTTTTCATTAACAAATTCGTAGAATGAGGACAGGTTTTACTATTTGGATTTGAAAGATAAGGTTATTATTATAGATGCTTTCATTTCCGCACTGTTTGAATTAGTACTGGCTGGGGTCGTTGACCTTTTAGCTGGAGTTTATGAAGGGTGCGAGGGATGAGCAATCAACATAAAGATGGAAGGATAAAACATATTTTAAATAATCTATTATTTGAATATATCATAAAACATTTTTTAAGAAAAAGGAGATCGTCTTCAGTTTTCTTTAACGCCTTCATTTTTTTAAGTCTTGTTATGTCCCTAAAATGCAAAATCCCCGATGGAACGGCAGACCAATACGACTGGAGAGAAATCAGGCGAGACGGCTTTTACGCGCTTTCCGAGCCACGGGGGTAATACACCACTGAACCTCCTGACTAATAATGAAAATTTTACTCAGAAAATGCCACTATCACCTTCTTTTGGCCGGCGCGGGAATCGAAACGACAACACGCGCGCAGCAGCCAGTCATCCAACCACTGCTAAGAATCGTTTAGATAGCTAAATTCGTCCTTTCCATCATCGAACTACTAGACAATCGGCGGAACGCCACCACTTCATGGTAGTTGTCTCACTCGCACGAAGCGCTTCGCTTCAAGCTTCCTTGTGCGAATTGTTAAGTAGTGGAATTCTTTACCGGAGTCTATGTTTCCCGATGGGTATAACCTGGGTGTCTTTAAGACCCGAGTAAATAGGTTGCTCATGGGCAGACGTGCCCCATCGTAGGCAGCATCATCACTTACCACCAGGCGAGATAGCGGCCAAACGTCGGATCATCAAAAATTATAATAAATACTCGTCAACTAAACTCAATGAACGTAATAAACTTGGAACATCATATCCCACATATCATAACCCTTTGAATATAATACTAGCTCCCGAAGAAATCACCTCAAATATAACATATCGCTGACATCCTAATATTTTCCCTTACGAAAGGATATTGTGACGAACGGAACGTACGGACTCAAAGTCAATATAGCTTCGGGAAGAAATTTCCAATGACCTTTAACTTGACCTTTTGACTCGATATTAAGGAGTTTGATTGACATAAGTTTAGACGTTGTGTACCCTTATCAATCTGTTGAATGAGAATATTAATTGAGGGCTGTTATTATTGTATAATTTATTGGTTTTCGTTGTTCGAGTCGTTCTAGGTTTGGTTGGTGAGTGTGGAGTTTTGGGTTGTGTTATAATTTATAATATTGGGACCAGTAGATTAAGAGTGCTTTTTCCACCAGAGATGTGCTATGCTACGTTTGACTTCCATCAATCATATTTAACTACACATAGCTTAGCACTACCCTACCTACCTACTAGTGGGACCGGACTAAGCTATGTTTTATGTATAGAAAGATGCGTGCTATGGATGCGTACTATTGATATATGTGGCTTCCCTGCTATCGATACATCGTATACTAGAGCTGCGCATATTCTACTATTCCCACACTCGACCGAAATAAAGAATTAATGCTTATAACGTCTTGTTTATTAAAATTGTTCAAGATTAGAAAACTAATAAATATGAGGACCACTAGTAAAGATTTAATAAATACATTTTCATAATCTTAGCTAGAAAATTTATTACGGAGAGATCTTTAATATTTATGGTCCACAAATTGTTGTTTCAGGGTGGTTTCAGGTATTGGTGTAATATAATGTGTATGTCAACTTGTATGTTTGTAAACGCACCCACGACACAAGAGAAAATAGGACAAATATGAAGCAGAGTTTCAAAAAAAAAATTAACCTACCAAAACATGAAACCAACAGTCAAACTCCAACGTAAATTATGATAAATCTCCAACCAAAAACTAGCACATAACACGTAACTCACTCAAAAATACATTTAGTTTTCTAAAATGTATGTAAAAGTACATAAATCGAGCTTATGAAGACTGACAGCAAGAAAACACCGCGGCGATGCGGAGTTGTGCTCCCGAGGCCATATATCAAGCTTTTTGAGTAGCATTGAGACGAGCTGGTATTGTCGGTGTTTAGTGATACTGTTGTCAAGTTATGCACTGTTAAGGCTATGGATTTGTGGGGTGCAGTGATAAATGGGCTGTTTTTAAAGTTAAACGTATAAGTTTTTAAAGTGACATGGTCACTAACACTAAAATTGGAATTTGAGATTTTTTTGAGGGCGGAAAATCATCCAATGACTTCTTCCGCTTTGCGTGAGGCGTGAGTGTCAGACTCTTACTGACTAAAAACCACCCCGTTCCTTCTCCTGCTTTGAGCCGGAGCCCCGGTAACCTCTTACGTTGTCCGCAGCTCCGCTAATATTAGAACTTAAGACGGGATGCATTGCTGGTTAGGAATTTAATGTTTGTTGGGGAATCGGGGATTAGTCAGATTGGAATTAGTATAATTAGGCCCCCGGTAACCTCATTAACACTAGTGTTGTTTTACGTTGGTTTTCTGTCAGGCCGTGGTATCACTCCGGTCGAGCCGGCCTATTCATGCCGAAGCATGACTCTTATGTTATGTATATTATGTATACATTACTGTGATATTGTACCGTTTATACTCCTCTGCCGACTACTGATAAAAGATGCAATATTTTTGGTAGCACATTCTTTCATACGAAACCTTTTTTGAACAAAATACGTACATTGTAAGCATTTCACACTGCAACAAAAGGCCTTTATAAAGTGACTCACACTGTCGATCGGAAGGTTGGCAATATGCTCAAGGGTGCAATGAACCTTTTATTTCACTGTCTGTCGCTTGAAACAAGACAGATAGCGTGGGTTTCATTGTCACATTATTATATTATTTTACAATATATTTTTGTTAATTTTCAATTCTAGTTGAATTTGTACTTTAATATTGTGTTACCTACGCACTTATAAATGGAAAGTTTGACGTAGGTACATGTGTGTATTTTTGTTACTATTTTGTTTAAATTTTTACACATTTTTTTTTTTACAAATTTGAGTAAATTATTACATTTTTAATATTCTCTTACACAAAACATAATTTCAGGTAAGCTTCTAAGATTGGTTGGTTATTCACTCCTTTTGAAAAGACAGTTAGAAGAACTGCCAAAGATATCAGCTTGTCCCATTGATTAAAAATAGTATTGGGTTATACTATTTGTGTTTATGGTATAAGCCCGCCACAATCTCCCAAAGTTGCATCTCCTGTAAGCAAGGATGGACAGTAGATACAACCATGACAACACCGAAACATTGAAGTCCGTCGCGTCACAGGGACATGAATTACTGTCTTGAATCCCGCAACCAAATAAATCAGAATATTTTACAAGAGAAGAAGAAAAAAAAAAACAAAATGCAATCTTATGCAATACCATTTTTACTAAAATAAAAAAAAAACCATGAACACAAAACCAATTCCAATCAATTCCAAACCATAAAATACTTTTTACAAAAAAATAAACCGACTTCACTAAAAAAGTTAAAAATAACTTTAATTTCGGAAGTCGGTGTTTCTCGGTATTATTTGTATTTGTTGCTACACCGACTTCCGAAATTAAAGTTATTTTTAACTTTTTTAGTGAAGTCGGTTTATTTTTTTGTAAAAAGTATTTTATTTCACACTTTTTAGTTGCGATACTCAGTATCGCAACTAAAAAAGTCGGTTAAAATTCTCTATCTCAATAACTACTTTATTTATTTGTATTGTCACAGTCACTTAATTAGCTTTATTGTGATTTCTATGTGAGTATGAAGTTCCATTGGCCATTTCTGGTCTTCTTCATCAGTTCCACCTCTTCAAAGGTTACTTTTTGACTGTAAATGCTTCAATTCTAAATGAATATACCAAAATCACTATATAGTTCCCTATAATATTTGAGGATTTCCCTCGATTTCTCTAAGATTTCATCATCAGATCCTAATTTGGTGACAATGGGACCACCTCAGAACTATCTACTTTCGAACAAAAAAGAATTTTGAAAATCCGTCGACAATTGACGGAGTATTAATTAACTTTATTGTGATTTCTATGTGAGTATGAAGTTCCATTGGCCATTTCTGGTCTTCTTCATCAGTTCCACCTCTTCAAAGGTTACTTTTTGGCTGTAAATGCTTCAATTCTAGATGAATATACTAAAATCACTATATAGTTCCCTATAATATTTGAGGAGTTCCCTCGATTTCTCTAAGATTCCATCATCAGATCCTAACTTGGTGACAATGGGACTACTTCAGAACTGTCTACTTTCGAACAAAAAAAAAAGAATTGTGAAAATCTGTCGACAATTGACGGAGTATTAATTAACTTTATTGTGATTTCTATGTGAGTATGAAGTTCCATTGGCCATTTCTGGTCTTCTTCATCAGTTCCACCTCTTCAAAGGTTACTTTTTGACTGTAAATGCTTCAATTCTAGATAAATATACCAAAATCACTATATAGCTCCCTATAATATTTGAGGAGTTCCCTCGATTTCTCTAAGATTCCATCATCAGATCCTAACTTGGTGACAATGGGACCACCTCAGAACTATCTACTTTCGAACAAAAAAAAGAATTGTGAAAATCTGTCGACAATTGACGGAGTATTAATTAACTTTATTGTGATTTCTATGTGAGTATGAAGTTCCATTGGCCATTTCTGGTCTTCTTCATCAGTTCCACCTCTTCAAAGGTTACTTTTTGACTGTAAATGCTTCAATTCTAGATAAATATACCAAAATCACTATATAGCTCCCTATAATATTTGAGGAGTTCCCTCGATTTCTCTAAGATTCCATCATCAGATCCTAACTTGGTGACAATGGGACCACCTCAGAACTATCTACTTTCGAACAAAAAAAGAATTTTGAAAGTCCGTCGACAATTGACGGAGTATTCGATGAACAAACATACAAAAAAAAAAAAAAACATACAAACAGCCGAACATAGTACCTCCTCCTTTTTGTGAAGTCGGTAAAAAGCACCACACCAAATTACATTATCGAATAGCAAAGGAAATATCAAACTCTAAACCATTTATACGTTCATTTTCCATTTCTTATTCAGCATTTATTCGTACGAACACACATACAATCGTATTTTTCATATCAATACCGGTGCAGTAGCCCGAAGCGACGTTGTATCGAACTGCCCCGTCTAGAATGTGTAATGTATTTGGTATTCCTACACGTTACATGCAAACTACGTAGCATTGACTATTAGCTGGTGTATTTTTGATACTCCTTGGTGTTTATTTTTGTGATAGAAATGAGTATCGAAGAATATTTATTTGGTTTATAAGGAAAATGTTGTATGGCTGATTATATCATACGACATCTTTTGACGACTATTTGGGGGTAAACTATTCATTGAATAAGGGTGGTTTTCTACCAGTTGTGTGTTATGCAGTTATGCTGTGAAGCTATCTGACTATAATTATCTACTGATACTAAACTATGTAACTGTGCGATTAAATAGTGCTATGAAGATGCGCCAGTTAGTAAGGGTAGAGTACCAAAAATTGCGACCCCGCACTTTTTTTAAGATTCGGTTTACCTGGAGTAAAGGATTATATCTTTCAATACTAGAACCCCGCCCTTAGCCACCGCACTTTAAATTGACTCACCTATCAGACGAATATCAGGCACATCTACTTAAAAATACCAAATTAAAAATAGTTAATAATTTTTTCATGAGTGATTTGAGAGCCCTCGGCAATCGACGACCTGCTTGTTTGACCAGACCGCCGCTGGTAATATCAAAATTTTATTTCAAATCAATGAATTTATAAACAATCAAAGGTCTTATTACACAAAAGACCGACATTAATATTGTAATTGCTATTTCGTTTCGTTTTCGTACAAAATAAAATTAATTAAACGTTCATTTTATTGAACAGTCTATTCGATTTTGGTAACAAACATTTTCGGATCTTAGATAATATTATTTTGTTCTAGAATTCCTTTGTTGCTTTTATTCCAGTAAATTTTCCATCGAGATTGGATTTTATTTCTATCTTGTCATGTACAATGATATTTGATGACAAATTTAGCGTAGTATTGAGTATTGTACTCGAAAGATTTGGGATGTTTCTAAATCTGTTTCACTGTCTTGTAACTTACGTTTGTTTTTGTTTTCCAAAATAGGAACAAAGATGATTTGCTTTCTTTGTTTATTAAATATAATGTAAGGAAAATGCTTATCATATTTCTATATGTACCTACATGATTTCAAAATTAAGTTACATCTACTAATGAAATCAAAACGTTTTCGGATATAACTTTACAAAATTTTATTGTAACTTTCGTGAGACATACTAAATTAACTATTATGTTATTGGTTTACTCACGTAACTGTTTGACGAGAAACTCAAATAGTTTCAAAACATGCTAGAGGCTCATATTCATGAGTAGCATTCCGCGACATACAACGCAATTGTATTGCGCGATTGTTGCGCTGCTACGATTACTGTACAACTGTATGATTACAGAAGAAAGCAATCATCTTCGTGTAAATAGAGACCATCTTTCAACCAACAGTGCAATAAAACATACATACATACATACATACAAGATTCAGAAAACGAAAACATACCTACTGATCTAGATGAAACCAATTCAAATACCGACATTAGACGAGCACTCATTCCTTGAACTTGAAGCGTTATTCAATCCACAACATCAATAATTTGCGGATCTTGCCCCAAAGGCGATACCTGGTTGGTCCGAAAATATTTTACTTCCAAGGTTTCACTGAGAAACTCAATTTTCTGTATTGAAACTCGTACCTGAAGCGAATTCCTAATGTGGCGATGCGTCTGTGAGGAGCGGGCGACGGATGCTTCGATAAATCTAATCGTGTTTGGGGCAGATTGCATTTGCACTGCTTGTAAAAAATGTATGAGGTGACAATTTTGGGTAAGAATGTGGTGAAGGGGTGAAAATGGATTGAGATGAAGATGAAGATTACGTCTTTGAAGAAATTGGTCGTGAGTGATTGGATTGATTTGTTAGGATAGGGATTGCTAATGCAATGGAATAAAGTCTGCAAATTGAATTTTATTTTACGACTTTAAGCGTGAAATGTCTGTCTAAATTTATATATGTACATAATGAACTAGTTGTAACAGTTGAAGATACTAACTAAGATTTTTAGTTATTTTTATGATATAAGCCAGTAAACTAGCAGACGGATAATAAAGGTAAGCAAGCGCTTACCCCCATGAACACTCATAATACCAGAGGTTACAAGTACGTTGCCGGCCTTTTAAGGGTTATAAATTTAGATTTTGTTGAGGAATCGGAGATTGAAAAGATTGGGAACCTCAATCACACAACGTAACACAACGCAAGCGTTGTTTCACGTCGGTGTTCTGTGAGCATTAAAAAATATTAAATTTACGAGGTGTCTGCCATTACTAACACGTACATTTCAATAGAAATGATCATTAATCTACATTATAAAAACATCGTAATTAAGGAGCTAGCAAGAATTAAGAACAAACAGAAAAAAAGAAGACTAGAGTAATTAACAAAAATGTACCAAACTTTAGCCATGTAAAACTTTATTACCATTTTAATAGCTTTTTCATACAGCCCGAGAATACAGCCTTTAGAAAATAAAAACCTAAAATTTCGAAACATAATAATATGAATGCATAAATAATGGGGTCAGTAAAATTTTAGGACGTTTAAATTAAAACTTTTGAAAATTATAATTTTATTTAGAATTCATTACTGTTTCTTGGCTGTTAAATAGTTTTTTATAAGTAGGGATTTATTTAGTTACTCCATTAAAGTAGGCATGATTACGTTAAAAGCATAAAAAATATGGACTGAAGTTCAAATGTTTAAGTAAGACTATATTTACAATATGAGTACTTTTCCACCAGAGATGTGCTATGCTACATTGCTGTGAATGCCTTCACCGATCATATTCATTGGTACACTTAGCTTAGCACTGGTAGAAACTCAACTAGACTCAGCTAAACTCTGTTTTTTATATGGAAAGGTGCGTGCTATACATGGCTCCCTATTATCACTACATCACATACTCGAGCTGCACTTTCCTCGCATAGCTACACAGCTTATTATCAGTGGAAACGGTAAAGAACCTTGAACTGCCAATCGTTTAATCAATTTTCATCGTTCAATTTAATTATAATTCAATCGTTCTTCTCTCAAATTTAAATAATGTTATATTATTATTATTGTAAAGATACTTCAAAGTTCACAAACAGATCCAACCTTTGTAGTTACTGTGTTAATTGGAGAATAATTAATTCTAGTTTCATTTATTAATTCAAATATTGTAACAACATTCACCTTTGTAGAAATTTCTAAACCTGCACCTTACGCAGTTTAAAACTAATCATTTTCTTCGTGGCTTAGCAAAAACTCATCAAATATAATTTGTTGGCCAACTTTTTCATCCAATGTTGCTCATTGGACTTCAAATTTCTTAAAAAATGCCTAAACCCATTGTAACTTTTTCAATTTCAATAGTTTTGATTGCATCAAAATTAATTTAATCTTTACGGATTAAATTTTTCAAATTATTATTAGTTCTTGAGTTACAATTTTGTTTTAATTTTCATCTGCTTATAGTAGTAGTACTTCAATTTGGATTAAAATTTGAAAGTGACTTTGTAGATTTCGCGGAGAAAGATAAATAAAGATGAAATGTTGAATGAGCATACTAAATTCACATAACAAAGTTGAAGAGCTATCGTATCTTGCTCAATTTCCCTAAAACCTAACATTATGACTACTTTAAATCTTCACAAATCATAGTCATACTTACTCCTTTTCAAAAACACGCTTGTAACTCATCTGGTATTATAATGCATTAACAACCCTTATTCGTCTATTAGTACTCAATATTTTGAAATGATATTGAAGTATGACGAAAGTTTATTAAATACTACTAAAATTTAAGTTAGCCATATTCTACGACTCATAGGACCATATCCAATTTCCTTCTTCGACTCAAAGGACCAAAAATAATTCGAACAAAAAAATAAAGAATTACTACCAACATCTTATAAATTGTACCAGCCGCGCCTCCAGTGCAGTTGTAAGGCCATAGGGTGTTACAAAATATATTTCACGTGATATTTTTCGCTCTAATACCGTTCTATTATTTGCTCCCAGTACCGTTGGCAATCTTTCGTTAGAAAATTTTGGTTTGGTTTGAGACATGATAAGAACGATTTTCGAAGGAACTCGTATTGGGATACTGACATATGGGTTTTATAAGGAAACATGTTGCAACTATAGGATTTGTTGGGAAAAGGTTACTTATTTTACATGTTTAGGGCGGTGTTTAGGTACCTATCTTGCCTGGTGATAAATGTGGCTTAAGACGGAACAGTACTTGTGCTATGACTAAGAGTAAAATACTGTTGCTTTTGGGCTAGTTTGTATTGTTTTGAATAGTAAGAACAATAGGTTTTTAGATTTACATTACAGACATAAAAATACGGATAGGTACGATAAAGTTAAACACAGGTGAAACTTATAGTTACGTTTAGCAGGAATTTAGAATTCAGTAAGCCCAATAACACTCCATTTGATTTGGAAATTTATAAATTCCAATAATACTTCATTTGATTTAAAAATCGGGAACTTTCATGCCAATCCATTCGATCAACCAAGTAGTGACTGCGGAAGACTGATGGTATTAATGTAGTCAATAATTGTCTAACAGTCCGTCTCGTCTTGCCTAAAGCGAGAAAAACCAATTGATGATATTTCCTTCTCAAAAAAAGGACTGAATATAAAAACATAGAAATGATATATTATTACCCTACAAAGGTATTACTAACATTTACGTCGAAAACATTGAAGTTTCCTTGCTCCTCGAAAAATAAACGGTCGAAAAAACAACAAGGAAGCAGAGACTGGACAAAATGATAAAACTTGTACCCAATTTATCTTAGGAGCTAGTTACAAAGCCATAAAAGGATAATGATGGCAAAACTAAAATGTCTGCCCACTATACAGGTTGTAGTTTTACCAGAAGAGAAACCACAACAAAACTCAGGGGTATGGTGACATGCCCATGACATTAAATCGAACATTTATGACTACTGTGAAGTAGTTATAAATGTTCGATTTAAAATAAGGTTTCTGGTCAATAGTTAAAAACACGGCTATAATAAATTATTTAAGTTTGGCAGTATTTCAGAATAATCCATCAAAAAAACGTTTTTAGGGAATTGGTAATAATATCAAATACGTGTTTGAGTTTATGTGTGTGTAATGCCGCGTTTTAAGCTAGTTAAATAACGTTCGAAATGTGATAGGCGTAGTTCTCATTTACGGATTTCCGTATTTTACAAAAAACAAAAAAAACATTGCCCTCCATTTTTTTATTGATTTGGACTGATAATCGATAGTCGAGTTACCTCCTTGTATGTTTCTCGGCTTCAAAACGACACCCTGTATTATGTTGGCTAGTCAAGTGTAACGACTCTTGAAATTTATTTTGAACATTTTTGATGAAATGCTTTTAAATCCTCTTAGAAGTTTTTGAGACGAAATGTTTTTGTAAATTAAACATTATGTTCTAAGCAGTAGAGTCCAGTAAGTCCAAATTAATTATTTGTTCTATAAAATAAAGTACACCTAACATTTTTGAATAACACGTAACGAACGTTCATAACGTTTCCAATAGTTTTCAAATCTAAACTTATTTTTTCCCACCTATGTATACACCAGCAGATCAAAATACCCCTTTCTGAAAAATCCTTTATTTGATTTTCAACTTTATTTGGTAGATATAAGATCTAAAATTCAATGAAAAATTTACAGATTGGGATAGGTTGATGTGCAAGCAATGTACTCTCAATACTAACTGACTCAATTCACTCCTCGTATTATTTTCGCTTTGCCATTTGATTTTTTGACGATAGTTTCAGTTTGTTACACTAGAAAATTCAATGAAAAAAATTTTATGTTTTTTTTTCTATTTCTCTGTGTATGAGGTGTGAAAATTGTTGTTTTTTAAATCTCTCGTTTGATTTTATTCGTGTTTGGTTGTTGAGTTGATTTGTTATTATGGTGGAATCGAATTATTGTTACAATAGCCGTTGGGAGTTGGCTAGTTTTTTGTTATTTAGCGTGAATGTGAGGTGCTTGCAAGTGGCACAGAAACAAGTACAGGTATTCTGTCTATTCTTTTATAGTCATATTTCAGATAAATGACAGAACGTCTTTTCCTAAACGCAGAGATATTCCCCACTGACTCCTTAAATACTTCGTTATCCAATGTTTCAGTTAAGAAAGAGCAGACGTCGTTGTATCATCATACATTTTATCCCCGAAGGGGAAGAAGCACAACATACACGCCACGTAATGCCACTTTTCACATTTTGTTAACACCCACTTTTTGTGTACTGGACATAATTCAAGACAGAAATTTTCGACCTTTTGCCCTACCTGGGAATCGAACCTCAGACCCCTTACCCGGCAGTTGCTTTTGTGATCACTTGACCAACGAGGCAGAAATAGCAGATGATCCTCCTTTAAATTACATTAAGGATCACCAATCACCATACATATCTACGCTCACATTGTAACTGGTTATGAACACAAAATACCATACTAACTGTTTAACCTTTTAATTTTATTCATCTACTAGCCAACTACACACCAACAAAAAGGTAAAATCACTTCGAAATCTGATACACCCAATCAAAAAACCTGTCGATGTTAATATTGGAAATTGAATCTTAACACACAGATGTTTATGACCATCATAGAGTGTTGGGACTTTTGAAATTTTTTGGTTCAAAATCCTACGGTCCACACAATCAAAGTGGATTTCCGACGCGGATATGAAATTCCTGGCTGGCAAACGCTAGATTTTCTGTATGACTTTCAATTGAAAGTTTCATTTCATAACAGTACCTATTCTATTTTTTATAATAGGCTGGATCGAGATAAGATTCCATACTCTTACTATTGGGGCCCAGTAGGGCTGATACTGATGGGAACCAGTAGGGCTGATGTCTGATCCGGAGCTACGGACTGCGGGCTCCGGCTACGAAGGGCAGAAATAGGAACGGGGTGAGTTTTAGTCAGTAAGAGTTTGACACTTCTTCACCTTGCCTCACTCAACCCAGGAGAAGCCATTGGATGATTTTCCTACCTTAAAAAATCCTTACTGTGAATCCGTCCTATAAAAAAAAGAGTTAGTATTTCTTGAAATATTTCGTCAAAATCCAAATGGTATAAGTGTGAAACCCCTAAAAATTCAAACAACACACAATAACTGGTTAAGAAATGGCCACAAAAGCACTAACTTTATTCCACAATGACAAAAGAAATAACCAAGCCATACCAGCAAAATAAACTATTTCACTAATAAAAACACAAAGAATCGCGCAAATAAAACCAAACTCCAAGAACACACATAATAATCTAGTATAATCACGAACAAAAACACTACCCACCAAAAGCCAAATAAAATAAAGGAGTGTTGAAAAAATAGAATATTGCAATGTAATCCGTTGGTTGCGTGCTGAACTTGTAATGGAAAAACTAAGCGAACTCTGATTTTGTTCGGCCATTCTGTGGAACTATTTTTCCTGTTTGTCGAAAGCTTAGTTTATTCCTCTTTTGTTTATGATTGTACCTTTTTCACTAGCCAGAATTAATGTGTGAGTTTACGCGTCTGTTTCATTTACTCGTTCATAGATGTGTGAGTTTTAATGTTCACTAGTGTGAAATTGTTCCTTTTGTTCCTTCAAATATAAGTAGAGGGTATATTTTAATACATTTTCGCAAAGTCCATTGTTTGAAAGGCGAGTGTGTGAATAAAACCCTCTAGTGTTACATTTAATTAATACATTGAATATGACTTTCAGAAGGTTGGAACAAAAATTAGTTGGCCCAAAGGATTTTACTGTTTGTTTCGAAATTATGTGGAAATATGGTCCTTTTGTACTTAGACTGAAAGCTTTGGTCCTTTTGTACGAAACTAAGTACTAAGTAACAGTTATCTAAACGAATGAGTTTAGTAGATTTTATTTACCTGCAATCGTTCTTAAGACATTGAACTTAAATGTATTCTAATTTACTAAAAACTCATACCTATAGACTTCAAACTAGCTCACTAACTAATCTAAAATCTATACAGAAAACAACAATTCAAAAAGTTTTTTTCGAAAATAGTGACCACGCTTCACATGGAAAATCCAGCTTCGAGCTCATTGTGGTGTAGCATTCGGGTCGTCAAGCTCCAACCGATAATTCCTTGTCACGAGTCTATTGTGACCGTTCCAAAAAGGGTTTTTGTATGGAATTTGGGACGAAACATGGGCGTTCTGGTCCGAAAATTGAAATTCGATATTTTTCGCTTAGTACGTGCACGATTATGGAAACCTTAAATGTTTTGGACGATGTTAAAAACATTGCCCTTTCCGCTGGTTCTTTGTAAAGGCATATTTTTGTCCACCGAGTTATTTATTGGGTTTGTTTATTTGGGAACGGAAATGCGAAATTTGTATCGCTCCTTTTTAAATGCTCAACTCTTTTCCTGATGTCATTTGAAAGGAAGATCCGGGTGTATTTGCTAAAACGCTTTTCTTGGACATTTTTAGATCGAATTCAATTTATTTTTAGTATATAAAATTGGTTTTTAAAACAGTATGCGATTTGCGTGTGTAACTTAGCCGTACGTTAAACTATGATGACCTTATTAGTATTCCATAAAAAGATTTAGAATTACTGTCCCTAAGTAATGATGTGAACCTTGAAATATTGCCTTGATAACTGATTGACTAAAATATATCACAATTAACATACTGCGTGCACAATGTTACATGAATCTGTGTCTGATGAATCTAATCCGCCTCATAATTATGTAGGTAAAGATACTTTAAGAAGTATACAAACATACACTTTTTGGCTTAACTACTGGGCCTATTTTTATAATTTTCCGTTTATTGTCAGCCAAGATTTTAAAAATGATGAATGATGGTTTTCCTTAATGTGGTTTAAATGATGTAGTTTCTCCATATAGTACAAAAACCAATACCATAATTAAATAACCTCACCCAACTACACGCACTTACAAGTTACATATACGTGTCACCAGCAATTATCCCCTTTAAAAGGCTAAATAAACCTTACAGCGTCAGGCGTTGATTGAAAAGGACTAATTGGGAACACCGCATCAACGCAATCAATGAGAAGTACTGTAACTCGTGTACAGTGGCATCATGAATGGAGGGAATTTAGTGATAATTAAGGTGACTATCAGGAGAGATGTTCGGTATATCTGTGTATTGAGTATAGATACTTGTTAAGCCGTGTGATGGCGGTAGAGTACACCACCTGTATTCTTCCCGCGGGTATCGCTAAGAGACTACGTCATATTTTTATTTGACAGAGTCCGGTCAACAGTGATCTGCTTTGAACTTGATTCTTTTAAGCTACAATCACCAATTAGCATGCCTAGCATGGAGATTCTTTGTAGAGAAGGTTAAATAATCCAGCAGTGGACTATCCATGTGTTGTTGATCATCGCCGTCATGACGATAAGTGATAATTAAGGTGACTAACATAAAAAATGTTCTGAATCAGAGTTGTTATTAAGGCGGACGCAGATTTTGAAGTGGATCGTTTTCTTTTTTTTTTCTCCTCTGATAATATCTTCCGATATATAATATATGTCGTTACAAGGTCCAAGACAGATATTCATGTCTCTGTGATGAGCCGGACTTCGGTATTCCGGTGTTTTCATGGTTGTATCTACTGTAGATTCTTGCTTACAGGAGTTGCAGCGGTTTTGGAAGGTTGTGGCGGGCTTGTTCCGTAAAAAACAGATGTTGGTGAAGTAAGAAGAAGTGGAAAAATTCCAGGAAAATAATATTTATATAAAATACACAAGCCTAAAAGCTAATATTATTGAAACAGTTTATCGTTCAGCATCATTAGGGCGCTAAAGGCGATGAAAGCGTTTAATTTTATCAATGTCAATCAGTCCGTGTTAATTAAAATTTCGGTGACAAGCGTGACAACGTGCTACATAGGTTTGTTATTATAAAGTATAGCGTATCCACGGATAAGGAAGTCATTAATTTTTGGGAAATGAAAAATATTATTGAATGCCTATTAAGTATATTTTTTTGGGTCGTTAAGTTGCATAATATGTTTAAGACCGGTAAGCAAACACCATGGTTTATTTTCTGGAAACTGTATTATTATTAAAGTATTAGCATTTTCTTTTATTTCAAGAAGTTATTCAATTCTAATTCATTGTTCTTATGCTAACATAAAGCAACGCGGGCCTTCCACATTGCTCTATGTTTGCTAGTAATTGATAAAATAAAGAGTTCTTTATATTTTTTAAGCGTACAACATATAATACAACATATATAACATCTTTTAATCTTAGATAGAGTAATCACGATGAACTAATTTAATAATACTTTACTCAAAACAGCAATAGAAACCAAGATTCCTTACTCAACACTCTCACTTAGGACCAAATATTGAACGAGTACATTCTGATTAGTAACTCCATACTCCATAAAAACTTAACTTCCCCACAAAAAACAGCAATAAAATATCAAGGAGTAACCTTAACATTATCAGAACGATTTTATTGAATCCTCGTTCACCCCATGAAATAAAAAACGTATAAAATGCACGTACATACAGATTTTTACGATCCCTCCAACCTAATATACGGAAAGCCTACTAAACAACCCACGAAATACCCCCTGAAATATTAACTCGAGCATCAAAATCGTATATTATCGAACTCCCTACATCCCTACTAAGTATTCCTTTAAAATAATTCACTTTAAAAACAGCACACCCTTTCCGAACTAACCAGTTACCTTAGGACCAAAAGACCGTATCACACAAATTGCAACAATCGAATATAGACCTGATATTTTCAAGGACAAAGATGAAAATTGATTGAGGCGATTGTGGAAGTTTCGAAAGGACCCAGATGGGTGGCAGTAATGAAAGAAAGACCGCATGCGGTGTAGCAAATTGCTTTCAGACGACACATTGCATTAGGCCAAGTAAGCACACACTGTTAGGTTATCTAACTAGATTATGTATATACTTGGATAGAGAGTGATACTTACGTCAATGTTAATAGAGTCGGTATTTGACTGTTGTGTTTAGGTTAGATTGTATCGTTTGTATCAGACGTAGATACAATTTTCAATAATTAGGTTATATGCCTAGATTTCTTTCGTTTTGTATTTCGATAAGTTTCCTTGGGTAAGAGTTTGCAAGATTAGATTACGAATATTGCATATCATGACAGAATTATAGTAGTTACCTCCAAAAAATTAAGTCATGTTGTTTTAACTTAGTAAAAAAATAAATATGATATTATATATAAAATTCTATCATGCATAAAACAAACAAAATTGGTCACTTCATCATTCATTTATGCGGACAAAAGGACCAAAAAAAAAATATTTTTTTCATCAAATAAAAATAGACTTTCTAACACAAAAACCGTATTGAAATGTCGAAATATTCGTTAAACCGGCATAGAATGGGCAGGAAATTCTGAAAATGGTCCAAAAAATCCGGTTCATAGTTTAGCAGAGCGATAGCAAAAATGTCACTGTTCACAGGCGCGTTCTTGTGTGGAGATCACAGACAGTGAATAGTTGGGTGGTGGACATATTGGCGATTATTTTTCATTCCTATTACGGGCAACTTTTTAGTAATACGTTAGAAATTTTCATTTATTATAAGCTAGTTATCGAGCAGACGTATCGCCTGATGGTAAGCAATCGCCGTCGCCCATGGACCGAACCCGAAACACCAGAGGCGTTACAAGTGCGTTGCCGGCCATTTAGGGGTTAGGAATTTAAGGGTTGTTGCGAAATCCAGGATTGGGAAAGAGGGTTAATAATGCCTCCAGTAATCTTTCTCAAACAACGAAACACAAAGCAAGCGTTGCTTCACGTCAGTTTCTGTGAAGCCTCGGTATTACTGACTTTCCCACACTTAATTGTGAACTTTCCTTTCTTCTAATTGGTAATGATTATCTGTACAAGTAAAGTAAGAATAATTAAAGTAAATCCTTGTTTTGTACAAGAGACCTATAGTTCAGCTGTACACTCACATCCCAATTATAATACAATTTAAACGCACATATGCAACCATCCTTACCTCAGTGTATCGCTGAATCGTTAACGCGATGGAAAGCGACACACGTGCTGACATTAACGCCCGATACACGTGGACACTGCGGTTTTTGTCCAATTTATACCCACCATACTTTTACGCCGATACGACGATAATTACCATGGAATTAAAACTCGGTTGTTGTATAAGGGTTGTTTATACAGGTCTGTTGTTTTATAGTCATAGAAAAGGGGTAGTAGACAGGGTATGAAAGTGAAAAATCTAATTAGTCCGTCAGTTAGATAATAAAAGAAATATAAGACACGTCTTTTTTATTTTGTCATATTATAAGGTTTACTGTACTTATATTAAAACGGAGTACATTTTAGGAGTGGGAGGTTGTTACGTCACGCTATGTTCGTCTGGTATATTATTTTAAAATTTCTTATATACGGAAACTAGACGGACATTCAAAAAAAATGTAGGATACTACCCTATTTGTAGAGACATTAAGTCCAGTATTTTATGGACAATCTGTCTCCCATGGGAGAAGGCAAAAACAATGGTACTAGTGTTTTATAAAAAGAAACTTCTATACAAGTCACATATAGTATGGTTGGGTTTGATCATCTCACAAATCATGCTCGACGTTCGCAATTGTGACTACTGCATTAATTTTGTTGTCTTCAAGGTTATTTTCTATTACTATATTTACTTTGACGTTGAAAAGTGCCTTCCTGGTAAGTGCTATTTGAAATAAATAATTTTGACTTTAACTTTAATTTAAAAAACTTTACCGAAAAACAATACGTAAAAACATTTCCTCAAAGTTAAAATTCGTGTACACTCACATGAAAATCTGATATAACACAATTACATACCCGCGGTAAAATATGCTTTTTACCCTTAAATTAATTAACATTAAGTTTTATTTAAATACTACCTATAACTGCGGCTATTCGTGTTGAATAAAAACATTAAAATACAAAGTAACCTATGTGCTTCTCTAGCATCCTAACTACTGATTCGGAGCTGTGGACTACCTACCGGGTTTACCGGAGTTTCGGCTCGAAAAAAGAGTAAAAACGGGGTGGTTTTTAGTCAGTAAGAGCCTGACACTCCTTCTCACCTCGCCTAAGGTGGGAGAAGGCATTGGATGATTTTGCCACCTTAGCAACCCAACTATGTATCTTCAGGCATAAAAATCGTACCTTAAGATAATTTGTCGTGACGTGAATGAAACTAATTAAATAATTAATTATAAGCACTCTCGAATAAGCTTGTAGTGGTAGATTTATCCGTATTCTATGGATACAAAATTAGCTCATCTATCTCTATGCCTAATTTCATCCAGATCCGTTAAGCTGTTTAGGTGATGTTGAGTGACAAACACTCATTCAAGCTTCATCATTTATTCATTGGTAAATTTTAATACTAAAGATAATAATATAAATAACGTGCCAATTAATTTTAAAATGTATTCCTTGTTGTAAAATCATTTTAATTTTTACTTCGTTACCATTCCGTATCATTGCATTAATTATATTCTATGGAAGTGATTTCACTAACGATGTGGTTTTTAGTTCTCTTCCCAAAATTAATATAAAATCATTTATTTTGTAATATTGTTTAATAATATTTAATATCTCGTTGGTCGAGTGGTCGCAAGTGCGACTACCGGACAAGGGGTCTCGGGTTCGATTCCCAGGTCGGGCAAGGAATTACAGGGCTTTTTCCGGTTTTTCGATAATTTGTTAGTAGTAGACCGGAGTTTGGCTTATTACATGGCAATTATAACACAAATGGTGAAAAGTATGTTGTACAGTGCCATTACGTGCCGTAACGTGCACCTCTGCCTACCCCTTCTGGGATAAAAAGGCGTGACGTTTTGTGTCTGTGTGTTTAATAACATATTATCTACAAACGCCTCGTCGACATATCTCGTGACCAGGGACCTTAGTCTGCTATTACAATTGTGTCAGAATGGCTGGTCTGTTCCTCGGTCAGAGGATAAGCATTGCCATACAACGTGGCAATGCTGCCAGCCTTCTGGGCACTTTTCCTATTGACGTCGATGCGGACGAATTTTTGATGCTTTGTAAATAGTAAATAATTTTTAGTTAACTTTAATTTTTTAAGTTTTCTTGTTTAGTTGTAAAGGCCGGCAACTCATCTGTGACTCCTCTGGTATTGCGGGTGTCCATGGGCGGCGCTGATCGCTTACCATCAAGTGACTCGTTTGCTCGTTTGCCTTCTATTCCATAAAAAAATAGTATATTGAATGTTAGTAAATTTATAACAGCATTATGTTACAATATTACCCTTTTAATCGATAAGGCGCTAGTACAACTGCTGAGCTGAAGGTCTCGGTGCCCGAGTCGATTAAAACATTATTGGGTAGCTCCCTTTTATTTCTCGGTAGAACCCAAAAAATGTCCCACAATTTTTATAAATATTCTAGTAGCTTACATAAAAAATCCATGTTTTCTACGAAACGGAAAGCTTAGCATACTTCTTTAGGGAATAAAAGACATTAATTTCGTTTAATAATGAAACGTTTCTACGAAAATCCTCTATAGCTGGTTTAGCGGTAACTTTATAATGTGCTAATTATGAATTAATTCTGCTTAATGTTAATGTGCTTATAGACATTTTTCCGAGAAGCATTTTCTTTAGATTAAGATGTTACCGTAGTTTACAAAATTACCCTTATAAGTATTTTTGGCGTATTTTATAACATAATTGATTTCCGTTCCACCTCGTTGGTCGAGTGGTTGCAAGTGCTATTGCCGGACAAGGGGTCTCAGGTTCGATACCCGGGTCGGGCAAAGTACTGTAGACTTTTTTTTAGTTTTTCAAAATTTTCTCAGTTGTAGTACGGAGACTGGAATTGTGCCCAGTATATGGCAATAGGATCATCTCCTATTACATAAGACGGAAAACACAATTGGTGATAATTAAAATGTAAATGTGGTATTAAGTGCCGTAATGTGCAGATGCACCTCTGTCTACATCTTTGGAAATAATAGGCGTGACGTTGCTTATTTGTTTTCCATTTTATTAATTAGTTTACAAAGTTACAAGCTTTAGTTACCGTCTAATGAAAAAGCTATTTTATACAATATTTCATCTGCATCCATCCAGCCATTTAGGAAACACATTATTAATATGTAATATTATTTTTCACCCTTTTCTTTATGGTACCATCAAAGAAAAATAAACCTTCAAGACTGACAGCACCACCGTTTCAAGGAAAAAATAGCATCCAACCAAACAACATGGGGTACGGATCAATTATTTTGTAGTTTCTGCGGAAAGAACGCACGGTGCGCACGACCCTAGTGGGGTATTAATGATTGAATTTTCTTGCTGACTGGCCTACCGGTCGTTAGCGTAACTGACCGCACAACTGAAAGTGGACGAACAGTTTATTTTCAGATTTTCTTTTCCCATGGATTGAAGAGCATAAAAATTTGAATGGGCATTTTATTTTTCGTCTCAAAGTCGATGGACACTGAATTTTAAATGTAAATATAATGAAAGGTCCTAAATGTGTGTAATAGAAGAAATATGATTAGATAAATGATATCGTGGAGGACTTAGGGGGAGGCCTTTGTTCAGCAGTGGACGTCTCTCGGCTGATGATGATGATGATGATGATATCAAACTAACATTATAAATGTGAAGTTTTTTGGTTGTTTGTCCGTAAATCACGCTGAAACTAAAGTCAAAGTCAAAGCATTTATTTCAATTAATCCTAAAAAAGGCACTTTTGAAACGTCAAATTGAATTGTCCGTCAGTCTGTCTGTCAGTGAAGCTAGGCGCTCGTTCCAAAGTGTTGCTTCGAATGGAGAAGAACGAGCAAGAAACTCCATCCAACCACTACTGAATGTTTGTGTTGAAATTTGGTATACAGACAGGGTATGGCTTGATTTAGGTGATAGGTGATACTTTCATTACACGGGAACGCATGTGAAGACGCTGGCAGAAGCTAGTTACAGCAGAAGAAGTTAGAAGCAAGTGCTACCATCATTTTTGTTACATCAGTTTATTAGATCGATAAAGTAAACTTTGTATTAAAAACGTTTGCTCTGTTTTTGCCTCCCTCCATCTCGTCTAGACTAATAAATAAAATTGAAGTGTCTATTTGTAATATTGAAATAACAGCTTTTTACTACATGCATATAAATATAGAGATTACGATACATAAACGCAAATTGCATATTTTTTTTCAATTTTTGTCTGTTAGTTTGTTTCGCCTAATCTCTAAAATGGCGGGACCGATTTTGACAGAACTTTTAATAGCATGTAGCTAATTTACTAAGGAGTAACTTCAGCTACCTTTACTTCAGAAAAAAATATATAGAAATTTGCATAACGTCAGAAGTGATTATTCTACGCGGACGAAGTCACAGGCAACAGCTAGTATTAACAATGTGTTAGTCCACACAGATCATAACTAACAACATACCTATTTAAAAACTAAACCAGAGAATAATTTTCAATAACCCACTCGCATTAATTAAAACGTTTCTCTAGAAATTGTTACAGAAAGAATAATGTCTTAATAGGTCCCACTAATTGGTCGTCAACATCTTAACCCTATAAAGTACACCCGCCGGCGTCACTTTGAAATTTTAACCCTCCAATTTATATAATTGAAACTTTATCTTGTTTTGTGTCAGCCTGTTGGTCCATTTTCCTGTTTAATAATCTTTTCGTAATCAAATACTTGAGTTTTGCGAATACGGCGGCAATTGTGGACTGCGCCAACGTCAGTTTGACAGAGAATTTTGAATTTGTTTGCATGCGAATTTATGTCTTGAAGCTAGCGAATCGAGCTGCGTTTGATTTGAGTATCTTATCAAGACAGAAAAAAAATATAGGTAGTAATTTGTCCTAAAGACTAAAGCCTGATGCCTGATCATGATCATCATATCAGCCACAAAACGATGAACATGAGCCTACCCCAATGACAACGTAAGTCCTATAAATAATTTAAAAACATATGTATAATTATTTTTAAATAGTCTCCGAAATATCAGCCAAACTTTGAGCAATAACTTTGTCTGAATGTCACATTAACCAGGCCATTAAAAACCAAATTTCAACGAAATCACTAACAAATTTAAAAACGTAAGCAAAAGCAAATAGTCTGAAGTACATTTTCATCGAACGCACACAAAGGCTCATGCCTCAAAATGCAAAGAGGGACTACTTGAGCGAACGTAAGAAAACACGTCTTTAAGTAGAGTTAAGTAAAGTCTGTTACCCCCACAATAAAGGTGACATACACTCGCAAACACTACAGAAACTCTTCGACAAAATTAACTGACTTACACATGGCTACATATCATACTATACAACCAGTATAAACTGAACTTTGAATATGAAGAAAGATCTTTAAAGTCGAGGTCATGCTAAACTGGTATTGCATAGCTCGTTGCGCGCCCTGAGTACAATCCAATGTGTACATATGCAGATTAGGCTCATTCCGAATTACGTGTCAATCGACGACCTGTATCAACATCAATTTTATTTCCATCGGAGTTCATATACAGCGTGTAACAAAATACCCGAAATCGAAATACAGCTTGAATAGAATCTCTACACAAAGTTTCAGTTTTTTTTTTTTGAGGGTGGAAAATCACCTATGACTTCTGCCGCCTTGGGTGAGGCAGGAGGGAGTGTCAGACTCTTACTGACTAAAAACTACCCCGTTCCTTCTCCTGCTTTGAGCCGGAGCCCCGGTAACCTTTTTGTTGTCCGCAGCTCCGGATCAGCTTAAAATACGTTTAAAAAAAAATTGGTAACAAATACTTGGTGTCGCATGGTTCTTGATTTTATAAATCATACAAACGTGTCACAACACTACAGGGGTCACTCGCTAATTACGAAACATTTCTTCTGTAAATCTGATCGCCTAGTACCTATCTACCTAATTTTAATTCGCATGAAAAATAAAAAATAAAAATATTGGAAAAAATCATAACTGTACGTAGTGTACGTACCATGACATGAGTTTAAAAAACCCTTCCCGTGTCGTTTGTTATGTTATCTAGAAACCGTGCACTTGATATGTATACTCCCTTTTTGTTACACCGTGTATAACGAGTTACCGAAGAAAATTATTCGTACGAATTTAGCTTAAAGCATTTGACCTTGTTAATGTCAATAGGAATTCGGTATTTGATGTCACGCACGCTTTTGAAGGGAATTTCTAAATTAATGGAGTTTTATTGAAGGCTCTGAATTGTTTGTGTGATGACTTTTGTATGTCGAATTTGGGGTTAAATGAATTCAGAGGATTTTTTTTTGTTTTGGTTGACATGTGTGGCTTTGACTTTTTTACTGTGAGATTAGTTATAATCGCCGACGACTGACTCGTTGGACGAGTAGTCGCAAGTACGACTGCCGAACATAGGGTATCGGGTACGTTTCCCGGGTCGGGCATGGTATAACTGCGTTTTTTTTTTCGGTGTTTGGTAAATTTCTCACGGTACGACGGAGTTTGGAATTGAATTCAGTATAATGGCAATAGGCTCATCCCCTATTACATGGGACTCATAACATAAATAGTGAAAAGTGGGTTTACAGTGTATAGCGGCATTACGTGCCGTAAGTGCACCTCTGCCCACCCCTTCGGGGATAAAAGCCATGACGTTGCAACAACTTTTTTATAAGCCTTTATTGCTGAAAACTATACATTAATCTAACTTATAAATTAACACATCAGTTATCCTAATTAGTGATCAGCGTGTCCTGTGACACATAGGCCTCTTTCAGCTTTTTCCACTCGTCTCTGTCTCTAGCTTTTCGTGACCACGTAGCCTCTCCGATTTCTCTTATATCGTCCATCCATCTTTTTACCTGTCTGCCTCTTCTTCTTTTACCATCTCGTGGATACCACTCAGTTATGATTTTGGTCCATTTCATTCTACTATCTCTTGACATATGTCCTGTCCATCTCCATTTTAACTGTCTTATTTTCTTTATTAAATCTTCTACCTTGGTTATGGATCGTAAATCTTCTGATCTTATGTGATTTCTTTTTGTAACGCCTACCATACTTCTTTCCATACCCCTCTAACATGTTCTCAATCTTAAAAGATGTTTCTGGCTCAGTGCCCAAGTATGGCATCCATATGTCAGACATGGCAATACACATGAGTTGAACACTTTTTTCCTGGCGGCCATGGGAAAGTAATCGCTTTTGAGTATCTCCTTCAGTGACCAGTACCTTTTCCATGCATTAGCTACTCTTCTTTCGATTTCTATGGTTGTTTGGTCTCTGAATGCAATCACTTGTCCTAGGTATGTATAGGTTCTCACATATTCAATATATCTGTCATCCACTGTTATAGCTATTTCCTCTCTGTTTGTCATTACCTTTGTTTTAGACCTATTCATAGTGAGACCTGCTGTTCTGCTTACCTCTGACAACTGTTGCAGCATATGTTGGAGCGTAGTAGCGTTGTCAGCAGTTAGGACTAGGTCGTCCGCGAATCTCAAGTGATTGAGTTTTTTGCTGTCTATGTTTATACCTAAATTTTCCCACTTCCCTAAATACACTTCTAAGATTGCAGAGAATAGTTTTGGAGATAGCGGGTCTCCCTGCCTGACTCCTTTAGCTATTTGGAATTCTTCACCAGTTGTTTCTAATTTTATTTGTGCAGTGCTTGCCTCATATAATAATTATGTTTTTTATAATACGTATGTATTTTTTTTGGGACTCCTTGCTCGACCAAAGCCTTCCAAAGCGAGTTGTGGTATATTGAGTGGATATTGAGTGGCTTTACTATAGTCTACGAACGCTATATATAAAGCTTTACCGTACTCTGCACATTTTTCAATTAATTGTTTTAAGACATGCATGTGATCAATCGTGGAGAACCCAGCTCTAAATCCCGCTTGTTCCATTGGTTGCTGTTGGTCAAATAGCCCTGTAAGTCTGTTTAGGATCAGTTTAGCGAACACTTTGTAAAGGTTTGACATTAGACTTATGGGTCTATAATTTTCAATGTTGTCCCTATCTCCTTTCTTGTGTAGTAGAATGATTGTGCTTTTGGCCCACTGGGAGGGTATTAACTCTGTTCTTAGGATGGTGTTATACATGTCTTTGAGTTTTTTAGTTTATCAGGTGCTGTTATTACTAGTTTTAATATCTCGTTTGTTATCTTATCTGGCCCTGGTGCTTTATCGGTTTTTTGACTCTGTATCGCTTTTTCTATTTCTGATTGTATGAAATCTGGTATATCTTCTATATCCTCGTCTTCGATATTTGTAACTGCTTCCTTGGTGTTGGGTTCTGCTGCATAGAGTGCTTTGTAGAAATCGTTAGTTATTTGGATGATGTTTCCTCTTTTTGTCTCCTGCTGTCCATTTTTATTTCTTATGTTTGGTATCCATTTTTTTAACTCTACTAGGTCGTTCAAGGCTTTTTTGACTCCACCCGTCTTTTTTATATGGTAGTTGATTGTATTTATTCTTCTTTTAGTTTTGTCTTTCTTAATGCTGTTTCTTATTATTTTTTTTTTGCTTATTTCTGAGATGGCTTTTAGGTGTCTTTTTTATGTTTGTCTTTTTTCGATTTTAAAAGCAACCTTCTTACTTCTATAAGGGTTTTGGTTTCATTTTCCGTATAATTTGTCTTGGGTTTCCTTAATATATTTTGTGATGATTCACATATTTCATTTATTTATCTATCTATCTTACTTTTTATCTCTATTTGCTACTTTAAATTATTAGTTGGTACGTTGTATTTATTTCTATTCTCTTTTTTTCGGTTCTGTCTTATTTAATACTGCTCTAACCATTCTATGGTTGGTGTTAAAATTAAATTGGCTAAGGATGTTTACGTTCTGGATAAGTTTTCTGTTGTTAGTTGCTATATAATCTATTTCATTTTTGTATGAACCACATGGAGAATGCCATTTCCATTTTTTTTTTGTATTTACCTTAAAGAAGCTATTCATAAATGCGAGATTGTTTTCAAAGGCCATGTTGATCATTCTCTCTCCATTTTTGCTTCTTCGGCCAAAACCGAAATTGCCAATTACATTTTCTTTTTCGGTTTTAGGCTTGTTTCAACAACTAGTTATAATCAATTACTATGAGTATGAGCCTTTAGCGAGGCTTGAAACGAGCCAAGTTCCTCGTCAAACAGTTACGTGAGTAAGCCGATAACATAGTAATTGCTTCACTTTTATCAATATTATAACTTCGTCTCTTTATCTTAATTTCAAATAATAATCACTTTTATATTAATTTACTTATCACATAGGAAAATATCAATCAATATACACAACTGTTCAACCTCTCCTCAGTTCCTATATCTCAAATAACAGACAATTCTATGCTTCGAAACATTCTCCTTGGATTCTCTAAGACCACAAAATCGACGTGCTTTGAGCATTGCCTTACGTTTAATTCACCAGAACTGAGATACTGCATTCCTATTCTTGCATCTCAATTACTTGAAACAATTCGCAGGCGGTGCCCGGGCGAATAACTGTGGGTTTCGATTAATTGGAGTGAAGAAGTTAACATATTTTTTTTTTTCTTGGAAACCATAGAAAATGATACATACCTACCATCTATTTGTATTTGTCTCTATGTACAGCTACTAGGTTGCAATAGATACAGAGGCAGTTCAAATATAGATGCAGATACATATACAGCTATAGCTACAGTACAGCAGTTTTTGAAGTTGAATTGGTTTTTCCTGTGAAATTAACCCGGGTCTTTTCAGGGTCAGAATAAATAGGTACTATCTAAGTCCTATGTTTCACCTTCAGTCACATTTTCGCTTGGCCATGTCTTACTTGTGGCCAAACGCAAACTTTCCACGCTAAAGTAAGGGGTATAACATTCTCACTCTTCACTAACTGTGACTTTGGCGACACTTGAAATAAAACCGAAAAGAAAAAATACTTCGATAAAAATTAAAACCTTAGTGATCGTTCTATACATTAATCTACAAGATCTTGAGAGTAATGTTATTGACAGATTGGAAAAATGGCGGATTTAGTATTCAGACAAATTGAAGGGCTGACTGTGACGGCTTTATTGATGCCGATATATTATTAGGATGTCACGTTTATGTAGTTTTTAGGGCTCGATTTGATATAATAACTGGAGTCTTTTAAGACTATAATATTCTTTATTATTTTTAATTTAGCTATCAAGACTTGGTCTGTGGCTGTAACAAATCACACAGGTACGCACGCGAAGCGTAATTTAAAACATTAACTGAAACGAAAGAGGTATGTAAGAGACGTAGCTTTTCTATTGTCATCTACCTACCCCCATGAAAGACAAGCGTTATTTATGTAAGACTGCTTTCTAATTCATCATCAGCTATAGGCTAATGACTAAAGCCACTTCTCACATGAAGAACGTTTGATCGTGAATCACCAAATGTCGGTTGGCGATTTCAAATTTATAATTAGAAATTATAAGCACAGGTTTCCTCGATGTCACATCTAAATAATATAAGAAAGTACATTCGACACCAGCAATTTATTGCGCTAACTCAAAAAGCGTACTTTACAGTAGAGGCGTTTAAAGGGCGTGATAACTTTTGCTTTTTTGAAATTTGGTATGCTTAATATTTAATTTGGTAATATCTCATATTTATATTTTCTTAATTATTTCTATTTTTTGATTTATAAGTTAGCCGTATATAAGATTCATCAAAAAAAATTCATCTTATTACGTCTAACTTATGTTAGCGTAGTGTAGTAGACGTCGTAGTGCATGTCATCTGATGCATATTTCAAAATAAAGAACATGTACTTACTTACAAAAAGAATAGTCAACGTACCAATAATAAACTAATTAATACGTTAACACATAAGTATTCACTATGTAAAAGTCGCTAAGTCGTTCATTTTACAAACGAACTATACACACGAACGCACTAAACTACGCTAACTATGAGTTAGTGCAGTGTTGCACGGACTTTGACCAAAATGATCCCCGCCTCCGCTAATAATAGTTAGCGTAATATTCGAGTGATTTCAAAAAGTACCTTTACTTAGCGTTTTATAAGATTTATAACTTTCTTATTTTTGCATATTTCTTCTCAATTTTTTTATGACGTAGTAAACACACATTTTAAGCAACTTGGCATAAAAAAGTTTTTTCCAAATTTCGAGTTAGCGTAGTATAAATTGCTGGTGTCGATATAACTCGGAAAAAGCATACGCTAATATAATACGCTTATGCTTGACATAAGAGGCGGGTGTCTTAAACCTCCAGGTCACTACAACACACACGCTATCAATTAACTTTACTTTAATACAAGTTAGGATTACATCATGACAAATTCACAGACGAGCCACCAAGATACACGTAAAATTTTACATAGCTACTCAGACCGCCATCACCGCATTTTCATAACACCTTCTAAAATATTATATTCACACAGCTTTCTCATATTTTACGAGTATAAGAGAAACCTTAATGCACGGTACTAAGATGTACCGTGTAAAGTATAAGAAATTTTTATATCTTAGTCTGAAATAATTTACAAATACACGTTGCTAGTTTTTGTTAGTGACTTCACTCGCTTTTTACAAGTTCACTTTATAATGTGACTTTTTTGTTGGTCAAGTGTAACTGTCTAGCAAGGGGTTTTAAAATCAATCCTATGTCAGGCCAAGTATTCATGGGTTTTATCAGTTTTTAGATTTTTCTTACAGAATCTTTAATTATGCTGCCAAGCACTTTGGGAATGCTGTTGAATGTCTAGTTAACGCTGATTACTGGGGCTCTGACTCGAAAAGCACGAGTAGATACGGGTGGATTTTAGTCAGTAAAAGTCTGACTGCCTCTCACCTCGCCCTCCCTCGCGGGAGGTGTCATGGGATGATTTTGTCTGCACTCTCAGAATTAAATAGTTGCTTTAGACATTGGTAATCCCAATATTCATGTTTCTTATCTGCTAATATTTCCAAAATCTAAAAACAGTTATAATTATTGTTTTTATAAACGAGTCAGAGTCGAATAAAGCAAAATGATTTATTGTAGGCCCTAAATTAATAGTGAGTTAATTTTATGTATTTACCAAATAAAGGTCTAGCCAAAAAAGTAGGTGAAAGATATAAAACAAGATTTAGGCTGAAGGCTATAAATAAAACAGAAAAAAGTATATTCTGATCTCATCCCTCGTTTAGATTGATAGCCAGATCTTATTGAGGGGTGATTTAAAAAAATCGAATAAATCGTATAAACAAAGTTTTTATTCGAGTAACTTTTTATCGATATAATGCTAATGTCAGGAGTCGGGTTTACGACTCCATGAGAGCTTCTTGATCATAATAAATTTTATTATATCGAGCGGCGAAATAAAATGCTTGTGTATTAATTTTATGACTAGTGGGAAGTCATTTGATTGGGAATATGTATTTTTATATGAGCAGCTTGGTTATCCGGATCTTTCCTAGTGGTAGCAAATGTACTTCGTGAAAAAGAGGTTATGGTATGGGTTTCTGGATTGTAAAATTAATTTATGATGTTTCTAAAATGCTTAGACCTGCCAAAGAAGCAAATACAAAGAAAATATGTCATAACTGGATTTCCTTTTAACATAATTAGTGACACTTTACGTGGTACGCGGATCGTTACAAACCACGCCACTCTCTATTTTCCATCAAGCGAACCCATACTACAACATTGTCTACATTTAAATGAGCTATTTTCTGTCTACTACTAATATCAACATTTTTTTTTATATTTGATTGGGCAAAGCCGTTTTTTGTGCCACAGTATACAATCACAATATGGCATCTCCACTTAGTACTTGCTGCATAGACCTGCCCAAAGAAATATCAAGATGTGGATCAGGATATAAAAATAAAGCTGAACTACATGTTATATTTTCTATCTTAATTTTGCTCCAGTTTATGGAAACAACAATCCTAATAAATAATAACAAAACAATCCTACATTACTATACAACCTTTAAACAACACAGACTTGTAAACAAACTTTACTACAATATACACCAAAACACATAAACACACTAACGAACCGAACGTGAAATCAATCAAATTATTAATTTAACCAAAATAGATGCTTGTACACATTCACTTTAGTACTATAATCCCATGGCGATGGACTTGGAAACTATTGAGATCCCAGTTTGGTATTCGGTCATGGTAGAAGTTGTAGCTATCCATCGATTTATTATGTTAAACGTATAGCACTCTAGGGAGATAGTGTTGGATGAGGAGAGGATCAAAGTGGAACTGGCTTCTGATGTATAATATGTAGTTGGAGGTAGTATAATTAACTATATTATATAATATAAAACTTATTATACTACACATATTATACTACATATTATATATATTTACTATACATTACTACTGTGTAAACATTTACTACTAATACATAATATTTATCTAATATATACCTCTTGGATCCGACAGACAAACTACATATATAGTTTTATCGGACTGTATACTAGTTTATAAGTTCATAACATGTACCTTTTAATAAAATAAATAAATAATAAGGTGTAGTGTGAAACTTCGTACGTGCATTAAAGTTCACATTAGAATATTTTTTTCTTGAAACTAGTTGAGTTTCTCGTCAAATAATTACGTGTGTAAGCCAAAATCCAAAAGCTATTACCACCCAACCGCAAAACGTATTTTGATATTAAATAAATACCTTGATATTCTTAATTTTCTCTTAATAATTACCAAGTTTTTACAATATGAATGATGACGGGGTATAAAAATTACAAATTTTATTAGTCCGTCAATTAGGTAATGAAAAATATTATATCGTAAAAATATTACATCATTTATACGTATAAAACGTACCTAGAAGTGACGTATCTTCGAAAGTATTGTTTCCGTAAGAAAATAAAAACACGTGTCTAATGTTTTTAAATAAATAATCAACAAGACGGACATTAAAATAAAAGTAATCATCTACCCAATTCCAAATAATCAAGATAAAACTCCAAACCTCTTTTACAATTCCACAAATTTCAAATTCCAGCCTAAAACATTATACCACAATGGAACAAAAAGCCCCAATTCACATAAATAACCTCAATAATCATATAGCCTACTAAAAAAACTTAACATACACCGACATTCGCATTTTGGACGCAAATCCAACGAGTAAGTAGTCAACTCGGACCACATACCTACGGCCCATTTGGGACGAGTTGCAGAAAATAAAATAAAATAATATTTTTAGTGGTCAACTCGTCCCACGTCACTACCACAATGAGATAAGGTACAGTCAGTAGCAAAAGGGTTAGTGTGGAAAAAATAAAGTTCTATTACTTTGTTAAAAACAAACGATTTTCTAGGAACTTCATTCTATCTATGTTATCATTTTTTACTTCATAAGTGACCGCCATGTTTACTTTTCTTAGTAATTTCGGATAACACATGAATTTTTGCGATTGCTAAAAAAATATAGGTAATAAATTATTTAACCGACACTAAAAAAAGAGGTTCTTACTTCGTAAGGATTTTTTAATATGAAATAATCTATGAACAATACGAAAGTAAAGAAAAAAACTAGAAAAAAATATTTTTAATCTTGTGTTGCTAACTGTACCAAACATAGATAAAGTTAAAAGATCCATACAAAAAAAAAGTGGGACGAGTTGACCACTAAAAACTTATATTATTTTTAATTTCCCCAACTCGTCCCAAATGGGCCGTAGGTATGTGGTCCGAGTTGACTACTTACTCAATCCAACGACCCAAGACATCACACTGATTAAAGAAGCAAAAATAATGGGTGTACAGGTGAAAAAGTCAGTAGAAAATTCTGGTCACGAACCAACGTACGATTCTGAACAGTCTGCATTGGCGTACATCGAATTAAGTGAATTAGAAGTCGAGAGGCCGAAACTCGGGAAATAAAAGGTTCCTGCCTTGTACGAAAGAGGCGTAGCATTTGTGAATAGAGATGGGGAGGTCTGGGGTAAAAATAAAATTGAATAAATTGTAAATAACAAGAAATCTTTAGACATTTTATTCTTATTGGAAAGATTTGAGATTTTTTGTTTTTTGTTTTATATTACTATTTTTTTTCAAGCCTCATGCCATACAAAGTTTAATGTCTATTTAAACCTAGACTAGACCAGCTGAGGACTACCTAGCAGGTTTACCGGGGCTCCGGCTCGAAAAAAAGACTAGACCAACTCCAATACATTAACATTTTACTAGTAACAAAGAAAGAGAATGCCAAATTGGCATTTCCCACCGTTGTTTCAATGTACTTAAAGTGTAAAATAAAATAAAATAAAACAAATACTTGAAGTTTTTTACCATACCATATATTATTTTCTTACGAATTTACCCATGTCCTTCCAATTTCACTCACATTCTTTTCAGCTCTACGTCTCTAGTCGTGAATATTTAAAGCATTTCCTTACTCGTACGGTTTATTGAAGTCTTGTTTTGCTAGTAAAACTTTGTACTACAGAATTCAATGTCGATAAGGTCCAATGCAAATGAATAAATCGAAGTTTCCAACAATTTCCTAGGTACAAACTTTTTAAGACAAATGTGGCAGCTTTGGATGGAATATGTCTCGTATTTAGACTACATTAAGTATATTTTTGGCTGTTTTTATGAGATAAGAAGACATATACATATACTGATCTCTTGTAATAGATAATTATGTGTATCTCCATGGAAACTCCAAAAAACGACTTTTAAAAAAAAAATATCGCTTTAAACGCCACGGGGGTCACCGGTGACCGATGTTAGCGGAGGATTTGCCTTCAACAATTTTCTATTGACAGGTAAAGACACAGTTAAATAGGAAAATTATATCAAAATTAATATAAAATAATGCAAACTTAATATAAAATTATTCTAGAGCAGACAAGCGTTGATCAAGCAATGTTTTTTTTTATTTCTTAGTAAGTGCTGCACACTGCTAACGGAATTAAAAAAAAACAGTGAATTTTATTTACGTAACTAATAGAGCTTAAAGATCCGCTTTCCGTGAAAGAAAACAGAGATACGGAAGAAAGAAAGAAATACTTAAAGAATATAAAAAAATACAACTTAACGCCTAAGTTTTACCCGTGAGCACTATTTTTATTTCTCCATTTCACTCTATGCTGCAACTTATTGCTCTGCAGAAAATGGTAGGCGTTATAAATGAATTGTTAAATTGATTATTTCTATTTATCTTTATTTTTAATATTGTTCTGTTACTAAGTCCTGTGACAGAAAAAACTATGTGTCGTGGGTGCGTTTACAAAATCATCACACCCAGACCCGCAGCAGCAATTTGTGGATCACACAAAGAGTTGATCCGTGCGTGCGAACCCGCTACACGTCGCGCGGCAGCCAGTTGCCCAACCATCGCGCCAACCGTGCAGTCATTGCCCTGTCTTGTTATAGTGCAGTTTATTTTAGACTAGCTAGTCCGGTAAACTTTGTACCGCCTTAAATATTTTTCTCAACTTTTAAACCTTCCTTGGTTTTCCATAAACAATTTAAGACCAAAATCTGCCAAATCGGTGCAGAGTTTTAGCGAGACTAACGAACAGCAATTGATTTTTATATAATATAGAGATTGAGATGATAACCCATTATACTTACAATGACTAAACAAACAAAAAAAAAAAACAATTAATTCCAATGAAAAAAATCTTATTAACCTCAAACAAAAAATTAATAACTTGATTATAGCAAACAATAAAGTCATCAGGGCATATAAATGAATACAGCAAACTTGATTCAGCCTACACGCGTCCGATACAAGCGTTAATCAATTACCAGATTTTATGGATATACGTAGTTACCCGCGGATTGGCTTGGGACCTTCGAACATAAAATTGTGGATTTTATTCCCTGAAGAGGTTGACAGAAAGATTTTATGACTGATATTATTTTGTAATGTAAAATCAAGTTCAGTATTGACTTATAGTCGTAGACGTAATATTTAAACTGCCGGACTGTTTAGCGGTTGACCGCGGCTCCGACTCGAAAAGCAGAAGTAGGAACGGGATGGTTTTTAGTCAGTAAGAGTCGGGCACTCCCTCTCGCCTTGCCCAAGGTAAGCGAAGTCATTGGATGATTAAAAAAGACATACATATAATTTAAAAATAATTAATTGTTAACCATGTTTGATTTTAGTTACATTGTTGTTGTCTCCTACCAGAAGATGAGTCCTAGGCCTTGTCGAGTAATTAAAATTGTGTCAAATACCATAAACATTCTAATACGAGAATTTTGGGAAGTACTTCTTATACCTAACTAGCAAACCAGGCGAACTCCGTTTCGCCACCAATTTCCCTGTCTTCTGGCTTTTTTCTTAAATTTATCCTGTTTTTTTTTTGCTATAAACCTCACGGAGCCCGAGACCTTTCCAACGAATGCAAAACCGTGGAAATCGGTTCGTGCATTCTGGAGTTATAGCGTCAGGAAGGAAAACCCGACTTATTTTTATATAATAGATAGACATAACGCTGTTCATGAATATGAGTATGTCTCACGAAAGTTAAAATTAGCAGACAAAAGACAGACGAACGCAAATATTATTTACATACATGGTGCGAATTAAATAAAAATACCGATACGAATGTTCGTAGCAGAGTCGGAGCTCTCGAATGCAAATGTTGTACCGACATCTGAATAAGCAATGGCTACGATCGATTATGGCAGCATGAGTGGCTTTAAAAAGAACATGATGGACGTTTTTGATTCTTTATTGAATTATCTTTATTGGCTATACGAGATAATTGTTATTGGATTTTTTTTTTATTGTTGTGCAAAGTTGTTTTGTATTTTGGTGTTTTTCTGGTGTGTGTGCTGGTCTTTAGAGATGTAGAAAAGAAGTGTCTTAGAAGCTATCGATACACTTTTTGGTGCATAGTTATACTAATAGTTACGGTGAATTCGATTTTTGGGCTTTGCTGAAAAATAGAGGTTTACTTAAGAGGATTAAAAAAATGCTTAGAACTAGAAGTACAACTTCACTTAGATTTAAACCAACACAAAATACAATGAATGACTTGAAATAAAGTTCAACAAAAACCTCGTGGAATATATAGATAAGGACTCAAAACCTCTAATACCAAATACATACAACAACTATGATATAATACGACTACTACACACTATTTCAAACGTAGCATACCAAAGAAAAAAAAATCACGCCCCAAAAAAAAAATCACGTCAATTCAATAATAATCCCAAACGCATTACTTTAAATCCAACACGAAATTCTATTAACACATTCAATTTTAATCTTTAATAGCATCCCGTTGATGTCACCCACCGACCCGTTAATGCCGCCGATCAAAATGTAGCTCAGTCGTTAACTTGAATTGAAAGGGGCTTATGGGATTAACACATGCAAATTCGTCTCCCTACCTGTACCCACATTGAAGGTGCTAACTCCTATCCATTGTTTGCGATTTAAATTATGTTTTTCGGTGATCGGCTTCTAGTTTTTGTTTTTCTATTGAAAAGCTGGCTTTTAGATCGTTCTAGTACTATCTGTGTTTGGTTAATGGATGGTTTAGTTTTGGGTGATTTTGTAACTTTAGATGGTAAAGGTGTTGGTTGAAATGTTGTTGTTTGGATCTATTAAATGGGAGATCCTGTTTTGGGTACAGATGATGCGTAGTCGTAGGCTTGCGACCTCTAGGAGTAACTAATAAAAATAAAACAAGACGTTTAAAAAAACCCGACTTCCATAAATTCCCTTATATTATTAACCAAAAAATAACTATTATTCATTGTACTACCTGTGTCTACCCACCGCTAGCTTAGAAGCCATGTGCCACAAGTACTAAAATCACGCAAATCGGTACATAAAGCTCGACGTAATTGGTGTACCTACATAGAAATATTCCGCTCCGTTCCGCACCACGACACAACGCTAGAACGCGTTGCACGCTGCGCGGTTGGTGCATCATATGTCGCTCAATATTGCGTGATTGAAAGTAGTAATTTTCGTTAGTCGAAAAACAATAATCAATTGAATATAATTACGAAAGCTATAATGCAAAGGTATTCAAGTTAGTTAAATATACTTTAACTCCGGGGCTCTGGATCGAAAAGCATGAGTAAGAACGGGGTGGTTTTTGTCAGTAAGAGTCTGACACTCCTTCACATCTCGCCCAAGGACAGAGAAGTCATTGGATGAAATTCCTATCACAAAAAAGGGTATTGTGCTTAGTCCTATGATGTATTGTTTATTTAAAAAATGATTAACAGAAGTTTGATAATTTATCCAAAAGATTCACTTATTTGACAACCTATTTCCTAATAATATGGCTAAACTCCCATAACATTCGTACATAAAGTTCCCATCTGACTTTAGGCTACATGGAAGATTTAGTGGCAATACAAACAGCGGCGCAGATGCCATTCTGCTTCCAATACTATAGGCTTCGGTACATTTTTTGGGACTTCCATATTGCATTGTTATCGGAATGGAATCGTTTGTGTATATTGCTTTTTTTCCCAAACTTTTTTTTGTCAAAGGGAAATATTCCTGGGCATATTGTCAATGCTTCGATCTACAAGTAAACTGTTGTTTTTGTTTGGATTTTTTTTTTGGTTGGGCTGGTATGTATGTTCTAGATTTTTTGGGGTGTTTTTATTTTTGTTGCTGCTGTGCATGCGTCTTTCCGATTGATATAATAAATTCAGTGCCTTTTGAGAAGGTAAATGTGGTGCCAGGTAAAATTTTGATTTATAATTTCCATCCAAAGCTTACATTCCTATATTAGTAGTTATTTAAAATGAACGGGTCTACAGACGGCGAGCAAGGGTAGCTCGCCGCACGACCAGTACCAGACCCGTGCGTGCTCAAAGAGCCATCAGACCACCAGGCACAGGCACTCCTCCACAAGCCCTGTAGGGCTGATGCCGACCCGGTGCTGCGGACGGAGTGGTTTTTAGTCAATAAGAGTCTGACACTCCTTCTCGCCTCACCCAAGGTGGGAGATATAATGGGACGACTTTCCCCCCACAACATAAAAGAAAATACGCGTTATATACTACTATAATAACAAGTCATATATCCATAAAAATAATATTTCAAACTTGTCAAAAACAATAACCAATGCACCGACGATAAAATAGAATATTATAAAACAACGCTACATTCAATTCCCAGCTCGAGTATCACAAATTATCCATCTATTTCGACGTATCCATTACAAATAAATTTGCTACCAGCAAAAAATAGAGAAAATTCAATTTTGGTGCAACGCAAAAATCTATTCGACACCGTACGTTTGCGTGCAAGGCAATTTGTCAGGTGAAATATAACAATGAATTGGTTAATACGGGTCATTGTCGCGTGCAGGAGAAGTTTTTCGATAAATTTTATCGATATGTTAATCACATGCTCTCGAATCAGTAATGCATGTTCTCATTTGTTTGATTGGTCCAGAATCATTTATGGAAATCAACGTGGCTTTCGTGTTGTACGTGTTAAATCGAGTCATTTAAGTTTTTTAATGTTTATTGTTTATTTTGTGTGGGCTGATTTATTTTTTATTATTATGTACCGAGGTAAATGTTTTGATTTGTTATTGTGTACTTTCAAATTAAAAGGAATTATATAGTTTAAACTATCGTATAAAAAACGAGGATCAACAAAAGTCGCCGACATCGCCCAGCCGATAAACACGCTCAAGTGGCAGTGGGCGGGGCACATAGCTTGAGAAAGAGTTGAGGCAGAAAGATTTTCGAGTGGAGACTGCATACTTGCAAGTGCAGCATGGGACGTCCACCCACAACTTGTACAGACGAGATGATTAAGGTCGCAGGGATCCGCTGGATGCAGGCAACTTGCTGCTTACTGCTTCTATATGGAAGTCATTGGGGGAGCCTATGTTCAGGAGGTCTTATGGCTGATATGATGATGATAGATTTTTACATCATAATAATGTAACAGGAGCCCCAATATAATTAGATATCACACCTATTTTTAGGCACGACCTTTTAATGACAATATTTTTAGAATACCTACGTCCGACCAATTGTACTGTTAGTTTCTTTTTATAGAACATTATTTTACATTCAGTCAAATTAAGGCCTCAAAATAAAACAATAACTAAACTAATTTAGTACAAACACGCCAGATAAATAGGTCTAGACACAAATTCAACTAAAATAAACGTGTAATACATATAAAAAACTTTACCAAAATAACCTTTTAAAAAGATCCTAATAAACAAAAAACAAAGATGGAGCACTAAAAAAATTTAAGGGCGGGTTCTGATTATTGTGTTTTTCTGCGCGTATACGATCGTTTCAGTACTCTTACACGCGCGTGTAAAATGCCTATTTTATGGGATATGCCAGCAGACGGATGGATCACCTGATGGTAAACACTTCGTGCCGGCCATGGACAACACCAGAGGGGCTACAAATGTGTTTCCAGTCTTTTGATGGGTAAGGGATTTGAGGATTTGGAGATTGGAAAGATTGGAGAAGGAAACCCAATGCCTCTTTGGGCCTCAGGTAACCTCACTTATAATACGAGGATCACCTGATGGTAAATAGTTCGTATCGTCCATGGATACACGTAACACCAGAGGAGCTACAAATGCGTTTCCACTTTTAGAGGTTAGCGTTTGAGAATTGAGCATTTTGGAATTTGATAGATTAGAGAAGGAGACCCAATTCCTCATTCGCCTTAGTCATAAGACGAAACACAAAGCACTCATTTGTTCCACGTCATTTTTCTGTGAGGCCGCATAATCACATCAGTTGAGCCGGCCCATTCACGACTCTCCCAGACTTAAAAACGCTAGTCTGAAACCGGTCTAAAGCATCAAAAAAATATTTTAAAAAAGGGCTCGTAAATCGCGAAGAATTACTCACACGGGCCGTATTACCAAATAACGTTAGCTTTGAAGCTGAGAAACAAATATGGTGTGATCATTGAATGCAATCTCAGGGAATTTAGATGAGAAAAAGAAAAAGTATGGGAACACCTCACCTTTTGAAGTTTATCCTTTTGGGGATAAGGGAATCATTTTATTAAATCGAAGATTTAAGGGGTTGTGTGAATGTGTGTACGTTTGAGCAAATGATTTTGAAGATTTTTTTTCTGTTTTTTATTCGTTACTTGAATAAAAAAAAACAGATAACTGTTTTTATAAAATAGATATAAACCTATTTTGTCAATTTGAAGATCAGACCTTTGAGACCTTGTCTTTAGCATTACAGCCGTCTAATCCGCAACACTGATATAAAATTTTAAACTTTAAACTACGAGTACATAGTGTCTAGATATGTGTTAGTGTGTCATGGGCTAAGTATTTACATACCTTAGCCCAGTATGTACATACCTTAGCCCTTAAGTATCCGGATCCGGAGCTGCGGACTACCTAGTGGGAGTAGGAACGGGGTGGTTTTTAGTCAGTAAGAATCTGACACTCTCTCTCTCGCCTCGCCTAAGGCGAGAGAAATCATTGGATGATTGGAAAAAAACTCCTTAAGTACCTATGTATCTACCTTAGCCCATAGGAGCATCTAATACAATAGATTCTTATTAAAACAATCATTGTCATCATTCCATCTATTTATTTTGGTGATTTGCTGACGAAATATAAGCTCCCATAAAGTAACATTACCCTATAACTCACACTAAATCTTTTGTAAAGTCTACCTTTAACAAGAATTCTCTTTACTCATGAAGAAACCTGTCATGCGTCAAAACACTACAAAATTACTTATTCAAGAACGCGTATATACTGAAATTTTCATTCGCCATTCCCACCTTAAATCGAGGGCCAATTCGCGTTACACGAATCCTTTGTAAAAAAACAAATTCTAAGACCAATTTTGTCGCCGTAAAAACTCGTGTTAATATCCTGGTGTGACACGACAAGCCTAAATCTTTTGGGATCATAAAATATTTAACAATCACGCGGTGAAGGCGTAAACGTTTTATTTCTTTTCCATTCTCCGCAATGCGGTCTACGGGCTAGTTTCTTTATAGGATTTTGGGACACTGCTGGTCTCTCTTTGAACGGATTAGGAACTGCTTTCGCTGCAAATCCTCTTCCAAAAAAGTCGGTGCTTACTTCCACGTTAGCATAGACTTTGTTCGAATTATGTTAATTTTGATTTAGTCTTTTGTCGTGTTTTCTTGTTGGTGACTCAATGGAATCATTTTGGTGACTCTTTGCAGATGTGATATTTATTTGAATTCCGGATCAAAGTCAAAGTCAAAATTATTTATTTCAAATAGACTGGGAAGGCACTTTTGAACGTCAAAGCAAATATTACAATAATAAAGAAATCAAAATGTCTGTCTGTCGGTCAGTCCTCTAGTGAATCTATAAGTGGTTAGTGGATCTGAAGTAGGTTACATTGTCTTTTCAATCTCGATACACGTTTTGTTGTTAGTCTATTAGTTAAAACCAGGAGGAATATTAAACTTAATAGTGTTCTATTTCTACTCACTCTGAACACCATCCCAAATATTGACACTTTGAAAGAATCGTACAAAGTAGGCCTAATAACATCAAGCAGTTTTATGACTCAAATGTTCAAATTTGCACCCTATTTTTAGCAAAACACAATCGAAAATCAAACAACTCGATGATAAACTTAATCACAGCAACAAATCACAACATAAACTTTGTTGAATCAGCTATTATTATAGAAGTTAGTCTTAATAATTAACTTGTGACTTACTATAACTGTGTTATTTGTAAGCTATTGCTTTAAACGTTCCCAATTGGCATTCGGGCAATATTAAAATTGAATTTACGCCTCCGTACAGTGAGTTTGGCTAAAGTTTGCGTTCGAGAACCGTGCCCAATAAATCGACACGAACGGAATCGTCCAAGTTTCGATATATTTGGCGTAAGTGCCTCGCAGTTTTAGTTTTCCTATGGAATTTGGGAAGGTGTTTTCGGTACGTGAGTTTTGGTGGTATCTTAATAATATTGTGACGCCTTTTATCCCCAAAGGCGTAGGCAGAGGTGCACTTGCACATTACTGCATGTATTGCCACTGTACAATGTACATCCACTTTTCACCATTTGTGTTATAAGTCCCATGTAATAGGGAGTGAACCTATTGCTATATACCGGGCATCAATTCCAAACTCCGTGCTACTACGGATTTTTTTTTGAAAAACCGAAAAAAGCCCAGTAATATTTTGCCCGACCCGGGAATAAACCCAAGACCAGGAGTTTGTCCAGTAGTTGCAACCACTCGACCAACGAGACAGTTATCAGTGAAATATTTTCTTGCTGACTATTAAATATGACGGCCAAACGTCGACCCATTAAATGTAAAAAAATGACCATTATATGATACAGCGAACAGTGACTTGACGCTATCAATATACCAAAAATCTATAATATAACTTTAACATTTTCACCAACCAAGACTTCCATGGAACTCGATCTAAACTGATGCAGATAAATTCCTATATAAAGAAATAGATTTAAAAAGAAAACTGATGTAGATGAAGACGCGAGCAAAGCGTTTGTGGCTAATAAATACGACACTAGAGGATAGTCGTCTTAAAAGATTGCTATGAAGAAACTGCTAGCTTGCAATATCTCGATGAATAAAAGAAACTATTAAGAATGTTGGACTGTAAAAGATTTGTTTGTTGGTTAGTAGAAATGTAGAAATTTATGTCAGAATAAGTTTACAAATCCCAATAATAGGGTATGATGACGGGGTATGAAATTTAAAAATCTATTCAGACCAGTAATGTTAGGTAATGAAATAATATTAGACACGTATTTTTTATTTTGTCATATAAGGAAACAATACTACAATTTTTAGAGTGGTAGCAAATACGTTATTTCTACGTACAAAACGTATCTAGAAATGACGACACGCGATATTTCAAATCGATTCTCGAAATCTCCTAAAGTATTTGTTTCCGTAAGAAAATAAAAATACGTGTCTAATATTTCAAAATAATCTACAAGACGGACGTTAAAATAAAAATTAGTTGTCTACTATATTTAGCCTTACAATGTCTCTGTCCATGGACGGCGGCGATTGCTTACCATCAGGTAATACGTCTGCTTGATTACCGGCGTGTTTCATAAAAAAAAATATATTATCAAGTTTTCCTTCACCAACCCTTAATCAATCAGATGCTAATATTATCCTCTGGGAATTATCTGAGGAGAGATTCATTGTACCGTTAACTAACAATTTGCTTAATGGATTTGCGTTATATGCCTGAGTGACCTTTTCACAGATCAATATGTTCTAAGCTTTTGAGGCAGGGAAGTTACCTGCCTATTAACTTCTTAAGTCATTAAAATCTACGTAAAAGATTTGTGGTTTGAGAATTTATGTCATAAGTTGCGTTCATATGTGGCCAATTTTTGTAGTTCAATTCAATGTTATGGTGTTACGAGACATAATCCGATTTGTTTCCGAGTTCTTTGGTAAGTACTAAAAGTACTATGAATACCATCTACTCGTCCAACAATCAAATTGCTCTTTGATTTGGAGTATTCACATCATTCGATAAAATGCGTAAGTTAATAAGATTCATGCTTTGTAAATTTAATATCATCGCTCGTTTCTGCCAGCGGCTTCGCCCGCGTTCCCGTGGGTTAAAAACTATCCTATCAACCAAGACAACTCACACTCTGTCTGTATACCAAATTTCATCAAAATCCGTTCTGAAGTTTTGGCGTGATTGACGGACAAACATCCAAACATTATAGTGTGATTATAATTTACAATTCAGAGTTCAAAAATCAGATAGTATGAGGTATGTAGTTTTCAATTAGGTAGTTTCTCAACCGTAAGAGAGAACAATAAGAAATCTAGATCAACTCAACGAACCACACTACCCACTATAACTAGCACAAAACGTCCTTTTTACCGCGACAAACTTTCCGAACAACTCTATATCCTATCCGTTACTTTCCCAACTCTATATCACGTATATCGTACCTAAGTTATATCTTACGACTTTCAACGCAGTATCATACATAATTCTTTCTCTATACACCATTATAAACTTTAGTAGCAAAGCCATAAAGGCAAAACTTCCTTGAAATATTTAGACTATAGTCCGTATCGCCGATCCTAGTTTCAACCAAACTTTAGTAAGTCGATAATGTTAAATTTCTGTTGCGTATAATGCATTTCCTTCGCTTGCCCGTGTTTTAACTTTTCTCTAATATTTTCTAGCTCAGTTTTCGTTTTAAATAAACTTGAGTTTCTTAAGATTTATTTTACCTACGCTGCATTTAAATGGGTCTTTATCGGAATATCTAGGTTTCGAAGTACCATTTGAAAGAATATTCATGACGATTTCGACCACAATTTGTAGAGATTTTACGACGAGCATTGCAATATTTTTCTTTAAAACTTTAATGATAGCAAATTTTAAACATATTTCAATATGCAGTCAACGGTATTTCCGAACCGATACGACCTTCAAACTTTCAAGAAAAGAGCGTATTCCTTTTTAAGGCCGGTGTGAACCTGTGTCTCCTCTGGTGTTGCGGGTGTTCATGGGCGGCGCTGATCATTTACCATCAGGTGAACCGTCTGCTCGTTTGTCTCCGATTCCATAGACAAAGACAGATCACATGATGGTAAACGACCAGCGCTGCCTAAAGATACCCAAAACACAAGCTGAGCTATAAGAGCGGTGTCGAATATTGGATTCCCATTCAAAGGCGTGCGATAGAAATACTTATTAACACAATAATTATAGTTAAGACATGTCCCAACTCTTTTCTTGTGATTTCACTATTTAATTTAGATATCAGTAACTGTTTTTAACATGGAATCTCTTGCAAATATTCAACCAACAAAAAAAAATAAAGAAGATATTGCAGTAACACCTCTGAATACAAAACTTTTGTACCCATTAAAACTGTGCCTCACTGCGTCCACAGTTGCAGTACACGAGAATTGACCAATAATAAGCAAGTAGGGTAACTCTTTCAAAAACTCCGACGACTCAACTTGAGCTACTTACCATAAAACTATTGAAGTAAGCGGCTATCGAGAAGAAAAGCAATAAGTTGGAAACTCCCTGAGATTTTCGTCTTTACAAACTTCTAGTTCAGAGTTAAAAACTATAAGTACTTGAGTTGCTAGTTCGTATTGTGCCGATAAGCTTAAACTGAGATGGCTCGCTGTTAAAAGTTGTCATTTCTGTTCTGATAGTCTTTGGTATATTAATATTCTTTGGTTTATTAGCAGGATGGGAGAGCTTGAAGTTCGAAAGTATGGCTTCTTTGTTCATGATGAAGTGGAGTCGATAAGTTATTGTGTGAATGTACTGAACATTCTTAATGGAAGGTAAATTGGCACATCTCATATGGTAGAATGTATATAAAATATACTAGTAGTGCTTCGATAGAAGGCCGATTGACGGGTCTAAAAAACTCTGTGATTTTGTTACCAATACTATAACCAAAAATGTTTTATTTCGATTCCTATCAGTATGTTATTTATTTATTTTAAGTTTTGTAATATATCGTCATAATCATATAAGCTATAAGGTTGCATTTCCACCAAAAATATGCTATGCTCCGTTGCTGTCAATGCGTTTAGCTTCCACCAATCATATTTATTAATACACATACATTAGCTCTGGTGGAAATAGACTCAGCTAAGATTTGTTTTTATATTGAAAGATGTGTGTTATGGATGGCTTTCCTACTTTTGATACATCGTATACTCGAGCTGCACAACTAGCTACATAGCTTAGTATCAGTGGAAACGGTACAACATAGTTTCACAGCTTAGCTATTACATCTTCGTAGCATAGCTACATATTTAGCTGCATATCTCTCTAAGACGCCAGTGCTAATTACAGATCTCTTTTAAAAACTAAATGGACTAAGAACAAAACATTATCAAAAGTCATTCGTTTAAAAACACACCCCTTAAAACTTAAAACAAGCAAGTCTCAATCCCACCGTATTGGAACACTAAGAAAGGATTTTCCAAAACCCCACTAGGTACAGGGTGAGTCACGAAGCTTTGAAGTTTGTTTGCGAACAAAATTGAAGGAAGTCTGTACTTCAGTATCGAGTACTTTTGATTCGATTACGGATAGACTAATCGGTAACGCCAGTATTGGTTTTTGAAATCGATTCCTTAGCTCTCGGATATTGAATTGAAAACAATGAATGAGTATTTGTACTTAATAATTTTTATACAAATTGTGAACTGAATTTTATTTGTTTATCTGATTATGATTGTTATTTTTATATAGTTTAAAAGGTGAAATTACTGTAATTATGGCTCCTAGAATTTTTAATTCAAATAGGTATATTTCGTTACTTATTAGGTAGTATGGTATGATTGCAAGACATGGGAAAAAGTCTTATTTCTCTATAAAACCCGTTAAAAAGTTATTGTACATGAATATTTTTTTCAAGGTGTAACAATATTTGTACATCTATTAATCCATTATATTTTGATATTCAAAAATGCCTTCGGTCTATTTGAAATAAATAAAGCCTGATTTTTTGTTAACAGACAATCAACCATATAAAGGAACTTTAATTGACTCCGACATCTTTAACTGATTTTGTCTGGACTTTAAAAGAGACTATGACCTCCGAGTTTGTTTCGGCATTTCTTCTCAGAGTAGTCCGATAGGAAATGCCGACCTCATCTATTTATTTAAGAGATTGACGTGTAAAAGAGTTACATTGTAACCTATTTGCAAAATAAATATCATTTATCAATTATGAACCGTAATACATTACATCAAACCAATAAGTTACACCGTAAGTACAAGTAAATAACTTCAACTACATAAACCCACTTATCAAGCAACATCCATACTACCGATACCCGAACAATACAACTTTTATTTCAAACAAACATAAAAGATGAAAATGTGCCTCATACATCACTCGAACGATTCTTATACAAAATGCATGCAATCATAACAATACCACAGAAATAACGATTAAAATTGCAAGCGAGTTGCATAACGAACAATCGTGACAAAACAGCATTCGAGAATGCATCGATTACGAAACTTAACGATCGATTCGAGTGAGCGACGACGTCGCCTGCACTTGATTGTACTTGAGTTATAGAAGGCAGCGATTTTGTGTCTTGTAATAACATATTTCACATTATTATTTTAAACGAACAAATGGTGAAAATTGGGTGTACATTGCATAGCGGTATTTTGTGCCGTAATATGCACCTCTGCCTACCCTTTCGGGGATAAAAGGCGTGACGTTGAAATTAATAAGTGAAGATAAACCGCTATTATGGGGTAAACCTTTTGCCATTTACTACTGAGAATTTTAGAAAAACCAAAAGAAGTAGTAAGGACCAGTAATACTTGACTTTTCTCGACCCAGGAATCGAACCTAAGACCCCTTGTCCGGCAGTCGCACTTGCGACCACTCGACCAACGAGGCAGTCTTAATTTCGTATCGGTATTAATTTCATCAGTAATAAATCCGCTACCTCTCCTAAGTCGCACTATAAACCCGCTCTCTGTCCCCACTTTTACCACGCTCAACGCGCTATCAAGAGCGAATCGACTTAATTGCACCACTTCCCATTTTATGGACCGCTGCTTTTCTCCTACCGATATATTAGCCCGTACGTCATTATTTCTATACCGTAGGTCACAAAAATAAGGTCAAATACTCCAGTGCTAACAAAGGTAAGCCAGTTTTAATGGTTCAACTGTTTTCAGGAAATAGGAAGGTCTAGTTTGAATAATGGTTGGTATTTGTAACTGGCTGGATAGTAACAGTTGATTTATGTTTTTTTTTCTGAAGGAACAAACTAGCGAACTTATCATCTGGTAATAAGTGGTTGACCACTTATGAATAGGACGCCAATTAATACGTGTCTTTTTGATTCAAACTTTCTGGTTTATAACTGAGTTATGTTTGTTCTGAGGTTTATGAAACCCACGAGAGTGCGGATTTGAAACTTAATAAACGGCAATTATTTATGTGAATTTTCCAAGTTAACCCTTTCTAAGAAGACTTAGACACCACTGAAACGGAAAACATTATGAGGAAATCTGAGCTTATAATTTCTAATTATAAGTATGAAATCACCAACCCGCATTGAGCAAGCGTAGTGATAAATGCTCAAACCTTCTTTGTGAGGAGATACCTTTGGACAGCAGTAGCCACTTACAGGCTGTTGATGTGTAGGTATGTGTGGTTATCGATTGAGATATCAAAAAAAAACTGGTGTAAAATCACCCATTACAATGTTTTATCTTGCGTGTGCGTATGAAATTCTCAATGTAAATAAAATGCATTAATTGCTTTTGAAATTTCTTCATCATCACGATTGTCCGTGCGTAGCAACTGAATGACTGCTGATAAAATATATAGTGATACTTTTTATTATGTTTAACTGTTAACCTGATTGAGAGATGAAACCTGGTTAATTATTTTTTTATTGTAAAAGCCGGTATACGAGCATACGAATTACCTGATGATAAATAATCGCCGCCGCTCATAGATACCTGAAACACCAGAGACGTTACAAGTATGTTGCCGACCTTTAGGGGTTAAGAATTTAAGGGATGTTATAGAATTGGAAATTGGAAAGATATGGTAATGTGGGGCCTTTAGTAACCTCACCCACACAACGAAACGCTACGCAAGGGTTGTTTCACGTCAGTATTCTGTGAGGCTGTGGTATCACTTCGGTTGAGCCGGCCTATTCATGCCAAAGCTTAGCTATCCCACACTTAATTACTTAAACATGCATCATTAACTAACAAAAACAAAACTTTACACAAAAAACGACATTATATTAAAAAAAATGTTCCCAAAAAACAACTACATAACAGCAAGGACCTATCTAATTCAAATTAAAACAGATTATACCTCCACATCCCTGTTTTTACAAAACAAACATTACAGCGCTCGCTCGCCGCTAACGAAGCGAGTCGACTGCACAAATAGTGCATTTTAAATGAAATGATGATTAACACAGTAATTTGGTGTGTGATGGCTGAATTAAAAAGTTTGCCTTTATATTCTGTGTTAATTCCTGTATCGTTGGTCTAGTTGTGAAAATGTGAAACGGGAAAAGAGTTTTTGAGTTTAATTTTAGGGTAAGGCAGAGATATTTGTTTGTTCTAAACTTCTAAGATTGCTGTCCTTAAGACAAGTATGGGAAAGCCATGCTTCTACACGAATGGGCCGGCTCTAGCGAAGTGTTACCACGGCCTCACAAAACCCCGACGTGTTTCGTTGTGTGAATGAGGTTACCGGAGGCCAAATTATTTTCTTCCCCATCTTCCCAAGCCCTGATTCCCCAATAACCCTTAAATGTTTAACTCGCAAAAGACTGTGGTTTTTTTTTGACAACTTGTTTATCATTAAGAAACCATAAACTTCTTATATCCTAATTATCTTACAGGAGTAAACTTATTTTGGAGAAACCTGAATTCTATACGCGTAAAGTTGATATCAGAAAATTAGTTAGTTGCTAAGAAAACAATGAAAGCCACATAATATTTCACACAGCCTCTATAGACATTATAACCATCGGTCATGGTAAGTATCGCGTGTAGATAATTAATTACCCCAATACATACTTATTATGGTTGTTAGTAAAATTATGGCTTCTTACTTTGTTATGTTCCCCTAGTCCCCAGATACTTGGTTATATCAGAATATTATTGGTTAAGTACGAGTCGGTTAGTGGTTCTGGGGGCTTATTACAATTTAGTTTTGTTTATGGAATAGGGGCAAACGAGTTGACGGGTTACCTGATGGTAAGCGATCAGTGCCGCCCATGAACACCAGAGGAGTCACAGGTGCGTTGCTGGCTTTTTAAGAAGGAATACGCTCTTTTCTTGAAGGTCGTATCGTCGTTTTACGTTTAATGAGAGCACGTTCGCTGCTCTGATTCGTTTTAACGGCAAGTTCGTTTCGTTTTCGTTCAATGTAAGGCAAAGTTCATCAGTTTGTTTTCGTTCAATGTGAAGCAAACTCGTTCTAAGGGTAACCGATGGTAACCGTACAATAAAATGTATGGAAAATGCATGAATTCTGTAAACACGCGTTATCAAAAACGTGTGCTCAATGCTTGCCATCTAAAAATAGGCTAAATCTATTCTTTCTCCGTGACTGTCAATAATCGTCTTGACCAAAGAGGCCCTTTGCAACGAGTTCTTCATAACCCATACACTGAACCCCAAAACCACCATACAATATTTATCTACAAAGTTTCCTTCAAACACAATACATCTCACATGACCCACATTAAGAGTTGTGCAACGATTAACGTTATATAGCAGTTTTCCTGAGAAACTGATAAAAACGATCAGTTTCGTGAGAATAACGCCTAACTAGTTATTATGAACTATACCGTGGCTTATAGGGTTACAAAAAAGCGTTGTTCTAATTATAACCGTTTTCCGGGAAACTGGGAAGTTGTGTGTTAATAATTATGTGTGTATTAATTTACATACGTTGCAATTATGAAACACATATTGAATTTTATAATGTGTGATTGGTTACTAAATTGGTTTAATTGTTATTATGGCTTTTTGCAAGGTCTTTTTTTCTGTCGATTTCCGTGTTAAGGTCATTGGAAACTAATTGGTCATGGTGATAAATGGCACGATTTTTTGGCGTTGTGGATGACTGATACTAATCTTTTTATTCTATAAAAGGGTTAGCAAGGTAAGAAAATTTCTAGATATGTACTTCTCTTCTGGGAACGTTCTCCAGTGACAACAATGCGGACGAGTACTTCGACGCCTAAAGAAGTTTTTTGATTTCTTTATTTTAGTTTTAAGTTAGATTTTATTCCTTCTTAGGTGTTTTTAAGTTGTAAATAATGTGTAATCATAATAATCTACTTCGAATAAATAAATGTACTAAAATATATTTTCTGTTTATAAATAATTTTAAAATGATAATTTAAAATTGTGGCCTAATAATCACCAATTTTGCACAGGTGTTCGCCCTCTGTATAAAAGTACACGAGGTATAGCAAAAACTGAAAGAACTCCTGCTATACGTACAGGATGAATTGCGCATCATTTTGCATTGCATTAAACACAAATAAACATTGTTTTAGCTTTATTCTAATAGATGATGTGGAATTGTGAATGGTACGTCGTTCGTTCGCGTTTTATCGACTAACCCGTACCGACTCCATTTTCCTTTACAATGTACGGTATTACATGTTTATGTAATCGCAAACGGAATGAGATTGCATGTCTGCTGGCATGGCTTAGGGCAAGAGACAGGGAACTTCCAGAAAGATCAAAGAACAGTCTAGAGTTTTTTCTTTGTGGGGGTAAAATTATCATGGGGCCCAGTAGGGCTGATGCCTGATCCGGAGCTGCAGACTACCTAGCGGGTTACCAGGGCTCCGGTTCGAAAAGCAGGAGTAGGAACGGGGTGGTTTTTGGTCAGTAGGAGTCTGACAGTTCTCTCTCGCCTCGCCTAAGGCGAGAGAAGTCATTCGATGATTTTCCCATTTTTAATCGAGTTTCTTGGATTTGAATCTCTTAGAAATCTGCGTTAACTAGACCACTACTAAGTTACTGCAGGAAGTCTGCAAAACATCACGGTGGGCGTTGTTGTTTCTCTAGCAGCAGCAGCTTTTGTTATAGCGTTGCGTTTGGCCACCAACCCGCTTACTACCGCTACGCTACTGAACGGCGAAGCGAAGATGTGGTCGAAGATGGAGCTCACATACTTAGAAAAAGCTTAGCTGTAGCAAAAGTAATAAATACTCGCAGTAGATACATGGCATTCTACCTAATCTTAAATAGAAAACTTTTCTTTTTCCTTCAGTGTTTTTATGACTGAGCTGCTTAGCTTAAAAGAAGATTAGGTACATATTGGTTTGTCCCTAAAAGGTCCCTTTGCAAACCGTTTCAAGAAATAAGACCTAATTTTACTATGTGTTTCATCGAAGTCTTGTTGTAACTGAGCCTTCTGCATTCTCCTCTATAGTGCCTTGGATTTGAAATTGTGAACATTGTTGGCCATTATTGCACCGTATATGTTGAGTTTAACCTATTCTCTGGAACTTCTGACTATAAATGTTCAGGGAACAATTGTTTCTATTGGTAGTGTCTTCGATTTAGTCTAAACATACGGTCTGAATAAGTTATGGGGTCGCGTTTAGCGTTCCATTTGGTCTGAGGTAGTGGGGTACTAGATTTTTATCGTTTTTTCATCTTAATCGAGTGTAATATCGTTCAGTTTTGATTGTCTTCTAGTGAAGCAGTCGCAAGATTAAGGACTTAAGGACTTCTTTGAACCTCTTAGCTGTGGCAGCCATTATGAGTGACGTCTGAGGGAGTATCACCTGGCATTTAAAAGTTTTATGTTTCCAATTTTCATAACACAAGTATGGTGATATTTCTAATATACATAAGTTGTGTAATTAAAGAGTATCTTCTTTTTATTAGGTACCAACGTTACGAACTGTATTTTACCATAACTGGCCATATAACCGACGAGCATGCATGAAAAGACTGATGACTGTTGATGAAGCGAAAGAGGTATGTAAGATTCATAGCAATTAGCGGTCCATTGTCTCTACCTACCTCCATGGGAGACAGGCGTGAAGTTATATTATGTAATGTTGTTATGCAAATCAAAATTCACTACTTTCATAGAGTCATCTCTCAAACCAGCCATAACTTCATCGGATTCTAATATATAGTATTAACACAAAAAAACAACGTGTGAACATCTCTAGAACTATCAAACAAGTTTTATTTACTCACGAAACGAAAGACTCCATCGGACGAGTCACGAAATAAATCTAGAATAATGCATAACCTTTACAAACTATGATTTAAAGGCGTTATCGTGGCAGACCGAAAGAAATATTACGCTACAATAAAGAAAAATCTTATTTTACTATCATGCCCTCGGGGACAGTTTCTCCTTTGTAGAATATTTATACAAAGACTTCATAGTGAAATGTTAGGTTTATAGAAATAAAAATGGAAGCAAATCGCTTGGCGGATAATTCGTAGTACTAAGAAGTACTTATGTTTTAAATGTGAAACGTAGTTTGTCTGTGTTTGTAGTTTATGTATCTTAGTCTGTTAAGCGATTTAGATTGGTTATGGAAGCGGTTTGAAAATGTATGAAGATTTTTTACATAACTTCTCACCTGTCTCCCATGGGGTAGGGAAAGACATTGGACAGGCAATTGCTACGAATCTTACATACATCTTAGATTTTTTTAAGATGTTTAATTCATTGTCGTGGTGACCCGGAGGTTTAAGACGTCCGCTTCTCATGCATGAGGGTGCGGGTTCAAAACCTACTAACGGTAAGTACCAATGTGAATTTGAGTTATATGTACTTCCAAAGATTTTATTTAGCCACAACTGACAACCGGTGAAGAAAAACGTCATGAGGAAACCTGGGCTTTGTAATTTCTAATAATAAGTTTGAAGTTTCGATCCGCATTGAACAACGTGGTGATTAATTCTCAAATGGTGAAAAGTGGGTGTTTCATTGTACCTTAGCATTACGTGTCATAATGTGCACCTCTGCCTACCCCTTCGGGGACAAAAGGCGTAACAACACTCTTAATTAGTAACAAATAGAGTCGCTAATGATCTAATTCATGTCAATTGACACCGATGAGTATAGTTAATAACTGGGTTCAACTACAAAGCGATACCCTATTGTAGAGTACGTTAGACTGTGGTACAAGTGACAGAAAAAAATACAGATAATTTTAATCATAGACCGTGCCCAAATTAGGAGGTTTCAATTTTGATCTAAAGGTTGAGTATGATTGCAAGAGTTTGGGTCACTTATGTATGGGAGACCCATGCTTCGACACTTATGGGTCGGCTCCTGTACGGCGATCTGAAAGCTGGCCTCACAGAAAACCTACGTGAAATAGGCTAAATAAGGCCCAATCAACGTCCCGGTCCCTGAGTCCCCAATAACCCTTAAATTCCCAATTCTAAAAAGACCTTTAGTTTCGAAACCTTAAAAAAGTAGCTATTTTTCTTTCTGTAAAAAGTGTTCTTTTTTAAATATTTACTTAAAAAAAAACATTATCAAAAGTATTAAACTAATAAATGTCTAATATAAAATTACATTTACAAAATAGTCAGACCGTACTTTATAAATTGTGTCGTATGTAACAAGATATACGGTCTATTCTTATGTGATAGTAAGATAATGGGTCTGTTATGACTCATTGTGCGTCACGATGCACTATCACGGTATGAAATGTAGTGTGGTGTAATTCATAAACTGTTTTGTATTGCGAATGTCAAATGGTTAAGGTAAATATTTAGAGGAATTGCCTCCTTGGGGTGCTTTTCCACCAGAGATATAAAGCTATGCTGCGAAGATGTAATAGTTCAGCTGTGAAACTGTGTGACCATTTTCACTGGTAATAAGCTATGTAGCTATGAAAGTATGATGTGCTATGAAAATGTGCTGCCGCAAAATAACTACTGTAGGCACTCTGCTCCGCACATAGCTACATCACCCGCGACCTTTTATAGGGTATATCTATAGCACGCATCCATACCAAACATCCACATCAGGCATCTTTCTATATGAAAAACATATCTTAGTTGAACCTGTTCGCTCCAGTGCTAAGCTAAGTAAATCAAAGAATATGATTGGTGGAAGCCAAACGCATCCACAGACGTTGCTGTGATTATGATGAAATGTATCATGGAAGCTTAACCAAAAATTATGTCACCTGTAATATTTTCTCATTCACATAATCCATCCTATTGTAAATAGTAAGTACATTTTGCTTTTCATCAAATTACTACTCTTATCGAGCCAGCAGACAAACTACTCAACTAACAAACTATATTTAAAAATTTGTTCTATTTAGACATAATACCCCAATCATTGACTATTATTTCGAAATCCATATTTAGGTATCAAAGTACGAAGTATTAACCTTAGTACTAGCCTATATCCTTTGCCTTGGACCACCACCCAGAGTCCAGCTTCGCATCCATTAGCTGACGCACAGTATTGTTCACGGAAATAACAAGTTTCCATTGAAGCAAACCATTGTCAGGTGCACTATGTGGAAAAAATGAAAATTAATCAGAAAACCGGGAATAATATGAACGAAGCTGAGATATGGGTGACGTGGATGGACGCATTTTGTTTAATGAGCTGTGAAAAATGTATTGTATTGTAATATTATTAAGGTGTATTTTCCTTAAAGGAGAAGATGGAAGAGTGTATTGCAGTAGATTTTTGGTTAGTGATAGCTGGTGTCTAATTGTTATTGAACCATGCTTATAGCCAAACATTACATACTAACCTAGGGTTGCTATACACGAGAATTGAGAAGCATTTTAGGGCTACCCTTTGGAGGGGTCATTCAATGATTTTGCTTTTCGAGCGGTAGCTCCGGTAATCCGCTAGGCAGTCCACAGCTCCGGTTAAAGCTCCAATGACCAATGACACCATCGAACTTAAATTTCAAATTAATTGGCTTAAAAACGTTTAAACATAATACAGCCTTATTTATACAATTTCACATGCATTTTACACCAATCACAGTCTAAAACATTTTAAATCTTAAACTCTAAGAAATAAAATATCATTTCAAATAAACACACTATTTTTCTCGTCGAGCAACAATTTATTTAGTTTACCACCGAGAGCAGTACATGTAGTTCCTATTTCCTCTGCACCGAATTGTTCAAGTTTCCCGATTATCAATCTTGCGAATCGATTTTGTTATTTCACTTCTACGTATGAATCGGGAATCGTGAACTAAACACATTATCGATACAAGTGAACGACTCGATAAATGGTCTGTATTGGTTCGTGTTTACTTTTATAGAAGTGTAGATGTCTTTTGTTTCTTAAGTTATTTTTGGTGTGTTTTGTAGTTTTTGACCGAAGATAACAATAAAGTTTTAAGTAAAAACTCAATACTTGAATATTTGAAGAGTTATTAACACCTCTAGTGTTTCAGGTAACCACGGGCGGCGGTGATTGCATACCATCAGGTAATCCGTCTACTTGCTTACACTGTATCTTCTCCTTTATGTTTTATAGAACTTTAACAATCCAAATATATACCAATCCAAAATATAAGAAAACAAAACGAAAATGAAAGATAGGAAAGAACTTAAAACAGATTCTTCCACAAAACAACGTATGCGTGTTCAACTTCTAATCCGAAGAGACGGTTACCTCTATAAGCTCGGGAAAATATACTTATCTGTCACATCTGACAGCTGACAGCGTCAACGAGAAAGAAAATTAAACTAGTGATGTTCATTTAGTTGACTTTCGTCTTCTAACAATAGCAACTATGATTACTAAATTACTTTGTTATCTGGCCTTGTTTAAAATGTGAGCAATTTGTAAAATAACAGTTAAAAAAGTAAAAAAAAGCATTTATTTGACAAAAGAAACGCACATAATAGCAAAGATTATATGAAAAAAAAAAACATAAAAATACTAATATAATACAAAAGAATAAACAACAAATTTAAAAGTTACTCTTTCCAAGAAACAGCGAAATAGAAGAAAACAGTGAAAATAAAAGAAAAATCAAAATTAAATATTAATAAAAACGTTTATTTAAATATTAATAAAATAAAAGTAGGTACTAAGTAATCGTAGGCGACCTACAGTTGGGCCGCGGTATCTGGCAAACTGAAGACCTAACTCAGCTTCTTTTTTTTTTTGAGGGGGAAAATCATCCAATGACTTCTCCCGTCTTGGGCGAGGCGAGGGTGAGTGTCAGACTCTTACTGACTAAAAAACACCCCGTTCCTACTCCTGCTTTTCGAACCGGAGCCCCGGTAAACCCGTTAGGTAGTCCGCAGCTCCGGATCAGGCATCAGCCCTACTGGGCCCCATCTGTGGACCTAACTCAGCTGTGCATGCTATTGGAGGGTCTCACATGAGAGGCATATCTAGCAGTAGATGTAAATAGGCTTATGATGATTTTAAATAATAGTCCTGTCATTTATCCATGACATTACTTTCTTATTCATCATCATCATCATCATCAGCCAGGAGACATCCACTGTTGAACACAGGCCTCCCCCTTAGTCTTCCACATACAACAACAAGCCGCCATTTGCATCCACTCCACCCATCCCTTTTCACTTTCATATTATTCTCCATAATGATTACCTTGTAACAAGCAACCAGTTTCACTATATTTGCTTGCTATTAAATTTCTTCGTTAATAAGTTCCCGTAAAAGGATTTTATTTTTTACTTTTACTAAAAGCAGTTACCAGTTTTATAACATACAACAGTAAAGAGTTTCCTGCATCCTAAAAAATGAATAGTTGATTTTTGTTAGATAGTAGATTGTTAATTGTTAATTTGCACTATCTAACAAAAATCAATTATTATTCATTTTATTCCCTTTAAATCTAATCTATACTTAGCTAAGAATAACTCCGAATCTTTTAAGCTAAGCATTATTCATCCATTTTGTTAGTAGTAAATATTTACTATTTCCTAGAAAAACGTCTATTGGAAACGGTCATAGTTTCATAGAAATAATTTTGAAGATGTTCATAGAAAAGTCTCGAAATTGTAAGAGGAGTATTGTTTCACAAATTGGTATTGTTTAAAAATAAATGGGAGTATTGATTTGTTTTATCTCGATTCTAAGAAAGATGTATTTTCTTTATAAAAATATGAAATCCAAAAGTATTGTCATAATAGAATGCTCCCTTACATGAAAAAACATGTTGCAAACGTTGTTTGAAACCACTTATACCATTCTACAGTTTATATGATTTTTTTATGGATTATGTGGCAAACGAGCGGACGAGTCACCTGATGGTAAGCGATCAGCGCCGCCCATGGACACCCGCAACACCAGAGGAGTCACAGGTGCGTTGCCAGCCTTTTAAAAAGGAGTATGCTCTTTTCTTGAAGGCTTTTTCTTTTGTTGTGTGTATGTTTATTACTCCTACACGTCAAAACGGCTGAAAGGATCGATATCCCCGTTTCCTCAACAATCTTTAAATTCCTAACCCCAAAACGGCATTTTGGGGATAGGAATTTAAGGGTTGTAACCGCGCACGCACTTGTAACACCTCTGGTGTTTCAAGTGTCCGTGTGCGGCGGCGATTGCTTACCATTAGGTGATATGTCTGCTCATTTGCTGCTCACGTTCAATAAAAAATATATAAGTAATAATATAAAATTTGGAACAGGGGGAAATTTTGGTATTGTATAACGCCTAAGCTACTATCTAATCCTTGAAATCGAAGCCGCGGAAATCAGCTAATAATAAATAAATAGTTTCTAATTTTAAATGTCAGACTTAAGAAATGAGCCCAAATAGACCTTTTTAAAACTAAATGCCAATTCCAGCCACGCACACCAAACTGTGAACACTTAAGTTTATTATCAAAACAGATATTTGATTACATTCAAAATGCCAATTAATTTAAAGTTATAAAGTAATTGACTAGTTCTGTGTACTCAGACAAATTTCGCAGAAACCAAGTCGAATTCTAGTTTTACAATTGTAGGAATAATAATAACTATATTATTAGAACTTGAGACGGGATATTTACCATGTTTATTTATGTCGATGAGTTTCCGATATTTCGGCACTGTTGCAAGCGCCATGATCACGGATGAACTGGAGTAAATGCACGAATTAAAAGACATCGTTAGATTTATAGTAATTTTATATAACATAGATTTGTAATGGATGGAGAATTAAGATTTAAAGATTGTATTCCACTTGGCATTTTTCCTAACAGTATTGGGGTCAGAAATAAATCTCCGAACTCCGAGCCAAATGCTGTTGCACTTTTCTTATAGCTTTTCCTTTATGAGAACCGTAAGTGACCACTAGTCTGAAGTATCTAGTATAAGTAAGTAATATGCAACGTCACGCCTTTTATCCCCAAAGGGGTAGGCAGAAGTGCACATTATGGCACGTAATGCTACTGTACAATGTACACCCACATTTCACAATTTATGTTGTAAGTCCCATGTAATAGGTGGTGAGCCTATTGCCATATACCGGGCACATTTCCAGACTCCGTGCTATCACTGAGAAAATTTCGAAAAACCAAAAAAAGCCCAGTAATACTTCGCCCGACACGGGAATCGAACCCGAGTCCCCTTCCCCGGCAGGCGCACTAGCAACCACTCGGCCAACGAGGCGGTCATCAGTATAAGTAAGTATAATTAAATAATTATTTGTTACAAAACTTACGTTCGATGTGATACAGCGTTTTAATCTGAAATCTTTTTAATCGTATCAGTAACATTGCTTTCCCTGTTTTTGATGGAGGAAAATCATCCAATGACTTCTCCCACCGTGTGTGAAGCTAACCGGAGTTTTAGACTTGTACTGACTAAAAACCAGCCTGTTCATACTCCTGCTCTTCGAGCCGGAGCCCCAGCAACCCGTCAGGCTTGCCGCTACTCCATAAGCTTTCCTTGGGACAAATATTTTTAATATGATGAGCAGAAGAATCACCTGATGATAAACAATCGCCGCCGCTTATGGACACTTGAAACACCAGAGGTGTTAGTTCAGTGATAGAAGCTAATTTTTTTCGGCATTTAAAGTTAGGCCGGCTCGATCCGGAGTTATATTACGGCCTCACACGAAAACCGACGTGGGGTAACGACTTGAAGTTGTGACAAGTGAGGTTACCGGAGGATTTAAATTTCGTGACGTCACATTCCCAATCTATTATAATCTAACTGATTCCCGAACAACGAACCCTTGGAATTCCTAATTATCGAAAAAGCCGGCAATAAATTTGTAAATGTGACGTCGATTACCGGCGAGGTCTCACAAATGTGACATAGACGGGGGAGAGGGTCAAAAGTCATGAAATTTGTGTGACGTAATTTATGGATGGCCCCTTAACTGAGACTAAAAGGTAACTAATCAGGTACGGTACATGAAAACTCTATTTCCTAACCTACAACGTTTTCCCCATACGTTATTGTTTTGAGCACAATATAAACTATTGTTCGTTGAACATTGAATAGATACGCTTGTAACCTTATTGTCTAGTGATTGGACTAGATCTCAAGGTATGAATAAGACAAGCTTGAGCATGGCTGGCGCAATGGCTCAGCGATATGATGTGTTATTAAGATATTATGTGAGGCGGAGGCTTCTATTCCCCTTAAGAATAGATAGAGGTAAACAAGTATTATGTGGGTCAATCTCTAAAACAGGCGTGTGCCTGTTATACAGGAGCGTTCCTGTGATCGCTCTGGCGCTCAGACGTAGACATTTAATGGCAATTATGTATCTCATAAAAAACAAAAAAAAAATATAACGATTTTAATATCAGTATTTTCAATGAGATCCATAACTACCATTAAACATCTATATATATCTGAGAAGCGCCAGAGCGATTACACTAACGCGTCTCTTTTGAAGATTGACCCATCATCAGAGATGCACATTATGACACGTAATGCTACTGTGCAATGTACACCCATTTTTCACAATTTATGTTGTAAGTCCCATGTGGTGAGCCTATTGCCATATACCGGACACATTTCTTCGTGCTAGTACCCCTTGCCCGGCAGACGTACTTGCAACCACTCAGCCAACGAGCCAGTAGATTGACCCATGTAAGTAAATGTTGCAAACTACTTTTTATCTGATTGGGAAAGAAGGGTTATACCTACCTATTTTTGCTTGTGATATGAGTCTAGTAAGGTGCGTTGGGGTAAGATCGGCGCAGGGGTAAGAACGTACAAATCAAATATCTCACTTATTTGGCTATATTTTTTAATGCTGATCACATTGCGTGGCACGTCATTAAATTCCGCTCCGTCCCGCGGTGACCACCACTCGCTCCGGTCAACACGGAGTGAGATATTTGATTTGTACGTTCTTACCCCTGCGCCGATCTTACCCCAACGCACCTTACCTGTTTACTTCTTGACTTCAATGACTTCTTTCGCCTTGGGCGAGGCGAGAGGAAGTATCAGACTCTTGCTGACTAAAACCACCCCGTTCCTACTCCTGTTTTTCGAACCGGAGCCCCGGTAAACCTGCTAGGTAGTCCGCAGCTCCGGATCATGCATCAGATATAATCGCAATATGATCACAACCTCACACATACGTACATCCATTCTCCAAACACTCAAAACTTCAACAGTTAAAGCAAAACCGGTGCTTAATTTATTCCCAAGTCCTCACTCAAAGCAAGCAGTTCAGACCATTTGAATTATGGCACTGCTTATGCACAATCGCGCATCGTATTACTTCGGACACATTGCTCCGAGTTGAGATGAATTCGCGAGCTTTTGTTCACTTGATTTGTATAAAGTGGGGAACAGGTTGATGTATAACGCGCTTGTGCGGTTGAAAAGGGTTTTTATTTAAGTGTTGAAATATAAGAATTGGAAGATTAGTAATAAATAAACTTTATTGTGTGACTTGAAAAACAAAGAAATGCAACTAAATTAAGATTTTATGGAATAATCCGGTAAACGAGCAGACGAATCACCTGATGGTAAGCAATTGCAGCCGCCCATGGGCGCCAGAATTAAACAAACCTGAAACACTTGAAACATCAGAGGCGTTACAAGTGCGTTGCCGGCCTTTTAGGGGTAAGAGAATTAAAGAGTTGTTGCGAATCGGGGAATTGGAAGGGGTGTAATTGGTCCAGTGGTAAGTTCACATACACAACAAGATACAACACGTTGTTACACGTCAGTTTTCTGTGAGGCCGTGGTATCACTCTAGTCGAGCCAGCCCATGCGTGCCGAAGTATGGCTCTTTCACACTTAAATTAAAGAAGAATTGAGAAACATTGTGGTTTGAATTTAGAATTCCTTCTTTGGAACATTTATCTCTATCAAAATCGGATTGAGAGATCGAAAGGCTTAGTACGAGTTTGTTTTACGTTTACCAAGATCGAAACAAGAGCGCGTTCGCCGCACCGATTAGTTGGTTCATTCTCACCGGCCAATCAGACCGCTGAACGCGTTCTCGTTTCGATCTCTTTAAATTAAAGCAAACTCGTACTAAGGGTATTGTATACCGATCTGTATGTACATTCAATGTAATCCACTCCCTCATCTTCACCACTCAAAACAAAACAAAAAAATTGCAAATATTTTGCAACAACTGACCACAAAAAAGGGTCAATTAGAAACCTTACAGACCTAAACACATAAATAAAGGTGGAACAGAAAAAACTGCCTTCGAACCGTGGCCCGTGGGTAATATTATGAACTAAACCAGTAAGGTATGAGGGGGGAGGGGGGGTCGTAAAAATGATAAATGTTCTCGCATTACGAGCGCACTGCACATGTGGCCAGCGATGTTTTTGTTAATGTCTACCTCGAATTTGAACATAGGTTTTGAGTGCTTAAGTGTGTGTGTGAAAAATATTTACAAAAGATATATTAAATGGGTTTATTTTTTTGCTGAGTGTGTATGTTTGAATAGGGTAAATTAAGTGGTTTACGTTTTTTTTTTTTGGTGGAGCGGTTGCTAGAGAGATTGCTGATTATAAAGTCTTGTATGAGCTCTTGTTTATATAAAATGTGCGAGAGTTTTCCATATCAGATGTTCTCAGTTACAGTTAGCTTGATATGGTTAAGGAACTCGTATCGTCACGCCTTTTATCCCTGAATCGGTAGACAGAAGTGCACATTATGGCACGTACATAATGCCACTGTACAATGTAGACCCATATTTCAGCGTCTTATAAGTCCCATAATATAATAGGGGGTGATCCTATAGCCAAATACAGGGCACAACTCCAGACTCCGTGCTACTACTGAGAAATTTTCGAAAATCCAAAAGAGCGCCCTTATTGGGCGTTTTAAGTGATCCGTTTGCTCGTTTACCGGCTTAAATCATAAAAAAATATTTTAAATATCGCTTGGGAAGTAGTATTTAAAGATTTCTCAGAATTTTATATATGCGATTGAAATGAAGCGTAAAAGTTACCAGGTATATAAAGCAATACGGCACCTACCTACAGCGTAAATAAATTTCACTACACTAAACAAAACTCAACTTTAAGCCAATTAAACTAAGTTCAGTTTTTAGTCTCAATTGATTGATTAGGTAATTGAATCTAAAGTAAAGTTTCATAGTCAATCAGTAATTTGGGGCGACAATTGAGTTATCGAGGAGTTTGATAAATCTTTGATTGGGGAATTTCCACTCTAATTTCATTTTGATCTAATGGATAAGTACGAGAATGAGAGAATAAGAACATAGCAAATGTATTATTTTTTTGAGGCTGGAAAATAATCCAATGTTTTCTCCCGTATTGGGCGAGGCGAGAGGGAGTATCAAACTCTTTTTTGTACTTGACTTCTTCTGCATTGAGCGAGGTGAGAGAGTGTGTCAGACTCTTACTGGCTAAAAAGCGGTGGTTTTGGAACTGGGTGCCGTTCCTACTCCTGCTTTTCGAGCCGGAGCTCTGGTAACCCACTGGGTAGTCCGCAGCTCCGGGGCAGGTAGTAAGATTTAAGGTGTATAACATGCATTAGATTAGCATCTTCTGGATAATAAAAGGCAAGTTTGTGTTAATTATTATGTTATCGGCTTACTCTCATAATTTTTTCTAGTTTCAAGCCATGTTAGAGACTCATATTCATGAGCAAAATTCAGCGACACACGACGCGGCGATCGTAAGCCGATAGCCTAATAATTAGTTTAGTATGTCTCAAGATAGGCATAACAGTTCTATGTTGTTTTAAAATATTTTAAATCATTTTTTAAATTCACAATTTTCAATTTTATTACACAATTCAGCAATGCTGCAAATACATTTAGAAAGTACTTAAAACAGCCTCAAACAATGCATGCCTTAATAATAACTAGATGCATGACACTACATATCTATCTACTTCTACACATCTCCACATCTATACATAGGTAAGTGATATATGATATTCATTGTCCCAGATTGCGTTCCATTGCGTGCTATTCACTGATCTCCCTGATCGACTGCGTGCACACGCAGCAATGGAACAATACCTCGCATCTTCGATCAACAATCGTTGTTACAATGTGTGTCCACGATAATCGCTTAGGCTACGTCTACATTATTGAAGTCTTCATTCTTATATTCTTCTTATACTACCTCATTGGTATGATTTCCGCTGGTGTAGTCGTGGTTTTATGCCTAAAGATCTGTGAGTATAATAATTTGCAATGAACACGTATTGAATAAGTTTGGCCAAAATGAAAGTACTTTTCCTATACCTATTTTTGCTACTAATAACTCCGAGAAAAGTATGTGAACTAATTGGGTCAAACTAGGCAGACTAATTAATTACTCTTGAAGTTCCCTACGCCACACTATGTACATATTATTATGTTCATGTTATGTAGTTGGTTTCGGCAACTCTTCTCAGCTTGCAATAAAAAATACTGATTCCAAATTTAAATGATTTCAGATTAAGGGCCTGTTTCACAATGTCTGGATGGCGGCTATGTTCCTGGTAATTTTGAATTAAGAACGTAATTTGTATGAACTATCTGTCACATAAGTTTATCTGGCACTTATAAGAAAGTGGTGAAACAGGCAATAATTTTGCTTTTTGTTCAAACAGGCGATATTTTTTTTAATACATACTCTAGGCACATACCATTTAAATTGACAGTATGCAGATTTACTGGTAGAGTAAAATACAAAAGCCCTTTGACTAAGAGCGCTCCTTGATTAACCTTTTTTTTGACGATAGTGGAAACCTTCAAAATGCACCTAGCTTTTTGGAGACAAATACTAGGAACTGTGGGATTTTTACCTCACTAAAACCAATCCGCATCGGGACCTCTTAATATACCTGCCCCGAAGCCCCCACGGTGCAACGCCAATTACGGCACTTCCTGAGGTCTCTGAAAAACCTACGCCTTTTAAACTGCGAGTTCCAACACAATCATAAGGACTTCACCTACGGAGATTTTGGTAAACCTTTCTTATGTAGAGGAAGCCCATCATCTAGTATTGAACTGCAAAGTATACTAAAATAATGTCTTCATTTAATACTTATTAAGTTCAAAGCCTGAAACCAAAACTAAGAGAAAAGTACCAGGCGCTTATAAAGTGCTAGGAGTTTGAAGAAGCATTTCAATATCAATGCGTATTGTGATGTGCAATAGTGCTAAAATGTTTTTACCTAAATTGAGAATAAAAGCTTAAATCACTTGCTCACTAGTTATGTATGCGACCATTTTTATCCAGATATGCGATTAGATAGACCTTACTTTATTATCAACATAAACATACTAGAAATGATCCGGAACTGTGGACTACCTAGCGGGTTTACCGGGGATCCGGCTCGAAGGGCAGAAGTAGGAACGGGGTGGTTTTTAGTCAGTAAGAGTCTGACATTCCCTCTCGCCTCGCCCAAGGCGGGAAAAGTCATTGGATAATTTATTTTCCCCCTTAAAAAACAATACAAGAAAAGCCTATATTAAGACAGAAGTACCAGGCGCTTATGGAATAGCAAGAGTTTAATGAAGAGACATTTCAATCGCAATACGAATTGTGGTGTGATCGTAGCTTAAGAGTAATATGCATCTGAATATTCATGACTAATCATACGGCTACGAGTATTCAATGGCATGTTCAGACTTGATGGAATATAGTACTGTAATCTGTTAACGTTTCATGATGGTCTAAATGGTAGGCTCTAAGATTAATGGAATAAGAGCGAATTTTAATTGTATATTATTATCATAACCACCTTAGATTTTGAGAATGATTTTTTAAATAAATCATTCTTATTCTTAGTTGGTAGTTTTTGATTGATTATTAGATCACATATTATGCAGATTTCCTTTAAAATTGTTTGAAATACAGATGACAGAGTTCCCTTTCTGGGATATGGGGGTAAATTAAATAACTAGACTGGTAGTCCGTTCAAAATGCTTATCCTAATTTTAGAAGATTGTTCAAATACATTATAGATATTACATTTCATTTTTATTTTATTTATTTTTTTTGTTAAAAAAACGTTGCCCCACATTAGGATTTTCTCCTGTGTCGTGGGTGCGTTTACAAACATACAAGTTCACATGCACATAACACCCAGACCCGACCCGACCATTACAGATAGTTAAGTTCCCTAAGAACAGGAGGTATCCTCTGGGAACAGTTCAGGCGAGAAGATCGTGTCTGACGGGCGTTCTGTCAAACAGCGTCTCGTTAAGTTTTTTCTATCTATGTTTATTCGTATGTAAACTTTACATGTGTGATTCAGGATATTAAACGTCATCCTTTGATTTGCTTGTCGATCGTCTATGTGCGACTTCTGTTATCTGTCACTTGTCATGTGTCGCTACAAAGGTATAGGTGTCATCACGTATATTTTTTTTTTGAGGGAGGAAAATCGTCCAATGACTTGACACGCCTTGGGCGAGGCGAGAATGAGTGTCAGACTCTTACTGACTAAAAACCACCCCGTTCCAACTCCTGCTTTTCGAGCCGAAGCCCCGGTAAACCCGCTAGATAGTCCGCAGCTCCGGATCAGATTACGTATACGTATAGGCGGCAGCCTGCCATTCTATGTGGAGGACTAAACCCTGTTCAACAGTGGACGTCTTCTGGCTGATGATGATGATGATGCTGATGACGTGTCGTTACAACATTATTGTTCAGTTTGTTTCCTATAATTAGCTACAGGCATAAAACTATTTGCAAGTTTATTGTGTACTTTGGTTAGTTTTAACTTGTTATTGTTTATCCTCAACCCGAGGGCGGTGAAGTCTTAAGCCATACAACAACATCTCAGTTTTGGTAAAAGGGTAAGTTAGTATCACAACATCATCATTGTCGGTCTATAAATAGCCCACTACTGAGAAATTATGAGTTGCAGAATTCCTTACAATGGTTTCCTTCACTGTTAGTGGTATCCAGAATAACTTAGAAAGTTTATAATACGACGTACTTCCGCGTATTTTCACCCGATCGTAGTGTGATTTTTTTATGCCTTCCTCAATTAATGGATTGTCAAACACAAAAAAATATTTCATTTAAAGTATAATGAGTACGTAAATAACTTTGAATTAGTAACATTTGTACTACTTGTTAGGTATTGGATTCGCCCCTTCCATGCTTAAGAAGAGGGGGGGAGGGGCACTTACTTAGGTACTTTAGGTACCTCTAGGTCACCACGACATTAACAGTTGGTATAATAGTGGACATAGCTAGGACATTGAATGTTTATACTGAACATTCTGCGAGAGAACACAAATGGGCCAACTCGACCGGAGTGATACCACGGCCTCACAGAAAAACCGACGTGAAATAACGATTGCGTTGTGTTTCGTTGTGAGAGTGAGACTACCAGAGGCCCAATTACCCCTCTTCCCAATCTCCACAATCCTCGATTCCCCAACAACCCTTAAATTCCTAACCCGGCAACGCACTTCTAACGCCTCTGATGTCCATAGGCGATTGCTTGCCATCAGGTGATCCGTCAGCTCGTTTACTGGCTTATACCGTAAAAAAATAGGACCTCATACTTGGCAGTACACTTGTAATCACTCGCCCTACAAGAAAGTTACAATTTCTTCTTACATTACCATCAACTTGTTAAACCTGATGTTATTGAGGGCAATTATCCTTATTTAATTGCAAAATTCAAAACTACTTTCACAAAGATAACGTTTTATAAACCGGTATTCGACTTACTCCAAAATTTTGTATAAATTGGAGTAGGTATTATATAATAACGACCTGTTTGGACAATTTTATTAGTCGATTATAAATTGTTACATTTCTACATAATTATATCTCGTCCTTATTTCTAAGAAGATGGATACAGAAGTGAATTGCTGCTTGACTGCATGGTTGGTCCGGTTGCCGCGTACCGTGTAGCGGGTTCGATTCCCACACGGAACATCTATGTGTGATCCATAAATTGTGTTGTTTCGGGTGTCATATGTATGTGAACTTGTATGTTTGTAAACGCACCTAAGACACAGGAGAAAATCCTAACGTGGGGCAACGTTTGTAATGCGCATCTTCCTCGCACAGCTACATTGCTTAGTATAGTTGGAAACGGTCACATAGTTTCACAACTTAGCTATTATATCTTCGTAGCCCTCAAACCTAAACCTTAAACCCCCTTTAATAGATATTGGATACATAAATAGAGTTACATTATAAATTAATTGAGCAATATCATGTTACAAACTTAGAAAAAAAAAGCACTTGAAAAACCTCAAATCATCTACCAAATAACATAGCACATAACATAACACTTTAGAACAGGTACATTCGCGAACAATAAAACAGACAATCCGGCCGCGTTCCCAATATTGTTATTGTTGGAAAATGTAGCAAAAAACACGCAAACTCCGCTACCGACAGTTAGCACTTGAGGTAATGGTAGCGACTGTACATTCCTACTACCATTACTGAAAAATATGAGGTGCTTCCAAACTTCTTGGTGCTTGAAGAATTTAATAACATTTATGTTTGGTTGTTAGTGTATGAAGATTTCGGGAATGTCATTTTGATTCTTTTGTGGGTGGTATATGGTTTAGTATTCATCAATGAGTTCTTTTACTTTGTTTTTCTAAAAGTTTTTTTTTCTATTATAGTAAATACTAGCTTCTGCCCTCTTCGTCCGCGAAAAATGAAAAAAAATAGGGTTGTACTACCCCTAACATTTAGGGGAATGAAAAATAGATGTAGGCCTATTCTCATAAATAAGCACAAAAATTTCATCAAAATCGGTCAAGCCGATTCGGAGGAGTATGGCAACGAAAACAGTGACACAAGATTTTTATATAATAGAGATGTCATGGTGGCCCGGAGGCTTAAGACGTCCGTTTATCATGTATATTGGTGCGGGTTCAAAATCTACCAATGAAACATTTCCCGAGTTATATTATGTACTTTCTAAGATTATTTAGATATCACTGCCGAAGGAAAAAGTCGTGAAGAAACTTAGGCTTATAGTTTAATTATAAGTTTGAAATCGCCAACCCGCATTGAGCAAGCGTGGTGATTAATTCTCAAACTTTCTGTGTGTGAGAGGCCTTTGGTCAGCAGTGGCCACTTATAGGCTGTTAATGTGATGTGATAGCCTCCTCTTAAGAATACCACGCATCCATCGGATATTCAGCACTTCAACACAAAAACTTTAAACATTTAACATGGCAATACCATGAAAACAAAACACGAACTCCCAGTGTTACCAAGCGTGAAAATATCAAAAAATGTTGGCAACACAACAAAATATTCATTCGTGTCTGAGACTGAGAACAATGTGCATTTTGCAAGCGTTGACATGTAATTTTAGTTACTCGTATGAAACTGGAAAATATTGTAAGAATGCATTGGATGGCCGAAGAAAAAATATGTAGACGGAGTTAAGGATCACAGTAATATTACAAATGTGGATGTTAGTTCGTCATCCACGTTGAAACTACTGAACGAATTTTAAAGGAATTTGGTATACACACAGGGTCTGTCACGGCCGGACTTAGGTTATAGGATACTTTTAATTTGGCGTAATGATATAAAGAAAAGAACGGTTTGGGATTGTTTTGGAACAAGTGAACTCGAGTTTGATTGCTCGGTTGGCGCGGTGGCTGGGCAACTGGCTGCCGCGCAACGAGTAGCGGGTTCGATTCCCGCACGGAGCAACTCTTTGTGTGAACTTGTATGTTTGTAAACGCACCCACGACACAGGAGAAAATCCTAATGCGGGGCAACGTTTTTTTTTTAAAAAAAGTTTTGCGCCCAAAGCGTCCTCTGCCTGGAATGGCTTGAAACTAGTCGTCTTTCGTTAGGACGAAAGACGTTTCGTTCGAACTAGGGTTCATCGTCAAACAGTTACGTGATTAAGCCGATAACAGAATAATTAATTAAGTATGTCTCACGAAAGTTATAACAAAAGTATACCTAGTTAAAACCAAGTTTCAAAAATGCATTTGCAATTCACTTCACTACTCCGCTTTAAAATATTAAGCAAAATCTACATATAAGGACTAAAACATGCACTATCTGTAAATAAAATCTAAAACCCATAATTCTTATTCATACATTTCCTACACAGATTATGAGTAAAAAGAAAGAAAGAAAGAAATATGGCTTATATAATGGGATAAATGCATCGGATGACGTTAACGACTAAACTAATGGATGCAAGTCGTGAGGGAAATAAAGTTTTTAAGATATATTATAAAATTCTGTGTGAACATTTATTTTTAGAATTTGTGTTTGTGGAGAGCAGTCGTTCTGGTTTCTACGAAAATGACATCGTTTTCTTAAGATGTCATCATATTATTGGTTGCAAGCGATGACGATTAAGTGAGAGTATTTTTGTTCTCATAAAATGTAACCACATTATTGATTGCAAGCAATAAGGATTAAGTGTAGATATTTTTAGTAGATATCTTCAAGCTTGAGTTTGTTTTTCCACTTGAGGTTTTCCACCAGAGATGTGCTATGTAACGGTGCTACGAATATGTAATAGCTTAACTGTGAAACCACGTGACCGTTTCCAACGATACTAAGCTCTAGTATGCAATGTATCGATATTAGGGAGGCCATCCATAGTACATATCTATAGCGCACATCCATAACAAATGCATCACACGTCTTTCCATATAAAAAAAACATCGCACATAAAAAGTTTACAAGCGAATAAACATGCATAGAAAATTCCAACAAATAACAGTTGGTGTACCGAATTGCAAAATCACCGGACATCACATACTCGAACTGTGCCCAATAGTCTTTGGCTCTTAACCCAATTAACTAGGCACAAAGCCCCAAAAAGTTCTCTTTATAAAACTTACACAATTTCACAAACCAAAACCAAATTCAGCATTAACGCCTCCAAGAGTATCACCCACTACTTACAATGAAACAACACTGCAAGACGCTGTAAACCGAGAAATAACATTTGGTTAAGCAAACAATTAAATACACTGTTTGTACTGAGCGCGATTGTTTGTGCATATATTACGCAATCACTGGCGAAGAGTGAACGAAGTAAATATTAATACAGCTTTTATGGTAATCCACATGTGAATGGCTTTTCTAAGGCTATTAGAAATAATCTGTTTGGTTCCGTTTTCGTTTTCACTGTGTATGTGTTTGTGAGTGGAATTTAGTAGAGGAAAATGAACTTTATGTGGTCTTTTTAAGTCTCTTTCGTGCTTCACGGTAGGCTTTATTAAATATCGTATTTTACTGCGTTATTAAATACCTAGCGTATTAAAAAACAACCTTACCCCACCCTAAGATTTTCTCCAGTTTAATGGGTGCGTTTATAGTGATTCAATTTCACACGCACATGACACCCAGACCCGAAACAACAATTTATAGATCGCACAAAGAGTCACTCCGTGCGGGAATCGAAGCGCAACACTTTGCACGGCAGCTTAAAATTTATGGTTATGAAATCTAAACGTGTACACAAAATTTAAGTTCAATCGATTAAATATATCTGCTTCAAAATTGAGTATCAACATCACTCACTTCACACATACAAACATACATAGATTGCAAGTTAAGTAAAAGATGCAGAAAAGTACGAGGTGCATAAAACACATAACATTTTGTATTCTTGCATAACGATAATCCTGTTTTTATCAAAATCAACAATCACTTGATTACTCTTATAGGTACTTCTTCAACAACATGACAGTGAATAATTTCAATATATTATACAAAACTATACAAAATAAACCTTTAGAACCACTATATAAGCATCTCTAAGAGCACCATTTGTCCTCCAAACGACACTCTAAACCGCTTTTCCAACTTATATCGTAAAAGAAAAGTACCAGGGCCCCAGAAGACTGTGAAGTTCCATATTCCCACGTCCACATTTGGACATAACCGCTGCAGTTATTGAAACAAGGTTTCTGAAGAGCATTTTACAAACAGAGACAATATAAAGTGGTTGGAGATATCTACCTCTGAGCTAGTACTAGTGGTTCTCAGAAAAACAAAATACTGTTTCTCGAAAAGCTGATATTTATTATATCGTGTCATCATGCTTCTTATTCCAGAAGGGGTGTGCAGAGGTGCACATTACAGAACGTAATGCCAGTGTACAATGTACACCTACTTTTCACCACTTATGTTATAAATCTCTTGTAGTAGGGGGTGAGCCTATTCCGATATACTGGGCACAAAGGACATAAAGATTATGTTCAACTTATGTAATCAATATACCCTTAATACGAGTTTGCTTTATGTTGAACAAAAACGAAACGAGAACACGTTCGATTCCCGAAGAGTTCGCTCTGATTGGTTAGATTTTTTACACCGGCCAATCAGAACGCCGAACGGGAACGTTTCGTTTTCGTTCAACGTAAAGTAAACTCTTACTAAGGGTACTGTATCGAATAAACAAACCTATGAGGACTTAGACCATACTCCTCAAACAAGCCCAAAAGCTTAACACTAAACAAACTCACACAGAACTCACTACAAAATTCTTTGAACTCATAGTAAGGAGTAAACTGTCCCTGGTGGATCTAACACGGTTTTCGGGGAAATGACTAGTCGCCAGCCACTTTTGCACGCTATTGTCCAGAGAAACTGGTAATACCTTAAACAGGTACTATAAAGACCAAATACACTGAATGAAATAAAGACAGTACGGTATATTGTTGTCGCTGACTTGCTGTAGAAGGAGTTTGATAGTGTTTTGGTGGTTTTCTGTCTAGACTGCGTCGAATTGTTTGCTAACTAGAGATCTAATATCTACCTTGGTTGGTGGTTGATTAATTCCAGAATAGTAATTAGGTACTGTAAAGTGTCATATACTTTATTTTTAAGTACTGTAAAATGGACTTTAATTTATTTGCATGCATTGAGACTGCCTCGTTTATTGAGTTGTTACAATTGCAACTGCTGGGCAAGGAGTCTCAGGTTCGATTCCCGGGTCGAGCAAAGAAGTGCTGAGCTGTGTTCGGCTTTTCGAAAATGTCTCTTTAGTAGCACGGAATCTGAAATTGTGACCAGTATATGGTAATAGGCTCACCCTGTATTACATGGGACATGTAACACAAGAGGTGAAAAGTGGGTTAACATTGTAAAGTGATATTACGTGCCGTGTGCACCTCTACCTACCTGGAGATAAAAGGCGTGCCAACGATACTGATTAAAGTTAGTCATCATTATATCAACATCGTATCTGTCTTCTACTAAACATAGGCCTACTCAAATGTCCCCCAGACAGGCTGACTGAAAGCGGTCTACCCAGCAAAAAATAAGATGAATAACGAACCCTAATGAAACTCAAAAATAAGCAACAGTAATTAATTATTTAGGGACTGATATCATTTAGCCAGCCTAAGCCATTAATTCATACTTTACATTAAAAACCTTGAATATAAAACCTATATCTACTCGTACTGTGTACATGTGTTTAGTGTGGGAGAGCCATGCTTCGGCATGTATGGGCCGGCTCGACCGGAGTGATACCACGGCCTCACAGAAAACCGACGTAAAACAACGCTTGCGTTGTGTTTCGTTGTGAGTGAGGTTACCGGAGGCCCAATTACTCCCTTTCTCCATCTTTCCAATTCCCGATTCCCCATCAACCCTTAGGTAAACTCTTAACCCTAAAAGGCCGCAACGCACTTGTAACGTCTCTGGGGTTTCGGGTTTCTATGGGCGGCGGTGATTGCTTACCATCACGTCATCCGTGAGTGAGGTTACCGGAGGCCCAATTCCCCCCTTCCCAATCTTCCTAATCCCCGATTCCCAAACCCTTAAATTCCTAACCCCCAAAAAGCCGACAACGCACTTGTAACGCCTCTGGTGTTTCAAGTGTCCATGGGCGGCGGCGATTGCCTACCATCAGGTGATACGTCTGCTCATTCATAAAAAAAACATAGGTACACGGAGCAACATTAATCGGTATACAGCCAACATAACTATAGCTATGCAATACCTTTACATGTGTGGGTAATTTTATAGTAATGTGCATAAAAACAAACGTAATAGCCAAACGCCTATTACGCACACAGTTTCATTACGCATACACTTACACGTGTGTATAGGACAGAAACAGAACTGGCAGGCTACCCCCCACTACAGCACATGTTCTATTGTCCCGACACTCATTACAGTATCCCGGACAACCATTGTATCACGTATCTCAGGATTTATATTTTAAATGCTACACTTTTTTTATTTTTAACATCGCAGATTGTGTGAAATGAGATTTTTGATTAAAAATAATCTAGTTTTTATTTTTGTTGTTGGTTGTATTATAGGTGCTATATTGTGGCTTTTTTGCAAGATTGTCGTTTAAAATTATTGATGTTAGAATTACAACATAATATTACTGTCCTAGAAATGTGATGAACCTTGATGACTCGTCATCTCAAGCAAGAATATAATTATAATGATTTTTATCCTCATCTGCAATTTACTGAGACTTCATTTTCATAAATGAAGCTTTTTTTTAGGGGAGAAAATCATCCAATGTCTTCTCCAGCCTCGAGTGAAGCGATTGAGAACGTCAGACTCTTACTGACTAAAAACCACCTCGATTCTACTCCTGCAGCTTTGAGCCGGAGCGGCTCTGACCAATGAAGTTTAGCTTTAGAGCGATATCGGATTATAAATTTTGACTTTCAAGACTTTCCTTACCTACTTCGGTCCTTGAGTATGAAGTCTTAAAAATGCCAACAAAATACTAAGATCATACAAACTTTTGAAACCTCGTAAAATACAAAGTCATATAGAAAGTTGCCGTGCATAAATCGAGAACATCTGATATTGAATATATTGGTGAACGTATCATAAACTCGGCTCACTGAAGTCGAGATAAACTTGTAAAAATTGTATACTTTCGTAAACAAGGACATTCGCGGTAATGTGTTGGGGTTAGAGCTGATTATAATACCTATTATTTCGATAATAACTCTTGAATCTAATTGCAGTTTCAATGTTAGTCATCGTGTCTCGTTGCATGAGTAAGGTTACCGGATTCCCAATTTCTCCCCTCTTCAATTTTCTTAATTTCCATGTCCCAAAATTCTAACCCCAAAATGCCAGCATTCTCTGGTATTGTGGGTGTCAATGGGCGGCACCGACTGATTAACATACGATGATTCGTCTGTTCGCTTGTTAGCCTAACCCATACAAAAATGAAATGTGTAATTAGTTAATTGGTAAGGATTCGCTGAAGACACAAAAATATTCTCAAATTGCTGCAGCAAAGCCATTCGTTCTTATTTTATACAAATATTTCGCATTTATCGTGTAATACTTATCATATATGTATAAGTTACGTGACATACGTCCGAAACATACAAAATGGCGCCCAGTATGTGAAAGACAGGAGGTCGTCTACAGTAGGACGAATTACATAACTGACGAAACCCAAGCTTAACATAAAAAATCTGTAGATATTATTATGTCACTTGTATTTGGCGTGAGAAATAAAACATTTTCTTTCTTTCAAAATTTTTTCTTTAATTAGCTCAATTATTCTGACGTATTTTAACATAAGAAAATAATTGCCGTTCTCATAGACATTTGTGGATTAGTTAAACTATTTATTAGTAATTATTTTGTTCCGAAAACAATTGCTAAGTACTGAGTTAAGTAGCAAACCATTAAAGGCCTCTCAGAGTTCCGCGGTGAATCACTAAACTGTCTCCAGTATTGTTCACTCTTTATCGGCATGAAGAGAGACCCAGTATTGGGATAGCTCTTATTATTATTTTTTTATCTTTAATTGAAGTATAAAGAATATCAGCTTTTGCAAGTAAATCAGTGCGTAACGACATAATTACAATTCTCCGTATCGACTGATTTCCATTGAAATGAGAATTAAATAATTAAGCCACGTATCGTATCGTTACGAACAGAAATTGAAACAAAAAGAAATATTTTATGGAAAATACCTTAATTTCAATCGTTCCTCGATTTATTTTTTAAAAATGTAATTGCGATTTTATCCCACTTGCAGAATTTCGCGAATAATTGTTATTGTAGGTGTATTTATTACGTGGATTGTTATATTTCTGTTACTAGATCAAGGGTGCTTTTCCACCAGAGATATGATATGTAGCTATGCTACGAAGATGTAATACCTAAACTGTGAAACTATGAAACCGTTTCCACTGATACTAAGCTATGTAGCTGTGCGAATAAGATGTGCTATGAAGATGTGCCGCTGGCAAGGAGCTGAACGAGGAAGATGCGCAGCTCGAATATGCTATGTATCGATAGTAGGGATAGCATCCTTCGCACGTATCCATGACACAAACGAATTATGAAAACACCTCTTTTTTAATTCAGTTAAAAATATGTAGTGGATTCTCGCATTCGATTCTCGCACCGAGCAACTGTTTGAATGATCCACAAATTATTGTTTCGGATCTGGGTGTTTTGTGTATGTGAACTTGTATATTTGTAAATACACCCACGACAAAGGACAAAATCGTAGTATGGTAAAAAGGACAACATGAAACTATTCCTCAATGCTTTGAACAAAATATAGATATCATAATATGAATGCTATTAATCTTTAAATCCTTCAAAAACGTATCCAAATCTCAAGGAAAAAAGCTAATCCCAAAAGAAATCTTCAAGAGTATCAAACGTAGAGTCAGCAACGGCAATGATCACGATAAAATTCGACCGCACCACATATTTACTTGTCGCTTGCTAACGGTACAGAGTGTTCGGAAGAGGAAACAGTTGTAATACACTTTATCTTTTCCTTTGCAAGATTATTCTTTACTGCTATGAAATAGGTTTATTGTGCTCGAAATGTGTTTTTGATTTCAATCTTATATACATGTTACGTAAGTCTTGAATTCGTTTGACGTTCAGTGGGGTGAGGCACGGTCTAATATTTGTAGAGAATTTTATAAATCCATACATGCATGTAAATGTTTAAGTAAAATAGAAAACGTAATGTTTCTATTTGTACCTATATATGCACAGCTAATGTAGTCAACAAAGCCATTCGATCTATTTAAAATTAACACTCATCGCGTTGCAATAAGGTTTACTCTAGTCTTCTCTAAGATCTCTGTCAGTAGTTTGAACAGTGAAAATCTAGAGACGTAGCTAGCGCCTCCGTATCGGCCGTATTAATTATACGGGGCCCCGGGCCACAGGGCCAGGGCCAACGTGCTTAGGCAAAAAGTAAAAACTTTACAACGTCAGTAAGAGACTGACACTCTATCTCGCCTCACCTAAGGACGGGATAAGTCATTGGGTGATTTTCACCCCGTAAAAAAAGGGCTGCCTCGTAGGTCGAGTGGTTGCTAGTGCTTCTGACGAGCAAGGGTTCTCGGGTTCGATTCCCGGGTCAGGCAAAGTATTGCTGGGCTTTTTTCGGTTTTTCGAAAATATCTCAGTAATAGCACGGAGTCTGGAAATGTGCCCGGTATATGGCAATAGGCTCACCACCAATTACATGGGACTTACAACATGCATAGTGAAAAGTGGTTCTATACTGTATAGTGGCATTACGTACCATAATGTGCACCTCTGTCTACCCCTTCGGGGATAAAAGGCGTGACGATATAAAATAGGTCTCCAAACATTTTTTTATACAAGCTGCGTCACTGTGAAAACCTATTCTAATCTATATTCAGCAGGCAGGCAATTATGAACCGTGCATACAAAGAGTCAAGGTCGAATTGCTAAATTCTATTCAACCATTATAGTGCTTATAGGTGTAGAAGCAATGTTTCGCAATCCGATTTCGATTCGATTCACAATATGACACGCAATGTCAACTCTCTTTGTAAGTATTTTTGTGTTAGTAGACTATGCAGTGTTTTTTTTTTATTTTTTTTATGTTAGTGTTTGATGTTTTGTAGGTGGAAGTGCGACTGTCGAATATGAGGTCTGTGTTTGATTGCTAGGCAACCGGCTCAAAACAGGAGAAGGAACGGGGTGTTTTTAAGTCAGTAAGAGTCTAACACTTCTTCTCGCCTCACCTAATGTGGAAGAAGTCATTGATAAATTTTCCCACATCAAATTCAAAAATGTAACAACAGACAACTTTTTCTTTCAGCCATTATTTCATTATTTCTTTAATGTTCCCTTAAGACTAAATAGGATTAACTGCCGTACTCAGAGACATTTAATGATTACTTAACCTAGTCCTTAGCAATTGTTTTTGGAACAAAATCGTTACTAAGAAATAGTTTAGCCGCAAAAAGCTTTAAACAGAGAGGAGTGGAAGGAAGGTAGGGAGGCCTTTGCCCTGCAGTGGGACGATCATGGCTGAAATCTAAATCTAAATCTAAATGTCTCTGAATACGGCAATATGGCAACTAAGCTATACTAATTCAATTTTAAACTAGAAATAAATTTACGTATTCAATTTAAATTTACTTTTAATTTCAAACTTGCACCATTGCATTCAGAGAAAGAAACACCTGATACTTCCTTCTGATGACGATGACACAATAAATAATTGACTTATTACCTAAAACTGCAACCAATACTCAAATTTTACAAGACCTATTCATTACAAATACATTACATTTTAACATAAAGAATAAAATTGCGAATTTTTGCAATAAATAGGTAACCTAACATTTTAATATTAGTTACGGTCCAAAGAATTGAATACAATGTTGCACTATTAGAAAATGCATTGTATTGTGTGACACGTAAATTTTTGTATTATTCATGCCTTTTCTTTGCTGCAATTAGGCAATGTGGTGAAATCTTAGTTTCTTTGTTATTAGACAAATAGGAGTTCTTACAGACGAGCGGCTCATTGCCAACGGCAGATTTAAAGTTCGGTTCATATCTGACGGAACATGCGTCGTGAATTATTGGTCGCGTAACGCCAGAACAGACAAATGTATAAAAAAAAAAACAGTTGACCGTTCACACGCAACCGATGATGCGCTCGACATGCATTACGACAGATATGAACCAAGCATAGCTGCAGCTTTTGACGCGCGTCAGCGACAACGGTTGATGCGTCGACGGTAACCGTCGATATTTCAACTGCAAAGATGATACAAGCAAGTACCCAGTTCCCTCCTTCCCAATCTTCCCAATCCCCGATTCCCAACAAACCTTAAATTCCTAACCCCCAAAAGGCCGGCAACGCACTTGTAACGCCTCTGGTGTTTTGGGTGTTCATGGGCGACGGCGATTGCTTACCATCAGGTGATCCGTCTGCTAGTTTATCGGCTTATACCATAAAAAGGCGTCACTAAAGGTCGACTGCTTCCGTATGGACGCTTCGACTGTTGATTCCAACACGGGCGTCAATGACTGCAATTTACTTTTGCCTTTTTTTAACGTTCCGCTCGTATGTAAGAGCTCTAAGTATATATAACTAAATTCAGCCAAAATCACAACGTTCATAGATTGATTTATGAAATTTTCAGAGAGTAATAATAGATAGCATATTACCTGTTTCATTGGTCAATTGGATCAGTGGTCGTAAATGCAACCGTCGAACAAAGCTTATAAGGCATAATTTCGAAATCAGGCAAAGTATTGTTAAGATTTGCGGTCACTGAAACTTTTCTGTATCATTATCAGTCTATTTCTCCCACTGTTGATCTAAGGCCTCTCACACGAAGAAGGTTTAAGCATTAATCTCTACGCTTGCTCAATGCGGGTTGGCAATTTCAAACTTATAATTAGAAATTATAAGTCCAGGTTTCGTTACGATGTTTTCTTTCACCGTTAGTCAGTGGTGTCTAAATAATCTTAGAAAGTACATATAACTCGGAAAATGTCCCATTGGTACTTACCGTTTATGGGTTTCGAACCCGCGCCGTCATGCATGAGAAGTGGGCGTCTTTAACCTCCGAGCCACCACGACCATAGCTAGCAGTGACACTACGTAAAACAATCGTCCAATAAGAGAGAAACTATTGTTTTTGCTATTGCCGAACAAATAAATGGGTAGTTTCCTTAGTCAAAAATAAATTATTTCGACTTTTTAATACAATAAAATAAACACATTGTCATTCAAAGATTTGATGATCTACTTAATTTTCGAAAATTTCTAGCAAGTTTTCTAGAAATAAGACATGCGCCATAACGCACTATTCCATACATACTTGATGTTTGGAAAAAATATTGAATTTTACTAGCAGGAAACTAGTCTATTATCTGTTTTTACTAATTAATTATATCAGTGCGGAAGTTAGTCGGAACTATAATCATTCACACCGTAACAGCCACACCCTGTATTACACGATACTCCGAACATAACTGACGATAATTAAGTGTTATAAAAAACATAATTGCAACGATGCAACGTCACGCCTTTTATCCCCGAAAGGGTAGGCAGAGGTGCACATTACGGCACGTAATGCCGCTATACAATGTACAATTGTACATCCACTTTTCACCATTATGTGTGTTTTGTGTTATAAGTCCCATGTAATAGGCGGTTAGCTTATTGTCAGTCATAATTACTATTCGATATTCACGATTAATTAAACATAACACTTTACACTTTTTCTGTACCTACGAATAGTCAAGCAGTGTATAATACAACCATTTTTACCAATTACCTACCAGCACAGTAAGTCATAATCTCATTTTGTATTTCTTAGTTAAATATAATTTTAAGTTGTGTCTTATAAACCTAACGAAATAAATAAAAAAAAAAACTAGAATTAAAAATACCAGTCTACACTTCATCCGACCTTGGATTCGATCTTAAAATCCTTTGTACATTAAATTAAACCAAAATTATTCAATCAATGATACAATTAAAATTAATTTGTAAATCGCAACTCATTGTACAACTGACTTACATTATAACCGTGCCATTTCCTACTGCAGTAAGCATGCACAAAAAACACTTATCGAATTTTACATAAAACTCTTCATACAAATAATTGCAATGTTCCGTAAGCATAATGTTCTGCTTTTTGCTACGTTTCTTACTAATACCGTGTAATAGATAGTGAAACTTTAAATGCATAATGTTGACTCTTCAATGTTACAAAGCGTTGGATTAAGTAAGGCACATAATTAAAATTGATTACTTTTTTTTGAGGTTGGAATATCACACAATGACTTCTTCCGCCTTGGGCGAGGCGGGAGGGAGTGTCAGACTCTTACTGACTAAAAACCACCCCGTTCCTACTCCTGTTTTCGAGCCGGAGCCCCGGTAAACCCGCTAGGTAGTCCGCAGCTCCGGAAAATTGATTGCTATAGAAAACATGTTTGTAATGTCTTGGTAATCCGAAGGTTTAAATTTAAGACGCCCGCTTCTTATACACGAGTGTTCGAAACCTACCGGTAAGTTTGTGACATTTACTGAGTTATATGTATGTACCTTCTAAGATTATTTAGTCACCACTGATAAACGGTAAAGGAAAACATTGTGAAAAAACCTGAGCTTATAATTTTTAATTATATCGCCAATGCATATTGAGCAAGCGTGGTAATTAATGCTCAAACCTTCTCCATGCGAGAAAAGGCCTTTGGTCAGCAGTGGCCACGTATAGGCTGTTGTTCTGATGTGTGATGTCTCAGAAGACTTGGGAGTATCATGCTTGGTATCAATGAGTCGGCTTCGGAGTGACACAACGGACTCACAACAAACAAAATAAAACAATGCTTATATTGTACTCTACTCTCAATCCCTAGATCCCCTTATTCCTCAAAGGCAGGCACAGCATATAATTTCTTTTTTTTTCCTTTTTAAAAAACGTTGCCCCCCACTAGGATTTTCATCTGTGTCGTGGGTGCGTTTACAAACATACAAGTTCACATACACATGACACCCAAACCCAAAACAACGATTTGTGGATCACACAAAGAGTTGTTCCGTGCGGGAATCGAAAACGCTACATGTTACGCGGCAGCCACCGCTCCAACCGTGCAGTCAATTCAGTATGCTTACCATCAGGTGACTCAAGTATTTATTGCTGCCCTATATAATAAAAAATTGTCAGTCCCATGCAAAGTCTGAAACCAGACTAGTGGATTTCACAGGACAATGGATATAGGTACTAGGTAGGTAAAAGTAAAAGCAAAAGTACTATAAATATGATTATAATGTTTACACATTCTCTGCCTACCTAGTAGTTTACAATGAGAAACTAAAAGTAAATATTAAACAAGTTGTATAAGTATTTACATCTACGTTTTATGTATCTTTGAAAAATTGTGGGAAAAGACTTGCGATACAATGAATGCAACGCAAGCGGCAACGTCACGCTTTTTATTCCCGAAGCGGTAGGCAGAGGTGCACATTACTGAACGTAATGCCGCTATAACAACAACCACTTTTCACCATAAGTGTTGTCCTATGTAATAGGAGGTGAGTCTATTACCATACTATACTGGGCACAATTCCAGACTCTGCGCTATTGCTGAGAAATTCTTGAAAATCCGAAAAAAGCCCAGTATTATTTTGCCCGACCCGGGGATCGAACCCTTTGTCCGGCAGTCGCATTTGTAACCATTCAACCAACAAAGCAGTAAACAATGAATGCTTTATATTTTCTTTATCTTCTTTTTCTTAATCACTACATTTTTTTAAGTCTGGTATGTAGCATCCCTAAAACATTTTCCAAAGTCTATAAAATACTATGATGAAAACCACATTGAAATCAGGTCTGTCAAACGCGACATGATTGCACACAAACATACATACAAGTCAAACTGAGAACTTTCTTTTTTGGAGTTATTTAAAAAGAGTTTAAAATTTACGGCTGGCTACAGAGTTAGCTCGTTGGCAGTTAAGAAAGGACAATAACCACTAAAAAAAATAACAAACATTCACACAATTCGCATTTATAATATTAGTATAGGTATGTACATATTATGTTGTTATCAATTTATTGTTGTTTAATTACTACCTCTATTCAAATGACATTAAGTACGATTGTCCAGTAAAAGTTGCCACTGGTCAAGGTCTTAAAGGTTTCTTAATTCCCTGAATCGGCAAAATGCTGGGTTTTTTAATATTGAAATTCCCAAGTAATGCTAACCACAAAATTCATAATTGGCTGTAGTTACCAATGATAGGTTTTTACAGTAATAGGGGCTTTTTCCACAATTTTGCAATGAAATAAAATAAACTAAAAATATCACGGTTTCCTCAATCTCACTAATTATTAATGGAGAAAAAAACTATTTTTTATGGAATAAGCCGGTAAACGAGCAGACGGATCACCTGATGGTAAGCAATCGCCGGCGCCCATGGACACTTGAAACACCAGAGGCGTTACAAGTGCGTTGTCGGCCTTTTCGGGGTTAGGAATTTAAGGGTTGTTGGGGAATCGGGGATTGGGAAGATCTAGTAGTTTTGAGTCACAGAGGGACTCTTCATCATGAGCAGCGTGCGCAGACGCGTCTGAGTACGTGAATAAACCGTTAGTTAATTTAGTAAGTCTCACGATAGTTATTATGAAATAAAATTTATAAAATGTAACAGTAATGTTCTTTAATCAAAAGTGTTTACACCAAAAGAATCTCATTGTGTCTTTTTATTTTTCTTTCACATTGTTGTATCATCATTTCTCTCCATAACCTTGTTATTTGTTTAACCAGTAACACTCATTTCGCTCATTAAAGAAACAACCAACTTCAGTGTCATTAATTAAAAATATTGACCGCAATACATAACCTAATGACAAATATAAAATAAACCAGATTAACAAAAGCGAAAAAAAGTTCGTAACTAATTACTCCGACCAATGTCACTAACTATAGCCTTACTCTCGAAATACAAACATAAATAAACGCGTTACTAATGTACTAACAAGCGTACAACTGTTAAGGACAGTTGTCGCACTCCCACTTACTGAACATAGCTCGAACGCTAACCATTGTATCGCGAGTGGTTGCACTGTACACACGGATGAGATCGCGAGTGTAGTGAAGTGTGAAAAATGTCAAACACAGTCTGGACTCCGCCTAACATAGGCCAAATCTGCCCTGAGCAGCAGGCCCCGTTGACACAATGCTCGACCACAGGATTCGTGTTTCTCTCCTTACTGACTCAACTCTACGGCCAATCAAAGGATCAACCTAAGAACGATTTTCCATCATGGGAATTACCAGCTTTTCGGGATACGAAGCCTATATCACCAGGATTTGAAGAAGTTGTCAGCCAGTACCCAGAGCCTAGTCCAGAGCTACCACCGTTAAGTTCGTCAATACAGGATACGTTTTTCACGAATAAGTTTCATAATACGTTCCATAATAAGTCGCCTTTGAGGAATTGGGAGAAAGTCACAAGGGTTCGTAGTCGTGGTCCGGGCGGTAGTCGAGGATTAACGGTGACGTCATATTTCCCTATATTTGATTTCGAAAAATTCATTAAAAAAACGGAAAGCGAGGAAGAAGAGGAATTTAACCGTAACCGTGCACGATTCGCTTTGGATAATAATAATAATGAGAAGCTAAAGGAAGACTTGGATCTTGGATCGTTTGATAGTCCTCTTTCAAAGTATCGCAGGGATAGTGACTTTGATTTTATGAAGGAGATCTTCACTGATTCTGAGCCTGAGACATCGAAGAGTGAGAAGGTTGAAATAAGGAAGATGAAGAAGATTGGCTCAAACAGACGACGAAAGAGGCAGACTTCGGAAGAGTTTGGCTCAAACAGACGACGAAAGAGGCAGACTTCGGAAGAGTTTGACTTCATAGTGGTTGGGGCTGGGTCTGCTGGTTGTGTGATTGCAAATCGTCTCTCTGAAGTGAAACAATGGAAGGTAAGTTTCTGTTAAATAAACCAGATCTTCCATCTTTTATATTTAGCTATTTACTTCCGTGTGATTTTATCCGGCTTTTGTTAATCATAGCGTGATGTTTTATAGCCTATAGAGGAAAATTCTCGATAAATTAACTATCCAGCTCAAAAATAATTATTCAAATCTAACTAGTAGTTCCGGAGATTAGCGGGTTAAAATAAATAAACACTTGAGCTTTATTTATTAGTGTAGATAAATACATCGTTACTTGTGAAGTCTAATAATACCATAGTATTATACCTATTACTGCCGCGTTGGTCGAGTGGTGGCAAGTGCGAACTGCCAGACAAGGGGTCTCAGGTTCGATTCCCGGGTCGGGCAAAGTAATGCTCGGCTTTTCAAAATAAATTTCAGTCACACTCAGTGTGGAATTGTACCCTGTGCATGGCAATAGGCTATTACTTGAGACTGATAAATCAAATGGTGAAAAGTGTGTGTACATTATATACATGCCGTAATGTGCACCTCTGCCTACCCCTTCGGGGATAAAAGGCGTGACGTTGCATATTATACCTATTCCTGATTGATTCCTCCTTGATCAAATTATAATCTAATAATATGCGTAACTACCGACAACATACAAGAGGGTTCCTAATCATTATTAAAATTAGTTCCGAGTTAAAAGAATTGAAGGTAATGCAAGATAGTATATCATCGGTATCAATTCGTATTATCAAAACGACTCATAAGATAAGTAGTGGACAGCAGTTATTTGCATGTTTCTTCGACGACTTTTTAATAGTGTAGATTAATTTAGTATGTCTCACGAAAGTTACAATAAAATAATAGTGTAGATAACTAATTTTTATTTTAATGCCCGTCTTGTGGACTGTATTAAAATAATAGACACGTATATTTTAAATTTCTTAAGGAAACAAATACTTTCAAAGACATCGATTTGAAATGTCCGGTGACATCACTTCTAGACTACATTTTATACGTAGACGTAGAAATGACGCATTTGATCCCACTCCTAAAACTTTGATTGGGTTTATCTAAGTATCTTATATGACAAAATAAAAATGCGTTTTCATAGCCTAATTGACAGACAAAATCGATCTTTAATTTTTATACCCCGTCATCATCCCTATTTACGAATTACGTAAGACATCACAATAACAATTATATCAATAAAATATTGATTGCATTGTAAAAACACTCGTATTTTACGGCCTACTAACGTTTTCACACAAAAACTTGCATGAACTTGACCGGACATATTGCATTGTTCCGACCTTGCTTCAATGGAGCAATCGCATAAAAGTTTACAGTCATTAAAATATACGTTTCACTTTCAAAAATCGATTACTTGCATTGTTGTGAATGATTAATTTATGTGTCTATATACAACTTACATACATACATACGTACGTATCATTTATAACTTTCGTGCGACATACTAAATTAATTATTATGTTATTATCGGCTTATTCACGTAAGATGCTGCTCATGAATATGAGCCTCTAGCATGACTTGAAACTAGTCGATTTCCTCATCAAACAGTTACGTGAGTAAGCCGATAACATGATAATTAATTACGTACGTATCGTTAATCCCTTTTTTGAGGGGGCGTAATCATCCAATTATTTCTACCGCCTTGGGCGAGGCGTAGGGAACATCAGACTCTTACTGACTAAAAACTACCCCGTGGCTTCTCTTGCTTTGAGCCGGGACCCCGGTAACCATTTATGCTGTCCGCAGCTCCGGATTGGGCATCAGCCATACTTGGTCCCGAGGTCCCATCTGTGGTGGTCTGGCTCTTTGAGGCGATTGGGTTTGGTTCTGGTCGGGTGGCGAGCTACCCTAAATAAATTGCTCGCCGTTCGCAGACCCGCAACATATCGTCATGCCTGTCTTTCAATAAGATAGGCAGAAATAATTGAACGTCAGATGGTACAATTCTAGCATACCCCTCACGCTCTATCTAGATACCTACATAAACAATAATCAATTAATTCATGAATGCTACTCGATTCTATTTAAACTTTTTAAAACCTTTAAAGAACCTATACCTATCAATTTAACCCTATTATAATATGTCATGATATTAACATGTGACATTATTTATTTCACCTGTTCTAGAAAAAAATGGCTAAAGTCGAAGTCAAAATTATTTATTGCAAATAGACCAAAGGCTTTCTTAGACGTGAACACAAATATTATAATATTTAAAAATGTCTATTCTGTCAGTCAATCCTCTAGTGAAGGAATTAGCTCGTTCTAAAGTGTAGATTCCGTGGAAAAGAACGAACAAGAAACTCCAAAACTATCAATGAAAAACCGCATCAAAATCCGTTGCGTAGTTTTAAAGAGTTAAGCATACAAAGGGACACAGGGAAAGAGAAAGCGACTTTGTTTTATACTATGTAGTGATGAAACATTCATTTTTCAAAATATCATCTTTTCATACATGCTAATGATTACAATGCCAATCATTCCTTACAATAAAACAATTGATACTTCTTAATGGAATGTTATAATCAAAATGACATAAAACCTTTGTATCACACGGTTTTAAAAATAATTGTAATAAAACAATCAGTTTACTCACGTGTTTACATTCTTTTCGATAATTCTGGTACATTTTTCACACCTACAAAGGTGTGAAATAAAATTCTTAAGAGATAATTTTCTCTTTGCTTTTGAAAACAATAAAATGTTTTCTATAATAATATACATTTTTACACTTATTTACATAATTATATTGTCTTTCACTGAACAGTTGGCACAGCGGCTAAATCAATTTATAAGCAAAGTCCCTGAAGTGTGGGAGAGCCATGCTTCGGCACGAATGGACCGGCTCGACCGGAGTGATACAGAAAACTGACGTGAAACAACGGTTGCGTTGTGTTTCGTTGTGTATTGAAATTCTATATTTACCACTCTGCTTTTGCCATCGTTCTCAGTTTTATGCATTTATTCAACCTACAGCACTTTTAGAACCTAGCGACAAAACTTATGTGACAAATTATTTAAAATGCTAGAAAATATTATATTAATCGTGAATTCCAATATATATCTTTATAATATGGAAGTGTTTACAGCAGTAACGACGTCACGCTATAAAATTCAGTACACTATGCAATAGATAGTGTTTTGCGCTTAAGAATTTATTACCAAACCAATAAAGCATAGCTTTATCTTCATTTATTCTTTATAATTATGACATTTAGACAATCATATTTTGTTCCGTATTTCTTTTATTGTTTATCGTTTTCTAATATCCCATGATCACGAATCCTGTATGGTACCTGTAAAGTCAACGTCAAAGTATTTATTTCATTATCATCATCATATCAGCCAATCACGCTGAAAACACTGAACGGATTTTGATAAAATTAGGTACACAGACAGGGTATGAGCTGATTTGGGTGATAGTTTATACTTTTTATACTACGGGTACGCGGGCAAAGCCACTGGTAGAAGCCTATAAGTTTAAAATGGTATACAGACATGATTATTATTGCTTTTTTTTCCAAGAATATTTTGCTAAACTGACACTGAGTGTTGCTCCATTTTCACACAGGACTTCAATTCTTTGAGTGACCCACGAATTGTCGTTTCCGATCCGAGTGTTATGTCACGTCTATGAGTTTATAAACGAACTCATATCACATGAGAAAATAGCTAGTCTTTAGTAGATACGATCGAGTCAATAGTATATAAAATAAGAAAAAATAAAACAAAAGAATATCATACTATGTGTTAAACATATGAGTCATCGTATCCTTTTTTTTTGTTTTAAGAGCATTTTAAATTACCTTTAGACACGTGAGGTTATAGTAAATCACTCTAATTGTATCAAGCATTGTACTCCGTCCGCGTTTTCAAAACACAGTAATAGATACATTTTAAACTTTGCCTACTTTATTAGATACAATGACTAAATAGTATTATAGTAATTGTATTCTTAATGTGGTAGATAAAGCTAAGTATGAGAGAGCCCGGAGCTGCGGACTACCTAGCGGGTTTACCGGGGCTCCGGCTCGAAAAGCAGGCGTAGGAACGGGGTGGTTTTTAGTCAGTAAGAGTCTGACACTCCCTCCCGCCTCACCCACGGCGGGAGAAGTCATTGGATGATTTTCCCCCTCAAAAAAAAAAAGAAAATGAGTCTGACACTCCCTCTCGGCTCGTCCAGAGTGGGAGAAGTCATTGGATTATTTTCCCTCCTTAAAAAAATATAGGCGAGCCATCATTTGGCACGAATGGGCCGGCTCTATCGAAGTGATACCACGCTGACCAAAAGCCTCTTCACGGAAAAGATTTTAACATTAATCACCACGCTTGCTCAATGCGGGTTGGCGATTTCAAACTTATAATTAGATTTTGAGCTGAGGTTTCCTCACGATGTTTTCCTTCACCGCTTGTTAGTGGTGTCTAAATAATTTTAGAAAGTACATATAACTCGGAAAATGTCGCATTGGTACTTTGCTATAGTATGCATGCATGTAAGTGTGGGAGAGCTTTACTTCGGCACGAATGAGCCAGCTCGACCGGAGTGATATCACGGCCTCGCCGAAAACTGTCGTGAAACAATGCTTGCAAACCGATAAATTCCTAACCCCCAAAATGCCGACAACGCATTTTTAACGCCTCTGGTGTTCCATAAAAAAAAAATGAGAAGCGAGCGTAACATACCTATTAAGGCCATGTTACAAGTCTTTAAAAATCTAGATTATATGCATCGACTAATTACTGCCTTACTCCGATTTGAACCCATTTATCAAACAATGTTAATAGATCATCAACATCAGTTATTAGACTATAACGATTTCCCACTTGACCGCTCTTCAACCTTGATCCCATCAGTTTTCTCTATGAATCAATAATTATAATAAAAACGATATTTACTACGATAAAAAACTGCCGACGTCAGCATGCCATAATTGTTAATCGATTTACAGCTTTGTTATTTCGTAATATGACTTAAAATCTGTTAAAAAGAAGTCTGCATAATTATACACTAGCTGTATCATTCTATTCATCATCAATAGTCCATGATAGTCCACGATCGGACTATGGGCCTCCTCTACATAATGTGCCAAAGGGTAGATGACAAATTTTTGTTTTAATGTCCATCTTGTAGATTTTTTTAAAACATCTAGAGATAAATACGTTCAAAACTTAGAAGATATTAATTTGAAATATCGCGTGACGTCACTTGTAGGTTTCATACGTAGAAATTACATATTAGCTCCCACTCCTAAACTTTGGTTCGTTTTATCCAAATATTATCTTATAGGATTTTCTCCTATGTCTTGGATGCGTTTACAAACATACAAATTCACATACACATGACACCCAGACCCGAAAACACAATTTGTGGATTAAACAAAGAGTTGCTCCGTGCAGGAATCAAACCCGCTACACGTTGCACGGCAGCCAGTTTCTCAGCCACCGCAGTCAAACTATTATAACGTACTAATGCATGAAATGCAAAAATTCAATCAATTTGCAAACATTTCCATAAGAATATTAAAACAATCGCCGAGAAATCTACATCAGCTATAAGGTGACCAATTAAAAATGCAACACAGTGTAATTATGTTGAGCAAGTCTTGCGAAAGTATTGCAATGGCCCGTACACTGGAGTGCATTGTGACGAGATCGTAAAAAAAAATTCGAACGTATTTTTTGTAAACTGGATTCGAGTGAATTTATAAAAGTTGGCCTGCATATAATTTCTTCGAGAAGGGTCATTTTGGAATTATATAATGTAAATGGTGACTTTAAACTGGTTGAATGGATGTGCAATTTTTTAAAAGGTACGAAATGTTTGGTTCAAATCTAGATTAGTAAAAACATGACCAATTTATAGCTTTTTAAAATTCGTAAAACAAGAAAAAGAGAGATGATTTCTCCATCATGTTTTTTTTTCGACTGCACGGTTGGCGCGGTAGCTGGGCAACCGGCTGCCGCGTAACGTGTAGCGGGGTCGATTCCCGCACGGAGCAACTCTTTGTGTGATTCACAAATTGTTGTTTCGGGTCTGAGTGTCATGTGTATGTGAACTTGTATGTTTGTAAACGCACCCACGACACAGGAGAAAATGCTAGTGTGGGGCAACGTTTGAAAAAAAGAAAAAAAAAATAATAACAAAAAAACAAACTGATTAAAATTTTAATCGAAGTATCAACCATCTGTATAATGTAATCTAAATCTGTACAACCATTTCAGCATTAAATACTAACAAACATACATACATCTAAACATTTGCATAAAAAGTATTAATCACAAACTAACAATGAATTACTTAGTCACAGGCACAAAATTACAAAATAAATTCCTGGCCATTCACAAAGCAATTAAATTTATCTTTTATAGCGTCCTTTACTTGCATGACACGTAACTTTTTAAGCACTAAAATGCATTTAAAAAAGTAATTAAACAATCACTTAGTTGCCTCATCCGCCATCTTTGTTACATTGACCTTGACAACCGTTGCTATGGAAACGGGATCAACAAAAAAAGTGTTTCGCAATTTGACATTGGTTTAAAAGTGATCTCTGTTCGATTTGATTTGTGATATATTTTTTTTTTATTTGAAGGTGTGAATAATTAAAATGGTTATGGTGTACTTTTGGTTTAGTGGTTAAGTGAGTAACGGGCAGTAGGTTTCATTCCCGGGTGTGGATAAAAATTGTAAAGAGTTTTATAGGACTCACTTTAATTTCTTAACTTTTTGTTTCAATTTTGATAACAAAAAAATATTAAATAGAAAAAAAAATACTTTGAAGTAATAACATTAAAGTATATTTTCTAAAATAGTACTTGTAGCAATTAGGTTAAAAATGGTCAAAGTCAAAATTATTTATTTCAAATACACCGAGAAGGCACTTTTGAACGTCAAAGCAAATATTACAATATTATGTTAAAAAATCTAAATGTCTGTCTATCGGTCATTCAGTAGTTTAAGTACTTCCATCTACATACATACATAACCTCACGCCTGTCTCCCATGGAGATAGACAGAGACAATTGAACGTCAATTGCTACGATTCTTACATACCTCTTCGCTTCATCAACAGTCATCAGTCTATGCTCGTTGGTTAAGTATAATTGATTGTGATGTAGCAAATTAAATAACTACAAAATGTTAAAAACCTTAAATTAATTTCAACTTTAATGAAAGATGGGATAGCTTGAGGTGCTGGTTTGTTTGGTACTTCTATCAACCCCATCGAAGATTAACAAGCGTTATAATATGAAAGTAAGACGTAGATATTTGAAAGCATAATCTAACAATAGCTAAAGAAACTAGAGATCGTAATTAACAAGAAATAAAGACACAATGATAATTGCAATAATAGACAGACATCTTCATTCAATCAAAGAATTTCACGGGAATTAGTTGCAAAAACCATTTAATGGATAAAATACCGTAAGATTGTAATCTTATGAGCTATTTTTGGTTAACTAGCCTGTGTCAACGTTCTTAGTTTGTTTTTTTTTTTTTAATGCAATGAGTCGACGTTTAGCCATTATTTCGCCTGGTCTTAAGCCATGCTGCGGCCTACGATGGAGCATGCTTGCCCATAGGTAACCTTCGTGGTATTTAATATATTCCAGTATCTAATACATAATCAGATGTGTACCAAATATAGCTCAGTTAGCTGACGCGTTACAAGTGCGTTACTTTCGGGGTTAAGAAATTGAAGAGTTGTTGGGGAATCAGGGGTAGGAAGGGTGTTATTTGGGCCTCTGGTCACCTCACTCACATAACGCAAGCGTTGTTTCGTGTTTTGCGTCGGTTTTCTGTGAGGTCGAGGTATCACTCCGGTCGAGCCGGCCCATGCGTGCCAAAGCATGGCTCACACTTAAACTTCCGGTCCCTAGTTTTTTAAGGAGTTTGTAAATCTTTAGGTTTTTTAAAACGTTATTAGTTCTATTCTATTTTATGCCTTCCTGACTTTAACTATCACTCCTTTTAGTTGGAATTAACATTGACTATCTTGTTCATAATTCACACATTCCTAACAACATATTGTCGTAATACTCCCAACACCACATAAAAAGCTATCATGCACAGCTATAATAGGAAACGTACAATACACAAGAACGAGTGAAACTAATTCTCAGGTGATATAGCAAATTGAATTACTACAAAATCGCTAAAAACGGTAAATTAATTTCAACTTTAATGAAAGATGATAGGGTATAAAATCTATTGGACTGGTTAGGATAGCTTGAAGTGCTGGTGGGTAAAGATATATAAAACAATGGAACAGTCTTTGAGTGAAAAAGTTTAACAATTGTAAGTACGCTTTGGCTAATAGAGTTTCGTTTTAAAGTTTGTATCTTCTTGTGATAGAAAGTTATTAAGTAAAAGTGATATGTTTTATATCAACCAGTTGTTGTTCTTAGTAAAATAGATGAGTATGAGATTTTTGGTTCAAACTTCTCATCAGAAAAAAGATTTTTAGTACAACCAGATTTTCTTTTACTTTGGGACAAACGAACACGACCGCTACTGCTGCAACTCCTGTAAGCTAGGATATACAGTAGATACAACCATGAACATACCGAAATACCGGCGCGTCCTCGGAAAGATTCACTGTTAAGGATTCCGCAATGAAATAAATCAGAAGATATTATTAGAGAAAAATAAAGAGAGATTTGGAGTCTGTGTCAAAAGATTATACTTTATTTTTTCGTCTATAGAACCGCCTAAGACATTACATATTTGGCAGCGACCAGAGAGCGTTTGTCAGCGTAGATGAACTTGAACATTTAGAACTGCGATTTCTAACCCTTAGGGCCATATTTCATTGAGACACCACAGTGGCGCACCTGGTCGCCGCTACCAAAAAATGTATACAGCTCTATAGAGAGTTACTCACCTGGTATCCGCTTGGTTGAGCAACCAATCTGGCGGCGCGACCAGTTTGGACGCCAGTACTTAGAGGTCCATCTTGATACTGTCGTAGTGTGGTGTAGGGACACTGGTGTATTTTATGGATGGTATCTAGTTTGGTAGCTTACAAACACCACGGTCACTGTGGCCAGCCACGCCACCGTGGTGTCCCGGTGAAATATAGCCCTTAAGCTAAGCGTGGCGCGGCTGGTGGTTATGGCAAAACATTCGAAAGAAATCGTGACTAAGTTAGTAAATAATTGTCCTTTAGTTAAAATTATCAGTTCACGATCCTATCACAACAGAATTCCACTAACTGAAACCACAACAAAATACTATCGAAAGTATAAATCACTATTGCAAAGTCGAGACAAGAAACAACAAAGTGCATACTAATAAATTAACATTAAGCAAGCGAATGGCGGTCGACTGTTCGTTTAGTACTTCAATGGCGATAGAAACCCTAAGATAAATAACTAGGAAATTAGATAACGAAATCAAATTGGTCCTTTGTTACTTGGATATCTAGTTAATTGAAATTTGTTCTTGATTTGACTTCTCGACTGTTGTTATCTGAGATACAATAAAAAATATGTCTTGTGGTAATTGAATTAAGGTCTGGTAGACCAGGGGTTAGTCTTGACCGCTAGCACAAATGCCTTTTTTGAAAGGTAAAATCATCTAATGACGTCTCCTGCCGTGGGCCAAGCGAGAGTGTCAGACTCTTACTGGCTAAAAACCACCCCGTCCTTACTCCTGCTTTTTGAACCGAAGCCCCGGTAACCCGTTCGGCAGTCCGCAGCTTTGGGTTGGCACAAAGACTTGCAAACTGACTTATATCAATTGAAAAACTGCCTCATCAGTGAATTAATAGAAACGTTACGATGACCAAAAACATGTAGGTATCAATCTGGTGTTAACAACCACATAATTATTTAGAAAGTCTATAGTATTATTAGTAGTATTCGAATATAGACCTTAAAATAGTCACTTTTAGAACCATATTTATCTACACATACTAAGAACAAAAACCAATGAATATCTAACAGGAAATTTTCTGTCAATAAGCCTACAGACATGAAACGAGCAGACACTAAATGTAATGATAATGGCCATGTTAATTTGCACATTAATGACTTGATCCCAATCTCTTAATGGCAAGATTCTAGAACAATTTACTCTTAGTATCCATTTGGATTCTGATAACATGTTTTCCTGAATGGACTATTTGAATTGAATTCAGAAATCGTCCCTTTAGAGTGCTTTTCCACCAGAGATGTCCTATGTAGGTATGCTACGAAGATGTAACAGCTAAGCTGTGAAACTATGTGACCATTTCCACTGATACTAAGCTATGTAGCTGCGCGGGAAAGATGCGCTGCTCGAGTACCGATATACCAAGTAGGGAAGCCATCTATAACACGCATCTCTCCATATAAAAATGCATAACTTACCTGAATCCATTCCCTCCAGTGCTAAGCTATGTGTACCGATGAATATGATTGGTGGAAGCCAAACGCATACACAGCAACGTAGCATAGCACATCTCGGGTGAAAAAGTACCCTGAGACCGTGTGACGTCTGGTGAAGTCGCTGGTACCTTGTGTATGTCCAAAAATAGGAAAATATCGATCGGATTTTGTTCTTTCTAATTATTATTATGCTTGACAGTTCCTTGACAAAAACTATTAGCTAAATTGTTCTGAAATGATTCGGAACAACCAATGTATGCAAGTGTAACCATGAAATAAATTAAAAAATTAATAGCAAATATCTAATGTCTGAGGACTTAGTACGAGTTCATTCGTTTCGTACGGCGTTCGGCGCTCTTATTGGTCGGTTCATTAAGAGCTGGCCAATCAGAGCGCCAGACACGGTTTCGTTTCGATCTCGTTCATTTAAGACAATCTAGTACTAAGGTTATTGAACTACAAATTTTAATTTAATGGTCTCAATTGCAAAGTCTGATTGTAATTAATTTCGTTGATTAAGGAAGTTACAAAGTTTGCGTATAGTTTTTATAGAAGTAATAGCTTAGCTGTGAAACTATATGACCGTTTCCACTGATATTAGGCTATGTAGCTGTGCGAGGAAGATTTGCAGCTCGAATAGGCAATGTATCGATAGTAGCATAGCAACATAGCACATCTCTGGTGGTAAAGCACCCACACAGTTTGTTTGGATGTGTGTCCGTCAATTACGCTGAAACTACTGAACGGATTTTGATGAAATTAAGAATAAAGACAGGGAACGAGCTGACTGGTGATTGGATGGAACCGTTTATCTCATGGAATCGCGTGCGAAACCACTGGCAGAAGCTATTTTTTTTTAATGGGACAAGCCCACCGCTTCCTCCCTTACCGCTACAACTCCTGTAAGCCAGCATCTACAGTAGATACTACTGGTAGAAGCTAGTTGACTAACTAATAAATTCCAAGTAACTGTGATTTCAATTCAATTTACCTAAGAGAGAAAACGATAAATAATTAAATTAATATTTCCATGAATACAAAAGTTTCAGCTGCGAATTTGTACATGCAGAGATTTCTAACAAAGAAAACATTGGAAACGTAATTAGAATAAATTCAGTTTGAAAACAAGCGACGTAATTTGAAACTATAAAGCCTCTACCATTGGCAAGATAGTCGAGAGTGACATAAAACACTCATATACGTGACACAACTATATTTCATTAACAAGTTTCATTAAAGCAATTAAATTCTTTAATAATGTGTTTCTCACACACATCACATCAACAGCCTATAAGTGGCCACTGCTGACCAAATACCTCTTCTCACATGGAGAAGGTTTAAACATTAATCACCACGCTTCCTCAAGATTAGCGGTTTCAAACTCATAATAAGAAATTATAACGATTTTCCTTCATAATTTTTGTCAGTGGTGTGTAAATAATCTTAGAAACTACATAATATAATGCGGAATAAGTCATATAAATACTTACTATTGATAGGTTTCTAACCCGCTTTGTCATGCATGACAAGTGGACATCGCGTTTTACTGACTGAACTTTTAAATAATACATTGTTTACAAAGTTATGGAAAAATGCATAACAAACATGTCTATTTATAACAAATCTAAGATATTTACATACATACATAATCTCACGCCTGTCTCCCATGAAGTAGATAATGGAACGCCAATTGCTACGAATCTTACATACCTCTTTCGCTTCATCGACAGTCATCAGTCTTTTCATGCATGCTCGTAAGATATAAGGGATAGACAGAGAAGCACATTACGGCAGGTAATGCCGCTGTACAATGTACACACACTTTTCATCATTTGTGTTATAAGTCCCATGTAATAGGAGTGAGCTTATTGCTATATACTGGGCACAATTCCAGACTCCGTGCTACTACTGAGAAATTTTCGAAAAAGCCCAGCAGTACTTTGCCCGACCCGGGAATCGAACCGGAGACCTCTTGTCCGGCAGTCGCACTTGCGACCACTCGACCAACGAGGCAGTCTAAGATATTTGTTACAACAAAAACACATTCCTCTCTTTACATCAACCATATCACTATTTCCATCGTTCTATTATCCAACTACACATATCTACCGAACAAAGTTTATACGAGTAAAACCGCCAACAGTTTCGAGTAGAACTTTTAACAACCATGGTAGGGTCTGGATGTACGTAAAATGAAAATATAAACAAGTTTCATTTATGAGAGGCACGGCTGGCTTGGCAGCCAATTAATATAATTCTGATAGTTTAGATCCAATCAAACTTTTCAACGCGCGATGGGTAATTTTATTCAAGAGTAATTCTACCCCGGTCAGTTTATTCCATTTTTTGACTACGTTAACTGTGTAATCGGGTTGTGTTCGATTTTTATGGCATTATGTTCCAATATTGTGTTGTATTGTATCGTATTGGATTACATTTTCATTTGCAGCTGCAACCTGAATATTGGAGAAAGTGATTCTGCTTTTTTTTCGTTTGTTTTTTGTTTTTACGAGTACCAATGTGTTATTTTGTAGGGTTTTAACAGATTGGTAGTTAGTACTGATGGTGTCTCTATAGTGATTTTTATAGTATCGTATTATTTTGAATTTGAAACCTTTTTACTATGTTTTTTTATCCAAAGTCTTCTGCCGCTTTGGGTGAGGCGAGATGGAGTGTCAGACTCTTACTGTCTAATAACCACGCCGTTCCTACTCCTGCTCGTCGAGCCGGATCCCCGGCAACTCCTTAAGTCTTCCGTGTCACCGTATCGGGCTCTACGGGTATCATAACGTATCGGACATCCGCCCTACTGGGCCCCATCTGTGGTGGTCTGATGTATCTTTAAGGCGAGCGCAGAATGCGACGCGATGTACGCTCGAGTCTGGTTTTGGTCGCATAGAAACTTCAGTTATCTCTTTATAGAACAATAATTGTTGCCATCATTTGCCGGATAGATGACTAACATTTATTATGAGACTTTTTCTATTTGTTATATATAAACTATTGATTTATATAACATACCTTGCCATGTGACACATAGTTTCTCAGTGAAATCACAAAGACATTGGAAATATTTTTGACTTAAAACATAGATGATTATAATTATTAGGTATGTTATCGGCTTACTCACGTAACTGTTTGACGAGAGAGCAGAAGCGCGACAATCACCGCGTCGTGTCGTGTGACACGGAATGCTGCTCATGAATATGACTCTCTAGGCATGGCTTGAAACTAGCCGAGTACCTCGTGAAACAGTTACGCGAGTAAGCCCATGCATGAGTAGCATGATTGTTCGTGATTCACCAGTTGTGTGTTGTGATTTTATATCCGTTGTTCTGCGCCTTAAGATGTCATTTCTACGTATTTTTACCGCCGAATCTTCTATCTGAGTCATCTACTTAAAATATTAAATGTCGTAGTGGTCCGGAGGTTTAAGATACCCGCTTCCCATGCATGAGAGTGCGGGTTCGAAACCTACCAACGGCAAGTACCAATGTGACATTTTCCAAGTTACCTATATGTACTTTCTAAGATTATTTAGACACAACTGACAAACGGTGAAGGAAAACATCGTGAGGAAACCTGGGCTTATAATTTCGAATTATAAGTTTGAAATCGCCAACCCGCATTGAGCAAGCGTGGTGATTAATGCTTGATGCGAGAAGAGGCCTTTGGTCAGCAGTAGCAGCAGTATTAGTATGTCTCACGAAAGTTACAATAAAATTAAAGATTATTTTTACGTAAAACAGCTAGATACTTGGTTTGTGTCTCCAAATGTTGAATGAAAGACAAAACTGAGCTCAGACAAAATTACTAATAGAAAGTAAAAAATCTGAATTGTAAATTTTATTGTCTTCATAAACATGGCTACTAAAGATGTTCAATATTATTATGAAGTTGAAGTTACATAGTTGACCTACATTAAAATTTATGAGGAGCAAGGTCCTTAATGTGATAATATCTTGTAAACGTAAAATACTGACCGAATCGACCCAAGAGGCAATTCCTTTGGAACTATAGTCGAAGATCCCACAGACTACAGATCTTTCTTTTTTTCTGACGGACAAAACATATTGTGATTAGCTAGTAAAAGATTGTACAGTGAATGTATACATACCTGCTAGCTTAGAAGAATATTAATGACACTTGATATTTAGATATAAAATGTTTAAGTAATCGATTTATAAAATAATCTACGAAATATAACAGAAGAAGATATCTTCTGTCGGTAGATATTTTTGTCAGTAGTATCTAATATATAAAATTTTCGTGTCACAGTTTTCGTTGCCATACTCCTCCGAAACGGCTTGACCGATTTTGATGATTTTTTTTGTGCTTATCCGGTATCTATGAGAATCGGCCAACATTTATTTTTCATCCCCCTAAATGTTAGGGGTAGTACAACCCAATTTTTTTTAATTTTCCGCGGACGAAGTCGCGGGCAGAAGCTAGTTAATTTCTAATAATTGAAATTATACGTAAAAATTAGAGCTCACACTATGAATACAATTTTTGTGTATCTGTAGCCCATAGTACTTTAGATTGGCTGACGATCTAAGCTAATAGGCTATCATATATGTACATTGTGTCCATCAGAATATAAGTAACGTCTGGGGGCTCCGAAATGTCGGACTAAGTCTGCGGCCCAAAATAAATCTTGCCAAACATAAAATATTTCAACGATTCTTCATGCACATCAATATGGTATGGTAATAATCATACGGTAATATTTTTCTCTTAGAAAATCGAAGTTTTTTTCGTTTATGCTGACTCGTATATGATTCACTGGCACCCGTTTCTGTAATGCTCGTATTCTTTGAGTTTATATTGGTTTTATTAAAGGGTAATCAAGTAAGATGGGTTTTATTTCACGATTTGGTTAAGATTATTGTGAATAGTGGTTTAGAGAGTTATAATCGTACATGAGTAACGACCTTTTAATAAATATCACATCGCATCACATCAACAGCCTATAAGTGGCCACTGCAGACCAAAGGCGTCTTCTAACACGGAGAAGGTTTGAGCATTAATCACCACGCTTGCTCAATACGAGTTAACAATTTCAAACTTATAATTAGAAATTATAAGCCGAGATTTCCTCACGACATTTTCCTTCACCATGGTATCTAAATAATCTTAGAAATACATATATAACTCGGAAAAAATCGCATTGGTACCAGTCGCTGGAAGATTTCGAACTTGCACCCTCATTCATGAGAAGCGAACGTCTTAAATCCTCGAGGCACCGCAACATTTTTTTTATTTATCTATCGAGAAGCAAATAGTTTTCCAATGTGTGTAGAAAGAACTTCTAAAACAATTAAATCAGGAATTACACTTACCTATATTTCTATTCTTCTGCAGGTGCTGTTAATAGAAGCTGGTCCAGAAGAACCTGACATTACCAGCGTCCCATCATTCGCACCAGTTCTGGGTAGATCTAGCATTGACTGGAATTACAGGACACAGCCAGAAGAAATGACTTGCAGAGCTCAGAGGGGACAGACTTGCGCTTGGTTGAGGTATGTAGCCTTTTAAAGAGATTATACTTTCCATCAGGGGGCCTACTCCGGTTCTCGAATGCGAAGTTCCGTTTAATCTTCGGCCGTAAGTTTTATTGTTGTACTAATAGAATTACTTGAAATAACGTTTTATTTTAGTTTCATATCAAAACCTATCCTATTTGTTTATATTCATTTCATTCGTTAATTTCGGTTCATGAATGTTCGTAATAAATAGAATTGTAGTATGCAATGTGCGAAGTTTTTTCGTTCATTCGTTGAATTAGAGGAGGCCCCCAGGTTTTGCAGGATTTAGTAGTCAAGTGCTGCAGATGCGACGTGAAGATATAATCATGAATGTTATGTCTCTGTCTACTGCATTGAGGTGACTAAAGCTCAGGGCAACGAATTCAATAAAGAATGGTGTATCATTTAAAGTCAGTCAAACACGTGTGATGATTTTCATAATCAGAGGACTTAGTACACTTTTGTTTTACGTTTAACAAGAGCGTGTTCTGCGCTCTGATTGGTTGGTTCATTCGAGCCGGCCAATTAGAGCACCGAACGCGCTCTCGTTTCGATTTTGTTAAACGTAAAGCAAACTTGTTCTAAGGATACTGAATGTAACATGCATTCAAGTAGAGATTTTTTTTCAGTGTAGTTCAGAACGATATATTCTGATAATTCTCGTATGTTAGTAGTTTTATACTCAATTTACCAACGAAATAGCCGTCAGACGTCTACTAGCCACAATTTAAAATTTATGACAAGCAAAATGGAATAATTAAAGTTTTAAATGGAAGAAAACTGTCTTAATATTTTCATGAAATGTTAAATTTAATTAAAATTTACTGCGAAAGGTTTCGCTATTGCAGACAAGAGAGAGATGAAATAAGTGCTTGATACTGTGAAATACAAATTATTTGTTTATTTTGTAAAGGTCGCAGTGTAACAGCAAGTTGTTTTAAGGCTTTGTGTTCTACGAATCCAAAATTACACGAAATGGTAATTTCATCGATTGAACTGGAAATTTATCTTTGCTAACAAATTCTGTTTATTTATTTATTTTTAATAGTATCGTATCGTCACGCCGTTTTATCCCCGAAAGCAAGGTAAAGGTGTAGATTACTGTACGTAATGCCATTGAGCAATTTATATCCACTTTTCACAATTTGTGTTATAAGTCCCATGTAATAGAGGATGAGCCTATTACTATATACTGGGTACAATTCCAGGCTCAGTCAAAAATGCGATTGGCGGTAAAGGAGTCTAGGGTTCGATTCGGTCAGGCAAATCACTGCTGGGCATCTTTCAGCTTTTCTACAATTTCTCAGTAGTAGCACGGGATCTGAAATTGTGCCCAGTATATGGCAACAGGCTCACCCCCCATTACATGGGTCTTTACACAAGGTGAAAAATAGGTATACATTGTACAATGGCATTACGTGCCTAAATGTGCATCTCTGCCTACCCCTCCGGGGATAAAAGGCAGTACGATACCTTCTAACAAAATAAATCCTCTTCATTATTATTCTAATCAATCCTGGTATTAAATAAACGCTACTTATTGCTTCACATAAAGATTAGGATTATCGTTAATAATACATAGCAATGGGCATTTAGAATTAAATTGTAACGAGTGTAATGTCCTGCGAAGTAGATAACCTCTGGTTTTGAATGAATTATTGGGAGAAATGAAATCCATTGAGGGCTGGTTTAGGTAATATTCTGTTAAATATCATTGTAAAGGATGTTGTACAGTCAGTCTGCTAATGATGATGATAAAGTTAATTTTACAAACAAATTATTTTATTTTTCTCTTTAAACTAATATTATAGATCGACATTTTTGATCACATATTTGTCGTTATACTAAGATATCTCCAGCAAAAGGAGGTTTGTGATAATTTATTTAAGAAAATATTATAGCATGGTTGCGTCATAAACAGAAGACGTCAGGTTTAACATGTAGTCCTCAGTCCGTCAAAAATTTATTGCCATTTTAGGTATTGCAAAGTGCAAGCGAGCTGCATATTGCTTGCAAAAACTATAGGCGTATCTTTAGTTTTAGTGTCATATATATTAGTTATCTATTACAGTCCAATTTCATAATTATATTACAGCTACCTTCTATTACATAATATATGGAACTGATAACATAACCGACAACAGATCATCTTAGCCCTTCCGGGAACAAACAGGTATCATACAATGTAATGCTACTAATTAATTTTGACATTACAGTGGCCGTGTTATGGGGGGATCCAGTGCTATTAATTATGTGGTATACATGAGAGGTAATAAAAAGGATTATGACCAGTGGGCCGCACTCGGTAATGAAGGTTGGAGTTATCGAGAAGTGAGTAAAACATTAGGAACAGGATCATTTGAAACTTATAAGACATACCTTAACGCATAATTCATATAAAGTCTAATATCGCATGGCAGCTTAAAATCGTAATCAGTTTGCTACACAAAATACATATTCCCATACAAAGCAAAACATTTATTTATACATTTTTCCTTGAGTTGATTTTTTGTTAAAGTTTTCTTTTATTTTTAGGTTTTATATTACTTTAAGAAATCCGAGAACAATCAGAACATTGAGGCCAAAGATATCGACCACCACGGAGTGGGAGGCCCTCTAAATGTAGAAAGATTTGCTTACACCGATCCAAACGTTGTGATGCTTGTAAAAGCGTTTCACGAGAAAGGCCTACCATTGGTCGATTTTAATGGTAATAAGCAAATAGGAACTATGACAACTCAAACAACAACAAAAGATGGTAGACGAGTATCAGCTAATGATGCATTCATTAAACCTATTCGGAACAGAAGGAGAAATCTCACCATACTAACAGGTGCTCAAGTAACAGAAGTAATATTCAAAAAGAAGGTAGCCATCGGAATCCGCTATGTCAAAGAAGACGTAATATATGAAGCATATGTCTCTAAAGAGGTAATTATTAGTGCTGGGGCATTAAATAGTCCTAAAATCTTAATGCTGTCAGGCATTGGACCAAAAGAAGATTTAGACGAAATGAAAATACCAGTTATAATGGATTTAAAAGTCGGATATAATCTACAAGACCATGTAACAACAGAAGCTGTTTTGATGGGACTAACAAATATGACGTCAACACTCCTACCAAAAAAAGAGTTTTTAAAAACTATAAGCAATTTTGCAAAATTCGGAAAAAAGTTTGACGAAATTTCTGCTACTGGTCCTTTACAAGTTACTGCTTTTTATAGAACAAAATTTGCTGGAAATGATAAAACCATTCCTGATATACAATTCCATTTTGATGGCAGAAACAGAAGAGATTTTTACTTGGATCCTCCTACATACTTAGCTACAAACATTTTTCCGTTTTCTTCATACGACAGTATAAACGTCAGACCAATTCTCCTACAACCAGCAAGCAGAGGATACCTTACACTAAACCGGACTAATCCAGTTTTTGGCCAGCCATTAATTTACCCACGATTTTTCACTGTGAAAGACGATTTAGACACTTTGGTAGCAGCGTTAAAGTACGTCGTCAAATTGGAAAAGACGAAAGCATTTAAAGAAAATAATGTTAAGTTTATACGAAGAAGAGTTGAACCATGTAATGATCATCCTTGGGGAACTATTAAGTACTTCTCTTGTGTTCTTAAAAGTTATACTGGGACGATATATCACCCAGCAGGAACGTGTAAGATGGGGCCACGACACGATGAAAATGCTGTAGTTGATGCTAGACTGAGAGTGTATGGTGTACAAAATTTAAGAGTCGCTGATGCGTCAATCATGCCTCATATTGTAAGAGGCAATACAAATGCGCCCTGCATGATGATCGGAGAGAAAGCCGCTGACATGATCAAAGAGGATTGGAATGTTGTCTTTTTCGAATCATTAGCGCGAAAATAGTTAGTAGCAAATTTTGTTAATGTAAGTTAAATGGAAACTACACTTTAATTTAGGTACAATGTACAGACAGCCTTAGGAGATATAGGGAGCGTTTTAGTATCTAAAACCTAGTACAATGATATATACAGGCGATAATGGCAGACTTATGACAACGAGTGTCTTATTATCATTCAACCTTTTTGTCTTAATAGTTCTTTCGTATCTTCGTAGGCCTTTTTTAGATTGTGAAAGACTATCGCTTCATGTGTATTTTGTTCACCAAAGATTGTCAATGAATTGTGTAATATTGGATATTGGTATTTCGAATAGCATATACCACTGAGCTGGATCTCATGCTACATATAAAGTTTTCATTCGATTATTTCAAACTATTGTTCAGTGATTACATCAAAACATGTTTTTATGAGTAAGAAACAGAATTTGACTTAAAAGCTATAAAAACTGAGATCAGTATTGGCACCGTAAGACAAAAATAAGAAAATAGAACAAGAACAAGGTCGAATAAATAAGGGTACACCTCATTCGAAAATAGTTTGTGTTTCTTGTTAATCAAGGTTTATTTTCTATTACAAAGGTTCTTCCTCATTTTTACTGAGAAGTCTTAATCTAGAGATTTTTTACGTTTATATTTCTGCCTAGCTATTTTTAAATAGAACAATTCGTTGTTAATAATAAAAATAAAAAAAGATTGCCAAAGAATTTGTGAGTTTAATTTTGTTAATTAATCCTAAATCCCCCTTCTATTAACCGAAAGAGATTATAAGGAATGGTAAGTCAAAGAATAAAATTGGTATTTTTAGAAAAAGGTTCGTATTTACTAGGCAACATTTGATGCGCGGCCTGAGGACCAAAATCTTGCTCTACTTTACCTGTTAAAAGCAGAGCGGAAGTTTTGTTCAGCAAAGATGTTTATCTACACACAATTATGTCGCCAGGAAAACTAATGATGAGCATCATGTATCAACTCAACCATATTAGATGCTCAACTACATGTTGCACTGAAACATACAAAAACGTGCAAGTGATGTTGCATGTCGACTAGCAACACAGCAACATTACCCAAAATGTTGACCGTCAAATATCGGTTGGCGCGGTGGCTGGGCAACCGGCTGCCGCACAACGTGTAGCGGATTTAATTCCGATACGGAGCAACTCTTAGTGTGATCCACAAATTGTTGTTTTCTGGTCTGGGTGTCATGTGTATGAGAACTTGTATGTTTGTAAACGCAGCCACGACACAGGATAAAATCCTAGTGCGGGACAAAGTTTTATTTGAAAAATGTAGCTGATCTGTTGTTGCCTAGTGAATACGAAGCTTCTTCTATCGAAGTATCTTAGAATCTTAGATTTTGTTAGTAGAAGAAGTAATTTATGTTGTATACGTATTACTAAATGTTTTTGGGCTTTCTAACTTTACGTAATGTGTTTAGAATTTAGAATACGTGTCGTATTTACAAGTATATTGCAGGTAAGATGTAGAAGTATCAGTTTGAATTGTTTAGTGTTTTACTAATTTTGTCTATTGTCGTAGCACGTTTGTTATTCTATTGTACTGATTATTTTATTGTTCATTAATGTGCATAATAAAAAGAAGTTTTTGATGAATTTCAGAGATGACATTTTTATAGCTTCACAAATACCTTCAATAGAGGATCGACCGATAGACAGACATTTTTATTTAATTTTATATGCTTTGCTTTGACTTTTAAAGGTGCCTTCCAGGTCTATTTGAAATAAATAATTTTGATTTTGACTAAACATTTAATGAAACGTGATTTTTCAATGAATTTCGTAACTTTTATTGTAAATCGTTGTATTAAGATCCTATGCTTTTTAAACTATTTCCATTGTCAATTACCTAAATGGACCTATTGAATCTAACCTGTACAACACCAAAGTTTTTGCATCAAAATTCTTCTGGCGCTGACAGTTTTTAAATTGGGAAAACGCCACTTCGGTGCACGACGTGATTTCGTCAAATTTTTAGAGAACTTCGTGTTTTTCTTCATATTCGGATACACGTGTCCGTTTCAGTTACATTTTGACATAATGCCATTAACTAAATCGTTTTTTATACATCCTGTATTTATGTTATAAAGACGGGAGAATTGTTTATTTGTTTACATTAAAGACAAATTTGAAACTAAGGGCCAACAACCAATTTGACAGTTTAATAATGAAAAGTTTACTTTACAGATAATAACGAAGGGTTCTTTTTGTTCCCAAATTCCTATAAGATCGCGACTTATTGGAAAAAATAATTTAACACATGACTCTGTAGATATACAGCAAATATATTATTCGTAATAAATAATGAATAGCATGACCAATATATTGTCAATATTATCATCAATAACTTTAATTTAATTATTTGTTGTGAAAATACTTTTTGTGGTGGTCAAAATAACGATCACTGATGAAGTATGATTGGTTATATCGTTAGCGAAACAATTGTCTGAATCAAGAAACTATCTTATCTATGAATGCCATTTCTCTTATGGCTATAGTACATAAAGTCATACGCCTACTTAACCAGACTTGGCGCTTATTTAATTTTAACCACCTTCATAGTGCCTGATAAACTTAAATGACAGATAGTGCATACAAATTCCGTTCTTAACTCAAAGTTATCCGATATATAGTGGCTAACCAAGCATTGTGAAACAAGTCCTAAATATTATTATGATTCAAGATCAAATATCCGTATTTTTACTGTTAAGAAATTTACTGACAGAGTTCTAAGGGCGGAGCTGTGGTCTGCTTAGCGGTTTTAATAGGGCTCCAGCTGAAAGAGCAGGAGTAGGAACGGGGTTGTTTTTAGTCAGTAAGAATCTGATACTCCCTTGCCCAATACATTGGGTTATTTCTCCCAATTAAAAAAATATAAAAAGGGCATTTTCTAGAAGAATACAAACTTGAACATGTTTTTGATATCTATACATATAATAAAATCGTAGAAAAGTGCTGTCTGTACATTGAAAATAAAAATAAAAAAAATAGCAGGGGTTATTGTTATGTCGATGTCGAACCCAAAAATGTAATTAACTTTTTTTTGTCTGTTTGTCTGTTTGTCTGTTTGTCTGTTTGTCTGTTTGTCTGTTTGTCTGTTTGTCTGTTCGTCTGTGCGCGCTAATCTCAGAAACGGCTGATCCGAGTTGGATGCGGTTTTCACGAATATATTGTGGGATGCTTAAATTTACATTTAGTGTTTGTTTCATGTCAATCGGTTCATAAATAAAAAAGTTATGTCAAATTAAAGAATCACGTCGAACATTCTATGCTTATACCATTAATCTCCGCAACTATTTGACGGATTTGGTTGAAATTTGGTACAGATATAGTTTAGAACCTTAGAAAGGACATAGATATATTTTTATTTCAAAAATCAAAAAATAAAAATAAGAAATAAATTATTTATAAATAATTCTATGTCGATCGTTACACGACTTCGGTTCATGTTATTGTTTTAATTCATCGAAAAAAGTAAATAAATAGTAAGCAAGGTATTGAAAAAAGTAATATCACGTATAATAAAACATTTAGTATTTTGTGTTAACGGAGTAGATAAGTCTTAGACAGTGTTTTTATGTTTTGTTTTGTTTTATGTTGTGTTTTAGATCTCACTACTGCACTTTATTATTTGTTTGTCCATCTACCTAACCCCAAACCAAATAAGCTTGTCAGTCAAATTATGAAATCTATTAACACAAAGTGATTCACATCTTAGAAATGCTGTTTCAATTCTAAATTGGTTTTTTAATATCAATTAATAAGTTTATTTGTTGGCTATCTGGTTTTTTTTAATACGTAGGTTTAGTTTGATAATCGATTATGGTTACTGTACCTTACTATTTCACATAAAAACAAATACATACATAAATACAAAAAGCAACGATTTCATAATTTGACAAATACAAGCTGTGTAATATTTAATTAAATAACTTTGAAATTGACTGTTTCAGAGGGAAAACTATGGGAGGATCGAGTGCCATAAACTACATGATATATATGAGAGGGAACAGGAGGGATTACGACAGTTGGGCAGAACTTGGCAACCATGGATGGAGTTATAGAGAGGTCAGTTGATAATGCCGTTTAAGACAATAGTAATAAATTATTAGAGACTATTTTGATCATGTTGTATCTATAAATTCTATTGGAACCCGCATTTAGCAAGCGTAGTGATTAATGTTTGTAGTCTTAGACAGTGTTTTTATTTTTTGTTTTGTTTTATGTTGTGTTTTAGATCTCACTACTGCACTTTATTATTTGTTTGTCCATCTACCTAACCCCAAACGAAATAAGCTTGTCAGTCAAATTATGAAATCCATTAACATAAAATGATTCACATCTTAGAAATAGATACAACATTTTTAATATTCATGCTATCTTGTTTTAATACGAGTAGCCATAATATATGGCAAACCTTACCATTTCACATAAAAACAAATACATACAAAAGGCAACGATTTCATAATTTGACAAATACAAGCTGTGTGATATTTAATTAAATAACTTTGAAATTGACTGTTTCAGAGGGAAAACTATGGGAGGATCGAGTGCCATAAACTACATGATATATATGAGAGGGAACAGGAGGGATTACGACAGTTGGGCAGAACTTGGCAACCATGGATGGAGTTATAGAAAGTTGATAATGCCGTTTAAGACAATAGTAATAAATTATTAGAGACTATTTTGATCATGTTGTATCTATAAATTCTATTGGAACCCGCATTGAGCAAGCGTAGTGATTAATGCTCAACCCTTTTTCGTGAGAAGAGGCCTTTTGTCAGTAACGGCCACTTATAGGCTGATGAAGATGAAAGTGTTGGAAACAAAATTGTGTTATAAGAACGTTAATGCTATATTTGCATATTAACATAATAATTAATACTACTGTCTTGGGTCGAATAGAGTAAGGGAGCTAGGATTTGATTCCATTCCCATTGATGAAAGTTATTTCAAATTTTTCAAAAAATATTTTTGTTCCGGTTTCGAAAACTATCAACAGACCACTATATTGGTGAATTCAAATATATTTTTTCGTACAATATTGTGTACAATTCTGTTTCCAATTTGCGACTAAACCGGCGGGGTATATTTTTTGAGCTTTATGTTTTAATTTCATACGGCAAAAACTCTCTTTGAATTTAAATGTGATAATATTTTCAAGAATTTTATGAAAATTAACCTATGCCCAATATTTAGCCAATCCCAAATATCGTGAAGATGACTAATTTTAAGCAACGTCATGCCTTTTATAGCTGAAGGGGTAGGCAGAGGTGCCTATTACGACACGTAATGCCGCTATACAATGTACACCAACTTTTCACCATTTGTATTATAAGTCCCATGTAATAGGGGATGAGCCTGTTGCCATATAATGGACACAATTCCAGACTCCGTGCTACTACTGAGAAATTTTCGAAAAACCGAAAAAAGCCCAGTAATACTTTGCCCGATTCGGGAATCGAACCCGAGTCCTCTTGCCCAGCAGTCACACTTGCGACCACTCGACCGACGAGGCAGTCATGACTAATTTTTATTTCAATATGTCCGTCTTGTTGATTATTTTAAAATATTAGATACGTGATTTTCATACCCTGTCATCATCCCTACTGAATTTTAACATGAGAAGAGTTTTTATAATATATTAATATCATTCTAAACTATCATTCCAGGTTCTCCCATACTTCAAGAAAGCAGAAAACAACCAAGACGTGGAAGCTCACGACACCTACCATCACGGTATTGGCGGACCAATCAACGTCGAGCGTCTAAACCACCTCGACGTCAACGTCATGATGCTAGTCCAAGCCTTTAAGAAAAAGGACTACCAATCACTGACTTCAATGGAGAAAACCAAATGGGAACAGACATAGCCCAAACAACAACTAAACAAGGGCAACGAAATTCAGCCAACAGAGCCTATATAACTCCCATCAGATACAAAAGACCAAATCTTCGTGTTATTAGCAGCGCTTATACCACTAAGGTCCTCATCGATCCTATTACAAAGACTGCTTATGGAATCGAATATGTTAAAAATGGAGAAATATTTAGAGCGTTCGCTGATAAAGAAGTTATAGTAAGCGCTGGAGCGATCAATTCTCCAAAATTGTTGATGTTGTCTGGTATTGGACCGAAATATCACTTGCAAAGTTTAAACATTCCCGTGTTGGCTGATTTAAGTGTTGGTGCTAATCTCCAAGACCATATTACTACCGACGCTCTTACTCTAGCTTTGTCAAACAAAACTGCAACAGCTGTTGATGAACATCAACTAATGGATGAAGTACATGAGTTTTATGGCCAACACTTGCCTAAACAAGGACCATTGTCAGCTACCGGTACTCTCACAGGTACAGCATTCATAAGCACACATTACCACGAAGACGTACCAAACATACAATTCCATTTCGACGGTAGAAATGTTAGAGAATTTTACTCGGACCCCACAACCTATTTGTCTACAAACATATTTCCTTTAGCATTCTACGATGGACTATCAGCCAGACCTTTATTATTGACTCCTAAAAGTAGAGGTTATATACTTTTGAATAATACTGATCCAATATACGGTCAACCTTTGATTTACTCAAGGTTCTTTACTGAGAGAGAAGATCTGGAAGATCTAATAGAAGGAATCAAATTCGCTGTGAGTTTAGAAGAGACAGATGCCTTCAGAGCAAGTGGTGCTAGGTATGTGAGAATACCAGTTCAAGCTTGTTCGCAGTACATTTGGGGTACAGATGAATATTACACTTGTATCCTAATCCAATACACATCTACCATTTACCATCCAGTAGGGACATGTAAAATGGGTCCAGAATGGGACAAAGAAGCAGTTGTGGATCCAAGATTGAAAGTATATGGGATTCATAAGCTTAGAGTAGTTGATGCGTCTATCATGCCTTTGATTGTAAGAGGTAATACTAATGCTCCCACGATAATGATTGCTGAAAAGGCTTCTGATATGATCAAGGAAGATTGGTTATAATTAGAACTTTAATTTAAATGTAATAAGATTTAATTTTCGTTTGTACATGTCTTCCAGATATAACATTGCAGAGCTCTGTGTGGTGAAAATATTGTTTTATGGAACAAACTAAGAGGCAGAGTGGTTGTGCTAGTAGCAGATCTGGAAGATTATAGTAGTTTAGTAGGTATTTAAGTGCTTGTATGCTTGTCTGGGTAAAGTTAAATGAAAGTGAATTTGAATTTTATGTTAATAGATTTAGAGACTAAAGTAATAATCACTGCTGAATGATCTTGTACAGTGATGTGTTGTTACAAGATTTGTGCTATTTATTTTTAAGTTGTTAAGCTCGAGTTTTTATATATTTGTTTTTAAAATGCTGGATTTTATAAATAAAAAAAGTATATAACGAGGTCGCACAGCCATCTATATTTTATTTTAACAGTAATAAAAAATAGGTGACAGAAGCAATGCTGAAATGACTATCAGGACACATATCGTGCATATAACCGACGTCCGTTGCTGGCAGAAAGGCTCTCTGGCTAAGCGCAACGTAGGACGTCCACCCACAAGGTGAATAGACGATCGGATTAATGTTGCAAGGAGTCGCTGGATGCAAGTAGCTTCGAACCGGCCTATCTAAATGTCATTGGGGGAGACCTGTGTTCAGCAGTTGACGTCTTAAATGGATGATATGATGAACAAAATAGGTTACGGAAACAATGAATTACTATCAGCTAGTTATTTTATAATTTTGTATTTTAGGTATATCTATAAAGAAAAAAAAATTACAAAAATCTAAACAAAAATATTTTTTTACTTTGATTGTATTAAAACTGAAAACTGAAATCGATTTTGTACAATACCTTTCTTCACTGTAATTTTAATGTAAATAAATTGTAAATAGGTTTCGAAACCAAAAAGTGTTCTTAGTGATCTAATTAGTTCTAAACAGCTTTTTGCAAATAATAAATTAATTAAATAAAACTGTATAGTTTTTTTTTATTTCAAATCCAATTATGCATTCATTAAATATTCAATTTCTTCAGATATGGAGCAAAATATCTTCTGTTTAGTTCGTGAAACACATACACACAACTAAAATTTGCAAATTAGATGTAAGCTTTGGAACTATCTGACCATTTCCACTGATTCTAAGCTGTGTAGCTGTGCGAGGAAGATGCGCTGCTTGAGTATGCGGTGTATCGATAGTAGGGATGCCATTCATAGCACACATCTACAGGACGCACCTATAGCACGCATCTTTCCACTACTAGGAAGAAAACAACGTTGCTGTGTGAGAAATGAGAAGCCATTCATAGCAGCATAGTAGCACGCAACTTTCCATATAAAAAACATGGCTTATATGCATATACTGTGGTATTTTTAACAATGAATATGATTAGTAAAAGCCAAACGCATCCACAACCCCTAGCATAGCACGTCTCTGGTATAAAAGTACCCTTACGCTTTCAGCCCATAACATTAAACCATAATACAGTCTAAAAGAGACTGACAATCAATCGAATACATTAACATCTGAGCTGACCTCTAACCTACTTGGGATATAGCCAGCAGAAGGATAAAACTCCCAATAAACCAACCACATTGGACATCTTCCAGCACATTAGCAAATACTCGTATTGATTCATTGATCAGATGCTTTTGTTCAATTTTAGGATGAAAACTTATCCTACTTTTTATATTTTTTTTTCTTTTATTTAATTTAAGAACGTTCAATATTTAACACCTAAATAACATATTATAAATGTATAAATTGATTTTTACCAACTTTAAAAGAAATTGAGAAGGTACTATGTTTTTTGAAAGTTTATAGACATGAGAGGGTCCTATTTTAACCAAGTCTGGATTTGATAATGGAATCCTAGAGAAACTAAGGGGTATCCCATCGACTTAGGTGACGATTCATCCGCAAAATTTTTCATCCGCGGATGAAACGTCACCTCTAAAATTGTTAGGCGTCGAATCATCCGCAAGTTCGGATGAGTCGTCGCATAGTTAATATTGATGTGGTCATTTCCCAAATATTTGTGTATAGGAACATTGTCTGTTCTTTGGTTTCGCCGGTTTCGCTAGCAGCTATGTGTAATAATATCGTGGTTAAATCGTACAAAAATACTTCTATGTATAGAAGTATTTACTGATTTACCAGTGTAAATCAGTATATAATAAGCAATTTACCTAAATAAATTACAGGTAGTTACTGTTTTACTGTGAAAACTGAGTGTTGTTATAAATATGAGTACATTCAAATATATTGGTATTAAGAATTATACATTTATGGAGAAAATATTTACTAATAACGAAAAATCCATTAACTTAAATCTCAGCATTAAGGTACAAAATAAACGACTTATAACCAAAAAATCAAACATTTCGAAGTAAACTATGTGTATCACTAATACGATAATTTCTCTATACGATGTCCGAGGCTAATTTCATTATTAGGTAAATTGCTTATTATTCTGATTTACCAGTATAAAAAACGATTCTTATACATAGAAGTATTTTTGTTCGATTTAACCACGATATTATTACACATAGCTGCTAGCGAAACCGGCGAAACCAAAGAACAGACAATGTTCCTATACACAAATATTTGTTTGTCTATTTGGCCGAAATGACCACATCAATATTAACTATGCGACGACTCATCCGAACTTGCGGATGATTCGACGCCTTACAATTTTCAAAGGGTGACGTTTCATCCGCGGATGAAAAATTTTGCGGATGAATCGTCACCTAAGTCATCCCATCCACCGACTTATAATAATCTATCAGTGGGTTGGGTAACCTATCAGTACTGATACTGGTTATTTTTAGAATTTTGTTGTTTTTGTCATCAAGAACAATCCTTTAGCGATTTTACATGGCGGTTCCCGATTCCTATTATATAAATTGAAATGAAATTTTAGAGTATTCGGTTCAATACAGACTGTGCTACTACAGAATATCTAAGATAGGATATATATAAAATAGAAAAGGATCAAAACAAAACTACCGCAGAGCACCTATTTCTAAGAAAATAGGTTGTCAATATAACATGTCAATATAACATTTAAACTTATAAATTATAGTGTGGGAAAACTACACTCCATCTTTTCGAAGACATATAGTTCTACATTTAGTCGTATTTAACAAATGAAAACGCAGATCTTTACATAAGATATTGTTGTACAAGTAATACATCAGTGAAGAAACAAGAAAGTTCTAGATAAAGACCAACAGTGCGGGGCTGAGGCATGTACTAACATCTCGCGGTTGGAGCCATGAAATGAGAGGGAGCATTGGAAGCTGATATCAAAAATATTATCATTTATTTATTTACCTTACTTGTTGATTACATTTTTAAATATTTAATTAGAAAAAAAACATTTAAAAATATAAAAAGCAGTAGCCCACCAGTGACAGGATAAATCCAAGGTACCGGCAGTCAGGGCTCTAAAGAGACGAATTTCCGGACAATACGCGCCGTGTCCAGAAGTACTGCCTAAAATTATTATTATAATACATCCTCTCTGGTTGGGTAAGAGGAAATTTGGTGTGAGTTAAAGTCAAAGTTAAATCATTTATTCCAATTAAACCATAAAAAGGTACCTTTGAAATTTCAACACATAAAGAAATACATAATAGTCTGTCAGTGTGCCCGTTAGTGAAGCTGGGTTGTAATTGTAACTGCCAAAAATCGCCAGTTTCCAGCATGAAGTTTAGAATTGTGGTAGAGAAAATCAAACAAATTCGTATAATTTACTCCCTTATAATTCTTAAAGTCTTGGTTTTAATTTTTTACTTGGAAAACGGACACCACTCTCAGCGTCACTCAACCAACACACAAAAATAATCCTTCAACTCTTACACTAAGTTCTTCCGCACATTTCATAGCCTCAATCAAGACCCATCTGCAGTTCCTACGCCCCCATTATCTACTACCATAAACCGCTGAGAAACAAACAATCCGCAGATTCTGTCCTTACTCTAAAATCACCACCACACTAACTTGACCTTCCCCGCCCCCTTCAACCGAACAAAATCACAAACATCAAAGAACTGCTGTGAAGAAATCGGGAGGTCTATCTAAATTGGTTATGTGACAAATTTTAGTAGGCTATAGACTTAAAACTCCATCAAAGTGCTATAAATAAACAAAAGTACGTCTTCAACGGTTTTGAATGTTTGAAAGCCTGACATATTGTGACTGTGATGGCTCAGAGTGTAGCTGCTGTGAGGTTCAGACTAGATTCTGGCGTTGGGCTGCGTATTGAAGTTTTTTAATAGGGTAGATGACTAATTTTTATTTTAATGTCCGTCTTGTAGATTATTTTAAAATATTTGACACGTATTTTTTATTTTATTACGGAAACCAATACTTTCGAAGATATATTGATTTCTAGGTACATTTTATACGTAGAAATGACGTACTTTATCCGTATTGTCCGTTAATCTTAAACTTTGATTCGTTTTATCTAAGTATTGTTATCTTATATGACAAAATAAAAAAAAACACGTGTCTAATATTTTTTCATTACTTAACTGGACTAAATAGTTTTTTAATTTTCATATCCCGTCATCATTCCTATTACCTCCATTACTATAGTGACATAGTCCAAAAACTAGGTGTTCCAATTTCTGCATCGAAGGAATAAAATAATGTGATTTATAATAAACTTCATAAACTAACAGAAACAAAATTTCAAACTTGGCAATCAAAGTTATATTTGGAAACAAACTAACTTTAATGCAACATAACATAAGAAAGCCTTTAGTCCAGTCATTTGGTAGTTTTACCTGGAAAGTTATCCGGGAGTTTTGAAAATTGGTGAATTTATAGATTTGGGTATGCTCTTTTCGAATTTCAACTTTGCCACCTCGTACAACCGCCGCTCGCGCCGCCATATTGAAAAAATGGCGCCTAAAAACGGTTTTTTATTAATATCTCCGTTCCGACGCATTTTACGAAAAAATATTTATCTACAAAATTAAACTAGAAAAAATTTCCTTCATTTTATGTATTCATAACTTTTTCATAAAATCAATAGTTTTTGGCGTACGAGCGCCGCAAAGTATTATTCATCTGCACCACCACGTGTACAAACAATGTGTGTTGTGCAGCAATGACTGTCGCAACCGAGGGCTGGGCTCGCTGTCATTGCAGAGGTAAGTCCCCTGTTTGAGGAGTGGCTAGAGAGGCGCCATGGCGTCCTCACCTACCGCCTGACACAGGTGCTTACCGGACACAGGAGTTTCGGTAGGATCCTGTTTTTGATTGGGCGGGAGGAAACGCCCGGGTGTCATCACTGCGAAGACCGCCCGGAGGACACAGTGGAACATATAACATAGCACATATAACATCAGAAACAGGAACCTACCGAAACTCCCCTGTTTATACAACACACATTGTTTGTAAACGGTTTTTTATTAATATCTCCGTTCCGACGCATTTTACGAAAAAATATTTATCTACAAAATTAAACTAGAAAAAATTTCCTACAATTTATGTGTTGATAACTTTTTCATAAAATCAATAGTTTTTGGCGTACGAGCACCGCAAAGTGTTATTCATCTGCACCACCACGTGTACAAACAATGTGTTTTTTTTTAATGTATCAATTCTTAAAAACTAATTATGATATCTCGTTCAAACCAATTTTCTTTGAAAGTTTCCATTAAAATCTACAGCATATATTTTTTTTAGTTTTCTTACTCACTTATTTTAAAAGTTAGAGGGCAGGACACATTCGATAGACCTCATTTTTCCACTTTGGAAGTGTCTATCTTTCAAACAATTGATTTTGACGAAAAATGGTTTTAGGAACCATGACGTATTTTTAATGGCCTATCCATAGACAACCATCACGGATAGGTTAGACGAAAAAAAATTTTTTCAAGAGGTGCAGTGACCGCGCGCTCTCCGCCCTCTATCTCGGAAACGGAGCACCGTATAAAAAAAGTTTAGACAAAAGTTGTAGAGAATTTTGTATTTTACAATATTGGTATTAAATACCAAAAACCCATAGGAAATGAGATATTTCCAAAAAACCGCAAAAAACGTTTTTTGGGACCTTTGGACCTTAAAATGTAATAGTTGCTTACATCCTACTATATGTAGGTTTTGAGACAAGTTTCAGGCAGTCAATATACAAGTATATACAAAATTACAGCTGGGTATCTCAAATTCCGAGGTGAAATCCTAATTTGACTGGACTAATAATACTTTGCGGCGCTCGTACGCCAAAAACTATTGATTTTATGAAAAAGTTATGAATACATAAATTGTAGGAATTTTTTTCTAGTTTAATTTTGTAGATAAATATTTTTTCATAAAATGCGTCGGAACGGAGATATTAATGAAAAACCGTTTTTAGGCGCAATTTTTTCAATATGGCGGCGCGAGCGGCGGGTGTACGAGGTGGCAAAGTTGAAATTCGAAAAGAGCATACCCAAATCTGTAAATTCACCAATTTTCAAAACTCCCGGAAAACATTCCAGGTAACCCCCTTTTTATCTACCAAATGACTGGACTACTTTGGGAAACATTAAAACAAGTTCAGTGGATGTTTTCTGGGAATGAAACAATACTGAAAATAATCCTGAAAACAAAACTGAAAATAATCTGTTTTTTTTTTCAAATCAATTAATCAAAAAAACTTGAAAATGATTCTTTTTGCCAATGGCATTATGTCCATCGATGTATTTGTGCATAAAGCTTTTTAAAAATAAATAAATAAAATTAAAATAAAAACAAACCATTGCTTATCATCAGGTGATGAAAGTAATCTTTAATTGATTTTGTCTGGACTTTAAAAGAGACTATGACCTCTGAGTTTGTTTCGGCATTTCTTCTCAGAGTAGTCGGATAGGAAATGCCGGCCTCATCTAGTTATTTAAGAGATTGACGTGTTATTTTATAACCTATTTGCAAAATAAATATCATTTATTATTTATCATTTAATCGAGACGAGAGCGCGTTCGGTGCTCTGATTGGTTACTTAATTCGAGTCGGCCAATTAGAATGCTGAACGGAATCTCGTTTTGATTACTTTGAAAATAAAGCAAGCTCACACTATCCGGCTCGAAGGGCAGAAGTAGGAACGGGGTGGTTTTTAGTCAGTAAGAGTCTGACACTCCCTCTCGCGTCGCCCAAGGCGGGAGAAGTCATTGGATCATTTTCGCCCTTCAAAAATAAAAAGGGTACTGATCACCTGTCGGTCGGTCTATTTGCCGACATGTGACATTATGTTACGTAGAACATTCTTAAAAAGTAAATCTTTATCAATATTTAGGTTATAATAATGAATGAATTTATAATTCACACCCACCCCGTAACTTGGCGAACTCGCCCAGTATTTATAAGTACCGAATTTCATCGCAGCACTGTTCTGAACTGACTTCCGCAAAACTTCTTATTGTTGTATTAAATGTCGAAAGTTGTTGAGATAAATTCCTTTGATAGCATTCCAGACTTGTGTGAATTTATTTTAACGGAGTTATTTTTAAATATTGTCAAATTGTGTACAATATATCCTTAGTGTGAGTTTGTTTTACGTTGAACGTAAAGCAAATTCATTCTAAAGGTACAAATAAGGACTATTCAGAAGAATTTACTAGTAACTGTTTGCTTTAACAGTCATAGATTTGAGTGTAACTGCCAAACAACACAAGTGGGCCGGCTAGACCGGAGTCATACCACGGCCTCACAAAAACCGACGTGAAACAAAGCTCGCGTTGTTTTTCGTTGTGTGAATGAGATTACCGAAGGCCCAATCACCTCCCTTCCCAATCCTCGAATCACCAACAATCCTTAAATTCCTAACCCCCAAAAGGCTGGCAACGCACTTGTAACGCCTCTGGTGTTGCGGATGTCTTTGGGCGGCGGCGATTGCTTACCATCAGGTGATAAGTCGGTTCGTTTACCGTTTTATTCCAAAATAAAGTTGCAAGATTAGTATCTGAGTGAATATAAGTAAGAGCATTAATAAAGAGATCGGTATGGAATTTGGAACAGGGGTAGAATAAAGTCTGGAATAACAGATAGGCTGCTTTTATCCCACAGAAACGCGACTGAAGCCGCTGTTAGAAACTAGTATGAAAATAAAACACACGTTTAAAATGTAGTTAATAAAGTAAACTTGAACAACTGATATCGTTAGTGTAAGAAGGCAGTAAATCTGTTCGTGTCGACATAACGAGATAAAACACAAGTGCAGCACGCGGCGTCGCCCGCGCCAGTCGCTACCCCTAATTGTGTACTCTTGTTAGAGTTCGCTGCAGATTTATAGGTACAAGAAGTGACACGAATGTGCAACTTATTTCTTATAAGATAAGATATATTTTTTCGTGACTCTAAAATTGCTGGTATTAAATCGTTTTGGGTATCTGTACTATGTTACTATGACGCAACTTTTGGTACAATACCATAGAAAAATACTTGCCAAATCCATAATATTTTATTAACTAACAGAATATCGGAAACCAATTTAATTAAAAATCACGGTTTACTTACGTACATTAATGAAGAAAAGCCAGTTACCCAGCCGTGCAGCCACGCACCGGGCCAACGGCGCAGTATTTTTTAAATGGGAACTACGTCCAGTTATTTCTTCCGCCTTGGCTTTTTTTATGGAATAGGAGGCAAACGAGCAAACGAGTCACCTGATGGTAAGCGATCAGCGCCGCCCATGGACACCCGCAACACCAGAGGAGTCACAGGTGCGTTGCCGGCGTTTTAAAAAGGAGTATGCTCTTTTCTTGAAGGTTTGAAGGTCGTATCGGTTCGGAAATACCGCCGACGACAGCTCATTCCACAGTTTTGCTGTGCGAGGCAGAAAGTTGCGCGAGAAGCGCACAGTTGTGGCCTGCCAACCATCTATATGGTGGGGATGGAAATGCTGTCGTGTGGGTCGATGGCGAAAAGAAGCGGCAGGAATAAGACCAAACAATTCCTCAGAGCACTCCCCGTGGTATAAGCGATAGAAAATGCACAACGAAGCTACATCTCTACGCATTGCCAAAGTGTCAAGTCGGTTTAAAACTTCCTGACACTCAACAATCCGAACCGCACGCCGCTGAACGCGGTCCAGAGGATGAAGCTGGTACTGGGGTGCCCCCGCCCAAAGATGAGAGCAGTATTCCATATGGGGCCGAACTTGCGCCTTATATAGAAGCAGGCGATGGGCTGGAGTGAAATACTGCCTCGATCTGTTGAGCACACCAAGCTTTTTCGAGGCTAATTTAGCCTTATCCTCCAGATGACGTCGCTCGAAATGTTGATGCCAAGTATTCCAATACCGGCTGAGGCAGTCAGAGGGGTACTTTGAAACTGAGGTGAGACGACCAACGGTAGTTTCTTAGCGGTAAACACGCAGACCTGTGTCTTAGTAGGGTTAAACTGGACCAGATTAAGTTCACCCCAATCTGAGATTCTCTGCAAAGAAGTCTCGATTTCTGACACAAGTCTGTTTCGGCTTTCGATGACGTTTTCCCGAGAAATGTTAGCGCGGCCGGTATAATAGGCATCACCTGTACTGTCATCCGCATAACAATGAATGCCGCTGATTTGCAACATATCATTGATATGGATGAGGAACAGGGTAGGTGATAGCACGCAGCCTTGAGGGACACCTGCGTTCACAGACAGAGAGTCGGAGCATTATATATGGCTAAGGCTAGAGGGAATGTCAGACTCTTATTGACTAAGACCTACCCCGTTCTACCCCTACTTTTCGAGCCGGAGCCTTAAATTTTTTTGTGGCGCATCCAGTACATTATACTTATCGTTGTCCGATGCTCTCTTGTCTGATTTATACACCACAGTCACGTACTGACTCTGCAATAACAACTTATGATCGTTAATCTTTTAACTGTCTTCAAATTGGAAGCGACTGGGCGCCTTTGAATCATACGATTTTATTTAATTGCTGTAAGATACTAATTCAGTAAATATAAGGTTCTTAATTTTAATTTAACTTGTTTTTCATTTCTTCAGCTTCTGCTTCTATCATCATTATCAACAACATATAAGTGACAATTGTTGATCAAAGGTCTCTTCTCGCACGACAAAGGTTTGAGAAGCTACACTTTGGAACGAGCACCTATCTTCACTGACAGACAATTCAATTTGACGTTTCGAAAGTGCCTTATTAAGGATTAATTCAAATAAATGTTGACTTTCATAAATCACTATGCTCGCTCAATGCGGGTGGGCCATTTTAAACTTATAATTGGAAATTATCAGTCCAGGTTTCCTTCACTGTTTATCAGTCGTGTCTAAATAATCTTAGAAAGTACATATAACTCGGAAAACGTCACATTGTTTCGCGCTCTCATGCATAAAAAGCCTGGGCCACCACGACTAACTAGTAACTGAATTGTCAGTAGGACAATTGATAACTTAAAAAAAGATCGTCTAGCAAACGGCAGTATTTTGCGAACCATTACGACAATCAAACCTTCAAGAAAAGAGCGAGCGTATAAATTTTTTTATTACAGTTGAACAAGAAAAATAAACCTTAACGACTAGCAAAGCAACAAAATCGAAACCAAAATGTCTTAAAAACAAACATCATTTCATAATTAATAGAAAACAGAAGAGCATCAGCTGGATTCCTGCCTATGACATTGGTACACAGACCCTTACAGTCGGGTCAAATATTAACTTATCTAGTTTGTCACGTATGGGGTACGCAAGGAGAGTTGGCGGACAGTTTGATTGTGATATCGCTGGTATTAATTTAACAAGTAAGTAATTTTGGAAACTATTTATGATCAAATAGACTTTATACATGTATGTATGTATAATTAATGGAAGATATGAATAGATTCAAGACAGACACAAATCAGTGTTTGACTCTTTATGTATATTCATCAAGCGTCTAGTATCGTTTGGACTATTTCTTAATAAATATTTAGTGAAACAAGTAGGTATTATATTAATTGATAACGTATATTGAATAAAAATTAATGTATTACCTTTAAAATTAGATTTTTTTGTTGTAAAACAATTTTTTATTTTTAAAGTTATACAGATTGCAAATGGTCCCCTTTCTTTACTTCCAAGTATGTTACACATATGATTACAATATAAAATGTTATTAGAGTCAAACAAATATGTACAAAGAAAGTGTAACTAAATAAACTAAAACAACGATAGACTTAGACTATAAAAATAACCCAAAGGCGTATAAAAATGAATGTTTCATAAAAAATAAAAAGAAAAATCGTTTTTATGTAAAAAAATATATACTCGTAATAAGACGCTTTTGAACAAGTGTCGTAAAATAAAAGAAAATCCATCAAAGCTAATATTGAAGTCTTGTAGTTTGCTTTTAGCTACAATGAACATTTTTAATACCGTACTATATTTTGATCGTGCTTTCGTGAAAGTATTTTATAATATTTTTTGATAATTTAAGACGGTAAACGACCTGATGGTAAGCAATCGCCGCCGCTCATGAACACCTGAAACATCAGAGACGTTAAAAGTACGTTGTCGGTCTTTTGGGGGGTTAGACAACGCTTGCATTGTGTGAGTGAGGTTGTCGGTGACCCTATTACCTGTATACCCCAATCTACCCAATCCCCGATTCCCCAACAGCCCTTAAATTCCAACCCCCCAAAAGGCCGGCAACGCACTTGTAACGCCTCTGGTGTTTTGGGTGCCCATGGGCGGCGGCGATTGTTTACCATCAGGTGATCCGTCTGCTCATTTACCGGCTTATACCAACAAGAGAGAAAGAAGAAACCAATAATTTTGATTTAAGAAAAAACCAATAATTGTGATTATAACTAAACATAAATACTAATTACTTCTTAAACCAGAGTAGCATGCACGCAATCTCTTCGAGTTTCTACCACGCGTTACGGCGAGCGCTCACACGACTCGGGCGCTCAAATTGCTCGGAAGTTCTCTCCTCCAACTTCTACCAAAACATACAACGCTTTAATGGATTACACGTCGTGTTTTACTTGACGAATGCTAGCTTTGTGCATGTTGTTTTTGAGAAATCTTTTTGTAAGTACAAGTGAGTCGAGTGTTTCTGTGATTTCGGAGTTTGTGGAGTTATTGTTGAATGAATTGTGTTTGAAAGTTAATGTGGTTGTTGTGAATGTGAAAATTACTTAGTTAGTTGTATTTTTTATTGATAAGCAATTTTTTATGTGTGAATTGTTGGTTTTGCATTGATATAATTAAGTTTGACTATTATAATAAATATATAATAAATAATTTGTTAGTGTTAGAAAAAAAAATACTTAGAAACTATTGTTGGTGCCGATCACGCTTCGAGATTGGAAAATTTATACTCACCGCTACAGTTCTTTAGGGTGCTATTTTGACTGTCTCTCACCCTTCTTAATAAAGAAGCTGTTTTTTTTTCGCAGCATTGCGTAAAATCCTTCAGTACGATGTTGGATGGTGGTGGATGGTTCAGATTTTAGCTTTGACTTTTGAAACGGCTGATAAAATTAAGCAACAATACAAAAGGGTTCTTTTATCAAGTGAACCCTTCAATATTTTCGGTTCTTTAGGTTTTAAAGTTGCACTAAGACACAAAATGGTACTCATAAAATTTAAAGACCTAAGAATACTTATGAAATCAAGTACTAGAGATAAAATAGAAAACTGATATCATTTAATACAAAAATAACATTCGAAAAATATATTCCAAATCGAATACCTAGAAACGCTTGATTGAATACAAACTAAAATTGATAACAATGAATTTATTTGCCAATTCTTGCAAAACTTGAGTGCTCTTAATCAATGACTTTCTAACGCAAGAATAGTCTTACTCCAACTAAAATTTCAAAAGCACTCCAATAGAAAATTGAAACCAAAATTAAACTTAAGAATCCCAAAAATCCAAACAAAAGAAATCTGCAATTTAAAACCGTTGCTTTAAAGTAATTAAAGCGAATTTAAATGATTATACAAAACACAGTAAACGCATTTACCGCTAAGAATTAATCTACGTCTTAAAGTATTACTAAGCCAATTATTATGCAAAGGAATTCGTAAAAAGAAAGTCACTTCGTCCTAACGCAAACTCGGGCAAACTTTGTCTTGGAATAAAGGATGCAACTTCAATATGAAATTTAAATGAGTCCCGTTCAGGTAGCTAGTCTAATTCCCTTGCAACATCCACCTGTAACTTCATTCAAATTCTCCTTCGTAGTTGGAATTAATTCTAGTCTGAATTATGTATTTTTAAAATGCTCGGATTCTCTTTTGAATGTGTAAGCACTACAAGTTTTGTGTTGGTTCATGTCATTATTGTGGACTGTTCTTCATGTTGGTGCTAAGTTATAAAATTGGGAGAATTTTCAAAGTCAACGTCAAAATTATTTATTTTAGATAGACCGGGAAGGCACTTTTGAACGTCTAAGCAAATATTATAATTTATAAATTATGCATAAAAGCAATATGTCCGTCTGTCCGTCAGTCCTCCACTGAAGCTATTTGCTCGTTCCAAAGTGTAGATTCCTATAGAGAAGAACGAGAAGGAAACTCCATAGGTTACTCTTTTTCAATCAGGTTCACAATACAATTCTTGTTTTTTTATTAGTAGCCAAAACGTAGCAAACCCACATGATTAATTTACTAAAAACCAGGATAGCCATCAAATTCCAATTAATCTTGATTACACACGACATGGAACAGGAACTAGAAACTAAAACTTAAACGCAACTAGAAAGAATCAAATACAAATAGCAATAAAACATGTATAACTATTATCTACCAAATAAGAGAACTAACACTACAACAGAACACAGAATAGAACAAACAATCTTCTCTAAACCAAACGCTACTACATTCAGAAACTCGGACCGAACTACCCGGTTCCTATATGAAACGTATGTTATTACAAAATCAAATAAGCAATAACTAACGAACAGTTATTACGATGTAATTTCAGCAAACAATTGTGTGCTAAAACTGCACCATGTTAGGGAAACTTCTCGTATAAACGGTTCGTAGTTACAATTTGTTCGTAGTACTATGGGACCGCGAACTTTGGCAAAGTACTGGGTCCTATGTTTGCTAAGGTCATAGAGTTACAAATTGGAGCTCAGCTTGTTCGTGTTTTTATTTGGTGTGTAGTTTTATTAGAGTTGCTGTTAGGAGTTTAGGTCTGTGGGAGTATTTTTGATGAGCTTCTATAGGCTATAATGGTTTGATTGTTGTTGAAGTAATAAGGAGTTCAAGTGATTTGGTCTGTAAAAAAATTATCCTTTGGTCTCTTATCGTTGTCACTAGTTGTTAGATTTTAAAAGCAGCAGTTGTTATGCAGCTTTCAAATTACTATACAAACTTTATTGTCAATCAAAAATAGACTCATATTACCCTGTCTTAAAATCTTTTTTAAACCACGTAAAAATTTGAGATTCCCTATTTGACATGTATGTATGTATGTTTGTTTGTGCCTGATTATCTCGCGTTTGGGTGAACCAATTTTGATGCGGTTTTCAGCTTAGTATTTTTCAGACTTTATTACCTGACTTAAAAAAATTGAGACAGTAAAATTCAAGGCGGGTTTCCCTTTTCTTATAATTAATACGACTATTAAGATACAAGAAACCTCTTTCCTGAAACCATTACTACTGCAGGTACGAACTAAAAACATAACTCAACATAAGAATACAGGAAGAACATCAAAAGACCAGAATAAATTCAACATTTTGAACAATGAAATAGTAAGAATGCGACGCTCTTGACACGATAAAATAACGTGGTGTAGAAAATGAGCGAAGTAGCGGGCCATTAAGTGTCGCCTATGGCACGCGAGATGTAACTTAAGTAGTGAAGGGAGATGATATCGATGAAAGTGTGGACAAAAATAAAGGTGAAGAAATGAAATTTGTTTTGGTAATGGATGTTTTTGACAGGAGATTAGCATGCCTGTGGTATAAGGTATAAGGCCACTTTTGTGGGACTGTGGTAAGTTTATGCGTATAAGGCTGCTTTTCCTTCAGAGATGTGCTATGTAACTGTGATATGCTATGTAGCTATGCTACGAAGGTGTAATAGCTACGCTCTGAAAACATGTGACCGTTTCCGATGATACTAAGCTATATAGCTGTGCAAGAAACATGCGCAGCGGCGCATGGACACTCAAAACAACAGAGGCGTTATAAGTTCGTTGCCATATAATTTTTGGGTGTTAGAAGTCAGAGGATTGTTGGGGATTGGGGAGGTTTGTAAAATAAAAAAGTTATTGCATTTTTCATAAACTTGATGGGCCATGGGGCCGCTATCTCGCTTGCTGGTAAGTGATGATGCGGCCTACGATGGAGCACGTCTGCCCATAAGCAACCTATTCACAATTGTCTATTTAAAAAGCTAATAATATATGATGCAAACGTTAAATGTAATTTCGAAATTACATTTACAAATAATTTCATCGACATCCGACCATCACTAGACACTTCTATGCAGCAGTAGGACAATGGTTCTAGTCTGGCAAGACGCAAATTGGCGAGTGGAACGTCGAAAGCAAAACATGAATGCACACAATACTAGAATATCAGTAACATAGATTGCTGAACAAGGAATAATACGGACTGTTACACTGTCCATAGTGTCCGTATTGGTAGTAAAGGATTTGGGTTAAATTTCTTCGAATACAATTAGGATTATTGTAAGGTGATGCATCGGAGATATTAGAGAAACAACTTTATTGTTTGAAGTTACATTTAGTACTCTCTTAATACATAAGTGTTATTTCAAGATGCAAGACGATTAAATGAAATTCATAACTTTCAGGAATTACAATTTATATTTACAAAACAATTATAATACAATAATCCGTCTCATCGACCAATATTCGAATTAATTATTTCCCGCCATTTTTAAAAATATCATTTGACGTTCCATTTCAGCTAACAATTATTTTAAAACAATTTATATTGTCTATGAAATGATGAAAGAGGTTTAATATATTTATTCCTATGAATAGTACTCAGTAACTAAATACTATCCTTTTTATATTATAATTACATCCTACATTATATCTGTCTGGTGTTGCTAGTGGTTGTTAACACTCGGCCATCCTGTGCAGAACGTGTCCCACGGTCTTCGCTGTGATTTTCGGTTGCAGATGCAAATTTCTGAAACAAATAAAACATCCAGCAGTATCTATTGTATATCGTACTAATAGTTTAAGAGGCCAACCTGGTAAATTACATTTTACATACAATACAGCTATCTAAATCAAATCACTTTAATGCAGCGGACAGTGTTCACATAGCCATTCTTTTAATCAAGGACTTGTTCACACAGCTGTCCTTTTAATCACGGGCTTGGTCACACAGCTGTCCTTTTAGTAATGGACTTGATCACACAGCTGTCCTTTTAATGAAAGACATGATCACACAGCTATCCTTTTAATAATGGACTTGATCACACAGCTGTCCTTTTAATTATGGACTTGATCACACAGCTGTCCTTTTAATCACGGACTTGATCACACAGCTATCCTTTTAATAATGGACTTGATCACACAGCTGTCCTTTTAATCACGGACTTGATCACACAGCTATCCTTTTAATAATGGACTTGATCACACAGCTGTCCTTTTAATCACGGACTTGATCACACAGCTATCCTTTTAATAATGGACTTGATCACACAGCTGTCCTTTTAATCACGGACTTGATCACACAGCTGTCCTTTTAATCACGGACTTGATCACACAGCTATCCTTTTAATAATGGACTTGATCACACAGCTATCCTTTTAATCATGGACTTGATCACACAGCTGTCCTTTTAATCATGGACTTGATCACACAGCTGTCCTTTTAATCACGGACTTGATCACACAGCTATCCTTTTAATCATGGACTTGATCACACAGCTGTCCTTTTAATAATGGACTTGATCACATAGCCGTCCTTCTAATCATGGACTTGATCACACAGCTGTCCTTTTAATTATGGACTTGATCACACAGCTGTCCTTTTAATCCAGCAGATATTATTTTAGCTTAGGACTAGCACCCAGTTATTTTTTCCAATGTTGACTGGATTAGATCAAAAGACTACCTCCTCATTCACACAGAACAATTTCTTTACGAAGAAAGACTGAATAACGTGATTTAAATTTTAATGGATGGACTTTTAGCTGAAATATTTCTGATAACACCAATAATACAGCAGAGTTTGGGGCTGCCTATAACATTTAAAACATGTTTAAATTGGTTTTCTTCGGGGAACTGTTTCAAATACCTACTAGTAAAAACTTAACCTCTGTCAGTGATAACTCTAACCGGATAGCCAAACTGTATGATAATTTAAGAAGAAGTCTAATTGTTTCTACTGAGCTACAATTTTTAGCAGGTCAGGCAACCACGAATTTATTAAAAGCGTCTGCGTTTAATGAAAGGACCCACGTGGTCGGCATGGATCGTGTGCATAGGTATTGTAGATTTCTCAAATAGATGGAGCTCATCGTGTAACCTCCCATAATTTCTCTTATTAAAAGCACATTGTAAACATGAATTAAAGTATTTTCAAATAAACTTAGCCATGCCTTCGAACCAGAAATGCCCTTTAATAAATAAATTGTTCACATTTCTCAAGTCCTGGATGACCTATCTGATCATGTAGTTTCTGCAATAGCCCATATTTGGCAAGCTTAACGTTCTCCAGCAACAGTTTTCCTAAATAAGATCCCATCTTTAACGATATAATTTGCAGTCAAGTTACAATCACTATTATCGCGATGCCTAGTATCATTTTGGATATTATCAAGAAAAATTGAAGAGTATCTAACCAATTTGAATTTTTAATCATTAGCACTGTAAGTAGGTATTTGGTATGGGATTTCTATTTAATGCGACTGTATGTCTCATGCGATTAGCTGGCCTGTACTCAATCTCTAAGTTGTAATCTTGGATCGGGAGCCACTGTCGAGCAATACGAGGGATTAAATCCTTTTTAATAATGGTAGTTCTCAATACTGAACAGTCCGTAATGACCTTGACTAGTATACCAATTAAATAGACACGGAAACGTTTAAAGGGACTCTACGACGGCTAGTGTTTCAAGTTCAAAACTATGATAGTTAGATTCCTCTTTACTTGTCACTCTACTGAAATACGCTATTGGTTTCAAACTGTCATCTGACTGATATTGCATTAGTATACCGCCCAAGCTTATTATACTGGCGTCTGTATGTAATTCAGTATTAGCTTCCGGCTAAAACCGGTCTTTCAATAAAATTAAACGTTGCTTAAGAGTTTGAAAAGCCTTTTCATGATCAACATCCCAATGCCAATTAACATCTTTCTTAGTCAGTTCTGTAAGGGGACGTGCAACCTAAGCATTTTTTTTTTTATTTCCTAAAGTACCGGGTTGATCTTGCGACACATATAACTTTAGCTTCGCCTGGTTGAATAGTTCCAGCCGAAATTGCGTGACCTAAATATGTAAGCAGTACTTTTAAGGAAAGAACATTTGCTCAGGTTCAATTTTAAATTAACCTTTGTTAGTAGTTGCAGTATTTTTCCAGAAACTTTAATCCCTCCTGTACAGATACAGTTGGCAACAAAACATCATCAAGATATAGGGCAATATTTTGATCTACTCTACCAAGTGTCTCTACTTTGAATTAAACGGGAAAATATAACCGAGGCATTAGCCAATCCAAACGGCATCTTAAGAAATTCATATTGACTCGACAGAGTTACGAATGCGATTGCATTATGTGTTGAATCCTTATGCATCCCTACTTTGGGCTAAATCTAGTGTCGTAAAGTAATATTTTCCCGACAGCTTATTTACTTTATCTACTATATGAGGTAATGGATAACGGTCTTAATAGTGTTGGAATTAAGAGCCCTATAGTCTACACAAAGCCTATGATCATCTCCCTTCTTCTTCACTAACACTAACACACTACGGGACTAGAGTAATGTAACATTGACTCCCTTAGTATACCTGCATCTAATATTTTTTTTAATTATTTACTATTTCGTTCTCCTTGTGAAATCTACAGCGTGTAACAAAATAGCTATATACATCAAGAAGCATTGAAGAATACTGGTTGAATATAATCTCTACACAAAGTTTCAGCATAAAATACGTTTAAAAAAATAATTGTTACCAAATACTTGGTGTCGCATGGTTCTTGATTTAAAATCATCATACAAACGTATCACAACACTACAGGGGTCACTCGCTAATTACGAAACATTTATTCTGTAAATCTGATCGCCTAGTACCTGTATCTACCTAATTCTGATATTCGGTTTTTGGAATTTTATGTATTGGAAAAATTCATAACTACGTTCCAGGAAAACATAAGTTTAAAAAAAAACCTTCCCATATGTTTTTTTTTATGTTGTCTAGAAACCGTGCACTTGATATGTATACCCCCTTTTTGTTACACCGTGTATAAGGCTTACAATGTACTGGCTGGTCATTACTAGTACGAATATGCATTTTTATAAGGTCTGTGCATCCTAAATCTATCTATACTAATCTATACTAATATTATAAAGCTGAAGAGTTTGTTTGTTTGTTTGTTTGAACGCGCTAATCTCCGGAACTACTGGTTCGAATTGAATAATTCTTTTTGTGTTGGTAATTTGGTCCACGTTTGTGTCTGAGAGATCAATTTGTAATCTGTATGATACTTGTCTATATTAAGGACCACAGGCTCACTACTCGTCTCTGGCATGGTTACTAATTATTATCAACGCCCCACCCACGACAGATTAACATTACCTAAGTTAAGAATTTTCAAATAAGTATTGTGCGGTTTGATGACAGCTGCAGGTATGAAATACGTTAGGTATATTAAGTCACTATTTGCACCCATACAGTTCAATAAAAAATGTGAACTCTGCTCGTAATTCTATATCACAATCAACATAATATTACAACAGGGATATTTACGGAGTGCTTTAAATAAATTGGGTATTTTCTATTAAAGTCGGATGATTTCAAATTAATGTCAGTAATTATTTCTTGTACGGCATTCTTTTGCACAAAACGAATAGAAGCAGCAGAAGTTATTTAGCTTATATTGTCACTATTAATCATTGTTTGACCAATTATTAAATCAGCATCAAATGTAAGACAGCCAGTCAATTCTACTGCACTTTTAGTTCGACATTGTCTATTGAAACACACAGATAACATGTACATAATAAATTCACACAGGCGCCGCCAAAACCTTTCATAACTGTAGTGCTAGATTGAATCTCTAATTGTAAATCTTTTGCTCGCAAAATTTAAAGCATATTATTCAGTTTGTATCAACGTACGCTGCTAATGATCTGGCAATTATTTACGATCACAATTCTCTTATAAATGTAACAAATGTGTCATAAGTTATAAGTTAGCATTACCTGGGTAACATTTTGTCGCTAAGTGTGAAGAACTCGGAGCAAACTAGCACGTAGCCGTGGTGTGCCCGCTGCGCCGACAGTTCTCGCAGCGCTGTTGTTGTCTGCAATCCTTTGCTTCGTGTCCTGGACGCCGGCAAACGTAGTAAATCTTGGGCTGTTGTTGAACAGTCGAAGTTCCATTGGGCACAATGAAGTTCTGCGTGTACTAGTTGAACCCACGGGTATCAGGTTCTCCAGTGACGACATGTAGCCATAGTACAGTTGTTCGGGAGTTTCACAACTATGCCTTTGCATTGGCCCTCATCTCGAATTATACATGAAATTGTATTTTCACCGTAGATGCTACATTTCGTGCGTGGTTCATGGTCTTCCGAAAAAAAAATTCCATTGTTTTCATCTTCCGAACTTTCTGTCTTGTACTTTCTTTGTCCTTTCCCCAATCCACCGATGTAAGGTCCAGACAATTTGAAAAGATCCCACTTCTGAAGTGTTATTTCAAGATGCAAGACGATTAAATGAAATTCATAACTTTCAGGAATTACAATTTATATTTACAGAACAATTATAAAACAATAATCCGTCTCATAGACCAATATTCGAATTAATTATTTCCCGCCATCTTTTTAAAATTGACGTTCCATTTCAGCTAACAATTATTTTAAAACAGTTTATATTGTCTATGAAATGATGAAAGAGGTTTAATATATTTATTCCTATGAATAGTACTCAGTAACTAAATACTATCCTTTTTATATTATAATTACATCCTACATTATATCTGTCTGGTGTTGCTAGTGGTTGTTAACATAAGATACACAACGTTGCAACGGTAAGGGACGGTAACTGAAAGGGTAGACAGAGGTGTTCATTACGGCACGTAATGCTTCTATACAATGTTTCCAATTTTCACCATTTGTGTTATAAGTCCCATGTAACAGGGGGTGAACTTTTTGCCATATACTGGACGCTATTCCAGACTCCGTGCTACTACTGAGACAAGAAAAAAGCTTATTTTTTTATGAGATTTTTAAACCTACTACTACCCTATAGGAAAAATTATCGCAAACAATTTACATGTATGACTATCCGTCACTGCAGAACTTAAATTCAAATACCAAACAAAAGCACAAGAAAAGAACAAACTGACTGTAATACTTATAGTAAGAAGTTCATGTTGCCTCACAATGATATTATGGGTCACAGAGTAATCTTATCTCAGTGCTATGAAGTTCCCTACTGGTGACCTACTTTAGATTGTACAAAGAGATTTTTTTACTGATAATATTTTAATGTTGCTAGGTACCATTTTAAGTGAATGAGGTCTACCGAGACTTGCTTAAGGAACTTTTGTTAATAGGGTAGATGACTAATTTTAATTCTAATGTCCGTCTTGTAGATTATTATTAAAACATGAGACACGTGTTTTTTTATTTTCTTACGGAAACTAATACTTTCGAAGATATATCGATTTGAAATATCGCGTGACGCCACTTCTAGGTACGTTTTATACGTAGAAATTACATATTTGCTCCCACTCTTAAACTTTGATTCGTTTTATCTAAGTATTGTTATCTTATATTAAATAGGTACTGTACAAAATTAAACTAAGATTAGGTAAATCATATGCAAATAAAACTAAAAGTGGCATATCTAAAAATCACTTAAGTCTTCAAAATCTTATTTATAAGTCGTAAACTTTAGAAAAAGAAATTTCTAGGTCACGCGACGACCTTAATGTCCTAAAGAGATCTAAAGTAAGGAGTTTTGTTTATTCATCAAGAAGAAGTTGAATGTCAAAACTTAAAAACTTAGGCCTTTCAAAGTTACTCCTTTTAACTGGAACATAATGAATGAGCCATTATCAACTCTGTGATAAATTATTTTCCTTGGTCTTGTATATAGGGTGACTGGTAATTAGTGAACGATATTTAAACACGTAATTGTACTTATGATTACAAACAACTTTCCCAAAGAAACTTTCTTTGTATACTCATTAGTTTTATTTTTATCACAATAAAGGTAAGCGTCCACAGGCCCGCATCGTATGCATTCCCTATGACGTCATCAGTACGCATCGCATATAGGCATTGCTGATGATGCGATGCGTACGATGTGGATCAGTGGACGCAGTTGTATGAGTTTCTATACAAGACAAACAAAAATCCGTTGTGTGCGATGCGTACGATGCGGACCTGTGGACGCGTACCCTAACAAAACAACAAAATATCGCGCGCGCATATGCTTTCGCATGATCAGCTGTTAGCAGCGAGACGTCCGCGCCCGCGTTATCGGAAGACTAGTAACTAGGTAGACTTTTTTTTACATACATACATCCACACAATCTTTCACATGTATAATTTTAGTAGGATCGTCTAGGTTAAATATATGTTTAAAGAAAGTACATATTATAATTATTATTAGACATAAAATAAATTGTCTTAAACTGAATAATATCTTACGGAATTAATTTCTTTAATGAGAGTCGTCGTTTCTCCTCTCATGAATATGCAAACAATTTTGTTAGGCTTCGTTCGTTTAGAGCCTATGTCCCTACAGCTATTTAATTTTGTATATAAATGAGTAAATGGTTTTATGTGTTTGGAAGTCTTTTATATAGTTATTTGTGTTTTGAACAAACTGGAGTTATTTTTGGATGTACTTTATTTGTCTAGGTTGTTTAATATTTTGTCTCTATATCCACTTTTAAGCACAAAGTGGGGAGTTCGACACTCGGATAGAAGGACCAATCGGTTCCGCTGGTTCGTATCCTCACTCCGGCGGTGCCGGTCTACCTTCCCATCGGGTTCAGAGAGTGAAGGAACAGAGTGCACCTGTGTTTACATTCACACTTGTGCACTATAGCATCTCCTACCACGATCGAAATCTATCAGGACATCTAAACATATAATAACATATAATCAATGTAATAAACTGCTCGTTAAGAATCCCATTCTGGCCGCTTTCAATCGCGTTTGTCAGCTTATACTAACAAAAGAATAAAAATACATAACGTTAAGCAATTTGAAAATGACATTATAAAGGCAACTAGATAAGTGATTCATAGCAAAAAAAAAAATATAATAATTTACTAGGTACTTATTTAATGGAATTTTAAAAATATAATGATGCATTAGATAATACCTCAAAAGCCTAGGTATATAATTACTAAGTAATAAATCTTTATACACTCAGGAATAAATTAAATTGTCGAATGTAACAGCTGTAGCCCCGGTGTAAAGGACAGCTGATATAAGCCAATCCATCATCACGTTAAATTATAGTTTAATCAGTCCAAATTATTAGCATCAAGGCCGTTGGTCCTTTGAGTCGTTGTAAAATTTACTTTATACCAAAAGAGGTAAAGGTGAAAATCGATTGTAGCTTGCTTGAGGAAGTAGGTATGCCTATAGGATATTTTTTTTAGGTTATCAGGTGGGGCAGATGTGTTCTGATTTCTCAGTTTCAAATTAATCTAGACTGCCTGTAATATTTATTTGTATATTTGGTAGAAAACGTCAAGTCAAAAAGAATGTTGCTAACTCTTTGCATTCCTTGAATACCTTTGCAAATCTTGAAGTGTAGGAGTGCCATGCTTCGGCACGAATGGGCCAGCTCGACCGGAGTGATGAGAAAACCGACGTGAAACAACGTTTGTGTTGTGTTTCATTGTGTAAGTGAGGTTACCGGAGGCCCAATTACTCCCCTTCCCAATCTTTCTAATCCCCGATTCCCCAACAATCCTTAAATTCCTACCTAACCCCAAATGGCAGGCAACGTACTTGTAATAACGTGATACATAATATATACTTATAACTCTGGTGTTTCAGGTGTCCATAGGCGGCGACAATTGCTTAACATCAGGTGATCCGTCCGCTCATTTACCATATTTATATCATACAGAAGAGAACACACAATCTAAATATTGAAAGCTGTAACCGACATAACGCTAATAATCAAATATGTTATGCGAATGAAACCAAAAAAACAATTCCCTTATAACCCTTTACCCCTGACATACAGCATTATACTTTTGAAACAGAACGTGCTAAGATAAATTGTTCTATCCACGATGTTTGTAAGAACAGGAGGGGAATTCCATTAAAATGTCTCTGCCACTATTCCCTGTTATCTTTTTCTATTTGCACAACCAGTGATGTGTTTGTTTCGATATTTGCTTATCGATATTCGGTTATCGATGTGTCAAGGTTATAAAACTTTGCAAGGTTAAACAGTTTGGTTTTGATGATATCATTTATTTTGTTATCCGAATGCAAGTGATTGTAAACATGCATAAGACTATTTTTAAAGAAACTACTAAACTATTTTAAAAAAAATATGGTAAATGTTATATTTATTTTTTTATATGAGTCACCTTTAATAAAAGCTTCTTAGTTAAATAATTTTATTACTGACTTAATTAATAATTTTACAACACAATAGAAGATATCCCATTATCCTGGCCTTGTATTGCTGTCACCAGTGATAGTGAATCTATACTAATATTATGTATACTATATATAATATTATAAAGCTGAAGAGTTTGTTTGTTTGTTTGAACGCGCTAATCTCCGGAACTACTGGTCCGATTTGAATTATTCTTTTTGTGTTGGGCAGTGCATTTATCGAGGAAGGCTATAGGCTATAAAACATCACGCTATGACCAATAGGAGCCAAGCAGAGCGGGTGAAACCGTGTGGAAGTAGCTTGTATTCAATAAACAACACAAACCAAATACACATCGATAACACCCAACACAACACTATGAAACTTGTTTGAGACAAGTTAAAGTTGTCTTAAACTTTGCCCGATATCTTGCAGCACATTGAAAGGTGTTTCTTAGATGCTTTTTAAAGTATCTACAAAAACTTTGGTAGTCGACTTTATTTTACTGGACTTTGCAGTATAGAAAGAAAAGGACATTTGATATTTATGCTGGTACGGAAGGCCCTCAAATTGAAGTCGACTGAAGTTGGCGGTTCCTTCTAAGTTCATTTCGAGTTTCGTTCTGTGTTTTGAAATATAAAATGTTTGGCCAGTGGTTTCCTATAAAAATAATTGTATGGGTTTCGTATTATTTTAGTGTTACGTAATTGCAATAGACTGTTTAGGATTTAATGTAGATCTAATTGGATAGTTTCCTCAGTCAAAAATAAATTATTTCGACTTTTCAATACAATAAAATATTCAAATCAAATCACACTTAAATTTTTTATCAACCCAACAACCCTTAAATTACTGCACTACAATTACGCCACTGGTGTTTTGGATGTCCACGGGCAACGGCGATTGCTTACCAGCTTATACAGTAAATCATTAAAGATCACCTTTATTTTAGTCATTTCAGACGTTGTTTATCGTTCATTTGAATCTCTTATTCGCAGACAAAAACACTCTCAATAACAAAAAAAGCCCCAAATCCTCATAAACTACACAAACGCCACCTATATCTAAAGGTATCGAATCGGTCCACAATCATCCAATGTAAATACTCCCAACCACTACTTAGCCTTAAAGCCAAACCGCAGTGAATTCACAGAATCTAAAGCATTACCCCTTAACCCTTTAATCACTGCGAGAATATTTATACTAACGGAGTGGTCGACTAATTTCGAAAATTAATCCCGGTACGTTTAATCCCGTTATAAAGATATTACGTTTCTTATTTTAATTTAATATCCTTGGTTTCTTTGGGAGTGCATTTCCAACGTAGTTATTAAACGGGTTAAGATTTTATGAAAGGTCTTTTGCTTATAATGAGATGAGTCTCGTGATTAAGATGCCCGTTTTATTTTAATGCGGTCTCTGAATATTGGTCGGTTTATGAATGTTGCTTTAGATTAAATTTTCTCTTTGGAACAAAGTGAGATAGTGTTTAGTTTGTTTTAATAGAAGTAATCAGAGTTGCTGGATTGTTCTATATAATGTTTACGGCTGACAATGCTAGCTTTTGTTTTGATAAATAGTTTTTGAGAATGAACTGTTGTGTCAATGAGATTGATTTTAGGGTGAAACCACTAAAATTAAAGATCTGTACCTCTATAATGAGTTTGAAGCAATAGTATTTATCGATAGTCGCTAGCGACGACGTAAATTTTTTGTATGGCAAATAGTTCTACAGTTGACCGGTAGAGGCGTTGTAAAATTTGACATACAAAAATTTATGTCGTCGCTAGCGACTATCGACAAATACTATTGCTTCAAACTCATGGTAGAGGTATTGGACTAAGATTTATGGCTTTTTAAAATGTTTCAAAATAGTATTCCTATTCTTGTTTGCTAGATGTCTGAAAAGTGCAAAAAGTTTCTGAATGCAAGGACCAATTTGGTCCTTAGATACTGTCACTAATTGTCAAGTAATTTTTAATTGCATGATTATAATCAGACAATTTTAGTTTATAAATTATATAAAAAAAACTGCGGTAATGTTTTATACTTCAAACATTAGTTTTGATTTCTTTTTGAGTAAGATCAATTCTGATACATAAAATTTAATATTTACAAAAAGATATGCCCCGGGTGAGGATCGAACTCACGACCTTAAGATTATGAGACTTACGCGCTGCCTACTGCGCCACCGAGGCTTGTGAATCATGCGCAAAATAAGAGATCCCTAAAATATGACCACAATTTCAAAAATCTAATAGATTAAAGGAACCAAAAGCCTTTTTGGTACGTGGTTGTAGCATAATTATTTATAATAGTTATTCTTTGTTTCATAATGTTTGATTGTCTGTCTCGTATATGCTGAACTGGCCCCATTTCGTCGCTGACTTACGTATCAAATCTTTGTATGAACTGTAGATACATGTAACTTGGTTTTAGAGTATGAAATAAATGGTTCTTTTCTCTCAATTTTTTTAAGTCGATTTTTATAAGCCTTTTTTTCTTACTTTGATACCGTATAAACCATGATAACATGATACACATAGTAAATTCATACCCTATGCACCACGTATGAAACTACAATTGTATCACCATCTAGCTTTGAGCTGAAATGTGCCATGATTAAGTAACAAAGGGAGAACAATTAATCAATTATGTTCTTTTCTCAATATTTAAAAAAATATATGTAATAGAGACTAGCTCAGAGACTTTACTTACCTTTTACCTTTGTAATAAACCTAGAGATTTTAATTACCCATATCCCGTATTTATGACAATAGGCTCATCACCAATTACATGGGACTCACAACATCATCATAATAATATATGTTAACTGAGACCTCCCTATTATTTTTAAGGATTTTAAATCACAAATCACCCTCTGTAAACTCCATACTCCAACCACTTCAACACCATGAATTACAGTCAAGACGTGAATGCATTACACACCGAAGCTGTACCTGTCATCTACCCACATAACTCATGGAGATACTACGAGAAATTATACCGGACCATGTCATATTAAATGGTCTGTATGTCCTATTAAAAACGTAGAATTCAACAATAAAGTCTGAAAATGACTATTTGTGGTGATGTATGAGTATTTTATGGGTATATCGAATAATATATGTGATGGTTTATTTTTATGATGTGATTTATTGCTATGCCTTTAACTGCTCGTACTCAGATTATTGAATAATTATTGAAAAATAATTATTGAATAATTCTCTACTCTTTTTTTTTTGAAGGGTGGAAAATCATCCAATGATTACTCCCGCCTTGGGCGAGGTGAGAGGAAGTACCAGACTCTTACTAACTAAATACCACCTCTTTGAGCCGGAGCCCCGGTAACTTATAAAATTTGATGCGTTAAGTGAGAATTTTCAAAAACTGAATAATAAGAACCAGCAACATTTATTCTTGATTTTACTTTTCTGTTTTGAAGTGAGACAAGCTACAACCTACTAAAACCACTGGTCCTGTAAGTCAGAATCTACAGTAAATACAACCATGATACACCAGCCAAAAGAAACAATAGTTTCTACTTCGCTCGGTGATGGTACTGGAGACAGAATGACTTAAGTCTAAAGGCACAAAAGAGACTACACAACTGGGAGGAGCTCAATCGTCAAGCACCTCGGAACTATTTTTTCCATATTCAATTGAGGACGGGAATGGAAACCAACCAAATACATAGACCATTTTATATGACTTACGATTCCTATCAAAGTGTGCTCAGATGAACATGTTATTTGTGTTCACATTATTTTCTTTTTATGTTATTTGTACCGAAAGAAAACACGTTGTTGAGTCAGGTTTGATTATTTTCTTTATTTTCGAGTACATTATAACTTTCGTAATACATACTACGTAAGTTAATTATTATGTTTTCGGCTTACTCGAATAATTATTTGACGGGGAAATCGACTAGTTTCAAGTTATGTTGTTGGCTCATATTCATGACCATCCACAACACACGAATCACATACACACTAGTCGTGTTCTTTGTCAAGTAATTGCGTGAGTAGGCCGAAAATTTATATTTTTTTCTTTATAATCTATTCTTTGGTATGAATATTTTAATACTTTTACTTGTGTCATTTTGATTATGTGATTAAAATACTGCATGTTTTCTTATTGAAAAAAGGTTACACATTACACGTTGGAATGGAAATCGCGACAACGCGTACTAATATATAGTGTAATTATAATAAATATTCATAGTATACTATTGTTACGACATGCCTACTTTATATACGATATTTTCTCTAAATATACCTCCTCAATAACCATATAAGTACTTATTACTATACATGTGTATGTATTTATTTTCTTACAAAACCTTACTAACTCTTCGAGCGAAAATTTTACCAAAGTTAAACAAACTTTGGGGAACTTGCATTCATTATTGTCGAAAAAGCATATCTAAGATGGTGCGCACACAAGATAAGGGGTAGTGTGCACTAACGACTCTTGAAGTTTGGCCCGTAATTTGCCGCAAAATGGAATGGTCCTTTTGAACCGCGGACGTTAGGACCACATATTAAAGGACCAAAAAGATTTTGAGTATCTTGAGATTAAAAATCTTCTTGTTTATTGTGAAGCATCAATTGTCAAGTTAATAAATTCTGCCAAAGCTTTGCAAATATACCATGGTTACTGTGATCAATAAAATAAAAGCCTTTTTGTTAAGTGGTATACCTCGGTATCTCTGTGTAAATATTCGTTTCGATTTGTTCAGTAGTTTTTTTTTTATGTAAGAGATTGAAAAAGCAACTATATAATTTTATTTACTCTAATACATTACTTGAAGTATACTTTTATAGATAAGTAAGTATATTTGAAGGAGTTTTAGAAATATTCAGAAGCAATTTGAACTAAAATTCGTGAAGAAAATTCCGTTGCCAAGTATTTGTAGCTAAAAATAATATAGTAATAAAGAGTCTATATTAAAATGGTAAATAGGTTACGGGCGAAAATATTACGAGCTATTTGAAAAAAAAAGTAAAATGATATTACATTTTTACTAAAGTATTTTTAAATGGCACAAAGTTATATTCTTACAAAAAACCTATTTGATTTAATATTATTTTAGAATATTTATAGTAGTACTCGGCTTTCTCCGATGATATAATTTAAACCGAATATTTTTATAATATTAATGTGTCTTTAATCACCACCATGATCAGTCTGTCACTAACTCAGTGTTGGACAAAGACATCCTATAATATATGAACAGCAAAAGTACTTAAACACCACGCATGGTCCAGACCAATAGGCGATTTCGGAAACCTCGGAAAGCGTCCAAAGCCGTTAGTTCTGTCTGTCTTCTCTCTGTTCGTGTCGGTCTGCCGTTCCATTGGGTTATGAGAGTGAGTAAACTGTGAGTACACCTGTGTTTGCGCACACACTTGTGCACTAGAATATCTTCTGCGTAGTGGGTGTCTCGTTAGACAGACTGGCCACCATGATCGGAATCCACCAGGAGATTTATTTACTAGTGATGTCTATAAAAACTCGTTACTTCATCATCATCAGCCTAAAAGTGGCCACTCCTGACCAAAGCCTCTTCTCACTTCTTCTGGTGACTCACTAGTCTAAAAAATTTATAAGTTGAATAAAATCTTATATGTTGATAATATCATTCAAATAAATACTTAACTTCTTAAAAATAAAACAACAAATGATTGATTCACACGGACACAAGAAGAACAAACCAATTCAGCCAAATGTTTATATAATAATAGTGCTTATACATATTACGCTATTTTGTAAAACTTTCATGGACGTTTCCGGATTGTTGATTACATACTTGTTTTGTTTTTGTTAGTAAAAGTATTTTATCAAACATCATTAAAGCATTAACTGCCAAAAGAACACTATTGAAGGCAAATCTTCCGCTAAGCGTCGGTCACCAGTAACCGACGGGGCGGTTAATGTGTTAACAATAATTTGTAATTTTTTTAAAAAAATTGACAAGAAAAAAAAAAAATTAAGTAACAATATTAGTAAAAATATACAAAAAGAATGCGCCCAACGTGGGGCTCGAACCCACGACCCTGAGATTAAGAGTCTCATGCTCTACCGACTGAGCTAGCCGGGCATGTTTTACTTAAGTTGTAATTGTCAACCTATTGATTAAATAGCTACAAAAACACTTTTTATACATTTTTTTCTGGTATCACTGAATATATGTCTTAAACCTTCCTTGGTCTGAAGCTGCAGACTACCTAACGAGTTTACCGGGGCTCCGGCTCGAAAAGCAGGAGTAGGAACGGGGTGGATTTTAGTCAGTAAGAGACTGACACTCCCTCTCGCCTCGCCAATGGCGAGAGAAGACATTGGATGATTTTCCCCCCTCAAAAAAGACTTCCTTGGTATCTGCGTTACTTAATAATTGACTCTCAGAGAAAGGTTTAAAGGAGTAAATCTGTCTATTCAATTTTAATGTGCCATGAAGTTTAAAATAAAATTAAAATATCATCACGCTTTTTGCGTACCGAAAGGCCAACCATTTTAATTACCAGTATTTGTTCATCTTATTAAATAGGTAAAATAAGTTAATGATTTTTACATTAAAATGTACACAAAAATCATTAAAATCAGCAAAAAGAATCGCCCAACGTGGGGCTCGAACCCACGACCCTGAGATTAAGAGTCTCATGCTCTACCGACTGAGCTAGCCGGGCATGTCTAGTACTGATGAAATTGGCAACCGCTATCGTACACCGCTGAAAACTTTCTAATAATAATAATACCGATGGACATAGAAACTATTACAAAATGAACTGTTTTTATATTCAGCCGAGAGTAAAAATAGACACAATCGTTTAACAAGAATAAAAGTGGGTCAAACCAACAAAAATAGAATAAAAAGTACAAATTGTTTGGACGAGTTCTTTTGTTAGAAATTATTGGACAATAAAGTCACGCCTGTTGTTATTTTAAAGGGTAGGCAGATTTGTTTCTCATAGACAACTTTACAGTTTTTAAATTTTTAGGGAATATATGATAATTTTATTTTTTTGACGCGTGTAAGTCGTCCAATGACATCTCTCGCCTTGGCCGAGGCGAGAGGAAGTGTCAAACTCGCTGAATAAAAACTACCCCGTTCCTACTCCCGCTTTTCACGGTAAACCCGCTAGGTAGTCCGCAGCTCCGAATCAGCCCTACTGGGATCACAATATACTTGTAGACATAATTTAGTAATCACATTAGCTAGGTGCTAATCCCTAAGTCAAAGCTTTCATTTCAGTTAAATAATAAACTGCTACTTTTGAACTTTTCCGGAGCTGGTCTAAATAAAAGACTCATCTCTCCCTTCCACCTTGGTGCTTTGAGGTTTTAGAGAGATAAAATTCCTTGCTTTCCCGTTTCTTCTGTTATCGGAAAAAGATGGTAATCGATAAATGATGTTTGTATATCGCCATATGTTTGGGTTCGTAGTTTATTATTTTAAAAGTAAATAGTAACTAAGACTACTTATTTAAATTACCAAATGTATACCACTTGTGTACACAAATCTGAACCTAATGAAGGTGAAATAATTCAATACCTAATTTTGTTATGATTAATCAACTATTACATTTTATGGATTTTATATTTTTGCTCCACATATTTTTGAGCATTGTCCTTTATAAAGTCTATTTATGTTTAATAATTGTTCTTTATAATTACACGTGCCCATATTTACTGATTATCCTCTGACTGGTAGAGAATTCCATATGGCATTCATGTCTTAAGTACCATCACCTAACTTGTTTTGCTATACATTCAAGCTTAAATAAATACATACATATTTTGTTTTTCTAATCCACCAAATGATAGTGCGCCCGTCAATTAAACAAAAAGGTATTGTATTTTAAAACAACTTCATATCACTCAGCGTTCCTTTACAAAATGTAGCCTACACATGTTTTGACTAACCTAAATTAGAGCGAAATTATGAACTAGGCAACACGAGGCAATTAATCTAAGCCTTTGTTGGAGGCAGGTAATTTCATAACAGAGTAAAACTATTATATGTTTCTCTGGAGGCAAATCTAGTTTTTACACACGTTTACGTAGACTGAAAATAGGCAAAAATAATTTAGTTTCATCTGTTGAACAGTTGTAAAGGTCAACATGATAGTCAATTTATTCAATAGAAAAGTTCGCCAAGTAGTCTTTTTCTGCAAATTTGTAAATCTTTCTTTAATCTTTTTTTCTGAGAAATTCCACCCGGGTCTTTTCAAGGTCAGAGTGAATAAGTACTTTCTAAGTCTGTGTGCTCCATCTTCGGCCACATCTTCGCTTCGCCGTCCTAGCAGTAAGCGGGTTGTTGGCCAAAGGCAGTATTATCAACGTTTAAAAAAAATGTCTCTAAATAATCTGTTAAGTAAACAACTTCCACTTTGTACCACACGTATCTGCTACTTTTTTAGTTAGATATTTGGATGATACCCACAAAACGGGAACAGTAAAAAAATAGGTAACTTCTTTTTGAATCGTAGAGGAGCTGACGGTATCTTTGACTGTAGTAGGGACTAATGAACAATAGATACAAATAATAGACTGTAGACTGGTACCTGAGAAGTTGGATTTTTCTATTATATTAGGGTAGAGCTTCGCTTTATTCTCCATGTAGATATAACAATGACTTCATTGTTACACTTTCCAATTACACAGTTATAAAAAACATAACCAATAAAAGTACCTTCACAGTAAAAATAAAATATAAAATTTTAATTAAACAACTCAATTAAAATGCTCATTAAATAAAATTTTAACGTAACAACACTTATTTTCTTGTGGTCCTTGGTTCCGCGTGCATACGTTTTTCCTCGTTAAAATTTAAGCTGGTAGCATTTTGCATGTCGACCGCGTACATTTTGCAACCGTAAATTTTCGTACCGCAGAACGCAGGTGACTCAGTTGTTTGTACGATATCTCAATGTCTTTGGACCAGCGAGTGGTTAAAATTTGACAGCATGTAAGTGTAGTTTATGAGGCAGCTCTGTGTGTGTTAATGTGGAATTGTATGGCTTTGTTTATAGTAATTGTGTTTGTAATTAATATAACCAGATGAAAAAAGGATAGTTTTACATGAAAAAATATTGATTATATTACAAAAGCGAGCCTTTAGCTATCTTCAAAACAGCAGAAAATCGGAATGCCTGAGAACCTGAGGTTTTCTCTTTAAATGTTGCTATAAATCTTTATATGTAATTCCAACAGTTGAAAATGGTTGATCTATTATGTCAATTGGTATTATTATTACTAGAAAGTAAAGTTTTCAGCGGTGTACGATAGTGGTTGGCAATTTCATCAGTACTAGACATGCCCGGCTAGCTCAGTCGGTAGAGCATGAGACTCTTAATCTCAGGGTCGTGGGTTCGAGCCCCACGTTGGGCGCATTCTTTTTGCAATTTTGCTAATAATTCTAAGCATTTTGATCTAAAACAACCTTATATTTTGCGTATTTTAATTTATATGCGAACAAACTAAAACTAAGTATAAGTAGTGCTATATTGTATAATAGCTAGTCTTTTGGTATACTACAAACTACAAAGCGTTGTAATTCTTTATTTTATTCACATTGCACTACACATTACAACTGAATGTGTAGACTTACTGCCGCAAACAATGTTTTAACAGATTTCATTGTTACTAGTATAATAAAAATACAAGAATAAGTTACCAAATAGGTTTACAGTTGTAGCTATTGCATCAATAGGTGGACAATTACAACAATGTTAGGACATGCCCGGCTAGCTCAGTCGGTAGAGCATGAGACTCTTAATCTCAGGGTCGTGGGTTCGAGCCCCACGTTGGGCGGATCTTTTTGCTGTTACTAGTCCACTAAGTTTTAATAGTTTATCATTTGTTGAATTTCGAATCGGGCAAGATAATCATAATATGATTATGAATGTGAAAAAATATATATATAAAAAAGTTAATATAAATTTATGTTTTTTTTTCGTATAATAATAATAATAATTTTCATGCCAGTTGATGATATTTCCAACATTTATTTTCATATTTTAACCAATTCATGCTGATCTTGTCAGCTTATGACATTTACACAATTTATTTTTGAGATTTAACAAATTCAATCTTTATTGGTCCTTCGGTACGAAATCCTCCATAACCGTGTCAGTCATTCCCACTGAGTTACATATCATAAAACGTATGTTTTAATGCGCATCGTCACATTGGATTTACGCTCCAAATTAAATATGGCGCACGAGCTTCGTAATTAAACGTCTATTTCTGGCCGTTTTTGTTGTAATTCATTGTCGTGAACTTTCTCTCATTTCGTATTTCTGTTTGGTGAAATTTTATTCATTAGACATGACGTAATTTTTGAGGGTTTTACATATTATCCCGTCACTTTAAAAGGTTTTGTTCATATAAGTGGGCGAGAAGCGGAGATTTCTGGTATATGTATTACATATCCTGTCGTTTTCAAAAGGTTCTTTAATGTATATGGGTATGAACGGGGTAGATTTCCTTTTTTTTTTAAACAATTAAGACGTTGATGGTTCTTCGCGAATGTCCTAACGTTTTAATTTTGAGTGGGAATTAATTACTCAGGATGACTTGGGAACAACATATGGAAATTTATTCCCTCTTTCATTTTTCTAGATCGACAGATAAACAAGCATATATTTGAAAGAGCAAAGATAAACAAGCAAAAGTATTTTTAAGAGAATATGCAATTTGTATACAATAAGAATGCAACCAATGAGCCGCAACAAAATACAATATACCGTACACATAAAAACACTATCAATAACTGATCAAAGGCGATCGTGAACAGACAAAATGTAAACTTTTTGGCAACGTCAGATAGTTAAAAAAGTAATGAGTTAAGGAAAGTTCATAACTGTATGCAGTTTTATTGTTGAAAAATAGAGCCATTGTTACAATGATCGAGTTGTAATTATTTCAAAAGAACTGAATTTGTGTTTGTATTCAGACGAAGGACTTTTAATCTTATGCGAAAATTTTTCGCATTTATAGGATAGGATGTATGCATGTATGTTACTCATTGACGAAAAATGGTAAAATTTCTGATGTATGTATTTGGATGGAGATTCTAATAGAGATACCACATATTTATATTCTGGAATAACACATTTTTATTCTCGGAGGCTGCTAGCTAATTCCTCTATAAATATTGCATTTATTTTTCTATCATGACAATAAGCTGAAATGTGTAAAAGATTTAGTTTTTTGCGTGAGGAAAAGCTACATCTACTAACTGCATGTAAGTACAAAATAGGTAAATAATTTTAATCTTAACAATCTATTAACAAAAAACAAGCGTTAAACAACTACACGCTTAGAAACACATTTTAAGACAAAACTCTTCCACGTATGCTAATATTATCTCCTGCACATCTCTCCCGAGCTTAAGCCAAGCAATCTTAAACTTTATGTTCTACCACTTAAAACTAATTATTCATACTATTAAAATTATTAAGTGCATACATTTAAACTAGTTAATTAACATCACATAAATTTACTCCTGGAGTATTTCCACGCTCAACTTGTGATTTACAACTTACACATTACTCGTTACATGTAACTTTGATCTTTAAATCATTTGAGGTAAGAGTTATCTTTCTTTGCTTATATTTTGAGAGATAGTACGTTTTCAGGTTTGATGAAGAAAATGTTTGATTGTTACCTAAGTAGCAGTAATTAGTACTATTAGATATCGTAATATGTGCGAAATGTATTAAAGGTTTATCACAATTATCATAATTATGATGCATACCATAATAAAATTAATTAGAACTAATACTAGAAACAATTAAAATTTAAAGGGCTTAATACGAGTTTCTTTTACGTTTATCGAGATCAAAACGAGAGCGCATTCGGCGCTCTAATTGGTTGGTTCATTCACGCCGGCCAATCAGCACTGAACGCGTTCTCGTTTGGTTTTCGTTCAACGTATAGCAAACTCGTACTAAAGGTACAGGTAACTCTCATGTTAACAGTTAGGTAACGCAACTAAATATTTGTTATCAGTCTTATTTCCCATAATAACCTTAGCAACAAATTGTCCGATATCGACAGATTTTTTTAAAATAGATTATTGTAATTTTGTGCCTTTACGCGCCTGAAAGAACCGTCAGACCACCACAGATCACTGATCCGCAGCTGGAGACTACCTTGCGGATTTACCGGAGCTACGGCTCAAAAACCAGGAGTAAGAACAGGGTGGTTTTTAATCAGTAAGAGTCTGACACTCCCTCTCGCCTCTCCTAAAGCAGGAGAAGTCATTGGATGAAAAAAAAGAGGAATAACCTTTATTCCCAAAAGTATATAATCAACAGGGAACATTCCACGCTCATCAATTTATTCTAAACATAATTTTAAAACAACCACCAACAACACACTTGAAACAACTTGAAAGCCTCAAAAACTCAATATTAATTCCCAACGTATAAGAAAACAGTTGATCGGACATTTTTCATAGTGAATTTGAAAACTCAATAAATCAGTTCACTGCCCACCTGTCGTGGGACCTTTATTAAAAAAGTTAGGCGACAGTACGAGGCAATTTAATTTAAAAAAATTTGACCCAACGGAAGGAAGAGCTGTCCGTATATTAATTCGTATTGAAACCGAAATTATTCCATCCGATGGATTTTCTCAGAGAATCGAATATTATTCTCTCGATAGTTTTCATTCTAATTGGATTAAAGTCGGATGTGGACGGATATCGGTTTCCTTCGCTTTTTAAATTAGGGAAATGTTTTACGTTTCGTTCGCTAAATTAAAATTGTTGATGCATCTGGGGGCACGGTAGTGCCCCGCCAAGTCGAGCAAAAATAACGCATGGAAACACAAGTATACCTACTTTTATTGACATTTCTCGTATTGTATTGTTTAGTCTATTTCATGATTACGAATTACGACGGTCTATTACATGATAACCTGCGATGGCCAAGTCGATTTATTTTATTTAAAACGTAAAATAAATGTAATATTGACACGATAACAATTTACATAATAACTTCTGACAGAAGTCCCTTAAATAGGGACTAAATAAAATAACCGACTTGGTATTATATGGATCTTACAACTTTTTACGGTAGGAAAACTGAGGTGCGAGACTTGGGCTTTTTTACAAGATGTTTTTGATGGTATAAAGTTTAAAGGAATACTAGAAGAGAATAACGATACGACGTCACAGGACATTTGTTTTATTTACTGCGTCACTTTCATTTAGCGCTACTGGATCTCATTGGTTTTTATGAGTTGGTGGTGTTATGCGATAAATAACCTTAAAGTCTTGTCATAATAAGGTTGAATTCTCATTTATATCTTCTTGTACCTTGAGTAAATTCTAATGATTATTATTGAAAACTAAATCTTAAATGTTTACTATTAAGCTATATTTTCATTAATCACATAAAACACCTCTTTCAATAATACATAAGCAACGTCACGATTTTTATCCCCGATGGGTTAGGCAGAGATGCACTTCGATGCACGTAAAGCCGCTTTACAATGTACACCCACTTTTGACTATTTGTGTTATAAGTCCCATGTAATAAGGCGTAAGCCTATTGCCATTTACTGGGCACAATTTCAGTCTCAGTGCTACGACTGAGAAATTTACGAAACTGAAAGAAGCCCAGTAATAGTTTGCCTGAGCCGGGAATAGACCCTTTGTCCAGGGGTTCGCACTCAATAAATACATTGGCAAATATTCTTGCTCTAAGAAAATCCATCGAACATTATACGAAGTTAGCAATATCTCCATCTTTACCCCGTCTTACAAGACCCATCCATTTCCAAACCGATCCACTGGCCCTTCGCACCCATTACTCACAATTTCCGTTCAAATTATTAGTATGAAACTTCACAGACAACCCTTGGAAGTTACACATCTACATAGCACACTAATTAAGTCAAACAAACGACGCCCAGAGGACTTGGAACTCATCGATATAATTGTACGATAAGCTTGGCTTGTTTATACATATTATGTACCTGTCTTTACCGTAAACTTGTATGTATAATAGTACAGTTTTCGAATAACTGACGTGCAGTAATGAGGTGATGGATGTGGTCTATTAATATACAGTATGGGGCAAAATCTTATGACTTAATTTAAACCATATATTTGTTATCATCTTGACTGACAATGTATGAAAAATTAGCGAAGTAGGCCCAGAAGGTAAGCCAAAAAGTGCACACACAACATTACAGTTCTTTAGTGGTTAAGGTATATTAAGCGCATCACACGACGCAGCAATTGTCGCGCGTCGAATATGAGCCTCGAGCATGGCTTGAAACTAGTCGAGTTCCTAGTCAAACAGTTCCGTAAAGTTATAATAAAATCATAAAATTAAAATGTTAAACTATTATTATTGTACCCAACTTGTTACAACAAACATGCCATAACAAAAAGGCAAGCTCTTAATAGAAAAAAATCAAGTAAAGAAATGTTAATTAAAACTTTTATAGAAGTGGCATCCCCTAACAATCTTGTTCGGTTAGGTCCCAAAACTATCAAGTGAATATTCGGTCTGGATTTTAGTATAGTTGCTAGCAGATCATCTTACTCCAATCTGTCAGTTTTATTCATTGGATTTTCGACTTTATAGCCATATACAATAAAGCTGAAAAAGAAATTTGTCAGAAAAGTATAGGTTGATTTGCTGGCATCGGTATATGGTGATAGGTACTTAAGTACTATTTAGGCTACTAGGAGCCAATTTTCCAAAATCTGTGTATAATCGGCTTTGTAACTGATAGTTAGCAGTGTTGATAATGCATATAATTGTGTATCAAAATGTAACTACTACCGCCATCTAGTATGTTAAATGTAAATTGTAATGGCTATAGATTTATAGAACAGTGTAAGTTTACTTGTCTATGGTACAAGCGTTGTAATATTTTTTTAAATAATTAAATGCTTCACTCTGCACTGAATAGCAAAAACGTGTTTACTTTAGAGGTTATGGGCTTAAACGTTTCATAAAAGTATAGTAATAGAAGTTAGTTTTTTGATCACGATTGTGCTGTGCAAGATGTCAACGAACTATTTAGCCAGTGTGCCTAAATTAAAAAGCCGGGAAAACTTTGATGAGTGGACATTTGCAGTTGAAAATGTGCTCGTGTTGGAAGGCATGCTACATTGTGTAAAGCCGGTGGTAGGAAAAGACATTAAACCCGAAGATGATCTGAAGGCTCGGGCCAAAATATGCTTAACCATCGACCCGACTTTGTACGTGCATATCAAGACGACGAAAACTTCGAAGGAGTTGTGGGATAAACTCAAATCTCTGTTTGACGACTCAGGATTTTCGAGGAAGATTTCGTTATTACGTCATTTGATTTCAATACGACGGGAAAATTGTGAAGATATGACCACATACGTGACTCAAATTGTGGAGACATCGCAAAGGTTATGTGGAACCGGTTTCGAAATTACAGATCAATGGATTGGATCGTTAATGCTAGCAGGATTACCGGATAAATTCACACCTATGATCATGGCTATTGAACATTCGGGTATTGCGATTACGGCTGACGTTATTAAGACAAAATTACTAGATTCAGAGCCGTTAGAATTGATGGGAGTGACCGCGAAAGAAACGCAGAAAAATGAAGCGGCGTTTGCCTCAAAATGGGCGAAATCAAAACCCAGAGCTGGCAACACCGATCAAAGCGGAAACGGTCGGAAATCAAACTCAAACGACAAAGTGGCAAATAAAAGTAATATAACCTGCTACAAATGCAAAAATACTGGTCATTATCGCAATCATTGTCCAATGTTAGAAAAATCAAGCAGAAATAAGTCGTCTAATGCATTTAGTGCTGTATTCTTGAGTGCTAGATACAGTAAAGACGAGTGGTACGTGGACTCAGGAGCCAGTGTTCACATGACTGCTGTCCAAAGTTGGTTACAGGATGTATCAAGTCCAAAGACATGCTCAGAAATTATGATTGCTAATAATGAGAAACTTCAGGTAGTGTGCAAAGGCAGTATAGAAATATCAACACAGCAAGGTTATGACATTACAATTAAAGAGGTTCTGTGTGTACCAAGCCTCACTACAAATTTATTATCAGTAAGCCAAATGATAAAAAACAACAACAGTGTTACTTTCTCCGATAGTCAGTGTTTAATTCACAATGCAAATAATGAATTAGTGGCTGTTGCTAACCTCATTGATGGTGTCTATAAACTAGATTTATGTAAAACACCAGTGACAAAATGTTTGATTGCCAGAGATAACGCTTTGTTATGGCACAGGAGGTTAGGTCACATAAACACAAAAGACTTAATCAAAATGAAGAGTGGTGCTGTGGAAGGTGTTGAGTATAAAGACTCTTATGAAGTGACAAAATCAAACTGTGCGGTTTGTTGTGAGGGCAAACAATCCCGACTACCGTTCCCCACAGGCACAAGAGCTACAATGGTGCTGGAAATTGTGCATGCTGATGTATGTGGGCCAATGGAGACTAAATCTATCGGATTGTCGAAATACTTCCTCCTTTTTGTGGACGATTACAGTCGCATGTCATTCGTCTACTTCATGAAAGAGAAAAATGAGGTTTACAAATACTTCAAAGAATTCAAATCCATGGTGGAGAACCAGAAAAATGTCAATATTAAAATATTACGGACGGACAATGGTGGAGAGTTTTGTTCGAAGGAAATGGAGGGATTTTTGAAAACATTTGGCATCATACACCCGAAAACCAACCCATACACACCAGAACAAAATGGTATGTCAGAGAGAAACAACAGAACAATTGTTGAAAAAGCAAGATGCATGTTGTTTGACGCAAAGTTACATAAAAAGTTTTGGGCAGAGGCAGTGTCCACTGCAGTGTACTTAAAAAATAGATCAATAGCGTCCGGCCTCCATGACAAGACACCATATGAGGTGTGGCATGGAAGAAAACCAATCTTGAGCCATATAAGGATCTTCGGCAGTCCAGTTATGGTACATGTTCCCAAGGAAAGAAGAACCAAGTGGGACAAGAAAGCTCAACAACACATTCTTGTTGGTTATTCAGAACATGTAAAGGGCTACCGGGTATATGATCCTGTCAAGAAGGTGGTTACTACAAGTCGAGATGTAGTGGTAATTGAATCAGGAATGTCCACCACTGATGAAACAACATGGTGTATAGAAGAAGGCTCAACTGTTCCTGTAGGAAATAATCGTTCAGTGGGGGAGGAATGCCTAGAACGATCAGAACTAGATACTGAAGAAAACCATGACAGTGACTCATCCCAGATAACATTCTATGAAGCTGATGAGACTTATGTTCCTGAATACTCATCATCAAATAGCAGCCCAGTTGAATCACCAGAACACATCAAAAATAGACCAAAGAGGGTGATACGTAAACCAGCAAGGTACAATCAGACGGGCTTGTTGGCTATGGAGGAGACAGAACTGACGGTGACAGAAGCTCTAAGAAGTCCTGAAAGTGAGCAATGGCGGAAGGCAATCGATGAGGAGATAGAATCGTTCAGAAAGAATGAAGTTTTCGAGCTCATCGATCCGCCAAAAGGAGCTACAATTGTGCAGTGTCGTTAGGTGTTAAAGAGAAAGGTCAATAGTGATAGTGAAGTGCAATATCGTGCGCGATTAGTCGCTAAGGGTTTTACCCAAAAATATGGACTGGACTATAGTGAAACCTTTTCACCAGTGGTGCGGCACTCAACATTAAGATTATTGTTCGCTATAAGTGTTAAATTAGGACTGGACATTACTCAATTAGATGTTAAGACTGCTTATCTAAATAGTAATTTGAAAGAGGACATTTATATGTGTGCACCTGAAGGCTTTGTATCTGAAATGTCAGGGAAAGTACTTAAACTCAAAAAGGCAGTATATGGATTAAAACAATCCGCCTTAGCTTGGTATGAGAGAATTAGGGATGTTTTATGTAAAAATAATTACAAAAACTGTACACAAGAGCCATGTTTATTTACAAAGATGTGTAAAGATGTGGGGGGTGGAGTCTTTCGCGTCCGTAGGTAGAAAACCCAATGTTACCCTACACGTGCCCCCCGGGTGGTGCTAAACGAAAGACAAACGCCGAGTATCGGGCGGCGGTAAATAACCTGACCAACTTGGTACCAGAAGCGACCAGGTCGGCTTCCACAAGCCGTGAGGCATGGAAATATCCTCAAAATAGGTGGACTCACCAACCCGCAGTGGCCAGCGTGGTGTTTCAAGGCCAAATAAAACCCTCATGCACAAGACAAATAAAGAAAGGCCCCTAGTCCCCAGCAGTCCTGTATGGCCCGGCCAAGGCAGCGGTCGGTCAACCAACAGGACAGGGGGTGCTAAGAATCTCTGGGTTCGATCAGGCTGCCAAAACAAAACGATTTACTTGGCAACGTATAATGTTAGGACTCTTTTAGGTGAAGAAAGACTAGTTGAGCTAGAAAGTCAAGTGCTCAATAAAATAAATTGGCACATTTTTGGATTGTGTGAAACTCGTTGGAGAGGAGAAGGCCTTTTTAAGTTGAACTCTGGACACTTGTTTTACTATAAGGGCAAAGATAACGACAAATCTGAAGGAGGAGTAGGCCTAATTATTCACAGATCCATGGCAAATAGATTAGTATCGACTGGATACATCTCAGATAGGGTTATCTACGCGACATTATCCATAAACAAGCGATACAAGCTTAAAGTCATCCAAGCCTACGCACCAACAATGAGCTATAACGATACGGAGGTAGAAACCTTCTACGATGACATCAAAAAAGCTACCGAGCAGGACTACTGCCATTTCACTATCATCATGGGCGACTTTAATGCCAGAATAGGAGAAAGATCGGAGGAAGAGAACTGTATCGGGAATTATGGGCTTGGAAAGCGCAATGAAAGGGTGAAATGCTAGTTCATTTCCTAAAAAGCCAAAACTTGTACGCCATGAATACCTTCTACAAGAAAAAGCCCCAAAACAAATGGACATGGAGACACCCAGATGGCCTTCTGAACGAGTATGATTATATCCTGTCTAACAAAAAGCACATGTTTCTGGACGTAGAGGTTCTAAATCGAATTACTGCTGGAAGTGACCATAGAATCGTAAGAGGGAAGATCAAACTCGACCTAAGGAAGGAGCGTAGAACATTATGCTACAACAAGCCGAAAAGATGGGACTATCGTTCAATTGAAGATCAGAGACAAGTGTTCGAGGAAAAGCTAGAACGCAAGTTTGAAACTTTACCCCTGGGCCAGACAGTGAACGAAATTAGTAAAAACATCAATGAGGCGATAACAGATGTAGCTAAGGCGATGAAAAAACCGAGTCGAAGAGGGAAATATGGCACGATTCTCAGTGATTCTACAAAGGAACTTATTGAAAGAAGAAACCTTACTCCTCAACAATCGTTACAAGAAATTAACCATCTTAATAAATTAATTAGAACTTCTATCAGGCATGACGTTAGGAAGAACAACTATAACATCATTAAAGACACTATAGAGAAATATCGCGGCCCAAAAGTGTTCAGAAGAAAGTTGCAAAAAGGAAATGCCCAGATACATAAAATAACAAAGGAGGACGGAACCACAGTAACCGAAAGACCAGCTATACTCAGAGCTGTGGAGGAATTTTATCACAAACTGTACTCCAGTCAGACCGAAGAACTGATACCATCGAACTCTGATCCAAGAGCCAAGCTTATTCGTCATCTCACTGAGGACTTGCCAGACATAAGCATATATGAGATAAAAAATGCTCTGAAGAAAATGAAGTCAGGAAAGACCCCAGGGGAAGATGGAATTACAAGTGAGCTTTTAAAGTACGGTGGCAAGGCTATACTCAAACAATTACAGGTCCTATTTAACAAAGTTATCCACGAGGGAGTTACTCCGGATGAATGGAAAAACGCCATAGGGACCTTAATTCATAAAAAAGGAGATAAGGCTAAAATCGCAAACTACAGGCCCATATGTATCTTAGGCCACATATATAAACTTTTCACCAAAGTAGTTTGTGCAAGACTTGCCAATCGCCTAGATGCTGCGCAGCCAGTAGAACAGGCTGGGTTCCGGTCCAAATTTTCAACAATTGATCACATCTTCACCATGAGGCAGCTGTTCGAGAAATGTAGGGAGTACAACTTATCGGTGCACGTAGGGTTTGTTGATTATGAGAAGGCATTCGATTCAGTGGAACATTGGGCTGTATTTCATGCACTCAAGCGATCCAACGTGGACGATCGATATGTTCAAGTCATCAAAGACATATACAGCAAGGCTACCCTACAAATAAGCCTGCATGAGTTGACAGACCCAATTAAAATGTCTCGTGGTGTAAGACAGGGTGACACCATCTCGCCAAAATTGTTCACATCGGCACTGGAGGATATGTTTCGCACAATAGATTGGTCCAACAAAGGCATAAATATAAACGGAGGGAAATTAACACACTTAAGGTTTGCTGACGATATTGCTATTATAGCCACCTCTGTAGAAGATCTTCAAAGTATGCTCGAGGACTTGCAGCAAGCCTCGTGTAAAATCGGCCTAAAAATGAATATCAATAAAACCCAATTTATGACCCAGGACGGTGTGGATCATATTGAGGTAAATGGGCAAAAAATACAGCGAGTTCCACACTACATTTACCTAGGTCAAATGCTCTCCCTCGATAAAAATGCTCAAAAGGAAGAGATAAAGCGGCGGATCAGGCTAGGATGGGCAGCCTTCAATAAACTGGAGGATGTCCTGAAAGGGAAACTGCCTATGAGCCTAAAGCGGAGAGTGTACGACCAATGCGTCCTCCCCGTGATGACGTACGGTTGTGAAACCTGGACCCTCACAGTGGAAGCCATGGAAAAACTTAAGGTGGCACAGCGAGCTATGGAACGAGCTATGTTAGGTGTATCACTGAGAGACAGGATCAGGAACACCGAGATCAGAAGGAGAACAAAACTCACCGACATAGCTCAAAGAGTAGCCTCGCTTAAGTGGAAATGGGCCGGGCACATAAGCCGTAGGGAGGACGGAAGATGGAGCCAAAAGGTGCTTGACTGGAGACCAAGATCGGGCCACAGGAACCGAGGGAAACCGCTAGCTCGCTGGAGCGATGATATCGCGAAAGCCGCAGGTCCGATGTGGAGAAGGAAGGCAAAAGACCGAAGTGTATGGAGTGCATTGGAGGAGGCCTATATCCTGCAGTGGATGTAATGGGCTGTAGAAAGAAGAAGAAGAAGAGTAAAGATGTAAAAATTATATTAGCAGTTTATGTTGATGACTTTCTTATATTTTCTGATAGTAAAGATGAGTATGTCTGATAGTGAATATGTTGCACTCTCGGAAGCTTGTAGGGAAGCAGTATATCTTAGAGAACTATTGTGTGAACTCACTGGATCTTTGTTAACAATTAGATTGTATTGTGATAATCAAAGTGCATTGCGGATGGCTTCTAATCATCAATGGCACAACAGGACAAAACATATTGATGTTAAACATCATTTTGTAAGAGAAACTGTCAAAAGTGGAAAAGTAGAAATCACTTATTTGTCTACAAATGAGATGCCAGCAGATTTGTTGACAAAGGGCCTGGGTTCTGTTAAACACTACAAATTTATGGAATCATTGGGTATTCTAAAGATGTTAAGTTAGATGTTAAGTTTGCACATTGTAATATTTAGTTTATTTTGATAAGTGGGGGTGTTGATAATGCATATAATTGTGTATCAAAATGTAACTACTACCGCCATCTAGTATATTAAATGTGAATTGTAATGGCTATAGATTTATAGAACAGTGTAAGTTTACTTGTCTATGGTACAAGCGTTGTAATATTTTTTTAAATAATTAAAAGCTTCACTCTGCACTGAATAGCAAAAACGTGTTTACTTTAGAAGCAGAAGGTTATTGACGATGTAGTTGATGCAAATGCGATTATTGAGCACAAGACTTGGTATGAATGTGGTCCTTTGATTCGAATAATATTGAGATTTTCACCTTACAATGTTCAGTAATACTAGGAGATCTGGAACTGTACTGAATGACATAAGGTATTCGAAATCTTAAATAGATACCAAGTACCTAGTAAAATGTCTTGGCTATTCTCGGAAAAAAAACTAAAGAAATTCGACTAGAAAAACATACCTTAATTTCTAACTTGGTCCTTTGAGCCGAACAAAATTAATCGAGATATTGTTAAAATTTTCATAGCACATATTTAAAACTATGGTAAATGGCATTAGTTCTCTCACTTTCATCAGCAGTACATACATAAATCCCATAAAAAGCCACACACATTTAACAAAAAAAATATCACTCTTATCTTCTATCTATTTTGACATTTTAGTCAATTTGTAACTACAAGACAACTTACATGCATTATTTTCGTTGAGTTTGCAATGTTAGACAAATCTCCTTCAGGATCCGTAAGAGCTTTCTTTTAAAACTCTTTTAGAATTTTAAATCGTTTCAAATTCGTCGTTCAATGTGATAAAACGGTTTGATGCGTGTAAGTTATTCGTTTCACAAGTTTTCCATCACAGTGTTCAATCTCAAGGATATTAAGCCATTCTGAAAAACATTATTTGAATATGAGTAATTCTTTATTTGGACCCGGGTACGTCCTAAAACTGCGACCAGCCACCGAGGAATGGGCAGCAGCATTCTCAAAATTTATCGGTGACCTAACTGCGATCCCCAAGCCGCCTGCCAAGCGTGGGGATTATGGCAACCCCCCCCCTTTCACTATGAGCGACAACAAAATTACACGGCCCCCAGTCCCCGGCAGCTCCGCTATTCCTGATCTAGGTAGCGGATCAGGTAACGGCGGAGCAGGGGGTGCTAAGAATCCCCGGCAGAGAAAGCGCTACCACCCCCGACGAACTTTGGCCCTGGCAACGCACAACATCCGCACACTGCGGACTGATGAGAAGATTGTCGAGCTGGAGGAAGAATTGAGCAAAATGCGGTGGGACATCTTGGGACTATCTGAAATCCGAAGAGAGGGTCAGGATACGATAATCCTAGATTCCGGCAACTTGCTCTTCTTCCGGGAAGGAGACCGTAAATCCCAGGGTGGTGTCGGATTTCTCGTCCGCAAGTCTCTCGTCAACAACGTGTGTGAGGTCGACAGTGTGTCGAACAGGGTAGCGTACCTTATACTCAGAATATCTAACCGGTATTCGCTGAAGGTCATACAGGTATATGCGCCGACCTCGACACATTGTGACGACGAAGTAGAGGCTCTGTATGAGGAAATTTCAAAAGCCATACACTCCTCCGAAACACACTTCACCGTTGTGATGGGGGATTTCAATGCAAAGGTGGGCACACGGAATAGCGATGAGTTGAGAATAGGGCCATTTGGATATGGGCAGCGAAACCATCGGGGCCAGCGGCTGGTCGACTTTATGGAGAGGGAGAGACTCTATTTGATGAACTCCTTCTTCCAGAAGCGACCGGCCAAGAAGTGGACATGGATAAGCCCTGATGGTTCTACCAAAAATGAGATCGACTTCATCATGGCGACCGAAAGACGTATATTCAGTGATGTCTCTGTGATAGCGAAGGTGAAAACCGGTAGCGATCACCGTATTGTCAGGGGCACACTGAACATCAATGTAAAACTAGAGCGGTCACGCCTGGTGAAGTCCACGCTCCGCCCTGGACGTGCCCAGATCCAAAACCCCGAGCAGTTCCAACTCCAACTGCAAAATCGCTTCCAGTGTCTAGCTGATTGTGGAAACGTGGACGAGATAAATAATGGGTTGGTGGAAACTGTCCGAGCAGTGGGGTCAGACTTCTTCAAGACCCCCGCCGAAACAGGCCCCAAAAGCTCTCCGACGGAACCTTAAAACTTCTTAAGGATCGTAGCGAGATGAGGCTGCAGTCTTCAGACGATATGTCTGAATACGGCAAGCTCAATAGACGAATCTCGAAATACATGCGACGTGACCTGCGGGCCTATAACGCCGCAAGAGTCAGAGACTTAATTGAGCGAAACAAGGGCTCAAAAGTCTTCGCAAAGAATTCGTCTGTTGGGCAAAGCCAAATGACGAGGCTGAAGACCGAGGATGGCAGCGTCATCTCGTCGAAGTCCGAGATCCTCGGAGAGCTCGAGAGGTTTTACGGACAGTTATACACCTCAACACGGCAACCCATCGTCGGTACAGCTCGGGACCCAAGAGCTAAACTGACGCGGCACTACACTGAGGATATCCCAGACATCAGCCTGTACGAGATTAGGATGGCTCTCAAACAGCTTAAAAACAACAAGGCGCCGGGCGATGACGGAATCACGTCGGAACTTCTGCGAGCGGGTGGAAAACCGATACTTTTAGTCCTCCAGAAGCTATTCAATTCCGTCATACTCGAGGGAACCACGCCGGTAGCATGGCAACGGAGTGTGGTGGTTCTGTTCTTTAAAAAAGGCGACAACTGTCTGCTAAAGAACTACAGACCTATCTCACTTCTGAGCCATGTGTATAAGCTGTTTTCGAGGGTCATCACGAACCGTCTCGAACGCAGGCTTGATGACTTCCAGCCTCCCGAACAAGCCGGATTCCGAAAAGGTTTCAGTACCATAGACCACATTCATACGCTGCGGCAGATTATACAGAAGACCGAGGAGTATAACTTGCCACTATGCTTGGCGTTTGTGGACTATGAGAAAGCCTTCGATTCAATCGAAACCTGGGCGGTGCTGCAGTCTCTCCAGCGGTGCCACATCGACTATAGATACATCGAGGTTTTGAAGTGTTTGTATAACAACGCCACCATGCGCATCCGACTCCAGGAAGAGACTACGAGGCCAATCCAGTTGCGGAAGGGCGTGAGACAGGGAGACGTTATATCTCCGAAACTGTTCACAAACGCACTGGAGGACGTTTTTAAGCTCTTGGACTGGAGCGGACGCGGCATCAACATTAATGGCGAATACATCACTCATCTCCGTTTCGCCGATGACATAGTCGTAATGGCAGAGTCGCTGGAAGAGCTGAACACCATGCTCAGCGACCTCAATACCGTTTCCCAACAGGTGGGCCTTAAAATGAACATGGACAAGACGAAAATCATGTCAAATGTCCATGTTGCACCTATACCGGTTGTCGTTGGGAACGATATACTCGAAGTTGTAGACCACTACACATACCTGGGTCAGATCATCCAGCTAGGTAGGTCCAACTTCGAGAAAGAGGTCGCTCGAAGAATCCAACTCGGATGGGCAGCATTTGGGAAGTTGCATGAAGTCTTCTCGTCAAAAATCCCGCAGTGTCTGAAGACCAGGATGTACAACCAGTGTGTGTTGCCAGTGATGACGTACGGTACCGAGACATGGTCCCTAACTGCTGGCCTTTTAGAAAGGCTCAGAGTCGCCCAGCGCGCGATGGAGAGAGCTATGCTCGGAGTATCTTTGCGCGACAAAATCCGAAATATGGAAATTCGCCAAAGAACAAGAGTTACAGACATAGCTCTCAAAATATGCAGGCTGAAGTGGCAATGGGCAGGCCACGTCGCTCGGAGGACTGATGGCCGCTGGGCCAGGAAGGTGACTGAGTGGCGACCGCGGACCGGAAGACGCAGCGTGGGCAGACCTCCCACTAGGTGGACCGACGACATCGTCAGAGTGGCGGGGAGCCAGTGGATGCAGGTGGCGGCTTGTCGTTCTACGTGGAGGACCAAGGGGAGGCCTTTGTTCAGCAGTGGACGTCTCTCGGCTGATGATGATGATGATGATGATGAATTCTTTATTTAAATATAGTATTTTTAGTTTGATTTTTTATTAAAAAGTAGAATCATGCTTCGGCACGAATGGGCCGGCTCGATCGGAGTGATACCACGGCCTCACAAAAAACCGACGTAGTACTACGCTTGCATTGTGTGAATGAGGTTTCTGAAGGTCCAATTATTATCCCCCTTCCCAATCTTCCCAATCCCGTATTCCCCAACAACCCTTAAATTTCTAACCTCTAAAAGGCCGACAACGCACTTGTAACGCCTCTGGTGTTTCAGGTGTCCATGGGCGGTGGCGATTGCTTACCATCAGGTGATTCGTCTGTTCGTATACAAATACTTTATCAGCATCGTACAATTTTCAAATGCTTCATTCAAGTTTTACAACAAATTACATATTCCTACACACTTGCATACTTCGATCGCACCTATACCAAGTCTACAACTATTGCTAAAGTATTTGCTCCCAATACGTATGACGCGAGAATTTAATATTTCCACCTGAGTTGAGTCCTTTTGAAGTATGGATGGATTGCACAGAAAGATGCATGGACTTTGATATACTCAGTGATGTCTGAAATTATGAACGGTGTTTGGCAATAGGCTCGCTTCGTAAAATAGCTATGAGTGCGATGTTATTTAAACTCAAATAGAAACACTGATTATACATCAAATTATCAATTATAAATAAAAAGATAAATGGGGGAATATCATTCAATTATTTCTCTCACAATGAGCGAGGCAAGAGGGAGTGTCAGACTCTTACTGACTAAAAACCACCCCGTTTCTATTCCAGCTTTTCGAGCCGGAGTCCCAGTAACCCGCTAGGTAAGCAGAAATCAGAGATATCGTTCTGAATTTTGTATTTCTATTAAATTATTATTAAACTATGACGCATAACAAAATGTAATCCCGAAATCTTACAGTTCAATTCGAAAACTTCCAGAATCTAAATTACCAATCATTCCTCTTAATCCCATGCTATTTTGCATGTGTTATATTTGAATTATTAAATCTAGATAAACCTTAATTATAATAACATACCCGATCCTCTAAATCTAGTCCGAACCCTAATACTCAACAGTTATTAACAACGTTCAAATATTTTCATATCCCTTCTTATATAACCTTAGCCCCGAAAAGCCTCTAAAAATAACAGCTAACATAAAATGTAAAAGATTTCTGAAATAACATCACCCTATATGATTCCTTACAAACATACTTGTGCCTTTACGGCCACAGAAAAACGACTTTAATTTTAGCGAAGATGATGAACATAATATTTTGGTATATTAAGTACTTATTTTTGAATGATTGGACTGGAAATCGATTATAATAACTCTTAAAAATATTTTATAGATTTAAGACTCACTCACTCACTTGAATGTAGATTATTATTTATTTGTAGTAGTTTTACTATCTTCCATTTACAATGTATAATAGAGGACTAACATACTTCGTTGTGATCTTTCAACTTCCATATAAAAATTCAACTGCGCGTGACGTCATAGCTAATTTGCTTATTTTACAACACATTGGGATAATACAACAATGTTTTAAATCAGACGACTTTCCATAATTTATATTTTCACAAAAGAAATTGTGAAATTAAGGACAACAGAATTTAATTACCAACCATTTTATTATTTTATCTTACTTGAGCATTCTACAATAGTCAACCCTACCTTTTTAAAAGTAAAACCATGACGTCGTGTAGCCTTAAATCTCACATGTGTTGTAATCATTACGATTCAACAATGACTTGTCAAACGGTTAAGGATCAAGTTTGGATGACCCTTGCTTTTCAATTTCCGTAGCCATCCGATTCAAGGCAGAATGGTGTTTGTACCTTAGGTGTGTGGTGTAAATAACGGGAATATCATGTTTAGTTTTGGGAATTTACTCTCAACAGAGGATTTAGAAAGTAATTATTAATTTAAACATGATGAGATCCAAAAACACGAGCTAGTATTGAGTTGATGTTCCATAGGGGAAATTGGAAAAGGTAACGTGATTTACCGGCTCCAAGTAACTTAGCTTAAGAACAGGAAGAAAAACAAGCATCATCTTCATTATCAGCATATTCTGGACGTAGGCACGTCTACTGAATAATACGCTACTGAATCTTCAGCCGATTATATCCAGACCCAATAGGGCTGAAGCCGACCCGGAACTGCGGACTGCCTAACGGGCTGTCGAGGGGTTCGGCTCGAAAATAGGAGTAGGAACGGGATGATTTTTAAGAAGTCATTGCATCTTTCTCCCTCCTTAAAAAAGCCCCTGCAAAAATATAAATAACATTCTATCCTGTGAAGGATATACTATAGAAAAATCACACTTGTTAAAATACTCATGTTTTCACAATAAATCCATTATATTCTATTCACATAAAAATATTCTCCAATACCCGCTTCCTCCTACACCTTCGACCACATACAAAGGCCAACTAACTTTATCTAATCCGTGAGTCGCACCGCTGTCAGAACTTTGTTTATAAAGAGCAGTATATACTGGCACAGTTTCTGTCTCTCATTTTATGGGCCACCTTTTTAGTTTATTGCATTTTATTTGGATCATGAGAATACTTGGAAGGGGAACTGAAATGTATCTTGGTATGTTTTATTTATTTTACAGTTTGAGATAAAATATGCTCTGGTAGATTTAGTGTTTGATGGCATTTGCCTAACAGTCAACCATAAGAGATTTGTAAGGTATAAGAAGGTATCTTTTAAGTGGACTGGTGAGTAAAGAAGTAGGTTCCTTATATAACAGAGAAGTAAATCGTTAGAGTTGACATATTCTGGAGTGGAGAAAACACTAAGGCAATCCTTCACCACCAACTAGTAGAGAGCTGAAGACGATTTGTAAATGGCGATGACTATGTCTAAAGGGCTAATGATGTAGATTATAATGCTAAATTGTACACATGAAATTAATTGCGACTGCGATAGCAAAAACAAAACCTTTTTCTAGAAAACCTTTAGGCTCAAATGTAGACCCAAACAGTGGAACTAACTAGCCACACATAAGCCCAATAATTATATGGACCGTATCAGAATAAGTATCTTAAAACAAGAAGCAATTGAGTTTAAATCTTTTGGGTATAAGAATAAAGGATATTTTCTTTTGTTGCTTTCTGAGGTCGATATCCTTGAGAGAGTATCGGATAACAAAGGTATGGAGAAAATATGTGTCAGTAGTAGAGAGAGGAAATTGAATAACAAATCCTTCAGTCGGGGTGTGAATGTGTGCTCTGTATGTACGGTTTTGATTTCTTGGACTTTCATTTGTTAGTTTGCTTTGTTGAAATGGGATTTCTGTATCTGTATTCTCTTTTACTGGACGTATAATTTTGGTAATTTGCTTTTAATTAGTGATGCATGCTGTAATTAAAAATAATCCCCATTTCAGTTTTAAATTATATTGATTTTCGTATTCAACACAAAACTTTGATGTTGACGGTCGCTCTTAAGGTCATACTATGAGGCAATTACTAGATGTAGTAATCGTTTCTACTTTGTACAAAAATAAAATAATAGCCTGGAAAATCAAAGAAAACTACTTATTACCCTAAAATCAAATCACGACTCAAAGGACCAAAAACATTCACCCCGTATCTAAACACCAAAAACAAAAAAGACATCCTAAAACTACCAAAATACTAGAACATAAACTCAATCAGATAACAAACGAAGTCCATTGTGCCAAACATTACTCATTTGACCTAGTTTTTCCCAGCAATTAGATTGTTCACCCCCCAACCTTTGATATATTGATACTTGTAACATTTTTATGAGGATATATAGCTGTTTTCATCTCAGAATTGCAATTCGAAATGTAAAAGTAATCACGTTAAGGAATGGCGTTGCTCTGTTTATGGGACGAGAGAAATGAAGTGTTTTAAATAGGAGATGGACATTGGAAATGGATTATTGAAGCTTCAAGCGAAAGTCGACCTTATAGCTTAGTTGTTTGGAGTCATAATAGTAGGGAAGGGATGTAGACAGTCATAATATTACTTGAGTACAATCGCTTTTGTTTTCGAAAGATGATAATAGGGATGATGACACGTAAAGAAACTTTGGATTCCAAACTGCGAACGATATTAGCAATGAAACGGTCTGCTGGTCACTAACTACCGAATACGTGGTCCTTATATAAATGGTAAGAATTCAAAGTACTGTAATTCAAACAGTATACACCTGTGTTTTATTAGAAAAACTATTTGTTTAGCTTGGTTTGAACTCACATTCAGTGGCAGCTAAAACATATTAGTCCAAAAGTAAACATCACGTTACTTATTCATCATTATTATAATCTTGCTAAGCGATTTGTTATTAGAGCAATCATAATTATTTTTATTTAGCACCAGCTTTAAATATTGCTACCCATTCCATCAAAAACAGTCCTAAATTAAATCACAATCGAATCCCAAATTATTACGTATCAAAGGACCATAACAAAAACAGGTCGCAGTGTATCAAAAGGACCAGAATAAGCGTTACCAAAGTTCTGAAACTCCAGACATAATCCAGAAGGATTTGTAAATTCATTAGCCACGATAAAACTTCTCACTGAATTAAAATGAAGATTATAAAGTTTGAAGGCGGCGAAGGAGGGTGATTGGCAATTTTTTATGCGTCCATTAAACAAGAAACTCGGTTGATTTATTAATAAATCTACAGAGTATTACCAACATTGCTTTCGTTAGTAAGTATAATGAATATATTAAACTGGTATTCATTAGGTTTTTGTGAACAAAAAATGGTCTGTTTCGTGTGGGCGTTTTAAGATACCCTTACACTGTGTTTTAAGTAAATGAGTATTTAAGTAGTAATTTAAATTTAGTTTAGTAGTAGTAAAATTTACTTTTTTGTTTACTAAAAACTAAAAAAAGAAGATATACTAAATTAAACGGTTTACTTACGTAAATATATTGAGAAAAGCTCTACTAGTTTCGAGTTACAGAAAGACTTTTCATCATGAGTAGCGCGTGAGTAACCGTTGTGTTATATCGTTGAGATTAAAATTCTACAAGAAGAACTTAGAGAGGAAGAGGTTAAGCCTTTGTTCAAAAGTGGACGTCTTCCGGCTAATGATGATGTCATTGATGAAGACTAAATCAATCAACAATTTTATTGTCAAAGCAATTTTTTACCATCTTATAAATAGATCAATACAGTTTTAACTGCCCAAAAGAAAGTTATATATTCTAAAAAGTATATCACAAGTTACTATAACAAATTCTATAATTATAATCTTCACTACATATTTCAAACAACTATTCCAATTTTACACCAGCCCGGGACTAATCAAATCATTGTCGATACAAATCTTGCTTCTCTTGCAACGAAGTCTCATAAATTGGAACCGCACAGCGTCGGACCAACCACAGAACTTACGTTATATACGGCTTTCGAGTGCAATTTTAAACCCAGATTAAGCTGTATATGTAAATATATGACCATATGGGTTTCTTAGCTCGAAACTGGGTTTATTGATCGCTCTGTTAGCATATCTCGAATGGAATGAGGTTTTGAAAAAAGATTTGTGTATTTTTTCTGTATTTGACTGATTTTATGAATTCTTATTGTGATTAGTGTATTGATAATCACTAACGATATTGTCATAAGAGAGCAGTATTGTAATGGATGGCAGATAGTAATGCTTTTGTACTTCTCTGCTCTGTTCACAGGTATCGTCAGAACTAATTAAGAAATTGCATATTTTGACTGAAACCGAGAAGCAGCGGTGTTTAATAAACCTGAAACTCTTGCCATTTTCTGAAACGTTTTCGATACAAAATCATTATGAAGGAATAGTTTATGTAATCATTAAATGTCTTTAAGTATAGCAGTTAAACTGCAATCTCCACCACCACATGGAAATTAGATCAAACTTTTATCAAATTAGACCGTGGAGTTTTTTAAATGATCTCCTCAATAGTTAAGAAAAAAACTGAAATGAGCTGGCGCCCACATAAAGTAACCAAATTCTTAACAGTACTCATTATTTAATATCTATTTTAAACCAATCTCAAAAACAAACTTGTTGTTAAAGTCCTTTTTTACCTTAATGATGTTTGCAACCAAATCTCAGATGAACAGAATAAACTTGATCTCGTCATTGCTTATAAAAATAGAACTCTTGTTAAAAACTTCTAGTTTGAAGTTTCACAAAATTCTATTTTTCGTTTTGAAGTACCTACGACTACGACCCACGTAAAATTTATCTTAAGTTAAATGCTAAGATTTGCAATGGACGTCGAAATAATTGGATTTCGTTTCGCAACGATTTTTCCCTTTGATCTATTATTAGAAATATAATGAATATTTTTCGTTATTACCAAAGGAATATTCTATTCTAGTTTATATTAATTTGGTTTAATTTATTTTAAGATGGTTTTAATTAAATGTTGAGAATTAATTTTATTTAAATAGTAACTGAAAACGTTATATCATTTTAAGTATTCATATATTATATTCATCTAAAATAATCTAAAATTACATGTTTAATAAAAAAAAAAAAAACTAAAATAATGAATAAAATAAATAATTCATCTTCAGATCATAAATTTTAGATGGCTGCTCGCTACCGCCAGGTCTTTGATAAATGTGTACCCCTAGTCAGTCTTACACACCCACAACAAGAGTGGAGAAGGTGAAAAATGCACCATCACCATATACAACGCTATTTTCATATTATTTATTTACTATTAGAATTAATTAATGACTTAAGTATTTGGTCTTTAGTCTCAACACTATTACAAGTTGAGTCTCAAAGGACCAGAAGAAATAAGTTTCTGGTTTAGTTTTGTCTCCTGAGATGAACTTAGCTTGTATAACGTACACTGATTACAAAGATTGAAAATGTATTGGGATGAATAAAAAATAGCGCATATTCTTATAGTTTTTTTATTATATAAAGCTGAGAAGTTTGTTTGTTCGTTTGTTAGTTTGAACGCGCTAATCAATAGAAATCAATCAAGGAAAGGATCTATAAGGAGAAAATCGTAGTGTTTTTTTATTTGAGACGGGGGAATCATTCAATGACTTCTCCCGCTTTTTGTGAGGCAAGAGCGAGTGTCAGTCAGACTCTTACTGACTAAAAACCACCCCGTTCTTACTCTTGCTTCTCGAGCTGAAGGCTCTAGCTACCGAAGGGTTACCGACCGAACCCGCTAGTAACCCGTTGACTATAGGGTAACCCGATAGGCAGTCCTCAGCAGGCATATAATGAGTTGAAGTCATCATAAAAAAACTCATTACCTAACTTCCAAAAACATTATCACACTTACTCTACAAAACCCTAATCTATACCATCCAAAAACAACACCAATTTCTCCAGACCGAAAATAAAAAAACTAAATATCTATAAATGTTACATGTTAGGAGACAAAACTCCATCCAACTACTTCTATCAAAGTACCTAAAAAACTGTGCCCCGTGGAGCAACATAAAATGCTGTCTCATTTAAACTTTCGGTAGTAAAACGTTGGAATCTATCGCTCTGTGTATTTGCGAAGAACTGGTAAATCTATCAAGTATTTTGTGAGTTACGTAAGAGATTGCAAGCGAATCTGAGAGCTTGTGTTAAATATATGTAGTTGTTAGTTTGTGCTTGTTTTTCTCGAGGATTTTAAAAGTTTTTATCATTATGGTGGTTTTTGGACTTTTACAAATAAGTGACGGGAAATAATTTAGTATTATTTTCAAAATATCATCATTGCCGTCGCGTCGTCAATAATCGGAAAACGTTTACTGTTAGACAAAAGCCTCCCACTTGGTTTTCCACTAGAACGACAGCTGCTGCTAGCCACCTACATCCATTGGCTCCTCGCGACTCTGACAAAATATGTAATAAAAAATATGTGTGTATCTAATAAAATACATTTATCAAACATGCAAACAGATTATGTACTTTAAACCATTGTGATGGAGCATATAATAAGAATTATTAAACCATTTGATGAATAGAATAGAATTATTGTCAAAGGAATTTAGGATCGAGAAATTTTTGGTACCTATAACACATTCCTCTATACCTCTTACCTAAGGAAATACACTAAGCAACATAGTAACAAATCACCACCGCTCCATTGTAAACTCCGTACTATTTTATTGCAAGCAAGCGTTCATCTATCAATGTTAAGCACTGCGCTACACCTCAACACCTATGTAACGTATCGACGTTCAGGGGTTTCGATGATAGATGGAGCCACTTCCCTAACGGGGAATTCAGATTGAAATGTACAAGCAAATTGTATGGACGCTGATTTATTTTGTTTCGCGTTTGTTGTTCTATAAGGAAGTATGCATTGAGGGGCATCTGGGGGCACGGCAGTGCCCCCGCCAAGTCGAGCAAAAAAAGCGGCACGGCCGTACCATCCTTTTCTCGAAGCAATTCGGGCCTTTTTCGACCCCCTATAATTCGGTTGTGGATAAAGCAAGAAACCTGAATTTTCAGTAACTAATCCGGCATTGTATAAACACGGAATATTTAAAATTTCAGTCAATTTGAACCAGTAGTTTAAGAATGACAACTTGTTAAAGTTTCTAAATTTTGTCACTCACTGACTCACCGATCATCAAAAGTCCAAGGCACTTCTAGCAGACTTAGAAGCTTCATATTTGGAATACATATAGAGTTTAGTGTCTTAATCATGGGAAAACTTAAATATTTTGTAATTTCGGTCCAGTTTTCCAAATACACCAACTGCATCAATAACTTTGTAATCCCATATAAATATATCGGATTACAAAGTTATTTATGCAGTTGGTGGTTGGTGGTGGTTATAAATTTAATAGGTGTAGATAGGTACCTACCATATGAGGCAAGGGAGGGGGTACATATAAAAATAAGAAAATATCATAAGACCTTTAACAAAATTCGTTAGAAGTAGATGGTATCAAAAAGAAAGGCTCTACAAAAAGAAGTGAGATCCCATCAAAAACATCCTGTAAAAAACCCAAGTCTCGCAGCTCAGTCTTTCTACCGTCAAAAGTTGTGAGATCCATGTAATACCAAGTCGGTTAATCTATTTAGTGTCTACTTGAAGGACCTTCTGTCTTAAGTTATTACATAAGTTATTATCATGCCAATATTAAAAATATTTAACGTTTTAAACAAATAGATCGACTTGGACATCGCATGAAAACAAAATAAATATTACAATATTATATTAGATTCTTTAGTCTCTCGCGCCTCACGCGATTGAAACTCTCGTTCCTGTTGGTCGCTGGCCCGTCGTGCTGTGTAGTGTGATACATACTAATAATCAAATCAAGCGATACTCCGAGAAGCGAGAAGGTCCTTCAACTAGACACTAAATAGATTAACCGACTTGGTATTACATGGATCTCACAACTTTTGACGGTAGAAAGACTGAGCTGCGAGACTTGGGTTTTTTACAGGATGTTTTTGATGGGATATATATAACACTAACCTATATAACAATGTGTCACGTCTGTGTCCCGGAGCTGCGGACTATCTATCGGGTTAGCGGGGCTCCGAATCAAGGCAGGAGTAGGAACAGGATGGCTTTCTGTGCCCCGAAAACATGAACATTTTAATGTATCACCAACTTGCACCAGTTATGTGATGAATCCCATATGATAGAGGATGAGCCGGGCACAATTTTAGATTCCGTGACAATCATTAAAAAATTTGGAAAACCGCAAAATACTGTAAACTTAGCCGTCATTGGTTGATTTACGTATCCGAATTTATTATGTGAGCTATTTACTACGCAAAATTACACCGTATGAAATAAACTGACAGAGCCTTTCGAAGGCCAATTGGTCAAAGCCAGATGTGGCCTTATTCGGCCAAATAAACGGACGTATGGCTATGAATGGCCTCGCCCTTCCTCAATAATGTGATCCGTACTATTATTCATCGAGCTTCCTTTAGATATTACTTATAATATTATTATTTATTAGTTAAACATCTTTTTCCGTGGTTGGATGGTAGAGTAGTTATCTAGTAGGTACCTAACTGTCTGATTTGAAGAAATAATAACGGTGCAAAAAGTTTTTGGGATGTTTGTAATCCTTGGTGAATCGACTGCGTGAGCAATCGCATGAGTGAGGTGAGAGGAAGTATTTTTTTATGGTATTAGCCTGACGGCAAGCAATCGCCACCGCCCATCGACGCCCGAAACACAAGAGGCGTTAGAAGTGCGTTACAAGTCTTTTGGCGGTTAGGAATTTAGGGGTTGTTGGGAAAAAAAATTGCATGTTTTCTGTTGCAGAAATATAAACAGGCGGTTAAAGGGTTAAAGCTCCATAACCCAATTTAAAATCACTTCCACAGCAAATATTCAAATTGCTACCACTGAAGGAATGTAGTATAGCCATTCTTTCACACGTTTCCAGCAAGTAAACAGTACTTCTTTATCTCATCTGCCTCGCAAATACCGGCGCGTCTGACTGAGCGCAGTGATCATGTGCACTCGATTGCTCGAGGCTATAGTCTAGGAGACTGATGCGTTTAATGTTACTTCATCTTAAGATATTTAGTTGAGGATTTGGTTTAGAATTTTTTTGAGGATTTTTTATTTGTGTGTGATTTAAACGATTGGCAAAATCATGTTTAAAAATTTACAATTTTAGCAATCGTATACTAGCATAGAGTTTAAACTATGCTATTTATCAGGATTTCTGTAATTAACGCCTCAAGCCTTCAAATCCTACTGTGTGGTGGTGCTTCTTCTGTCGATAGCGACATTGAGTCTCATTCTAACGCCCTTGTACGACGTGCATGTACCGTTCAAGTGTGTGAAGGTTAAGAAACCTGATTGCAAGAAAGTCTAACCTGATACTTAAGTACTCTTCTTCAATAACTGTAATTACATGACTCAGCCTTATCGACCAGTCAGTATTAGATTTGCCCGTTAACAATCTCAAAGAGACTTCCAAATTAAATTCTTAGACACCCATTTTCACACTATCCCAGTTTTCTGTTTGCATACAGCAACTGTCATTTGTTTGATAAGCTAAACGCCAACAACGTTTGAGAGACAGAGAATTGTTTCGAAAACTGTGACATCACAGTGCAAGACTTTGAGAACAATTTATCCCATCAAAAACATCCTGTAAAAAACCCAAGTCTCGCAGCTCAGTCTTTCTACCGTCAAAAGTTGTGAGATCCATGTAATACCAAGTCGGTTAATCTATTTAGTGTCTACTTGAAGGACCTTCTGTCTTAAGTTATTACATAAGTTATTATCATGCCAATATTAAAAATATTTAACGTTTTAAACAAATAGATCGACTTGGACATCGCTTGATTTGATTATTAGTATGTATCACACTACACAGCACGACGGGCCAGCGACCAACAGGAACGAGAGTTTCAATCGCGTGAGGCGCGAGAGACTAAAGAATCTAATATAATATTGTAATATTCATTTTGTTTTCATGCGATGTCCAAGTCGATCTATTTGTTTAAAACGTTAAATATTTTTAATATTGGCATGATAATAACTTATGTAATAACTTAAGACAGAAGGTCCTTCAAGTAGACACTAAATAGATTAACCGACTTGGTATTACATGGATCTCACAACTTTTGACGGTAGAAAGACTGAGCTGCGAGACTTGGGTTTTTTACAGGATGTTTTTGATGGGATCTCACTTCTTTTTGTAGAGCCTTTCTTTTTGATACCATCTACTTCTAACGAATTTTGTTAAAGGTCTTATGATATTTTCTTATTTTTATATGTAGTCTTCCTCTTTTTCTTTTCCGGTACTACTTCTTGAGCTTCAGCCACAGTTTTTCTCAAAGCCCACTCCCTGTCTCATAATATATTGTTTTATTAGATTTTCGTACTTCAAGACATGTCCAATCATGTGTTTTTCATTACGTCGACCATTTTACAAGTAATAATGTTGTTCAGTTTCATGGGCTAAACACACCCTTACCCACCCTATACCCCCTCCCTTGCCTCATATGGTAGGTACCTATCTACACCTATTAAATTTATAACCACCACCAACTGCATAAATAACTTTGTAATCCCATATATTTATATGGGATTACAAAGTTATTGATGCAGTTGGTGTATTTGGAAAACTGGACCGAAATTACAAAATATTTAAGTTTTCCCATGATTAAGACACTAAACTCTATATGTATTACAAATATGAAGCTTCTAAGTCTGCTAGAAGTGCCTTGGACTTTTGATGATCGGTGAGTCAGTGAGTGACAAAATTTAGAAACTTTAACAAGTTGTCATTCTTAAACTACTGGTTCAAATTGACTGAAATTTTAAATATTCCGTGTTTATACAATGCCGGATTAGTTACTGAAGATTCAGGTTTCTTGCTTTATCCACAACCGAATTATAGGGGGTCGAAAAAGGCCCGAATTGCTTCGAGAAAAGGATGGTACGGCCGTGCCGCTTTTTTTTTGCTCGACTTGGCGGGCACTGCCGTGCCCCCAGATAAAGGTAAATGAATTCTCTATGTGAATTAATTTGCAAAAGGAAACTGCAGCTTATGTAAATATTTAGTTATAATGTAGTTAGTAAAGTTGACTGTCCAAAATGTATGTTCCTGTATACCTTTGTTGATGGCGAAACAACTTCGCTCTCGGGCTCCCAAATAATCGTGGCATTTTGCATGTGATTCAACTGCACTCAACTCGTAAACACAGTCGTAATTAAGTAAAGCGCTACAGCGCTTAATGTTCACTATTACGTTCGAGGTTAATACTGTGTGCGATTGTTAGATGTTGCTGCTTTTTAAAGAACGATGCAGCGCTTTTAGCTGTAATGGCATATTTTGCTGTATGGAACGGAGTCTTTTTGGTAAAACGTTGCTTTAGTTTCGTTGCTTGTTTTCTGTGTGAATCGGAGGTACAAAGTTGTATTCAGAAAATGTAACGTTTGTCATATAGTAAAATGGTTTAAAATAATAATAAAATATAAATTTGTATAATTTTTGAAGAACATAAGTGCGTTGCCGACATTTTGGGGGTTAGGAATTTAAGTGTTGTTGGGGAATCGGGGATTGGGAAGGGAAGTAATTGGACCTCCGGCAATCTCAACAAAACGCAAGCGTTGTATCGCGTCGGTTTTCTGTGTGGCCGTGGTATCACTCCGGTCGAGCCGACCCATTCGTGCCGAAGCATGGCTATACCACACTTAAAATGTATGACTTTGTAGCAAGGGAATAAGGGTGATAATTTTTAAATCTGAATCATGTTTTTAGGTATTAGTTGTATTTTACGTTACAATTAAATACATTGCTATGCCCATACTTCTAATACTACATGGCCGAAATATTTCCTACTAATACTGAAATAAGAATTTGATGTAATTGTGTTAATTCCAAAGATTTCATATAATGGGCAGGTCCTACCATTCCGTGGATGCCTCAATATCATTTTCGTACAATACCTTTTCAAGGGAGGGTATAGGGTTGTAAGAACGAATAAGACGGTATAGCGATCCTAAGTATACAAATAGTAAATATTCTAAATATAGTTTTAGCGTTCCGTCTCTTGAAAGAAAATAAATAAACCTTTCGTTAGTTTAGCACCAAATGTTTATATTTCATGAACATCATCAATAAGTTGTGGCATGTGCGACTGCCGCGACGGCCGTTGGGTTCAATTCCTGAGTCGGGCAAAGTATGTATGACAGGGCTGTTTTCGGTTTTTCGAAAATTTTAATTCGTCAAAATCGTTGGAAAAGTATTAGAATAAAAATGGTGGCACATATTATCTAAAACGTTATTTACTTATTATCATATTTTTGAGATTGATAGTGTTTTTTAATATACATAATTTGTTTTATGTTGAGTTTGCAACCGCTGTATTCAGAAACATTTCAATTACTCCTTACTAATTATTTGATTAATGTCTTGTGGCTGATATAATAATGATGATAAATGTTTTTTTTCCGAAATCGACTAGGAAAAAAGCGACTTGCAAAGGACTGGGTTAAGTAACCATTAAATGATTCTAAGTACGGCGGTAACAAGGCGGTAAGCATAGTAAAATTTGAGGGATGATATTATATATGATAATTATTACCTATCCGCAGAACAACGTTCACTTAACATTAGCTCAGAGCAAAGCGCCGCGAGGCAGTAATTTGCGAAAAAAAAAGTATTTCCACGGAACCACGATCTAGAGAGTTTAGCTAACATTAAGATCATGTTTTTATATATTTGATTAACCTTTGTAAAAGGTCGTTCTTGGACAAATATTAGAAAATGATCCTGTGTTAGCTGTGATCTACTCGTAATATCAAATGTCAAGGTTTATGTTTACATTTACAGAAAATATATGTGTTCTTAGAAATAATATGTGTGTTAATGTTTTGGTAAGAGAGTTCGTAAAATGATATAATTATATATTTATAAATATATTATTTATCGTCACGCCTTTTATGCCCGAAGGGGTATGCTGAGGTGCACATTAAGGCACGTAATGCCGCTACACAATGTACACCAACTTTTCACCATTTGTGTTACAAGTCCCATGTAATAGGGGGTTCGTAAAATGAGTTGTATACTATTATTTATGTGTAATGAATACATAAAGATTATAGTACACTAGCTGTTGCCCCCTAAGTTACTCCTTAGTTCATCAGCTATATGCCAATAAAAGTCAAAATCGGTGCAGCCATTTCAGAAATTAGCCGGAAGAAACAGACAAACATAGATTTTTTTTTAATAAATGTGAATTGGGTGTATGAATCGTATGTATACATATTCATTTGCACGTATTACTACACGGTTAAGCGGTTACTTCAATATTACAAACAGACACTAAATTATCAATTATCCTTTCAGAAAGGTATAGAAGTGATGTATAACATAGTATTCTTTGAAAAACTTCTTAAACAAAGCCAGACTTCAATGAAAATGAACACAATAGAAGTACACTTGTTAAACTGTCGATTCTAATACTTGTTCAACAAATTTCAGAAACAGCTTTCGTGAAATCAACATTAATATTTGGCTGGTATAACCATTCTCCTTTCACGCCAATATCAGCCTTAAACTTAAACAGAATAGTGTTCAGAATAGTTTGTGTATTCAAAACGCTGCATACTTTACTGGCAGTATTGTACACATAATTGCCTGAATGCGGGCAATAATTATGACGTCATGAAATAACTCTGAACTAGTAGCAAGTTAATGGGAAATCGCTAAGTGATTCAAAGTTTCGTTCCATTGTGAACATATTCTGGTTGGTTCAGATGGAATATTTTAGGAGAATCGTTCTCAATTTTACGTAAAAACTAGCTTCTGTCAGAGGTTTCACCCCCAGTCTCATGGGAAAAAACGTCCTTTCCAAATTTCATCACGATCCCTTCAGCCATTTTGATTTGATTGAGTAACAAACATACAAACAAACTCACTAACATTGGCTTTTATAATATTAGTAAGATAAATGATCCAGAAATGGTAAAAAGTAAAATAAATAATCCCGAAGTTGTCTTTAACCCTATCCATGCCTATTGATTTATCTGAGCTCAGAATTCGAAGCTCAACAATTACAAATAACGTTGGGACGGTGCCATAGTAAACTCTAATGCATGTCAGTTCCAAAATTGGTTTCCTTTCAAAGGCTAGTAACGCACTTGTAACTTCATTGGTCCATGGGTGGTGTAAATCACTCTACTACCTGAATATCCATATGGTATATCTGGTATACTGTATTTAAAAAAATACAATACTCGAAGTCTTACCCAAAGTGCTCTATTCTATATTTTACTCTCAGACACGGTGGAGCATACGGTGGCGATGCGGCCTGCAACGAGGACTGAGCACTGCCTTCTCCTAAGGGATTTGGTCGGCGACGGCGATCTCTCACATCAGGCAATGGTTCGGGCCATGGTACGAGGTCTATTCGTACTCAAAGACCATCATATATAGATGGGGCCCAGTAACACTTATGTTGATCCTGAATTGCGGACTACCTAGCAGGCTACTAAGACTCCGACTCAAAAAGCAAGAGTAGAAACAGGGCGGCGTTCAGTCAGAAAGTGTCTGATACTCCTTCAAAAAAGCCTGAAGCATTAAGACTAGAAAGTAATGTGAACACGACATTACTAGCTTACAGCACAATGTTGACAACACTACAATAGACTGTCGGAATATGTAAATGTATCTAGTTAGGTGGATTCCCGCGGTCGTTACAGCACTACACATTAAGTTTGCTTGACAAAGCGCTGACGTAGACTTAAAGACTACACTGCATGTTGACGACAGATTCTGGTGAGTTATATTTTTAGAGGTAATGTTTAAAAGATTATTTAAAGACCCATCTCTTTACATTGAAACCTGTGCTTCAATGTCATGCAGTTGCGAGTGGTACTGTTTTTTGTTAAGGGAAGAAAATCATCCAATGACTTCTCCCGCCTTGGGTGAACCGAGAGGGAGTGTCAGACTCTTACTAACTAAAAGCCACACCGTTCCTACTCCTGCTCTCTGAACCGGAGCCCCGGTAACCTGCTAGGCAATTGCTGGTACCGTATAAAATTTGTAGAAATTACTTCAAGAAGCGGAAAAATCTATTTATACGTCATGTTAAAGCTTGAATATAACTTCTTTGTAGTACTTAATTTGTTTTCCAAAATCCCTTCTGGCATTTTGTTCGGGAAGTTAAACTCCGTTGTTATTAGGGTTGAAATTGAGAACTAGAATTGTGCCCGTTGGCAATAAGCTAACCCTTTATTTGTTGGGACTTATAACATAACTGGTGCAAATAGTGGATGCTTATAATATAATAATTGGTTTAAAATCAAGGTTGGTCCGATGGCTGGGCAACTGGCTGCCACGCAATGAGTAGTGGGTTCCATTCTCAAATGAAGCAACTCTTTGTGTGATCCGTACATTGTTGTTTCGAGCCTGGGTGTTTTGTGTATATGGGTTTATACAGGGTGCAGATTTGAAACCATGACAGAACTCGGGAGCATGTTACGGAAGTAAAAAATGTTCAATTTAAAATAAGGTTTCTGGCCAATAGTTAAAAACACAGCTATAATAAATTATTTAAGATTGGCCGTCTTTCAGAATAATTCGTCACCGGCGATTCTGAATATTTCAGAATCGCCCAACATGTCACGCACACAGCGTAACAAGACAGCGTCGAAGGTCAGTGGGCGGGGCTACGCGAGACGCCGCGCGAGTAGGCAGTTAGAAAGCGAAAAGAAAAATAATCACCAACATTTATTAATGATTTGATTGTTAACACATTTTCAATAATCTTAGAGTGCAGAAACAATCAATAAAAAAGTAGTACTCGTATCTTCAAAGAAAACGTAGGTATCAGCTGATTCATAACACTTACGTACCTAATGATTTACTTATTACGTTTTATTGCAATCCTGTTGGATACTAATAATTTAAAACTTAGTTATTTAAGGTCTGAATTATGAAAACACATCGCTACGAAAAGGTAGGTAGGGATCTAATCCAAACGCTCAGCTGTTTGCGAGCATAATCTTAGGTACCACTACCTACTAACTAATATCAACAAACACATTGTAGGTACGTAGGTAAGTTCAACCCAAAGTTTTATTCGTGTTTTAAATCGAATGATGTAAAATTTTGTTTCCTATTTGAATTAAGTCGTTACTATTAACCATTAATTAGTAACTGACTATAAGTTTACTTATTATTCTGCGCCATAGGTACAGTATTTATCAGTTGATTCATAATAGCTAATGAATTATGATGTATTAATTAAATTTTATTGGCATCCTGCTGAATACGTAAAACAACCAATTTCAAACTTAGAATCGTAAGATCGGGATAATAAACACACATAGGTAAGTAGGTAGTCCAAGCGCTCAGCTGTTTGCGGGCGTGATGTTAGATAAGTAGTTTACTAACGTATTCTGTCTACCTAGATACATTCAGTTCAAAGTTTTAAATCTAAAAATGGTTTCATCCGCATAACCTACGTACGTACTACGTACCTATCACCTACTTTATTGTTAGTTTGTTATTACCTAACTAACTTCTAACAATTAGTATACTACTTACCTACTTATTATCATTTCATGTATGTTCCTGCGGTAGTTATCAGCTGATTCATCGTAGGTACTAGTTAAGTAAAGATTTGCTTATTACGTCTTATTGCAATCCTGCTGAATATCGCTCAGCTGTTTGTTTCATTTTTGTGTGTTGGAACAATTTCTTTAAATTCATCGATCCTATTGATGCGTTCTTAATCCGATCTAAAATAAACTAGTTTCTGCTAGCGGTCTAGCTATTTAATCAGAATATCGCAGTGGCGGGCAACAACCGATACCATAACGAGTCGCGGGTTCGATTCCAGCATGGAACAACTCTGTATAAGTACCTAATCCACAATTTGTTGTATCGGGTCTGGGTGAGACGTAGTTATGTGAATTCAGTAGTTATGTAAAAATTGATATTTAGAGAGCCAAAACTACTAATGTACCGTAATTTGAAAGTTAATATCAAAATACGCATTGTACGAGTAGGTAAGTGTCCAAATGTTTATTCGTGTTTTAAATCGGTGGATTATAAAATTGTCGGTCAGTGGGTAGCCTTAGGGGCGGATTTGTCTTTCCTATTTATGCATTGATATTCCGCATACATACCTACGATAGTTACCAGCTGATCAGCTGATTCGTAATAAGTACATACTAAATGCGTTTCCTATTGGTGTAACTAATAAACAATTTCAAACTTAGTAATGGGCCAGTGGGTATCCTTAGGGACGGAATGTACAAGTAAATAAATTACATAAATATCTACCTGTGTCACTCGGAGTCCGGAGATTTTGTTCGTCTTCGTAATCTACCTATGCACAGTAACATAGGTATGCACTACGTCACTGATTGACTATTGTAACACTAAGACACTTATTTTGAATGTGTTTCAAGCACTAAACTTCTTACAGTCACTGGGTAATAGTCAGCATACGTAATTGTCATGCCTGTGTAGGTATTTTCTGGTTAAGACGAACATTTGAATAACTCGACGGAGAATTTTTCTACCGGTGGCGGGAAAGTAAACTACCTAGACTAAGTGTCTGTTATCATCATAAACACTAAACTTTGATAATTAATAAGACGGGAGTTCAAGGTCATGCATAAGAGATTTCGCAAGCGACTGCCACCGGCAGTGCCAAAACATAAACTGAATGCGTGTGCGTGCGCGCCACAGGGTGAGGGTGCTAGGGGGCGGAGCTTGTGGTGCGTTCGCGTTTCTTATTGGAATTTTAGGGAATTGGTAATAATGTCAAATACGTGTTTGAGTTTGTGTGCGTGTAATGCCGCGTTTTAAGCTAGTTACATAACGTTCGAAATGTGATAGGCGTAGTTCTCACTTACGGATTTGCGAATTTTACAAAAAAATAAATTCCCATTTTTTTTATTGATTTGGACTCAGAATCGATAGCCGAGTCACCTCCTTGAATGCGTCTCGTTTTTAAAAATACACCCTGTATATTTGTAAACGCACCCACAACATCGGAGAAAATCTTAATGTAGGGCAACGTTTTTAAAGAAAAAAATACTTATGTTCTACAACTTTGTCTACAATTTCAGGGACTAAAAGCGTGACATGTGTGAAACGTTATGCATGTGCATATAAAAAACACTATACGCACATACCACAACTCAACTAATCTAGAAAAAGCAACAAAATTTTATACACCCATATATCGCAGAAACATTAAAATTTTCAATCCACTACAGTAAGCAAGATTGTAGAAGCAAGCAACAAATTGCAACACAGCTACAGCTACAACTATTAGATTGTAACGGAAGGCTCCACATATGACAGGCGACGCAACGTCACGAGCCAACGTAAAGGTTTGTTTCATAATCCTTACGTAGTCAAGAAAGATTTGTACTCAATTTATAAGCTGATCGCGAGAAATATTGAAGAAGATGTTAAATAAAAGAATCCTTGAAGGATATATGCACAATTTTGTTGGTCCCAGGTTCACACTGGGCTTTGTGGTTACTCACTGTTGGTGATCTCTCAGTTGCGTTTGGTGGTAACATGCTTTTCACTTGCTTTTTTATTGTATAAGCCGGTAAACGAGCAGACGGATCACCTGATGGTAAGCAATAGATGTTGTCCATGGACACCCGAAACACCAGAGGCGTTACAAGTGCGTTGGCGGTTTTTTGGGGGTTAAAAGGGAATCGGGGATTAGGAAGATTGGAAAAGGGGATAATTAGGCCTCACCCACACAACGAATAACTGGTGGTATCACTCCGATCAAACGGGCCCATTCGTGCCAAAGCATGGTGGAAGCTCTCCCACACTACGTAGAAAAAAACATCACAACTTTCATACTTAAGAAAAAAATTAATATCATAGATTTCAAAATTCAATCAGTAACTCATTGTCTAGGCACGGTCATAATACTCGTAATGTAAGTTTATTAATAGATACAATACCCAAACAGCCAGTTTTTGATACGCAAAGGACTATAGGTAATATAATGCATTTAAAAAAGTATTAAATATAAGCTGAACCAAATATCCACAATAATGCCGAAGAGTTAAGGATTGCTTCACATCAATATTATTGTGCATCCATCGACCTCAATTCTGATCCCATGCTAATTAAGAAAACCCAGTCAACAACAAAACAGGAGATAACGCAAAGATACAAGTATGAAGAGTAATTTGCCATAAAATGGATAAACAATTAAGCAAATCCAATTTCAAGGAACATTCTTCTGAACACAAAAACAGACCAGTTTCCAGGGATAATATAATATTAACTAAGGGCACTTGTAAGCTAAACTCAAGAGATTCTATGAATCGGTCGCTTTGGGCGGATTTATAATTACTTTTCAGTACCAAGAATGAGAATATTAGGACGAACAAGTATTTATTTAAATGTCAATTACCACAGGTATCTCTATTTACATGTTGTTTTATATATAGGAGGTTTTTTTGAGGGGGAAATTCATCCAATTATTTCTCCCACCTTGAGGTAGGCGAGAGGGAGTGTCAGACTCTTACTGACTAAAATCGACCCGTTGCTACTCCTGTTTTTGGAGCCAGAGGACAGTCTGCAGCTCTGGTACCAAGAGCTTTAGGGCGAAAGAGAAATGCTTCGGCCGCGTCTTCGGATGCTTATAGTGATCTAATGGTTCCATGAGGCACGCGCATCAAACATCTAATCGAAACGGTTACTTGACTAGTTTAAAGTCTTACCAAGAGTCTATAATCGACATAATGAGAATTACTAAGCAAATATCTGATGCTCATAATGATGAGACCTTGAGTGGTTTGAAACTAGTCGCAAGTCTCACCAAGTCTCTACAGTCGACTCGGTGAGAATTACGAATATCTGATGCTCATAATGATGAGACCTTGAGTGGTTTGAAACTAGTTGAGTCTGGTCTAACAATAATGTGAACAAGCCGTACAACAAAATATAATATATCTCACGATAATTTTAAGTCAGAGAAAACAATCAAACAAAATCTTCCAACACACAAATAGACAATAACCCCATAACATAAATCTCAATACACCAACAAAATTCCCTTCAATCACAGTCTTATCGAAGGCAGAAGTTCACAAAAACTTTGGAAGTATGTCCCTTAGACCTCACAGACGCAACACCACCATCGATCACGTCCGACTGCCGTGTCCGGCGTCCGGTTCGTCCCTGGACGCACTAGAGACAACAACCCCAATCAAGAGCCGGATTTGTGCGAGCGAATTTCTTTCATTTGAAACTATGTTAGTTTTTGGCGTGATCTGAAGTATGTATGTGGTAGGTGTAGTTCAAAATGTTGTTGTATTTAGTGAGAGTTATGATATTTTTTATGATATTTAGGCTGTATTATGGATTAAGTCGTTTATTGAATGCTAGTAGTATCGTTGTCTATCCAAAATCATATATCGACGGCCCCTACGTAAACTATCGAAACTACAAAAAAACCATTTTCATTTTATTGCACTAATAGTATGTGGAGATAAAGATCTATTATTATATATATAAATTATGTTCCAATTGTATACCTACAACTATTTTTCAATCGAACAGAATCGTAACTGCATAAAATGAACACATTAAAACATCGAACCTGCCGTTTTCGATGATATACGCGGTCAGCGCTGCGCGAGCGAGACACGAAACTGCCTGTTTCGTCAGTGTTCCCCGAAATGTGAGTGAGGACGCACGTGTATTTTGAGGTTAGGATTACGTTAGTGTTTTTTTTTTACTTTTAATTCAAAATGAATAGGAGAGGTATACACATGGTAAATATAATATACTATCGAAAGTGGTAGATTCGATACTGTTCTAGTACAAAGAGCAAATTTGTACTGTCGAATCTACCACATTCGATAGTATTCCTTGGTATTTGTACTGAGCAATTTATCGAAAGTGACACATTCGATACTTTTCTCTGCTATGAACACATCGAATGTACCACTTTCGATACTTTACTACGGCAAAGTAATAGATTGTCCTACAATTTCGATAGATATAATATGTTTGTCTTGGATTTTCAGCATCTCCTGTGCGTCAATTCACCGACGAAGAGTGGAGATATTTAAATGATATTTACAAAGAAACTGATGCGGTTGACGGGGATTTTCTGTATAACGATTCTGAAATCGTTCCATCTCCTAAATCTGTCCAAGATTTTTATTGTCCAACAAACCAAACCTTTTTTTTACATTTGATGGGTAGACGTTTGGCTGCTATCTCACCTGATGGTAAGTGATGATGCGGCCTACGGTGGAGCACGTCTGCCCATAAGCAACCTATTCACTCGGGCCTTGAAGACACCCAGGTTATACCCATCAGGAAACACAGACTCCGGCAAGGAGTTCCACTCCCTAGCAGTTCGCACAAGGAAGCTTGAAGCAAAGCGCTTCGTGCGAGTGGGTGGGATATCTACCATGAAGCGGTGGTTTTGTGGTTCGATGATGAAAAGGACTAGGGGGAATCAAGTTGTGCAATTCCCCCGCACACTCTCCGAAATGTATCCGGTAATAAACGGAAAGGCTTGCAACCTTACGCCTGTGTTCGAGGCTTTGAAGCCGGGCCTCCACAAGCGCATCATCGTTGATGAGCTTCTTGGCACGCCTTTCGATTTGTTCTGGCGCATCGAGCTGGTATTTAGCCGAGCCGTCCCAAAGGTGAGAACAGTACTCCATACAAGACCGAACCTGCGCTTGGTACAGGCTCAGTAGCTGTTCCTATGTGAAATACCGTCTCACCCTCCAGAGGATGCCCAACTTCCTACCAGCCAGATGCGCCTTCGACTTTATACAACGTGTAACAAAAAGAGGGTATACATATCAATTGCACGGTTTCTAGATAACATAACAAACGATACGGGAAGGGTTTTTTAAACTCATGTTTTCATGGTACCATGTTATGAATTTTTTCTAATCGCGCCGACGCGCGAATCAAAATTAGGTAGACAGGTACTAGGTGATCAGAATGACAGAAAAAATGTTTCGTAATATTAGCGTGTGACACGTTTGTATGATTTGAAATCAAGAACTATGCGATACCAAGTATTTGGTACTAATTTTTTTAAACATATTTTTTGCTGAAACTTTGTCTAGAGATTCTATTCAACCTGTATTCATCAGGGCTTCTTGATGTATATGGGTATTTTGTTACACCTTGTATACGAGCCGAAGTTTAGGGTAGGCGATAGAGTTACGTCCAGAAGCTCAAGATGATCCGATATTGGAACGGATACATCTCGGAAAGTAGGAGTCAGCGGAAATTGGCTCCGTTTGGCAGAGAATAGACACGCCTGGGTTTTGGTAGCATTGAACTTGACCAAGTTGGCGTCACCCCAATCGGAGACCGCCTTCAAGGAGGAGTTCAACCATTCGACCATGGATTCTCTTAGAGACTGGATCTGTGTTCCGCTAGTCCGCGCATCGGACACATACCTTTCAACAACTGTGCTGTCATCTGCATACCCAAATTCGTCGTTGATATGCAGCAAAAAGAGCGTTGCTGAAAGTACTGTCCCCTGAGGACTCCGGCGTTGATGCCAAATTGGTCAGACGAGCAGCCATCAATGACTACTCGGATTGACCGACCCCTAAGGAAGTCAGCAATCCATCTGCACAGATCAGCGGGAAGTCCATATGCAGGAAGCTTGCCGATAAGGCTGTCGTGCCAAACCCTGTCAAAGGCCTTCAATACCGCTAATGCCTCCCCGTGCTTCTCGATGGCCTCGCTCCAAATGTGGGTGGCATACGCAAGAAGGGGACCTTCTGTGGATCGGTTGCGGCGAAACCCATACTGCTGATCGCTGAGGAGGTCGTTACCTTCAAGGTATGCCAGGAGCCTGTTGTTAAGTACACGTTCCGACGTGACTGAGATTGGTCGGTAATTGTTAGGGTCGGCACGACTACCTTTTTTGGGCACAGGCTGCACGTTGGCCTGCTTCCATGCCACCGGCACTTAACCAGTCTCAGGCGCACAGGTTTTTAAAACCACAGCTGAGATTCCTTCGAGTCCACTGGCCTTGTTCACGTCAAGATTACGCAACGTCTTATATACCTCCTTCTATCGGATGCGAATTTTTGACATATTCGTCTCGCAAACTCTATGGAGAGAAGGAGGCAAAGCGCCACCAGTATCAAGACGTGAAGATTCCGCAAATAGAGAAGCAAACAGGTTTGTTTTCTCTACCGCGGTGTGTGCCAGCGTCCCGTTAGGCCCCAGGAGAGGTGGGAGTAAAGGGCGGCAGAAGTTCGATTCAACTTTAGTGCAAAACCGTGCAATTACTACGTTTTTAAGTTCTTTATTTTTTAATACAAATTGCTTGATTAACAATATTTGATTGATTTTCTTCATTTGTCACTAATTCCCCAGAAAAAATAGCAGTAAAAGCTTGACATAAATAAATAGTTGGAAGGTATCTCATATCGAAACTAGTCTTATGTTACCTTGACTTGAGCAATGTAACAATGAATACAATCGAAAGTACCACATTCAATAGTTTACTAGAGATACTTGTCGTGGAAAAGTATCGAAACGGGCACATTCGATAGTAGATTAAAATTTTTTGTCATAGAACACTATCGAAACTGGCACATTCGATAAAAAAGTAACCAGAAGTAACCAAGAAAAGTATCGAGTGTGTAATATTAGAAAAAGTATGATAATTATGAAAAACTACAGTAGATAGTATAAAACACTAATATTTTCCACGTTAGATATACTGGTAATATTGAATATACGAATTTCATGTTTAACAAAAATCTAAATCGAAACTTAGAATCGCTCTCCTGTAAAGTAGAGGTTTTGTAGTTTCGATAGTTTACGTAGGGGCCGTCGATATGTTTACTTATTTTTCTAAATTCTATCTTCAAAATCATTCGACCGTTTAAAATTGGTTGCAACATCATCATTAACACTTCGACAACTTATGATGCATATACATCGCAATACTTACAAGTAATATACTGAACACCAATATACGTATATCGGAATGAAGTATCTGTTTGTTTTGACAAAATTCGTCGAATACTGCAAGTTTTGGGTACTTATGTTGCCTCACTCTAGGATGTTCTCTTGTGTAGTGGGACCGTAAGAAATTAAGTGATTTACATTGGCAGCAGCGACAGTATTCAGCGTCGAACAAATCTTTCAACTTTAAAATCGTCTAACTTTCGAAACTAAGTTTCGTCCTACTACCAAAAAGCATGTACCATAACTACCTTTGCATTCGTAATCACTAAACACCCAATTCACAATCCGCCGAACCAAAATCAAAACTACACAAACTTTCCCGTAAAACATTCCGCCCGAGGTTTGAAAGCATGTGAGCCAAAATTCCGACAGAAAGCAACTCCTGTATCTAGCATTTAGCAGAATTGCACAAACAAGTTGCCAGACATCTATCATTGCATATCTGATATCGTTGGTACTTTGTTTGCAGTGCCATGCATGGGTGTAACTGTGAATGTTCGAATGAAACTACAAACTATAGATGCTGAGCTCACACACACATAGAAAGACAGAATAAAAGCGATCAAGCCACACGGAATTCTCCTCAAATCTCTCTTCAGCTGCCTGTACATGTGCACTGAGCTTGTGTGCGTGACACAAACAGAGCATATAGGGAGTTTAGTTTTCAATGTAGTTGCTGCCTACAATGTGGTTAACCGTCTCACTGGCTACGGAAACGTAGAATATGGGGAGTGTGGCAGGTGCAATCGTAACACGTGCGATTCCCTTTTTTTGTGAACAGAAACGAACGATAATTCAAGGCAGACATCTTGGATTTGTAGAATTATTTCGTACGCTTAGGTTCAAATTGGAAATTCCATTTGGTTTCAGAATGCAAGTGAAGGTTTTGAAAAATGTTTCGGTAGCAAATTATGGTTTGGTAAACTGTGCTATTGAATATTGGTCCTAATGTCTTAGTAGTTTGGATTATTCTCCTATGATAGCGATAATTGGGATGTTCGATGGCATCGGTGTCACAGTAACTAAACGACATACACGGAACAACTCTTTGTGTAATCCACCAACTGTTGTCCCAGGTCTGGGTGTGATACGTATGTGAATCTTTATATTTCGACACCAGCAATTTATACTGCGCTAACTCGAAATTTGGAAAAAACGTTTTTTTATGCCAAGTTGCTTAAAATGTGTGTTTACATACGTCATAAAAAAATTGAGAAAAAATATGTAAAAATAAGAAAGTTACAAATCTTATAAAACGCTAAGTAAAGGTACTTTTTGAAATCACTCGATTTATATTACGCCAACTAATATTAGCGGAGTGTGCGCGGCGATCACTTTGGTCAAAGTCCGTGCAACACTGCACTAACTCATAGTTAGCGTAGTTTAGTGCGTTCGGGTGTATACTTGATCGCATGTAAAATGAACGACTTAGCGACTTTTAAATGGTAAATACTTATGTGTTTACGTATTAATTAGTTTATTAATGGTACGTTGACTATTCTTTTTGTAAGTAAGTACATGTTATTTATAAAATTATTGAAATATGCATCAGATGATTGATCATGCACTACGACCTCCCGTACTACACTACGCTAACATTAGTTAGACGTGTATAAGATGTAACATTTTTTTGATGAATTACGTTTATATACGGCTAACTTGCGCTAAATCAAAAAATAGAAATAATTAAGGAAATATAAATATGAGATATTACAATGAATAAATTAAATATTAAGCATACCAAATTTCAAAAAAGTATCTTAATTAATGTAAAAGTTATCACGTTTTTCCCTTTAAACGCCTCTACTGTAAAGTACGCTTTTTTGAGTTAGCGTAGTATAAATTGCTGGTGTCGATTTGTAAGCGCGTAGGAATAAAATCTAGTGTGAAGCCCAGCCCGATGTTTGTTTGATGATTTCTACAGATTAGTTACTTTTGCTATTGCGGTTGAAAAGTTTAAACAAACCTGGTCTTTTGGTACTGTATATACGAAAACAATCACACATACTGCTATCCTTACCATGATATCTGTTGTGTAGCAAAAATCATGATATTATTTTCTTTGTTACGTGTATCTAATACCAACCACCTAACATTCCCACATTATTATTCGCAGCCATTCACCACCAACAAAACACTATCCAGAAAATTCCTAAAACCTCAGAAAACTAGTCCTTATAACAACGTAACTAGAGGTCATGAACTCATCATCATAACTGTTATGAGCGTAGCAATCAATAGGAAACGAAAACAAAGGGAGATTGGCGCCGTATCTTTTTTGTTCTAGTCCGGATATTACTTTGAACGTACTACAATCTATGTGGCTTAAGTAGGGAGTTTCTTGTTTAGAATCAATCTGCGCGGATCGAAAGAAAACTGGTCCTTTTTTACGAAATCCGGTCCTTTATGTTTCTTGAATCAAATATAAATTGTATTGACTGAGATAATGTGTTCGGTTTTAAGGAATGGAAGTGGTTTTAAGATAAAAGCTAGATTAGGTGAATGAATGAATTGATTTGAATTTTTGACGTTACTTGAATAATGGTGTAGATTAAGTGCTCTGTCCACGAGTGATGAAATCAATTATAATAAAAAAAAAATCACGTTTTAGGCCGCGTTTCCATTGAAGCGGAGCGGGGCGGAGAAGAGCTTAGCGGTGCACGAATTGACCAATCACTATGCTCGAAATCTCCGCTCCGCTTCAATGGAATCAGCATGAGCGGGGCAGCGCAGAGCTGAGCGGATATTCATAAAAATATATAGCGAGACGATGCGGTGCGGAGGGCAGCGGGGCGGTGCTATGCGGAGGACAGCGGGGCGGTGCGGAGCAGCGCGGTGCGGTACTGTACTGTACTTAAGACAAGGATAGTGACACTAACACGACGCCAATGCTAACGTGTGACAGAGACATATAATCGAGTACCGAGTATTGTGGAATAAGCACGAAGATTCACGAAGTAACCAAAAAGGGATTCCAAGTAGCGTGTGTGAGGGTGTTGTTTTTCGATTTTCTTAAAATCGATTACTACGAAACAAATTACTTATCAAACAAAAATATATTTATTTTCAACAACAACAATGTTATATTGATGTTTTAAATTTTCTTAAACAGTCGTTACTCAAATAGTCGTTAATGATAATTGATATTCAAGTAAATCATAACTTTCAATTGAGAAAATACTTTCTTTTAGTTTTATTTTCATGTCGAAATATCGTTTATAAAATTAACTATATTTGTAAATCTTATTTAATTTAATATATCATATAAAAAAAAACAATAAACTCTAAATGAAAATATCGATTGCGATATTTGATCGATAAAGGGTCTATTGTATTTAGACATGGTCAATCTCTCAATATGATTCCAAAAGTATGCTCCGCTCCGCCTCACTCCACTCCGCTGACCATTTTTCACCGCTCTTCTCCGCCCCTCTCCGCCCAGCTCCGCGTCAGTGGAAACACTGACAACTTTTCACCGCTCTTCACCGCTCTTCTCCGCCCCGCTCCGCGTCAATGGAAACGCGGCCTTAGTCCTAACTTGCTATAACGAAAACCGAAACAATAATATCTACAGATTTTTGTTCTAGGTCTGAGCGTTATTCGTACATGAAATTATGTAATGTATGTTTTATATACATCACACAGAAGAAAAGCGTAACATAGGACAATGACCATAAAATAAGTATAGAAAATATCAGGAAATTTATTCCAATTAAACCATAAATCTGGGGGCACGGTAGTGCCCCCGCCAAGACGAGCCAAGCGAAGCGCAAGCGCAAGGGCACTACCTACCTTTTCTCGAAGCGCTTCGTCGTATTTTTGAACCTTCATAACTTGAGTTTGGGTTATACCAGATAAACAAAATTTTCAGGATATAATGTCAGTGGTAGACTTAATAAACCTCTAAAGTTTCAATTGCATAGCTCTTACACTTTAGATTTTATTGATATCTAAAATACCCCGATTTCGTCACTCACTCACTCACTCACTCACTCACTCACTGATGATCAACAAAATTCTTAAGGTACTTCCTGAAGTCCTAGAAAACTGAAATTTGGTATGTAAGCTAGTATTAGTACCCAAACAACAAAAAAATCCTAAAACTTGGAACTTTTACCCCCAACCCCTTAAACTAGGGGGTGAAAGTTTGTTCGAGACTTCCGCAACTTTTGACGCTAGAGGTCTGAATGCGGCCGCGGAGGGTAAAAATCTGAAATAGGGAAACTTAATTCCCTATTTCCTGCTTGAGATCTGAAAATTATACACAAGTACATAGAACACAAACTTTTCATCAAATCAAAACATTATCCTACCCATAAGTACTTCGATATGAATAATATTACTACACTTCACTTCGGTAAGTGTTTATTAATCAACCTATACTTTTGAACATAAGCATCGTAAGTATAGTATGCGCCAACGCCCGCCGCCTGCCCCTCGTCCCCGCACAGTAGCTAAAAATAATCGGCCCGTCAGCGAGCGCGGCACCCGAACGCGGGCAGACGCGCGAGGGCAGACGTCGTTGACGGTTGTCTCGTTGAATGAAAAGTTTTCGGAATATTTCGGTGATTTAAAAGTTTGCTATCGCGGAGAAAAAAACCATTTGCCTAATATTTAATTGTTAGTAGTTTAGTAGGTAAAGGTTTAGATACTAGTGTTTTAATTTTCATTGATAAAAAGTATTAGGATTACGTTTGCAATTTTCTTATAAATTTAGTAGTTTAGTAGGTGAATTTGTCGCTCATTTTATCTTTCTATCATAAGCAACCTACAAAAAGAAATGAAATCCCACAAAAACATTTCATGTTAAATGTTGCCAAGACGAGACCATATAGCTCGCACTGTCAAAAAGTAATCAGATCCCGTGTAGAGCCAAGTTTCTAACCCTATACTTTGAACTGGCGAGTTGGCCGCACGGAAAGAGTTTAGAAGATTGAATAGATTTTTAAGCTCAAGCCCATATGACGAATAGCAAAAAGTCCGTGCGGCCGACTCGCCAGTTCAAAAGTATAGGGTTAGAAACTTGGCTCTACACGGGATCTGATTACTTTTTGACAGTGCGAGCTATATGGTCTCGTCTTGGCAACATTTAACATGAAATGTTTTTGTGGGATACTTACTTACAAACTTTTTTTGTACTTAATACTTTATCAACGTCAACAAAGAAATAAATAAATAATAATCTGTCAGTCTGTCCGTCAGTGAAGCTAGATCATAAGCATGTAGTCATAAGTACTACTATAAATATGACGGATAGGTCGATCAAATCGGTATTATTATTATTCTCATACAAATCTAAGACTCAATACTTAAAACCAACACTAAATACCGTATTAACGTACCAAAGAACATTCTAGTAAGCCTAGAAAGCCAGATGTAAGATATAAATGAAGTGCCATCAATTCCAGATTTCCAAGGGGTTGCCTTTAATGGGGGAGACTGAAATATGTGGCCTATTTCACAACCGAAGTTAACCCCAAACGGTGCCAAGACAAGATAAGGATTGCAGTTCCAAGCCAAAACAGGACCCATAGTAATTATATCTATTTTGGATAACGAATTATGACTTGTATTTGCCAAGTTATTGGATTTATTTTTCTTTAATTAAGGTTTGGGATTAGTTTTTTTTTTTAATGAGATTTGTTTTAGCGTGGTGCTAAGAGATGGAAATAAATACTGATTAAGTTTTTTTAGTGCATCATTGGTTGAATGGTTACAAGTGCTACTGCTGGACAAGGGGTCGCGGGTTCGATTCCCATTCTAAACAAAACTATTTATGTGGTCAACCACGGGCTATTTCGCGTCTAACAAAATCTATGTTCATTCATAAAAATTGAGAACCTCCTGCGGTTCGGGAAGTCGGTTAAAAATATCTTAACGTGATTCGAGAGGTTATCGACATGTGCAATGTGGTTTCGGTTATCATTGTACCGATAGTCTTGTTAACCAAAATATTAATAGTCGTATTAGCCAAAGTATGTATATTTCCCCTTCTCAAAACCATTAAGGGCCGATTTTATAACAGGAAGGAAAACTCAAAGCAAATTAACAAGGAAAGAAATATTTTTAAACATTTTAAAGGATTTCGATTATATGTTTTTTAAATTAAGAACTCTGTCTTATTACTTTTTCTGAGAAATGAAAATGGTTACATGCTATAATTATTTTTCGTAGAAATTCCTATTTTATAAATAGGAATAATAAAATGATAAGGAAGGAGAAATAATGAATAATAGGCTTACTAAAAATAAAGGCTGGAATATGGTACACTATGCCCATTCATTATTTTAGAAGTACATAATACGATTCTTGCGGATTCGCTTTCCTGATCGGACTAAGTACGTTTTTTAAAGGGGGGAAAGTCATCCAATTTCTTCTCTCGCCTTGAGTGACGCGAGATAGAGTGTCAGACTCTTACTGACTAAAAACCACCCCGTTCCTGCTCCTACTTTTCGAGCTGGAGCCCCGGTAAACCCGCTAGGTATTCCGTAGCTCCCGATCAGGCATCAGGCCTATTGGGCTCGAACAAAGTACGGGCGCAGTTTTCAACTTAAAATTTTCAATAACAGCACAAAATCTTACTAATATTATAAATGCAACAGTTTCTAAATTTGTGTGTATGTTGGTTACTCAATCGTGTCAGAACGGCTGAAGGATGAAATTTGGGACAGGGGTACATTATGGTCTGGAATAATACAATGGCTACCTTTTATCCAACGCGAACGTGGGCAAAGTCACTGGCAGAAGCTAGTCTGAAATAATACTTACTATTTAGTTCCAGTTCTATTACATTTTAACTTAACTAGCGAAAAGTAAATGTCTACTTCTGCCTACCCCAAAACATTGTAGTTTCAAATAACAACAAACTCACGTTTAACCTTCTAATAAACATTGCAATAATCATCACTTCGTTACTGCAGTCAAATATAAACCTTCTTTACTGCGCTGCAATGTCCACATTTACATAAACCCAATATACCTTTAAATCTTGTGAGATTGTCTCAAAACGTTCCGTGTTAGGGTTGGCGATATTCAAATATTTTTTTCTTTAGGCTTTTTTTATTATATTGAGATAACACCAGGAAAAATGCTGGTTATGTAATGATCAATTGATGGTGATTCTGAATAATACGCCAGATATAATTGCTATAGAAAAATCAATCAGCTTATCCCTAAAAATATGTAGGTAGTAATTTAATAAATATGTAGGGTGTGATGTTTTATAAGCTAAAAAACAGAATCTAGCGGGTTGCCGGGGCTCTGGCTTGAAACTAGAGTAGAAACGAGGTGGTTTTAATCAGTCTAACACTCCTTCTCGCCTCACCCAAGGTGGGAGTTAAGTAGTCATTGAATGATTTTCCCCCCTAGAAAAACTAGGAAAAGAAAGGATCTTCTGTGTGCGTCATTCCAGGTGTATTAGATCCTTAACATTAATCCTTTCTCATTCATAAAAATGCAATACAAGTACACCTAGCACGAGATACCCCTTCAATTACTCAACACAATAACAGACATTTCAATGGCATATTAATAACAATTTTCCCTATAACCAAAAAACAGCTTAATCCCCAACAAAAAAAGGAACATTTTTCCTTGACAACCCTTATCAGATATCGGCGAGGTTTTTATTGCTTCAGTCACTGTTGCCATTTTATTGTCACCAACTTCTTTCTCGTATCGTAACCCTGTGACGAATAGATCCATTGCCTACTAATTTGATTAGCTCTAACGTTAATAAGTTTCGTTTTTATGTTCACTGTGTTAAGGTAGTTTTTTGATTGGTTTGACCTGGATTCGGGGTTCGTTTGTCATGTAGAATGTTCGGTGTTTTTTTGTACTCGTACTGTCCTAATTTTGACTGTGACTTTGATATTATCATAACAAAAATAGGAAAACGGGAATTAATTTTTATTCTTATGTTCTATAAAATGTTGTTTTCGTCACACAATCATACTAATGTGATTTTTTTTTAGATGTTTAAATGTTTGTCCGTGAATTACGCTGAAACTACAGAACGGAATTTGATAAAATTTGGTATACAGAGAGATTTTGAGCTGACTTTTATTTAGTGATAAAATAATTTTTATCCCAGAGGAATGTGGGCAAAGCCACTTGCAGAAGCTATTTCTTAATAATTTTGATATAGTCAATACCTTTTATTACAACTTGCTTGAAACATACTAAATTAATTATTATGTAATCGTTATGTTATCGGCTTACTCACGTATTGTCTTGACGAGGAACTCGACTAGTTTTGCAGCGCGACAATCGCCGCGTCGTGTGTCGCGGAATGCTGCTCATGAATATGAGCCTCTAGCATGGTTTGAAACTAGTCGAGTTCCTCGTCAAGACAATACGTGAGTAAGCCGATAACATAATAATTAATTTAGTATGTCTCACGAAAGTTACAATAAAATCATTATGAAATCGGCTAACTCATGTAACTGTTTGACGAGGAACTCGACTAGCTTCAGGCCATGCTAGAGGCTCATATTCTGGCTTAGTCTGAGTCATTCGAAAAAGACAGACAACCATAGTATTTTATTTAAGTCCTGGTTCTAGCTTATAATTTCCTTCTTTCACTGTTACTGATTCTATTCTATTCTATTCTATGCGTCGCGTATCATCGGTCGCGTAACGCCAGAACAGACAAATGTATACAAAAACAATTGACCATTCACTTTCAACCGATGATACGTCATTACGACTGATGATACGCTTGTCGTATTTTACATCAGATGTGAACCGACCTTTATACTGAGAACTTGACTAACGTTATCAGTCCATAGGATCCAAATAAATAATTCCTTAGTTCGGCTTTTATTGTGATACAGGCCTCGAGCCCCATGGCAGCCATAAGTTGAACCAAACAGCCATGGGTCTTATATCTGGTGAAATGTAGTGTCGTAAACTCTGCTAAGCCCTTTTGGGAATACTAGCGATATGTTATCCTGTGTAGTTATTTTCTTTGTTTTTGTGTTTCTATAGACGTTTACTGATTATTTTTCTTTTAATTAAAACTTTGACGAACTCTAGGATTTTCTCCTATGTCGTGGGTGCGTTTACAAATATTCAAGTTCACATACACATGACACTCAAACTTGAAACAATAATTTGTGGATCACACAAAGAAATGCTCCGTGCGGGAATCTAACCCGCTACACGTTATGCGGCAGCCAAATGCCCACCAACTGCATCAACTAATTTAGTTTGGAAATATCTCAGAATTTGTATATTTTTTGGACAGAAACATCATATAACTAAATAGAGATTGGTGGATTTATACTAAGGGAATCAGCTGTAAGGAGATACATCTTTGACATAGACCGGATAGTACCACTCTCTGATAAAACTGAACCCTTTAAAAAGCTACTAGTACCTAGCGGGTTATCGGGGCTCCGACTCGAAAAGTAGGAAAAGTCGTTGGATGATAATCCCCCTTTAAAAAAAAGCTTACTATTTTTCTGATGGAAAACGGTAACCATAGCATCCGAACGTCTGCAATACAAAAGTACAGTGATTTAACTTCTCTCAAAACTAAACAATTTCGAAATGTCGTTACAATCCTATTTCAATATTTTCTGTCCAAAATATATTTTGTTTGCTTTAGACGTTGAATGGAAAAGTGAATACAAATACGTAACGCTTTCTAAAACAGTTGTATGAGAGCTTTATGCAGGGACATTGTCGTTGAGTCACTGTTTTGTTTTAAACTTAAATATTGTAGGTGCACTTTAAAGATTATTTTTGAGGGCATGTCAGTAGTTTTATAAGACTGTTTTGTTGGTCGAGCGGTGACAAGCTTGACTACCGAGCAGGTGGTCGCTATTTCTGTCTGCATCAAAGTGATATAGTGCTTTTTTCGATTTAAAAAAAGAATGTAACTGTACGAAGTTCTTTTTTGGAGGTATGAAAATAATCCAATCTCTTACCTCGGGTGAGACGAGAGGAAGTGTCAGAATCTTAATAACTAAGCACCACCTCGTTCCTACTCCTGCGGAGTCCCAGTAAACCCGCTAGGTAGTCTGCAGCTCCGGATGGTAGGACGAAGACTGGAACTGTATCTTTGTATAGTAATAGATTCTATATTATATAGATATCTCTCCTGTCTTCAAGAAGTATGATAGGTATAAGATGTAAATTACCCTTTGTAATTGAAGGGTACACGAAAAGAAGGAGCTCATCGACAATTTTTCCATTTTGTATTAAACTTTACCAATGACCTTGTTTTTAAACGGCCAATCTAACTACGTTATCTTAAAAATGGAAAAAGGGGCTGATTCCACGTTAAGTCCATATAAAAATATCCAACATTAGAATAAAACGCGCTCATTTCATTTCAAACCAAATATAAAGGCGCTCATTGTCTATGAAACAATGTTAGAACGCGACCATTGCACCGGTTGTAATAAAGAACGCGCTCAATAGTGGCCATTTTGTTTATTTAATATGTTATATATTTAATATTTGATATATAATATATATTTAATATTTATTTATTTAATATTTAATATTTAACATTGTTTTTATATTTAATATTGTGGCCATTTAATACTTTGTTTCATTTTACCTTATTATAAATCAATAACATTTTTTGTGATAACCATTTCAATAATATACAAAAAGGAGCTCATTGCGACAATGAACACCTTCTTTCCAGTTACATTTGGGACTTTGGCAATGAAAACTTAAAGTGTAATTTAATAACTAAGTTAATGTAAAAAAAATATCAGCAATTGAGAAATATATGTGGGGTTCATTGTGTACATGATTAAATATGATATTCTATGTACTTTTTATGAGAAAATTGAGATTTTAGGTCTAATTACTTGATTACTCAAAACAATGAGAATGTTAATGAGCGCCTTCTTTTCCTGTACCCTTCAATTGTAAAAGCAACAAAAGTATAACCTTCTTCCCAAAACCGACAGACCAACATAAACAATTTGACATACATATTTGTTGCACGTACGGAAATTGATCCTGCGACCGGCAGTGCAATAAGCAATCACTCAGCAACTGGGCCAATCAAGCAACCAATCTCGTAGTGTTGATAGAATTGTCAACTGGTACTTGATGTATGTAGTACTCTGGTTAAAAGGAAAGGAAATGCAGGAGTAATAGGGGAGATGACTTATTTTTAATTTAATGTCCGTCTTGTAGATTATTTTAAAACATTATACACGTATTTTTAATTTTCTTATAGAAACAAAGGCTTTTGAAGATATATCGCTTTGAAATATCATATCGACACCACTTCTAGGAACGGTTTATATGTAGAAATGATGTATTTGCTCCCACTCCTAAACTTTGATTCGTTTTATTTAAATATCGTTTTCTTATAATTATGACAAAATAAAAAATACGTGTCTAATAGTTTTTCATTGCTTAACTAACGGACTAATTAGATTTTTTGTACCCCGTCATTATCCCTATGACATGTGACTCCGACGCAAAGTCTACATAGGTACATATTTAAATTAGGTAAGTTTCATTTAGGACTTAATACTTGATACAACAAAATAGATCTCAATCCCTCGCTTACAACAGTTCAACTAAATACCTACACCTAAATATTACAACACAATATAATAACAATACATAATATATCCCCAAAAAACCCATAGTATAGCGTTGACAATACACAGGGCAACATTGGACCATAACTTACTAGTAGTGACATGAATTACACCGTTAATATTATTTATATATTACCTACCGAAACACCGTTTACACGGGGACGAAACTTATATGGGTTTGAAAATATATGACTAAGATTTCTGCTAAGGATCTTTCGTTTAGAGTTTTTTTTTATGGAGAGCAGACGTATCACCTGAAGGTAAGCAATCGCCAACGCCCATGGACACTTGAAACTCCAGAGGCTTTACAAGTGAATTGCCGGCCGTTTGGGAGTTAGGAATTTAAAGTTTGTTCGGGAATCAGGGATTGGGAATATTGGGAACGGGGGAATAAGGCCTCCGATAACCTCACTCACACAACGAAACACAACGCAAGCGTTGTTTCACGTCGGTTTTCGGTGAGGCCGTAACAATAAACGAATGATTCTTAATCATCATCATCTACAGCCTATTAATGACCATTGCTGACCAAAGCCTCTTCTCACATGGAAACGGTTTGCTCAAACCTTCTCCTTTTAATTCTTAATCATACTCTTCGAAACTAAAAAAAAAAAAGAGTGCGTTTCCACAGATGTGGAGCTGCGCAGAATTCAGTTGAGCAGAGCCGGGGTAATAGGTGTTTCCATTAAAGCTGCGCAGAGATAAGCGGTGTAGAGCTGTGCTATGTAGCTAGGTGAAGTAGAGCCGAGCGGAGCTAAGACAAGCGTTTGACAGAGAGCTCTATTGCCCTGTCAAATGAGTAGTACCATAGTCGGCTTATATGATACCCGCAAGCAAAGTAGAGGAAGAGTACAACAAAGCATTTCTACTACTACTACTAATAATAATACAAGTTAACTGTAGAAATCAAATACGAGTATATACTCGGTCTATTAGAATAGGTACACCAAGTACAATCACCAACTCCATCCCGTTCTAACAATGAACATTTTCACAACATTATTTTCAACCCTATTATCTTGCCACTAAAATTCACTATAACAATTGCCCCGATAATATCTAGATTAACCCGCCACTGGTGACGTGTATTTGTCTTACATAGTCAGTGACCCTGGTCTCCTGCACCGTGATTTTGTGGTTTATGTATTTTTTTTTATTATTATTAGATTTTTTAGATAGATATTTTGAATTAGAAACGATATAAAATAGGACATTGACATTGGAAGGACACAAAATGACATTAATATACAAATAGAAAATAAAAGAGATAAAATTTCATAGAAAGGACATAAAAAATAAAACGCCCGCATTGCTGTTGCGGGGTGGACTAATGGTAGAGGGCGTGTAGTAAAGCAGCTACTCGAAATCGCAACCTAATTTGATAAACAGTTTAAGAATTATTCTTAGTTTTTAAATTACCCGGTCTCATAGACATATAGGTCACCAATGGCGGGTTAACAAAGCCACCCAGTGAAAACTGAACTGTCAATATTTCAAGCTCATAGGCAGGCTAAAACAGCAAACTGTTAGAATTGCATCCCTATCGAGTCACGCATGCTCATTGAGCTGGACTAATTTACTCAGAATTATAACGGGGATGGATTTTATAGGGGCTCGCGTTTATGGATCGGTGGGTAGATAAAATTATTAGAACGTTATTTTGGTATTTGGGGCGTGTGTTTAATGTTTTCACTATTATTAGGTATCTACTACATCATTTTTATTTGAACAAATGTTGTGGACGTATTTAGATACATTTTAAGGGGTAAAATAATATACTATTGATGAATTATGATAATTATCACATCGTCATCCAAATATCCTTTTTTGAGGGGGGAAATCATCCAATAACTTCTCCCGCCTTGAGCGAGGCGAGGGGGAGTATCAGGCTCTTACTGATAAAGCCATCCCGTTCCTACTCCTGCTTTTCGCTAAGCAGTCCGCAGCTCCAGATCCAAATATCCTGTAGGTACTTAAACTTTGTTTTTCTGGCAATATAAAACATTTTAATCGTAGAACTGGGTCACGATTCAATCCTGTCGATTGTACCTAGCTCTAGTAACAAGCTTCTAAATTAAGCTTAATCCGATCTACTGAACATACCTCGAGATAATAATACTCTAACGTAATTGAGTATAATCGTACTTGCATAGCTATAATGTTCACGTAATCATTTCCCATTTAATTTTAGAAAGAGGAAAGATGTGTTGGTTTTCCGTTTTATGTAATGAGGTGACAATAGAGCAGACCTATCACCTGAAGGGTTAGTACGTGTTTCCTTTGAGTTGAACGAAAACAAATCAAGAGCACGTTCCGCCCTCGTATTGGTTGGTTCATTCGTACCGGCCAATTAAAGCAACGACCGCGGTCTTGCTTTGTTTTCGTTCAACGTAAAGTAAAATCGTAGTAAGGGTAGTGATGGAAAAAAATCGGCATCGCCCATGGCAATACTACACGTGTTGCGAGTGTTTTGCTGGCCTTTGTAGGGAGGAGAAATAGGTTTCAGGTAATTTTAATTGGTACATTAAAAATATTTTAAAATTAGCTGTACTGCTTTTGGAACGGCGAATAAAGTTCCTTAAGAAAAGGAGGATCCTCCAACCAGGCGAGGTAATCGTGCCTGGCGGGCTTTCTATTCAACTGTTGTTCGTTGGGATTTTCTATACATGTTTATTCGTATATAAACTTCATATACTGTGCTATGTACGATTTATGATGTCATTTGTTGATTTATTCGTCGATCGTATGTACGACTTCTGTCATCTGTTACTTGTCATATTTGCTACAGTACAAGAGAATCTATTTGGTGAGAAAATTGGTAAAAATAAAGACAGAATTTGCGAAATCTATTACACAAATCAATACTTTACAGGCTCTCAAGAAACTACAGACAAATATATACTCTGACAACTTAAACATAAAGTTCTAAATCTAATACAGGTTCCAAGCGTTACTAAGCCGCCTATGCCTAACAAATTGATAGTCTGCAATCAATATAGAAATATGAAATTGAATCATTTCCGTAATAATGACAGACAGTTTCGGGCAAAACGAAATACAATCAATTTACATAAATTGAGAAATTCATTAGAGATGTCTAAATATTTTTAGAGGTTGGATGCGGCAACCATCCAATTCGTTATGACAGCAGTACCTATAGTATGAGTTTGCTTTACGTTTAAAGTAATCGAAAGGAGAACGCGTTCGGCACTCTGATTGGCCGGCTCGAATAAACCAACCAATCAAAGCGCCTTTTTATCCCCAAAGGGGTAGGGAGAGGTACACATTAAAGCATATAATGCTTCTATACAATGTACACCAACTTTTCACCATTTGTGTTATAAGTCCCATATAATAGGGGGTAAGCCTATTGCCATATACTGAGCACATTTCCAGACTCCGTGCTACTACTGAGAAATTTTAGAGTTTTCAAGGGTTTTTTTATGAACATGACGGTAAAGTAGTAAAAAAATATTAATAAAGAAACCGCATCCAAAATTTCCAACATCATAGCTAACAAAACCTCGTTCGCGAGCCTAATTAATAATATTGAAATGGATTGTTTTTGATTAAACTTTCGATCCTCCGTCCTTGTCTAACCAACTAATTCTCCATGTTGCTATCTCACTCGATCATCCTAAAAGATCATTTTGAGTAGGAATGGCAACTGTATATTTACTTTGCTAAATGTTTAAGGTTTGTTTCCCTTTGATTCCTGAGAAGTACTTTACAAAATTCGTTGTTTCTTAGCCAGTTAGTTTAAATATTGTGCCTTTTGGCCCCTAAAAGGGGTAAGTAGGTGTGCTTATAATTATTATATTGTTATGACTATGAATCAATTCATTACTGTCCATAGTAATATTAATATTATACATGGAAAAGTATGTTTGTTTGTCCTGTCTTCACATGGCAACGGAACGAGTTCATGACATGATTTTTTGTGTGAAGTTAATTGGGGAGCTAGAGAGTCATATAAGCTGCTTTTTGTCTCTTTCTAACCCTCACTTTTCTTAAATGTAGGGTGAAATTTTGTATAGAACATTCCGCAATTATCAAGATAGAAAGCTTATTATAAAATTGGTATGTGGACTATATTGACCAACATAAAAATTGTGCATCATCTGTGGAAATCTGCCCTTAAAAATGTGCGTATAAAGCTGCGGACAGAAAGGTAATAAAATCATTGAGTTTTATGCTTAGCAACACATTTAAAGATTACTTTATACTTACACAATAATATGTATTTGTATTGACAAAGCATATAATGATCGTTTGCGTTTCTGAGAAACTTCAAAAAGTTCACGATGTGTGTCACAAAATATTGCTCCGATAAGTAACAGGAAAGTGAATTATTTGATCGAGTAAGAATAAAATAAATACTCTGCCGCGTTAGGGAAAGATAAAGTTTTTTTTTCCGGGAAAAATGTTATAGAGTCTCTATCCAAAAATAAAATATATTTTCCGGCATTTCGATGTATTCATAAGGTATCGTCGTTTTCCCTAAAGAGGTAGGTAGTGGTGCATATTACATAATCTCTTCTTTTTATTCGTAACTTTAATGTTGTACTGAGTAGCATGCTATAGGGGAGAGAAATGGTCTATCTATTGCCATATTGCGAAGATACCTGTAAATATTATTTAGATCCCATCAGACCACTACAGATGCCCATCTGTAGTGGTAGTGGCCCAGCAGAACTGACACCAAACTGGAGGTGCGGACTCTCGGGGGTCTGGCTCGAGAAGCAAGAGTACGAACAGGGTGGTTTTTAGTCCGTCCGAGTCTGACACGGGTCTCGCGTTGCCAAAGGCGGAAGAAGTCATTGGACCTAAGGGAGGCCCAGTTACCCCCCATCCCAATCCACTATTGCCCAACAACCCTCACTATTTCTAGCTCCTAAAAGGCCGGCAACGCACTTGTAATTGTAACGCGTCTGGTGTTTCGGGTATCCACCGGCGGCGGCGATTGCTTACCATCAGGTGATCTGTCTGCTCGTTTACCGGCTTATACCATAAAAAAACTACAATAAACTTATCATACTAAATACGTCTATACTATTATTACAACATAACAGTTGCTTTTTTATTGTTTATCGAAAAATTTCAGCATTTTTTAAAAATATTACTTACAAATTTAACAGCTACGTAACTCAAATTGCGATTATCATGTAAAGAGCCGAACATTTCTACAGACTCCGTGTTATTACTACAAATTTCGAAAACAAAATCAAAAGTCAAAACAATTTAAAGTTTAATAAAAAAAATAACTTATTTAATCAAAGTTCGGACAGGCGTCAGAGATAAACATCTTTAGCTCATTATGGAATTTATTTCGAGAGGAGGAAGGTATGAAATCGATCGTTTACTGTTTAGGAAGACGTTTGGAGACAATAAGCATACTTAAAGAAACACCATGGTTGTTTTCTTGAAATGGATAGGCAGAAATTGACATTTTATAGAGGGTTGAGTTTAAAGTTTAATTCAGTTTCAGAGTACATTTTTCCAGTGACAATGATTTGATCATGATCAAAGATAGTTTTGTACCAACCATTGCAAAGTAAAACGTTTAACAAATATGTAAGAAGAGGTGTCATAATATGACTGCACGAATGGTGCGGTGGCTAGACAACTGGCTTCCGTGCAGCGTTTACTGGGTTAGATTCCCGCACGGAACAACTCTTTGTGTGATCCACAAATTGTTGTTTCGGGTTTGGGTATCATGTGCATGTGAACTTGTATGTCTGTAAACACACTCACGATACAGGAGAAAATCCTAATGTAGAGCAACGGTTTTTAAAACAAAATAAAAACATTTTAGATAATAATAATATGTATGTTCTCATAACAGTGTCGTTACGCAATAATAGGTCTAATTGCCTAAATAACACCAATATTACTTTGCGAAAATTCTAAAACAAAACACAATTTCCCTTCATCACTAACAAACACCAGCGACACAGGTTAAAACATTTACTCATTACAAAACTTTTCTAATTTGCTCTTTACATTTTTCTGTAACTCAAATTCCTTGATGACATCTGTAAGCACCACCTGTAGCATTACAAACAAAATGGCGACTGGCAGTAGCGTCCATCCGTTCATTCCCAACGATTACCAGTTTTATGAACGTGTCATAAAATTGTTAGGGCTTTGTACACAAGCCTTGCAGAAGATATGCAATGCGATAGTTTTTGTGAGACAATCTGTATTTTGGTTTAAGTTTTCTAGAATACTATTGCTGGCCACAGATCCAATCCAAAATCTTCCATTAAGTGATGGCATGTACCTTCATAGCTACATGCCATCTCTTTATCTGCTACAATAGCTTATATATAACTTTTGCCAGCGACTTCGCCCGTGCTGCCGTGGGATAAAAAATATTCTCCTATCACCCAAGTCAGCACATACTCGATCTGTATACCTTCATCAAAATCCGTTTAGTAGTTTCAGCGTAATTGACAACCAAATATCCAAACATGACTGACGTAAAACAACGCTTACGTTGTGTGGGTGAGGTTTCCGGAGACCCAACTACCGCCCTTCTCAATCTGCCCAATCCCTAATTTCCCAACAACCCTTAAATTCCTAACCCCTAAAAGACTGATAATACAGTTGTAACGCCTCTGATCTTTCGGGTGTCCACGGGCGACGGCGATTGCTTACCATCAGGTCGATGATAGGCCTGCTCGTTTACCGGCTTATACCATAAAAAATGCATCTTTTTTACACAAAAATCTTCCAATCGCTTTCACTACACCAATACCTAAACATAAAAGGTCGTCTCGTAAACGTGTCGTAACATGTAATAAAATGGCGTGTAATTTGACGTTAAATATCTTTTTTTTTACATCGGGAAAATTCGCGTGAGGATGTAGAGTGAAGTGATATGATACTATATTGTTGGGGCTAATTGCCAACACGTACCGCGGGCTCTAAATAGCTTTCGTGAACGGTATTGTTATGTCACAATTTGTTACATTGGTTGCTTTATTGTGTTTCGTTGTAAGTGGTCCTAATTTTGTAGGATTTATTAATTGTATAATTGTTGGAGTTTAAGTGTGGGAAAGCCATGCTTCAGCTACGAATGGACCGGCTCGATAGGAGTGATACTACGCCAGCTCGACTGCAGTCATACCACGGCCTCACAGAAAACCGACGTGAAACGCTTGCGTTGTATGAGTGAGGTTACCGGAGGCCCAATTATTATATGATTCTAATTCATAATCAAAACTTAATTCGCTCCACGACAAACATATACATACAATTTTAAATATCTAAAATCCATATCTTACCTATCAAATGATGTCATACGTGCTTAAATTTCAATTGACATAAACTTTGGAACGAGCGCCTAGCTTCACTGACGGACGTACTGACGGACAATTCTATTTGACGTTTCAAAAGTGCCTTATTTAGGATTAATTGAAATAAATGCTTTGACTTGACTTTGACTTTGACTTGAGAGGAAAGAAAAATCCCAAAAAATATCAATCAACAATTTATTTCTTTGGCGTCGCTTCAGATTTGGTAGTAGCAGTGTCTGCAGCATCAGATGGCGCGGGAGTTTGTGCTTTATCCTCCTCAGTCTCCTCATCATCCATTTTGATAGGAATATTGAACCTGGACGAGTGCTGAGTCTGCAACTCTTGGACTTCTTCCACGTTTGGTATACGAAGCGCCATGATCGCTGCTCCATAGTTACCGAGCCCGGTGTCCCAGAAGACAATCTGTGGATAGAAGAAAATCTTTAGTATTTTGTTTAGAATTATAACATGAGCTATGTTTTTGGTGTTGGCAAAAGCGTATATCTTATAAGAATAGCCTTAGTTAAGTGAAAACCATACTTCGACACAAATGGGCTGGCTCAACCGAAGAGAAACCACGGCTTCAAAGATAACCGACATGAACCAACCAACAACTGGACGCCCAATTACTCACCTTCCCAATCTCCCGAATCCCCGATACGAAACTCCCAAAAGGCCGGCAACGCAGTTGTAACGCTTTTGTTGTTTCAAGAGTCAATGGGTGGCGGCGATTGCTTACCATCAGGTAATCCGTCTGCTCGTTTACCTACTTATTCAATAAAAAAAATCTACAGCCCTGAACCAAAAGCCCAACAAACCAGTCAGCTAAAAGTAAACGCCCAACAAAAAGAAAAAGGGAGAATATTTCCACCAACTTTCTCTATCCTATCCACAACCTGTTGAAATCAATCAGTATCAACGATGCATACTAAATCCAGAGCAAAAAATCTGATGGGCAAACACCGTGGCGCCCACCAATCACTTGGAACGACGGATAGGAGCGGTAAGTACCGAAATAGGATGAAAGACTTGCATATGTTGTAAACTGGGAACGAGTTGCGCTTTACTAGCTTTTTCACTAGTACACTGTGAATGACGGCGTGACATACAATCTACATGGTGTGTTCATTCAGATTTTGTTCTATGAATTCTACTTGAAGTATGATAACAATATTTGTAGAGTAAAAATTGATTTGCAGTTGATAGTGATCAAGTAATGTGTTAGAGCAACACTTTGCTTCTTGTACTACTAGCGACCCGTCCCAAGCATGGGTGCAATGATGATATATTATGCATGTATTATACATGTAAACCTTTTTTAAATCCCTCTATCTATTAAAAACCGCATAAAAATCCGTTGCATAGTTTTAAAGATTTAAGCATACATAGGGATATAGGGACAAAGAAACCGACTTTGTTTTATACTATGTACGAAGAAGATGTAGCACAATAAGCAAGACATATATTGTGAACATTTTAGCTTCCTATTATATACTGAAAATGACATAAGATATATAACAACAAAGCAAGATATTCGATTAGCAATAAGTGTCCTTACTGCTACTTGACTAACGTTTACAAAAATGATATTTACTAGTTTAAAAATAGAACTGAAAATTGCTTACAACACCAAATATACTAAGACTTACCTCCCCATCAATCAGGTACCGCACATAGTAAATTTCGTTCAGTTTCGTGAAGCCTAATTCTTGGGCGACTGTGTGCAATCTCGCTGTTGTGAATATACCACAGATCCCGGCCACACCAGCGCTTGCACTTAGTAACGTTGCTGCTTTTAACATCTCTTTTGCGATGCCTGAAATTATCATATTAAAACCAGGATGTATTAAAATTGTGTATGTAAGGTTAATCCAGGCCCAATGCACACCCTCCAGACATGCTCAGTGCCCAAATTCCCAATCCTCAAATCCCTACTCTCAAATGGACGGCAACGCCCGTTCAATTGAGAGTAGTGTTGACATGGTGGCTGGCCAACTGGCTGCCGTGTGACTTGTCGCGGTTTCGCACGAAACAACTCTTTGTATGATCCACAAATTGTTGTTCCAGGTCTGGATCTCATGTGCATGTGAAATTGTATATTTGTAAACGCATCCATGACTGAGGAAAAAATTCTATGTGGGCAACGTTTTATTAATAAGAAAAATGCACTCGTATCTCCTCTGGGGTTCCGTTGACGTCTAAAAGCAGCGAAGATTGCTTACCATCAAGTGATCTGTCCGTTTTTTGCTGCCCTATAAAAAACTTTTATTGAAATCTCAGAAACATATTTTTGGCAATAGAAAACATCAAACATTATATTCGTATAACCAAACTTGTTATTTGAAACAAATTCTTATCATCTATAAGCTACAGTTCTATTTGGTAAAACAAAGCAGTTACAATGATATTTTTAGTTATTTAACGAACCTCGATGCCTATACCTGTTCTTCAAAGCGACAATATAAATCTTGAAGTATCTCTTGACGCCCAATCTATCGAAGACACAAACTGGCTTCTCAATTTCATTGTAGAACTTCATCACAGTGGAATACAGGGGGTTGTGGGTTAACTTGACGCGGCTGAATGTCCTTGAGAAGGCAGCTGATGACAAAAAAATAATTAATAAATAGTACGAAGAAAATAGATGACTTATGATAGTTAAGCGCCATCTCTTGGCGTTTTAATGAACTACTACATATTAATACAAGTTTAGTATCATGGCAATTAAAATAGGGTATTTATTTTAATGTCTATCTTGTAGATTATTTTAAAATATTAGACACGTATTTTTTAGTTTCTTACGGAAAAATTACTTTAAGTTTTATACGTAGAAATGACGCAAGTGCGACAGCTGGACAAGAGGTCTCGGGTTCGATTCTCGGGCAAAGTATTGCTGAGTTTTTTTCGGTTGTTCAAATATTTCTCAATAGTAACACGGAGTCTGGAACTATGCCCAGTACATGACTTACAAAATAAAATAATGGTGAAAAGTGGTTGTACATTCTATAGCGGCATTACGTGCCGTAATGTACACCTCTAGTTATGGGGATAAAAAAATTGTTTAACTACAATAAGAAACCTAAAACTGTGTTACTTCTAACCCTTCCAGCTTTCTTCTCACTAATACCTTCTCTAGCAACTTATGTTTTAAACTAAAATCGACAAGTCTCATTCCAGAAAAGCCAAGCTCAAAATGCCATCAGTTTCCAATTCAGCTGTATCAGAATTTAAACGTTGCTTGCCTGTTTATTTTGTTTGGCTAATAGCTTTGCATTGGGACGTAACATCACCTCACGTGGAGTTTGTAGTCAGTAGTTCTGTATTTGCCTTGATAGCATCATCGCCCCTAATATAGACCTACCCGTATCTACTACTTGGAATCCAATTTACGTACAAGAAACAGGGTTTGAGGGATAGAAGGTAGCGTTTGGTGATACTCCCAAAATAAAATTAGTGTTTTGTTGAAAAAAGAGGTTCAGGATTTTTGATATTCGAGTTTTTAGTCCCATAAATAAAAAAAATATTGTTTCATTCCAGAAAGAGCAAGTTATCCACAAATAATTCCAATTACGGGAAGGACAGGGTGATGTTTAAACTTCCAGAGTCGAAATTTTGTACCCAAAAACTGTTCTGGAATTCACTATTGGAATTCTTCACTGTCACGATGAAATATGCAGGAACAAGATTATTTCACAATACAGCTGATCTTTCTATTTATTCAAATTTTTTTTTTTTGAGGTGTGAAAATCAGTCGTTGACTTCTCCTGCCTTAGGGAAGGAAAGAGGGAGTGTCAGACTCTTACTTGCTAAAAACCACCCCGTTCCTATTCTTGCTTTTCGAGCCGAAGCCCCGGTAACCTGCTAGGCAGTCCGCAGCTCCTGGTCATATTAAATGCCAAAAGAGACCGGCTCTAGCGCAGAATATGCCTTCAAAAGATTTTTGTTACCTAGCATCTTAAAGCCCAATAAATTTAAATTACCTTTCTCAAAACTTGTACCAAACAAAGACCCCTGTAGCTGAATCGGGAATTCTTTTTACGGATGCAGTAAAAATTTAGGCTCGAAGCATTCAAAGAATCTGCCCCCTAATGTTACTGCCATCGGTTCGAACCGAAACGAGTTCGATTCGTTCCGATTGATACGCAAATAGATTCGGAATAGACGACACTATTCAGTGAATAGTAATTTTTTAGAAGATCTTACTGTAAGAATGTAAGGAGAATTATATGTACGACTGTCTGGTTGTGTAGAAAAGGTTACAGGCACTATTGAAATCAAAGAACAAATATAATAGGCACAAATATAAGAGGTGAAGTAAAATACTAACAGAGTAACAGCTTCTTTGGAAATTCTCAGATAGCAGTAGATATTGTGACCGTTGTATATAATGGGCTTATCCTTACCAACTTGATGAATTCAACTCGTTAAGTGTTAAGCAAGTCTAGATATAAATTAAACTATACATACTAAGAAAACTGAAACGATCGATTGAGAAATCTTAAGGCACTTTTTTATGGAGGAAATATTATCCAATGACTTCACCTGCCTTGGACGAGGCGAGAACGAGTGTCAGACTCATGACTAAAAACCACCCCGTTCCTACTAAGCCCCGGTAAACCCGCTAGGTAGTCCACAGCTCCGGATCAGGCATCATCCCTATGGCACTTGAGGTGATTGTTGAAACATAACGCTCTGACTTTACAGAAAAAGCATTACCTATGTTTGAACATGTACAACGTATAACTTACTTTTCTCCTGAATCCTCATAATAAGTACTCCAACCAGTTTATCAGTTCCTTCTTTAACAGCAGCGATGGACATCTTGTCTTTCATCCAAATCCTGACATTATGTACAAACTCATCCGTCCCCTCTTTATCATCTACTATTTTCACAGATCTGTATGTAATCTGCAAATAAAGGAGTAATTGTTAGTGGCTGTCAAACGATTTTGATTGTTCATAACATGGGAAAGAGTTTAAAATCCTTCAATTTCGACTTTCGAATCTTGCTTCTATGGGAACTGTGTTAAATGCACTGTGTGGTCTATTAAAAGGAAACTTCCATAGGACCACATCGTACGCATTCCATATGACGTCATCAGTACGCAACGCATGTAGGTATTGCTAATGATGAGGTCCGTACGATGCGGATCAATGGACGCAGTTGTATGAGTTTCTATACAAGACAAACTAAAACCCGTTGCGTACGATACGAGAGGGTGTTATGAGCCCAAGAAGGCAAAAAAAGGAGACGAAAGAAATGGCAGTGCCGAGATTTTTTGGCAATATTAATTCTACAACTTGACATAAATTCCACTAAAATACACATTATGTACAACATGTCAAGAATATAGAGATCTAATAACTATGCAGACACTTTCGTTATCATTGTAATTTCAACTGTATTGTCACTCACTTAAGTTACATTTTCTATTAAACAAGACCCTAGTCGCAAAGTTCAACGCCCTAAATGCATTCCACTGGCATTTATTCGTCTTAATCTCGTACAAATTTGAGACAGTATTAGTCCAAAGTAAATTAAATAAAGATTAAGACTCTAAAACATTTTCTTCGCAAAATACTTTTAATTTCAACAACAACATAGTCTAATTCGAAAAGTATTTTAATCAAATAAAAAAATATTCTCCAAGCGAATTGTTGAAATTGGACATAGAAATAAAAATGTATACAGGCTTATTTAATAAAGTTTAAAGCGAGGTTTATTAAAGAAATCTCTAAAGTATTTTTCAATCATTTTTTGAACGAGTTACGTGGTCCTATTGTAAGCGGGATCTTACTGTGATCACGTCAATTCATCTCATTTAACCGACTTAAAAAATTGCTGCTCATTGAATTTGTAATTTGGTTTAATAATAGTAATATTGTATTAATTAGACTGCATGGTAGATGCGGTGGCTGGGCAACTGGCTACCGTGCAACGTGTAGCGGGTTAAATTCCCGCACGGAGCTCCTTGTTGTGTGATCCACAGATTGTTGTTTCGGGTCTGGGAGTATTTTTGGGAACTTGTATGTTTGTAAATGCACCCACGACACAAGAGACAATCCTGTGGAGTGAAAATAGTTTGGAGGAAAATAGTTTATTGTAAACTCTCTAGATTTAAAAGAAATAATTTCCACCTGGCGCCTGAATTAAAGATTTTTTATTTGGACTATACTAAAGCCAAATGACATCATCACAGGCAAATGACATATGAAATGGTAGGTATATGTTGCAAAGTAAAACCATTTTTGTCTAAGAATCGAAAAATTCTCAATAGTACTTTCCTCACAAATTAACCAAGGAGGCAGACAAATAATAAAATTAAATAACAACTCTAATTAAGGTAGTTCTAACAAAATATCAATTTTAACAGAATAGCTATAAAATTGCCGCCTCCCATTCCTAGTGGCGTCTGCTCAAAGCTTTAATTAAGTAAATTAAGATTTCCGAAGGGGTGATTCATCTTTTTTGTTTTTAGCCTTTAATTAAATTGTCAGCTGCGAACCGATTGCCACATTCTTTGAACAAAACATTTTTTTTTTTTTTGGGTAAACCATGGCCAAGTAGTTGGCCATATATTTTTCTAAGCACTGCTAGAAACAAAATACTTAACTACTTACTTACTTAACCCGATGTTACCGGTACGTTTTTAAAATTATTTCTTCAAAAATTCAACCATGCATGACAAAAACATGACTACGTTTTCGTAGCACAGAGCTACGGCGTAGCACCTTGTGTATCATAGAAAAAAATATTTTATTGGGAAATTCGTTCATTCAATTTTAATTCCATGATATCTATGTTATCTCTGTTTCAATGGAAAAAGTGAAAATTTTCTCTTAAAAGTCAAAGCATTTATTTCACCTAATCCTTAATGAAGCACATTAGCTAGGCGCTCGTTCCAAAGAGTAGCTTCGAAGAACGAGCAAGAAACTCCATAAGATTATTTGACACCTGACACAATTATCAATTCTAGTTTGGTACGAAGTCGATTGAACAGCTAAATGTAATTAAGCGACAACTGAAAACTAATGAGGAGTGACAGCTCTTATAGTGCGTAGTATTGAACCATGTTTATCAAAATGCTGAAATTCTAAGGAATTATATATTATTAGTTGTGTACCTTGATTATCGAATAGTCTCAAGCGATGTTATAGAGCAAAATGCCTTGGATTGGATTGAAATTAACAGATATTTAATAAGACATGATTGGTTCATTCATAATAGGCTTTCTTTCACATGAAATTCACGATATAACTGCCATAAATGGGTGTTTAATTCATACCCAATCAACAAACATAAAAGAGTTTTAAAGAACTCATTGTCTTTCCTAATTTAGAAGATGACTAATCCAATGAGTAAGAAATGGCAATGCTGCCTGTCTTTTGAGCACCAGAACCACTAACGCGACTCCAAAGAGAATTATTTTTTTCGAGATTTAAGTTATTTTTTATATTTTTATGTTTTGTTTTAGGTATTTTAAAGTTGTAAATATTGTGTAGTGTATGTATTTACTAACATAGTTTATAATATGTATTGTTACTAACAAACTGAACTTGTGTTGTCTTAAATAAAGGAATTATTGCTATAGCAAAAAAAATCAGAAAAAATCAAGAAAAAAGCAGAAAAATAGGGAAAATCATTGTGGCGAGACAGAGTTCGTCCAATTTGCTAGTATGCTATAAATATTACTACTTCACCTCTTCAGACAAATAGTGTTTCTTCAGTAATCGTACAGCGTCATCATATCTTCTATCCTGAAGGTCTTCAAACCTGATCCCACAAGGAACCCGGCCCCATATGGACGGAGCCTTTATCCTTTCTTCTAGAAGTTTCATTTTCTCTAATGTTTCTGCGTCGTTTTTGACCGCCATGATTGTTTAGCTGAAATAAAATACACCTTTGAAATAATTATACCTTTAAATTAATTAAAATGGGTTTCAACATTTGTGTCATTGGCGTATTATGTCTACCTGGTCATCGGTCTCTTTAACAACACGCCCATGAGGGTGCTTTTCCGCCAGAGATGTGCTATGCTAGATTGCTGTGGATGCGTTTGGCTTCCACCGATCATATTCATTGGTACACATAGCTGAGCACTGGTGGAAATGGAATAAGCTAAGCTATGTTTTTTATGTGGAAAGATGCGTGCTATGGATGGCTTCCCTAGTATTGATACATTGCATACTGGAGCTGCATATCTACCTCATACAGCTACAGAGCTTAATATCAGTGAAAACGGTCACATAGCTAACAAACGTGCTAAGTCATGTTTTATCAGTGCTATATTTTGCACCTAATTTTATTTTAAAGTTAATGAGTACTAATTTAAAACGTACATCAGAAAAATAGTAACATAGAATAATAAGCAACTTACACTTATCTTCAAAAAGTCTAGACCAACACACGAAAAACTAGACCAACCCGTTTTAAATAAATTTTAAGAATTCACTTTTACTTTTTATTTATATTCTTCCATAAAATTTATAACCTAACGTTACCAGATTTTTCCTAGTATTGACATGAAATATTTAGCTCAATAATATAAAGAAACTAAACCAATAAATAGATTAATCTAACCTAAAATATAACCTACTTATTTATGTCATTTATTGACAAATTCAAATGACATAGTCAAAGTGACAATGTGACTTTTGCTCAGATTTTTATGGAATGATTAAAAAAACGAGCATGAAGCCTTGTTTTAAACAAAACCTTTTTAGGTGGCCTCTTTTGCCTTCCTTGTATCCTATATCCTTCATCCTAGGATTTGAAGCTATGAAAACTCTGGCTATTATCACTACATAGTATAAAACAAAGTTGCTTTCTCTGTCCCTATGTGTCTTTGTATGCTTAAATCTTTAAAACTACGCAACTGATTTTGATGCGGTTTATTTTTTAGTAGATACAGTGATTCGAAAGGAAGGTTTATACGTATAATACATGCATAATACCATTGCACCCATGCGAAACTAGGGTGGGTCGCCAGTATTAGTATGAAAATTACAAGTAAATATCAATTGGGAATAAGCCAATGAACCAATTTACCAAAGAAACCATGATAAAAAACATAAGAAAATATAAAAAAAAACATTTCCTCATACTGTTTTTTTCCATTACAATGCATATATCAATATGACAAAAGATTTTTCTAACTCGAGTTATATTACGACATCATGCAAACTATAACTACATACAAGCACTTTGATCCCACCATCAGCAAATTCCATTCTCACCATAACAATCACCGAATTACCCAAGAATACCATAAGATTCAATTACCACCTCTACCCAAAACAATAGGAAAATGTTTGTCCAATTACCCTATCTATACTACTTACCGTTTACAAGACAAGCAGGTGCGTCTGATTAAATAAGGGTATCATTGTTGGAACTATTCTCGCTGTTTGCTTACTCTATGCCAAAGTTTCTGTACTGATGTAGGGATGGGTTTTAATTTTATCGATGGGGGGACGTTGTCGATGTTTTGATTTTAGATATATAGGCTTTTTAGCTGATTTTAGTAACCTGGCCTTATAATTTCCAATTATAAGTTTAAAATTACCAACCCGCATTGAGCAAACGTGGTGATTAGTGCTCAAACCTTCTCCGTACGGCCTTTGGTCTGCAGTGGTAACTTACAGGCTGTTAAAGTCATGTGTTCTACATCATTATCCAATAGCACACCACTCTAATAAGCTGCACATTGCACAACAATCATAGTTACCAACGCGTGCTCGATGATTGATAGATTGATTAAAATGTTTTGATTGGATACTAAGCTAGGGCACGTTGATTCATCATGTTTGTTGACTGACACACTTTAGTTCGACCTTGACACCTTTACCATTCGATTTTGAGCCTACATGTTATTGTATTACGTTTCTGTTTTCTATACTTGTTTTCTGATACAACCTTGATGAAACTTCAAGCCATTATAAATGAAAAAATGATAATGATACGAACACGAACAGAAAATGACTAAAAGATTTAAATTGAATCTGTAATCAGCTTTGCAATTATGATTCGTTTAACAATAATTATAAAGCACATAATTAATTGGAAAATCTTTATTTCGAGGAAACACTTCTTAAAAGGCCGTTGTTGCTAATGACAATTTATTTTACTCACTTTCGTCTTAAATTCTGAGAAAATTTAAAGGGACATTGAGAGTTCTGTTGGTCTTATTTTTGATGGGACAAGCTCGCCATAGTCTCCCAAAACCGCTGCAACCCCTGTAACCCAGGATCTACAGTTAATATAACCATGAAAACACCGGAACACTGAAGACCGGCGCATCCCAGAGACATGAATGACTGTCTTGGATCCCGTAACATATTATTAGAGGAGAAGAAAACGATAGTTTCCAGTTCGCACGGTGAATTTACTTTACTGAATTCGTCCTAAATTCTGACAAAATAAAAGAGACATTAAGAGTTCTATTGGGCTACGACATAAAACTTTTAAATGTAATATGTTTTGCTAACCTCCGTCAACACAGACTACGTAGGCAGGTGCACGTGTTAGGATTATCCCGTTGCTCGTTCGTTGAATGGTTGCAAGTTGCAAGCTACCACATGCAATAAATGTAGACAATTACAATTATCTCTACCGAAGTATGGTGTCTGCAATTGGCGATAGATTTGCTCTCTCTTTAAATGCATGGTCAGCAGTGGCATTTACAGTCAATTGACCGAGAAGACAGTGATGGCCAACTAGATACAAATTACTCTAGTGATCACTGAATTGAACAAAGATTTATTATAAACTACGTGGCGTCTTTTATGAAATGAAATATGCATTCAATCGTGCAACGACTGCGAAATGAAATTATATGAACCTAGAAATTCAAATACCTCACCTTACCTTATAAAATTTTCCAGAACCGGCAACGAAACTACCAATTTACTTATACAGTGTTCGCAAACAAAATAAAATGGTATTCGCTCCACCATACACAGCACAGCACGCCACACTGACTTGCCGAACTTCGTTCAATAGGGGAAGCGAAAAAAAAAGAAAATAAATCAATACTGAGGCAAGGCGTTCATAAAAGTTTGCACGGAATCAAGTAAAATGACTTCCAACGAAGAATAGTTTAATGTTTGGCGTGAAAGGGTTCTGTACGTTTTTTAATTTGAGAATAAAAATGGTAGAAACGATTTTAATTTATAATGATATTCATTTTGACATACATTTTTGCACACAATTGCCTCTGGTTGTATAGTTTTAGATGTATGAATATGAAGGTTTTGTACCTACAAGTGTAGCGTATAAAGTACGTTGCCGACCTTTTGGGAGTTAGGAATTTAAGGGTGGTTGGGGAATCGGGGATTGGGAAGATTGAAATGGGGAAATTGGGCCTACGGTAACCTCACTAACACAACATAACACAACGCAAGCATTTTTCAAGTCGCTTTTCTGTGAGGCCATATCACTCCGGTCGAGCCGGCCCATTCGTGCCGAAGCATGGCTCTCACACACTAAAGATGTACTAAGTATGTACTAGTTTTAGTTCTTAAATATACTGTAATACTAACAATAATTCGTCTGCTACCATGACATCACATTCCAATCCACTCAATACTAACAATACTATAAACAAGTCTAAGCAAGATTGAATATAGAGAGACCAGCCAAATCTTCGGTATTCGATTCATGAAATCACTTTTCGTTCACACGAATATACTCAATTTATTAACACTATTATGATATCTTCACTAATACTAAATACCGAATGTCTTTCTATAGACAAAAAAATCTATACTTTAAAGAAAAGTTATCTTTCTTCTTAATCATCGTCATATGTAAATTGTTAACAATATTCTATTCCACTCCAACTAGATTCAAACAAAAATTGTCCATAAGGTATAGATGATTGGTTAAAGATCTGTAGTGCTCCTAAGTGCAGAATGCTTCTAAATCGTCAGATTAGGAAGTCATTTTCAAAAAGATACCAATGTGCAGCAGTCACGTAGTATCTTCCGCATGCCTTGAAGAAGCGTAATCCTGATTCCTGCAAGGCAGGCTGCAGCATTTTTAAGGAGGGAAAATCGCCAAGATGAGCCAAAAGGGAGTGTCAGACTTTTACTGACTAAAAACCACCCCGGTTAACCCGCTAGGTAGTCCGCAACTCAGGATTAGGCGTCAGCCACTAGCAACATGCTAGTAGTAAAGCAGCAGCATGCTAAAAAAAACAGTAGGCACTTATAGACTGTGATAGACTTATAAATTGTCATATAGAGGGAGGATAACGAAACGTCTTGTTATAGACTAACGATTATAAAATCGTCAATCATAATGAAGACGAAATTTAAACAATTTAATTGCCAAACTACATCGATCACCAAAAGCATCTTGAGTCTAATCCATCGGAATTAATAGACGAAACCGCGAGACATATCTAGTCTCCCATATACGGCTAAAAGATTTTCCTTTAATAATCCCGTCCCGCCTATACCCAGCCGACAGGGAAAGCCTAATTTATTACTAAAGGCAGTATTAAGTTATCTACAGACGTCCATTCATTTGGTTCTCTATATGATATCATAGCCAAGACTTATTTCAATAGACGGACGGATAGTAATAAAATAATATATGTATGTAAGTAAGTAATAATATTTTTATTCGGAAATCACTTTTTTGCGAAGAAAGGTTTTTTCCATTAAAATATAAGATTCAAGGATAATATACTAAGAAATAGTTTTGGCGTGAAAAAATCTTATAGTTTTATTTTGCTTTATTTTTCGTCTGTTTTCCTACTGTATCTGTGTATATAGTTAAAACTATTCTTTTTTTATATTAGTATCAGTAGCGGCCAGGAAGACAGACCGCGTGATGTTAATTACATAACATTTGTGTTGCCAATAACATTTTTTAAAGTGGGGAAAATCATCCAATGAATTCTCCTGCCTTGGGTGAGGGAGTGTCAGACTCTTACTGACGTAAAACCACGCCGTTCCTACTCCTGCTTTTCGAGCTAGAGCTCCAGTAGTACGCAGTTGCCAATAACATAAGCTAAACTGTTTTATGTATTACTACTACTTACTCTCGCTCACTGCACTATGGTCTTCTATGCAAAAGAAGGTTTATTTATCTTCACTCTTGATAGACGGATTGGTGATGTAATTAAAAAGTTCTGATTTATCAAGAGAACGTTGGTGCGTAGTCTGTGTCTAATTTGTAGTCTACTAACACTTACGACTTTCACGAGAACATACGGCTTACCTTTAATTTGGACCTCTATTCAGGAAAAAAACAGGTTAATACCCAACCACCTCACAAACTGCTTCAAAACCCCACTGGTCCCTAATTCCGTGAAGGCAAGAATCGATACCAGACGTGCTCCAATATAATTTGATCGCGACTCCGCAAACTAAGGAAAGAAATGAAGTGTAATGTACAGACGAATGCACATCAACCTAGACCAAAACACAAACCTAACTTTAAAGAATTGGCACCGTTAGCACAAAAGAAATAAAGTTTACAATCGATTAACGGTGTATAGGTGGTGTATTTTGATGAACAGGCTTTGTATATTTTGCAGTGCATTTGGCTTCAAGGTTTGGTGGTACCAAGGCTTGTGCTGTCACCAAAAAGGTGAGTTGGGGACAATAACTATTGTCATAGAAGTTCCATTATAGAAAGGGTTATGGCTGTGGTTAGATTGTAGGTAATGGTTCCTAATAGAGACAATTTTTAACCCCCGACGTAAAAAGAGGGGTGTTATAAGTTTGACGTGTCTGTCTGTCTGTCTGTCTGTCTGTGGCATCATAACTCCCGAACGGATGGAGTGATTTCAATTTAGTTTTTTTCGTATGAAAGGGGACTTATGTGCGAGTGTTTTTAGACATGTTTGATGAAAATCGGTTGAGCCGTTTTAAAGTTATGGGCGGTGAAAGTGGGGAGATTAGCCGAAGGTCTGCAAATATACTGGGATGGGGTCTCAAATTAAACCGCACTGAAAGAATATATTGAAAGATATTATTTTTTCGTATTAACAAAAAAAAAAGTGAAACTAAAAAGGTGAACGAATAAAAAGATAGAAAAATATAAAATTTTTAATTTAACCATTTATTATAAACAAAAAATTTCATCATGTAAATTAATGATAACAAATCCTAGTATTACAAAAAAAAAATAACGAACAAACCTTAGAGTATACCTTAACATTACAAGTCATTCCAATTTCGACTACTAATTCCACAATACAATCAAAACCCAGTTATAAACAATACCGTGTAATAGGAAACAAAACTCCTAAAGACCTTCAAAGATTCCACAAACTTATTCCCAACAAAAAAAAAAAAAGTATTCAAATTCAAAAAATATTTCATTCATTCATTGTTTCCAAAGTACAAAAAAAAACTTCAGCATTATTATTTGAATTGTTTCACGGATCTCTTAAAGAATTCCCTTCACATTCAATGCATTCCTTTCCATTACTTTAAAAAGTTCGATCCCTCGGTAATTTTGCAACAAGTATATAGCACAATAAAAATATCTTGCAATCGTTTTCCTTATCGTCCTTTCCTACTCCCTTTAAGAGCCTAATGTAGGGAACGTTTACGTTTAACATAAACAGTAAGTGCGGAGGGACTAAAAAATAAAAACAGATGTGACAGGCAACGGACATTGTGATGGAGATACAGTGGGACAAGTCGGTCTTGAAATAGATTTTACACTAACAGAAGAATTGTAAGTGTAGACCGATCAAATGGGTGTATAGTTTTATGTGATTGATTATTACCACATTAAACGCTATGGGGGGCAAAAGTGAATGGCGCTAATTTCTAAAACGAATATAACGGGCTTAATTCTGAATAACATTCTCTACCAATAAACCGCAGACGTGGTGATAAAGAGTGTATTAAGTATGTTTGAAAGAGTGTCTACATGATAAGTGGACGTATAAACAATCTGTAATGGAGTCAAAGTCTTAATTGTACCCTTTGTGGTATCTACGAGTAACTAAAATTTCATTCATTCAAGCAAAGAAACGAAAGCATATTAATACGTACAACGTAATTGTTTTTTCCTGGCCCTTCGAGTCCTGTCAAGTCTCATTGAGATTTTCACTATCCAAATCCAAATATATGGAGTTCTCGTCCTTACAATTAGAGCCTAATGTCTTATTACAATTACCGTTTTGATGTGCATGATGTGTTATAATTTGACAGTATCTTAAATACTTTTTACTCACCAAAGTAATTTCTGATATGGCTAGATGAATTTTAACTGAACTTTTATTGCTAGGTAGCTGGACCTTGTACTAAGGAGGATTCTTAGGTTTCTTTTGGAAGGGGAAATAATCCAATGGCTTATTCCACCTTGGGCGAGGCGAGAGGGAATGCCAGACCCAAACTGATTATAAACCACCCTGTTCCTATTTGCAGCTAAAGCCCCCGGCTAGAGCTCCGGTAAACCCTTAGGTAGACCGCAGCTCCGGCGTGCATCCAGGCTATTTTTATATTTTTAAATATATTTTATTTTCAAATAAAAATAACAAATCTAAGTTCTGTAAGTAGTCAGACAATTAACAGCTGTCTACGCGGACGAAACGGGTAACAAACAGCTAGTAAATAAGTAAATCATTATAAAACTTACAAAAACATGTTTCTATTATTACTCGTACAGTTTAGAAGACGCCATACAACTGGTACTACTGCAAGTTACTCTAGCTCTCTAAGCATCGCGTCGCCTGTCCATCTTCCCTAACGACGTTATGATTGCCCGACCGCGTCTCCACCGCGCGCCGTTGCGAGCTAGTGTGTATGTAAATCTAATGTTTCGTTTACTGAGTTAGTAAGGACGGAGTTTTTCTATTATAATATGGGAAGGGAATTGAATTGTGTGAGGGCTGGTTTTTATATGCGGTCGTAATACTGTAGTGTTTCGGTTGTTGTTTAAAATAAGGACATAATATGCGAATTCTGTGCCCCCCTGTACTGGATTTGATAAGTAAATTCCATGTGGGTCTGCTGAACCAGAAGTTTCAGATTAGAATAAGGTAGATGACTAATTTTTATTTGAATGTCTGTCTTTTTTTTGAGGATGGAGTGTCAGACTCTTACTGACTAAAAACCACCCCGTTCCTACTCCTGCTTTCGAACCGGAGCCCCGGTAAATCCGCTAGGTAGTCCGCAACTCCGGATTGTAGATTATTTTAAAATATTAGACACGCATTTTTATTACTTTCGAAGATATATCGATTTGAAATATCCCGTGAGGTTACTCTTAGGTGCACTGCGGTTTCTACATAACCCAGAACGTATGAAAATATCATTTTCCGTCTATCATTACCAAAACATGACTTCCGTACATTAGGACCGAAGCTAAGTAAGAATGGAAAAGAAAATAATATAAGGAAATGTTCGTAATTATTGGAATAGAAACCTGTCAATACATATTGATATTTATATACTTTCCTTTTAGGTTGATTGTCACTTGACCTAGTTAATTACTGGAGGCAAATTCTGTAATGTATACGTGTAATATTTGTAATGGAGATACAATCTGACTATGTAGGGCTTCAAACTTGTCTGGTCTATATGCCTCCTTTATTAAGTAGGTTTGATATCCAACCTTGGCAGACGTGTAGAAGATAGCAGTGTACGTAACTGCACAGTTTTAGGGTGTTTCTTCAAAAAACTTTAACTTTTATTTAACAAATCATTATTCTCCCGCGTCATTAAGCATCGTGGTAGCTTATTATCATCCTTATTTTTATTGGATTGGTTGCGAGCAGTGTCAAAGCCTTATTTATTGAAACCAAATTTTGTGTTTCAATTGGCAGTATTGTTAACTTTCTGTATGTTTTTTGATTTTTGAAGGATCATCCTTTAATTGTGCAGTCAGACTGTACTGATAATTCATTCAACATCTTACAATAGGGTAGGTGACTAATTTTTATTCTAATGCCCGTCTTGTAGATTATTTTAAAACACTAAACACGTCGTATTTTAAGCTTACTTATGAAACAAAAACTTTCGAAGATATATCGATTTAAATTACCACATAACGGCACTTCTAGGTACGTTTTATACGTAGAAATTACGTATTTACTCCCACTTCTAAACTTTGATTTATTTTATTGAAGTACTGCTATATTATACGACAAAATTTAAAAAAAATACGTGTCTAATATTAATTCATTACCTACCAAACGAACTGACTAGATTTTTAATTTCCATACCCCGTCATCATTTCTATTGCTTTGTAATTGTTTATACTAACTAAATACCTATCAAGCAACGCAATAATCAGATTCCTAGGAATCGAACTACAATATTTTGATTTGTGAGCGTCAACAATAGCTAGAGGCTGACGGTTCTTGTTGAACTATGACAATTAAATTGTTTGTCTAGATATTATTCGGTTAGGGAAGTAACTACGAGAAACAATTACATTGTCAGTTTAATAGCAAATTGTAGGATCTAGTAACGGTTTGATAGAAGACGGTGGGGGTTGAGTAGATGTGTGGTATACATAGACTGCACAGTGGCTGGGCAACTGGCTGCCGCACAACGTGTAGCGGGTTCGATTCCCGCACGAAGCAACTCTTTATGGGATCCACAAATTGTTGTTTCGGGTCTGGGTGGCATGTGTATATGAACTTGTATGTTTGTAAACGCACCCACGACACAGGAGAAAGTCCTAATGTGGGCTAACGTATTTTAAAAAAAAAAAAGCTCTTCACCAATTCCTTTGGTAATAAGTACTATATAATTTTGTCAAACAATTGATTGTAAGAGTATTTGAATTTCGATTTTCTTAAAGCATGTAAAGTAGAATCTACATTATTTTGTGTTACCCCGTACGTCGTTATATCTCTGGTGGACTAAGAGCTATATATGGCCTACTGTAATTGCCACGCGACGGACTTCAGTGTTCCGGTGTTTTATGGTTGTATCTACTGTAGATCCTGGCTTACAGGACTTGCAGCGGTGTTGGTAGATTGATGCGGGTTTGTCCAAAAAACAAAACAAATTGTGGTTTGAGTAGGGGTCGTCACTTAACGCTGAAATATCAAAAAGACCAAATGATAGAATATCCATTCCTTTTTAAAATAATCTTAAAACTTCTATCATAAAATTGACATTTCTTTTATTTCCCTTCATACTGAGTCCAATTTCTAAAGTGAAATTAGGAATAGACTAGAGCAAAGCTAACAGTAGATATAATATTACTCCCAAGGTTTTCCAGCAAAAATAAAATTTTATTATACTAACTTCTTTCGCTAAATGAACGCGATAAAATAGAAAATATATAAATTGAATAACTAGTTCATGTTTAAATTGAGTTTATTTACTTATGTGGAAAGTAAATCTAATATATTAAGCGCTTGTCTTTACATTTAGAATTTATAGTGTTGATATTTACTGATGGAATTTTATAAGTGACCAAATTATAAACGCAACGCTTTGGATATTGGCTTCAGGTTACGCGTTTAGTATCCACATGGAACAGCTTGTTGTGTAGTCCCCAAATTTTTAAGCCGTGTACTAGTGTGATGTGTGTATGTTAAGTTGCAAATTGCATATTACATGGTTGGTAATCAAAGGGTTAAAATGTTGTCCGATTTCTTTTAAATGTGATTTCTATTGGGCTCCTGTGACAAGCATAGGAGAGGATTATGGTGACAAATATATCTATTACTCAGCGGTCACAACACAGTCTACCAAAATAACAAGCGATAAAGACTATCACTAACAAGCCCACTGCTAAAAGGACCATGGACTAAAACAAAAATAAAACAAAAGGACCATTTTGCAACTAAATAGTTGTTCAGTTCGACTCGAAAGACCAATACATCAATGTTCTAAATGGCTAAGATCTTGATGTATGTTGGAATATTAGTTGAAGTTAACACTCATTTAGTAGATTAGTAGCGGCGTGGCTCAAGGCCGGGAGGGCGGTGTGATTAATCGTCGTTAATGAACTGAGACGGACCAATGATGTCCCGGAGATAGGAAGTGGGTGGACGGCGAAATGTTCTCGTTTAATTGTTCGTGTTTCATGTTCTTCTTTTACTGATTTTTGTTTCAAAAATTGAGATAATTTTGATTTAATGTAAATTAGCTTTTACCAGCGGCTTTACCTGTGTTCTCGTGGGATAAAAATCCTTTCACCCAAGTTTTTTTTTCTATGATATTTTTATATCGAAATGAGAACACAAAGCATTGTCTCTTCAAGAATATCTTAGAAGGAAAAGTGAAAAGAAACTACTTACTGTAATTATTATAATCTTATTCCAGAGGAGGCATGACCAAATCAGTTTTCAAACCCATTTAGGGTTTATCTAAGAATTCCTTGAAATCAAGACAATTTAAAATAATTACCCATGTTAGAAATCAATTTAAATCAAATCAATCACAGCAAAATTTTCATAGAATTCTAAACACCTGAATTTCCAGTTTCCAGTATTTCTTAGAACTGTAAAGCTAAAAGCCATAGTGTTGCGCGTTAGAATTTCGAATCACGTAAATTCCGACAATCAAATCGATTCGTGGGGTTATTCCGAATTCTTTAACGTCTGTAATGCAGTCTTATCGATTTGTATTTACCCAGTGCGATCGTTACAAGTCCAGTCGATGCTTTACTGTTTGTCTGGGTTTAAGCAATTTTTAATTTCCAGCAATTTTTTTTTAATGATCTTTGATTAATATTTTTCTATTTGGGTCTTCATTAATATTGGTGTCTTAGAGTGCTTTACCATCAGACCTGTGCGAGAAAGATGCGTAGCTTGAGTATGCGATGTAAATCGATACATGTTTGGCTTTCACGCATCTTTCCATATAAAAAATATCGTTAACCGTTTATCAGTGGTGCCTAAATAATTTTAGAAAGTACATTATAACTTGGAAGCAGTCACTTTATTGCCGTTGGTTGGTTTCTAACCCGCACTCTCATGTATGAGAAGCGGGCTTCTTAAACCTCTGGGCCACTATAACATAGGTGTCGTCATAGAGAGGCATCACGAACAAATATCACAAAATCTTTTACAACATACTAACACCGCAGCAATTAACATTTACATGGCTTTACAGTACATCCAAAGTACTTCGTAGCTGAACGACCAATGCACGGTCCGTCTACTCGAGATCCGAGCATTTAGCCCAGCCTCGACTTGAAAGCGGAACACTGGCCTGCAGATAAACCTACACCAAACTACAAACCTTTTATTCAACTTTCGACTTTAGATCAAAAGTTGTAGAGTTGAAAATTGAATAAGATAGCAAAGGGTAGATTGATCTGCGTGCGTCAGTACATTAGCTGGTTTTACTCTAAAATCTAAGTTACCTGTTTGTTTTAGTAAAAGGCAAGGTTTTGTGTAGAAAATTAAGGTAGAATAGAGTTGTGTGGTTCTTGTCATAATGTTTAGTGGTATGTTTGTTCCTGTATAATAGTTAACAGTACTTTGTAGAATGGAGAAGTAACTAACGCACCGTGGAATTCAACTTTCTTAGCTTTTGTTAGTAGTTTTACTTCTAAAAGTTGTCTTGAGAATAATATTCTTGTTTTTTATGGAACACGCCGGTAATCGAGCGGACGGATTGCCTGATGGTAAGCAATCACCACCGCCCATGGACATCCGAAACACCAGAGGCGTTACAATTGTGTTGCCGGACTTTTCGGGGTTAGGAATTTAAGGGTTGTTGGGGTATCAACGATTTGGGGAGATTGGGAAGAGGGATAAATTGTGCCTCCGGTAACCTAACTCACACAACGAAACACATCGCAAGCGTTGCTTCACGATGGTCTTCTGTGAGGCCGTGGTACTCCGGTCGAGCCGAAGCATGGCTTTCCCGCACTTTTAAAAATATGAACCTGTAAAAGTGCTACCCTTTTTGTAACATACACAGAAATAAATATTAACATTTTATTTGCTTCTAATATACACTCCCTATAGTATCCACATCTTTGTCGTCTAGTCAAAATAATATAAAACTAACAAACAAAAGACGAAATGGACTCAAGGTATATATAACCAGTATAAAGTGATCCTTGACTGTACGAATAGGTCATACAAAGCGATACCCTAATAAACTGGTTGTGTACAGCTCGATATGTGACCGCGTATATACCTATACTTAGAAGAAACAATATATCGTCACGTTTGAAATGAAAATTGCAGAAAAGTTTGCATTCGTTCATTGCACTGAACACAAAGAAACTCTTCTAACTTAGAATATAAAATTTTTCGTAGTAAAATATTTCATTTTTCATTTTCTATATTTATGGACTGAAAAGTTCAATGAGGTGTGCACCTAAGTAAGGATATATTAGTGTTCGGTGTTTTAGTTTTTATGTATATAAATGCTAGATATTGCCCGCGACTAAGTCTGTATAGAATAATGATTTCCAACTGAATTTGGGTTTTTGATTTTTTTCTAAAATAAGTAAGTATTATTATTTTTAAGTAAAACTAAAATAAGTTAGGACTGCACGGTTGGCGCATTGGCTGGGCAACTGGCTGCCGTGCAACGTGTCGTGGGTTCGATTCCCGCACGGAACAACTCTTTGTGTGATCCACAGATTGTTGTTTCGGGTCTGGGTGTCATGTGTATGTGAACTTGTATGTTTGTAAACGCACCCACGACACAGGAGAAAATCCTAATGTGGGGCAACGTTTTTTTTAAAAAGAAAAAGAAAAGTTTCTCCTTAGGACATGAATAAAAATTTCGATCCGATGCGACCTTCAAACCTTAAAGATAAGAGCGTACTCCCTTTAAAAAGGCCGACAACGCACCTATGACTCCTCTAGTGTTGCGGGTATCCATAAACGGAGCTTATCGCTTACCATCAGGTGACTTGTCTGCTCGTTTGCCAACTATACCATAAAAAAAACAACCACTTAAGAACAGCTTCTTAGCATTATCACATAAGATTAGAATAAGATAATTAATTATTTATCAAAATTAAAAGAAGTTTTTTGCATCGCTCCCAGTTCAAAGAAAACCACACAGGATCGAACTCGAGCCGCGATACCTTGTGGTTTTATTATTCCGGGAATCTTCTAGAAATTCTAAACTAAAGCATTAAATCCTTGCATTCTTCTTATGGTTAAAACGATTGTCTTATTTTACTTGGTATTAGCTGATGCCCGCGGCTTCGCTAGCGTGAATGACGGACTTTGTGACTAATAAAAACAGCCTAAATGACTTCTTAGTACATTAGCTACCTACCAATTCAGTCGAAATCGTTTCAGCCATTTCACAGAACAAACAGACATACAGACAAAAAGGACATCGGGCGTTTTTTACCCGATTTTTTAAAAGTCGCGAACATAAACCAAAACATTTTTAAATGATAGTGTTTGCAATCATATTTAATATTGTGTAGTTATTTTGATTCACAATAATGGGAAAATGGAAATAATTAGTAAAATGAAAATGATATTTTAAGTTGACTATTTTTCCTAATTACTAAACGACCGCTCAGTAAGTTAAAATATCACTCCGTGGTATTTTTATAAACCCAATCAGACTAAATCCGTCAAGTTGATGTGCATGTTTCGTTCTCACTCTCGCCCATAGTCCTAAAACTGGTATACATATGTTGCGCTCGCGCAGGTAGCTAGCTACATCGCAGTCCTTCGTCATCATCATCGCAGTCCTTCGCCAAAAGTTAAGAGAAAAATATGTTGTTTTAATTATTTTTGATTCCCTTTTTCCTCTTCAATTATTGCCCAAAAACATTTATAAATATTTTTTAAATGTCCAATTTCTCCTTATTGCCACGACCCACAGATATGGGAACTATACCATTGTGAACTAGATTTAATTGCCTATCCACCGTACCTAATTTTATTTTTGTTCGCCGTAGGTAAGTGTCCCATACAAAAATGCCCGATGTTCTTTAAAAAATATATTTTGGTAATATATCAAAGTATCATACGTTTATTCATATGCATGTAGTAAAAAGTATTTGAATGTTACAAACTGACACGTCAAATTAATTAATTCGTCAACAGCCTTTTAATGACCATTGCTGACCAAAGCCTCTTCTCACACGGAGAAGGTTTGAGCATTACGTAATCACCACGCTTACTCAATGAGGATTGGCGATTTGAAACTTATAATCAGAAATTAGAAGCCTTGGTTTCCTCACAATGTTTTCAAAGTAATTACATATAAATCGGAAAAAGTCACATTGGTACTTGCCGTTGGTAGGTTTCGAAACCACACCCTCATGCATAAGGAATAGATGTCTTAAACCTCCGGGCAACCACGACAGTTGCATTAATTTTATTTATAAATCCGAACTCGATGCCTATAAAAAGGATCGGCCACAGGAAGCTCTACAAAGAGACGAGTGGAAAAAGGGTAGGGAGGCCTTTGCCCTACAGTGGGACAACCATGGCTGAAAATAATATAAATAAAATAATAGAATAGATTATTTTATTTTTCCGTCACAATGCTTTAAGTAGTTAATGTGCTTTACTGCTAACCACAGAGGCAACAAGGCAGTTTTATTACTGTTATTCCAAAGTGCCCTTTTGGAAAATTTAAGGGCTAAACTCAAGGGCGCAGCTAACAAACTTTCGTCAGTAAGAGCTTTGTTAGACCTTTGAAAGGGTAAGGGCTGGAGTAATGTCCTTAATGTTTTCTGATAAAAATAAAGTGGCACATTCAGAGATCCTATCGGCCGATAGTCAGGTGTGGGGCTGTTTTTTGCCTTAGAAAACTTTGGATTTTGTTTAGAAGAAAACTAGTTAGAGTTCCATTATTTTTATGTTTGAATGAATGTAGATTCTAATGTGAGGTTAACAAAATTCGTTTTTGATTAACTGTTATTATTTGTTTTATTATTACTGAATGTATGTGGCATTCATGTGCTTCTATTTAGTGTTACGCTACGTCTCGTATATTCGTTTCATTTTATTATTGTAAATTTTGCAGTTTTCTACTAAATATTTGATTACAGGAATATAAGAAAAAAATAAGTAAGAGATAATTTTGACTACACGTTTTGTGCGGTGGCTGGGTAACTGGCTGCCGTGCAATGTGTAGCGGAATCCATTCCCGCACGGAGCAAATCTTTGACGCACAAATTGTTGTTTCGGGACTGGGTGTCATGTGCATATGAACTTGTATGTTTGTAAACGCACCCACGAAACAGGAGAAAATACTAGTGTGGGGCACCGATTTTTAAAAGAAAAAGAAGTAGTTCTGTATAATAGTTATTTAATGATTAAAAATGAATCAAATCATAATCTACCCTTACGAGCAAAAAATATCTAACCTAAGTCAATAAACACAATTTATTTTCCTCACAAAAACAATGATGATTTACATCACAAATACCTTATACAGCCTCAAGCATCGAAAGGCGGCCATTTTCATAAATAATAAAAATGTTAACCTCACTTCGCCCATCACGCCTAATGAAATGAAAACAGAACGTACAGCAATAAAGAAATAAAATCTGTACATCGTTGAGTTTAAAAAATGACTCACTTTAATGTAACGATGTCTTCACTGGTTGGTACAGTTGCGGACAAAGATATTTGAGCGGTGAATTTTCTTCATCTAAATATATAAAACTCAAAGGTGACTGACTGACTGACATAGTGATCTATCAACGTACAGCTGAAACCACTGGACGGATCGGGCTGAAATTTGGCATGCAGGTAGATGTTATGACGTAGGCATCCGCTAAGAAAGGATTTTGATCAATTCTACCCCCAAGGGGATAAAATAGGGGATGAAAGTTTGTATGAAACTTTGTCAATTTTAAACCAATCGGACTGAGACTTTGCATGCATAAAGCTACTATGGCGTAGCGCCTAATGACAGATTAGCAAAGAATATTGTGTACAAAGAAGTTTTGTATGCCCTAATTTTTTACACACGCTAAACAAAAGTAAAGGCGCAAAAACTATAACTAATTAATAATAATACTTCTTAACGCGAGCGAAGCCGCGGGCAAAAGCTAGTTATTAATAAGAATACTAATAAACCTTTTTTATTTAAGAAGGATGGAGATTTACGTTATGTTTTATTTGATAATTAAACAAAATACAAGCAATAGAATAATGAATGCATAAATTAATCAATAATTTTTTCCTTATGGAAATAATATTTATACGATCTATAAAATCGTATTTTCACTAAAATTTGTACATTAAAAATCCCGATATAAAAAAAACAGATATTAATTTAAAAACCTCGCACCCCACACATAATTATTAATTTATTTCAATAAACACAACTGTTCACACACATTTGCACGCAACTGTATTTGGTAACTGCACAATTTATGGTACAGATGTAAATAATAGGAGCAAGGGATCCAATCTGAAACAATGTTTAAGATGTTCACAAATTCTCTAAGTCAAGTGTAGGCATTTTTTATACTGTGCTTTACATTTGAGGCCGTGAAGAATGGGCCGGTAGGATGCTGCAAGTATTTGCTGCTTTGTAAGTAAATAAGAATCGAATATTCAATATGTGCATATTTTCAATATAGTGCCCACTTTTCACTAATCATTAAATGAGTTCTACGTAATTGGAAATGTCGTCTCCGTACTGTAATGGCGGAAGCGGTGGGCATCGGCATAAGGTGGAGCGAGGTGAATTGGGAAGCTCAAAACCGATCAAAACGGAAGATCTCTTTGGACGTCCTCTGCCCCATCTAGGAGACATAGAACCTTAAGTCAAGTAATTCATGTAATAGGGAATGAGTCTTGCCATACAGCTGACACAATCATAGACCCTGAGATATCGCGCGCACCTCAAAGAACCATCAGACCACCACAGATGGGAACCAGTAAGGCTAACGCCCGATACGGAGTAGCGAATGACTTAACTGGTTGCCAGGGCTCCGGCTCGAAGAGCAGGAGTAGGAGTAAGAGTCCAACACTCCCTCTCGCCTCACCCAAGGCGGGAGAAGTCATTGAATGAAAAAAGGCTCCGAGATAGTACTCCGAAACGATCAATGTGGGCGTAATTGACCAACGACGTCCAAAAGTTTTAAATTTTTTACTCAACCTGGAATTAACACTAAAAACTTCAACCGACTTACAATAATCAGTCCTTTAAAACAGTAATTAAACCTCATAAATTAGATCAAATCACAAACACAATAAAAGGGATCATTTATTACATTTATTACTATAGATTAGAACATCAAAATTTCTTATCTCCAAAAGACCATCGCTACTAACAAAAACAAAAGTTTATCGCAAGCCCTAACTAGGGAACGAAAATAATTAAAACTCTCATCAAAGTATCTCGAAGATTACGACCATCTTTTCAAACTCGACTTTGTTGACTAAGATTTTAGCTAAGAAAAATATGAAAGGACAAAATAAGTATTGTTGCTATCCTTTAATTACGTAGATTTTAGGGTCCAGTGAATACAACGACCAATTTGTCTTCAGACCTATTTTCCACGACGACGTACAAATCTAACTCCACTCCGGCCGTGCTGACTAAAGTATATGTATCTTCGACCCATACCCTTCTTACTACCTTTAACTTGAATACATATTTGACACAGTACTACACATTTGACATAATCATCATCAACAGTCAGAAGGTATCCACTGCTAGACAAAGGTCTCCACTACTGGACAATGGTCTAAGAGATCTTAGTCATGCACGCTGAACGAAAATTACAAATTTAAAACGGTTTTATATCTTAGTACATCATCAAAACAAACAAATATAGTATAACTCATTATACCAACATACCTATATAATAACGCCCATCAATTTCCATCAAACTCAGAAAAAAATACGTCCAAACTATTTTGCGGAAATTGTACAGAACCTTTTTTTGTGTATACATTTTTTCCTCACAATCTACCATCAGCTGTCAAAAAGTTCGTCTATTTTATTACAAAGTTTTCCCCCCTTTTTTTTTCTTTAATGTATACTTTTTAATATTCGCCTCTTTGGTGCTCAAAGGGATTGGAAGCTTGGCACAGTTATTGGCTGGATGTGAAGTGTGAGTGAGCCAATTTGAATTCTCTTTTTAAAATGTTCTAGATAGTAATAGCTTAGAATAGATATCCTTTGCTGGAAAACTTTGGTCTTATTTTAGTTTATTCGGTTGATATTGAGTTTCTAGCAAATAAAATAGTGTAAATTTCGTAAATCTTGCCTCCAAATGTGTTAGACAAAGTCGTTCTTTATAGTTCTACAATTCTTGCTTGCAACGTTACGCTTTTTATCCCTGAAGGTGTAGGCAGAGGTACACATTACGGCACTTAATGTTGCTATACAATGTACAAACAGTTTTTACCATTTCTGTTATAAGTCCCATGTATTACAGTGTGAGCCTATATTGACTACTGAGAAATTTTCGTAAAACCGAAAAGAGTCCAACAATTCTTGTTTGTTAATTATTTATTATTTTGTAATTCAGGATTCAAATTATGACATTAAACGTATACAAAAAAAATATGTATTTTGTATTTTTTTTTTTTTGTATTGTAAACGTATCATACAGACAAGTTAGTATGATCACACATGAAGTTTATTTCTAGCAACTATTTATTTTTTCTTCACATAAAAATAAATTCCTAACTACAATCCCAAAACGTAACAACTCCTAAAATATTATTTACTTAAAATTAATCTCTAAAACAAACCACAAAGGGTCGACCGCCGTTTGGCCGACAATGGCTAACTTCTCAACATTGATAGGAAAATCCGTCCAAAAATATTAGCACATGGAAACTCCAGACCGGCGCCAGATACGGACCATATCCTAACGTCATTCACTGCTGAAGTGTCAAACATGTGTACTATAAAACGTTTTAGAACCACCACTGTAACTTGAACTACCTCACCCGTCCCAAAACAACCTCTACAAGGCGTCACAAGGGATCGTAGGACCAAAATAAGGACCAACCTTTACTGGTCCTTAGGACCGTCTCCAGCGCTAAGCAATGTTATTTTGTAACTTGATCAAAGTAAACTGAGTTTTATTATAATGGTTTAAGAGTGCTTTTAAGTGTATATCTATGTTGGTAGATGTACGTCGACTGCATTCCGTTGGAAAGGAACTCAATTTTACGGTAGACATGCACTTATAGTGCGCGGATATGTTTAAACTTTGAAGTGTCAAGAGCAGCGTTATAGTTTAGAATTTCTATGTAATTTGAACATAAATATTGACTTGACTGTATAAAATGTACTTTATTTACAATTCTTTTAGGGTCGATAATCGTAAGGTTTAGTTTAAACAAAATTACACTTACCAATTTTGATTTATGAGAAGCCCTATTGTGCAATAAATGGAAAGTCTATCTAACATCAGGTACAATTCTATTTTTTTTATGGAATAGGGAGCAAACAAGCATTCGTGTCACCAGATGATAAGCGATCAATGCCGCCCATGGACACCGCAACACCAGAGGAGTCACAGGTGCGTTACCGGCCTTTTAAAAAAGAGTACATAGAGAATATGATTTATACTTTGATTTTCATTTCCAACTCCAAATTCTTTAATCTGATATTCGCCAATCATAAGTGCGACTACTAGAATAAGCAACCAATCAGAAATCAACGGTACACCAGGTCCTATTACGTGTAGCGATAACTAACTCACTTTCACACCAAAACCGAAACTACAACATTATAACCACGAAACACAGAATCTAGGTTATAACACAAACTTATCACGTCACAACAGATATTACTAAAAGCTACGCATACAGGGCCAATGCCTCACATAATACGGTAAATAGCACACAAGACTTCTTCTAATAAGAAATTCCATTCGTGCGTTGGAAGCATCAGTAATATTAATACAAAGCACGTGTGCGGTAAAGGGTTAAATATTGGGAAAATTAAGACATTCATAACTTACACGTGGATAGTATTAGGGACTCTTACCCTATATCGTGTGAGATGTCTCTTTGAACGGAGTATTGTTGTGTGTTAAGCCGACAAAGGGACAACGTAGGACGTGGCACTACGCCCACTTTTTATTACTTCACGTTTTCTAGTTTTAAGTTCACGTGTTTATTTATTTACTTTCTATAATTTTAATTTAATTCTATTTACATTTAATATACTACAACATAATATTTGCAACTAAACTAGACAACTTTATTTACAATTAGCAAACCTTGGCGAACTCCGTTTCGCCACCAGATGACTTCGCTTATTTTTGTATCAGAGATGACGCGGTATGTGAAAAATGATTTTCTGTTTTCCAGATGATTTTCCTTTTCTCTTGAATCTTTTCCGATTTTTTTTTTGCCTATGAGCAACCTTCTTACTCGGGACTTTAAGACACCCAAGTTGAATTTTACAGGAAACACTGACGACAAGGAATTATATTCCTTAACATACCGAAATACCTAATGGTAACTATCGTGATACATACTAAATTAACTAAAAATCACGGTATACTCACATACATTAATAGAGAAAAAAATTACTAGTTTCGAGTCACAGAGGGACTCTTCATCATGAGCAGCATGCTCAGACTCGGCGACGTCCGGAGTAGGCAGCGCGCCGTTCATTAATGTACGTGAGTAAACCGTAATTTTTAGTAAATACCTTATGTTATTTGACTCTTCCACATAATAATATACTCACACATCACTAAAACCGTATGGAATGTCCAATCCATTCCCACATTTGACGTAAAAAGACGAGACTAATTCGAACTAGAGTTCCAACAAACCTTCACAATAGTGGCTCATTCATTTCCACCTGAGAAAAAACCGCTGTAGTAGCGAACAAACAAACAATACGCCACTCATTGCCTAAACAATCTCGTTGGGTTCCGTAATGACGGAAGCCTGCGCGCATTATTCCACATCATTCAGGGCAACAGCTTCTACGATTGGAACTCGTTTGGTTTTCACTGATTCCTCTTTTTTTTTCTTGAGTATTGGTTACTTTGAATTTTTTTGTATAAGTATTTTGTAAAACTTAGAACGGCCGCATATAAATGCAAAGAAATAGCATAGGAAGTTTATTCAGCATCACTGATTAGATAACAAAAAACTATCATTGACCAACATCAAGTATGGGAGAGCTATGCTTCGGCACGAATGGACCGGCTCGACCGGCGAGATACCACGGCCTCACAGAAAACCGACGTGTAATAACGCTTGCGTTGTTTTTCAACGTGTGAGTGAGGTTACCGGAGGTTTCCCATCTTCCCAAACACCGATTTTCCAACAGCCCTTACATTCTTAACACCCAAAAGGACGACAACGCACTTGTAATGCCTCTGGTATTCAGGTGTCCATGGGCGGTGGCGATTACCTACCATCAAGTGATCCGTCTCCTCGTTTACCAGCTTATACATAAAAAAATAAACACCTCAAACAACTACAGAACAAAAAAGAAACTCAATAGTAGGGCCATCGTTCGGACGTTAGTGCGGCAGTAACTACTGGTAATTTGTTCACTTCGTAGCAAATGAGAAATGAGTGGGCCCACGGGCGAAGCGTGCGATTCTCAAGAATAACTCAAAAGGCATTACAGGCTGTAACTTAGTGTGGGAACGAATCAGTTCGCCCGTTGATTTTGATCGAAGATCGAAGGTATCAGTGTAATGTTCGGGGCTTTTCTCTTGAGTTTTATCCTCTTAGGAGAGTGTTTAGAGCTTAGATTTGGTTGTGATAAGAATGATCTTGTTTTTTGATATGTCTGAATGTGTAAACGTAATATAGCAAAATATTCCCTGACTTTTGAGCTACACTCGCGACGTCGTCCATATGAAATAGTGACTTTGAATAGTTTTCCTACGTTCACAACTACTCTCCTGTAGGTGATCACGTGATAGTATGCAAGCCTCAACTTGATCCGACCTATTTGCCAAGGAAAAAAGTAAGGCCTTTTAGAACTTTTACATATATCATACAATGTTCACTGCTGAACATAGCCCATCCCCCAATGAATGATGCACATATGAAGTTTATATGCGAAAAGACATAGATAGAAAATCCTAACAAAGAATAGTTGGGCAGTAAGCCCGCCAGACATGTTCACCTCGCCTGGTCGAAAGATCCGTTTCTTAGGAACCTTACTCCCAGTTTCCTAAAACGTATATCAAATTAAACATATGAAGTTTTATTATAACATCAAAATTACCTACCCAACAAGAAATACCTACTACCAGGTAGGTAATGAGGTAGTCACAATAATTCAAACTTTAACTAACAACAAACATTCAGCCCACATTAGTTAGACGTAACGTTATTTATTCTGATTTCGCGTGACGATATTCAGTAATCAAAGTCGAATTATACGACAGGCGGAAAAAGTTCTAAAAAAAGTTTTCTTGAAGTAAAAGTTTGTATCATAAACATAGCATTAGGACTACGGATTAGGACTGATTATTCCTAGCAGGTTGGTTGCAAAATGGTTGCAAGGTCTAGATTAAGTTAGTTATGTCACCATAGATAGCGTTGTACACAATTTTAATTTTGAAATCGTTTTTGTTAGTGAAGTACTAAGTTAAGTGTAGGAGAGCCATGCTTCGGCACGAATGGGCCGGCTCAACTGGAGTGATAGGCTTCACAGAAAACAGACGTGAAATAACGTTTAAGTTGTGTAATTGAGATTACCGGAGGCCCAATTGCCCTGATTCCCCAACAACCCTTAAATTCCTAATCCTCAAAAGGCCGACAAAGAATTGTAACGCTTCTGGTGTTTCGGGTGTCCATGGGCAGTGGCGATTGCTTACCACCAGGTGATCCATCTGCTCGTGTACTAGCTTATACTATAGAAAAGCGACTAACAATAGTTCACCTGACTAGGTACTAGTAAATTTTTCACTGACATACATTTTCATACCTATGTATATACAAAAAAACATTATTTAGTTTTGTCGTAGCCAACTAAAAAAAGACTAGGAAGAGAAAATCAGACTAAAACATTAACTTACAAGGCAAATATTTATCCTGGCAGATTTTAAGCTAATTCTTCTCTCGCTGATAAATACAGGGTTTATGAAGGAGATTTGCATAAAACTTAGCCAAAAGAAATCTCCACAGCAGCGATTAAAAGTGACAAGTTACCGTAATTAACGGAATTTACATTTATTTGAGGGGCACTGAAAAAGGTGTTGAATTTAAAGAACTTTATTATATAGGCCTGCCTATAATATAAAATATAGTATAATCTAATAGGTATAAATACGTTACGGCTTTATCTCCGAAGGAGTAGACGGATATGCACATTATGACAATACCGTTAGACAAATACAATGTACACTCACTTTCCATTATTTATGTAATAAGTCCCATGTAATCGGGGGTGAGCCTATTGCCATAAATATATTGGGCACATTTCCAAACACCGTGCTTCTGCTGAGAAATTTTCTAACAACCGGAAAAAAACCAGCAGTACTTTGCCCGACTCGAGATTAAATGCGAGACAATTAGAGACGACGCATCGCCCCCTGCACGGAAGCCTCATGCACGCTGCTTATGACGAAGAGTCCCTCTATGACTTGAAACTATTAGAGCTTTTCTCCATCAATTTATGTGAGCTAACCGTGATTTTCGGTACAATTTTAGAAGCATAGCATTAAAAAAATTACTGAAGTTCAGTCTCCAGTGGTTCAAATTTTGAACTCTATTGCCAAAACAGAAGATTGATTTAAAATCTAAAAGAAATAGGCACATAACATATAGCTTGCAGAGCCGGCTACATATAACAAACAGACTGTAATTACTGAAATAATTTAACCTACGCATTTCAAACTCGGACCCGAAATCATCAACTGGTCGATCCTAAATACTTTCTCTGAAATACCATGTCATGCTTTAAAACAACACATTAACATGTAGGTACATATTAGACTAAACATGTCTAAATGAGGTTAGACGAAATTAAGTCTTTAAGTATACAAAATTAAGTTTAATTTTATTTAACGCATTGTTCTCTAATTAGAAATTGTAGTCCGGAAAAAAATCTTGTAATTATTTTTCTAGCCTGTTACATTTGTTCTCTCTTTTTCTCTTCTCTTGACAAAAACTTTGTCCCACACTAGGATATTCCCCCGTGTCGTGAGTGCGTTTACAAACATACAAGTTCACATACACATGACACCCAGACCTGAAACAACAATTTGTGGGTCATACAAAGAGTTGCTCAGTGCGAACCCGTTACACGTGCGGTAGCCGGTTGCCCAGCTACCACGCCCACCGTGCAATCTAATCTTTGAAAGATTCCTTTATATTTACTAAAAACTTTGCCATTAATACATAAATTTTTAAACAATTTAAAAAGAAGGAGGTTCTCACTTTGACCTGTACTTATGTACGATATGTATTTTGTGCGTGATTATCTCGCTTTTAGCAGAACTGATAGTATAAAACAATAGACTTTTTGAAGTCAGTTCGCTTTTTGAATAATAAATTATAATTTCTAAGAAAAACCTAAACACCCCTCTTAGTCACTTAACACTAGACCCCAAACATATAAAGTAGCCATATTTAAAAAAAAACAAACCCAAATAGAGTCAAATGAAAAACCAAATCCAATCCTAACTTCAAACATTACCTGCATAATGAGCGCTATTCGTTTTTATCACAACCTTTACAACAACTGAAAGAAATAACACCGACATCGTTAAAGTTTATTGGTTAAATAATAGTAACTACGGTTTCGCGGTAATCTAATACTGTTAAAATTAAACACTAAACAGTTACCACATAAAAGTGGTACGGACATCCCGGCTTGGGGGGTGCGTGGAGATGCTATTTGGTGTTGGTTGCAAATATTTTGATATACATATAATATGATTTTTATTGATTGTCAAAAGTGCTTTTCCTATGCTACGTTGCTGTGGATGCGTTTGGCTTCCAGAGATCATATCCATTCGTGCTTAGTACTGATGAAAACGGACTCAGCTAAGCTGTGTTTTATATGGAAAGATGCGTGTTATGAATGTGTGCTATGGATGATAACCCTACTATTGATACATCGCATACTCGAGCTGCTCATTTCCCTCACACAGCCGACAGACAGACATTTTTAAATTATAATATTTTCTTTAACTTTGAAAAGTGCTTTCCTGTCTATTTGAAATAAATATTTTAGACTTTGACTTTGATATTATTAACATTGTTAAAAATATTTGTAAATAAAAAAATCAAACGAAACAAAATACACAACAACATCTCCGCACCACCCTATCCTGCAACCCTGTTTAAAACATCAACCCGCGCCTTGGGGCCCCACAGTAGTTTTAAACTGTTCGCGAACTCACAAATTGAGGTCTCTATAGCGCTAATGTACTCTAAATAACTGAGCGAGAGTTTGATAGTTTAACACAGGTGATATGGAGTTCGAAAGGTCGACGTTTATGCTCGAAATATTAACTGTGTCATCTGGTTTTATGTTTATAGTGCATATTAGTTGAGAGAAATTATGGATGGAAAGCAAAAGTTTGGGTGATTGAAATTGTAATTATATGTATAGTTTTTTGTTACTGTTGAGAGTAAAAAGATGGTATATAACACTGTGACACATCATAATATTAATTTATTTTGGTGGGGAACAATCATCCAATGACTTCTCCCGCCTTGGGCGAGGCGAGAGGGAGTGTCAGACTCTTACTAAACAAAAACCACCCCGTTCCTACTCCTGCTTTTCGAGCCGGAGCCCCGTAACCCGCTAGGTAGTCCACAGCTCCGGTCATGAATATGAGGAAGTTGAAGAAGATATATATGAATAGATGTATGTAGTACAGCGCTCTGTGGTTTCTGCCCACTCCCAGCAAATAATGGGCAGAGATGATGAGATGAGAGATGGGTGTGACATTCCGAAATATTCACTTTTTGTAACTTATGTTTGTCACATACCGGGCACAATCAGATACCGAGACATGTGTACATTTTTTTCCATACAAAATCTTATATTCGTTTAACAACACTATTCTAAAAACCATTATAAGCAAGATCCCTATCCTACATACTAAACAATCAGTGAAAATTAATCAGAATCAACATCACAAACACTTTAACATAACCAGAAAACAATATGGAAGCTCCAGAGAACTCGATAACAATCAAACGAATTCAGTGAACGAAATCATAATTTGAGTATTGAGCTCGGACCAACCCTTCAGCCTATTTCGAAAATCTAGCACATAGTAAGCCGAACTTCACAGTTCATTCGTCCCATATTTGAAATCACTCGTGCAAAAAGGGAGAATAATTAAAGAGGTGCTCACACAGGCGGGCTTATCCGAGACCCTTGTCAGCCATATGACGGACGAGACAAAAACACGGTGTCACTGTGAACATAGCCTTTTTGTCTGTCCCCCCTTTGGGCACGGGAAACGTTTGCTACGAATTTTTGTTGTTCGCAATTTAGTACTCCCCTTTATAACACGGTTCCTGCGAGATTGTTGAATTCTGTTACGGCGTTGTTGCTTAAAAAATATATATTACATTTGTCATTTATAAACCGTGCGAATTATTTTTTTGGGGGATTGTGTTCCGTGCGTGCGATAAGTACCGTTTTGTTTATTTATTTGTGTGTGTTTGTTTGTTTGTTTTGTGCGGGGATTTTGTGTTTTATTTATTTTATTTTTCAACAGATACAGAGAGACTATTATAGTATGTTACAACAGGATATTGTGACAGTTTTAACAAAACAACACGCATTTATTTGTTGAAAAGGTAAACACGCCGTACATGTATATTTGCATTATACAGATATCTATGTATGTATGTATATTTGGCCAGCTATTCGATCCAAATAATAGTGGACGAGCCCATTAATATTCGTGGAACTGAATCGACTAAAAGCCTAGAACAGCGCTCGATATTTTGGAATAAAGGCTTCCTATTTCATTATATTCTCATACATATACGAGCACACCTCTTATTCTCCGAATGTAGATACATATAGCACCCAATTAGCCCCTAAAATGTTGAGTTAATGAACCGAACCAAACATGGGGCTTTATTCTAAACTCCGTACTGTGAGATACCGATAATTTCGGAATACTTTTAGAATCTAAGGTTCAAACCCTAGAATCATTCCTTGGAAGGCGGCATTTTTGCAAACAATCAGTCGAATGACATATAACATAGCTACCTTATTTCTACAAGAAATACAATATTTTATAAGATTTTACGTATACATCTATCAACATCAATTAATTATTATATTATCGGCTATCTCAACGCGGTGACTATCGCGCTGCTACTGTAGCATCACAGCGTCGTGTGTAAGGAATGCTGCCCAAGAATATGACCCTCTAGCATAGCTTAAAACTAGTCGAGTTCCTCGTCAAACAGTTACGTGAGTAAGCCGTTAACATAATAATCAATTAAGTATGTCTTACGAAAGTTATAATAAATATCAATTACCAAATCATAACAATCTTCCTTTTACTAACAATTTAAAACTTCAAAATAATTCATTCATAGTAGAATCCATAGTATGGAAATAAATCAAATACCAGTAGAAACAAGTATACAAATAACAAAAGTGAAACTAAAACAGTTAAAATACATTCTGAACATTATATCTTCCTTTGTTCCTAGCCTACATTTAGTTGTATCGAACTAAGGATGTCGAACAGATCCGTGATTGTAACCGAAAATGAAATGCTTTCCGTAACTGGATCCGGTTAGCTTAGGATGACTATTGATAGAGATGTACACTAAATGACACATGTTCCGATAGATTATTCTTTCTAAGAAAGTCAGAAGGCTTTCGAAGTTTTAAATCTTCTCAGTAGCAAATATGAATGGTATCTGATAGATATCCTGCAATAAATCCGTAATTGTATTAAAATATGTGTAATAATCAATTGTGTAAAAGAAGATCTTCAACTTCCGAAAAATCCAATCAGAACAAAAACTCTTTGCTTCGCCTTTCAAGCATAAAGCGGGTTGGTGGCCAATCACAGACATAATATATAAAGCTAAAAAAAAAAACTAACACTCAATTATTTTTCATAAACAAGACTTCTAAGTCCACCAGTTACCACCAGAACAGCTCACATTCTGATAGTTGTACAAAAATATCCTAACATCCAAAATCGTAACAGGATCCGAAAATGTTCTATGCACAACAACCCTAACACAAACTATGCGAGTTCTAACAAACTTTACGGGGTTCCCTGCGGGACTCCAAAAACTGGCATTGATCAGACGCTTTTGTACGCATACAATCCACAATCGGCGATACGAGTTTATTTATATTCAGGCACTTAGACTACCATTTCGAACGTAAGTAGGGTTGACTCTATAACAAAGGATTTATATAAGCATAATACGCCATTATTTGTAATGGGCGTAGTTGAAGAAATGATATGTCGTAGTGGCCTGGAGGTTTAAAACGTCCGCATCATATCGCGGCAACTCGGAAAATATACTACTACTATACGGAAATAACTATACTTTCTAAGATTATTCAGACACCACTGATAAACGGTAGAGGAAACTTGGGCTTATAATTTCTAATTATAAGTTTGAAATCGCCAACCCGCATTGAGTGAGGATGATGACCCTTTTTTTTGTGTGAGAAGAGGTCTTTGGTTAGCAGTGGCCACTTATAGGCTGTTGATGTGTAATGTGGTCGAAGAAAAGCTAGTTGGTAAAGGTATCCAAATTAAAGATCGATTTAGTTGTCATGCACGAACATTAATTTGCACAAACAATATAATTCTCACTTTATTTTTAGAGGATACTGTGAAAAATAATTAATATGACTTCTTAAAACTAAAAATACCGTAAGTAGAAAGAACTATTCTTGAGATGGAACCCAGATGAGATGTTAATTTTATCAATAGGGCAAACACATTTTACTCTTTGAGGACTATCACGAAAAATTCTGAGATAAAAAAAAAACTAATATTAGTTCCCAGTCTAGACATAAAAATTGAGATCCTAGGTTCGCCCTCCAGACAGTTAATTGATTTTGAGATCCACCTCCGATCAAGCACCTAAAATATCAATTTCATACTTCAATCCACAAGTACGTAGAATTTCCAATTTTAAAGTATTCCAATGTAAACTATAGCGCCAATTTTTTTTAATAGAATTAGAAACTAAGTTCTGTTCCCCAATAAAATATTTACTAGAACCAAAACACTGCATTGGTTATTACATTTTTGACAACTACAGTAATTGGAGAACAATACCTCAGATTATACATGCACCATCTGATGAAACAAAAAATAATAATTAATTATCTAATGACACCATGAGAGATAAAATTACAACTCCATCCGAATTGTAGAGAGTAATGTAAGCCAATGGTATATTGCAGTACGATGTGGCTGCTTTTTTAAAGGTTAAAATCATCTAATGACTTCTCCCGCCTTGGACGAGGCAAGAGGGAGTATCAAAGTCTTACTAGCAAAAACCACTCCGTTCCTACTCCTGCTTTTAAAGCCTGCTTTTAGGAGCCCCGGTAAACCCGCTAGGTAGTCCGCACCTCCGGACGATGTAGCTGACTTAGAGTAGACTTTTGTTCAGTAGTTGCCACTTTTCTGGATGATATCAAAATAATTAACTCCTTATTGTTAAAACTTCTGAAAAAGACAAGCAACCAACTCAAAAAATCAATCAATTATGAAACTCTTTTTAATCAAAAGCAACAGGTACTAAGATTTACGAAGCAGTAAGATTACAATATTATATAAATAAGGCCATAAACTTCCAAGGCCCATCGTAAAGCAACCAGGTTGTTTTAATAAAGTCCAAAGTTATACGAAATGATAGGAGAGGACGGTTTAGGCGGCAATGTGGAAAATTGAATGAATAACTCATGGTGCAAATAAACAGCGCTTAGAACCCTTCCTTTACGTTATAACCTTATAAAAACCCAAACAATATGACTTCAGTATAAAATAATGCTAGAAAAAACGTCTTTGAAATCCAACAAAATATTTCACGTATTTTTATATCACACCTTTTTGGGCTACTATATTATTATGATGTGCATAAAAGCTATTCCGAAAGTCGTTTGTTGGTATTTTACCCCATACTTGTATATTGTATAAACTATTCAACATAAATCTACTGCTGGACCATGGGCCTCCTCTACATAACTAGGTAGGGGTAAGTTATAATCTGCTCGCTTTCCATGAAAGAAGGAGAGTGAAATTTAAAATATTCTGGTTTATCAGATTGCTGCTAGGCATTTGTCAAATATGCTGTTCCGTATGCAGCTCTAACGACACTGCACGATTAAGCACGATAACACTTTGTTTTCAATTCACATAATAAATTACCATCAATAAGTAAAGAGACAGTCAATGTTACAACACAAAAAGATACCCATACTATCAAATAGTTGACATCCCTAGTTTTCAATCAGAGTATTCCGGAAATCTCTAAGGAAACGAGGACTTTTGGCCACACCGTAACGATGTCCCAGGTGTAAACCCTTATACCCACTATCCACATTCCTTTCAAGCCCAATAAAACGGCAAAATAATTGATGTCCCGTCTTTGGGACGAACATGTTGGTAATGAAAATTATTTTGGTACATTTTAAGTCTAAAGAGATTTGTACATATTTAGTAATAATATTTTTTTTTTTGTGGAATTGGGGAAACCGAACAAACGGGTCACCTGATGGTAAGTGAACAGCGCCACCCATGGAAACTCGTGACACCAGAGAAGACACAGGTGCGTTGACGACCTTTTAAAAATGAATATGCTATTTAGTCATATTACATCAGAGTTGATTCCATACTACAACAGATTTTTTTCCCAAAAAGCCGAATAGATTCTAATAATACTTTGCCGGATCCTGGAATTGTTGCTAGGCAATCGCAGCTACATGACCAACAAGGCAATCCCATTTATTCTTACTCCCATAATTTTGTGTCGTGCTAGCCCGTAGGTTTAAGACACGCGTATCATGTATGAGAGTGCGGATTCGAAACCTACCAACGACAAATTACAAATACCATTTTTGAAGGAAAACATCGTGAGGAAACCTGAGCTTATAATTTCTATTTATAAATTTGAAAACGCCAACCCGAGTAAGCATAGTGATTAATGTTCAAACCTTCTCCGTATGAGAAGAGGCCTTTGGTCAGCAGTGTGCCACTTATAGGTTGATCTAATGAATCTGATCCAATTTTTAGTACAAAAATGTAGGTAATAAAAATTATTTGGTACATTATAAGTCTAGAGGGAGCGGTATTTAGTTGTGGCCGTAAATTATTAGCTCCTGACATAATTTGAATGTTCTGTTCTGATAGATAAGAGGATTTATTGTGCGGTTGATATTAAACTTTACTGATACGTGGTCGGACTGATATTGGTATTCCGAATGATAATTGCGGTTTTACTCTTGTGGGAGGATTTTAACTAACCCGCCCCAGCTTCGCATGGGTGCAATGGTGATATATTATACGTAAAAACCCTCCTCTTGAATCAAAAAAACCGCATCAAAATCCGTTCCGTAGTTTTAAGGAATTAAGCATACAAAGGGATATAGGGACAGAGAAAGCGATATTTTATAGTATGTAGTGAAAATTAAAGTCCAGTGAAATTAGGATTAAATTTAAGAATAAGGTTAATTATTTACTGGGTCTCGTTGATTAAGTGGTCGCTAGTCAGCCAACTTAAACTCTAGGGGGCTATTCGCAGGTCGGTCAAAGAAATCTGGATTTATGTCCAGTACAGGCGAGGCTGCGTACCGACAAACGCAGCGTAGGACATCCACCCGCAAGGACAGACGATCTGATTAAGGTCGCAGGGATCAGCTGGATGCAGGTTATTTCCAACTGGCCTATTTGGAAGTTATTGGGGAGACTTATGTTCAGCAGCGGACGTGTTATGACTAATATTATGATGATGATGATAGGCGAGAAGCCCTACTATTCTGCTATTACATACATGGGAGTCAGAACTTAACTGTTGAAAATTATGTGTATCATTGTAAGTATGTGGATCTCTATCTACCACTTCGGAGTTTAAAAGCATGCAGTCACACTTGAATTCAAAATGAATATTCAAAAAGAATTATTTCTTGAATTCAAAAAGAATTACTTCAACCTACCGTCTTGCAAACTCGTATCAACATTAAAAATTATACATATCGGCATTAATTATAAAATTCACGTACTGCAAGTTTAGTGTCCGTTATATTAAAACGTGCCATCTGACGTAAGTAAAGAGTACTACAACTCATACAAATCCAACCCTCTTTCACCACTCTCTATGACTTACCAAAGGGTAGCTACCACAATTAACCGCTAGATGGCAGTAACAAAAATAACGCCATCTATGGTAAACATGACGTTACTATATGATTTTACAGTAAACTGAAGGGATGTTGAGTTAGTTAAATATTTTGTGTTTAAGTACCGTCCATTGAATGTCCTACGAATATTAAAAGAGGGCGCTTTACCTAAATTAGAAACTTTTGTTTTACATTATACCTACTCGAATGGCACCTAGTGCATTACGATATAATTTATCGTTGAAATATTACCGTATCCTAGCTTAGCTATTGTAAAAAACGTGATTCTAAGTAAAACAATAATAAATAAGTCCAACTACCGAGATGGGCAGCAGCATTCCCTAAACTTTTGTGTTTAGAGAATCTTATTGAATTGACTGCACAGTCGGCGTGGTGGCCGGACAACTGGCTACCGCGCAGCGTGTACATAGCTGGTTCGATCCTGTACGGAGCAATTCTTTGTGTGATTCACAAATTGTTGTTTCGGGTCTGTGTGTCACGTGACTTGTATGTTTGTAAAAACACCCAAGACACAGGAGAGAATCCTAGCGTGGGGCAAGGTTTTTTTTTATTACAAAACTTAAACACCCAAATTGAAACCTCCAAACCATTAAAGCCAAATCTAATGATCGATGGACGCCTTTAAGATCCTGATAATTATGAACAGCTGCATAAAACAATCCCAAGATTTTCTTTTAATTATTTTACGCAACGGAAACTCCAGAACATATTAATGCATTTCCAAAATAATTTGGTAATCAAATGCAATCAAACTTGTAGATTAAAATCACACAAGCAATTAAATAAAAGACAAGCCTTTGAAAAATCTGAGACTTTGTTGCTAAATGCAATTATTCAATTCATGATTTAATCTTTATTTGATTATCTTCATCTAACACGCTATATTGCTTAAATCGCCATCTTAGATACATAGATAGTTTAACGTCAATCATTCCATCAAAAATTTTATCAAGATAATAATTATTTTTTACGCAACACGCAAACAAGCAGACGTCTACTCCAGGGGGTCTACTCTAAATCAACGAAAAACGAAGTTTCGTCCGAAACTTCGCTAATTTCGTACTACAATCTATTTATTGCGAACCTTTGTGAACAAAAATTAACGAATGAAATGAAGAAAAATAAATAGGTTTTAATAATATATAACCTACGGCCGAAAATTAAACGAAATTTCGGATTCGAGAACCAGAGTAGGCCCCCTGATGGTAAACAATCGCCGCCGCCCATTGGACACTTGGAACATCAGAGGTGTTACAAGTACGTTGCCGGACTTTTGGGAGTTAGGAATAAGGGTTGTTGGGGAATCGGGGATTGGGAAGATTGGGAAGGTGGGGGTTGGGCCTCCGGTAATACTTGGTTAATTGGCTACCCAGAGACGTTAAATTATTTTTAAAATTATCAAAATCTTGGTGATAAGTAGAGTGTAAAGAGAAAAGGGCAATTTCAATAAATGTAAGGGTGTCCATTACATAATTATGACATAAGGACGCGTGTAATGCATTCACACGCTCACGGGGAGGTTACTCAGAATAAAATTTTGCAATGAAAGATGTTTTTTTTTATGTACAGCAGGAGGGAAAATCCTCATGGAGACTCACACCTTTCCACGAGTAGAGAGGTGTGAGTACTGCCGGACTCTTACCGGCTAAAAACCCTCCTGCTGTTTCTGAAACCTCTGACGTGGTCAAGGTCAGTGTTTACAAAGATTTTTATTTATAACGTATCTTTCTTAACAAAGTACAATACACTTACAATATACGTTACCATAATATATTTGTTACACATGTTTAGCTATGTTTTGTTTTTTGCTATTACTTGACTGATTACCTGTTTACAGAAATCAAGTACCGTAAAACATGGCAACTTTACCATATTTTAGAACAAAACACGAAATATATTTTTAACCATAAGACGCATAGAAACCAAAACTATATATTTAGAATTGTAGTCTATCTGGCTCACTTTACCGTAATCGTCATTAAATACAAACACTTATTTTAGCCATAGTAAAGAAAAAACAACATGGGTAAAGATACCAAATTTTTGGCAACTTTACCTACGCGCCGTATTCATCGTGTATTGGATATTAAAGAGTTGTTGAGGTACAGAGGGCTTCATCTAGGACCTCTTCGTATTATAATGCAAACAATATGAGGAAATCTATAAAGATAACGGCTACACAGACATTAGGGAAAGTTGCCACGGGTTTCATCGTAATTTACATACAAATAATTTGTTACGCTCGGGGTTGTCAAAAAAGGAGGAACTTTTTTATGACATGTATATTTAAAAAAAAAATAATAAACCTTAAACCTAAAGTAAAAAAACGCACAAATTTCTAACATAAATATTATTCCCTTTTAAACTAAATTAAGTTCTAAAATTTTAAGTATTTATGTTTAAAATTGTAAAAAAGGCTACAAAATAATGTTTAATCCTTGACTTTTTAATTTTATGACTTCACTATCTCCATAGCTAATTATAACATCACTTCCGTATAATTTTTATAGTGTCTAGCTCCGAGTTTTCTGCTATATACGTGACTTGTATGTTTGTAAAAACACCCAAGACACAGGAGAGAATCCTAGCGTGGGGCAAGGTTTTTTTTTATTACAAAACTTAAACACCCAAATTGAAACCTCCAAACCATTAAAGCCAAATCTAATGATCGATGGACGCCTTTAAGATCCTGATAATTATGAACAGCTGCATAAAACAATCCCAAGATTTTCTTTTAATTATTTTACGCAACGGAAACTCCAGAACATATTAATGCATTTCCAAAATAATTATATAATCACTTGCAATCTAATTTGTAGATCAAAATCACTCAAGCAATTAATTTAAAGATATTATGCCTTTGAAAACTAAGACTTTGTTTACTCAATGCATTATTCAATTCATGATTTAATCTTTATTTGATTATCTTCATCTAACACGCTATATTGCTTAAATCGCCATCTTAGATACATAGATAGTTTAACGCGAGAACGCATTTAGAAATAAATTAATCGAACGTCAATCATTCCATCAAAAATTTTATCAAGATAATATTTTTTATGCAACACGCAAACCAGCAGACGTATCACCAGGGGGTCTACTCTAATTCAACGAAAAACGAAGTTTCGTCCGAAAGTTCGCTAATTTCGTACTACAATTCATTTATTGCGAACCTTTGTGAACAAAAATTAACGAATGAAATGAAGATAAATAAATAGGTTTTAATAATATATAACCTACGGCCGAAAATTAAACGAAACTTCGGATTCGAGAACCGGAGTAGGCCCCCTGATGGTAAACAATCGCCGCCGCCCATTGGACACTTGGAACATCAGAGGTGTTACAAGTACGTTGCCGGACTTTTGGGAGTTAGGAATAAGGGTTGTTGGGGAATCGGGGATTGGGAAGATTGGGAAGGTGGGGGTTGGGCCTCCGGTAATACTTGGTTTATTGGCTACCTAGAGACGTTAAATTATTTATAAAATTATCAAAATCTTGGTGATAAGTAGAGTGTAAAGAGGAAAGGGCAATTTCAATAAGTGTAAGGGTGTCCATTACATAGATGAGATAAGGACGCGTGTAATGCATTCACACGCTCACGGGGAGGTTACTCAGAATAAAATTTTGCAATGAAAGATGTTTTTTTTTATGTACAGCAGGAGGGAAAATCCTCATGGAGACTCACACCTTTCCACGAGTAGAGAGGTGTGAGTACTGCCGGACTCTTACCGGCTAAAAACCCTCCTGCTGTTTCTGAAACCTCTGACGTGGTCAAGGTCAGTGTTTACAAAGATTTTTATTTATAACGTATCTTTCTTAACAAAGTACAATACGCTTACAATATACGTTACCATAATATATTAGTTACATGTTTAGCTATGTTTTGTTTTTTGCTATTACTTGACTGATTACCTGTTTACAGAAATCAAGTACCGTAAAACATGGCAACTTTACCATATTTTAGAACAAAACACGAAATATATTTTTAACCATAAGACGCATAGAAACCAAAACTATATATTTAGAATTGTAGTCTATCTGGCTCACTTTACCGTAATCGTCATTAAATACAAACACTTATTTTAGCCATAGTAAAGAAAAAACAACATGGGTAAAGATACCAAATTTTTGGCAACTTTACCTACGCGCCGTATTCATCGTGTATTGGATATTAAAGAGTTGTTGAGGTACAGAGGGCTTCATCTAGGACCTCTTCGTATTATAATGCAAACAATATGAGGAAATCTATAAAGATAACGGCTACACAGACATTAGGGAAAGTTGCCACGGGTTTCATCGTAATTTACATACAAATAATTTGTTACGCTCGGGGTTGTCAAAAAAGGAGGAACTTTTTTATGACATGTATATTTAAAAAAAAAATAATAAACCTTAAACCTAAAGTAAAAAAACGCACAAATTTCTAACATAAATATTATTCCCTTTTAAACTAAATTAAGTTCTAAAATTTTAAGTATTTATGTTTAAAATTGTAAAAAAGGCTACAAAATAATGTTTAATCCTTGACTTTTTAATTTTATGACTTCACTATCTCCATAGCTAATTATAACATCACTTCCGTATAATTTTTATAGTGTCTAGCTCCGAGTTTTCTGCGGTTTTGTTTCATGGGAGCCATTTTGGCTGTAAAACAAGAGGTATTATTAAATACATTATATCTTATCATCCAGGATATTCACTATTATGCTGTGAAATTTAGGTATTCGAAAATGGTTACATACACACAAACAAGAAAAAAACATTTATTGCCAACCCTAACTGTAGGTAAAGTTGCCACAAAGCAGGCCGTGGCAACTTTACCTAACCTGTGTCAAGATTACCGAAGCGATTATTTATCAATAAATTAAAGAAAAAGCAATTGCTGACATTACAACAGTAATCCCAACTATAATATACATACAAGATCAAAATTTCACTCACCTGTGACAAATAGTTAAGGCTCTGTAAGCACAATTTAGGAACAACTAACTTTTAGCTCATTTTCACGCATACATTGTGACGGCCATTACTGGCATAATAGCAGTCTTACGTCTACGCAAAATATAGTAAATATTTCCTTTTAATGTCTAAAAAATACTTCTATTACAAAACAGAATTCTAGTGGGTAGATTTTTAGATAAATGAGTTTATACCGAATACCTATAGTATGGTAAAGTTGCCAAGGGCCCGGTAAAGTTGCCATAGTTTACCGGTACTACATTTCTTGTCTTGGCCTTCTTAATATGCTCGTGAATGTCTTGTGGACTAAACTTTTCTCCTTCCAGGCGCTGTTCGACCTCATGTCTGGCACGCGCGTACACCGGACACGCGAATATGACGTGCGGGACAGTCTCCTCCACGGCGGAGTCGCAGAGACACGATGGATTCCCCCGAAGCTTGAAACGGTACAAGTATTCGGAGAATCCACCGTGCCCGGTGAACAGCTGGGTGGTGATGCTGCTGGTTTCAATTTTCCTTACAGTGCTATACGCCGCGGCTGCACTGGGGAAGAATATCTTGGTGATTGAGGCGGTGTCACCGGATTTATACCTCGCGTCCCACTCGCTGATCGTGTCCATACGGATTCTCCCTCTGACGAATGAGACGGGGCATCGGTCATAATCCGGCCTCCTCTTCGATCGCAGCGCTGCTTCCTTCGCCAGGTAGTCGGCCCTTTCATTTCCCTCCAAACCTGCGTGGGCTTTTATCCAGAACAAGGAAACATGTGCGGCGACTCTTCAGACGTTGCTCAGAGAACAGAGTTTACTCCATTGATTTACGCGAATAAACCATGTTTTTTAGTTAAATTAGTATGTCTCACGATAGTTATTATAAAAACATCTACAGTAACCTCCCCGTGAGCGTGTGAATGCATTACACGCGTCCTTATCTCATCTATGTAATAATTTAACGTAATAATTTAACGTCTCTGGGTAGCCAATTAACCAAGAAAGTTTTCCTTATAGTTTGTACGTTTAGAGTAATATCATTTTTTTTAATAAATCCATGATTATGTTGACCAAATTAGTAACAGAAATCAAAATTGATAAGAATTTGCTCTCTATTTTAAAACGAATAATATTTTTGGTAACTTCGAAATGAAATTTTGATTTCACCGAAAATAAAAATAACAGTTATCAAGTTTTTAGGCGATCCTATTTTCTCCGGCCACCGAAAGTGCGGGTCTGCGGACGGCGAGTAGGGGTTGCTCGCCGCCCGACCAGATCCAGACGCGTGCGTGCGGCGCGTCGCGTTCCGCGCGCGCCTCAAAGAGCCATCAGACCACCACAGATGGGGCCCAGTAGGGCTGATGCCTGATCCAGAGCTGCGGACTACCTAGCGGGTTTACCAGAGCTCCGGTTCGAAAAGCAGGAGTAGGAACGGGGTGGTTTTTAGTCAGTAAGAGTCTGACACTCTGTCTCGCCTCGCCCAAGGCGAGAGAAGTCATAAAATGAATTTCCCCCCTCAAAAGAATAAAAAAGGCGATCCTATTTATTGTAAATGCAAAAGTTTGGCAGGTTACGTTTACTGCTGAAGTAATAAAGGAATTTGATATTGAAATAGGCCATAGGAGTACCCTAAAACCATCGGGTGTCCTTAACCACTTTCGAGCGTCCTTGAAAGTGGCTAGTTACTGAGATATTCAACATTTTTGGTTTTGGTCAAAAAATCCCGAACTGACAACAAAAACATCAATAAATTAAAAAATACTGGTTTAATTTAAGTTATTTTAGTTTTCATCAGTTGCCAAAACATCAATAAACATTTATTAACACTTATAAATATGGTAGATATATTTATCGTTTTAAAATAGCAATGTAAATTCTTTTGTAGAAAAATATTTGTATTATCACCTCCCGAGAGGAATGCGTCGATTTCAAAGTCACACTCAATCAATCTTTCCATGAATGTATCTGTATACTTTTGATGTTGAACAAAGTTTTTTTTATTTATTTTAGAGTAGCCGGCTGCTCAGCAGCAGCACCAACCAGTTATATGCAGTTACTATTTTATCTGTCACTAGCCCGAAATTACTGTTTCAGGCGAAATTCTAAGAACACACCCACTATCAATTTATAGCGTCAATATTTATCAAAACAATTTTGATTGGCCTAATTAGCCGTGTTGATTGAAAACAACCGATTATATGACTACTTATAATGTTAATTATCTTGAGCGATATAAGAATGACTACTGCATTTTTATTGCTATGCAATATAGGTATCATTACCATCATTGTACATGCGATGCAACAAGGGTGGGAGAGCCATGCTTCGGCACGAATGGGCCGGCTCGACTAGATTGATAGCACAGCCTCACAGGAAACCGACGTGAAACAACGCTTGCGTTGTGAGAGTAATGTTAGCGGAGACTTTATTACCCCTCTTCTCAATCATTCCAATCGCCAATTCCCCAACGACCCATAAATTCCTCAGCCCCCAAAAGGCCGACAACGCACTTGTAACGCCACTGGTGTTTCGGGCATCCAAGGGCGGAGGCGATTGCTTACCATCAAATGATCCATCTCCTTGTTTACCGGCTTATACCATAGAAAAAAACAAAATCGCTCCAGTTGTTTTGGAGTTCACAACAACAACGTAGGTGTTTGTATACACACATAGATATTAAGATATCGTTTACAAGAAATCAGCATTTAATTTACTTTAATCAAATCAATGCAACCGGATACCTAAAGAGCTAAACACGAAAATGATATTACGGGTTATCAATACAGATTTCCAGTTGCGATACTATGACATCACGAAACATCCGATAATAGATTATTATAAATAGATAATTAAGTATTAATAAATATGACGTAGAGAGCTGGAAATAAAATCGTCAACAGCAAAATAATGATTCCTACTCTAACGCTTGATTAGAATTATTTTATCACCTCTTGAAGGTGTGGTGCAATATCGGAGAAGCCGATAAAGGGTTTTATATTTTACAAAACACACGAACGCTAGTAGTTCTTGTTTATGCGATACCGAAAACGCTGGAGCTATTTATTTTGTTTGATCATTTCTTAATTCGATTCATTAAAATATTTAGTTGTATTATGCTTCTGTGGACTAGTAATACTTGTAGCTTCATTTAAGTCATATTCGAGTGATCTCCATACTGTATAGTATGAATGTTCACTACAATATTTTTAGTTTCCATCAGCTTTGCACGGGACCAAACATCTTTCATGGGACCTCTTTTATGACAACAAAAATTTGTGTGACAAACACTTCTTTTTGAGTCATTTCCAGTCTTCGAATACTATAAGCAATCATAACAAAACAACACAAAACAATTGAACGCTCCAATCACAGTTTTCAATAAAAATATTATTATCAAACTCACTTCTACGAAGTAAACCAATTCGTTATCAGAATCAGTAACTTAATTATATTGTATTGGTATCAGTAGCAGTTACAGGAATAATATTATCTTACTACGTATAATAATGATATAAGCACATGTTTTGCCACGAATGGGTCGGCTCGACCGGAGTGGTACCACGACCTCACAGTACACCGGCGTAAATACAATAACGTACAATGCTAGCGTTCTATTTCGCCATGTGAGGGAGGTTTTTTTAAGCTGTAAGCCGGTAAACGAGCAGACGGATCACCTGATGGTAATCAATCGCCGCCACCCATGGAAACCCGAAACACCAAAGGCGTTACAAGTGCGTTGCCGGCCTTTTGGGGGTTAGGAATTTAAGGATTGCTGGGGAATCGAGGATCAGGAAGATTGGGAAGAGAAGGGAGTGAAGTAACATTACTCACACAACGAAACACAACGCAAGCGTTGTTTCACGTCGGTTTTCTGTGAAGTTGTGGTATCACTCCGGTCGGCCGGCCCATTCGTGCCGAAGTATGGCTCTCCCATACTTATTATTGCAAAAAAGCAGATAGAACATTTAATGGTAAGCGCCGCGTATCAAGGCCGTCTATGCATACTCGTAATAATTATGTGTATCAACCGATCTAATATTAACCCAGGTACAAAATGTATTAGATCCAATTAAGTGAACAAAGGTTACTTAATAGAATCAAACTGTCGTTTACCAGATTTAACTAGTACAATCTCCTTTACCTGCATGTAATCTTTCAGGGCCATTCATCATTAATTAGTGACGTAGTGCAAATTGACCCAGTATCATATGACTAAGTAGTCTCGTATCAATATCTCGATCAAGATAATTATAAATGTAAAGAACCGCAGTTGAGTTGAATCATAAAATAATTATGCAATTTTGTAGATTTAATGTTACCAACGGGTAACGTATACCAATGCATCGAATGACATTTTCACAGTGAAATATCAGCGTGCGCGAAGAAATTTGAATGTAGATGAACTGATGATGACGATTTTGTTTAAGGGGGGAAAATCATCCAATTACTTCTCCCGCCCTAGGCGAGTCGAGAGAAAATCAGACTCCTACTGACTAAAAACCACTCCGTTCCTACTCCCGCTTTTCGAGCCCGAGCCCCGATAAACCCGCTAAGTAGTCCGCAGCTCCGGATCAGTATATGTAAGTATTTTTAAACCACTACAACTTGATAAGATCTGGAGATGGAGCCAAAAGGCAGTTGATAATGCCTCCTCGAGAATTTACAGCAATGACTCCTTGTTTAGGCTTGAATTCAATTTATTGAGAAAAGCATTTGTCTATAAAATTCACGTCACAAGTAATATGCGCCTGAAACTGCGCGGGAGTACACTATATTACATATTCATCAGTAGTTACTGATATATTCATCAGTAATATAGTGTATTGTCAATCGCATATATGGCGCACTTTTTTATTCACTCACTCAACTGATCTTTTTTGAGAGGGGAAAATCATCCAATGACTTCTCCCACCTGGGGTGAGGCAAGTGTCAAACTCTTACTGACTAAAAACCACCCCATTCCTACTTCTGCTTCGAGCCGAAGCCACTGTAGCCCGTTAAATTGTCCAAAGTCTATATTCAACAGATTTAACTAGCCTTTGAAAGCCATTTTTGATCTGATCAGAGGTTTAATCAACTTAATATAATTTACAAAAGAAAAGTTCTACTGAGAGTATGCGCATTTTATTTAAGTATTTATCGATGTCAATCAGATCCAATACAAAGATTATAAGTTATCTGGCAATCTATAGTTATTTCTTCGAATTAATCAATGCTGTTTATAACAGAAATCTTTTTGTTAACGTTAAAAGTTAATATTGGTATGGAAAATCCAACTGTATGTGATTATAATCAAGTTTGTAATGTTTTTATATTTCTATTTATTTTCAGAGCAATAATTTGAAATCTCTATCCCTATTACATAGTTATGAAATAAGTTTTATAATGTTCCCACACCAGTCAATCAATCGCCAGCGGTCGACGTTGATTGGGTTGCCAGTGACTGAATATGGGGAGATCAAGCAGCTATATTTATTATTTTAACCACTGATCGGTTGATTGGTGTGATAGAAGCAACTACTAAGGTAACAGTTGCATCCAAACAACACACATCTGCAAAATTGTAAAATGTAATTTATGTCATATGGTTCGAAAGTTCAGATAAAAAGAAAGAAAGAAAAAACCAACCGATTATTACGTTACGACACACAAGTAACTGAGAATACAGGAACACAAGTAACTGACAACACAATAAAATTAAATGAAAGATGCATCGCAGTGCAAAAGGCTGGCGCTCATTTGGTCAAGAGAGTTCACAAAATAAAAACACTGAAACAGATCAATAAAATACAGCAAATATGGATAATAAAGAGCAAAATATATTGAATTGTGGTTCAACAACTAAAAGTGAAGAAGACCAAAAAAGCCGCTCTGTGGTTTTTCCAGAAACCTCCAAGGAAAAAGCCGGTAAAATCAAAAACGATGCCGAAAATCAAAAACAAAAATCTTTTACCTAAACGGAAACTGAACTAATGGAAACTCTGTCGCATATAGATAAGATACATGAAAAGTGTATCAAAAGGCGTTGATTGATACAGAAAGATAGCACAGTTCTTTATATAATGAAGCAACCAGGATTGTTGAATACATTTCTGGTGGAGCCGGCACGATGAAGTTCATTAGTCTACTCGCATTGTTGCTTGTGTCCGCTGTGGCACTTGCAAACGGTGATCCTGTAGAAGCTGAGCAGTGTGATCCGGAAGCTTGCAAGCTTCCAACCTGCAGATGTTCCAGCCAAGCCATTCCTGGAGGTTTGGCCCCCAGAGACACTCCACAGGTAAGTTTGAAAGAATACGTTTTGTCACCTCATCACCATCAGCATCATAATCAGTCTACGTCTGCTGAAGAACTTTACTTTGATTCTGGGTTCAAATACCCTGACAATTTATAGATTTTTGGGATGCAAAGGTAACAGATACCATATCCCTAAATTTTCTAAAGACCACGGCTGCAACTCATTTGGTTCTTCGGGTGTTAATGGGCGGTGTTGATGGCGAATGGTCTATGCCATAAAAATAGGTTGTCAAATTGTATCTGCCATGCACCTCTGTCTACACTTACCTTTATTTCTTTTGCATACATTTTCTTAACTACGAACTAAAAAAATTATTTATCTATTGGATTCTAATGCAAAAAGCTCATAACTTCTTGAATAAGTTTTAAAACCTCTCGATGTAATATTATTATGCTTTTCGAAAATTTCTCAGTAGGAGCTCGAGTCTCGAATTCTGTCCAGTACATGGCAATAGGCTCACCACCTATTACATGGGACTTACAACATAAATTATTGTGAAATGTGGTGAAATTGGAATTATGTGCCATAATGTGCACCTCTGCCTATCCCTTCGAGGATAAAAGGCGTGACGTTTATCATCATCATCATGTTATTATGGAACAGCAACGATAAAAATGAAATCAGAAACATATTATTCTTATCTTTCACCTACATTTTCGTTTTCCTTCAGAGATTATTATACAATCACAGCTATTTTTAATTCCTTCTTTTCAAATTCAAATTCATTTATAAATTGTAAACATACGTAACATATTAGGATCTTAAATTATATTTTTAACGCTGCTATGTTACCAATATTATAACATAGTTGCAACAAATAAATTGGATGATTCGGATTTGATTTAATTTATTATTATATCTTAATGTCAATACAATCATAAATTGATATTTTTATATATCAATCAATTTTGATATATGTATAGGTATGTCACAATACTAGCTCTTCCAATCTCTTCTATCTCTCTCTGTATTATTTCTTTCTCTCCTCAAATTATATCTTCAAACTACGATATCGAATAATGATTACTGTACTTTTCTAGTTCGTCACTGTTACCTTCGACGATGGTGTCAATGTGAACAACATCATGACCTACCGTGACATCCTGTACAACCGAGTGAACACCAACGGCTGCCCCGCAGGAGCTACCTTCTACGTCAGCCATGAGTACACCAACTACGTCCTCGTCAATGAACTCTACAACCGCGGTTTTGAAATCGCTCTCCACTCCATCACCCATCAGACTCCTCAAACCTACTGGCAAGAAGCCACTTATGATGACATTAAGAAGGAAATAGCTGACCAGAGAGTCCAAATGGCTCATTTCGCCAATATCCCCCTTGATTCCATCAAAGGTATGTTTCTTTTTCTTTATTACATTACACTATTCATTTTGACTAACAAAAATGCGATGAGTGGCAAAGCCCTAATTACCGGTTCTCACGAATAGAAAAACAACATTTTTATATGTCCACTTAATAACTTTCCAGGCGTGCGTCTTCCCTTCCTCCAATTGGCTGGAGACAACAGTTTCAAAGTTATGGCTGATTATGGTTTGGAGTACGACTGCTCCTGGCCCACTACCACTCAAACCAACCCTGGACTCTGGCCCTACACTCTGGACTACAGGTCTACCCAGGACTGCGTTGTACCACCCTGCCCAACCTCTTCCATTCCTGGAGTCTGGGTCAAGCCTATGATTGCATGGTCTGATCTTCAAGGAGTCGCTTGTTCCATGGTGGATGCTTGTTTCTTCATGTAAGTATTTTTTTCTATTACTTATCAAAACTGTGTAATCTATAGGATCTATAAGCATAACATTATTTTATTTTTTGGTTGAATTTACTTGATTTAATGTTGTGAGTGCTGATAAGGAGTTCTTGAGTTTAATGATTGGATCGAGCTTATCAGCCAAAAAACTCGATTTAAAATTCTTAGTAGATATGTGTATGAGGAGTTCCTGACTTGTTTATACATGAGTCAACTGGCTAGCCCTCTATAACTTGAAATGTTTAATAAAAGTTTTCATTATTCGCCCGTTCTATTACAGTCCCGACCGCAACAATGAGGAAGACTGGTTCCAGTTCATCCTAACTAACTTCGAGAGGCATTACTTCGGTAACCGCGCTCCCTTCGGCTTCTTCGTCCACGAAGCCTTCATCTCTGCCTACCCCGCTGTTCGCCGTGCTTTTGTCCGATTCATGGATGTCATCAACAACTTGGAAGACGTCTTCATGGTAATATTTACGTTGACTTCTTAGTATATTTGTTATCTTAGAAGTTTGAAGCTTAGTCAGCTGTTAATAGACTTCAATCTTGAATGAAGATGATTGTTTTACATTGACCAAAGTCAAAGTTAAGTAATTTAGTAACATAATTAGTACGATCGACCAGTTTTTTATTAGCGTTTAAACATTCGAGAATTCAAAAGTACTAATGACAAACAATATGTCTTAGAAATCGTATGAAATAGTTAGTCACAAGATTTTAATCAAAACCTAACATAAGCCAAATTTTACTAATATTATAAATGCGAAAGTTTGTGTATTTCTGTGTATGTTTGTTACTCAATAACTTCAAAACGGTTGAAGGAATTGTAATGAAATTTGAAACAATAGCAGATTACGGTCTGGAATAACATGTAGGCTACTTTTTATTCCACAAATATGCGAGTGACACTGGTAGAAGCTATTTGCTAAATAAATTATTTTTACATCCACAGGTTAACGCTCACGAGGTCGTTGACTGGGTAAAGAACCCTGTTCCAGTTGATGAGTACAAGAAACAAAGCTGTCGCAGCTTCATCCCAACCCACTGTTCCGCTAGTAGCTGTTCTGCTACCGCTAGCCACAATGGAGTAAGTACCTCTTTCAATTTTACTAATACAGTGAAACTTGGTTAAGTGGGACCTGGATAAGTGGGAAACCTCCACAACTGGAACTCATACTGAGGTCCCAATACATTGGCACTGCTGACCTCTATTAGTGGGAAAAACAATCCTCTTTATATGGGATTCGTTCTTTCGATTTATCATCGTAGTTGCCTCTGTAACTGAGACAGCAAGTGAATATTAAATACATGAACCTCAATAACTAAGACTTATTCAATTACAATGTGCACATAACACATAGTCTTATTTAAGAATCACACCTCTTTATCTGAAATAACCTTTATTTTCACCTCTATTAATGGAACCCTCTGTAAATGAGACAAATGTTTATTTATACCTGGTTATCTGAGACACTGGGTTGGTGGAATACCTCTATAAGTGAAAATTAAATGAAAAGACCCCCTGATGTCTCACTTAACAAGGTCTCTTATAAATGTGAAAGCTTATAAGAGAGTCTTTGTGTATGTTTGTTGACCAATCACGAAAAACCGGCTGAAGGGATCAGAACATAGGCTAGTTTTTATCCCACGGAATCGCGTGCGAAGCCGCTGACAGGAGCTAGTAGTAAAGTTCCCTAAGAAAAGGAGGATCCTCCGACCAGGCGAGGTGATCAGCCTGGCGGGCTTTCTGCCCAACTGTTGTTCGTTGGGATTTTCTATTCGTGTTAATTCGCATGTAAACTTCATATGTGCGATGCAGGATATTTGTGACGTCATCCGTTGATTTGCTCGTCGATAGTCTATGTGCGACTTCTGTCATCTGCCACTTGTCAGGTGTCGCCACAGTAGCCTTATGAATGCAACGTTTTAGACAGTCTGCTGGTCGTGGTGGCCAATATCATTAGGGCCCTAGATTAAAACATTCACTAGTCACGCATGAAGGCGCGAGTCCGAAAGCTGGCAAATGCTAATGGGATTTTTCTGATTTCTATGTACTTACGAAGATTATTCACACACTACAGACATGTAGTTGGAATATATGTTGAGGAAACCTAGACTTATAATTTCTAATTACATGTTTGAAATCGTCAACCCACTGCAGAAGTTCCAGTCTTTTCTGTGTGTCAGAAGTGGTATTTGTTACGAAATGGTGATGAAAGTTTTAGAAATACGTATTTGGACGACAACAATTTATTTTTTAAATGACCAAAAATACCAAAATTGTCTTGAATCTAATTACTACCATACCAGAATTTGACTGCACGGTTGTCGCGGTGTCTGGGCGACCGGCTACCACCCGACGTGTAGCGGGTTAAATTCCCGCATGGAGCAACTCCTTGTGTGATTCACAAATTGTGGTTTCGGGTCTGCGTGTTATGTGTATGTGAACTTGTATGAGTAGGACAACGTTTAAAAACTTATTGCTTACATAAAAATTCACTGATTTCTTTTTCTTTTCAGATGACGTACTGGATGCAACTCTGCAACGTGTGCCCGAATGTCTACCCATGGTTGGGCAATCCTCTGGGACAGTAAACACATTGACTTTAAGGTTATTCAAAAATAAAAATTATCTAAAATTCTATTGAGTTTTTTTTTTTCAATGTACACCTTTTTTATTTACATTTTGACTGCAACGTTAGTTAAAACTTTGACTGCCAAAAAATATATAATCTGTTGAAGGCAAATCCTCCGTTAGCGCCGACCACTTTTGTCGCCCATGACGTTTAAGCAGTAGGCAAACCGCCCCCTTGCCCGTGTTCACCACCTAATGAGCGGCTAACTAGTTCCGCACTTACTATAGTTCCTACAACTGAACGATGGACTTGTAGAATCAATAAATTTTGTTAATACTAGAAGAAAATATAAGATGCCACAATTTTATTATAACTTTCGTAAGACATACTAAATTAATTATTATATTTATGAGCCTCTAGGATGGCTTGAAACTAGTCGAGTTCCTCGTCAAACAGTTACGTGAGTAAGCCGATAACATAATAATTAATTAAGAGGCCACAAGTTTACGATACGAAAAGTTCAACTTCTTCACTAGGTAGAGACGAGTCGTAAACTTGGGCTACCGTTTATTAGCCACCAGATAGCGCAAATGTAGCTTAAGGTTTGTTTGGTGAACAAAAAATATGGTACGGTAACCGCATTCTGAACACAATTTCCAAATACTATACTATGGAGTATCTTATCAAACATAATTATTTACAATACAATAAATCAGGAAAAAATAAAGAAAGTTATCAGTAAATAGATAAACTTTTTTCTATATAAATATTTTATCTGTTGAGTTCCGATTATAAGTTTTGATTTGCATCAATCTACTGTTTGTGGATTAAGGCGCCAATTACTGATTCACGTAGATAAAAAATGTACTTTACCGGCGGGAGAGCTGTGCTTCGGCACGAATGGGCCGGCTCGACCGGAGTGATACCACGGCCTCACAGAAAACCGACGTGAAACAACGCTTGCGTTGTGTTTCATTGTGTGTGTGAGGTTACCGGAGGCCCAATTCTCCCCTTCCCAATCTTCCCCATCCCCGATTCCCGAACAACAACCCTTAAATTCCTGACTCCCAAAAAGCCGGCAACGCACTTGTAACGCCTCTGGTGTTTCAAGTGTCCATGGGCGGCGGCGATTGCTTACCATCAGGTAATACGTCTGCTCGATTACCGGCTTAAATCATAAAAAAAAATAATAATAAAACGTTCGGGGCGCTTACTCTTGAAACCAATCTCAATGTCAATGCGATTTCAATTCAATAAAATCTCAAGAATTATTTAATGTCAAAACAACTCCAATCGTAGCTGTTAAAATGGCATTCTGAGTACGAAATATAAAACCAAACTCAATACCGTTATTACATATGTTTCGTTTGCTGTATTTACCTATAAGTATTTAAAATTAAAAATAAATGTAAATCTTATATAAAGCGTGAACTATGTAAACAGGTATAATATTATAAACTGTCAGATTATATCTATACAATGTGATAGGCGTGGGACTTCTAACCCGTTAAGGCTGAGTACTACATCTAATTTTATCGACAAAAATAATAATATGGGGGTTGAACCCCTAATTGAAAATATTGAAAAATAGTGATGTTTTCGGTAAAAATAATTCACAAATGATTTTTTTTCTCACCAAAACATTATCAAACATATGAAAAAAGTAATGAATTAGTTAGCCAAGGTTATTAGCTACCGTTTGTCGTTTTTTTTTGTTCCTACGACGCATACAACCTTTGATATCAAAAAAAGTAAAAAAAATATTAAAATAGCCATAACTTTTAGGGGAGGGGATTCGACCACTTCGACCCCCGACTTTTGTCGATAAAATTAGGTGTAGAACTCAGCCTTAACGGGTTAGAAGTCTCGCCCCTATCACATTGTATATTATTAATACGCGATGCAAAAACTTTATATCCCTTTTTACGAAAATTCCGCGGACGTAGGAGCATAAAATTTGGTACACTTATAGTTTATGTGTAGGAGAAGTTGAGAACGCTAATATTTTTCAATAATAATGCTTATAAAGTACATTAAATCAATAAATAAAACATTACACACACATGCATAGTATCTGATCGTATTTGACAAAACGTCAAAATTGACAGACATTGCGATTATATTCTCACGTCTTATATGAATAGAGTTTAATAAAAGAGTTTGTTTGAGTTTGAGTTAAATAAAAATTATCCTTGAACGTATGTTAAGTGGTATTGTAAATTAAATCGTATATGGTCGAATTTCGGCCTCTAGGCGACCACTAGTCTATATATTAATACGTGATGCAAAAACTTTGGACCGCTTTTTACGAAAATTGCTTATAAAGTACATTAAATCAATAAATAAAACATTACACACACATGCATAGTATCTGATCGTATTTGACAAAACGTCAAAATCGATAGACATTGCGATGATATTCTCACGTCTCATATGAAAAGAGGTTTCTAATTGAAGGAGGTTTGGTTATTCATGATGTGCCGGAATATATTAATTTGAATTTTACAAAACTAATAGCAATTCGTTAAATACAAATTATCCTTGAACGTATGTTAAGTGGTATTGTAAATTAAATCGTATAATATGGTCGAATATCGACCACTAGGCGACCACTAGTAGAAGATAAAAATGCTTGGCAGCATATTGGTCCGGCTCCACTGGACAATCGCTCACACTAGACAATGCTTAAATACGATCAGAAGTCACGTAAACTTCAAATATTAATTTATTTCCTAATCCCAATTTAGTCTAGTTATCCTGAGTCATCAAGTAATTCTTTTACGATTTGAAAGATTAAGTTAAACAAAGATTTTTTATTTGTATAGGAATATATTATACATATATCTTGCTTGTTCTTCTCCATTCGAAGCTACGCTTTGGAACGAACACCTAGCTTCACTGATAGACAAACTGACGGATAATTCTATTTGAGGTTTCAAAAATGCCTAATTTAGGAATAATTGAAAAGGCGTAAATTCCCATTTACCGGAGACGCGCCGGACTTAAGTGTTCCGGTGTTTTCATGGTTGTATCTACTGTAGATCCTGGCTTACAGGAGTTGCAGCGGTATGGGAGGTTGTGGCGGGCTTGTCCCAAAAAAAAGCGTAAATTGAAAATAAAAAAAAAACTCATACAATTTTAGATATTGTTTATTTTTAAATAGTCTTAAAGTAAATGTGTTTACTCTCCCAAAGGATTGTCCAGCCATGGGTATACTCGTGGGCACACGTTGACACAGGATTGCATCCAGTGTGTAATCTGAAGAGAAAAGAAAACAGTGAATTTTATTGTAAGTACGGTAGTAGTAATTATATTCAAGACATTTTGGTCTTTCTGAACATTAAAAATTAAACTATTGTCGTCCAAATACGTGTTTCTAAAACTTTCACCACCATTTCGTATTAAATACCACTTCTGACATACAAAAGGCTGGAGCTTCCTCAAAGTGGGTTGACGATTTCAAACATGTAATTAGAAATTACAAGTCTAGGTTTCCTCAACTTGTTTCCTAACTGCATTTTTTTTATGGAACACGCCGGCAAACTACCAGACATATCATCTGATGGTAAGCAATCGCCGCCGCCCATGGACACTTGAAACACCAGAGGCGTTAGGAATTTAAAGGTTGTTGGGTAATCGGGGATTGAGAAGATTGGGAAGGGGGAATTAAAAACGAAACACAACGCAAGCGTTGTTTCACGTCGGTTTTCTGTGAGGCCGTGGTATCAATCCGGTCGAGCCGGCCCATTCGTGCCGAAGTGTATGAAAGTGCATGTCCGTAGTGTGTGAATAATCTCCGTAAGTACATAGAAATCAGAAAAATCCCATTAGCATTTGCCAGCTTGAGGACTCGCGCCTTCATGCGCGACTAGTGAATGTTTTAATCTAGGACCCTAATGATATTGGCCACCACGACCAGCAGACTGTCTAAAACGTTTCATTCATACTGCTACTGTCAGCGGCTTCGCCCGCGATTCCGTGTGGTAAAAACTGGCCTATGTTCTGATCCCTTCAGCCGTTTTGTCGTGATTGACAACAAACATATGTACACAGACTCTCTGGCGAACTTTCGCATCACTACATATTATAAAACAAAGTCGCCTTTTCTGTCCCTATGTCCCTTTGTATGCTTAAATCTGTAAAACTACGCTACGGATTTTGATCCGTTTTTTTTTTAATAGATAGAGTGATTTTTTTTATGTTAAATGCCTGATGGTAAGTGATGATGCGGTCTACGATGGAGTACGTCTGCCCATAAGCAACCTATTCACTCGGAGTTTGAAGACACCCAGGTGGAAACACAGACTCCGGCAAGGAGTTCTACTCCCTAGCAGTTCGTACAAGGAAGCTTGAAGCGAAGTGTGAGTGGGTGGGATATCCACCATGAAACGGTGACACCTCGCCAATTGTCTTGTGGTTCGATGATGGAAAGGAGATGATTCAAGAGGAAGGTTTATATTATGTATAATACATGCATAGTATATCACTATTGCACCCATGCGAAGCTGGGACAGGTCACTAGTTTATGATATTAGTAAAATTGAGAGAGATACTTACGAGATTGTGGACAGATAGAAGAGCGCAGGTTCTAGCCGCACAGTCGGTTTTGACGAAGCTGCGACAGCTTTGTCTCTTGTACTCATCAACTGGAACAGGGTTCTTTACCCAGTCAATGACCTCGTGAGCGTTAACCTGTAGATGTAAAAAGAATTTATTGCAAATAGCTGCCGAATCCTTCAGCCGTTTTGAAGTTATTGAGTAACAAACATACACACAAATACACAAACTTTGCCACAAACTTTCGCATTTTTAATATTAGTATTTTCTTGGCTTTTGTTAGGTTTTGATTAAAATCTTGAGACTGACTATTTCATACATGAGTATATTCATAATTATTGTATGTCATTCGTACTTTTGAATTCTGAATGAAAACCTGGTCGAGCGTACTAATAGGGTAGATGACCAATTTTTATTTTAATGTCCGTCTTTTAGTAGACTACTTTAAAATATTAGACACTGCATTATACCAGTATAATTTCATTCTAACTAATTACAGGGCTCTCACGTTTGCAATAAGTATTTTTACAATATACATTAAAGCAACATTGTTATATCTATACTTAATATTATAAAGCTGAAGAGTTTGTTTGTTTGATTGTTTGTTTGTTTGAACGCGCTAATCTCCGGAACTACTGGTCCGATTTAAATAATTCTTTTTGTGTTGGATAGCGCATTTATCGAGAAAGGTTATAGGCTATAAAACATCACGTTATAACCAATAGGAGCTAAGCAGAGCGGGTGAAACCGCGCGGAAGTAGCTATTATTCATAATTTTGTAAGAATCCATAGATACATCAATATATTTTATGGTATTATCCTGTGAAGCTGGACCAGCTTACCTCTAAGCATTTCTATCCTCTATATAATTATTCAATTTATAATATGCTAGTCCACACTTCGTTTTTTATTTAGTACGGAATTAAAATTTTCTTTCATTTAGGTGTTTTATTTCCTCTGGAATTTTGTTACAACTATATTTTATCAATCTAAAAAATGGCTGGTTCAATCTACCCTTATGTCTAGTTTGATAATTGTGTCTGTCAGACACATCCTAACATACATAATCTATTATATAAAAATAAGTCGGGTTTTCCTTCCTGACGCTATAACTCCAGAACGCACGAACCGATTTCCATGGTTTTGCATTTGTTGGAAAGGTATCGGGTTCGGTGAGGTTTATAGCAAAAAAAAAAAAAAAAAAATTGAAAAAAAGACATGGTGGCGAAACGGAGTTCGCCAGGTTAGCTAGTATAGATAAATTGACATGGAACGGTCATAATATTGTTGATCTCCTTAAATTTTTCCCTGAGAGATTTGCGACAACCTAGATTGTAGATAGCTCTAAAATGCGCTTTTGTAACATAAAATTGGACTTAATGTCAGCAGCCTGTCCTTACAGTAAAATTGCTTGCCTCTTCATTCAAGATTGAAGTCTATTAATATAACTAAGCTTCAAGCTTCCTAGAAACCAAACAGAGCAAGAAGTTAATGTAAATATTACCGTGAAGACGTCTTCCATGGTGTTGATGATATCCATGAATCTGACAAAAGCACGGCGAACAGCGGGGAATGTAGTGAGGAAGGATTCATTGACGAAAAAGCTGAAGGGAGCGCGGTTACCGAAGTAATGCGTCTGGAAGTTGTTTAGTATGAACAGGAACCATTTTTCCTCGTTTTCATAGTCGGGGCTGTAATAGAACGGGCGAATAATGAAAATGTTTATTGAACATTCCAAGTTAAAGCAGGCTAGCCAGTTGACACATGTATAAACAAGTCAGGAACTCCTCATGCTTATTTCCACTAAGAAGTTTAAATTGAGTTTTTTGGCTGATAAGCTCGATCCAATCATTAAACTCAAGAACTCCTTATCAGCACTTACAACATTAAATCAAATAAATTCAACCAAAAAATAAAATAATGTTATGCTTATAGATTCTATAGATGGAAAAATACTTACACGAAGTAACAAGCATCTAACGTGGAACAAGGGGTACCTCGTTGGTCAAACTATGAAATCAAAGGCTTGACCCAGACTCCAGGAATGGATGCGGTTGGGCAGGGTGGTATATCACAAAACTGGGTACTCCGGTAGTCCAGAGTGTGGGGCCAGGGTGCTGGGTTGGCTCGGAGGGTATGGACCCAGGTATAATCGTACTCCAAACCATAATCAGCCATAACTTGGAAACTGTTATTTCCAGCCAATTGGAGGAAGGGTAGACGCACGCCTAGAAAGTTATTAAGTGGACATATAAAAATGTTGTTTATTTTTTAATTATCTTTTACTATTATCGTGAGAACCGGTAATTAGGGTTTTGCCACTCATCGCAATTTTGTTAGTCGAAGTGAATAGTTAATTATTGTTAGTTTATTATTAAAATAAAGAAAAAGAAACATACCTTTGATGGAATCAATGGAAATATTGGCGAAATGAGCCATTTGGAGTCTCTGGTCAACTATTTCCTTCTTTATGACATCATAAGTGGCTTCTTGCCAGTAGGTTTTAGGAGTCTGATGGGTGATGGAGCTGAGACCGATTTCAAAGCCGCGGTTGTAGAGCTCATTGACGAGGACGTAGTTGTTATACTCATGGTTGACGAAGAAAGTAGCTCCAACGGGGCAGCCGTTGCTGTTCACTCGGTTGTACAGGATGTCGCGGTAGGTCACGATGTTGTTCACATTTACACTGCCTGGGAAGCTGACAGTGACGAACTACTTTTGACTGCACGGTTGGTGCGGTGGCTGGGCAACTGGCTGCCGCGCAACGGGTAGCGGGTTCGATTCCCGCACGGAGCAACTCTTTGTGTGATCCACAAATTGTTGTTTCGGGTCTGGGTGTCATGTGTATGTGAACTTGTATGTTTGTAAACGCACCCACGACACAGGAGAAAATCCTAATGTGGGGCAACGTTTTTTTTTTAAAAAGAAAGAAAGAAAGAAAGAACTAGAAAAGTAAGTTTCAGATATAATTTGAGGAAAGAAAGATAATATACAGAGAGAGATAGAAGGGAACAATTTACTTTGGGCCAAGTATCACTAGAATTCCACTTAGAATCCTACGCAAGTAAAATTTATGGCTAAAGATTATACAACCATTCGCCAAAGGAGATGCTTTTTTCTCCGACCAGATCCAGACCCTCAAAGAGCCATCAGACCACCAGAGATGGGGCGCAGTAGGGCAGAGGGCTCTTCCATAACTTATTAATAATAGAACTAGTAAATATAAAGTAATTAATAGAAATAGTTTGCTTAGTTTAAACTTCAAAATGTGTGCAAAAGTTAACAAAGTGTAGACAGACGTGCATAGCACATAATATAAGGTGGCAACTACTTTTTATTGTACAGATGGTTTAATAGGGTAGATAAGTCATCGACAACGCCCATTAACACTCGAAGCACCAGATGAGAAGCAAGAGTTGCCACGGCCTCTTGAAAATTTAGGGATTTGGTATCTGTTATCTTTGTATCCCAAAAATCTATAAATTGTGAAGGTATTTGAACTCTGTATCAAAGTAAAGTTCCTCAGCGGACGTAGACTGATTATGATGCTGATGATGGTGACGTGACAAAACGTATTCTTTCAAACTCACCTGTGGAGTGTCTTTGAGGGCCAAATCTCCAGGAATGGAATAGCTGGAACATCTACAGTTTGGAAGCTTGCAATCATCGAATCTACACGCATTAGGCGCGTTAGGATCACCGTTTGCAAGTGCCACAGCGGACACAAGCAACAATGCGAGTAGACTAATGAACTTCATCGTGCCAGCTCCACCAGAAATGTATGCAACAATCCTGGTTACTTCATTATATAAACAAAAGTGTTATCGTCTTTCTACATCAATCACTTTTCATGTATCTTATCTATATACAACGGTATTTTCATTAGGTCACGTTCCGTTTAGGGAAAATATTTTTGGATTATTTTTATGGTATAAGCCGGTCAAAGACCAGGCTGATCTTCTGATGGTAAGCAATCGCAGCCCATGGACATCCGAAACACCAGAGGCGTTACAAGTGCGGTGCCGGTTAGGAATTTAAGGGTTATTGGGGAATTGGGGATTGAAAATATTGGGAAAGGGGGGTAAAATGGCCTCCTTTTGATTTTACTTTTGGTTATGTAATCCCAAACAATATATTTTGCTATTTATTAGTAACCCATATTCACTTCTTTCATTCATCTGTATCAGTATTCTTATTTTGTTAACTCTTGATCTTATACAATTTAAAATGCTTGTTTTGTGATACTATATCTGCACTATAGAACCATATGGGATAAATAGCATATAAAAATGTTGCAAGTTTAACCTCTCGTATGACATATACAGCGTGTAACAAAATACCCATACACATCAAGAAGCACTGAAGAATACTGGTTGAATAGAATCTCTACACAGCTTCAGCTTAAAATACGTTTAAAAAAATTGGCACCAAATACATAGTGTCGCATGGTTCATGATTTTAAATCATCATACAAACGTGTCACAACACTACAGGGGTCACTCGCTAATTACGAAACATTATTTTCTTCTGTAAATCTGGTCGCCTAGTACCTGTCTACCTAATTTTGTTTCGCGTACCTACGCACTAAAAAATCATAACTTGGTACCATGAAAACATAAGTTTAAATAACCCTCCGTCTGGCACAGTCGGGTAAAAACCATTCCCGTATCGTTTGTTAGAAACCATGCAATTGATATGTATACCCTTTTTGTTACAGGTTGTATAAAACAACAATAGAAAATAAATTGTGTCTCACGTGACTCCGCGTTCCAATCATACGAAGGGTTAAGGTCCAAAAACGTCGGTAAAGTACATTTTTTATCTACGTGACTCAGTAATTGGCGCCATTATCTACAAACAGTAGGTAGGGCGATGCAAATCAAAACATAATAATACCGAAAAATAATCGGAACTCAACCGATAAAATATTTATTCGGAAAAAAAGTTAATCTATTTAATGATAACTTTCTTTATTTGATCCTGATTGATTGAAATCTTGATATTTGATAAGATACTCCATAGTAGTATTTGGAGAAAGTGTTTAAGAATGCGGTTACCATGTTTTTTGTTCACCAAATAAACCTTAAGCTACATTTGCGCTATCTGGTGGCTAATAAACGGTAACCCAACTTTACGACTCGTCTCTACCTAATGAAGAAGTTGAACTTTTCGTATCGTAAACTTGTGGCCTCTTATATTTTCTTCTAGTATTAACATGATTTATTGATTCTGCCAGTCCATTGTCTAGTTGTAGGAACTATAGCGCTCGTACAACTAGTTGCCGCTCCTTAGGTGGCGAACAAGAATGACTTTAATGAATTTACGTAGGTAAACCCCCGCACTCTAATCTCATATACGTTGCAAGCACTACTGCTTGTAACGTGAATGAGATTGACAATAATTATTTTTGATTGATAATAATTATTGATAACCAATCTCGAGATATCGTTTGTTCTATTATTAAAACAAAAGAAACTTGAATGTTTAACGCACGCAGCCAATAACTTAACTATAACTTTTTTTTACATTTGATGGGTCGACGTTTGGCCGCTATCTCACCTGATGGTAAGTGATGATGCGGCCTACGATGGCGCGTCTGCCCATAAGCAACCTAGTCACTCGGGCTTTGAAGACACCCAGGTTATACCCATCAGGAAACACAGACTCCGGCAAGGAGTTCCACTCCCTAGCAGTTCGCACAACTTATAACTTAGTCTTGGTGGCCTGGAGGTTTAAGACACCTGCTTCTTATGCATAAGAGTGTGGAATCGAAACAAACCAACAGCAAGTACCAATGTGACTTTTTCCGAGTTATAATATGTACTTTCTAAGATTATTTAGACACCACTGACAAACAGTGAAGAAAAACATCGTGAAGAAACCTGGGCTTATAATTTCTAATTATAAGTTTGAAATCGCCAACCCAAATTGAGCAAGCGTGGTGATTAATGTTCAAATCTCCGTGTGAGAAGAGGCCTTAGGTCAGCAGTGGCCACTTATAGACTGGTGATGATGTGTGTAATGTGAACCAACTACTTTAGACACGAAGCTGATGATTATAAAGAATCACCTGTCATAAGGACGACAAACTAAATACTAAATTAAATATTATGTTATCGGCTTACTCACGTAATTGTTTGACGAGGAACTTGACTACTTTCTCAAGGTACGCGACACGTGGCGATTGTCGCGCTCCTACTCTTACGTCGTGTGTCGCGAATTGCTGTTCATGAATATGAGCCTCTGGCATGGCTTCAAACTAGTCGAGTTCCTCGTTAGACAGTTGCGTAAGTAAGCCGATAACATAATAATTAATTTAGTATGTCTCACGAAAGTTAGAATAAACTAAATATGTACTAGTAATTCAAAGAAATCGAAATAAAGAACACAACAATCTAATACATTTACTTTATTCCATTTACATCAAATAGTAACTATTCCATATCCAAAATGGTAAATACTAAAACTTACCTCAAAACTGTTTCAAGTTAAATTATGTTTTAGATTAAAATACAGTCAGAAATTGTAACCTTAAATACAGATATAGGCTATGATAATGCTAGCGCCAGACATGTGCGAATATTCTGTGGCACGGATAAAATAGTATCAAATGTCCGTATTACACAATGTGAAAGCGTATGTGAACAAAAAACTGCGCACATGTCTGGCCCCAACATAAAACATTGTAGAAAAAGGTTGAATAACCCTTTTGCATAGAAGAACATTGATTACGTTTGTTCGGAGAAGCATCGCTTTTTAAATCTTCAATGGACGCGAAATTCTACAAAGTATCGTTAACTAATACTGTGTTATCATAATTTTCGATTTCTACATAAATATTAAGTACTTAATAATCATTGGTGATACGTTTGAGTCAATGAGTAAAATCACTTAACACTAAGTTACAGACAATTTAGATTTTCTTACATTTGACGTTACATAGGTAGTATTATAGTTGGCAAGTGTAAAATTTTCTTTGATTACTACTTTCTCGGGGTTCTATGAAAACAAACATGTAGAAACAATCTAGAGATTTCAAGAGACGAAGATAAATAAGTCAATGAAAATCATACAGATGATGCAAAAGAAAATATACCTTAAGACGAGGAAATAAAGACAGTAGTTGATAAAGACGATAAATATCCAGTTACAGAAATAGAACATCGAGAAAAGTAGAATCCTTAAGCTAAACACATGATACAACTATATATTTTACATAATATCACTATGGAGTATTTACAAATAACATTGACGGTTACATTATCAAAGATTCTGTAGAAGAAATTATCACTAAAATGAATAAAGCTATCACATTCCTAACACAATAAGTTACTAATACTAGCTTACTAGGTATAATATTTACAACTGACGATTTTGGAAGCAGTCCTATGAAAACTAGCCAAAGAAAATAAATCCCAAAAATCATTAGTAATATGGTTCAGTTTGCCAAAACTGTACTCGATGATCTTTTAGGTGATAATGGCATACAGATGCTATTATGTCAAAATTCTTTAGCAGATATTAAATCTTATTATTTAGCAATAAAGTTCATAATGGAGTTTTGTGTGTATATCAAAAAACTGCTTACTGTACTTAAATTAATCCATAATAATTATAATATCATGGCTTGAACGAAATCATCTTCCTCATGAGGTAGAAAATCAATGTGTTTAAGATACACAATTAAAATATTATTAATATTTACACTCGGCACATAAATAAGAAGAAAATGCCTCGATCTCTAACCTATAGTTATTAGAATATTCAACAAAAGCGCTATATACAACTTTGTACATTTAAAAAATAAAATAAGTTAGTAATACTGTAAATAATTTTAAAGCTTAATCTTCAGAAAATTAAATGTTATCTAAAAACTAAATTAAAATTAATAATCAGTCAGCGATTTATAATAATTAAGGTTCTGTTAATTTATTAATTAATAATTAATGAAAATAAATTTACATCCAGGAGAATGATTTTAAAACGTTGAAAGTAGTGGTGACGTCAAAATTTTAGAAGTAGCTGCACTTAAAATACGTCTTGTGTATCATCGGTCGTACTTACGTATCATCGGTTGAGTGTGAACGGTCAACTGTTTTTCTATACACTTGTCTCTTCTGGCGTTACGCGACCGATGATACGCGACGTATGTTTCGTCAGATATGAACCGACTAAAAAACAATTAAATTTTTTGAAATTATGAAGAAACAACAGAAATCATGATCCATGAGGCTGTAAAGCCACTGATTTTTACTATGCAGTTCAAATTAAAACAAATTGTAACGAAGTACATAACAAAGATGTTTAAATGGATAGCAATTTTGAAGAGAGTAGTACACACATCTATAATACAAAATGTGGTGGTCTCCTCAAATGGTATCTTATAAATATCAGTAGCTTCATTTAGCTTTATAAAATCAATTAAATTATGTTTAAATTACTTTTTTTAGTTGGTGTTATCAATATATTTCATACATACCAATGTTACTTTTTCAGCATTATTCAAAAATCTTTAGATTACTTGTGAAATTAAATGTAATATGTAATATTGCTTCTTCCTTCCCTAAAGCTTACTGCATTATTTAACATTACAACAGTATCAAAATCAAATCCGACTCCTTTAAAATAAACCATTTCTTTGCCATCAACTTAAATTAACTGAACTAAATCCAAAAGCCTCTTTCAATTCGCATTAGTCTCCTCAACTATATCTTAATTAACATTGGCATCATTGCATCTACTAACACCTAGGGCCAGTTTTACAGGTCTCTGATAATTTTATTTTGTTATGGAATAAGGTGTAAATTTATTCAGGTGATCGTGAATGGTGGATCGTGGTGTAAATTTATCATGATAAGCAATCGCCGCCGCTCGGACACTTGAAACACTAGAGGCGTTACAAGTACGTTGCGGGCCTCCTGAGGGTTAGGAATTTAAGGGTTGTCCCTCCGGTAACCTCACTCATATATCGCAAACGTGTCAAAACATGGCTTTCCCACACTTGATTTTGTCTGATGAGTAGTAATGACTTATTGTTTCCCTTTTAACCTGGTAGAAAGTAACTGCAAAACCGGCCCTTATACAGACATTTTGCCAATTAAAACGCTTTAATTACACACGTGATGGTCTCGTTTAAACCGACAGATTTCGCAGTGGACTTTGCAACACCAGACGAAACGGCATCTACATTTTTCTTCGTGATCTCTCACTCTGGTTTGGTATCCTCGTCCACAGCATAGTAGGCGACAGCCATCCAGACCAGCTGATGTTCTGTTGCAAGTACGGCCACGAGTTCCTAAAATGCCTAGCCTGAAAACATCAATCATTGTTTTTTTATTTTTTAAGGGAGAAAAATCGTCCAATAGCTTATCTCGCTTTGGGTGAGGCGACAGAGAATGTTAGACTCTTACTGACTAAAAACGTCTGTTCCTTCTCCTGCTTTGAGCCGGAACCCCGGTAACCTGTTACGTTGTCCGCAGCTCCGGATATGAACATAATATAGCCAAGACTATTTCCTTGCGTTTCAATTGAACTTTATCTTGCATAGGAAATTGATCCTTAAAATCAAGTACTTACTCGTCATTAGGTTCACAATAGTCTGGCGAGTCCTCCAAGTACACAAGATCAGTCTTGTTAGGTTTCTTCATGTCCATGTGTAACGGCCTCAGCTTTCTTATGTTCTTGCCTCTCTTGCGTTCTACCACCTGAAAGTTTTTATTTAAAATACATATTTAATAGCTGATTTATAAACAGCTAAAATCGATCAAGAAATTAGCTTTCGTATGCAAACAGAAATCTAAGAACATTGTTGAATTTAAAACTAATATAATAACCTGTCGTCTCACACAGTTTAGGTTTAATCTTGATAGTGCATATGTTGTTACTAATTATAATAAGCTTTAATTTCTATAGACAAATAACTAGACTTAACAATCATTCAATTAAGTAAGTAGTAGTAGGGAAGTAATAAGTAGAGAAAATCATTGAACCACTACAAAAAAGAATAAAGAAAATGTCAACTAACTTGACCAACCTTTACATGGGATGCCCCTTCATATCTAGTAGACAGTGCATCACCAACCATGCGCAGTTGTGGCAGACGACGCCAGCAGACACGGACTGAGCAGGACCCAGACATTCCATGGCATTTACAGACACGCTGCATACGACCGCGAACCGCCTGTAAAACGATAAAATCATCATCAGTTATGATAATGACTACGGAAGATTTTATAAAACCAGTTCATTTATGTGAGACTGCCTCGTTGGTCGAGTGGTCACAAATGCGACTGCTAGACAAGGTGTCTCGGGTTCGATTCCCAGGTCGAGCAAACTATAACCGGGGTTTTTCCGTTTTTTGAAATTTCTCAGTGGTAACACGGAGTCTGGAATTGTATCCAGTATATGGTAATAGGCTCACCCCCTATTACATGGGGCTTAAAACACAAATGGTGAAAAGTGGGTGTACATTGTATACTGGTATTACGTGCCCTAATGTGCACCTCTGCCTACCCCTTTGAATTTATATTTTCTTTCCATTTTATAATTTTTTTTTATTTTTTTTTCTCCTCATGAAATATCTGCAGAGAAACCAATACTATCTATTAACACAACAATGTATCTTGCCGTTGTTGCAAAATAAAATAACTTTTATCAACATAAAGATACAGTCTATTTTCAAATGATACAAAACCCACCCGTCGTCCAGCCTCGTTGTTGTGTAGGTTCACCAGTCCTTCGTCAGTGTTCTTGTCTTCTTTGGAATCAGAGAAATCTTTGCTGAACATCTCTCCATATCGGATGTCCTGGAAAATGTGAGAATTTCATAACAATCTTGTACTTAACACAGTAGGTACAAAAGTTTCCCCTAGGATTAGCGCATGTAGATGTTTATTTGGTAGTTAAACCTATAACAATATTACCAACTATGTACTTGAAAACGAAGCAATTGCCTCGTTGGTCGTGTGGTCGCAAGTGCGACTGCCGGATAAGTAATGCTGGGTTTTTTTTCGGATTTTCCAAAATTTCTCAGTAGTAGCACGGAGTCCGAAACTATGCCTAGTATATATGGCAATAAGCTCACTACCTATTACATGGAACTTACAACACAAATGGTGAAAGATGAGTGTATATTTTATAGCGGCATTACGTGCACTTCTGCCTACCCCTTCGGGGATAAAAGGCGTGACGTTGCGACGTTGAAAACGAAGTAACAAAATGTCCTTAGCAACTTAGTTTACAACTGCATACATCATGTCAACTATCAATCAACAGTCTACCATAATTTGTTCAAAATAACCAATCTTACTTCAGAACACCCTCCCCACTGCCAGTGCCTAGGCGTACGCTTTCTGACGCGCGAGTCGCAGGAACACTCGTTGAGTTCACCACGAGAGCAGGCGCGGGCCACCGCATGCGCCAACGCCGCAGCCGACAGGGCATGCACGAAGGCTGATTCACGAGATTCTGAAAGCATTAGGACAAATATAAGGAAATGTGATCTTACTAACTTGGGAAATGTGAAAGTGTGTATGTTTATGAGTTTGTGTGTTTGCCGGTTACTCAATCACGTCAACACGGCTGAAGCGATCCCTTCAGCCGTGTTGACGTGATTGAGTCAAAGGAATAAAGATGGATAATGGATAAGCCGAACAAGAAATAATTTAACACTATGAAAGGAAACGGACAGGAGATTTGAAAGATTTAAGAAGTAATAAAACGGTTGAGTATTTGACAACGATAAAAACGGTTGAAATCATTCGCTAACCTACAGTTACCAATGCAGTAACTAACGTATTACTAAAATCTCGTTGCCACAACAATGTATACGGAAAAGAACTATACTAAATAGGTAATACGGGTGAAACCAGCTTACAAGATAGATACAGATATATTTAAACCAACACTGTCTATTGTAACACCTACTGCTAATAAGAGAATAACTCAAAAGAATGTATTTGTTAAATGTTTTACACTTCTTTGTCTACACTCACCAGATGTCTATTGGATTCTCAAGATAATTCCATTGTTATTTCTTCTCACGTTGCAAAATCCAAAACGTTGACTCAACATTTTCAAAACAATACCCAAGACAGATGTACATAGGTATCGAACAAGAACATATCACAAAAGCAAATTCCGCTAAATCGATTTAAATTCTAAAAACGAAACAGAAAATCTACGCAGAAGTTCGTTGACCAGTAATCTTTGATGCAACCAATGAATTAGATCCCTTAAAAGGCATACAAATAGAACTTGAGACCCGTGAAGCTAAAGGAATAGAGGGGAATGGAAGGTCAACAAAGCTGGTTACGGTGTAGTACTTTACAGTAAACAACCTGAGCGGCTCCATCAACAACACCCAGACCGAGTAATCGACATTTGAAAATAAACATTTCACGTCTAAGACGATGAAGTTCTATGAAATTGGTCTTGATGTAAACTTATACACAAACTTTGATTTTGATCAGCAACGGAAGAACACGTCAAATGGTATGCTCACATTCTCGTTTGTTAGTAAGAACAACTGTGGAGTAAGTGCATCGCTTTGTGCATCTTGTCTTGTCACTAATGGATGTAGAGGAGATAGGTAATGGATAATCTTGAAATGTAGTCCAAGAGCTTATTCTCACAGAAATGTTGCGCATAATTCGAATTTTTAGAAAAGTGCAAGTATTTATGACATTTAAAGGGGGGAAATCGACAATGTGTTTTTCCGCCTTGGGCGAGGCGCGAGGGAGTACCTAACTCTTATTGACTTAAAAGAACCTCGTTTCTAATGTTTTTTGAGCCGGAGCCCCGGCAAATCGCATCTCAAGTATTCATGGCCTTACTAGCTGTTGTCATACACTTACATTTGTTCCCACTCTTAGACTTTGCCATCATTCCTATTGGACAACATCAATGAAATAATAAACTCTACAAATTCCTTTAAGCCTTTAACTACCATCAGAAAACTGTTGAAGGCAAATCCTCCACTAACGTAGGTCACCGGTGACCTACACGGCAGTTAACGTGTTAACAAATACAAAATGAGAATCTATTGTGGCTCTAAAACAATTCAGTTCTACTTCGAGACTGTGTTGTCGGAAGATAAACATCGGCGTTGACTGACAACCTCTTACGTAAACCTACTTCAAACACATGGGCTTGCAGCGATCATTTCAAACTTGAGTGATGATTGCTACTCCTTATTATTAAATTTATATTTAAGTAGGATTCTGTTGCGAAATATTTATGATTGTGTAAGAAAGAACTATTCGAGAATTTATAAAAACGATCATTGCAGAAATAAGTTTTAGCTGATGTCTTGTATAATTATGTATATTCTTGTTATTTATATTTGTGTAATATTATCATCATCTTATATGTAGTATATGTGTGTATGTATCTATTTGTTTCATACGTCTATTACATCGATCTATTCATCAAATATTACTTAGGTACTATCTAAATTTTCATGTCAGACTCATTTATCCCAACAGTATCGTCTCCGTAACGCCTAAAGGTTGACAAAAAAGAATTCCTATGGCATTATGTCCGCCTTTTATACCATGGTTTAAATAAATAAAATATACTTACTGAACTTAAGCACACCGCCGAAGATGTCAGTAGAATTCTCCACAGTGCTGCAGTTCCACCTGCTGTGTCGGAACTGGTGCTGGCACTCTTCCACCGCCTGCTGGGCTCCGGTTTGTAGGACCTGGAAGCAGTAACAATCCTTATTGTACCACAGGAAATCTAAATAAAAAAAATATTGAATATTATATTATGTGTCGCAAACTTTAGGTAAACAACACGAACTTATTCCAAATAATAGAATTTTTGGTGATCCGTGCAGATTTCCCGAAAAAAATATAAAGAAGTCTTCATTTCTTTTCTCTGTTCTTCAAAGTTTAGGCTAATAGGCATTACCTATTCCTATCACTCGTTTTGTGTGAAAAGCAGTATTTTGGCTGTCGACAATTTAACCAAGTTGTTGAATATATTCTTCTTCTGCCCCGTCTATTTCTGATTTTCTTAAGGTCATCGCATGTCAGTCATACAGGAAAAACAAACATTTACAAATGCTTTTTCATAAAGGTCAATGTATAGTATACTAGCTTCTGCCCGCGACTTTTGCTGCGTTCCTGTGGGATAAAAATTAGTCTGTGTGTGGTTATTCCAGACACAAACTTTTGCATTTCTATTATCACAAACTTTCGCATTCCTAATATTAGGAAGAGTAAGATCTATTGTACCTAATAAAGTTTTGCTGGTTGTCACTATGTCCATAATAGTATGCAATATTTGGAAAACAAATCCTAAACACTTTACCTAATTCTTTTAAAACTACACTCACTCATTACATAAAAATTCTCCATTTTATACAGATAATATACAGTTGCTAACTTTTATTTTAGCGTAAAAAAACTCTTGGACATCAAATAGCAATAAAAATTCGTATCACATCATAATCTTATATCGTTGAGGGCAGTAAAATTTCAAATTATACTCATAAAGGCTGCTTAAGCTTTTACGCGGAATATAAAAACATTGATAGTATAGAAGCGGTCACTTTTAAAAATATAAAAGTAACTTTTGAATGATAAAAGACGTACTCGTACAAAAATCCTTAAAAATGTTTTATCAAACGCTTTACTAGATTCATTGAAAACTGTGAAGGAAAACTATTTAATATTCGGATCAGTCAAATATGAAACAAAATGATATTTATGATTAGGTCATTTCCAAAATGCTACCTTTTTATGGGATAGGGGGCAAATGAGCAGACGGATCACTTCATGGTAAGCGATGACCGCCACTCATGGACACTCGCAACACCGGAGGAGTCACAATTGCGTTGCCGGCCTTTTAAAAGGAATACGCTCTTTTCTTGAAGGTTTTAAGGTCGTATCGGTCATAAATACTGCCGACGAAAGCTCATTCTAGTTTTGCTTTGCGAGGCAGAAAGTTTCGTGAGAAGCGCACAGCTGTGGCCTGCCAACTATCTATATGATAGGGATGGAAGTGCTGTCGTGTAGGTCGCTGACGAAAAGACGCGACAGGTATCAGACCTATCTTTGCACATAAACCCATCAGTATCAGATCAGCAGTTTAACCGAAAAACCACAACAACAAACCTAACTTTAGCATTCACAATACCAGTTACTATTACATTAAAATGTAACGAAACAACACCTACAATAATTAAAACATCAACATAACTCATAAAGCCGTTTATTTAAACCGATTTACCGATAAATCATACCGATTAATTCAATAATTCTTACAATATCTACATAGCGATCTCAATTAACCGAGAAATCGTTAAGATTTAACTTTACGATCGAATTAACGAGTACGAGTATTGCGAATAAGAATTGTAATGTTTTATTAACTAAAATAAAATTGTCATTAAATGAAGTTAGGACGCCGGTTGTTTTATGCGCTCGTAAACGTTACATTTCGTACTGTGTTATATCAGTTAATGTTAGTTATAATTTGGTAGGATAATTATGTGAATTTCTTGAGTGACTCACAGAAAACCGACATGAAACAACGCTTGCATTGTGTTTCGTTGTGTGAATGAGATTTCCGAAGGCCCAATAACCCCTTTCCAAACCAATGATTTCCTAACAACCCTTAAATTTATAACCCCTAAAAGCCGGCAATGCACTTGTAACGCCTCTGGTGTTTCGGGTGTCATGGGCGGCGGCGATTGCTTACCATCAGGTGACCCGTCTGCTTGTTTACCGGCTATAACATAAAAAACAATAAAAGTTGTACTGAAATATCCTTTCGCATTTGCGTAAAAGAAACTTCAGTTTTACTCCCGATAATAGTACGCTTTTATAGTAGCCTTATAATGCTATTTAGTTCATAAGACCTGCATCTAATATTAAGTAGTTTCTTTAATTTGATTTTTATTAATCACTTAAATTTTATTGCGAACCAGTTCTGTAGGCTTGTTTTACTATTAAACTATTAGAAGCTAAAGACGCATTTAACTTTTATTAATATTAGGACTAATCTCCAAGTTTATTAATATTTTAAACTGACAATGCTTCGGTACAGGTTTATTAAAAAGAGCTCCTACTCAGTCTTTACCTTAACTTGTAGAAATGACGTATTTGTTTCCACTCCCAATCTTTGATACGTCTTATCTAAGCATTCTTATCTTAGGTATATGCCAAAATAAAAAAGGGTCTAATATTTTTCATTACCTAACTGACGGCCTATATAGATTTTTAATTTTCATATACCCGTCATCATCTCTATTTGAATGTGAAACTCTAAAAAACATAAATAATGAAGTGTGAAACCAAGCCTTAACTCCTTTCACGTATGAGCACCTCTAGCTAATCGAGTTATTTATGCAAGCAGGATTGAACTGACTTACTTTCCGACTCGAAGTGACAAGCGTAGGCGATTCACACGGAGTAGTAAGCTAATGGAGTTCAATACAAGTTGTACCTACTGTATTCTTTGTGTTAAGAAAAATCTTCTTAATGTTTTAGTATAATTTGAATGCTTTTCTTGTCATTTTATGTCATAGGCATGCAATACTATAGCATTTCCTCAGTTTAATTATTTACAGACAGATTCCAAGATAAGACACAATATTTTATTAAACATTGCCCTACTCTCGATTTTTATTTAACACTGGCTACTTCCGCGCGGTTACACCCACTCTGCTCGGCTCCTATTGATCTTAGCGTGATGTTATATAGCCTATAACCTTTCTCGATAAATGCGCTATCCAACACAAAAATAATTATTCAAATCGGACCAGTAGTTCCTGAGATTAGCGCGTTCAAACAAACAAACTCTTCAGCTTTATAATATTAGTATAGATACTTAAATAAATTACACTGAAATTTAATTTACATTACAAATTAAAGATAACGATTATACAGTTCTAGAAAGCATACCTAGACAATAAATATAAAATATGAACCTCTACCAAGGCTTGAAACTAGTCGAGTTCCTCGTCAAACAGTTACGTGTGTAAGCTGATAACATAATAATTAACACCTAGACAATTTTAGACGTGCAGATAAATCATGGTTCCCAAAATGTCTCTTCTCATTTAGGACATAGTTTTGACTCTCCATTCGCTGTATAATCCATGCAACTAGCCCACACAATAACACAAGTATTGGACCTAATCATTGTTTATGCACGGACTTGCATATGCAATATATTTACGATCCGGACTTGTTTAAGAGAACATGTTTTTCTAGGACATAATAAAACTTTGTAAGTATTACAAAATTGTTTTCAAAAAATAAACCTAAATGGTAACAAAATAAGGATGTATTCTGAATACGATGTGTTTATCTAAAACTATAGGCTTAGCTTCCTCAAGAGACTCGAAGAACTATTTCTTGTTATACAACTCTATTTTAGTAATTAGCAGGATTTAATTTAATTTTCTACTTCTTGATTTTAACCTTTTTTGTTATTTCGTTTGGTAACTTAAAATGTACTCTAAAGAACTTGACTGTACGGTTAACGGGGTGGCTGGGCAACTGGCCGCCGTATAACAGGTAGCGGGTTTGATTCCCGCACGGAGCAACTCTTTGTGTAATCCTCAAATTGTGCCTTCAGGTCTGTGTATGACATATGTGAATTTGTATGTTTGTAAACGTAACCTTGAAAACAAATCCTTTTTTTAAGAGATAGAGAAGAAAGTTCATTGGTTCAACCCCACAGTATTTAAAATTCCCATCTAAATAGTAACTAATCATACCATAAACATACTTTTGATAACATTTTAGGCAACGCACACGAAACTCTTCTGATGTTGCGGATATTCCTGAGCGACACCAATTGCTTACCATCAGGCGATCCGTGTTAAAAACCAAAGTCTCATAATCTCACCTTAATCATAGTATCGGACAGCATACACAGTTGTTTCTGTCGTTCGACCAGAAACTCTAGTCTGTGGCAGTTCTCTTTGTGCAACGCTGTGAACGTCTCCAGAGACGTGTTACCGGGCTGAGTCTGCGGCCGTGGCGCGGCTAGGTTCCTGTAAAGAAGAGATATTTCGATAAATAATTATGTTAATAAATGGGTTTAAGGTATAAAATGTAAAGATTGGTAAGAACGATTGACGATTGAGGGATAATGACTGAAATTAACAACTGTATCCTTAGTATGAGTTTCGAAACGAGAGCGCGTTCGGTCTGATTGGTTAATTTATTCGAGACGGCCAATCCGAACCGAACGCGCCCTCATTTCGATTACCAAAAAACGTAAAGCATCTTGTACTAAGGGTACTGATTTCAATCGGACCTGTCTAAATTATTGAGAGAAATTCAACTGTATAAAATCTGCATTCATCCAAGTATTTTGGATTTTAGAGTTTCCTAAAAGAACTTAGGGTTTTAGATGAAAGGTACCCAAACGATTATCATAAAGAAAAGTACTACTTAACAATAAATCTATAAGTTTTTAAAGCCTTTAGTAAACTATTATTGACAAATAAAATCTATAAATAACAATCTGATTAAACATTCGAAAATATAGTAAAAATATCTAACAGGATACACCATACACAATCCTTTACGCAAACGATAAAGTCAGAAATGTATCCCGTAGTCGCAGCACAAACACTTGAATGTCGACAGTTCCTGACAAACACAGGATAGTGGTTACTAAGAAATAAACATAGCTAATTTGCTTGTTCTGTAATAAGCCCCCACACTGAAGTACTAAACGAGTTCCGTGTAATAAAATAACAATGTTGAACATCATAAAATGAAAAGCCAGCTTAACACACGAGAGTCCTTAAAGAAACAATAGCAAAAATATAAGGTAATTAAAAGTCGAGACGTCCGCTCGATGCGGCCTCCTCCACTCAAATGCGAAATGCCACTTGAATAAAACAAAACTCGCTATTACCTACCCTCGGCTTTTGTTCCATTTTTCGAAAAAATATTCTCTATTCAAACGGACCAATGCGAGGCGGGCGCGGCACGACCGTTGATTGGCCGACGACCTCTCAAGTGCAAGTGGAAATAAAAGTGCTTGGGTAAATGAGGCGTGTTGTCTCTTTCTGGCTTGTTGAATAAGTATGGCGTTGTTTCGTTCTGTTTTTCGTTTTAATTGCAAGCTTGAGAGGATGTGTAAAGGGTTGTAGGACCTTGAGTGTTGCACGTGCACCGGAGTTCCGTCGGGGTAGCGCATTCAACGGTTAAATAGGGAAGGGAACGTTGTTTACGTCATCATGTAATTAGATAGGATTTGTGACGTAATAAGTCCCCGTAGCGAGGTCAATGGTGCTTGATGGAAACCTTCTTATATTGTGGACCTTTTTTTGCTTGTATTAGGCTTAATTAGTACTCGTTGGTTGTTTTAATTGCTAAGGTTTGTTCAGGTATGGTTTAACTGTTTTATGTGGAATGGAGTTGTACTTGGTAATGTTATTTTTATGTTATGTTATTATATGATGTTTCCTCAAGGTGGAGTTTATTGCTTGTTTTTTTCCATTCGAAGCTACACGCAGAAACAAGGACCTAACTTCACTGACAGACAGACAGATCGACAATTCAACTTGACGTTTCAAAAGTGTCTGTTTAAGGAATAATTGAAATAAATGCTTTGAATTTAATTTTGATAATTAAGATTCAGTTTTTTATGACATAGAAAATATGTAGGAACTTGAAATGTATGTTTAAAAGCGACAGAATTGTTTACGAAACATTATCTGTAATTATACGACCTCTGCATAAAAGGGGTTTGTTATAATCCTCATGTTTGGCAGACGGGCTAAAAATTATAGTTTATAAGATTTAAGATTATTAAAAAGTTCCACTGTTCAGTCTCTGTCAAATGGGTAATTCTATAGTTAGCTCTGATAAAATTTGTGATATTTAAACAATGCCAACATGCAATTTATAAAAATTGGTAGCGATATATGATTTAAAATAAAAAAAAAAACAAAATTGAAACAACGTTTAAAAGTATAACGTCTTCTAAAAAGTATAAAGTAACTATTATTAGTCCAAGTCGAAAAATGAAATTATTGAAATCGATTCAGGCGTTTTCTAATAATCGCTGAACATACGCAAAAAATGCCGACAAATGTTAATGTTAACCTCCTCCCTTATTTTAGAAGTCGGTTAATATTACCAAACTCCTTATAAAAAGTACCAAAACACTACCTTAATTCAGGCCATTTTAAATCTCTCCACTATTTGTATTAAAAACGGCCGGAAGCCACTTAGGAATGGTAAAAGCGGAAATGGATCGCTTGGTTGTAAGTTGGTAACACAATTAGTCAGTGTTGCCAACCTTATGGGGTGTGGACACGCGATGCGTTGGGTTAAAAACTTTTTGGTTTATTCTTTTTTTATTTTAAATCGGTTTTAGGACCTAATGATACAGTGGAAGTTACGCTTATCATTATAATAATAATATGTCAGTAGTTATACTCAATCTATTGGAAAATTACCTTTATACATACGAATAAAGAAATCCCACCCAAAACATAAATGTGAAAGGCTGCCAAGTTCGATAATATTGGAATGCTTCGCCTATAAAAGAAGTGAGATCTAAATAAGTACCAAGTTCCATACACAGACCTCAGTTAAAAATGATATAACAAATTGGCAAGTTTTCACACACTTTGTTATAAACCTACTAAACGCAATGAGTCAAGTATATAATTTTCTATTAAAACTTGCCAAGTTATATCATTTTTAAATGAGGTCTGTGTATGGAACTTGGTACTTATTTAGATCTCACTTCTTTTATAGGCGAAGCATTCCAATATTATCGAACTTGGCAGCCTTTCACATTTATGTTTTGGGTGGGATTTCATTTATTTTTGTAAGGTTTATTTTCTTTTTTTCTTATTTTACTTTACTTTGACTAAATACAAACCTTCGTAACGAATTTTAGGTCGGTACGACCATTGGAAGATATAGATATTTTTTTTTGTTTTAGATTCTTAAGGGTATGAATTTACACCTTCATTATTTTTAAAACCGACTCACACTTGGCCATTTTCAGATTTTTTCCTTTATCTTGACCCAAAGACCTACCTCCATGCCAAATTTCAAGTCAATACGACTATTGGAAGTGGTCTAGGTTTTTGATGAGTGAGTGAGTGAGTCAGTCAGTCAGTGAGTGTATAGTAAAAATAGCGATTTTCTGACGTATCTCAAGATCTACAATAGGTACATTAATGAAATTTTGTATTTTAGATTAAGTAGGTCTCGACAGATCTAGAAATTTCATATGCGTAGATAAAATAGATTTTGAGTTATAGGTGGGTCGAACTTGGCCCGAAATGGTTCGTGTAATATAACCCACGGCCGGTGTGTCGGTTTTTTTGCTCGAACTTGGCGGACACACTGCCGTGTGTCTAGATAGTAAAAACTATGTTTTACATAGAGCCGCGCTGTTTGTAATGCTGATCATGACTATGAGCCCCTGGTACGGCTGAAATTAGTCGAGTTACCTCGTCAAGTAGTTAGTGAACCATAAAATATAATTAGTAATTCTTACGAGTGTTAAGATTTTCTATATTTTAAAACATTAAATACACCAAAAATAATAAACTTTTTTGTTTTTATCTGTTTTAATAATGTTTCTCTGTTCTGGCTAATCTCTGAAATAGCTAGACCGATTTTAACGGAACTCTTATTAGCAGGTATCTAATATACTAAATAGTAACTTTAGCTCCTTTTATTAGTCACAAAGTCCGTCATCCATGCAAGCGAAGCCACAGACATCATCTAGCCAAAAATACAATACACAATTATGACATACATATAACCATATTCCCTTAAAAGCAATAATATAACAACTACACCTTTCCAACACCTTAAAAAAACTTCCCACAAAAAGTTTACTTAAAAAAAAAACACGTTTAAATATTTAAAGTTCATAAAACTGTAATAAGTCAAGTTAGCGGTTTCTTTAAAAAAAAAATAAGTCAGAGTAGACAAATTTCAAGTTTGTACCGTCCCAACACGTCCCGTATACCGCTAACCACGTTAACTTGAGCAATTACTTAAAAATCTTACAAAGCAAATATTGATAATGTGTTCGTGTGAACACTACGCCGCTTATCAGGGCCCTAAGAAGGCGCTTTCGAATGTCGAAATGGACATTTTCGATAGATAAAGAAAGGTGTTGGTCGATGACTTTTGATTTTTCACTGACTGTAGAAATAGAATAATTTTTTTGCTAGTTCTACTCTTTAAAAGGTCTTCATTTGACTGAGTACCTATGGATGGGTACTCTTACGAGTATGCTTTACATTGAACAAAGATGAAACATGAGGGCGTTCGGCACTCGGATTGGCCGGCGCGAGTGAATCAACCAATGAGAGAACCCACTGCTTACCATGAGTCCCATAGGAATGCAGATGAGCTAAAAATAAGGGTTGTGTTTTTAATTTGAGGTCTAGAAAATCAGACAAAGAAGGAACGAAAACAGTTAACTAAAAATTACAGTTTACTCACGTATTATTACTGAACAAAAGCTCTACTAGTTTTCGACGTCGACGTCGCGCAGCCTACTGCTACAGCGACTGTGACTCGAAACTAATAGAGCTTTTCTCCATTAATAATACGTGTATAAACCGTGATTTTTAGTAATTAACTAATATGTGTCACGATTGTTATTATAAAAATACATCGAAACTAGTATCGAATTGACTCGATTCAAAAACTCCAATCGATTAATCCCAGCACCTTATTCCCCACAACAAAACTAGGTAAATCACAACCAATCTTATAGTTGTAACCGACACTACTTGACGTAAATAGCCTATCAGAGTTGGCGACAAAACAGAAATTATCATAAATCGTTGCTCTTGCACACTTAGCCTACTTTATTTGATTCCACTTTTAAAATGTCAATATTTTAAATAGGTACGGTAGTTTAACTGACAAGAATGACTTTGATTCTTGTATTATCTTTATTGAAGTGTTTGCCGTTGTTAAGCTTTTAGGTTGAATTTAAATATATTTGAATGAGGCAAATAAAATTGGTTGTTTTATTTACAATGAAAGTAGCAGCGTTGTTTTGCTTTGTAATAAGAACTTTGATTAAAAAAACAATGCATAATTATGAAAATATAAAATTTGGTTTTAAGTTGTAATTACATACTCATATCACATCAATTTTAATTGCCCGCTTCTCATGCATGAGAGCGCGGGTTCGAAACATACCAACGGCAAGTTATATGTACTTTTTAAGATTAAGTAAACACTGAAAGAAACCCGCGCTTATAATTTCTAATTATAAGTTACAATCGCCAACCCGCTTCGAGCAAGTGTGGTGATTAACACTCAAACCTTCTCCGTGTGAGAAGAGGTCTTTGGCCAGTAATAGCCACTTATAGGCTGATGATGTAATGACATCAATAAAATTTTAATAAAAAAAACTACCAATTACTTCGACAATTCTTGCAATTCCCATACCCATCTTCTAACTAGTAGTCTTCTTAGCTTAAACACAAAACCCAAATAATCTACCAACCATTAAACACAATCAATGATCCAATATTACATTAAAAATATATCCTCAAATTCACATATTTCAAACCACAGAATCGGTGGTAATATGCAGTTTTGCAGTAATAATAATCTTTAGTCGGCAAGGTGGTGGCGATTTCACGGCTCACCTCGCACTAATAGAGTTTCTATCCCAATCATAATTGACATTAGTTATAGTATGAATCTTTTAAAAGAATTCAAGAAAGGGGGAGGTTTTAAAGACGTTACAATTTTTCTAGACTATTTTTTGGTTATTTGAGCAGATACAATGAGGTATAAGCCGGGTTTTGTTCATATTCAAGGGCGATTTAGCATGTTTCGCCATTTGCGTTATAAATCCCATGTAATAAGGGATGAGCCTATTGCCATATACTGGGCATAATTCCAGACTCCATGCTACTACTGACAAGTTTTCAAAAAACCGAAAATAGCCCAGTAATACTTAGCTTGACCTGAGAATCGAACCTGAGACCCCTTGCCCTGCAGTCGCAACGGTGACTACTCGATCAACGTGGCAGTCATAGGACAGATAATCGATCAGTCATAGGACATTGATCAATGGTAGTAAATACATTAAACGATACCCTATCATTGAATTTACTTACAATAAATAACACATTCGTGTCATATACCAAAAAGAAAGTTCTAAACACACCATTAACACTCAGAATTTCACTCAGATTTACCACGAATAACATTCAGAATTTTGCACAACCACTAATACTGCTTCGATACACAATGACCCTAGTTACAGGGCTAAAAATGCAGCGTAAAATCAAATCGTATACGCTACGCACTTTCAATAGGCCATACTTCTAGGAAGGTAGCTAGGAAACACGTAAATTTTGATACACAAAATGCTTTAGCGAATCTCCTTTGAACAATGTCAAAACATCGTAAGTATGGTTCGTAGAAATTGTTGAAACTTCCCTTTGTGTGTTCACAATGGGTGTGTTAAGGCGAAAATTTTCATGGAAATCTTTTATGATTAGTGATTATGAGTAAGTAAGTAAGTATGCGTGATTTTCCATCATTAGTGTTCTTGTTAATTATGTTGTTTGAAGATAGACTTCTTCGTAACTGGATTAACTGCACTTCGAACACCCCTCTTGATTTCTCGTTTACCATAATCCCCGCGTTTGGAAGATAGAGAAAAGTCGCGGTTGGGTGACTGTATTTAAAGTATGCTGTTGCTCATTCCTTGGTAGTTGCTCGTAACTAATATTTTATCCATAGATCTATATCCATGTTATTACGCTTGGTAATTCGATGGAAAGATCAAGTCTATGTTACCAAATGTTTTGTTAATTCGAACTTATAGGCATTAAACTCTTGACAGTTCGAAGAGAAAGAAAAGGACAGAACAATGTCAAAACTGGCAGGGTTCAGTACAGACATTTTGAGCAAATTCAAATTTCAGACCATTTGTTGTTTCTGACGTTCGGTACTTATAATCAAGGAGAGTATGTAATTAGTATCAATTTTATAATCCATCCAAAATTACATACATACACTAGTCAAATTCATAACTCTTTATGGGAATGGGGAAATAGAACCATGAAGCTTTGATTAACCATTTCATCAAATACTTGATAAATCCACGGCACGACTATTAATAGGTATTAACTCTTTCAACATACACACTCCTATACCTTTCTTATTATCCTCTCAATAAATACCTAATTAAGTACAAAAAGCAATTAACACATTATTCCGAACTCTATCTCTCACACACTAAAGTTGAAATTTGTAAATGCGTAAATGCGAAATATGTTATGAAGGAACATTTTATTCTAAGTGCATTCAAGGTTTTATATGTTGCTATTGGACCTTCTTTGTAGCTTTAAAGTGCATATAAAGTTAATATTTTTAAACAATTTTAAGTCCAAATAAATGATGTGCTGAAATGTCTCTCACTATAAGCTTTGGTATACAGCAAAATTGTATACTTCTCACTTATGTTTAATATAACATGCCGTGTTTGTTGTGTCGTCGATTTTTTTTTTTAATAATACTTTGCCACTAGTATTTTCGACTGTGTCGTTGTGGTTGCGTTTACTTCTCCTGCCAAAGTTGAATTCGATAATTTATTTATTTGACTAAAGAAAGTAGTAATTAATTTTCACTGTATGATTAATTGGTTTGTACGACAGGCGGCTGTGCAAGATGTAACGAGTTCAATTTCAGCGTGTTAGCAAATATTAATACACAAACACACAAACTGATATTTTTGGTCTATTTATTCTATCGACTTATACTCGTAACTACCGTAACTTATTAATAGTCTTTTCCATAAATAACCCGTATTATAAACATTATTAATTCCCATTCACAGAAACCTTAGCAATAAATTAAAAACACATTGAGCTCCATTAATGTTATATATCGTCCATTAAATGCGTTCATTCAGAATTTTGATTACGAAAATATTTTCTAATAAAAAATTATGAATGGCCGCTGACTAAATGATATCGTGACATGCAATAGTGTTACTGTAAGATTATTTTGTATAACATAGATGCAAGTTCGGTTCTTAATTATTTCAAGTCGCAAAGTGACTTTGAAAGTTAGTATTATTTAATGGCATAAGCCGGTAAACGAGGAGACGGATCACCTGATGGTAAGCAATCGCCACAGCCCATGGACACTCGAAACACCAGAGGCGTTACAAATACGTTGCCGGCCTTTTAGAGGTTAGGAATTTAAGGGTTGTTAGGAAATCGGTGATTGGGAAGATACTTCGGGCCGCTTCGGAGATTAAAATGCAAAATATTATTATTATGTTCGCCTTGGGTGAAACGAGAGAGAGAGTGTGTCAAAGTCATACTGGCTGAAAGCCACCCCGTTCCCACTCCTGCTTCGAACCGAAACCCCAGTAACCCTTGATGTTCTCCGCATCTCTTGAGCTACGACGGATTAATGATAGAATGACAACACTTAAAACGATGTAAAACATTGGTAAACATAGGTAGGCGTGCTCCATCTTTGGCCACATCTATGGTTACCAAGAGACAAGACTGTTGCCTATTAAGAATAAAAAACCAACATTAAATGTTGAACTAGTACTAACGTCTTCACTTTTCACTTACCACCTACATATTAAAATGTTGTATCGCAACATTTATTTATTACACAAACTTGTCTACACACGTTAACCAACTTACTAACGTGCATAATTACACAAAATTAACCCTTAAAGCTAGGAAGGTAAGGTTGGTGTAAAAAGTATAAAATTTTGTAAACGATTTCGACACCGGACGCAAGCCAACAACTACTTTCCTGTTGTGATAACAGTAATTAGGCTAATTACTTGTAAATTATTATGTTAAGAAGATCATTATTTTAGTAGTTACACACACAACTTCTGAATAAACGGTCTCGGATTCGAGTAAACGGATCACCTGATGGTAAGCAACCTTTTTTTTAAGAGGAGGAAATCACACAATTACTTCTCCCGCCTTGGGTGGGGCGAAAAGGAAATCAAAATAAGTTTAGAGTTAGAACTAAACTAGGACAATATAATAAATAAATTACAAAATGTATCTCAAACAATAAACCTATTATCTGCCTTATAAACGTACCTCAACCTATCCTGTCGAATTCAATTGATTTACAAACTTATTGCAAAATTAATAAAGCTGATAATTTATTAAAGGAATTAAATGGATTGGATAAGGTTGACTAGCATGCGTTTCTACAATAAACTTAATAATTTAGTAGCAAATAAAACTTAGACTATCAAACAGTCAAATAAAATAATATAATGGGACATGTATAAAGTTCGGAATGTCAGTGATTTAATTGTATTCAATACTAATAATAGATCGTAATTATTTAATATTAGTTTATTGTAAGCACTACTGTTAAGTCAAAGATCGCTAGTTTATTCCAGTACAAGTAGCCTTTTGCAGTTGTTTAGTCCTTTGAGTATGAAAATGTGCCTGATTTTGATGATACATAATAACTCTTTAGTTAATTTTGACACAGAAAACCGACGTCAAATGACGCTTGCGTTGTGTGAGTGAGGTTACTGGAGGCCCATTTACCGCGCTTACCAATCTGCCCAATCCCCGATTCTTCAACAACACTTGTTTTCCTAACCCCCAAAAGGCCGGCAACGCACTTGTAACACCTCTGGCGTCCATGGGCGTCGGCGATTGCTTATCATCAAGTGATCCGATTGCTCATTTACTAGCTTATACCATAAAAAATTGAATTTTCACAAGATAAACATCACAATTACGAATACACTTACTAATCACGATCACATCCCTCAATTTTAGATATCATTGGCTAAAAAACCAACCTATCCATCCATCCAATCCGTAGAAGCTTGACAAAATTTCAACAATAATAATTACTATAGAAATGAATTCATATCATGACTGTAAAGCGACTGTCACACCCAAGTATCAGGTGTGTGTCAGATGATGTAATCAATTTGAAATGAAATCGTCGTTTTAATCAAAATTAATAGAATTGAATTATTTAAATGACAATTTTGGATTATTGATACCCGGATTAAAGTAATAAAATAGTCTTTAACTTTGATTTGATTATGAAATCTCTTATGGATCAAAATATCATTATGGCACTAATAAGTGATGAATATGATGATAAGCTATAAATTATATGAGAGCAATTAATCTCTGAAATCGAAATAGATGATGATGGACGGATTGAGTCTACTTAAACAGGCCTACAATGTAAAGCAGTGTCGAGGATTAGAGAATCTGTTGTGATTATCAACATTCTAACCTTCTATCAATTACCACATTTAATTGTCCTGTTTACTAAAATATCATCCACAGAAAGATCTTTGATATTCTGTACCATTTGATATCAATTTTATTCTAGTCCCATTAAAATAAAATGATTTTGGTAGCTTTAAAACCAAACATCAGTATGTAAAACCTCAGTTCTTAAAAAGTTCAAATTTTTTTTTTTATAAATCAAGGTATGTATTAATACTACTAAATTTACCTGACCTAAGATTTCAACACTTTCACTTACTCATCCAATACGGGTTTTTCACCAACAATCTTCCTTTTACATGTACCATCCAATTACCTAACACATAAAAAATACGTTTGCTTAGAATTTTGTGGCCCATGTAACCGGGACTTTACAATGACTCACTACGAAAGTGTTGAATGTGGGGAAAATTTGATGGGTAACCGTTTAATGAATGAGTAGCTACGACTGCGTCGAGTTTTATTAGGCTTTTGATCGACACTTTACATGAAACCGAAGAAGGTTTTATTACGGCCATTATAAATGAAGTTAAAGTATTTAATGAAACTGATGCTTTAGATTTGGAATGATAAATAATTATTAGACTATCAATTTTACAAGCCAATTCCCTAGTAAGTATTGGCATCAAAATATACTCTACGTTGAAAAATCTTCACAATTTTCAACACCTCAAGCAGTTTGACCATTTTATCTTGAAGACCAAACGATCGATTTAAGTCCCGACATCGTTAAACCACTATCAAACGGTACAATATACTCAAAATCTAATGTTACAACTGTAATAAAGTATAAAGCTAATAAACACTTTATTGAAAAAAGTAAAAAGGCCATCAAATGTGTTTACGATTTAATAAAAGGCGTTGGAAATGACTTGTTTTAGAGTCGCTTCTGAGGTGATGAAACGCTATGTAATGTTATGTTGCTTACATACCAAGATTTGAGCGTTATAGCTAAATTAAATTATTACTTTAATATACTGTGATATTGTTCACAAAAATTCTAACGTTGCTGATCTTATCATAGCTAAAGCAAAATGATTCAGAAGGAATTCTTATACCACACATATACATGAATATATGAATTTCCCATTTAATATTTTTCATCAAAATAGTGATACTCCTTGGATGCGTCTGTAGTCATTTACGATTCAGTACTTCAATGAACCTTTATTAATTTATGAAAATCCAAGTTACCAGGAAAATCAAAAATACCAACACATTTCTAGAAGTACCTTTTTTGAGTGGGGAATATCATCTAATGACTTCTCCGACCTTGGGCGAGACGAGAGGGCGTGTCAGACTCTTACTGACAGAGAGACCACTCTGTTCCTACTCCTGCTTTTTGAGCCGGAGCCACGGTACTTCAGATCTATGCGTATCTAATTCTAAAAATAATACAATATGTCCTAAGAGATATATATTACACATGTTAAAGGAATTGTAGTTGAATAACATTGTTTTTAAAACGAAATCCTAATAACTTAATTCTTCCCACACACACCTTCAAACTCATCAAAAACAGTTTCACACAGATCACAAACTCCACCTTCGTTTGACACGCCTAAAAACCATAACGGCACAAAAGCAACATTAAACACTGCGATTAACAATTAAACTTAAACAATATTAATAAATAACCGTTCATATTGTAGCACGATGTCTTCAAGCCCACGCCGTGCAAGGCTATAAAACTAATGTATGACTTTCGTACAACATAAACCGTCATAACTATCAATAATATTATGTTCGTGCCGAAAGTTATGCTAAAGATGAAGGAGAACGATAAATGTTTAGTTTATTAAACGTTTTGTAGTACTTTCAACGATATATGGGAGTAGGAGATAGAGAAATTTGAGTGGAGTTCCTCAAGGACGTATATTAGGTCTTATGGTTGAGTGGTCAAATCTTTACTGATTTATGCCTAGTTCGCACTATGCTAGTAGTTTAATTGAGTAGTGAATAATTTTGTAACCTATATTCGTTTCTCTCTCTCAAAATCGTTTAAACTAGTCATTATAGTGAACTTTAAATTTTCTGTGTGTACTTTGACGTTCATTCATCTGTCTCATTATTGAATTCTATATATCAGGGTATATTTTCTATTTAGGTACGTTACCTTTTTAATATTTCATTCATTAATGGATGTTCTAACTGCAATGACAACAATAAAACTAATTTACTAACATTAACATTAAAATTAAGGCAAAATCTCAATTTTAATTACTTTCTATCTCTAATTTTCACTAACGAAAACCATTAAACTACGCCTTAAACACGGAACACCCAACACCCATAAAAATACAGTTACAAAATGTTAATGAGGTGTTCGAAAATATTTTGAGAAACTTAATTTGTTGATGACCATAATTAGTGAGAGATATGATTAATGAAAATTAATTCATTCATGCTTGTAGGAATTAGCATAATGTTTCATAATAGACCTACAAGAACACGATTTAGTAGTGACTCGTGCTAGTACATTATATTCTTTATTGATGATGTTTATTTTTCTTGCTTATATCATACTGTATTCTGTATTTTTTGTGGGATAAAATAGCATATGTGTTATTCTAGACCATAATCTATCCCTTTTCCAAAATTCATCCTAATCCCTTCTGTTTTGACATGATTGAGTAATAAACTTATACATAAACTCACTCACAAACTTTTCTTTATTTTAGAGCCTATACATGGCCACTGCTTACCAAAGGTCTCTACTCGCACGGAGAAGGTATGAACTTTAATCGCAACGTTTACAAACTAATAATTAGAAATTATAAGCCCAGGTTTCTCACGATGTTTTCCTTCACCGTTTTTCAGTGGTGTCTAAATAACTTAGAAAGTACATATAAATCTGTAAATGTCATACGGTATTTTGGCCACCATTACACAAACTTTTGCATTTATAATATTAAGTTAGTTTATTTCATTAATACTGAATGATTTCAAATGTCTATATTTTATACTAAATATTAAACAAAACTTGACCCCCTTACAATACTTTTCTCTAATTATGTTTCCATTCTATGTGGGTGGGTAGAAAGGTTGCTTATAACAATGGAAATTTGATCCAAGCAGTAACTTACTAACGAGTTGTTCCAGAAGCAAGGCTAATATAAATTAGTTATCTTTAACAATCTATTAAATGCGTAGTCGCATTAAGTAATCTAAGACAATACGAGGTATCAGGTTTAATTATATAATTATTGTCTTTATAATTTATGAGCACATTTGCATTTTTATTCTCCATCATTATCATACTTAAATAGAAGCTCATTGTTTAGTAATATAGACTGGTATCATGTGTCTAACCTTTCTCAATTTGTCTACGCATCTTTGTGCTTAAGAAGTCATCTATAAAAGCACGTAAAACAATAATTTGTAGTTGTTATATTTTCATATGACTTCAATGGTCTTTGTACAAAGTCTGAATTAAGAATACCTAATAACAAGTTTAACAAGTTTTTTTAAATGTTTTATTTTTTTTTCTTTTTAATTTAATATTTAAAAATTTAACAAACAAGTAAAAGAAATAAATGAATGATGAAGTTTAACCAAAAATGTCTGCAGACTGCTCCGGAGCTGCGAATTGCCCAGCGGGTTACCGGGGCTCCGGCTCGAAAAGCAGGAGTAGGAACGGGGTGGTTTTAGTCAGCAAGAGTCTGACACTCCCTCTCGCCTCGCCTAAGACAGGAGCCTAATAAGAAGTGATGGATGTTTTTCCCCATCACAAAGATCAAAACATCACAATACATTTTGAAAAACAAATAATCACAGATGAATCTGACTAAGACAAAGCACTGACCTAAATATGGCTAGAAAAAGTCCAGGAGATAGATTCTTCCACATGTGCTGTCCATAAAACATCGTTCTCAAAAGTTATTGAACTCAGTTTACAAACAATTTACTAATATTTGTATAGACAAGGAACAAACCAATTAATATACATCAGGATCATGTTTAGACATGTTCTCGTTATAGTCTTATAACAAATCTAGATTCCTGACAGATCTGTTTCATAATAAATGATACTAGATCCTATGACGCACATAATAACACTAATGACGTCAACACATCTGCACTAAAAAAACTATAGAATAATTTTGTTCGAACGCAAATTAATCTAAATTAATAATCTCGTTCAGTATTGACGAGAATAATTAACTAATTATTATCACAGGATGACATTATTAAATTTAATGTTTATTTGACTATGAAATATTGATAATGAAATAAAGAAAAATAGAGTAACAGATCTGTATAGGACGATAAATGTATCTATTATCGCTCGGCAGTAATTTACATTTCAACACATGATAATTCGGTAACAAAAGTCATTCCCATACATTTTTACCTAATGATTATCGCTACACACAACGATAAAATATTAGAAGACAATTGTCTGACTCTAAGATATGAAACAAATTCTATAATTATAACAGAAATACTCATAAATCCAAAAGACCATGTCGACGTCATTAAACGCATTAACGAAAGACAAGACAATAGCAAAAACTCCTAACATCACTTTTCCTCTTCCCTTTACAAACAATATATCAAGACACAAAATAAGCGAACTCAACAAGAACAACGTTGAAACCGGCGCCGAAATATTAGACCGAGCTGAATCTAAATCATCTCAAACTGACCAACCCTATAATTTAAACGTTAAACACAAATTGATATTTATGACTTAACGTAAGCGTATGCGAAAATTACATGTTCTCATGTCAGCTCCATATATAACATTCGTTGAAATTCTTATTGATTGTGCAATAATTTTGGGATCTCAGATCGTAATTGGTGGTGGTATTTCAATTAGGGATATTTTGGTTGAGTATTTTTCAAATTGACCTTTTATTGGTTGTGATTTATTGAATGAGTCTTGTTCGTGAGTAGTGGTATATTATTTGTCTTTTCATTTAGTTCGTGGAGTTTGTAGCCGTATTCAAGACATACATTTAAAATTGTCATCATTCCAAAATTCATCAAAACTAGCTAAGGACCCTTTATCATCATAATCATCATCACCATATCAGCTATAAGACGTCTACTGCTAAAAATAAGCCTAAATCCAGGTCACTTCCAACTGATATGGAAGTTATAGGGCTTATGAAGGATCCTTACAAACAAAAAAATGAAATTTTCAATAATGTAGGACAGTTCACCTCACCTCACCTCAACAAAAGAGATATACACAGCTATGTTTATAAAATGTAATGTATGAAAAACAAATCAGACGCCTCAAGACACCTTCAAGGACTCGGATAACAAAGGAAATGACAAACTCAAATTCGACGCAAAATGAGATTTTACTAAAAACGCTTGAGCAGTTTTCGAGCTCAAAACAAACATACAAATTTAAAAGTTATTTGTTGAAACGGTTAAAAATATAGACGGTTCCTGCGTTTTACCTTAAGTAAAGTACAAAAAGGTAAAAAATGAGAATTCTTTCTTCTTCGTCTGACAGAATTTTGATGGATCGCTTTGTCCTGTGATCGGATTTCATAATTTGTTTAGTGAACATCGAGTTTTTGATTTCGATTGAGTTCTTTGATTAAATAGTTGTGCTTCTTTTAATAAGTTCTGTCTTTTTGTGTTTCTACCAGTCGTTTGTTGTTTATCTTCATTTTTGTTGGGTATGTTGTAGGTTTTAACTATGTGCCCTTTAGGCATAGTATCAAAATACATTGTAGACAATTTTATTATTAAATGATGATAGCATCTTATTATTTATTTAGGATCACCAACAAAGACACATTGTAATCATCACTTTCTCAGTTCCGAGAGACGTCCACTGCTGAACAAAGGCCTACACAACGGATTTAGTCCTATTTTTGTAGATTGAATACAATGCTAAAATTGTCTGTTGAATCTTCAATTATTGGTAACCATGGATTACTATTATCCACATTCACAAAATATACATATGTCTAGTTATTCATAATCAGGCTAAACTTTTTGTATCATCCTTACTTTCTGCATTACAATACGTACAATTGTCATCCTTATCAACATATTCATCAGCTCCCAAAAGTGTACCAAATGGTCTTACACTAATTAGGTTCAAAATCGCACTATTCTTATCAAAGCTATTAATTATAAATTCCAGCTTTAGTAATTTATAAAGAATATTGCTCAAATTCTGTCGCTGTTTAAGGCTAGCCACGAAGGCTCTACAATTTTATTAATCAAAAACGTGTTTTATTTAATGCTACCATAAAATCTATTATGGCGTGTGATTAAATTGCTCCAGCAGACGTTTTTAGTGTAGGTTTGGACACACCCCTTGTCTTGTTATTAGAAAGTAATTTGGTTTAAGCAACTGCTTTGGAAGAAGACTTGTGTTATAAGTTTTTAAACTGACATGGTCACTAACACTATTTTAGAACTTATGACGGGATATTTACCATGTTTATTGAATTTGGTGAGTTTCCGATATTTTGGCTACTCACCAAATTCAATAAACATGGTAAATATCCCGTCATAAGTTCTAATAATAAGACTTGTGTTTTTTTAGAGGAGCCATTTAATTTTTGGTGATATATTTACTCTATTATCCATTTTTTTTAATATTATCAGAATTTAAATATACAAGTCATTTTCTTTTTGCATATGTGCCAATTTAATTCAAATTTTAAAGAAGTAGGTCTACGATTCCATCGTTTTAAATCTAGATGTATAAATAATCACGCCTATATTAAATTAATAAATTAATTAGTAAAATGAACACAAAAAACTTTACAACTTCAACTGAATCTTAAATTAATTTAAATACAACCATACCTTAATCAAAAAGCAACTTTACACCACCACCACAAAGTCTATATTCCTAAACTTAACTCCCAAATGCACTCGACCGTATATCCTTAATTTCTCAAACCACATATAAATACGTATAAAATATTCTCCTTAACAATATATTTGTGTTTGCATCAATCATTTCCAAATATTCAACGTGGAAAGGAAGTGGTTACGTAATCTCATTCATATGTCAAAGATCAACAATCCGTGCGGTTGGTAGTCTAACCTCATGTATAGACGGAGACGAAAGTGTTAGAATGAATGAATAATTTTGTAATAATCTAGTTACTTAGTATATAATGTTTAAGAGTATTTTGAATATACATTTTTGCGTTCTTTTTTATTTTGTGGTTTTTTACAATTGTATGTCTCTATCCGTAATTTTAATACAATAATATGTTTAAGTTATTTAAATAATTAAATTAGAAATATTTATGCATAAATTGGATGTGGAGTACTAAGGAGCAGGGTGTTTCTTCAAAAATCTTTAACTTTTATTTAACAAATCATTATTCTTTCGCGTTATTAAGCATCGTGATAGCTTATTATCATCCTAAGTTATATTGGATTAGTTGAGAGCAGTGTCACAGCTTAATTTATTGAAACCAAATTTTGTGTTTCAATCTGCAGAATTGTTAACTTTTGTTTGAGGATAATGACCATGTTAACTTTTTGTGATATTTTTGAAGAATCATTTAGCAGCACTACCCAGTAGTAGACTCATGTTGATCATGAACATGTATAAAATCAAGTACCCTTACTAAAGTGTAGCTATGTCTTATGTATAGCTATCATAAAGTAAAAATACTGTTTTAAATTGAAGTCCTTTTTCTCCAAAACTGTACGTCTATCATCAATCTCAAACATCATCAAATAGTATTAGATTTTTTTGTTAAAATATTTGCTTTTGTTGAAAGTAACGTAGGCAGGTGGGCTGCCACCATATTGTATTGTCCTTTTTTTACTTTTTTACAGTATTGATGTCATAAACAAACTATTTTAATTGATGGATCTTGATTCTTGATATTTAGAGGGTGCATGACGTATCGTTTAGATGAGGTAGTAAGTATTACTGGTATTTTTTATTGATTATGCGTTCATTTTGAATTTTATTCCTATTTTATTTTATTTTTTAAGAGTGGGAGAATTTTGTTTCGTTTTGTGAGTGAGATTATCGGAGAACCAATCTTCCCAATCCCCGATTCCCCAACAACTCTTAAATTCAGAAAGACAAAAAAAAAAATGCGTGGTTAATATTTTTCATTACCTAACTGACGTCCTAGATCCCGTCCTCATACCTATTATAATAGAGAACAGTTGTATTATCAACAAATTAAAAATACCTAAAATAAATAACCTCAACAAATATTTTAAACAACATTTCACAAGCGAAACCTCACAATATTTACACCATTTACTCATAAGACTCTTGCGCAAAAACGACATAATTTATGAACTTTAACACCTCGTAATAAGGATGATTATGGCTTGTAACTTTTACTGCATATGTCACCTCGTAAAATCGAATATTTTCATACAAAAGTCATATAAAATAAAATGTTGTACTTTATGGTTCGCACATGAGGTCGTTGTTTAAGCTCGTTGGGACTCGCGTCAAAGGAACAGAGAACACGAAATAAATTAGGATTTTTGTTACACGTTCTTGTCTAGACTTCAGCTTGTTATACAAATAAATAATACTATTATTATAATGAACTGACTCTTGTAAGCAACTTGGTGTGCTCGCAAATTCTTGTTTTTGATATTCACATAGTAATTTCGGAAATATTATTTCAGTGTTCTTTTGTATCGAACTTTTTTTACCCGACTGCGCCAGAAGGAGGGTTATGTTTTTCGAGAGTATGTATGTATGTATAATTGTTTGGCACGCCCTGCAGCCTAAACGGCTTGATGGATTTTGACTTGCGAGGTGTTGTTAGATTCGTATTTACTGTGAGAATGACACTAGATATATCAAAATATAATAAATAATAAAACTAAAAGAAAATAAAATAAAAAAAGTAATTTAAAAAACTAAAAAACCCGTCTGCGTTTCTTTATAACATGAAAATGCCCTAAAACAAGAATACAAGAAAAATTTAAGCAGTCGGGAACCATTCTAGAAAGCCAGCCGTGTGTGCCCTCACTAAGTCTTCATAATCTTTAGAATGGGTCCCGACGGTTAGGGTTTTTTCATTTTCATGTTATAAAGAAACGCAGACGGGTTTTTTAGTTTTTTAAATTACTTTAATTAAACTTCACCCCACAGATGGATTTTCTCCTATGTCGTGGGTGCGTTTACAAACATACAAGTTCACATACACAAGACACCCAGACCCAAAACAACAATTTGTGGATCACACAAAAAGTTACTCCGTACGCGAATCAAACCCGCTGCACTTTACACGGCAGCCAATTGTTCAGGCACTGCGTCAACCGTGCAGTCAAATTTAAATTTTCTAGAAAATGATATAATTTTTTTCAGCTAAAAATATTGATTCTAATAATACTACTTTTACTTCAACACTAATCAACTCATCATCATAGTATTACAAACCAAATAACTATCGAACATCGCCCACACTCATACAGCATTCTCTCTCACTACTCTATCCACACCTGTTTCCACCAGCCAACCCTACATCATTTCATGCACACCGATGGTGGACCCATAAAACGTGCTACTATCAGAAGGGCGTCAATTTCCAATTTATTTTTTCCCCACCGTTGCAGTAAAGTTAGAATCGTAAAATTACGATGTCTGGCCCCTACGATGCCCTTACCATGTGATAGTGGTGTTTGTGGGATATAATTCAGGATTGTCTGGGTGAACGAAGTCTGGGGAGCCAGTGGAAGCTTCTCTGTGGATTTTTAATGCAAATATTTTTGGTGATATTCTCTGGGTTTTGGATATTACTATTTAACCGTTATCTCTAGGCAATACAAAGGTTGGTCTGGAAGAAATCACCGTGTGTGATAAGACTGCCTATTATACTCAAATTACTATTATAATTTAAACGTACTTTATTTTATACATATAATATGTATGTGTGCAATAAAATATAAAATAAATATGTATGTAAATACATATAAAAAGGTTATCTTTAATCATATGTTGTCAGATAAAAAGTGATATGCATCAGTCATTTTTTTAAACTGTTTAGTTTTAAGTCTCTTTTCTATGTTAATTTTCTCTATTTTATTACACAATGTTTCTATGTCTGTCTTAATTACTTCTTTCCTGCCACAGGTCTATAGGAAGTAATGCCAATAAGAATATGTACTTTAACTGTATTATGTGTTGTCCTTTATATATACACTTTATATATATACGTGTGTACATAAAATAATAAATAAACAAGAGAAAAGTTACAATGTAATAATTATTTTCAAATCAGACCTTAACTCATCCAAGCTTCAAACACAAACTCATTCTCTATTTTTTTTATCCCTCTGTTACGCGAAACTAGTAGAGCTTTTCTCCATTAACAATACTTGCGTAAACCATGATCACCTATTTTTGTCAAACTCATTTTCCAATCAAATGCCTATACAGACTTTCATCCAAAACTTTATTTCAATACCCATCTTCATTTGTACTAACTTCTCCATCAAGCACATCTTCATCCAAACCTAAAAATCCTAACACATTTAAATGCACTTCACTAACAACATCGACATCTATCGCTTCACCACCAGTCTCGTGGTACAGGGTGGTCCTACTATAATTTACTAAGGATAATAGACATTCATTTTTCACTAGTTCAAATTGGACACGGTGGCTGCCTGTTTTTTGTTGCATATCTTCCTTTTGAAGGGGACCGGTAAATTACACCTTGTCTCATATCCCCTTTGACGATACGAAATAAAAACTTTACGTGTTACTTGCATTTTAAATGAAGGAGTGGTATTAGATACAGAAATTTTGGATAGGGTCTATTAGATGGATTTAGATTAATGCAGCAGTGTAGCTAAAAATGTTGTTAGAGTATCCTAAGTATTTGGTTTGTTAAATTTCGGGATCAATTATATTATTGTTTGGTATATTAGATTTAAGGTAAGCGTCCACAGGTCTGCAACGTACGCATTCCGTATGACGTCATCCGCACGCATCGCATACAGGCATTGCTGATGATGCGGTCGGTACGATGCGGATCAGTGAACGCAGTTGTAAGAGTTTCTATACAAGACAAACTAAAATCCGTTGCGATTCGTACGATGCGGGCTTGTTGACGCGTACCTTTAGGAGTCATTACTACCTAATAGTAATGTCGAAAGATCATAAATTAGTGTACGCAACTAGTGATAAACTAGTGTAATAAGCAGAAGGTACAGTTCCTAATATGATAAGCTACAGTGGACGAGACAAGCATTCCAAAAATAATACAAAACAGAAACCTACATTATCTTCACTATATTACGACTCATAATTCAGTACAACACGAAAAGCCAGATGCAAGTCACAATTCCCCACACAGTCGGCTAATAAATGCAAGGAAACTGATACTTCAAGTGACGAAATCTTACCCCTAGATAATAAAGAGAGTAATATTATGAAACCCGATGTTCAGGGGGCAGAATTATATGTAGGGGATATTTTACGATCCATTTCATTTTTACAGTTCTCGCCTACAACGATGAATCAAATCGTAGTGGATGAGACGCATCTAGAGATATTGTTGGGAGTAAATGCGTGTTTTTCTGTGTTTTGGTTGTAAAATTTGGAAAATGATGGTCTTATGAGAATTTTTGTCGTGCTTTTTATTTGAATCGTACGATATTTCATAGTACTACTTTCTGTTTGTATTGTGTCTTTCGATATTTCATAGTTCATCTTTCTCATTGTATTGTGGTTTTGTTTATGAACACAATTCTTACATACCTCACCAGTCAATACTATGTTAAAATTCGCTCCAAAACACAAGTTTTAAAAGTTGTTGATTATATTATCACTATACATGTTACACGTAGAACGTAAAATGGTCTAGATACCGTTTAGAGGTAATAAATAGCCAACTGTTTCGACTCCTTAATTGTTATTAAATTCATGTTTAAATTCACATAGTCTCCAGATCCCAAATAGCCACAAAACACCAGAACAATTCCACCTTATACCTATAAAATAGCATCGTTTATCAGCCAGTTGCAATCATCAGGAACTCTTGTAAACAAAGTATAGACACTGCTTATAAACCCGTCAACCTATAACATTTCAACCCATCGATACAGATAGTCGAATGTCAAGGAATCAACACGAATTTACTTTCAACGCTTTTGACGCCTACATCAAGTACTACAGGGTTAACCTTTAATTTATTTAGTGCTAAAGCGGCTTTATATTGGTGGAGAGACAATTTAAAACGATTTAAACTAGCTGTTGCATTTATTGGTGATCCTGTTTTGTCTTCGGTTAAAGGTAGACTGATGGATTCGGTACAAGGTCTTGAATGGAAAGAAATAGTGTTGGAGTTTGTAAAGGTTTTTATTTGCGCTGTTGTTATAGATGTTTAAGGTATTTTGTGTAGTTTTAGGAAAGTTTATTGAATGAATCATAAGTGTACCTACATATAATTAATTATGAAAAGATTAATGAAACTTAAGGTTTTGATTAAATTTCGGGTTTTACGTAATTTTATAATTACATAGTTTTTGAATGTGATCATCTGTGCGTTGTGTTTCTGCGCTCAAAATTATCTGCGTATATCTTTTTTTTAATTATTATTTCTATTTATACCACTAAGCATCTAATGTGTCAAATAAATGCTTTTTCTTTCCTCCTTTATCTAAGTTATGTATGAAAATAAAATAAATAAATTGACACATGTACATAAGCTAAAAAAAACTGTCTCTCAAATAATATCAACAATCAAAAAGCTATCTATATTTTCCATCCCTCTCTCCCAAAGCACCACGACGCTCACCCACATCGAACCGTGCATGTGAAACAATCCCAACATGACTTACATGAAGTAGGTGTGGCCGTCTGTAATCATGCTCAACTTTTATTCCTTCAAACTTATTTGCAATGGCACTCGTACCTTTTCCTGTAATTACCAGCCATTTAAATTCTTGAGTACTTAAGTGATTTTGTACATATTTCTTTCGTGTATTTCAAGGGTTAATTTGAAGATATCGATGCTGATTTAGTGGTGGAAAAAGCTTCGCTTAATCTTGAAATCCCTATCGAAGTTTAAGAGTAGACAATATTTGTGTTATATGTGATTTGGAAAACATTGATTTTAAAATCTTAAATACATTTAAGAAACAAGAACATAGCGTAGAATTAAAAGATTTGTAGATAAGTTGGATAGCTATGAAACAAATAAAGATTACAAATGTATATACTAAATTATCAATCTAGTAAGAGTTATTGTAATCTTTATTTGTTTATGTGCTTATGTAGGCTTAGAGTAAAATAGTTATTGTTTATAATGCTATCAACATAGATTTATAAAACCCTTATACACCAATAGCTATCAAGCTATAACTCTGTCAACAACGTCTGTCAGAACAAATCGTTGTTCGAGTAAATTATCTAAAACGAGTCTCTAATACTGAAATAATTCCCATCTATCATCTAGAATCTGCGCGTAAACTTGGAACGTACAAATAATGGTCGTTTGACTTTATGATTTAAGTGTCGATCGTCGAGATTTACATTTTGCGTGCAAACTGCGCTTAGATTCAAAACGATACGCCGTAATGGTGTGTTAACAGCCGTTTCGGAAAGGTTAAAGTTACAAGATTACGTATGTAGCACACAGATTGTGTTGGACGTCTAAAGTTTGTGTCTAATAAATTCTTGCTTTTGTAGCACCTTGTAGCAGTGTGCGATTTTAGGGGTGTCACGTTTTAATATCACATCATCAGCCTATAAGTGGCCACTGCTGGCCAAAGCCCTCGCACATGGAGAAGATTTGAGCATAAATCACCACGCTTGCTCAATACGGGTTGGTGATTTCAAACTTTTAATTAGAAATTATAAGCCCAGGTTTCCTCAAGATGTTTTCCTTCACCGTTTGTCAGTAGTGTCTAAATAATCTTAGAAAGTACATATTATAACTCGGAAAAAGTCACATTGCTACTTGCCGCTGGTAGGCATCGAACCCGTACTCTCATGCACGAGAAGCGAGCGTCTTAAACCTCTCTAGGCCAACAAGACATCAAGTTATTTCTTTTAATATCGAAGCTCAGAAACTGCCTTAATATAATTTGTTCTGTTACATAAACAATAAGTAATTTTAGTGTCTTTATTTCTTTACCAGAATCCAAAAAGAGTTCATTGATATTCCAATCAATAAATGGCTTGACAAAATGTAAAAACCGCATAAAATTCTTAGTATCACGTCAAGAACAGGAAAACTAGTAGTCCGAAAAACTTGGTTAAACAATAAACGATATTATAAACAAGGCGTTAATAACCAAATTCCTATAGCAAATATTGATGATGCATCAACTGTACTAGCTTTAAGAGATGACCTAAAACGAACTGGATCAAATGGGATCGACGAGAAACATGAACATTTCAATGATAACGAACTCTCAACAAGACCCGAGTACCTAATACAAGTTTGTTTTACGTTAACCCGATCGCCATCTTTATTACGTCAGGCGCTGTGATTGGCTGTTAAAAACTAAACCAACCAATCAGAGCGCCGAACGTCATAAAGATGGCGATCGCGTTAAAGTAAAATCAAGTTTGTACTAGGCACTCAGAAGTTATACGAATAGTAATTGATGTGAGCGTTCTAATTAGTTACTCTCCGATACCAGCTAATTGGTTTCCGAACAGGTTTTAAAGCAATGCTCTTACAATTGATAGATTTGATTTATTACTCTCAATAGTTGTGTCGTTCGTATTTGAAGTGTTAAATGTTTTATAACGATGTTTACGTTGATTTGTGTGGGTTTTAGATTGTTGGTAGGATTTTGAGTATTATTGATATATTTTTTTGTGTTTGTATATTTTTGTAACAGTTTTTTTTTTGTAAACCTTGCTCCACATTAGGATTTTTTCCTATGTCATCGGTGCGTTTACAAACATACAATTTCACATATTATACATGACACCTAGACCCGAAACAACAATTTGTGGATCACACAAAGAATTGCTCCGTGAATCGTACCCGCTACACGTTGCACGGCGGCCAGTTGCCCAGCCATTGCGCCAACTGTGCAGTCTGTCTGGATTGTGAAAATCATCCGCTTCTTTGCTGTTTTTTGTAATTCCCAAAAAAAATAGTAAATTACTTCGGGTATTTTCATTGACTAAGTTTTAACTTTTTCTAAGAAAAAGTGTACCGTAAAACGGGGTGTATAGAAATTGCGGGGTGAATAGAAAAAATATCAGGAAAGTTTTTAAGGCTAATATTTCATTAGTTTTCGTTGAAGAATTTTGGTAGGATTTAAAATTTTAACATATCAACATTTTTTCTTTGCGTTGGCAACAATTTTTAAATGTCAAAATTAACATTTATCCTTCAAAACGTATTCAAAGTCTACCTTCTGTGAACGTGTTTTTTTCAACTGCCGAAACTCTTGATTTTAGGTGTGAAAAACTTGTGGACTGTGCTATTTAATGTGTTTATGTCATTAGGTGTGCGATAAATTATAAAAATACAGTGAAGGTAAGTAAAAATCCGTTATTAAACTTTAAAATTTTGTTAAAATCACAGTATGTGTAAATTTATAGTATAAAAGGGGTCAATAGAATCTATTGAAGGGTGAATAGAACTGTAGTATGGGTTTAATGGAAACCTAGTAGGGAATAATAGAAACGTCTAATGTGTGAATAGAAACTAATGAGGGGTCAATAGAAATAAATAAATAGGGTTGTCAAAAACTGTTAACAGAACTAAATAACTACCTACTTTCATAGTTTCTGTATTAATGAATAGTAAGTCCGTATTTAGATGAGAGCTGATTTAGTGATTGATAAATAAATAGTATTTTTAAAGAGATAATTTTCATTTACAGGTACATACCGCCGTAGGTATATTCAACATGTGCAAACTGCCGCGTGTATATAGACCCGATCCTACAAGAAAAAGGTATAAAAAATATAACATAGAAATCATTAAAAAAGCTGTGGAAGAGTATGCATCTTCTCGAAATGTTAAATTAGAAGAAGTTGCAAAAAAATATGGTATACACAAATCGGTGTTGTATCGTCACTGTACCCGGGATATGAAGCAACATGGAGGCCAAAGAGCTTTATCCGATGAAACTGAAAGTTACTTAATAGAAAACATAAACAAATGTGCAGAATGGGGTTATCCCTTAGATACTTTGGATCTCAGGTACATAGTAAAAATGTATCTTGATAAGATAGGTATAATCCATAAAAGATTTAAGGATAATTTTCCAGGACCGGATTTTGTGCAGAGCTTCCTATTACGACACAAAAATGAGATTTCCCAAAGAGTTTGCGAAAATATCAAGCGTGTGAGAGCTAAGGTATCTCCAGATACTATTAAAGAATATTTCATCGAACTTGAGAAGTCTTTAAATGGAGTACTTGCTTCTAACATCTTAAACTACGATGAAACAAATTTGACGGACGACCCGGGGCGGAAAAAAATTCTAGTCAAGCGGGGATGCAAGTACCCTGAAAGGGTTCTGAACCATACCAAGGCTTCCGTATCTATTATGATGGCTGGTACCGCAGATGGTAAAATGTTACCACCATATGTGGTATACAAAGCAACCCACTTATATGATTCTTGGGTCCAACATGGCCCAGAGGGTACTCGATATAACAGGTCGACATCTGGATGGTTTGATGGAACCACTTTTGAGGACTGGGTGCAAAATATGGTGATTCCTTATTTTAAGGATTTACCAGGCAGAAAGTGCTTAATTGGAGACAATTTGTCTTCACATTTATCAGCAGACTTGATCCAAACGTGTAAAGCGCACAACATCGATTTTGTGTTTTTACCAGCCAACTCAACTCACCTGACCCAACCACTGGACGTGGCATTTTTTCGTCCAATGAAGCGTGCCTGGAGGCAATTATTATTAAAATGGAAAAAGACAGATGGTCGACAATTACCCACAATTCCAAAAGGTTGCTTTCCAAAACTATTAAAATTGTTAATTGATGAACTTCAAATAAATGCTTCAAAGAATATAATTGCTGGATTTAAGAAAACAGGAATTAGCCCTTTAAATGCACATGAAATATTAGCCAGACTTCCCGGCGGAGACTTAGGTGAAGACCATGAAAGTGCTGTAGAAGATTCTGTCGTAACACTTCTCAAAGAAATGAGATATGGTTCCATGAACATTGTGGAGCCAAGAAGAAAGAGAAAACTCAATGTACTCCCAGGTAAAAGTGTCGCTTCAGAAGAAATTGAAGATTATGCAGAAACTGATGTTGAAAACAGTATGGAAATTCTTAAAAAAACAAAATACAATACAAGTATTAGTGGCCCATCAGGTTTAAACAATAAAAATAAAGGAAAAGCTAAAAAAAATACAATTACAAACTTGAAACTAAAACCAATTGAAGAAAAAGAAAATTGCCCTAATAAAATAGAACCTTACAAAGGAAAAGGCAAAGGGATTGGAAAAAAACTAAAACATCCTATTTGGAAGCAAAAGAAATACAAGAAAAAGAAAATTTAGAGAATAATATGGAAAACAATGAGACTAAAGGAAAAGAGATCGAGGACATAACAAAAAAATCAAGTTTGAAAAGAATAGAAACAGAAAACAAGGGCAATAATGATAACAATAAAGAATGGGAAGAAGAATTCTATAACAACGCAGAACAAGACAGAAATACAAGACCGGAAAATTACGATAACGTCACGGCTTACGAAAATTATGATACTAATATGGGACAGCAAAATTACAACAGTGTTACGGAAACGGAAAACTACAATAATAACTTACAAGAATTACAGTGCAAAATACCTAATGATATAGACATAAACAGTCTGCCCATTCTCTTTTTTGACAGCGTATGTGAAGAGGTTACGATCAGTACTGGAAAAACTGCTGATGATAATACTATTATGGAGAATAAAGTAAAAATAATATCGAATGACCTGGTGAATGACGGTCAGTATAACAAAAAATACAGATTACCTACTATAAAAAAGAGCAAGACTGTAGCGGTAAACGATCTCATTAAATTGCCAAAGAAAAACCATACAATTAATTACTACAATAAAAGTGACGAAATATTAAAAGTTTTAGTAGAGGATGATGACCTGTAAAAACTTTGTTATAATAATTGTTAAGTTGGAAAGATTTAGAATTTTGTTGTTTTTTTTTTTATTTCGATTATTATTACGTAGTACTAGGTACAGTGTGCTTAGTGCGAGTTTTTTTACGTAGACGCGATAGTAACGTTTAACCGCGTTTGGCGTTCTCATTGGTTGAGAGTTCTCACGACCTTGGAGCGAGCCAATAAGTGCGCCAAACGCGGTTAAACGTTACTATCGCGTCTACGTAAAAAATCTCGCACTAAACACACTGGTTCTGCAAAGCTATAACGTAGGCTGAAGTTACCTACCGGTAACAACTTTGTTATGATAATTGTTAAGTTCAGAAGATTTAGAATTGTTTTTTTTAAAAGAATTTTGTTTATTTTTACGTAGTAGTACTGATTCTACAAAGCTATAACGTAGGCGGAAGTTGATTACCTGTGATAACTTTGATAATTATGATAATTGTTAAGTTCAGAAGATTTAGAATTTGGGTTTTTTAAAAGAATTTTGATTATCTTTACGTACCTAGTAGTACTGATTCTACAAAGCCATAACGTAGGCTGAAGTTGATTACCTGTGATAACTTTGATATGATAATTGTTAAGTTCAGACGATTTATAGTTATTTTTCATCGTATATGTATAAGCGACTTTTAATTCAGAAAATAGTTTTATTTTATTCAAATAAAAATACGAATAAGAAGTATCTTGTTTGATTTATTGAAAAGAGATAACATTCCGTAAAAATAAAATCGGTTAAAATACAAACATACTTAATTATTTATGTTTATATGCATAAATAGTTTAAATCACAAATTTCGAATTTAATTTAACATTTAAAAACCAAAACAATTTTTAAATACACAACCTTACATTTTTGCATGTTGGATAAGTCATTTTTGGCAGCCCTAACAGTTTTTCCATTCACCCCTTTACGCATTTCTATTGACCCCAGTCGTCGGGTGAATAGAAATGGTACATATTTTATTAAAAATCTGGAAAACCTTTGCATATAGTTAAAAAATATTGTTTCAGCTCTTTATTATTAGGTACCGGACATGATATAAAATAACCAGAGATTAAAAAAAAAAATTAACAGACAAATTCTTATGACAAAGTTGAAAATCATTGCTATTCACCCCGTTTTACGGTAGATATAAGAAAAGTGATTCTAAGTACTATAAATGTAAATCTCTCTTTCTCTTTAGTGCGTAAATCTTTTAATTTATCCATTGCTGTGTGGCAACATTTTTCTAGCTCCAAACCCTTTTAAAAGCTTAAACAACTTAGTGGAAACTGTCTTGAATGTACCGTTAATGGGTTATTAAGAAAATGCTAAGAGCTCTGTCATAATAATTGTCTTCCAGGCAGTTGCTTCCTAAAGATTATCAATTAACTTTTCGACTTTTAAAATTAATGCGACAACTTGATGAATGGTGCTATTTTTAAGTAAGCTGCTTTGGTTTAACCTCTTGAGGTATATCATCATCAACAATAGCTTTTGACGGTTCCCTGCTGGATTATTGGCCTCCTTTACGTAAGGGGTTTTCTGGTAAATTGGAGATTGCAGGTTGCTGGGTTTAGCTCTCTCACACGACGTCTTACGGGAGCGATCTAGATACAAAGGCGATGCGGTGCGATGACACGCGAAATCAACGCGATGCGGTGTGACGCGGTGGCTATGTTTTACGTGCATATGAATTGTTTCGTTTTGTTTCTGTTTCCAACAGTATAAACAAAACGACACATAGAAGTCTAAACGCAAGATATCACGCCCAGTCTCCGTCAAATCATATGGAAAACTGTCAATTTTGCGATATAAAAGGGACAAGTACAAATGTTTTCTTCTCTGCCACTACACAGCTCGAAAAATGTTAAACTCAGAACAAAACTATACACGCCATAACCTATTCGAGATAGCAAACACAAGGGAGAATCAGGCAAAGAATTTATTACAAAAAGATTAAAAAAATATAAAATGAATCAGTTTTTACAAGGCATAACACTTGATTCACACATCGATCGGAATGCAAGCGGAAAATTCATACGATGTTAAATTCATAATATATTAAATTTTAATTAATTTTCCATCAGTTCATTGTATAATGCGACTACATTAATATTTATGTGCACCTTTCGTTGACACAGTGGTGCGATGCCCGACGTTTTGGACAAAAAATGCTTTTAAAACGTTTTCATTGTAACTGCAATATGCCGCCGTTTGGTGGTCACCGTGCGTCTTGATACTTAAGGAAAAGATTTGGTTGTTTAAGGAAAGTAATTCTGGGATTTTAGATATGTTTCTCAATGTTTGTTGATCAAAATTAAAAGTCCACTTTCATTATTGATATTGAAAATAGTTTAAAAAACATATAATTTGGGAACGCTTGCAAATCTCAGTGGCAGTAACACACTATTATTTTGATAAGTAGTGAAATTTAGTAAAATAAATAAATTGTAAAGTAAAATATGCATTTTATTAAGCACCATACTTTTAAATAAATACGATCAATACTAGTCAATCGACACAACCCACTGGTCAACATATTCGATGATGTGCACAAAAAACTCCGAACAAAACCGCGTCGGCCGCCGACAAAGTGACGAACGCATAACTTTCGAGACCCTTACATTGTGGTCCCGCGATTAACAGTTAATAATACGGTCTGCGGTGCGTCGAAAGTTTTCAATGACCGAATATTATTCAAGATTTTTTTGTCCACGATCTTTGCACAATAGCACACTGTGCGAAATAGGGACGTGATAATAACTAGGATGAAAAAATGTGTAATACGAATTTTAAATGCAGGTTTTTTTTTTAATTGGTGTTTGCTTTGTCGGGTCAAGGATACTTTTTGTTGTAAACTCAAAAAGTAGAAGTAAGATACTTTCGGCATTGTCTATTTAGTTATTTCTTATTAAGTACTATCGTGGTTTTCAATGCAGACTATTGATATTTGTAACTCTTTAATGTTATTTACATTTTTGAGTTAAATAAGATAATTTAGTTTCTTTTTTAATATTTCTAGTACCGACGACGAGAGTTCTTTATTTTTGAAGGACAAAAAATCATCCAATGACTTCTCCTGCCTTTCCTGAGGTGAGAGGGAGTGTCAGACTCTTACTAACTAAAAACCACCCCATTCCTACTCCTGCTTTTCGAGCCGGAGCCCCAGTAACCCGCTAGGTAGTCCGCAGACACATTGGGTACCAAATCCAAACTTAAATAAAGAAGTAAATCTTTTATAAAACTTTTTTATTTAGCTAATATTTACCTCACAGAACATGTTTTATTTATTTGTCCAAACCTTTAACACTTACAAAATTGTATTGAAAAGAGCTGACTCGCCACAAAGACCAATTGAAAGGAATAAGTTATTAACTTTTTAAATAAAATGTTAGGGCAAACAAATTAATTAACGGAGGAATTATCGTGATCGCGCTAAGTAAGGGCAAGTCGGTGGCTTACGAAACCGCGAGTGGTGCGTGGTTCTACTGTTAGCGGGAAGAGAAACTTTGATATTTTTATTCATTATTTTATTGCGAGAGTATATTAATAATTAATTTGATGGCGGTCTTAACGCTTTTTATTACGCTGTGACACGTTACCTATGAGTTCAATAGCTACATAAAATTAATACTGTATCTGCTAAGATATAGCGGGTCGATTCGACTCCCGCACTCTTTGTTAACCGACTTCCCAAAAAAGAGGAGGTATCTGCTTAGGTTTTAATATAATTTATTCTCATTACGCTGTGCTACTTCTATGGCTACATTAAAAATACTGTACCTGTTAAGAGTTAAGATACAACTGTTAAGTTACAGTATTTTATCTATTAAGATAGTTTTTTTTTCACTACAATCAACAATATTGAATTAATTTGATTTTAAGACTAGTTTTGAATCAGAACTTTTACTGGATAGCAAATTAAATATGTAATAAGAAACGCAATGGTCCATAGAAGACAAACAGACATAAAAGGCACACACGTTATTATACAAATAAAAATCATACTCAAAAACGCTAAAACGAGTCTTTGAGGCCACACCTTTATCTGCATAGTACGTAGGCACGCTAAACGAATGACAATGGAAAATTCAGATGCAACTTTTTCATCACCCAGCCCTTTTGGCAGCATTCTTATAATTAACATTTCTCCGAAGCATACTTATGTATACGTAAATATTTATTAATTCGTCAACAAAAAGTTAAATTAAACATTTGATTCTATAGAAAGGGAATGAATACAACCTTTGTAGTTTTCTAAAAGGTTGATTAGTGTGGGTATAAAAGTTTAGGTAAAGTAAATACCTATTATTGGAAAATTCTTTGTGTATTTGGATAATCTTAAGGAGAATGTAAGTCCATCGTATATCAATCTACTTGATATTCGTCGTCATAAACAGCCCTTTTTTTGAAGGGGGAAAGTCATACAGTGTCCCGACTTGGGCGAGGCGAGAGGAAGTGTCAGACTCTTACTGACTAAAAACCACCCCCTTCCTACTCCTGCTGTTTGAGCCAGAGCCCTGGTAACCCGCTAAGTAGTTCGCAGCTCCAGATCAGAAGCCCTTGTTAGTGCACTGATAGACTATGGGCCTTCTCTACATAAAAGGGTTTACCTTGATCACCAAGTTCGGCATGAGTATTAGAGATTGATCTGTTAAGATTAGATAGATAACAAAACAGTAGATAATCGTTGGTTTTCTCATCCATCAACCAAAAAGTCTCAAAATATTTTTTGATACTTGGCTTTTAAAATATATCGCTATCCAAAAAATACACAGACAAAATCTTATACCTGAACGCACAACTAGCCACCCTGATTTCACCTAAAAAAATAAATAAAATAAATAACATTTCCAAGCAAAAGAAAAATAGCAAACAGACACTTAACACTGCCTAGTGGCGGTTGGTCCAATTTACGCGCGGCGAGCGATAATCACGACACAATGACAGCCTTTTAACACTTTACGGAATGTGGTCAAAATGTTTGTTGAAATGTATTTATACAATATGGAAGCGGGCGCCGGTGTGCTGTGTAGTGTGTCCCTATTAGATGGTTGAAAAAATATTCTTATTGTTAGTATATTATACTTTATGCTTATAGGTATATTTTCAGCTTAAAACTTAATCACATTTTTTTTAGATTTGAATCTTATTTCACACAGTGTACGCGGTGCTAGCCTATAAAGCATAAATATAATTATATCCCAGGTGATATAAATTTATTACGGATTTATCTATCTTACTGCGATATATACAATGTTGGTTGGCCAATAATTAAAATGTACATGAACGTAGATCTGGACTACCTAGCGGGTTTACCGGGGCTCCGGCTCGAAAAGCAAGAGAAGACCTTTTTAGGCGTACCTTATGGGACAGTTTTACACTTAATTTTTGTCGCCCAAGGCAGGGAGAAGTCTATTGGATGATTTTTCAAAAAAAGGAAATTAGAAGTTCGCTAGCGTTTCTCAAATTTCTAAAATATTCATTTAAGTTTCTAACATCATCTAAACAGCTTAAATTACTAAAAACCAGTAGTCATAATTATTTAATTAATATAATCCTCTTATAAACTATTAACCCTATAACCTTAGTAAATGATATTTAATCCTTTCCTGCTACTAATTTCTTTGCTATTAGTATACACGGTACACACACTCCACATCGAGCCATACAAAACCATTTTATCATGGTCTTGCTTTGTATGACCTTTACATACATCCGACGGTCAGTTTATACTGGTTAATCATAACTTAATATGTAGCCTCATATGTAGGAAATTATTCATAGAACATGTGTTTATTAATCAAGTTTACACTAATCTCCACATTTCCTTTAAGTTTCACATACAGTTGCTGTATTGCAAAACGGTTATAAATGACTGCAAGTCATACTACACGTCCATTATAAATTGATCTTTCATTGTAAAGATTGTTCTAAGTTAGAGAGCTCAACTTAAACTGGTGATTTTGGACCTTGTCGGTATAACTGCCAGTATAAATTGGTCTCTGATTCTAAAGATAATTTAAACATGAAGAGGTTTGCTTAAACTGGTTACATATAGCCGGCACACCAAATAGGTCTTTCCATTTATAATTATTAGTTCCACAAGCTTTTGAATACTGAAGTGCACTTCGGAGTCATTAAATGTATTTGCAATGTTTAATTCTTTGGAATTATTCATGTTTTTGACGCTATTAGGGACGGTCCTAATGTAATACGTGAACGAGTGGCCTTTACATTTTGTTTACCTACGTCTTCGGTCCTCGCCTGCTTCTTTAGCCGAGATTAAACCGAATAGATTCCATTTTCAGGTTAGGTAAAGTGCATTTTTTTTATTTAATCTTTTTCACGCAAGTATCAAACAATGGCGTGACGGATAATAATATTATTTAATATTTAATTAATATTATACTATAATTATTATATTAATATTATAATGAATGCACATAACAGTCAATTTTTTTTTCGTTTATTCATTTGTTCACCCGCAATACCAGAGGGGATTAAATTGTGTTGGAATTTTTGTTTTCCTAATAAATAGAATCATATCGTCTAGAACTGTACTCATTGCGTACCTAAAGACCAAACATGGCTGTAAGCTATTGGAATGTGATACTTCAGTATGAATATTTATTGATTAAGGTAGCAGGGAGCCGCTGGATGCAGGTCGCTTCCAACCGGCCTATCTGGAAGTCATTGGGGGAGGCCTATGTTCAGCTGTGCACGTCTTGTGGCTGATATAATGATGATGATTATGATATTTACTTCCAGATAAAACTCTACCTCCTCCTTTAGGCATTTATAGACATAACATTATATCACATCGTAGTATAACAATATGTAGCACTAATAAAGTTATCGATACGACTACAATTACCGAACTTGACCTAAAGTGGGCTCGTGGCATCGTACAATTACTGATCTACTGGCTATAGTACGCCTCATATATCGTTGTGTAAACTGACTCCTGTTGTGACAATACCATGTTACCATGTGTAATTATGTTTTTGAAATCATTTACATTGTCCAATCGATAATGATAATTAATTATTAAAGTTTGGTGTATAGTAGTGTAGTTTTAATATAAAAAGTAACGTCACGCCTTTTATCCCCAAAGGGGTAAGCAGAGGTACACATTACGGCACGTATACAATGTACACCTACTTTTCACCATTTGTTATAAAGTCCAATGTAAGAGCCAATTCCAGTATCCGTGCTATTTCTGAAAAATTTTCCAAAAACCGAAAAAAGCCCAACAATACTTTGCCCGACACGGTAATCGAACCCGAGACCTCTTGTCCGGCAGTTGCATTTGTGACCACTCGACCAATGAGGCAGCTAAGCTAAGGCAGAAAACTAAAAAAATTATTTGCTCAAGTCTCGAATTACATACTAAACTTCAATATCCCAGTCTTTAACAGAGATTAGACTACACTAACATTACACACAGATAACATCAAGTATTACTGTAATCAAAACATAAATAAAGTTGCAAAACTTAGTAATTTTACGTAAAGTAACATTATAAAATGATATCATTTGTAAAGGCCATAAAGCTAATAGATAAATTGCTAGTTTCCTGTCATATACTTTACTAGTAAAAGTGGACAAGAAAATTGCTTGATGGCTAAATTATAATTAGCATATCGTAAACCATGTGGTAGGTCGATTTATTCGCGAGTAACCGCTAATTAATTTTATTGGGGTTATTTTTTTATATATTCTTGGTAGAGAATAAGAATAATAAATATAATTGGAGTTATAAATGCTTCGAAAATTTTGAATTGATAAAATTATTATGTTAACAAAGAGTCACGGTTTACCCAGAAAGTAAGGTTACTCAGGAGAAAAACTCTAGTGGGTCGCCGAGTTTCCTCCACACGCTGGTCATGATGAAGAGTCCTTCTGTGACTTGAAAGTAATAGAGCTTTTCTCCATTAATAAACGTGTGCAAACCGTGATTTTAGTTAATTTTGAATGTCTGTATAATATGTCTGTCTCTGTTTAGTATGTCTGTCTCTATAAAACTTTAAGAATAACCGGTTTTAATAATGATCAGCAAGAATTGTCACTGGCTCTTAAATACGATGACATTAACAAAGATAAAAAAGAACTAAATCACGATAAACGAATCAAGACATCATAGTAAAAGCTTACACGATACACAGAATCTTAACACATATCTTCCATAGTCACCCAAAAAAACCAAAACAAACCCATGCAAAATCCAAAACAAAATTAAACACCTACAAACGTGCCAGCATTTCACCGTCCATTCACTTTACACAAAATGTTTTAGAATACAACATCACATGTAATACAACAAGCTCAGTTTCATATGGCCCGTTAAGCGCTATTAAAACTAATCGCTGTACATTAGTTGCTTTTAATAAGGGCTGGTAATTGCAGGAGGTAACCCATCAGTGTGCATAGCCACCTGGGTCATAACAGAAGGTCATAGTCCCTTTAATATCACCGACGAGGTCATGGAACGATGACGGTAATACACAATTTTACGGGCCACCCTAGGTTTTTGGTTTGGAGTTCGAGATGTAGCGGGAGCGGGTTTGAGAGCGGAATGCAAGTTAGATATTATAGAGAGACATTTTAAGGGATATGCGTATAGTGATCTGATATATTATTGTCGAATTTTAATGGTCAAACCAAAAGACGAAAGCTGAAAAAAAAGGATTCATAATTTCAATTTTAAAATAATTTTCTATTTTAATATTTTATCGATCAAACCGTTCATATCTAAATTATAACATAACAATTACATTAGAATATACCAAATCTCAAGAACATTAATTCAATATCTATTAATTCAAAAGCACTCAGAAATCTATCCTTCAGCCAATAAAATCTCCAAATACCTTTTATCACACTAATATCTACACACACATTACGGGGTGGTTTTAGTCAATAAGAGTCTGACACTCTCGACTCGCCCAAGACGGGAGAAGACATTGTATAATATTTCCCTTTAAAAAAATATATCTACACATTCACACTCATCATGTCACCAGACCAAAATCGCTCCCGCTTATACCCCACACCGCACCCTGACGTATGCACCGTCACGACCCACCCGCTACCTCTAACATAAGTGTGTATTTTAAATAGCCCTAACGATACAGTGTTGTAGTAAAACGCCGGCGAATAGCAAGCGCACATTTACAAAACATGCGACGACTATTCAAATCATTTTGTAGAATTCGCTTTTAAGTGTTACTTATAGTTGCAAGTATCAGGAGTTACTATATGTCTGAAAAGATTGGTTAGACATTGTCTGTAGATAGAAAAATGGTTACATTGGTTTCAAAAGAGACGTAAAAAGGCATTTTCTGCTGTAATAACAAATGATTACATAGGTTTAAAAAATATGTAATTATGCATTTTTTTAAATTTTAAATGATCTAGTGTTGTTACTAGAAAAGTAAGCTAAAAGCACCATATTACGAGCCAAAATCGCCCCCGCTTATACCCCACACCGCACCCTGACGTATGCACCGTCACGACCCACCCGCTACCTCTAACATAAGTGTGTATTTTAAATAGCCCTAACGATACAGTGTTGTAGTAAAACGCCGGCGAATAGCAAGCGCACATTTACAAAACATGCGACGACTATTCAAATCATTTTGTAGACTCTATGATCGCTTTTAAAGCACAATTTCTTAACACTTGATAGTTACATTTCTAGTATCAGGAGTTACGCTTAATATATTCTGAAAAGAGCTTTGGTTGATGACATTGCTCTGTAGATAGGGAACATAATCAGTGATTATAATTGCTATTGGTAAGCTTCAAGCCGTTCATAGCGGTACTTTAGTAACTACTTACAATGTAATTAAAATCCCACCCAAAACATAAATGTGAAAGGCTGCCAAGTTCGATAATATTGGAATGCTTCGCCTATAAAAGAAGTGAGATCTAAATAAGTACCAAGTTCCATACACAGACCTCAGTTAGAAAATGATATAACAAGTTGGCAAGTTTTCTCATACTTTGTTATAAACCTACTAAACGCAATGAGTCAACTATAAAATTTTCTATTAAAACTTGCCAAGTTATGGATCATTTTTAACTGAGGTCTGTGTATGGAACTTGGTACTTATTTAGATCAGCGCCTTTTATAGGCGAAGCATTCCAATATTATCGAACTTGGCAGCCTTTCACATTTATGTTTTGGGTGGGATTTCATTTATTTTTGTAAGGTTTATTTTCTTTTTTTCTTATTTTACTTTACTTTGACTAAATACAAACCTTCGTAACGAATTTTAGGTCGGTACGACCATTGGAAGATATAGATCATTTATCTTAGGGGTATGAATTTACACCTTCATTATTTTTAAAACCGACTCACACTTGGCCATTTTCAGATTTTTTCCTTTACCTTGACCTAAAGACCTACCTCCATGCCAAATTTCAAGTCAATACGACAATTGGAAGTGGTCTAGGTTTTTGATGAGTGAGTGAGTCAGTCAGTGAGTGTATAGTAAAAATAGCGATTTTCTGACGTCAATATCTCAAGACCTACAATAGGTACATTAATGAAATTTTGTATTTTAGATAAGTAAGTAGATCTCGACAGATAATAGAAATTTCATATGCGTAGATAAAATAGATTTTGAGTTATAGGTGGGTCGAACTTGGCCCGAAATGGTTCGTGTAATATAACCCACGGCCGGTGTGTCGGTTTTTTGCTCGAACTTGGCGGACACACTGCCGTGTGTCTAGATATAACTGATCAAGTAGCAGTGGTCTCTGATAAACCTACACCTTTTAAACGGTAATCTCGAACCCACTTGCCAACTATGGAGATTGTCAAAGTTCTCTTATCTCCAAGGTCTCCAACTCACTTGCCAACTGTTGAGATTGTCAAACTTCTCTTAAATAAAGGAGGTTCATAGTCTAGTTGATGATGATGATGATTTTAACCATTTAACCGCTCACAAATACATATGCGACATATTATGTATATTTTCCGTATCTCTGCCGCTCATGTCGTATTCCTGCGACAGACATGCATGATTATTTTTGTTCTATCACACGATTCCTCCTGCTTATTTAGTGTAGATATATTTTTTCAGCTGCGTAATTTATATATTAATACGTGATGCAAAAACTTTGGACCGCTATTTACGAAAATTGCGCGGACGTAGGAGCATAAAATTTGGTACACTTATAGTTTATGTGTAGGAGAAGTGAAGAACGCTAATATTTTTCAAAAATAATGCTTATAAAGTACATTAAATCAATAAATAAAACATTACACACACATGCATAGTATCTGATCGTATTTGACAAAACGTCAAAATCGATAGACATTGCGATGATATTGACGTCTCATATGAATAGAGTTTTATAAAAGAGTTTGTTTGAGTTTGAGTTAAATAAAAATTATCCTTGAACGTATGTTAAGTGGTATTGTAAAATTAAATCGTATATGGTTGAATTTCAACCACTAGGGGACCACTAGTTGATATTTAACTGTTATAGGATTAATTACTATCGGTGAATTCAAAACTTACGGTAAATTGTAGCTACTTTGTTTATAACTGTACTATGTAATTAAAATATGAAGGTGCACTAATTGTGAGCATTTTTTCTGTGTAATTGATCTCGTGATTGCGTAAATTGAAAAACTTGACATTCCTAGTTTATTCTCTTTGAGTATAGACTTATATTACGCCTCCCAAAACAGATAGATTCCAATCCTGTGTTGCACCATTTTTTGGTGGTCTCATTGAATTTGAGAGTAACAGAATAAGGACCGAGATAATTCAAGTCACATCACGCTAAAAAGTTGAAAATAATATTGAAAAAAAATATATATTCGATATTAAATCTATGTACTACTACTAAAGATACTAACTAATACTGTAGCATGTGGTCCAAATCAATAGTATGTCAAACATTTGTCAACAAATCAACATTGTTTGTAAACACAGCATCAAATATCCATTTAAAATTGAACTCAGTATCACAAAAAACTATGCGTATGGAAGGACCAAATAAAATTGGTCCTTCGGTCCTTTGTCACTTAAAAGGGCTAAAAGCTTGAAGGATAAAAAGCAAAGGTTTTAACTAAAAAGTAGAATGTTTTCAAAACTATTTATCATTAGATAAAAGTGTTCATTTAACGTACAACTTAGCACTTCTAAATGAGACTCAATTTATTACAGATTTTTAGGGTTCCGAGAACAAATGGTCCTAACCTCGTTGATAAAAACACAAATACCTACTAAATATTCCTCTATTTTCGCATCAGTCTATTCAACAACAAAAGAATATTATTGCTACTATAAAAATAACCTTAAAATAATGTAATTTTCTGACATTTCAAGATATTCCATATTCGTTCTTTTTGACTCCGATTTAATAAAATTGTCTTAATTAAAGTAATATTCAAATTTAGTATACTGTTTTAGTGATACAGAACCCTTCATTACATTTTTAAATAGCTCCCCAGTATTTTTTAAACACTCAACAAACATATTTCTTTTCGATATCTTTCTAAATTAGTTACAGGCAGTCGTTTAAAAGAGTTGCGTTATCTGTCTATTTTGTTCCTTGACAAATACATTAAGAAAAGGACACTCTAATAGATTACTTCGAGGTGTAAATACTTAGTTACTTTCAACACTTCTCACTAGTAGATGATTTGGACTTTCTTGTGGCTCTAGTGATAACGAGCAACTACATTGCAAAGGATTCCTTATTCAAACCTTGGAACGATGTTATCCTTAGTTATTGGATCTCAATATGAAATCTGAAATCGAACCCAGTATGTAACAATATGGTCCCCCCTATTACATTTGACTCATATTAACATAACAGGTGAAAAGTAGGTATCACATGTATCTGTGATTACCTATTCATGTAAAACGTTATGCTGTGTCAACATTAACATCAATTCGACTGCACGGTTGGTGCGGTGACTGGGCAACTGACTGCTGCGCAACGGGTAGCGGGTTCGATTCCACGGAGCAACTCTTTGTGTGATCCACAAATTGTTGTTTCGGGTCTGGGTGTAATGTGTATGTGAACTTGTAAGTTTGTAAACGCACCCACGACACAGGAGAAAATCCTGGTGTGGGGCAACGTTTTTTTTTTTTAAAAAAAAATGACCACAGCTGACCAAAGGACTCTTATAGCACGCAGAAGGTTTGAGCATAAATCACCACGCTTGCTCAATGCAGGTTGTATAAATAAGCTATATTCCTAAACGTTGTATCACACAAAACTCACTCCACCAAATAAGTAAAGAATCAAAGGTCGTACTCACAATGGTTGTTTCAATCGCAACAAATGTTCAGATTTGGTAGCGACATTGCAATATGAAACACTTTATTCACGTCTCCGCCACTACCAGCAACGTGACTGCAACCTTAGACATTTCACGACTAGACGGAGTGGTGAGATATTGCAAAATACACCATATAACATCAGGCTTGATTTCCTGAAGACAGTCAATACGCGTTTAGCTTCCACCATCTGCTTATGTAAGTTAATAGTATATTGAGGCCTTAATGAGTAGGCGCAGAGGAAACTTCTTTATTATGTGGGGAACTTAATATATTAAGTAATTAAAGTTTCAGTTTATATAAATATGGATACTTAATGGAAAGTTCATCATTAGCTATTAACCAATCACACACCAATCGTCTTTAATTTGACGTGATTTAAAAGTTTATCCAATTTTTCAAAACAAATGATATCTTGTGAATATATGTGATATTAAAACTACAGGTTATATGTTTTACTACAATTATACCTTGTTATTCTATTCCAATTCATCAAAACTAAAACTTAAACTAACATTATGTCATCAGCCTCTCAATAAATAAAATAATACTAAACACATCTTCGAAACAAGCGCAGACATCAATAGGTCAACATTCCCAGTACAAAGCGACGAGCCGTTCGCAGTCAAAACAATCGAAGATCGTCCGTCAGTAACCTCGTGCCGGTTAAGATAGATACTACATTTAGCAATGGTGTGCAGCGAATTTGCGACTTAATGGTGTTAATGAAATTATTTTAACGCGTCTTGCGATTGATTGCGATTTGTCGCTGTCAAAACAATATAAAGATTGAATTTATAAACGGCATAGTTAGGAAATGCATTTTCCATTTTAACACTAGCAAAAAAATATCTCTTTCGAATTGGATACCAAAATATACAATTGTAACATTTTCAATGAACCTAGAAATAAAGTCAGTGTATATGACAAAAAAGAAATACTTAAATTGAAACCTGTCAGCTACATTTCATTTAAAACTCTGCTTCCCTGCCTAGCATTTATTAAATATAAAGCCAGAGCTATCTACCTAATGTTAAGGCACCAATAATTAAAGTAAAACGTCTTCACAAATTTTATTCGCGTGTTCATCATTGCTAAATAACATACAATTCCTCACACAATCAACCTTCTAGCGAACCGTGTGGGAATAAGATAAATTATAATCTATCAATAAACTTTACTATCGGACTAAATACTTAGCATTCCAAAGATGACTAGACCTAACAGAATCCTTTTATGAGCGTGACTCAGTAATAAAATTCATCTCTAATAGTAGTGTAGTGTGTATTAATCCTTATCGTATGTACTAAACTATGTCTTAGAATTTATGGCTTGCGTACCTAAGGACTCAAATGCAAATATTGTTTACACCTTCATGATGTGTTTATTGAATTTGATAAGACAAACTAAACTTTAGTCGACTAGTGATAGAAATTAATAACTCGAATCGAATTTTTAATTAATTGTACGTGATTTCAAAAAAAAATCTTAATCCACAGATTTTGGATTATCACAACCCAAAATCTGTAAGTACAGATTGAGGAAGCAACACTCCTCAATCTGTAACATATTTCTATCTATAACATATAAATAGCATAATTATCTGTAATATAAGTTTGATGATAAAATTTATGGAATCCGTGACTACTTAAGTAATGTATAGTTACACTTATAACCAGATAAAGAAGCATTAGATTATAATGATCATTAAACACTACACAGACACATTAATCACTTTGAAATATATTTAAATCCATTGTACCTATAACTTATTGGATTTAGAGATCACTTGTCCTGAGCCGCTAATCTTGTCTTCACACAACAAATAGAAAATAACAATCTAATGCCTTAATTAGATCTATCTTGAGATACAATAATTTTGTTTAAGTCCTAGTCCTAAATTACGACTAAGGACCAAAAATAAATTAATATTGTTGGTCCTTAAGTCCGCTAATATTTATGGATTTTGTACATTGTAATTGTACGATATCTCTCTCACAATTATTGAAAGATAATATAATTAATAATAATTAAACATTGCTATTTAAATATTAAATATGAAGTCCCAATTTCTCGATCCAGTCCATCAAAAAGTAGTATTCTATAATTTTCAATCTCAATAAAAGCGCGTTGTTTAGTTTTGTGTTAGGCCTTTGATGAAAATGTCCATCTCTTATTACAATATCCTTTAATATTCATTCAATTATAGACAAATCACAATAATATTTACAAATCCACTTCCAGCACTTGTTTCTAAGTGGCCTAATGCACTAGCTCAGCATAACTAGAGCAGATAGATAAGCTGCGTCCTTCGCACGGTTAGCACCAGACATGTGGGCATTAAACACTGCAGGCGTACTTTAGGATTGTTACATACATTGGTAAATGTGATTGTATCACATCAACAGCCGGTGATAGTTCTCTTCTGGACTATAGATATCCTCTAATTCTGTTTGCTATGACCTCTACTCGTAGTTTACGTTTGGTAGGTTGGTTGGCAATCGCAGTTTTAAAGGTTCATGTTTATCAAAGAGTGTTGCTGTCTTTAAGAACGGTCTAGTCGGCAGCTAAGTTGGATGGATGATACCAATCAGTGGTGGAAAAGCACCCCGAAATTTATACGGGAACAAAAAGGATTATAACTACTTTAAGGCGAATTTTACTATACTCGCAGAAAGAGTAGGGATGTTGACAAATGCATTGTATTTAGCCATCACTACACAGTGATTGTATAGTTATTGTTTTCATTTTATTGAAATCTAATACATACCAAACAGAGATATCTACTAAATACAATACATATCAAAAAGCATGTTTTATATCAAAAAGCCCTACTATCACTATGCACCATTAATCAGTGTGTGGCAAGTCTAATACACATGCACTTGTTATTGTCATATGATAGGTTTATGGCAGTTCTATTGATAAATAGCATCGTTTTATGTATGAATGACTCATTGTGCTAACTATGCTAGAAATTTCACAGAAGCCGTGTGGTCTTATGAACATTACGTGAGCCAGTTACGTAATGTTTGTTATCAAACATTAGATAAAAATATTATGGTAATACTTTTCTTAGTGTCTGTTGAACATGGGTATATATACAAATATAAGCGGCGAACTACGGAAACATGTTTTTTTTAACGTTGCCCTACTAGGGTCTAGGGTTGTCTCCTGTGTCGTGGGTGCGTTGACAAACATACAATTTTGGCAGCCTGTTGCCCAGCCACCACGCCAATCGTGCAATCTCCACAAATCTTACAGAACCAGAGTCAGAAGCAATCAAATAATAATCATTCATTACATCAACTGTCTTACAATCTCTATTGAACAAATAAGTAAGTAACATCACTGAGTTACTCATACTAAAACCAATACTCCAACCAAAAATAACGAGCAAGAAACTGCATCACATTACATCAAAGAGTATTACAATATCTGTCACTACTATTTTAAATCATGTTACAAAAATGTTACAAATTATCATCACCCGTCTATTTTGTAACCGATCTACTAGTTCTCATTGATATAACTACTTAAAGCATACTTCCCTTCAATACAAGGGTCCATACAATAGTTACAAAGGATAAATAGATCCTCTTCTATTGAGCTGAATGTATAAAGTATGTTAACAACTTTAAAAACACGATGAAATGTGTACCTGGACAAAAGATTGTACTCTCAAGAGAAGTAAGGGAGACGGTTCGCTATAATATCATATCAATTTAATTTCTGCAATCTAAATATCCTTGGTCTTGAAATATGATTGGCTTGGGATGTGAAATAAACAATAACAAACACTAAAAAGACTAACTGTACACAAAGAATAACTTAAAGGAAAATCTAACAAATCTTGTAGTTTTAATATAAAAGAAAAATATTACTAACATTATACTAGAGCACCAAAATATGACACGTAAAGAAACAGCAGCCGATGAAATAATATTAGAATTTAAACCAAAAATATTGTAAAGCAACAAAACATCTCCCAATTTCGGTTGCCTTACAACCGAAAGATACTCGTGCTTGCAAAACTGTAGACAATAGAAGCACACAGGAAATAATATAGCCGTTTTTGTTACAACTCTGTTCCTTACAAACTGTATTGAAGTTTAGTCAAGAGTATAATAAAGATATAATATAGAAAGTTTGGAGTTATTGTAAACCGGTTTAAAGACGTTATTATGTTATTTGATACTTGACTCAATAGAGGATATTAAGAGCTGTCTACAATATAAAAAGATTATTCAATTAAATTGAGTGTGACGGTGTAGTCTCAGAAATTTGGTTATTTCTATGTGATCCTTACGTACGATGACTTTAGATCCGCGTAGTTGTAATAAAATGAATATTTTTCTGAGTCTGAGTATTACATTTACGACAGATTTGGGGTGGCTAATTCAGATTCCGATGTTTTAATGTTCATAATTTGTCACCTGAATAAAACTAACGTATCTGTTTAAAATATGTAGGTAAAAAGCCTACTAGTATATTTATGGTTTTAAGAACATCAATCTACATATATAGCTAGCCTAGGTCGTTAATTTCAAAGAATACTCGAAACATCGAGCAGTTGCAAGTCAATCAAATATTAAAAAATGTAATAAACCTATTCGCAAAACGAATACTTAAAAGCAAAATATCCATACTGTGTATTAACATTTCAGACCAATGAAGTAAGAATTATCATAATACGACGCTAAGTAGAAACAACTAGTAGAAGATAGAGTAATTCCACGTATTTAATAAGGTACAAACAAGTACTAATGCTTTCATAAGAACGAAATTATATAAGTCTGGATATCGATTAAGAACTAGTTTTCCATGTAGTCTCGTGTTGGGACTCGGTGGCATTGAAAGCGGAGGGAATAAACAGTAAATTCTGTAGTTAATAGAGAGAACTGCAAATACATAAGTGATTACATATGCTATGAACGCTTTTTTTCCAAATTAATGAAATGCAACATCAATCAGTTCACAATATTAGAGATATAGAATACACGTGAAAATTATATAACTAAAAAAATGGAATTACACTTTGCCCAAAACGAAACAGGGATCAAAGGACCACGTGCTCGACTCTCACATTTACGACTAAACCAAGCAATGAATAACTCGCTGGCAATCGAACCAAGTAACTAAGAATTTCTAATTCGTATCCAATGATAGACAATTTGTATTCTGCATAATTTCACCTCAATTCTCACTTACCGGTAAGGGAAATCTGAGATTAACCTTAAATAACCTGTAATCGCTTAATAACAGATACATGTATAAACTTTTTGAGGAAACAGCTGTCGAATGGAGCATTCTGTTCTGTACAGCTTTCCGAAACTGGCTTTATATACCTACTTATAAAATAAATTGGGTGCAGTTAAACCAAATGACCGCAAATTGAGATTTTTATAACGTCAAATTGTGAGTGGGAGTAGAAATTAATGAGTTCGAATTTATTTAAATACGAATAAGAAGTTTATTCGGATTTCACTGCTGTTTAAACGTCTTAGAGTAGGTGAACTTATAATAATAAATGAATTCATTGTACTATGTATTTGCAAACATATTATAGGTACAACTATTTCTTATACGCCTCGTAACTAAGGAAATGATCACGCTTAAAAAATAATATCATCAATTTAATTAAATAACAACGATTAATTACAAATTACAGTGAGCCATTCTATCGTACACAATCAAAGCTACCCAAAGGACCAAAAATGCAAAAGGACCAGAAAAAGATGACGATCGGGCCCCCATAATTTTTACAAGGCAATCGTTGCTTGGGAAAATCCTTCATCTCTCTCACACAATGGGCGGGGCTTCGTAAGCATTTAATCACATACATACATTATAATTACCGGTTGATCTTTCTTACCTGAGTGATTAAAGGTAAGCGTCAATGTTTCGAGTTTTTCGATATACGTTTTTTTAAACTGATTTATACTAATTGTTTCCTTGAGTTGGGGGCTTAAGTATGGGGCTGAGATAAAATTATGTGAAGGGATTGATGTGTTAATAATACTGTAATTGTGTACTTAAAAGTAAATTATGCTGTAAGGTTGTTACGTCTGTTTTATTGTAAAACGCGTTTGAACATAGCTTTCGAGCTTTCGCGACCGAAAAATCGAGATATAATTCAATTCGAGATGATATTTGAATATGGGTGTCATGTGTATGTGAACTTGTATGTTTGTAAATGCACCCACGACACAGGAGAAAATCCTAGTGCGAAGGCAAAGTTTAAAAATAAATAGATTAGAAATTCACAGTTCACAAAATTCTTCATATTAAATTATTGTTCATATTAATCCTTAAAACAATATTCCGACCTCTATAAACATTAATTAAGGTCACATAATACATCAAAAGCGTCATATCGAATGAAATTTAAATTGAAAACAGAACAAAGAATTTAGATTCACTGGAAGAGACAAAAGACGCGCGCTATCGAATCGAGCCACTTCGTTTAATTATAGGTTAAATATAAACTTGGTATTAACGAAGATTATCGAGCCAAGTTCTGCCGGCAATGTTTCTTGTCTTATCTGTGCTATTGTGAATCTGTGGTTGAGCCTGTAAGATTGTTTATGAAGTCAGTTAATTAGGTGTTCGGAATATTGAGGGCAGAATATTTTTGGTTTAGTTTGATGAGATTTTTTATGACAAGTCCCGCTTTTTTTGATAATGAGGAATTTGTGTGTGAGTTTTATATTAACTGGGTTAGATTTTTAGGTCTATATTTAGTGTGGCTTGATAGATAATTGACGATTGTTGTTTTAAGAATGTTGCGCCTTAGGAATGGTTTCCATTTTTAAGAAGCGTATTTTTATGGACTTTATACTTCTCAAAGCTGAAGCATTTATTACAATTAAACCATAAATGCGTACAATTGAAATATCAACAAATTAAGATATAAATAATAACTGTCAGTCTGTCCGTCAATGAAGCTAGGGACTCGTAAGTTATTAACAGATTTATTGACGTCTAGTTTTCTTGAAATCAGTCTAAACGTTAAACACAACAAACACACCAGTAACTTTCTATTCATAATAATTGGATACTTATAGAAAACGTATTAGATATTGAAATAGTAGTGAAAATCGTAATTTTACAATTAACACTTTAGCTGCGACGTTGCCACTGCCTGTTGACGCGCGATAACCCGCCGCCGCTCAAATGCACTATTCTTATGAATAGGGCTGCTTTATCAAGTGGGGATTTTAAGAGTAAATTTTTTTCGTATCTTTTGTCAACTTATTGTGTTAAAAATAAGAAAATCTCTACATACAATGTTAACGTTTTGAGATACTTTTTAATGATATTGTTCTGGAAAGATAAGAGTAATTTATAGAATATTAATAGGTTTGTACTTTGTAGACAAAATCAAATAGACGGTTGATTAAATGCACTAAGTAATAAATTTAAATACAGTAAGCCATACCTATAACCTATTTGAAACAATAAAACCTTAAATACGATAAATATTTGAGGTTTTATTGTGTATATGTTTTATTTACACCTATACATATTTCTTATGAATATTATTATTTGATTCACAAACTATTGGTCGATTAAAAAATCCTAGAGTCTACCAGCCCTGTTTTCTAACACTCAACACATCAACCGTCTGCACCGACTTCAATAACTGTTGCTTTGTGTCGTCAGAATTTATACAGCATTGTCGCGAACACGACATTCTTTGCACAATACTGTCCTTACCATCATAACATTGTGGTCTTACTTCAAAGAATAGGTAGACTGAATGACCTTGTAAATCTATGTTTCGTAATAATATTATTTGTATAGAATGGTCATGCAATGTACTAAAATACCTATATAAAGTATAGGTAGCTAACAAGGTACCTACTTCAGATTTGTGATCATCACAATATGTCTAAAATAAACAAAAAAAAACAATATGAAAGCTCCCATTTTAACAGGGCATCCTACCCATTAAAAATCCACCCAACGGTATCTAGAATCTTTTCAGATATTATCGATGCTTGTGAGGGTATACCAGGCATGCATAAATACGTAAACATTAAAAATTAATTAATACAAAACTCATATAATTTTGCATAATAATGAAAAAAGCCTTGTGGTCCTTTTGGTATTGGTGTGTGGTCCTTCTATCCGCGGATCTCAAATACCATTGAAGAATATTTATTCATTAATTTCGAAGTAAAGTATGTAAATAAATACTCTATTGGATATTTTAATTACAAAATTTGCCTGTCGAGGAATCAAGCTTCGGTTACTATTTCAAATTGTATTTTATTCTCATTCAAACTAACATAACTATAAGTAATGAAAACAAAATATAAGCTCTTAAGGGAAATTTATTCAAAATAAGGGACATTCTCTAAGACGCAAAGAGTTATCCAAAGAACCATTTCAAGAACATTGAAAAGGACCAAAGGACCACTTCGTACCTTTGCAACATTGCACTAAAAATAGGAATGTCAAAACATCAACGTAGGAATGTCTTTACTGGCAACAAGGCAACTTCAAAGTAGGAAACTTCTCAGGAAAGCTAAAGAAGTAAAATAATACCCTTTACACTGGGCAAATGAATACATATGCAAATTATGTCAACTAAGACTAGGCTTAACTTTGCGAAGCTAAAAGTAAATGTATGTGTTTATCTATCCTGTAACTATGTAAGTACTACGTAGTAGGTAATAATCCAACTATACTCGCCTATTCACATAATATATGTTTTATTGAAAAAATACACATGAATAAATTTAATTAAACAAAGTCAAAATCATTTATTTCAATTAGACAGAGAAGGCAAACGTTATTTGAATTGCAGACTTACATAGGGAATAATGTTTTAATCAAAAAAGGTATAGACAGAAATCATACATATACAATACAACTCTCTTTCCTCAGTTACTTTACGAATCCCATCTAATGATAAGGTGAATCTATTGCCACATACAGTTCCAGACTCTATAATAATACTGAGACCTTTACTCTAACAGAAAAAACAAGCACCATTGCAATTAAAAAACCAACACTACATTCACTGCATTGAACAACCACAAAAAAAAACGCAAAATAAAATCGCATACCAACGGTAGATTATACATTTATACCACACACAGCCAACTCGAAGCAAGTCTAAACGCTATTTAACAGAAACCAGTTGTATCGTAAAACGCCTCAATTTAAGAACATCAAGTCTCATGATGAGTCACTTAAGCACTAAGGATACATAACGGTCTTTAGATCCGACTCTCCGACTATTGAGTATCGAATGTCAATGCGATAATTACATCAATTTTATATAAAGACTAAAGCATAATGTTTTCATAAACAGTAGTCTGGGTTATGTTAACTTTTCATGTTTAGGGAGGCTTTGCTGTAATCCCTATTATCAAAACGTTATATTTTTTGAGGGAAGAAAATCATCTAATGACATCTTCCACATTGGTTGAGGAGAAAGAGAGAGAGAGTTTCAGATCCTTTTTTTGAGGGGGAAAATCATCCAATGGCTTCTTCCGCCTTGGGTGAGGCGAGAGGGATTGTCAGACTCTTACTGACTAAAAACCACCCCGTTCCTTCTCCTGCTTTTTCCTACTCTTACTACGAGCTGAAGCTAAACCTAAACCTAAACCGCTATGCTGTCCACAAGTCCATTGGGTTATTAGCAGTAGTAAAGGGAAATTTAATAGCCTTAAAAGCCCTGTGGTAAGTACAGGGTATATGGTCGCAGTTTTTAAACATACCAAAGTCCAATACCTGTATGAGTAATAAGTAGGTATAACTAATAAATCTTTCCCTTTTATCACTCTCAGCACCAATTAAAAAGTCACTAAAAGATACAAAAAGATAAAATAATCTTTGTCCCAACCAAAAAGAGTCACTTATCTTTTAATTACCATTACTGTCATTCGAGTCGAGTCTGCAATCGATACCGACTTACCGAGTATTCGATGTTTAAAAAGTACTTACATACATCGAACCCACCTACTCACTATGTATCCTAATAAAAAGGAATTTACAACCTTATTTACAAGGCCATAAAGACCACCTGTGTTGTTATTGGCTGTTTATTTCAAGATTTTGAATAAAGATGACGTCATTTGTATTAAAAAGTTTTGTTTCAACCCTTTGTGTTTACAGTTTAATTAAAGGGTGGTTCGTCGTACTTACGTCGTGCTTCTTAAGGCTTTATTCAGCACTAATAAGTTTGTAGTTGACTGATACACATTTTGACACGATCTAGTCTTTCTAGTGTAGACTTATAAATAAATTTGGAGTGTCTTTTTATAATATTGACATAAACGCTTTTTACTATGTAGTAGATATGTATCTATGAATATACTACATACGACACACAAATCCAATTCTCATTTCTTACAATTTTTGTCTGTGTGTCTGTTTTTTTCGGCTAATCTCTGAAATGGCTGGACCGATTTTATTGGCAGGTAACTAATGTGGTAATGAACCATTTGTTAAATCTCCGAGAATGGTCAACGTCAATTTCAATTTTATTGGTTGACATTGGTTGTTTTTGTAACCTTAAATCATAAACAGCATTCAAAGGTTTCCTACGATAACTGAAATACTCAACAAAACTTTGTCTAATCACTCGACCAATAAACACCAACGACCAATAGAAAAATCCTAAACAAACATTCCTAAAAATGTACACACTCGTACAAAGTAAGAACCGAAAAGAATCTCAAGATATCAAAGAATGCAGACACGATGCATGCAAATCGCTTGAAGATGTGATCCAAGAAGTTGCTTGTGAATGTACCTAATAGAATTCCTAATCTAACTTCAGACTGGATTCACCGAGCATTAACGTTTTTGCTATTTTAAACGGAAAATGCTATTAGCACTAATTTCTATCTAGACTTCAAGTATGCATGGGAAGAGAAACTATGTAAGTGGTTGGAGAAAAAAATGTTAATATGCAGTGTACGTGATTATAGGAAGTTGGTTTTTCTTAGATTGAGTTTGTTCTGTAGTGAATATGTTTATTAATCGCAATAGGGATGATGACGGGGTATGAAAAATAAAAATCTATTTAGTCTGTCAGTTAGGTAATGAAAAAATATTAGACACGTTCTTTTATTTTGTCATACTTCGATAAAACGAATCAAATTTTAGGAACGGGAGCAAATACGTCATTTCTACGTATAAAACGTACCTTAGAAGTGACGATACACGATATTTCCAATCAATATATCTTCGAAAATATTTGTTTTCGCAAGAAAAAGAAGGAAAGCAAACCTATGACAATATGTCGTTGCTCAACAGCCATTCGTGTCATTACTTAGTTCTTCTATCATATCTATTGGTATAGATACAATTTTACGTTCAAGAACAAACTTCGTGAATAAAATTAAATTCTGTACCTGTACGCATCCGTATCAGCTACGAAGGGTATCCATTAACATTGACTTTGCTCAACAAAGTTGCCTTAAACCCATCCTGTCTTAAGAAACATCACAACACCACATAGATCCAATCGTTCCCCAATCATTTTCACGTAGTCATGTCATAAAATTACAATATTCATGACTTGACGTCGTAATTGCACGTCACAATTATCGTTTTGTGAATGTTATTAATATCTCAGCTAATTACCATCCTGATATATCTTGCGAGATAATTAAATTGTTCGATGCAATCGAAAACCGTTGATAATTTGTGTGGTGTAAGTTAAGAGTGACTTTGTAGCGAGTGAGTCGGGTTTTAAGCTTATGTATAGGGAAATTATAAAAAGTAATATTTGTGCTGGTAGAGGTTAGGTTAAGACCGTTTGCTGATAATGTATAATGTTTACAGTAGCTTTTTTATCAGCGTAAATCATCCTATGACTTCTCGTCTCCCGCCGTATGTGAGGCAAGAGGGAGTATTTTACTGACTAAAAACCACTCCGTTCTTACCAGGAGTA